>NC_090440.1:1179546649-1182046649 GCF_031143425.1 Pleurodeles waltl | reverse complement strand
TAGAATCCGCTTCCTTTGATTAGTGGAAGGCATGCATACGTCATGCCTTTTCCAGTGGTGAGCCCTCCTTGAGCGCAGCGACCAAGTACAGAAAACATGCGAGGCTCACTGTTATCTTCAGGTTTGTGGACTACTTTTCCCTCTATTTTCGCAGCGTGATCTCCCTGGCAGAAGTCGAGCGCTTTGCATACCATCGACCCTGTTACACAGTTAATTGTACTTTTCCCGGTTACGTTCATAATTGCATTTTTGCCTATAGGTATTATTACGTGTGAACTTTAGCAGTGCGATCGTGCTGTTTTTTTTCTTTTCGTGCAAGAAAAATCCAGTTGGGAGTTTACAACTGTGAACAGCTGTAACTCCTAGTGCATTGTTTTTGTTGCCGTGATGTTCATACTCTACTCTCTCTGTTTAGGACCACAGCAGTGTGATGATTGGCACAGTGCTGTGGGAAGGGGAGTGCTGTGATATTCTGGCCTCCGGCAGCCTGCCTCCATCCTGTTTCTTTGTGGGTTTATTTACAGGGAGTCCCCCCCATCTCTGATCTCCTCTATGGGGAAATGTTCCCTCCCACTCTGTTGCTGATTTGCCAGGCATCTCACTGTTTTCTGCCATGGTGGAGTGTAGTAGGCAGTGAACTGTCCTAAGCTGAATGGGAACCGGCAGGCAGGACACATACCATCAGATCACACACTGATTAGTAGGGGCAGGAAAGTTAGTAGCCGACTGGACCAACTAAACATGGACCCATGTACCATCTGGGCCGGTCCCACCTCCCCGCTCAGCCCTTTTATGGAATCTCTTTCTTGTGCCTAGTTTACCTTTCTTTTGCACAGCCTGGTTTGGCATTAGATTATGGACTTTGGGTCTCAGGTTTACTGAATGTTTTAAGATTCAGTGCCCGCTCAACCTCGAATACTTCACCTGAGCCCCCACCTGCTAGTTGAGGCAGGCCCATATTAAGTCCCTTCCGTCATACAGGACACACTACAGCACACGAGGCAGCACAGGAACCATCATCACTCAGAGTGAACTGAGCATGCTGAATCTGTCAGAGTTGTGTGTCTAGTCCCCTCCCACATTGCAGATAGCAGTGTACACGTCAATGAGTGAGATTTAGACCGGAAGGACCACCGTGATCACAGACTGTGCTTAGGCTGAGGAGCAGTTGCTACCATTTTAGACGCTCTGAGGTTTGTATTCATCAGCTGCTGATAATTGCGCAAGTGGGGTTTCTTTCAACACTCTCTGCATTGTCTACACTCCCGCCCATTTGAAAACATTTGTGGAATCATGCTTTCTAAATCTCATGTTGCACATCAGTGCAGACGGCCACATCCCTTTTTAATTAGCTCAGGGCAACACAGCAAGTCAAATTATTTCAACAGATATTCCATGGCACGTTCTGCTTTCTTAAGCTTGAGGTTTGTAAGATTAGTACTGAAAAAATAATCTCTACTTGGATGCTCTTTTTGACTCTTACATAAAGACAGTGTCTAAACATTTGTTTTGCTTTTTGAAGATGTGCCACTAACCAATCATACTGTCAATTTAAATATTTTGTGGTCAACATGTGAAATAAGCGAAAGCAGTTACCAAATTAGCTCTTTCCATAAGTGAAGCTGGACTGCTGACATTAAGTGCGCTATCGCAAAATAGGCAATAATATGCAGTATTTCTTTCACCAAGAGGACAAAAACCCTAAACAAACAGGCTCTTGAGTGAACAGGCTCTTTGAAAACGTGTTTTGTACATCTTGCCTACTTGCGAAGGGCCTATCATAGGTTTACCAAAGAATTAGTGGGCTTAGATGCCATCTATTGCTTAACATGTTTTGCCTTTATTGTCACTTATTTGCTCCTTCCTCAATGGCTTGCCTGCCTCTTTTTAGGGTTGAGCGCGCAAAGCGCTCTGTCCTTGGTGTAATCTCTGTGGGCTTTTAACCACGCCGATGTCATGCCCATCAGTTTGGTTGGTTTGTAGGCTTGCCTTTTAAAAATCGCTTGATTTAATTAGTGAAAGGCATGCATATGTCATGCCTTTTCCGGTGTTTAGCCCGCCTTGAGCACACCAGCCAACTACTGAAAACATACAAGGCTCCATGTTTTCAGTATGGTTTCTGGACTACTTTTTCTCTTTATCTCATAGGCAGCACAATCTCGCAGGGCAATAGTCTAGTGCTTTACCTGACATCAACTATGTTACATGGATTACTGCACTTTCGCCGCTATGTTTCACTGCAGGCGAACTTCTGTTTCCCTTTGTGTGTCTGCTTTGCACTCATAGCGGCCATCAGCTCGCTTCTGTGAAACTGTTTTACTTTTCATTTTCAGTTTATGTGGCAAGAAAAGTCTGGCTAGGAGTTTGCTAATAGCTCTAAGTTGAGCAAACGCGAGACCCATTGCATTGCAAATGCTTGTTTTTAAGTTTTGTTGTGTGTTGGGAAAAAATGATAAACTAATTTACATCTTTTCCTGTCACACTCCCTTTACTCCAGTTAAACTGCCACATAGTTCACTCTAAGAACTCCACTCACGTTACAGTCAGAGGATGAAAAGTAAACACCAATACCATGTTAAACGAATAAGCATCAATTTGTCAGAAGACGTAGCCTTACATTTGACCTCTGTTTTTGAACCACAGCAAATGTGACTTGATAAATGCAAAATTAAAAGGCATCTTTATTAATTGCTCTCTTGCGGTCCACCAGAAATAGGCTGGAGACCCACACGGCCCACACGAACCGCAGTTTGGGACCCACAGTTGCGACCCACAGTTTGGGAAATACTGATCAAATGATTTCAGTGGATAAATTCTACGGGGAAGTTCTCTCGCCAAGGTATAAACACATATACTGCATGTATTAGTTATTTAATTTCTTTTTACTTCTATTTTGGCATGTCTCATCTCTGGCGTGTGAGGAGGGGGCAACTGTTACCCTTCCATGACAGCAACGAGGGAGTGATCTTCCCCTGGTGGGTCAATCTAGGGTAGGGCAGCTCGAGCTGAGTGGGCAGAAAGGTTAAGAAGGCAGGGTGTTTATGGGGAGTGTGGGTTCACCAAAGGAGGAAAAAATAAAATGAAGTTTATCACAAATCAATTTAGAAAGGCTGAGAAACTATTTATTTTTGGCTATTGGCTAAACATATATCATTTAGGCTAAAAAAGCAATGGTGACAAAATATATGTGTTGGTACATAAGAGTACTAAATAGCCCTAATAAAAGAAGACATGTTAAGGAAATAATGCGCTTCTATATGCCTCAAATTTAAAATTTTACTGAGGCCCATGTCAGATAAAAAAAGATTGGGCTTTATTTCAACAGTTTAATTGTAGTCCTATAGTCTCCATTAGAGGGGTTGAAATATTTGTTGATAACTCAGCACAAGTTAAAATTCTTTGGACCTCCAAAGAGGAGCAGGTCAGATGAGTTACAGTACAGGTTAAGATAAATCAAATAAGATATAACATCTGCACCATATATGGCCCCAATCATGATGACCCTCAATTCTTTGATACAATAATATCTGAATTTCTGACAAGGGCTGGAATTTTTTTTTCAGACTGTGAATGAAACTGTGTTTTTGATTATAAAATTGATATGACTAATCACACTAGTCCTCGTATGCTTAAAGTGCACCATACAATTAAAGCACTGATAAGTATACTTACATGTTCTGGTTGGAGATCACACAAAGCACAAAAACCTGGCTCTACTGGCTATTCACATGTTCATAACCTCTATTCTAGAATCAATCTTGTTTTGGCACCATTAAATCTAGTGCATTATACTGATATCAAGATAGTCCCTAAGCTAATATTGGATTATAACCCTCTCATCTTCTCTTTAAAACAGCACCATCCTGGGGGTAAAGGAGAGCGCACTGGTCATTTGAATGATGATTCCTTATAGTTGATGAATACAAACGTATGATGATCATGTTCCTACAGGAATTCCATGAGTAACAACCTGGGATCTGCCTCTATTTCTCATGTATGGTACCCCCGCAAGGCTTATATCAGAGAGATTACTATTAAATATGTGGCTGACTACAAAAGGAAACTAGCAACAGTGATGGTGAGCTTTACTCAGATGTACTGAAACAAAAATGTGAGCAGGCAATCTCAATTTTAGATAAAAATCCATCAGAGAGGGGCTGTTTTCTGCGTATGGTCAAATGCAAAAGCAAAACTAGGTGCATTGAGGGAAAAAGGTGCTGATTAGGAAGGGGTGGGACAATGAGTATGGTGAGGCTGTTGGCAAGATGTTAGCCTATAAAACAAAATAAAAAACAAAACAGAACCAGTGATGGAACACTGGGCACTATCTAAATTTTGGGGTCCGATGAATTTTTTTTATGAATGTCAAGAGATTGGGAGAACCTGCATAAAGTTATTCAGAGCAATCACAGTCTAACTCAGTGAGCCACACTTTAAGTCTCAGAGACCATCTGAAAGTTTCAAAGGGCTTTATTATAGACTCAAAGTCTAACTTACATTAATGAATCTCAAAATCATAGTATAGATATACACAATCACCAAAGGAGAGTTAAAGGTTCATACTATATTAAATTTCACCAGCATATAAAAGGCATTTATCTCAATAGCGATAATGCAGAAAATCAGTAATAAAGAATGATGCTTACATTTGGAAATCATGTTATCCTTCCTGGCCATTTAACTGTTCTAATACTAAAGATTTTCAGAGTAAAGATGTTTCTGTGCGTAGAGGTGCAGCGGTATAAAGCTATATCTCAGTAAGGTCCGCTCTCTGCTAAGAACAAAGTGAATGTAAATCTTTCACTGGATAAACCACGCTTTTTAAGTCCCTGTCCTTTAAAAGATTACATCATTTCAAAAGCATCTTCAGTTAAAAACATGTCAGTAAACTATTTATAATTGGCATGTCAACTTCAGAAACCCTCCACACTGATCTTGCAACCCCCTCACATCCCAGGAACTTCAGAAAAGTTATGGCCACCATTCCAAATGACTCTCTTCTTGATAATGGCACCTATTGCAAATCGTCTTATCTCTTGAGCACAATGAACTCTTCATTAGTTCAACCTCAGATCCTGGCATCTGTAGCTTGTAGAAACACATGTAAAAACAGTCTTACTTTAAAGGTTAAGCAAGAAAAATTATTGTGGCCTTCACTCCAGCCAAGCTAAGAAACACAAATATAATTAAGTTTTTAATAAGTTATGTTGCTTATAGTTAAAATACGAAATTAATATATAAAACAATACTTCTAAAACATTAGAACATAACATAATTTCAAACAATGATTATATGTAGCTTACTTAAAACATTACATCCAACTGTACACTTTATTCATATATATTGCAGTGCACCATTTAAATGAAAACATTTCTTCATGTTATGCAAACATGTAACCACCAAAATTGTGACCAACAGAAAGTGACCACCCTTTCGCATTCATATTTAAGAGGCATAGCAGCACAGTTGACTACACCCTCTCACCAGTATAGATTCTACTAAGGATGATGAAAGGGCAAGCTGTCACTCAACCTCAAGGGAACCTTCACCAATTTTGTACATGTTATCAGTCTCTGTATGGTGCTGAAGGCAAACGAGTCTAGGGTTTTAAAAACTGCAGATATCCCTGTTTAGACCGTTCCCCAAATTAATATGTTTGAGACTTGTATATCTTTCAAAGAAGTCAAAGCTGCAATCTCATCACTAGCGCCAGGTAAAGCTGCAAGGCGGGATGAGATGCCTTTTGTATTTTGTAAACTTTTCATGGGTGTACTCGCTCCTATTTTCCTAGTAATAAATACTCGTATTGATCAAAGGAAGGCTATTCTTTCATCATGTGACTCCGTTAATTTCGCGATTTTCTTAAGAAAAAGAAAGCACCATCTCAGTTGAAGATAGTACCCACCGAATTCTCAAATCAAATCAATACAGAAATTCTAGCTACAAGGCTTCGTTGTGGTACTTGACATATTTGCCAATACACCACGGCATAACATTTTTACAGGCACAGATGTCACTATTCACACAAATACTGCTAGAGCTCTTATTGATGCTGCAAATATTTTTTATAAATCTGTGGGTATGATCATCTTCCACACAGAGAAGTGTGGCAGGGTTTACTTACCCTATCTGTCAGCTGTTAGGATGAAATAGGATTTGTGTTTAAGTATGTGGTTTGGGTTCAGAACCTGTAAGAAGACCCAAAAGTCCGGGTATTTATCAATGGAGAGTCAATTAAAGCTTTTATGATCAGTCGGGGTACCCGCCAGGGATGTCCAGTGTTACCGTTTTCATCATAATATACCTCAAATCATAATCATCATTTTCACCAAAGGCAATTAATGGGACCAGGGTGCAAATTGAACATGAACAAAACTCAAATTATATTGAATTATCCTATTATAGTTTTTGATCCTCAGGTGACTTACCTTCGCAACATATTTAGAAATTGAAATCTCAAGTAACACCCAGGAAATAATTTCGCCTAACTATGAGGCTTTACTTTCTAAAAAGCATTTCACAAATGCGATTCTGGAACTGATTAATTGGGAGATGCAATATTAATAAAAGGAGCATGCTCCCGAAGTTCCTGTATTTGCTTGGTGCGGTTCTGCTCTGGGTTCCTAACTCCTTTATCAGAAGCCTGGGCTCTGCTATTAATAGTTTTCTTTGGGATTATGAAAGATCAAGGGGAGCCTAACAAGGCGAGGGGGTGGCTCCTACAGGACCTGGATCAGTACTTTTATCATTTCATATATGGCAGCATATGGGGAACACAGTTGGCGCCTTGTGACAGAGAATGCGATAGAAAATACTTCACCTTTGCGAAATAATTCTGGGTAGAGAAGCCTACGGCTGCACTTTCTGCTGTGATCCTAATTATTTCAGGTAGCACAACCAATAGAAGCATTAAAACGTGAACGCCAATCTTAACTTCAGTAGAAAGGGAGTGAGCAAACAGTATCAGTCCCTTTCAAAAAATCATGGAACAACTTGATATTGCACATGGATAAAAAAGTGCTATAAAGTGGTAACAATAAAGTGCAAGTGCAGATAAGAGCAACCAAGAAATGTCTAGCGCATTAGTTAGCTGACTAGGGTTGAAATCTAGTATTTACTTATGTATGATACAAGCAGTAAATAAATATTTAGCAACACTAATTTGAAATAATTTAATTGGAATCAGTCTTCAGGATCCTCAGTGCAATTCCAAACTGTCTGATTCCTAAAGCAAGACAAACTGATTTAATCCACTTCTTGTGAGATAGTTTAAAGTTTTGCAAAAGAAGATGAAATGGTGCCAGAATTCAGTCACTCCAGAAAACACAAAAGCTGTTAATTGGTAAATTCCAGGTCTATGCTTCATATACAGCTGTTTAGCCAAGGGACATATGGCCCAATGTATAAGATTTGTGACTGGTAAAATGCATTTTGGCATGCACCAACTCGTTTGTGTGCTATTAGAGAGGGGGTGTGTAAAAGGTGTCCCTTCCTAGTAGAGAGTTGCGGGCCATGTACGAATGTTTTGTGAACGGAATGCAATTGTAAAACATTCGCAGATTACCAACCTTGTGGATGGGGATGACAACATTTGTTAAGAGCAGGTGGTGGTCCCACAGACCAATGCCCACTCTTAAAAAATGAAAAGGAAACTTTTCATGTTTTTACTTGAAATACATTTTAAAAACTGCTTTGTTTAAAAAACAGTCACAGACATGGCGGTCTGCTTATCAATGAGGTAGGTCACTTGCGACCCATTTGTGAGTCTCAAACAGTGTCCCAGACACTGATGTACATCAGAGATTGTGACTCACAAATTGCAAATCACTAAAATTTGCAAATTGTGATTCACAGTCTCTAATGGTCGTACATCTGACCCATATACTCTTATCAAGGTAGGGATCAAACCATGACATAGCTTTTTGATGTAAGAAATTAGTCGTTAGCCTGCCCAGCTTACAGTTGGGTAATTCCTCATCCCATAAGGGATCCCTGATTTAGACACAACAATAGCTCCAGCAGGAGATTCCCACAGAGCTGCAAGGTCTACCCTGAAGAAAAATTCCTTGCCATACGCTAAGGGATTTTCGGGTAGCAATTGAAATGCGTCATGTCTGTGAGGGGTAACCTGTAAGGTGCTAACTCCTCATTAGATCTCAATCGGTCCCAATACAATATAGATGTAAGTTTATACACTGAGGAAATTGGATACACACCTGTATAAAATAATTGACATAAGCAAGGGGCACTCTGTGGGAGATTTAAGAGGGAGCTAGCACATTTGTCTTCTTTCTTCTGCCACTATAATTCCCATGTCCTTTGTGTAGCCACAAAGTTCTGAACCATAAAGGGCAGATCCTTTAGCTTTAATATTATAAATTTCCACAGCAGGGGTGAAAGGCCTCCACTTAGTGCTCTTTGTCAGGTTCAGTCCTGATTCCTGCTGGAGCTTTAGTGTACTCTTACTAATCTGCAGGGACCATGATACCTTATCAGTCAATCTGACAGCTAAATAATCAAAATCTTGAACTTGTAGAAGTACTTCTTCATGCGCCCTGACAAACCTTTTCACAGATCTACAAGGATTAAAAGTCATACATTTGATCTTCTTAGTGTTCAATTCCAACCCCCTCTTGGTGCAAAAATGTTAAAAAACGATCCACCAGAGCTTGTAAACCAGCCAGAGTTTTGGAACTAAGAAGTGTGTCGTCTGCAATCAACAATGTGGACATTTTTCAAACCCCTACTGTTGGTGCATCATTACCAGGAAAATCCAGATATTGCACTAACCCGTTAATGTATAATATAGCAAGAGTTGGGGTCAACACACAGTCTTTGCGGACACCCCTCTCAATCCTAAAAGAATTGGACAACTCAGCCCTTTCTTCCAAACCTAATACAAGCATAATTATGCTCACGTAATCTAATCAAAGGGGATAGTATGTAGTCTGGAACCCCCGTATTTTCTAACATTTCCCAAAGTTTCTGGTGTGTAACTAAATCAAAAGCGGGATTTACATCAACAAATACCACATATAAATGGCCCTTGTCTAATATCACTGTTTTCCATTATATGGCACAGAAGCAGGGATTTGTTCCATTATGCTAATCTTCTTCAGGAAGCCTGCTTGGAGGTCAGTTAAAATATTGTTCTCTGTAACCCAATCTGTGAGTCTCCCCAAAAGTGGGTGGCAGAAGAGTTTTTACAGCCAGTCAACTGAACTAATGGGCCTATAATTTAGTGGATCATCTTGGCTACCCCTCTTTTAGATCAGAACAATCTCCACGTAATGTCAGGAATTAGAGAAGAGGAGCACCGCCCAGAGTTGAAATTGTAAGCAAGTTCAGTTAGGGCCTCATATTGTACATTTAGCAGCAAACAGGTTTCACAGTATAGTATCCATTCCTAGAGACTTCCCAGGAACGATAGCAGATAATGCATTACTAGACTCTTTATGTGACAATTCCAGGGGGGCAGGGGTTTGATGGAGCTAGATAACCCTGACTCTGTAGGCTCAGCTTGGGTATTTTCAGTATTGGGATATAACACTTCAACATGCTCAAGCCCAAGTCTGAGGCTGAAGATGGAAATCCACCTGAGTTGTAGAAAATTGGCTTCCATTTGCAAGGATGTTCCAAAAGAATTTATTATCACCTGCTCTTACTGTAGATAACAGATCATCTCACCTTCCTTCCCCCAATTCGATTTCACTTTTTTATCTCTGCCTTAAAATTCTCCCTAGCCAATGCAATCTGCTCATGATCATTAATTTTAATAGACTGAAGTAGGGCAACCTTGGCTAATCTGCACTCCCTATTATACCACAGGTGTTTTAAATATTTGTTGGGTGCAATTTTAGATTCCCTAGAGAAAACTTCACCCTGATGGACAAATACATCCTTGTGATATTTATCAATACAATTTTCATCTTCCCTGGAGGGCTCTACCACGCTCATCTCCTCAGGAGCCCCTGATACTCTGTCATACATTTGGGCCATGAGACTAGGCTGTCATGAAACAAAAGACCCTGTCAGTGCCTGGTTACTATTTGAAAGGCATAATTTCCAATAAGACCCCAAGAGGTGTACATTACAATTGGGTAACAAAAGCTCTTTCATTACTAGATGAATTGCATTATGGTTGCTATCACTTCTATCTAAGATCTTCGTATCCACCATGAATGGTCACAGTCGTGTGAGTGGGCACCAATGTCCCACACCCTACTTGTAGCTATCGCCATTGGCTGTACTCTACTGTGACTAATGACCTCACATGGGGCAGCATCTACCCCAGTGTCTCACCCCAGGGGCCGCAGCGTGTATTTATCAGGCATATCCACTCTTATACACAAGCATACAAAAATATCCTTCCACACTCCATCTTTCATTACTCTATTTATAATGTTTGGCACAAGACAGTCAGTGCTTAATTTGTAAATCAAAATATGCGGGTGCTAAAAACTCTCCTTTGAAACGCGGCTGCTGCATCTAAATGTGCGAGCACTGAATGCTGAGGCAACGTAATCCTAAAGCCATCTCGGGCCTCTTTAATCCATTTACAGCCACTCTTTGCCCCTTCAGCTCATTCTTGCAGCTTTCTGCTTTCTCCCTTTGTGACGCTTTTTCATTTTCATCTTCTTCTGCCTTTCTCATCAGTGTCTTTACTCGCAGTAAATGTCTGATGGAGAAAATGAAGTGCCAGCCCTGAAAAAAGTGCCAGTGCCCCATACCGGAAACCACTGGCTCAAATTAAACACTGAAGCCAGTTCTAAAAACTATCAGCCATTTCTTTTGACTTGGCATGATCTATACTTTGTTAGATTTTCAAGATGAATTTACACTCCCAACTAAGAGTTTGTTTAAATATTTCCAGATATGCAATTATTTAATCAGGCATTCACCAGTTATTCTTGAGAATATTTATTATTTATTAGACTTATTGTTTGGTGGCAGGGATTGGGTTCCTGTTTGGAAGTTCTATATCTGGGAGAAATTGCTAGATGGTTAGCCGAAAAACTAGAGATGGAGGTAGAATTTTGTAAATATTATGCTGCATAGTCATTTGAAAGTACCATGGGCAAATACGCCTATATTACTTTTCTCTTTTACTATTGCAAGAACTTGGATTGTGAGAGAGTGGGCTTGCCAAACTCTTGTATTTTTTTAATTCTTGGTTCATAACCATGCATCGCTATTTTGTATTGGAATCCCCTGTTTTGAAAGCATAGGAGAAAAGGCGCTATTTGAGGCCCTTCACCCCAACTCCCTATTTCAATTTAGCTACTGGGTAAATAATCCACTAGCATTCCTTATTTACTTCTCTCATTTGATCTGATTTAATTTAATGTAAATAGCGTGGTTTGATTCTATGTGTTAAAATTGTAATGTATTTACGATTCGATGGATTGATGGCCTTCTCTGCATAAAAAAGAAGAGCGAAATGCCATTGAATACTGAGCTCATTTGTTGATCCTACAATTTTCGTACCATCTTCAGGCTGCAATCAGACATTGTTGTGGTGTTTGCAGCAACATGTAGCTCTGAATGTGTATTGTATTGACCTAATGTTAATGACAAAGCTTAAAAGGCTTTTGTTAAATGACTGAAATGTTCTTGAGGATGGCATTACTCCTTTCTGGTACCTAGTGAATGCTATGGGTCACGCCCGTAAGGCTCCCTGCATTTATTGTTGAATGTGGTATATGTTTTGAAACTGGCGTGTGTAGTGCTATTGCCCAGTTTAGGTACTACGGGAATTTAAATTGACTTTCGTCTTTCTCAGGTAATGTCCATAGACTCTATTGATAGGGTACATTCCTCTTTGTATTACATTTTCAGGGTAGCCGACTTGCACCCCTGTGTTTCTGTAAGGCCTATCTTTAGGAGGGGATGAGTATAGGTAATCTTGGTAAGTGCTTGTTGACTATTTGGTTTTGCCAATTGTATATTGTGTATGTGTTTACCCAGTGGCACGTGAAGCTGTAAGGCACTTGAAAGCCCAGAATAACAGAAGAGGGCCACACGTTTTAAAACATTTAATCGGATTTGTGGTGTTAATGTTACTATATCAATTAACAACCATGTGAAGTGAAGTTATATCTCATGGCACCTGGTGAAGGTATACCTCAGAGCACATGGTTTTCAAACAAGCAGTGAGATTAAATTCAGTGGCACTCAGAGTGCATAGCAGAGAACACTGCTGTAGATGCTGCACTGCTTGGAGCTCGGAGTTTGGATCCCAGAGTACCTGGACATGGACATGGCCATTGAACATGGCTCAGAACTTGGAGGTAGTGGCCTGCAATCTAGAGCCCTAGATAGAGAATACTGTGGGGGGCACCGCAATTTCCCAGGAGACGCAATAGCGGGAGCAGAGGCTGTGGGGAGAAAAGTGAAGAGAGAGAGGTAAAAGTAAGTCTCTCTTGCTCCCTTGCTGCTTGTGAGACCACTTATCAGCCACTAGCTGTGCATTTAAAATTAGCTTTTTTTATCATTGTTTGTAATATATAACATATTTTTAATAAACTGTATTTTTTATATTGTTTACTTTTTATGTGTATTTAAATTGGGGTGGTTTTAAAAATTGCTTCCAGTTTATTTGTTGCGGTTTTTAATTTATTGTGTGTGTAAATAAGTATATATATATATATATATATATATATATATATATATATACTGTATATATATATATACAGTAGTAAATTATAATTTAAATAAAAAAGTATTAAAAAGTATTATTTTAATATTAGTTTTACATTATATGTGTGTAAATAAACATATATACATGCATATACAGGTGTGCGTTTCTTAAAATAAGTATTTATATATAGTTTTTATATTATTTAAATATATTTAATTTGCATTATATTTCTGTGAATATAGTTAATGTTTACTATTTTTAAATATATATATATATATATATATATATATATATATATATATATATATATATTAAAAACAATATTTGTGTATACATTTTTTGATATTAGTGTAAAATGATATTTTTTCAGATATTTTTGTATTATCAATGAAAGAATAAGATAAAGATATGTTTGTGCTCGATATTTTTGTCACAATATTTTTGTATCACGATACTTAGGGTTTCGATATTTTGTCAGTAAGCCTGCTTACTGACCAGCTCAACTAACCCCGTTATTCAATTTTGTCATAGATCTAAAATGCATTTCAACCTCATGACATGATTCAATTATTTCACCAATTCGTAAGGGCGGCAACAAAGGAAATCCAGAGAACTATCGCTTGGTGGCCTTAAGAGACAATGATGCTAAATACTTTGCAGGAACATTGATGGAAGATCTACAGCACTGGGGGGAGGTGAACACCAGTATGCCACTAAATCAAACAGGTTTCCCCAAAAATACATGTACAAAAATTAATATCATGGCTCTCTCCCTGTTGACCGAGCTAGCAATGACAAACAACTATCCTGTCTATTTTTCATATATTACAAATCAGCACTTGGCAGAGTTGACCGGGGGAAGCTTTGGCGGAAATTGGCTAACTGGAACATTCTGGACGGCCTGATAAGGGTCCTACAATTATGACACTGACACACAGGTCTGAGTTAAGTTAGGTGATGGTTCCCGCTTGTCCAGGCCTATCGACACAACACAAGGTTTAAAGCAGGGTTGATTGTTGGCCCCAACCCTTCTTAACCTGTTTTTAGCTGATCTTCCATCAGCCCTAAACATCGTCAACTGCCATGCACCCACATTGGGCGGACTAAAGCTCGCAAGCCTTCTCTATGCTGATGATTTAGTACTTGTTAATAGGACCAAGGTAGGCCTGCAACTACTTTTAGATTAAACTTTGGCATATTTGGTGAACAACGATCTGATTATCAACATGAAGAGAACAAATACATTAATGATTTAAAGGAAAAGTCTGAAAAAACTTACTTGGTTCTTAGGAAGTGACAAAATAGGAAGTGTCAATAGCGATTGTTAGAAATGTTTTTTTTGGTTAGCAGTCAGGTTACCCTCTGTCCAAGCAAGAACCCTCACTCTAGTTAGGGTAAGTCATACACAATCCAAATTATCCTGTGCCCACCCTCTGGTAGCTTGGCACGAGTAGTCAGCCTTAACTCAGAAGGCAGTGTGTAAAGTATTTGTGCAATAAATCATACAATAACACAATATAGCACCCCAAAAATACACCACACAGTGTTTAGAAAAAGATTTATCTGGATATTTGCAGGTCAAAACGATAAAAGATGCAATATGAAATTGTAGAGATATCACTGAAAAGTGATATAAAGTGTCTTAAGTCTTTAAAAAGTAAACAAAGTCTCTTTCAAGCACAAAGTACCTGGTTTAAAGTGGAAAATCTCCGCAAAGGGCCGCAGAGGAGGAGATACGTGGAAAAATGGTGTGTGCATCAGTTTCGCCCCTTCACACACGGACTTGCGTCGTTATTTTTCATGCGGGGAAGTCATGCATCGTTTTCCGGCGCACGGACAGTCTCCTTCTGTGGTTCGCGGGATTACCAGATGTTCCAGGGTCTGTGCGTGGAATCCTAGGCTTGTTTTCCGGCTGCGCGTCGTTCCAGTGGGCTGTGCGTGGAATCTTCTCCCTCACGGCAGGTGTCGCGTCGATTTCCTCTCTGAAGTCGGGCGGCGTTGTCCAGGCGAGGCCGTGCGTCGAAGTTCCGGTCGCACTGCAGGCGTCGCGTCTAGCGGCGTCTTTCCGGATCGGCGTGCGGTGAATTTTTCACCGCGGAGCAAGCTATGCTTCGAATTTTTTAACGCACAAGGCGACCAGTTGAAAAAGAGATGTCTTTTTGGTCCTGAGACTTCAGGGAACAGGAGGCAAGCTCTATCCAAGCCCTTGGAGAGCACTTCAGCAGCAAGGCAAGAGTTCAGCAAGGCAGTAGGGCAACAGCGAGGCAGCAGTCCTTTGTAGAAAGCAGTCAAGTGAGTCCTTTAGGCAGCCAGGCAGTTCTTCTTGGCAGGATGCAGGTTCTGGTTCAGGTTTCTTCTCCAGCAAGTGTCTGACGTGGTAGGGCAGAGGCCCTGTTTTATACCCAAATGTGCCTTTGAAGTGGGGGAGACTTCAAAAAGTGGCTTAGAAGTGCACCAGGTCCCCTTTCAGTTCAATCCTGTCTGCCAGGGTCCCAGTAGGGGGTGTGGCAGTCAATGTGTCAGAGCAGGCCCTCCACCCTCCCAGCCCAGGAAGACCCATTCAAAATGCAGATTTATGCAAATGAGGCTGAGTACCCTGTGTTTGGGGTGTGTCTGAGTGAATGCACAAGGAGCTGTCAACTAAACCCAGCCAGACATGGATTGTAAGGCACAGAAAGATTTAAGTGCAAAGAAATGCTCACTTTCTAAAAGTGGCATTTCTAGAATAGTAAAATTAAATCCAACTTCACCAGTCAGCAGGATTTGTATTACCATTCTGGCCATACTAAATATGACCTTCCTACTCCTTTCAGATCAGCAGCTACCACTTAAATAATGTATGAGGGCAGTCCCAATGTTAGTCTATGAAGGGAGCAGGCCTCACAGTAGTGTAAAAACGAATTTAGGAGTTTTACACTACCAGGACATGTAAACTACACAGGTACATGTCCTGCCTTTCACCCACACAGCACCCTGCTCTAGGGGTTACCTAGGGCGCACATTAGAGGCGACTTATATGTGGAGAAAGGGGAGGTTTAGGCTTGGCAAGTACTTTTAAATGCCAAGTCGAGGTGACAGTGAAACTGCACACACAGGCCTTGCAATGGCAGGCCTGAGACAAGGTAAAGGGGCTACTTAAGCGGGTGGCACAACCAGTGCTGCAGGCCCACTAGTAGCATTCAATCTACAGGCCCTAGGCACATATAGTGCACATTACTAGGGACTTATAAGTAAATTAAATAGTACAATCAGGTATGATCCATGGTTATCATGTTTAAAGGGAGAGAGCATATGCACTTTAGCACTGGTTAGCCGTGGTAAAGGGCGCAGAGTCTAAAAGCCAGCAAAAACAGTGTCCAAAAAGTGGAGGGAGGCAGGCAAAAAGTTAGGGGTGACCACCCTAAGGCTGTCAGGTCTAACAGCATTAAATACCTTGTTTTTATTTAAGTGCAAATGGAAGGTTCACTGATCAAATGGAGGGGATAAAAAGGAAAGGAAATGCTCTGGCATTTGGTCTAAGTTCCCTATATAAAAAGATGAAGGGTCGAACACTTACCCCCATTTTGCAGGTGGCAAAAGCTAATGTCTTCCTAACACTGACTTAGGGAAGCAAGGCCCTGAGGCTCCAGGATAGAGTCACCCTGGATAAAGCAATGCTGAAAATGTATAGGTCAATTTTCCAATTGCCAGCATACACATCACCAGCTAAAATCAGACTGGAGCTTGGAATAGTAAAGCAATCCTCGACATGGAGAGCAGTACTTGTAAACTGTTGTCAAGGACTAAAACTTGCTCTGGAAGGATCCCTGGGTTACAACCTCTGGACTGAAATGCAAGGGAGGACTTGTTCTCCCGCACAAGACTACACCTGGCCCCAAACCCTCCGGTTCTTTTTGCCTGTCGGGCTTTACCTCTAAGTCACTCAGAACTTAATTGACAAAATCTAGTGCACAGGTGTTGTCAATCTTAGAGGATAAAGCGCATTTGTCTAAAGGTATCCATGCTGGACCACAGAATTACAAAGGAGTATTTTATAGCAACCAGGTCAGTAAAAAGTTCTTAAAATACAGGCTGGGAATACTGTCTGTTCTAAAACACTACCCACTCTGGAAACAAATTGAAGGCCGAAAAAGCTGTCGGCTTTGTGGTCAAGGGCATGAGGACACTCTCCATGTGGTGTGCCTGTGCATATCAGTTTTGTTTGAACGTCATGCACTTTTGCACAGGAAACTGAAGGTAAGAGGCATAAGGGCTTGCAGGCAAGCAGAGGTAGACTTCTTTGAATCAGCTGATCCCAGATTGAACTGTGCAATGCTGAAATTTAAATTTCTCCAGAGATTTGAAAAAAGGATTTTGTTCAAGTAACACGGGGAATCAGCAGCTCTGTAGAGGGTTAGGAAAAGTTTGAGATATTTGGCACTACAATGTTAACCCCTTCGCTGCCAGGCCTTTTCCCCTCAGGTGCCAGGACTTTTTTTGGCTATTTGGGGCATTTTGCGCTTAGGCCCTCATAACTGTTTGTCCCACGCCAAATTTGTGTCCTTTTTTTCCAACATCCTAGGGATTCTAAAGGTAGCCAGAGTTTGTGGGTTCCCTTGAAGGAGACCACGAAATTAGTCAAAATACAGCAAAAATGTTTTTTTTTTGTAAAAAAAGTTTTAAAAAAGGGCTGCAGAAGAAGGCTTGTGGTTGTTTCCCTGAAAATGGGTGTTAAACCTATGCTGGATCCTGGAAAGCTGAACATTTGTGAAACGTAGACAAAAGTCTGAATTCAGCAAGGGGTAATTTGTGTAGATCCTACAAGGGTTTCCTACAGAAAATAACAGTTGAAATGCAAAAATATTGAAATTGAGGTGAAAAAAACAGCCATTTTTCTCCACCTTTTACTCTGTAACTATTTCCTGCGAAGTCAGATTTTTTAAAGCAATATACTGTTACATCTGCTGGACTCTCCTGGTTGCGGGGATATCTAGGGCTTGTAGGTTCATCAAGAACCCTAGGTAAACAGAGCCAATAAATGAGCTGCACCTTGCAATGGGTTTTCATTCTATACCGGGTGTACAGCAATTCATTTGCTGAAATATAAAGAGTGAAAAATAGGTATCAAGAAAACCTTTGTATGTACAAAATGGGCACAAGATAAGGTGTTGAGAAGCAGTGGTTATTTGCACATCTCTGAATTCCGGGGTGCCCATACTAGCATGGGAATTACAGGGCATTTCTCAAATACATGTCTTTTTTGCACACTGTCTTACATTTGGAAGGAAAAAATGTAGAGAAAGACAAGTGGCAATAACACTTGTTTTGCTATTCTGGGTTCCCCTAAGTCTCCCGATACAAATGGTACCTCACTTGCGTGGGTAGGCCTGATGCTTGCGACAGGAAACGCAACATGGACACATCACATTTTCACATTGAAATCTGACGTTTTTTTGCAAAGTGCCTAGCTGTAGATTTTGGCATCTAGCTCACCCGGCACCTAGGGAAACCTACGAAACCTGCACATTTATGAAAACTAGACACCTAAGGAAATCCATGATGGGGTGACTTGGGGGGCTCTCACCAGGTTCTGTTACCCAGAATCCTTTGCAAACCTCAAAATCTAGCCAAAAAACACTTTTTCCTCATATTTTGGTGACAGAAAGTTCTGGAATCTGAGAGGATCCACAAATTTCCTTTCACCCAGCGTTCCCCCAAGTCTCTCGATACAAATGGTACCTCAGTTGTGTTGGTAGGGCTAGTGCTCGCAACAGGACATGCCCCAAAACACTATCTGGACACATCAAAATTATCCAATACAAAACTACCTGTTTTTGAGGGGGGCACCTGCGTTTTTGGTCCTGGGCAGCCATCCAGGGAAACCTACCAAACACAGACATTTCTGAAAACTAAACACCCGAGGGAGTCCAGGGAGGTGTGACTGGCGTTGATCTCCCAATGTTTTCTTACCCAGAATCCTCAGAAAACCTCAAATTAAGCTAAAAAAATCACATTTTACCCACATTTCTGTGTGGGATCACCACACCGGGACAAATTCCCTACCACGCAACATTCCCCTCAGTCTCCTGGTAAAAATGGTACCCCACTTGTGTAGGTGGGCAAGTGCCTGTGACAGGGAAGAGCCAAAAACATGTCGAAATTAAGGGGGAAGCAAAGCGGGTCCAAAAAGGGCAGTTTGGAAAAAAAACATTTTTAGGCTGACAAGTGCAGCAGAGTTTTTATCGGTATAGATGAGACAATGTTGGGTGGTAGGAATTTTGTGGATTCCTGCAGATTCCGGAAGGTTCCATCGCAAAAATGTGGGAAAAATGTGTGATTTTCAGCAAAGTTGGAGGTTTGCAGGGCATTGTGGGTAAGAAAATGGTGCGGGGTGCATGTGAAGCACACCACCCTGGAATCAACCAGATGTTTAGTTTTCAGATGTATCTAGGTCTCGTGGATTTGTCAGCGTCACAAAGTCAAAAAAGTGCAGCCCTCACCATTCCAAGTGGGATTATTTGAAGAGTTACCAAGCTCTCATGGCTCAAATGGAAAACCAAAACCCAAAATAATCAAATGTCCTCTTCTTGCTGTCGGGTAAGATGTTTTAGGGTGCGGGAGAGCTGAAAGACTGTTACCCCCTTCAGTTAGGGTGGGGGCATAACGAGGCCCATACTGGTTGGTAGACACCACCCCACTATTTCTTTTTTATTCCCTGGCATCTGGTAGACTCTGCCCCCTGGGGGTGGATCGGGAATAATTGCCCAATCTGCCCACAGGTGGGCATAACAACTTTGGCCCCATTTATTTGGGGTGGGGGTATGGCCATACCCCCATCCTCTTATATTGAAAAACAAATCTTCCCTGGTCTCTGGTGGGCTTTCTGCCCTCCTTGGGGGCAGAAGGGCCTTCCAAAAATAGGCCAATCAGATATGGCCAACAGTAATATGCCCCCTTAGGGAGCGACCCTTGCCCAAGGGGCTGCCCCCCCAAACAAAACACACACACCAATCTCTGGTGTCTAGTGGTTTCTGCCCCCCTTGGGGGCAGATTGGCCTAACAAAAATAGGGGGCAGAAATGGCCGAAATACAATTTGCCTCCAGGGGAGCTACCCTTGCTTAAGGGGTCACTCCTCATACATAAAAACATAAAGTAAATAAATAAATATATATATCCCCAGTGTCCAGAGGTTTCTGCCCCCCCGTGGGCAGATCGGCCTAATTATATTAGGCTGATGTGCCTCCGGGGGGGCAGAAAAGGACTAAAAATATTTCCCACCTCCCTTGATCCACCCCAGGGAGCGGCCATTGCCCAAGGGGCCGCTCCCCTTATGCGCAAGTATAAAAAAAAAAGAATTCCCTGGTGTCTAGTGGTTTGATTGGCCTAATTATATTAAGCCGATCTGCCCCTGGGGGGGGGGCAGAAATGGCATAAAAATAATTTGGCTCCCCGGGGAGTGACCCTTGCCTAAGGGGTCGTTCCCAAACATATAAAAAAAAAGAAACCAAAAAAAAATATCCCTGGTGTCTAGGGCTTTTGCCTAAAAATAATTTGTCCCCCTGGGGAGCAGCCCTTGCCCAAGGGGCTGCTCACCTTATGTGCAAGTATGATAAAAAAAGAATCCCTGGTGTATAGTGGTTTCGGCCTAATTATATTAGGCCAATCTGCCCCTGGAGGGACAGAAATGGCCTAAAAATAATTTGGCCCCCCGGGAGTGACCCACACATAAAAAAATAAAAATGAACAAAAATAATTATCCCTGGTGTCTAGTAGGTTTCTGCCCCTCCTGGGGGCAGATCGGCCTAATTATATTAGGCCGATCTGCACCCGGTGGGGGGCAGAAATGGCCTAAAAATCATTACGCCTCCTTACTGAAATGGACAAAAAAAAATCCCTGGTGTCTAGTGGGCATTTCTGCTGCCCGATCGCAACGCAATCGGGCAGCAGAAATGCTGTGAGAGACATGAAAGGAAAGAAAAGGTCTTTCCTTTCATGTCTCTCCCACCCCACCTCCTGGTCGGGAGAGAAATGCAAAATCATTTCTCCTCCGGTATCGCGCTGGAAGCATCCGAGGTGAGCGATTCCCCTTCCATCTCTGACTAGGGGGTGAGGTAGGGAGGCCCACAGGGGAGCTCTAGCGCTCCCCCGTATGTCAGGTGCAGGACGAGCTGGTCTCGTCCCAGGCACACGGCAACTGCGTGCCTGGACGAGACCAGCTCGTCCGCGGCACCCAGTGGGTTAAAGGCAGAGAGGGAAAACAGCTATGTTGTACAAGCCAAAGTACAACCCCTTAATATCCACAAGTCATGGGTAGCTTTAAGTAAGCATATCTGCTCATTATAGCTAGGTGGCAAACTAGAAGGTGCTGGTAGGGCACTTTAAGAAACTCAGTACATACACTTTAAGGGCAGTAATTCCCTCAGAATTTTGGTGGAAAGCACTTGGGTGTTAGACCAGGTCGCTAGATCACCAGCACTTTATCACCTTGCCATCAGACGTCCGGCGACAAGGTGACCCTACGATCAATGGCTGAGAGCAGTATCAGAATATGTTTTGAGGACAGACTGAAAGGTGGTAAGAACACCTGCACTTTGTCCTCTACTTGATCGCATGCACCTTAACTGTTGTTGATAAGGGCACTGTGAAGTCACATAAAGCTCTCACACTTTATCAGAAGGCATGAGTACTTAATTGTTAGGTGTGAGGATTTAGGGCACCTCTATGCCCCACCATTTGGAGCTGGAAGGAGCAATTGCACTTTAGCATTAAGTAAGCATGTCTGACAGCTATAGTGGAGCAGCAAACTAGAAGGTGCTGCTAGGGCATAAGAACGTCACGAAATTCAGCATACACACTTTAATTGCAGTAATCCCTTAGAATTTTGGTGGTGAACACTTGGGTGTTAGACCAGGCATCAATAATTTTGGTGGTAACGAACACTTGGGTGTTAGACCAGACTGTGAGAGCGTCAGTGCTTTATTTGTCAGCCCGGGTAGAGATCACAGATTTCTACTCTGTGGTATTCCGCAGAGTTGGTTTAAAACTCAGTGGTATTTTGCAGAGTTCAAAATGCTGTGACGTACCTTCTGTCCTACTGGCACCCTGGCACGAATGCGCCCGATCTCAGAAGCCTGGTTAGCCAGACCCCAACCCTGCTTAGCCCTTCTGAGATCGGGCGCATTCAGGTCTGGCCCTAGGCAGTGAAAGCTACCATTTCAGGCCTCTTGTGTTGACACAGCCCACTGTTCTAGAGCCTGCTGCTTCACACTTCCTTTCACCAACTGCCCTCCTTCACAAACTAGCTGCAGAGGGCCAAGCACACCCCCTGTCTTTCACCAGCCTTTCAATCGCTTCCTGTGCACCTACACACAGCCTCAGACCGTTCTTTCTTTAGGGCCCAACAATAGCATCAACAAACTAGTCACCACCAGAAGCCTGGTATTTTCACAAAGTGCCTATCATTGCTTGCCACTAAGTTCTAAGGCTACTACTCTAATGGTCTCCAGCTCTCCCCCCTGGCCTCAGCAACATACCCCATAAGACCACATCCTTTCCCAGGAACTCTGGGGATGCAGGTCTTTTCAAGAGGAGCTCTGATGGCAAGTTTAGTTTTTTCCAAGCACAGACCCTCCACCCCGCTCATATGCAAATACTGTCCATGTCCAGTGGTCCAGTGCCGGACCCCATGTGCATGCAGAAGAGAAAGCATAAAAAGGGTCCGACCTAGGTCCAACTCCCAGGGTCCCCGTCGCCTGCAACCTCACTCTCTGCCTCCTTCTGCGTTCTGGTCCCAGCCGGGCTGCTGAGGACAGTGAAAGGAGGGAGGCCTGGATTTGGAGCTTGCACCAGTGCAACCCTGCAGCTTGCAGCAGCTCCATGCCGCCGACGATGGGCTGAGTGTGCACTGCAGCTCAGTTATGGGCCACACAACAAAAGTGCGGACTGTCTGCACTTGCGCTGTGTGACCCATGACTGGGCTGCAGTGCTTATGCGGTGAATTCTGCTCCACTGCTGGGACTAGCTGAGTTTTTGGCCGAACTCTGTGCCAAAAACTCTGTTAACTCCACCAGCGGAGCGAAGCTCACCACCAACTGCCCACCCCTGTTTATTTTTATGGGATGAATAGCTCACCTTATACATCTGGCCGCAAGGTGCCCATACAGTCGTTTGCTTGGAGCAGTATTAGAATATGTCTTGATGGTAGACCGAAATGGGGTAAGAACATCTGCATTTTAGCCTTCTTAAATCGCATGCACTCTAACTGTCGATATGGGCCGGATAGAGTATCTCAAAGTTCTAGTATTTCATTAGTGAGGCATGAGAACTTCTTTAGTAGTTGTGAGGACTCAGGGTACGCCCATAGGGCACTCACATTTTAGCTTCTCTTAAATTGCATGTACTTTAACTGCTAGTCCATTGTCACTTGTACACCTTGCAGCCTGTATCCTATTTCAACAGGTTACCCTTTTACCCTAGTTGCACAGGGCAGTTAAAAGAACAGAGGGTCCCGGAGGCAGCTGACCAATCATTAAAGGTTGTGTTCTCATCTGATTCATTTTAAACTGTCATACGGGCGGTAACGCACATATGTTTTATTTTGATTAAACCTATTGGGCAGTTAAAGAAAACATAGGTTCCCGGGAACAGCTGGACATGTACGGAAGTTATTTTCTTCTTTGGCTTATCTAAACCATAAATGAGTTTTAATGCACATGTGCTTCATTTTATTAAATACAGAATTAGCTATTCTAAACGGCATTCATGGAAGGAACACTTTGTGATGTATTTTATAAAAGGAATGACGGGGAATTTTTTATGTGCCACATTATTTAAATGTATTGCAATGATTTTAAGTAATCCATCAATAAAATACAATTGATTTGAATTGAACTGTATGTATTTATAATCTTATATGATTTAGCTATGTATGCCCTTTAGATTTTCATTTTTAAAAGTTAAAGCAATGACTGGACATTGATTTATTGAGGGTTATTATGTGTGTTACCGAGTTCTGCTTTCAAACTCACATTATCTCCTGAAGAGAGTCTTAATCTGCTCTGCCATCATTGCCTTGGCCGTCAATTTCAAGAGCTGTGCTTGACTTTCATTTGGGTGACAACAATTTGGGGATGCCAGGACATCAGCAACAAACAGTCTCGGTAGACACAATTGTGGCCCAGTAACACACGGTTACATCTGACCATTCAATGTAGTCTCATTCATTCCTGCCTCATGGGCCTCACACATTTCATTGGTGTTTCACTCATTCCTGACTCATTGGCCTTATACATTTTATTCGAGCTTACTTTTGCCAATATTGCTTGTGTGGGTCTCTTTTATTTCCACCTCACTTGCCTCAGGCACCTCAATGCTGTCGCACTCATTGTGGCCCCACAAGCATCTTACATCACAGTGGCATCTCACTCACTCCTATCTGGCAGCATTAAATACTTCAGTGGTGTATTTATCATTCCTGCCTCACTGGCCTCATTCGTTTTCATGTAGTCTCAGTCACACTTGCCTCACTGCCCTTATATTTGTCAGTGAGGTCTTAATCGTTCTTACTTCACTTGCCTCATTCACTTCAATGGAGTCTCATTCATTCTTGTACTATTTGCCTTGGCTACTGCATTGGATTCTCACTCATTCTCAGGCCTGGAGCTCTTTTAAGGGGTATCACTATTAGTTAAATCACATTTCCTGCACACTTTAACGCAGTTTCTGATTGTTCCATATCCCTGGTCTGACACAGTTAAGTAAATCCTCACTCTCCTATTTCTACCTCCCTACCTCATACACTTGGGTAGGGTAAAATACATTACCACATCACAGTGCAGCTCATTTCAATACAGCCTCGCTCGTACCCAAATCACTACTCTCATACATTGCTATGCAGTATCTATAATTGCTGCCTCAGTGGCCTCTCATTAGTGTTCATGAAGTCACACTTATTCTTACTACACTGCCCTCTAAGTCCCCCAAAGGGGTTTATCTCTCACACCACTGACCACTTTCACTTCAACTGAGCCTCACTCCTCATTGTCTCACTGTCTCCACAAACTTTAAATGTGTCTCACTCATGTCCACCTCAATGGCCTCATACACTTAAAAGGCGTATTACTAATTGCTGCCTCGTGCCCATCAAGAGGGTAGAATGATTTAACTCCTATCTGTGGGGCTTCAATGAAGTGTGTGAAGATAATTATACACTTCAATTTTTCACTCTTTTTACCTGATCACAGTCCTCTTAGATTACAGTGGAGACTCATCTGTTCCAGCCTCTCCTGCCTCATTCACTTCAGTGGAATCTCGCTGGTTCGTGGACTCACTGACCCCATCCACTTCAACTGAATGTTCCTCATTCTTGCCTCAGATAGTGCAGTGAAGTTTCACAAACCACAGTCCTACAGCCCCCATTATCTTCCATGGACACTCACTTATTCCTGCCTCACTGTCCTCGTTCATTTCAATAGAAGCTCGCCGTTTCGCTTCATCACATTCCACGAACACTTCAATGCACTTTCTCGTTACTCCATACTACTGGTTTGACACATCAAAAAACCTCGCCCCCCACCCATCCCAGACCTGATATTCGACCGCGGATTTTCCGTGATGAATATTGAGTTTCATCTTCCGTTCGGCCCATCCCCGAATCCCTTTCATTCGGACACTTTGAAGTTCGGCGCTCAGCTGATCCAACTCCATCAATGACAGAGACAGCAAGCGGTCTGACTCTCCCCCAGAGGGGAAGAGGGATTGACGATTTCAAAGTCATCCAGACGGTGACAATCCTATGAGCAGCCTTTAAATGTTCTTACCAACCACTACCGAGCCCCCTCCTCAAAGAGGGCAACTGCCGCCATCTGTCGTTTTCAATTGAATTCCTCTAATGGTATTAACTCCTGGCACTTCTTGCACCTTTACTGGGCTCTCAGCACCCCCTGCGTGCATTGAAAGGGCCCCCACTGAAGTTCTTCGCCGCGAGGGGACAATCAGTGCTTAATTTGTAAGCGAATAGGTGTTTAGGTCCAAAGTTTTGCTCAGAAGCCCAGTAGTGTAGCCAGTGTATCATGAAGCCTAGTGCAAGAAAGAAAATGCTTCCAGGCTGCTGCTTGAACTATGAAATACAGCAAGAGTTAGGGTTCAATGATCCATTTAGGCCTCTTGGCCTCGCTGCCATGGCACCTGTCGCGCTTGTGGAAGCTTAGTCCCTGAAAAGCCAACAGCTTGCTCGTCTTTTTTCATCCCTGCGTTCTCCCCTTGTTACCTACATTCATTCTTTTTTATCTCTCTTGCTGTGTATTCAAGTATGGTGAAGAAAAATAAGAGCCGCTTCCCAAAAATGAATGCTGCTGGACCCCACCTGCAATCACCAGCTCAAATAGAACCTGGATACGCTTGACGTCAGAGAGCCGAGGGAACACTGTCCCTGGGTGCAGAGCTACACCCTGTCCAAAGGATGTACGCACTTTCCTCCCAAGAAATCCTAGTACTACTCAATGCACCTGCAATGTCTGCGTTTTGAAATGGTTTGAAATACCAGCTTCATCACCAATGTATTGCTTAGTTTATGGTAGGATAATATTTCCTATGATGTTTTGTAAGGTGATTATCACAGAGTTCATATCTGTGGATTACATGGCCTCAAAAATGTACAGATCTGTGTGGCTATGGTTGTGGCATTTTTGACAGAAGGTCGTCTGGGCGGACATTTGTGAACAGACAATGCTCAATGTAACAAGAGTGATGTAGTGTTGGACGTTGCATCTTCCCAGCAGTTACCTTTCAGGAAAGGCGTAAATTGTCTCTCCAGGGTCTATTGCAGTGGGATTGTGGGTCATTTGACCTGTTGCCTTAATGTCATTTGCTTGGGGTTTTGGTAATTGTGTAGTGTACTCGGTATACTGTACTTTTCTAGGTATTGTAAACTGTGTAAGTGGATGTATTGGGTTAATGTGGCTGAATTGCTGAAAGGGTGTGAATTGATTCGGCTACCAGGCTGCTTGCTGATTTGGTGATGTGTGTAATCCTAGAGTAAAGTCCCCCCCTACGAATGGCCTCTAAATTCCAATGGTAAATTTGGTTGTTCCAGCTGAATTTACCACGGGAACATCTGTCAAATAATCAAAAAAAGATCCCTACCAACAGTCAGCCATGTCACGGGTGTGGAGAGCTCTGTCACAGTTGCCAAGATCTCTGCACCCATAATTACCACTTAAGCGGTGGGAATGAGGGAGGTTAGTGAGTGTTTCAAGTAGTTGGTACCCCCTAAAGTTTGTGAACACCAAAAAACAAGCATGTTTGTGTGTACTCACAAGCTGCTATTATCTTTGTAGCCTGGAAAGGGTTGTATATTAATTTAACCCAAGTACATATGACAATTTCCTTTTTAGTGTGGGAAGGAGGATGCACCACCCCCAAATTTGATGTGGGGTTGGGTCTAGAGGAAGCGTTTTCTCCACCAGTAAAAACATTTTACCGTAGAAAAATAGTATACTTGTACTGGAGAATCCATTCTTACAATATGGAGTTCTCCACCAGACAGAACTCCGTACAGAGGAAGTACATTCCCAACAAGGAAAACTATGACTTCTCCAGAAATCCAATCCACATGAAAGCCTGCGCTAGGCCCGGGATTCCATTTGGATTCCTCGAGTCCGTGAACTCCTAAAAAAAGCAAAAAGACACTCAGACATACATTTAAAAAATGAGTGTAGTTTTACTATTTTTGTGAATAGGCACCTTATTTTAAAAGAAAAAAAAACAGTCCCAAAAATGATCGAGAAGGACACGTGATAACAAGTCTGTTCTAGCTTACTTAATTGGTCATAAAGGCTTAAGACACCTGCAGAAAAAATGTTTTTTACACCCAACAATTCCACGATATGATGGTAATTGCATAACATTGGTGGGTAATGCGCTAGCAGGAACGATCTGTGTGCAGTCCAAACCCACTTTTGACTGATCATGACATAGCATTAAGGGTTAATGTGAATTCTACAAAGCACGTTGTGTACGATGTAGGTCGCAGATTTGTATTTTATTTCGATTACTCACTGGCCTGCTACTTTGCGTGCGAAAATCATAGTGCTAACTGCAGGTCACAGGGTATATTCCTTGTATACTAAACCATAGTGCATTATGAACTGACTTCAAGAAGCTGCATACAAGCTGGTAGGTATAGGTTCAGAACCTTGGTGTTTTTTTCTCCATATTTAATTGCTAAATGGGTTCCTTTCAGAAAGAATAAGCATCAGTCAGCTATATAAATAGCTAGTACTGTCAGTACTAGTGTAGACAGACACACTTGCCATTCTAACACTGCATGCATACCTCTTACCTACAGATCTTCAAAAAGTAAAAAAAAATCTCCAACTCAAAGACTATCTCTTTAACTCTTGTGAAGTGCCAAGCTGCCTGCACTTTGTACCTCCATGGGATTGGCATCAAGGTTTTAGACTCCAGCTAAATCAATGCCAGAATGGAACTTGATCAAAAGGAGCACTGATTGCCCATTAAGTGAGACATTTGTGTTGGGCACAGGCTCACACCCTGCATGGTGCTTCTGTGAATTCAAAGCACGCAAAGTGCAGGCACTGCTGAATACGTCCTGACTTTTGCACATGGCACTAGAACACAGGCAGCTCATTAATAACTGACAGATCAGGGATCCAGCTGCATTTTCCTGTTCTGGTTCTGTCCCTATTCCCTCCCTACCCATCATCATATCAGAGCTCAGTCTTTGCCTCAGCTCTGTGTCATGATTGACACAGTTACCTAGTTACCTTATGTAGGAGGCTGGCCTGGTTTGTAGTGGGTACCTATGGTATTTACACCTTATCCCAGGTCCAATTATCCCTTATCAGTGAAGTGTAGGCAGTGTCTAGAAGCCAGGCTCTCTAGAAATAGCTGAGGTAGTTGTGGATGAGCAGCCAAGGCTTATCTAGGAGACACGCAAAGCTCATGCAATACCACTGTAATCACAGAGTACTCACACACATGAAAGAAAACACTCAAATAAAGGTACTTTATTTTAGTGACACAAATACCCAAAATACCATAGAGACTATACTCCCTTAGGAGGTAAGTAATACACAAATTATATACACTAGTATGCAGAAATAGGCATAAAAACAATTAGAAAACAGTGCAATTAGTGAAAATCACAATAGTTAGAAATAGGCCTGGGGGAACACAAACCATATACTAAGAAAGTGGAATGCGAATGTTGGTTTCCCACCTAGGCAAGTGTAGTGTGTAGAGGGGTGCTGGGAATACTAGAAAACCCCAAAGGTAAGTACTAGAACCCACCCCAGTGCCCAGGAAAGCAGGAGTAAAACACAGTAGCTTTCCCAGAACACACACAGTAACAAAAAGAAGGACTATGCAAGATCCAGAAGAGACTACACAACACCAACAGTGGATTCCTGGACCTGAGCACCTGTGGACGAAGGGGACCAGGTCCAAGAAGCACTGAAGAGTCCAGGGTGAACAGGAGCCCCTGCTAACCTGGATGAAGGTGTAAAAGAAGAACTACCAGTGAAGACGAACAGTCAGTACTGCACCCAAGAAGACGGATTCGGGTTTCTGATTGCTGCAGATGATGTCCCACGCCGGATGGAGGATTGCAGTCTGGTTTGCATCGCTGGAGTCCGCCAACAAGCCTTGGCACACACAAAGCTCGCGGTTAGCGGAAAATGGCACTGCACGGGACCAGGAAGGACCAGGTGGACTCTACCCAGGAGGGAGAGTCAGATTGGGCTCTCGGCAACTCAGAGAGCTCACAGAAGACCAGGAAGCATGCACAGGAATCCCACAGCATGGGGACAAGGAAGGTGCAAAAAGAGGCCCACAGAGCACTACGACAAAGGTTTCCACGCCGCCAGAGAACCACTCAGGAAGATGTGCGTTGCAGGATAGAGTGCGGGGGGCCGGATGTGCCAGATGCATGAATAACTTTATGGAAGGATGTCAACAAGCCTTGGCAACTGCAAAACACGCGGTGCACAGGGTACTGTCTTACGTGGGAGGGCAAGCTCTTACCTCCACAAAAGTTGGACAGTGGGACATCAGGACTGTCGGGACCACTTCAGTCCACCACCTGTGATGCAGGATCCATGCAGATCAGCAGCAGAGGGAATCCACGCAGCCGGTCATCATTGCAGTAGGTGCCTGCTGAAGCAGGGGAGTGACTCCTTCACCACAAGGGAGATTCCTTCACTCTTCTGGTGTAGGCTGAAGACAAACTGTCCTCAGAGGATGCTTGATTGGGAAACAGTTGCTGGCAGGAGCTGAAGATAGAACGTTGCAGAAGGCATCTTGCTTCTTTGTTGCAATTTATAGAATTCCTGGAGAGGCCAGATGCAGTTTCTTCGGTGAGAAGTTGAAGTGGAGAATGCAGAGGATTCCTGCTGGAGTCTTGCAATCCGAATCTGAGGAACCACCCAAAAGAGAGACCCTAAATAGCCCTGAAAGGGGGATTGGTCACCTACCTAGGTAAGCACCTATCAGGGAAGAGCTCAGACGTCACCAGCTGGCACTGGCCACTCAGATGCTCCCAGAGTTCCCTGGGGTGGTGATGGACATGGGAATGGTCACTACCCTTTCCTTTGTTCATTTTCGTGCCAGAACAGGGACTGAGGGACCCTGAACTGGTGTGGACTGGTTTATGCAAGGAGGGCACCAAATGTGCCTTTCAAAGCATTTCCAGTGCCTTGGGGAGGCTGCCTCTCCCACGCCTGTAACTCATATTTCCAAAAGGAGAGGGTGTAACACCCCCTCTCAAAGGAAATACTTTGTTCTGCCTTCCTGGGCTTGAGATTTTCAAGCAGCAGGAGGGCAGAAACCTGTCTGTGAAGTAGCAGAAGCTGGGGCTGCCTGGAAAACCTCAGAAGGATGTTATATCAGTACTGGGGGTTCTCTAGGGAACACCCACAGTGCATGGGATCATACAACCAATGCTTGCAAAAGCATGGAGGTATGATTCCTCTATGTTTGATACCAAACATGCCTATGTTTGGAGTTACCATTATGTAGCTGAACATAGGTAGTGACCTATGTCCAGTACACATGTAAAATGGCATCCCCACACTCACAAAGTCTGGGAAAATGGTCCTGCAGGTCGTGGGGGCACCTCTGCTAGTGCAGGGGTGCCCTCATACACAGGTACTTTGCACCCTGCCCTCAGGGCTGGAGGGCCTGCTATAGGGGTGACTTGTAAGTGACCTGGTGCAGTGTAAATGGCAGTGAAAGGGTGCATGCACCTTTTCGCGCAGGCTACAATGGCAGTCCTCCAGAAGCCTCTCCATGGGCTCCCTATGGGTGGAAAATATATGCTGCAGGCCATAGGGATCTCCTGGAACCCCAATGCCTTGGATACCTAGGTACCATATTCTAAGAACAGAGGGTGCCTCAGAGACAGTGGGCTTCTATCCTTTGGCTCTCCTTCTCTGACAAGGGAAGGTATAGACTCCTTACTGTCAGAGAGGAAAATGATAACTACACAGTTCTAAAGTCTGCTCTTTTTGATGGTTTTGGTCTCACCACAGAACAATATAGGACAAAGTTCAGTGAGACCAAGACAGAGTCCTCCCATGACTGGGTTGATTTTGTGGACTACGCTGTGAAGGCTTTGGAAGGCTGGTTACATCAAGCAAGGTCACTGATTATGAGGGCTTATACGGCCTGATTCTGAGAGAGCATATACTTAATAATTGTGTGTCTGATTTGTTGCACCAGTAATTGGTAGACTCAAATCTGACCTCTCCCCAAGAATTGGAAAAGAAGGCAGACACATGTGCCAGGACAAGGGTGAGCAGAAAAGCCCACACAGGGGGTGACAAAGACAAGAAAAAGGAAGCAGGTAAGTCTAAGGCCAAGGGTAGGGACAAAAACAAACCTAAAGAGTCTTCATCAGGCCCACAAAATTCCTCTGGGGGTGGGTCTAAAACCTTTTCCTCGTCCCATAACAAGAAGCATTGGTGCTATGTTTGTAGGAACAAAGACCATAGGCCAGGAGACAGCTCCTGCCCTAAGAAATGCACCAATCCACCCACTACTAAAACCACCACCTATACCACTAGTACCCCTAGTAAAAGCAGTAGTGGTGGGTCAGATAACAACAGCCGTTCCAAAGGTGTAGCTGGGCTCACTTTAGGAAGTGTGGTGGAGGCTGGCTTAGCTAAGGAGACTACTGAGGCTGTTTTAGTCTCAGATGAGGGCATTGATTTTGCCACCCGTGCTGCTTGTCCCCTTAACATGGGTAAGTACAGACAGCAACCCTTAGTAAATGGTGTTCAGGCAGAGGCCTACAGGGACACAGGTGCCAGTGTCACTATGGTGACTGGAAAACTGGTGTCCCCTGAGCAACACCTACTTGCTCATCAGTACCACGTGACTGACACCCACAACAACACTGTGTGCCACCCCATGGCAGTTGTTGATTTCAGCTGGTGGGGGGGGTTACTGGCCCAAAGAAAGTTGTAGTGTCCACAGACCTACCTATAGAGTGTCTCTTGGGGAATGACTTGGAGACTTCAGCTTGGGTTGAAGTGGAGTTGGAGGCTCATGCAGCAACGTTGGGCATCCCGGGGCATATTTTTGCTTTGACCAGGGCACAGGACAAAAAGCAAAAAGAGAAGGGAATCTTGGAGCCAGGAATTATTGTCCAAGAGGCTCCCAAAGCCGAGGGTAGAAAGGGCAAAACGTTGCCACATGCCCCACCCTCCAGTGAGTATTCCCCCTTTGAGGAAGAGGAATCCACTCCTCTGGCAGAACCTACACCTGAAGAGCTGAAAGCTGAACAGCTGTACTCTTAGTTGCAAGGAGGCCTGCCAGGGAAGAATTGAGTATGGCACAGAAAACCTGTCCCACACTGGAAGGGTTAAGACAGCAAGGGATGTCAGTGGCCCCCACAAGGTATATTGGGAAGACAACCTCTTATACTCAGAACCTATGGAACCCAAACCTGGTGCCACCAGAAGGTTGGTTGTATCTTCTCAGTATAGAGAATTGTTGTTGACCCTTGCCCATGACATACCCCTGGCAGGTCACCAGGACTTGTCCCACACTTTCACTGGTCCCATATGTCTGAAGATATAAAGGCGTTTTGTCACTCCTGTGTCACCTATCAAGCTAGTGGAAAAACAGGTTGCACCCCAAAGGCCCCCTTAATCCCACTACCAGTGTTTGGGGTTCCCTTGGAGAGGTTTGGGGTGGATATTGTTGCCCCCTTAGACCTGCCCATTGCCTCTGGAAACAGATTTATACTGGTGGTGGTGGACCATGCCACCAGGTATCCAGAGGCTATACCTCTAAGAACCACTACAGCTCCTGCAGTGGCAAAAGCCTTTCTGGGAATCTTTTTCAGAGTGGGCTTCCCAAAAGAGGTGGTATCAGACAGAGGTACAAACTTTATGTCGGCATACCTTAAGGCCATGTGGAGAATTGTGGGGTAACTTATAAGTTCACCACACATTGCCACCCCAAACCAATAGTTTGGCAGAGAGATTTAATAAAACTCTCAAAGGCATGATCATGGGATACTCTGAAAACCTCAGGAGGAGTTGGGATGTCCTACTGCCATGCCTCCTTTTTGCCTACAGGGTGGTTCCTCAGAAGGGTGTGGGCTACAGCCCCTTTGTAGGGGGCTGGCCTGGGTTGTAGTGGGTACCTTGGGTACTTACACCTTATACCAGGTCCAGTTATCCCTTATTAGTGAAGTAGTAGTGTTCTAGCAGCTTAGGCTGATAGAGGTAGCTATAGCAGAGCAGCTTAGGCTGAACTAGGAGACATGCAAAGCTCATGCAATACCACTTATAGTTCCACAGTACTTATACACAAGTAAAGACAATACTCAGCGTTTCTAAAAATAAAGGTACAGTATTTATTTGGGTGACACAGTACCAAAAATATCTTATAAACAATACTCCTTCTGAAGGTAAGTATTATACACAATATATACACTAGGCACCAAAATTAGACAAGTAAATAGTCATAGAACAATGCAAACAGTAAGAAATCATATAGAATGCAATGAGAGAAAATAGGCCTAGGGGCAACACAAACCATATACTAAAAAAGTGGAATGTGAATCACAAATTCACCCCTAGACAAGTGTAGTGTGTGCAGAATCGCTGGGAGAGTAAGAATACAGTAAAGGTAAGTAAATTACCCCACCCCAGAGCCCAGAAAAGCAGGAGTAAAGTACTGCAAGTTTCCTTAGGACACACTACACTTCGTTTTTGGGATTTTGCAGCAGCCAACCAAGTCTGCAAAGAACAACTGCTGGATTATTGGACCTGAAGACCTGCAAAGAAAGGGGACCAAGTCTAGAAGTCAAAATAAGTTCCAGGAAGAACAGGAGCCCCTGCCAACCCAGAAGAGGGTGCAAAAGAAGAGTCCCCAGTTAGTTGAAGACTGCAGAAATGCACCCTAGGAAGATGCCAGCGGGTTCCTGCATGATGCAAAAGATGTCCCACGGCGTGAAGATTGTTGCAGATGAGAGTTTGTGTTGGAAGGTGCCAACAAGCCTTGGCTACGGCAAAAGTGTGTTTTTCATAAAAATGGCGCTGGATGGACCCAGGAGGGACCGGAGGGCCCCAACTCTGTGTGAGGAGGAAGAGGAGGCTCTCAGCACTTTAGAGAGCCCTCAGGATTGCAGCCAGCATCCCCAGAAGCCACAGGATCTGGGTTCATAGGAGGTGCAAAATGCAGCACAACAAAAGAAGGTCCCATGCCGCCGGAGAACAACCCAGTGAGTTGAGCATCACAGGGTAGAGTACTGGAGAGCTAGGCCCAGCTGTGCATGAAGGAATTTTGCAAAGATTGCACAGAGGCCTCAGGAGGCAAAGGAGACACAAAACACTGGGGTACCATCGTTCTCAGGGAAAGCAAGGTCTTACCTCCTCCAAATTGCGTCAGCAGGACCTCAGGACAGTCTATGTTGATGATGTCCACCCTCTGTGTCCTTAGGAGCAGGCTCGTTGCCATGAGAGGAGTCCTAGGGTACCGGTCGTTGCCTTGGAAGGTGCCTGTTTGGAGCAGGAGATGACTCCGTCACTTCACAGGAGATTTATTCGGTTCTTCTGGTGCAGGGTGAAGACAGGGAGTCCCCAGAGCATGCACACCATGGAAACTGTTGCAGTTGCAGACTTGGAGATGAGGTTGCTGAAGAAAAGTGTCTCTTGTAGACACTTTGATGCAGTTACAGTGTTTCTTGGAGCAGGCAGTGGTTGATCCGAGTTCAGAAGAGTCTGAAGTTGTTGCAGAGGATTCCTGAAGGAAACTTGCAAGCAGAATCTGAAGACAACCCACAGGAGAGACCCTACGTAGCCCTGGTAAGGGGATTGGCTACCTTATCAGGTATGGACCTATCAGGAGGGGTCTCTGATGTCACCTGCTGGCACTGGACACTCAGAGCGCTCCAGATTGCCCCCACACCTTGCAAAGTAAGATGGCTGAAGTATGGGACACACTGGAGGAGCTCTGGGCACCACCCCTGGGGTGGTGATGGACAAGGAGTGGTCACTCCCTTTTCCTTTGTCCAGTTTTCTGTCAGAGCAGGGGTGAAGGGGTCCCTGAACTGGTGTAGACTGGTTTATGCAAGGAGTGCACCATCTGTGCCCTTCAAAGCATTTCCGAGGCTGGGGGAGGCTACCCCTCCCCAGCCTGGTAGGGTGTAACAACCTGCTCTCAGAGGAAATGTTGTGTTCTGCCTTCCTGGAACTTGGCTGCCCAGACCCCAGGAGGGCAGAACCATGTCTGTGAGGTGGCAGCAGCTGTAGCTGCAGTGCAAGCCTCAGGTTTGGCAGTACTGGTGGTCCATAGTGGAGCCCCCAGCATCCATGGAATTGGCTCCCAAATAACAGATTTGTAATGGGGGGACAATTCCATGGTCTTAGACATGTTACATGGCCATATTCGGAGTTATCATTTTGAAGCTACATAGAGGTATTGACCTATATGTGGTGCACACATGCAATGGTATCCCCACACTCACAAAGTCTGAGAAAATGGCCCTGAACTATGTGGGGGCATCTTTGCTAGTACAAGGGTGCCCTCACACTTAGTAATGTTGCACCTAACCTTCAGCAAGTGAAGGTTAGACATATAGGTGACTTATAAGTTACTTAAGTGCAGTGAAAATGGCTGTGAAATAGTTTGTGCACTATTTCACGCAGGCTGCTAATGGCAGTCCTGTGTAAGGGTTTGTCTGAGCTCCCTATGGGTGGCAAAAGAAATGCTGCAGCCAATATGGGTCTCCTGAAACCACAATGCCCTGGGTACCTAGGTACCGTATACTAGGGACTTATAAAGGGGGGGGGGCAGTATGCCAATTAAAATTGGTAAATGAAGTCACTGGCCTAAAGTGACAAATTTAAGAGCAGAGAGAGCATAAGCACTGAGGTTCTGGTTAGCAGTGACACACTTAGGCACTACACAGGCATACATATTAGGCCACAAACTATGAGCATTAGGGTCCTGGCTAGCAGGATCCCAGTGAGACAGGTAAAACATACTGACATATAGGTTTTTATCTATGAGCACCGGGGTCCTGGCTAGCAGGGTCCCAGTGACACAGGAAAAACACTCTGACACACTCCAAACAGGCCTAAGGTGGGGGTAATCATGCTAGAAAGAGGTTACATTTCTACACCCTTTGAGCTTCTGTTTGGACACCCTGTTAGGGGTCCACTTACTCTTGTACGAAAGGGCTAGGAACAACCTCTCAAGCCCCTAAACAAGACATTGTGGACTATGTACTTGGTCTCAGATCCAGGATGGCTGAGTACATGAAAAAGGCCACTAAAAACCCTCAGGCCAACCAAGAACTGCAGACGCAGTGGCATGAACAGAAGGCTGTCCTTACTGTTTACCAGCCAGAACAGAAAGTCTGGGTCCTGAAGCCTGAGGATCCTAGTGCATTCCAGGACAAGTGGAGTGGACCCAATACTAGAGTGGAGAAGAAGGGTGAGGTCACCTATTTGGTTGACCTAGATACTCCCAGAAGCCCCCTCAGGGTGCTTCATGTGAACTGCCTTAAGCCTTACTATGACAGGGCTGATATGACCCTGCTCATTGCCACTGAAGAGGGACAGGAAGAAGAGAGTGACCTTCTCCCTGACCTCTTTTCCATCACTGCAGCTGATGGTTCAGTCGATAGAGTTGTCCTAGCAGGCTGTCTTTCTCAGTCTCAGAAAGAGGACTGCAGGAATCGCCTAAGGCAGTTCTCAGAACTGTTTTCTTTGACACCTTCCAGACAACATGGTGTGAACACACCATTGACACAGGGGACAGTTTGCCTGTTAAAAGTAACACTTTTACAGGCATCCATATCATGTTAGAGACTGCATCAAAGCAGTCATGCAAAAGATGCTAAACCTAGGAGTGATTGAACACTCTGACAGCCCCTGGGCTAGCCCACTGATGCTGGTTCCCAAACCTCATTCCCAAAATGGGAAAGGGGAGATGAGGTTCTGTGCCGATTACAGAGGGGTCAACACAGTCACAAAGACTGATGCTCACCCTATTCCTATGGCAGATGAGTGATAGATACACTGGCATCTCCCAAGTATCTCCGCACATTTGACTTGACTGCAGGATATTGGTAGATCAAATTGCCAGATGATGCAAAACCAAAGACTGCATTTTCAACCATTGGAGGGCATTATCAATTCACTGTTATGCCCTTTGGTTTGGAAAATGCACCTTCCACTTTTCAGAGGATGGTGAATACAGTCCTCCAAGGTTTGGAAGTCTATAGTGCAGTTTATCTTGATGACATTGTCGCGTAGGCTCTCATTATTTTAAGGAGACTACTGGATTTTGAGTGACAGATTCGCCTGTGGTGTGGGAGACTGATTCTAACCCACTACAGGTGACACCTGTTACTCCAATCCGGGTTCTGCTCCGGGTAACTAGCAGTGCCTAATCTCCACCCAAGGGCAGGGATGATTGAGCAGCCGAGTGTATGACCTAACTGGTTTTTCAGGGAAGCCGTGGTAACTCAGGTCTCATCCGTTTCTCTCAGTTACATTAGTCTCACATACACAATGACAAACAGAGGCAGTATATATTTCAATAATGCTTTAATAAAGTGACTGCATCTTAGCAAAGCGTGGACTGCAATAACCAGGACGATACAGCATGACAAGATTAAAATTGTGACATGGAGTCAACAGACTAATTCCTAACTAGGCTATGATAGAGCACAGCATGTTAAGCTCTAATTCTGCCCTTCAGGTTCCCCTGGAAATACATCATCCCCCATACCTGAGCAAAGGCCTAAAGTCTGTAAAGACAGCTGTAGAGAAGCATTCGGCAATCAGCATACAGTCATGGTTCTCTGGCTGGAATCTCCCTCTAATGTGTAAGGGACAGGGAATTGTTTTTATAATAAAACATCTGGTGTTCTAAGAAAATGTCCCTATGTAAGGATATGTATTTTCTATGAATGTCAGAGACTAAACTTATACCACGTTCACCGTCAACCTATCTTACTGCAGCCTTGGAAAAAAGCACAGAGTGAGCAAGAATGTCTTGTTTGAGAACAGAGTGCTGGCCTAGGCAAAACAGAGAGATAGAGAGAAAATAAAAGAAGACCGTAAAAGTGGCTACTGTAAAAATAATAAAGCAAAGCTGAATAAAATATATCTAGGTTAAAGTGCACAGTGGCAGGCCTAGTATGTAAAAATAACGTGCATGAAACTATAACTAAAATGGCTACACAACATAGCTGTCTTTAGCTCCACCTGGGATCACCACCTGGTCAACCTCTGGAATGTTTAGGAGGCTCCTCAAAAAGCCGGCCTCACTATCAAGGCCTCTAAGTCCCATATAGGGCAGGGGAAGGTTGTGTATCTGGGCCACCAGGTAGGTGAAGGCCAGATTCAACCACTGCAGGGGAAGATCCAAAAAGAATGCCTAAAAAGGTTTTATGGACAGCTAGCTGTCAAAAAGCTTTTGAGGACCTCAAACAGGCCATGTGCTCAGCACCTGTGATAAAAAGCCCTGACTATTCCACAAATTTCATAGTCCAGACTGATGTTTCTGAGGTAGGGGTTGGGGCAGTTCTTTCACAGCTCAACACTGAGTCAGGATCAACCAGTTGCTTTCATAAGCAGAAGGTTGACCCCCAGAGAGAGGCGTTGGTCAGCTATAGAAAGGGAGGCCTTTGCTGTGGTCTAGGCCTTGAAGAAGCTGAGGCCATACTTGTTTGGCACTCACTTCATTGTTCAAACAGACCAAAGGCCCCTTCTATGGCTCAAACAGATGAAGGGAGAAAACCTCAAATTGTTGAGGTGGTCCATATCCCTACAGAGAATGGACCATACAATGGAACATGGACCTGGGAGTAACCACTGCAATGTAGATGGACTCTCCAGATACTTCCAATTGGACAATGAAGACTCATCTGGGCAAGTTTAGAGTTTAGCCTTCTTGTCCTTTATTTGGGGCGGGGGGTTCTGTAGGAAAGTGCTCTCTTTCTTGGTATGGTTACGTCCATGTTCTGTCTGTTGTCAGTGTTTGATTGTGTTCCCTGGGATCCTGCTATCCAGGACCCCAGTGGCTATGCTCTCTCCCTTCTAAAATGTGAACTGTACCTTTTTCTTCCCACAACTGGTATACTTTGTCCCCCCCATGTAAGGCCCTGATGTAAGGTACCCTGGGCTTTGAGGCACCAGGGTTTCCCTATGGGCTGCAGCAGTTATTCTACCACCCATAGGGACCCCGTGCAAAGGGTTCTGCAGGCATGCCATTGCAGTCTGCGTGAACTGAGTGCATGCACCCATTTTCATTGAAGTTCACTGCACCAGGTCACTATAAGTCACCCCTATGGTAGGCCTTCTCAGCCTGGAGGGCAGGGTGCAGGTACCTGTGTGTGAGGGCACCCCTGCACTAGCAGAGGTGCCCCCACAAACTCTAGATCCATTTTCTTGGACTTTGTGAGTGCGGAGACTTGCGGAGGTCACTGCCTATGTCCAGCTACATAATGGTAACTCCGAACCTGGGCATGTTTGGTACCAAACATGTCGGAATCATACACCAATACTGTTGCAAGTATTGGAAGTATGATTCCATGCACTCTGGGGGCTCCTTAGAGGACCCCCAGCATTACTCCCACCAGTCTTGCATGGTTTTCCGGGCAGCCCTAGCTGCTGCCACCCCTCAGACAGATATCTGCCCTCCTGTTGCTTGATCTGATGAAGCCCAGGAAGACAGAACAAAGGATTTCCTTTGGGAGAGGGAGGTAACACCCTCTCCCTTTGGAAATAGGTGTGACTGGCATGGAAGGAGGAGTAACCTCCATAAATCATTGATATGCTTTGAAGGGCACATTTGGTGCCCTCCGGGCATGAATCAGTCCACACCAGATCAGGGACCCCCTGACCCTGCTCTGGTGCAAAACTGGACAATGCAAAGGGGAGTGACCACTCCCCTGTCAATCACCACCCCAGGGGTGGTGCTCAGAGCTCCTCCAGAGGGTTCCTGGGTTCTGCCATCTTGTTTCCAAGGTTGACAGGGAACTCTGGGAACATCTGAGTGGCCAGACCAGGCAGTTTCCTGATAGGTGTTTACTTGGCTAGGTGACCAATCCCCCTTGAGGGCTATTTAGGGTCTCTCTCTTGGGTGGGTCCCTAGATAAGGCTTACACGACTCCAGGAGGATTCCTCTGCAACCTCCACTTTGACTTCTGCCCACTGGAACCACGACTGGAACCTGCAGGAACCAATAAAGCTGCAATCAACGAAAAAGACTCTTCTGCAACTTTGTTTCCACGGCTCCTGCCAGCTTTGCAAGATTTCTCTGGGCATGCAAACTCAGAAGACAGCAACTCTTCAGCCTGCACGAGAAGAAGAAGAAGGAATCTCACTTGGAGTGAAGGAGTCACTCTCCTCTATCTGCAGGTACCTGCTGCAAATGATGACCTGCTGCATGGATCCTGCATCCCAGGTGGTGGTTCAGAGTAGTCCTCTTTGTCTTCTCTGCCAGCTATCCAACTCTGGTGGAGGTAAGCCCTTGCCGTCCCATGTGGGACAGTACCCCTGTACACTGCATCTCTTGCAGCTAGCATGGCTTATTTGCATCTCCTTTAAGGGTTCTTCAGGTGACGTGTAGCTCCAACCCCCAGCACTCCTCCCTGTGACACACAGCCCTCTGCGTGGTTCTCTTGCGACATGGGATCCTTTTCTCTAGTGCTGCGTGGGCTCCTTCTGTGACTTCTGTGTGCCCATCCTGTGGGACTCCTGTGAATGCTGCCTCTGCTCCTGTGGACTCTCTGCAAAGCTAAGGGTCCCCTGTGACTACCCCTCCTGGGTTGAGTCCTCCTGGGCCTTGCTGGTCCCAGGCAGCACCATTTTTCCACTAACAACAAGTTTGCCTTTGCCAAGGCTTGTTGGAGTAATTCCTGCACTGCAAATTCTGCAATCTTTACTCCAGTGTGGGCCATCTTCTTCATCCATCAGGAACTCTTCTCCGGCTCAAGGGCTGCAGTGCTGACCTGTTCTTCCTAACCGTTGACCTACTCCTGCAAGTACAGCTGGGTGGATAGTAGCTCCTACTCCTTCTGGACTCCACTGTGACTCGTGGACTTGGTCCCCTCTCTCCACAGGTCTTCTTTCTTTAGGAATCCACTGCTTGTTTCTTGCAATCCTGTCTTGGTGTCTTCTTTTCTCCGTTTCCCTCCTTTTGGGTGGTTTGGGGAAAATCCAGTGATTTCACTCCGGCTTTCCTGGTCGATGAGGGGTCTTGTGTTACTTACCTCTGTGGTTTTCAAGTACTCCCAGCTCCCCTCTACACAGTCCACTTACCTAGGTGGGAGCCCTGTATTTGCACTCCATTTGTTTAGTATATGGTTTGGGCTCCCCCTGGGAGAACTATTGGTTATTGCTATTTGCATTGGTTTCTAACCTTTTCTATGCCTATTTCTGATTGCTAGTGTATATATTTAGTGTATTACTTACCTCCTATTAGAGGGTTGCCCTTCTAGTATTTTGTGGTATTGTGTTCCAAAAATAAAGTACCTTTATTTTTGTACAACTTAGGTGGTCATTACAACCCTGGTGGTCAGTGTTAAAGCGGCGGTAAAACCGCCAACAGGCCGGCGGTAAAAAAAATGGAATCACGACGTGGCGGAAACCGCCAACATAGACAGCCACTTTAACACTCTGACCGCCACAGCGGTACAAACAAACACCGCAGCGGTAACCGCCAACAGACAGGCGTAGGACAATGTACCGCCAACAGTATTACAACAGTTCAATCCGCCACCCCTTCCGGGGCAGATTCACAGCGAATAAAAACACGGCGGAAACAGGACTTGGATGGGAAACCGCTCACCTCTACACACCCCACGAGGAACCAGGACGCCATGGAACCGGAACTCCAGATACTCCATGCCTTTGTCTTCCTGCTCCTCTACCAGGAGCACGAACGCCGGCGGCGAAGACCACGGTGAGTACTGCACCTACGACACAGGGGAGGGGGGAGGGAAAAGAGAGTGACACACACATACAACACGCAACACCGCCACCCCCACCCTCACCCAAGACAACACACACACTAATACATCATGCTACATTACAGTTATACCCCCCAGTCCCCCTGGAAGAATGCAAAGACAAAAGGAAATGAGGTGAACAATTGTAATCTATTAAAATTCAGTACTCAAAAAATATACACTATTAACAAATATATACACCAAGAATACAAGTCCAAGGTATTCCACCATTAAAGTCCGTGGATCACTGGGCCCAAAATGCATGGGTGAGGCCCACACAAGATACCTGATCAAAACAGAGAGAACACTGCTGGGGCATCAGTTCGAAATACAGCAGGCACCTCAGGGGGAAGGGAAGGGGGGGGCACCTCAGCCAGATGAGTGCACAACACCAGATCCACGAGGGGGCTCCATGCCCATTGATGTATCCTGGGGAGTGCAAAGCCACAGTCTCACAAGCCTCTCAAGTGGGTGGTTTGCCCACTGCTTTATCCTGGGGAGTGCAAAGCCACAGTCTCACAAGTCTCTCCAGTGGGTGGTTTGCCCACTGCTTTATCATGGGGAGTGCAAAGCCACAGTCTCTCAAGTGGATAACAGTCTCCACTGGTTCTGTAGGGGGCTTTGTGCCCAGAGTGCTTCATCCTGCCAAGGACTGAGGTAGTGGATGCCTTTCTCCACTGGTTCTGGAGGGGGCTTGGTGCCCAGAGTGCTTCATCCTGCCAAGGATTGAGGTAGTGGATGTCTTTCTCCACTGGTTCTGGAGGGGGCTTTGTGCCCAGAGTGCTTCATCCTGCCAAGGATTGAGGTAGTGGATGCCTTTCTCCACTGGTTCTGGAGGGGGCTTTGTGCCCAGAGTGCTTCATCCTGCCAAGGACTGAGGTAGTGGATGCCTTTCTCCACTGGTTCTGGCGGGGGCTTGGTGCCCAGAGTGCTTCATCCTGCCAAGGACTGAGGTAGTGGATGCCTTTCTCCACTCGTTCTGGAGGTGGCTTGGTTCCCAGAGTGCTTCATCCTGCTCGTGGCGGCCCCAGTAGAGTCGGAGCTTTTGGAGCTCATTGGTCTGCGGTGCTGGTGGCGGCGGTGTCCTGTGAAGTGGTGCTGGTGGTGGCGGTGTCCTTAGCAGTGGTGCTTGTGGCAGCAGTGTCCTGTGAAGTGGTGCTGGTGGCGGCGGTGTCCTTGGCAGCGGTGCTTGTGGCGGCAGTGTCCTGTGAAGTGGTGCTGGTGGCGGCGGTGTCCTTGGCAGCGGTGCTGGTGGGGGCGGTGTCCTTGGCAGCAGTGCTGGTGGCGGCGGTGTCTTTGGCAGTGGTGCTTGTGGCGGCAGTGTCCTTGGCAGCGGTGCTGGTGGAGGCGGTGTCCTTGGCAGCGGTGCTTGTGGCGGCGGTCCTTGGCAGCGGTGCTGGTGGCGGTCTTGTCCACCGTGCAGGTTTTCAGCGACTTGCCTGTCTTTCTGTGCCCCTTCCCCACCGTGGATGGTGGCACAGCTCTTCTCACTCCCAACTGTACTCTTGGGAGAGGCTTTGGTGGTAGATGTTTTGCCTTTCTCCCGCCAGGCACTGGCCAACTTTTTATGCTTTTGAGGAGGGGGACTGTCCATGGTCTGGCTCCTTGGCACACTGGCTGCCCTGCTGCTTGGCGCACTCCAGAAGCCGGTTACTGCTGGCACCACTGTTCCTGGTGATGTGGTGGCTGAGGTCCTGGGTTGGGACATGGAAAGGCGGGCCCTAGGGGACTGAAGGGGTGGGGGAGGTGAGGGGAAGAGGTCAAGGATGGACAGGAAAAGTTTTTTTAACACACTGGGATGGGTAGATGGAGGGGGTTTGGGAGTGGAGGAAGAGGTAGTGGTTGTAGGAGGTGTACATTTGCTGACTTTGGGTGAAGGTGCATGGGCTGGAGGCTGTCGTGAGGTGGATGGCTGTTGGGTGGGTGTGTGGCTGCGTTTGCGTGCCTTGGGAGGTGGGCTCACAGACACACTGGGAGAGGACACGGGATGTGTGAATGGTAGTGGGGGTGGTGAGTGCAAGTGAGTGGGGTGTGGTGATGGGTGTGCTGTTGATGGACGTAGTGGATGAAGATGTAGTGCATGCAGGTGTGAGTGGAGACGAGACAGGGAGGGAGGAGGGAGACGTGGAGGAGGGGGACACAGTGGAGGCAGTGGATGTTGGTATGTGTGCATGAGTATGATGCTTGTGTGAGTGCCTGTGGGATGTGTGGTGCTTATGTTTGCCAGAGCTTCCCTTGTGTGTTGAGGTGTGTGCATGCTGGTCTGATGGTGTGCTTGGGATAGGCTGAGGTACAGGGGATGTGTGAATGGTACTGGGGGTGGTGAGTGCAAGTGAGTGGGGTGTGGTGATGGGTGTGCTGTTGATGGACGTAGTGGATGAAGATGTAGTGCATGCAGGTGTGAGTGGAGACGAGACAGGGAGGGAGGAGGGAGACGTGGAGGAGGGGGACACAGTGGAGGCAGTGGATGTTGGTATGTGTGCATGGGTATGATGCTTGTGTGAGTGCCTGTGGGATGTGTGGTGCTTATGTTTGCCAGAGCTTCCCTTGTGTGTTGAGGTGTGTGCATGCTGGTCTGATGGTGTGCTTGGGATAGGCTGAGGTACAGGGGTTTGGGTCTGGGTAGAGGAAGTTGGAGGGGGGAATCTGGAGACAGGGACAATGTCTGCCATCAGTGCTGAGGCCAGAGTCTGAAAAGCTTGCTGTTGGGCTGCCTGACCAGAATGAATGCCCTCCAGGTATGCATTGGTCTGTTGCAACTGCCTCTCTACACCCTGGATGGCATTCAAAATGGTAGACTGCCCAACAGTGAGGGACCTGAGGAGGTCAATGGCCTCCTCACTGAGAGCAACAGGGCTGACTGGGCCAGGGGCTGAGGTGCCTAGGGTGAAGGAGATGCCCACCCTCCTGGGTGAGCGGTCACGGGGCACACGCTGAAGGGCTGCTGGGAGGGCGGTGCTGGTAGGGGGGGTGGCGGCTGTACCTGTAGATGCGGTGGGCACAGAGGGGCCCGCCACCGCAAGGGAGCTCCCAGCAGAGGAGGAGTCCATGTGGCTGGTCTCAGCTCCTGTCCCCGCTGTGGAGCTCCCCACGCCCTCCGTCCCACTGGTGGCTTCAGACTCCGTTGTCTCGCCCTCCGGGACCATGTGGGATGCAGCTCCATCCTGCTCCGGTGCCACTGCTCCTCCGCCTGATGATGCTAATGCACACAAGAACAGGGAGACCACAAAAAGGGGGGGGAAGACAGAAGAAAGACATGTTGAGTGCATGCAATACCGCTATAGTTGGCGGACACTACAGACACAGAAGCCCCCTGCACTACGCCGTGCACGTTGAAATTCCCTAATTAATCACAGGGACATGGGTTACAAGGCCTACGCCCGATTGCTGCACACATGGAAGTCACAGGAGCCTGACTAGATGTAGTTGGCTCTGAACACAGGTGGGGCGGGGTGCCACATGGCCTGCCTTACGACTGGACCTTGCCTACTAAACTCGCCCTGGCCTAGGGGAACTCACAGCCCACCTCCCCACCCAGACACCTCCAATGCACGCAGAATCAGCTGAATGAGAGTGTACTCACCCCCTTGTGGCTGCTGTGATGCCCTCAAACGCCCATCCAACTCCAGATACGCCACTGCCAGGATCCGGAACATCGGGGGTCATGGTGCGACGGCCACCCCTCCCACGTTGGGAGGCCATCCCCAGCTGGGCCTCCGCCGTCTTCTTGCTCCAGCGGCGAATGTCCTCCCATCTTTTACGGCAGTGGGTGCTCCGTCTGTGGTGACCCCCAGGGCCCGGACTTCCTTGGCGATGACACGCCAAATATCCTTCTTCTGGTGGGCGCTGATCTACAGGAATAGTACAGAGGAAAAGGAGAAGATATAACCGTCTGCACTGTCACAGTCATTGGTCTGCATCCCTACCCTTTCCATGACGCACATGCACTTACCGTCGTTTCATGCATGCCTCATTCTCCCCTCCCCTATCTTCCATCCACACCACTCCACACAGGCATTGCCCATTCGGCATGCTCATAGTGTACTTACCTGTTTGCCTGGAGGACCGTAGAGTAGCGTGTCCTGGGGGAGGACCCAATCCACTAGTTTCTCCAACTCCTTCGTGCTGAAGGCAGGGGCCCTTTCCCCTGACACATGAGCCATTGTCTCTTCCAGATTGAGGTCACAGCAGCACTTGCAGTGTAGGTCCTCTCCTGTCGAAGATCATGTATCAAGTGATTGATCAGTGAGAAAATGGCAGTCACGTCCGCAGTGGTGCGTACCGTCACCACCGGCGTACTTCGTCATTGGCTCCTCGGACCCATAGGGTCCAATCTTAACCAATGCAGGATTGAGCTGCGGTCTTCGACCGCCTACCGCGACGGTGTACAATGCCAGCGCAGTTACCTCATATCCCCTTGTCCCACATTACAGGTCAGGCAGACGCCATTTCAGTGGACCACATGGCATTAATTTTAAATGCGTCACACATATCTAGGCCTTGCATACACACTAATACAGGCACATAGCTGTTTTAAAAAATTGAGGAATAAAGTTGTGTTAACGTACCGCAGTGTTGGTTGACTCTCTGCTCACTGTTCTCCATAGAGCATGTCCGCTGGGGCAGATGAGGAGGTGGCGGCATCCTCCGGTGTACAGTCCGCTGGTGGACCTGTCGACAATGGAGGAGCGACATGTAATTGTCACCTACAGACTTGATCGTGACACAATCCTGGAATTGTGTGCCCAGTTGGAGCCAGACCTGATGTCAGCAATCCGCCATCCCACAGGAATCCCCCCTCTAGTACATGTGCTGTCAGTACTCCATTTCATGGCAAGTGGGTCTTTTCAAACAACAGTGGCCATAGCATCAGGCATGTCCCAGCCTATGTTTTCCAATGTGTTGTCCAGAGTGTTGTCTGCCCTGCTGAAACACATGTGCAGCTACATCGTTTTCCCTCAGGTGGAGGATTTGCCTACAGTGAAAGGTGACTTCTATGCCCTGGGACATATCCCCAACATCATAGGTGCCATTGAGGGGACACATGTGGCCTTGGTCCCCCCGCAGGAGTGAACAGGTGTACAGAAACTTGAAGAGTTACCATTCAATGAATGTGCAGATGGTGTGTTTGGCCGACCAGTACATCTCCCATGTGAATGCCAAGTTTCCTGGCTCAGTGCATGACGCTTACATTTTGAGGAATAGCAGCATCCCTTATGTGATGGGGCAACTCCAGAGGCACCGTGTGTGGCTATTAGGTGAGGACATGGAGCCTATACAGTGTGACTAGGTGTCTGGTTATGTCTCCAAGAGTTAGTGTGTGCCTAACAGATTTCCCTCAACATTTGCAGGTGACTCTGGCTACCCCAACCTGTCATGGCTACTGACCCCAGTGAGGAATCCCAGGACAAGGGCAGAGGAACGCTACAATGAAGCCCATGGGTGAACTAGGAGGGTTATAGAGAGGACCTTCGGCCTCCTGAAGGCCAGGTTCAGGTGCCTCCATATGACAGGTGGTTCCCTATTCTACTCACCAAAGAAGGTGTGCCAGATCATCGTGGCCTGCTGTATGCTTCACAACTTGGCTTTGCTACGACAGGTGTCTTTTCTGCCGGAGGATGGTCAAGATGGAGGTGTTGTGGCAGCTGTGGAGCCTGTGGACAGTGAAGGAGAGGAAGCAGAAGAAGAGGATATCAACAACAGAAACACGGTGATTCATCAATATTTCCAGTAAGACACAGGTAAGAAGACATCACTGCCTGCTACATCTGATATAATTGTTCTACCTCTCATCTGTCTATCACTTTCACCCAGTGTATGGACCCTGAGTTGTCACTTTCCCTTTCAGTTTCACAGATGTTGGTCCCACTGTGTGGCATCTGCTTTGTTTCCTCATGGACTAAAGCTGGGTGACATACGTATGTCGACAATACAATGGATATAGCATTTTTACACAGTTATTGCAAATACACATTTTCGAAAGCACAGAATGACTCCAGATTGTTTTTTTTAAGTGCTCAATATTGGAGGGGGTTGTAAAATGGTCAGGGGTGATGGTGGAGGAATGTCCATGGCAGAGTCCAGTCTATTAGTCTCACAAGTGCATTGTCCAAAGGGGCATAGGAAGTGGAGCTAGGGCAGTTTAAAGATGGACAGGGTGACAAAGTGGGACAGAAGGATGACAATCAAGGTGGTCTCCTTTCTTGGTGGGGGTTTTGGCATTGTTCTTTGTCCTGGATCTCAGGGAACGCTTGCAGGGCGGTTCTCCTTCTGCAGGGGGTGGGGTGCTGGTGACGTGGTCCTGTGGCAGTGCCTCCTGTCCACTAGCGCCGGTGGAGGTGGTGGGCAGTTCATCATCGAGGCTAGTGTCAGGGGCCCCTTGTTGTGCCACAGTGTCCCTCCTGGTGTTGATGCGTTCCTTCAGCACCCCTACAATGGTGCCCAGGGTGGTGTTGATGGATTTTAGTTCCTCCCTGAACCCCAAATACTGTTCCTCCTGCAGCCGCTGGGTCTCCTGAAACGTGGCCACTACCGTTGCCATCTTCTCCTGGGAATGATGGTATGCTCCCATGATGTTGGAGAGGGCCTCGTGGAGAGTGGATTCCCTGGGCCTGTCCTCCCCCTGTCACACAGCAGCCCTCCCAGTTCCCCTGTGTTCCTGGGCCTCTGTCCCCCGAACCGTGTGCCCACTACCACTGCCCCCAGGTCCCTGGTGTTGTTGGGGTGGTGGGTTAGACTGGGTTCACTGTAGTGGTGAACACATTGCTGCTTGACGTGTCCTGGGGACTGAGGTATGGGCCTGCTGGGTGGGTGCTGTGCTGATGTTTCCAGAGGGGGGAGGCCCTGTGTGAGGGGAACCGACTGTCCCGAGGTCCCAGATGGGCCAGGCTGGTCATTTAGATCCAGTTGGACAGAGCAGCTGTCATCACTGTGGGCCACTTCTGTGGGTGGAGTAGACGTGTCTGGACCCTCCTGTCCGGTGACGTTGGGTAGGGGTCCTGCAGGGGTGTAAAGGCATAATTATTGCATCTGTGTGTGGCACGGTGTGGAATGGGTGGGTGGCCCTGTACCCCAGTGCTTGCATTCTTGCGTGGGACCTTGTGTGATATTTGTTTAGGGGTGTGTGTGGGTATGTGCAGTGGCCATGCATTGGTGATGGGTGTCCATGCTTTGGTGTTGCATGCAGGGCTTGGTGTTGGGATGTGTGGGTTGTGATAGTGGGACATATGTGAGGAGTTGGAGTGATGGGGTGAGGGCGAGGAGGGGTATGTGATAGCATGCAGGTAGGGTGGGGGATGAAGTAGTTAAAGATTTAACTTACCAGAGTCCATTCCTCCAGCTACTCCTGTGAGGCCCTCAGGATGCAGTATAGCCAAGACCTGCTCCTCCCATGTTTTTAGTTGTGGGGGAGGAGGTGGGGGTCCGCCGCCAGTCCTCTGAACCGCAATGGGGTGTCTTGAGACCACGGAACGCACCTTCCCCCGTAGGTTGTTCCACCTCTTCCTGATGTCATCCCTTGTTCTTGGGTGCTGTCCCATTGCGTTGACCCTGTCCACAATTCTGCGCCATAGCTCCATCTTCCTAGCTATGGTGGTGTGCTGCACCTGTGATCCGAATAGCTGTGGCTCTACCCCGATGATTTCCTCCACCATGACCCTAAGCTCCTCCTCAGAGAACCTGGGGTGTCTTTGAGATGCCATGGGGTGGTGTGGATGATGTGTGGGGTGGTGTGTGTTGTGATGTGTGGGGTAATGTTTAGGGGTGTGTGGTGTTTTGTGCGTGGATGTTGTGTGAGTGATGGTGTTTAGTGCCTGTGGATGCTAGTTTGTAGATGGTGGTGTCTCTCTCTGGCCTTCAGTCGCAATTGTGGTCGTAAGGGTTTGTGGGTGATGTGGGTGTGTGTTTTATATTGTATTGGATGTGTGGGAGTGGTGTGTGTATGTGTATCAGGTATGTGTATTTAGATTTGTCCAATGTGGTAGTGTTTTGTAAATGTGTGTTTTTGTTTTGAGCGTGGCGGTGTGTACCGCCAATGGAATACCGCGGTTGAAAGACTGCCACGTGGGTCGTGATAGTGTGGGCGTATTCCTGTTGGCGTGACGGTGGAGGTTTTGTTATTGCCAGTTTATCACTGACCTTTGGTGTGGCGGACTTGTGTGGGTGTCTAAATTTTGGCGGATTCCGAACAATGGGTCATAATAGCTGTGGTGGAATTCCACGGCCGCAGCAGTGTGTTGGCGGACTTCTGCACGCCAGTAAGCGGCATTTACCGCCAATGTTGTAATGACCCCCTAAGTGTTTTCTTTCATGTGTGTATTGTGTCACTACAGTGGTATTGCATAAGATTTGCATGTCTCCTAGATAAGCCTTAGCTGCTCATCCACAGCAACCTCTAGAAAGCCTGGCTTTTAAACACTGCCTATACTTCACTAAGAGGGGATACCTGAACCTGGTATAAGGTGTAAGTACCTTAGGTACCCACCACACACCACGCTAGCTTCCTACACTATGTCTATGGGATTTTTCAATTCTTTAGACACAGCTCCAGTCCGAACCACTACACGGATTTACACTAAATTTAGCAGAAAGGTAGGTCTTGGTCCAAAAAGTGCCCCTTTTGTTATTTGGTATAAATCTGTTCAGTAGTTTCGGAGTTATTAAGGGAATAACGTTTTATATATCTAGGAATGCAGATCTGCCTCAGATCCTCCATGAATGTAGAGGAAAAGCAAAGCCTTGGTTGGCTGGCGGCAGCATGGCAAAAAATGTTGCTGCTGCAATTTAGTTTCTTGCATGAGCTGGGGAGGTGGGAAAAAAACAGTGTAAAAATATTGATTTGCTTAGCCAAGTGCAGCCCCCCGTGTAAACTCAAAAAGGATCAGTGGATCCGAAAAAAGTTTCCCAAAAAAAAATACAACCACTGCATCCAACCCCATGTTGCCCACCGCCAAAGGCCATGTGCAGGTTGGGTTTGGGTGCATGTGGGTGGGCTGGCCTCTGGCCAGGCCCTGCAGCCAGTCCCAACTGCCCGAGGCCAAAGGTCATGTGCAGAGGATGTTGTTTTTATGTGTGGTAATTAGATATTACTTTACGTTAAAAAAATATTGAAATTCACTGAAAAAGCCAAAGGTTACACAGATGTTATAGTTAGGTGACATTTTACCCATAAGAAACCATAGACATTGAGCAGTTATAGTTACTTATAGTGATACTTACCTCACGAAACTATAACTCATGCCGGAAAGTAATTTTGGGCAACGAGTTAGAGTTTCTTAACATAAGTATAACTATAAGAATAACTATAACTACTGAATTTCTATTGTTTTTTTGGGGTAAAATGTCAACCCAACTATTGTGTCCCTGTAACTTTTCTTTTTTTAGTGAATATTTGATTTAGATGGGTAACAGTGAACAATGGGGATGTGACATCAGTCAGAAAATGAAAGCAATTTTCAATCTTTTTTGTGATGTAACTCAGAACCCGAGGTGAAATATCCCCTTTGTTCATTTTTGCCAATCAACAATCTTATGTTGTGTATGCTGTCCTCACAAGGGTAGAGGAGTAATCTTTTAGTTTAGGTTTTCGTTCTCTTTTGTTTTCTATTATGGCTGTTACGTTTTTTGGTTCCTACCTTGTTATCTCAATCCACTATGTTTCCTGTCATGTAGTGTTTAATATTGTTTCTTTTTCCTGTTCTTTTACCATATGAGGGCTTGAGTTTGGTTGGAGCAGGGGTCTCCAACCCTTCCTGTAATAAGAACAACTTCTGCTAATAGTGCTGTGGTATTGGAAGTTTACATTAGTGGCCACCTTAAGCAAACTTACCAGTAGTGATCACCACAGTGTATCAGCAGAGTTGCCAGCAATGATAAAAACAATAGTTTGTCAATTTGGAATGCCTTTAAATGACTAATACATTACAGCTATAGCTGCAATGCCCCTGTACCAAAATAATGACATTAGTAATGCCTCTATAATTTACACAAGCTGATGCTAAAATATCAGCCAATAAAAACATTTAGAAAATTCCATCATTTTCTCCAAACATCAGAAGATGAGTCCTGAAAACATGTATGTTTTCATCTTGAATACAAATGTTTCAAATTTGGGCTGCACACAGGAGAGCTACTTAAAGGTAGCTAGAGAGCTGCCAGTTGCGATCTAGCTACTTGTTGGAGAAACCTCGTTGTCACAACAAAGCTGTGTACTTTTGCTTGCTTCCTTACTCCCTGAACCTGCTGATCCTGACTCTACACTTCAGTAGAATTCCACAGCTAGATTCTTCTTGAGGGCACATGCCTACCACACACTGCAGTGTGTGGTGACATTGTGGATTCCAGAAACAGTCACCTTTATCCTGGACAGTGGAAGACCTTGATTGGATTGCAGATAGACATCCAGGCCTGAAAAAATAAGAGTAATGAGTAAATGGAGAATAATTACTATAAAATGGATGGGGTTTAAGAAAATAAAGGTGGATTTTGGGATACGCGTGGCAATATGAAACATTTCCACAAATGAGTAAATCAATTGAAAATTACAAAACACACAGTTACATCTAATACTGTATTATTACTGATAAAACATGTTAAAATGTACTCACACCTTGTAGTATTTCAAGCTCCACACATGGCCACCCATAGGTTCTGCAACATACTCCCATGGAATTCAAGAGAGTCAGGAAATAACACTAACATTAACAATTGATAGGGCCCTGCAAAATACAATAACACAAAATATTACAAAAATACAAAACATTAATATAAAATACCATTAAATAGGATGTTTAATTTTTTAGTCAGTGTATTGTTCCTTTTTAAAATGATAGCCATAGGTGAAGAGGAGTATGGTATAGGTGTTTTTATACTTTATCTCAATCAAGGATTTATAGAGCGCACTAATCACCCGCTAGGGTCTCAAGGCGCTGGGATGGGAGCTATTGGTCGTAGAGCCATGTCTTGAGGCATTTCCTGAATGTCAAGAGGTATTGGGTCTGGTGAAGGTGGAGCGTTAGGGAGTTCAAGGTCTTGGCGGCTAGGTGAGAGAAGGATCTTCCTCCGGCGTTGGTGCGGCGGATGCGGGGGATGGAGGCGAGGGCGAAGCTGGCAGAGTGAAGATTGCCGGTGGGGGTGTGGAAGGTGAGTCTGTCATTGAGGTAGGCTGGGCCTGTGTTGTGGAGGGCCTTTTGTGCGTGGATGAGGAGTTTGAAGGTGATCCTCTTTGATACTGGTAGCCAGTGAAGGTCTCTGAGGTGGGGGGGAAATGTGGTCGCAGCATGGGATATCCAGAATCAGGCGGGCGGATGGGTTCTGGATTCTTTGCAGCTTTGTTAGGAGTTTGGTTGTTATTCCTGCATATAGGGCGTTTCTGTAGTGCAATCGGCTGCTGACCAGGGCGTGGGTGACAGTTTTCCTGGTTTCAACGGGAATCCACTTGAAGATTTTGCGGAGCATGCAGAGAGTGTTGTAGCAGGAAGAGGAGATGGCAGTGACCTGCTGAGTCATGCTGAGTGTGGAGTCCAAGATGAAGGCTAGGTTGTGTGTGTGGGTGGTGGGTGAGGGCGCAGTTCCTAGGGAGGTGGGCCACCAGGAATCATTCCAAGCTGAGGGGTTGGTGCCAAAGATGAGGATTTCTGTCTTGTCTGTGTTTAACTTGAGGTGGCTTGATTCCATCCAGCTGGCGATGGCGTGAAGTCCGTTGTGGAGGTTGTTCTTTGCAGTTGTAGGGTCTTTCGTGAGGGAGAGTATGAGCTGAGTGTCGTCTGCATAGGAAACTATGTTGATGTGGTGGGATTGTGCGATGTTGGCGAGGGGGACCATGTAAACGTTGAAGAGCGTGGGGCTGAGCGAAGATCCTTGGGGGACGCCACAGATGATTCTGGAAGCTTCTGACAGGAACGATGGGAGGCGGACTCTCTGGGTTCTGCCTGAGAGAAATGACGAGATCCAGTTGCGTGCCTTGTCGCGGATTCCAGCGTTGTGGAGGCGTGTGTGGAGAGTGTGATGACATACCGCGTCGAAAGCTGCGGAGAGGTCCAGGAGGATGAGTGCTGCTGTTTCTCCTTCGTCGAGCATGGTCCTTATTTAATTAAAAAAACAGGAGCCAACATCTTAATAAACTATGTTGGAAATGGCCCTTTCTGCTGCAGGATCACCCCCACGTCTTTTGCCTTTTACCCTCCACTTGTTGCTGAGTCGTTCTGTTGGTCTTAGGACTCTGGGCACTTTGCTATTGCTGACCAGTGCTAAAGTGCATGTGCTTCTCCCCTAAACATTGTAACAATGGTGTATACACAATTGTCATATTTAATGTACTTATAAGTCCCTAGTAAAGTGGTGTACCATATACCCAGGGCCTGAAAATGAAATGCTACCAGTAGGCCTGCAGGACTGATTGCTCCACCTACTTAAGCAGGCCCTTAAACATGTCTCAGGCCTGTCACTGCTGAGCCTCTGTGTGCAGATTCACTGCCACTTCAACCTGGTATTTAAAACTCCTTGCCAAGCCTTAAACTCCCCTTTTATTACATATAGGTCACCCCTAAGGTAGGCCCTAGGTAGCCTGTTGGGAAGGGTGCTATTTAAGTAAAAAAGCAGGACATGTACTTTTAAATGTACATGTCCTAGTAGTGAAAAACTCCCAAAGTCATGTTTTCACTACTGTGGGGCTTACTCCTCTCACAGGCCAGCATTGGGAATTCCTAATTATATGCTTAAGCTGTAATTCCTGATCAGAAAAGAGTAGCTTTGTCATGTTTCATATCTTTGGGATCTAATGATAAATCATCCTTATTGGTAAAGTCGGTTTTAAAATTATTATTTTAGAAATGCCACTCTTTGAGAGTAGGCACTTTTTTGTTCTATGTGCTTTGCAGCCTATCTTCAATACACGTCTACGGTAGGTGACAGCTTGACTTTGTGCATTCCCTCTAGACAGCCGCAAACACAGGAAGGTTAGGTGTGTCTGAGCACTCATCTGCATTCATCTACATTCTAATGGACGTTCCTGGAAAGGAAAGATGAAGGTGAGCTGACACACATGAATAGGAAAGTGCCTGTCCCCCCATAAAGGGCTGATTACCCTCTAATGATAGTCTGGAGCCAGGGCTGGGATGAAAGGAGGACCTGTGCACTTTAAGGAGCTGCTTTGAAGCCACCTCCAGAAAGGCACATTTCGATATAAGTACTGGGGCTCTGACCCCACCAAAGCAGTACACTACTGGACCTGTGAAGAACTCTGCTGGAGTAAAAATTGCTGTGCTACAAGGATTGCCACTCTGCTTGACAGACTGTTCTGAGGAACTATTTCACTGCTTTGCTAAGCTGCCCCTGCTGCCTGCTGATCTCTGCTCTGCTGAGGACAAGGACTTAACCCATCTCACTTGAACCCATACTGACTCCAACGGCTTGCTGGCTTGGCTCCTGTTTTCTGAAGTCTCAGTGACGCAAAGAAAGCTCCTGGATCAGTCTTCAATCACCTCCTGACGCCCAAGAGGCACCCCTCCAGTTGAGGGCCTTTGGAAATGGTCTTTTTGCTCTTCTAATCAAACGTTTGGGCTCTTTGCTGCTCAGAGCGGTTGCAATTTCATCTCTTTGCACAGCAGCATTGCTGCTCATGACCACGAGGCTCAGCCCATCCATCCAAAACGCCCGGCGGCTCTTCACTCCCACAAACGAACTCTTCACACCAAACTGAAAAGGTAAAACTTCAGCAGGAATTACCAGGAACTGTATCTGGCCAGTGGCCTGAACTTTGGATTTACCCTGGTCTAGTGTGCCCTTAAGTAACCTTTTAGCACCATTGACTTCTAAGTACTGTTTTTGGATTAACAGCCTGATTTAGATATTGGTGGACGAGTTACTTCGTCACAACAGTGATGGATATATCGCCTGCAGAAATCTAAATCCCATAGGATATAATGGGATTTAGATGATGGTGGACGAGATATTCATCACAGTTGTGACAGAGTAACTCATCTGCCAATATCTAAATCAGGCCCCTAATCTTCAGAAATTCATATCTTGACTTCTACTTATTGGAATTTTGTCTTTTTGGACTAATTTTATTCAGATAAATAGTCTCTATTTATCTAAACACGTGTGGGGTCTTTTTTGGTGTTTCATTGTGGTATTGTGTGTATGTTGCACAATTACTTTACACATTGCCTGTTAAGTTGAGCCTGACTGCTTTCTGCCAAGCTACCAGAGTACAAGTTAATTTAGGGTTGTGGAAAACTGGGTTGTTGGTTGACTGCGGTGTAAGCCCTGGTCAAGCAATAGCCACAATCCCTTAGTGGGTAAACCACAAAAAGCCCTGAATAAACCTGTGCTTATCCCTGGGTAGCTTCGCACAAAAAAACAGTTAGGCTAATCTTAGACCCAATGTATAAGTTATATATGCAGCACACAAACAGTAATAAAGTGAAAACACAACACAAGAAACATGTCAATTTAGAAATATAAAGAAAATGTTAATAATTTATTTGACACCAAAAACCATTAAAAATTCCAATTAGTAGAGCTGAAGGTATGAATATTTTAAGTATAAGGTTCAAAATAGCAGGTCCTCAATTTTATAAACTGTCCCTCTAGGCAACTTTAGCATCACAACCAAGGGACCAGAAGTAGATGGAGATGACTTGGGGCTTCATGACTCACTCAAGCTGGGTCCAGGTGCGGGTTCAAGATGTTGGGGGCCTGTTATGTCCCTTTGGCTCTAAACAGGAGGCCAGCAAAACTAGCCCTTGGAGTCAATTCAGGACGTCCTGGGTGCAGTTAATGATGCAGGGCTCCACAGCAGGGATGGCCTCTGAATGTTAAATGCAGTCTTCATACAGCAAATCAGTCCTTCCAGGTACAGCAGCAGTCTGGCAGACTGCACAGCAGGTCACAGCAGCAGGCAGTTCTCTGAGAGCCCTTCTGCAGGTCCAGTAGTGATCTGAAGAGTGGGTCTGACAGTCCTACTTTTATACAAAGGTGCCCTGCTCCTAGAAATTGGGAGAAGTTTCCAGAGGGCAACTTTGAAGTTTCAGGAGTTTCCTGCCCAATGCCCTGTCTCAAAGCTGGCTGGACTGACAATACAGGGTTGTTCAGCCTATTGTGTGGTTTAGAGCCCAGCCTAATCAGGTGCAAGTGGGGCTGTGCTTGGCTCCACCCCCATCAAGTCAGTTAATGGCCCATTCAGGCTCTGCTAATCCCACTATTGTATGAATGGGAGGAATTCACAAAGTCCTAACTGTCAGTTACACCCAGTCATGTGACCTGAGAAAGGCTGCAGCACAGAGGGTGAAGGGCAGGAAACTGAAACTGCCAACTTTCTAAAGATGGCATTTTCAAACTTGTAAATTTGACTTTACCATTAAAGAGGGTTTATTTTTACAAGTTCATGGGTACCAAACATGACATAGCTACCATGCAACTAGACAATTTTAATAGAATCCCATGGTTCACCTATTTCCAAAATATATCTCGGAATATAGGCTTGGAGAGTATGTTTACTCATCCAGACTCCCTGCCTGCAAACGCTAAGGATTTGGTCAAAACACGATATTATGAGTATACTATGAATTTGAGATTGCAGGGGGCTCTGAATTTGAAAACCTTTGATTCATATGTTCAGATCTCAACTACGTTTTTGATGGAACCTTATTTAACTTGGCTACCGAGCTCCTCATTTTATTCTCTTCTTGTTTTATTCAGTTTAAATTTGATACATTTTAGAGTGGCCTTTCCAAAGCAATGTACCTGGCAAAAAGAACTTCCGTTTTGTCCTTGGTAATTGTATTGGATTCTATTTGACCATGATGTAGCTATTGCATTCTAGGTATCATCTTTTATAGGAATTTTGACATTCAAACCTCAAAATATTTTTTTCTTCTGTACTCTGGAATTGTGAATTATGTCCGCCGAATATTGCTTCATATTTAATGTGAATGTTTTTAATTTTTGTACTTTTATGGCATTCTGCCGAATAAAGAAATTTGACTGACTGACTGACTCACGTAGCTACCTCCTCTCGTTTGGGAATTACCGCCTTTTAAATATAATAAGAAATCCCCAATGTTATCCTATGCAAGGGTTAGGCCTCACAGTAGTGAAAAACTAATTTGTGAGTTTTTCACTACTAGGACATGTAAAACTTAAAAGTACATGTCCTTCCTTTTAATCACACAGCACCCTGCCCTATAGGCTCCTCAGGGTCTACAATGAAAGGCCTGGGACAAGTTTAAGGTGTTACTTAAGGGGGTGGCACAATCAGTGCAGTGGGCCCACTTGAAGCATTCAATTTACAGGCCCTGGGTATATGGTGTACCACTCTACAGAGGACGTACATGTTAATTAAATCTGCCAATCAGGTATATGCCAATCAAACCATGTTTTAGGGAAGGAGCACAAGCACTTTAGCACTTGTTAGAAGTGGTAAAGTGCACAGAGTCCTAAGTGGAACAAGCAAAAATACAGAAACAAATAGAAAGAGGAAGGCAAAATATTTGGGGGTGACCCTGTAGAGAGGGGCATGTCCATCAAAGGGGTGTACCTGATTTACCGTGACTAGGAATGTGGTCCCTACTTGGACATGATGCATACCACAGTAAACTAGAGACCCAATTTCGGAAACCTAAATAGATGGGATTTAGTTAAAGTGGAGTCATTTTCCAAAGAAATGCCCACAAACAGCTGGAAAGTTTCTAATACTACTTTTACAGTTGTAAATTGTGCATTAGAAAGCTTTGCCCCTTATTTGAGATGATTAAGGGCCTGATTTACAGTTTGGTGGACGAGTTACTCAGTCACAAACATGACAGATATCCCGGCCTCCCTATTACGATTTCCATAAGATGCAAAGGAATTGTAATACAGTGGATGAGATATCTATCACATTTGTGATGAAGTAACCCCCTTCACCGAACTCTAAATCAGGCCCTTAGACTCAATTCAGTCCAATTCAATCTTTATTCGGCTTGTAAAACCATAAAAGAGTACACAGCATAAAAACCATTACTGTGTGATCAGTGTAGTATAGAAATTAAAATATGAAACAAATACATAAGATAAATATAAAATGACGTATGCAGCTAAAAAATTATTTGCCATTGATGAACAAGTTCTCTGCTATGAGAACTGAGACCATAACCTTGACTTGTGCATAGAAGAGAGGAAGAAAAGATTACAATATAAAAATGGAGCAGAAATGATTCACTCCCATTTTCCGTACTCAGAGGTTCATTTGAAAGGCCAAAAATATTTCAAATAGATCACCAATAAACATTACTTCCCCACCATATTCCTCAGCCTTATTGCAGCCTATATAAACTTGTGTATCATTGTGCAGACATATGCAGTTTGTAGCAACTGCAAATGAAACAATGCTAGAGTGCACTTTTTAATGGTCAGAAACCTAAGTAATGCAATTAAAAACTGTTTCATTGGCACAGCACACAGTTTACAAAAGAAAGAAAATTGTAGTGTGGATTGGTCTGACAGGAAGTCACAGGGGCATAGCTCAATGCCTAATTCACTAAGGATATCATCTGGGTAGGAGAGCAAAAGATTAACTATGTTAAACCTAAACCTGGGCAGATAGAATCTTTGATGGTGATGAAGTAAAGAGTAAAGGAAGAGTTCCTTACAGTCTGTGTTAACTAGCATATGGTAGGCTGCCACTCTCTTCTTACTGAGCTCTTGGGATTCTCCTCCCTGTGCCAGATAGTGAGGAATTCTGTCTTTTAACGTCTTTTGGGTAAGACTGTAATGTCCCGTGGGCTGTGAAAACATTCAGACCTCCCTAAAGTGTCAAATTTGTCTTTAACGTACCTCAACCATGGGAATCTGTGAGCATAATCAAGTTGTAGGCAATCAGTAATAATGTCCTGATTTAAAAGGGTTTGTTGTTTGGACCAAATAGAAAACCACAACATAGGTGGGGATAACTTGGGCAAGTCCTCTGAATACTGTAGGCCCAACTCCACGTAGGCCCAACTCCATGTGACAGGCATAAGTGGACAAACTAGTTGAAATGGAAAGCAGTCTTCTCAAAAACACATTTTGCTAACTTGCAAGTGCAAAGTACTACAATACCTCAAAATTCCTGCACCATAAGTCATAACAGAACAGCAGTGGGCTTTGCAGATATTAACCATCACATCTAGGGGTTTAGAGTCTAAAATCCCTGCGGACCTAGAAGTTGCCTCCGTTGTTTATTCAAACTGACCTTCATTAGATGGATCCAAGTACCTTTACTATCAAAGGGTACCTCCAAATATGTAAAAGTTGTGACACAGAGAAGTTTATTGCCATTGATAAAATTGGATTTCAGGTTATTAGAGGAGCGCCTACAGGCCATGGTATGTGACTTAGCAATATTGGTCATTAATCCTAGGTCACCCATGAGTGGAACAAATCTATCCAGCAGTCTCTGGAGACCCACACTAGTTCTTAATACTAGGACACAGTCATCTGCATAAAACAGTGCAGGGAGACTTATTGTTCCTACCCTGGGTGTATCCGCCTCTCCTAGAGTTAAAAATGTATCAAAGTCATTAATATATAAACAGACTAGGAAGTGGGCTAGCACACACCTTTGTCTCATGCCACACTTGGTCTTGATTGGATCACTGCTTTGGCCATTAGACTCATACCTAATACATTCAGGTATGTCACCATGCAATTCAGCTAGATAATGCACTAATGGGGCGTCCACTCCTGTTAGAAATTGTGGGGGTGATTCTGAGTCTGGCGGGCGGCGGAGGCCGCCCGCCAGACTTCCCCCACCAAAATACCGCTCCGCGGTCGAAAGACCGCTGAGGGTATTTTGGGATTTGCCCTGGGCTGGCGGGCGACTGCCAAAAGGCCGCCCGCCAGCCCAGGGCAAATCATCCTTCCCACGAGGACGCCGGCTCAGAATTGAGCCGGCGGAGTGGGAAGGTGCGACGGGTGCAGTGGCACCCGTCACGTATTTCAGTGTCTGCATAGCAGACACTGAAATAGAAAGTGGGGCCCTCTTACGGGGGCCGCTGCAGTGCCCATGCCATTGGCATGGGCACTGCAGGGGCCCCCAGGGGCCCCGCGGCACCCCCTACCGCCATCCTGTCCCGCCAGGAACAGGATGGCGGTAGGGGGTGTCAGAATCCCCATGGCGGCGGAGCGCGCTCCGCCGCCATGGAGGATTCTAAAGGGCAGCGGAAAACCGGCGGGAGACCGCCGGTTTTCCGCATCTGACCGCGGCCGAACCGCCGCGGTCAGAATGCCCTGCGGGGCACCGCCGGCCTGTCGGCGGTGCTCCCGCCGACCCTGGCCGTCAGAATGACCCCCTGTGTCTCTTGTTGGCAGAGGTATGTACCCTATCCAAGTAGGGACCACAATGATAGTCAGGGTAAGTCACAACACAACCTAAATTGTCCTGTGCTCACCCTCCAGTAGCTTGGTAGAGAGCAGGCAGGCTTAACTTATAAGACAATGCGTAAAATATTTATGCACTAACTCATACAGAAACACAATGAAAAAAAAAACACAAAAAGACTACACACCAAGTTAGAAAAATAGATTATGATTTTATAAATAAAACAAGGCCACAATGACAAAAATTCAATGCATAGATCTCGAGATATGCAATTTAAAAGATTTAGGTGAAAATAGCACATAAAAGTTAAAGCACCAACTGTGATTATTGGTTGTGCGGGACCTAGACAAAGTCACAAGTTCGGAGTGACTGCAATGGAGCGTGGGTCAGCTACAGAGACCCACTTGGGCCCGCTGAACACAGTACCTTAAAACCTGGTGCACGGTCTGGGAGTTGTAGCTTTGTGAGGCTTTATGTTGACAGTTCTGAGGAGCTGGCTGGCGAGGCATGGCATCACTTTGCATTAATCCCAGAGAGCTGTGCAGCAAGGCTTTGCAGAGCTTGGCATCACTTTGCGATGATCCTGGGGAGCCATGCAGCGCGGCTTTGTGGGGTTTCCCTTCGCTGTATGTCAGTTCTGACAGGCTGGCAGCTGCGTGACAAGGCTTTGCGGGGCCCTCACGCACATGGCTTTGAGTCGAGTGAGGCTGGCAGCTGCGCAGCGAGGCTTTGCGTTGCCTCACGGCAGTTCTGAGGAACACCGCAGAAGGTAGAGCACCTTAGGCCCACTTCCAAGGGGGGGCTAACTCACAGTTTGAAGAGTACAGGTGCAGATAGTTCAAGTCTTTGATGTCCCTGAGACTTGGGAACAGGAGGCAAGCTAACAAGCCCTGGGAGATCACTTGTGGTGGGAAGGCCTTCCAGCAAAGTCAGGGAGAAGCGGGCAGCGGGACAACAAGCAGAAAAGCAGTTCTTCCAAAAAAGCAGTCCAGTTGAGTCTTTTGGGCAGCAACACAGTCATTCTGACAGAGTCCAGTTGTAGGTCCAGAAGTGCCTGCTTTGGAGGGGGTCAGAGACCCAGTACATATTCCCAAATGTGCCTTTAAAGTGGAGGAGACTTCAAAGAGTGGTTTGAAGTGCACCAGTTTCCCTTTCAGCCAAGTCCTGTCTGCCAGAAGATCTGTGAGGGGTATCAGTCCTTTGTGTTGGATCAGGCCACTTCCCTTTGAATTGTAAATAAGAGCTCCTCCACCATTTCTGCCCAGGAAGACCTTCAGTATGCAAATAAATGCAGATGCAGCTGAGTGTCCTATGTTTATGGCTCTCTGATGGAATGCACAAGGGGAGCTGTCACCCAGCACAGATCAGACATGGACTGAAGACAGGCTGTAAGGCACAGAGAGCAGGAACAGCTGAAAAAATGTCTAATTTCTGAAAGTGGAATTTATAAAATAGTAATGCTAAATCTAACTTTACCAGTAAGCAGGATTTCTCACTACCATTCCAAACATATCAAGCATGACAATGTCATTCCTTTTAGATCAGAAATTACCACTTAAATGTATAGAAGGAAATTTCCAAAGCTGGCCTAGGAGAGGAGCAGGCTTCACAATAGTAAAAAACGGCTTTGGGAGTTTTTCACAACCAGGACATGTAAAAATTAAAAGTACATGTCCTGCCTTTTACCTACATAGCACCCTGTCCTATGGGCTACCCATGGCCTACCTTAGGTGTGACCTATGTAATAAAAGGGGAGTTTAAGGCTTGGTAAGTCAAAGGGGCAGTGAAACTGTACACACAGGCTCTGTGATTGCAGACCTGGTTAAGGGGCTACTTACGTGTGTGGAACAATCAGTACTGCAGACCCGCTAGTAGCATTTAATTTACAGGCCCTGTGCACATGTAGTCCACTTTACTGGGGTCTTGCAAGTAAATTAAATATGCCAATTGGGTAGGATCCAATGTTACATGTTTTAGGGAGAGAACACATGAACTTTGTGTTGGTTAGTCATGGTGAAGTGCCCAGAACCCTAAAGCCAACTAAAACTAGGTCAGACAAAGAGGAGGAGGACGGCAAAACGTTTGGGGAGACCCTTCAGAGAGTGCCATTTTCCAACAACCCCCATTTCCAATATTTCACCCAAAGCTTCCCGCTGTTCAATGCTGACCTAATGTGCATGAATGCTAGATACAACCCTTCTTCGCCTGACTATGTTTGCTAATAATTAGGTGCAGATTCAGACATTGATCAACAGTTCATAAGACCTTCCTGAACCTATACTAACTGGAAAGGGCACCCTTTTCTGAGACCCAAACCTCTACCTGATCCAGTAAAATCCTATCAAGTATCTTGGCTGTTAAATCTATTAGGGATATGGGATTACAACATTGAGGGCCAACTCTATGACCCTTCGACTAAATTGGAACAATAATAGAATTGGACCATGTTCCAAAAAAGGCAATTGTCAATTTTTGTACTGGCCTCACATAGCTGTTCCCAGGCTTCCTGTCTTATCACCATCTTCCTATTGGTGGTGGCCTCCTTGTAATTCCAACTACATAACTTAACTTCCTTTACTTCCCTAAGTATCCACTTAAGAGCTTGAATAAGATCTCTATGTGCCTATGAGCAGACTTCATCAAACTACTGGTTGCTATGCTCCCTGCTGATCTTTGCAGTTGTTAGCAGGTTAGTTGCAGTGTTACAAATCTCAGTATATGCACTTAACATGCAAGAAGGGTCTATGTCAGTTTCCAAACACATCATCGTCTACTCCCTACTTCTGGTTACAAGCTCAGTTAACAAGTGTCTGGAGTCCACGGTTGCCCTTATGATTGGCCTCTATTGGTAGTATGGAATGTGCAACCTGTTGCTGAGTAGTGCCCACAAAAAGACAAGATTCCAAAGGGTTTGGTCAATCAAGCAGTTCTGTGAGCTCGAGAAATCAACAACCTTCTGTCTTCACTTCTCTGAGAAGGCTACAAAATCAATCAGACTGCCTCAATAAGAATGCCCGGCCTTTATTAGTAAAAGTGATATGTTTGTGGGCAGGGGCAGTGACAATCTAGAGCAACGAGAAAAAAAGTGCTCACTGATGATTGCGTTTAGGGCCTCACCACACAGGTTATGCTCAAAATGGGAATATTCCTCATTGTCACATCTCAACACACCACAAACAAAGCTTCTAGAAATTGGACAAAGATGGCTCCTCCCACCAAATTACCATGTCAATTGTTAGGTTCCCATTGAAGACACATGGATTAGAAGCCTCTCTTGCCTGTTCTGTATTTAGAGCATGGTGTGGGGAAACAGGGCCCACATTGATACTATTATCTGGTCCATTAAGAGTGATTTTTTGTTGACCCCAACCTTTTTTCCATGCACTCTATCTCGGTGTTAAAAGCACCCATAGTTTTTGCAAGAAAGCTTGTTATAGTAGCAGTTAGAGGTCACTAGTTGGAAGATAATGATAGTGTTGCAGATTTCCTCTTAACCATGATGCATGGTCCCTCAGGTGCAAAACAGTCCCAGTAAAACCACAAAATTAAATGAAAAGCCAAGATGGATGGCCCAGCCCAGCCTTGACCAGCCACACTGTAGAGAGACTTCAACGCCTTTTATGCACCAGTCCAACGTGTGAAGCAATGTAGTCGTCTCCACAGCAGCAGGGAGACCTGATAATAGTAGTCCGGGCCCCACCAGGAGCAATTAGCACCCGTCAGGCATCCTGCACTGCGGTAGACTTCCAGGCCTTTTATGCGCCTGACCAGCACATGAAGCAATGCCACCACCTACCCAGCTGCAGGGAGCTCTGATAAGGGTAGTCCGGGCCCCACCAGGAGCAATTAGCAACAGTCAGATGTCCTGCGCTGCAAGAGACTTCAACATCTTTTATGCGCCTGCCAGGTGTGTGAAGCGGTGTGGCCACCTCCCAGCAGCAAGGAGATCTGATAATGGTAGTCTAGGCCCCACCCAGTAGCAATTAGCAGAAGTCAGGAATCCCGCGCTGCAGGAGAATTCAGTGCCATTTATGTGCCAGTCTGGCGCGTGAAGTAATGTGGCCGCCTCTCCAGCCACAGGAACATCTGGTAGTGGTAGTCTAGGCACTAGTTAGCAGCAGTCAGGTGTCCCCAGTGAAGACTCAATCTAGGCAGTAATTTCTGCACGGAAATGGTGAGTTCGATCCATGAGGCGATTTCTACCATAATGTAGGTGGAAATCTCCACCTTTAGAGAGTTACACCTGTCTGCTTTCCTTTGTGAATAGGACCTTTCATGTATTTATTTCCTGCCACAAATAAAAGTCCCATCCTCATCCCTTCACTAGGAAATATTTCTGCAGTAGGAGCCTAATTGTCATATCTTTAAAAGTCTGCAAATGGCACAGCACAGGGGGTCATCCCCTCCACCACAAAACTCAAGAGAATAACATTCAGGAAACAGAAAAAATATTAAAGAAATGAAAACCGAGGACAGGGAAAGTGAAAATAAAGTAAAGCATAATGGTGCTTTAGCCCTAAACTCCAGAGGTAGTTATGTGATACTGGTGCCACAGAGAACCAAGGTCCCAGTCATAATAATTAACTTTGTGACATTTCAGTCCTGCACAGTGAGGTTGAAAAGTAATGCATTAACAATTTCTAACTGAGGAGCATCTAAAAACTTGTGGACAATAACATTCCACAGAAATGGTTTAATAGAACAGAAGGGGTCTGAAATAAATGACAAGCCTTTATACTCTGGGTCCCATATTCTGAAAGGTGTCATGGAATGCAGCGCAACTGCTAAAAAATGATGTTCTGCATTGTGTGACTGGGAGAAAGCAGGAGAGCGCCATATTTACAAAGATATTGCTCTCTCCTCCTCTCTCCCTAGCACTGGCGCCGATTTTAGCTGCCAAGCTCCACGCATACACCTTGGCACCAAAGTGCTAGGGTGTGTGTGTGTGAACCCAGCTTAGGTTTTGTACAGGAAGGGACAACCTTACTGTACAATATACTATTCCTAGACAAGTTTGAAAGTTGTTCCTACTTTGTATGAGTGCTGCACAGTGCAGTATACATGCAAAGTCGGAAAATCACAGAGAAATAAAAACATTTCTCTGTTTAACACCTGCTTTCAAAAGGCATTAATTGTTGGTGCTAAACCCTGTCTACTAATGTAAGTGAATAGGGTTTAGCATAAAAAAACATGGGTGGCAACATTGGTATGCCCATGTACCATCCATGTAACGGCCCGTTGATACTAAATAATGTGTTTCACACTGCTTTGCTTATTTTTCCATATAAACCAATGCAAATACCAATTTGCGTTGGTTTGTTAATCCTCAAAAAGGTTTAGCGTTAAAAAAGTAACACTAGTCCGATGCTAAACCTCTGTGAATCTGGCCCTAAGACTAAGTGACTGCATTTGAAATATCGCCCCTTTTCAGGGATAGAGTGTTATGTATAGATTATCTTTTTGAGTTTTACGATTTGGTGCCATTGACTCTTTTTCAGGTTTTTGTTACTTTGTCTTAACTTTTTATAATTTCATGTCACACATTTTGAAACAGTTACTCACAACAAAAGCACTTAGTGGCTGGTTAAGAAACAGTGGAATTTTTGTAAATGTATTGTCTCCAGGCTAATTGCAACGTAGCTCGAGTAGAAATGTGCTCTTTATGCTAAAGATGATAATGAAGATTAAACTTTCTGTAAAGAAATTACCCTGGCAAGAGAATTAAGTCCAAGTGCCAGTCATATTACCAATGAGGGTAATACATGATTGATGGTTGACTGAAGGTCTTTAAATAGTGTTTAACAGTGTCTCCAGCCATTTCGGAGGCTTTTGTTTCTGGGTGGACTCAACATAGTATTAGCAAGTTGCTTAACATTACCTCTAAGAGTTAGACAACTATCATTTCTGGGGGGACTCCTTAACAAGCGAGATAGAACTGCCTCTAGTGGTTTGGGCAGCTATCTCTTCTTGGCGGACTCAACATAGGCCTTTATTATGACATTGGCGGTCTTTTCCCAAGACCGCCGATGCCATGGGCATCAGAATACCACCAGTGCTAGCGGTCTCCCGCCTGCCATAATATGGACACTGCCAGATTTCTGCCACAATTAGGGCTTAAATCTAGCAGTAGCCATGCAGGCGAGGTGCCTGGGTGGTGCTACCACCTGCACCCCCGCCAGAAGGACACCACCAGTTGTATTATGGCCATTCATATGCAGTGCCCGTTCCCTGCCAGACGACCATCTTGCAGGACAAGGTAAGTCAGGCGGCCGTCAGGAGAGTGGGGTGGAGGGTGGGGGGGAAGTTGTGTGTGAGTGTGTGGTGTCTGTGTGTGTGTATAAATGTGTGTATGCATCTGTGAGTGTTGTGGTGTATGCGTGGTTGTATGCATGTGAGTGAATGTGTGTATGAATGTTACAGTGAGTGCCTGTCTGCATGTCAGTGTGCATGCGTGTGAGTATGTGTGGGTGAATGCATGTATGGATGAGTGTGAGTGAATGCGAGTATGGAAGTGGTGGTGGATGGGTGCATGCGTTGTGCATGTGGGTGTGTGTGTGCATGATTGTGGGGAGGGGGTGGGGGTTGGGTGGGTGCTGTAATTCTAGGGGGGTCGGGGCACTGTAATTTTAAGGACGTGGGGGGTTGGGGAGTTGCAATTCTAGGGGGAGTAGGGGGGTTAGGTGATTGCTTGAGACTTCTACCTGTGACAGGGCAGGAATAGTAGCCCTACCACCATGGTTTTCGTGGCTGTGGTACCACCACGAAAACCATGGTGGTAGGCTGGCTCATTACACCACTGGCCGTCATGTGTGGACCGCCGGGTCGGAGATGCACCTCTCCGGCACAGTGGTTCATACCGCCATGGGTGGTGATGTGGCGGGTTGACTGCGGCCAACCCGTCGCACTCATAATGTGGCGGTATACACTGCCAGCCTGTTGGTGGTGATACCGCCACATTAACCCTGGCGGTCCTAAGACCACCAGGGTTAAAATGAGGGCCATAGTGTTTAACCAGTGACTTGACATAGTGCCTCCACTATATTTAGGTCATGTGTTCACTGATGGATGACATACATCGCTCCCTCATTGAGTTAACCTTTTCACAAATTACCTGGCCCTCTGATGCTCCAAGGCAAACCCCAAATAGCGCTCCCTTAGTGGCCTAACAGTGCCTTTGATGGGTTTGTCCTCTGTCTCTCCTGCTCATCTAATGCTCATTGAAACAGGAATTCAATTTTTACTGCCTACCCGCAAGTGCTACATCTCACACCCTCTGCTACATCCCTTATTTATGCGCAGCTTCACCAGGTACAAAATGCTTCAACCAAGTCATTCATGACTCACACAAAGTTTCCCATATAGGCCAAACTACAAAAAATGTACTTTCATCCTTGCACTTTAAAAGGCACCCAAAAAACCTAATCGAAATGGGAGCACTTCTTGGCCTTGCCAGGGCAATGGAGCACTACCTAAATAGTGCAATTCATCCCATAAAGTGCTTTTAGGCATTCCAGAGGGTACTGAAAGCGCTGAAGTAATACCAGTATAATTTAGAGGTTGTAGCATGGGCACAGTGTTGAGACACTCTACAGGGAATAATCACATACTTTAAAGAACTGGCAAAAGCTAAGAGATCAGGTGTTCGCTGCTCCCCTTTAGGCTTTGTTTGTGCTCCTTTTGTTTTGTCTTCGAAAAAACGTTATTGTTGGTAAAGCTGCTGATCACTTGTCAATCTAAAAATAATTGCCCTACAAAAAAATATTGTTGTACCTGGCCCTCTCTGCATAGTCATCCCCAAACTTTGTGCCTTCTTCCTCCACTTTTTTTGATGAATTTGTTTTTGTTAGCCTTAGGACTCTGAGCACTTTACAACTGCTAACCACAGATAAAGTGCTTGTGCTCTCTGCTTAAAACATGGTTTGATTGGCATATACCTAGTTTCCATATTTAATTTACTCGTAATTCCCTTGTAGAGCGATGTACCATATACCCAGGCCATGTAAATTGAATACTACCAGTAGGTCTGCATCACTCATTGTGTCACCCACCTAAGTAGCACTCCAAAACTTGTCCTAGGTCTGCCATTGCAGCCTGAATGCAGTGTCACACTGCCATGTCGACTTGGCATGTAAATTCCTTTGCCAAGCCTTAAACCCCCCTTATTATTACATGTATGTCATCCATAATGCAGGCCCTAGGTAGCCCATACAGCGGAGTGTCGTGTAATTAAAAGATTGGACATATACCTTTAAGTTTTGCATGTTCTGGTAGTGAAGAACTCCCATATTCTTTCTTCCCTACTGTGATGCCTACCCCTCTCATAGGATAACATTGGGGATTCCTTATTACGTTTAATAAGCTGTAATAGCTGATTGAGAGGAGGTAGATGTGTCATGTTTGGTACCTATGGAATTGTAATGATAAACCCTTTTTAATGGCAGCTACAGATTTTTCATAAAACTGTTATGATAATACCACTTTTAGAAAGGTAGTATTTTCCTTCCCTTAGGCCTTTGTGCCTACAGCTTGTCTTGGGTCACATGACTGGGTGTCCTTGATGAAAATCACACAATAGAGAGAAAGGTGTGCCTCAATGAGCCATCAACTGGCAGGATGGGGGGTGGAGCTGAGCAATACCACACTTTTACCTGAAAAGGCTGTGACCTGTCTCCATACAAAAGCCCTCACACCCCTCTATTGTCACTGCAGCCAGGTTGGAGCCTGGACAGGGGAGTCAGGAGATTCCAAGCACTAGTTTGCTAGCCTCCTGTTCAGAGTCACAGGGACGTACAGGCTCGCACCATCTTGAACCCGCACTTGGACCCAGCCTGCGTGAGTCCTGAGCTACCAAGAGGTGTCCCATGAGTCCTGGACCCTTGGTTGTGGCACTAAAGATGCCTAGATGGTAATTTTCCAAAACTGAGGACATAGACAAAATTTGGCCAAAAAGTGCTCTGAGAACCAGGATGAGACTGTGACCAGCCTGCTCACTATTTGCCCGAGGTACATGGCTGGTCGGATTGACATTGTCGTTTATCCTGCTACGTTATTTTCTGCAGAAGCAACTCCTTTTCAGTGGTCTTTCACCAAAGGGGTATCGAAGCTTGCGGAACTGTCTTCCAGTCAGTCCCCTGCCTTGTCCCGCTGGAGATTTTCGACTTCCATTTCGGTGACTAAGTACGAAGGTAAAAATCTTCACCACAGCTTTGCTCCACAAACTTTTTCTTCAAGAATTTTTCGAAATCTGAAGAAAAGCGCGGACCAAGCCAAATCCACTTCTCATATCCGAACTGCGCTCCATCATGGTCGACCTTGACTTTTGACTTTAACCCTGTCTCGCGCAACTATGTGTCAGAGGTTGGCGCTTCGATCTTTTAGGTGCTGGATTTCACTTTTAAAAAATCATAACTCCATTTCTACTGATTGGATTATTGTCATTTTGGTTTCAAATAATGTATTTAAATGTATCCTATTTTTTAAAAATTGGTTTGGTATTTTTTCTTGCAATGTGTTTCACTTTATTACTGTTTCTGTGCTGCATAATTACTTTACACATTGCCTCTAAATTACGCCTGACTTGTTTTTGTGGCAAACTACCCAGAATTAAATACAGGTTAATTCAGTGAAGATTTGTGGTTTACCATGCAAGAGATTGTGGCTGTTGCATGACCTGGGAACACAACCCAGTCACCCAAAAACCCAATTTATCACAAATATCTTTGGTCTTAAAAAGCCCACACTGCCAATGTAGTCCCTGGGACTTGAATGAACTCTTTTGTGTGTGGATGTGCTCCCTTTGAAAGGTCTGAATGAAGTTACTCACAATGAAATTAACCAGTGGCTGAAGTGGGCTGACTCACTACCCCATACTCTATGCTGTAGTAGGTGTAAGGAAAATATGAATGACACAACATTCCAATGGATGAATCCCTTCACACAAGGGTTTTATACATATAATTTTAGTAATATTAAAAGGAATCAGCTAGCGCCAGACCTTAAAAGCTGAAAAGGTAGAGCAAGGAAAGAAAGCTAGGCATTCTCTTAGAAAGGCCATGAAATGCTGTTCTACCACATTCGACTGGAACAGATCCCAATCTCATTTAAAATGAGGTATATATAAAAATTATTTGGTGGTGGTTGATGATTTTCCAGCTTCTGTTCATACTTTTGAAGCCTGTGCCTTGAAGCAGCCAGGAAGGCACATAGCAGGTGGTGCACATATGTAGATTAACACATGTGAGTTGTCAAATCTTCAAACTCATGTCACAATGTTAGAAATGGGGTCTTTGGTTGGCAGTCAGGTGACCCCCTGTCCAAGCAAGGACCCTCACTGTAGTCAGGGTAAAAGAGAATCACCCTCAGCTAACCCCTGCTTACCCCTTTGGTAGCTTGGCACGAGCAGTAGGCTTAACTTCAGTGTGCAAGGTGTAAAGTATTTGTACCAACACACACAGTAACTTAATGAAAACGCTACAAAATGACACAATACAGGTTTAGAACAATAGAAAATATTTATCTAAACAAAACAAGACCAAAACGACAAAAATCCACAATACACAAGTCAAGTTATCACTAAGAATGCAAAAAAAGAGTCTTCATGTGACTTGTGGGAACTTCTGGAGCCGGTTTCCCGCACCCCCTGCCCTTCCACTTCTTGGCGGTCCCCTGGGCCACTGTGTCAGGCACCAGGGGCTCTTGACCACCCTGACAGGCTGCCATTGACAGGGTGGATACGCATACCAACCCAGGCAGTCCCAACATCTCCAAGTGAGACCTGTGTTCCACCTCCTTCCAAGGGGAATCCTCCAGGTCATTGCCTAGCAAACAATCAACAGGCATGGTTGGACTCACAGCTACCTCCAAGGAGCGTGAGAACCCGCTCATTCAAAGGGAACCTGCACCACTCTGCACAGGTGCTCTGAGTTGTTCACTGCAATTACTTGGTGAAGTACCCGGGGATCAATCTGCTCTCCAGACACCAGCTGACTCCTCACTGTAGTCACACTGGCTCCTGTGTCTCTCAGAGCCTCCACCCTCTGTCCATTGATGGTCAGCGACTTCCTGTACTTCTTAGTGTTCACAGGCACAAGGGTTCTCTGGACCATCTCACTGTCCCCTAGTGAGACAAGGGTCATCTCAGCTGGCTCCCACCCACCTGGAACCAACTCCCCCCCAAGCGCTACATTGACCAAACCCTGTGACGGAGCACCAGCGGATGCCGGTGTACTTTTGGGGCATTTGGGGTCCCCCTCACATGACCCACCTGTTCACATTCATAGCACTTACGTGGGGGACATTCTGCCACTGGCTTCCCTTTGGAGAACTATGGCTTCTTCTCACTGCAGGGTTGGGAATCCTTATCCTTGGAATCAGTTTGGGGCCCTTTGGAGGGTTCCCCCTGTTTACCCTTACCCTCCCTTTCTTTTCAGAGGGACCCTCCCCTCCCTTGGTGTGGTCTCCCCATACCTCTTTTAGACCCTGCTGCTCTCCCAGAGGTCCGCTTCCTGCACAAGCTTCCTGGGATCAGTCAGCTTGCTGTCAATCAGGTGCTGGCGCAGCTCTGGAAAACATGAACTGTAAAAGTGCTCTCAAGCAATCAGATTGTAAAGTCCCTCATACGTAGTTACCTTACTGCCCTTCACCCAACCATCCAGTGACCTGCAATAAGAATCAACACATTCCAACCATGTTTGGGATTCATTCTTCTTATAGGACCTAAACTTATCCTTATGCTGCTCAGGGGTGAGACCATATCTTGTGAGTAGGGCATCCTTCATGATAGCGTAGGTGAGATTCTGAGCATCCCCTAAGGCTGTCAGTGTATCCCTCCCCTCTTGAACCACAAGTATATGTCATCCTCTGTCTTGTAATCCTTCACTAGGTCTTTTGGAATGTGTACCCTTCTTTCAGGCTGCACTATACTGTTGCTGCCACCATCTCTACTGGACTGGCTCCTGTGATCTAACTCCTTCAGGCTAAGCTCATGAGTCAGCAGTATCTTCCTTTCCTCAATGGCCATCCTTCTTTCTTCCATCTCTAGACTGAGTTTCTTTAGCTCCAATCAGTACTCTCTTTCTGCCTGTCTGTCCTGCAACTCTTAAGGTGTCAGACCCTTGGAGGATACACTGCTACCTGCCTTAGAGATTCTCTCCCTAGACAGACCAGGCCCACCCACTACATCATTGTGAGTGACTTGCACCTCTTCCTCCCTTTCCTGCTTAACATCTGTGTGCCCCTCAGCTTGTTTAGCTATCACCCAGGCCCTCAGCGCCTTTTGCAGCTCCTCCTTCTTGGATGAGCTCCTAATGGGACAGGCAAAATCCTTGCAGAATTGCTTCAACTGAGCTACTGTGTATCTCTCAACATTCTCTATGTCAAAGGCATCTGATGCATCTCCAGATTGAGACATGATGAAGATTTTTAAAAAGTGCAAAGTTCCAAAGGCAGAAAAACAAGTTCCCAAATGAAGTTTCAAAAAAATCAAGGGATCATCAAGAAGTAGAACAAAAAGAAGTCCCAAAGAGAAAAGCAAAAAATCACAAGACAAGTAATATGTGGTCACGTAGTGGTCGGAACTCAAACAGTAGTGTACACTTAATTACTGTATGTCAAGTAGGAATACAAGTCCAATCACATCTGCTGATCAACAATGTTAGAAATGGGGTCTTTGGTTGGCAGTCAGGTTACCTCCTATCCAAGCAAGGTCCCTCTTTCTAGTCAGGGTGAAAGAGAATCCCCCTCAGCTAACCCCTGCTTACCACCTGGGTAGTTTGGCACGAGCAGTAGGCTTAACTTCAGAGTGCTAGGTGTAAAGTATTTGTACCAATGCACACAATAACTTAATGAAAACACTACAAAATGACACAACACAGGTTTAGAAAAATAGAAAATATTTATCTAAACAAAACGACAAAACTCCACAATACACAAGTCAAGTTATCACTAAGAATGCAAAAAGAGTCTTCATGTAATTTTAAACACGACGCTAACGCTGTTAGCATGAAAATGTACCTTTGGTGTGTCAAAAATAACCCCCCATTGGCGGGTGTGCGTCAAAAAGTGCTTCTGATGCATCAATATCAATCACAAGCGAGACCTTGCATCGTTTCACCTTTAGTCGGGTTGGCGTGCGTCGTTTCTTCTCTCTGCAAGAGAGCGATGCGTCGGTCCGGTCAGCACTCTTGGGTTCGGGCAGGCCTTGCATCATTTTTACACGGCCAGCGGTGTTTGCGTCGGGAATCCAGCCGCACGATGATCAGAAAACCACACAGCGCAGGTTGCGATCTCACCAGCCTCCGTCAGCGATGCTGCGTGTCGTTTCTCCATCCCTGGGCATCGATTTTCGAGTTGCGTTGCAGACAAGTGTCGATTTTCAGCCGCAAAGCTGGCGGTGCGTCGATTTTTCAGCCGCAGATCGAACTTGCATTGATCTTTTCCCCACACGGCATTCTGTGTGTGGATTTCTTACTCTTGGGCTGCCAGCTGCTCCTTTGAGGGTCCCAGGAACTGGATGGGCATCACTTGGCAGGGTAGGAGTCTCTCCAGAGGCTCCAGGTGCTGGCAGAGAGTAGCCTTTGCTGTCCTTGAGACTTCCAATAACAGGAAGCAATCTCTAAATCAAGCCCTTGGGGATCTTCACAAGAATGAGGGCAACGCAAAGTCCAGTCTTTGTGCTCTAGCACAGGCAGAAGCAGCAACTGCAGGATAGCTCCACAAAGCAAAGTCACAGACAAGGCAGTTCTTCTTCCTCAGCTCTTCAGCTCTTCTCCAGGCAGAGGTTCCTTTTGGTTTCCAGAAATGTTCTAAAGTCTGTGGTTTTGGGTGCCCTTCGTATACCCATTTTGCCTTTGAAGTAGGATTACTTCAAAAGAAAGTCTCTCTTGATTGTGAATGTTGGAAAATGGGTTATTGGTAAGGGCAGGTAGGTACCTACGCTTAGCAATAGGCCACTAACCTCCACTAAGGTCCAGTTAGGTCTCTGTAAATTAACCCCAGCTCAACCCTTGGTAGTTTGGCAACGAGCGTCAAGGCTTAACTTAGGAGCCAGAGTGTAAAGCATTCAAATAACACAAAACAGTAATTAAATAAAACACAGGAAACAGTTTAAAAATCCAAAACCAATTTATAAAAATAGATTATATTTTTATCTTTAAAATGACACCAAAACGAATAAAATCGGAGAAGGGGAACCGGAGATATGAATTTTTAAAGAATTATTGTTTTTTAGCGCCTAGAAACAAAAAGCGCCAATCGGGTCATCTGGTTGCACCTCGACCGGGGCAAAGTCAAAGTTTCAGGCCGACCGCGATGGAGCCCTGCTCGGCTACAGGTCGCGGGAGGCCTCGGTTAAAAGTTTACCTTCACACTTAGGGGGTCATTCTGACCCCGGCGGGTGGCAGTCGCCGCCCGCCTGGCGGGAACCGCCATTTGGCCGCTCCGAGGTCAAAAGACCGCTGGGGCCATTCCGACCTTCCCGCTGGGCCGGCGGGCGCTAACATTGTTAGTGCCCGCCGGCCCAGCGGGAAGGTGGCCTGCAACACTGAAGCCGGCGGTGTTGCAGGTGTGCGACGGGTGCAGTTGCACCCTTCGTGCTTTTCACTGTCTGCTAGGCAGACAGTGAAAAGCAGTCTGGGGCCCTGTTAGGGGGCCCCTGCACTGCCCATGCAAGTGGCATGGGCAGTGCAGGGGTCCCCAGGGGCCCCAGGACACCCGTTCCCGCCAGCCTCTTCCTGGCGGTGAAAACCGCCAGAAACAGGCTGGCGGGAAGGGGGTCAGAATCCCCAAGGCAGTGCTGCTTGCAGCGCTGCCCTGGAGGATTCTCCCAGCCGGGGGAAATCCGGCAGGAAACCGCCGGACCCGGCTGGGCGACCGCGGCTGTACCGCCGCGGTCGGAATGACGAATGAAGCACCGCCAGCCTGTTGGCGGTGCTTCCGTCATTCGCCACCCTGGCGGTCTATGACCGCCAGGGTCGGAATGAGGGCCTTAGTCTCTTTTTTGAAGATTTTCTTCAGCGGGACGAACCTGCCAGTCCAATCCGACCTCCTGGAGCCCTTCTCCAGATACGCGATGCTGGAATCCTCGGTGGAGATTTTTACCTTCGGACTTAGTCGTTTTTTCAAGGTGAAAATCCTTCGACCGGGGTAAACCTGGAGCTTGATCCGACGTCCATGGAGCCCTCCTCAGATACGCTGGCTGGGAGGTCCCGGTCAACTTTTTACCTTCGGACTTAGGGGGTCATGGCCGCCAGGGCCACCGACCACGGGAGCACCGCCAACAGGCTGGCGGTGCTCCCACGAGCATTCTGACCGCGGCGGTTCAGCCGCGGTCAGAAGCGGCAAGTCGGCGGGCTCCCGCCGACTTACCGCTGCTCGGGGGAATCCTTCATGGCCATGAGGATTCTGACAGCCCCTACCGCCATCCTGTTCATGGCGGGAAACCCGCCATGAACAGGATGGCGGTAGGGGGTGCCGCGGGGCCCCCGTAAGAGGGCCCCGCAAAGTATTTCAGTGTCTGCCTTGCAGACACTGAAATACGCGACGGGTGCAACTGCACCCGTCGCACCCCTGCAACTACGCCGGCTCAATTCTGAGCCGGCGTCCTCGTTGCAGGGGCATTTCCTCTGGGCCGGCGGGCGCTCTTTTGGAGAGCGCCCGCCGGCCCAGAGGAAATGTCTGAATGGCCGCTGCGGTCTTTTGACCGCGGTGCGGTCATTTGGCGGCGGTACTATGGCGGACGGCCTCCGCCGTCCGCCATAGTCAGAATCACCCCCTTAGTCTCTTTTTCGGAGATTTTCTTTACCGGGACGAACCAGCAAATCAGGCCGGGTCGCGGTTGAGGCAAGCCAGCTAGAGTTGCTGCGGCGGGTCGGTCCCTCTATGGAGCTTTTTTACAAAAGTTGTCCAAACTTCTCCAAACTTCTGGGGCTTCTCCCAGATGTCCTTTTAAGGTTCTTTTGGGGTCCACAGCTCACCCCAAGGGTCCAGAAGTTCTGAGATGGTCCTTGGGGGGTGCAGACTCCAACTCCCAGAATGCACCTGGCGCACACTCCTTTTTGGCCACTGGTCAGTGGTCAGCTGGTCGCTTTCTTCAGGAGTTGGTGCAGGGGACTCTGGATAGCAATTTTTCACCTGTAGCAAACAGGGAGTCCCTCCTTGAACCAGTTGAAGCAGGCAAAGTCCTTCTTGTGGTGAAGCCCAGGTGTGCAGCTGGTGCAGTCCTTCTGAGTGCAGGTTCCAGGTGCAGGCCAGGGGTCCAGCAGGGCAGTCCTTCTTCTCCTTTGGTTCTTCCTTGTTGGAATCTGATGGGGATCTGAGGTGTGGGTGCAGGTCTGCCAGTTTTATCCTTGCTCCTGGGTGAAAAGCAGGGGGGTCCTGGTTCTCCAATCAGGTGCAGGGTCCTTCCCCCTGTGATGACCACTTCCTGGGAAGTGTGGCAAAAATCAATCCCAGGAGGCAACATTCTCTAAAATCCATCATGGCTGAATCTGATTTTTGGAGGTTACATCTGGCTGAGCCCACCCACTGGTGTGGCTAAAAATCACAAACACACCCCTCTCCTGCCCTCTCCTAATGTAATCAAGGGGGCACCTACTTGTCTGGGGTTGCAGGATGTGGGGGTGTTGCTGGTTGCTCCAAATGTCCTTCTCTTCCTTTGAAGACCAGTTTGGCAGCCCTCCCCCTTCCTGCCTCACCATCTGCTGAGGGGAGATTCCCTCCCACAGGCACATTCCTTTGTGTGAAGCCAGGCCACTTCACACCTCATCAAGGCAGCTTGGCCAAGCTACCAGAGGCTGGCCAATCAGAGCACAGCAGCAAAAACAATGCAGGGCTGAAATGGGCAACTTTTCAGGTAAAGTTTAAAACTCTTTACCTGAACAAGTTATATTAAATCCAACAACTGGAAGTTGTGGGATTTATTACAACAATTAATTTGATACCAAATTCTTGGTATGCATCATTTAAGGAGATTTTAAAAATTAAAATAAAGTCTCCCCATTATAGCCTATGAAGGCCATTTACTACAATGAGGTAAAAACGAATTTGGCTGTTTTTACTTCACCAGGGCTTATAAAACTATTTTTATAAAGTCCCTGCTTATAGTTACATGGCACCCAGCCCTAGGGGCACATAGGGCACATCTTAGGGGTGCCTTATATGTAAAAATAAGGTAGTTTGAGACTTTGGAACTACTTTTAATTCCAAAGTCGAATTTGCATATAACTTTAATTTAAAAGCAGCCAGCAAGGCAGGCCTGCCTTTAAAATGACACTGGGCACCTCAGCAATGCACCTATGGGTGCACTACCTATGCTGTGGTCCCTAAACCTACATGCCCTGCCCTATACTAGGGACTTATAGGTAGGTTAACTTAGCCAATTATAATTATCCTAATTTGCATATCCATTTTACACAAAGCACTGGCCCTGGGACTGGTATGCAGTACCCAGGGCACAGCCAAGAGTCAGCAACCACCAGTACCTGTCCAAAAAGTGTGGGGGTGACCAGAGCAAAAAGGAGGACTTTCCTACAGTGAAATCCTGCCTTGCCCAGGCCTGGCCCCAGACACACACCAGGGGGTTGGAGACTGCAATGTGTGAGGTCAGGCACAGCCCTTTCAGGTGTGAGTGACCGCTCCCCCCCCCCTCCTAGCACAGATGGCTCATCAGGATATGCAGGCTATACCCCAGCTCCCTTTGTGTCACTGTCTAGTGAGAGGTGCAACCAACCCAACTGTCAAACTGACAAAGACAGGGAATCCACAAACAGGCAGAGTCACAAAAATGGTTTAAGCAAGAAAATGCTCACTCTCTAAAAGTGGCATTTTCAAACACAGAATCTCAAAATCAACTTTACTAAAAGATGTATTTTAAAATTGTGAACTCAGAGACCCCAAACTCCACATGTCTATCCGCTCCCAAAGGGAATCTACACTTTAATTAGATTTAAAGGTATCCCCCATGTTAACCTATGAGAGGGGCAGGCCTTGCAACAGTGAAAAACAAATTTAGCAATATTTCACTGTCAGAACATATAAAACACATTACTATATGTCCTACCTTAACCATACACTGCACCCTGCCCTTGGGGCTACCTAGGGCCTACCTTAGGGGTGTCTTATATGTAAGAAAAGGGAAGGTTTAGGCCTGGCAAGTGGGTACACTTGCCAAGTCGAATTTACAGTTAAAACTGCACACACAGACACTGCAGTGGCAGTTCTGAGACATAATTACAGAGCTACTTAGGTGGGTGGCATAACCAATGCTGCAGGCCCACTAGTAGCATTTGATTTACAGGCCCTGGGCACCTGTAGTGCACTGTACTAGGGACTTACTAGTAAATCAAATATGCCAATCATGGATGAATCAATTACATATACATTTTGTATAGGAGCACTTGCACTTTAACACTGATTAGCTGTGGTAAAGTGCCCGGATTAACAAAAACAGCAAAAACAAAGGCCAGCACACATCAACAACCTGGGACACAGAGGCAAAAAGTTAAGGGAGACCACACCAAGGATGAAAAGTCTAACAATTAACATATGTGAGTTGTCAAATCTTCACACTCATGTCACAAGCTGAGCCTAACAGTATGGTCAAGTGGAGTTTGGTGATCTCTGAAGATCAGACAGAGAAACTCTTCATGGAGACCAGTGCATTCCACGAGGAGGAGATTCAAGAGAAAGCTTGCTGGTGCCATTGTTTACAGAAAATGTGCCTTCATCCAAAAGACATTGAAATGTTTCAAATTGATTGCAGGTCACCAATATTAATGTGGTGAGATTATTAGATGTACATTCTGTAAGCGTGGACAATAGATAGTTTTGAGTGCATATCACCCATATTGTTAACATGTCTTCATTAAATTGAACAATGATTTACTTAGCAGGTCACAGTAAACCCTGAGTCCCCTCATATATAGCATTTGATGATATACTATACACTCAATAAAATAATGAAATAGAAATGCCAAATGCATCCGTCCACCACACACACAAAATATGCTTATTCTTATCAGACATATGATATCTTCAGCGGGCTCAACTTCAAAGCTTATGGATACCAACACATAAGAGACCAAAATGTACAGGTTTGCCTTATCCCCAGATACACTTCCATGTGTAGGAGGTACAAGAAATGATTCACCTGCCTTGCTTTATGCAAAATGGTAAACTATATAGTTTTGCTACATTTGGTGATAATTCTGAGCTTGAGATCAGTTCCCATAAATGGGTGCAGAAACCCAAATGTATTCTTTCTGTGAATTATAGGAACCATTTTTAGAGATGTGTAAAATTCAGAAATTTGTGAATATCTGAATTTTAATGTATTCATACCAGTGCTTACATTGTGACGATGGTTGCCGGTGGACCCACCAGCATTCATATTTGGGAACCAGCACTCATTTTTTCGTATCAGACATCTAGAGAGCAACAGAGGGAAAAAGCATAAAGTGGAAAGCAGAAGATAGAGAAAGACGGACAAAAAAATTTCACAAAGGGAGAAAGCAGGAACCAGCAAAAGAGAGGTAAACTGGCAGGGAATGTCTGATAATGGATTAAAGAGTTGTGATGCAGATTCCAGACTAACTTATTTGATAATCAGTGCACCAATATTTAATAGCTCTGGCTACGGGCTTGTAACCCTGGGGCATATTTACAAGTGACTTGCGCCGCTGGTGCGTCACTTTCTGTGATGCACCACAGGTTTCAGGTTTCAGACCCATTTCTACAAGCACATGCAAAGTCACTTTGTATGACTTTTCATGGCCTGCAAGATATGGAGTAAGGCAACGCTGTGCAAGTCGCTGCATAGCCTTACTCTGCATCAAAGAGGCTTCCATGGGATTTGCGTGGGTGTTCCCACTCAACAACCATGGATATTGACACATTGCCAGATTTACAAGGATTTTTAATCCTGGGAATGTATCAAAAGCCTACGCCTCCCCAGGGGAGATAAAACTTTATTTATCCTTATTTATTCCTCTTTCTAAGTGTGCTGTGTTCTGCAGCACACATAGGAGGAAAACACCTCCATTGATTGTTTCTGTGCTAAAAAGTGTCCCTTCCTCCTCAAAAACAGTCATCTCTACAATGCAGACACCCTTGCACCATGGTGCAAGAGTGCTTCTGTTGGCGGAAGGGAGTCAATTGTGCACCACCGCAGTGAAAGAGGACAGGAATTCGCCATGTCTCATAGATGACATAACATTACTGCCTTTGTGACGCAGATCTGCTCAGCAAAGTAACAGTAAGAAGATGATTACTTGCAAAAGTTCTTTATTGTTGATCTAGATAGCCAGTATTATGTTCTTCTGTTTACTCCCCGTAAACCAGGTGAATACAGGTGAATACAACGCGCCAAACAGTTACTTTCTTCGTTACTAACACAATTAACTTTGAATGACAGGGCTGCTATGGATAGCTATCTTCTTCCTATGTGGCCGGTGGTGACCTGTTCAAAAGCGTTGCAACTTCCCTAAATTCAGCATGCGACAAATTATCTTTATAGGCAGGATTTTGTCAGTTTTAGTACCTATTTGTTTGCGGCAGATATCAATACCTATTTATCAAGGTTCCTAAAGGTCAAGTTTATCCCATATAATTTTTTTTTTTAAACTGTAAACGATCATCGAGGATCTCTGCTTCTGTCAGACGGAGATATGTACATAAAGTCCAGCTCGCCCTCCACCCCCACCCCACCAATCTTCCTGAATCATTCTCGCAGCATTCAAACAGCCTGTTTCCATTCAAAGGCCCATCTCTCCTATCAGAATGACATCCAAGTCAACTGCCAATCTGCGCATGGTAGGGCAGACAAAAAAGAGATGGTTTGAATTCTTGATTTAATCCCGGCCACTGCTAATTACGCTGGGCATCATAACACATGAAATTCCTCACTCATGAGAAACCTTGCTTTCCCCCCCCTGGAGGATCTGCCTGAACTGTGCTCTTTCGGGAAATAGGTCGCTCTTATATTACCAGTTCTCTGACGCCCTAATGTTTAAACAAAGGGCAACTATGAGTTCGTGGTTGTGTTTCAGAAGCGGATGGCAGTCCAGCCACTTATTTGTTTATATAGCAGGCAGGTACTGTGATTCAACGAATATGAAACCCTGTAATTTCTTGGTCGATGAGCGAATGTAATTGATATTGCATAGTGCGAAACCATTGCTACAGAGTACAACAGTAAACAATGTACGGTCTTAAAGTCTATAAAAATAACCCAGTGAATGGCTTTGCACGGCTTGCACCAAGCAAAAGGGCAATGCGACGATGGCTTACGGATCCTTTTCTTATTTAGCCTTTAAATATGTTGTTATACCTTTCAGGCGTTTTTGGGTCAAAGGCATCCGGGCTCTGCACAGTGTCACAAGAAAACATGCACATAACCAACATTTGAACGCTCAAATCTGGTAGATATAAATTTTGTTTAGTGAGCTGTACGCTAAAAACACACTCTTGATCACATTGATAGACTTCACTGTTCTTTGCTCAATATGCGCAAAATCCTCCATAAATAAAGTCAAATCTATAGTCCTTGATTAAGCCACATGTGCCTCACAGAAAAAAACATTCTCGGTTGCCTCCATTTACTTCTTTCACTAGCATGAAAAAGCGCTCTTACAGACGTGAAGAAGCAGAAGCATGCTGACTAGAGGAGTACTAGAGATCCCATGAAAGTTCCTCATTCCATTCTTAAAACATGTCAGCGTACCTTCTCCTTCATCAATTCTATGACCATCTACTTTTACTCCACTAATCATTTCTTTCAGTCATAAAGCAGTCATTGGGCCGTCTCTCATTTCTTGGATAAAGGCCAACCTCATCAGTGCCCTTAAATACAAATTCGAACTCAAGGTCACTTCTTTTTCACTTCAGTCTCACCCCATGCTACGCTGGCGCCATTTTTGTCAGGCATACCCTATTCAGCCTTTGCACTTAGGGCCTAATTATAAGGAGAAGTAAATTAGACAAGAAACTACGACCTCCAGAGTTTCCAGTTTCCAATACTGGTAGCATTTGTTACTTCAGGGAGCGGAATTACCGGATGTTATGAGAGGGATCTGAGAGTCCCTTAGAAATGTCAACAGCCCTATTACAACTAAGCCTCTGCTAGCAAAGATGGACATGATAACAAGACCACTTGCCTTCCAATAAACTGTGTAACTGCTGTTATCTTGGTATGCAATCCTCCATGTTTAAAGCAATTTAGTGAGTCACAAAATAAATTGCAGCAAAAGAAATCAGCTGAGAAGCATAATACCTTTGATTTTCGAAGCACCGTATGCAAAGAAGCTTTGAAAAGCCAATAGGCTTTACCTCTGTGAAAGCTATTGGTTTTGCCAATGTCTTTTAACCATCTTGTATAGCAACATGGCTACTGTTCAGCATGGCTAAATGTTAGTGGTGTGGCTTAGAGTAGAGAGATGTAGAGTAGAGTGGCATAGAGGAGAGGAAAGTGGCGTGGACTCAGTGGAGTGGCACAGAGTAGCATAGAGTGGAGTGGCGTAGGGTAGAATGGCATAGATGGGAGCAGCATTGAAAAGAGTGGTGTGGAGTAGAGTAGAGTGGAGTAGAGTGACATCGACTGGAGTAGAGTGGCATAGAGTGGGGTGACGTAGAGTGGAGTGGTGTAAAGTGGTTTAGGGTGGCCCAAAGTGACATAAAGTTGAGTGGAGTGGCCTGAAGTGGAGTGGCATAAGGTGCCACAGAGGAGGAGTTGACTAGGATAGAGTAAAGTAGAGTAGTATAGAGTAGAGAGGCCTAGAGTAGAAAGTCCTAGAGTGGCATAGAGTAGAGTACCATAGAATGGAGTGGCTTAGAGAGGAGTGGCGCAGAGAGGCATAGAATAGCATTGTGTGGAGTTGAGTCACTGGGAGCAAATTAGAGAGAAGTGGTGTGGAGTGGCATCAACTAGAGTGGAGTAGTATCTGTCATGGAGTGGCATAAAGTGTCATAGAGAGGAGTAGAATAGAGTAGAGAACAGTAAAGTAGAGTTTTGTAGAGTGGAGTGGCCTAGAGTAGAAGTGCTTAGAGTGGCGTAGAGTGTAATACAGTAGAGTGGCATAGAGGAGTGGTGTAGAGTGCTATGGAGAGTTTTTTTGATAAGTGGAGTCACTAGGTTGGTTGGAAGTAGCTAAAGTGTCAACAGAGAGCAGCTATATTGAAAACATCACAAGTTGAATGCCTGTGTTAAAAGTAGAAAAACAAGTTGCACGTCCAGGAATAATGCTGAAATACTTTTAAATGTAAAAAGTAGTGTTACAAAAAGACCAGAAAGAACAAAGAGGAGGAAAAAGACATACACTTGGTCCTTGCTCTAGGGAAGAGCTCGCACATGAAAGACAGGGAAGCCTGTGGGACTTAAACATTGGAAAGATTGAAAATGAGAGTGACAAATGGTTTGATGTGTGCGAGTTGTAAGCCCACTTAACTGTCAACAAAACGTCTGGCAGCACAAAGCGTGTGCTGTATAAGTGAGATCTAAAAAGTACGAACACTGTCAATAAATTGCGAGCAATCTGTGTGTAGTGTCTTATTTCAATGTTTATGATTCTTCTAAAAAAGACAAATGCTTGTAATTTCGAGTTGCAGCAATCACATTTTCAGTAGCAGTGTTCAATCACAGAAAAAAACTGAAATTAATCTTGGGAAATATCCTTCATAAAAATGCGCAAACATTAGCACACTATCAACATGGAGGGGGAGAAAAAGGTAAACACATTTTTATCCATGTAACTATAAATGTTACATTTTATGCCATAAAAAATGAAAATTCAAACGAACACATACTACCTGACAAAAAAAAACTATTACCCTTCACTAGAGCTGTATCTCAGGCATGCAAGATTTCCAAGTTTCAAATGAGAACCTGGCGTGTGGATGGCATGCATTATATGAAAATGTCTATCCCTTGACAAAAAAAAAAGAACAATTATGACAAAGCATGACCAAGAGAAAACCATAATTACGATTCTTTTTCTATGGGAGCGAAGGTAGGGCTCGACCAGACGTAGCCCAGGTAACAGGTTTCCTGGTAACGAGTTTCTTTATTGCCACATAGATCTACATGGCAGACCACAGAACACTGTAAAAGACCTGAAGCACTCTCATTCTCTATACGTTTTAAGTAATAGTTCGATGTCCATATGTAAATGGAGGGCGAAGCCAGGGAACACTTACTTCTTTTCCCAGCGCTTACGTTCCCTCTGTAATGTTTTTAGAACACAGTCCGTAGAAGGAGAGGTAAGTGGAAAAGGGAACAGCGTTCATGCGATGGAAATATTTGCTAATGAACGATGCCTTATTCCTCGCGTCACGCAAAAGTGTCTAATTGTCCGACAGTCACAGCATAGCCTTGTGTAATTAAATAATACAGCATGGCGTCCGGAGAGCTTCAGTTGGGGATTATTTGGGCTGGCGTGCCTGCTGGGGGAACTTCTAGTGACACTTCACAGTTTCCACAAAAACATAGCAACAAGGTAAACTCTGGCCCTCAAATGGCGCCGGGACAATTGTAATGTGTTTGAAGAACAGGCGCCACTTTATGGCTCCAAAGTAAGGAGATATCCTCTGCTTATGGCTACCTCTGGAAGAACGGCAAAGATGTCAGCACTGGGACTGCCCTTTCGGGCATTCACTGAGGTTATGGATTGAACGTTTGGTGTAAAGGCAAAACGAGATTGCAATATAGAGTCAAATCCGATTTGTGTGATTATGAACTGAAACTACTGATTTGTCTGGAAAATTTCCTTCATGCACTAATTCTGGAATGAGAATGATTTTATGTTTGTGTTTGCCCCTAGACTGTCAAGACTTAAGTTGAAAGCAACGCCTTTGACCCCTTACAAACTGTTAGCATACGGTTGCAGGACCAGTTCTTTCAAGAGATTCTCCGGAATTCAGGTGGAGTCACGTTTTGCCACCCCTTCATAAATTAAATGAATCCGTATTTGAATCGTTTAGGGGAAGATCTGTCCCTGGCAGTTTTAAATGATCCTGGAAAAAATATATTCACTATTACAATAGTAACAGTGGACAAAACCTGTTGCACATCAGTAAGTATTTCAATTGAGCAAGTTCAGTGTGCCCTAAATTTACAGAATTTATCACATACGATGTCAACGTGAGGTTCTCTAACAACGTGGACACATAACATTTTCACAAAGAAAACAGAGCTGTTTTTTGCAAAGTGCCTAGCTGTGGATTTGGGCCTCTAGCTCAGCCGGCTCCTAGGGAAACCTAGCGAACCTGCACAGTTTTAAAAACTAGACACCTAGGGAAATCCAAGATGGGGTGACTTGTGCGGCTCTGACCAGGTTCTGTTACTCAGAATCCTTTGCAAACTTCAAAATTTGGCCAAAAAAACACTTTTTCCTCTCATTTCGGTGACAGAAAGTTCTGGAATCTGAGAGGAGCCACAAATTTCCTTCTACCCAGCGTTCCCCCAAGTCTCCCGATAAAAATGGTACCTCACTTGTGGGGGTAGGCTTAGCGCCCGCGAAAGGAAATGACCCAAAACACAACGTGGACACATCACATTTTTCCACAGAAAACAGAGGTGTTTTTTACAAACTGCCTACCTGTGGATTTTGGCCTCTAGCTCAGCCAGCACCTGGGGAAACCTAGCAAACCAGCACATTTTTTAAAACTAGACACCTAGGGGAATACAAGATGGGGTGACTTGTGGAGCTCTGACCAGGTTCTGTTACCCAGAATCCTTTGCAAACTTCAAAATTTGGCCTAAAAAACACTTTTTCTTCTCATTTCGGTGACAGAAAGTTCTGGAATCTGAGAGGAGCCACAAATTTCCTTCCACCCAGCATTCCCCCAAGTCTCTCGACAAAAATGATACCTCACTTGTGGGGGTAGGCCTAGCGCCCATGAAAGAAAATGCCCCAAAAGACAACGTGGACACATCACATTTTTCCACAGAAAACAGAGGTGTTTTTTTACAAACTGCCTAGCCGTGGATTTTGGCCTCTAGCTCAGCCGGCACTTGTGGAAACCTAGCAGACCTGTGCAGTTTTGAAAACTAGACACCTAGGGGAATCCAAGATGGGGTGACTTCTGGGGCTCAGATCAGGTCCTGTTACCCAGAATCTTTTGCAAACCTCCTCTCATTTCGGTGACAGAAAGTTCTGGAATCTGAGAGGAGCCACAAATTTCCTTCCACCCAGCGTTCCCCAAAGTCTCCCGATAAAAATGGTACCTCACTTGTGGGGGTGGGCCAGGTGCCTGCAACAGAAAAAGACCAAAAACTTGTAGAGATTGAGGGGATAGCACAGCGAGTTGATAAGCACATATTTTTCTTTTATACATCTTTTAGGATGACTCTGCTTTGGGGTCCCATGCAAGTGAGGTATCATTTTACTTGGGGGACTGAGGAGAACGCTGGGTGGTAGGAAATTTGTGCCACAGCGGTGATCCTACAAAGAAAAGTGAGGAAAATATCATTTTATAGGCAAATTTTAAGGTTTGCCGAGGAGTCTGGGTAAGAAAATGTTGGGGGATTCAGGCAAGCCACACCTCCTTGGACTCCTTGGGGTGTCTATTTTTAAAACATGTCTGGGTTGGGTAGGTTTCCCTAGATGAAGGCTGCACCCAGGACCAAAACCATAGGTGCCCCCCCACCAAACACAGGTCGTTTTGCAATAGATCATTTTGGTGTGTCCACATACTTATGTGATTTTCCAAACACTAAAATTGTGAAAAGAAATGCACTTAGGTTATGTTAAAAAGACCCCTCACCCACCAACTAATTTGGTGGCATGTTTCATTATCAGGGTCCCACACGAGGCACATAGCGTGTCACAGGTGTGCTGCGACGCCTGATTACAGCGGAGCAGGTTTTATCATTTTTACCACACATACTGGTTGGATTTGGCACGAGGGTGAGTGATGGTTCAGTGGGTCAAGTTTTATTAACAAGAGATTTCACAAAAATGAAATGCACTGTTAATAACTGAAAGGCCAAAAAACTGAACCAATGACTCACAGCTCGTGAGCTGTAAAGCCACGGCAAGGCACTAACCACTTTACAGTCCATTCAAACACCTTTCATACATGATATGCACAAGACCATTCACGCTGCCAGCCACGGGCCCAGCACATTACAACACTCGTATCGACAGACAGCACCACTCAAGGGCCCATCACTTACATACGCCCACATGCCTGATACAGCAATCACACCAGCTGATGGGAGTGTGTGGACTGGTGTTTGGCTGGCAGTGTGTTGCAGTAGCCAACAGCAAGTCCATATGTACACTATGTACACCGTCAGCCAAGAGCCACTCCACACACAATGGCATCAATTTTTTTATTTTTAAAACAATGACAGAAATGCCAACCATGAAACTGAACACATGAAAATACAAAACAGGCAGTTTACACTCATGGTTGCTCCCAGTAATTCTTCTGGGTGTGGTAATTCTTAAAACAACCACCCACACACAGCCCAGGCTTTGAAGGACAATCTGGGCAGTACATTTGAGTCTCCCTCCGGATACCTCTTCAAAAACACACTCTACATTTCTTAGCTGGAAAGTCTTCTTTGGGTGTGGGAGGAATGTGCTCAGCAGAGTGGCGATCTTTCAATCTAGCCACATCCTCCACCACTGCTTCTCTAGGAACTCTGGCCTGTTCCACCACAATAAGGCTTTCTATCACTGACTCCTGAAATTTCACAAATGTCATCTTTGACTCTGGAGACCTATCCAAACACAATAAAATCATTAAAAGTTGCTAAGTGGAAGAGGTGAATTGCTAACTTCTTATACCAAACGTAAGACTTAAGAATAGCAGTAAAAGGTTCCAACCTTTGATCAACTCTACCTACACCTCCCATGTGCTTATTATAATCTAAAATGCACACAGGTTTGTGCACTTTAGCAACCTGGCCACAAACAGTCACAGGGGAAGTACTCTCATCATGGATGGTACTTAGCATGTAGACATCCCTCCTGTCTGAAAATGTCAAAGCTAGCAGCTCATCATTCCGCAAGGCACTGCACAATCCGCTCTCAAGTTTTTTCAGACAAGCTCCTTTGGATAGCCTTTCTGGTTACAATGAATTGTGCCACAAGCAACAGTGTCTACTCCAAACAATTACTTGAACAACTGCACTCCAGTGTAGAAGTTATCTACATAAAAATGGTGACCTTTGTTGAACAGTCGTCTACCAAGTTCCCACACAATTTTCTCAGCAACTCCAAAAGTGGGAGGACAACCGGGGGGTCAAAACTGGAATCCCTACCAGTGTAGACACGGAAATTATACACATATCCTGTGCTACTTTCAGACAGCATATACAATTTAATTCCATATCGTGCCCTCTTGCTAGGAATGTACTACCTAAAAACCAAGTGACCCTTGAAGAGGACCAAAGACTTGTCCACAGCTATTTCTTTGCCTGGAACATAGACCTCTGAAAACCGATCTACAAAATGATCAAGGACAGGCCTAATCTTAAAAAGACGGTCAGAATCAGGGTGATCTCGTGGCAAGGCTAATGCATTGTCAATAAAATGCAGCATCCTAAGAAGAAGCAAATACCGATTACGACTCATGGTTGCAAGAAATATAGCTGTTGCCATCAAGGGACTAGTAGACCAATAAGAAGCCAGTGACGGCTTCCTTATCAACCCCATCAAAAGAATCAAACCCAAAAACCTTTTCATCTCCTCCAAATTTGTGGGAATCCACTGGGTAGCTCTAGAGTGTGGCCTAAGTCTAGGAGCGTTGTCCCTCAAATACTGCTCTGCATACAAATTAGTCTGCTCAACAATCTCTTCCAAAAACACATCATCCACAAATAACTCAAAGAAATTGACAGGCAAAAAGTTCTCTGTATTGACTCTACACCCCAGGAGATCAATAAAGGCAGGCAACTCTGGCTGCTCCATGTTTGGGGCAACCCAGAGTTCAGGTCTTCTAACGGGAAACCTTTCAGCTCCAGGTTGCTGCACTAAGGCACATCAGTGTCTGCCTCTACAACAGGCCCTTCATCTGCACTGAGTGCAGCTTCCTCATCAGAAGATTCCTCTCCAACAGAAACTTCACTGCCAGAATCTCTCACTTTCTCCTCTGCCTCAGATGCAGAGTCCGTCTCATAATCATGATCAGACAATGAGTCAAAAAGCATACCAACCACCTGCTGAGTGGTCATCCTACGGCTAGCCATGATCTTTCCTATGAAAATTAACTGGACAAATGCACCACCAACAACCAGCACTGTGTAAGATAAGTAATAAAGTGTAGCTTTATTATTAAGAGTTATAAACTCAAAAACTATACCGCTCACTTGCCTGAAACAGCGTGAATCACCAGCAACTACTCTGCACAGACACAGCAATCACCAATGATATCCCACTAAAAAGAAAGAAAGAAAAGCAAGTTAGAAATAAGACAACACAAATATCATTGTGCACAAATCTAAGGACAATTTCACACAAACCTGCACTTAGTACACCACCTACAAACATGTCATTCATGCATGGCAACAATACTCCTTTGGAGTAAATTGTTTTTACTTACCTAAAACATGGAACTATGCAAACCGCAGGTCAACCACTGCCAAAACCACAAGGAGCCACAGCAAAGAAAGCAAAAGCTTTGAACTAGAACAAAAAGGAGGAAAACAAATTATCACAAATGCAAATACTTCGTCAGTTGACAAACATCCCACCATCAAGCATTTAGAAATTGGTGCCTAAGTGGATTCCGCCATAGGGGCAGATGGGCCTACTAAAAAATAGGCCTATCTGCCCCAAGGAGGGCAGAAAATACCTTTAGTAGTGTGTCCCCACGGGGAGCGACCCTTGCCCAAGGGGCCAACCCCAAACAAAAAAAAACACACACACTCTATCCCTGGTGCCTAAGTGGCTTCTGCCTCCTTGGGGACAATGGGCCTAAAAAAATATAGGCCCATCTGCCCCCAAGGGGGGCAGAAATGGCCTTGGTACACGTGCCCCCAAAAGGGGGCAACCCTTGCCCAAGGGGCTACCCCCATCCACTAACACACACTATCCCTGGTGTCTAAGTGGCTTGGCCAACAGTTCAATGCCCCCCTTGGGGTAGCGCCCCTTGCCGAAGGGGACACCCCCCCCCACATAAATAAACATATAAAAAAAAATCCTGGCGTTCTAGTGGTTTCGGCCCCCCTTGGGGACAGATCAGCCTCAAAATAATAGGGGGGCAGAAATGGCCAACAGTTCAATGCCCCCCTTGGGGGGCACCCCTTGCCCCCCCCACATAAATAAACATTTTTACCAAAATCCCTGGTGTTCTAGAGGTTTCTGCCCCCCTTGGGGGCAGATCAGCCTAAAAATAATAGGCTGATCTTAAATGGCCACACAAACATGCCCCCCAAATGGGAGCGACCCTTGCCCAAGGGGCCGCTCCCCAACACAAAACATTGCAACAATAAATTACAAAAAAATCCCTGGCATCTAGTGGGCATTCCTGCTGCCCGATGACAATGCGATCGGGCAGCAGGAATGCTCAAAGAGACACCGGGGGAAAGGAAAGCACTTTCCTTTCCCCCGGTGCCTCTTTGTTTACAACACCCCACCAGCTGGAGGAGAAACTCACCTGTTCTCCCTTGATCGCACTGGAAGCAAATGGCTTCCAGTGCGACCGGCACTGTGTAATGATGTCAGCGCGCGATCACCCCCCCACAAAAATAAACATATAAAAAAGTCCCCGGCGTTCTAGTGGTATCAGCCTAAAAACAATAGGCTGATCTGTCCCCAAGAGGGGCAGAAATGGCCAGCAGTTCAATGCCCCCCTTGGGGGTGCACCCCTTGCCCAAGGGGGTGCCCCCTCACATAAATAAACATTTTTACCAAAATTCCTGGTGTTCTAGTGGTTTCTGCCCCCCTTGCGGGCAGATCAGCCTAAGAATAATTGGCTGATCGAAATGGCCACAGGTAACATGCCCCCAAAATAGGAACGACCCTTGCCCAAGGGGCCGCTCCCAAACAACAAAATATAGCAATATAATTTATTTATTTTTAAATCCTGGCATCTAGTATCTGGCTAAAAATATTAGGCCAATCTGCCCCCAAGGGGGGCAGAAATGGCCACACAAACATGCCCCCCGAATGGGAGCGACCCTTGCCCAAGAGGCTGCTCCCCAACACAAAACATTGCAACAATAAATAAAAAAATAAATCCCTGGTGTCTAGTGGGCATTCCTGCTGCCCGATCGCAATGCAATCGGGCAGCAGGAATGGTCAAAGAGACACCGGGGGAAAGGAAAACCCTTTCCTGTGCCCCGGTGCCTCTTTGTTTACAACCCCCACCAGCCGGAGGAGAAACTCACCGGTTCTCCCTTGATCGCACTGGAAGCAAAAGGCTTCCAGTGAGACCGGCACTGTGTAATGATGTCAGTGCGCAATTGCGCGCTGGCGTCATTACGTGGGGTGGGTGGTTTGGGGTGGAAGGGGAAGGGCTTCCCCTTCCATCCCTGCCTTAGGGGGGCGGGAGGGCACATGAGCACTGTGCTGCGGAATGTAACCCTTACGTCCGCGGCACAGAACCGGTTAAAACGGGTGCCTCTAGACATCCTTCAGAAAAATGTCACAGTATAAGTAGAGTACATTAAAATGCTAATTTGGTTCCAACCTTCTATTTTTCATTTAACAGTGAGCAAAGAGAAGAAAACAGGTGTATGAGTTTGACAGAAGCGCTTGTTTTAAAATTAGGGGACTGTGACAGGCTGGATCCTGATCGCCCGCACATGGCCCTGACTTGTGCTGCCTCTGCCTCTGGCGCTCTCGCCCTTGCAAGCCTCCCATCCCGTGATTGGTGGGACGGTCGATGGTGGCAGGACGCCGGGAGGTCAAAAAGGCCCCTATCAGAACATGCCTGTGTCGGAGGTTCGGAGGAGGAAGACGAACGACCACAGGAGGAGGAAAATGGACGACCACAGGAGGAGGAAAACGAGCAACCAACAGAAGAGGACGAAGACGAGAGACTCGAGGAGAAGGGAGACGTCGGAAACCAGGCGGACGAGGAGGACGAAGAGAGGTGTCAGCCCAGAACGCGGGGGCAGCGAATCCAGTCTTCCCCTTGGGAAGAAATCCGGAGGTGCCTGACGAGACCAGCGGAGACAGGCAACCGGGAGGACGGAACATTACAGCCCGCCACGTTTCTTGAGAAGCTTGGCAGTTCCAGGTGTGTGGGACCGCGTCCCTGTGAGAAACGAGTGAGAGAGTGAGAGAGAGCTGGAAGAGAGAAGGGGGGAAGGGGTTGAAGAGAAACGGCACGGGCACTGAGAGGTGGGATGTGGGAAACACTATCCAGCACGATAAAACACAGTATTTAAGTTTAATCCACAACAAAGGCACAGTGCACAAGAGCTGTACAGGCACAAAATCAAGAAAAGAGGCACGAAGCAATAGAACGAGGCCAAACAGAAAGAAAGAGGACAGCGCCTAGAAAGAAAGAAAAACAGAGAAGGGACAGATAACGAGTCTCTGAGAGAGAGAGAGGAGAAAGACAGGAAAGAGAGACAAAATAAGACTAAAAAGCCCAGGAGACCCTGAGCACTTACTGTATTTATTCTGTTCTCTCCACATGCGCTTCCCGGCGGAGACCTGTGAGACAAGGAGAGAGAGAGAAGAGTGAAGAACGAACCACGAGAGAAACAGCCATCCTGCCCCCCGAATATGAAGAAAAGTTTAAACTTACCTGTATTTTAACTCACCAAAAGCCAAAGTGAAATAATAAAATAAAATTATACAGAGGACAAGCGAGTTCTGAGTAATTACTCCATACCACCCCGGATACAAGTGGTGTCAGAAGTGGGATCGTGAGAAAATCCGCCACCATGGAGGAGAAGGCAACCATGGCCGACGTAATAGCCCAGTTGGCTGAAGGACAGCGGCATCTCCAGTTGATATGGGAGCAGCAAATGAAAGAAGCTAAAGAGGAACGTGAGGCATTGCAAACTGCTCTTAAGAGCCAGGCAACAATTATGGCCAACAACCAGCTGGTGCATGAAACAGCATTGGGAAAACTTACCGACACCCTTGCCCATACCAAAGTACACCCCAATGTACTGAGTAGTGTGTTGCAACGGTATCAGGAGCAGGAAGATCCTGACTCTTTCTTCACAAACTTTGAGAGGGTGGCAAGTACATCTAATTGGCCTGAGGACAAATGGCGCCAGTATATCGCCCCTCTTCTCACTGGTCACCTGCAGTCTACTTACCAAGCCATCAATCCGAGTGGTACCCTTCCCTACAGAGAAATCAAGAAAACCATTTTAGAACGAGTGGGTTTGGATAGCGAAAGCTATCACACCAGATTCCGACAGGTGAAATGGCAGCACCATGAGAACCTCCGCACCTTATTCTACAGAGTCCAACACGCAGCGGGAAGATGGTTACATCCCTCTGAGAAATCCAGGGAAGAAATGTTTGACGTCATAGTCTTAGAGCAATACTTGGATGCCTTACCATCTACCACCCGAAACTGGGTACGGCAACATCCAGGTCTCACTAATGAAATGGCTGTGGATCTTGCCTGTGCTTATCATAGGGGTTCGGACTTCTGTGCTACCGTGAGCCGAGCCCCTCCACCTCCTGTCCGACCGGTCATGACTAGGAATGTCACTCATCGGCCAGTATTGATCCATGGCTCTGACCGTATTCAACCCGCTGGCCCGGTGGCTTCCGGACACCCAGGCACCGGACCACAGTGCTATAACTGCTCAGAGTGGGGACATATTGCCAGGTATTGCCCTCATAAAAAAGATGCAGAAGAACCCATGGAGATAGGTCTGACAAGGGGGAGAGTGTTCTGGAACGGAGGAGAAAAGCCAAAATATACCCTCCCCATCATCATCAATGACGTAGAAAGAATAGCTCTAATTGATTCAGGTTGTAGCCAGAGCGTGATCAGGGGGGATCTAGTACTGCCAGGTCAAAGAGATACGGAAACCCAAGTCCTCATCGCCTGTGTACATAGCGATCAACGATATTACCCCCTTGCCACTATAAGGTTGAAGTGGAGAGTCCGAACCAAGAGCTTACAGGTTGCAGTACTCTCCAAATTAGATGAGGACATTATCCTAGGTACGGATTATGAGGGTTTTCCCTCATTATTAGAGAAAGCCGGGCAAGAGCACCTTTTGAGGGACTGGTGGAAGGAGGCACCCAGTGGAGTGGTTATGGAGGAGCACAAACCAGTACGGAATACCCTCAGTAGGAGACAAAAAAGGGACCAACGACGTTCTTATGCCCAGAATATCCAACCACCAGATGAACCTATAATCACCGGGAAGGTTTACACGGTAACAGGTGATTTCCGGCGGAGTCAGAATGAGGACCTTTCCTGAAACACGCATGGCAACAGGCAGTATCCGGGGCAGCGCAAGGGGTAGGTCCCAGATTCCTGATTCGTAATAATCTATTGTACCGGAAACCCACCACAACAAGGGGTAATGAACTACAATTGGTTGTGCCTAGAAGTCACCGTCAACAGGTGTTACAGTTAGCACATGGGGATAACGGGGAAGGACACTTGGGGAGGGAGAAAACCGAGGAAGCAGTGCTTAGACGATTCTATTGGCCTGGGGTTTATGGAGAGATTCGCAAACATTGTTCCGAGTGCCCAAAATGCCAACTATACAACCCCTCCCCACAAAAACCCGTTCCCCTCCAACCACTTCCGGTTATCGATACTCCCTTTACCAGAGTTGGAATGGATATCATTGGTCCTCTTACCCCTTCCACTCGGGGTAGAAAATATGTCTTAGTATTGGTGGACTATGCCACCCGATATCCGGAAGCCATTTCCCTGCCCAGTATGCATACTAAAGCCATTTCACAGGCAATGATAGAGTTTTTTTCGAGGGTGGGCTTCCCGAAAGAAATATTGACAGACCAAGGGACTCCTTTCATGTCCAGACTGATGACTGAAGTATGTCGATTGCTAGGTGTGAAACAAATCCGTACCTCAGTATATCACCCCCAAACAGATGGGCTAGTGGAAAGATACAATAAGACCATTAAATCTTTTCTAAGAAAAAGCATATCTGAGGCGGGAAAGGATTGGGAAATAAACTCCCTTTGGTTCTCTACGCTATCCGTACCCACGTACAGGCCTCTTCAGGGCATAGCCCCTTTGAGATGTTGTTTGGCCGACAACCACGTACATTGCTGGACATCTTAGCAGAACAGTGGGAGGACACTGAAGAAGAGATAAAAGACCTGTTAACCTATACCCGAGATTTAAGAGAGAATCTTCATACGGTATGGGAGGAAGCCCACACTGCTTTATGTGAAGCTCAGAACAAGCAGAATCAAATATATGACACCAGAAGCGCTGTTCGAAAGTTAGCCGTAGGGGATAAAGCACTGGTCTTACTCCCTAGCACTGAGAACAAATTATTGGCTCTATGGCAGGGTCCATTTGACGTGATTGCCCAGATTAACACCACCACGTATAGACTGGCCATACTCCAAAGTGGCGGAAGGGAACAGATATACCATATCAACCTTCTTAAAAAATGGTTATATCCCTCAGGCGGGCAATCCATCCACTACATTACCTCCGATGTTAATGAAGACATCCCTTATCCCTTCCTCCCTAACCAAGAGCTGTCCAACCCCGCCAAACCGTGGATCAACCCCGCTCTTACCGGGTGGCATCTTAGCCAGTTAACCCACTTAGGAAATCTAAACCAAGATATGTTTTCTAAATACCCGGGAAGAACCACCTTAGTCCAGCACCCCATCCGGCTCAAAGGGAATACAGTATCCCAACAGAGGCCATACCGCATCCCAGAAGCCAAACAGAAGATTATAGAAAAAGAAGTCCAGGCCATGTTAGCGGCCGGTATCATAGAACCATCTGCCAGTCCGTGGTGCTCGCCAGTGGTATTGGTTCCCAAGCCAGACGGCAGTACCAGGTTTTGTGCAGACTATAGGGGGGTCAATAACTTAACCTACTTTGATGCCTATTCCATGCCTAGAATTGATGAGCTTGTTGAGAGATTGGGCCAAACCAGATATTTATCCACTCTGGATCTCACGAAGGGTTATTGGCAAATACCCTTGAGAGGGGAGGATAAAGAAAAAACAGCATTTACCACCCCTTTGGGATTGTACCACTTCACCGTTCTTCCCGTTGGGCTCCACGGGGCCCCTGCCACCTTCCAAAGACTCATGGATGAGATCTTACGACCGTACAGGCAGTATGCTGCGGCCTATCTCGATGACATTGTTATATATAGCAAAACATGGGAGGAACATATGTCGCACCTAGATGCCATTTTACGAGCCCTGAGGAAAGCCCAGTTAACCACCAATCCAGAGAAATGTTCACTGGGGCAAACTAGTATTAAATACCTGGGATACATTGTAGGGGGTGGTAAGATTAGCCCCCAAATGGAAAAAATAGAAGCCATTACCCAAATGACATTCCCAAAGAAGAAAAAAGATATCAGGGCCTTCTTGGGTTTAGTTGGCTACCATAGACGCTTTATTCCCCATTTCTCCACGGTGGCAGAACACCTTTCTAACTTGCTACAAAAGACCTATCCCAAAACCCTTGGTCCACCTTCATTATCTGAGTTACGTAGTTTTGACAATCTAAAAGCCGCTCTCACTTCTGAACCAGTGCTATGTTGCCCTGATTTCCGTAAACCCTTTGTGTTACTGACTGACGCCTCTGAGGTGGGCCTTGGGGCTGTACTATCCCAGCCGCAGGAGGATGGAACCCTATACCCCCTATTGTACATCAGCCGGAAACTTCTGCCACGAGAAAGGCATTATCTGGCTATAGAGAAGGAATGTTTGGCAGTTAAATGTGCTATTAAATCTCTCAGATACTATCTGTCTGGCAGGACCTTTACCCTGGTTACTGATCACGCTTCTCTCACCTGGCTCATAAGGATACTAATTCCCGTGTTCTACGCTGGTTCCTTTCCTTACAGCCTTTCTCATTTCAGATTCAGCATCTCCCGGGAAAACAAATGGTGACTGCGGATTTTCTATCCCGTTATCCGGCCTCTGAGCGTCCCGACCGGCCGCTTTCTAGGGGGAGTGTATGTGACGGGCTGGATCCTGATCGCCCGCACATGGCCCTGACTTGTGCTGACTCTGCCTCTGGCGCTCTCGCCCTTGCAAGCCTCCCGTCCCGTGATTGGTGGGACGGTTGATGGTGACGGGCCGCCGGGAGGTAAAAAAGGCCATTATCAGAACATGCAGGTGTCGGAGGTTCGGAGGAGGAAGACGAACGACCACAGGAGGAGGAAAACGGATGACCACAGGAGGAGGAAAACGAGCAACCAACAGAAGAGGATGAAGACGAGAGACTCGTGGAGGAGGGAGGCGTCGGAAACCAGACGGGCGAGGAGGACGAAGAGAGATGTCAGCCCAGAACGCGGGGACAGCGAATCAAGTCTTCTCCTCTGGAAGAAATCCGGAGGCGCCTGATGAGACCAGCGGAGACAGCAACCGGGAGGACGGAACATTACAGCCCGCCACGCTTCTGGAGAAGCGTGGCATTTCCAGGTGCGTGGGACCGCGTCCCTGTGAGAAACGAGTGAGAGAGTGAGAGAGAGCTGGAAGAGAGAAGGGGGGAAGGGGTTGAAAAGGAATGGCACGGGCACTGAGAGGGTGGGAAGTGGGAAACACTATCCAGCACGATAAAGCACAGTATTTAAGTTTAATCCACAACAAAGGCACCGTGCACAAGAGCTGTACAGGCACAAAATAAAGAAAAGAGGCACGAAGCAATAGAACGAGGCCAAACAGAAAGAAAGAGGACAGCGTCTAGAAAGAAAGAAAGACAGAGAAGGAACAGATAACGAGTCTCTGAGAAAGAGAGGAGAAAGACTGGAAAGAGAGACAAAATAAGACTAAAAAGCCAAGGAGACCCTGAGCACTTACCTTATTTATTCTGTTCTCTCCACATGCGCTTCCCGGGGGAGACCTGTGAGACAAGGAGAGAGAGAGAAGAGTGAAGAACGAACCACGAGAGAAACAGCCATCCTGCCCACGAATAGGAAGAAAAGTTTAAACTTACCTGTATTTTAACCCACCAAAAGCCAAATTGAAACAATAAAACTCTTATACAGAGGACAAGGGAGTTCTGAGTAATTACTCCATACCACCCCGGTTACAGGGACATATTTAAGAGCCACAAGAGCCACCTTAGCACTGCCAGAACATAGTTTTTTTACTCTAAGGCAGCATTAAAGTGTCTTTTTCTCCATGCCATTGAGCCACTTTGTAAACCTTTGCACCGCAGTATGCCTGTGCCAGGCATGATGTGTGCAAGGAGGCATTCTGGCAGCAGTAGGAGGCCCACAAAAGCAGCGCAGTAAACTTTAACAGATTTCACTGTGCCATTTTTGGTGTCATTTTTAATGCCTGTCCAGAGCAGGTGTTAAAATGACAGTCCCATAGAAACCTGTGGGCCCCCTGGCACTTTGCTATGCTAGCATCAACATTTTTTAGGATAGTTTAGCAAAGCGTCACAATAGCATACAAAATGTTGACACTATTGTGCTAACGACTGCCATGGTGCGCCGTGTTATAAATATTGTGCAAACATGGTGTTTTTAGGTGCCGTAAGGGGGCATCAGAAAAAGAGGTGCAGCAGCACTGATGCACTATTTTTTCTCAAATAGGGACCTAGGTCTTTTTAGGTAGAGGAAAGAGTCAGGGCATGTCTGTTAGCCTGAACTATGTAAGAACGAAAATAGGAGCCAGATCTGTCTTGTATATCCACATGTATGCCCTGTCGTCACAAATATATTAAGTTCCCGCTTGGCCATCCACCCTTGTTCTGGTGTATAAAACTCACTAGAAAAGCAGTTCTCAGAAGATCTCTTGAGTGGTCATTGAAAGTTCGTGGCCCTGGCCCAGAGTCATGTTGTTTTGACTATGTCCCAAAAAGATACTTCCATTTTATTCTTCACAGAGCACTTTTGGAAGTAGTAGCTAGATAGTTAGCAGGTGTGTGGGATGAACATTCTATTCAATGATGGGTACATTCATTGGGTTGGATTTTTGCATTATATGTCCATGAATGTGCACATCAGTGTCTTGACCTTCACATTGAGCAGAATTGGGATCAAAGGGATAACCCTTTTAAATTAGTGGGCACATGGGAAAAACATCCTGCAAGAAAAAAATATTACATCTCTTTTATATTAGTGAGCAGATGCAAAAACACAGTTAGAAGGCACTGTTATGTTAATCCCTTCTAGCTCACACTTTCTTGCAAAGAAGAGGAGAAGCTGACCCTGCCATCGTACACCAAGGAGACACAGCTAGATCCATCGAGGAATGAGGTAGCTGGTACAATTTCCACTAGTGTGGTCACCAGTTATATGCGTGGGTCAGAGAAAGGGTTGCATTTTAGTTACTTCTCTGTTCTTCTGCAAGGACAAGGGCTCTTTGGACAGCAGACTCCTCTTGCTCAGGCTCTGCAGTATTTTAGCAGTGGGATGCATGGATTGAGGAGGAGAGTCCTCTGCACTTTATAGCTGTGTTAGTGATGAACAGGTGCGATGATACAGTAGGGCACAGTAGGAGGCAAGATAAGACCTGAGCATTGTAATCATGCCAGTCAATGCTCAAGGTCTTACCTGATGTCCTCAAACGTTGGCCATACCGGGGGATGGAGAAGTTGCACTACTGGTTTGTAGTGATTGCTGTAAGATATTTTTCTGCCTTTTGGAACATTCTGGACAGAAGGTAGCCATCACTAATTTATAAAAATGACTTCTCTTGGGGTGATTATTCTGGTTTTGGAAGAAATCAATGCTCTTTTATGGCTCTTATGGTGTTACTTCCTGTTACTCTCTTTCACCTCTGAGAAATTAAAGGCAGTATTTAAGGGTAGCTCATTCAATAAACTCTTGCATAGCAATATTGTGAGTTGGAGAGTTCTTTCACAGTTGTTAAGTTCCTGCCTTTAACACCCCTTTCACTTTGCATTTCCCTTTTTCCTAAGGGGTTTCCCTGTGGATCTTCAGGGTCTCACTCCATTCCTGATCTGATTTCAGACAAAAGCAGGGTGAGTTACTATAACATTTGGTGGGCACTGTGAAGCATAAGTGATCTCCAGTTCAAAGCACCACTGGAGCTATTGTTGGAATAAGTAGTTGAATCCTTTATTAAAAATGGACCCACAATTGCATTGGCCACCATTCAGGTCCAGAGTCGGCAGGCAACTGCCTCAGAGCACAACACTCTAGAACCTGAACAGCACCTGATGTAATCCTGGTTTTAACTTCATAAGAAGAAACAAACAACAGACCAAGTTACATTGTAAATGGATGAACTGATAGAGAAAATGTTAAAGAGGTAACATACTACAGTTACTCATTGTATATTTTGTTTTGTTGAAATTTACGCCATACTTGCCATGCCTTTTCTGAGATGTATTTGGACTTATTTTTTCTTAAACAGCAGGTGTTCTGCAACTGCCTATCGAGGGCTCAGAGTTTCACTTCCCTTTTTTTTGTTCCCATTTCCCCTTTCGTCTCACTGCTAGGACACCACTGTAGGCACTTGTTTGTGATTTATATGCCCTCCTTTATTATTTATTCACCCATTCATTCATTATTCTGGGGTGTTGGCTGTTAGTCTCTGCTAACCACTAGAAGATTGGGAAAACAACAGGTCTCTCAGGGATTCTGATGTGTATCTCCATTAACATGGATTGCAGATCGTGACAGAAAGATCTGAAAGGGTGTCTGATAGCAGCACACAATAACATGCACTGCACTAACCTGGAATCCTTGGGCCAGCAGGAGCGATGTCAGATGACAGTCTGTCCACTTCCCTCAGTGACCTTTTGGGAGCAGTGATACCAGTGCTTAATTTGTGCTTGTTGTTTCCAGTGCGGGCCACTGGCACTCATTTTTGAGGGCAGGCACCTACTTTTTTTGCCTCAACCAGTGCTTAATTTGTGCTTGTTGTTTCCGGTGCTGAGCACCAGCACTTGTTTTTGAGGGCCAGCGCTTAGTCTTCTGCCTCAAGCATTAACTGTGAGCAAAAGACACATATGGGAAAGACAGAGGAAGACAAAAATAAAAAAAGTGTCACTGAGGGAGAAAGCAGAAAGCTGCAAAAAGTGAGCTGAAGGGGCAGGGAGTTGCTTTGAATGGATTGAAGAGGCCCGAGATGGCTTTAGGATTACGCTGCCTCAGTATCCCCTTCTGTGCCCAGGACGTAATGGTTACGTCCTGAGGCACAGTGCTCCTGTGCCCACGACGTAACCATCACGTCCTGGGCACAGAGCCCAGAGGGAGTGCTAGCGCTCCCTCTGTGGGGTTCCCCCACACCCCCCCAAGGCAGGGATGGAAGGGGAAGCCCTTCTCCTTCCACCGCGACCCCCCCATCCCCCCTGTGACAATCACAGTGGCCACCTCCCATCGCGCGATCAATGCATTTCTCTTCCAATCACGTGGAGGAGGCCAGAGAGGCTTCAAAGGGAAGGAAAGGAATTTCCTTCCCTTTGAAGTCTCTCTGAACATTTCAAAAGCTTTTGAAATGCCCACTAGACACCAGGGATTTATTTACAAAAGGATATTGTCATGAGGGAGGGGCATTTTTTTTAAGGCCTTTTCTGCCCCCCCCCCCCTCCCGGGGGCAGAAACCTCTAGGCACAAGGGATAAAAAAAAGTTTTTTTTGTTTTTGTTTTTTTAGAGGTGGGGAGTGACCCCTTAGGCAAGGGTCGCTCCCCTAGGGGGCAAATCATATTTAGGCCATTTCTGCCCCCCTTGGGGGCAGATTGGCCTTTTTTTATGAGGCCAATCTGCCCCCATGGGGGACAGAAACCACTAGACACCAGGGAGGTTTTTTTTTCTTCGTGAATTTCACGCAAGGGGAGCGACCCCTTAGGCAAGGGTCGCTCCCCTGAGGTGCAAATTTATTTTAGGCCATTTCTGCCCCCCTGGAGGGGCAGATCAGCCTATTTTAATTAGGCCGATCTGCCCCAAGGGGGCAGAAACCACTAGGCACCGGGGATTTTGTTGTTGTTGTTGTTTTACAGATGGGGAGTGACCCCTTAGGCAAGGATCGTTCCCCTGGAGGGGCAAATTGTATTTAGGCCATTTTAGGTCAATCTGTCCCCAAGGGGGGCAGAAACCACTAGGCACCGGGGATTTAGTTTTTTGCACCAATGTCACGCAAGGGGAGCGACCCCGTAGGCAAGGGTCGCTACCCGAGGGGGGTGGGGGGTCAGGGGACAAATGTATTTTAGGCCATTTCTGCCCCCCCCCTGGGGGCCGATCGGCCTATTGTTATTAGGCTGATCTGCCCCCAGGGGGGCCATACCCCCACCCCATATTAATGGGGCCAAAGTTGTTCTGCCCACCAGTGGGCAGATGGGGCAATTACCCCTGATCCACACCCCGGGGGGCTGAAAGTCTACTAGATGCCAGGGGATTAAAAAAAATATATATCTATTGGGGTGGTGGCTACCAACCAGTATGGGCCTGGTCACGCCCCCACCTCAACTGAAGGGGGTAACAGTCTTTCAGCTCTCCCCCGCACTCTAAAACATCTTATACCACAGCAAGCAAGAAGAAATTTGATTATTTTGGGTTTTAGTTTTACATTTGGGCCATGAGAACTTTGCTTACTCTCAAAATCGTCCAACTTGGAATGGCGAGGGCTGCACTTTATGGACTTTGGGACGCTGCCATGTAGAAAAATCCACAAGACCTAGGCACATCTCAAAACTAAACATCTGGGTGATTCCAGGGTGGTGTGTTTCACATGCACCCCGCACCATTTTTGTACCCATTTTTCCCACGTTTTTGTGATGGAACCTTCCAGAATCTGCAGGAATCCACAAAATTCGTACCACCCAGAATTGCCTCATCTATACCGATAAAAATTCTGCTGCACTTGTCAGCCTAAAAATGTTTTTTTGCAAACTGCCCTTTTGGACCCCCTTTGTTCCCCCTCAATATGGACATGTTTCTGGCTCTTCCCTTTCACAAGGACTTGGCCCACCTACACAAATGAGGTATCATTTTTACTTGGAGACTGAGGGGAACATTGGGTGGTATGAAATGTGTACCAGTGCGGTGATCCCACACAGAAATGTGGGAAAAAATTGATTTTTTAGCTCAATTTGAGGTTTGCTGAGGATTCTGGGTAAGAAAACATTGGGGGATCTACGCAAGTCACACCTCACTCGACTCCCTCGCGTGTCTAGTTTTCAGAAATGTCTGGGTTTGGTAGGTTTCCCTAGAAGGCTTCTGAGCCCAGGACAAAAAACAAAGGTGCCCCCTGCAAAAACAGGTAGTTTTGTATTTGATAATTTTAATGTGTCCAGATAGTGTTTTGGGGCATTTCCTTTCATGGGCGCTAGGCCTACCCACACAAGTGTGGTACCATTTTTATCGGGAGACTTGGGGGAAGGCTGGGTGGAAGGAAATTTGTGGCTCCTCTCAGGTTCCAGAACTTTCTGTCACCGAAATGAGAGGAAAAAGTGGTTTTTTGGCCAAATTTTAAGGTTTGCAAAGGATTCTGGGTAACAGAACCTGGTCAGAGCCCCACAAGTCACCCCATCTTGGATTACCCTAGGTGTCTAGTTTTCAAAAATGCGCTGGTTTGCTAGGTTTCCCTAGGTGCCGGCTGAGCTAGAGGCCAAAATCCACAGCTAGGCACTTTGTAAAAAAACACCTCTGTTTTCTGTGAAAAAATTTGATGTGTCCACGTTGGGTTTTGGCCCATTTCCTTTCGTGGGCGCTAGGCCTACCCACACAAGTGATGTACCATTTTTATTGGGAGACTTGGGGGAACACAGAATAGCAAAACAAGTGTTATTGCCCCTTGTCTTTCTCTACATGTTTTCCTTCCAAATGTACGGCAGTGTGGAAAAAAGACGTCTATTTGAGAAATGCCCTGTAATTCACATGCTAGTATGGGCACCCCGGAATTCAGAGATGTGAAAATAACCACTGCTTCTGAACACCTTATCTTGTGGCCATTTTGATACCTATTTTTCACTTTTTATATTTCAGCAAATGAATTGCTGTATACCCGGTATAGAATAAAAACCCATTGCAAGGTGCAGCTCATTTATTGGCTCTGGGTACCTAGAGTTCTTGATGAACCAACAAGCCCTATATATCCCCACAACCAGAAGAGTCCAGCTGATGTAACGGTATATTGCTTTAAAAAATCTGACATCACAGGAAAAAGTCACAGAGTAAAACGTAGAGAAAAATGGCTGTTTTTTTCACCTCAATTTCAATTTTTTTTAAATTTCAGCTGTTATTTTCTGTAGGAAACACTTATAGGATGTACACAAATGACCCCTTGCTGAATTCAGAATTTTGTCTACTTTTCAGAAATGTTTAGCTTTCTGGGATCCAGCATTGGTCTCTCACCCATTTTGGTCACTAACTGGAAGGAGGCTGAAAGCACAAAAAATAGTAAAAATGGGGTATGTCCCAGTAAAATGTCAAAATTGTATTGAAAAATTGGGTTTTCCAATTCAAGTCTGCCTGTTCCTGAAAGCTGGGAAGATGGTGATCTTGCCACCGCAAACCCTTTGTTGATGCCATTTTCAAGTAAAAAACCACGAGCTGCCTTCTGCAGCCCTTTTTTCCCATTTTTTTGAAAAAAACTAATTTTCACCGTATTTTGGCTAATTTCTTGGTCTCCTTCAGGGGAACCCACAAAGTCTGGGTACCCCTAGAATCCCTAGGATTTTGAAAAAAAAGGGCGCAAATTTGGCGTGGGTAGCTTATGTGAGCAAAAAGTTATGATAGCCTAAGCGCGAACTGCCCCAAATAGCCAAAAAAAGGCTCGGCACAGGAGGGGGAAAAGGCCGGGCAGTGAAGGGGGTATTCCATGCTCGCACATTTAAATACAGCAGCTGCTTCAGAGGAGGGCTTTGGGCAGCGGCACGTTGTTATTTACAAATTGAGCACTGGCCTCAGGCATTTTCTGCGAGCAAAAGACAAATATGGGAAAAATGGAGGAAGAGAAAAACAAAAAAGTGTCATAATGGGAGAAAGCAGAAAGCTGCAAAAGTGCACTGAAAGGGCAGAGAGTGGCTTCAAGATTGAAGAGGCCCGAGATGGCTTCAGGATTATGCTGCCTCAGTATTCCATGTTCGCACATTTAATTGCAGCAGCCACATGTTTAAGAGGAGGGCTTTGAGCACCGGCACATTTTTATTTACAAATGAATCACTGAGTGATACTGCTCATTGTGAAATGCACCCAAGTGAATGAGGCATGGGAGAAAATAATAAAGACAGCTTGGAGCCCCTGCGATATGTGCTGGTTCTAAATATGTGACTGATGTTGTCAAAGGTGAAGTATGAGAGCCATCTAGCATTTATTTTCCCTGCCACCTGTATGAAAAGAGAGAGTGTGGATATTAATCTTAAGTTAACCAGTGACCCTCACATTCATACTGATGCACGCACCCTATGCATTAGGCACTCACTATTTATAGGTACATAGGCACTCATGTGTATCTGTAGGCAGTATATCTGCCTGATCGCAGCAGGTGGAGTTGAGACACTCCTTATGCAACAGAGACCAAGTTGTTTGCCTTTTAGGCCAAGTTTGCAAGATAAGTCTCTTGTATTTCAATCACCAACTTCAGAAGATAGAAGTGGTCATTATGAACATGGCGGTCTGGACCGCCACGCCAGCGGTGGCGGTCATTACCGCCAAGGGCATGGCAGTCCAGACCATCATATTCTGAACACAGTAAGGAACTGGCTGCAAAGCAGCCAGTTCACCACCACCCACCTCCAGGGTAGATTCGACCGCCAGGCTGACTGTGGGAACATTCAACCCTGCGGTGGAAGCCGGACTGGCGATGGGATTTTGATCTCATTTCCACCAGTGATTTCCTGGCATGATAACCCGCCAGGTAATCCCTGGTGGAAAGCATACGGGTGACAGGAATACCCATTGCTGTCACCTGTATGTGACACACCAGGCCCCCCTTGCCACTACACCGACCCACCCCCCCCAAGCCCCAAGATCTGCCCCCACCCCGAACCCTGAAAACTGACCCCCCAATCCTCCACCCCCAAAACCCCATGTAGGCCCCCCAACTCGACCCTCACCATCCCCCACCCCTACATACAGGTCCCCCCAAACCCCAAACCCCCACATCCACATGCACCCATTCACCTACATGCACACAAACATACATCCACTCAGACACACATCCCCCACACATACACTCACGCACACCCCGATGCACTCACACACTCACACCCTGCCATCCCCTCTTCCCTCTCGGACAGCACTTACCTCTTCCGTTGCGCTGCTGCGGGAAGGCATGGGCTCCCTGGATGCTGCTCCGCCACCATCGCCGCCTCTCCATACACCGCCATGCCTCTAACTGCATCATTATAGGCCTGGTGGTGTATGGTCTGACGTGGCGGTGAGGGTGGAGCAGCATCCACCCCTTCCACCGACCGCCAGCATGGCGCATGGTGGCCCTCACTGCCATCAATGGCAGTTAGGCTCCATGCATCATTATTTGGAGGGATGCTAGCCGCCACCACTGGTGGTCTTCCATTGACTGCCAGCATGGTTGGTGGCGAGGCATCCCGCCAAATTCATAATGGGGGCCACAATCTCTTAGACTCTTTTTCTGTCAGTTCTCCAAGTTCTCAAGATTCAGACTTGTTTTCTGTCTCTCAGGCTAAGGTGCGTGTTAGCTATGATTAGTACTTGCACGCAAACCTCAAATTGCCCTGGCTCATGCACGTTAGTAGAAAAACTTGGTTATGCTGTAAGCTGATCTTGGCCGGATTGCTTGCTCGCAATCCACATAGCCGTCCTCTGCACTCACACACGCATTTAGGCACTTAGCTTTTGCTAGTGCAGGTGTTTTAATAAAAATTATTAATGAGTATTTCTGTATTTTGAATAATAGGTTTATGTAGAAAATGAAATACCGTTGAAAAATAATGCATGCGTTTGAAAATGTGATCATGAAGAATGTCCACCAATGTTAACGAAGTGTACTAATCAATGATTATTACTTATGAAATATTGAATATACATTAGACTAATGCAGTAATATGTCATATTGAGGGTTATGAATTAAGCTTTAGCTTTATTAACTGTAGGCCCTGACTTAGCGAATGTCTTGGCATATTTTGCCAGGCCTCATGTAAAGTTGTATTTCTTAGCGTTTCATTAAAATGCTGATCAAGTGAATTAAACTGTGAAATGTCTATTGTATTGTTTAAATGTGCTCATAACTGAAGCTTTTCATGAGAAACGACTGCTAGGAGATGATGTTCTTGCTAATGCAAACATTTATGTGTAATGTGTGTGAGACTGACTTTCCCAGGACAAGAACAATGAAGATACTGACTAGAGTAGAAGCTGCAACAGTATTGTTACCTGACAAGCTGGATGATGAGGACATCGCAAGACGAACCAATCAACAATATGAGAATGGAGAAATATTAGAATTCATAGATTTGGGACAGTAGTTTTATTGGACCGAGTGTGAATATATGATTAACTGACCAATATGGAATTAGGGGATAGTTTAGGTAACTTTAATATAACGACACTGCAAAGAGAGAAGACAATCCTTTTGCCCATATTTTCCTGACCGAGAGGTTATTATTTCTTATGTGTCTTTACAAGAATTCATAGATTTGGGACAGTAGTTTTATTGGACCGAGTGTGAATATATGATTAACTGACCAATATGGAATTAGGGGATAGTTTAGGTAACTTTAATATAACGACACTGCAAAGAGAGAAGACAATCCTTTTGCCCATATTTTCCTGACCGAGAGGTTATTATTTCTTATGTGTCTTTACAAGTGTCTTTACAATGCTTAAATGACTTTTCCCTTTTAATTTCTGATACTGAAGCCTGGTGCCTTGTTGATCAAACTGATGTCCTGAGGATGAAGACTGATTCTGCTTTGCTGATCCATATCAAGGATAGGTATATTCTGAAATGTGATTATTATGCATATTTGCTTTTTCTTTCTAGGTACCAACTGCGCTGTTTTGATAGAGCCATAGTTAGATGTTTTTCCAATTGTATGTTACTAAATTGTTTTGCAAGAAGCTCAACATGCTGATGCTAATCCGACATTAGTTAAGGATCCTCACTAATGACTTATGATGACAGAGACTAATGTTTGATGAACTTCTCTGCTAAACTTCTTATACTTCATTTCATTGACGCAGCGGACTTTGCTATTGATTTGCACCTTAACTCTAGAATGTGTTGTAGTTTAAGCTTTGATTAGATTGCGTTTCTTTTGCCACTTTGGACAACCAGTGTTGTTTCTCTATGTGTTTCATTTGATATTGAGATTAATCTACTCGTCATTAGCGTTATTAATATAGGGAAATAAACATTCTAAACTTTTACTAAAGGTGTGGTTATTCATGACTGAACAGTCATGGTGCGTGACAATTACTTACTCCATTGATTATTGATGTTACTGATTACTAATGATTGTTGATTAGTGTGTATTGATTATTAATTATGTACTGGAGCTATGGTAAGAACATCTTAATTGCAAGTCAAAAAGTGCATTGACCTATTTTGCGTCCCTTTGTAAGTTTACTTATTAAGGTCAGGCGTGCTAACAGACATGGTAGCAGAGGATGGTTAGTCTCCTTAAGAGCTTGCCATAGACATCCGGTACAGAGTGATAGGTGTTAACAGACATGGTAAGAGACTGATGGTTTGCCTTCTATACTATAGATGATCGGTATTGACTAATAGACAAACAGACGTGGTAGCAGTTTGATGAGTTGGTCCTTTTGAGAGTTCATTATTATTGAGATTTTTTTTTTTTTTTCAATGATGATAACTGGAGTGAAAATGATGTTCCCTTAATCCCAGAAATGACTTTCCCTGATCCTGGATCCTGCTAATGGGGGTTTGAGGATGTTCCAGGCGTTCTAGTGATAGTGTGAGTGAAATAGGTTGCGCTTGCACGGCTTATGCAAATCGCAGGTGAATTGTGAGGTTTGTGAGGGTTTTTAGGAAGTTTGCATACTCCAAAGGAAGTTGTAGTAGGAGTGTGTGTACTCAGCAGTGTGAGAGTAGGGAAGTCGTCAAACTTCATATGTGTGTGGCACTTTGTGCTAAAAAATTGTCCATGTGGTTGTTGATGTACGGACCCTGAGTGTATGAGACACTTGGTTATATGTTGTAATCTGTCTGGTTTAGTAGGTTGACCAGGCGTGGTCAACAAGTCAGTGTGTGAGTTAAAGTGGGTGAAAGAAAATTTTGACTGAGATTTGGCGAGTCCTATGTGCACCAGGACAGACCCACTGATCAGTTGAGAGTAAAATTTGCAGGTCAAATTTTGCTTGCGAATCTGGAAGACTGAGAAAGAAGGAGTAGCTGTAAGTGCGGGAAGAGCCATCAGTGAAAAATCCGTAAGGTTTCTGAAGCAATTGTTTAACCTTTCCTGTAGTAAACCAGCAAATATGTTTTTGGTTTTTGATTAGTGCTTGCAATATTTTGCATTAGTTTTGTGTGAATTGAAGTTTAGGAGGACGAGCCACAAGACTGTCAGCCGCAGTACATGTGAGTGTGACGTCATTGGAGCCGTGCTGTTAAAGGTTGGTGAGTGGGAAGGGTCACGCATGGATTGGCAGCCGTCCGTGAGAGGCAATTGGTTGAGAATGTAGGTGAAAGGAATCTTGGGATTAAAAGTCACTTCCAGATTTGGTTTTGAATAAACAAAAAGTAGAAAAGATTAAGTTTATCAAGGCATTGAAAATTACCCTAAGGGGAGATAAGTATATTACAGCGAGCGTAGGCGAGGCTACACCACCAGAGAATACACCACCTTACATTGTAAATGGAGAGAGAGCAGTCGCGCCATGTCTTTGGTTGAAGCAATGGTGCAAATTGACAGAGTGAGATGGGGACTTATCGTTTCCTACAAATGGGATCTTCAATTTGAGGATTTTGGAGCATTTACAGATGGCGCTATATGAATCGAAGCCCCTTCCGAGACCAGCACAGTTTGAGGCATTAGCGATTTGAGAGCTAGTAGCCACACAGCAACAGCAATTGAAATTTGAGAGGAGGGTGAGGAAGGCAGAAAATACTCTAGCGGAGTCTAGATTGGATTGTGTTCAGAAGGTATGGAGAATGAAGACTTTGCAAGGGATTAAGTTGTTTCCAGCAATTATGTAGGAGAATGAGAAGGAAGGAAAGAAAGCTACTAGGAAAATTAGTAAAAGTCCATCTGAAAGTAAAGAGGCTAGAAAGTCTTCAGCAGTGAAGGAGAAATCAGACAATGAAGAGATTATTTCACAGTTATTGAGAGATCGACCACCACCATATACTATACATGAGAGTGGTCCGAGTACTAGTGTTGGTCCGACAGCCTCGACACAGGTTAATGGGACAGCGAGTCTGGTGCAGGTTGATGCTAACCTGACACAGAATGCACTGCAAAATGGTCCTAATGTGCCTACTGCTCCTGTAGTGCAGACCCAGATGCAAACGCCACAGGTGTAAAATATATATCCTGATGTGTCCATTGTGGAAATTACTTCGAACGTAGTGGTGCCCTCGGAGCAGGTCTTCCTGAGACCAATACTGGTTCAGACTGAGCCGACTCCGCTTTTGTTGACTCAAGTGCAGCCGCAGGTAATGCCAAGATTTACTCCAGTGACAGGGACACAGTCAGACATGACTCCGATGATGAATCAGAATATGGGAGTTACTCTCCCACAGAGTGTAGTTGCCAGTGCAGCCCCGGATTCTATATCGCTACCAATTACTGTTGGTCCAGCTGTACCATTGTTTGCACAGAAGAAACTGACTGTGATTGAACAGGGAGCAATGTCCCAGAGCCTAATGAGGGAAGGACATAGTGTGAATCTGAGTTGGGAGGACAAGCCGCAAGACTTCGTCAGCCGCAGTACGTGAGACTGTGATGTTATTGTAGCCGCGCTGGGATAGGTTGCTTAGTGAGAAGGGTCACACATGAGTTGGCAGCCGTCTGTGAAGCGCAATTGGTCGGGAAGCTGGGTGAAGAGAATTCTGGGATTAAAAGTCACTTTCTGATCTGATTTAGAAATTCCACAGAGGTCACAAAAATGAAATTTTTCAAAGCTTTAAAGAGTGCTTTAAGGGGAGATACATACATTACAATGAGTATAGGGAATATTGCACTGCCAGAAGGTACATCAGCTTATATTGTAATCGAAGAGCATGGTGTTTAGCCATGTCTTTGGTTGAAGCAGTGGTGCAAATTCACAGAGAAGGATGGGAGTTTAGCGTGTCTTGCCAATGGAACATTTAATTTGAGGAGCTTAGAGCATCTGAGGAGGGCGCTGTATGATCTTAAACTCCCTCCGAGGCCAGCACAGTTTGAGGCATCAACAATCTGGGAATTAGTAGCCAGACAGCAACAGCCACAGAAATTTGAGAGTAGAATGAAAAAGGCAGAAAAGACACTAGTGGAGGCTACATTTGACAATGCTCAGAAATTATGAAGAGCCGAGACTTTACAGGGAATTAAAATGTCTCCAGCGATTACACAAGACAGAGAGGGAGAAGGAAGGAAAGCTACCAGAAAAACAAACAGGAGCCCTCCGGAGAGTAGGGAGCGGAGACCAAAGGAGTCTAGAGGATCATTGATATTTGAAGAAAAGTCAGATGATGATGAGTTTAGTTAGCAGTTATTAAGAAAACGTCCCCAACCGTATGCAGGACAAGTGGTCCGAGCACTAGTGTAAATCCTTCAGCACCGACACAGGTTAATGCAACAATGAGTCCAGTTCAGGTCAATCCGAGTATGACACAGAGCCCAATGCAGAGCAGTCTCAATGCACCTGTTTCTCTGGTAGCACAAAATCAGGTGCCACATTCATATGTCCTGAGAATTTACCCTAATGTACCTATAGTGGAAGCAGCCACAAACTTACTAGTGCCTACAGGACAGGTGTTCCCAAAACCAATGTTGGTTCAGGCAGAGCCAACTCCACTTTTACTGCCTCAAGTACAGCCACATGTAATGCCAAAGTACACTCCAATAACAGGGACCCAGATAGATGTGTCTGGTTTGATGAGTCAGAATATGGGAACTACACAACCACAGAACTTGAGTATCAGACCAAGCCCAGATGCTATATCTGTACCAGTCACCATTGGTCTGACTGTAGCTTTGTTCGCACAAGAGAAAACTAGTGCAGATGGACATGGAGTGAGAATTCATTGAGGGGAGGACTTAATGAGAATATTCGAGCAGTCTCTCCTGTGGGACGGACCTTTGATGGATCGAGATCATTGCTAGACCTCAGCCCATTCGGAGTTCCTCCGGATACTGTCATATGGTCGAATGTTAGTCAGATTCTGAAACTAATGACACCGCAGTCCTCAAATACAATTGTGCAACAAGTGCCACATGCCCAGGCCAACAATATTTCACTGCAAGGTTTGACTGCCCAATAGTTGACAAAATGGTTAGACAAACTGAATACCCTGCAGAGTGCTCCTAGGGGAGAGGAGTACTTAAACTATATGAGACTAGCAATGGAAGCGGATGAGCTCATTGACGGGACTATGGGTGTGAACAGATTAGAGTCCTACACAGAAGCAGAGTTGAGATATCTGTGCTCGAAAATTATGAGGGAAGTGAGCAATGTGCACCAGAAACTAGCAGACCTGGCAGAAAAGTATGGCATAGAAATAGAGAAAACAAAGGATTTGAAAAGGAGTTACAGGTTAGATTTTGACACAAAAGACTTCGAACACATGACACATTCAGGGATGAAGGCACACCTTAGGGAGTTACTCCAAAGTGTACAGACATGGGGAGCCTTAGACAAATGGGAAGGCAGATGGGCAAAGAAAACAGAGAAAATGAAAAGGGATTCTGCAGAGCTGACTGCAAATGTGCAGCAGGGCAAGGATCCAATGAAAATGTTACCAATGAGAGAGATTCCAGTAGGGAATTGTATTCCCTGAAGTAATGAAATATTAATTTAAAGTGATTGAATTTTTGAAAACGAGGATTTCGCCCAAAAACATTGATTGGCAGAGAATAGACAAGCCAGCTCAGGAAGCCAAGTAGTCAATACGTGCATATTATGAGAGATTGTTGCAGACGTTCAAGCATTACAGTGGAAGGGAGACAATTGAGCCGAAAGACATGATTCATTTTGTGTTCAGATTTTTGGATGCAATGAGACCTGAAATTAGCCAGATGATTAAGAGTCATTTGATTTCCTGGCAAGCAAAGCCGATTGATGAGGGGTTGCAGTATGCAAAATACTGTAGTAACAAGATTGAACAGAAGCAGAGAAAATTGAATCATGTCTTTCGGCTCAATTGTCTCCCTTCCACTGTCTCATGCCTTCTTTCCTGTGCTTCTTCACAAGGACAGCCAATTTCTCTTTTGTTTCAAATATTTAGACCGAGTTTACTGTTGGTGTCAAATTCCTCAAGGGTTTTTAGAGTCACCTTCCATATTCAACCAGATCTTGAAGTAGAATTTGGAGTAATTGGAATTGCCTTTCCAATCGACCTTGGTATAGTACATTGATGACGTGTTGATTGCTTCCAAAACAAGGGACGAGTGCAACTATGACACGATTGCCTTGCTGAACCATTTGGGAAAGAATGGTCATTAATTTTCTCCACTGAAATGGCAGTACTGTCAGAAAGAAGTGAAATATTTTAATCACCAGATTGAGAAAGGAACAAGGAAAATATCCAGAGAAATGATCACAGCCATATTGGAGATGAGTCCCCCGACCCCACATAGAGATGTCAGGATGTTTCTGGGGATGGTAGGCTATTGTCGCCAATGGATTACCAATTTTTCAGTGATTTCCAAACCACTGCAGAAGCTGACCTACAAGGAGGTTACTGATCATCTAGTGTTAGACCAGGCTTGCATGAAAGCACTTTCTGAATTGAGAGAGAGTCTGTGCAAAGCTCAGGCTTTGGGTATGCCTGACTACACAAAGTCCTTCACGTTGTTTTGTCGAGCGTGATGCATGTTCTTTGTCTGTCTTGATGCAGGTCCATGGAGGTGTACACCACCCAGTAGCATATTTTTCAGCTACTTTGGACCCAGTTGCAGCAGCTTTACTAGGCTGTCTAAGTGCAGTTGCAGCGGTTGGACAGAGCCTCGCACAGTGTGAAGGCTTTGTGATGGGACATCCCCTAACAATAATGGTCCCTCACTCAGTTGAAGTTTTACTCACCCGGACCAAGACCCAATACCAGACAGATGCCACATGAGACGAGTATTCTAGGGTCACCAAATGTGTCATTGAAAAGATTTAGAGTGCGTAACCTGGCAACCTTGCTTCCAAATGAAAATGTTGAAATTGAAAAGTTGGAAGACATTGAGCATAATTGTCTTGAAGTAACTGATCTGTGCACAAAACCGAGGCGTGATATTAGAGACGCACGACTGAAAGAAAATGACCAATTATCTTTTTTGATGGTTCTTATCTAAGAGACAATACAGAAATACTGAGAGCAGGATATGCTGTGTGCCCAATTACTGGTATCCTGGAAATGTCCTGGCTTCGAGGAGTATATTCTGCACAAGTAGTGGAACTGGTAGCCCTTACTAGAGCGTTCCAGTTGTGGTCACAGGGAGGTTTCATGACCTCTTCTGGTTCACCAATGAGGAATGGTGAGAGAATTAAAGAATTGTTGCAAGCTATCCAGCTGCCTGAAAAGATTGCCGTGGTGAAATGCAGTGCACATCTGAAATCACAAGATTTTGTGTCAATGGGAAATGGATATGCGAATCAAGTCACAAGGTTTTTTCATTGGACTGTAGATTGTTCAAAGATAAGTGGGAATTGTTACCTGAAGAAGATGAAACATGTCCAAGTTTTGGATTTCAAGTAATAGATACATTGGAAGAATTGAAAACACCGCAGAATAATGTTGACAAGGATGAAAAACAATCATGGAGCAAAATGAATTGTCTACAGCGACAGGATGAAGTGTGGGTTTCAGAAGAGGGTCAATTGGTTTTGCCAAACAGTCTGTTGCCTCAAATGGCTAGGTACTATCATGGTCAAGCACATGTTTTAAAGGATGCCATGATTCGCCTTTTTAAACATATTTGGTTCAATCCAAGATTTAGACAAGCTGCTGAAGCAGTTTGCCATCATTGCGTCATTTGTCAGCAAATGAACGCAGGAAAAGGGACAGTGGTCAATTTGAGCCACACTGTCAGAGCGAGAGGTCCATTCAGCAGAATGCAAATGGATTTTATTGAGATGCCTGTGTGTGGAGGTTTGAGATATGTGTTGGTGATTGTCTGCATCTTTAGTCACTGGATTGAAGTGTACACTACACGAAAAAATGACAGCCTCACAGTAGCAAAATTACTGCTAAGAGAACTAATACCACGTTTTGAGTTTCTGATCTCTTTAGAATCAGATAGGGGAAGTCACTTCAAGAATGACGCAGTGAAATTACTATATGCAGCATTAAACATTGAGCAAAGGTTGCATTGTAGTTACCGCCCGAAGCATCAGGACTAGTGGAGCAGATGAATGGTACCTTGAAATCAAGAATGGCGAAAAAGGGGGCGTTCACAAATCTGATATGGTGGATCAAAGCCTATGTGGTCTGACTACTCCTGAACCAGTTGCAGGTCCGTCAAGAGAAAATCCTACAGAGCAAGAAGAAGTTTCAAGTTCAACACTGAAAAGAACATTGACCAAGGGTCCACTGAAAGGACGTAAGTGGCCGGAGTCTCAAGCAAAGAGAAAGAAAGCAGTTTTTGTGATAACAATTGAGGAAAAAGCAGATATGACAAGGAGAGAAGACCTAAGTGAAGGAGAATTGAATGGAGATCGAAATTTGAAAACAAAGAGAATAGCAAGTTGAAGGTATGCAGGTCCTGAATGGGTATATGCAACAACAAGTGAATGGCAAAGAGAGTTTTTGTCTTTTTGTTTTGATCAAGACATTCCAGGTCACTATTTTGGCACTTGAAGGACGCTGATGAACTGAGCTGTAAAAGTTACAAATTGAGAAAAAGTACAAAGAGAAAATAGAATATTGAAAGTTACTGGAAAAGACTTTGATAACCTGATTTGACAAGCTAGCCTGATTTGACAAGCTGCTAAACTAGTTTTGACAAACTTCCTATTTTTTAGAAAAAGGATCCTGGAAGTGAGACTGGCAGCTGTAAATAACTGCTGAAAGAAGATTTTTGTTTTTGATTTTTGCTGCATAGTTTCTAAATGTTCTCTTCTACTTTCTATTCTTTACAGATCATGGGTAACATTAGCCAGCAGGGCAGAAAAAACAGGTGCTGTAAATACATGTGTGTTGGTTTGGTGATTGTATGTGTGATATTGTGTGTGATATTGATTGTGGGTATGACTGTTCTTGACAAGAGTAAAGCCAACCATGCTTCAGCTTTAGAGACACCTACTGCATTAACAGTGCTAGAAAAGTTTAGCCAGGATGAGAAGTATCTGTACGTAGATAATGCATAAGGGGAACTTTCTTCTAAAGTCTTCTATCATTTATTGAGTGAGTGTGTTGAGACGATGAATGTGAAGAATTGTTTTGTGTGTACGCAGATTCCTTCGTCAGTCTAAGAAGGAATTACCTATTATAGTTTGCCTCTTACTTATGGGATAGGCTGTAGTCTGTTACTAACAAGATTCTATAACCAGGAGTACATCCAATATTTCTATCCCAACCACAACTTTGTGTTTTCGTTTGTCCCCATAATTAGATCTCTGAGTAGAACAGCAAAGGACAATGACATAGTATTAGTGAGGGGTTTCTTTGAGCCTATTAACTTTTGGGACTGCTTACGCTCACAGGAATAAGCTGAAATGCTTGCTTACACCTTTAGAAAAGAGCTTCTTAGATCACACAGATGACAGGAGAAAGGCATTAGAGGAAAAGTTAGAAAAGGGTCTAGTGAAAAGAACTTTTAGAAATGATTATGCTTATAGTGCAATAAAAGCACAAGGGAAATTAGCTTTAGATGCGCAACACGTAGGAAAGCTTTGTGCATATAGGCCTAAATCTAGCACTGACACATTGTTTGTGGGAACGAGTTAATGTAGACATGTGTTTTTGTTTCAGAGTAAATGGACATTTATGTTGAATGGACAGGCTCAAGCGATTCCTGACATATATTACATTTGTGGACTTAATGCTTGGTCTTCCAAGAGGATGGTATAGCACATGTTATTTGGGGATAGTTTTCCCAAATATTTTCCAACTGGGTGACTTGAAAAGGTTAAAAAAAATTGACTGAATTACATCACGGTAGAGAAAAGAGAGAGTCTCCTTCTGGTATAGTGGGAGATATATTTGGAGCAATGATTCCTTCAGTAGGAGTTGTTCTGAATTTGATAAAGATTCACAAGTTGTCTACTATTGTGGATAACATGCTGACAAATTTTTCAGGAGCCTTGATCCTGATAGATCCAGAATTGGCCGCAGAAAGAGCCATGGCTCTTCAGAACCGCCTTGCGTTAGGCATTCTTTTAGCAAAAGATAGCGGAGTTTGCAAAATGTTTAACTCGGAACATTACTGTTTGTTTATTCCTGATAATGGTAAAGAAATTAGAAGCTTACTTACTAATCTGACTAGTGAGAGTGATGATTTGAAGGAGATGAAAGAACCAGGTGTTTCAGAGAAAGTTGACAAAGGATTTGCTTCAGTGGGAAATTGGCTCAGCAACATTGGGAAAAGGGATATTATTGAAAATAACACAAGGGATATTGGTTATTGTGATTTGCAAAATTGGAGCATGGCGAATATGTAAATTGTATGGAATGATTAAATTGAAGAAAAAGAAAAATTATCAGAGGAGGAAAGAGATGAAAAGAGACATTTTTTTATGGGAAATTCAAGAAGGGAACAGAGATTTGAAGGGATAGAGATGACAGAATTTTAGCTGATGCAAAAATTTGTGTGGGAAGATTTGGTGTCATGACATATTTAGTCATCAGAGGAGTGATTGTTAACGCTGAGTTTCTTAACTAATATTCATGTATTTTGAGTGTTGGATTTGCCTCGAAAATGTATTACCTTAGTGAAAAATAATGAATGCATTTGAAGGGGCGCCCACCAGAGTGGCTGTCAATGTTCACAAAGTGTACTTATTAATAGTTTATTAATATGAAATGTTGAGCTTATGTTTGATTAATGTAGTAATCTGTTGTATTAAGGGTTATGCATTATGTTTTAGCTTTATTAATTGTAGGCCTTAACTTAGTGAGGTCTTGGGCCTAGCTGCACAGCCTCATGTCAAGCTGCATTTCTTAGGCATTTTACATAATGGATGCTTAGAGAATTAGATTGCGATTTTCCATTGTGCTGACCATGTGCTCGTATCTGAAGTTTGTACTCATGAGAAACTGCTTGCTAGAAGATGTTGTACTCACTACTGAAACAAAGTTTAATGTAATGTATGTAAGACTGCCCTTCCTAGGAGAAGACAATGGATGGACTGACTGGAGTATAAACTGCAACAGTATTGATACCTGACAAGCTGAATGACGAGAGCAGGAGAAGAGGAGCCCGTCATCGACATTTGAACCATATGCTAGTAGAATTATAGATTTGAGGTTATAGTTTCATTGGACTAAGTGTAAACATGTGATTCCCTGACCAATTAGGATGTGGGAAGTAGTTTTAGGAAATCTAACTTAGCCAGACTGCACAGAGAGAAGAGAGGCCATTAGCTATATTCTTTCAAACTGCTTAAAGAGACTTTGCTTATTCTGAACTTTGATGCTGAATCCTGATGTCTTGCTGACCGAACTGATGTCCTATTGACGAAGACTGTCACAGTTTGCTGAACCATATTGAGGACAGGTATACTGGCAATGTAACTGATTGTTATGTCTATTTGCTTTTGTTTTTAGGTACCAACCGCTATTTTGATAGAGCCATAGTTAGATGTTTTTCCAAATTTGTGTGACTAAATTGTTTTGCATGAAGTCCAAACATGTTATTCTAATCTTCGAATCTGGTGTTAGTGTGATAACAGCTGATGTCTTTTTCTTTGCTGAATCTAAATGTATGTAATATCATTTGCTATTAATTTGTACTGTAACTTTAGAATGTTTAGTAGCTCAAGTTTTGTTTAGATTGCGATTATTTCGCAACTTTGGACAGCCAGTAATGTTTCTGTATTTATCATTTGATTTTGAGACTAAGTTACGTAACATTAGCATTGTTAATGTAGGGAAATAAACATTCTAACTTTTACATAAAGGTGTGGTTATTCATCACTGAAAGGTCATGGTGTGTGTAAATCGCTGACTCCTATTGATTACTAATATTATTGATTGTTGTGGTTATTGATCTGTACCGGTATGGGATATATGGTGGGAAAAACTCAAAGTGCAGTCAAAAGGTCCATCGGCCTGTTCACGTCTTCCTTGTAAATATACTTAATAAGGTCTGACACGCTAACAATCTAATTACCAGGCTTGTGGACCAAGGGGTTCATCTACAAGCCCCCTGCGCCACCGTAGCGTGTTTTTTTAATGCTATGGCAGCGCAAACAGTCTGTCACACAGCGCTGCATTTATGAACTGGCACAATACTACCACTGCATCAGTTTGTAAAGTCTCAATCCACATTATACCTACAGCGAGTATAATTTATGCAAGGTAGACATTTCCCTGCAAAAAGAGCCGCAGAAAGTCATTCTGTGCCATCACAGTGTCATTTGTTTAACGCCTGCTCAGGGCAGGCGTTAAAGTGACGCTGTGCTCTTTTCAATAGGCCACCCCCTAGTCTTGCTGGACTAGCATAAACAGTTTGACACTAGTCCAGCAATGCTACGGTTTAGCGTCACAATTTTGTCAGAATTTCTCTCTTGGAAGGTTCAGATATCAAAGTGGTCAATGAAGGGTTAGCCATCTTCAAATAAGCCATGTAATGCTCCATTAAATTATATTCAGACCTCCTGTATGTTTAATCAGAAGACATTGGTCTCACACCTGAACTATTTCTTTTGTCTGTATATTATGATCCTTTCCCTTGCACTGTTTGTTTTCCTTATAGTCTGGGTATTCGCATCTTTCCCTAAGTTGCAAGGCCCAGCTACCCTGCAGATGCTTGTTTGTACATGGTGAGTACGGTCCTCCATCAAGTTAATACTTGAACTCTCACGATGTTCTTCCTTATTGCTAGTCAATTCATTATTTCTAAATCAGTTTTTTATTCCTCACTTAAAGGTGCATTTTTCAGTGAGGGAATTACATCTATGATCACCGTTGCAATAGGGATTGTATTTTAATTGAATCAGCAAGTAGGGTGGGGGTGGCGTAGGCTCGTCTACTGCCACAAGGTCATTTACTGGGTTTTGGGATTTTAGTACTGCTTAAGTGTAGTTATACTGCTCTTGGTGCGTGGAGCGACGAAGAGCTTTCTGCACATCAGAGCAGATCAGCGTGTTCTCAGCGTATTCCTTTTCAGTGAGTTATTTTGTTAATTAATGAGTCACCATCTTTCTCTGTTGCAGCAGGTAGGTTAGCCACATTAATCATGTGTACTACTCAGTTTGATGTCTCTTTTGTCCCCAGATTAAATCTATCCAATATCACTTTATCCAGCGCCAGGGTCTTATTCTTGTCCCCAGTTTTCTAGGATGTTCACGTGACAAATCTGCTTTATGCATGGTACAGGAATTCAATAGGTTGCGTTCAGTTGGGGCAAGTATCTTTTCACTGAACTGATAGCTGGCCTTCCTAATTCAATGGATCTCTCCCAAGGGGAATGCCTGTTTTGTTCACTTGCTTTATCACGCAGTAGATGCTGGTCAGATAAACGGATTGGCATGTTTTATAAGCCTCATCAGCACTTTGGGGAGGCTATGTAGTCTGAATTTGATTTGGGCAGCTTCTGTTATTTCTGTTTTATTAGTTTGTATGGCCACGTCCACCAATATAGACGTGAGGGAATTAAGCAAAACCTAATTTCAGCCTTACATGCTTTTAATGTAAGGGTAATATCATTGCCAGATTTGGGAATCATCTACACTCATTCTCTCTCCAACTCACTTATTGGCAGGTGTATTTTTGGAATTTTTTATCGCTAAAGCAATGAACTCATTATTGTATATCACAGTAGGCTTACATGGGATTAGGGCAGGTGACAGAGAATTCACCCGGAGTTCCTCCTCATTCGTTGCTCCAATCACAGCACCTGAGAGAGAATTGCACTTTGTAGATGTAGAATTGTTGGATCTCTTTTCAAAAAAATTGTACCTGGTTTACAGGAAGGGCGAGGACGTCTCTCGTGGGTTTAGTATTGTTTCTGCTTTCTCTATTAAATATCTATTTCCATTAATGCACAATTTGTCGAAGACGGTCTTTCTGTTTTCCTTGGCTTGGCTGTGCTTTGAGGAATAGCAGCTCCTTTCCTTTTCCCCATTGTGCCATTTGCACTCATTTAAATGTCACAGTCCACATATTTATTGTGGCATTAAGACTAAAGGCAGGAATATATAGTTGATTTAGAAATCCCATCCTCAGGTCAGAAAGCCAAGAGAGGTGGCCCAGCCTTCTCTGGGCGATGGCAAGCAAAGATGGGCCTGTACAGGGCCACGGCTTTCCCCAGGGGTGGTCCATGCACATCCTGTAGAGAAGGACAGCTCTCAGCGATTTATAGCAGTCGATGTGGTCCCTGGGCCGCTCCTCCTCCCTGCAAACTGCAGGTGTTATGGTACCCGTGGTCCCACAGGCAGCAGTGTCTCTTTCACGAATCCTGTTAAAGAAAAGTATTCTGTTTGAATGATTGAACAAAGCAAACAAAGCCTTTCACGCTCTTAAAAAGTGTTTCATCACAGCACCAGTATGGCGTCATTCAGACCCCTCTGCAGAAGTGAATACTTCAAACATCACCCTTGGAGCAAATCTGTCCGAACGGCATCCAGAGACAGGTCAGACACGCTTTGTGGCCTGTTATTCCAGAAAACTAACCCCAACAGTAATAAAATATATCATTTCAGATAAAAAACTCTAAGCTATCAATTCAGCCTTTGAGCAATGTATGCATTATCTCTTAGAAGCAACATCTCCAATCAGGGTGTATACCAATCACCAAAATCTTACTTTCCACAAATCTGCTAAAGTGTTAACTGAAAAACAATTGAGATGGTCTTTATCCTTTGCGAGGTGTGATTTTGTCTTCACCTTTAGACGAGGATTTCAACACAGAAATAAATGCATATGCGGGCCAATAATTCTAAGTGCAAAAATAACTAGAACAGATTCTAAAGATCAAGATCCAAGCATTATAGAACTAATAAAGGAAAATGACTTCTGAATTTATTGCTCAAATGGTGTCAAAAGATTAACAGAGAAAATTGAATGTCGGTTTATTGTGGTACAAAGAGAGCCTATATGTAACTACTGTTGAATTGTGGAAAAAAGTTATTTGCAAAATTCTATAATTCCTCTTTTATCTGAAGAATGTTTCCACTTAATTTCTAATCTACATGAAGGAATAAAGACAACATTGCTGAAAGACAAAAACTGTACGCTAAATATGCTGATAAACATTGCTGTGGTGCTCCAACCTATCAGTCTGGGGTCTGGAAATCAAAAATGTCAACTTTGTTTCATTGGTCCATTTTTTACCACACATGTATTAAATGAGCCAACTTTGAACCTGGCTTTACCACCAACTGTGACAGTTCAACAGGCTTTCATGTGGCTCTATTAATCCTGGTGAAAAACAATACTTATCTGGAGCAGCCTTCTCCATCTATTGTAGTAAATTAGGATCAAGATTAATTAAGAACATTTTAGATTGTGCGGTAGATCAAAGTACAGTGTAATATTTAGTGGATTGTAAGGGGGGTAGCCCAAAAGAAAGATCTTCGGAATCAGCGACCCCTAATTATTCAATTAGACTTTCATAGAAATGTAATGATTCCCAGCCAAACATAGGGACGACTTCTGGAGGGGGCAGATACTGTCTGGAATATTAGCACAGTATCTTGTGTTAATATTAGGAAACACTGGGACATATTTAAGAGCACCTAGCACCATTTTAGCGCCACATTAGCATAATTCGTTTTACGCTAATGTGGTGTTAGAAGGCCAAAAATGCAGTGCCATATTTACAAGGTGGTGCAATGTATGCATTGCACTACTTTGTAGCCCTTTGCACTACGTTATGCCTGCGCGAGGCATGATGTATGCAAAGGGGCTGTTTCCCCATTAGGGGGGCCAAACAAACGGCCCAGAGAAATCTAACAGGTTTCTTTGTGTCATTTTTTTCAGAGCTTTTAACGCTTGCTCTGACCAGGCATTAAAATGAGGCTTCCATTGGTTTCAATGGGCCTCAGGGTACTTTGAACGATTAGCCTAAAATGTTTTCATGCTAATCCTGCAAAGCGCCTGTGAAAGGGAGGATGCGGAGAGTATTCCTCCCATTGAAGTCCAAGGGCCGAGCATAGAGTACCCCGGGGGCTCTGAGGAGAGCTGAGCCTCATCCAGAAGTGCTCTCTTAACCGGGGTTGAAGAAAAGAGAGGACGGACACCACGCGAGGAGAGAGAGAGGATGCCAAGAGCAGAGAAAGGAGAAAAGACGACCAACCGGAGGGAGGCGAGAACAGCAGAATCACAGAAGACGACCCACTAGAGGAAAAGAGGGCTGAGATAAAAGAAGAAGGAGAGCAGAGGAGGAGTGACTTCCCGGAGTACCAGATCTTCCAGGGGAGGACCCCAAAGCCCGGACCCACTGTGACAGCTCCAGCCACGTCCCAAGAGGGACATGGCTTAGCCAGGTACGTGCCCGCAGCTGGCACTGGATTAAAAAAGGCACGGGGAATCTAAGAGGACAGGGAGGGTGGGCCTGAGGAACAAGAGAGCACTATAAACAAATAATAAAAGACACAAGAAAAACACAGGATTGGTGTTATATAGCTCTACTCTTTAACCCCCTCACTGACACAGATCGGTCCATCCATCCCCTACCTCTAAAAAATGTACAAAAGATATTATAAAATCACTTACCTGACCGCGAGTCCGTCTCTTCTGTTGTCGAGAGCCCTTTACCTGCCAGCACAGAATAACCGAATGCCTGGAAAGAGAGAAGAGGAGACCGAAACAAAGACATTACCTAAAAGATTACCTATACTGGATATAGAGATACATATATACACATATGAAAGAGCCAATAAAACAGAATCAAACTTCCTGAACAGACTCTTGTGTGCTACATTAATTTTTCAGACCCTTTAACAGTGGCATGCCAGATAGGAGATGACAAGCATGGAGAACTCTGTCAGCACGGAAAGCTTAATTCGACAATTAGCTGAGGGCCAAAGACATCTAAAACTTGTGATGGAAGAACACGCTCCTACTGCCCAGAAAAAGCTTGAACATTTACAGGAATCCTTAAAAATACAGTCTACTGTGACAACAAGTAATCAGTTGGCCCATGAGAATGAAATTCAGAAACTGACTGAGGCCATTGCCAGTGCTAGGGTTCATCCCAATGTCCCCAGCTCAGTCCTACACAAATATCAGAGGGGTAAGACCTGATGCATTTTTTGACAACTTCAAAAGAGTAGCTTCTTTGGCTGCCTGGCCAAAAAAAAGATGGGGTCAATATATAGCACCACTATTAACAGGGGAACTCCAAACCGCATATCAGGCTGTTAACCCTGGAGGCGAGATCACTTATATAGAAATCAAAACAGCCATATTAGAAAGAATGGGTTTCGATAAAGAACATTATAGAGTGAAATTTCGGAAAGAGAGATGGGTCACCTCAGAGAACCCACAAGCCTTATTCTACAGAGTGCAGGATTTAGCATGCAAATGGATATGTCCATATGAAGCTACTAAGGAGGACTTATTCGATAAAATAGATTTAGGGCTGTTTTTGGAAGCTCTCCCTCTCAGTGCCCGTAGCTGGATGAGACAGAACACGGACATAACCACTCAGAAGGCCCTAGACTTAGCCTGTGCATAGCAGCGTTTCTATGAGCAGAGACAGAGGGGCTCCTGAAATACCAGCAGTAATGTCAAAGCAGGAAAACCCCCAATGGTAACAACTCTTTCCCACAGGGGGAACAAAGAAGGACACAGATGGGAACCTTCTACCCGGAGGGAAATATACGATCAACCCCAGTGTTTTCAATGTGGTAACTGGGGTCATATAGCCCGGCAGTGTCCCCAAAAACAATCTGCCCATGAACCAATGGAAGTGGACTTGTCCAAACACAGGGTCTTGATCGTCAAGGATCGACAGTCTGGGTTTCTGTTATGCCTCTTGATAAACAATAAACTGGCATGGGCCCTGATAGACTCTGGCTGTCGATATTCAGTGATAAACGCATCATGGGTAAAATCCCATCAGTGGAAAGGAAACAAACAAACTGCCATCACGTGTGTTCACGGTGAAACAAGAAATTATCTGGTGGCAGTAGTAGAAATAGAGTGGAAAGGGTGGAAAGAGGAAGTAAAAGTAGAGGTAATTCCACAACTGATAGAATACTTTGTTCTCTGAACAGACTATAGCAACTTCCCATCTTTGCTACAGACAGCATCTTCCCTCCAATCTGCTCCTGATGAGAATCCAGAGAAAGTCCCTCTCTATTCTGCTGAAACACAAACACCGGAAGCCCCCTCCTTAGTTGAAGAACACAAGAAAACCACAGGTAGAATAACCCTTGTTAATTTGTTATATTTTTCCCCATCGGAACAGAGGGAAGATCCCACGTTAAAGCATGCCTGGGCTCAAGTGGTTCGAGATCCATCCCAACAGGTAGGACTCTTCTTTACTGAATATAGGGGTCTGTTATATAGGAATGTAACCACATCAGAGGGGTCTAAAAGACAACTCCTAGTCACTTTAGATTGCAGGTTCTTCACCTAGCTCATAGCAAAACAGGGGAGGGGGACATTATGGTAGAGAGAAAACAGAGAAGTACTTACTAACCCACTTTTATTGGCCTGGTGTTTATTCGGATTGTCAGAGACATTGTGCTTCCTGCCCCTGATACAAACTGACCAATCCTTACAAACCTCCTAGAGCCCCTTTGCAGCCGCTCCACATCATAGAGGTCCCTTTTTCAAGAGTAAGAATGGATCTAGTAGGCCCCTTAGTAACGTCAAGTAAAGGCCACCAGTATATCCTAGTTCTAGTAGATTATTCTACTCGTTATCCTGAGGCAATTCCTCTGAGAAGCATGACTACCAAAACAGTAGCACAAGCCATGATTGACTTCTCTTCAAGAGTTGGGTTTCCAAGGGAGTTACTGACCGACCAAGGAACTCGCTTTATGTCGAAACTTATGGCCACGATCTGTCAATCACTAGATATTAAACACCTGAGGAATTCTGTGTATCAACCCCAAACGGATGGCTTAGTGGAAAGGTATAACCGCACCATCAAGTCACTCCTTAAGAAAACAATTTCTGACGCTGGTAGGGACTGTGGTAGGAAATTACCTTTAGTACTTTATGCTATTCGTACACATGAACAATCATCCATGGGGTCTAGCCCTTTTAAATTGGTGTTCGGTAGACAACCTATAAGTCACCTAGATATGGCTGCCAAAGATTGGGATAAAGAGGCTGATGAGGGTAAGGAATTAGTAGAATATGCTAAGGACCTTAAAAATAGCCTAGTGACCCTACGGGATAAGGTCCACACACATCTACAGACAAGTCAGAACACGCAAAAACGTTTGTACAATCGCTCAAGTAGACTAAGAGAACTGGCTATAGGCAGCAAAGTGCTTATCCTGCTCCCGACTACTGATGACAAACTACTAGCAAAATGGCAAGGTCCTTATAAGATTCTAGAATGTCTCACTCCTGTGACCTACAGAGTAGCAATACCAAACAGTGGACGGGATGGGCAGATATTCCACATTAACCTCCTTAAAGAATGGATAACAGAGGAAGGAAGCACAACCCTGGGGAATAAGCTGTATCCCTCATTAACATCAGACAACCCTTAACTATTCAGTTTCTGACAACGACACCAGGGGACCGGGATAGCCTACCCCCGTTAGGTAATCACCTGTCCAAAGTCCAAAAGGAACAAATACTGGGGCTAGCAAAGATCTACCAAGATGTATTTTCAACTCTCCCATGGAAAACGTCTGTTATTCAGCATGAGATAAGGACTGATCCCGAAAAAGTAGTAAAGCTTCGCCCTTATCAAATCCCAGAAGCTAGAAGAAGAAGCGACCAAGCTACTTAAGATCAAGATTATAGAACCCTCCCAAAGCTCTTGGTTTTCACCCATTGTATTAGTACCAAAACCGGATGGAAGCATCTGCTTTTGTATTGATTTTCGACAATTGAACGCCATCTCCAAATTTGATTCTTATCCTGTGCCCTGCATAGATGAGTTAATAGAACAATTGGGAACTGCAGAATACCTGTCTACTTTAGACCTAACTAAGGGATATTGGCAGGTTCCCCTAGCTGTTACAGACAAAGAAAAAACAGCCTTGTCTACACCATCAGGACTATATAAATTCCAAGTAATGCCATTTGGGTTACATGGCACCCCAGCTCCTTTCCAAAGGCTAAATGATCTTCTTTTGAAAAACCATCAGCAGTATGCAGCCGCGTATTTAGATGACACAGTGATCCATAGCCCCTCTTGGAACTCCCACCTCAATTGTCTCACAGAAGTATTGAATACCCTGAGAAAAGCAGGACTAACAGCCAGCCAGAGACTCTATCCAGTATTTGGGGTATACCATTACGAAAGGAACCATTAAACCTTAGTTAGAAAAAATTCAGGCCATCAAAGCTATTAAGCCCCCCTGTACAAAAAAAGAAGTAAGATCATTCTTAGATTTGGTTGGGTATTATCAACGCTTTATTCCTCAGTTCACTGAAAAGGCTGCTCCCTTAACAGATCTATTAAACAATAACAAACCCAACAGAATAGGGGCTCTTAGTGAACTAGAAAAGACTAGTTTTGAATATCTAAAAACATGTATTTGCCAGATCCTGTCCTCCAATGTTCCGATTTCTTGAAACCTTTTGTGCTCCAAACAGATGCCTCAAATCAAGGTCTTGGGGCCATCTTATTTCAACCGAATGAATCCACCCTGCTTTATCCTGTTGTATACATAAGTCGCAAGTTATCCTCTAGGGAAACTAAGGGGGTCATTCTGACTCCCGCCGGCCGCGGTAACCGCAGGGCCGGCGGGAGCCGCCGAATGACCGCACCGCGGTCAAATGACCGCGGCGGCCATTCTGGCTTTCCCGCTGGGCTGGCGGGCGACCGCCAGAAGGCCGCCCGCCAGCCCAGCGGGAAAGCGCCTTCAACGAGGAAGCCGGCTCCAAATGGAGCCGGCGGAGTTGAAGGCGTGCGACGGGTGCAGTGGCACCCGTCGCGATTTTCAGTGTCTGCTATGCAGACACTGAAAATCTAAGTGGGGCCCTGTTAGGGGGCCCCTACAGTGCTCATGCCATTGGCATGGGCACTGCAGTGGCCCCCAGGGGCCCCACAACACCCGTTACCGCCAGCCAGGTTCTGGCGGTCAAAACCACCAGAACCAGGCTGGCGGTAAGGGGGTCGGAATCCCCATGGCGGCGCTGCCTGCAGCGCCACCATGGAGGATTCCCCAGGGCAGCGGGAAACCGGCGGGACACCGCCGGTTTTCCGTTTCTGACCGCGGCTGTACCGCCGCGGTCAGAATGCCCATGGATGCACCGCCAGCCTGTTGGCGGTGCATCCGCGGTCCCCGGCCCTGGCGGTAGTCAACCGCCAGGGTCGGAATGACCCCCTAAGTATTCTACCATCGAAAAGGAGTGTCTTCGTATCAAATGGGCTGTTGAAGCCTTGCAATATTATCTTTTCGGCAGAAACTTTACTCTCTTAACAGATCATGCACCTTTGACCTGATCGGCAAGACACAAAGATACCCATGCCCGTATCCTGCAGTGGTTCTTAGTGCTACTACCTTTTTCATTTCAGACTCACCATATAACTGGAGCCCAACAGACCATAGCTAATTTTTTGTCCAGATGTCCTAATCCACTCTGTCCAATCATCCAGACTCGGTGTGGGCGTCTTGTGAAAGGGAGGATGCGGAGAGCGTTCCTCCCATTGAAGTCCCCGGGCCGAGCACAGAGTACTCATGGAGCACTGAGGAGACCTGGACCTCACCCGGAAGTGCTCTCTTAACACGGGCTGATGAAAAGAGAAGACGGACTCCACATGGGGAGAGAGAGGACACCGAAAGCAGACAAAGGAGAAAAGACGAACGACCGGAGGGAGGCGAGAACGACAGAATCACGGAAGACAACCCACTAGAGGAAAATAGGCCCGAGAGAAAAGAAGAAGGAGAGCAAAGGAGGAGTGACTTCCCGGAGGTACCAGGTCTTACAGGGGAGGACCCTGAAGCCACGATCCACCATGACAGCTCCAGCACGTCCCAGGAGGGACGTGGCTTAGCCAGGTACGTGCTCAGGGCTGACACTGGATTAAAAAGGGCACAGTGAATCTGAAAGGGCAGGGATGGTGGGGCTGAGGGACAAGGGAGCACTATAAATTAAACAAACAAGAAAAGTCACAAGAAAAACATGGGATTGGTGTTATGTTGCACTACCCCTTAACCCACTCACTGACACAGACTGGTCCATCCCTCCCTTACCTGAAAAAAATGTACAAAAGATATGATAAAATCACTTACCTGACCACAAGTCCATTTCTTATCTCTTCTGTTGCTCAAGGGCCCTTCACCTGCCAGCACGGAGTGCCTGAATGCCTCTGAACCGAAACAAAGACGTTACCTAAAGGATGACCTATCCTGGATATATATATATATATGTATATATGTATATATTTATATATATATATATATATATATATATATATATATACATACATATAAAAGAGCCAATAAAACGGAACCAAACTTCCTGAACCGACTCTTGTGTGCTACATTTATTCTTCAGACACTTTACCAGCGCCGGACTACCATAAGAAATTCTGATGCTAGTCCCCTAACTACCACCATGGTGCGCCGTACTTTAAATACTGAACACACATGGTGGCATTAGGAGGGGCGCTAAGGGGTACAAGAAGAGTGGCACTGCACTTCGTGCAGCCCCACTTTTCTTAAATATGCCCCAATATGTCAAAGGTGCCAATCAAGGGAGATGGTCATTGCCATTACGGACATTTACAGTACCTTACATTTAGTCATTAAAGTCATTTATATCTCAGTTATTGATTATGCATATTTAATATTGAATGCAGGTTAAAATAATGTTCTATACATCTAAGATGAAAGCTGAAATGATGATTGTGTGGTGTGTCCTTCCCCAAACAAGATAGTCTCCATAGAGTGAGGATTACGTTCTAAACTGACAAACTTGAACTAGAATGTAAAGGCCAACTTTGAGCTCTAGTATATGAAGCCCCTTACCATGAAAAGCCTTGCTTTCCATTGACTCGAGTCTCGCTCAGTTTGAAGGTTGAATTTTGCTGCTATCATCTCTGTAAAATCGCGTTCTGATATCAAAATTTCTACAGTAGAACTGATTTGTGTTGGAATGGAATTGAACATTTCTTTAACTAAGGTTTTGTTTCATGTGTAGTTCTATTGAACTTAAGATGTGCTTCATCTGTGTAGTGACAATTTCCCATTTGTTTTAAACGTTTCAAGCTACATACTTGGTTGTTTTTTTTTAAAGTACTATAAACTGCATTAAATAGTATTCAAAGTAGAAGAGGGATTACGTTCTGCATGCATACATAGTCACACTGCAGAACCGTTATTTTAACTAACATTTCATGTTATATGCTGCAGACCACATTAACTCGTTTCTGGAAATCATGTTGTTTATCAGTTAGACAAACAAGGAGCAAGAAGATTTTGACATCTCTTGAACAGTGCTGCATTTTCAAATTCTCTCCACCACCATCTATGCCTGGTACTCCGACTACCTTGTGAAACCTATCTCTAGGTGGGTGCATGCACCCAGATATCAGGACAGTTTAGGCAGCGCACCACTCCACACCATGTCAACACTGGGTAGCTGAGCATGCTTCCTGTTAATGCCGACCGTGCTTCTTCCACTTCTGCCTGCATAGGGCCGCTGGTGAGATCCTTGCTTTGTTCTCCACACAGTTACAACAGAACCTCTATTAACACTCCGTGAACAACTATCTTGGAGAGGGCAAGTTCTAAAGCTTGTCTATACCATATTTCTGATAATCATGGCACTCACATGGGAAATGAAGAAGAAACCCAAGTTTGATCATTTTTAATAAGAACTGCATACAATGCTCCCACCACGCCCACCCATACCTGTCCTCCCAAGCATTCTGTGGAGCTCTGTTCCAGGTGGCCGCGAGTGTGGAGACACCAGGACGGTTCAGGCAGCACAAGAGCTCAGCTATGCCTGACAAGACAAGCAGAGCTCCTTTTTTACTTCATCCCATGCAGCGCCCCTGAAAACCTCTTGGTTCAGTTCTCGGGACATCTACAACACTAAGACTAGCCCAGACTCAGATTAAGCACCTGTCCGCTGAGTGTATCTCGGGGTAGGTAGGTACCAGCCACAAACCAGGAAAGGAAGCACACTCATTTGCACCCAAATTTCAGACGTTTCTACAATTAATCTCATGTGCCTACGTTTCACTCTCTAATGACCAATAAGGAAACCTTTCAAATTTTTGTTACAATGACAACGTTTCTACTAATAAATCCGTTTTTCAAAATTCACAGTTTCAGGTGCTGCGAAACAGGGATAACATATTTAGTAATGTCAGGACAACACCAGAGTGGTATTTTTAGCAATGTCTTTTGATTTAACCGTCATGAGTGACACTGACATTTACATTTCCCACGATCAAATACAAAGGTTACAGTACTCTATGATGCAACAGACATTCTGAATCAGGCTAATGCATTGTGAAGAAAAGAACCCAGTTATTCCCACTTTTTATTTACACCCAAAAGTCCTCAATTAATTAACCACAACCACCACGATTGTAAATAAGGAAGTCTTATTATGAAGTCTTCCATAGTATGTAAGTAATAATATGAATGACCTTAATAGCATACACCAGATAACCTGCAAATCTAACTACATCATTGTCACCCTTGATGTGACTTCCATTTATGTCAGCATTAATTTGTGAGGAAAAGACAGAGACTGTAACACATTTTTCACAAAAATGCTCAGCATGTTACCATGCTGACAGAGATAAGATGTGCATACTGGCATTACTTGGTTTATCCTGTATGTTAAAAATTGGGTCCCTAGTTGGCGGTGACCTGCACCCTGTCTAAGAAGGGACCCTCACTCTAATCAGGGTAATGGAGTCATACAGCTAAGATAACCCTTGCTCACCCCTTTGTTAGCTTGGCACGAGCATTCCGGCTTATCTGAGAGGCAATGTGTAAAGTAATTTTAAACACACAGTAACACAGTGAAACCACTACAATAGGACTCTACACCAGTTTAGAAAAATAGCCAATATATATCTGAGTAAAACAAGACCAAAATGCCAAAAATCCAACATACACAAGTAAAGATATGAATATTCAAAGATTAAATGTAGTCTAGCGCATAGAAACATAATAGCTTCAACCGGGGCTATCAGACCGCGGAACAGTACCTTGGAAAATGATGAGGAAACAAAGACATCGCATGGTGTCGGGGGAGGGGAGGCATCACTAGAGCCGGTGTGGCTTTGGTTCCTTACTGCCAGAGGGAGGTGAGGTGTCAGTTTCTTACTGCAAGGCATGGGAGGTGAGTTGTCAGTTCCTTAGGGTAGCAGGGGAGGTCATAAGGCGCTGGCAGTGAGGCGGCGGTCCCTTACGTCAAGGTTGGGTTGATGAATCCAGCAAGTCAAGATGCGAAGCGATGACTTTTTGGTGTCGAGATTACACCACGGGGCCACACATGCTGTGGCGGAGTCAGAGTCACCTGTCATGGACGTCAGTGGCACAGCTCTCTAGACTCATGCTATGGTGGGACTTCAGAGGTGCAGTGTCGGGCCTGCATTGGAAGTCGCAGTCATTGCACTCAGTGGGGACTACAGGACTGGTGCAGGCAGTGTTGCACCGGTCCTGAAGTCACTCTGGAAGTTGATGTACCAGTTTCTTCCTGGTCGACCATAACTCACTTCCAAGGGCCCAGGAACTGAATTTGGCACTGCCAAGTCAGAACTTTCAGTAAGAAAGCCCAGGTGCCGGCAGATGAAGTCTTTGATGGCCCTGAGACTTCTTAACAGGAGGTAAGCTCAGTTAAAGCCCTTGGAGAACCTTGGAAAGCAGGATGTAGAAAGTAAAGTCTAGTTCTTTCCCTCCCAGGACATAAGCAACAAGCAGCAGGCCCGCAACAAAGTTATAATAAGAGTGGCAGTATCTCCTACGGCATCCAGCTCTTCTTCCTGGCAGAATGTCTTCAGTCTAGAAGTGTTCTATGTGGTGTCACAGGTCCAGTACTTATACCCATTTATGACTTTGAAGTAGGCAAATTTAAAGGAGAAGTTGTAGTAGTGCACAAGACCCTGCCTTTCTCTGCCCTGGCCCCAGACTCACTACAATTCGCCGGAGACGTCTTTGTGTGAGGACAGCCACAGCCTCATTCAGGTGCAAGTGGCAGCTTCTCCCACCACCCTAGCTCAGGAAGACCCATCAGCTGGTGATGGGCTATCAGGATATGCAGAAAGAACAGATGATGGACGGAATGCTGAACAATGCAAAAATTCACCCCCAGTCACAAAGATCTGGGTTTAATCCCTTGTTTTTTTGCTCACCATGCCATCCCAGTCCGAACTGCATGCCAGGTCCTCCCTGGACTGGAAACTAGCATCCTAGGACTGGTTTTGGGGTATCACCCTTCATCAGCTAGGCTAGCTTGAATCCAGGGGTGCAGTGAGCACGGGACCCACGTTTGGGCATACCCTTCCCACTTGGGGCGGCAATTGCAAAAAGAACAGATGATGGATGAATGCTGAACAATGCAAACAATCACTCTCAGTCACAAAAATCTGGGTTTAATCCATCGTTTTTTTGCTCATCACGCCACCCCAGTTTGAACCCAGCCATATGCAAACCAGTCTTGACCCTGTTCCTCATAGGAACAGTCCTGTCTGAACTGCCAAGCCAGGTCCTCCCTGGACCGGAAACAAGCATCCTAAGACCAGTTTCAGGGTATCACCCTTCATCAGCTAGGCTAGCATGAATCCAGTGGTGCAGTGAGCATGGGACCCACATCTGGGCATACCCTTCCCACTCGGGGCAACAAATGCAAAAAGAACAGATGATGGAGGTAATGCTGAACAAAGCTTCAAATTGGAACCCAATGTATTTTAGATGTAAACCGTTCATCAAGGGGGTTAGGTTTCTTGTGCATATTTACAAGTTTTGTTTGGCAGTTGGTTAGTTAAGAGAAACTTTGGCCTGCTATTGGAGTGTTTTTTATCTGACTTCTGTGTATGATAAATTTTTTCACAGTTACCCCGATGAAGGGCTTACACCCGAAATGCATTGGGTTCCAATGTGAAGCAGCATTTGGATTGATAAGTTGGGACAATGCATCATTTAATGGTCGATAAAAGAAGTATCACAACATATCACGTTTGATGAACTGGTGTCATTTTGCAGCATAACTTATGATCCTTCTGGTGTATATGTAGTGTGTGTGTTGGTAATGGTGCACCTGTTTGGTACACTAGCTTTATTCTCAAGTGGGTGCACTTGCCAGGTCTACGTGGCAATTTAAAGCTGCTCCTACAGACACTGCAATAGCAGGCCTGAGCCATATTTACAGGGCTACTAATGTGGGTTGCACAATCAGTGGTGCAGCCCCAGAAGTAGCATTTGATGCACAGCCCCCGGGTACACCCTGTGCACTGTACTAGGGACTTACCAGAAAATCAAATATGCCAATCATGGATAGACCAATCACTAGTACATTTTAGACAGAGATTATATTCACTTTAGCACTGGTTAGCAGTGGTAGAGTGTCCAGAGGCCCAAAGCCAACTAAACAAAACAACAAAAAAAACAGGAAGAAGAAGGGAAAAAGTTTGGGGATAACCCTGCAAAAAGAGCCATGTCCAATACTCTACAAAAAAAAAGTAATCTTCAATGGGCACTATTGTAGTGGATCCTATTTAGTTTTAATGGGAATCAGGAGTTTAGCTTAGCCTTCTTGCTTGCAGGCCTACTAGTGACTTTTAACCTACTTAGCCTGCTCTGTTTTAGCATATTTCTTTAATTATTTTTTCCAAGATGGTTGTATGTTTATAGTTAGAAAGATGTTTTGATTGCACGTTATCAGTGCCCCTCTGTGAAGGCGTCACTATCAGCATCAAGACAAGTGATAGACCTAGGAATTCACATCATATCCCTTTCCCACTTAAATGTGACAGGAACATAATGTACTTTTGGAGGGAATTGTTTATGTAATTGCCGCCCCCAAGCATGCCTCCTTATCTATTGTTTTGGAACATACCTGCGTCAGGGGTCCTACAAGATCTGTAAAAATACATCTCACGCAGACAAGGTTATCAAAGGGATTCCCACAAGATGCCCTTAATGTTATCTATGCTACACATCGCCTTCCTTTGTGTCCCCAAGGAGTCTGCTCTAGAGACCTCATTCCAAGGTAACTAGGGTTGGGGGGCTCTTCTCATGGACATTGTACTGGCAGATTAGGTTTAACACACCTAGCTCTCTTTAGGTTAGAGTTTAGGTTTATCATGCTAGGGTAGTAGGGCATATTTCACATCTCATGTTGTTGCAAGATGGTGGGTGTCTCTATATTCATGACTCTCGTTTTTACAATTCTGTTTCTTGTATTGTTCTTTATCCTAATCATTGCAGCCCGTGCAGTTTACAGTAGATTGCAGTCTTGTTAATAAAACCTATTAAAGCCTTTCCTGTGTCTCCTTCATTCCCCGGGTGTGACTGAGACTTGTTGCTCATGTGAGAAAAAGGTAATCTCTGTTTAACCACGACTCCCCTGAGATGTTGCACTCTTGAGTCCATGCGTAAAGGCTGCCACGAATCAACTTTTACTATTTGGGGTTTTGATGAGGTACTGCTTGTGAGCCAGAAAGTTTGGGCTGACAGTTGCAAATTATTGTAGGATTGGCCTAGTCGCCTACAAACTGTCTCGCACACAACAGGTACCCTAAGTACCATTATATGGAGACGTCCATGGTCTTTGGGAAGATCCTCCTCAGCGGAACAGGGAGCACCTAATTAGGCTGTAGGTTGTTCAAACTTTTAAAAGGACTTTCACCCCATTTGGTATACCATTTCTTCACCAATTTCGTAATATGGCTAATGCCACAGACATTTGTGAGAATGTAATATATGCATTAGCATTTCACCTAATTGTGCATGCCTTGTCAGATGAGGGCGGGGATGTTATATTTATTGTGGAAGCTAATAAAGCTTACCAAACAGATACTTTCTATTCCTAGGTTATCTTTCCTGAGGAAGATAACACTACATTCACATTTCACACATATAAAATTGCAAATGTGCCACTGCGGTACCAAGCATATCTTGAAATACCAATTACTTATCAAGAACATCAGAACTGTTTAATGGCTTCCTACAACACATAAGATTAGGTACTTTAGGTAATTGCGGACCAACGTGGCCAATGTTTGCCACATATACACATCACCCCGGTGTACAAAACATTCAGGCAGCTGAGCTGCACAATCTTCCCAATGAGTTAGTAACATTATATAGACGACTCGTTCAGTTCGTAATGCAAACTTTGAATACAACACCAGTGCATCCAGCACCACCAGCACCTGCTGGGTATCAATTGGCATCCACTGGGATAAACCCACAAAAAGTACATTCTATCATGGGCAAAGTGCCAACGAAACAAGAGAAAATCCCATTCTGGATAGCCCAGAAAACTAACCAGCTGGAAGCTCTGTTTCCCCATACGAGGCCACAGGAAAAACATAGAGGTCCATATTTCACTGAAAATGACGGAGCGCGACGCTGTGCCAAAATTGGCAGAGCGCTCTCCATCCTTTTCACAATGCAGGGATGCGCCGTATGTAATTGTATACATCACACCTCTGTGTTGTCTCCTGCTCTGGTGCTAAATTGAGCTGCTTAGCGCCAACACAGGCATCCTTGCACAATTGTGCAAGGATGTCTGCGTTGAGGTGTTTGACTGGAGGAAGGGACACCTTCCCGCACATAAACAATCATGTCTGGCATTTTGCTCTTTCTAAGCGTGCTGCAGAATGCAGCACATATAGAAAAAGCCAAAAACAAGGAGCAATAAAAGTATTCTTCCTCATTGCGTTTTGCTAACCCTGGGGTGGCTTTAGATTTTGGCGCTGCCTCAGGTTTATGAAAACTCGTAAATCTGAGGCAATGTCAAAATGCAAAATGTGGCACGCCCATAGCAACACCCATTGCACGCCCCTTCCACACAAAGGGCTGCATGTGAAGGGGCTGTATTTACAAGGTGGCGTTAAGCCACAAAAAGTGGCTTAACGTCACCTTGTAAATAGGGTGCGGGGCATTACGCCACCGGAGCGTCAAGAAAAGTGACACTCCAGTGGCGCTAGGGGCTCTTAAATATGTCCCATCGTGCTTAAGAAATACAAAACAACCTTAGATATTTCCAACTTTTTTTCTGCCAAAACTTAGCACGCCAAAGTCGGGACCTGAGTGCATTCTCATTTGGCTCACAAAAAAGTTTCTGTCGTTTGTTCTCAGCCAGTTTAATATCAATATTCCATGATATTGATCCTGAGGCGTTGTCCTATGTGGATGACATCTATCTCACAGATGACAACCTTAACATTCATCTTGCCAGGGTCAATTGGATCATTCTGGGATTCACAGAGCTTGGTTAAAAATTTAATTTTAGGAAAACTAAAATAACCTTTCTCAGTGTATTGTTCCTGGGATATGAGCTATCAAACACAGGCAAGAGCGTGGTCCAGCATGTTTTAGAGAATTAGAGAAGTGTGTTCAACTCCAGCCAACAAATACTATCCAAAAATGTTTTTTTAAACTTTGGCAGACCACATATTCCCAACTATACACAGCGCATCAAGCCCCTTTATGATGTGATATGACCAGATTTTTCTAGCAGACACTGGACAGTAGGTGCTCAAAGGACAACACCATTAAACACAGATCTCTGTGGGGGAGGGTAGCTGATCTTAAGGATAGCTAACTAATGCTCATGTAGTCCATATATTGGGCCACCAATGTGTAGGAGTGCATGTTATGGGCAACACTTTGGTTGTTGAAGTGGCCAAATCCACAGTGGCTACGCCTTCTGTTTGACTTGTTCCCAGATGAGATTGGATATTGTAATATTGACTGTAGTAAAGGCTCCGGCTGAAAGCAAGCCTCTCCCAAAAGCATACCCTACAAAATGTTCATACCACATCAGTGCACAGAATATAGCCTTTGCAACAATTCCGGGGGTTAGACATTGAGTGATCCCCAACCAATACCAGAGATTAGATCTAATCAAGGCAGCACATGAGGGTGTCGCCTTTGCACCTGCTGGTGTCTCGGCCACAATAACACTCTTACAGAAATGCTTCTAGTGGCCGGGTCGATACAAATAGACCAAGCAATATGTTCTTTGTTGTGACATTTGGCAGCAGATAAAGGGTTGAAACATCAAACACCCACTGCAGGCATCCCTCTTAGTGTCCAATAGGCCACTACAGTGTGTGTTCCTGGACCACTGTGGTCCCCTTCAACCTGATGATGCATACAGATACATTTTAGTCGCTGTAGAGTTTTGTTCTAGATTCCTGTGGGTATGGCTTCAGCAGTTAGCTGATGTTCAAACTGTTATAAAAGGCTTGCTGATCTTTATCGATACATATGTGATTGCAGCATTCCATTCAGGCAGGGCCCTGCCTTTGCCTCTAAGGCATTCAGGAACACCATGCAGACGATGGGTATTGAACCCCATTACTCCTCACCCTGCTATCCTGAGGGTAATTTGGTTGTGGAGAGGAGGAATCGAGATCTAAAGCAGTCCTTAACAGCTAGAGTACTAGGTTCTGGCCCCAGTTGGCTTCATCACCTATATGAGGTTGAGAGAGCACTGAATAATCTGCCAAGTCAGTCCTTGGGAGGACGTACTCCTTATGCGGTTCTCTTTGGGATACCTATGTATGTCCCAGATCTAAATGGCCCTGGTTTGGTGGCAGCAGATAAACCTTTTGACATAAATGAATGTCTCACTGTCTTATTAGAGCTTCAGCAATTTCACGATGATAATTCACCCACCAGTGCTGCTACCTTATGAATAATGGATTTGCCAACAACTTCTACAGGCTGGATTCCTAAATTTGGGGATCTGGTTCGTGAAAAGATTGCTGTGAAGAAGGAATTTAGCCAGCCTACAGAGCACCGGTCCAAGTTCTGGGAAAACAAGGTACCAGAACTGTCATCTTACCACCGCTGCCTGGTTCCAAAGCAAACAGATTTGTCTCCATTGACAACATTAAACTACACCATGTGGCCGATACTGCACAGTAGACCCAGAAGTCCCTTGGGTAGTTCCCAGTCCCCTCTCACTACCCAACAGGACATACCTCTTCAAAGAAGAAATAACCACACTTCTGATTACAACAGCATGTACAACAATGCTACAAATGCCTCCTCAAGCATGAGGAGGGTGGAAAATGAGCTTTTGCTGATTCCTGTTACCACTTCACCGACAACAACTGTCCAAGATGTGGTTGTCTTCTACTCCTACTCAACACAAACAGATAACATTGTCTGTTAATACAGTTAAAATTCTATTTTATTACATCTAAAAGTTGAAATCCATTCAACGCCTCCACGTTCTTTGTTAGAGGTGATGTTTGCACAACCACATTCCTATTGTGCTTAACATTGAATTCATCCGCCTTAGACACTTTGTAATGGAATAAAAACAGTGTCCTAAACTGTGCTCAGAAGCCCGCAGCCAGTTCTATTAAATGTCAGAGACCTGAATACAAATGTAGCCTCGGATCCACACCATGTCTTATGAGAGAAGAAAAGTGCTGGTGTCCAAAAGTGAGAACCAGTGGCCACCACCAGCAACCATCAGCTCAAATTAAGCACTGGACACTTCCAAAAAACTTTGGGGCATATTTATACTTTGTTTGCACCGGATTTGCGTCATTTTTTTTTTATGCAAGTCCGGCGCAAACCTAACTCCATATTTATACTTTGGCTCTGGATCCGTCTAGCGCCAAAATTATAGAGTTAGAGTCATTTTTTTGCAGTGGAAATCTACCTTGCATTAATGAGATGCAAGGTAGGTGTTCCAGGGCAAAAAATTACTCTAAGGTCTTTGCGCCTTATTTATATTCCCGTGCATAAAGGACTCACAGGAGGGGGAGGGCCTTAAAAAATTACTCTAAACCGATTTAGAGTGACTTTTTAACGCCTGGGTCAGGGCAGGCATTAAGGGACCTGTGGGCTCATTTCCATGGTCTCTGACCATGGAAGCAGTCCACAGGTGCCCTTCCCTGCCCCCAGGGACATGCCCTGCCACCCTCGCCCACCCCTGGAGGACACCCATGGATGGGAGGACCCATCTACGGTAAGTAGAGGTAAGTATTTTTTTGTATTTTTTAAAGTGGCATGGGGGGGCCTAACTTGGGACCCCCTACATGCCACTTGGCCCAATGGCCATGCCCAGGGGACAGATGTCCCCTGGGCATGGCCATTGGGCAGGGGGGCATGACTCCTGTCTTTGCTAAGACAGGAGTCATTTCCATGGGGGTTGTGCGTCAAAAAATGACGCTAGTCAGGTTAGAGTTAATATTTTTGACTCTAACCTGACTTGCACCATTCTTTGACGCACAACCCCCAGTCTTCCCTATGCCTCAGCTGCCCGGTTAGCGTCATTTATATTGACGCTAACCAGCCCGCAGTGCCAGCTACCGTCATTCCATAAATAAGGCGCCCGGCTGGCGCGTTAAACTTTTTGACGCAAATCTGCGCTAGCGCAGGTTTGCGTCAAAAAGTATAAATACAAGCCCTTTATTTCTGTTTGTTACAGTCAACAACCTTGCTCACGTCAAACAGTGATCTTATCTTGGATTACAAAATTAAATTGTTACATGAATGCAATGCATTCTTTTTCATTATTTAATATTAACTTTATGAACATTCTTTAATACAACATATTTATTTACAGTTGAATCCTGCCCTAAATCATTCAGTTAATTAAATGCTCACTTATATCTACAAGTCCCACAGCCATCTATAGCTGCAATAGTCATTCCAGAAATTGTTGTGATGTATCAAACCCCTATGGGTAGTTCATGTGACAAAATGTCCTCCATTTTCACTACGAAACAATCTTTTTCAGTTATGAGACAATATTGACACAGCAATAATTAATTTAGTATGCTTTCATGTTAATAAATAATATACAATAATTTAAGAAGGATTGCTCATAAAACGACATGCAGAAACCACTTTAACCTATTTGCACATTTTAATCTCAAGTGTATTATAGTTCCTGGTTCTTGTTGTCTCAGAAGCAATTTACAATTTGCAATAGACACCACTTTTGGTTCATCTGAGTTACTGTTGTTGCAATCTAAACAGTGTACCTCAACAGAGACTTTAGGCCTGAACATTTGATTGCCTAAATATATTTTAAAGTACGACCCTTGAGGTGGCGCATCAGTCTGTCAATGTATCTCAATCGGCAGTCACAAAGCAGTGACTTGAGTACATACATACTGTAGCAATTGATAAAACATCTGATTTCCAAAGTTATGTCTACATGTGTGGACATGTACATTAATAATGGATGAAATGGCTCTAAAAAGCTCATTTGGGCATATCTTATAAATAGGGCACACATAAAATCCAATCCCACGGTGTCACTCCAGTTACCACGTTTTCTGCTGTGAGAAATGGCAGCATGTGACCAAATCTGGAATGGTGCGGGGTTTTATATATGTAATTACAAGTCTGAGTCAGATGCATGCTTGTAAATCAGCAACCAATCGAAGGATGACCCATGTTGATTTTATAAAGCTCATTAAATCTTTACTGTTCCTAATGCATATAGTTATGAACCTGACTTTTGTTTTTCTATTATTCTTGGTCCTGTTAACACTCAGTAATTGTTCCCTGCTGTTTTTTGCCACGTGTTTGTAGGTTGTGGAAACTCAGGTCCTCATGTATCAGAACTGACGCATCACTGAATTGCAGCAGCAATGTGTCAAAATGACTTGTGCTCCATAATGATGGAACCCTACACCTATGAAGCAGGTGGCAACTGCCTTCCCTGACTAGTTGGTGGCTGGAATCCCCAGACAAAACAGTGCAACACACGAGGAACATGTAATTATCAACAGGGGGGCAATGGAAGAAAAAATCTTATGTTGTGCAGTGCAGCTAGCTCTGTCCCAGTGCACCATTATGCTGTCTGCACGACAAAGGGTAGGAATCTGGATTATGTCCCGTGAAATGCCACAGAGATGTCACTCACACTGCCCAGTAATATGTCGCACAGCTCAGTCAGGCTCCTTCACGTTTATCCATTACATGTGTGAAGCACGGCCCTAGTCCTGATCAACCTGTCTACACTGGCATAGGTAGTGCAATGCACAACATGATTCACCAGAACTGTAAGTCAAACAATACAAAGTAAACAACATGGGGGCCTAATCACAAGCTAAGTGGTGCAGGGCAGCAATGCAAGTCACCTTGTTGCACTGCCATGTCCCACATGTAAAGGGGAGGAATGGACTGTTCCAACTAGATAACATGCATTCCTGTCCTCTGCTTGTGTGCTAACGCACACTAGGCAGCCTAACGCCAAACGCAAGCACCCTTACATCATGTTGCAAGGAAGCCTGCATCACAAACAGGGTTGCCCCTGTGCAGGAATGGACACCCTTATGCACAAAAACAATCATGTCTGGCTTTGTTCTCTATGGCTCCCCGGATGAGATATAAGAATATGTTGCATTCCTGGCTTCGCAGAAGCTTGCAAATCAGGGAAAGCATAAAAACCCATGTGTTTTTAATTTGAAACCCCACTGCAATGCCCTTTGTATGCCCCACTGATGCAGAGTAAGGCAATGCAGTGACTTGTGTGGGCATGTCTCTCTCCATGGCTACAAGGCCAGAAAAAGCCATGCAAAGTGGACGTTTGTGGCCTTGTAGAAATGTGTCTGCAGCTTGTTCCGCTGGTGTGTCATAAAAAGTGACGTACTGGTGGTGGATGCTGCATGGAAATATGCCCTCATGGACTAGCTGACAGGAACAATGCAGGCCACCTCGGACCATGAGGCCACTGAGTCTTATATAGACCCATAAGGGCATGTGATTGTCAGAGGGAAAACAGCTCACATGAGAGGGGGATCAGGTGTGGGGTATTGTAAGTATCAACACATAAAAACATGCCAAGAACCACATGTACATTAACTGGCATTACAATATAGAGCGCACCTGGCATGAGTGATGAGACCACACAGGTGTCATTTGCCGTGGTAGGGAACACCAGAAGTCAAGCCATGTACTAAATCTGATTGAGTCAGGTTTAATGCAAATGAATACAGTATAATACTGCAATTCAGCAAGCATGGAATCAACTGTTTGAATGTCCCAGTCATCAGAAACAACACCAGGTTTAATTACATCTTTCATTTAAATTTTTAAAACATATGGAATTTGAATGACCTCAGTAGACCTGTATAGAAAATTTAACTTTTCCCACACAATCCCATCAAGAATTGGTACTGCTGAAGTGTTCACAAGGGACAAGTCTCTTCGGACCTTATGTGAGGAAAGATATGGAGTTAAAACTTCATCCAAAGGCTTAACAGAAGAGCGTTCAGGAAGATAATGACCATTTATAAGGAGAAAGAGAACAGTCACGAAACCAATCCACAATAGAAAGGCAAGCAATGTAAGAAATATCCACAGATAATTCCATGGATAAATTAAATGGTTATTTTTAAGCCATATGTACAACTTAAGTGTCTTTGAAACAGTTTCACTTTGAGGTGCAGATGAAGTTGAAGAAAAGATGGATCCACTTCGCATGGAGGCTCATAGTTGCTGTATCCTCCACGCTTTTAACAGGTGCTTGTGAGAAGTCATGATTGAATCAAGGCGGCAATAAGAGTTCTCTGTTTTTCTTCATAAATTGAAGTTTCTATCACAGCATCATTTTAAATTCATCTGACTATGTCATGTGCCCGCTATACGGTATCTTTTTTGTTAGCTTTGTACATGGTATCTTCATGTAGTATAAGTGTTGAATCCCAGAGGCAGTATAGCTTTCACCAACACGGGTGATTACTGCTTGAGGGCTCTGGGGCCTCTTTGAAATTCCTACATCTTCTTTTTGTAAAAAATAATAAATACATCAATTTAGATTTAAGGTAGTATCTCTTAATAAAACAATCTATTTAAATCTGAGCTGCTTGTCCCAGGCTGCCTGCCCCGTCTTGGTCTGAAGAAGGTGCCGGACCAGGAAAGAAATTAACTTTCTGTGATGTGACACAGGATGCAGGGCTTACTTTTCTAAAGCCTTTAACTCCTATGGGAGACTTTGCTGATATCCACTCTAGGCCAGTGATGCTGCCAGCGTCACGGTTTCGGCCATTGCAAGCTGCATCCTTGCATGATGCCAGATGTCATTCACAGCATAAATCCCACCCTTTCCCATTCGTTATAGGTTAGAATTGGATGTGAGTAACGTAAGTGTGATTTGCTGCTTTGTCTTGGGTAATGGTAAGTAGTAATGCTAAACTTGTATTAGGCATATTGTGCTGAGACCCCTAGTCACGGTTACCTCAACCAGGTGACACCCCAGGCCATGGCTGTGGGGCACTGGCCCATTTAGAAGTGGATCTGCGTGCATTTGTTCCCCAATTAAGTTGATTGAAAAATCTTGCAGTTACTTTGCTCCCTGGCGAAGTTGATCCATCTATCCTCAGCTTTTGAGGGTGGTAACTGCACAAGGGAGAAATATATTAATATATTGTGTCCTAATTGGTGAAATACCAGGGAACTGTAAAAAAAAACATTAAAATGCTGTGAGTATTCATTCCTGGAGCGTAGGCTGCATACTTGGTGCTGGATTTTAAAGACAGTTAGAAACTGTAGAATGGTAGATGTTTGTCCTTGCTTAATTCTGAGGCCCTGGCTCTGTTAAATGACATTAAAACAGATGTTGAAATAGGTCCCTGTCAGGCCCTACATTGATGCCCTTAACATTAATGGCAAAAACACTGTGTTTTCCAAAGAATTAATGTAGAAACGTTACAGTAATACATGTAAGTGAATTAGGGCCACATGTACAAAGCTTTTTTTCTTGTCGCAAACCACTCCCTGCTCTGAAAAAATTAAAACAAAACTTTTTATTTTTGTTTTTGAAATGGATTCCATTTTCCTTTAAGGAAAACAAGCTGCATTAAAAAAAATACTGCTGTATTTAAAAGCAGTCACAGACATGGTGGTCTGCTGACCCCAGCAGGTCACCAACCCTGTGAGTGCCGCCATTCCCAAATGGGGTCGCAAATTGCGACCTACCTCATGAATATTCATGAGGTAGGTCATTTGCGACCCCATTGCAAATCGCAAACAGTGTCATTGACACTGTTGTACATCATGTTTTTTGACTCGCAAGTTGCAAGTCCCTAAGTCTCGCAATTTGTGAGTCGCAAAACCTGATCTTCATAATGTGGCCCATAGTTCCCATTACTATTTCACGTGTTTTACTTAATCTTGTATTTCATAAGAGTGTTAACTAGTTCCATCATGTTGTGTTTCTGTGCTTTTTTGTGCATCTTATTACTCTTGTATAGTGCATACTTTGAACTGAGTTGCACCAAGGGTTTATGATGGGCGGGATTGAGAGCTGTGGTGCTGAGGCTGAAGGCAGTGTGAGTCTCTCCCAGTGCCTGTCAGCACATTGGCCTCTGTGCTGAGCAAACAGGACAATTGTCACATATTTCAGTTGCAAATGAAATTCTGTCTAAATATGTGTGGAACAGGGTCACAGTTGTCAAAATATTGACCAGGTGAAAATGAAAAAAAAATGCTTTCTTGTGAGGTTGTGCGGTGTATGTTTAGGGATAGTGAAGCGAAGGAGGTGTGAGGAAGTGCATTCAGGAGAGATTGAAAAAGGAGATTCTGAAGAGGAAAGAGGTGAGGATTAAGATATGCAGATGGATGAGATAAGAGAGAAAAAGGGCATACATGTCTAACACAAAGTGCACATAACTGAAGACTGGTGGTAGTTGTAATTAGTAAATTTTTTAAATTGGTTACAAATATATAACCATAAAAGTATATTAGTATATAGTATACAGTACAGAAATATATTAAAAGGTGTCACAAATAAAACACAAGAAAAAGACAAATACCAGTTGTTTTATAATCTTATAATTCCTGTGATTATATGCTAAATAAAATGTGGTATTCTACAAAGAGCCAGATTCATAATGCATGTTCTTACTGGCTTAAGAAGATCGGAAAACAGTAATGGCAAAGTGCATTACAAACACAGGGCCTCATTTTTAATGCCTTTGTGCCATCATTGTGTCATTTATTTTACGCAGAAGTGGCGCTAAGCAGTGCTTTACACTGCTCCAGATTTACAAACTGACGCATTGGGCCTAAGGTATAATGTATGCAAGGTAGGAGTTCCCAGGAAAAAAGCCATGCAGAACTGACACACTGAAATTTGCATTTCACTGCACCATTCTGAAACTTCACTGCATCAAAATGTTGATGCTTCCCCAGAGCAAGCGTAAAATTGACACAGGGCTTTCTACAATGGGGGCCTCCTCGCATTGCTGGAGTAGCTTAATTTTTTATACTAGTCCAGCAAGGTGTCAGTTTAGCGCCACAGGTGCGTCAGATTTCTGACGCATCTGTGAAATTGTGCACCATGAAGCTCTGCAGATTAAATACGGCGCATCTCTGATGCCATCGTAGAATCGCTGGGCAGCGCAAGATTTCTGACGCATCGGGCCGATGCATCAGTTTCTTGTAAATGAGACCCATAGTTTGCAAAGTGCAATGATCATAATAAAAACAAAAAGAAAATGAGCTGTTAATGAAGTACATCAATTAGGACACAGTGATAATCATTTTTATTTTATAACTCTATTTTATTGAGTTTATAATAAACAACTTAAAAACAAAGACAAAAACAAGCAGTGCATTTCATAAACCATCACACAAAACCGTATAGGCAAGAGAGGAGGTGGACTAGCTATTATATTCAAATAGGCATTGAACCTAAGTAAAACAGACAACATCTCCATACAAGGTTGTGAAGCCCTCCTTACCAGATGCCACCCTACTCCAACTTCCTCCTGTAACTTTCTCCTCCTTTACAGACCTCCACCTAACAACTCCACATTCCCAGATGCTTTTTTAGACACAGTCTCAAACCTTATTACACTATACTCCAACCTATGCATTCTTGGGGATCTAAACATTTGGTTTGACAAACCCAATATGCCCCATCCAAAAGCTATCACCACTGGCCTAGTCGCATTGAACCTACATCAGATTGTACACAATCCCACACACATCGCTGGACACATCCTAGATGTCATTTTTGCTAAGCCTGAACTAGTTACTATTCATAGCATCACGCCAATCACTTGGGCAGACCACCATTTGATAACTTTCTGACATACAACTCCACAAATCAACACACCCCACAGCTACTTACATACATACACCTATCGACCATGGAGCAAACTCAATTTGGATGACTTAGAAACACAACTAACAGCCAACACAGATCTAGATACAATTAATTATGTGCCAAAACTTTAAATAAAAACTTTAAGTGGCTACAGGAAGCTTTTGATATCCTAATACCACTCAGAAAAACTAAACATGACAAAAGAAAATCAACACCTTGGAGAAACACAGAACTTAAAAAGATAAAGCAACAAATCAGAAAGTTGCAGCAGACCTGGCTCAAAACAAACAACAGTCAAAACAAACTGCAGCTACACAAACTTAACAGGATATACAAATCATTAATCAAAAAAGCTAAAAAAGGTACTACTCAGACAGAATTCAAAATGCTCAATCTACAACCAAGGAATTTTATAAAATTCTCAATTTTGAAAACCTACATGTATGGAAGGAAGTCATCCCATTACTCAAGATTTCACAAACAAATTGGCAATTCACCACACAACCAAGGCAGACACATTGGACTCCTATTTAAAACAGAAGAAAAACATCTGCACCAACCCCTTTCCTAAAATATCCTCCAAGAATAAACCAACCCAACCTCTACAGTCCTTCAAACAAATATCCCAAGGTGAATTTATGGATTTGGTCAAAGCAAGCAGACCTTCCGGTTGCCCTTCTGACCATTGCCCACCACAAATCTTCAAGAACATTCTTCTATCTACTTCTGCTGCCACACCTGTAAGAAGAATCATCAACAACTCTTTAACTTCAGGAACTTTTCCTGTAGACCTGAAAAAGGCATACAAACGACCTTTATTAAAGAAAACAAACCTAGACCCGCAAGACCCCAACAACTACAGACCAATCACAAATTGACTTTTCCTGGGCAAACTGATAGAAAGAGCAGCATTCGCCCAGATGTCACAATTCATTGAAGACAATTCTATACTTTCAGACTTCCAAACTGGATTCCGCCCAGGAAGAATCACTGAATCGGCACTCATAGCAATCTGGGATGATCTTAAAAACACAGTTGACCGCAATGGAGTTGCTGCACTACTTCTCTTGGACCTCTCAGCTACCTTTGATACGGTTGACCATGACACCCTAATTCAAAGACTCCACGAAGCCGGCATACAAGGGATTGCTCTCGACTGGATTACTTCCTATCTTCAAAAAAGATCTAATATCATCCACTCGCCCCCCTTCTCATCCGAACCCTACCTCACAAAAGCTGGGGTCCCCCAAGGATCAATCATCTCACCTTTGCTTTTCAACATCTACATAATATCTTTACCAGAACTGATCAATGATTCCCATCTCACATGCTACAACAATGCAGATGACACACAAATACTACTTAAATTAGAATGCCCCAAAAACATTGAAAACTCACAAATTTTCAGTTGCCTCAAAGCCGTTGATCAGTGGATGACCTGGAGCCATCTCAAACTAAACACCTCCAAAACAGAAATACTCATATGTGGTGACTGGAAAAATGATGACCCTCTGTGCGTCTGGCCTGAAGATCTCAGACCACCTCCTCAATTATCCAAGGAAGTTAAAAACCAAGGAATCACCATGGATTCCAAGTTAACTATGAATGCCCAAGTGGACAAATTAGCACGAACAAGCTTCATCACCTTGAAGACTTTACGACGCATCTTACCCCACCTCCTATTTCCACACAAGGTGCAAGCTACTATCTCGCTTGTACTATCCAAACTGGATTATACCAATGGCCTCTACCATGGATCATCTCTATCTTTTATGAAAAAACTACAACGTATCCAGAATTCCGCAGCCAGGCTACTATTACATGTAAAGCCGCAAGACCACATGTCCCCTGCCTTGAGAGCACTACACTGGTTACCCGTTGCCAGAAGATGCACTTTCAAGCTGCTTTGTACCACCCACAAAGTTATAAATGGAACAGGACCGCTTTTTATCAGAAACAAAATAACCAAATACATCCAACAACGAAACCTCCGCTCAAGATTGGCACCCCGCCTTGGAACACCACCATACAAGAAAAAGACTATAGGTGGTACATCCTTCTCCGTTCAAGCAGCCAAACTATGGAATTCATTACCCCCAACTATAAGAGCCACAGATAACTTACTTGTCTTCAGAAAACTACTCAAGAGTTGGCTCTTTCCTTCATAACCACCATATTCAAACAACTATGGACTGCATATGCCTATGTTGATAAAAAAAAAAATCTGATTATGTGTATATTTCTAGTTATGTATAGTTCTTTAGAAAATATGTATTGCTACTATGTCATAACAATAAAATACACCCACACTCTTTAAACCTGTTTGACTAAGTATATTTACCCATGGTTCTAATTATGTATTGTATGTGCATATGTGTGTGTATTCATGTGTGTTTGTATGTGTGTGTGTATGTGTGTATGTATATATATATATATGTATATATATATATATATATATATATGTATGTATGTATGGATGTGTTTATGTTGTTTCTGTGCTTGGCATGTTCGTGGGTCATTGCATGGCTCCTGGGTGGGTTGTTATACTAGATATCTATGAATCCCCACTCTCATCTTATCACACTTATCTACCCATCATCATATGTCATGTCTCTATCAAACTATCCTCCATTCCCACTCTGACTCGTCCCAAATCCTTTCTACTACTTTCATCTCCTAAATAACCCTGCCTAAGCTCTTCCCTCCGCTTCCACATCTAACTCACCAAACCTCACTCTACTACCATGTCCTCCCACACAACCCTACTAAATTCTCCCTCATTTATCTCACCCTGCTACTATGCTCTCCCTAACCCAACCACAGACTCTTCCCTCCTCCATCCCCCTTTACTCATCCCAAGCCTTTGGGTTGAGTAAATGAAGGATATACTCCCAATTAACACTTCTGGATTCTTTCCTCCTCCACCCCTCCATTACTCCAATCAATCTAACCAACAAGCTCTCATATCCGCGGCTCAAATTAACTCATAATAATACTAAAACCGTACTCATATTTCCCGATACTAATCCATCACTAATTCTTGTTGGGTTCCAGAGTAGCGTGCTACTCACCGAAAAGCGCTTCAACGCCTCGTCAGGGGTAGTAAGCGCTATATAAATACTATTACAATACAATACAATACAACATGAGATACAACAATGTCCATTGTTTCCTGGGCGGAGGATGACGACACCTTCAGACAAAAACATGGAACATGTCCAATCAGACCAACAATAGCTACCGCCACCTTCCCTCCCCAAGGACCTCACAGGTAACCAAGTCGTTCATACACCATGTTTACCATTGTTACTATATTACCAAAGTTGGTTGTCCCCTGTGTGCATAGCATAACATTCCACGGTCAACAATCATCATCAATGCTCAAGCCAGAGCTTGACTCCTGAACCCCTGTGAAGCATTCTAATAATGTACTCCAAGCCGTAATGTCAGTCAGAGCCCCTTCCTCCCTACGTGTCAGTTTCATGTTTTGTTCTTCGGCCACACCCCATTCCAAAACATCACAGGACCAGCTAGAAAGGGCTGGACTTCGTGTACTCATCCACCCTGTACCCACTCTGCACTTATCTGTCACCAAAGCGAGCTCCGCAAATCTGTATGGGACGCGCCTACCCTGTGGTCTCTGTAATATACCCAGGATGCAAGTCAATGGTGTTGCCTCGAGCCCCAAACCGGTGAGCCCATCTAACTTCCAAACCACCACCCACCAAAATTGCTGCACCTCCTTGCAGGACCAGGCTAAGTGGAGAAAGGAAGCATCTCTCTCCCCACATCGAGGATACCCAGTCTCCCTTGTCGGGTCCATCTTATTAAGTCGAGCAGGCGTAATATATACACAATGAACAAAATTAAAGTGCAACAACTTAAATCTGTGGTTACAAGAGACAGTGCCATATTCCAGTCCACATCTTCTAGAGGGTTCTCCAGTTCTCGATCCCAGGCCCTACGTGCTGCACACTCCACCGCCACGCAATCCCCACACAGCATTTTATAAAGCAGAGTAATCAAGTGGGAATCCTCTTCCCAATTTATTAACCCATTCAACACCTTTGATGCTGAGGGCGCTACTGGGAATCCAGACCAGACCTCTTGAGCCACACTCTCAATCCTGGCATATTGCAAGACCTGTCCAGTGCTCAATCCGAATGTATCTCTCACCTCCTGAAAGGAAATAAACTCCCCATTGGGATATAAATCGCCCGCCACCAAGCAGACACCCATTCGCCAAGCCTCCATTGACATTAAAGTATCCATATGCCGAAAGGGGGCCAGATTCCATATCTTCAGTTCCCTATCAAAGGGGGCATGTCAGAGTATTTTCTTAAACTCCTGCTTCCAGATCCCTGCTGCAGTCTTAACCAAATAGTGGACAGGAGTCACTGACCTACCGCCCAACATTAATGCATGCACCAGTGCCTCACCTCGCAACATGCCAACGAATAGTCGCTTCTCCCAATTGTCCGTCTGCGTCATCCACTTAGCAGCATGTTGTAAATGAGCTGCATAATACAGTCTAATATTAGGGAGTGCCAAGCCTCCATCTTCCATATCCATTTGTAACATGGACAACGCCACCCTACTACGACGGCCAGCCCAAACCAAGGAAATCAACAAGCTACCCATACGATTGAAAAGCCGAGCTGTCAACGGAAACAAAGAATTCTGGACCAGGTAGAGACACCGCAGCAAGAACACCATCTTGGCCACAGCCGCCCTTCCCATCACGGATAGAGGCAGCTTATTCCAGAACGATGCAGAGTGCTCCTGACACTTCACCACCCGTTCCACATTGTGCGTCAGATGTGGCGTTGTCGTATGTGTAACCCATATGCCCAAATATCGAAAACTTTCAAGCTCCCACCTGAGTCCCACCTCCGGTAAATCCTCTGGTGGGGCATCATATAGTGATCATAGAGAAAACAGTAACAACTTTTTCCTATTCACCCGTAGGCCGGATACAGACCCAAATTCTTCCATCAACTGTAACAACAAAAAGAACGAAACACGTGGCTCTCGGAGGTATATCAACGCATCATCGGCATATAGGGAGACAATATGAGTGACCCGTCCCACCTGCACACCGTAGGGCTCCATTTCCTCATGCAGCCAGGCCGCCAGCGGTTCCACCGCTAAAGCAAAGAGGAGCGGTGACAGTGGGCATCCCTGTCTGGTCCCCCTACCAATCGCCCAAGAATCTGAAAGCTCTCCTCTCACTCGAACATGTGCTGTGGGAGCAGTGTACAACAAACGAACCCAAGCACAAAAATTAGGGCCAAATCCCATTCCCTGCAGGACTGCCAATAGTACTCCCACTCCACAGTATCACAGAACATGTGCGAAACGGCGTAAGTTGTAAGTTGAACTACGACCAGGAATGAATCTGCATTGATCCTCGCGTACCAGACCCCGGATCACTCCACGCAGTCGAGTAGCCAAAATTGTATACAGAATCTTGACATCCGTATTGAGCATAGTGAGCGGACGATATGAGGAAGGGTCCCCGGGATCCCCCCCAGGCTTAAGCATTAGAGAGAAAACTCCCTGCTGCATGGTCTCAGGAAGAATACCCTGATCCCAGGCTTCCTCAAACACCGCCAACAACCTCTCCCTCAGAAGGAGAGAAAACACTTGGTACAACTCAATCGGGAAACCATCCGCACAAGGCGATTTAGATTTCAACAGCGCCTCCAGAGCCGCACCCACTTCTTCACCTGTTATCTCAGCCTCTAGGCTTTCCATACAGTCCAGCTCCAGCTGCGGAAGTCTTATCGACTTCAGAAACTCTCCTAAACTAACATCCAAGATGGGAGGATCAGCCCTGAACACAACCTGCAAATGCTCCACTAATACCCGAAAAATATCTCTGCGATTGGTAAGCTGTACCCCCTCTGCATTCTTAAGGTGCAGGATGGGAGGAGATTCAACCTCCCGCTTAAGGAGCCATGCCAGAAAATTACAAAACTTGTCTCCCTCCATATAGAGTCGCTGTCTATACGATCTAAGGGTGACCTTATCCAGCGTGTCCCAGCAGTTACTGACCTTCTTAAACAGCCAAAGCTGCTCTTGTTTAACCTCTTGAGTTACCGGTGTCTGGTGCAGTACTACCTCCAGTGCACTTTCCCAGTCTGTAAGTTCCTGTTCCATTTGTTTGCGCACCCCACATGCAGTGCCAATACACACTTCCCTTAAAACCGCCTTCATGGCTACCCATTCCGTGTCCCTTGAGTAAGTTGTACCCCAATTTAAATCCAAATTGTCCTTAAGGGCCACCGCCTATTTCTTATGACAGCCAACCTCCATCAAAAATGATGCAGGCAAACGCCAACTGCAAGACACTTTAACATCAGATCCCCAAAGCAGGTGCTTCAGTGCTGATGCATGATCAGACAAAATCCTCCCCAAATGCTTGACATCCATTACCTGTGAACAAGTCAGTCCACCCAAGAGGAAACAGTATATGTATTGTGCATCTTAGAATGACAGGTGTATTCCCTAGCCTCCGGATGTAGTTCTCTCCATCCATCCCAGAGCCCTAGATTGTGCATAACCTCTGTGAGGGATCTCGTCATCAATGGTTTGGTTCCCAACTTATACGGAGAACGATCCATCTCGCCATCCAATATACAACTGTAGTTTCCAGCCCATATCAAAGGGGAGACTATCCCCTCCCCCAGCATTTCAGGTACATTGTCGTAAAAGGAGGGGTCATCTATGTTAGGTGCATAAGTGTTTAGAATGGTAAGGGGCATTCCATCCAAAGTGCCCTGTAAATGTATATATCTCCCTACCACATCTGCTTCACTATAGATATATGTAAACGGGACCCCGGAGGTGATCCATATCAACACTCTTCTTGCATAGGAGGAGAAGGATGAGAACACCTGAACCCGCCACTTTCTAGCCAACTTATGTGATTCCTTTTCTGTTATATGAGTTTCCTGGAGACACGCTATATGAACCTTATGTCGCCTCAGGGAGGAGTGTACTCTATAACGCGTAGTGTAGCTCTTCAGTCCCATAACATTTCATGTCAGTATACTAATCTGTTGACCCATGTTAAAATTGCATATCCACCCCTCCTGCTAGGGCACCTCCTCCAACCCCACACCAAAAGGAGAAGGCAAGACAAGTCCCAATCGCCCATCTCACATTCAGCAATGCACTGCCATTATAAACATCAAACCATTGCAAACTTGCGCAGACTGTGCACCCCGAGCCCCTATACCCACCCCAGAGGAACAGTAAAACATACATATCAAAAGATACTGTAGATCCATATATAAGTACAATGCCAGGACAACAGCCCACACCCCAACACCCAAAAACCCTACCACAACAGTGAAAGTGATCACCCCCATGCCAACAACAGTATGCACCGTGCCTTCCACCCCATCCAATCATCGTCTAGGATAAGCATTTCCCCCCTCAAACATAAAATACAAATACATACGAAGCCCCTTCAAACCAACATCCGTAACAGTTCCAATGCTCCCAATCATGCGAGGTGTGTTCCATGGGCTGAACACAAGACCTCCGGCCGGGCCGCAAGAGCTGTATCCACCATAGGCCAACATATTAAAGAATAAACAACGAGCACCACAGCCCCCCGTCCGATGAGTCAGCAAGTTCAACAGCCTGCTCAGGATCCACCACCTCCATAGCTCCATCTGGTTGGATTTCAATTCTGCTGACAGAGTTATCTCAACGCTGCGCAGAGACACGCAACGGGTCATCTCCACACCTCCTTCAGTCTGTACCGTCCACTCCAGAAGTACGGGCTGAACCAACTCCAGACCGCCCAGAAGGACCCGGGCCAACCTTGTCCCACATCCCCAGCCATCTCCAGACTTCCTCGGGATGACCAAAAAACTGCAACTTGCCTCTGGAAATCACCTTCAGCCGTGCTGGATACAATAACATGTATCTGATGTTCATGGCACGAAGCTTGGCCTTCACCTCCAGAAAACCCTTTCGGGAGGACTGGACCTTATTCGTATAGTCTGGGTAGATGGAAATTTTGCGATTCTCAAAGACAGCCCTGTTGGTTTCACGAGCAGTCGGTAGGATACAGTCCCTGTCTTTATAGTTCAGGAGGCATGCTATGATGGTCCTCAGTGGTGTCCCGGGCGAGGAAGAGCAATCAGAGCCCTATGAGCGCACTCCACCACAAACACCCTGCATAACCCCTCCAGCTGCAATACTTCTCTGATCCATTGTTCAAAAAACTTTCCACCAAAGAGCCTTCCGTGCATTCCGGGAATCCAAGGAGGTGCACATTGTTCCATCGAGATCTGCCCTCTGAATCCTCCAGCCTCACCTCCAAAATCCCAACAGTAGAAGTGACCTGAGCCATCTGTTTGCACAATGTGCCAACCTTTGTTTGCAAGTCCACAATAGACCCCTCCGCCACCTTGATCTTATCAGATACCTTGCGGAGGTCAGCTCACAGAAGGTTCACCTCTACAGCCAATGTTTCCATTTTCTCCTCCAGGGCCTCTCTAGCACCATGAATGGTGGCTGACAGTTCAGCATGTGAGGGCTCCTCCGCTGTGGCCGGCACCGCCAATGCCTCTCCAGACCCTCCCTAACAAGTCTGTCTCTGTGGGCGGGGCGTAGGTGTAGTATATTGCTCCATTGTGTTTCCCTGCGATGGCGCGGTCTTCCGATGCCACCACATCTTACCTCCACTAAGAGATAATAGGATGTGTCACCACCAGGGCAATGCAGATCTGCTGTCTATCCCAAATATCAACAATAGGGGCTGCCAAATACCCACGCAGCTGGGTGGACCACTTCAACCTGGTGTGGGTCAGGAGTGCTCACTGCGCACAGGATCACAGTTCCCAGTCCTCTACACCTCTGTACAAACTCCAAAGGCACAAAAAACAAGCACCTCACAGTCGCAGCAGAGCCACCCGTTGGGCCACACCTCCGTAACCCACACTGGGCCATGCACCACCTCCACTCCTATCCTTGCACCTCACCGTCGCTGTGCAGGTCTGATCCTCCGCACATGTGGGTAATCCAAAGAGGGGGCAAACGTGCCTCCCTGCCCCCTCCAACTCGCAACAGCATCACCAGTCGAGCCGATGCAAACGCCCACCCCAGCTCCAGTCGTCCACCTTGCTGACCTCAGGGGTGGGGGAACAGCCCCAAATAACCCCCCCTGTGAACACCAGCCACCTGATCTGGGGCTGGCCGGCAGCCGCGCCCGCGGGAGAAGGCCGCAATGGTCCCACCGCACCAGTGTTGGTCACGGCCGTCCGACCAAGGCCCGACTCTGCACTCCAGCCGACCAGGGACTTCAACTGCGGCCAAAGTGGGCAGGAACCCGCTGCTGTCATCAGGGCACTGCCTTTTGCTTTTGTGGGGGGTGCACTGCCGTCCGGCACCCAGGATCCCTGTAGGATTCAATAGGGACGGCGGAGCGCACTAGTGACGCCTCCCGCCAGCCTACTTTGTTGACCACGCCCCCAAATCATCCACAGTGATAATCATAAAAGCATGTAAAAATGGTAAGTGCAGCAGCCTGAGAGTGGAGAGATGAGCCATGGCCTTTTCTGCCAGGCCCTGTAAATTCCTTCTATTGTGGCCTCTGACATCAGAGGTCTACATGAACCATATTGGGACCTTCTGCTTGGAGCTTCTTAACTTTATAAACAAGGGCCGATTTAAAAACTTTAATAGGGCTAAAACAATTGTGTTGTTCATGTCATGATTAAAGTAGGCAAGGCAACAAGACAAAATGTCTGCCAAGCAGGCAGTGCGGTAATCATGACTGTAAGATGTGTTATCCAAACTCCAACGGGCCATTGCTATAGGCAAAAAAATGTCATAAAGTGACCAGTCCACGACATAAAAAATAACACAGTAAACAATGACCACTTCGCCTGTATCCACATATTTCCTCTGTTGTGATCTCCAACCTTAAGGAAGGGCATATAGAAACAAAGCTCCAATAGACCAATGAAAGAACCATAAAAACATTGTAAAATTAAGTGTACAACAACCTAAAAGTGACACAGTGAATAGCAACTGCTTCTGCCGGGGCCTCCTAATTCCCTGTATTATAGCCTTCATCATCTTAAAAGTGCACACACAAGTAAACGTGTTACTTGAGGGTTTAGACCTTATATGTCAACCCCAAATTAAGAACCTCAGTAATGCAAATACTATTGGTTGTTTTGTGTCATGTTTGAGTAGACTTAGTGCCTCGACGCAGTGTCAGAAAGTGGCAGGTTGTATGTATCTGGGACAGAAAAATAACAAGCAGTTGCAATGCGATGGGCCTCGAGTTTGCTCGAGTTAGAGCTATTAGCGTTGTAAATTCCCAACTGGACTTTTCTTTCCACATAAGTTGAAAATGAAAAATAAAACAGTTGACATAAGCAAGTCAATGAGAGTGAGCGCAAGAGTTATTGGCTCCCTGCGTGAATGTCTAGAAAGGATCACGGCTGGGATGAAAAGCAATCTGAAACCGGAGGAGGGGCAATCACACGTTGTAACAGAAGAAAACGTAACATAGCATGATGGCCAACAAAAATGTTCCCTTGGTGAAATCGTCTGGGAGGGAACTCAGCACACAAAGGAGCGACATTTCACAAAATGCACCAATAAAAATGAAGCATTTAAGACAAGCACAACAGAGAATGAATAGCAGTAGTAGGTGTGGTGAAAAGCCCACAAAGAGATTACAGCAGGCCAGAGCGATTGCGCTCTTGACCCTAAAAAGCGGGCTTGATTGTTAGCCTGTAGTACTGTAATTTGTGGCACAATAGCATATGCAGTAACATGTGATGTATAGTACAAATTACAGTGCTCAGTAGCAGCAAACATGATTTTATAAGGTGTTTTTTGATTACTGAATGGGGTGTATGTGATAAAGCACTACAGGAGTGCATGGATTGCCTGATACCAATATATTTCCATATCATAATTTTTTTACAGGACCCAGGACAATCATGTCTTTGGAGAAGGGCGAGTGAGACCTATGTATGTTGCGTGTTAATGTTTACATGTGTTGCCATTGTTCTGACTAAATTGAATTAGGCTGAATTGATTTACTTGTACATGACAATAATTCTTGGGCACCTATTGCTTAAGTCATGATGAAAGCCCAGGATCCTTTGGACTATTATCCCCAACCCACCCAAGTTCATAATTCTTTTAATCATTCTAGAAATATCACTAATAAAGGGATACCTAAGTGTCTCAATGTATTTTTACCTTTCTCTAAATACCCAGGTAGGAGATTATCCAAAGTGCTCCGTGAAACATGGTTCAGGGCACCCTCGTTTGTAGGGGCCAGGATGAGACCTGATGATACAGTATTCCACTAATAGAGTGGGTGATGGTCTAACTAACAAAATAGCTAGGGTGTCTACCATATAGGGTCAAGCATTCAACATACTTTGAAAAAGCAGGTCAGGTTTTTGACTTTGATAGTTTGCAGAACACTTAAGTTGTGGTGAACATTTGGACCCAAAGCACAAAGTTATCTAAAACACCTTTGAAATTATACCATAGCCATCTGTCCTCAAAGGACAAGTGTTAAGTCAAGCTTGACTTCAAAACCCACATTTCAATTTTTGCTGTGGTAATATGTTCAATCATTATACGTCGCTGTGTCTCAGACTTTCATGCTGTTCTAGGAAAGCGAGGGTCTTGCATACTACCAATCACAAACTCTTTTGTGAGGCTTAGCGATTCCTGCACAGCACCAAGCGAGGAGTAATGACAGACCCAACATAACAATATAAATAATGCCTGACAGCTGGACTTCAAGGACTTGATGTGTGAAGCCATTTAGCACTCACAAATGCTGGGATTCACTAGATCACAGAGTATGTGACAAAATGGCTTTTTGGAATATAGTAAACGCATTTTGCAAGCTGATAACAGGTTACTGAAATTCAAAATGGTTTTAGAAGAGCATACCAAATTGCTGTTTTGAAAGGAACATTTGTAGGGGTTCCCATTCAAATAAATATTCATTATGGTATATATCAGTGTTTTGTGGCTGACATCTGCTGGCAAAACTTTGAAATCTTTACCAGCTCCCAGTAGTGGTGAGTAATTTGCTAAAGAGATAGGGATGCCCTGTAAAGTTGGCTATATACCGCAATTTTCCGTCAGACTGTGCCAAATCGCCCATATTTGAGACAGTGGCCCTCATTCTGACCTTGGCGGTCGGCGGAGAGGCGGCGGTCGGACCGCGAACAGACCGGCGGTCCAAAAAATGGCATTCTGACCGCGGCGGTCACCGCCGCGATCGACCGCCACTTCCCCACTCCGACCGCCACGGCGGTCATGACCGACGGGCTGGAGTTTGCGCACTCCGGCCCGGCGGTCGCCCCAAGACCGCCACCCATATCATGACCCTGCTTACCGCCGCGGTTTCTGGCGGTCGGGAACCGCCATGCGAACCATGGCGGTAGGCACTATCGGGGCCCGGGAATTCCTTCCCTGGCACTGATAGGGGTCCCCCCCCACTGCCCCCCCGAGTCCTCCCCCCACCCCCTCCACCCCCCTGCCACCCCCCAGAGGTGGTACGAACCCCCTCCCCACCCCGAAATGCACATACACGCACCCCGACATGCACGCACCCCAACATGCACATCTGCACACCCCCATGCACGCACACATCACACAACACCCCCCCACCCCCTCCCCTCACGGACGATCAACTTACCTTGTGCGTTGGTCCTCCGGGAGGCGACGGGAGCCATAGGGACGTGACCGCCGACAGCACACCGCCAACAGAAGACCGCCACACAGAAATGTGGGTCGTAATTCTGGGGGCGGTGTTCTGCTGGCGTGGCGGTGGAGGTTGACCAGTCTCCACTTTCCCGCCGACCGCCAGTCTGGCTGCCGGCGGTTTCCCGGCGGAACGCTCCCAGCGGTCGGAATGCGCACAGCGGCATACCGCTGCGGTCGGCGGTCTTCACCGTGGCGGTAACTCGGCGGTCTTGCGAAAAGACCGCCGAGGTCAGAATGAGGGCCAGTATCTCTAAGAAATCCATTGAACCTTAGCCTAGCTGTAACTGTTTTCCAATTTGAAAAACCAGATAAGAAAACAAAGGCTGATGCTTTCCAGTGTTTCTGGTGCATTAGACGGGATTCATGCTGGAGAATGTGAATAAAAACAAATAAATGATTGACAGCATATACAAAGAATATGATGGTGCATGTGAACAAACGGATTGACAGGGGCAGGCAGGCATGGCAGTGTGCTTTTGGGATGTATAAACTCGTGAATTCTGTTGACATGGCCAGCAAATTTAGATTTTAAGGAATGCATTTCAAAAGATAAACACTACTTTTAATGTCTTCTGTCAAGAGGAAACCTTTGTTTTTTTCTAGTGAACTTTCTATGTATATCAAAAGATTAAAAACAATTATCAATGGGGGAAAAATGCCCTCCATCCCTTGCAGCCTTACCCATGGTACTTCATATCACTTCCTCTCTCCTCCAACCTCACCTCCCCACTTCCACAAACGTCGGAATAGCCTCAATAAAATGTAAGCACCACACCCTTTTAAAATCTAAATCAATTGTCCAACCGGTGTTTGTCTAAATCATGAATACTCGCAAACATTTTCCCAGGGGCCAAAAAGTTTGGTCTGTGACGTGCCTGGGGGCCGCACTGAAGCCAGGGCAGTGGCGGTCGGGTGGGGTGGCTGGGGGAATTGGTCGCAAGGTAGGTGTAGAAGAAGCAAATTATACACATCTAGTGGCTGAAATAAACAATGGGAAACCAGAAAACCTGGAACTAATCCTGGCTTCCCCACTTTTCCAAATTGTGTGATCCTAGGCAATTGTTTAATCTCACTTTCCCTCCTTTTTCTGCATTGTCACATTTAAGATGACCTCAAAATACATGATTCATGGTGAGCGCTGCACAAAACCACAAAACCTGCTTCTATGTTTGATTTATTAAAGTGCAATGTTGTTCATGTATGATAGGAACCCAGGCCACCCATAAAGCGCAGATACCAAGTGACTTGTCTCTTTAATTTACTATTGGTGGTGTTCTGAGGGTACAGGAAATAATTAATGTTTCCAAATTTATGTTTAAAAACTATCACTTTTAAATGGATACATCTCAATGCACTGATAAAATAAATTGTACTAAGGCGAAAAGGTTCTGCATGTCAACTAAATACACTTTTTTAATTTTGAAGAGGCTGTCTTGGTTTTACACTTGTGTTGCAAGATGTCTTTAAAAATGAAGGTGTTTCTAAAGTTAAGGGCAGGAGTCCCTAGTTACTTCCTTTCTTTAAGACCAATTGAGCTTGAAATAAATGAATGTGCATGTATTTCATATTTTTATTGTTAGTGCAGAGTCGAGCAAACAGCTGCCCAGTGCTCCTGTTGCTCGAAGGGCTGCATGTAAAGGTCAGAGGGGCGGTATTAGGCCCGCAGGCTGTACTCTGAGTATCCATGGTCTAAATTGATATCATTGGTGAATTAGTTAATTTAGACATTTGACAAGGCACAAATCCATTTCAATCTGTTTATTTTGGAGTCTTGCAAAACCCTGTCCGTTGCCTTCCTTCTTTAAAGTGTTGACAGATAAGAGAGTGCAGTTTGACTATTGGTGGATACCTTAGAGTCCATTTGGTGGGCTGAGTAAATCAAGTCTGACATTCATCAAGAAGGCAAGACACAAAAACACTATTTTCAGACTCTTTCTGAACTTCTAAAATGGAGTATAAGAAAAGGAAAGGGCGAAGTTGAATTTTTTTTACTTGTGTAGAGAGCACATTTCTTATGCGACCTACAGTCTTTGCACGTGCTACTTGGCCATGGTGATCCGTGAAAAAATTGGGACTTTTGCAATTGGTAATTTTCACCATCTGTTTGGGTGGAAAAAAAGGCTTCGCTTGTCCTCCCCTCACAAAAGTATAATTGCTAAATAATCATGAGGTAAACATATAGGGTTACTTGCAAAAGGCTCGAAAGCTTCCATTACCAAGGTGTTTTCCGTTATTTGTAAAATTCATGCTGGCCCACATCTGGTTTAAAAATTCCAGCAAGATATATTTCTACTTGACCCAAGTGAAAAACCATGACGTTGGTGTGATTGGAAGGAAAATAGGAAATTATGCGAGCAATGAGAAGCCATATAGGTGGTCATTACAACCCTGGCGGTCGGTGTTAAAGCGGCGGTAAAACCGCCAACAGGCCGACGGAAAAAAATTGAATTACGAATGTGGCGGAAACCGCCAACATAGACTGCCACTTTAACACTCCGACCGCCAAGGGGGTACAAACAAACACCGCAGTGGTAACCACCAACAGACAGGTGGAAGACAATGTACCGCCCACATTATTACAAGCCACCAATCCACCACCTTTTCCGGGGCGGATACACAGCGAACAAAAACACGGCAGAAACAGGACGTGGAAGGGAAAACACTCACCTCTACACATCCCACGAGGATCCAGGATGCCATGGAACCAGAACTTCAGATTCTTCCAGCCTTTATCTTCCTGCTCCTCTACCAGGAGCACGAACGCCGGTGGCGAAGACCACGGTGAGTACTGCACCTACGACACAGGGGAGGGAAAAAACAGTGACACACACACGCAACACGCAACACTCCCACCCCCACCCTCACCCACGACAACACACACACACTAATACATCATGATACATCACAGTTACACAGTTACCCCCCAAACCCCCCTGGAAGAATGCAAGGATAAAAGGAAATGAGTCGAATGATTGTAATATATACGAAGACAGTATTCAAAAATATATACATATATTAAGACATTCACACTATAAACAACTATATACACCAAGAATCCAAGTTCAAGGTATTCCACTATCATAGTCCGTGGACCACTGGGCCCAAAAGGCATGGGCGAGGCCCACACTCAATACCCGAACAAGACGGAGAGAACACTGCTGGGGCATCAGATAGAAATAAAACAGGCACCTCAGTGGGAAGGGAAGGGGCGGGCACCTCAGCCGGATGAGTGCACGATGCCAGATCCACGAGGGGGCTCCATGCCCACTGTTCAATCCTGGGGAGTGCAAAGCCACAGTCTCTCAAGTCTCTACAGTAGGTGGTTTACCCACTGCTATATCCTGGGGAGTGCAAAGACACAGGGGGTCATTCCGACCCTGGCGGTCCATGACCGCCATGGCGGAGGGCGGCGGAAGCACCGCCAACAGGCTGGCAGTGCTTCCTGGGCTCAGAAAAGGGGAACCGGCGGTTTCCCGCCGGTTTTCCCCTGGCCCAGGGAATCCTCCATGGCGGCGCTGCTTGCAGCACCGCCATGGGGATTCCGACCCCCTTCCCGCCAGCCTGTTTCTGGCGGTGTCCACCGCCAGAACCAGGATGGCGGGAACGGATGTCGTGGGGCCCCTGGGGGCCCCTGCACTGCCCATGCCACTGGCATGGGCAGTGCAGGGGCCCCCTAACAGGGCCCCACAAAGATTTTCACTGTCTGCTTTGCAGACAGTGAAAATCGCGACGGGTGCCACTGCACCCGTCGCACCCCTGCAACTCCGCCGGCTCCATTCGGAGCCGGCTTCCTCGTTGCAGGGGCTTTCCCGCTGGGTCGGCGGACGGCCTTTTGGCGGTCGCCCGCCGGCCCAGCGGGAAAGTTGGAATGACCGCGGCGGTCTTTTGACCGCGGTGCGGTCATTCGGCGGTAACCGCATGGCGGGCGGCGACCGCCGCCCGCCGCGGTTAGAATGACCGCCACAGTCTCTCAAGTCTCTAGAGTGGGTGGTTTGCCCACTGATATATCCTGGGGAGTGCAAAGCCACAGTCTCTCAAGTCTCTACAGTGGGTGGTGTGCCCACTGTTCAATCCTGGGGAGTGCAAAGCCACAGTCTCTCAAGTCTCTACAGTGGATGGTTTGCCCACTGTTCAATCCTGGGGAGTGCAAAGCCACAGTCTCTCAAGTGGATAACATTCTCCACTGGTTCTGGAGGGGGCTTTGTGCCCAGAGTGCTTCATCCTGCCAATGACTGTGTGAGTGGATGTGTTACTCCACTGGTTCTGGAGGGGGCTTTGTGCCCAGAGTGCTTCATCCTGCCAAGGACAGAGGTAGTGGATTTGATACTCCACTGGTTCTGGAGGGGGCTTTGTGCCCAGAGTGCATCATCATGCCGGTGGCAGCCTCAGTAGCGTCGGAATCATTGGCGCTCACTGGCCTGCAGTGCTGCTTGTGGCGGTGTCCTGGGCAGCGGGGCTGCTGGCGGCGGTGTCCTGGGCAGCGGTGCTGCTGGCGGTGGTGTCTTGGGCAGCGGGGCTGGTGGCGGCAGTGTCCTGGGCAGCAGTGCTGCTGGCGGCGGTGTCCTGGGCAGCGGTGCTACTGGCGGCAGTGTCCTGGGCAGCGATGCTGCTGGCGGCGGTGTCCTGGGCAGTGGGGCTGGTGGCGGTCTTGTACGCCGTGCAGATCTTCCCAGACTTGCCGGTTTTACCGTGCCCCTTCCCCACCTTGGATGGTGGCGCAGCTGTCTCCACACCCCCAACTGTACCCCTGGGAGCGGCTTTGGTGGCTGATTTCTTTCACCTCTCCCGCCGGGCACTTGCCAACTTTTTATCCTTTACAGGTGGGAGACTGTCTGTGCTCTGGCTCCTTGCCACACTGGCTGCCCTGCTGCCTGGCGCACTCCACAAGCCGGTTACTACTGGCACCACTGGTCCCTGAGATGTTGTGGCTGAGGTGCTGGGTTGGGACCTGGAGAGTCGGGCCCTAGGAGACTGAAGGGATGGGGGAGGTGAGGGAAAGAGGTCATGGTTGGACAGGAAAAGTTTCATAGGAACACTGGGACGGGTAGATGGAGGGGGTTTGGGAGTGGAGGAAGAGGTAGTGGTTGTGGGAGGTGTAGATTTGGTGACTTTGGGAGAAGGTGCATGGGCTGGAGGTTGTTGTTTGGTGGATGGCTGTTGTGTGGGTGTGTGGCTGCGTTTGTGTACCTTGGGAGGTGGCTTCACAGACACTGGGAAAGGACACAGGGGACGTGTGAATGGTAGTGAGGGTGGTGACTGCACGTGAGCGGGGTGTGGTGGTGGGTGTGCTGGTGATGGACGTAGTGGCTGAGGATGTAGTGCATGCAAGTGTGAGTGGAGACGAGACAGGGAGGGAGGAGGGAGTCACAGTGGAGGCAGTGGATGTTGGTGTCTCTGCATGTGTGTGATACTTGCGTGATTACCTGTGGGATGTGTGGTGCTTATGTGTGCCAGAGCTTCCCTTGTGTTGAGATGTGTGCATACTGGTCTGATGGTGTGCTTGGGATAGGCTGAGGTACAGGGGTTTGGGTCTGGGTGGAGGAAGTTGGAGGGGGAGGATAGAGACAGGGACAATGGCTGCCATCAGTGCTGAGGCCAGAGTCTGAAAAGCTCACTGATGGGCTGCCTGACCAGAGTGAATGCCCTCCAGGTATGCATTGGTTTGTTGCAACTGCCTCTATACACCCTGGGTGGCATTCAACATGGTAGACTGCCCAACAGTGAGGGACCTGAGGAGGTCAATGGCCTCTTCACTGAGGGCAACAGGGGTGACAGGTGCAGGGGCTGAGGTGCCTGGGGCGAAGGAGATGCCCACCCTCCTGGGTGAGCAGGCACGGGACACACGCTGGCGAGCTGCTGGGAGGGAAGTGCTGGTAGGGGGGGTGGTGGCTGTACCTGTAGATATGGGGGGCACAGATGGGCCCACCACCGCAAGGGAGCTCCCATCAGAGGAGGAGTCCGTCTCGCTGGTGTCAGCTCCTGTCTCCGCCGTGGAGCTCCTCTCGCCCTCCGTCCCACTGGTAAATTCAGACTCCGTAGTGTCGCTCTCCAGGGCCATGTGGGATGCAGCTCCCTCCAGCTCCGGTGCCACTGCTCCTCCGCCTGATGATGCTAATGCACACAAGAACAGGGAGACCACAAAAAGGGGGTGGAAGACAGAAGAAAGACATGTTGAGTGCATGCAATAACTCAACCGTTGGTGGACACTACAGGCACAGAAGCCCCCTGCACTACGCCGCACACTTGGAGTTCCCTATTCAATCCCAGGGACATGGGTTACAAGGCTATGCCCGATTGCTGCACACATGGATGTCACAGGAGCCTGACTAGGTGTAGTTGGCACTGTACACAGGTGGGGTGGGGTGCCACAGAGCCTGCCTTAAGAAGGCTCCTTGCCTACTAAACTCGCCCTGGCCTAGGGGAACCCACAGCCCACCTCCCCCACCCAGACACCTACAATGCGCGCTGAATCAGCAGAATTAGAGTGTACTCACCCCCTTGCGGCTGCTGTGATGCCTTCAAGCGCCCATCCAACTCCAGATACACCACCGCCAGGATCCTGAACATCAGGGGGGTCCTGGTGCAACGGGCACCCCTCCCACATTGGGAGGCCATCCCCAGCTGGGCCTCCGCAGTCTTCTTGCTCCAGCTGCGAATGTCCTCCCATCTTTTCCGGCAGTGGGTGCTCCGTCTGTGGTAGACCCTCAGGGTCCGGACTTCCTTGGCGATGGCACGCCAAATGTCCTTCTTCTTGTGGGCGCTGACCTACAGGAATAGTACAGGGGAAAAAGATAAGTTATTACAGTCCGCACCGTCACAGTAATTGGCCCGCATCCCCACCCTTGCCATGACACACATGCACTCACCATTGTTTCATGCACACCTCATTCTCACCCCCCCATCTTTCATCCACACCACTCCACACAGGCATTGCCCATACAGCATGCTCACAGTGTACTTACCTGTTTGTCTGGAGGGCCATAGAGTAGCGTGTACTGGGGGAGGACCCCATCAACGAGTTTCTCCAACTCCTCCGTGCTAAAGGCAGGGGCCCTTTCCCCAGACACACGAGCCATTGTCTCTTCCAGACTGAGGTCACAGCAGCACTTGCAGTGTAGGTCCTCTCCTGTCGAAGATCAGGTATCAAGTGATTGAACAGAGAGAAAATGGCAGTCACGTCCGTGGCGGTGCTTACCGTCACCGCCGGCGTACATCGTCATTGGCTCCTGGGACCCATAGGGTCCAATGTTAACCAATGCAGGATTGTTTTTTTTTCCCACTTTACAGGTCAGGCAGCCGCCATTTCATGGGCCCACATGCCAATATTTTGGACTGCGTCACACATATCTATGCCTTGCCTAACCACTCATACAGGCAGATGTCGATTTGCTAATATTTCAGAGTAAGCTGTGTTTACGTACCTCAGAGTTGGTTGACTCTCTGCTCGCTGTTCTCCTCCATAGGCACCGTCCGCTGGGGCATGTGAGGAGATGGTGGCATCCTCCGGTGTACAGACTGCTGGTGGACCTGTCGACAATGGAGGAGCGACATGTGATCATCACCTACAGACTTGATCGTGCCACAATCCAGGAACTGGGTGTCCAGTTGGAGCCAGACCTGAAGTCAGCTATCCGCCATCCCACAGGAATCCCCCCTCAAGTGCAGGTGCTGTCAGTACTCCATTTCCTAGCAAGTGGGTCATTTCAAACTACAGTGGCCATTGCAACAGGGATATCCCAGCCTATGTTTTCCAACGTGTTGTACAGAGTGTTGTCTGCCCCACTGAAACACATGCGGAGCTACATCGTTTTCCCTCAGGTGGAGGATTTGCCTACAGTGAAAGGTGATTTCTATGCCCTGGGACATAACCCCAACATCAGAGGTGCCATTGATGGGACACATGTGGCCTTGGTCCCCCCCGCAGGAGTGAACAGGTGTACAGAAACCGGAAGAGTTACCATTCTATGAATGTGCAGATGGTGTGTTTGGCAGACCAGTACATCTCCCATGTGAATGCCAAATTCCCTGGCTCAGTGCATGACGCTTACATCTTGAGAAATAGCAGCATCCCTTATGTGATGGGGCAACTCCAGAGGCACCATGTGTGGCTATTAGGTGAGGACATGGACACAATACAGTGTGACTAGTTGTCTGGGTCTGGGGATGTCCCTATGAGTTAGTGTGTGTCTAACAGTTGTCCCTCGCCATTTGCAGGTTACTCTGGTTACCCCAACCTGTCATGGCTACTGACCCCAGTGAGGAATACCAGGACAAGGGCAGAGGAATGCTACAATGAGGCCCATGGGCGAACTAGGAGGGTTATAGAGAGGACCTTCAGCCTCCTGAAGGCCAGGTTCCGGTACCTTGATATGACAGGTGGTTCCCTATTCTACTCACCAAAGAAGGTGCGCCAGATCATCGTAGCCTGCTGTATGCTTCACAACTTGTCTTTGCGACGACAGGTGCCTTTTCTGCAGGAGGATGGCCCAGATGGAGGTGTTGTGGCAGCTGTGGAGCCTGTGGACAGTTAAGACGAGGAAGCAGAAGAAGAGGACATCGACAACAGGAACACGGTGATCCTGCAATACTTCCAGTGAGACACAGGTAAGAAGACAACACAGCCTGCTACATCTGATTTAATTCTACTACCTCTCATCTGTCTGTCATTTTCACCCAGAGTATGGTCACTGAGTTGTCACTTTCCCTTACGATTTCACACATGTGGGTCCCACTGTGTGACATCTGCTTTGTTTCCGCATGGACTAGAGCTGTGTGACATAGGTATGTTGACATTATGGGGGTTATTCTAACTTTGGAGGAGGTGTTAATCCGTCCCAAAAGTGACGGAAAAGTGACGGATTTACCACCAGCAGTATTACGAGTCCATTATATCCTATGGAACTCGTAATACGGCTGGTGGTATATCCGTCACTTTACCGTCACTTTTGGGACGGATTAACACTCCTCCAAAGTTAGAATAACCCCCTATATTTGATATAGCATTTTGCCACTGTTATTGCAAATACACATTTTCGAAAGCACAGACTGACTCCAGATTGTTTTTTTATTTCAGAGTGTTAATTTAAGTGCTCAATAGTGGAGGGGGTTGTAAAATGGTCAGGGGTGATGGTGGAGGAATGTCCATGGCAGAGTCCAGTCTATTAGTCTCACAGGTGCATTGTCCAAAGGGGCATAGGAAGTGGAGCTGGGGCAGTTTAAGTATGGACAGGGTGACAAAGTGGGACAGAAGGATGACAATCAGGGTGGTCTCATTTCTTGGCGGGGGTCTTGGCATTGTTCTCTGTCTTTGTCCTGGATCTCCTGGACTGTTTGTGGGGTGGTTCTCCATCTGCAGGGGCTGGGGTGCTGGTGTGGTGGTCTTGTGGCAGTGCCTCCTGTCCACTAGCGCTGGTGGAGGTGGTGGGCAGTTCATCGTCCAGGCTAGTGTCAGGGGCCCCTTGTTGTGCCACAGTGTCCCTCCTGGTGTTGACGAGTTCCTTCAGCACCCCTACAATGGTGCCCAGGGTGGAATTGATGGATTTGAGTTCCTCCCTGAAGCCAAATACTGTTCCTCCTGCAGCCGCTGGGTCTCCTCAAACTTGGCCAGTACCGTTGCCATCGTCTCTTGGGAATGGTGGTAGGCTCCCATGATGTTGGAGAGGGCCTTGTGGAGAGTGGGTTTCCTGGGCCTGTCCTCCCCCTGTCGCACAGCTGCCCTCCCAGTTCCCCTGTGTTCCTGGGCCTCTGGCCCCTGAACCGTGTGCCTACTACCACTGCCCCCAGGTCCCTGGTGTTGTTGGGGTGGTGGGTTAGCCTGGGTTCCCTGTAGTGGTGGACACACTGCTGATTGACATTTCCGTGTCCTGGGGACAGAGGTATGGGACCGCTGGGTGGGTGCTGTGCTGGTGTTTCCAGAGGGGGCAAGCTCTGTAGTGGCCTGTGCCAGTGTGAGGGGAACCGACTGTCCCCAGGTCCCAGATGGACCGGGCTGGTCATCTAGATCCAGTTGGACAGAGCTGCTGTCATCACTGTGGGCCTCTTCTGTGGGTGGAGTGGACATATCTGGACCCTCCTGTCTGGTGACGTTGGGTAGGGGTCCTGCGGGGGTGTAAAGGCATGATTATTGCATCTGAGTGTGCCATGGTGTGCAATGGGTGGGTGACTGTGTACCCCAGTGCTTGCATTCCTGTGTAGGACCTTGTGTGATAGCGGTTTAGGGGGGTGTATGGGTGTGTGTAGTGGCCATGCATTGGTGATGGGTGTCCATGCTTTGGTGTTACATGCAGGGCTTGAGGTTGGGATGTGTGGTTTGTGATATTGGGACATACGTGAGGAGTTGGAGTGATGGGGTGAGGGCGAGGGTGGGGGTATGTGATAGCATGCAGGTGGGTGGGGGGTGTAATAGTTAAGATTTGACTTACCAGAGTCCATTCCTCCAGCTACTCCTGCGAGGCCCTCAGGATGCAGTATAGCCAAGACCTGCTCCTCCCATGTTGTTAGTTGTGGGGGAGGAGGTGGGGGTCTGCCGCCAGTCCTCTGAACCATGATGTGGTGTCTTGAAACCACGGAACACACCTTCCCCCGTAGGTCGTTCCACCTCTTCCTGATGTCATCCCGTGTTCTTGGGTGTTATCCCACTGCGTTGACCCTGTCCACGATTTTTCGCCATAGCTCCATCTTCCTAGCTATGGTGGTGTCCTGCACCTGTAATCCGAATAGCTGTGGTTCTACCCGGATGATTTCCTCCACCATGACCCTGAGCTCCTCCTCAGAGAACCTGGGGTGTCTTTGCCGTGCCATGTGGTGGTGTGGGTGATGTGTGGGGTAGTGTGTGTTGTGATGTGTGGGGTGATATTTAGAGGTGTGTTGTGTGAGGTGCGTGGATGTTGTGTGAGTGATGGTGTGGAGTGCCTGTGGATGCTAGTTTGTAGATGGTGGTGTCTCTCTCTGGCCCCCAGTCGCAATTGTTGACATAAGGGTTTGTGGGTGATGTGGGTGTGTGGTTTATATTGTGTTGGGTGTTTGGGAGTGGTGTGTGTATGTGTATCTGGTGTGTGTATTTCGAAATGTCCAATGTGGTAGTGTTTTGTAAGTGAATGTGTATTTTGAGCGTGGCGGTGTGTACCGCCATTGGAATACCGCGGTTGAAAGACCGCCGTGTGGATTCGTGGGTCGTGATAGTGTGGGCGTATTCCTGTTGGCGTGACGGTGGAGGTTTTGTTATCGCCAGTTTATCACTGACCTTTGATGTGGCAGACTTGTGTGGGTGTCTGGATTTTGGCAGATTCCGAGCTGTGGGTCATTATGAACGTGGTGGAATTCCGCAGTCGTGGCGGTGTGTTGGCGGTCTTCTGCACGGCGGTAAGTGGCTTTTACCACCAATGTTATAATGACCCCCATAATCTTGATTTACTCTAGATTATACAAAAAATTAGGCAAAGTTTTATTAAGGAACATTTTAGATGGAAGATTTTCAACAAAATAATTTGCATTACATATAATTGAAATTCAAACACAGAGACATCGTGATTTCCTCCGATTCAAGCGATCTTTTACCAATAACGTGATTAGAACCTTGGGCACCAGATTCTAAACTCTTCTACTAAAATATAGCTTGTTCCTATAATTACTCGCATTTGCTTGGGCCAAAGCGTACTTTGCTAGGTCAAGGTGATAGGACCCAACTCCCTGGTGTACTTTGAAGTGGCAGGAGGACCATACCTCTTGATTTAAAGAATTTATTGTTGCATCAGTCATCTAATTATATCTCTCTCCTATTGATGTGTCAAGCAGTACCTGTGCCTATGACTTTAATGGCATATCTTCTCTTGTTCAGACAGTAGCCTGTTTAGACGTGCCACTAGGTGGCACCACTAAGCAAATGTATATCTGCACCAACACTCAATGCTTTAAGAGACTGTTGATCTCTCTCCGATATATTGAGATATATATTTCTACACTTCATAGTATAAAACCGTTACCTTCCCACCTTTCCCAGACTACGAAATATTGTGATCGACTGCTGGCTTGCAAAGAGTGCCATTGGCCCTTATCCAACTAACTAGTTTTTCTTTTGTCGAACTGGGGCTTCCAAGATTAATTGTCAGAGGGTCTGACCCCCAAGTAGTCTAAATTCTTGACCCACCTGTCCATCACGATTTTATTTTTTAATGAGAGATGGGGATTTAAGGCCATAAACATAGATTTTTTGGCATTTATTTTGAGCCCCTGCTCATACAAAACATGGCAAACTTATCTAGTAGTGCCTGTAGACTCAGAGAGGTGTGTGGCAGGAATAGAGTATTGTCAGTGAACAGCAGCACCAAGGTGCAGGCATTTGCTAGTTTTGAGGAGTCATGCTGGCAGCTATTCACCCACCCTACCACACCATTTATATGCAGACAAAACAATGTGGGGGTCAATACACGCTCTTGTGTAACCCCACATTTTATAGCGATCCTGTTGGTCAATCCCCCTTGATGGTTCCATCTGACTTGTGCATAAGTGTCAGTGTGCAATCTAAACAGAATGTGCAGAAGATCTTCCAGGACAGCATATTATCTGACCACTTCCCATAGGCTTCCCCTAGGTACTAAGTTAAATGCGGCCCTCATGTCCATAAAGGCCAGATACAAATGGTCTTTCCCTAGGGTGATATACTTCCAGCAAATGACTGAGAACTGGAACACTTGGTCGATTGTGTTTGTTAACGCGTCCCTTTATGATAATTTATTACACATCAGGACTCATTTTAGGCCAATGAATGTTTTGACCCAGTTGAGAGACACCTTAGGACGAGATAGCTAATCAATATGTCAATCAATACGTCAATAATGTCATCAATATTTATCACAACAATACATTTCACTTTAGTCAAAGTCATTAATAAATTCAAAACACTACCATGACCTTGCAGTCATGAATAACCACACCAGTTTATTGGAATTTTATGAGTTTTATTCCCTATTGTTTATAATTCTAAAAGCAGATGCGTCAATCTCAAAACCAAAAATCATAATAGCATAGTCACGATATGGCAACTCTGATAAGATTTCATTAAGGCGAGAATCACAAACATCAGAACATAACACGGCGTGAACATAGATCAGTTTAGCAACGTGTCAATTATGCATCAGTTCAACAAAGCATAGATTCGGTCGTTTGTCTATTTGCGTCAGCTTTGTGAACACCTGTCCTAACCACTGATTAGCATTGGACTGTTGGGCTTCATGCAAAACAATTTAGAACACCCATTTGGAAAACATCTAACTATGGTCTCTGTCAAAATAAGCAGTTGGTACCTAGAAAGGAAAAGCAAACAGACAAATCACAAATGCATTGTCATAGTTACCCTCCAAAGTTAGGTTAGCACACAGGTTCAGTCTTTGTCTTCAGGACATCAGTAAACTCGCCATCAATCAGAACTCTGCTCCGGGGCATCAAAGGGGCACTTCCTTCATAAGGAGGTAAAGTGTAAAATGGGCAATCTAAGGACAAGGATGGTTCTAAACAAACCAAAAGTCACCACACAGAGTGACAAAGTTTCTGGATAAAATCAATAACATTCCCTAACCCACCTAAATGGCTCCTGTGTCATGGGTTTTTATCCCTTTTTTGTTGTATATACCCCCAAAATTCTATTGGACAGTTATTATACCCCACTATCTTTAACCTATCAGAAAAAACATTAGGTCACCTATCTTTCACCCCATATTATTTTACAAGTCTCTCATTGGTTCTCCTGTTCGGTGTCTTCAGAGGTGGCACGTCCGGTATGATTTAATCTTTCTGTAATTCTTTGCACATCTTTTGGTCAGTAGCTCCATTGTCTTCACCGGTTTGAATGACCTTGTACATTACATTAATCTACACTGTTTCATTTTGTTTTAATATCACCCTACAAGCAATGAAGAATGCATGAGAACGGATCTAGCATGGTTACATTCAGCTTCTAGTTTTGAAGCAAACAAGTGCTCATGTCCTTTTGCGAGTCAGCACACTGCAAGATAGGAGAAATACATTTAATATGAGAGCCAAGCAGCTAAGCTTTGGCTCATGCTAATTTAAGGCCTACAAGGATTTCAGCATAAATTCAATACCATAATGATTAATAATTAGTATAGAACTTATTCAGTATAATGAATCGTAAACATTTTAGTCATCGTTGTTAGTCAACGTATACATTGGCGGCCACTCCCCGTGGTCACATTTCAGGTGCACGTTTAAGCAAAATTACTATTACAGTTTCTATGCGGCATTATCACACATTAATTTATAAACATTTCATGTTAATATAGATTATATAAGCTACGTTCTCTCATGTTTATATTCTCACAGAACCCTGCCTGAAAGTCCAACAGGATCTGTTGATCTCTCATCCAGCTCTGGAGTCGGAGAGTACTTGCCTGGGGAAAATTGCTTGGGTGCTATTAATAAGGCTAATTGTTCTGTACTTTCTTGGATTGTTTTTTGCCCCCTTCTTGTGAGTGAGGACGTTAATGGCCCCATGTCAGATTTTAAGGAGATCTTCTCCCCCACCTATGGCATTGCTAAGGGTGTTCAAGTAAGGAATCCATACAGCAGGCCCAGAGGAAGAAGTCACTTGGTATACTATTTGGGCCAGGTGAATTTCCCCTTTGCATCAGTTGTATAGCTAGCACAGTTTCTTTAAGTGAAAATATGGACGTAATGGTTTGGGTGATTCAGTGTCCTGCCCGGGTTAGATTATACTCATTGCCACCATGTAGGCTTAGCAAGCAATTATCCCTTTCTTTAAAGAGACTAGTAAAATGGACTACCCATTGTACAGCTGAAACAATGAGTCTGGTTGGGGTGAATCGACTGCCTACCAAAGGCGATAATAAAATGCTTGTGTCACCTTCCTTTGAATGATATCTGTTAATTCAACCCAGTGAGCCTCATTTGCCCTCGGACGTGATTTGTAAGCCTTAATAGCATTGATTATTTCAAGTGTGTTGCCTTTTTTAACAGCTTGGGTCAAACCCAATTTTGCCTCTCTACATTCATTTGTGAATCATGTGTAGGATATATTCCTGGTCATCATCTTCCTGGTACAATTCCTAAAGATAGGTTTTAAAGTGTCAAAAAAGTATAAGTGGATTTGAACAAATTTGAACCTACAAGGATTAATTTGAGCATGTAGGTTAAAGAAAGCCACAAAGGCTTGATATATTTTACCCAGAGATTTGTCATTGTTAATGTTACTATCCCACTTTACGCTTTTAAAGTTGTTTGTAACAGTCAGTGGTGCCGCACAGATATTAATATTGTGATCATGGGGTATAGAAAATACATAAGCAGAAAGGTCTGGTGCAAGAGCATTATGGACATTATCTTGGTGAAATATTACCACCATATCGCCCAGAAGGTGCCACAATCTTAAATCCAGGAGTATATAGTCTTTATGACTTATAGACCTGCCACTTTTTAAAGTTAGTTTGGCAGGGTGGTCTGATTTGGTACGCCCATTGGTTGCTCTCATACCATATTCCAAGGTCAAATTGAAAAATTCGCTAGCAACTTTAGTCCATTTATTCACTGGTTTGGCCAGGGGCTCGGGTATTCCCCACTCCTCGTCTTCTGTAGCCTGCAGAGTTGATAAAGGCTCAAAGGGTTCAAAGCTAGTATTACAGTCCCCTGCACCACTACCGGCCAGGCCTGCTGGATTGGCTCTAGAATGGTTTGAAGAGTGTGTAAGGTATGTGATTCTAGGTAACATGGTACTGATCCAATCTAAATATTTATCACTACAATGTGTCTATACAACATAATAGGAATATCCCACAGAGTCAATTGATGCCTAGAATATTTTACAGCCAGAATTTAACACTGGGACCTTACAGGGAATTCTTTACTTTACCTAGATCAGTAAGCCCCCCTTGGCCCACCCGGAGTTGCAGGGATGGCATTGTTATACAATGTTAAATAGCCCGAGCTATACGCTTGTTACTTTGCCCACTTTTCCTGGAATAAGATAATGTGAAATATAACAATGAATTCACTCCAATCTAAGTCAGTGAGTTTTGTATTAGTGCCAGCTAGTATCCAAGACAATAGTTTAACTTGTCCACCCAACCCATCCTTTGGGACATCAACGTTTGCCGAGTGCAACACAGCTGGGGAGAGACTTTGTGAATTGATCATATTAATCATATGTTCCCCTTAACAGTTTTCACCCCTTACCCAAAGCTGGACCTGCTGTAGGTATTCTACAACTGAGGTGCTCATGGAGCATTGTCTATTTACGCCATTGCTTTGCCCTTCAGCTGGCATCAAGCTGAAAATGCTAGAGCCTTCTATTAAAAATTCAGCCAGGAGGTGGAATTTTAGGTGAATGAATGAGCCGTTGGTTGTTTCAGATCTAAGTTCCGTGCTAATTAAACCATTAATGAATTCATTGCTAAAGAATCCTACACCTATACATTTTGACCCACCGGCCGCGTTCACATCCCACTTTTTGGGAATGTGGCCGCAGGGTAGGTCTCCGTTCACGGACCTTCGTGCAGAATAGTGAGTACCTTTGCGCCCACAGAGCTTTTTTCTGTTTTCCTTAGAACAACCAGATACTAGCTGTAATATAGATGCTCACGCCTGTTGGTTGCTCATGTTAGAGTGAGCAATAGATGGCTCTACTCTACTTACATTTCTGTTATCATGATGTTTTGCACACAATTAACTATCCATGGACTTAGATGGTTATTTTCATGCACACTCTAGAACAAGTAACATATGATTCTGCTTACTCTGCATTTTTTATTGACAAATATCTAACAAAGAGGATACGACTACTTTCTGTATTATGTTCAGCTTTTGGCCTCTATATCTTTACATTTTTTGGTTTATTCATTATTTCTATTGGCTCTTGGTATTGACACAGAGGTTGGGCAGAGTGAAGACATTGTGCCTCGTCAAGATTATACCTGCCAACTACATATATATTGCCTGCATAGTTTACATGGTTTGTCTAGCATTCAATCATGTGCATTAGTATTGAGATTAAACTATTATCTGTCATTTATCCCCGAAGATATAACCCTAACATGTATTTTACTGGCAGTACCACTAACACTCTTCTTGTATTTGTGTAGAAGCAATGATAGTCCTATGGTACCCATATTCCCATGGAGCTCCTTCCCTAATAGAGTATGGTGAGCAGTTATTACCTTTAGTTTTCCTTTCCACCTAGCATGGCAGCATGTCATCACCGAGTACCACAACACTTTTCGTACACCTAATGTGTTTGTTTTTGATTCCATTTCTGTTGGTCTATACATTTTGTTTTGTTTCCATAGGTCCTCTTCTATCTAGACTGTTGGATGCGTAGCTTTTTGAGTAAGTTAACTCAAGATCCCTCACACAAATCCCTTGACACAATGTGGTATTCAGTGTAGCTTATGAGAAGTTTATTGCATTGGTCCTGATGAAGCTCCATTTGATCCGTAGGGACTTCTTAGGTGTGAAACATGTTGATCATCACTAGTGGTTGAAAGAAGACCCTTCTTCCACCCCACTGTGTTTTGGTAGAGTGGTAAAACAACATCTCCATTCCACTCCCTAGTGTTTTTAACGTTGACCAAGGCCCTTTATGATCAATAAAATATTGTTTTTTGACGTTCTCGACCCCATTTTAACTTTTCTCTGTCCAGATCCTTTTTGCCTTTAGGTTTAAATTTATACCTACTTGCTCTAAACACGGCACAAACCACCAATCAAGATCTCCAACAAAGAGTCCCCTAGCGGGGCACATCCTTTGGTGTCCCTCTGGTGGGGGTGAGGGTGTTCCTGGGGCTTGGGGTGAGCACCTGGGGACCTATTCCATGGTGTCTGACCATGGAAATTAGTCAACAGATCCCCTAACGCCTGTCTGACCCAGGCATTAAATAATGGTGCTAAGGAAGCTTAGCATCATTATTTAGCCTCTCCTTCCACCCGTGCATCATTTTAGCACAGGGGGATAAATATGGGGCTATGGGGATAGCACCATGTTTTGGATGAGAACGCTTACCTTGCATTTCTTTGATGCAAGGTAGGTTCACTCATAAAAAAGGGTGCACACGCCTATATTTTGATGTCAGACCACAAAAAAAGTATAAACATGGGCCTTAGTCTCTCCTAAATGGAAGTAGAAAATCTCCAGTGAGACGAGTCAAAGGGCTGTAGCTGAAGACAGTTCCATGAGGCTGGATACCCCTTTGGTAAAGTACAGGAGAACAGGATTTACTGCTGGGGTGAAGAACGTAGTGGGAAAACCTGCTCAGTCAAATCGATCCATGATCCACTTCAGGCGTATAGGTGAGAAGGTTGGTCCAGGTCTATTACTAGTTCTCCAAGCACTTTTTAGCCAAAACAAAGCCATTTTTGGACTTTGGTTATCTAGTCACCTTCAGTACCACTTCCAAGGGTGCAGGACTGCTACGGCACTACTAGGAGGGTCAGAACTCAGTCAGGCTGGGTTCAGATGTGGGATCAAGGTGAAGGGAGCCCTTTGTTTCCCTGAGGTTCAGATCAGGAGGCCAGCAAACTAGCCCTTTGAAGTCACTTTGTTGGGCCTGGTTTAATTTTCAGGTCCTGTACTTCTTCCTCTCTCAAAAGGGCAGCAGGGCAGAAACGCATCAATTCATCAAGGCAGCAGCAGGTCAGCAGTCCAACAGGGAGGCACTTCTTTCAGCAGCACAGCAGTCCTTCTACCTAGCAGAGTACCCACAGGCCCAGAAGTGTACTGAAGAGTTGGTCTCTCAGACCCTATCTTTATAGCCTGGATCCCTTTTCTGGAAGCTGGGTGAAGCTGCTAGACAGTGGTTCTGAAGTGCATGGAATTTCCTGACTACTCTCCCTGGCTCTAAGCTGGCTGCAGTGACAATCTGGAGGTGATAAGTCCTTTATGTGAAGGCAGAGCACTCCTTCTTCAGTTGCAAGTGGGGCTCTGCTTAGCTCCACTTTCCATCATGCCAGCAGATTGCCCATTTAGGCACACCTACTCCCTATATTGGTTAGCAATGATACAGTGCACCTTAGGCCAACAAACATAAGGTTATAAAAATGGAGGAGAAGAGGCAAAAAGGTAGGAGAAAGACCACTCAAAGGATGACAGGTCTAGCACATTGCTGCCCCCCCCACCAGCTGAGAGTTCTCTTCACTAAGTCGGAAAAACCTGGATAGACCACCAGCATTTGAGTGGTCTGACCCAGGATTGTGTTCCACTATAAAGTCAATTCCCTGTAGGGATATGAACGACCTCAACAATTTTGAATCCTCATTCTTTTTTGCATGAGCTACCTGAGGGGTCTATGGTCAGTTTGAACCTGGAAGTGAGTCCCCAACAACTATCGCCTCAGCTTCTTTAGTGCCTAGGACACAGAAAAGGACTCTCTCTCTCAATAGCACTCCATCTCTGAAAAGTGGTCTTCTAGAGATAAATATTACAGGTTGGTCTAGCCCCTATCTCCGTATTTAGCTGTAATAGGACTGACCCTATATCATGCTCTGAGGCATCTGCCTAGACAACAAACACCTGGGGAAAACATTGGGGGCCTTGATCACAGGGGCTATGCACATGCCTGGTTAATGGAGTCAAAGGCTTTCTGAGAAGCCTCTGTCCAGATCACCTTCTTGGGCTGCTTCTTGGAAGTCAGAACAGTCAAATGGGCAACAATGGTACTATATCCCTTGACAGGCCTCATGTAATAGCCAGAGAGGCCTCAGAAGAGCCTCACTTCTGTCTGTGTTTTTAGGGGCTTCTAGGCCGAAAAGTCTATATCTTGGCAAGAAGGGTCTTCACTTTTTCCCTGCCTACAGGATGTCACAAATAAGTAAACCACAGACCCTTGCCCTATCTGACACTTACTGACTTTTGATAGTCAAGCATGACTGCTGCAGAACCTGAAGCACTGCAGGTGAAATAGGTGACCCTGCCAGGTGCAGCTGGGATCAGGCCAGGGGAGAGGTTGACACCCTCCACTAACCCATCATGCTCATTGGATGAAAGGAGATCAGGGAGAGGTTTACTCCCCTCCTCGTCCCCCTCATCTGTCACCAGCAGCATGGTGAACTCAGACCTCTCATTGTGGGGTTTGAAGCAGTAGAGGTGGAGAAACTAAGGAGGTTTCAGGGGGTCTTGAGGTTCACCGGGTAGGTGGACTCCCCCTTCCTTTTCACCACCTCATAGGGCCCAGTCCTGTGGTTCTGGAGAGCCCTGGATTCCGCTGGCTTCATCACATGCACTTCCTGTCAAGGCTGGAATTCCACCATGTTAGCTACTTGGTCATAACATTGCTTCATTACCTCCTGGCTAGCGTCTCACATGCCTTCTTCCAGTACATGGCCGTCTGGTTCCTTGGGCCTAGCCTATAGCCAACCATATCCTGGGGATGTGGTTTCTTGGGAGTTTGCTCCTACCTCTCCTTGGTCAGAATGAGAGGTCCCCACAGAGGGTGGCCAAACAAAAGTTCAAATGGGGTAATGTGCACTCCCTTCTGTGGTACCTACCATTAAGCAGAAAGCAGGCATGATAAGAAGGCATTCCACGTCTGACTCATGGGCTCAGGCAGACCTATAATCAAGTCTTTAAGGGTCTTGTTGAATCTTTCAACAAACCCATTGGTTTGTGGATGGTAGGGTGTGGAGAGCTTATAAGTAACCCCACACTCCCACATAGCCTTCATGCACTCAGACATGAAGTTGATAACACCACTTCTTTGAGGAAACCCACTCTGGTGAAAATCCCCATCAGGGCCCTGGCCATTTCAGGTGCAGTGACGGCCCTCAGAGGAATGGCCTCTGGTACCTAGTGGCATAGTTCATCAAGACTAGGATAAATCTATTGCCAAAGGCTGTCTGGGGTGCAGGACGCCTACAATATTAATACCCACCCTCTCAAATGGTACATCAACACCAGTCATGTTAGTCAGGAAAGCTTTTAGCTTGTTCCCAGTCTTCCCACTAGCCTGGCAGGTAAGACAAGTCCTACAGAGGCTGTCGTCATCTGGTGCCAATAGAAATAAGTGGCAAATCTGGTAAAGTTTGTGCCCTGCCCTAAATGTCCTGCCAGGGGTATCTCATGAGCCAGCCCATGTAAGAAGTCTCTGTAACATTGGGGAACTACCTACATATGGGTTGCCCCTTGGTCAGGAGTTTGAGGCTCACTATAGATGAGGACATTTCCCCAATATAGGAAATGATTGCCTGAGGTGTCTCCAGCTGCCTGAGCTTCAGCTTCCACGTCAGCCCCCCAAGGGTTGGGCACTCTTTCAGTGCCTTACAGAACTCCTCCCTGTTGGGTTCACCCTCTGCCTGCCAACTTGCACGCAAGCTCAGAAAGATCACCAAGTGAGGCTATGTTCTCCCACATAGGCTCCAGGGCAGACTCTTCTGGTGCCCCATCTACCTGTACTGAGGGACATTCAGGGATGGGTGTCCCACACCCCTTGCTGTTCCCTTTCTTGGCAGCTGTGTGGGCCATTCATCCAGGTTCCAGACCTTTTTTGTCTCCTCTCCTGGGCAGCCATGATCCTATGTGTCACACAGATCCACTCAGGCAACCATAACATACCCAGGTGTGACATGCATTCCACTTCCTTCAATTCAGTGTGATCCAGTTATTCTGGAAGACAGTCCACAGGCATAGAAGGGCTCACACCAACTTTCAGAAGACCTGAGGACCTCCCCCACTCAAAGGGAGTCACAGGGTAGTGGCTCTCCTGGTTGTCTGCTACTACAATCTGGTGGACTATACTGGGTATCACCTGCTCTGAGGACACCAGATGACACCTGTCAGTAATCATGCTGGCTCCTGCACCTATCAGAGCCTCCACCATCTGCCCATTGATGGTGCTCCACTGCCAATACTTTGAAGTATTGGAGAGCATGTTAACTTTGGGCACCATTCTCCTTTCACCCAAGGACACTAGCCTAACCTCACTAGCCTCCCTCACACTAACTGGGGAAATCTCATCCCTAAGCGCACCACTATCCATCCCCTGTGACTATCCACCAATGAGGGCGGTGCTCTCTTAGAGCACTTGGCATCCCCCTACACATGTCCATATTGGTGTCACTCATAGCACTCAGGGACAAACTTTCCAGTATACTTGTCTATGAAGCCTTTCTTCTGGATTGGGACCCTTTCCCTTGTGAACTGGTTTGGGGCCCTTGAGAGAGCTCCTTAATTCTACTTTTATCCCCCACCTCTCTATTTCTGTTAAGAACCATGATCACCTTTTCCGGTGTCCCCCTCAGACGCCTTCTTGGACACATTGGTGCTTACCCAGAGGCCTGCGTCCTCAGCAAGCTTTTTGGAATCAGGAAGCCTGCTATCCACTAGGTGTTGACGCAGCTCTGTAAAACAAATGTTCAGAATGTGCTTCCTCAAAATTAGGTTATACAGCCCAGTAAAATCATCCACTTTGCTGCCCCTCACCCGGCCCTTCAGTGCCTTCCTGGCATAATCTAAGAAGTCCACCCAACAATGATTTGGGAGGTTGTGACTGTCCTTGAACCTCTTGCAATCTGTCTCAGGGGTCAACCCAGATTTTTAACAACAAGTATTGCTTTCAGGCAGGCATACCTTGTCTGATCCTCTGCCTCTGGTGTAAGAAGTGCATGCCTCCCCACTGTGGGCATGTGCTTCCACAAGCTACCCACCAGTAATCCTCTGGGTTCTTGTGTGCCCTGGGAGCAACTTCATATGCAGCAAACCACTTGTCTGCAGCATCTCTCACCACATTTAGGCACCAGTTCTTGTGGTATGCAGACTCTCATCTCTCCAGCAGACAATGTTGGTATGCTGCCACCATCAATGTTGGGTCATGAAGGTTCCTTTGCCTTTTTTAGTTAATGATAAACATATTTGTTTTTGTAATGGTTTTATTTAACTATATGATAAATAATACACACACTTGCCTTTTGCTCCAACTCACTCATGTTTTTCCCATGCTCCAGCAGTAGTTTGTTCTCAGCTAAGGCCCTCTCAGCCTTCTCCTTTTCTCTTCTCCAGCTTTAGTTTGGCCCGGTCCAATTGGAACTTTCGCTCCTCTCTTCTGTCTTCCAATTCCTCCGGTTACATGCCCCTGGAAGATATTCTGCTCCATGTCCCATTTGGGGAATCTTGGTTTCTCTCCAGTGGCTGCTGGGCTCTTTATGCAGCTCAGGGTTCCCCTCTAGGGCCACCTCCTCATTTCAGCCCACATCTTTTTCAGGGTCATCCTCACCTGTTGCTGCCCACTACCTCTTAAATTCTTCATATGCCCAGAGGACTATCTTTAGATCAATTTTGGAAGCTTTTCTGCCTGAATTTAGCCCTCTATCCTTCCAGAGCCTTACCAACTCATGCCTCGAGAGTTTGTTGATGTTGATCAGCTCTATCTCGCTGGTAGCAGAGGAGGGTAGAGTATTTACATTTAGAAAAATGGGAAAAAACAGCCAATGGAGAATAAGGAGAATTTAAAAGGACTTAAATCTGTATGAAATTTCTTAATTTGAAATGTTTGTGTCACACGGATTACTGTATGTCACTGCAATCCTTATCCACACTGCTGAACACCAATGTGAGAAATTGGGTCTGTGGTTGACTGAGGTGTGTACCCTAGTCGAACAACAACCACTATCTCTTGCAAGGTGAACCACAAAAAGTATGTAAACTAATATGCGCTTAACCCTGGGTAGCTTGGCAGGAAAAGCAGTCAGGCTTAACTTAGAGGAAATGTGCAAAGCAGTTGTGCAGCACACAAACAGTATCAATGGGAAAATACAACACAAGAAAAATCTCACACCAATTAGAAAATAGAGTAATTTTAATAAAATATTTGACAGCAAAATGACTGAAATCTAATTAGAAGCAGAGGTATGAATGTTTTTTTTTTTTGTTGTGAAAACTAGAACCTAAAAGATCAAAACGTAAACCGCTGACATCTATCACTTGAGACCGGGTCAAAATAAAAAAAATATGGCCTACTATGATGGAACATGTTTTGGATACACAAAGTGGATTGGGACCGGTCTGTGGTTACTTTCGGACTTAGAATCAATTTGGAGAAAATTGTTCTGAGAAGGTAACATTCAGTGGGGACAGGCTAAAGGAAGTGTGCGAGGAGGGAGCGTTGTTGCAGGATAACCTAGGGCCGAAGCCACACTGAAGATTTCTACATTCAGACTTAGGGCCTGATCTAGAACTTGACGGTGTTACCAAAAAACTGCATTGGCGGTGGGCCCAAAAAGACCACCAAATCAACAGTGTTCCGCCGTCCATATTTAATTGTATTGTGGAAGAGCCGTAGACTGCCATGATGGAGTCCACTCCATTGCGTAAGCTGCATCCGGCAGCCGATGCGGCAGACTCCAAAGCTGATGAGTAGGTCCTACTTTTCAGTTTTGACAGCGGGATCCTGCAGCTCCTATTTATAGCCCACAGTCTTGCTGGCAGGGTTTCAGTGGCGGGCCCATGATAGCAGGAGACCGTCACGGGACCTGTTCAGTATAGTACTATGGCTATAACCATTTGTTGGATGCTAGTAGCTCACACCTGTTGTATATTGTACAATTGTAAATACCTGCAAAACACACTATAAAGCACACTCCATTTTAGACCATAATCCATTGCCATTCCACTGCAGAAGACCAGACAGACAGCCAAATTCACAACACAGGATAAAGGTTTTTTTCTGTGTTCCTCTCCCTCAGTGTTTTGTTCATTTTACTTTCTCACAGTATGCCTAATTTTTTGGGCACTAGATTTGTTTAGAAAAAAATTGCAATGGCACGGAGTAGAAATCCAAGTTTCACAAAGGGAGAGCTGTTTGTCATGGTTGATGAAATCATTAGAGTAGAGCCACAATTGTTTGGAGCACAAGTACAAAATACAACCTGTGGAGAAGAGTCCGTTCCCTGGCCTCTAAGCATCACCTGGAGCCCCAGGGGACTGATGGTGGCTTTCCCAGCCCCCCCCATCACTTTACAAATCTTTCGCTGGGAGGAGGAGGTCTTGCAGATCCTATATCCTGAAGGCTTGACTGGAATCCTTGGTGGATTGAATTGTGGTAAGATGCACTTAGCAATGCCACAACACTCACAAATGGAGTCCTTCTCTTAAGTTAGATGTTTAGAATTGTTCAGCACCCTTACCAAAAAAGATATATCTAACCTTGACTCCACAAAATATATTGTTTCATTCCAATTACTAGCATCTTGGTTGTATCTTTCTTTTTAACAATGTGCAGATGTTTAGTATGAATGTGTGTTGTACTCCATGGATCACTACTTGCATTTGCTCAATCCCTTGCTTTCTATAAATGTATGGTGGTGTTCTCCCAAAAGCAGGTCCAAAATTCCATCCATTTGCACAGGAAGGTATATTATTTGGAAGTGGTGTTTCCACCTAGTCACAACATACATGCGTGGTCATTGTGATTGAGGGGGTTCCGAGTATTGAGGGCCACCAGGAGTCTTCCCAGGCAGAGGGGGTAGCACCCAGAATGAGGACCTTGGTTTTGCCTGAGTTGAGTTTCAGGCAGCAGTCCTTCATCCAGGCAGCGGCTGCCTTCAGTCCGTTGTGGAAGTTTCTTTTTGCAGTTATAGGCTTGTTTGTGAGGAAACAGCCATGCAAAGCAGCAGCAACAGGATCACATGTGGTGGAAAAATATGCCACCGCCCTGTTTGTCCCTCCATGTGACAGCATCAAAACAGAAGGAGCACAACAATCACGTTCATGAGAAATCAGTGCTAAGCCTTTCATGTAATCAGGCATTCCTAAAGCTGGAGCTCTGCACAAACTCTCTCTCAGCTCAGTGAAAGCTTTTGTGCACCCTTCATTGAAGGGGATTGGGTCTGTGACTTCTTTAAGTGTTGACTTCTGTAACGGCTTGGAAGTTACTAGAAAAGTAAGGATCCATTGGTGACAATAGCTCACCATGCCCAAAAACATCTCTCTGTGTAGCTGGGGGATTCATTTGCATAATTGCTGAAACTCTTTCTCAGGATACTTTCCTTGCACCTTTCTCAATTTGGTGACCCAAATAACTCACTTCTTTCTGTCAATACTGTAACTTAGCAGGGGAAACCTTGTGTCCGTTTTCACCCAAATGATTCAATAATGCTATGGTATCCTGTCTGCAAGCTTCACATGCATTGGACGCAACCATCAGGTCATCAATGTAGTGCACTAAAGGAGACTGAAATGGCATGTTCAAAGACTCTAAAGTCTTCTTCAGGATCTAATTAAAATGGACAGAGATTTTGAAAACCCATGTGGAGTATGACAACATGAATACACATGGTTGCCAAATCAGAAACAAAAGAGGAACTGACTATCCTCATGCAATGGCACTGAGGAGAATGCTTGTGACAAATTAATCACTGAAAACCACTCTTCTTCATGTGGAATCTGAAATAAGATCACAGCAGGATTTGGCACTACAGGATCACTGCTGGATACTATAATTTCATTCACCTTTCTCAAATCCAGAACTATGCTATATTTCCCATTTGGCTTTCGCAATCCCATAATTGGTGAATTACATGGACTACCCATCACTTCCTTTAACACTCCCTGCTCAACAAAATCTGCAATTACTGGGGCAAGACCTTCAATTACTTCTGGGGTCACGTGATACTGTGGTGTTCTGGGAAAAACTGCATTTGGTTTTACAGTAACTTTGACTGGATCAGCACCTCGATGAGTTTAATATTATTTCCAGAGAGATCCCAAACTCTCAGCGTTACTGTCTCTTGTAATTCATCAGGCAAGTCTTTAACTGTCATGGCAGGAAACAATGTAATGAGAGGATCCATCTCATCAGTTTGACTGGAAGCCTCATCATTTGCTGTTGATTTAAATTGCTCTTCCTTCATGTGTACAGGTGATGGAACATTTTAATTTGCATAGCAAGTCTCTTCCTAACAGACTCACAGAACTTGAATCAAAATCAAAAAATCAATGCGAACCCTCAAAAGTACCTATCTTAACTGGAATGGGCTCTGTAATGAGGTTTACCAAATTATTATTTGCTACTCTTACAACTTGAACTGTTCTTACTGAATGGGGCACATTAGGAACTTCTGACAGTGGAACAAATTGCTCCTGTGTCAACCAGGAATGAAACATCATGACCCTTGACACTAGCATTTACTTAAGGACCATGCTGATCTACCTCCAATGAAGCATCCAACACACATTCTTCCTCTTCTGAACTCTCACGAATATATTCCTCACTCATTTTATCATCACTGAAATCAATCAATGGGTATTGTGTGGTTAACTGATTCACTTTTGCATTTGGTCTCTGGTTCACGTTCTGCTGAGGAACCATTACCTTTTAGTGTGCCATCAAAGCTTCTGGTATTTGCATTTGCTGTGGTACATGAATTTGCTGTTTGGGAAATTGTACTTGTTGCTGGGAAATCTGCATTTGGGCTGCTCTGTTAGGAACATTCATGCTTTGATTTTGAGGCCTTTGAACTCTATGTTTCTGAAATTATCTGTTCTCAACCATCAACCCAACACCACCACCTTGCACCAAATTATTTACACTATTAAAGGGACACTCCGGTTTCCAATGTCCGACGTTGCTGCAAGCATGACAAGGAAGCATTTTCTTCATGTTCTGAACATCAGCCGCATTCACATCCATAGCTACTCGAATCCCACGACCTCTATCTCTGAACTGAGGCACCATGTTGCCTTGCTGCTGTGTTCCCTGCATTCCTCTTACATTCTCCATTCCCTGCGGACTCTGTATGCCTGCTGCACGGGCAGTCTTAGGGCCAGATGTACGAAAGGATTTTACCCATTCTGTGTCTATGGGAAAAAGCTTTTGTACATATGGCCCTTAATCTGTATCACCATTGCCTTTTCCATCAACCTTTTCTGCTTCAAATCAATTTCATCACTACAGTATTTTGCATATTGCAGCACCTCATAATCGGCTTTTCTTGCCAGCAAATCAAATGATTCCTAATCATATTATTAATTTCAAGCTTCAATCCTTGAACGAACCTGAACACAAAGTGAATCATGTATCTCGGCTCAATAATTTTGGTGCCGCTGTATTGCCAAAATACTTTTAGCAGTCCTTCATAATAGGCATGAACAGACTCCTTTGCTTCCTAAGACATCCTGTCAATCCTTTGCCAATCAATATTTTTAGGGGAAACTCTAGTTTTCAAAAACAAAATCATCTTGTTATAGTTTTTCATCACCTTTTCATATGGCGCAGCTGTTACTGAATCCCTTGTCACCACATGCATTGGTCAATCAATGCTCCGCTGACACTTAACCCACAAATATGCTGAAACCACAATCTCAAATACAGAGTTCAGATCTTCCCACAAACACTTTACAAGGTTGACAATCCTCTCTGTTTGCAGGTACCCTTCCACTGGTTTCTCCCTCAACTTTGGGTAATCATTTGTAAATGACAGTATGTCACTTCTGCTCCAGGGAACATGAACATCATTTCCTCCAGGAATTTCTCTCATTGGTATTATTTTTACAGCTCCTTCGGTCTGCAGGACATCATTTGGAGATGTAGTTGGCTTCTTCTTCTGATCTCTTTTCTTTGTCCATCTGCCTTCCCATTTATCTAATGCTCCCTTCATGTTTGAATGCTTTGAATTAACTCCTTAATATGCATTTTCATTCCAGGTGATCTCATGTTTGCAATGTCTCTTGCATCAAATTCTAATCTCTAACTCTTCTTCAACTGTTTGGATTTATTTATCTCAATATCATATTTCTCAGCCGAATTAGTTAATTTCTCATAAACCTGACCTGCTTGAAGAGTAACTTCCTTGTACATGAACCGCAATTCATTTTCATTCTCAGAATCTAATCTATTCAATTCAAGGGTTCCCTCAATCATCTCATTTAGGGCCATATTTATACTTTTTGACGCAAAACTGCGCTAACGTGGTTTTGCGCCCAAAAAATTAGCTCCGGCTAACGCCATTCTGAAGCACCATGCGGGCGCCGTATTTAATCAATGACGTTAGCCGGCGTTAGCCGCCGGCGCTGCCTGGTGTGCGTGGAAAAAAACGACGTACACCAGGCAGCGCCGGCGTAGGGGGATATGGGGCTTGGGCGTCAAAAAATGGGGCAAGTCAGGTTGAGGCAAATGTTTCGCCTCAACCCGATTTGCGCCATTTTTTTCGACTCCCAACCCCCATAGAAATGACTCCTGTCTTAGCAAAGACAGGAGTCATGCCCCCTTGCCCAATGGCCATGCCCAGGGGACTTCTGTCCCCTGGGCATGGTCATTGGGCATAGTGGCATGTAGGGGGGCACAAATCAGGCCCCCCTATGCCACAATTTTTTTTTTTTTAAATGACTTACCTGAACTTACCTTTATGTCCCTGGGATGGGTCCCTCCAGCCTTGGGTGTCCTCCTGGGGTGGGCAAGGGTGACAGGGGGTGTCCCTGGGGGCATGGGAGGGCACCTCTGGGCTCCTTCAGAGCCCACAGGTCCCTTAACGCCTGCCTTTTCCAGGCGCTAAAAAACGGCGCAAAAGAGGCCGTACGTCATTTTTTTTGACCCGCCCACTCCCGGGCGTGAATTTTGCCCGGGAGTGTAAATACGGCGCACATGCCTCGGAGTCAATTTTTTAGACGTGAACGCCTACCTTGCATATCATTAACGCAAAGTAGCTGTCCACGCTAAAAAATGACGCAAACTCCATGGACTTTGGCGCTAGACGCGTCTAACGCCAAAGTATAAATACGGAGTTAGTTTTGCGTCGAAATTGCGTCAAAAAAAACGACGCAATTCCGGCGCAAACGGAGTATAAATATGCCCCTTAATTCCAATTTTAATCTAGCCATGTTTAATATATTTTCTCTCTCAGGCATGTTTCCTAGAACTGATGCTCCACTCAAACTATCTAACCTCTCAGTCAATTGTTGGGCTGTCAATCCTTGAAAACCAATTTTATTACCATTGTTTTGGGGCACAAACTGTGGTGCATGACACGGGACAATCTGCTTGTGAGCCATTACAGATGATCCCACGGAGCATGGGGGACGTGTCAAATCAATTAGTGGACCATTATGTGTCTGGTTTGAACCAAAAGCATTCATAGAGGTCATGGCTGGCACAGCAGTGCTCAGTCTCTCTTCTGCATTAGTTCCAAAAGGTGAATTCATTGCTGAAACTGAATTTGAAATCTGGGGACCACTCTCATTATTACCTTGGGCATACAATGGGGCTACCGGACCTATGGTCACGAGGACTATTAATGCTTTTGGTCCTGACAAATTTGTCTGACTTTGCGGAAACATTAATCCTTTACTTCGGCCAGTTAATACTGTACCAAGAGTCTGATTTCACTGATTCAGGGCAATATTCTGTGGTATCATTACTGGGGAATACATAGGCATTGTCTGACTCTGGTTCACAATCTGTGCAGGTGTCTGTGCATTAGGTGTGGACTCAAACTGAGTCATTTCTGCACTCTGAATTGGCTGTGACATAACTGGAACTGGAACATTCTGAATTGTGTTAACATTTGGAGCTGTCAGATAAATTGCTGGCACCTATGCAGCATTTGCAGTAGGTCTGTTTGGAATTATCTGATCCTGGCTTTGTGCAACTGGAGCTGTGGCACTGATTCTACTAGGTTATATACGATTCTGCAAAAACAACAAGTGATGGACGGAATGCTGAACATTGTCAAACACTCACCCCCAGTCATAGATCTGGGTTTAATCCATCGTTCTTTTGTTCAGCATTCCGTCCATCACTTGTTGTTTTTGCTTTGTCGCCCTAAGTGGGAAGGGTATGCCCAGACGTGGGTCCCGTGCTTCCCATGCCACTGGATTCAAGCTAGCCTGGCTGATGAGGGGTGAAACCCCGAAACCGGTCCCAGGATGCTTGTTTCCAGTCCAGGGAAGACCTGGCCTAGCAGTTCGGGCTGGACTGTTCCCATGGGGAACAGGGTCAAGACTGATTTGCATATGGCTGGGTCCAAACTGGAATGGCATGGGCAGCAAAAAAACGATGGATTTAGGCCCAGATCACTGTACTGGGGGTGAATGTTTGACAATGTTCAGCATTCCGTCCATCACTTGTTGTTTTTGCCTTATATACGATTCTGCAACATCTAAGTTATGAACTAATTCTCTGAATCACTCTCGACATCTGCTACTCTTTCATTTTTACCCAATTCCTGTTCTGTATTTTCCTCAACTTTCTTCTTGGCTTTGGGATTAACACTTCCCTCACCTTCCTCTGTAATTGCTGGAAATAACTTCACTGCATGTAATGTATCTGCTCTCCACATTCTCCGCTCCACATTCCACTAGGGTCTTCCTTGCTTTCCTCATTCTTCTTTCAAATTTCTGACCCTCCTTTTGTCTCACAACTAATTCCCAAATAGCAAGTGCCTAAAATTGTACAGGTCTAGGAAGAGGCTTCGATTCATACAACACCCTCCTCAAATTCACCAAAATTCTCAAATTAAAGCTTCCATAATTAGGAAAAGCTAAGCTGCCTTTCTTTTCAGTTATTTTGCACCATTGATTTACCCAAAGACATGCTGAAACTCCTCCCTCTTCCATTACCTCGAATGTTGGTATACCCTCGGGTGGAGTGGCCTCACACCCCCAACCGGAATAAAAACATCTCCTCTCAACTTGTTCCCTAAAGCCTTGAAGAACTTAATTTTTGCACAAATCTAATTCGCAAACACAAAATCTACTAAACTAGGAAGTCATTTTCAATCCCACAATCCTATTCATGAGCTGTTCTCAAGCTATAGCAGGGCATTCTTGTCCACCAATCCATGAGCAGCTTTTCTCACCAACTGACCTATCCCAGCGCAGACCAAATGACATCATACTCACTCCATTCACACAATCACTCCACTCAGCAGCTGCAGCTCACTTCAGAGCCATCTCATACACCTCTCATGCAAACCTAAATGCAAATATTGAGAGCACAAAAAACAAAAGCTGCCTATTCACTACGGGTAGGACTCAAACACTTTGAAAGCTGTATGGAAATATAGACTGTGGCCTTTCGCACAAACAGCTACTTTTCCGACTGTGGCTCTCTCTCACAAATGCAAGTAAGATTTGACCCGAAAACCTCACTCAGATTGGTACAGATCCTCCATGTGCACTCAGGATTCACCTAATACCAACCAACAACACATATACACTCAAGGGAAATACTACTGGTATCATCGACAGCTCTCAATCGACCAACATCTTACCTGCAGACAATAAACTAACCAAGTATCTCCATACACTTGTACAATACTCCGGAGTATTGGGCCTCGTAGGACCAGTTACAACAACAACCATGTGGGCAATTTGTGAGCACAAAGCACAGCATTCAATTGGAGTATGCCAACTCCCCATTCTCTTACTTGGATTATGCAAACCCCCTACTCAATTACCTTGGAGTACGCAAACTCCCTACTTCACTTCATCCATTACACTTCACTGCGATTTGCCAAAGCATTCCAAGTGCAAAACCCTACTCAGAACACAAAACATACACTTGGAATTTCATCAAACTTCACTCTCTACTCCTTACAAAACAAAAGCATAGTTCTGCTACCAAAATTGCTGTCGCGCAACACTCGATGAAGAACTTACTCCCCAGTTCGGGTTCAACAACCACTGGTGCACAGGTGAGACACCATCATCAATCTCAGCTTCTGAGGTTGACTAAATCTTTGGACTTGGCAAAGAGTGTAGTAGTCAGACCCATTCAATAACTAAGCAATAACATTATACCATAAACAATTCTAGACACCATAAGGAATTTAACATTAAATCAAACTCCAAACCGAGTAAAGTTCAAAGCTTTATTACAATCCCAAAATCAATGGCATACAAATGGTACGCTAAACTAAGTTATAAACATACATGAAAACCATAGGCTGACCGAAACGTCTGAAAGTATTCAACCTACTAAACATCAATACTGTTAGACACTCCAAAAGAATAATATAGATTAGCAACAATACAATATGTGCATGATTATTAACATTCAAAGTAGATGATGGTGACATAGGTATCATCAAATTACAATTCAACATTCAATTTCAGATTTCAGGTGTCAAAGCTGGGCCATTCCTAAAACTAACCAGAGATGGGACTAGCATATGTGGCTATGGGCTAACACATGTAGACAAAAGCAAAAATAAAAGAAAGACAAAAATAATTTGGAAAAACATCTAACTACGGAAACTAGGACAACCTACTAAAAATTATACTGGTGTTAGTCACCAACTAAAGAAAACAAGAAACCACATTTGGGTATACCTCTCCTCATGGAACAGCAGACAAGAGCAGTTCATCAGGCAGTGCAGAACACAACCTGCACATAGGACAGATCAGTAGTTTAGAATTTCTTGGCATTATTATTGCTGAACCACATAACAGAATAGGGCAGCTAAGACTATGATGAGAAAAATCATCAGGGGACTTAGAGAAGAGAATGTGACAGCAGACTAACGACAGAAGTGGACGGAGTTCTGGACCGACATAGACTGACTCCAACAACACCAACTAAAGAAATTAACCCCAAACTCCAAGTTTCTCACTAATTAGAATACCCAAAATCCATTTGATTGGTCCTTCAGGCTGGCCACACTTCGGACGTCAGATTCAGCATCCAATCACTGCAGATGGCACCACCAAATTCTGTTACTTTTAAGAATCTTCTCTACAAATGTGTGTTGTCATTGAGTGATTTCACATGATACTAACACAATAATACAATCTCTAATTATTTGTTACTTGATATCCTTTCTCATGGCACACAATAAACTAAGCTAATTCATTTCACAAGAGAACTACAAATATCCTGTCCTGTTTGACGGCTAGAACAAATAATACAACATTGTTGCTTCTTAAACATGTATCTTGCCTACAATACAAAAGGACATTCAGCATTCACATTAACAACCTAGGAAAATAATTCAGGTGAGAGGGGACAATAAACAAATGATTTTCCATTACTGTAGCAAAATGAATGTCCTTAGGCCTAGTCTAGTGAAGGAAGCCTTAACACACATTAATGCTTTGATACAATAATAAACCTGTCGCACACCTCACAAATCATATATACAAAGCAAATTATTTATACGCAAAGATCATTAACCCCTTCTGTGCCACGGACATAATGGTTACGTACTGCGGCACAGTGCTGCTGTGCCCAGTACGTAACCATTACGTCCTGGGCACACAGCCCAGAGGGAGCGCTAGCGCTCCCTCTGTGGGGTAAAAAGTCAGGGATGGAAGGGGAAGCCCTTCCCCTTCCACCCCCGACCCCCCCCACCCCGCGCTGACAATCACAGAGCCTCCCCCATCTTCCAGCGCGATCGGAAGAGAAATGCTTTGCATTTCTCTTCCGATCACGTGGGGGAGGCCGAGAGAGGCTTCAAATGGAAGGAAATGTATTTCCTTCCCTTTGAAGTCTCTCTCTGCGTTTTGGCAGCCGGATTGAAAGCAATCCGGCTGTCAAAACGCCCACTAGACACCAGGGATGTCTTTTCTAAAAAGGAAATTGTCATAAGGGAGTGACCCCATGGGCAAGGGTCGCTCCCAGGGGGGGCATTTTTTTTAAGGCCTTTTCTGCCCCCCCTGGGGGCAGATCGGCCTATTATTAGGGGGGCAGAAACCTCTAGGCACCAGGGATATTTTTTTGTTTTGTTTTTGTTTTGTTTCTTGTTTTAGGTGTGGGGAGTGACCCCTTAGGCAAAGGTCGCTCCCATAGGGGGCAAATTATATTTAGGCCATTTCTGCCCCCCTTGGGGGCAGATTGGCCTATTTTTATGAGGCCAATCTGCCCCCAAGGGGGGCAGAAACCACTTGACACCAGGGAGTTTTTTTTTGTTTGTGAATTTCACGTAAGGGGAGCGACCCATTAGGCAAGGGTAGTTCCCCTGGGGGGCGCATTTATTTTAGGCCATTTCTGCCCCCCAGGGGGGCAGATCAGCCTATTTTAATTAGGCTGGTCTGCCCCCAAGGGGGGCAGAAACCACTAGACACCGGGGATTTTTTTTGTATTTTCAGAGATGGGGAGCGACCCCTTAGGCAAGGGTCGCTCCCCTGGAGAGGCAAATTTTATTTAGGCCATTTCTGCCCGCTTTGGGGGCAGATCGGCCAGTTTGAGGTCAATCTTCCCCCAAGGGGGGCAGAAAGCACTAGGCACCAGGGATCTTTTTTTTTGCACCGTCACGCAAGGGGAGCGACCTTGTAGGCAAGGGTCGCTCCCTGGGGAGTGGGGGGGCAGCTAATTTATTTTAGGTCATTTATGCCCCCCTAGGGGCAGATCGGCCTATTATTATTAGGCGATGTGCCCCCTGGGGGGGCAGAAACCTCTAGGCGCCAGGGCTAATTTTTTTGTGTGTTTTTTTTTTTTTTTTTTTTTTTTTTAGAGATAGGGAGCGACCCCTAAGGCAAGGGTCGCTCCCCTGGAGGGGCAAATTGTATTTAGACCATTTCTGCCCACCTTGGGGGCAAATCGCTGATTTTAGGTGAATCTGCCCCCAAGGGAGGCAGAAACCACTAGGCACTGGGGATCTTTTTTTTTGCGCCGTCACGCAAGGAGAGTGACCCCGTAGGCAAGGGTCGCTCCCCGGAAGGGGTGGGGGGGCAAATTTATTTTTGGCCATTTCTGCCCCCCCTGGGGCCGGCTGAGCTAGAGGCCAAAATCCACAGGTAGGCACTTTGCAAAAAACACCTCTGTTTTCTGTGAAAAAATGTAATGTGTCCACGTTGTGTTTTGGGCCATTTCCTTTCGTGGGCGCTAGGCCCACCCACACAAGTGAGCTACCATTTTTATCGGGAGACTTGGGGGAACGCTGGGTGGAAGGACATTTGTGGCTCCTCTCAGATTCCAGAACTTTCTGTCACCGAAATGAGAGGAAAAAGTGTTTTGTTTGGCCAAATTTTGAGATTTGCAAAGGATTCTGGGTAACAGAACCTGGTCAGAGCCCCACAAGGCACCCTATCTTGGATTCCCCTAGGTGTCTAGTTTTCAGAAACGTGCTGGTTTGCTAGGTTTCCCCAGGTGCCGGCTGAGCTAGAGGCCAAAATCCACAGGTAGGCACTACTTTCTGTGAAAAAATGTGATGTGTCTATGTTGTGGTTTGGGCCATTTCCTTTCGTGGGCGCTAGGCCTACCCACACAAGTGAGGTACCATTTTCATCGGGAGACTTGGGGGAACGCTGGGTGGAAGGAAATTTGTGGTTCATCTCAGATTCCAGAACTTTCTGTCACCGAAATGTGAGGAAAATGTGTTTTGTTAGCCAAATTTTGAGGTTTGCAAAGGATTCTGGGTAACAGAACCTGGTCAGAGCCCCACAAGTCACCCCATCTTGGATTCCCCTAAGTCTCTAGTTTTCAAAAATGCACAGGTTTGGTAGGTTTCCGTAGGTGCCGGCTGAGCTAGAGGCCAAAATCTACAGGCAGGCACTTTGCAAAAAACACCTCTGTTTTCTGTCAAAAAATGGGATGTGTCTACGTTGTGTTTTGGGGCATTTCGTGTTGGGGGCGCTAGGCCTATCCACACAAGTGAGGTATCATTTATATCGGGAGACTTGGGGGAACACTGAGTGGAAGGAAATTTGTGGCTCCTCTCAGGTTCCAGAACTTTCTGTCACCGAAATGTGAGGAAAATGTGTTTTTTTAGCCAAATTTTGAGGTTTGCAAAGGATTCTGGGTAACAGAACCTGGCCAGAGCCCAACAAGTCACCCCATCTTGGATTCCCCTAGGTCTCTAGTTGTCACAAATGTGCTGGTTTGGTAGGTTTCCCTAAGTGCCGGCTGAGCTAGGGGCCAAAATCTACAGGTAGGCACTTGGGCAAAAACACCTCTGTTTTCTGTAAAAAAATGGGATGTGTCCACATTGTGTTTTGGGCCATTTCCTTTCGTGGGCGCTAGGCCTACCCACACAAGTGAGGTACCACTTTTATCGGGAGACTTGGGGGAACGCTGGGTGGAATTAAATTTGTGGCTCCTCTCAGATTCCAGAACTTTCTGTCACCGAAATGTGAGGAAAATGTGTTTTTTTAGCCAAATTTTGAGGTTTGCAAAGGATTCTGGGTAACAGAACCTGGTCAGAGCCCCACAAGTCACCCCATCTTGGATTCCCCTAGGTCTCTAGTTTTCACAAAATGCACAGGTTCGGTAGGTTTCCATAGGTGCCGGCTGAGCTAGAGGCCAAAATCTACAGGTAGGCACTTTGCAAAAAACACCTCAGTTTTCTGTCAAAAAATGGGATGTGTCCACGTTGTGTTTTGGGGCATTTCCTGTTGGGGGCGCTAGGCCTATCCACACAAGTGAGGTATCATTTATATCGGGAGACTTGGGGGAACGCTGAGTGGAAGGAAATTTGTGGCTCCTCTCAGGTTCCAGAACTTTCTGTCACCGAAATGTTAGGAAAATGTGTTTTTTTAGCCAAATTTTGAGGTTGCAAAGGATTCTGGGTAACAGAACCTGGCCAGAGCCCAACAAGTTACCCCATCTTGGATTCCCCTAGGTCTTTAGTTTTCACAAATGTGCTGGTTTGGTAGGTTTCCCTAAGTGCCGGCTGAGCTAGGGGCCAAAATCTACAGGTAGGCACTTGGCCAAAAACACCTCTGTTTTCTGTAAAAAAATGGGATGTGTCCACATTGTGTTTTGGGCCATTTCCTTTTGTGGGCGCTAGGCCTACCCACACAAGTGAGGTACCACTTTTATCGGGAGACTTGGGGGAACGCTGGGTGGAATTAAATTTGTGGCTCCTCTCAGATTCCAGAACTTTCTGTCACCGAAATGTGAGGAAAATGTGTTTTTTTAGCCAAATTTTGAGGTTTGCAAAGGATTCTAGGTAACAGAACCTGGTCAGAGCCCCACAAGTCACCCCATCTTCGATTCCCCTAGGTCTCTAGTTTAAAAAAATGCACAGGTTCGGTAGGTTTCCGTAGGTGCCGGCTGAGCTAGAGGCCAAAATCTACAGGTAGGCACTTTGCAAAAAACACCTCTGTTTTCTGTCAAAAAATGGGATGTGTCCACGTTGTGTTTTGGGGCCTTTCCTGTCGCGGGCGCTAGGCCTACCCACACAAGTGAGGTATCAGTTTTATCGGGAGACTTGGGGGAACATAGAATAGCAAAACAAGTGTTATTGCCCCTTGTCTTTCTCTACATTTTTTCCTTCCAAATATGAGAGAGTGTGTAAAAAAGACGTCTATTTGAGAAATGTCCTGTAATTCCCATGCTAGTATGGGCACCCCGGAATTCAGAGATGTGCAAATAACCACTGCTCCTCAACACCTTATCTTGTGCCCATTTCGGAAATACAAAGGTTTTCTTGATAGCTATTTTTTACTCTTTATATTTCAGCAAATGAATTGTTTTATACCCGGTATAGAATGAAAACCCAAGGCAGGGTGCAGGTCATTTATTGTCTCTGGGTACCTAGATTTCTTGATGAACCTACAAGCCCTATATATCCCCACAACCAGAAGAGTCCAGCAGACGTAACGGTATATTGCTTTAAAAAATCTGACATTGCAGGAAAAAGTTACAGAGTAAAACGTAGAGAAAAATTGCAGATTTTTTCACCTCAATTTCAATTTTTTTTTTCAGTTGTTATTTTCTGTAGGAAACCCTTTTAGGATCTATACAAATTACCCCTTGCTGAATTCAAAATTTTGTCTACTTTTCAGAAATGTTTCGGTTTCTGGGATCCAGCATTGGTTTCATGCCCATTTCTGTCACTGACTGGAAGGAGGCTAGGAGCACAAAAAATCGTAAAAATGGGGTATGTCCCAGTAAAATGGCAAAATTGTGTTGAAAAATTTGGTTTTCTGATTCAAGTCTGCCTGTTCCTGAAAGTTGTGAAGCTGGTGATTGTAGCACTGCAAACCCTTTGTTGATACAATTTTCAGGGAAAAAAACACAAGCCTCCTTCTGCAGTCCCTTTTTCCCATTGTTTTGAAAAAACGAAATTTTCACTGTATTTTGGCTACTTTCTTGGCCTCCTTCTGGGGAACCCACAAAGTCTGGGTACCTCTAGAGTCCCTAGGATGTTGGAAAAAAAGGACGCAAATTTGGCGTGGGTAGTTTATGTGAACAAAAAGTTATGAGGGCCTAAGCTCAAACTGCCCCAAATAGCCAAAAAAAGGCTTGGCACAGGAGGGGGAAAAGGCCCGGCAGAAAAGGGGTTAATGACATGCTAGAACTAATTTTAAATGTGCATTTATTTTTCTGCATACACATAATTTGCATTAATGAAATCCATTTCTTCAAATATAAGTAGGATGAACTCATATTCATTTTAACACTTCATTTAGTATTCTACATTTTATCAAACACTTTTAACTTTAGCTCAGTTTAATACTTTCTTTTAAAATGAATGTAAATCTCTCATGTTAAAGTGTGGTGCAGAATACCAATGGTGACCACATGGCTCAGGCGTTTAAATGCAGGTTATTTCTTCACCATATGCTAACTTCTATGCCACTAATTTATTAATAACATTTGATCTCTCTCACGACCTTTCACGACACCCGACAAGATCTTCATGTTAGAGCGATGCCCATCTGTGAAGCCTTGTCTGCCCTTCACACAATTGAAACAACTACTTGCAATGCTCTCCCTGCTCCTCTCGTCCACCTCCTCTTCAAACGGATATCTTTGCACAGGACTTCAGGTAACTCTTTCAGCTGGACTAACCTGGTTAATGTTTCCATCCTGCGATCCATCGTGGTTGGCCTGAACTCCTAATTTTCATCCAGTCTTGCATGACCAGATGGCCACAAGTGGCGCTTTGTGATTTTAGGCGCTATACTTATCTGAAATTTTTGAAAATGCATATCTCATTTTTACTAATTAGATTTTTGTCAGTATCATAACAAATACTTTAATACATTTTATTCTATTTTTCTAAATTGGTGTGGGATTTGTCTTGTTTTGTGTTTTTGCTTTAAAACTGTTTGTGTGCCGCATAAGTACTTTACATTTTACCTCCTCTAAGTTGAGCCTGGCTGCTTTTGTGCCAGGCTACCAAAGGGTTAAGCACAGGTTAAGTTAGTGACTTTTGTGGTTCACCCTGACAAAGATTGTGGGTGTTGCTTGAGAAGGGCTTACACCCCTCTCAACCAACAACCCAATTTCTCGCATAAATCATTTATTAAATTTGCAGAAGGTAATGTTGACAAATAATGTTTTGCCTTTCACTTGGGTTTTAATAAACTTGAAAGTACCAGAAGTGTTTGTTTATTTGTGTTCTATTACATACTTATATTAAACTTAGCTGTTTCAAAAATTATCATTAATGATAAAGGTGGTCATTATGACATTGGCGGTGAGTGATAAAGTGGTGATAATAGGCTGCCAACAGGTTGGCGATAATTACAGCCAAATTATGACCGGGGGGTGATAACTCCCATAGACAGCCAATGTACCACACCAACTGAGAGGGTGTAAACACCACTGACCATGGTGGTAGCCATCAACAGCCAGGCGGAAGAATAGGTACCGCCGACCATATTATGACATAGCACACTATCACGATTTCTGGGGCGGTACCAACACCATCAAAAGCCTGGCAGAAACACATCACAGAAGACAAAAGAGTCACCTTCGGAGACACAGAGAAGATCAAGGCCACCATGGAACTGGAACTTCAAGTCTTCCCGATTCTCTTCTACGCCACGCTCCACCTGGAACACCAACGCAAACGAAGACGACGATGGTGAGTACAGCCACCTAGCACACAAGGGAGAGAAGGAGGAAAAGGAGAGTGACACACACACGCACAACACACACCATTCACACACACACCCACCATACACACAACCAGCTGCAGAGGAAAACCAATGTTCCAGGACACACATCATAATAATGCAAGGACTGCAGCATTCCAGAACAGAAAGTGTAATTGGATGAAAACACCCACCATATTGTCCATGTAACAAAATATACACGAGTCACTGTGCAGAAAGGGCCAATGGCCAGTCCAAAGTACAAAAGGCTCATATGGCCACAGGGCACATTCCAAGCCCCAACTCTTTCCCTGACGTAATCTGCACTACACTGTGCAGGGGCATCATGGTGGGAATGGCCAGGCACCTCAGGGGGAAAGAGAGTGGGGGGCACCGCAGCTGAAGTAGGGAACTTGCCCACTGGTTCTGGAGGGGGCTTCATGCCCATTTTCCTATGCTGGGGAGTGCAAGGTCACAGTCTCTGAGGTAGGGAACGTGCCCACTGGTTCTGGAGGGGGCTCAATGCACATTGTCCTATGCTGGGGAGTGCAAGGTCACAGTCTCTGAGATGGGGAACATGCACCCTGGTTCTGGAGGGGGGCTCCTTGTACAACAGTCTTTGGGGTGGCCTAAATGCCCTCTGCTGGAGGTGAAGGCTGCTGTGTCCCAGCCTGAGATGAGGGCTGCTGTGTCCCAGCTTGAGTTGAGGGCTGTTGTGTCCCAGCCTGAGATGAGGGCTGCTGTGTCCCAGCCTGAGGTGAGGGCACCTTGACCACTGCTGTTGGGGGGGGGGGGCTCTTGCACCTCTTAGTTGGTGGACTGTGATCCTTCCCTTTCCTGACTGATGGAGTAGGATCTTTCCCTTTCATGGGTGGTGAAGTGGGATCCTTCCCTTTCCTGGGTGGTGGAGTGGGATCCTTCCCTCTCTTGGGTGGTGGAGTGGGATCCTTCCCTCTCTTGCCTTTTTGATTAGGAGGTTCCTTCACTGTTCCCATGGTCTGTTTGGCTTAGGTGCTGGGTCGTTGGGATCCTGCTCTTACGGGCAGGACGGGACGTGAAGGGGGAGGGAAGAGGTCAAGTTGGGCAAGGAAAAGCTTCTTAGGGATGGTGGGGCAGGATGAGGGAGGAGGGATGGGAGTGGAGCTTTAGGGAGTGGTTGTCAGAGGTGTACGTCTGCTGGATTTGGGTGCAGGTGCATGGGCAGTGAGGTGGATGGCTGATGGGTGTCTGTGTGCGTGTGTTTGTGTCTCTTAGGAGGTGGGGGGCAGACATGGTGGGAGCGAACACCGGGACGTGTGGATGGTTTGTTGGGGAGGTTGTCGTAGTTTGAACTCTTACTCTAGGCAAGACTGATGGTTTAAGGATGACAGTACTTATGTTTGTAGGCGACTATGCCTATCCTACAACAAGTCACAGCTGTCGACCCAACCCTTCCGGCTCACTAGCAGCACCTCACCAAAAACCCAAATAGTAAAAGGTGATTTGTGGCAGCCTTTATGCATGGACTCGAGAGTAAGACATCTCAGGGAGTGCTGTGGGTATACGGATATTACCCCTTTCTCACAGATACATCATGTCTCATCCAAACCCAGGCAATAACGAAGATGCAGTTAAGTTTCAATAGTTTTTATTTAACGCAACTGCAATCTGCGATAAGTTGCATGGGCTGCTATGATTAGGATAATGAACAGTGCAAGAAACAGAATTGTAAAGACAAGAGTCATTATTACAAAGACCCCCACCATCTTTCAATAGCATGAAAATACATAAGGTGTGTAATATGTCTCAATACCCTAATATGATAGGCCTAACCTCCTACCTAAAGGAGAGCTGGGTTTGTTAAACCTAATCTGCCAATGCCATGTCCACGAGAGGAGCCCCCAACCCTTGTTACCTTGGAATGAGGTCTCTATCTCAGACTCTGCAGGGACACGAAGACTGGGTCAGCATCAAGACAACGTGCAGCATAGATAATAGCGATGGTGGCAATGCCCTATGGTCGGAATCCCTCTGATTATCTGTCTAAAGTGTGATGTATTTATACAGATCTACTTGGACCCCTGACGGAGGTGGGTTCCCAAACAATAGATAACAGACATGCTTGGGGCGGCAATTAATATAAACAATTCCCTCGAAAGTATAGAGAGGGAAAGTCCCTAAGTGTGAACACCTACTGTTTATTTGTCTTTGTCACTTGATCTTGATGCCTTAACGCAGTGCCACTGATAATGCAAAGCATGACAGGTGGCCTAACTATAAACAAGGCAGCCATCTTAGAAGAATTGAATAAATAAATGGGTTAAGACAGAGCAAGCTAAGTAGGTTAAAAGTCACTAGGTGAGAGGGCATGAGTCTGCAAACCAAAAGCTAAGCTAACTCCTGTTATCCCATTAAAACAAACTAGGATTCACTACACCCTCCCCATTGCCGTAACAGGTATGACGAAGGTACAGGAACCCAAACGCTAAAATTGCTCTGAACTAAAAAGCTAAAAGCATAAAACTAGCTAAAAAACGTTTAAAATATGTTAAAAAAAATAGTAAAAAAATATTTAACTAAAATGCATACAGAGATATTAAAGTCAACCATGACAAGCACAGCAGGCCAAAGCAAAGTCAATTTGAATGCATACTTTTAATCGGGAATGGCAAGCCAATCATCAAAGTATTTGCTATAGTCATGATCTCGACCAAAAATGAGTCCACATCATCAGATGTTAAATCCATCGCCGGGCGGGCAAACGGATCCACAGAGCAGTAGTGCGTGTCAGTCTCAAGTGCAGAGCCATCTGCAGCAGTGCCATAGTCCATAGTAGACATTAGAAAGGAAGGCTCACAAGTGGCCTCACGGAGCAACCTTAGTCTCAAAGGGCATGACCGTGTATGACCCCTCATCGGGAACATCAGCAGTTCGTGGCCCACAGGAGATGCCAGTGCAACAGCAAGACATACCATAGGCAGGTGTTCGAAGAGACACCAAACGCAGCAGAAAACTGGTTGTACGCACCAGAGAAGTGGCCGAAATGACAACGACCAATCAGGCTCCAATTCCACCAGCAAGGGGGCACCGAAGAACCAAACCATGCGTTCAAGGCACATTTGAGTTGGTGGGAGCGGCTCCATTGCTCTGCGTAGCTGGAAAGAAACAACCACTGCGAATCAGAAGAAATAGCAGTAGTAGTCCGCCAATATATGCCAAAAATAATTGGAAACCCACCAAACACTGTTGAAAAGAGGGAATGGATGGCTAATGGGATGACTCCGAAAACAGTCTGGAAGATGGACGCAAAACCAGACCCGACAGCCTTGAAGAAATGAACAATCCCAGCAGTGCTTGTAGCATTGAATATTCTGGATACCAGTTCTCCAAAGTGCTTGGGGAAGTTGGTATTTAATAGAGATTGTATCTCGGTTGAAGATCTCGCTATCTGGAGAGCATACATCTCTCTAGCGGATGTCAACGCGACCTGTTCTTGAAACAATAGCGCCTTTAGTCTGCTCAGCTTGTCATAATTTACATTAATAGTATCTTTATGGGGCCACATGTCAAATACTTTTATCTCTCGTTATGGGGAGAATAAAACATGTCCGCAACACGTAACGACCTTCGAGACCGAGATTGCGTAGGCAGTTCCTGGTCGCATGTCGCAACAACTTTGGTCGCTCAGTACCACATAACTTCCATTGGAAAGTACATGAAATACCGGTCCAATCAAAGGGATGGGAGTACCCTTCAGAAAACAGGCCAAGTTTGCGACCCCCACATTGCAAAGGCCATGAAGGGACACCTGCTTACATATCATTGAATGACTAACAGTAGTCTCACATTCGCTTCCGCTAAGAAAAACCTCTGTTTCGCTGTTTAAACATTTATAACCAAAGGGCAGCTCCCACTCTTCCTTAATATAGCTATCGCCTTGTTGCTCGAACCTGCCCATCTCAAAATGTTTCAAGCAATGTGAGAAACGAAAGGTCGAAATGGGCAACTTAACTATGCCATGTAAGAGCCAAATAGTTGAAGGACTCTCTGCTACCGTGAAGGGCAACTTATCTAACTTCTCAATCTGAAGCAGGGTGATACTAGCTTCCCTTTTGGCCATTGTCTGTTGTTCCACGGAAAGGTTAAAAGCAGTGACTAATTCATTCCCGCTAATATACTTCTATGGAATGCGGCCATTGTTCAGCATCTGTAATGTCCAACCCAGTAGCATGATGGAACGTAGCTGTGTTTGTCCATGATATCACCGGGAATATATCAATAGCAGACGACAAAATGTTTGATAGTGAATAAATCCTGTTGGACAGAGAGTTCATGCCGTTGTCGACAATTGCTAAAGCCTTCTCTAAGTTTTCCTTATCTAATTGCCTCAAACGTGCAGAAGCTTCTATCTGTGATAGTTTCCAGATCTCATTATACATAGCATATAAGAACCGTTTAGAGCGCTGTTTCCTAGGACCTAGCAGAAAATGCTGCAAGTCTACATCATCAGAAAGAGTGTTAAGATGTTTTTTAACTGCGGCTAACGTGTTAGTCTGTAACCATTGTTGGCACAGTTTACCCACACTGTATGTTGTAATTATACCTATATGTTGACCAGATACAAAGCGAGGGTCTGGCCTGTTAATTGAAGAACCCCCTGAAGAGTTCAGAAAATGTGCTGGACACCTATTGGTGTCAGTTGGCCATATTAACCACCCACCGGGACTGGAAAGCAAAGAATTATAGGTACCAGCCTTAACCATTGCATCTAGCCTTTCCCCAGTGATATTAAGGAAATATTGCCAATCATTAAACGTTGCCAGTGTAGGGATACTGGGCGTGTTCATATCTTTAATTTTTGCTAACCCCAGATAGGATGTCTGTTGAATGGTGTCATTTAAAAAAATAATTTGCACAGGAATCAGGCATGCTCGAAATAAAGCCTCCTTACCCTGTATCTGCCAATCTTGTGTTCCCCATAAACTTTTTAAGTCAATAGTGCTCTTCCGGTATTCGTAACCTTCAACTGTGAGCCGGGAAACAAAGGGATCTGAATAGATCAGTTTTGTGTTAGTTAGCAAAATGTTCCTAATCTGTGACGGAGGTAGTTTAAAATAATATGACTCTGCATTTTTCGTGTCATGCCCAGAAAAATATGTAAATTTATCTGTATAGTGTTTTGGGCTCCCCACTGGTGGTGTTGAACAGTGTTCCCACTGTGTGTAGTTCAATACTGGCCTGTGTCGAGTGGCACGATGTAGATAGTAATGTCCCCAATAGTTGTAACAGAACATTTCCCCATAATTCATTGTATGTTCATATACATCATCACTTTCAAATACGGAATAGTCCTTAATTTCAGCTAGCATGGAATCAACTGTTTGGACATCCCAATCATCAGATACAACATCAGGTGTAATCACATCTGTCATAGATATTTTGAACATGTATGGTATTTGAATAATCTCAGTAGGCCTATATATATCAAAGGGAACATTGTCCCACACAATCCCATCAGAAATCGGTATTGCTGTAATATTCACAAGGGACAAGTCTCTTCGGACCTTATGTGAGGAATGATATGAAGTTAAGACTTCATCCACCGGCTCAACAGAGGAGCGTTCAGGAACATAGAGACCACTTATGAGCAAAAAGAAAACAGTCACAAAACCAACGCAAAAAAATAATGCTGAAAATGTCAAACAGAACCATAAATAGTTCCATGGGTATTTTAAATAGTTCTTTTTAAGCCATTGACACAGCTTTCATATTTTTGGAACATTGTCAATCACAATAGTGGATGAATCTGAGGAAAAGTCTTCAATGTCTACGAAATAGCCAGAGGCAGTCTCTGCAAATACTGGAGCCAGTGCATTACTTGTACATTGGTCCACTTCACATGGAGGCTCTTGGTAGACAGTGTCATCAGTCTGTGAAGTGTTTGTGTAAAAAACAGCTAAATCTTGGACAGGTGTTGTCATTGAAGTTGTAACTGTAACTAGCAAGAGTTTTTTTTCCGCCCTCCCCATGGTCGAAGAGGTATCTGTAACAGCATTGGACATTGTTGTCCGTAGTAGTGTTGTCCATTCTACTATGTAGAGGTATGTCCTGTTGGGTAGTGAGAGGGGATCGGGAACCACCCAAGGGACCTCTTGGTCTACTGTGAAGGATCGGCCACATGGTGTAGTTTGATGTCATCAATGGAAATGAATCTGTTCACTCTGGAACCAGACAGTGGTGGTAAGATGACAGTTCTGGTACCTTGAATTCCCAAGACTGGGACAGGTACTCTGTATGATGAACTGAGTTCCTTCTTCACAGCGATCTTCTCACAAATCAGATCCCCAACTTTAGGAATCCAGCCAGTCGAAGTTCTCGCTAAATCCCTTATTCCTAAGGTGGCAGCACTGGTAGATGATTTATCATCACAAAATTGCTGAAGCTCCTGTAAGACAGTGAGACGTTCATTTATGTCAAATGTTGTTTCTGCTGCCACCAAACCAGAGGCATCAAGATCTGGGACATACATAGGTATCCCAAAGAGAACCTCATAAGGAGTGCGTCCCCCCAACGACCGTCTTGACAGATTATTCAGTGCTTTCTGGACCCCATATAGGTGATGAAGCCAATTGCAGCCTGAACCTAATACTCGAGCTGTTAAGGACTGCTTTAGATCACTGTTCCGCCTCTCCACGACCGAATTTCCCTCGGGATGATATGCTGAAGAGTAATAGAGTTCAACACCCATCGTCCCCATAGTGTCCCTGAATGCCTGGTCCGAATGGAATTCTGCAACCGCATTTGTATCGATAATGATCAGCAAGTCTTTTATAACAGTTCGAGCATCAGTCGACCGCTGCAGCCATTCCTACAGGAATCTAGAACAAGAATCTACAGCGACTAAAATGTATTTGTATGCACCATCAGGTTGGAGTGGACCACAAAGGTCCAGGTACACACATTGTAGTGGCCTGCTGGACACTAAGAGGGATGTCTGTGGTGGGCGTTTGATATTGGAGCCCTTTATTTGCTGGCAAATGTCACAACAAAGGGCATATTTCTTTGTCCATCTGCATAGATCAGGCCACCAGAAGCGTTTCTGTAAGAGTGTTATTGTGGCCGAAATACCACGATGTGCAGAAGCGACACCCTCATGTGCTACTTTTACTAGGTCTAACCTCTGGTCTTCGTTAGGGATCACTCGATCTCCAACCCCAGGAATCGTTGCGTAGGCAATATTCTGTGCACTGATATGGTAAGAATAATTTGTAGGGTATCCTTTCGGGAGGGGATTGTCTGCAGCTGAAGCTTTCACGTCAGTCAGTATTTCATTATCCAAAATCATCTGTGAACAAGTCACTGAAGCCACAGAAGCCATAGCTACTGCAGAGTTGGCTGCTTCATCAGCCAAAGTATTGCCGGTAACATGTACTCCTACACGTTGATGGCCCAATGTATGTACTACATTGACACATGGTAGCTTATCCTTAAGATCAGCCACCCTCCCCCACAATGTCTTGTGTTCCCTTTTGAATCTCTAAACCCGTTCAGCTTCCAATGATTGAGATAATCATTATATGACTGGACGCAGTAATATGAGTCACAGACTATTAAAGTCAGGCATCCTGGCTCTGTGTGTTCTAGCGCTAATATAAGAGCTTTACGTTCATCCAACTGAGCTGTGCAGTCCCCTAGGGTCTGCATGTAGGTGTTATGTGGGTGGAAAACGCCATCTTCCTTCACTCCGCTCACGGCTGCGCAAACGGCTGAGTACTGATGTTCAGTACCTACAGCGGGTTGTGCTGAACCATCAGTGTGAATGACAGTATGGTATCTGTCAAGTGGCAGGATATTTAGAGGAGTGGAGTACTCCTGTTCGTACTGGAGAAACTCTTGTGTCTGAAGTTTTGGATCAAAGATATAATGAACATCAGTGGCGGTCAGAGACGTTGCCCACTGTATCCAACGTGGATGTAATGCTTTTGCGTTGGGAACGCTTGCTTTGGTGACAGCCTCTAAGGCCGTGTCAAAGCCCAGCTCACCTGAGTTCTTGTTCAGTTCTGATGGAGGTTGAAGACAATCCGACCCCACCCTGAAACTGCTTGTTCCAGCACACTAGTTTTTAAAACAGTGCACTAAGAACAGAAGCTCAAGGGAAGGGGGGAAGTGGATAAAATAAAAAAAAGAGAGACAACACTGTTCTTGCGTTTCCACTGTTGAAGTGCTGCACAAATCTGCGGCCCTTTCTGACTTCTGTAGAAACTGGTGCCTAATGAAACATAAACAAAGAACAGATAAGTGCAACCTATTCCTAAATGGGTTCCTGACTATCCCTTTATTTATTGGAAATTCTCTTCTAAAAGTACCTCTTGGATCCTGGTCTCTAGTTTCCAGGTTTGGAATGTGTTACTGCTCTGGGATGTGTTTTCTATTACTGTTAAGCTTCTAAAAAATTAAACAAATACCGTTATCAGAATTACCAATATCAAACATTCATCATAATATAACTAAAGCCTAAATTCCCAATAGCAGACTAACTTTTCGCATATTTCCAGAATCTTTTATAAAACAAATACTGTACTTTTACATCAAAATACAGCATGTAATTTGTGCAAGTCCTTGATTTACTGTTTTCCTTGCTGTCAATGGTTTCCACTGTTCGATTCCCAAAAGTTCCATGAAAAAAAACAATGTCCGCTTCACAAAGTCCTGCAAAATAATCCTGCAACAAAGAGCCTTAATCACAATGCTCGTGGAAGGCACTTCGCCTCAAACTGTCTATACACGAATCCAGAAATTGCAGTCAAAGCTCCCTCAGGTAATAAAAAGTTTTGCACTTACTTGTTGCTGGCAAGAGATACTGATCAGTCTAACCTTGTCTTCTTTCTCTTTTGCAGGTTACTCGTAGGAGAGAGGCTGAGGCAAGGAGGAACCGGAAACCGGAAGAAGGAAGAGCCAGCAGCTGCGCCAATTGAAGTCAAAGAAAGTCTGTAAAGAGCAGGAGGGCCAGCGCCGAGGGATCTGTTCTCAGGTAAGCGGGAGGTAGACGAGCACAAGCACTGGGTGAGGCTCGGGGGATGCCTTTTATAGACAGGGCTGGGTGTGGTTCGAAGAGCTGGGTGTGGTTTGAAGGGCTGGGTGTGGTCCTCACATGCTGCACATGTTCTTGGAAGGTGTGCAGAGCTGGGTGTGGTTTGAAGAGCTGGGTGTGGTCCTCACATGCTGCCCATGTTCTTGAAAGGTGTGCAGAGTTTCAGTTATTATGAAAATGAGTTGGATTAACACATGGCCTAGGGAGGAGTGTTTTAAAGAAGCCTTGGTAAAAGCAAGGCCCAATGTGTAAACAAAACAGCACATTAAACAACATACACAGAAGCCTGGGGGGGGGGGGAAGGTGAGATAACAAGAAAGGCTTTGAATAGTAAGTTTAAAAGGGAGCTATTACCGAACCCACTAGTGCAGTGAGAGGGGACATGCTCTTTGCTGTGTACAAACCCTAACAGTTGCCCCCCTCAAAGGCCCTCCTACAGGACGGGGTTTTCCTGGATTTTTTTAATAAAACTGTCTAATCAGCTGTGGGGCATGTACATATGATGCTGGTTCCCATGAATTCTCAGATTCATCATATCCTTTCCATTCTACTAAATAAAACAGACGTCCACTAATTCTTTTTGAGTCTTTTATGCTTTTCACTTCATATTCCAGATTTCCTTTAATTGGTATGGGTGGAGGTGGTGGTTCAGGTCGGGTTTTTGAGTTGTACGGCTTAAGCAAGGACACATGGAATGTAGTATGTACTGGATATTCTTTTGGTAAATCTAATTTTACGGTTACCGGGTTTACTATGGCAGTTATACTAAAGAGTCCAATGAAACGTGGTTGCAGCTTTCGGGATCCCTCTATGTTTAGGTTTTTTGTGGAGAGCCATACCTTGTCACCAATTTTATACATTGGGGCCTCAGACCTGTGTTTGTCTGCTTGTCTTTTCATGCTTTCCTTGTACTTTAATAAATGTTTCCTGGCTTTGTCTTGTATGTCACCTAACCTCGTTAGTCTATCCGTTACTGTAGGCAACAGGGAATCTTCTAACAAAATGGGTATAGCTCTTGGATGATACCCCTGCAAGAAATAGAATGGTGAGCAAAGTAGAGCTGAATGCTCAGTATTATTATAAACAAACTCTGCTACAGGAAGAGCTTCCAACCATTCACTAGAATAATCAGCCAATAAACAACGTAGCGTTTGAAGTAAGGTTTGGTTCAGTCGTTCAGTCTGTCCATCTGTCTCTGGGTGGAAAGCAGTGGATAAGGCCACATCTATTTTCAGTTTTTCACATAATTTTTTCCAAAATCTGGAGTTGAACTGGCTCCCTCGGTCTGACACCACTTTGCTTGGCAAACCATGTAAACGCACAATTTCCCTTATAAAAATATCGGCAAATTCTGCCGCCGTGGGTAATTTCCGTAATGGTACAAAATGTGCCATTTTAGATAAAAAATCCACTATAACCAACACTGTTGTGAAGGATTTTTACAGGTGGTAAACCTACAATAAAGTCTACGCTCACAGTGTGCCAAGGTTGTTTGGGTGTTGGCATTGGTATTAACAAGCCGTCAGGAGCCTTATGAGAAGATTTATGTCTTGCACAAATTGGACAGGTAGTGACAAATTGCTTAATGTCCTTTCTTATAGTGTCCCACCAAAAGTGTTTTTGCACATTTTCCAGGGTTTTTACCCAACCAGGATGACCTGCCAACGGTGAGGCGTGATGCCAAATTATCACCTGTGTTTGTAATTCAGAGGTGGGCACTAACAGCATGTTGTCGTGATACAGTAAACCTCGTTGTATTGTGTTATGGGAATCCTTTAACCAATCCTGAGGTGCTATTTGCATGTGTGCATTATATAGATCTGTGATGAAATCCTTCTGTTGTACTGGTGCCAACAACTTTTGGGGAGGAATAATGGGTTCTCCTATTTTATCTTGTTTCATGTCTGAGGTATGTCCGTATCTAGATAACACATCAGATTGAATTTGTTGTGCACCTGGTCTATAGGTTATAACAAAGTTAAATGTGCTAAAAAAATTTAACCAGCGCATCTGACGTGGTGTTAGTGCTTTAAGTGATCCAAAAAACTGTAGGTTCTTATGGTCAGAAAAGATTGTAACTGGGTACTTGGCTCCCATTAAATGGTGCCTCCATTCTGAAAAGGCTACTTTGATAGCTAGTAGTTCCCTTTCAGCCACAGTGTAATTTTGTTCAGCTGGTAATAACTTTTTGGAATAGAAGGCTATAGGATGTAACTGGCCATCTACTGCATCTCGTTGAGAGAGAACTCCTCCTAAAGCTACTTGTGAAGCATCCGCTTCAACAAAAAAGGGCAAGTCAGGATCAGGATGTTTCAGAATTGGGGCTGAAGTGAACTTTTGTTTTAGGAGTTGAAAGGCGTGTGCCGCCTCATCAGTCCAAAGAAATCGTTGCCCTTTCCGCAACAAGGTAGTTATTGGGGCTGCAATGTCTGCAAAATGTGCAATAAACCTCCTATAAAAATTGGCGAAACCCAGAAATTTCTGAATATCTTTTACAGAGGATGGTTCTGGCCAATCAGCAATAGCACTGATTTTCTTTACATCCATAGTTATTCCTTGAGGTGACAGGCAGTATCCTAAAAAGTCCACCTTGTTGACATTAAAAGTACACTTTTCTAACTTAGCAAAAAGATGATTTTCTTTTAACTTTGATAATACTGCACAAACATGTTGGGTATGTTCTTCTGAGTTCTTAGAGTAAATGAGGATGTCATCTATGTATACTATCACACAAACGTCCAGGAATTCGTGTAGGACCTCATTTATAAAGAACTGAAAGGCCGCAGGGGCATTACATAACCCAAAGGGCATTACTGTGTACTCAAATAAACCAAACTTTGTCTTGAAAGCTGTCTTCCACTCATCCCCCTCTTTTACTCGGACCAGGTGGTAAGCTCCCCGCAGATCTAGTTTAGTGTATACAGTAGAATGTCTTAATTGATCCAACAACACAGGTATTAGAGGAAGAGGATATTTATTCTTTATTGTAGCCTTATTTAGTCCTCTATAATCGATACACGCGCGCAGGGATTTATCCGGCTTCGGGATAAAAAAGAGTGGAGATGACACTGGAGATGTGGAATGACGGATGAACCCAGACTGTAGTAGGTCATCTAGGTAGGTTCTTAAGTATTTGGTTTCTTCGTCAGTCAAAGCATATACTCTGTTATTAGGTAAAGGGGCCCCTGGGATAAGATCTATACGGCAGTCATAAGACCGATGTGGGGGCAGCACACTAGCTTTTACTGGATCAAAGACGTCTTTAAAGTCAGAATATTCAGGAGGGAGACTTGGTTCATCTTGTGTAACACTAGCACAGTGTAATACTGTGCTCTGTTCTGTACCTGCTTCTTGATAGCAATTGGTTCTACAGAAAGAGGAATCCAAAGTAACAGTTCTATTCACCCAATCAATTTTTGGGTTATGAGTTGTTAACCAGGGTACCCCGAGAATCAAACCAAAATTAGGAGTATCTATCAGATCAAAGCTAATCACCTCTGTGTGCCCGTTCTGACAGACCATAACAAGTGGACTTGTTTGTTTTGTGATTAATCCAGAGGTCAATTCTGACCCATCCACTGCACATACTGCTTCTGGACAAGGCTTTAGGCACATAGGAAGTCCTAAGATTTCAGCTAACTTATTATCCACAAAATTTCCTGTCGCGCCTGAGTCCAGTAGGACAGGGAGAGAATGCCTCACTTGGGTAGTAACAATTAAAACGACCTGAATTATGAAATGTCTAGGTATGTGCGGTACCCTGAAGGCTGCAGCATTAGAGGTTTGATTAAGATGTTTTCTCGAACAAGTAACCTCTCCCCTTGTCGAGCTTAATCGTTTCCCGATTCAGTTGAGGAGGTGGAGGAAACAGCACCCTTTCGTGGAGTTTTAGGCTTTACTGGACATTCTCTGGCAAAGTGACCTGCCCTGCCACAATATAAACATAATTGAAATGTTCTCCTTCTTTCTTTTTCCTCTGATGTGAGTGGACCTCTGAGTGTCCCTATTTGCATAGGCTCTGGTTCAGGGAGTTTATTATCTGTGTCTTTCTTCTTGTGTCTAATAAAAGTTACCTGTGATTCCAAGTGCATTTATCTCTCTTTCTTTCTCCTAGTCTATGTTCTAATTTCACAACTAAATCTACAAAGTCTGAATAGTCTTTTGGCAAATCAACGATATGAGCCAGCGCGTCTTTTAACTCGTCTCTCAAACCTTTATAAAAAAGGGAGACACGCTTTTCTTCTGGCCACTGTGTCTCGGTGAGTAAACGATTAAAACTAGTGAGATAGGTCAATAAATCCTTGTTACCTTGTTTAAGATTTAAAAGCTCATTATCACTTGCCTGCATGAAAGTGTGTTTTGCAAAAAGGCTGGTCATGGTACGTTTAAATTGATTCCAATTATGGAGGATGGGATCATCTCTATCCACGAAAGGAATTGACCAATTGGCTGCTGTGCCACCCAAATAAGACAAGACGAATGCCACTTTCGTATCATCAGTAGGGAACTGTTGTGGCTTACAAATGAAGTGTAATTGACATTGATTGATAAAAACATGGAATTTGTTACTATCTCCATGAAAACGTTCAGGTGCTGCTAAGGGCACAACATTAGGAACATTAACAGTAACCTCAACTGGGGAAGGCAAAGTTGTATGTTTTGATGGCGCCCCTGTCTCTGAGGAGGTTTTAAACAAAGGTGTAGAAGCTGTGTTCCACTGAGATCCCCTAAATTTATACCTGCTTAAATCCTGTTTTAAAGAGGTATTCTCCATCTTTAATCTCTCTATTTCCTCTTGCATATGTTGCAAGATGCCAGACACTGATTCATTATGAGCCAAGTCCTCATTTAGGGCCTGCGCCATATCCGTGACGTCAATGCCCTCTATTTCTTCCCCGGTATTCATCGTCCACCAGAACTGAATTTTTTTTTTGTTTTAAGGCTTGTGCTTCTGTCAAAGCCCAGCTCACCTGAGTTCTTGTTCAGTTCTGATGGAGGTTGAAGACAATCCGACCCCACCCTGAAACTGCTTGTTCCAGCACACTAGTTTTTAAAACAGTGCACTAAGAACAGAAGCTCAAGGGAATGGGGGAAGTGGATAAAATAAAAAAAAGAGAGACAACACTGTTCTTGCGTTTCCACTGTTGAAGTGCTGCACAAATCTGCGGCCCTTTCTGACTTCTGTAGAAACTGGTGCCTAATGAAACATAAACAAAGAACAGATAAGTGCAACCTATTCCTAAATGGGTTCCTGACTATCCCTTTATTTATTGGAAATTCTCTTCTAAAAGTACCTCTTGGATCCTGGTCTCTAGTTTCCAGGTTTGGAATGTGTTACTGCTCTGGGATGTGTTTTCTATTACTGTTAAGCTTCAAAAAAATTAAACAAATACCGTTATCAGAATTACCAATATCAAACATTCATCATAATATAACTAAAGCCTAAATTCCCAATAGCAGACTCACTTTTCGCATATTTCCAGAATCTTTTATAAAACAAATACTGTACTTTTACATCAAAATACAGCATGTAATTTGTGCAAGTCCTTGATTTACTGTTTTCCTTGCTGTCAATGGTTTCCACTGTTCGATTCCCAAAAGTTCCATGAAAAAAAACAATGTCCGCTTCACAAAGTCCTGCAAAATAATCCTGCAACAAATAGCCTTAATCACAATGCTCGTGGAAGGCACTTCGCCTCAAACTGTCTATACACGAATCCAGAAATTGCAGTCAAAGCTCCCTCAGGTAATAAAAAGTTTTGCACTTACTTGTTGCTGGCAAGAGATACTGATCAGTCTAACCTTGTCTTCTTTCTCTTTTGCAGGTTACTCGTAGGAGAGAGGCTGAGGCAAGGAGGAACCGGAAACCGGAAGAAGGAAGAGCCAGCAGCTGCGCCAATTGAAGTCAAAGAAAGTATGTAAAGAGCAGGAGGGCCAGCGCCGAGGGATCTGTTCTCAGGTAAGCGGGAGGTAGACGAGCACAAGCACTGGGTGAGGCTCGGGGGATGCCTTTTATAGACAGGGCTGGGTGTGGTTCGAAGAGCTGGGTGTGGTTTGAAGGGCTGGGTGTGGTCCTCACATGCTGCACATGTTCTTGGAAGGTGTGCAGAGCTGGGTGTGGTTTGAAGAGCTGGGTGTGGTCCTCACATGCTGCACATGTTCTTGAAAGGTGTGCAGAGTTTCAGTTATTATGAAAATGAGTTGGATTAACACATGGCCTAGGGAGGAGTGTTTTAAAGAAGCCTTGGTAAAAGCAAGGCCCAATGTGTAAATAAAACAGCACATTAAACAACATACACAGAAGCCTGGGGGGGGGGAAGGTGAGATAACAAGAAAGGCTTTGAATAGTAAGTTTAAAAGGGAGCTATTACAGAACCCACTAGTGCAGTGAGAGGGGACATGCTCTTTGCTGTGTACAAACCCTAACAGGCCGGCACCGGGGTAACGACAAGAAGGCGTTTACCCTGGGCAAGTGGCCTCTCCTTTATGACAGCCTTCTGAACTGCCATCAGAATCTTTTCTGTAGATGCAAAACGTTGTTCTGCGTTTGAGTATAAATGTCATTTATATGCTATGGGTACTGTGTCACCTTCATTGAAGGTGACATAAGTGAATCCAGTGGCACCAGCAATTATTCTGATGACCAAATTTGCTTTATTGTCACGTGTGTGCAAGTGTTTAGCTTCTAGCAAGTCCGGTTGCATTTCCCTAAGGATGTGTGTGTGTTCAACTGTCCAGTGTCTGCTAGGAAAATTGGGCTGAACCAAGTCATAAAGTGGCTTGAAATGTTGTACATAGTCTGGAATATACGTTCTGCTGAAATTGAAGAAACCTAGTAAAGACTGTAGTTTCTTAAGAGTGTTAGGAGGGTGCAATTGTGCACATTTCTCTAGAAAGTGCGGTGCCAGGCTCTTCCCCTCGTTCGATCGCTCGTATCCCAGGAACAATACACTGAGAAAGGCAATCTTACTTTTCTTAAAGTTAAATTTATAACCGAGGCCTGCAAATCCCAAAATGATCCGATCGACCCGTACAAGATGAATGTTGAGGTCGTTGTACGTGAGATATATGTCATCCAAGTAGGATAACGCCTCAGGATCAATATCATGTAATATTGATGTTACACGGGCTGAAAACAGCCCTGGGCTGTTTTATAACCTTGGGGTAAACGACAGAAGCGTTCTGTGAGCCAAAAGAGTATGCACTCAGGTTCCGACTTTCATGTGCTAAATTCTGGCAGAAAAATCCATTAGAAATATCCAATGTTGTTTTATATTTTTTACGCACTATATTGTTTATTAGTGCTGTGCTATGTGAGTTTTGTATAGCATATGTACGTGTATGACTATTTAAATGTCTGTAATCAATGATTATTCTGTATGAATGGTCTGGCTTTGCAACAGGGAATAACAGGTTATTCATTGCAAATGTACAGCGCTCAATTACTCCCTGGTACTCGAGCTGGGTGAGGATCTCCCTCACCAGAGATTTTGCTTCATGTTTAACAGGATATTGTGGCTGCGGTGTAGACCTAACAGGAATAACATGACAAGAAGACTCCTTGTCCCAACCTACATGATTGCGGTATAACGCAGGTGCCTGGAACAAGATTATAGAAGGAAGGCAAAATGACACCTTCCCCATGTGGGAGCTTACGGACGTGGTCAGGTGGCCAGTCTATTTCGGCCAATAGGATGTCACTTGTGAGTTCATCCCAGAATATCACACCAATGGTGCGCTCCACGTCTCCCTCTATTTGAATTTTTGAATCATAAACCCTGTCGGGTGGGAGAACGCGGCCATCCGCAGTCTCAACTGCAATGAAATAGCTAGTTGCTGTCGCATCCAGATGATCTTTCAGACTCTGGCGACATATCGTGAACTCTGCTGCGCTGTCTAACAGAGTCACTGCCCACGTCTTGTTCCTCAACAGTGTTCTCAAGTGTACTGGCATTTTTAGCTGACAGTGCTGCCACCTTTTTCTTTTTAAACTGTGGCTTTTGCTGAGGAGTCTTTTTTCTTTTTTATTGTTGACTGCAGTGAGTCTTTCTATTGTTTCGCGTATTCAGGACGTCGATCATGATGGCCCCCTCCCTCGCTATATCTATCCGGTGCGTCCTTGCAATTCAAATTTCTTTGGCTTGGCTCCCAAACTATCCCGCCCTATACTAGTATAGATGTCGGAAATTATTTTTGGTAGCTATCTCTCCTGTTCCAATTGTGGGGTTTCTCTGAGACGCTGGCATATTGCCAGTGCTACCTCTTCCCCTTTAATATTACTGAGTATTAATGAGGAAACTGCATCAAAGTTACGCATTAACTTCATCCCCAAATCTAAGGCTGGTGCAGCCCCGTGCTCATTCTGTATTTGTTTTAACACTTCCGGTAAATTGGCAAGTGTCGGGGTACCATATGCGGTAGTATATATAGCAGCGAAGACTGTACCCCATGTGGCGCAGTCGTCCACCGAGAGAACCATCCCAAAGTGCAAGCACATAGTGAGGAGTCTGTGGGTATTTTACCCATGATAGTATGCACTGTTTGTGAATTAATCCCAGTAGCCAGTTGGTATCCACCAGGTGCTGGTGGAGCTGGACGCGCTGGTGTTGTGTTCAAAGTTCGCATTACGGACTGAACTAGTCATCTATGGAATGTCACTAATTCATTTTATAAATTTCACAGATCTGCTATTTGCATATGTGGTATGTCTGGGTGAGGTGTGTACGTGGCAAACATAGGCCACGTTGGTCCATCATTACTAAAAGGACCTAGCCTCACTGTTTGTGATACATGTGGTAGGGTGCCTTCAAACCAGTTCTGATGCTCTTGGTATGTGATTACTGGTATGCTCGGTATCGTTGAGGTAGGTTTGCAATTTCGTATGTGTGGAATGTATGTGTTCTTTGGTCCACCTCGGGAAAGGTGACCCAACAATAAAATGTTTCTGTTTGGTATGCTTCATTAGCTTCTATTATCAGAGTAACATCCCCCCCTCTGGTGTAAGGCCATGCACTAGTAAGTGTTGTGTTAACGCTTGTCTAGTATTCTCAGGAATTTCTATGGCATTAGCCATATTTGTGTAGAGAAACGGAACACCAAATGGGGAGTAAAGTCCTTTTATGAGTTTGAGCTTGAACATACTACAGCTTAATCAGGTGTTACCTTTTTAGCTGAGGAAGATTTTCCCAAAGACCACGGACGTCTCTGTTTAATGGTACTTAGGGTACCTGTTGTCTGTGAAACAGTGATAGCCGGGTATCCGTAGATTAGTGCCTAAACACCATCGTGGGTGGTGCCATGTCGTAGTTTGGACTGTTGCTCTTGGCAAGAGTGCTGGTTTAAGGATGACAGTACTTATGTTGTAGGTGACTATGCCTATCCTACAACAAGTCGCAGCTGTCGTCCCAACCCTTCCGGCTCACCAGCAGCACTTCACCAAAAACCCAAATAGTAAAAGGTGATTTGTGGCAGCTTTTACACATGTACTCGGGAGTAAGACATCTCAGGGAATGTCGTGGTTAAACGGAGATTACCCCTTTCTCACATCATGGCCTTCATTGCAACCCTGGTGGTCGGTGTTAAAGCTGCGGTAAGACCGCCAACAGGCCAGCGGTAAAAAAAATGGAATCACGACCACGGCGGAAACCACCAACATAGACAGCCACTTTAACACTCCGACCGTCACGGCGGTACAAACAAACTACATGGCGGTCACCGCCAACAGACAGGCGGAAGACAATGTACTGCCCACACTATTATGAGAGGCCAATCCGCCACCTTTTCTGGGGCGGAACCAACATGAACAAAAACACGGCGGAAACAGGACTTGGAAGGGAAAACACTCACCTCTACACAACCCAGGAGGAACCAGGACGCCATGGAGCCAGAACTCCAAATCCTCCCTGCGATAGTATTCCTGCTCTTCTACCAGGAGCACAAACGACGGCGGCGACGACCACAGTGAGTACTGCACCTACAACACAGGGGAGGGTGGAGGGAAAAGAGAGACACACACACGCAACACGCAACACCCCCACCCCTACCCTCACCCACAACAACATACACACTAATACATGCTGCAACATTACATTTACACCCCCAACTCCTCCAGAAGAACGCAATGACAAAAGGAAATTAGTTGAATGATTGTAATCAATAAAAATCCATTAGTCAAAACTTGAAATACAGTATAAACAATTATGTACACCAACTATACAAGTCTGGATAGTGCACTATTCATAGTCCGTGGACCACTGGGCCCAAAATGCATGGGCGAGGCCCACACTCGATACCAGACTCCAAATGGAGAGAATACTGCTGGGGCATCAGATCGAAATTAAACAGGCACCTCAGGGGGAGGGGAAGGGGGGCACCTCAGCCGGACGAGTGCACGACGCAAGCTCCACGAGGGGGCTCCATGCCCACTGATGTACCCTGGGGAGGGCAAAGCCACAGTCTCTCAAGTCTCTCCAGTGGGTGGTTTGGCCACTGCTGCATCCTGGGGAGTGCAAAGCCACAGTCTTTCAAGTCTCTCCAGTGGGTGGGTTGCCCACTGCTTTATCCTGGGGAGTGCAAAGCCACAGGCTCTCAAGTCTCTCCAGTGGGTGGTTTGCCCACTGCTTTATCCTGGGGAGTGCAAAGCCACAGTCTCTCAAGTCTTTCCAGTGGGTTGCTTGCCCACTGCTTTATCCTGCGGAGTGCAAAGCCACAGCCTCTCAAGTGGATAACAGTCTCCACTGGTTCTGGAGGGGGCTTTGTGCCCAGAGTGCTTCAACCTGCCAAGGCCTGATGTAGTGGATGCCTTTCTCCACTGGTTCTGTAGGGAGCTTTGTGCCCAGAGTGCTTCATCCTGCCAAGGACTGAGGTAGTGGATGTGATACTCCTCTGGTTCTGGAGGGGGCTTTGTGCCCAGAGTGCTTCATCCTGCCAAGGACTGACGTAGTGGATGCCTTTCTCCACTGGTTCTGGAGGGGGCTTTGTGCCCAGAGTGCTTCATCCTGCCAAGGACTGAGGTAGTGGATGTGACACTCCACTGACGGTGGTGCAACATGCAAGCTGCCCAGGCTCCTGGAACTGACCACTAGCCTCGGATGACTGACCACTGGGGATGGCAGCCATGTCTGCGGTGGTGCCACTGGCTCAGGATGTTGTGGGGCCACTGGCGGTGTCAGTCGCTGCGTTGCTTGTGGCTGCCTCAGTGGCATCGGTGCTGGTGGCGGTGTCAGTAGCAGCGGTGCTTGCGGAGGACTCTGTGGCATCTGTGCTGGCGGTGGGCTCTGTGCAATCGGTGCTGGTGGCGGTCTTTTTGGCGGCGGTGCTGGTAGTGGTCTTTGTGGCGGCGGTGCTGGTGGTGGGCTCAGTGACTGCGGTGCTGGTGGCGGGCTCAGTGACTGCGGTGCTGGTGGCGGGCTCAATGACTGAGGTGCTGGTGGCGGGATCAGTGACTGCGGTGCTGGCCTCAGTGTCTGTGGTGCTGGCAGCGGTCTCTGTGGCAGCGGTGCAGGTGGCAGTGCTGGTGGCGGTCTTGTCTGCCGTGCAGGTTGGCATCGACGTGGACCTGCCCTTGATTTTCTGGCCCTTCCCCACCATGGATGGTGGCGCAGCTGTCTTGCCACTTTCCACTTTTGTTTTGCCTGAGCCTTTGGTGGCAGGTGTTTTCGCCTTCTCCCTCCAGGATGTGGCCAACTTTTTGACTTTTGGAGGTGGCGGAATGTCCTTGCCCTCGCTCCGTGGGACACTGGCAGCCCTGTTGCTTGGCGCACTCCAAAATCCCACTATTGCTGGCACCACTGTGCCCAGTGATTTGGTGGCTGAGGTGCTGGGTTGGGACCTGGAAAGGCGGGCCCTAGGGGACAGACGGGGGGGGAGGTGTAGCGAAGAGGTCAACATTAGATAGGAAAAGCTTTTTAGACACACTGGGACGGGTAGATGGAGGGGGTTTGAGAGTGGAGGAAGAGGTAGTGGATGTAGGAGGTGTACGTTTGCTGACTTTGGGTGAAGGTGCATGGGCTGGAGGCTGTTGTGAGGTGGATGGCTGTTGGGTGGGTGTGTGGCTGCGTTTGTGTACTTTGGGAGGAGGGCTCACAGACACAGTGGTAGAGGACACTGGGGATGTCTGATGGTAGTGGGGGCGGTGAGTGCACGTGAGAGGTGTGTGGTGATGGGCATGCTGGTGATGGAGGTAGTGGCTGAAGATGTAGTGCATGCAGGTGTGAGTGGAGACAAGACAGGGAGGGAGGAGGGAGATGTGGAGGAGGGGGACAGAGTGGAGGCAGTGGATGTTGGTATGTGTGCATGGGTATGATGCTTGTGTTAGTGCCTGTGGGATGTGTGGTGCTTATGTTTGCCTGAGCCACCCTTGTGTGTTGATGTGTGTGCATACTGGTCTGATGGTGTGTTTGGGATAGGCTGAGGTACAGGGGTTTGGGTCTGGGTGGAGGAAGTTGGAGGGGGGAGGCTGGACACAGGGACAATGCTGCCATCAGTGCTGAGGCCAGAGCCTGGAATGCTCGCTGTTGGGCTGCCTGGCCAGAATGAATGCCCTACAGGTATGCATTGGTTTGTTGCAACTGCCTATCTACACCCTGGATGGCATTCAGAATGGTAGACTGCCCAACAGTGAGGGATCTCAGGAGGTCAATAGACTCCTAACTGACGGCAGCAGGGCTGACTGGGGCAGGGCCTGAGGTGCCTGGGGCGAAGGAGATGCCCACCCTCCTGGGTGAGCGGCCACAGGACACACGCTGAGGGGCTGCTGAGAGGGTGGTGCTGGTAGGGGGGTTGCGGCCGTACCTCATGATGCGGGGATACAGAGGGGCCCGCCACCGCAAGGGAGCTCCCATCAGAGGAGGAGTGGCTGTCGCTGATGTCACCTCCTGTCCCTGCCGTGGAGTTCCCCCTCATCCTCCATCCCACTGGTGGCTTCAGACTCCATTGTCTCGCCCTCCAGGGCCATGTGGGATGCAGCTCCCTCCTGCTCCGGTGGCACTGCTCCGCTGCCTGATGATGCTAATGCACACAAGAACAGGGAGACCACAAAAAGTGGGGGGCAAGACAGAAGAAAGACATGTTCAGTGCATACAATACCGCTACCGTTGGCGGACACTACAGACACAGCAGCCCTCTGCACTATGCCATGCACTTAGAGTTCCCTAATTAATCACAGGGACATGGGGTACAAGGCCTATGCCCGATTGCTGCACACATGGAAGTCACATGAGCCTGACTAGGTGTAGATGGCTCTCACCACTGGTGGGGTTGGGGTGCCACATAGCCTGCCTCACGAAGGGACCTTGCCTACAAAACTCGCCCTGGCCTAGGGGAACCCACAGCCCACCTCCCCCATCCAGACACCTCGTAATGCGCACAGAGTCAGATGGATGTGAATGTACTCACCCCCTTGTGGCTGCTGTGATGCCCTCAATCGCCCATCCAACTCCGGGTACACCACGGCCCGGATCCGGAACATTAGGGGGAACATGGTGCGACGGGCACCCCTCCCACGTTGGGAGGCCATCCCAGCTGGGCCTTTGCCGTCTTCTTGTCCCAGCGGCGAATGTCCTCCCATCTTTTCCGGCAGTGGGTGCTCCGTCTGTGGTGGACCCCCAGGGTCCGGATGTCCTTGGCGATGGCACGCCAAATATCCTTCTTCTGGGGGGCGCTGACCTAGAGGAATGGTACAGGGGAAAAGGATAATCTTTAACCGTCCATTTCCACCCTTGCCCTGATGCACATACCATCACCGTCCGCTCATGCAGGCCTCAGTCCCCCCTGTATCTTCCATCCACACCACTCCAAACAGGTATTGCCCATACAGCATGCTCACAGTGTACTCACCTGTTTGTCTGGAGGACCATAGAGTAGCATGTACTGGGGAGGACCCCATCCACTAACTTCTCCAACTCCTCTGAAGTGAAGGCAGGGGCCCTTTCGCCAGACACATGAGCCATCGTCGCTTCCAGACTGAGGTCACAGCAGCACTTGCAGTGTAGGTCCTCTCCTATCGAAGGTCAGGTATCAAGTGAGTGAACAGAGAGAAAATGGTGGTCACGTCCGCGGCGGTGCGTACCGTCAACACCGGCGTACATCGTCATTGGCTCCTGGGACCCATAGGGCCCAATGTTAACCAATGTAGGATTGCGCCACGGTCTTCGACCGCCTGCTGTGATGGTGTACAACACCAGCGCAGTTACCTCATATCCCCTTGTCCCACATTAGAGGTCAGGCAGCCGCCATTTCAAGGGGCCACATGGCATTAATTTTAAATGTGTCACACCTATCTAGGCCTTGCATACACACAGTGACAGGCACATTGCGGATTGACAAATGTGTTCAATAAATTATTTTTTTAATACCTCAGTGTTGGCTGGCTCTGCTCACTGTTCTCGTCCATGGGCAGGTGAGGAGATGGCGGCATCCTCCGGTGTACAGACCTCTGGTGGACCTGTCGACAATGGAAGACAGACACATCATTATCACTTACAGACTTGATCGTGCCACAATCCAGGAACTGTGTGCCTAGTTGGAGCCAGACCTGATTTCAGCTATCCGCCTTCCCACAGGAATCCCCCCTCTAGTGCAGGTCCTGTCAGTACTCCATTTCCTGGCAAGTGGGTCTTTTCAAACAACAGTGGCCATTGCATCAGGGATGTCCCAGCCTATGTTCTCAAACGTGTTGTCCAGAGTGTCGTCTGCCCTGCTAAAACACATGCGCAGCTACATCATTTTCCCTCAGGTGGAGGATTTGCCCACAGTGAAAGGTGACTTCTATGCCCTGGGACATATCCCCAACATCATAGGTGCCATTGATGGGACACATGTGGCATTGGTACCCCCCAGCAGGAGCGAACAGGTGTACAGAAACAGGAAGAGCTACCATTCGGTGAATGTGCAGATGGTGTGTTTGGCCGACCAGTACATCTCCCATGTGAATGCCAAGTTTCCAGGCTTAGTGCATGACGCTTACATTTTGAGGAATAGCAGCATCCCTTATGTGATGGGGCAACTCCAGAGGCACCGTGTGTGGCTAACAGGTGAGGACAAGGACCCTAAACTGTGTGAATGTTGTCTGGGTCTGGGGTTGTCCCTAAGGGTTAGTGTGTGTCTAACAGTTGTCCATCGACATTTGCAGGTGACTCTGGTTACCCCAACCTGTCATGGCTACTGACCCTAGTGAGAAATCCCAGTACAAGGGCAGAGGAATGCTACAATGAGGCACATGGGTGAACTAGGAGAGTGATCAAAAGGACCTTCAGCCTCCTGAAGGCCAGATTCCGGTGCCTCCATATGACAGGTGGTTCTCTCTACTACTCACCAAGGAAGGTGTGCCAGATCATCGTGGCCTGCTGTATGCTGCACAACCTGGATCTGCGACAACAGGTGCCTTTTCTGCAGGAGGATGGTCCAGAAGGAGGTCTTGTGGCAGCTGTGGAGCCTCTGGACAGTGACGAAGAGGAGGCAGAAGAAGAGGATATCGACAACAGAAACAACGTTATCCAGCAATACTTCCAGTGAGACACAGGTCTGAGGGGGGAGGCTCTGTGGTGGCATGTGCCAGTGTGCGGGGAACCGACTGTCCCGAGGTCCCAGATGGGCCGGGCTGGTCATCTAGACCCAGTTGGACAGAGCTGCTGTCATCACTGTGGGCCTCTTCTGTGGGGGGTGTGGACATGTCTGGAACCTCCTGTCCGGTGACGTTGGGTAGGGGTCCTGCAGGCGTGTAAAGGCCTAATTATTGCATCTGTGTGTCTCATTGTGTGCTTTGGGTGGGTGACCCTGTACCCCAGTGCTTACATTCTTGTCTAGGACCTTGTGTGATATTTGGTTTGGGGATCTGTGTGGGTATCTGTAGTGGACATGCTTTGGTGATGAGTGTCCATGCTTTGGTGTTGCATGCAGGGCTTGGTATTGGGATGTGCGGGTTGTGATAGTGGGACATTTGTGAGGTGTTGGAGTGGTGGGGGTGAGGGTGGGGTATGTGATGGCATGCAGGTAGAGTGGGGGATGTAATAGTTAAGATGTGACTTACCAGAGTCCATTTCTCCTGCTACACCTGCGAGGCCCTCAGGATGCAATATAGCCAAGACCTGCTCCTCCCATGTTGTTAGTTGAGGGGGAGGAGGTGGGGGTCCACCGCCATTCCTCTGAACTGCAATCTGGAGTCTTGAGGCAACGGATCACACCTTCCCCCGTAGGTCATTCCACCTCTTCCTGATGTCATCCCGTGTTCTTGGATGCTGTCCCACTGCATGGACCCTGTCTACGATTCTGCGCCATAGCTCCATCTTCCTAGCTATGGAGGTGTGCTGCACCTGTGATCCGAATAGCTGTGGCTCTACCTGGACGATTTCCTCCACCATGACCCTGAGCTCCTCCTCAGAGAACCTGGGGTGTCTTTGCGCTGCCATGGTGTGGTGTGGGTAATGTGTGAGGTGGTGTGTGTTGTGATGTGTGAGAGGATGTGTTTGTGTGTGTTGTGTGAAGTGTGTGGATGTTGTGTGAGTGATGGTGTTGTGTGCCTATGGATGCTAGTTTCTTGATGGTGGAGTCTCTCTGTGTGCTTCGTTCTCAATTTTTGTCTTAGGGGTTTGTGGGTGATGTGGGTGTGTGTTTTATATTGTATTGGGTGTGTGGGCGTGATGTGTGTATGTGTATAAGGTGTGTGTATTTCGAATTGTCCAATGTGGTTGTGTTTTGTAAATGTGCGTGTATTTTGAGAACGGAGGTGTGTACCACCAATGGAATACCGAGGTTGAAAGACCGCCACGTGGATTCGTGGGTCGTGATAGTGTGGGCGTATTCCTGTTGGCGTGACGGTGGAGGTTTTGGTATCACCAGTTTATCACTGACCTTTGGTGTGGCGGACTTGTGTGAGCGTCTAGATTTTGGCGGATTCCGGCCTGTGGGTCGTAATAGCTGTAGCGGATTTCCGCCGCTGCAGCGGTGTGTTGGCGGTCTTCTGCACGGCGGTAAACTGGATTTACTGCCAATGTTGTAATGAGGGCCCATGTCTCATCCAAACACAGGCAATAACGAAGATGCAGTAAAGTTTCAATAGTTTTTATTTAACACAACTGCAATCTGCGATAAGTTGCATGGGCTGCAATGATTAGGATAATGAACAGTGCAAGAAACAGAATTGTAAAGGCAAGAGTCATTATTACAAAGACCCCTACCATCTTGCAACAGCATGAAAAGACATAAGGTGTGTAATATGTCCCAATACCCTAATATGATAGGCCTAACCTCCTACCTAAAATGTCCATGAGAGGAGCCCCAAAACCTCGTTACCTTGGAATGAGGTCTCTATCTTAGACTCCGCAGGGACACGAAGACTGGGTCAGCGTCAAGACGACGTGCAGCATCGATATCAGCGATGGTGGCGATGCCCTTTGGTCAGAATCCCTCTGATTATCTGTCTAAAGTGTGATATATTTATACTGATCTACTTGGACCCCTGACGTAGGTGTGTTCCCAAACAATAGATAACAGACATGCTTGGGGCAGCAATTAATATAAATAATTCCCTCGAAAGTATAGAGAGCGAAAGTCCCTAAATGTGAACACCTACTGTTTGTTTGTCTTTGTCACTTGATCTTGACGCCTTAACGCAGTGGCACTGATAGTGCAAAGCATAACAAGTGGCCTAACTATAAACAAGGCAGCCATCTTAGAACAAATAAATAATTAAATGGGTTAAGACAGAGCAAGCTAAGTAGGTTAAAAGTCACTAGGTGACGGGGCACGAGTCTGCAAGACGAAGGCTAAGCTAACTTATCCCATTAAAACAAACTAGTCTGCAAGTGAGGTGTGTGTGCTGCTTGGTGTGGTGATGGTGGTGGTGGCTGTTGATGCAGTGCATGCAGGTGTGAGTGAGGATGTGACAGTGAGGTAGGAGGAGTAGGAGAAGGGGGAGACAGTGGAGGCAGTTGATGTTGTCATGTGGGCAACTGTCTGTTATTTGTGTGAGTGCTTGTGGCCTGAAGTGTGCTGCCTGAGTTTGCCTGTGCCACTTTTGCGTGATGGTTTGTGTGCATTCTCGTCTGTATGTGTGCATGGAATGCATTGGGGTTGAGGAGTTTAGGACTGGGAAGTGGTATTTGGAGGGAGGACAGTAGGAACAGGGACAACGGCTGCCATCAGAGAGGAGGCCAGAGCCTGGAACGACCTCTGTTGGGCCACAAATACACCATAAATGCCTTCCAGGAATGCGTTACATTGCTTTATCTTGGATGCCAGCCCCTGGATGGCATTCACCATGGTTGACTGCCCTACAGAGATGGATCTCAGGAGGTCAATAGCCCCCTCACTCAGGGCAGCAGGGCTGACTGGGGCAGGGCCTGAGGTGCCTGGGGTGAAGGAGATGCCCACCCTCCTGGGTGAGTGGGCACATGCAACTCGGTGAGGGGCTACTGGGAGGGCGGTGCTGGTACAGGGGGTGGCGGCTGTACCTCTAGCAGGGTGGTCCCAGAAGTGTCTGCCATCACCAGGGAGCTCCCATCGGAGGAGGTATCAGAGTCAGTATTGTCACCTCTTGTCTCTTCCATGGTGCTCCCCTCGCCCTCCGTCCCATTGGTCCACTCGGCGTCGGTGGACTCTGCCTCCTGGGTCTTGTGGGATGCAGCTCCCTCTGTCGCAAGTGCCCCTGCTCCTCCGCCAGATGATGATAATGCACACATGGACAGGATGACCTAAGAAAAAAGGTGGGGTGTAGAGAGAAAGGGAGCATTGGGTCAATTACAGCACCAACACCACTTATGTCACACACATTACCGTCACACACAGGATTAGGATTGTGTCCCATGCATCGCACAGGCATTACATTGGTTAGGTACCACAGTAAGATGAGAGCCAAACACCGCCAACTGCACCCCTCCTGGGACCCCCTACGCCCTGTCTGACATGGTATCCAACCTCGCTATGTTACCAGATTTAGCAATACACCCATTACCATTGAGCTGGATCACACTGCGTTCTCTGAGCTGACATTGAGGGGCACCCACTAACTGACAGCCACCACCAGGATCCCATGCCACCTACCAATCATCACACACACTGTACTCACCCCTTTGAGGCTACTGTGATGCCCTAAGGCACCCATTCAACTCTGGGTAGGCCACCGCCAGTATGCGGGCCATCAGTGGGATCAGGTTCCGACGGGCACCCCGCCCTCATTGGGAGGCCATCCCCAACTGGGCCTCCGTGGTCTTCCGGGCCCAGCGTCTCAGGTCCTCCCACCTCTTCCTATATCAGGTGCTCTGCCTGCTTGTAGATCCCCAGGGTCTGCACGTCCTTGGCGATAGCATGCCACAATCCCATCTTCTGAGGGCGCTGACCTGCAGAGGAAACACAGACATGAGGACACCATTACACATACAATCCAGCCTGTCACACATATGGCCCAAAAATCCCCTTCCATCTGCATTGGTGCACACATTACTCAGTGCCCACCACGTACACAACCACCAGACATACGACCCCCCCCAAATGACATGATGCTTGCACAAGCATCTCCATGCAACCCTGTCACATGCCTTGTGCCCAAGGTGTACTCACCTGTTGGTCTGGAGGACCATACAGCTGCCCATACTGTGGTAGACCCCATCCACCAAATGCTCCAACTCCTCCAAAGTGAAGGCAGGGGCCTTTTCTCCTGTCACACGGGCCATGGCAGGATCCAGACACAGGACATAGCAGCACACGCAGTGTTGGTGTTGTCCTGTGGAAAGTCAGGATTCGTGTGAGGTTATGGACAGAAAATGGCAGTCACGTCCACGGCGGTGTACACCATCACCGCTGCCGATGATCTCTGTTGGCCACTGTACCCCATAGAGCCCTATGTGATCCAATGAGGAATAGCACAGCAGTGCAAGACCGCCTTCCGCCATGATGCACAATGCCGGCGGAGTTACCTCACTTCCACCTGTCCCTACATACAGGACAGCCAGTTGACATTTTATGGTGGTGGACAATTTTCTGAGAATCGAGAACTGCATCATTTCCATTCCACATACATTGCCATTCCCAATGTCTTATCACGTTCCTGCTCTATGTACACTGAGGTGGTGGATCCATTGTTTAAATTGTGACAGCCTACTCACTCTGTCTCCCTTAGACACCTACCACTGAAGAGGAATCGGAGAATTAGACAAGCACTCGTGTACAGCCCCCTTGTGGACTTGGCTACACTGGAGTACTTACCTATAGACTGGACACGTCCACAATCACAGAACTATGTGCTCATTTTGAGCCTGATCTAATATCCGTCATCACTGGGATCTCACCTCTAGTGCAGGTTTTATCAGTGCTCCATTTCCTGGCAACTGGCTCATTCCAGGTAACAGTGGGCTTGGCAGCAGGAATGTCACAGCCAATGTTCTCAATCATGCTGGCAAGCGTTTTGTCTGCCCTGGTGAAACACAAGTGCAGCTACATTGCTTTCCCCCAGGTGGAAGATTTGGCCACTGTGAAGGCAGGATTCGATGCAATCGGACATATACCCAACATTATTGGGGCGATTGACGGTACACATGTTGTGTTTGTCCCCCCTGCCAGAATGAACATGTGTTTAGGAATCGGAAGAGTTTCCACTCACTCAATGTGCAAATGGTGTGCCTGCTGACCAGCACATCTCCAACATCACTGCCAAGTATCCTGGGCCGGTGCATGACGCCTTCGTCCTGAGGAATAGCAGCATTCCACATGTGATGGCACAATTACAGAGGCACAGGGTGTGGCTAATTGGTGAGGCTGAGTCCCCACCCAATGTATGTCAATGAATGCCTTCTGGTGTTGACCCCATACCATTGTGTAAGGCTAATGTTTGTCTCTCAATACTTGCAGGTGACTCTGGCTACCCAAACCTATCGTGGCTCTTGACCCCTGTGAGGAACGCCAGGACAGGGGCTGAGAATCGTTATAATGATGCACATGGGCGAACCAGAAGAATTATTGAGACAACCTTTGGCCTCCTGAAGGGCAGGTTCAAATGCCTCCATCTACCGGTGGACCTTTGTGCTACTCACCTGAGAAGGTCTGCCAGATAGTAGTGGTATGCTGCATGTTGCACAACCTGGCCTTCAGACGAACTGTGCCTTATCTTCAGGAGGAGGAGACTGGAAATGCCACTGTGGCAGCAGTGGACCCTGAGGACAGTGAGGATGAGGAGGCAGAGGATGAGGATGTGGACAACAGAACATCAGTTATACGTCAATACTTCCAATGACACACAGGTGAGACAGTGGAACTGACCATTCTTCTGATTATTGATGTGTTCTGTGTGGTCGTAGCAGGATGGCATTCACTTCCTTTGCATCTCCACTTACTGTCACCTATGGCGTCTCATTTAGCAGATGTTCATGATATGACAGTGTACTGATGTGATGTTTACAGACAGATACAGGTCTTAAAATGTATGCTATCACAGTGTTCAGATCATTTGTACAAGATGTAACTGTTTCCATATATGCACATTTTCATCACATAAAACACTTTCACTTAGGTTGTGTTCAAGGGTGTTTATTGCAGTGCAAATAAGTGATGGAAAAGTGCAATGGAATGTGGTGATGGTAGAGCTTAGTCCAGGGTATTGTTCCACTCTGTTTGTAGCACAGGTGCAGTGTCCAATGGGGCCATAGGAAGGGGAGCAAAGGCAGTTCAAAGTGGACAAGGTGACAAGGTGGGACACAAGGGGGACATTTAGGAGGGTCTCATTTCCTGGTGGTGGTTTTGGTCTTGGCAAGTGTCTCTGGCTTCTGTCTGGGTTTCAGGGAACGTTTGTGGGGTGGTTCACCTTCTCCAGTAGAAGAGGGGCTGGTGGCCTGTGGGTCCTGTGGCAGGGCCTCCTGCTCACTAGCTGCAGTGGAAGTGGTGGGCTGGTCAGTAGACTGGCTGGTGGAAGGGGCCCGCTGGTATGCTGTCCATTCCCTCATGATGTTGGCCATATCTGCCAGCACCCCTGCTATGGGGACCACGGTGGTGTTGAGGGCCTGCAAATCCTTCTTGATCTCCTGATGGTGTACCTCCTGCAACCACTTGTTCTCCTGAATGTTGGTAAGGATCTGGCCCATCTTGTCCTGGGATTGTTGGTAAGCCCCCAGGACATTGGTGAGTGCCTCCTGGAGAGTTAGTTCCCTGGGCCTGTCCCACCCCTGGTGCACAGCAGTCCTCCTAGTGTCCCTGTTCCCCTGTGCCTCTGTCCCCTGAACAGTGTGCCCACTGTCACTGACCCCAGGTCCCTGATTGTCTTGGGTGTGAGGTGCGGACTGGGTTCCCTCTACAGGTGGGCACACTGCTGATTGACATGTCCTGGGGACAGAGGTATGGGAATGTTGGGTGGGTGCTGTGGTTTTGGATACTGATGGGGGAGGCTCTGTGGTGGACTGTGAGTGGGCTGGTGTGACCAACTGACCAGTGGTCCCTGATGGGCCAAGTAGTTCATTCAGATCCTGAAGTTCAGAGTTACTGTCATCACTGGGGGCGTCTTATGTTGGAGGATTGGGTAGTCGTGGCACCTCCTCGCCGTTGAGATTGGCTGGGGCACCTGTGGGTATGTAAGTGATGTATTATACTTCATGTCTGTGAACTATTGTACAACCCTTGCTTCCCCTCTATTGTTGCTGTTGCCCTGTTACCTTTGTTTGTGTATGGTGATGTATTGTGTACTTGTTAGTTCTCCATGCTGTGCATGCTTTTGTGATGGGTGTCCATGGAGGGCTGGGAGGGCTGTCCATGCATTGGAATGGCATGCAGGGCTTGGCATTGGGGTTAGCCAAATGTGTAGGTGCAGTGTGTGGGAAGGAGTGGAGTCATGGGAGTGAGGGTGAGAGGGTGAGATGGCATGCAGGTATGGGGGGGTGATAAGTAGTAAATATTGACTTACAGGTGTACAGTCCTCCAGCTACTCCAGTGAGTCCCTTAGGATGCAGTACTGCCAAGACTTGCTCCTCCCATGCTGTGAACTGTGGGGGAGGAGGTGGGGGACCACCACCAGTCCTCTGGATGGCGAGCTGGGGACGTGCTGCAATGGAATGTACCTTCCCCCGTAGGTCGTTCCACCTCTCCTGATGTTGTCCCTTGTTCTTGGGTGCTGTCCCATGGCGTTCACCCTGTCCACGATTCTCTACCATAGCTCCATCTTCCTCGCAACGGATATTTGCTGTACCTGTGCTCCAAACAGCTGTGTCTCTAACCTGGCTATTTCCTAGACAATGACCTGCAAATCCTCATCTTTGAAATGAGGGTGCCTTTGTGGGGACATAGGTGTTGTGTGGTGTGGGTTGTGGGTTGTGCAGAGGGTATTGAGTGATGTGGTGGGGTGTAGAGGTGGGATGCGTGACGGATATATGGGTGTTTGTGGTGTGTGTGTGTGTAGTTGTCTCAGTGGTCTTCGTGTTAGTCTTGTGGCGCTTATTGATATTCGTAAAGGGTGGTGTGTGATGTGGGTGTGTGTTTTATAGTGCTATGGGTGGATGGCTGTGTTGAATGTATGAGTGTTAGGTGTGTGTGTTTTGTTTTGCCCAATGTTGTTTTGTTTTGTATTAGGGTGGCCATTCTGAGCGCGCCGGTGTGTACCTCCATTGGTTTACCGCCATTGAATATGCGCTGTGGTGATTCGTGGGTCATAATGTGGTGGGCGTTGTTTTGTTGTCGTAACGGTATGGGTGTTCGTACTGCCACTTTAGCACTGACCCTTGGGCTGGAAGATTTGTGTTTGTTGCAGTATTCTGTCGGTTTGGTGTGTGTGTGTTATAATATGGCTAATCGCCACTGCAGCAGTATGTTGGCGGGCATCAGTGCTTCGGTAAGTGGGATTTATCGCCAATGTCATAATGAGGGCCAAAGTTTCTTATGGCACCACTATTTACATCTTGTTCTAATCTCTGATTTGGTGCTGGTGAAACATCCTCATCATTAATTTCTTTTCCATTCCCTACATCCTGAGGCATTGGTACACGTCGTCTAAACGCAATGTTATGCAGCATGGTAAGAATTATAGTGAAACAACACACTTTGTCAGGCTGGTATTCCAAGGCACCACCACTACGATGCAGATATCTGAATTTGTCCTTAAGAAGTCCAAATACTGTTTCTATGGTGTTTTTAAGATATGCGTTCTGTTGTATGCATACAATCGAGTGTGGGGAGAGTGGTGTGTCTTAAATTGGACCAATGTACAGTGGAGAAGCAGACACTAGAGTGAAATACAGTGGAATAGCATAACATGGGAGGCATATAGTGGATAGGCAAAGAGTGGAATAGTAAATACTGGAGTAGCATATAGTGGAGTGGCTTACACTAAAGAATTGTAGAGTGGAGATACATACAGTGTAATAGTGTAGAGTGGAATAGAGTAGAATGGAGTTATGTACAGTGTAATACCATAGAGTGGACTGGTTTGAAGTGGAGTGTTGTATAGTGGAGTGGCACAAAATGTAATAGTGTACTGTGGAAAAGCATACAGTGGAGGGGTGTATAATGGTGTGGTGTAGACTGGAGTGGCATACAGTGGCGTGTGGTAGAGTGTAATAGCACACAATGGAGTGGCACATATTGGAGTGTGGTCCAATCGAATAGCATAGAAAGAAGTGGCATAGAATGGAGAGCCATACATTGTAGTGGCGTGCAGTCGAGTAGCATACAGTAGAGTGGAATACAGTGGAATAGCATAACGTGGTAGCATACAATGGAATGGCATAGAATGGAATGGCAAATACTGGAGTAGCGTATAGCAGAGTGGTATACAGTGGAGTGGCTTACACTAAAAAATTGTAGAGTGGAGTTACATACAGTGTAATAGTGTAGGGTGGACTGGAATAGAGTGAAATTCTGTACAGTGTAATAGCATAGAGTGGACTAGTGTAGAGTGGAGTGTTGTACAGTGGAGTGGCAAAGAATGTAATAGTGTACAGGGGAATAGCATACAGTGGAGGGGCGTATAATGGAGTGGTGCAGACTAGAGTGGCATACAGTGGCGTTTGGTAGAGTGTAATAGCATACAATGCAGAGGCATATATTGCAGTGTGCTCTAATCAAATAGCATTGAAAGAAGTGGCATAGAGTAAAGAGCCATTCACTGTAGTGGCGCAGAGTGGAGTAGCAAACAGTGGAGAGGCATACAGTGGAATAGCATAAATCAAGCGTTGTAGAATAGAGTGGCATACAGTGGAATATAGTAGAGTGGAGTGGCGTGCAGTAGAATGGCGTATAGTGGAATAGCATATAGTGGAGTATCACCCAGTGAAGTGGCATACAGTTGAGTGACAGAGACTAGAGTGGCGTAGAGTTAAGGTGCGTACAGTATAGGAGCATAGCAGTAGTTGTTCTTTAGTAGTTAATACTATATTCTGATTGCCTGATGAAACGTAGTCACATCCTCTCCATACAAGGACAGTTTCATATGAGTAATTAAAACATTTCACCCTCTTTCTGCCGATATTGCCATATTTTCATCACATAGTGCGAGTGAGACATTACATATACTTTCCAACATCACTTGTAACACCAACTATGTGGTAGATGTTATTGAATGTACATGCAGCCGTATGTATGTGTGAAGTACAATTAGAGCCTTAAGACTGAGAATTAGCAAACACTACAGGGCTCTGAGACAGGAAGATGAACACTATCCAATAGTTGTACACATGAAGCTATGCCCAGCACAAGGACAAACCAAGAGTTTCAAGTTTTTTGATATTGAACAAGTGCAAAAAGACCCCGAGGGGACAACAGCGAATTATTTTTAAGAAGAAGGGAATGTATTTGGATTATGCAGTTGAGAGCAGTGGAAGATGGTGTAAATACTAACCATGAACTAGAATTTTCCTTAGGAGAATGAAACCCTAAATGCCTATAGGATGACATAATCAGTTTATCTGCACACTGATAAGATTCCAGATTCAGTGAAGGACATAATATATAACTGTGACTATGTATAGGATTGTGAATTATTCCAAAATAAATTTTATTATTTCTCGCAGGTACATTTCAAATGATATTTCTCTGCAAACCACCATATTCTCCTTCTTTCAAAACAATTTCTGTATATCACCTCTTTATTATTATTTCCTCCCGCTTTGTGCTGGCCCGGCTAACAAGAGAATGGCATCCATTTATGATTTTATATGTTTGTTTACACATTACCTTGTTTTACTAGAATGCATATTATCCGGTTCTGTGCCTTGGACCTGGTGACCTCGTCCCAGGCTCCAGTTCCCGTGTACCTTGGACGAGGTCACCTCGTCCAAGTCACAGGAACTGGGGGGGAGCGCAAGCGCTCCCCCCCTGTGCTCCCCCCCACCCCCCCCAAGGCAGGGATGGAAGGGGAAGCCCTTCCCCTTCCACCACTGACCCTCCTACCCCCCGGGGGCAGATACCTCTAGGCGCCAGGGCAATTTTTTTTGTGTGTGTTTTTTTTTCTGTTTGTTTGTTTTTTTAGAGATGGGGAGCGACCCATTAGGCAAGTGTCGCTCCCCTCGGGGGCAAATTGTATTTAGACCATTTCTGCCCCCCTTGGGGGCAGATTGGACGATTTTAGGTCAATCTGCCCCCAAGGGGGCAGAACCCACTACCCAGCGGGGATTTTTTTTTTGGCGCCAATGTCATGCAGGGGGAGCGACCCCGTAGGCAAGGGTCGCTCCCGGGGGAGGTTGGGGGGGGCGGGGGAGCAAATATATTTTAGGCCATTTCTGCCCCCCTGGGGGCAGATCGGCCTATTATTAGGTCGATCTGCCCCCAGGAGGGGCAGAAAGCTTTAGGCGCCAGGGCAATTCTTTTTTTTGTGTATTTTTTTGGTTTGTTTGATTTTTTAGAGATGGGGAGCGACCCATTAGGCAAGGGTCGCTCCCCTGGGGGGCAAATTGTATTTAGACCATTTCTGCCCCCCTTGGGGGCAGATTGGCCGATTTTAGGTCAATCTGCCCCCAAGGGGGCAGAAACCACTAGGCACCGGGGATTTTTTTTTTGGCGCCAATGTCACGCAGGGGGAGCGACCCCGTAGGCAAGGGTCGCTCCCGGGGTTGGGTTAGGGGGGTGGGGGAGCAAATTTATTTTAGGCCATTTCTGCCCCCCCCTGGGGGGAGATCGGCCTATTATTAGGCCGATGGGGGCAGAAGCCTCTAGGCACCAGGGCAAATTTTGTTGTTGTTGATTTTTTAGAGATGGGGAGCGACCCATTAGGCAAGGGTCGCTCCCCTGGGGAGCAAATTGTATTTAGACCATATCTGCCCCCCTTGGGGGCAGATTGGACGATTTTAGGTCAATCTGCCCCCAGGGGGTAGAAACCACTAGGCACCGGGGATTTTTTTTTGGCGCCAATGTCACGCAGGGGGAGCGACCCCGTAGGCAAGGATCGCTCCCGGAGGGGGGTTGGGGGGCGGGGGAGCAAATTTATTTTAGGCCATTTCTGCCCCCCCTGGGGGCAGATCGGCCTACTATTAGGCTGATATTAGGCGCCAGGGCAATTTTTTTATTTGTGTTTTTTTTTTCTTCTGATTGTTTGTTTTTTTAGAGATGGGGAGGGACCCATTAGACAAGGGTCGCTCCCCTGGGGGGCAAATTGTATTTAGACCATTTCTGCCCCCCTTGGGGGCAGATTGGCCGATTTTAGGTCAATCTGCCCCCAAGAGGGCAGAAACCACTAGGCACCGGGGATTTTTTTTTTGCTGCCAATGTCACGCAGGGGGAGCGACCCTGTAGTTGTCTCAGTGGTCTTCGTGTTAGTCTTGTGGCGCTTATTGATATTCGTAAAGGGTGGTGTGTGATGTGGGTGTGTGTTTTATAGTGCTATGGGTGGATGGCTGTGTTGAATGTATGAGTGTTAGGTGTGTGTGTTTTGTTTTGCCCAATGTTGTTTTGTTTTGTATTAGGGTGGCCATTCTGAGCGCGCCGGTGTGTACCTCCATTGGTTTACCGCCATTGAATATGCGCTGTGGTGATTCGTGGGTCATAATGTGGTGGGCGTTGTTTTGTTGTCGTAACGGTATGGGTGTTCGTACTGCCACTTTAGCACTGACCCTTGGGCTGGAAGATTTGTGTTTGTTGCAGTATTCTGTCGGTTTGGTGTGTGTGTGTTATAATATGGCTAATCGCCACTGCAGCAGTATGTTGGCGGGCATCAGTGCTTCGGTAAGTGGGATTTATCGCCAATGTCATAATGAGGGCCAAAGTTTCTTATGGCACCACTATTTACATCTTGTTCTAATCTCTGATTTGGTGCTGGTGGATCATCCTCATCATTAATTTCTTTTCCATTCCCTACATCCTGAGGCATTGGTACACGTCGTCTAACCGCAATGTTATGCAGCATGGTAAGAATTATAGTGAAACAACACACTTTGTCAGGCTGGTATTCCAAGGCACCACCACTACGATGCAGATATCTGAATTTGTCCTTAAGAAGTCCAAATACTGTTTCTATGGTGTTTTTAAGATATGCGTTCTGTTGTATGCATACAATCGAGTGTGGGGAGAGTGGTGTGTCTTAAATTGGACCAATGTACAGTGGAGAAGCAGACACTAGAGTGAAATACAGTGGAATAGCATAACATGGGAGGCATATAGTGGATAGGCAAAGAGTGGAATAGTAAATACTGGAGTAGCATATAGTGGAGTGGCTTACACTAAAGAATTGTAGAGTGGAGATACATACAGTGTAATAGTGTAGAGTGGAATAGAGTAGAATGGAGTTATGTACAGTGTAATACCATAGAGTGGACTGGTTTGAAGTGGAGTGTTGTATAGTGGAGTGGCACAAAATGTAATAGTGTACTGTGGAAAAGCATACAGTGGAGGGGTGTATAATGGTGTGGTGTAGACTGGAGTGGCATACAGTGGCGTGTGGTAGAGTGTAATAGCACACAATGGAGTGGCACATATTGGAGTGTGGTCCAATCGAATAGCATAGAAAGAAGTGGCATAGAATGGAGAGCCATACACTGTAGTGGCGTGCAGTCGGGTAGCATACAGTAGAGTGGAATACAGTGGAATAGCATAACGTGGTAGCATACAATGGAATGGCATAGAATGGAATAGCAAATATTGGAGTAGCGTATAGCAGAGTGGTATACAGTGGAGTGGCTTACACTAAAAAATTGTAGAGTGGAGTTACATACAGTGTAATAGTGTAGGGTGGACTGGAATAGAGTGAAATTATGTACAGTGTAATAGCATAGAGTGGACTAGTGTAGAGTGGAGTGTTGTACAGTGGAGTGGCAAAGAATGTAATAGTGTACAGGGGAATAGCATACAGTGGAGGGGCGTATAATGGAGTGGTGCAGACTAGAGTGGCATACAGTGGCGTTTGGTAGAGTGTAATAGCATACAATGCAGAGGCATATATTGCAGTGTGCTCTAATCAAATAGCATTGAAAGAAGTGGCATAGAGTGAAGAGCCATTCACTGTAGTGGCGCAGAGTGGAGTAGCAAACAGTGGAGAGGCATACAGTGGAATAGCATAAATCAAGCGTTGTAGAATAGAGTGGCATACAGTGGAATATAGTAGAGTGGAGTGGCGTGCAGTAGAATGGCGTATAGTGGAATAGCATATAGTGGAGTATCACCCAGTGAAGTGGCATACAGTTGAGTGACAGAGACTAGAGTGGCGTAGAGTTAAGGTGCGTACAGTATAGGAGCATAGCAGTAGTTGTTCTTTAGTAGTTAATACTGTATTCTGATTGCCTGATGAAACGTAGTCACATCCTCTCCATACAAGGACAGTTTCATATGAGTAATTAAAACATTTCACCCTCTTTCTGCCGATATTGCCATATTTTCATCACATAGTGCGAGTGAGACATTACATATACTTTCCAACATCACTTGTAACACCAACTATGTGGTAGATGTTATTGAATGTACATGCAGCCGTATGTATGTGTGAAGTACAATTAGAGCCTTAAGACTGAGAATTAGCAACCACTACATGGCTCTGAGACAGGAAGATGAACACTATCCAATAGTTGTACACATGAAGCTATGCCCAGCACAAGGACAAACCAAGAGTTTCAAGTTTTTTGATATTGAACAAGTGCAAAAAGACCCCGAGGGGACAACAGCGAATTATTTCTAAGAAGAAGGGAATGTATTTGGATTATGCAGTTGTGAGCAGTGGAAGATGGTTTAAATACTAACCATGAACTAGAATTTTCCTTAGGAGAATGAAACCCTAAATGCCTATAGGATGACATAATCAGTTTATCTGCACACTGATAAGATTCCAGATTCAGTGAAGGACATAATATATAACTGTGACTATGTATAGGATTGTGAATTATTCCAAAATAAATTTTATTATTTCTCGCAGGTACATTTCAAATGATATTTCTCTGCAAACCACCATATTCTCCTTCTTTCAAAACAATTTCTGTATATCACCTCTTTATTATTATTTCCTCCCGCTTTGTGCTGGCCCGGCTAACAAGAGAATGGCATCCATTTATGATTTTATATGTTTGTTTACACATTACCTTGTTTTACTAGAATGCATATTATCCGGTTCTGTGCCTTGGACCTGGTGACCTCGTCCAAGGCTCCTGTTCCCGTGTACCTTGGACGAGGTCACCTCGTCCAAGTCACAGGAACTGGGGGGGAGCGCTAGCGCTCCCCCCCTGTGCTCCCCACCCACCCCCCCAAGGCAGGGATGGAAGGGGAAGCCCTTCCCCTTCCACCACCGACCCTCCTACCCCCCGGGGGCAGATACCTCTAGGCGCCAGGGCAATTTTTTTTGTGTGTGTTTTTTTTTTCTGTTTGTTTGTTTTTTTAAAGATGGGGAGCGACCCATTAGGCAAGTGTCGCTCCCCTCCGGGGCAAATTGTATTTAGACCATTTCTGCCCCCCTTGGGGGCAGATTGGACGATTTTAGGTCAATCTGCCCCCAAGGGGGCAGAACCCACTACCCACCGGGGATTTTTTTTTTGGCGCCAATGTCATGCAGGGGGAGCGACCCCGTAGGCAAGGGTCGCTCCCGGGGGAGGTTGGGGGGGGCGGGGGAGCAAATATATTTTAGGCCATTTCTGCCCCCCTGGGGGCAGATCGGCCTATTATTAGGTCGATCTGCCCCCAGGAGGGGCAGAAAGCTTTAGGCGCCAGGGCAATTCTTTTTTTTGTGTATTTTTTTGGTTTGTTTGATTTTTTAGAGATGGGGAGCGACCCATTAGGCAAGGGTCGCTCCCCTGGGGGGCAAATTGTATTTAGACCATTTCTGCCCCCCTTGGGGGCAGATTGGCCGATTTTAGGTCAATCTGCCCCAAGGGGGCAGAAACCACTAGGCACCGGGGATTTTTTTTTTGGCGCCAATGTCACGCAGGGGGAGCGACCCCGTAGGCAAGGGTCGCTCCCGGGGGTGGGTTAGGGGGGTGGGGGAGCAAATTTATTTTAGGCCATTTCTGCCCCCCCTGGGGGCAGAACGGCCTATTATTAGGCCGATGGGGGCAGAAGCCTCTAGGCACCAGGGCAATTTTTTTTTTTTTTTGATTTTTTAGAGATGGGGAGCGACCCATTAGGCAAGGGTCGCTGCCCTGGGGGGCAAATTGTATTTAGACCATATCTGCCCCCGTTGGGGGCAGATTGGACGATTTTAGGTCAATCTGCCCCCAGGGGGTAGAAACCACTAGGCACCGGGATTTTTTTTTGGCGCCAATGTCACGCAGGGGGAGCGACCCCGTAGGCAAGGATCGCTCCCGGAGGGGGGTTGGGGGGCGGGGGTGCAAATTTATTTTAGCCCATTTCTGCCCCCCCTGGGGGCAGATCGGCCTACTATTAGGCTGATATTAGGCGCCAGGGCAATTTTTTTATTTGTGTTTTTTTTTTCTTCTGATTGTTTGTTTTTTTAGAGATGGGGAGGGACCCATTAGACAAGGGTCGCTCCCCTGGGGGGCAAATTGTATTTAGACCATTTCTGCCCCCCTTGGGGGCAGATTGGCCGATTTTAGGTCAATCTGCCCCCAAGGGGGGCAGAAACCACTAGGCACCGGGGATTTTTTTTTTTTGCTGCCAATGTCACGCAGGGGGAGCGACCCCATAGGCAAGGGTCGCTCCCGGGGGGGTGTTGGGGGGGTGGGGGAGCAAATTTATTTTAGCCCATTTCTGTCCCCCCTGGGGGGGCAAATTTTATTTAAACCATTTCTGCCCCCCTAGGGGGCAGATTGGCCGGTTTTAGGTCAATCTGCCCCCAAGGGGGCAGAAACCACTAGGAGCTAGAGGCCAAAATCCACAGGTAGGCACTTTGCAAAAAACACCTCTGTTTTCTGTGAAAAAATGTGATGTGTCCACGTTGTGTTTTTGGGCATTTGCTGTCGCGGGCGCTAGGCCTACCCACACAAGTGAGGTATCATTTTTATCGGGAGACTTGGGGGAACGCTGGGTAAATTAGTGGCTCCTCTCTGATTCCAGAACTTTCTGTCACCAAAATGTGAGGAAAATGTGGTTTTTTAGCCAAATTTTGAGGTTTGCAAAGGATTCTGGGTAACAGAACCTGTCCTTAATAGAATTGAAAAATTCTTAGAGCGAACGCTAGAATTCTTTTTATTCTATGTCAGGACCGGAGGCTCATATTATGCTTGTTCAAAGCTGATTCACCACTACCGATGCTATATCAACAATAGGTTTATAATAAAAAGTTTTAAACGTAGAAGGCGAAGACCAATCTGCTGCCTTTCAAAATGACCTCTAAACGAGAACCCAAAATCAAAGACTTCGATGCCATAGCTCCTGTGGCAGAATGCGCACCAAACTTAGAAACATTAATATCTGCCTCACTCAGCAACCAACGCATCCACCTAGCGAGAGTGGCTGAGGAAACAGGATGATATGGTTTAACTAATGAAATGAGTAATTGACCCCCCATATCAGAACGAAATTCTTCTGTACTCACCTCGTAAGCTTTAAGACATTGTACCACACAAAGTTTGGGGTTGTCCACAAAACAAGGGTAAGACACGGGCTTCAGATTACATTTAGTTCTACGCGAAATGGAGAAAGAGACTCCTTCAGGAGAAAAAACTCTCCCCGCCAAATCTACAGCTCTAACATCTGACACTCTCTTACAAGATATCAAACACAATAACATGGTGAGTTTAGCTGATAACTGTTTCCTAGACAAATATCTATTAGCAGGCCAGGATTCTAAAAATCTAAGAACAACATTAACATCCCAAAGGGACGAATAACGGGGGCGAGGAGGATTAGCTAACCTGATACCCCTCATTAATTTACACACAATAGGAGACTCACCGATGGGTTTACCCTCTACTGGGGTAAATGCCCTGCTGTAATAGCGGACCTGTAAGTATTAATAGAACGGTATGCCAAACCTGATGCTGCTAAGGAGGAAAGGAAATTCAGGACCAGACAGCTACCTGCTGAAGAAGGATCTGCACTCCTAGAACTACACCAAGCACTCCATCGCTTCCACGCCGAAGCGTACCTCTTGTGAGTACTGGAGGACCAGGAACCTGCAATGAAGTCGGAAGACTCTTGCGAAAGTCCTGGGATGACCCATCTTTGCCTGAAAGACGCCATGCTATCAGGGATAGCTTGCCTGACAGGATCAATGGATGTAACAAGCCCTGAGGGTCCTGGAGGAGATTCTCCCAGAAGGGGAGAAGGATCGGATGGTCGCAACTCAGTTCCATTGCTATCGGAAACCAAACTTGCGATCTCCAAAGGGGCGTCACTAGAACTAACTCCGCTTGCTGACGCCTAATCTGGGCCAAAACCCTGGGAATCATCAAGAAAGGAGGAAAAGCATAACTCCGCTCCTGAGACCAGTCCTGAAGAAACGCATCCGTCCTTGATGCCTCCGGATCTGGCCTCCAACTGAAAAAGCGTTTCATCTGCCGATTGAGGCGAGATGCAAACAGATCGATCGAAAAGGGACCCCACTTCACCGACAGAGTTCGGAAAACTCTGGGATGTAACCTCCAATAGCTGAAGTCTCTCAGGTGGCGAGAGTTCCAATCGGCCACTAAGTTGCTGGCCCCAGGAAGGTACTCCGCCACCACAGAAATCCTGTGTTGAAGGCAAAAGTGCCAGAATTCCTTGGCTATCTCCGCCAGAATGCGGGAGCGAGTTCCCCCCAACTTGTTGACATATCTCACTGCCGAGATATTGTCCATGCGAAGGAGAATACAACAATTCGCTCTGATGGGAGAAAGACTCTTGATTGCAAAGGAGCCTGCTAGGAGTTCCAAGCAATTTATGTGGAGATTCAACTCTGAGCTGGACCATCTGCCCCCCGTGGACACTGAGCCACACTGGGCTCCCCAGCCCCAAAGACTGGCATCGGACTCTATCACTACATCCGGGAGAGAGCTGAATATGGCTCTGCCGTTCCAGGCTTCCATATGATCGAGCCACCAATGCATCTCTGCTCGGGCTTCCTCCGACAGGGAAACTTGATCTGCATAACGGAGGCCCCATTTGAAGATGAGAAATCTTCAAATGTTGAAGGGCTCTGTAATGCAATGGACCCGGGAAGATCGCCTGAATCGAAGAAGAAAGCAGGCCCACCATGCGCCCAATCGCTCTCAAGGAAACAGTCTGTTTGGTTAATAGACACTTCAATTCTCTCTTGATTGAACGGATCTTCACGGAAGGAAGGATCGGAAGGGACTGTAATGAGTCTATCTGGAACCCCAGAAAGTCTATCCGATGTGAGGGGACCAGAACGGATTTTTGGGCATTGATTACAAAACCCAGACTCTGAAGTAGAGACACAGACCATTCGAGGTGATCTAACAGAAGGTCTCGATCTTGAGCCATGATTAAGATGTCATCTAGGTATACAATTAGCCTGACCCCTTGGGAACGAAGGAATTCTACTACTGGACGCATAACCTTTGTGAAACACCAAGGGGCGGAGGACAGACTAAAGGGGAGAACCTTGTACTCGTATTATTCTGTCTCCCAACAGAACTGAAGGAACCTCCGATGTGGAGGAAAAATAGGAATGGTCAAGCAGGCGTCCTTTAGATCTAAGTGGACTAACCAGTCTCCCTCTTGGAGAACATCTCTCAGTAAATGGATACCTTCCATTTTGAAATGACGATATAGCAAAAAAAACTTTTAAATCTTTTAAGTTTAGAACTAGGCGCGAACCGCCTCCTTTCTTGTCTACCAGGAATACTGGACTGACAAAACCTGAAGGGTGATGGGGAACTCTGATAACGGCACCCTTCTTGAGCAGAGCCGAAATTTCCGCAGAAATAAGACTGTGTTCTTGATGGGAAAAATATCCCTGCCTGGGAGGCATGTTTGATAAGGGATCTCGTAAAATTCTAGCTTGAATCCCTGCACGGTCTCTAAGACCCAAGCATCTGATGAAATTATACGCCAATTCTCCAAAAACTTCTGAGTACTGCCCCCCAAAATTACTTCTGAACTCAAGACCAAGCTCACCTGTGGCTCCCGACTACTGGGAGAAAGATTGTTGTCCTTTGGCTCTCCCTCTGCGGAATCTGCCTCGACCGTATCTAGGTCTTGATGGGTGGAAGATAGACGAGGAGTCGTAACCCTGATAGCCCCCTCTTCCTTGTTGGAAGGATCCACGATGGGGGCCTTGCTGATTGAAACGGCCGAAGGCACACCCTCTGTAGCGTCTGGCCCCTCGAAAAAGTGGACGTAGCACTCTCCGGATGGAACCTTGTGCCTTGTCCAGACTGGCGTAGGTGGATACGAACTTAGAAAGTTCCTTCATGAAGGGAGACCCAAAAAGTAAACCCTGGGCCACGGGGCCTGATTCCGATGCAGCGAGGCCCGCCAATTTGGGATCCAGCTTCATCAAAACCGATCTGCGACGTTCCGATGAGATAGCGCAATTAGCATTGCCCAAGAAACAAAGAGCTCTCTGAGCCCAGCCTACCAGGAAATCCGGGTTAATGGGGTCACCCGATTCCTTGGCTTGAAAGGCCAGTTCCAGGATCTTGGTTAGAGGTCCGGAAATGTCTAAAAGTTTATCTTGACAACCCCGCCAGGCGCGATCGATACCCTTCTTAGGATCCTTAGCGGATTTTTTGAGGAACGTAACAAGGGTAGGATCCAACTCCGGAGTCTCGGTAACCTTAGAGGGAAAATCAGGTCTGGGGCACTCAGACCTTAATCTAGAACGAATATCTTTATCAAATCCGTGTCTAATATGGGCTTCTACATAATCCGCCACCTCAGGGGGTGGTAACCACAGAGAGGATCTGGGATGCACGATGTCCTCTGGCTCGAAAGTCAACACCTTAGGGGTAGGGACCTCCTTGTGATGGGCTTTCTTCTTGCGTTTACGAGGAGGAGCGTCCTCCTGCTCGGAAGAGTGCTCAGATGAAGAAGAAGAAGAGGCTGGATCATCCACCGCTTTCTTTTGCGAGCCCGCATTGTAATCATGCTCTCTTGCCATATTCCTTATAAGAGATTGGAAATCTGCAGAATGTGGGTTGGAAGTCTGTTTAGCAGGCTGCGGGTTTGCCGCAAAGGAAGAATCTCCCATGGTAGGGGCGCTCACCGGAGCTGCCCAAGCCTGTTGATCCACTAAGCCCAAGAGATGATGCTTGATGGGCTGGATGGCCTGAGCCAAGGCCTGATTAACTGAGTGACGCACACCTGCGTCTAGGGCATACACTATGTCCTGGTCAAAAGAGCCAGCAGCATCATCCATATAATACAAATCTTCGGCTTGGTCATCATAGCCAGCCATACTGATGGATAAGCAGTATAATCAATAAATAGTAAATCAGGGCAGAAACCAAAATATTAGACTTTTAGTATGTGGAGGGAGCAGCCTTGATAGGGTTAAAAAACCCTTAAACCAGGCCCAGCCTGAATCTGAATTATTTCAACCCCAGGGTCCAAGCCCTGGGGCGTAATTGGGGGCTGAGTCGGTGGAGGAGCACCAGAGGGGCTTAAAGCGCTAAAAAACGCTTTGGTTTTATGAGGCAGAGCCTCTAATAATGTCCCCGTGGAGAGGGGGTTATTAGCGCTGAAGCGCTTAAATTCCGTGAGGCAGAGCCTCCAGAGATTGCCCTCGTGGGGGAAGAAAAAGAAAAACTAATTAGGTAGGCCCCGGCAGCGCTCGGAGACGAGCGCCGTAATTAGGCCACCGGGGAGAAGTACAAAGGCAAAGGGGACGCTCTGAACGAGCCCGGGCAGATCAAAAGTGGGATTACCGCTCAGTAGTCGAGCGTTGAACAATGGGCGTCCTGGGGAATTCTGAAAGGAAGCGACCTGGCAGAGTGAGTCGGGCTCTTCAAGGATAAGAAACTGACGGCTTCACACGCGGTAAAGGAGGCGATAAGGGCAGAAGAACGTAGACCCATAAAACGCGCTCACGCTGAGCGCGGGTCATAAAAATAAATAAAAAGGAAGAAAGAACCTCACCGGCATTAAAAGGACAGCGCATGAAGCGCGAGTCCTCGCTCCCTTGCTCCCACTCCACTGCTGAAAAAGCGATCCAAAGGACGCTTATAAGGAGGGGAAAAGCCCGCTCCCACACGTTAAAATATAACAGCAGTAAAAAATGAAATCACACTTATCTGGCTGCGGAGCAGCAAAGAAAGAGGAGTGGCTTGGTGTGACTCAAAACTTTATAGGCTGCCTCCTCTATGGTTGATCACGTATTATGACTAATGTTGGGTCATGTCGTTTTTTACTTTCCATGATGTTCATTGGCTGCTGTGAAAATAAAAGCATGGAAAGAGAAGCATAATCTAAGCCTCCGGTCCTGACATAGAATTATATTTCGAAGCGCTACTAAGAGTAAAATATATTTGTGTGGTGACCAGGTGTTCTTGAAGAGCACTACAGTTCCGTAATTTAGGACTGTCTATTTTTTTAGAATAATCATGGTGCCCTTGTTACACGATTTACAGCATACTTGCTGTTCAGATAGTTGTAATATATTGATTTATTGCGTCAATAGAGAGTAAGTGCATGTTTGTGGAGACCCACATTGCAACACACTGTGTCTAATTTTTGTTCTTGTTCCCTTGTTATACGCATTTAAGTAGACATTATTGGAACCCCAAAAATAAGGATTGGACACTCATTACGAAGTTCATTAATGTGGAGTTTGTTTTTATTATGGGTGAGCAATGCATTGAGTCCTTTTACTCAAACATTCAAGCCTTATCTTCTGGTCACCAATATTCTTTGATAGTTGGATATTTTCTTCTCCCTATTGCCTCATTACAGGAACTATATGACACAGTTTATTTGGTCTTTACTGGAGGATGACCAGCAATATCGAAGATATTTGAGTAGGCAAGTAGCTCTCTGTAGACTTCACACTAGGGGTTGCACTTGCATGCACTGGGGTCTCTCAACTAGATTAATTCCACTTGGTCTGTGCAAAACCATCACAACCGGGTCTCCCTTTCTTTCTGGATCTTGAAACGTTTTCTCCCAGTGATTCACCCTTTGTCGCTGGAAATCATTTTCTTTCTAAATATAAAAAATAAAAGGGCTTTCAGAGGATTTGAGTGTCTCTTGATGCAATGAACACTTGTTGGACAGGTGATCAGTTTTCCACTAATAGAAATCTTTCTATGTTTTGTCAGGAGCTGGGTGAGTAGAACCTGTATGTTTGGGACTACAAATGTTCTATTTCAATGGAAGTTATTCATGTTACTTTCATCCCTTAGCAATTACATTCACTTGATGAAAGACGTGTTGGCTGGAACAGTGGATGGAACTGTGATTGACTAGAAAATTTATAAAAGGATGATATTGACTTTATTTCACTTTGGATGTGTGCCCTGGATTTCTTCATTTTGTCAATCCCTGGATTGTATTTTTTTTTTGTTTAGGTGGATCTCCCCTCCCAGGAGCACCTTACTTGTTTAATTGTATTATTGACTTTGATGTGAATCTGTGAGCGCCATTTCCTATAAAATACCTTTCTATATAGCCTCTGCATTGAGACCTCTCTCAGATCACAGGTGTACATAATAGGGTGTTGAGAGGTACTGGCCTTTCCACTGAGAGCTCTCTCTAGGATGACAGGGGAGCATAGTGAGTTGTTGGTTGGAACTGGCCTATCTGCTGAGACATCTCTGTTGAAGGACAGATGTACAACTATGGTGCAGAGAGAAATTAAGCTCTATACAGTGAAGTTTCTCTTGGATGATCAACATTCAGAATAAGGTATAGCTAGACTGCCGGGTTACCTCAGACATTTCCCCAGAGTAATTGTAGGAAAGTACCATCTTGCATGGCATGTTGCCCCCATATTTCACTGTATATATGTTGTTTTAGTGTATGTGTCACTGGGACCCTGCCAGACAGGGCCCCAGTGCTCATAAGTGTGCCCTGTATGTGTTCCCTGTGTGATGACTAACTGTTTCACTGAGGCTCTGCTAACCAGAACCTCAGTGGTTATGCTCTCTCTGCTTTCCAAATTGTCACTAACAGGCTAGTGACCAATTTCACCAATTCACATTGGCATACTGGAACACCCTTATAATTCCCTAGTAAATGGTACTGAGGTACCCAGGGTATTGGGGTTCCAGGAGATCCCTATGGGCTGCAGCATTTCTTTTGCCACCCATAGGGAGCTCTGACAATTCTTACACAGGCCTGCCAGTGCAGCCTGAGTGAAATAACGTCCACGTTATTTCACAGCCATTTACCACTGCACTTAAGTAACTTATAAGTCACCTATATGTCTAACCTTCACCTGGTGAAGGTTGGGTGCTAAGTTACTTAGTGTGTGGGCACCCTGGCACTAGCCAAGGTGCCCCCACATCATTCAGGGCAAATTCCCCAGACTTTGTGAGTGCGGGGACAGCATTACACGCGTGCACTATACATAGGCCACTACCTATGTATTGCGTCACAATGGTAACTCCGAACATGGCCATGTAACATGTCTAAGATCATGGAATTATCACCCCAATGACATTCTGGCAATGGGGAGACAATTCCATGATCACCGAGTCTCTAGCACAGACCCTGGTACTGCCAAACTGCCTTTCCCGGGGTTTCACTGCAGCTGCTGCCAACCCCTCAGACAGGTTTCTGCCCTCCTGAGGTCCAGCCAGGCCTGGCCCAGGAAGGCAGAACAAAGGACTTCCTCAGAGAGAGGGTGTTACACCCTCTCCCGTTGGAAAAAGGTGTCAGGGCTGGGGAGGAGTAGCCTCCCCCAGCCTCTGGAAATGCTTTGATGGGCACAAATGGTGCCCATCTCTGCATAAGCCAGTCTACACCGGTTCAGGGATCCCCCAGCCCTGCTCTGGCGCGAAAGGGGAGTGACCACTCCCCTGACCTGCACCTCCCAGGGGAGGTGCCCAGAGCTCCTCCAGTGTGCTCCAGACCTCTGCCATCTTGGAAAAAGAGGTGTTGCTGGCACACTGGACTGCTCTGAGTGGCCAGTGCCATCAGGTGACGTCAGAGACTCCTTCTGATAGGCTCTTACCTGTGTTACTAGCCTATCCTCCTTCCTAGGTAGCCAAACCTCCTTTTCTGGCTATTTAGGGTCTCTGCTTTGGGGAATTCTTCAGATACCGAATGCAAGAGCTCACCAGAGTTCCTCTGCATCTCTCTCTTCACCTTCTGCCAAAGGATCGACCGCTGACTGCTCAGGATGCCTGCAAACTGCAACAAAGTAGCAAAGACGACTACTGCAACCTTGTATCGCTGATCCTGCCGCCATCTCGACTGTTTCCTGGTGGTGCATGCTCTGGGGGTAGCCTGCCTCCTTTCTGCACCAGGAGCTCTGAAGAAATCTCCCGTGGGACGACGGAGTCCTCCCCCTGCAACCACAGGCAACAAAAGACTGCATCACCGGTCCTCTGGGTCCCCTCTCAGCACGATAAGCGTGGTCCCTGGAACTCAGCAACTCTGTCCAAGTGACTCCCACAGTCCAGTGACTCTTCAGTCCAAGTTTGGTGGAGATAAGTCCTTGCCTCCCCACGCTAGACTGCATTGCTGGGTACCGCATGATTTTCAGCTGCTCCGGCTCCTGTGCACTCTTCCAGGATTTCCTTCATGCACTACCAAGCCTGGGTCCTCGACACTCTAACCTACAGTGCACAACCTTCTGAGTTGTTCTCCGGCGTCGTGGGACTCCCTTTTGTGACTTTGCGTGGACTCTGGTTCACTCCTCTTCTAAGTGCCTGTTCCAGTACTTCTGCGGGTGCTGCCTGCTTCTATAAGGGCTCCCTGACTTCCTGGGCGCCCCCTCTGTCTACTCATCCAAGTGGCGACATCCTGGTCCCTCCTGGGCCACAGCAGCATCCAAAAACCCTAACCACGACCCTTGCAGCTAGCAAGGCTTGTTTGTGGTCTTTCTGCGTGGGAACACCTCTGCAAGCTTCTTCATGACGTGGGACATCCATCCTCCAAAGGGGAAGTTTCTAGCCCTCTTCGTTCTTGCAGAATCCACAGCTTCTACCATCCAGTGGCAGCTTCTTTGCACCCTCAGCTGGCCTTTCCTGGGCATCTGCCCACTCTCGACATTGTTGCGACTCTTGGACTTGGTCCCCTTGTTCCACAGGTACTCAGGTCCGGAAATCCGCTTTGGTTGCTTTGCTGGTGTTGGTCTTCCTTGCAGACACCCCCTATCACGACTTCTGTGCTCTCTGGGGGTTATAGGTGCACTTTACGCCTACTTTTCAGGGTCTTGGGGTGGGCTATTTTTCTAACCCTCACTGTTTTCTTATAGTAGGAGCTTTGCATGTCTCCTAGTTCAGCCTAAGCTGCTCTGCTATAGCTACCTTCTATCAGCCTAAGCTGCTAGAAACACCTCTTCTACACTAATAAGGGATAACTGGACCTGGTACAGAGTGTAAGTGCCCCTTGGTACCCACTACAAGCCAGGCCAGCCTCCTACAGTAATACATGTGCAAAACAGAATGTGGGTAGAGACTGCTCTCTTTGCTCATGCCTCTTCAAGACAATAAATGTTATTAGTAGAGAATGAAATGGAGGATCCTCTCTGTTGACAACTGTGTCTTGGACAACCAGTGTGCATTTTTTAATGTAAGGGCACACTCATCTCTCTCTCAGATACCTCCTTATGGGGACAGGCATGTGTACTAAGGTGTATGAAGAGACAGACCTCTGTGCTGAAAGTTCTCTCCAGAGTGGCAAACATATGTACTAAGATGTACAAAAGAACAGCCATTTCTACAGCTGACAGCAGTGTGTAATATACTATGAGGATGCATTCACCTCTGAACCAAAAAGTCTCTCTTGTATAAAAAATCTTTGTTCTACATTGGGAAGAAACACTGATCTCATTATAATACCCATGCATCATGCAGCACAGTTACAGCTCCTGACAATGGAACTGACACTTTCATTCAACTTTGCAAGACTGTAACAATACTAAAATCTTCAAAGGCTATTAAGGAAAGAAAGCAGTAGTAGCTTTAAACTTTTTATTACAAAAAACAATTTAACAACAACATCTTAATTAACAAACTACAACACCAACTGTAAAATAAACAAACCAACAACTTCACTAATCTATAGCATTTATTTCCTCACTGCTGCACCAACAACTCCTTCACTTTTGCTTACTGGATTTTGATGTTTACAGACCTTCTTTTCCTTTGTTTCACCCACCTTAGCCTGCCAAACAAAATCTGCTTTAGTAGTTTTTTTCTGGCAGACTAAATGGCAACAAAGTCACTTAAATAATAATTTGCAAAAAGGTGGTCAGCAGGAAAATTAGAAACAACCAGTGTGTTACACTAGTACAGGAATCTACCCCTTCTTAAGCAGTTAACAGCCCTCCTTTTCAAAATAAAGCATTTTTCTACTGTTTAAATAAGCAGAACATTTTGTCATCAAACACAACTACATCTATAAAGAACAAGCTTTCTCAAGGGTAAGAATGTCGCTAACTTCAATTGTGCAATTTATTTTTTTCCTGGCTTTCCACACACAGTTCCCTCTTCCAGAGGCAACAATTTTTGTTTTTACCAATTAAAAAGACAAGAAAGCCAAAAAATGTAAAGTTACTGATCAGTAATTGACAGTGATACATCACCATATGCTCAAAATATATTTTTTAACCTTTTTCACCCACAGTCACATAATTATACGTACTGTAGCACTATCTTCATATTCTTTTCGCTTGACTTGAAAAATTCAACATCCTAAACCAGTACATTTATTCACAATTAAGTTATACCATGCCTTCAAACATGGTTTCATAACAATTTGTAACTTCCTAACAGAGAGCGCTCTACTCTAAAAATGGCAATATCTCCAGTCAAACATCTCAAAGGGGTAAAATATACACAGTCAGGTTCATAAATACATTAGGCCTTGAATTAACAGATTGCAGTGGCTTTGTTTTATAATTTCAGAAACACTGCCTCTTTTACTTATAACTACACACAAACATTTCATTTTTAACACAACATCCAATACTTGGTGATCCTCATTCTAAAGTCTGCCTTTCAAAGCCTATATTAATAAGCATACACCTCTACAAACAGCTTTTGACTCACTAAACCTTCTATAGAATCAATTTACCAACACTAGGGCACTTACTGACACTCCTCAGCAAAGTTCATAAAGTATACTTCTAATCACTTGAACTTAGAGCAGTTTCTTATATACAGCTGAAGACACCAGTTTGTTTTAGTGCCAAATTCAGTCACTTCTGCTGAGCACACCTACAGCATACTTTCTTCTCCTGCAAGTCACCAAGAACAATCTGAGCTATCCCTGGTTCTGCACCCAATCACATCATAGCATTTCTTTATGCAATAAGAATGGTACCTATTGGTTGACCCTTTGCCTTTTTTTTACTCCCCCCCCCCCCCACCCAACATGATTTTGCATGATCGTTAAACACCTCGTGGCAGGTTCATAAACTTCTTCCCAGGTCCTGTGAGGTTGTATGTGTCCATGGAGCAAGCTTCACTCCCTGAAGCTTGTGAGCTACTCTTGGAAGGTCTTGAGGAATCTCAACAAAATTGTAGGGAAATAGTAGTATGTAGGACAGAGTATCCTCTCCATTAAGACCTTTATCTTACATGACAGGTGTGTGTGTAGTAGGGTGTGTGGAGAGACTGGCCTCTCTACGCGGACCTCTGTTTTACATGAAAAGTGTGCAAAGTATTATGTCTGAATGGACAGCCTTCTCTTTCCACACCTCCTTCTCAGAGAATATATAATTGGTCACTAGCCTGTTAGTGCATATTAAGGTGTGTACATGGACTGCCCTTTCCTTCCAGACCTCTCTCTCAGATGGCCAGCTCACTAGTAGGGTGCATGGAGAGAGATAGCCTCTCCACTAAGCACTCTGTCTCGGATGACAGGTGTATGTATTAGGGTGTGTACATGGACTGACCTCTTCTATCAGACCTCTGTCTCAGATGATGGCTGTGCATAGAAGGGTGTGTACATGGACTACCTCTCCTTCCAGACCTCTCTCTCAGATGATGGGTGTGTGTAGAAGGCGGTATGGAGAAAGACTGGTCTCTCCTGTGAGACCTCTGTCTCAGATGATGAGTGTGGTTAATAGGGAGTATATATGAACCAGCCTCTTCTGTCAGACCTTTGTCTCAGAGGATTACTGTGTATAGTAGGGTATGTGCAAGAACTAGCCTCTCCTGTCAGACGTCTATCTCAGATGATAGGTGTATGTATTAGGCTGTGTACATGGGCTGGCTTCTTCTGTCACAACTTTGTCTCAGATGATGGGTGTGCATAGTAGGATGTGTGAGAGAGTCTGGCCTCTCTGCTGAGACCTCTGTCTTAGATGACAGGTGTGCACAGTATGATCTGTTCAGGGACTGTCCATCCTGCTAAAGCTCCTCTCTCTAATAATGGATGTGCATAGTAGGGCATGGGAAGATACTACATATACCCTACTCACAACTCTTACAAAGCCAATAGGTAGAAATAGTACACTCTGACAAACACCACCCCCTGTAAAGCTCCTTCTTACAGTTGCAAGTGTGCATACTATAGTCTATTAAAAGATCACCTACTCCCTTCTACTGTTCACGATTCTCTGAGAGTCACGCAGATCTTAACTTCTTTGGAAAATAGGAATTAACAATCTACTTATCACATTACTTATCTTCTACACACTGCCTCTCAAAAACAATGACCACAATATGCATTCCCACTAAAGGAGCATATTCCAAACCCATCTACCCCTTTTTACTATTCACGATCTTGCAAGAGTCCTGTAAGATTGTAAAAATTAGTTAAAAACAATTTTTGCTGCTTCCTTATATAGCATTTTTACTTCATTTCCACAACTCCTCAAATTTGTCCCAGTAAACAGTAATGACTGCCATTTCATTTCTAACATTCCAACAGCAAGCCAATGAGAGCATGAAAGCTTATGGGAAAAACTGGCCTCTTGACCAATCACAGTGTGCAAATTTTGAACTTGCTCTCTTGCGGGAGTCTCTCAGGACTCTTGTGAGCACAACTACCAGAATATACACATATTTTTTAGCCTTGATTTCTCAAAAAGTACTGAATGGATTTACACCAAATCAGAAAAAGCACAATTTATGAACCAAAATCTAGCTTCCTTACCATTTGGTGTAATTCCGTTGAGCGGTTTAGGCTGTAGCCTTGTCTATAGAAGTCAGTGGAAAATACATGAGGATTGTACGTTTTGGGCCACCCATTTTTTCTCAGCCCACGCTTTACGTATCACCCTGAAATTCTCCAGCAAGGAGCTGAGCTGGATAAACTTTTTGGGGGAAAGTTTTGTGAAGGTTTGTTAAACAGGGCCAAAGTGATTAGCTAACCAAAAAATGCTTTGTCTATGAAAAAGCAGACATAACTGGTGACGATGGCTAGAAAAGACAAATATTTATATATACTGTATATATATATATATATATATATATATATATATATATATATATAAACAAGAACCTTATTCCTCAATAAGGCAACCGGCACTCCATGAATGTGCAAAATAAGGTTTAATACGACCAAACAGGAACGATAAGAATGACAGTTTTCACAGTTTCATATTTTTTCACATATTTTTTCACAATTTTTTCAGTTTTTTTCATAGTTTTTCACAATTGTTCACACATTTTTTCACATTTATTATTTATTTTTTATATATAAGGATTGGGTTGATATTGAAAAAATGTGACATAGGAAATTTCATTTATAGGTGTGTGTATATATGTTTTTTCGAAAGGTGTAATGATGGACATTATAAGCATTATATGACTCATTATTATTATTCTTGTTACCATGTTGCTTTAAGAAAATCACTTGTATATAAATGGGGCAAAAATGGCGGCCCCCACAGGTTGAGAAAGGCGGAGACGCCGAAACGCGTTCCTGTTTGGTGGTATTAAACCTTATTTTACACATTCATGGAGTGCCGGTTGCCTTATTGAGGAATAAGGTTCTTGTTTGTATGTTAGACGCGGTGGCGCGCGTCGTATCCAGGCACCATTGGCGGTCAGGAGCGGCAAGGGAATTGCCGAATTTAAGTGTTTTCATATATATATATATATATACACATATACATACTCTTATAAATATATTCACATCGGAGGCACCCATTCTATGGAGTTTGGCAGTTTAGTGGTGAGGCATTAAATCTACATTTTACCTACCCCGAGTGGTCCGTTCCTTGGGTTTTTGCTGCCAAAAAAAACAAAAAACAAAATATATATATATATAATGTTATTTTTATACCAAATGGTTTTGCTGATGTATTTCAGTGGTTCCCAACCTGTGGTCAGGGGACCCCTTGGGGTCTGCAAAACCTCCTCAGGGGGTCCGCGACTGCTTAGAAAATTATATAATATTAACAGATTAGGTCCCCAGCTTTCAGTAATGCCTCAGTGGGGGGGTCCCCAGATTCCAATTATGATTCAGTGGGGGTCCCTGGGTTCCTGTAAACATAAAGTGGGGGTCCACAGAAGTCAAAAGGTTGGGAACCACTTATTATATTTGAGAGACGTCTTTGCTATCCCTGAGACTTCAAACAACAGGAGGCAAGCTCTAAATCAAGCCCTTGGAGATTTCTTCACAAGATGGAAGGCACACAAAGTCCAGTCTTTGCCCTCTTACTCTGGCAGAAGCAACAACTGCAGGAGTGCTCCACAAAGCACTGTCAAAGGCAGAGCAGGTCTTCGTCCTCAGCTCTTCAGCTCTTCTCCAGGCAGAGGATCCTCTTGATGTCCAGAAGTGTTCTAAAGTCTGTGGTTTTGGGTGCCCTTCTTATACCCAATTTCTCCTTTGAAGTAGGCCTGCTTCAATGTAAAGTCTCTTCTGAATGTGAAATCCTGCCTTGCCCAGGCCAGGCCCCAGACACTCACCAGGGGGTCGGAGACTTCATTGTGTGAGGACAGGCACAGCCCTTTCAGGTGTAAGTGACCACTCCTCCCCTCCCTCCTAGCACAGACGGCTCATCAGGAAATGCAGACTACACCCCAGCTCCCTTTGTGTCAATGTCTAGTGTGAGGTGCAACCAGCCCAACTGTCATACTGACCCAGACAGGGAATCCACAAACAGGCAGAGTCACAGAAATGGTATAAGCAAGAAAATGCTCACTTTCTAAAAGTGGCATTTTCAAACACACAATCTTAAAATCAACTTTACTAAAAGATGTATTTTTAACTTGTGAGCTCAGAGACCCCAAACTCCACATGTCCATCCGCTCCCAAAGGGAATCTTTTCCTTTTAATCAGATTTACAGGTAGGCCCCATGTTATCCTATGAGAGGGACAGGCCTTGCAAAAGTGAAAAAACGAATTTAGCAATATTTTAGTCAGGATATATAAAACACATTACTATATGTCCTACCTTAACGGTACACTGCACCCTGCCCTTGGGGCTACCTAGCGCCTACCTTAGGGGTGTCTGACATGTAGGAAAAGGGAAGGTTTAGGCATGGCAAGTGGGTACACTTGCCAAGATGAATTTACAGTTAAAACTGCACACACAGACACTGCAATGGCAGGTCTGAGACATGATTACAGAGCTACTAATATGGGTGGCACAACCAGTGCTGCAGGCCCACTAGTAGCATTTGATTTACAGGCCCTAACACCTCTAGTGCACTTTACTAGGGACTTACTAATAAATAAAATATGCCAATCATGGATGAACCAATCAACAATACAACAACACAGAGAGCATATGCACTTTAGCACTGGTTAGCAGTGGTAAAGTGTTCAGAGTTCAAAAACCAACAGCAACAGGTCAGAAAAAATAGGAGGCAGGAGGCAAAAAGATTGGGGATGACCCTGCATAAACTAAAAAGTAGAACAATATTATTATAGTATTTGATCCAGTTGATGATGAACTTGAACTATATTAACACATTCTCTAGTATTGTATGTGCATTTTATTAATTATTTATGAGATTCTAAATATTGTGGTTAGAACATATTGGTTATTGTTTGAGATCGAAATTATAACTGATGTTCATGAATGGAGATATTGACATTTGTAGAGTAGAACACTGCTCACTGCTAGGAAAGGTGTGTAAAGAGGAACATGTTACTTTACAAATTGTTATGGAACCATGTCTGAAGGCATGTTATAATTTAATTGTGGATACAAAAAATGCCATGTTTGAGACTGTTGATTTTTTTAAACAGGAAGGAACATGAAGTTAGTGGATCAGTACATATAGATATGTGACTTTGGATGAAAAATGTAGACATCTTCTGGGAATTTAATGATGTATCATTGTTATCAATTACTGATCAGTATGGACATTTTAGTTTTTTTATTATTTTGCCTTTTTTAGGGAGAAAATGGAAAACAGAAGCTCTGGAAAAGCAGAAATGCCATGTCACACAATATATGGAGGGGAAAAAAAAAAATGTTTTCTTCTGAAGAAAGATGGAGCAGTGACTCAGTGTAAGGTCAAGGAAAAAGTTAATGCACAAATGATGTTGTTATTACTGCCTTCAGGGGCACTTATACACTTGGAGAAGCTTGTTCTGTTTAGCTCTACTTGTTTTTGGTGACAAAATGATCTGCTTGCTCAAGCGGACAGTTTTATTTATTTATGGAGGGTGGTTATCTGCTTGAGAAGTGAGTACCTGGGGAAAGGTTGTATCTGCCAGATAAAAGAATGCGTAGCTGAAGAACCGCACAAGATAAGTTTGTCTCAGCTATTCTTTCCTAATAATCGCATCTACAATACTTTTACATTCCTGTAAAGGATGTAACACACAGTTTTTTCTAGTTTTCCGGTATGAGAAAAAGGGGATTTTTGCAGCGTTCTCGCACTTTTGCCCCTATTTATGGCTTACACTGTTTGCTTTCGGACTGATTGTGCCCTGGGCTCTGCTAACCAGGACCACGGCAAATGCTCTTTTTAAAAGGTATATGGTAATTAGTTGCAATTACAATTGGTACTGACAACCTACCTGTAAGTCCCTAGTATATGGTAGGGCATGTAGGTGTAAAGGTCCAGTAGATTTAACATAGGTAAGTGTGCTTTGCTGTGTTCTCTGCTATCATTTTAATAGCCATTCCTGCCCTGCAGGCAGCTCTTAAATAAAAATTATGTCCAAATTCAACTTTGGAATTAAAAGTGCGTCTTGAGTCTTGAGCTACCTTAATTTTACATGTCACCCCTAAGGTCTACCCTAGGTGTCACAGGGTAGTGAGGATTATAAAAATAAGCAGGAGCATTATAAAATGTTTCATATGCCCTGTTGAGGGAAAAGCTGCCAATTTTGTTTTCCCAACTGTAGCGCTGCTAGCTCCATAGGCTACCATGGGAAGCCTTTATTCAACTTTATTATAACTTTAGCAGTAAAATAGTTTTAGAATTGATTTCCTAAATTACCTAGAATTAGCCCTATTGCAGCCTATTTTGATTGGCAGCCTTTGGCAGGCCGAGCCAAGCTGATCTAATGAGGTGTGAAGTGTTCTGGGCAGAGACAAAGGAGACATCTAGTGGGAGGAGATCAGTAGCAGCAAATGCCGGGACAGGAAAGGGGTTTGAGTAACCAAACTGGTTTTCAAAGGTAGAGGAACAGATAGGGCAAGACCCAGGCCCACCACACTTCCTGCACCCCCAGCCAGATGGGTCTCCCTGTAGTTTAATCAGGAGAGTGGATAGAAGGGGAGTGTAGGTGAAAGTTAGCCACACCTGTAGATTGGCTTAGCCAGACCTGAACCTCCAGGAGAGATTTTCTCAATTTTTACAGTGTTTTTTGGGAAAAAAATATACCACACTTCTGAGGAAGTTGTCATCACAGAGGGTGGCACCCTGTACCTCCCTTGGACAGGAGTGTCCCCAGCTTGCCAGCCCAGAAACCTGGATAAATATGAGAGAGCTGCCCAGCAACTCAGATCCTTGCTGGAAGAAATCTGAAGAAGGACTGCTCTGCTGCACTCCTGGTCTACACCAAGAGAGGGCTGCACCCACAAGGACTCCACCTGCTGCATTCTCTGGGCTTCACCAAAAAGAGGACTTTGCCTTGCTTCCAAGACTCTGGAGTGGACTACCTGAAAGCAACAGGTAGAAAATGGCTACCAAAAGTCACCTGCATCAGCTCCTGCAAGAAGGACCCAGCTGACCAGGTCCAGTGGACATTTAAGGATTTTCCCAGGTGCACAGTGGGAATTGTAGTCCCAACACTCCAACTATGAGCTTCTGGAGCCTTGGCTGGTGTTGTGGACCCTTTAGCCACCCAAAAGCACCTTTTGGAAAAAAATCCAGAAGATTGGAAACATCTGGAAAATGTTGGAGAAAAAGCTTTATAAATTGACCAACCCGTCATTGAGAGGCAAGCCAGTGACTTCGAACCATGACTAGGCCTGAAATTCAGATGTGCCCCACTGAAGCTCTTCTCTGTCGAGGACGAGACCTAGGACCTACAGGATTTCATTGAGACCTTGTGTTGAAGCAAGCTGCTGTTCTTGAATTGCAGCCCAGCCTGCTGAGGTGACTGCTTCTACGTCGAGTGGAAAAAGCTTTAAAAAAGTGACTAAATGCTAACGTAATAACTTGACCGGTTCTAACCACTCGCTGTATCTGACCTGTGATCCATCGCGGTCAGCCTAAAACTTTGACTTAGTCCCTGTCCAGAGTGACTTGATAGCGGCGGTTGGCACTTTTCACTTTTTTTGCACTAGAAAGCACATTTTTACATTTAATTTGTTTACATTTATATTTCCGGTTCCCTACATTGGATGTTTGTTGTTTAGGTGTCATTTTAAATATAATAACGTTTTCTATTTTTATAAGTTGATGTTTAATGTTTATTGTCTGTTGTGTGTTACTTATTTACAGTTTTGTTGATATTAAATAATTTACATACCTTTCTCCTAATTTAAGCCTGACTGCCAGTCACCCAAGCTACCAAGGTTTGAGTGAGGATCAATTTATTGACACTTTGGTTGGACCTTAATTGTGATTGAGGTGTTATCACTAGCTGCAGGCACCTACCTGCACCTACTAAGAAACCACCTTCCAACACCCAGTTGAACTCCTTTTGCATATTTTTTATCAGTCTTGTTTGCACTTATCCTGCCAGAAAAAGGCTATTAAAAGAGATGTTGTTTGGCAGGCTCAAGTGGCTGAAACAACAGAAAGGAAGATCTACCTACATCAAAATTCAGTAGGTAAATGAAGCAAAAGGGGAGGAGGCATTACTGTCTAGTAATGAGAGGGAGGGAAAATGTAAATAGTTTGTTGTTCTGCTTTTTTACTGTTCTTGTAGTTTCCTAATTCTGTTATTGTTTGTTATGTTGATAAAATGTTTTCTTAATAAAATGTTTGTAGTTACTACTGATTTCTTTTCTTAATATATTTTACAATTTAGTGGGTATGCTTGTCACTCTGGAATGATGTTTCAGAGCAGAGCTCTGTCTTGTACTCTGTAAAAGATGTCTGAGTGAGAAGTGAGTGTACCCTTACATTCAAATGTGCACACTGGTTGTTCAAGGCACAGTTGTCAACAGAAAAGATACTCCATTTTACCCTCCATTATTGACATTCATTATCATGAGGAGAAGGATGAGCAGTGAGAGCAGTCTCTACCCACATTGTATTTTGCACTTTGTTATTCTGGGAAGATGTCTCAGCTGAGAGGGCAGTGTGATTAAATAACAGTGGGCCAGATGTGGGAAACGATTTGCAACTCGCAAACGGCAAAAAATGCATTTCCGAATCGCAAATAGGAAGGGGTGTTCCCTTCCTATTTGCGATTCGCAGTGGTATGCAATACCATTTGCATGGTGTCGCAGTTACCATCCACTTGAAGTGGATGGTAACCCTCTCGCAAATTGGAAGGGGTCCCCATGGGACCAATTCCCCTTTGTGAATGGACCACAAATTATTTTTTCAGGGCAGGTAGTGGTCAAGGGACCACTACCTGCCCGAAAAAATACCGAAACTAAAGGTTTCGTTTTTTTTTTAAAGTGCAGCTCGTTTTCCTTTAAGGAAAACGGGCTACACTTAAAAAAAAAAAAAAAAGCTTTATTTAAAAGCGGTCACGAACATGGAGGTCTGCTGACTACAGCAGGCCTCCATGTTTGCGAGTGCCCATAGTCGCTATGGGGTCGCAAAATGCGACCCACCTCATGAATATTAAGGAGGTGGGTCTTTGCGACCCCATAGCGACCCGCAGACGGTGTCTCAGACACCGTTCTGCATTGCAAATTGCGACTTGCAATTTGCGAGTCGGAAGGACTCACAAATTGCAAGTCACAATTTGCAATTTTGCTACATCTGGCCCATAGTCTCTATACTTATTATGCAAAATATAGTTATAAACATAAAGGTCATTTGAAGTCCATACTTTACTTATGCTTCTTTCATAATGGGGAGAGGTGTAACCACAAAGGTAAGACACTTTTCACCTCTAATCTGCACCAGCAGTATCCAAGAGACACATTACAGGAGAGTGGCCAGTCTCACTATACACTATACTATGAGGAGTTATCCTGCAAGAGGCTTGTGTCAGGAAACAGGGCAGTTTCTCCTCACAGCCTACTATGTATGCTTGTCAGCATGAGAAGAGAGATGAGTAGAGAGGTACATTTCTTTCAAACCCTACTAGAGACACCTCTTACCCAGGTAAGATGTGTTAGCAGAGAGACAACTCCCTTCTCAGACAGCACCACATATCACTGTTGTTCTAAGGAGATGTATGAGGACAGATGCCACTGGATCACTGTAAATCTAAATTGTCCTGGAGATTGGTGTTAGTGCAGAAGACAGTTTCCCTACATACTTCTGTATATATATGTTGTGCTTGGGGGAGCTGTGAGTGTACATGGAAATACATCTCCACACACTAATGACTATGGTTATTTCCCTGGGGAGAGGTGTTATTGGGGAGACTTGTACTTGTTATACTTAGTATGAAATAGTGAGTTGTTACATGTGAGGTGAATTCCTTGTTCATCCTACTATGCATACCAGTGGGCCAGGGAAAGATGTGAATGGAGAGGCAGTGTCTCTTTACACCCAACTGTACACACTGGTTATCTTTATGCAAGTTCTCAGTGGAGAGGCCAGTCTCTTCTCACAGTCTAGTAGTGTGGATTGTAAGAGAAAATACTGTAGTGAATGAAAAACTAAATTCTTCCTGTAAAGTAGTTTTACAATCTTGCAAAAGTTTTACAAGATCGTATTTAAAAAAGGGGGTAGTAAAAATCTGCTACATATAAAATATACCTATTACAACAGGATATTTTCAGTGAAAATGCAAATTCCACTATAAAATTATACTCTCACAACATGTTCACGAATGCAAACCACCAAACACTGCCCTCTCACAGTGGACACAGAGGACTGAGCACCTGCTTCTCACAAAAGGGTTGCATGAGTCACCCATGCTATGTATGAGAGCTCGCTAATGTCACACAAGAGTGATCAAGTAGGGAAAAAAAGGGGAACATAGTAAAAACGACATTCATTATGAAAATATAGGTCTGAAAACAGCATTTTCAAGTAACATTTTGAACAACTGTATTTTTTGCGCTTTTTAACATTTTAATTTTTTTTGTATTTCTATTTAAAGAGATAGAACAAAAACAAGAAACTTCAAGTAAAACAAATAATAACATCTTCAAAACAAAGAGGAAAAAATGGAGAAATATTGTTAAAATAAACCATTACCTAGGTGGGCATTTATGATCTTGGACAAGCCTGTCCTATGAAACCCCGTTTGTCTCAGAAGAAAACATAAATTTGCTTGCATAAGCAGCAAAAAAGATCTTTGTTCAGATATACAAGATTGTTATCAGCTTAAGCGGTGAGTTACTTTGCAGGCACAGTGCCACCAGGTTGAAAAGATGTGGACACCGCTGATGACATCAAAGGTCTGCAGCATGGGCTCACTCAGACTAAGCAAGGCATTGAGGATGCATAGCTCTCAAATATCACCACATCCCAGTGGTACTCATGAAATATTGCTTGTTCCGGCTGCCCCTATTGGACATCTTTTTGCATATGTTACAAATCACATATTTGGCATATACTTTCTTCCCACCAGGCTTCATCTCAAAATATTGCCAGACCAGGGACTCTTTGGGTGGCTTGCTTGCTGGAACAGGAGTAGGGTTCTCATCTGAATCAGAGAATTACTTTCTGATCACTGAAAATCAGCAAAGTGAGAGCAGTAGCCAAAAAGATGTATTCATAGGAAACACCAATAGGCAAATGATGCAAGAAGGAAGGAATCTTTCTTTCCTAAATAAAGACTTTCATATGAACCAATCACAGTCCTTCCTCGGGATGTCTTTCCTCTTGCAGACATCTTCCGGGTACCTCATGAGAGGCTGCAAGATCGTAAAAAAACAGAGAACTTTCCTAATATCTCAAATGCAGCACATCAAATGTTTTTCTACTTTAAGCAACACTTCTCATGTTGTACTTAAATGATGTCTTTTGAGATGTTATCAGTAATGTCATCAACAATGTCATAGAACATGCCATGAGTGATGGCATATGTGAGATCATAAGCACTGCATGGCAAGGGGCCCAGGTTATAGTTAGCATGTCTAACTATAACTGGTGAATTTCTGTGTTCTTTTAGTTCAAAACGTTAACGTTGTAACTGAGAAAATCACCTAGCTATAACGCTATTTTAAACTTTGTGACAGCAATACCAGACAGCCATTACGGAGTGGCTAAATAAGTTTGGTACTTCATTGTGGTATGTATGTGTATACATACATGTATATCTCCACTTAAAAAACAAAAGTTACAGGGACATTAAAGTAAGGCTCACATTTTAAACGCACAAAACAAAAGAAATTCACTAGTTATAGTTATGTCAAATAACTATAACTCATGCCCTAAGGTAACTATAACTCGCGTCCCCGCAATGCACGTTTTTTCATCAAAAATTGTACTGCAAATATTACATTGATATTATCAATGATGTTATCAAAGATGTCACGAGTGAATTAATTAGCAGTGCATGGCCCCTCGCTATTGTTTGATTATTCACCTCTGGCAAGTGGTGGTTCCCAAGGCTGTTGGGGGGGCCAGGCGGCCCCCTATTAAAAAGAAAAGAGTGCCCCCGGGACCTGGCCCACCGTGGGGCTTATTTAAAGCACAAGTTTGCAGTAAGAATAAAATAAAAAATGCTTTTTAGCCCGGGGAGGGAGGTCCCTTTGGGACCCCAGCACCAGAGTAAGGGGTCAGGGTGTTTGTACCCTGGAACGTTTTGCATTTTTTTTTCTATTTTTCAGGGACTCAGCTTGAGTTGAGTCCCAAATTAGCATCCAGCACTTTAACGGCTTCCTTGTTGAAGTGTTGTCAGCCAATTAGATCTCAGCATGAGATCGGGAGGGGTCGCGAATCCTTTATGTCCCTATATATACAAATTTTGATTTACTTAATTTCTCTGAAACTACTGAACAGATGTACACCACAATAAATAAGAGTGCTTTCTGGACCAGGACCTACCTTTTTGCCAAATTTGGTGCAACTCCGTCCAGTTGCTTCGGTGCTATTGATGTTCAAAATCCCTATGGCAAAATGAATGGGGAAAACATGCTTGAGACCCCCCTTTTTCTCTGCCCCCCCCCCAGATGGCTCACCCCAAAACTTTCCAAACAGCAGCTGACGTGACTGGCAAATGTTTTTGTAAAGTTTCTTGAAGGTTCGTCAAGCAGCGCCAAAGATATAGGCAAGTAAAATAACATTTTTATATAGAAACTAGGTTCTAACTATCACTACCTAGTAGTGACTGCAACCAGGTAATATATATATATATATATATATATATATATATATATATATATATATATATATATATTCCTAGGCAAAAAAAAAGACCACACTCCAAAGTTCTTAGGTGCTAATTAAATGTAATGGTATTGCGTTTCGATCAAATGATCTTCTTCACAGCCCATAAACATCACAGTACTCCACTCTCTTTACAGAGTCATAATCCATCCAATAATAAACATAGTAAAAATAGTTTGAAACATCCCTCAATTCAATCATACCACTTAATACCAAAAAAGAGAAGACAAAAAAAAGAGAAAAAAAGGGGGAGGGGGAATTTACAAGAAACAAAAAATATGTAATCAGTATATAATGTGATTTAGCGAAAAATAACCATTCTTCAACATGAATGTAATATTAAGGCCCTCATTATGAGATTGGTGGTAAATCCCGCTTACTGCCACGCTGACAGCCACCAACTTACCGCCACCGTGGCAGATATCCGTTCACCATATTATGACACACACATACACCAATCTGACAGAATTCAGCCACATACACAAATCCGCTAGTCTAAAGGTCAGTGATAAAGTGGCGGTATCAAAACCCAGACCTTTACACCAGCATAGCAACGCCTATCACTTTATGACCCACAAATCACCACAGCGGACATTCAACTGTGGTAAACCATTGACGGTACATACCGCCACGCTCACAATGGACACCCACATACAAAACACCACCACATTGGATAATTCAAACAACACACACCTGACTCCCATAGACACACCACACCCACACACCCACATTACCCACAACCCTTTACGATTACAAAGCATTGCCACCAGAGAGACACCAAGACCACTGAGACAACTAGAGCCACACACAACTCACACCTATACACCACTCACGCACATCACATCACACACCCCAACACATTATTCAACACACCCTCACCAATACACCTCAGATAACACCCAGAGCACCACAAAGACACCCCCATTTCACAGAGGAGGAGCTAAGGGTCATGGTGGAGGAAATTGTCAGGGTAGAGCCACAGCTATTTGGAGCACAGGTGCAGCAGATATCAATAGCCAGGAAGATGGAGCTTTGGCGGAGAATCGGGGACAGGGTCGACGCCACGGGACTGCACCCCAGAACTAGGGATGACATCAGGAAGAGGTGAAATGACCTACGGGGGAAGGTATGTTCCATAACAGCAAGACACCAGCTCGCTATCCAGAGGACTGGCGGTGGACCCCCAGCTCCTCCCCCAAAAATCACAACATGGGAGGAGCAAGTCTTGGCAATACTGCATCCTGAGGGACTGGTATGTCGGAGGAGGACTGGACTCTGGTAAGTCAACTCTCTACCACTATCACCCCCCTACCTGCATGCCATCACATACACTCACCCTCACTCCATCACTCCCATCACTCTACTACATCCCACACACGCCACCATCACATCTCACTTATCCCAATGCCAAGCCCTGCATGCGGTACCAATGCATGGACACCCCTCACAGCCCTGCATGGACACTCATGACTAAAGCATGCACACCATAGAGAACTAACAATCCCACCATACACTAACATACACAAGTAAAAACTGGCAGGGTAATTCCAACCATAGAGGGTAAGCCAGGGATGTACAACATGTCATACACATAAACCACAACACATCATTTACATCCCCACAGGTACCCCAGCCAATGTCAGCGGAGAGGAGGTGCCAGCACTTTCCAGTCCCCCAACAGAAGAGGCCCACAGTGATGACAGTAACTCTGGTCTTCAGGATCTGGATGATCTACCTGGCCCATCAGGGACCATTGGATAGCCGGTTACCTAAACCCAGTCACACACCACCACAGAGCCTCCCCCATCTGGAAACACCACCACAGCACCCACCCAGCGTACCCACACCTTTGTCCCCAGGACATGTCAATCAGCAGTGTGTTCACCTCTACAGGGACCCCAGGCCACACCTCACCCCCAAGACAATCAGGGACCTGGGGTCAGTGGCAGTGGGCAAACAGTTCAGAGGACGGAGGCACAGGCAAACAGGGAAACTGGGAGGAGTGCTGCGCACCAGGGGGAGGACAGAACGAGGGAACTGACTCTCCAGAAGGCACTCTCTGAGATCCTGGGAGACTACCAACATTCCCAGGACACGATGGGCCAGATCCTGACAACGTGCGGGAGACCAGGCAGCTGCAGGAGGGACAGTACCAGGGGATCAGGGAGAACTTGCAGGCCATCAACAACACCCTGATCTCCATAGCAGGGGTGCTGGGGGACATGCCCAACATTATGAGGTAGGCAGTCTCACACCAGCAGGCCCCTGCCACTAGCTAGACATCTGAACAGCCTTCCACTTCTGCTACCGCTAGTGGCCAGGAGGCCCTGCCACAGGACTCACAGGCCACCAGCAGACCTCCCACTGCAGAATTTGAACCACACTGCAAACATTCCCTGCGATCCAGACAGAAGCCAGAGACACTTGTCAAGACCCCCGCCAGGAAATTACACTCTCCTGATTGTCTCACTTGTGTCCCACTCAGTCACCCTGTCCACCTTGAACTGCCATTGCTCCCCTTCCAATGTCCCCTTAGACAATGCACCTGTGCTACAAACAGACTGGAACAATACCCTGGACTTTCCTCCATCATTACCCCATCTCATTGCACTTTCCCCCTATATGTTAGCACTTCAATAAACACCCTTTGAAAAAAATCCATTTGGAGTATGTCATGTACACCAAATATGTATTCTTTGAAACAGGTACAAACATTGCAAATTAACTGTACATAGAATGAGCATAGATTAATGACCTGTAGCTGGATGTAGTGATCACACCAGGAGTATTTGTCAATTCACCAACATCTACAAAACGAATTGCCAGAGGGAACAGTGAGTGGGCATAGACGTGGTAAATATCAGCATGCCATTGCCACACAGATTACAACCAAAGTCATTGAAATGTAAAGTTACACTGTCCTACCTGTGTGTCATTGGAAGTATTGACGGATCACAGATGTTCTGTTGTCCTCATCCTCATCCTCTGCCTCCCCATCCTCACTGCCCACAGGGTCTACTGCTGCCACAGGGGCATCTCCAGTCTCCTCCTCCTGCAGAAAAGGGACATGGCGTCTGAGGGCCAGGTTGTGCATCATGCAGCATGCCTCTACTATCTTGCAGACCTTCTTGGGTGAGTAGCGCAGGGGTCCACTTGTTAGATGGAGGCACCAGAACCTGGCCTTCAGGAGGCCAAAGGTCCTTTCAATTATCCTTCTGGTTCGCCCATGTGCCTCATTATAACATTCTTCTGCCCTTGTCCTGGCATTCCTCTCAAGGGTCAGCAGCCATGATAGGTTTGGGTAACCAGAGTCACCTGCAAATATTGAGGGACAACATTTAGCCACACACTATCCTTTATGGCCAACACCACAGGCATACACCAACATCTACTGGGTGGGAACCAGGGCTGTCCTATTAGCCACACCCTGTGCCTCTGTAGTTGGGCCATCACATTTGTGATGCTGCTATTCCTCAGGACAAAGGCATCATGCACCGACCCAGGATACTAGCATTGACCTGCGAGTTGTACTGGTCCACCAAGCACCCCATCTGAACATTCATGGAGTGGAAACTCTTATGATTCCTGAATACCTGTGCATTCTGCTGGGGGGGGACAAACGTAATATGTGTACCATCAATCGCCCCAATTATGTTGAGGATATGTCCCATTGCATAAAACTCGGCCTTCACTGTGGCCAAATCCTCAACCTGGGGGAAAACAATGTAGCTGGACATGTGTTTTATCATGGCAGACAACACTCTTTTCAGCACTATTGAGAACTTTGGCTGTGACATTCCTGCTGCCAAGCCCACTGTCACTTGGAAAGAACCAGTTGCCAGGAAATGGAGTACAGATAGCACTTGCACCAGAGGGGGGATCCCAGTGGGGTGACGGATAGCAGATATCAGGTTAGGCTCCAATTTGACACACAGCTGTTTGATTGTGGCCCTGTGAAGTCTATAGGTGAGGATAATGTGCCTGTCCTCCAGTGTAGCCAAGTCCACCAGAGGTCTGTACACAGGGGTATGTCTCCATCTCCTATTCATCCTCAGCGGTAGGTATCTAAGGGACATGAGAGTGAGGAGGTTGTCACAAACTTAACATTGGAGCCTCAACAGGAGTTTGCATTCTGTAAACATGTAATGGGTCAGTGTGATGTGTCCAGTATGTGCCTATTTCTCCTGTGACGCAGCATGATTCCATAGGGCTGCCCCCCCCATTAAATGGCGTTTGCCTGTCCTATGTGGAGGGACAGGTGGAAGTGAGGTAATTCCGCTGACGTGCGCCGTGGCGGGAGGCGGTCGGGAACTGCTGTGCAATTCCTCATTATTTAAAATTGGGCCCTATGGGGTACAGTGGCCAATGGTGATCTATGCCGGCAGTGACGGTATGCACGTGACCGCCATTTTCTATCTGATTCCTCACTTGCTACCTGACCTTCCATAGGAGAGGACCTACGCTGCATGCGATGCTGTGACCTGTGTCTGGAACCTACCATGGCCTGTGTGACCGGAGAAAAGGACACCAGCCTTCACGTCAGAGGAGTTGGAGAGACTTTTGGATGGGGTCCTACCCCAGTACAGACTACTTTATGGGCCTCCAAACCAACAGCTGAGTACACTGTGGTCACAATGCATGTGGCATGAATGCATGGAGTTGTGTGTGTGAAAGCCTCTTGTAACGGGGGTGATGGATGTCCTCTTGCGGTGTACACATCGTGTGCTTGGCTATGTGTGTGCCAATGGTGATGGAAATGCGTATGGTGGGCCATATGTGTAACTGGCTGGAGTGTTTGTCTAATGGTGTTTCCTGTGGGTGTTGAAGGTCAGCGCCCATCAAAAGAAGGGTATATGGTGTGCCACCGCCAAGGAGCACCCACTGTCGCAAAAGGTGGGAGGACCTGAGACTCTGGGCACGGAAGATGGCAGAGGACTAGCTGGGAATGGCCTCCCAACGAGTAAGGGGTGCCTGTCGAACCCTGACCCCCCGGATGGCCTGCATACTGGCGCTTGAAGCCATCACAGCAGCCACAAGGGGGTGAGTACAGTGGCTATCATTATAACTTACGGCTGGTGGGGTGGTAACCGGGTGGTGAATGTGTGTTAGTGGGGGCCCCTAGGCAAGGCCTGACATAGCAGCATAGGTCCTCTGTTAGCTAGGGTTCTGAAGGAATAATCCAGCCTACCTGGCTTGTAAGCATCCACTACTGGGGCTGCGTGGGTCCTAGGTGTGCTGCAGTTGGTGGTGGGTGCCCCTCCTCATGCCTTGGTGGCTAGCAATATCAGTGGTTGTGCAATGCATAGTGCGTAGGCCTGTTCCATTTCTGTGAGGGTACTGGGTACGCCAACTGTGGTGCTGGTGCAGCCATTGACCCAGTGTATCCTTTGTCTCTCTCCCGCCTTTCTTGTTTTGTCATCCTTATGTGCATTAGCATCATCTGACGGAGGAGCACAGGCACCGGTGATGGAGGGAGCTGCATCCCACAGGACCCAGGAGGCAGAGTCCACCAACGCTGAGGGCACCAGTGGGACGGACACTGGAGGGGACAAATCAGACTCACTTACATCTTCTGATGGAAGCTCCCTGGTGGTGGTGGACACTTCTGTGACCACCCCAGCTACAGGTACAGCCGCCACCCCCTGTACCAGCACCGCCCTCCCAGCAGCCCCTCAGCGAGTTGACCGCGCGCGCTCACCCAGGAGGGTGGGCGTCTCCTTCGCCCCAGGCACCTCAGGCTCTGACCAAGTGAGCCCTGCTGCCCTGAGTGAGGAGGCTATTGACCTTCTGAGATCCATCTCTGAGGGCAGTCAACCATTGTGCTGCCATCCAGTGGCTGGCATCCCAGATGATCCAATCTAATCTATTCCTGGAGGGCATTCACACTGGATTGTCGGCCCAACAGCGATCGATCAAGGCTCTGGCCTCCTCTCTGATGGCAGCCATTGTCCCTGTTTCTACTGTTCCCTCTTCAACTGCCACTTCCCAGTCCCATTCCCCTCAACCCCAACCCATCCCAAGCACTCAGCCAGACGAGCATGCACACAGGAAAACACCCAAGAGTGTCACAGGCAAACACAAGCACCACACTTCATCCTACAGGCACTCACACAAACACCATCGAGTTGCAGACACAACAACTTCCACTATATCCACTGTCTCCCCCTCTTCTCCCTCCTCCACCTCCCACCCAGTTACGTCCACACTCACACCTGCATGCACTACATAATCATCCACTACCTACATCCGCACAGCACCAAGCAGAACACACACCTCCCTGGCAGACAAATCCACAACAGCCATGCACACGCCCCCTGTGTCCTCTTCCACTGTGTCTGTCCCCCTCCTAAGGTACACCAACGCAAGCCCTCAGACACCCAACAGCCATCCACCTCACAACAGCATACAGCCCATGCACCTGCACCCAAATACAGCAGACAAACACCTCCAAGAATTACTCCCTCATCCTCCACTCCCATTACTTCTCCCTCTTCACATCCCAATGTCCCTAAAAAGCTTTTCCTTTCCACCATTGACCTCTTCCCTACCCCTCCCCCACGTCCTGCATGTATGGCCAGGGTATCACAAACCCAGCCAAGCACCTCAGCCACACAGTCCATGGGCCCAGTTCCATCCACACCTACTCGTGGTGGAAAGGATTCCAGGCCACATATACTGAAGGGGAAGGAGCCTGCACCATCCAGCTGAAAGTGCAAGGAGCCTGCACCTGCCATCAGAAAGGGCAAGGAGCCTGCACCAGCAGGCAAGAAGGGCAAGGAGCCTGCAACTGCAGGAAAGAAGGGGAAGGAGCCTGCAACTGCCACCCGAAAGGGGAAGGAGCCTGCACCAACAGGCAAGAAGGGCAAGGAGCCTGCACCAGCACCTGTCACAGAGTTCCACCACCAACCGTGGTTGTGAAGCCATCGCAGGGTGCAGGGGCTATGCAGGAGCCTCCCACCAGCACCACCACAATGCAGCTATCTGAGGGTGCAGAGGCTACGCAGGAGCCTCCCACCACCACCACCAGCACCACCACAGTGCAGCAGTCACTGCCCCGGACACAATGTGATCCTGCCTCCATGGGCTGCTGTGCGGCCTATCCACTCCAGAACCAGTGGGGAAGACACCCACTCGAGAGACTGTGGCCTTGCACTTCCCAGGACAAAGCACAGGGCATGTTGCCCCCTCCAGAACCAGTGGGGAAGACACCCACTCGAGAGACTGTGGCCTATCACTCCGCAGGATAAAGCACAGGGCATGCTGCCCCCTCCAGAATAAGTGGTCTTGTTTCTGCTTCCGGCTGAGGTGGCCCCTCAACCTTCCCCTGAGGTGCCTGCCTATTTGTCAACTAATGCCCCTGCAATGTTCTTTCCGTATTGATGTAGGTGACAAGTGGGGCCTTGGACTTTGCCCTGTGGCCATGTCGCCCATGCGAATTGAGGACTGGGCAGTGTCCCTTTTTCTGTACATTTGTAAATATCTGTAGCATTGGCTGAATTATTTTTATACTGTGTTGATCTTATTACAATCACTTGGGTACATTCCTGTTGCCCTTGCATTATTCAGCTGATTTAGGGGGATTAACTTGTTTTTTTGTGCTGCTGGTTGTGTGTATGGTGTGTGTGGGGTGTGTGTTGTGTGTGTGTGTGTGTGTGTGTGTCACTGTCGTTTTCCTCCCCCACTCCCTTGTGTGCTAGGTGGCTGTACTCACCGTCGTCATCTTCGCTGGCATTGGTGTTCGTGGTGGAGCAGAACGTAGAATATCATCAGAAATACATGCAGTTCTGGTTCCATGGCGGCGTGGTGTCTCCAATGGTAAGTCCTTTCACTTCTGCTCTCTGTTTCTGCTAGGCTTTTGATGTCGTTGGTACTGCCCTAGAAAAGTTGGCGGATTGTCCTGTCATAATATGGTGGGCGGAACTTTGTCTTCCGCCTGGCTGTAGGCAGATACAACCGTAATGCCTGTTGTTTCCGCCCTGGCGGTCGGTGTGGTACATTGGCTGTCTTTCGGTTCCGTCATGGTCATAATTTTGCGGTAGTTACCGCCGGCCTGTTGGCGGTATTACCGCCACATTATCACCGACCGCCAGGGTCGTAATGAGGGCCTAGGTCTCCAATATTGCCTACTGATCACATAATAAGAGAATGTTATTTCAATAATTTCTACCCATTCCTTTTTTACAATAATTCAATTTTATAATAACTAATTATAACCTCTCTTCACTTTTTAGATTTGAACTTACATTTCCTTTTGATTTCTTAAATTTACATTCTACATCTCTGGCCAAGTGGCCCTAATAATATAAAGCTTCTATCTATCTAAATATAGATACAGAAAATTTTCCAAAGAACGTATTGCTTGAGGAGACCGACTCATGAATATGTAGATGGGTTATGGTATACTTATGACCAATTGTACAAATTATCTATCTATCTAAATGTAGATAGATAGATAGATGTACAATTGGTCATAAGCATACCATTCACATATTCATGAGTCGGTCTCCTCAAGCAATAAGGCCCATATGTATACTGCTTGATGCAAAACTGAGCTAATGCAGTTTTGCGTCAAAAAGTTTAGCGCTGACAATCGCCATTTCTCAACGCCACCCGGGCGGCATATTTATACTATGATGCTGGGTGGCGCTAAGAGTAGGTTAGAATTATTTTTCCTGACACTAACCATTGCACCTTGTCGTAAGGCAAAATGACGTTAACACAGGAAAAATGACTCTAATCCGGTTTACGACATGTAAACATGTCGCAAAACAGAAATGCACCATTTTTTCCCACAATAGCATCAAAAAGTGACACTAACGGAGTAAACAGCGCAAAGGAGAGGCAACATGGACCCACAAAGCCAGGAGAGACCCCAGGGAGACCTCAGACAACCAGAAACCAGTCAGAAGGACAATGACAAGACCCAGGGGAGAGACAAGAAAATGAGGAAGTGTCGTTTCAATGAAGAGGAGTATGAAATACTAGTGAGAGAGGTGACAGAGCACAAACATCAACTCTTCATCACCTCTAAATTGCCAATTGGAAGGAGAGAGCCAATTTGGAACAGATCACCTTCACCCGTAGGAGTACACGGTAGCACCCGCCCATGCCACATGGGCAGTGATTTCCTTTTGTCCTGTGCTTGACATTATGCCAGTGTTGCTACAGTTGGTGACATGCACTCTTCACCGACACACTGCTAACCTTCCCACTATGGACTGCAAATGTCTCTCACTACTCCATTCGCAATTCATGTTCCCCTGCACTGAACAACACTTCACCCCAGCATGTCCAATGACATGTCCTTCAACTCTGGACTTGTGTTGTGTCACAATAGAATGTTTTTCACTAATCGGGTCACAGACCTGGACAATGTAATGATTTGTGAAGCGTGTAACATGCTTATAGTCACAGAGCGTCAGTACAAGAGTGCAGAAATAATAGGGGCACATATCTATGCACAAGGTACCTACATGATGACCACATCCCCTGAGCAATTTACTGTGTATGTGACATTTGTTTAACACATGTATGCCTCACCCATTACATACAGCAGGAATGGCTGTGTAAGAGTGCTCGGGCAACAACATCAGCTGGAAGTACCAGTGAAACACATTGGTGTGAAATAGTCCTACTTGACCTCATCTGAAATTGGCACTGCTCAGTGTAGCAGTGTTGACATGAACTTCAGGCTGCAGGTAGACGTCCCAAGTGCCCAACATTCCGACACAGGACCCAAACAATGACAGATTCAAAACCACTCCTACCTGTCCAATACATGGGAACCATAGTCACCTTGAGTAGTGGGTACATTGGATGGCAGATGCATTGAGAAGTAGATGTGTTTTAGCTGTCAATGTGACAGCTCAGCTGGAAGTGGGAATGAACATGTCAAGAGAGGGATCTGGATGCAGGACGGAATCCCCAGGCCAACAGAAAATTGGCACTGTACACTCATGCGAAGACCCTGAGACCCAAGCATATGACACATGCAGTAAGGGAGTACCCAAACTTTTATTATATATGTAGAAATCTGAACTGAAAACTATGTAATACACCTATCCTAACCTAATCTATCCTACCTATACATTACGCACAACTGGCCCTAACTACCCTATGCTAAGCTTACTTACCACATTTAACAACACACTCTAAACATTGGCCCTCCACCCCCCTTATATCACAAGACACATGCAGGACAACATATACTAACGTAAACATATACTATCTAATCCTTAACAAATATATTTTGTTTTGTATATTTTATCATATATTTTTTTAATTACTTTTTTTTTTTAAACACAAATGCCACAACATTACATCCACCCACTCACCCACAAACTAACATGTAATAACATGTAATAATATGAAAACCCACCCCCAAACCTATGTATCCTATCTAAACAACTAACCTAATCTAACCAATCACTAACACCCTAAAACCCACTACAAAATATGATAAGGCATGAGGGGGAGGGGACTGAACTGGGGGTGAACAGGAGGAATCAGTTCAGAGGTTGGCCCTCTTGAGTGTCCTCTTGTTGGCCTTCAGTCTCTTTGTGTTCCGGTCCACCTCCTTATTTAGGCTGTCCAGCTTCTTGAGGACCTGTTTTGTGTCCCTCTGTAGGTGCCTTATTGCCAACATGTCCATTGCAGCAGGCGTGGTGGGCTGTGGTGCCGATGTAGAGGGTGTTGCAGGTGGGGCAGAAGTGACGGTGGTGGCTGTGTCCTCCTGTGTAGCTGTAGCGCTCGGTCCACTCTTTGTGGGCAGTGCGGGTCCCCCCTGGCTGAATGCCTGCCATTCCACAGTGGCTCGCTCAGTTTGATAGCATTGAGTCATCCTGCGGTACCCAGACTACACATTCAATATGTGGCAATAGTGTACTGCCCTCTTCTGGAATGCCCTGAGTTCTGCACTGCCCATGTTGGCAGCTGTTTAATTGAGACAGGCATCCATCAGTGTCAGCACTGTGTGATGTATGTACAGATGATACTCTAACACTCTGCCTCAATTTGCACACACACTCCGAATCACTTTCCAAATAATACAATGTCCCTGATCAATGTAACGGCAACGCTGCCTACCCATCATGTCATTGACACCAAAGCGATGCACAACAAGTTGGAACCAAAAAAACAAATCTGTGCATTGATTTAGTGGAATGTGTCACAACTCAAAGGCAGCAACAACTTCACATGGGCCAGGCCCACTAATCTTCATCATTTGAGTCAACTTTAAACCACACAACACCAGTAACTATGAGATGTAATTAGGAGTATGGTATACAGTTGGTAATCATAAGGGGTCAGTGTTGATTGAGACACATGGAAGCCTGATTGAGATGACTGTCATCTACACTGTGACTATCACATCTACCTACATATATGGTGTTTCCCTACCCCTGTGTCTCAGGGGGATGGGCATGCAATCCATCATCACAACTGTCGAGGTCAACCACGAAGGCATGTCCACTTATACATGGAGTTAGGGAATGGACCACATGTGAGGAGGGCTGCCACCTAGGAAGTAGGTATCCATAGGTCATACTCATTTACATTCATGTGTCCAGGTGTGGACACCCATCAGCACCTGATCTGCAAAAACAATTCCCTAAACACCCACATTGATGCCAGCACACGTCTGGCCTTGACCTGCATGCACACCTATTACATACCACACAAGTGTCACGTAAATGGAGTACAACTTATGGGGCACCATGCTGAGGGACAGTTACCCACCCAGTCCTACATGTACAATACAGGGATGCACCAATTTGTGTGAAAAACTGGTGTATCACTGTGTTGTGAGAATGACGGTATGACCCAGTGTCAATATACTGACAGTGGTGCACTTCCAAGTCACACGTGGGCCTACATGTAGCTACCAATCACCTTGTTCATGCGCTGCTGCCTATTGCGCAGTACAAGACTCCCAAGAAATGACTCTCTGCTTGTGAATGGGTAAACCTTGCCTGGGACACAATGTCACCATCCAGCCTACTTTGATAACTGATCACGTGCCAGCTCATCATATCTAGCATTGAGTGCAACACACAACAGTCACTCCCACAACAGCCGCAATCGCTACATCAGACAGACATTATCACACTTACTGCATACATCTGGATCCTGAAATCTTGCCACTTCGCCAATGGTGTAGGGGGCAGGTCTACCTCTAAGACATAGATAGAAAAATATGCTCAGTGTCATATCACTGTCACTATGAGTGAACAACATATCACAGTGAGTAGCATTTTAGATGAGTGAGCTTGAATACAGTACAACAGACATACCACTGCAAACTCGCATTGACACTGACATTCCGATGATTGAGAGCCACACATCTGCAGACATGCACTGGTCCTAAGACTCATGTGGTGCTATACCCTACAACAACCATATGTGGCCAATCCATTTACGATGGTACTCCATGGAATGATTTGTATTTGGGTGAAACATCCATGGCTCTTCCTGGGTGCACTGCAATACAAGTGACTCAGGTATTGTGGTTTGCGCATCAAGGCACACTAAGTAACTGTTTGATAGACCTGGGGCTCTATTTTTAATCTGCAATTATCATGCGTCCAGTGGTCCATGACTGATGTGGCATAGTTGTATGTTGGTAACAAATGCCCATTTGCCAGTGTCCCCTAAGGTAGGTATGCCCCCTTTGACAACATAATGGTAGGGATCATGTATGTGTAATGATAACAATGTAGCACTAAACATGGATTGCCCACTTTGCTGTCAGGACCCAGTGAAATATGGTATGCTGCTGGTGTCTTGTATTATCATCCTTGACAGAATGCAGGGGCACAGGTGTTTCCATGGCCCCTGAAATGTGTGACTAAGTGATAGTCATACATGACTCAAAAGCCTCTGACATGCATTGTTAACATGTATGGGCATGTGGACTCCATCTCAGTACTGGGACACTAACACTTCATTCTGGTTGCATTCAACCTGTCCACAAACATTGCATGCAGCACACCAACACATCGGCTACTGTCACTCAGGAGCATTCTACTGTACACATACATCAATGGGATACTCACCAAGAGGGGCACCGATCACCACACCCAGGTAGTCCAGCAGATCCTGCTCTCTGGCCACCGGGTCAGCCCAGCGATGCTTTAGCTGGTGCTTATTACAGCTGGTATGGTACACCCTCTTCAGGTGGTGGAGCACCTTGCCCCCGACAGACGCCTCACCTACTTCTGAAGCCCCTGTATCACACTGCCACCCATCTTGAGCATCATAAGTAGGTTGCACACCAGCCACACGAAGCCCCTAAGCTCCTCCTACACCATCCATGTCAGCCCCGCCCTTCCTGACATGTCCCTCAACCACAATTTGAAACAATAAATAGTAAAAAAATTAAATGACAATAAAGGAAACTTGCAGCCCAAACTTGAGAACCCCAACTAACCCAAATAATCTAATACCCAGACAGACACCCCACAGTACAAGTACAAAGTGAAATACAGTAAACTACACAAAATCACAGACACTGGTACAAATAACAATCAGATTTCACAACAGACACAACAAGAGAGACACCACAAGATACAATAATCGCCGATAACACACCAGCAACTCCAAGACGCAGCCACACAGTCAACAAATGCACAGACTGTAAAGTGAAAGTGAAAGTACACCCACTGTACCATCCTAAACAGGATTTCCTATTATATCACTTCCTGTCCCCTTGCAACATGTTTTACGTCATGTGTGTATTTTTTTGCCGCGTAAGATGCTTGCATGACTATTTTCGATGCATTACCTACATGTGCGTCAATATACGACTCATTACCTGTAAACTTCAATTTCACAGGATATCTGCATGAGTGTAGTGCGAAGGTGGAATTCTCGCTAAAGGACCATGAATCAGTAATTTGTGTTTGCGGGTCTTTTCGACATATTAGCGTCAATATTTTTTACTCTATCTGTTGATTTTGTTCTATTTACCATGGATGCACCCTGAGTCTACATGCAAATGGGATGGCATGGGCTGCAGTGTGTAATATTGTGTATGGCCACATGTGGTAGAGCATCCAACTTTGCGAGTTGGGTGTGTATTGTCTGTTAAAACTGTTTCTGAATGAACGGCATGCAATAATTTGGACGTCATGCATATGTATGAATGTGTGCCAACTGTGTATCCACATTTGATGGTTGTCCGTAATCTACAACAGTCATGGTATGTGTTTGTGAAATGTGTTGACTCATGTGATGTGTGTAGTTGTTCGACTTAGAGGACATTACATTTCAGACGACAAGCACAACTCAGGCATTATTGATGATGGTTGATGAGTGATATGTATTATATGTTACCCCTCATATGTCTCTAATTGTTGGTTATGAGTTCACGGTGACTTGTGTCTGGACTACACAAATGTCTGATATGTGTACATGTTACGTAGGTACTGTGTTTGACACACTGTGCCTAAATTCCACCCATAAAATGTTTTGTACTTGTCAGTTTGACTCATTACAATTAGCTATGTTAATTGTGTTGCTGTGGTGGTCCTGCTGCCCTTGCTGCATGTGTTCACATAATTTCAGATGTCATTCCACAGAAGTGTCCAGTCCAAGTGTATGGGAATGTGTACCCTGTGTCAGGATTGGGCTCCATGGAAGCGGCAGAACTGATTTTCAGGGATGGACTGCGCAGGGCAAGTGTTGTGAACATTGCTTGTCATACCTGGGACAATCATGCTATCCATTGTCACAAATGATCCCCCCCTCATCACACAAGCTCCTTGGAGACATTGTAAGTGTAAGTGTCACACTTAGTAATGTCAGGTGTATGTTCATACATTCCTGTACTTCTGAAATTTCACATCCACTGCGTGATATATGGGGCCCTTGTTTACCTTATAATTGGAGATGTCATAGTTGTGTGTCGTGCTACAGTTGAACATGTTGGCAACGTGGATGTGACTCATATGTTGTGGTCCATTGATTGTGTCCTTCATTTGAGACATTCAAGTGAGGAGTCTATTTGTTATGTGTGTGTGATGGTGGCTGTACAATCATACACATCACATGTGACATTGCATCAGAAGTTGTAAGATTTCTATTTGTGACATGCTCCCTGAGGTAATACTCATATTCCTAAGGTACATGGAAAATGAAGACACCAGAACAGTATTGTGTGATCAAGTAAGGTGTTTATTTACATATCTTAAAAAGGTGTGTAGAGTGACTAAAAAGTGGAAAGGTTGTGTACAATTTGCTGTCTGCGGCGCATTCCTGCAGTTGTGTTCTGCTGTTCCCCCTCATTTTCCCTGCCACCATCCTCCTCCACCTCTTCCTCAGGCATTTCTTGGTCCGGCTCATATAATGGGATGTTCATCCTCACACAAATGTTGTGCAGGATAGCACAGGTCAGTATAATTTTATGTGTTTGGCTCATGGACCTGGGATATATGATTTGGATTATTAACTGTTGGTCAGTATGTATGTACCATGAGTTGTGTAGTGTCGCATATGTATCAGTGTGATTTCACTGGAGGGGACATGATACATCCACTCACAATGGGTTCAGAATGGTGGCAACATGGTTGCACTATATGGCCTGGACATCCCATCCATTTAGACGTGTCACTGGAGATGAAATGCAACACTGAGGCCCTTTGAATTGGGTAGGTGACAATGTACCACACATCTCCATAAGTTGGCAGCACTGAGCTGTTCAGTATTGGCAATGCACGATTGTCCAATGTGTGACTTGTTTCTAGGCAGCCCTTTGTTGTTCCTTCTGCCAGTTGATCATGTGTAACCGTGCACCTACACTACTGACCTTGCTCCAGGGAACCTGGCTAACTGCCTTGTGGAGATGAATGTATCTGTGCAGGAAGGTCCATCTCCCTGTACATATGCTGTTTTAATGGATAATTGGCTTTTCCAGTGTGTGCAGCAGTGTGCAGTTTGCATTGGTGGCACATCAATATGTGTTCATAGCACAGTCCACTTCCTTATTGCAACCTGCAAACAGCACCCCAGGAGTGGTGTTTGATGTTGGCACTGCCTCAGTATTTCCCTGTCAACTACATCTGAGTCAGCATCATCATGCTATGTGTCTCATAGTGTTAGACCTGCTGAAACACACATTGCACACCCCTTCCACGCTACATACTGCTTGGGAGGGTGGCCGATTGACTTTGTGGCCTGCACTAATTGTAAATAGTTCATCTTCCAAGTTGTACTTACAGTGCAGGCCATGTCATTGTCACTGTGGGCTTTAACATTGGTCCCTTGGTGCTCTTGAGTGGCAGCTAATGTTTGTGGCAGCCGTCAGTTGTCCAGAGGTGTGTATCCCATTGTGTCAGGGTGTACAACCAGTGTCACACCTCAGTGTCACCCTGCCCACGTGTCAATGTAGTGGTGTATATCTTGTGTGTCCTACAGGGTTGTTGTGCTGTGTATACATTGCTAGGTATGTTGACTTACTGACAAGAAGGCCATTGTCATATTGTCCATCCTGGAAGTGCTCATTGATTCGCTGTGCCGGAATATAAAGGAGTCATGGACACTCCCGGGATCCTTGGCCAAGATGTTTGTGAACAGTCTCTGGTGGTCAACTATGGCTTGTAGATTGATAGAATGCATGTGCCTTCTGTTCCTGAATAGGTGCTCTGTTGCTGCAGGTGGGACGATCCGGATATGGGTGCAGTCAATTGCACAGAGCACATGCGGGAAGACATGGATTTGATAAAACCCCTGTTTCATCTCCTCCTGCCTCTGCTGGGTGTTGGGGAAGCTGATGTGGCGGGTGTGAGGGAGATTATGGCATCTAACACCTTGGCATGAAAGCCGAGAATGAGGGCTGTGATACCCCAGCGACCAGGGCACCCATTGTCAAGAAGGAGCCACTTGCCAACATATGCAGGACAGGTAGGAGCTTGGTCACAGGTGGTATGTTGTGTGGTGTATGCAGGCTAGCTGTTAGTTGTGGCTCAATATGGCGCAGCTGCTTCAGTATGGCTTGCCAGTTGAGTTTATTGCTCTGAATGATGTCCTGTTCCCTGAGGCCTTTGAGAGTTGTCCTGTTTCTGAAAAGTTTCTCCTGCCTTCTGAGTTGCCTCTGTGGGCCAGTTTGGGGTGGTAGTGGTTGCTGCGTTGGTCCTGTGCTCGGCGTTGTCTTGCAAGCTGCTTCAGTAGCACCTCCATGTTGCCTTGTTGGTCTATAATGTTGTTTGTGTGTGTTATCCTTAAGTATTGGTGTATTTGCCTCATTTTAATGCCTGCCCTGACCCAGGTGTTAAAATTTGATTCAAATTGGAGTTAACGTCATTTTTTGGGTTCGCCTCCCACTCGTGCGTCATGTTTGCCCTGTTAGATAAATATGGAGCTAGGGAGTTTGAGCCATTTTTTTGGATGGGAACGCCTACCTTGCATTTCATTGACGCAAGTGTTGCAACATCATATTCACCAGTTGTAAATGCTCTTTGCATAAAGGAGGGAAAACGATTTCTAGGAGCAAATACCATTTCTCACTTAACTGCATGATGTATGATGTTCTTCATTCTTAACCTGTGGCCGACGCCCACACACCCTCCCTGGTGCGGGTCACGACCAGTGGCCGACACCAGGAAGAGTATAAATAAATCCTTGGGTGCGTCGCACCCGAGGATTTTATTTTATTTGTTTATCTTCCCCCGGGAGACACGGAACCTTCCGTGTCTCCCCCCCACCCCCCACCCGCCCCTTTGTGACGTCAGCGCGCCGCGAGGCCGCTTCCTGCTTTGATGGGGAAAACGGCCTTTCCCACGTTCGGGAAGGCCTCGTAAGAAAGGGGAGAGTCTCCCCTTTCTTACGAGGCCTTCCTGAAAGTGTTTCCTGGCCCCCGATCGCAGCACAGAAACACCACTAGACGCCAGGGATTTCACTTTGGGGGGCGGCCCCCTCGGAAAACGGGCGGCCCCCCCTGGCATAATTTTTATTTAAAAAAAAAGGTAGGTGCCCCCTGGGGGGAGGAGGGGCGTGATCGTTGCCCCCCCCCCCCCCCCCCCCCGGGGATTTTTTTTTTTTTTTTTAAATAAAAATAAAAAAAAATAAAAAAAATGACAGGGGGTCACCCGTGGGCAGGGTGACCCCCTGTGGGGGCAATATTTTTTTTTTAGATGTTGTAGGGTTTCCCTGGGGGCCATTTTGGCCCCCAAGGAAACCATACAACAACTAAAAAAAAACAGATGTATATATAGATCTATATATATCTATGTAGATAGATATATCTATGTACATGGATATATCTATAGATATATCTGTTAGGGTTTGTGCACAGCGAAGAGCATGTCCCCTCTCACTGCACTAGTGGGTTCTGTAATAGCTCCCTTTTAAACTTACTATTGAAAGCCTTTCTTGTTATCTCACCTCCCCCCCCCCCCTAGGCTTCTGTGTATGTTGTTTAATGTGCTGTTTTGTTTACACATTGGGCCTTGCTTTTACCAAGGCTTCTTTAAAACACTCCGCTCTAGGCCATGTGTTAATTTAACTCATTTGCATAATAACTGAAACTCTGCACACCTTTCAAGAACATGTGCAGCATGTGAGGACCACACCCAGCCCTGTCTATAAAAGGCAGCCCCCGAGCCTCACCCAGTGCTTGCGCTCGTCTACCTCCCGCTTACCTGAGGACAGATCCCTCGGCGCTGGCACTCCTGCTCTCTACAGACTTTCATTGGCTTCAATGGGCGCAGCTGCTGGCTCTTCCTTCTTCCGGTTTCCGGTTCCTCCTTGCCTCAGCCTCTCTCCTACAAGCAACCTGCAAAAGAGAAAGAAGACAAGGTTAGACTGATCAGTATCTCTTGCCAGCAACAAGTAAGTGCAAAACTTTTATTACCTGAAAGAACTTTGACAACAATTTCTGGATTCGTGTATAGACAATTTGAAACAAGATACCTTCCACGAACATTGTGATTCAAACTCTTTGTTACAAGAATACTTTGCGGAACTTTGTGATGCAAACAGTAAATCAAGGACTTGCTCAAATTACATGCTGTATTTTGACGTAAAAGTACAGTATTTGTTTTATAAAAGATTCTGGAAATATGGGAAAAGTGAGTCTGCTATTGGGAATTTAGGCTTTAGTTATATTAAGACGAATGTTTGATATTGGTAATTCTGATAACGGTATTTGTTTAATGTTTTAGAAGCTTTAGAGTAATAGAAAGCACATCCCAGAGCAGTAACACATTCCAAACCTGGAAACTAGAGACTAGGATCCAAGAGGTACTTTTAGAAGAAAAATTTTAATAAATAAAGGGATAGTCAGGAACCCAGTTAGGAATAGGTTGTACTTATCTGTTCTTTGTTTATGTTTCATTAGGCACTAGTTTCTACAGAAGTCAGAGAGGGCCGCAGATTTGTGCAGCACTTCAACAGTGGAAACGCAAGATCGGTGTTGTCTCTTTATTTTATTTTATCCACTTCCCCCCTTCCCTTGAGCTTCTGTTCTTAGTGCACTGTTTTAAAAACTAGTGTGCTGGAACAAGCAGTTTCAGGGTGGGGTCGGATTGTCTTCAACCTCCATCAGAACTGAACAAGGACTCAGGTGAGCTGGGCTTTGACAATATCTATGTAGATATATATATATATATATATATAGAGGTAGATTTATATCAATCAAAGAGATTTATAAAGCGCGCTACTCACCCGTGAGGGTCTCAAGGCGCTGGGGGGGGGGATGGGGGGAGGGAAAGGGGCTGGGAGGTTCACTGTTCGAAAAGCCAGGTTTCGAGGCCCTTCCTGAAAAGAAGTAGGTTTTGGGTCTTGCGAAGGTGGGTTGTGAGGGTGTTCCAGGTTTTGGGTGCAAGGTAGGAGAAGGATCTGCCCCCGGTGGTGGTGTGTTTGATGCGGGGGACAGAGGCGAGAGAGAGGTCAGCTGAGCGGACGTTTCGTGTGGGGGTGTGGAAGGTGACTCTCGTTGAGGTAGACAGGGCCTGTGTTGTGGAGTGATTTGTGTGCGAGGATGAGGATCTTGAAGGTGATCCTTTTGTCAATGGGGAGCCAGTGGAAGGATTTGAGGTAGGCAGGGCCTGTGTTGTGGAGTGATTTGTGTGCGAGGATGAGGATCTTGAAGGTGATCCTTTTGTCAATGGGGAGCCAGTGGAAGGATTTGAGGTGTGGAGAGACGTATTCGTGTCGGCGGAGGTCGAGGATGAGTCGTGCTGCTGAGTTCTGGATGCGTGTAGGTTGCGCTTGAGTTTTAGAGTGGTGCCGGCGTAGAGGGCGTTTCCGTAATCAAGCCTGCTGCTGATGAGTGCGTGAGTGACAGTTTTTCTGGTCTCTCTGGGGATCCATTTGAATGTTTTTCAGTATACGGAGTGTGTTGAAGCATGAGGAGGTGAGAGCGTTGATTTGTTGGGTTATCGAGAGGGAGGAGTCTAGGATGATGCTGAGGTTGCGTGCGTGGTTGGCGGGGGTGGGTGCAGGGTCTAGCGTGGTGGGCCACCATGAGGGGTCCCAGGTGTTTTTGTGTGGTCCAAAGAGGATTATTTTGGTTTTGCTTGAGCTGAGTTTCAGGTGGTTGGCTGTCATATATATATCACTTTTGTCAATATGTGTGTGGTTTCCCTGAGGGGAAAAGGGTCCGACTTGTCTAGTGGCAGTTTTAGTGCCATAAAGAAGCGCAGAAGGTTTATATGCCTACTGCAAAGAGCAAATCTGTATTTTATGTAAATAGCTGAGTACATTAGTAAAGTCAGCCATTACCTGCGCTATAATACCAATGAAATGTATGTGCGGGGTGGAGGGCGGCTATGGAGAGATGAAGGGCACTTTTGCTGGGTGGTAATGAGGGAATCCGAGGAGGAGGGAGTGGGAGCACCAATAATGATTGTTGGACTGGGCGCAGGAGGTGCTAAAGACTGTGACGAATGGTATGTGACAAGGTGTTTTTTTGAGTGTCTTGAAAGTACGTGCTGATTGAGGGAAGAAGCGCACGTAAGGTGGCCTCTACTGTTGCACGTATCTCACACACACCTTCGATTTTGTGACTGTCTACGTAGGCTAATGTTTTAGAGCAACAGTTTAGCCAATAGCAGAGATGGCATCTTGATGGATGACTGCTGCCTGCACTCGGGTTATAGAGGACCGCTCTGACATAGGATCAGAGACTGAGACATCAGATACTGAGACAGCATCTGAGGGATAGGACAATGGCGCAGACTCTGGGAGTGATTTTTCAGTCAGAGGAGTCCCATTCGATAACTCCTCTTCCAGTACATTATGAGGGAGGTGATGAGGACAGTCCTGCTGTCCCTTCGCAAGCTGTTCGCGCAACTGGGTAATAGTGGGTTAGGCCAACCCAGAGAGCAGGTGAATGCGGCGGCAAGCAGAGAGAGAGAGTGCTCTCTTGGGAGCTCCCCAATTTAGTTCAGCCCCAAATTCCACCACCCAAATCATATTGTGGAGACATCAAAATTATCTATGGGAAAACAAACTGGTTTTGTAAGGCAGGCACCTGTGTTTTTGGTCCTGGATTCGGCGACCATATAGAGAAACACACTAAACCCAAACATTTCTGGAAACTAGACATTCGGGGGAGTCCACAGAGGTGTGACTTGTGTGGATTCCCCAAAGTTTTCTTACCCAGAATACCCTGCAAATCTGAAATGTTGAAAAAAAACTCAATTTTTCTCGCATTTCTGTCACACAAACTACAGGAATATGCTGGGATCCACAACATTCCTACCACCCAGTGACTCCTCACCTGTCCTGATAAAAACACTACCCCACTTGAGTGCCTACACCTAGTGCCTGTGTCAGGAATGGATCACCCCAGGGTCAACAGCTGCCTCACGTAAGGACCAACGTTGTGTGATCTATTCCTGTCGCAGGCACCAGGCCTAACCATACCAGTGATGTATCATATTTATTGGGAGACTTGGGGGAACGCTGGGTGGAAGGAAATTTGTGGCTCCTCTCAGATTCCAGAACTTTCTGTCACCGAAATGTGAGGAAAACTTGTTTTTTTAGCCACTTTTTGAGGTTTGCAAAGGATTCTGGGTAACAGAACCTGGTCCGAGCCCCGCAAGTCACCCCTCCTTGGATTCCCCTAGGTCTCTAGTTTTCAGAAATGCACAGGTTTGGTAGGTTTACCTAGGTGCCGGCTGAGCTAGAGGCCAAAATCTACAGGTAGGCACTTCGCAAAAAAACACCTCTGTTATCTTCCAAAAATTTGGATGTGTCCACGTTGCGCTTTGGGGCGTTTCCTGTCGCGGGCGCTAGGCCTACCCACACAAGTGAGGTATAATTTTTATCGGGAGACTTGGGGGAACGCTGGGAGGAAGGAAATTTGTGGCTCCTCTCAGATTCCAGAACTTTCTGTCACCGAAATGTGAGGAAAACTTGTTTTCTTAGCCACTTTTTGAGGTTTGCAAAGGATTCTGGGTAACAGAACCTGGTCCGAGCCCCACAAGTCACGCCTCCTTGGATTCCCCTAGGTCTCTAGTTTTCAGAAATGCACAGGTTTGGTAGGTTTCCCTAGGTGCCGGCTGAGCTAGAGGCCAAAATCTACAGGTAGGCACTTCGTAAAAAACACCTCTGTTTTCTTCCAAAACTTTGGATGTGTCCACGTTGCGCTTTGGGGCGTTTCCTGTCGCGGGCGCTAGGCCTACCCACACAAGTGAGGTATCATTTTTATCGGGAGACTTGGGGGAACGCTGGGTGGAAGGAAATTTGTGGCTCCTCTCAGATTTCAGAAATTTCTGTCACCGAAATGTGAGGAAAACTTGTTTTCTTAGCCACTTTTTGAGGTTTGCAAAGGATTCTGGGTAACAGAACCTGGTCCGAGCCCCACAAGTCACGCCTCTTTGGATTCCCCTAGGTCTCTAGTTTTCAGAAATGCACAGGTTTGGTAGGTTTCCCTAGGTGCCGGCTGAGCTAGAGGCCAAAATCTACAGGTAGGCACTTCGTAAAAAACACCTCTGTTTTCTTCCAAAACTTTGGATGTGTCCACGTTGCGCTTTGGGGCGTTTCCTGTCGCGGGCGCTAGGCCTACCCACATAAGTGAGGTATCATTTTTATCGGGAGACTTGAGGGAACGCTGGGTGGAAGGAAATTTGTGGCTCCTCTCAGATTTCAGAAATTTCTGTCACCGAAATGTGAGGAAAACTTGTTTTTTTAGCCACTTTTTGAGGTTTGTAAAGGATTCTGGGTAACAGAACCTGGTCCGAGCCCCGCAAGTCACCCCTCCTTGGATTCCCCTAGGTCTCTAGTTTTCAGAAATGCACAGGTTTGGTAGGTTTACCTAGGTGCCGGCTGAGCTAGAGGCCAAAATCTACAGGTAGGCACTTCGCAAAAAAACACCTCTGTTATCTTCCAAAAATGTGGATGTGTCCACGTTGCGCTTTGGGGCATTTCCTGTCGCGGGCGCTAGGCCTACCCACACAAGTGAGGTATCATTTTTATCGGGAGACTTGGGGGAACGCTGGGTGGAAGGAAATTTGTGGCTCCTCTCAGATTCCAGAACTTTCTGTCACAAAAATGTGAGGAAAACTTGTTTTTTTAGCCACTTTTTGAGGTTTGCAAAGGATTCTGGGTAACAGAACCTGGTCCGAGCCCCGCAAGTCACCCCTCCTTGGATTCCCCTAGGTCTCTAGTTTTCAGAAATGCACAGGTTTGGTAGGTTTACCTAGGTGCCGGCTGAGCTAGAGGCCAAAATCTACAGGTAGGCACTTCGCAAAAAAACACCTCTGTTATCTTCCAAAAATTTGGATGTGTCCACGTTGCGCTTTGGGGCGTTTCCTGTCGCGGGCGCTAGGCCTACCCACACAAGTGAGGTATAATTTTTATCGGGAGACTTGGGGGAACGCTGGGAGGAAGGAAATTTGTGGCTCCTCTCAGATTCCAGAACTTTCTGTCACCGAAATGTGAGGAAAACTTGTTTTCTTAGCCACTTTTTGAGGTTTGCAAAGGATTCTGGGTAACAGAACCTGGTCCGAGCCCCACAAGTCACGCCTCCTTGGATTCCCCTAGGTCTCTAATTTTCAGAAATGCACAGGTTTGGTAGGTTTCCCTAGGTGCCGGCTGAGCTAGAGGCCAAAATCTACAGGTAGGCACTTCGTAAAAAACACCTCTGTTTTCTTCCAAAACTTTGGATGTGTCCACGTTGCGCTTTGGGGCGTTTCCTGTCGCGGGCGCTAGGCCTACCCACACAAGTGAGGTATCATTTTTATCGGGAGACTTGGGGGAACGCTGGGTGGAAGGAAATTTGTGGCTCCTCTCAGATTTCAGAAATTTCTGTCACCGAAATGTGAGGAAAACTTGTTTTCTTAGCCACTTTTTGAGGTTTGCAAAGGATTCTGGGTAACAGAACCTGGTCCGAGCCCCACAAGTCACGCCTCTTTGGATTCCCCTAGGTCTCTAGTTTTCAGAAATGCACAGGTTTGGTAGGTTTCCCTAGGTGCCGGCTGAGCTAGAGGCCAAAATCTACAGGTAGGCACTTCGTAAAAAACACCTCTGTTTTCTTCCAAAACTTTGGATGTGTCCACGTTGCGCTTTGGGGCGTTTCCTGTCGCGGGCGCTAGGCCTACCCACACAAGTGAGGTATCATTTTTATCGGGAGACTTGAGGGAACGCTGGGTGGAAGGAAATTTGTGGCTCCTCTCAGATTTCAGAAATTTCTGTCACCGAAATGTGAGGAAAACTTGTTTTTTTAGCCACTTTTTGAGGTTTGTAAAGGATTCTGGGTAACAGAACCTGGTCCGAGCCCCGCAAGTCACCCCTCCTTGGATTCCCCTAGGTCTCTAGTTTTCAGAAATGCACAGGTTTGGTAGGTTTACCTAGGTGCCGGCTGAGCTAGAGGCCAAAATCTACAGGTAGGCACTTCGCAAAAAAACACCTCTGTTATCTTCCAAAAATGTGGATGTGTCCACGTTGCGCTTTGGGGCGTTTCCTGTCGCGGGCGCTAGGCCTACCCACACAAGTGAGGTATCATTTTTATCGGGAGACTTGGGGGAACGCTGGGAGGAAGGAAATTTGTGGCTCCTCTCAGATTCCAGAACTTTCTGTCACCGAAATGTGAGGAAAACTTGTTTTCTTAGCCACTTTTTGAGGTTTGCAAAGGATTCTGGGTAACAGAACCTGGTCCGAGCCCCACAAGTCACCCCTCCTTGGATTCCCCTAGGTCTCTAGTTTTCAGAAATGCACAGGTTTGGTAGGTTTCCCTAGGTGCCGGCTGAGCTAGAGGCCAAAATCTACAGGTAGGCACTTCGCAAAAAACACCTCTGTTTTCTTCCAAAACTTTGGATGTGTCCACGTTGCGCTTTGGGGCGTTTCCTGTCGCGGGCGCTAGGCCTACCCACACAAGTGAGGTATCATTTTTATCGGGAGACTTGGGGGAACGCTGGGTGGGAAGGAAATTTGTGGCTCCTCTCAGATTTCAGAAATTTCTGTCACCGAAATGTGAGGAAAACTTGTTTTTTTAGCCACTTTTTGAGGTTTGCAAAGGATTCTGGGTAACAGAACCTGGTCCGAGCCCTGCAAGTCACCCCTCCTTGGATTCCCCTAGGTCTCTAGTTTTCAGAAATGCACAGGTTTCCCTAGGTGCCGGCTGAGCTAGAGGCCAAAATCTACAGGTAGGCACTTCGCAAAAAACACCTCTGTTTTCTTCCAAAAATGTTGATGTGTCCACGTTGCGCTTTGGGGCGTTTCCTGTCGCGGGCGCTAGGCCTACCCACACAAGTGAGGTATCATTTTTATCGGGAGACTTGGGGGAACACTGGGTGGAAGGAAATTTGTGGCTCCTCTCAGATTCCAGAACTTTCTGTCACCGAAATGTGGGGAAAACTTGTTTTTTTAGCCACTTTTTGAGGTTTGCAAAGGATTCTGGGTAACAGAACCTGGTCCGAGCCCTGCAAGTCACCCCTCCTTGGATTCCCCTAGGTCTCTAGTTTTCAGAAATGCACAGGTTTGGTAGGTTTCCCTAGGTGCCGGCTGAGCTAGAGGCCAAAATCTACAGGTAGGCATTTCGCAAAAAACACCTCTGTTTTCTTCCAAAAATTTGGATGTGTCCACGTTGCGCTTTGGGGTGTTTCCTGTCGCGGGTGCTAGGCCTACCCACACAAGTGAGATATCATTTTTATCGGGACACTTGGGGAAACGCTGGGTGGAAGGAAATTTGTGGCTCCTCTCAGATTCCAGAACTTTCTGCCACAGAAATGTGAGCAAAACTTGTTTTTTTAGCCACTTTTTGAGGTTCGCAAAGGATTCTGGGTAACAGAACCTGGTCCGAGCCCCGCAAGTCACCCCTCCTTGGATTCCCCTAGGTCTCTAGTTTTCAGACATGCACAGGTTTGGTAGGTTTCCCTAGGTGCCGGCTGAGCTAGAGGCCAAAATCTACAGGTAGGCACTTTGCAAAAAACACCTCTGTTTTCTTCCAAAAATGTTGATGTGTCCACGTTGCGCTTTGGGGCGTTTCCTGTCGCGGGCTCTAGGCCTACCCACACAAGTGAGGTATCATTTTTATCAGGAGACTTGGGGGAACGCTGGGTGGAAGGAAATTTGTGGCTCCTCTCAGATTCCAGAACTTTCTGTCACCGAAATGTGAGAAAAACTTGTTTTTTTAGCCACTTTTAGAGGTTTGCAAAGGATTCTGGGTAACAGAACCTGGTCCGAGCCCCGCAAGTCACCCCTCCTTGGATTCCCCTAGGTCTTTAGTTTTCAAAAATGCACAAGTTTGGTAGGTTTCCCTATGCGCCGGCTGAGCTAGCGGCCAAAATCTACAGGTAGGCACTTTGGAAAAAACAGCTGTGTTTTCTGTCAAAAAATAGGATGTGTCCATGTTGTGTTTTGGGGCATTTCCTGTCGCGGGTGCTAGGCCTACCCACACAAGTGAGATATCATTTTTATCGGGACACTTGGGGAAACGCTGGGTGGAAGGAAATTTGTGGCTCCTCTCAGATTCCAGAACTTTCTGCCACAGAAATGTGAGCAAAACTTGTTTTTTTAGCCACTTTTTGAGGTTCGCAAAGGATTCTGGGTAACAGAACCTGGTCCGAGCCCCGCAAGTCACCCCTCCTTGGATTCCCCTAGGTCTCTAGTTTTCAGACATGCACAGGTTTGGTAGGTTTCCCTAGGTGCCGGCTGAGCTAGAGGCCAAAATCTACAGGTAGGCACTTTGCAAAAAACACCTCTGTTTTCTTCCAAAAATGTTGATGTGTCCACGTTGCGCTTTGGGGCGTTTCCTGTCGCGGGCTCTAGGCCTACCCACACAAGTGAGGTATCATTTTTATCAGGAGACTTGGGGGAACGCTGGGTGGAAGGAAATTTGTGGCTCCTCTCAGATTCCAGAACTTTCTGTCACCGAAATGTGAGAAAAACTTGTTTTTTTAGCCACTTTTAGAGGTTTGCAAAGGATTCTGGGTAACAGAACCTGGTCCGAGCCCCGCAAGTCACCCCTCCTTGGATTCCCCTAGGTCTTTAGTTTTCAAAAATGCACAAGTTTGGTAGGTTTCCCTATGCGCCGGCTGAGCTAGCGGCCAAAATCTACAGGTAGGCACTTTGGAAAAAACAGCTGTGTTTTCTGTCAAAAAATAGGATGTGTCCATGTTGTGTTTTGGGGCATTTCCTGTCGCGGGCACTAGGCCTACCCACACATGTGAGGTATCATTTTTATCGGGAGACTTGGGGGAACATAGAATAGCAAAACAAGTGTTATTGCCCCTTATCTTTCTCTACATTTTTTCCTTCCAAATATAAGAGAGTGTGTAAAAAAGACGTCTATTTGAGAAATGCCCTGCAATTCACATGCTAGTATGGGCACCTCGGAATTCAGCGATGTGCAAATAACCACTGCTCCTCAAAACCTTATCTTGATCCCATTTTGGAAATGCAAAGGTTTTCTTGATACCTCTTTTTCACTCTTCATATTTCAGCAAATGAATTGCTGTATACCCAGTATAGAATGAAAACCAACTGCAGGGTGCAGCTCATTTATTGGCTCTGGGTACCTAGGGTTCTTGATGAACCTACAAGCCCTTTATATCCCCGCAACCAGAAGAGTCCAGCAGACAAAACGGTATATTGCTTTCAGAAATCTGACATCGCAGGAAAAAGTTACAGAGTAAAACATAAAGAAAAATGGCTGTTGTTTTCAGCTCAATTTCAATATTTTTTTATTTCAGCTGTTATTTTCTGTAGGAAAACCTTGTAGGATCTACACAAATGACCCCTTGCTGAATTCAGAATTTTGTCTAGTTTTTAGAAATGTTTAGCATTCCGGGATCCAGTATTGGTTTCACACCCATTCCTGTCACTAACTGGAAGGAGGCTGAAAGCACCAAATATAGTAAAAATGGGGTATGTCACAGTAAAATGCCAAATTTGTGTTGAAAAATGTGGTTTTCTGATTCAAGTCTGCCCGTTCCTGAAAGGTGGGAAGATAGTGATTTCAGCACCAGAAACCCTTTGTTGATGGTATTTTCAGGGAAAAAAACACAAGCCTTCTTCGGCAGCCCTTTTTTCCCATTTTTTTGGAAAAAACAAAATTTTCACTGTATTTTGGCTATTTTCTTGGTCTCCTCCAGGGGAAACCACAAACTCTGGGTACCATTAGAATCCCTAGGATGTTGGGAAAAAAGGACGCAAATTTGGCGTGGTTAGCTTATGTGGACAAAAAGTTATGAAGCCCTAAGCGCGAACTACCCCAAATAGCCAAAAAAGGGCTCAGCACTGGGAGGGAAAAGGCCCAGCAGCTAAGGGGTTAACATAAACCTGCTAGTCACCAACCAGGTGAAACAAGCATTCACAAAGAGCATTTACAAAGAATTAGGTCTTGCGTTGACAAGCTGGTGCAATTGATAATTGTTAAACTTTTTGTTATTACAAACATAAAATCACAAAACGCCTTAGTGCGGTAGATAGATGTTTGCAACAAAATTGTAACATAAAAAAATAACCGTTGCATACAATTTTTTAACAGAACTGCGTGAGTGCTTCTTAGGAGGCAGGTGTACTTTGAACAGGTACAGAAATATGTTTTAGTTTTAAGGCACATAATAGGAAAACCTGACTCTTCGTGGAGCTAACAAAAAATATTATTAGCTTTGAATTACTGCAACACTAAAAGTGGTTTCAACACACAAGGAACACTACAAAAATTAAAAGCATTAAGAATGGAAATAAAAAAAAACATTGGCAAAGTAAAATATTGTGCCCCTCAACCCCCTGCCCCTATATCGAAGTGCATTTCCTTTTAAGTGAATGTGTATATGCTATCAGAAGAAATGCTGTCACTTGAAGTGCACGAAAGCCAGTGGCTGAAGAAGGCTGAACGTTGCCCCATGCTGTATGATGGGGTGGACTGAAATAAAACGAGTGACGTTTGAAACAACGGTCAAACAACGCTGATACTGTCATTCATGAGACAGGTTTTGCAGAACAGGCAAGTCCCTTATTTCCCGGGCCCAAAAAAATGTGTGCTTGCCTAAATGCAATTAAAACATAAAATGCAAAAATATTGTTCTTTTAGAGCTGAAAATATAAAAAAGGATACGAAGCGTATTACCCCGCTTACTTGCCACCTTCCAAATGTATTCTAGACGAGTAAACGTCTGAAGTTTACCTGCACACTGTGCACACCTACGAAAGCACCCAAGTGTTGGCTGCATAAGAAAAGCTGAACTGAATACAGAGTCTGACATTAGGGGAAATTAAAAAAAATATACATTTTCAAAGATATTCTACAATCTATCTATATTCTTTAACGTTGCACTTTAAAAATGAATGACCTGGAAGAGCTGATGTGCAATCTATATTAGTTCTGAAAATTAGCATAGATCGGATAGTTGCTTACTTGGATTCGCATTTAACAGACTTTGGCACTAACAGAACATAATTGTATTCAATACATTTCAAGCAATACACTGAAACTACTTTTGTTAGCCAATTTAGTTTTCCAAGTATAGCGGATGTGGGCGGTTTTCAATTTGTTTGTCTAGCAATTTTGTTTTGGCTGATTTAGTATTTTATATCCTAAAAGAGATGTGAGCCGTGTTGCAGAGCTTCAGCATAGATAACAAACACGCATTAAGTATCACTCCACACTTCTGGAACTGACTGGGGCACTGAGGCCTCATAGGCATTAGCAGAGTTGGTGTGGAAATGACCAAGGGATCCTGGCGTCATTACAAGGAGCAGTCATGGGAGTGTAGTAGAACTAACTCGTGATAGGTATTAGGTGCGCAATACCAATGGAAAGCCTGAAATATGTGCCAGTTGATGGTCTACAAATGTACAAAGTGAAATTTAAAAAAGCTTGATTCTCAAAAGGGGTTTCAAACTTGATGGTCTTCATCTCTCCCACTTACTCAAACGTCACAGAGGACATCAATGTCAATGGAACAGTCTGCTCCAAGCCAATTCCAAAACTGTCCAGATTTAAATGATTATTCACCACACTCTAGAAAGCCAACCACAGCACAGAAGTACCAACGCAAGGAGACACTATAGTAGTGGAGTCTGGCCTGAGATCATTCGAGGTTCCCTTCAACCTCATTCCTCTTGTGCCACCAACATACTACCTGCATCACTAGAAAGCTTAAACATGAAGACACTAATTCAATGCTTTCTTAGCCCACCACCTCAGGCCATCCTGGGTTCCAATACCTGGTGAACCCCTTTTTGTGAAATCCTTGGGTCACCTCATCGATGCCAATGGGTGTCTGTTTACTTCTCAAGCACCAACGTTGACTTGCATGCAGCAAAAGAAAGGCTCCACCTGCCTCATAAAGCTGTAGCCAATAAGGCCAATCCCCACACTGATACCAATTGTGACTTAAAAACAGCACAGAAGCATGTCAGAGGCACGAATGACCCACTTACTGATTTTAGTGTGAGCTGGTGAATCTGAGGAAAACCTCGTCAGGTGCTGCGATCTTCATTGATAACCTCCTCTTTTAATCCTTTCATACTAGCCATAGGAACAGAGAACTAAGGGGATTGGGGGAGCATTCATTCATGGCACTGAACTCACCAACGGTATACTTCCAGACATACAATTTCCCTTTATTCAGTGTGTTGGTGCCTGCTGCGCAAACAACCAAACAGCTCATTCGTTGGTGCAGTGATCTACCTCACATCAGATCACATAGACTTGTTCTTCGAGAAATTTCTCAAATTGGTGAGCTCAAATGCACCCATGGTAATCTTGAACACCAGTGGTTGATATCAAAGTGAGATGAGGATAAGCTATGTTTCAAGAGGCCACAGAGTTGCTACCAGAAGGCCTTAAGAGTAGCAAAAAGTTCTACCTGGGCAAATGAATCAGTAAGACAACAAATAAAAATAGGACATTTTTAAACACTTCCTGAAGCCTTGAAAACACCTTATTTGTGATCCAACAGCACAGTGAAGACCACTTGCTGTTCTTTGAGTCCAAAACGATTAAACTCCATCAATGCATCATTAGAAATCGTGAACTGTCTCCTTATTCTTCCAAGACCAAAGCTATGATTAATTTCTCATTCACCTGTTACCACCTTCTAACTGAAGAGTACAAATCCGGGATGTTCCAAGTGATGTGAGCCTCCAGCAAACCAGTATTACTCTTTATGGCAGCTTGGAGTAATTCCTCAATCATCTCAAGGCAAACCTGGAATTTAAAAATATGAAAATCATGATTAAAGTAACCTTTCTGCACAAAGTTGTATTTCGTCCTTGAAATATACCTTCTTCACAACCTCATTATTTTTATTGCTCGTTGACCCAAAAGTCTGGAACTGCTTCCTGCCAATCTCTAATCTTCTGTGCTCAAGGAAGATTATCGAAAAAGAGGTTCAAAGGCCGCTGTGAGAATACATTGAACTTGATCTGAACCGTCTTGACAACCAATCTAGGTTTAGACCAGCAAAGAGTACTAAATCTGCCTGGACGTGAACTACAGAAACACAGCTGTTGTGCGTGGATGAAAACAAGAACACAGCCCTCTTAATCCTTGACCTTTCTGCAACATCTAACTGTGAGCTATGACAGTGTTCAGCAGATTTAAAGAATGGGCTGGAGTCAAGGGCGCTGCCTTGAAATGGATACAGTCCTTTTGGTCCAGCCCGACACCTACAATATTAACTATGTTAAGAAAATCCTTATATCATAACATGTCATGTGAAGTAGCGAGGGGCTGACCCTTTCATGTCTTTTGTTTAACATCAATATTAGCCCACTGGCAAAGTTCCTCTGCCATGTAGGAGACGACTGTCAGAGTATGCTACTCAACCAGGCCAGCATCTTCTCTTGCCTAGCTTGTGTCTTTTCTGCATGAAATAGAGCCTTCTTTTTCTGCGAAGTCAAACAGAAATGTTGGTGCTGGGAAAACAAGAATCCACCTCATTGCTGTTTAGGTGACCCATCAATCTAAGAGCACCATCACTTACCACACTGAAAACAGCTCTCCCCAATTGTCCAAGTCAACACAGTCAGGGGCATACGTCTGCTGATCTCCTTCCTCAGACGCGTCCTCTGACTCCTCCAAACCGATCATTTTATGACCCACTATGACAATAATAACATGATTCACAGCAGGCATCTAAAGAAGCTTATCATCAGACTTTAGATACTCCACAATGAAGTGACAAGATCATTGCTGAAACAGTGGCAACTTGGCCTCAGAGAGCTAGCGTTGAAAACTCCCCACCATTTCCATATAGAGATGCATGAATATAATTCAGTGACCTTTTACACTCTGCGTTCAGCAGAAGTCTGCTATACCATTGGGGCTGCCTATCCACTATGCGCCCACTGGAAATCTGAAATCAACAACAAACCTACCCTCGCAACATGCCTTTAATTGGAACAAACATCAAACCCGATCTCTGGGAGTTGAGCAGGGCTTAACTGACCTGTAGGGCAATCAGGCAGAGCCCGGGGCTGGTTTGAAAGGCCAGTGTGTGGGCCGTTTATTTTTTTACTGTTTCTGGGCCTGTTTTATGGTGTTTGGTTTTGACTGCTGATTTCCCTAATATTAAAACAAACATTGCCTGCAGGAAGCGTAAATCCATGCCGTCTTCAATACCTTGCGAAATACCCACACATTGTCTATGTTTTAGCTAACTAATTCACTAATAGGACCGCCTTATTTCGGTGCCCAGGCCTATTTTCTATCCGTGTCCCAACCTGTAGTTGAGGAGCCTAGGTTTTAGAACTCACTGAAGCGAAGCCTCAAGGCGGAACCAAATTACAACCTTTTCATAAAAGGCTTAAAAAGTCAGTTCTTATAGCATGCATTTAATTAAACTCTGTGGCCCAGATTTAAGAAGCACTAGTGTCACATTAGCTTAATTTATTTTAGGCTAATGTGGCTTGAGGCGTCACAAAATCGCTGCACCATATTTACAAAGTGGTGCAATGCATGCATTGCACCACTTTGTAACCCTTTACACCACATTATGCATGCGCCATGCATAATTTATGCATGGGGGGCATTCTCCTGTTAAGGGGACCACAAAACCTTTCACACAAAACATTTAACGCCTGCTTAGAGAAGGTGTTAAAAGGGGGCACACCACTGGTTACAAAGGGCCCCTATGTACTGTTCAGGGTTAGAGCCAAAGTTTTGGCGCTAACCCCGAACAGTACATCAATAGCGTCAAAAACGTGGTACCTATTGTTCCCTACCTTGCACGATGGTGTAGCGTATTTTAAATATGACGCACACATGGTGGTGGTAGGGGGCACTAAGGGGTGCAACAAAAGTGGCACTGCACTGGGTGCAGCACCACTTTTCTTAAATCTGCCCCTATATACCTGGCCTGGGGTTAACGATTGCCACCGATCTCACCAGCCCATTCGCCAGCAATCATGAGTTGGCAGAGGGGGGAATAACATGCAGGTCCTCGATTCTGGACCTTTTCTGCACACTTACTACTTGCTTTGCACAGCTGAAAAAATGTGCATTCAAAAAGCATTTAGTTGTACCAGGTGCCTTCCCGCACCCAGTTAACCTCAGACAAGAGCGGAATGAGACCCTTAGATTTTGTGAAATGCTTTTGGACCATACAGGTAATAATTGGTGACTGCTTGCCAAAGGCTAATTAAGGTTGCCAATGAACCATTCTTTTCTGTAGAAATTCTTGCATCAGCTACACTTTCCCCTACCCTTGAGGGTATGCATACCAGTCGGAACATGGCAATTAAAAAACAGACCATTAGACAGAAGTGCTTGAAAGAAACCTGGCTGTCTTGCTCAGGGCCACAGTAAGAATTTATGCTCAGAAACAAAGGTCAGAATTGCATGATTTGTTTTTAAAAATAACACCCATGTCTCGCCAGCAGCGACATAGAGCTTAAGTTCACCTTCTCTGACAGAAAGATGTTTAGTATGAAAAATATGTGCTAGAAAAGAACATCTTGGCTGAGGAAATCGTCAACAATGCGACAGCACCAGTTGAACTGAAAAACGATTAGATTATATTTATTTTCTCCTCTGCCTAATTACACTTTGTATTTTACTTGCATAGTTCAGCTTTCCACGCTGTGAAAGTGCTGTTCACTGTTTTGAAACTCTTGCAGTCATCCCAAGTTTGTAAATCTGCTATTTGGGACTGATCGCTTGATCAATTTAGGCTTACCAGCTTTAGGGTCCTGATTTAGAGTTTGACTGCCTGGTTATTCCATCACAAACATAACAGATATCCAGTCTGCCAAATTACCATCTCCATCGGATATAATGGCATTGTAATTTAGCTAACGTGATATTCGTTTCTGTCATGTTTGTGACAGAGTAACCCATCCACCAAACTCTAAATCAGGCCCTAAGTTCGCTTAGGCTGTCGAGCAAGTAGCAACAGCGACAATACTGGAAGCTAACACTGAGGTTTCAATAGTGTCAGTGTGGTTTACACTATTATAGTTCACTTTATTCTTCTCACATATCCCCTAGGCCAGAACTTTATTGTTTTCCATTTTTCCTATGAGATTGCTTACCCCACACTCATTTACTACATTTGTATTTGTTTCTTTTGCTTCATTGATTTCTGTTGTTCACTTTGGACCAGATTTATTATTATTCAGAATAGCGATTACCTAATTGCGATTTTTAGCGAATTGCAATTAAGTAATCGCTATTGGAATGTATGAAACTCCAGGAGTTTCATACTGCGATTCGCAAGGGCTTGCAAATGGACCTACCTCATTAATACTCATGAGGTAGGTAGCAATTTGCAAGCCATTCCGAATGGCTACAATCACAGGGATGGTGGCCTGCTGGGCTCAGAAGACCACCATGTCTGTGATTGCTTTCCAATAAAGCAATCTTTTATTTTTTTTAAATGCAGCCCGTTTTCCTTAAGGGAAAATGGGATGCGTTTAAAAATTAAAAATGAAAAGTTTTCTTTCCATTTTTTAAGAGTAGGCAGTGGTCTGTGAGACCACTGCCTGCTCTTTAAAAATGTTTTCCCATCTATTTACAACTCTTTCCCCTTTGTGAATGGATTACAACCAGTTTTAAATTGATGGTAACTGCAAATTGTTTTGCAACTGCATTCACGGTCACAAAACAATCATACATACCTCTGCGATTGGGTATTAGGAAGGGACACCCTTGACACGCCCTTTGTGATTACGTAACAAGTTACTGAATTGCAAATTGGACTTGTTACATACCAAAATGCATTTTTGCGATCGCAAACGGCCGTTAAGCCATTTGCGATCGCAAAAATGTTTGATACATCTGGCCCCTACTTTCTTATTTCAATATCACTTTCCGTCTCTCTCAGGTATTCTTTCCCATTTTTTCCTTGTTCACTTTCTTCCTCTCTGCTTCCATTTCAAACTCTTTCACCATTAACATTCCTTCATTAATGGTTTCTCTGTTTTCCATTTCACATTCTATTACGTTCCTTACTTCCATTTTCGCTAATGTTAAACTTCAGTCTTTCACTTTTAGCCTACTTTTTGCCTTCTCATTTTCTTTCACTCCCCCTAATATTCATTTTTATTTTTTAGAATTTAATGTCTATTTCCTTCTATTTCATTTTGTTCTCAATGCGGCTTGCACTCTGATAGTCTCTTTTTATTACTATTGCACTGTTTCACAGTAACTCCTTCTTCCTTCTCACTTTCCCACCTTCTGAATGGATATAATATTTAACTTTCTCTTTTTCGTCCTTTCTGTGTATTTCCTTTCCTCTGCTCTTTCTTTCTAGAGATCCCTTTTTAATGTCACTCTCCAACACACTTTCGTTCTGACTAATTTATTTCGTTTTCTATTTGCTATAAACATTCAATTTTCCACTTCGTGTAATATTTAACCTCTCTCTTCTATTACTTTTGTCAGTAACTTAGAAACCTTCGGGTTTATTTGATAATGGGTATTTTTCCCCGTTATGAATGCTTTAGGCATTAGAGGATCTTATAAAATTGAAAGAGCTTCTGGATGTCCTGGATCATTTAGCATCAAACAATTCGGTGTCCTCGACCAGGCTTACCCAGAGGCATCAACACTCATTTTAGGATCATCGAATCACTTGCCTTTTAATTTCGGAAATGTCTTCAGACAGTTATTATTACATGTGTGTGCTAAGGCACCTGATGATTTTCCTACCCAACCAGGAAAAATACTGATGTCAAAGTGGAAGCAAAAAGACATTGAATTAGACATTGAATGCTCCTATACTTTTCATACTGGATATGCTCAAGCTACCTTTCCTGTCATAATGCAGGACAAACTGCATGAATTAAAAGCTTAAAAAGCAAGAAAAAGGACGTAATGCACAGAAGTGAAATTACCTCAAGAAAAAAGAACAAGACTGTAGCGATTTGGATGACAAGTATATCGCAATGATTTTATGCCAATCAGAATGCTCTATTTTTTTTTAGTTTGCTGTTCCCAAGCTAGTCCTGTGGCAATCCCGCCCAACCAATCCTTCAGATATCTCTTTAATTTGACCCTCTAATTTCACATAAATGCCAGAACAGATTCATACCAAAATACAAAAATTCCACTTTCTGAGTAAAGCTCTAGATTTCTGCAAAATTTGGTTTAATTCTGTTTAGCCGTTTTGTTTTGTATCACTCCCCAAAATACCTATGGGAAATTTCATGAAAAAAAACACATTTTTGGGCTGCCCCTTTTGTCGGCCCCCATTAACAGATCACCTCAAAACTTCTATGGACACAGCTGGGATCGATTAACTTTTTTTTTTTGGACAGTTTCAATTAGTCAAATGCACCAAAGTTACTAGTAAAAACTATGCATATATATATATATATATATATATATATATATATATATATATATATATATATATATATATATATATATATATATTCCATTATAATACAAAAGTATAGAAATTCTCCAGTTATGGCTAAAGTTACTTCAAGTAACTATAACACGTGCCCTGAGGTAACTATAACTCTTGTCCTTGCCATGCATAGGTTTTTTCATCAAAATTTTTACTGCAAATATTGCACTGATATTATCCAAGATGTCACGAGTTCCATCATTTGTGGGTTGATTAGCAGTGCATGGCGAGGGCGTGAGTTATAGTTACCTTAGGGCACGAGTTATAGTTACTTGAGGTAACCCTAACTATAACTGGTGAATTTCTATGGTTTTGTGTATTTAAAATGTGAGCCTAATGATAACGCCTCTGTAACCCTTGGTTTTTTAAGTGAATTTCTATGTTTGAAAATTCTATTTCCTAACTATAATGTCCCTGTAATCTTTGTTTTTTTAAATTAAATTCTATGATTTCTTCAATGTCTAGTGATATTCATTACTATACGTTAATCCAACCAACGCCGCGCCCGGCCTTTGGCCTTCACCTGTGCACAACAAAGGTTGCCCTCAACACCTGGACTGCGTCCAACCCTGCAACCTACCCCCACTTAACCACCCAATGACCCTTTGTGCTTGTGTGGCGGGATTTCTTCGCACCCTCCCTGTTTGTGAGAGGGTTATCTGGGGGTAAAAGTGGTTGTGAGAGTGTCTGGGTGTGAGAATGCGTACATCAGTGTTTTAGTGGGTGCGTCTTTATGGGCATCAGTCTGTGAGTGGGTGTATGAGGTTGTCAGTGGGTCTGTGAGGGGATGTGTGAGAGCCTGAGTGGGTCGTGAGTAGGTGCGTAATCATCTGAGTGGGTCAGTGAGTGGGTGTGTAAGTGTCTGAGCGGAAGTGGGAGAAATTGATTGAAAGCGAGAGAGAGAGAAAGTGAGAGGTAAAGAAATAGCACGTTTTTTAGGCCTTGATGTATGCTATACTTAGAATGAGATATTTCTGTACAATTTAAAATAAAAAAATATATCTGCAATTTTTGTTAATTGAATTATTTTTTATTAAAAAAAATAAAAGAGAGAAGCGAAACCCTGAGTGCTCAGAGCTATTACTTTTTCTTTTTCTTAGCCCTTTATGGGCTATCTGGGACCGTGAGGGAGACTTCAAGAGCTCCCCACGGTCCCTACATATTTTTTTATTTATTGAATATAGTTTTTGAAAATGGTACAAGAGGGTAATCCTCAAGGCTTACCTGGCGGTGCCATTGCTTCAGCACGCAAGAATATGCTTTTAACAGCAGCTCCCTGCTTGCTGAAGCATTTCATATCTGTTCCCTGCACACGTGTAGGCGACAGAGATCAAAGCTCCATTGTTGGACAGCGGGACCACAACAGAGATTCTTGCTATGGCTTGGCTGCAGCTTTAAAGCTGCAGCCAAGCCACAGCAAACAGCAATGTCCTGGGGTTGGGCACCCCGGGACATAGCAGGGGCAGGCCCTGGGGTGATGCGGTCTCCAGAGTTTTCTGTGGGTCCACGAGGGGGGCCACGAAATCCCCTTCCAATGTGCACATAGCCAAAGGGAGGTGATGATCCCCGGGGCTAATGAGGGTCAGAAACAGACCCCCTTACATTATTTATTATGTGCCCAGGGGAGGTGATGATCCCCGGGCAGGGGGGGACTGCACAGCCCCACTATTCATAATTCATTGTAGCCCTGGGGAGGTGGTGGTCTCCAGGGTTGTGGAGGAAACCATTGGGCCTCCCCAACATGACAAAAGCATTTTTGCCTAGGTGGTGGGGGTCCTCATGGTGTGGGGGGGCTGCATGCCCCCCCCACTCAATTTTATTATTCACCCCAGAAAGGTGTTGGGTCAGGAGGCCCCCCTTATGAAAAGAAAAAAGTGTCCCAGAACCTGGCCCTCGCGAAGGCTTTTTTAAAAACAAGCACTGGAGCCCACACTTGTTTTAAAAAAAATGTTTTATTCATATAATTTTTATTACTTTGGGGGGTCATTATGGGTTTGGCGGTAAAAGGACTGCCATGTAGGCTGTGATGGGCATACCACCAACAGGCTGGCCACCATATTATGATCTTGGCGGTCCTCCCAGCAGAATACAGTCAAAGCACTGCTGGCACCACCAGAGCTGTCAAGCCACCACGTGTCGTAGTTTAGCAGCGATTAGATTAAGCATTAGCAGAAGACATCTTGTATTTAGCAACTATTATGAACATTTCGCGGAATCCATTTTGTATTCATGGCAGCCATTTTCTCTGCCATGTGCTCTGTCCTACCTTTCTGTTAACTACTCTTGAAAATCTGCCTAGTGACAAGTTATATTTAGCATCTCCCACTTTCGCACATGCCCAGTAAGATCTGCAGCTGTTAGTAATCAGTAACAGACAGTAATGTGTCAACTAGTCCTTGAAACTGTTAGCCCCTCCTACCTGTCGACTGTGCATTTCCAAATGACCTTACATGTATGTAAGTCTTGCTTCTATAATTGTTCCACCTCCTTTTAGCCCCTGCATGGGTATAAAAGGACCATGCTCTCTCAGTTCAGTGTGCTACTTCAAACATTACCGAAGGGTGCTGTTTGAACTGTAGTATCACCTCATGAGGTTTAATAAACTTTGTCTTTTATTTCGGTTTCTGTACCAACTTCTTCCTATATGGTCTGAGGACTTTGTGCAGAGAAGGGTGAACCCCTTGTACTAGTAGGCCTTGCTGAGGCTTACTTCAACAAATTGGCGCCCGAACAGGGACTCATCGGCGACTCGGAGGCCCAACGGATTGGTCGAGACAAAGGATTGGGATCTCGCTGCGGATGATCAATGCCTGAGGAGACCCAAGTCTTGGCAACCACGGCGTTTTTCCCATCTTTCTGATTTGACCATCCAGGTGGCGCCGGTCCTCGACTGAGATCGTTTTTGTTCATTCGTCATGCAGTGACCATTTGGTCGATTTTAGAACTTGGCAGTTGGAACTTGGACACCCTGTTACTGGTAAAAGCCGTTTTACGGCACTTGCTGTGGGTTTTGATGCCTTTGTTTGGTAATGAAGTTTAGCACTACTTACTGTGGCTCTCGTGTTTTGGGTGACTAGTCAATTTGTGTCCTTTGAATTGATATATAAATTGCAATTTATATAGGCAGGTAATGAGGAGAATTTTCTCCAATTTAATTTTGATTTGAACGGCACCTTAAGTGCTACTTTGATTATAATATTGCATATTCTGCACTATTTTTGGCATGCCTGTTTTTAGCGCACTTCGTAGGATGTGTTGCTTTTGTAATGGTACCAATTTGAGACTGGAAGAATCGCAACCGGCACCCCCAGAGGGGACGCCCAATAGAGATATGTATGGTAAACATGGTCTTTCTTCTATAATGTACAGCACATTATGGAATAAATACACTCGTGCGGATCCTGAGTTACGTTGGCCTCTGCATGGGTCATTTGATTTGCGAAAGATTGAGTATGTTGAACAATGTATGTGTAAGCGAAAGTCTAGGCAAGATATGTTTGACTGTGTACGAATGTGGGAGAAAGAAGTGCGTGGACAAGTGAAGAATGAGCAAGCCTTGCTTGAGAAAGAGCAGTGGAAGAATGTATATGTTGAAAGCATTGGAAATGAGAAAGAAAGAAAAAAATGACTTAAAGGAGCTAGAAGAGAAAGAACGTAAATTACAGGTAACTGGCCAACCTGTCTATCCTATCCGTAATAAACCACACGATGATTTTTTGTTACTAGATCGCCCTCCACCTCCATATGTCCTTCCTTCTGCCCCTCATGAGTTAGCTAAGGTCTCCAGTTCGGAGCAACAGAAGATGCGAGACAGTCGCTCTATGTTGCCTGCTGACCGTGCGTCTGAGCTTAGATCTATTGCTCGTAAAACAATTTGTAGCGTTGTATCTGCTTCTGAACTTTTAGACAACATGAAAGGGTGGGCGGAAAAGGAGCAGCTATATTTTACTGAGGCATTTGGCACAGAAGTTATTGAACTATATCGGAAATATTCTGATGAGTTAGAGCCAAATGATGTAGCAGCTGATCATAAGCAAATGTGTGATGGTCTTTTTGTTTTCTCCCAGGCGGCTGATGCAATCAGGCGTTTGATGAAATTATGTGTTGTGGCAGTCCGTTTTCAAGAGGAGAAAAGGGCTGTGGATGTAGTTGCACGGACATCTCAGACCGGCGGGGTGCAAGCTTCCATCTTCGGAACAGATAAGACTATGGTAGTTCACGTGAAACCAATGCGGGAGGCCGTGCCTTTGTATGTTCCCTCCTAAAGGATTGGGTACAAGTGATGATAAAACGTCTGTTGATGCTAAGGGTTATTTAATTTATAATTGGGTGTATACTCCTTGGAATAGGGCTGATGTAATGGCACTTAAAATAGCATTACCTGACCCGCGGAAAAATAAAGCTGCCTTTTATGAGGAAGTTGAGGGAGCAATTAGTTCTTGTACTATGACTTTGGACAACTCGATTCTTTTGTTTTGCCTGAAGGTGTGGCTCTCATACAATATGTCGATGATATTTTGTTGGCAGCTGATACCCCTGAGCAATGTGAAAAGTGCACTTTGTCCTTACTTTCTTTTCTTGCTTCACACCATCATAAAGTGTCACGAAAGAAATTGAAATATTGTAGACCAAAGGTAACCTATTTAGGTCACCTTTTGTCTAAGGAGGGCCGTGCACTTACATCAGATCGTGTTCAAGCAATTTTAGACACACCAGTACCCTCTACTCAGAAAGATGTTCGTGCATTCCTTGGTCTTACTTCTTTTTGTAGGCAATGGATACTAGGGTTTTCACACATTGTCAAACCTTTGCCAGCACTTTTGACTAAAGATACTCCAATGCCCCTCCCATGGACAGATGAATGTGAGACTGCTTTCCGGCAGCTACGACAAGCCCTTTGTTCAGCACCAGTGTTAAGTACTCCAGATTACATGAAGCCTTTTGCACTTTACGTACATGAGAAAGATGGATGTGCATTGTCAGTTTTAGTACAGACACATGGCGATAAGCAGCGTCCCTGTGCATATTTTTCAGCAGTACTTGACCCTGTCGCTCAAGCGTTACCTGAGTGTTTTCGTTCAGTTGCCGCAACAGCTGTGTCAATACGTCAGAGTGAAGGGATAGTTTTGTCACATAAGCTGTTGGTGTTAGTACCCCATGCGCTTGATGCTTTTTTAAATCAAACAAAGACACAACATTTAACTAGCGCTCACCTGACAGGATATGAATTGACATTGCTGGCTCCTCACATTACACTGAAGAGATGTGCAACACTAAATCCAGCCACTTTGTTGCCATATACGGTGACTCAGCCTCATTCACAAGAAACACATGATTGTATATTCCTTACCGAAGAACAGACAAAGGGTCGTATTGATTTACAAGATACGCCCCTTCCAGATGTAGACGGGGAATTGTGGGTTGATGGGTCTTGTTTGAAGTTGCCAGACGGTATGACCTCAGCTGCATATGCAATCACCACAATACACACGGTAGTGGAGACAGCTCGTATACCACAGAAGTCAGCTCAAGCAGCTGAACTAATTGCTTTGACACAAGCATGTGAGCTTAGTACTGACTTATGTGTGAACATTTATACAGACAGCCGCTATGCTTTTGGAGTGGCTCATGATTTTGGTTTGCTTTGAAAGGAGAGAGGCTTTCTCACATCCCACGGGATGCAGAAAATGCACGGAGAATTGGTGCATAACCTCTTGACTGTATTGACATATCCAAAGAAACTAGCTATTGTGAAATGTAATGGTCACAAGAAAGTGACCGATAAGATAGGGCAAGGTAATGCCCTTGCGGACCGCGTAGCACGTGAGACTGCGATGCACCGAAGTACTACTTGTATGTATGTAGTGAAGTCACAAGCTGAACATTGGCATAATACTAGACAAGACGTATTAGATATACAGAAATCTGCTTCTGTGAAAGAACGTGAGCAATGGTCTGAAGAAGGAGAATTGGATGATGAGGGCTGTTGGAGGAATAAGCAGATGGATAAATGGAAATTGCCTATAGCTTTTGTACAACCTATGGTTCAGATGGCACATGGGCTGGCACATGTTGGAGCTTCAACAATAACGAAGTTGCTTACGCAAGTTTGGGAGCATCCAGAAATTTCCAGTACAGCTAAGAGAGTAGTACAGTCTTGTTTGATCTGTTTACAATACCATCCTGGAAAAGGGACACGTACTCCTGCGGGAGGGTTTGCTACACCAACTGCACCTTTTGAAGTTCTACAAATGGATTATATTCAGCTTGAACGCTGCAACAATTTAAAGTATGTCTTGGTGGTGGTATGTGCCTTCAGTAAATCGATAGAGGCGTACCCCACAAACGATAATACTGCCATTACCACAGCAAAGGTGCTTTTGAAAAAAAATTTCCCTAGGTTTGGTGTTTGCAAACTTTTATGGAATGATAACGGACCTCATTTTGTTGGGGAAGTTATTAAGTATGTCCTGAAAGGATTAGGGATCAAACAGAAGTTCCATGCGGTTTTCCACCCACAATCAGCAGGGTTGGTGGAAAGGTATAATGCTACTTTGAAGCTGAAGTTAGCGAAGATACAGGCTTCCACATCCTTAACTTGGCCGGATGCATTACCGTTGGCATTATTGTCTATTAGGTCAGTGCCACACTCTAGAATCGGCCTTAGTTCTTATGAAGTGGTGTTTGGAAGGCCAATGAACATTTGGGGAGTTCCTAAGCCAAATTCTGTATATGATGTACCTTGTGTCCTGATGAATGATTATTTGGCAGAGTTAACCGACAATTTGGTTTCTATTCACCAACAGGTTCGAGAAGCACTTCCTGACAGATCTACAGGTGAAGGCCATGAACTCCGACCTGGTGACCAGGTGATGATTAAGTCCTTTGAAAGATCAAGCAGCTTGGAACCAAGGTTGCGAGGCCCAGAACAGGTGCTCCTTGCGACAAGGACAGCAGTTCGAGTGACGAACCGAAAGAATTGGGTCCATAGTACTCACTGCAAGAGAGTGCTACCTACCTTGGTGGAACCTGCTGAGCTCACCGATCATCGAGAGATTTTGACTACGGAGAAAGGCCGTGCTATATCACCTGACGAATCTGCAGAGTTTTTCCTGGACCATACGATTTCTGGAGTATCGCAGTATAATTTGAGACCGAGGATAGTGCTGAAAAAAACTGGTTGAGCTACTGCCCTGGGTTAGTGAAACGGAGAGCCAATGTGGCAAGGGGGGGGGATCAGCCATGCATTAGAGTAGTGGCACCCGTCTTGGCCCGTGGTGAAGAAATCAGCGGCTGCCCATGGATAAGAGCTCCAACAATTGTTTTTAATTAATTTCTGAAAGGGTCGATTATCACTGTTGCTAAAATGAATAACAAACTGACCATTAGTACTATGGGGTTTGTTGTTGTTTTGGTGGTTATAGCAATAATCACCTGGTTTGTTGAAAAGAAGGCTCCTGCTCGTGAGTTTTTTGTTGCCACTACTCCAGTACCAGAGGATCACTATTACTTTATGCTTCCCTATCAGGAGCAGAAGCACCATCAATCGTACTTCAATAATACTTTCATTCAGATGTTGCATCATACTCATAATGCTACAAATACTACTAACTGTTGGGTATGTGGAATGATACCTGCGCATCAAAAGAAAGGAGGAACACCTTTCATTCCTCTTCTTTTTTTCACACAATGGTTCTTGTCAAGCTTGGTATACGCTTTTGTTTGCATCTGGAAAATGTACAGAGGGCGGTCTTCTTTTTCGCCTTAATAAAGTATGCTACCAAGACAAAGATGGGTATCCCCAAGCCAAATTTGTTTTTAAAAATAACACCCATGTCTCGCCAGCAGCGACATAGAGCTTAAGCTCACCTTCTCTGACAGAAAGATGTTTAGTATGAAAAATATGTGCTAAAAAAGAACATCTTGGCTGAGGAAATCGTCAACAATGCAACAGCACCAGTTGAACTGAAAAACTATTATATTATATTTATTTTCTCCTCTGCCTAATTACACTTTGTATTTTACTTGCATAGTTCAGCTTTCCACGCTGTGAAAGTGCTGTTCACTGTTTTGAAACTCTTGCAGTCATCCCAAGTTTGTAAATCTGCTATTTGGGACTGATCGCTTGATCAATTTAGGCTTACCAGCTTTAGGGTCCTGATTTAGAGTTTGACTGCCTGGTTATTCCATCACAAACATAACAGATATCCAGTCTGCCAAATTACCATCTCCATCGGATATAATGGCATTGTAATTTAGCTAACGTGATATTCGTTTCTGTCATGTTTGTGACAGAGTAACCCATCCACCAAACTCTAAATCAGGCTAAATCAGGCCCTAAGTTCGCTGAATGAAATTCTATGATTTCTTCAATGTCTAGTGATATTCATTACTATACGTTAATCCAACCAACGCCGCGCCCGGCCTTTGGCCTTCACCTGTGCACAACAAAGGTTGCCCTCAACACCTGGACTGCGTCCAACCCTGCAACCTACCCCCACTTAACCACCCAATGACCCTTTGTGCTTGTGTGGCGGGATTTCTTCGCACCCTCCCTGTTTGTGAGAGGGTTATCTGGGGGTAAGAGTGGTTGTGAGAGTGTCTGGGTGTGAGAATGCGTACATCAGTGTTTTAGTGGGTGCGTCTTTATGGGCATCAGTCTGTGAGTGGGTGTATGAGGTTGTCAGTGGGTCTGTGAGGGGATGTGTGAGAGCCTGAGTGGGTCGTGAGTAGGTGCGTAATCATCTGAGTGGGTCAGTGAGTGGGTGTGTAAGTGTCTGAGCGGAAGTGGGAGAAATTGATTGAAAGCGAGAGAGAGAGAAAGTGAGAGGTAAAGAAATAGCACGTTTTTTAGGCCTTGATGTATGCTATACTTAGAATGAGATATTTCTGTACAATTTAAAATAAAAAAATATATCTGCAATTTTTGTTAATTGAATTATTTTTTATTTAAAAAAATAAAAGAGAGAAGCGAAACCCTGAGTGCTCAGAGCTATTACTTTTTCTTTTTCTTAGCCCTTTATGGGCTATCTGGGACCGTGAGGGAGACCTCAAGAGCTCCCCACGTTCCCTACATATTTTTTTATTTATTGAATATAGTTTTTAAAAATGGTACAAGAGGGTAATCCTCAAGGCTTACCTGGCGGTGCCATTGCTTCAGCACGCAAGAATATGCTTTTAACAGCAGCTCCCTGCTTGCTGAAGCATTTCATATCTGTTCCCTGCACACGTGTAGGCGACAGAGATCAAAGCTCCATTGTTGGACAGCGGGACCACAACAGAGATTCTTGCTATGGCTTGGCTGCAGCTTTAAAGCTGCAGCCAAGCCACAGCAAACAGCAATGTCCTGGGGTTGGGCACCCCGGGACATAGCAGGGGCAGGCCCTGGGGTGATGCGGTCTCCAGAGTTTTCTGTGGGTCCACGAGGGGGGCCACGAAATCCCCTTCCAATGTGCACATAGCCAAAGGGAGGTGATGATCCCCGGGGCTAATGAGGGTCAGAAACAGACCCCCTTACATTATTTATTATGTGCCCAGGGGAGGTGATGATCCCCGGGCAGGAGGGGACTGCACAGCCCCACTATTCATAATTCATTGTAGCCCTGGGGAGGTGGTGGTCTCCAGGGTTGTGGAGGAAACCATTGGGCCTCCCCAACATGACAAAAGCATTTTTGCCTAGGTGGTGGGGGTCCTCATGGTGTGGGGGGGGCTGCATGCCCCCCCCACTCAATTTTATTATTCACCCCAGAAAGGTGTTGGGTCAGGAGGCCCCCCTTATGAAAAGAAAAAAGTGTCCCAGAACCTGGCCCTCGCGAAGGCTTTTTTAAAAACAAGCACTGGAGCCCACACTTGTTTTAAAACAAATGTTTTATTCATATAATTTTTATTACTTTGGGGGGTCATTATGGGTTTGGCGGTAACAGGACTGCCATGTTGGCTGTGATGGGCATACCACCAACAGGCTGGCCACCATATTATGATCTTGGCGGTCCTCCCAGCAGAATACAGTCAAAGCACTGCTGGCACCGCCAGAGCTGTCAAGCCACCACGTGTCGTAGTTTAGCAGCGATTAGATTAAGCACTAGCAGAAGACATCTTGTATTTAGCAACTATTGTGAACATTTCGCGGAATCCATTTTGTATTCATGGCAGCCATTTTCTCTGCCATGTGCTCTGTCCTACCTTTCTGTTAACTACTCTTGAAAATCTGCCTAGTGACAAGTTATATTTAGCATCTCCCACTTTCGCACATGCCCAGTAAGATCTGCAGCTGTTAGTAATCAGTAACAGACAGTAATGTGTCAACTAGTCCTTGAAACTGTTAGCCCCTCCTACCTGTCGACTGTGCATTTCCATATGACCTTACATGTATGTAAGTCTTGCTTCTATAATTGTTCCACCTCCTTTTAGCCCCTGCGTGGGTATAAAAGGACCATGCTCTCTCAGTTCAGTGTGCTACTTCAAACATTACCGAAGGGTGCTGTTTGAACTGTAGTATCACCTCATGAGGTTTAATAAACTTTGTCTTTTATTTCGGTTTCTGTACCAACTTCTTCCTATATGGTCTGAGGACTTTGTGCAGAGAAGGGTGAACCACTTGTACTAGTAGGCCTTGCTGAGGCTTACTTCAACAAATTGGCGCCCGAACAGGGACTCATCGGCGACTCGGAGGCCCAACAGATTGGTCGAGACAAAGGATTGGGATCTCGCTGCGGACGATCAATGCCTGAGGAGACCCAAGTCTTGGCAACCACGGCGTTTTTCCCATCTTTCTGATTTGACCATCCAGGTGGCGCCGGTCCTCGACTGAGATCGTTTTTGTTCATTCGTCATGCAGTGACCATTTGGTCGATTTTAGAACTTGGCAGTTGGAACTTGGACACCCTGTTACTGGTAAGAGCCGTTTTACGGCACTTGCTGTGGGTTTTGATGCCTTTGTTTGGTAATGAAGTTTAGCACTACTTACTGTGGCTCTCGTGTTTTGGGTGACTAGTCAATTTGTGTCCTTTGAATTGATATATAAATTGCAATTTATATAGGCAGGTAATGAGGAGAATTTTCTCCAATTTAATTTTGATTTGAACGGCACCTTAAGTGCTACTTTGATTATAATATTGCATATTCTGCACTATTTTTGGCATGCCTGTTTGTAGCGCACTTCGTAGGATGTGTTGCTTTTGTAATGGTACCAATTTGAGACTGGAAGAATCGCAACCGGCACCCCCAGAGGGGACGCCCAATAGAGATATGTATGGTAAACATGGTCTTTCTTCTATAATGTACAGCACATTATGGAATAAATACACTCGTGCGGATCCTGAGTTACGTTGGCCTCTGCATGGGTCATTTGATTTGCGAAAGATTGAGTATGTGGAACAATGTATGTGTAAGCGAAAGTCTAGGCAAGATATGTTTGACTGTGTACGAATGTGGGAGAAAGAAGTGCGTGGACAAGTGAAGAATGAGCAAGCCTTGCTTGAGAAAGAACAGTGGAAGAATGTATATGTTGAAAGCATTGGAAATGAGAAAGAAAGAAAAAAATGACTTAAAGGAGCTAGAAGAGAAAGAACGTAAATTACAGGTAACTGGCCAACCTGTCTATCCTATCCGTAATAAACCACACGATGATTTTTTGTTACTAGATCGCCCTCCACCTCCATATGTCCTTCCTTCTGCCCCTCATGAGTTAGCTAAGGTCTCCAGTTCGGAGCAACAGAAGATGCGAGACAGTCGCTCTATGTTGCCTGCTGACCGTGCGTCTGAGCTTAGATCTATTGCTCGTAAAACAATTTGTAGCGTTGTATCTGCTTCTGAACTTTTAGACAACATGAAAGGGTGGACGGAAAAGAGCAGCTATATTTTACTGAGGCATTTGGCACAGAAGTTATTGAACTATATCGGAAATATTCTGATGAGTTAGAGCCAAATGATGTAGCAGCTGATCATAAGCAAATGCGTGATGGTCTTTTTGTTTTCTCCCAGGTGGCTGATGCAATCAGGCGTTTGATGAAATTATGTGTTGTGGCAGTCCGTTTTCAAGAGGAGAAAAGGGCTGTGGATGTAGTTGCACGGACATCTCAGACCGGCGGGGTGCAAGCTTCCATCTTCGGAACAGATAAGACTATGGTAGTTCACGTGAAACCAATGCGGGAGGCCGTGCATTTGTATGTTCCCTCCTAAAGGATTGGGTACAAGTGATGATAAAACTTCTGTTGATACTAAGGGTTATTTAATTTATAATTGGGTGTATACTCCTTGGAATAGGGCAGATGTAATGGCACTTAAAATAGCATTACCTGACCCGCAGAAAAATAAAGCTGCCTTTTATGAGGAAGTTGAGGGAGCAATTAGTTCTTGTACTATGACTTTGGACAACTCGATTCTTTTGTTTTGCCTGAAGGTGTGGCTCTCATACAATATGTCGATGATATTTTGTTGGCAGCTGATACCCCTGAGCAATGTGAAAAGTGCACTTTGTCCTTACTTTCTTTTCTTGCTTCACACCATCATAAAGTGTCACGAAAGAAATTGAAAAATTGTAGACCAAAGGTAACCTATTTAGGTCACCTTTTGTCTAAGGAGGGCCGTGCACTTACATCAGATCGTGTTCAAGCAATTTTAGACACACCAGTACCCTCTACTCAGAAAGATGTTCGTGCATTCCTTGGTCTTACTTCTTTTTGTAGGCAATGGATACTAGGGTTTTCACACATTGTCAAACCTTTGCCAGCACTTTTGACTAAAGATACTCCAATGCCCCTCCCATGGACAGATGAATGTGAGAATGCTTTCCGGCAGCTACGACAAGCCCTTTGTTCAGCACCAGTGTTAAGTACTCCAGATTACATAAAGCCTTTTGCACTTTACGTACATGAGAAAGATGGATGTGTATTGTCAGTTTTAGTACGGACACATGGCGATAAGCAGCGTCCCTGTGCATATTTTTCAGCAGTACTTGACCCTGTCGCTCAAGCGTTACCTGAGTGTTTTCGTTCAGTTGCCGCAACAGCTGTGTCAATACGTCAGAGTGAAGGGATAGTTTTGTCACATAAGCTGTTGGTGTTAGTACCCCATGCGGTTGATGCTTTTTTAAATCAAACAAAGACACAACATTTAACTAGCGCTCACCTGACAGGATATGAATTGACATTGCTGGCTCCTCACATTACACTGAAGAGATGTGCAACACTAAATCCAGCCACTTTGTTGCCATATACAGTGACTCAGCCTCAGTCACAAGAAACACATGATTGTATATTCCTTACCGAAGAACAGACAAAGGGTCGTATTGATTTACAAGATACGCCCCTTCCAGATGTAGACGGGGAATTGTGGGTTGATGGGTCTTGTTTGAAGTTGCCAGACGGTATGACCTCAGCTGCATATGCAATCACCACAATACACACGGTAGTGGAGACAGCTCGTATACCACAGAAGTCAGCTCAAGCAGCTGAACTAATAGCTTTGACACAAGCATGTGAGCTTAGTACTGACTTATGTGTGAACATTTATACAGACAGCCGCTATGCTTTTGGAGTGGCTCATGATTTTGGTTTGCTTTGAAAGGAGAGAGGCTTTCTCACATCCCACGGGATGCAGAAAATGCACGGAGAATTGGTGCATAACCTCTTGACTGCATTGACATATCCAAAGAAACTAGCTATTGTGAAATGTAATGCACACAAGAAAGTGACCGATAAGATAGGGCAAGGTACCTTGCGGACCGCGTAGCACGTGAGACTGCGATGCACCGAAGTACTACTTCTATGTATGTAGTGAAGTCACAAGCTGAACATTGGCATAATACTAGACAAGACGTATTAGATATACAGAAATCTGCTTGTGTGAAAGAACGTGAGCAATGGTCTGAAGAAGGAGAATTGGATGATGAGGGCTGTTGGAGGAATAAGCAGATGGATAAATGGAAATTGCCTATAGCTTTTGTACAACCTATGGTTCAGATGGCACATGGGCTGGCACATGTTGGAGCTTCAACAATAATGAAGTTGCTTACGCAAGTTTGGGAGCATCCAGAAATTTCCAGTACAGCTAAGAGAGTAGTACAGTCTTGTTTGATCTGTTTACAATACCATCCTGGAAAAGGGACACGTACTCCTGCGGGAGGGTATGCTACACCAACTGCACCTTTTGAAGTTCTACAAATGGATTATATTCAGCTTGAACACTGCAACAATTTAAAGTATGTCTTGGTGGTGGTATGTGCCTTCAGTAAATCGATAGAGGCGTACCCCACAAAGGATAATACTGCCATTACCACAGCAAAGGTGCTTTTGAAATAATTTTTCCCTAGGTTTGGTGTTTGCAAACTTTTATGGAATGATAACGGACCTCATTTTGTTGGGGAAGTTATTAAGTATGTCCTGAAAGGATTAGGTATCAAACAGAAGTTCCATGCGGTTTTCCACCCACAATCAGCAGGGTTGGTGGAAAGGTATAATGCTACTTTGAAGCTGAAGTTAGCGAAGATACAGGCTTCCACATCCTTAACTTGGCCGGATGCATTACCGTTGGCATTATTGTCTATTAGGTCAGTGCCACACTCTAGAATCGGCCTTAGTTCTTATGAAGTGATGTTTGGAAGGCCAATGAACATTTGGGGAGTTCCTAAGCCAAATTCTGTATATGATGTACCTTGTGTCCTGATGAATGATTATTTGGCAGAGTTAACCGACAATTTGGTTTCTATTCACCAACAGGTTCGAGAAGCACTTCCTGACAGATCTACAGGTGAAGGCCATGAACTCCGACCTGGTGACCAGGTGATGATTAAGTCCTTTGAAAGATCAAGCAGCTTGGAACCAAGGTTGCGAGGCCCAGAACAGGTGCTCCTTGCGACAAGGACAGCAGTTCGAGTGACGAACCGAAAGAATTGGGTCCATAGTACTCACTGCAAGAGAGTGCTACCTACCTTGGTGGAACCTGCTGAGCTCACCGATCATCGAGAGATTTTGACTACGGAGAAAGGCCGTGCTATATCACCTGACGAATCTGCAGAGTTTTTCCTGGACCATACGATTTCTGGAGTATCGCAGTATAATTTGAGACCGAGGATAGTGCTGAAAAAACTGGTTGAGCTACTGCCCTGGGTTAGTGAAACGGAGAGCCAATGTGGCAAGGGGGGGGATCAGCCATGCATTAGAGTAGTGACACCCGTCTTGGCCCGTGGTGAAGAAATCAGCGGCTTCCCATGGATAAGAGCTCCAACAATTGTTTTTAATTAATTTCTGAAAGGGTCGATTATCACTGTTGCTAAAATGAATAACAAACTGACCATTAGTACTATGGGGTTTGTTGTTGTTTTGGTGGTTATAGCAATAATCACCTGGTTTGTTGAAAAGAAGGCTCCTGCTCGTGAGTTTTTTGTTGCCACTACTCCAGTACCAGAGGATCACTATTACTTTATGCTTCCCTATCAGGAGCAGAAGCACCATCAATCGTACTTCAATAATACTTTCATTCAGATGTTGCATCATACTCATAATGCTACAAATACTACTAACTGTTGGGTATGTGGAATGATACCTGCGCATCAAAAGAAAGGAGGAACACCTTTCATTCCTCTTCTTTTTTTCACACAATGGTTCTTGTCAAGCTTGGTATACGCTTTTGTTTGCATCTGGAAAATGTACAGAGGGCGGACTTCTTTTTCGCCTTAATAAAGTATGCTACCAAGACAAAGATGGGTATCCCCAAGCCAAAGGAACTAAATGGGAATGGGAAGAGTATCAACCGGACAATGTTTCAATACCATATGTCTTCACAAATATAAGAGACTCTGACAAGAAAGAAAAATTTGTGATTTCTGTTACAAAAACTAAAGCAGATTTTTGTATACGTCGCTTTGGGCGAATTCCAGTAGGGATAAGCGATTGTACCTTGATTTTAACTATTGAGGGTGTAAATAATAGTATTTTTACAGCTTCACATAATACATATTTTGTTTGTGGTACTATGGATATTACTAACTACTTGTTGGGTGGTCAGGTGTGTGTAATGATTGCAATATTTTTCACATGCTGTATCTGTATTCAGTGTGGTCCAATGTTCTGCTCCATGTGTATTACTGCTTGTATGCCTACCAAAAGAAATATTACAGAAATGAAAGCACAACACATGTTAGATAAGGAAATAGCTGAAATGATGAGCATAAATATACAAGATGAATATTTAGATTATCCCAGAAAAACGAATGTCTTCAGCTAATGCTGAAAGGGTCGTCTGTTGTAGTTTAGCAGCGATTAGATTAAGCATTAGCAGAAGACATCTTGTATTTAGCAACTATTGTGAACATTTCGCGGAATCCATTTTGTATTCATGGCAGCCATTTTCTCTGCCATGTGCTCTGTCCTACCTTTCTGTTAACTACTCTTGAAAATCTGCCTAGTGACAAGTTATATTTGGCATCTCCCACTTCCGCACATGCCCAGTAAGATCTGCAGCTGTTAGTAATCAGTAACAGACAGTAATGTGTCAACTAGTCCTTGAAACTGTTAGCCCCTCCTACCTGTCGACTGTGCATTTCCATATGACCTTACATGTATGTAAGTCTTGCTTCTATAATTGTACCACCTCCTTTTAGCCCCTGCGTGGGTATAAAAGGGCCATGCTCTCTCAGTTCAGTGTGCTACTTCAAATATTACCGAAGGGTGCTGTTTGAACTGTAGTACCACCTCATGAGGTTTAATAAACTTTGGGGGTCATTCTGACCCTGGCGGTCCAAGACCGCCAGGGCCGGGGACCACGGAAGCACCCCAACAGGCTGGCGGTGCTTCCCAGCCCATTCTGATCGCAGCGGTAAAGCCGCGGTCAGAAAAGGGGATCCGGCGGTTTCCCGCCGGATTCCCCCTGCATGGGCTGAATCTCCATGGCGGCGCTGCAAGCAGCGCCGCCATGGAGATTCCGACCCCTTTCCTGCCATCCTGTTTCTGACGGTTTTTACCGCCAGGAACAGGATGGTGGGAACGGGTGTCGTGGGGCCCCTGGGGGCCCCTGCACTGCCCATGCCACTGGCATGGGCAGTGCAGGAGCCCCCTAACAGGGCCCCATAAGGATTTTCACTGTCTGCTTAGCAGACAGTGAAAATCGCGACTGGTGCAACTGCACCCGTCGCACCCCTGCAACTCCGCCGGCTCAATTCGGAGCCGGCTTCCTTGTTGCAGGGCCTTTCCCGCTGGGCCGGCGGGCGCTCTTTTGGCGGTCACCCGCCGGCCCAGCGGGAAAGCCAGAATGGCATCCGCGGTCTTCTGACCGCGGAGCGGCCATTTGGCGGTTCCCGCCAGGCGGGCGGCTCCCGCCGCCCGCCAGGGTCAGAATGACCCTCTTTGTCTTTTATTTCAGTTTCTGTGCCAACTTCTTCCTATATGGTCTGAGGACTTTGTGCAGAGAAGGGTGAACCCCTTGCACTAGTAGGCCTTGCTGAAGCTTACTTCAACACACGGATGACAGTAGCCACCTTCAGACCGATGGAGACCATGTTTCCACTGGACAGATTACAAGGCTGCACACCACCAAGGTTTCCACCACTGTCACACCACCACGGAAGCCCTGGCGGAAACCAACTCTAAGAAAGGAGACACTCACCGCCAGTAAGCCATACTCGTCCGGAGCCACCATGGAGCCAGAACTACATGTCTTTCTGCTGCTCCTGCTCGCCCAATGAATTCAGAACCAGCAATGACAACAACACCAACCTCTAGTACAAACACTTACCTGTCACTGTTGTGAAATGTTGAAGTACCTACGCACACACAACATACACACCTGGGATGGCTGGTGAGGATGACATTCACACGTCACCTCACACTGAGGCACACCCTCACACACTTGCACATACACACCCTCACATACAACTACACACACTATGCCCATCACACACATAAGCTAAAAGACACACAACACCCAGGTGCACAGCAGCGGCTGGTTGCCATCAGTGTGGAGGTCAGGGCCTGAAAGGATCTCTGAAGGCCTGCCAGTGCACCGTGAATGCCTTCCAGGAATGCATTTCTCTGCTGGACTTGAGTTGCCAGTCCCTGGATGGCATTCATGATGGTCGACTGACCCACAGAGATCAACCTCAGAAGGTGAATAGCCTCCTCCCTGAGGGCAGCAGGGCTAACTGGGGCAGGGGCAGAGGTGCCTGCGGCAAAGGAGACACCCACCTTCTGGGTGAGCGGGCACGGACAACTGGGTGGGGATTTAAAGGGAGGGCAGTGGTAGAAAGGGGGGTGGCAGAAAAGATGGTGCTGGGGTGGTCCCAGAAGTGTCTGTCACCACCAGGGAATGTCCACTGGAAGAGGATTCCGAAGATGATGATGATGTTCCAGTCTCCCCCATAGCACTCCCCTCACCCTGCCGACCACTGGGTCCCTCGTTGTCAGTGGTCTCAGCACTTCGGGTCCCATGGTCGTCAGCTTCTCACTTGCCGGGGCCCCATCTCCTTTGCATGCCGGTGCTGATGCACACTAAGAGAAAGAGAGGGAGGGAGAGACAGGGTCATCACATTCTTCACATACACACATCATAACATAAACAACTGTAGGTAGACATCTCCCAGCCAGGGAATCCAATATGGAATACCACAATCCTACTTCATGTCACACCATGTCAGTGCTACCTACCCCTTCCTGTTATATCTCTCACCGTTATCATGATCCATGTGAGGTACAACAACTGGACCCTTAAATTTATTCACCTGTAAACCTATGTCAGCATGCACATCATGCCCTAGCAAAAGCTGAACAACCATCTCATCCATGTCATATATCCCCTATCACCATAATGAATAGCAATTGACAGAAAACACCATATCATGCATGTCCACATACAACTCCTGACATGTCCATGTCCAAAAGGAATGTACCATGCTGGTCAAGACAATTCAAACGACTAACTACACAGTTCCTGCCATTGTTTTTCACATGCCTAGCTGAACCCTCTGTACATATCTTACACTATGGATACATTCCATGATGAAGACACAACATGTGGCAGTCCCAGTCACGTACCATCTGAATCTGACAATACATGTCTGGAGACCAGCTATATGACTACATGTATCTAATCCAAGAGGCCTAGTTGCAGTCTCCATACATGGATACTCCACATCTCACCATAGTTGCATGTACAGCAACAGTGGCTAACCTGGCACACATGATACACCCACTGACACTCACAGAGAGCACTGTAACCACAACTAAACATGGGGCAGCCAACTAATAACTATGAGGCCAACTAATATTCCACCTGACATGCATATACAGAGCCACCACATGTCAACAGGAATAAACCTACATCACTCATACCAATCACTTCAATTGAGTACTACAACCATAGGTCCACACAACCAACACACATATCCCACTGAGAGCACATGTACACATGATGCACACATAAGGACCCACACAACTGTCATTGCACTTATAACATATTCCACAACTACAACACCTGTATGAAAAATAGAACTAAAGCCAAACAATGGCATCTCATAGGAAGAAGTGACCCCATAGCATGTCCTGTCCCACCTATCCACAATAGCTAGGCAAAGGGAAACAAGGATTATCCCACTCCACAAAATCTGACCCCAAGTAACCATTAGGCAGATATTACCACATGATGCACTAGTATTGGGATGGCCCTGGCAAATTGTACATGGACATTGCAATTTGTGTATGGGTAGGACTACCTAATCACTTACCTCCACTGAAACATGGAGACACTAGTGATTAGTTTACATTTCAATGGCATGGAAAAGCATAGTTAGGCCACATATACATGATTAAACACCCATATTGGGTGGCCTTCAGTTACCACCTTCACCCCATAATATGCACATGAAGGGACAATGGGGACAGCACCACTAACCCATATGTAGTGTTCACATCTGCCCATACCTGTTGACCGAATGAGATGACAAACTCACAAGGAGGCAACACCTGTACCAGGAAAAAAGCTAACTAGGCCCTGTCCCACACATGTCTGGCACACTGTAGCAAACACAGATTATGTACATAGATTGGAGTGGGCTGACACCATAGGGCTACATACTCATATAATTGGATATATGGACCAGCATATACTTGACAGGTAGGATGAAACATCAGCCCATAGACCTATATACACCTGGGTGGAGTGGCACATGTGGCACTGGCCACTCTACATCTCTACATGAATACATAGACACACCTGACCTAAACATACACATGCACTAGCCTAGGGCCAGATCTCCATCTCTGTGTAATGCAAATAGAGTACAATGTATTCCCAGTTGTCTACATACATGGAGCACCAACTACAGTGTCTCAGCTTCTAAAGTGTGACAGCAAGCACCAAACTATCTGAGCAAATTAAATGGGTTCAGTCAGTATTTACACCCTTGTGGCTGCTATGCTACCTTCAAATGCCCATCCACCTCAGGGTAGGCCACCGCCAAAATGCGGGCCATTAGGGGGTCAGGGTCTGATGGGCAACCTCCCTCACTGGGGGGACACCCCCAGCTGGGCCTCAGCAGTCTTCTGGGCCAAGCGTCTCAGGGCCTGCCACCGCTTGCAACAGTGGGTGCTCCGCCGGCTATGGACCCCCCTGGGTCCCACTTGCTTGGTGATGACACTCCAGATCCCCTTCTTTTGATGGGCATTTACCTGCATGAGTGACAAAGACAAAAAGAGAAAGTCATGTACAATGGCAGCATACCAATAGGACTGTTCAGTTCACAACAGGCACAGAGGGTTGCCACTCATTCCCATCCTCCCAGCACACATGCCTACACATCATGCCATCTGCATACATCGGCACCCACACTAAGGCACATGCCGTATGCAACGTCACACACAATATCTATTACACAAGACTATAGCATAGGACTCACCTGCTCTTCTCTTGCCCCATATAGCTGTTCTTACAGGGGTAGGACCTCCTCCATCTGCCTCCCAAGTTCTTCCTGTGGGAAGGCAGGGGCCCTATCACCTGCAGGATGTGGCATGATGGCTTCCAGAGGCAGTACACAGCATCTCACGTCACAGAGGTCTTGCTGGCAACAGTGTCAGAAGTCAAGTGAGCAATACAGCAGAAAATGGCAGCCACAACTGCCACGTACAGGACTATCACTGCCAGCGGTCATCACCATTGGCCCAAGTCCACCAAAAGCATCAATGTCATCCAATGGCAAGATGCACAGCAGTTGCGAGTGCCTACTGCCATTACGACTTCCGCCAATGGACTCAGATCACTTCCACCTGTCCAGTACAGTAGATCAGATGCCTGCCATTTTGTGCACATTTCTTTAATGGATGTGTTTACTTATCTGCGTCATATACCTATTCCACCCCAAAAGCAGTATTCACAATTGTAGTGCCATCATGTATGTGCAACATACTAATGACGTGATTAGGGAGTATATATGGTAACATCTATGTATAGTGACTCTGAGGTTCATAGGTCATAGGTAAATAGAGGTAGTTTACAATAGTCATATGTGAATAGTGCAGGACAGCTATGTGTTACACACTTGTACACTTACATTAGTCTCATTAATACATTCAAATTTGCATGTACGTCAATGTGCAGCAATGAGGCAGGAATCAGTGAATACCTATGGGCTGTACTGTATATGTCAGAAGTTCTATGCATCCTCTACACATGTTAGGTGTCAGGTAATATGCAATGTGTAATAGATGGGTGAATGCAGCATAACTCATAATATACTCCCTTCTCTCAACATAGTAATGCTGCCATGAGGTGAGCAAGACACCACCAGTGTACCGTCCACTAGTAGGCCTGGAAACCATGGAGGACAGGCATGTCATACAGACATATCTTCTGAATCATGTGACCATCATGAAACTTTGTACTCAGTTGAAGCCAGATCTGATGCCTGCAATTCGCAATCCCTATGGCGTATCTCCCAGTGTTCAAGTCTCTTCAGTGCTACACTTCCTTTCAGAATACATTGGCTTTAACAGCTGGGATGTCTCAGCCCATGTTCAGTCTTGTGTTGAATGATGTACTGTCTGCATTTTTGAAACACCGTAACAGCTATATCAGGTTTTCCCACCAAGAGGATTTGGCCTATGTGAAGGCAGATTTTTATGAGATGGGACACATTCCTCATGTGGTATGAGCCATTGATGGCACCCATGAAGCCCTGGACCCTCCCAGTGCAAATGAAAAGGTGAATAGGAACAAGAAGAACTACCACTCAGTCAACATACAGGTGGTGTGTCTGGCAGACCAGTACATTTCACACGTCAAATCCAAGTTTCCTTGATCTGTGCTTGATTCCTACATCATGCGAAACAGCAATGTCCCACTTCTGATGGCACGACTGCAAACAGAGAGGGCCTGGCTGCTTGGTAAGTTACTGTTGTTGTGTGTGTCTGTGAGTTATGTCTCCTGTCATTACAATCTACCCAGTCCCACATACAACATTGGATTTGTTATCCCTTTGTGTACATAGGTGACTCAGGCAATCCAAATTGTCCTTGGCTGTTGACACCAGTAAGGTACCCAGCTATGCCAGGGGAACTCCATTACAGTGAGGCCCACGGGAGGACAAGGCGTATAATCGAGCACACATTTGGACTTTTGAAGGCAAAATTCAGGTGCCTGGAACTATCTGGAGGAGCCCTCCTCTTCTCGCCACAAAAGGTATGCCAAATAATCGTTGCTTGCTACATGCTCCACAATCTGGCCCTGAGACATCAGATACCATTGATAACAAATGAGAGGGTGGCAGCTGGTCCTGTGGCTGGAGATGGAGACATGGCAAGTGATGAAGAGGCTGAGGAAAAAGGAGGCAGTGACTCTAGAGCAGATCTCATCAATCAGTACTTCAACTGACAAACAGGTATGTGAAGTGGGGAATATGATGTGTTGAATGAGCAAAACTTGTAGTTGATGGCCACCTTTACACCTCCCTTTTAGCTTCATCAGTGGTGGTGTCATGTGCTCCAATGCCTATGTGTGAATTGTGGATGCGGACTGCTAGTGCTAACGCGTCCCAATCTAAATAATTTATTCACTCTGGGACTCGTTTTAGGCCAATGAATCTTTTGGCCCTGATTGAAGACACCTTAGGACAAGATAGCTGATCAACATGTCATTCAACAAGTCAATAACGTCATCAATAAGACTCGGAAACCACCATGACCTTTCAGTCATGAATAACCACACCAGTTTAGTGCGATTTTGTGATGTTTATTCCCTATTGATTACAATTCTACTAGTAAGTTTATTAGTCTCAAAACCATGAAACACATCAGCATTGTCATAATATGGCAACTCGAATAAGATTTCATCAAAGCAAAGATCACAAACATTAGAACATAGCCCGACGTCAGCATGGATTAACCTTAGCAGAGTATCATTAGCATATTATTCAACCAAGCATTGATTCAGTCATTTGTCTATTTGCGTCCGTCTAGTGAACCCCTTAACTAGCCTTGAATTAGCATTGGCATGTTGGGCTTCATGCAAAACAATTTGGTAACACCAATTTAGAAAACATCTAAACTATGGTCTCTGTCAAAAGTAGCAGTTGGCACCGAGAAAGGAAAGGCAAACAGACAATTACAATTTCATCATCATATGGTTACCCTCCGTAATGGGTCAGCATACAGAGTCAATCTTCGTCCTCAGGACATCAGTTGATTCGCCATCAGCCAGGGAATTCAGCAAGATGGGGTAAGTAGGGACACTTCCCTCAGAAGCAGGAGAAGTATAGAACGGGCAAGATAAGGGTGAGGATGATTTGAAGAACCAAACAGCAAAGTCTCTTAGCAGAGTGATAAAGTGTCTGGGTCATAGCAAAAGTTTGCAATGGCATCTCCTAATGGCTCCTCGTGTCAAAGGTTTTTAGCCCTTTTCTGTTGTACAGTCCCCTAATTCCTAATTGGGTAGGGTTGGCACCCCACTATCTCCATCCAATAGGTTTCCAGTGGTATTATCAAAATTGTCACCCTATAAAAGTTCTCATGTAGTTTATTGGTTCTTGTGATTGACGTCTCCAGCGGGTAGAATGTCCGGTATGATTTCATACTCTCGTGGTCCTCTCGCATCCCCAGTCAGTGGTTCCATTGTCTGTACCGGTTTAGGGGACCTTGTACCTGTGACGAGTCTACACTGTTGCATTCAGCAAAAATGTTTCTCTGAGCAAGTCGAATTTCATGGGAACGGATCTACTACGGTTACACTCATTTCTAGCTTTTGGAAAAGTACGAATACATGTCCTTCAGCAAGTCAGCACACTGCACGTTAGAAAAGCACATTTAATATGAAACCGGGCAGCTAGACCCCGACTCATGCTAACTAAGGCCTAGTGAATTAATCAGCAAAACCTTAACATTTAACTCATTTAATATTAGTGTAGAATCATTCATTAACGCATTGTCATTTCATTATTAGTCAATTTCATTAATCATCGTATACATTGGCGGCCACTCCCCATGGGAACATTTCAAGCGCACGTTTAGCAAAAGCACATTAATACATTTTCTATGCGACATTATTATGCATTGGTTCATAAACATTTCATGTTAGTTTTGCGTATAAGAGCTACGTTCCCTCACTAGTCATTAAAGTGCAGAATATAACATGTTCACCTATTTCATGTATAGTTACATTAGATCCTGATATACACGGGAAACGCCCGGGTCGGGGTATTTTCTGTTTTAGGGGCGGGGTGGGGGGTCAGGGTTTTAGTTTTAGGGCCGGGGGTGGGGGTTCGGGGTATTTTCTGCTTTCGGGCGGGGTTTTAGTTTTCAGGGTGGGGTGGGGGGGTCGGGGTATTTTCTGTTTTATGGGCGGGGTGGGGGGGTTGGGGTTTTAGTTTTAGGGGTGGGAGTGGAGGGTCGGGGTACTTTCTGTTTTAGGGGCGGGGTGGGGTTGCGGAGTAGTTTCTGTTCTAGGGGCGGGGGCAGGGTTGGGGGTCAGGGTTTTAGTTTTAGGGGCGGGGTGGGGGGTCAGGGTATTTTCTGTTTTAAGGGGCGGGGGTCGGAGTTTTAGTTTTAGGGGTCTGGGCGGGAGTGAGGGGTCGGGTTTTAGTTTTAGGGGCGGGGTGGGGGGTCAGGGTATTTTCTGTTGTAGGGGTGGGTGTGGGGGGTCGGGGTTTTAGTTTTAGGGGCACGGGGTGGGGGTTGGGGGTCGGAGTTTTAGTTTTAGGGCCGGGAGTGGGGGGTCGGGGTATTTTCTGTTTTAGGGGCGGGGTGGGGGGGTCAGGGTTTTAGTTTTAGGGGCAGGGTGGGGGTCGGGGTATTTTCAGTTTTAGGGGCTGGGTGGGGGGATGGGGTTTTAGTGGTGGGTTGGGGGGGTCAGGCAATTTTATGGGCGGGGTGGGGCTGTTTAGGTTTAGGGGCAGGGTGGGGGGCTCAGAGTAGTTTTAGTGGTGGGGGTTGGGGTACTTTAGGTTTCAGGGATGGGGTGGGGTTGTTTTAGGTCTTGGGGGTAGGGTGGGGGTCGTGGTAATTTTAGGGAGGAGGTGGGGGTTGGTGTAGTTTTAGGGGCAAGGGTGTGGGGTTGGTGTGGTTTTAGGGGGGGTGGTGGGGTCGTGGTCATTTTTAGGTGTGGGGGGTCAGGGGGGGCGCATGCAGGAACAATGGATGCCTATCACTAATGCCTTTACCAGGAATGCCTTTACAATGAAAAATCGTTGTTAAGGCATTCGTGGTAAAGGCATTAGTGGTAACAACGAGGTCGTTGTTCCGACCTCGTTGTTCAGGCATTCGTTGTTCCGGCAGGCGTCGTTCCGACATACATTCGATATACACTTCTGTAATGGTCCAATCAGTATTACGCTATGTTTCTTGCTTTCTGCTATCCTCTTTTCTTTCCACTCACTGATTTATCCATGTGCTGTTTGTCTCTGCAACCTGTGCTTGAGGTATTCCTTGACAGTGGGCACTGGTATTTGCTGACAGACATGAGAGCAGAACCAGCCAGGTAGCTGATAATATGCATGTAGGTACAGTGTGGTGTACCTTGTTAGTACTTCCTTCACACAAGTGTGGTTGTGACTGCTTCATCCCTTCCTTGTATCAGTAGGGGTAGGGGGAATGTGTAATGAGGTATTATGTGTTCGTTGTAGTACATGGCGCATGTTTGCTGTTAGCATCATGCCCTGTGGCTTCACAATGGGTGGTGTACCTGGTAATGAATTTAGGACCTAGCTATGTTTGTCTACTGATGATGCAGTCCAAGTTGCAGATCACTGTATACTGACAAAGGTGAGTGACAACCTTACAGTTCTGGGGCCTAATTTAGTGTGTGGTTTAAGTGTTGTGTTCCTCAGTGATGTTCTTGTGTGTTCCATGATATAAGTGCATATGTAGCTATGGCTGTTAAAGTATAGTTCCTATCAGGGTGACCGTGCTTGGTAGGTAGTCTACCATGGCCATGACTATTATTACCTATAAGTGTGCTTAGAATGCCACCATACCTTCCCTCCTGATGGTGCTTTCTGTCATGCTCTATTTGCAGATTGGAATACTAACTATACCCTGGTGTTACTCAGGATTTTACACTCACTTACACCTGGCCTGTGACATTTCTGTAGTGCTGTGTCTCCTGCTGAGGGTGGCTCCCTCTGATGTCCATTACACTGGCTGTTCGAAGCAGGGGGGGCATGCCTAGACCACAGTTGGCAAGCATGACAATTGTTGATGTTGTATTAAAGACACATATACAGTATCTGTGTTCAACAGTGATTTATTTTGCATATAATCATAGTGATGGTCAACAAAAGGTGCATAGATTAACATAAAGGTGATGAGTGAGGTCATGGTAGGTGGATTCATCAGGGTAGCTGCTACAGCAGTTGGTTGCATAGGTCCAGTGTCCATGGGAAGGTGGAGTTCTGTCTCAGAACAGTCAACAGGGTGTATCAGTGGCACACAACGGAGACAAATCAGGAGAGGTTCACTTACTGACAGTGGGTTTGGTCTTGGCATCTGCTCCAGCCGGATGACTGGATGGACGTCCACGTTTGCAGGGGGGTTCTTCAGCTACAAAGAGAGGGGTGTCTGAGACCTGTGGTCCATTCCACTAGCTGTGGCAGAGGCAGAAGGGCCAGATGTAAGGGTGCTAGTTGTAGGGTCCTGACACTGTCTGGAGAGACCAAAGTCGGTGGTGTTGATGTCCCTCAGCAACCCTGCAATGGAAACCATGTGGCATTATGTGCCTACCACTGCTACATGACTTCCTGGTGGTATTCCCTCTGCAGACTTTGATTTTTCCCCAGCATGGTAACTATTTGTCACATCTTGTTCTGGGAAGATTGGTATGCTCCAAGTACTTGGAAGATGGTTTCCTGGTCAGTGAATAGTTTCCCTCCCACGCACCCAACCCCCAGGTGCCTGTGCCACCTGCATGGTGTGTCCACTCCCAGTGTTAGAAGGACCATCATTGACTGGGATGTCAAGGTTTGACTCAGGTCTCTGTAATGCAGGCACACAATTGATTGAGCAGCCCTTGGGACACAGGTTTGGGGGGTGATTGGTTGGCTGTGATGTGGATGCCCAGGGATTTGAGGGGTTGATAAGGGCAGGGTAAATCTGGGACTCGTTAACTGACTAGGTGTCCCAGATGGGCAAGGTTGGTTGTCACTGTCCAGGCATCCTGGCATGTTGTCCACAATGGGGCCATCATCCTGAGGGGGATTGGCAGTCTCTGGTATCCTCTCCTTGGTGGTTATGGCAGGGTTACCTGTGGAGGAAGAGAGACACAGGGTACAGGTTAGACTGTGTAATCGGTAACAACTTTGTGAGATGGAGACAGTGGCTTAGCTAGATTCCCTGCAATGACATTGACAGTTACTGGACAGCACATCTTTGTTGTACATTCTACTCAGTGATTCGGTTTCCATTGTCTATTTTGGGAGCTGTCAAACAAGATTGATATAGTTTGCACTGCAGATGGGTTCTGGTTTAGTCTGATATTATCTAGTTTAGTCTGATATTATATTGTGCACAACGCACAATGGTGTCCTAGTAGGAATACAATATGTGAATATGCAAAGGTACAGGTATCTGGATCTTGTGCATGTGCATCGACTCTGCCATGTTAATTTCCTACCCAGTTGAGTATATTTCTGGGTTTGGATATTGGACATGTGGCCATTTGAAATGGTTACTGAGTTGTAGCTGTATTTTGCTTTGGATACTTTTTTGAGTGTGCCTTTGCATTGCTGTCATTGCCATGTACTGGTCCTCACTGGTAATCACATGTGATATGTTGTTCATATTCCAGGTATTCACAATGATGGTTTAGTGCATTCTGGGTGTTGTAGTGATATGATTGGCCAGTACTTTTCGTGCCATTGGCAAGGGCTATAGGGGCAGTTGGGGTGAGTGGAGGTGTGGCATGCAGGAGAGGGGTATTAGGTAAATAGGTGGGAGGGATAGTAGGACATTTAGTTATATGGGGAGTATTTGGGTTGTGAAGAGGCATGCAGGACAGGACAAATGTGTAACATGACTGTAGTGGGTACTTACCAGACTCCAGCCCCCCAGGTATTCCAGTCAGACCCTCCAGATGCAGTATGTCCAAGACCTTCTCCTCCCAAGATGTGAACTGTGGGGGAGGAAGTGGGGGCCCAACTCCAGTCTTCTGCACAGCGATTTGGTGGCCTGATGCCATGGAACACACCTCTTTCGTTCTACCTCTTTCTGATTCTGTCCCTTGTTCGCGGATGGCTTTCCACTGAATTGACCTTGTTGACTATCCTTTTCCACAGTTCCATTTTCCTGGGAATGGATGTTTGTTGGACCTGTGCTCCAAACAGTTGTGTTTCTACCCTGATAATTTTATCCACCATGACCCTCAACTCTTCGTCAGTGAATCGTGGGTCTTTTTGAGGGGGCATGGTAGTGGTTGTGTAGATGGTGTGTGGGGGTGTTGTGAGTGTTAGATTGCAGTGTTGTGTACTTGGTGAGGTGTGGGTGCTACGTTGTGAGGGTGAGACGGTTGCCGCAGGTTGTGTGTTCTAGTGATGTGTGTATTGAATGGTTGCGCAGTTGTGTGGTGTGTGATGAGTGAGATGTGTTTGTGTGCCTATTGTGTAAAGGTGCTTTCTCTCAAATGTTTCCCGCTCTCGGTGTATGTTAATGGCATCTTATTGGGGATGTTATATAGTGCAGTGAGTAGTTGTGTAGGATGTGTGGATGTGTGTCAGGTGTGGGGTATTCAAACTATCCGAAGTGGTGTTTTGCTTTCTGACAGTAGTGAGCTTTGACTGTGGCAGTTCGTACCACCAATGGTTTTTCACCACCAAATTTTTTCGGGCTGGTGGTGCTGGTGCCGCATCTTTCCTGCCCTCTAGTGTCCTGGCGGAGTCGGTATATTGGCTGTTTTTTGGCGGTCTTCACAGTGTGACTCTGAATATGGCAGTCAGATTATCACCAACATGGCAGTCTTTTGGCGACCGCCACCGTGGCAGTCATCAAAAAAGACCACCAAAGTTGTAATGAGGCCCTATATGTTAATCCAATCATTGCCATTCCCCTTGGCCTACTCCCTATTGGTTTGCACTGTGAACGGCCTTCGCCCATGCATGGCAGGGGTTGACCGCAAGGCCTGACCTGCAGCCAGACCCTGCCCCACCCCGTAACCACCCAACCCTACTCTGCACAAGGCTCTTTGGCTGTGTGCAGCGGAAGATGGCCACAGCCTGTCTAGCTGTGAGAATAGGTGTAAGAGGGTGTGTCTGGGAGTGAGAGCGGCTGTGGAAGTCTCAGTCTGGGTGTGAGAGTATGTGCATCAGTATCTTAGTGAGTGCATCAGTGTCTGCATAGGTCTGTGAGTGCGTGCATGAGGGTGTCAGTGGGTCTGTTAGTGGGTGTGTCAGTGTCTGAGTGGGTCTTTGTGTGGCAGCGTCATTTTCTGAGTGGGTCTGTGAGTGGATCAGTAAGGGTCTGAATGGAGCTATGACTGGGTGCACAAGGGTCTGAGTGGGTCTGTGAGTGGAGTCAGAAGTGTCTGAGTGGGTCTGTGAGTGGATCCGTAAGGGTCTGAGTGGTTGTGTGAGTGGGAGAAAGAGATTGAAAGAGAGAGAATGTGGTTTTTTAGCCTTTGAAGGATGATATACTTAGAATGAGATATTCTGGACAAATTGAGAGGAAAAATGTATTTGTCAATTAGAAAGAGTGACATCACCTTTCAGTATGTGCCTTAAACTTTAGAAGTTGAAAAGAAATTAAAGAAGTTAAATGATCACAGACACAACAAGATTAGAACCCGCAACTTTCTACGTGAAGGTCTGACACTTTAACCACTAGGCCATGTTATGAGCTATCTGGAACTGCGGGGGATACGGCTCAAGGCCTTCCCTGCGGTCCCCCTGGCTCGCACCTCCTGTGGGAGCCAGCATTGCTCCAGCAAGAGAGAAGCTGCTTTTAATAGCAGCTCCCTGCTTTCTGGAGCACTGTTTTAATCTGTCTTCCCTACATGAATATCTGCCCTAAGGTAACTATAACTAGCTCTCCTGCTATGTACAGTTTTCGGCTAAATAATTTTACTGCGTTAACATTAAATTGATATTATCAATTATGTTATCAAAGATTTCATGAGTGACGTATTATGTGGGGTAATTAGCAGTGAGTGGCAAGGACATGAGTTATAGTTATTTTAGGGCATGAGTCATAGTTACTTGTGATAATCCTAACTATAACTGGTTAATTTCTATGGTTTTGCACGTTTAAAATGTGAGCCTATCTATACCGTCCCTGTAACCTTTGTTTTTTAAATGAGTTTCTATGTTTTTTTGAATTCTATTTCCTAACCATGACATCCCTGTAACCTTTGTCTTTTTCAGTGAATTTCTTCATTTTTTAATGTAAAGTAATTTCCATTACTTTACGTTAATCCCCCCACCACCACACACAGCAGCAGTTGGTCACAGGGACTGGCCTTTGGCCACCCTATAGCAGCGCTATTACAACCTAACCCCACATGGTCCCCCCTCCAAAAGCCGATATCGGCCTGAGACCCCATCCCTTGGAGCCTGGCCTATATATTTAATTTTTGGTGGGGCAGGGGTCTTGGTGCCCCCATCCCCAAGGCCAATCTCAGCCCCAGGGACCTCATCTCCCGGAGTCCGGCTATGTGACCTGAGAGGGCACCCATTCTTAATGTTGGGAACTGCTGGGGAAACATGAAGACCCCCACAGTCCCAGCCGGCTCCCTACCTCCTGGGTGAACCAGCATTGCTGTCACAGAGAGGCAGCTGCTAAACATGCAGCTCTCTCTCTGTGAGAGCAATGTTTCCTCTGTTTCCCTGCTTGCATCTCTGCAGGCAGGAAAACACTGGAAACCTCATCTTCCAGCGAGCGAGAGACGTTTGACAGCTCTCCCTTGCTGGAACTGGAGAGTTTGCTCTGACATGTCCGCAGCTTTCAGAGCAAACAGCTGTGTCCCTGGGGGGAGCACCCCAAGACATAACAGGAGCCTGCCCTGAGTGGTGGCCGTCCCCAGGGCCATCAGTGGCTCCCATAGGAGGCTGTGTGACCCACCTCCAACTAAAATAGCCACAGGGAGGTGATGGTCCCCAGGGCCCGGGGGTCCACAACAGACCCCCTTCATTGTTTTATTAAAGCCCTTTGGAGAGGCCGTCCCTGGGGCTGCAAGGCTGGTTGGGCGGCCTCCCGTGTTAGATTCAAGTAAAGCCCTGGGGAGGTGGGGATCCCAAGGCCGGTGGGGGGGGCAATCAACTTGGAAGAAGCAGGCTTTAGAGAAGGGAAGTGGCTCAAGCCACTTCAAACTCAAAACAAGGTTGATCCCACAAACCCCAATGATGCAGTGGATACTTTTCATGAGGTGGTCAGCAAAGAACTAAAGAGACTAAGGTAGTCATTCTGAGTTTGGCGGGGGTGGAGGCCGCCCACCAAACTCATCCCGCCACCTGAACACTAGCACGGCCAGGACACCACCGGGCCTATTCCAAGTTCACTGCAGTGCCGGCGGGCGGAAGCAGTATTTACGCCCGCCGGCCCTGCTGTGAAGAGGGCCTTAACATTGACACTGGCTCAGAATCGATCCAGCACCAATGTGTCGGTGCAACGGGTGCAGCAACACCCTTCACGCATTTCACTGCCCGTAATTCAGGCAGTGAAATGTGCGACTGAGCTGTGCAATTGAAGCCGCTGCCACCCTCATTCTGCCACCTTTTCCATGGCTGTGTAAACCGCCATGGAGAGGCTGGCAGATGGGGACTCGAAATCCGGAGCGCAGCACTGCTTGCAGCACTGCCCTGGTGGATTACAACCCCATGGACCGCCAAGCTGCAGGGTCCAATGGCAATGGCAGTGTCAGCGATTGGACTGCGGAGGCTCTGCCAAGGTCAGAATGAGGCGGTCAGACCGCCACTACCACGGCGGTCTGACCGCCACCCCAAGTCTGGTGGTCTCAAGACTGCCAGACTCGGAATGACCACCTGAGTGTCATATTTACAGGAAATAGTAACAGGGCAGTGCAGCAAGTCACCTTGCTCTGCCCTTCATCAAAGTGAAAGGGCAGGAATGTGCCATAGCTATAGCACACAATGCATTCCTGTCCTCTCCTTTGCACTGGTGCACAATGCAGGCACAATGGTGCAAGGGTGTCTTCATTGTAGGCAGGATTGTTTTTGTGCATAAAAGGCAACATCCTGCACAAAAACAATCATGGAAGGCTTTTTCCTCTTTTTCTATGTATGCTTGCAGAATGTGACAAACATAAAAAAGGAAAAAAGAAGGAGAAATAAAGATATTTCTCCTTGCTGCGCCTCTCCTGGGAAGAAAGGCATTGCAGCAATTTGCACTGCCTTGCCTTACTTTATACCTATGAGGCCACTCAGAGCTACACAAAGTGGTTTTGCATGGCCTCATAGATATGGTTCAAAGATTTGGTGTAAAAAGTGATGCAACGGCGGCACAAGCCTATCATAAATGTGCCCCAAGACTAAACAGCAGATGAAGAGTCAAAAGCAATATCGTGAAAGAACAATAGCAGGCTCTAGCTCTATAAGCTAGGAGCAGTCACCCACACAATTTATTAAGTATCCCCTATGGGGAGTTGCTCTATATTAAGCACACGTGGTCAACTGAGGCAGAGCTTACTGAGGCTGAGGCCAGGATGGTAACTAGGTTCAAGACTATGGAGTATCCCTCATCAGTCATAAAAAGAAAAGGTCCAACAAAAACCATTCCATGGTCCTTATGAATAAAAATAGGCTAAATGGGGAAACCCAAGTTCAAATGATTACAAATTGTTCCTCATATTCATGTCAGATTTTCAGCATTTTCAAGAGATTTCGACAGACGCTAAGTGCATATGATGTTGTAGGTGCTAAACTGTCACCCACCCATTAGGAAGAGTAGTTTCCTCAAGGACTATCTTGTGCATAGTTATTTTACGACCAACGATAACACACGATTCAAAAATAATCCTTGCTTGCATTGCAAGGCATGCAAGTTCAGCAGTAGAGGAAAAAAATGATATGCCAGGTGAGAAGAAAATGGTCCATCATCCTTTTGTGTTGTTAAAGTTTCCCTAAGTGGCTAGGGTATGCCCAGATGTGGGTCCCTAGCTCACTGTTCCACTGAATTCAAGCTCACCTGGCTGATGATGGGTGATACTCTGAAACGGGTTGCAGGGTGCGTGTTTCCGGTCTAGGGAGAACCTGGACTGTCAGTTTGGACTGGACTGTTCCCATTAGGAGCAGGGTCAATGCTGATTTGCATATGGATAGGTCCAAACTGGGGTGGCATGGTGAGCAAAAGAATGAAAGATTTAACCCATATCTGTGACTGGGAGTGAGTGTTTGAAAGATTTCAGCACTCCGTCCATCATCGTTTTGTGTCATGAGTAGAAAAAGTTCAACATTTAACAACAGCCTAATTGTAATTCTGATTACACAGTCTACTGTCTGCTTTGTCCTTCTAACAAAAAGTTTATAGGCAGTATAACACACCCAGTGAAAAAATGTATACTTAAAAATGTGTGCCTTAACTAAGAAAGATCCTATATATCCGGTTGTAGACATTAACTCCAAAACAGTAGCTGAATTATGTTGTTTGGTTACCGCTAATATTTGCAGATATTTCAGCCAACATTTTCAATCTATGCTTCAATACTTAACCAACAAAAAGAAAAATCCTGTTTGAGAGGTACTTGATTTCTAGAAAAGAGGATCAAGCGAGAGGTGCACTGCACATTAATATGATTTTGTCGATTAAAGATGCAACTAAGTTTGGATACGGCTCTGACAAATCCATTCTGAATTTAATTAAATGTTATGTTATTTGTGACATCCCAATTAAAGAACAAAACAAAAAACTATTTGAGCAAGTCATACATATGCCTCAGTCATACATAAGTATGGCAAATAGTGCTTAAGAAAATTTCAGAATAATTCCAAATGTCACTTCAGGTTTCCAAGACCAATTTTGCAGAAAGGATGAACAATTTTATTTCATCTGTAAGACATACAATTACTGGCAAATCACCAAAAAATACTTACAATCATAGAAGACCACAAGCATCACCGTATCAATGACTACAACACTTTAAATCCACATATGTGGGATGCTGACATGGATATCCAATTTGTTGCAGATAACTCTGCAGTGGTTGAATGTTATGTTACTTCTTATATTACAAAGGCTAAACAAAACTGATATGAAAGACATATGACCAATCTTTAGGTAAAAAGTCACACTGATTTAGACTTTAAACGCTATCTTAACAAGAGGTTATTAGCTATGAAGTCTGTAACAGTTCTTCAAGGTTATACTGTAAATCCTGGGCAATCATGTGGCTTAATTTATTATTGTCATCATCGAGACTACCTGACATTTAATACCTTGCACATTTTTATGCAACTACAAAGGCATTTTGAAAAATAATATGTTGGACTCATAATAACCAAACAGAAGACCATTGTTAGAAAACATATTGCCATAGGAAGTTGCTCAGTTCTACCCATATTAAAATAATGCAGTATAAGATATCAACAGTGGATTAATTCAAAACATACTCTTATTAATCATAGGAAACTAAGTGGCATATTCAAAAGGAATTGGTGTAGTCCAACCAAGCAAGCCTTTCTGCTGCACTGCCCTACACCAATTCAAAAGGGTAGAAATGCACAGTATTTCTAAAATGGGAGAGGTGCACAGTTTTGCCACATTCAATGCCCGTCGAATGCCTCCCTGATGCAGTGGAAAGCAACGCAATGGCTTGCTGTGTTGTCTTACACCATATCCACAAGGCCATGAAATGCCACGCATAGGGGGTCATTATGAATTTGGCAGTACCAGGCCTGCCATGTTAGCGGAAGCAGTTGTATCGCCAATGGGCCGGAGGATAACACCGCCAAATTATGACCATGGTGGTCTTCCCAGCAGAAGGCAGCCAAAGCACGGCCAGTGCGGTCATGCTGTCATGGACAGTGGTAACTACCTTCAGGTCTGCAGACACCATGTTCCCGCCGTTCATATTACGAGGCTGTTCACCACCAAGGTTTACCCCCCGGTCGCACCACCACCACGGAACCCTGGCAGAAACCAACTCTATAAAGGTCAACACTCACCTTCTGGAACACATACCTGTCTGGAATTGTCATGGAACCTGAACTGCACATCCTCCCACTGCTCCAGCTCGCACAAAGACTCGGGAACCATTGATGACAGCAGCAACCATGATTACACACACCTACCTGACACTGTAGGGAAATCCCAAAGTACACAAGCACACACAATATACACATCCGGGACTGCTGGCGACGGCGATACACACACGTAACCACACACCCATACGCACACACAAAAGCCCATATACGCACACCCATACTACACACACGACGGCCAACACACATGTACAATACACACACACCAATCTACACAACACACAATACCAACACAGTCCAACACAATACACAACACCACAGATTCACACAACTACACCACAACGGCAACAACACATGACACTTCATAAAAACAACAACACTTAACAACACCTGACAACCAATGTAAACAATCCACAACTATACAATGAAGCACATGTCACACCACGCTAACACAACACACAATGCTTCTGACATTACCACACATACCCACGCACACACAACAATCACACATAGCACACAACATCATCATTACACATTTCAACACAAACAATAGACAAATCATCAACGTACATGCATGTTCGAAACACAAACATATCCTACACACAATACACAGCCATCACAGTGGGAAAAATGGTTGGTCCACACATGCTGCCCTGACACAACAGCTAGGACACCCAACACACAGACACATGTCACACACACACAAACCAAGGCAGCCAAAAACAAAACAGCCATGTGGAAAGAAAGGCAGGACAAGTAGGTTACCATTGAACCAACAGCTGGTTGGCCCAGATATATATATAACAATAAATAAATAACTATGTACAAAGAGAAGGCCACTGGCCAGTCCAAAGTCCAAAGGCTAAAGGCACAAATGGCGCTTCTGTGTTCCCCTACATGACTCTGGACAGTTATATGACCTTCACAGGGTAGGGGCATCAAGGGGGCAGGCAGGCATCTCAGGGATTAGAGGGGGGTTGGGCTTGGTTTGTGCTTTGAGGGTCTTAGGGTGAGTTTTAGGGGAGGGCTGGGAACACTTGGTAGGGGTTGACTTCTTGGCAGGGGGAGGGGCATGGGTACTAGCAGGGGGCAGGGGAGGACTTGGAGGTAGAAGGGCTGGACTTGGGGAGGGACAAAGACCATTTGGGGGTATCACGGGGAGAAGTAGGGAACTGGGAAAACTCTGAAAGGAAATGCTTCTTAGACACACAGGTGGTCATGGCCAAAAGGTTTGGGAGTGGAGGTAGAAGGAGTGGTTGTCGGAGGTGTCTTGGTGGATGTCTTGGGTACATGTACATGAGAGGAATGCTTGTGGGGGCTGGGTGTCTATTGGATGGGTGAGTGCGGACTTTTATGTGTCTTGGGAGAAGGGGGGAGGAGGTGCAGGGAGATGCCATGCTAGATGGGTATCTGTCTGTTGGGGTGGTATCTGTAAGTATCGAAGATGTACAGCATGTTGGTGTGTCGATTGTTGTGGTGTCTGCGGATGTGGTGACTGGGGTGGATGTCTGCGGGTCTGATATTGTGCTGACTGTGGGTAAGATAGGAGTTGTGGCTGGATCAGTGAATGTTGGTGTGGTGGCTGCAGGTGTGCCTGGTGTAGTGTCTGTGAAGTTAGGGTAGTGTGGGAGTCTGTGCAGGTAGTGGATGTCGGTGTATCTGCAGGTGGGTGTTGTTTGTGTGCATGCTGGTGGTGGGTCTTGTGGTGCCTGTGTTTGTCTGCACTTCCCTTGGATGTTGAAGTGGATGCATGCTTGTCTGTCTGTGTGCTTTGGCTGGGTTTAGGAAGTGGGTTTGGGATTGGGAAGCGGTAGGTGGGGGGGGGGACGGTAGACAAAGAGTGACTGGCTTCTGTCAGTATAGAGGCCAGAGCCTGAATTATCTCTGTAGGCCAGGCAGTGCACCGTGAATGCCCTCCAGGAACGTATGGCTCTGCTGGACTTGAGCTGCCGTTCCCTGGATGGCATTCACAATGGTCAACACAGAGATCGACCTCAGGAGGTCAATAGCATCCTCACTGAGTGCAGCAGGGCTGACTGGGACAGGGGCAGATGTGCCTGCGGCTAAGGAGATTCCAACCCTCTTGGGTGAGCAGGCACGGGCAAATGGGTGGGGAGCTACAGAGAGGGCGGTGTTAGTAAGGGCGTGAAGGACTGAGATGGTGCTGGGGTGGTCTCAGAAGGGTCCGCCACCACCATGAAGTGTCCACTGGAGAAGGATTCCGAAGATGACGTAGAAGATCAGGTTCCCCTGTGGCACTCTCCTTGCCCTCCGTGCCACTAGGTCCCTCACTGTTGCTGGTAGCAGCAGTCTGCACCCCGTTGCTGCAGCATCCCCACTCACCCGTGCCCCCTCCTCATTCAATTGCCGATGATGATGCACACAAACAGAGAGAGAGGGAGGAAGAGAAAGAGGTTAACATATACCTCACATACACACATGAAAACATGCACATCTGTGAGAATGCATATCCTTGCTAGGCTATCTCAGGTGCCAATCCACATTTCCTACAACATGTCACTCATACCCACCCCTGTGTGCCAACCCTCACACCTACATATAAATCCAAGTGGGTCAGCATGACTGGAGTCATCCACATGATCACCATCAAAGCCATGTTTGCATTCACATCATGCCCTGGATGAAGTACAAATGACTCCCTGATTTCACATCATGCCTCTCTAAACTCCTATCACCTATTGGAAGTGCAGCTGACTGAACAAAACACATCAGACCTGTGCAGCTACAACAGCTGATCAGTCCATGTCCTTTGCTAAATATCCATGACAGTGAAGCCTATTCCTCTCACACACCACACACCACCTGCCTGTCACATTACATGTCTGACCTAACATTCTGTACAGTAATGCCAGTATAGATCTAATAACTGATTTGGCCACTACAAATTAGACACCCATACTGGTGACATCTGATGTGTACTATAGACGTCTGCGGTACAGGCATGTGACTAGTCTGACCCAATCACAGAGGAAGATCTGCAGACACCAAACACACATATATCACAACTAATCACACATCTAAGTGCATCTACAATGGCCCATATTGCACATATTACACATCCATACTCATCAACATTTCATAAGTCATACAATACCCAAACTGTCCTAATCACCAACTTCAGCTAGGCCAAGGGTAGCAGACATTGTCCAACTCCATCAGATGTGCCTCCAAGTAACCTTTGAGACATGATGTAGGTAGCAACAAAGCTATGGTGCACTGCAATTGCTAGGGCATTGTCATACATGGCATTTACATTACATATTGACAATGACGAGGTCTGCCTAGGCACTTGTCACCTCTAGTGCTATCCCATTTGGTTGAAGGTTACATCCCCAAACATCTAGCACTTAGAAATGCATGATGATTTCAATCGGACCACATCAAAGATGCATTTCAAAATATATTAGCAACCTTCACATACCCTATAGGTAGCAGATGACCAATATGACCAATATACTGTATGAGGATAGAAGTATCAAGCTATTAGTTCAGTTCTATACAGGCCATATCTGTGGTGGCAATGTAATGGCTGCCTCACATGGAGTCAATGCCATTGTCAGTACTTGATGTATATAGTCCCTGTGATAAAACAAGAGTCACACATTTGCTTATAAAAGTGCGCTATACAGATGGGAGTGGACTGACACCATAGAGTCACAAATGCTCAAATGCACATGGATGGAGAAGGTCATACTCACTGGGTATGGTGATAAAAAAAAAAGCTCATATACATAGAAAAGCATGATGGAGTCACACATGTGCCAATGTCATTAGACCATCTCCACATTCCAGACACGGAGATGTCTTGATATGGGAAATGTACATCCACTGACAGCAACTTATCTAAGCACATCTACAACTTATACTCAGGTTGGGTGGTTACTACCCATTCCCACTAGTCTACATACATGTTGCATTGACTACATTCTCACATAAGCTACAGTGAGGAAACTCATCCCATACAACTTGAGCCAAGTCCCAGGATACTGTCAGCAGTCACCCCATGTGGCTGCTGTGCTGTCCTCAAATGCCCATCCACCTCAGAGTAGGCCACTGCCAAAATGTGGGCCATTAGGGGTTCAGGTACCAACGGCACCCCTCCCTCATTGGGAGGACATCCCCAGCTGGGCCTGCACAGTTTTCCGAGCCAGCGCCTCAGGACCTCCCACCGCTTGCGACAAAGGGTGGTCTGCCGGTTGTTGACCCCTAGGGTCTGCGCTTGCTTAGCGATATGATGCCAGAACCCTTTCTTCTGATGGGCGTTCACCCACATGGATGACACAGACAAAAGGAGAAAGTCATGGACACCGGCACCATACCAACAGGAGTGGCCTATATATATCTGACTCACCAAGTGCCCACACATACCCATCCTCTCTGCTCACACGCCTTCACTTTATGCCCTCTGCATGCATATATTTCCTCACCAGTACACTTGCTCAATTCACCGTCACATGCAACCCTTATTACACATGACTATGGCATTGGACTCACCTGCTCCTCTGGTGCCTCATATAGCTGTTCATACAGGGGTAGGACCGCCTCCACAAGCTTCTCCAGCTCTTCTGGAATGAAGGCTTGGGCTCTATCACCTGCAGGACGTGGCGTGATGGCTTCCAGAGACAGCACACATCAGCTCAGGTTGTGGAGGTCTTTCTTGCAACAGTGTCAGGAGTTGAGTGAGCAAGGCTGTAGAAAATGGCGGTCACGGCCGCCACTTACAAGACCGTCACCGCTGGTGGTCATTGCCATTGGCCCCAGTCCGCCATGTGCAGCAATGTAAACCAATAACAAGTAGCACAGCGTTTGCGGCTGTCCACTGCCATGACGACATATGCCGGTGGACTCACGTCACTTTCAGATGTCCAGTGCAGCAGTACAGGCGGCTGCCATTTTGTGCACATATAATGCATTGGTGTGCCAAAATAAGTGTGTCATACACATTTTCGCCCAAATGGTGGAGTACGACTATGTTGTGCCATCATGGTAGTGCAAAGAAATGTGACATACATGACAAAGTGATGTAATGTGGCAGTATATCCGATGATGGGCATGTTTAGATACTCAGAGGCTCGTAAATGATGGCACTATATTGGTATATCCCATAACTATTCTTTTGATCAGTGCAAATGGTGTTTATTGTGCATAAAATGAAATTGTGACTAGATAAATATGGTACATACATTGTCCAACAGGTGATGAGTGAGGTCATTGTAGATGGAATCATCAGAGTAGGTGGTACAGCTGTTGGTTGCACAGGTCCAGTGTCCATGTTCCAATGGGAGGATGGAGTAAGGTCATTGAACAATCAATAGGGTGTATCAGTGACACACAAGGGAAACACATCAGGTGAGGATCACTTCCTGGCAGGGGATTGAGTCTTGGTATCTGCTCCAGCCGGATGCCTACATACAGTGGCTTGACATGATTCCCAGCAATGACAATGACAGATGCTGCTCAGCATATCATTGGTGGTAGATAGTAGTCAGGTTTAGTAACTTTGGTTCTGTGGATGGGTTCTGGTACTGTCTAACAGTTCACATGACTGTTCTGCACTGTTAGCTAGTGAATATTCAGACTTGGGCTTGTTAGATATTCAAACTGTCCAATGTGGTGTTGTGTTCTGACAGTAGTGGGTTCCGAGCATGACGGTTTGCACTGCCAATGGTTTACCACTGTGAAAGAAGCGCTTGTTAGTTGTGAGAGGAAATGGCTGGACATTGCAGCATGGCGTTGCAGCAGGAGGAGGGTATGTGAGTATGCAAGGTTAATTGTCCTGTCTGTGCATATTGTGCATGTGCATGGAATATGCCATCTAACATTCCATAGCATGATGGGTCAATTTCTGGGTTATGGATCCTAATTAGTTGCCAGTTGGATTAGTCATAGTGCTGTCACTGTGTTTAGCCTTGTTTGGCCTTGTGTTGTGCCATTGCATTGCTGTCATTGCCATGTAGTGGTCCTTAGTCATACCATCTAGTTGGTATAGCTAGTTAAATAGCGATACATGCAAGAGATGTCATGTGATATGCACATTGCAGGTTTTCACATAGATGGGCTAGTACATTGTGGGAGTTGTAGTGCTAGTATTATCCAATGCTTTATGTGCCTTTGCCAAGGGCTGTGTGAGGAGTTTGGCTGGGTGGAGGTGTGGCATGCAGTAGAGGGTCATTAGGTGGATAGGTGGGAGGTGTAGTGAGATATACAGTGGATTTGGGAATATTTGAGTTGTGAGGAAGCATGCAGGACACGACAATTGTGTTCTATGGTAGTTGTGAATACTTACTAGAGTCCAGTCCACCAGGCATTCCAGTCAGGCCCTCGGGATTCAAAATGTCCAAGACTTTCTCCTCTCAAGATATGAACTGTGGGGGAGGAGATGGGGTGTCATGATGCCATAGAACTTACCTTCCCCCTAAGGTCATTCCAATTCTTGCTGATGCCCTGCCTTGTCTGTGGGTGGTTGTATACTGAGTTGAAATACTGTATTATTGAATGGTAAGATCCCACATTTGAAGTATATTCTAGTTGAAAGCACTGTATATGCGATACATTACATAAGTCAAGTTCAGCACGCTTTTATTATAAAGTGAGGGGAATTGAAAAGACATCAAAAAGGCAGTCTCTCATTTGACACGTTTTTTAGCTAAGAGGAGATTAAGTTCCAATATTCAACGGAGTTGCAGCCAACACGTGTTTTGCCCCATATTACAAGTGCGCCAGGGCTTTCTCAAGGCACGTTATATAGAGTAGAAGAATTTTCTGACAAAATTGTCACAATTGTTGATAAAGATCGAATTGATGGAGTGTTAGCAAAATATAGCGTCCCGATGCGTCCTGCGGTTAATCGCTGAGTTGACCCTGTTGACTATTCTCTACCACAACTCCATAATCCTGGACCTGTGCTCTGAACAATTGTGGATCTACCCTGGTGGTTTCATCCACCATGACCCTCAACTCGTCATCTGTGAACCGTGGGTGCTTTTGTGGGGACATGGCAGTGGTTGTGTTGAGGGTGGAGGGGGTGTTGTGTGTGTAAATGTGCAGTGTAGGGTGATTGATGGGGTGTGGGTGGTGCATTGTGAATGATAGACGCTTGTGGTGCGTGTGCTTGTAATGTGTGTTTTGTGTTGGTAGTGCAGTTGTTTAGTGTGTGCTGACTGAGATGTGTATATCTGCCTATGGTGTAATGGGGCTATATAAGTGTATTTGCCTGCTCTCGGTGTATGTGAAAATCTATTTTGTAGCAAAGGATTGTGGGTTGTGTGTGGGTGTGTTATATAGTGCAGTGAGTGGGTGTGTCTTGTATGTGTGTCAGGTGTGGAACATTCAAACTGTCCAATGAACTGTTGTTTTCTGACAGTAGTAGGTTCTGAGTGTGGCAGTTCGCACCGCCAATGGTTTACCCCCGTGAAAGAACCGCAGTGGTGATTTGAGGCTCATAATCTGGTGGTTGGAATTGTGTTGGGCTGGTGGGGGAATCGCCTCTTTCCCGCCCTCCTGTGTCCTGGCAGTGTTGGATTTGTGGCTTTTTTCTGGCAGTCTTCAGAGTGTGACTCTTAATACGACAGTTGGATTACTACCAACATGGCTGTCTTTTGGCAGACGCCACCACGGCTGTCTTCTGAAAAGACCGCCAAAGTCGTAATGAGGCCCATAGTGGTTTTGCATGGCCTTGTAGATATGAGTATGCTCTCTGAACCACTGGTGCATCACAAAAAGTGAGACACTGGCGGCACACAGGGCTTGTAAATATGCCCCTAAGTTGTGACACAGGAGAATAAAATCAATTCTACTATTTAGCATTTAGACAGCTGTTCCAAGAATGTCAGAAATAAGGCATTATAGGACCCTTTGAGTCAAATGAAAATGCAATCACTGTGAGATTGCAGTTTATCAATTTCAAATATATTTGCAGATGTTGGAACAAGAAATAGCAACAGAGAATAATATTAATGCTGAAATGCAATGCAATACTGCAACAACTACAAGAAGTTCCATTTCCAAGACTGCTTATGCCCTTGGCCAACCAATGAAGCTATAGTTCTAATGGACAAGGTTGAACATGCGATGGGCAAAGTTAGCAAGGGCGTGGTGATTTTGAAATCCCGAGTATTGCAATTAAATTCTACCACCTACAAATATATACAGAGATTAAGCAGTTAGTAGTTCATGGACTTCAACAAGAAAATTGATTATATGGATGTAGTTGTTTTAGCCCTATATTAAAATATGTGTGGGGCTAAGATGGAACTAGAAAAAACTTTCTTACCAAAAGAATTACTTCTTAAGTCGATAAAGTTACAAATTCAAATTTATTGTGTGTAGCCACTATTCCTACAGGATTGGCAGCACATAACAAAAAGGGATAATGTGACACTGTCTACTGTTACTGACTGTAGTGCATAATAAAACATTGGAATACATGAAATTAAATACTGAGATACGTCAAGAACACGGAGTGTTCTAAAAAAGTTAAGATTTAGTCATATATGACGTCGGCATGGTTTCCAATTTAATATTGGTATTTGTTAATTTGGGGGTCAAAGAAGAACTCAGGACATCTTATGAAATCCTACTTGGAGGGAAACATGTCACTGTGTCTGGAGAATTTTTACAACTTATACCTATAAAAACCTATAAAAAGTGAATCCATTTTTTTTAAAAAGGTGTGCAAGACGAACCTCTGAATTCATTGGTAAGTTTTGGAAAGGTGAACTCATGGTTGAATGTTACATACAGAGAACTAACACAAAATATGAGTCAAGCTTATGATGAAAAATACACCAAAATATTACAAGACATGCTCCTTGGCATTCTCAGAAAAGAAGCAAAGCGTATCCTAATGGAACAAAGTATAACTACAATGTTTCCTAACCTTCATTCAGCAGTGAAAGTAATACATTTTATTCTTTCATAATCCTAACCTATAATTTGTTTGATGCCACGTATTCCAGAATACAGTGAAATAAATAAGGAAAGGCTTCATCTGGGCAAACAAGAAATGATGCTTCTCCCTGTAAAAATAAAGTAAAGTGTCAGGGACTGAACATACCTGTTAGCAAACATGTTGTTGCAAAGTTAAAAAATGTGTCAAAATCTGTGTCACAGACAGCAGGATTGGAAAAAGATGTAATTATGTTACAATTTACATGTAGAAGAAGGACTTGTAAATAGAGTCATGAGAGACATAAGTGACTTACCATCACTTGCAAATGATGAGGATGTCAATTTTATAGTAGTGACATTTGACCACATACAAGAGCAAAACAAATCTTGTATTGTGCAGCAAGATTTTTACTTATCAAGATTTATATATTCAAAGTTAACAGTTTCCAGTTCATTTGCCTTATGCAGGTACAGTTATAAAACACAAGGACAAAGCTTAGATTATGCAGTAACTAATATTGGCTTCACATTTTTCAAAGAAGGAATGGCATTTGCTGATTTGTCTCACATAAAAGAATTACAGGATAATGTGATATCAATTTTGTTTAAACAAGAATTAATGCCGGGAGTAGCTGTGTAAATGAATAAAATCATTTGCGAAAGTCAAATGCTCCTCATCTGGGTAAATATAAAATTTTTCAAAACCGAAAATGTATTTTCAAAGAAATATATTTTATGACTACAAATGCGAATGAGATTTGGAACAACCTAAAAACAAAAACAAAAACACCCTTAAATTATAGGATATCAGTTTGCAATAAGATGGCATTAATTGCTATAACATTTTTATTGTTAATCTAATTTTATACTTTCAGTCAGTCAAAGAACTAATACAGCAACATGTACATTTATCTTTGAACAAGACCTGGACACATCTTCATAAACAAATTGTGTTACCCAACCACATATACTATTGTACACGTGCCATTAGAGATATTGTAGATATATGTAGAATTGCTGTTCAGTTTTCTATCAATGAACAGCAAACTGCTCAGGAATTTTCTATGGCTGTTCTACAAATAATAGCTAACGTGCTTCTGACACATGTAGACCTCCTTGGTGTAACCTAACCCTAGAAATATGGATGCTTCCATTGCATCCATTCAAGCTCCACTTTCAATCCTTGAATGCAAATCAATTTAATTTAAAAAAAGTAATATGTACCACTGTGCAATCTAACTGTAAATCTGAACTTGTGCCAAGACTTTGAATGATGATAAAATATATAATTTGATGATTCAAAGGTAAACTTTATTTAGCAGAAAGATCCCTACTGCTATTTCTAACTTTACTGCTTCCCAAGTTTCTATTTTAGGGCAGACTTTTACTTGTACTGTTATTATTTTCCATCATGGACAAACTACAGCATCAGGACACTCCACCAATGCACTTCAAAAACACCATAGGCTAGATAGAATGTAATATTAACACACTTACTTTCAAGCACAGACTGCCCAAAACGTACTTAAAAAACACCATAGGCTGGATAGAATGTAATATTAACATTCTTACTTTCAAGCACAAACTGGCCAAAATGTATGGCAGTTGTTTGTTAATTGTACATATTACAATCTAAGTCATAACATTACTATTTTAACTAACCTACAAAGGTCTTTTGTAACGCCCTTATAATACATAAAGTTAGAAAGTTATTTATAAAGTTATATTATTCAGTAGATATGCCATTATGTCGCCTCACATGGTTGAAAACATTTGAAGAAGTCTACATGATGTATTATTCTGTTCTATGCTTTTGCATACATCATACTACTTTTATACATATGCAGTCAGTTGGACATGCACAGCATCAAAGGCTTTTTTGCAAACCAATTGATTTGTTTTTCTCCAGTGTTTCATTTTGAGTATGACAATATGATCATCTTGATCTGTAAAGGTTGTAAATGATGACATAATTGTGTTACAATAATGTTACTTTTTTCTGAGAAACATACAAAAATGAAAAAAAAAATATGTATTGACCCGAACTTCTGTTTATCACATTTGGTCACATATCAATGTAGTACTGTGTCATAAATCGATATACTTTTTTCCATTGCATGTTTCTGTTTCTTGTACTTTACGTTGAAAAAAGCAGCACTAGACTTAAAAAAATTTGACTGTACATTCACAGACATCACTTCCTCTATTACAGTTTTTAACATTATAATAAAAACATAATCAACTAAATAACACTTCACTAATCATCCAGCAATTAAATATCACTCAGCTGAATTACTATTGTAACTATAACACTGTACTATACAGTACGGTTCAACATTCAACTCAACCACACATGTCTAACTTACTTTACACTTACCTTTGTTTACTACATACTGTGCAATTATATTTTGCTGTTACCAATAAAGAAATATGTTTAATATAAACACAAGCTCCACATTATTGGAAATATTTAGGTAGTATTGAAATAAACTGATTTTTTTCTTCTTTATATACGTTTTTATATTTTCTCAAATTTTTTGTCTGATCAGAGCAACTGGAACACAACTTTTTTTTAAAAGTAGAGCAAATAAAGGAGGTAAAAGAAGGTAGGTGGAAAAATAACTATGGATGTTGGGGAGGATATAGGTGGGCCATGAATGTCGACATCCCTCTCGCTGGCAACTATCACTGTATGAAAAAAGCATTCTGTGGGTGGCTGTACTGCCTTACTGCTCCACACTGTCCCATTCTTGCCTGAGCATCTGCACAGGCACCCCAGTACCAGGAACATGTACAAAGGTGCCAACCAATGGAGTGGCTTAGGGTGGAGGTGCAGATGAGGATTTGGAGGTGATGGTCTTTCAGAATCTGAATCTTTGGCTCCTGGTGATGTGGCTGCAGCCACCTATTCCAACTCCCGCGTCTGCCTCCTTTCTGCCCGTGCCAATGTTTGGGAGAGAATGGGTGAGATATTCCCTTATCCCAGAGGCCCCAAAAGAATATTGCTACTGTGTGCCATGGTAGATGACCGTTTGGCACAGGCCGCATGTTACCAGTGGAGCGTTTACTTTCTTCTACCCAGGTGGCGGGGAGAAAAATTGTCACACCACTGATTCTTTGAGCCTTTTTCTCCTGTCGTCCTTTTCCTCCTCCTGCAACAGGACTTCCTCCTCTTGTTGTTCCACCTCTTCTTCTCAAAGGTGGCCAGGATGAGGTTCATCAGCCATTCTGAAGAGCAAATACAACAGCTACTGACAATATTGCAGCACATTACACAATAATACATTGCCCTTAATGGTACTCAGTATAAATGATGAATCCGTTTGGTACAATTCAAGGGTCCTATGTGTTTCCAGCCAATCAAATTCCTTTTTTTTTTTACATTTGGAAAGTACCATGGCACTACATTGATAGTATCTAGGAAGGACTGTGGTAAGGTTGAAATACAAAAAAAAAATTGGGCTTCTGATTGTCAGAAATACATACTGTAACATGAGTATAACTAAAAAGTGTGTGTTTTTAGGATCTATATACACACTTTATCTACAAATATTAAAGTCAAAGCAAAGTTCTCTGTGGGCTACAAAGAAAACCCAACCTTAGCCCAAATTAGACAACAGTTCATACCAACCATAGAGACTACTTTATAGTTGTACTTTAAAATAAATTAGCCATCACCACACCCCAATACTAGTAGATTACAGAACAAACCATTCATATTGTGCTGACTGTAGGAAAATATTATAATTTAGTCTCTAATTTAGAAAAAAAGTAAAGTATTACATATGCATACCTTAACATGTATTTGTTTTGGGGAGTGGCCGGCAAGATGGGAAACAACATGTATTAGCGGCTGGTTTCCAAGCCCCCTGTAGAAATCCTACACCATCCTGCACTCTGGAAAGGGCTAGGGAACTCTGATTGTGCACAGTAGCACTAAGGACGCAAGCATGTTGTAGCCAGACCCAAAAGACTGACCACTGGCCGCAAGAGAAACTTTAGTGAAGTGCTTGACTTATGGGGCTGGTACAGTCGACTCCCCTTGGGGGTGTGCTCCATGTGAGACAGACAATGAGTAGCGTGGAGCAGTTGTTTGTGCATGGGCCCAAGAGGATCCAGGGTGCGATGGGCAAGTGCTGGATCCCAGGCATAGCTGGGCTGCCTGGAGGACCCCGCAAGCTGCAGAGAGCAAACAAAAGGGTGGTGGCCCTTCTGGACTCCAGGTGAGCATGAGAGCGAGTTGACGCAGAAAGACCTAAGTATACAAGTGCTGCGGAGATCCCCCCAGACCGACAAGTGGCTCAGGTGGTGCATGGGGGGACCTCACAGCACATCTAAATGAAGAGACTGGGTGAGGAGGTTGGCTTGTAGGTGCTCCTGATCCCCAGTGTTCATTGAGAACTGTGATGTGGAGGTGCAGTTTCAGCACCCCGGAAGGAGGTTTTCCACTAAGATGGAAGCAGTTGCAGCCCTTGCACACAGGCCAAGTAGGCAGAGGACCCTGTCAGAGCTCCCTGGATGGCGAGACCCATGACCCCCCATGAAGGACAGTCCCAAGTAGGGGAGGTGAGGAAAGGGTGAGCTTGGCCCTGCAAAGTGTCTAGCCATACTGACTGGGAATCTCAGAGGGAGTCTGTAACTCCCTCTTTTCTCCCCTCTGGGGCAGGCGAGGGAAGGCTTTCAGAATTGTCCTGGCCAAGCATTACTGGCTGGCCTCACCAAGAGAAGCGGCACCAGGTGACCAACCTTTGCTGACCCAGTGAGCGGGTGCAGAGAGCTCACTGATTCCCACTGCCTGGTGAAAGTGCCCTGGGACCATGGGCCTGCTGACAAATATGGGGAAGGATAGACAGCTCAGAAGCACCCATAAGACTAAGCTGGACCAGTACACTGCACCTACCCCACACAGAAGAGGCTCCCCCTGCCTGCAGCAAACAGTGGAGAAATGAGGGCTGAGGCAGCAGACCCACATTATTGCAGCAATCAAACATTCCAGATCCACGCTTGAAAATAAGATTGACACCATGGGCCTAGATGTTAATCTCATGAGGTTAGATTTATGCAAAGTGACAGAGAGATTGCAGGAAACGGAGCAGAGTATAACGCTACTTCAAGAAGAAATGAAAAATCTTAAATCCATTTTCTCAGCTATTTCATAGACCACTAGACACTTGGAAGACCGTGCTGAGGATGAGGAGAGAGGCTTAAGGTGTGTGAACCTAAGATTTGGGGAGTACCCTGAAAGGGGTCAAGACTGCCACACAGGAGCTATTGATGTAGAAATGGATCGTATTGACTGTTGCCCTGAGTGGCCTGTCACCGGTGTTCATCATAAAGAGGGCTCACAGAGTGCCGGCCCCCCAACCACCTTAGGAAGTGGCATTAAGAGGAATAATCATTAAATTCCTCGATTACTACGACAGGGATGTGATACGGCAAGTGGTCCGAAAGGCAGGTGATCCCAGATACAAGAACCAAATCATCTGCTTTTTTTCAGATTATACCCAGAAGGTACAGCATCTATGGCAGTCCTTCATTGAAGTTAAATAAAAGTTTTGAACTGTGGGACTATGCTACAGGTTACTGTTCTGAACTCCCCTGAAGGCAATCTACTGGGGTCAGGCCAACTTCTTTAGTACGTCTGTTAAGATGTAGAGTTGGATGGAGGCAGACTTGGGGAGGGAGGCCACAGCTGCTGTTGTGACCCCATGCCAACAGTGCTGTTTTTCAAACTTGATGCTTTTCTATACAGTAACCCACTTCTTGAACTTACTGTCCGCCTTTACATCTTTATTTTCTACTTTCTATATTGTTCACAGTTCACTACACATCCCACATGTTGCGGATATTAAGGGATTGGGAGTTAGTTAAAGAGGTCACGGGGTGGCTATAAGCCCTGCTACTGCATGCTCTTCAGCTGCAGGCATGGGACTTGAGCAGAGGCCCTCAACTTAAGAAGAGAAACATTGTTTAGGGGATGCTTAGACCTAGGGGTAAAAGACTCAACCACATAGACACATGAGTAGTAGACACAATTGGGATTGACAAGTGTTTACCCGGGAGGCGGGGTGGGAGGTTTTATTGTTCAGTGACAGTGAGACACAACAGAGGGCATATAGTGGTGACTGGTAAGGAGTTGGTCAGGTGTGAGGTCCTGGAGAGTGCATGGGGGGGCATTCCTAGCCAACCCATAAGGGGGGCCCATTACAGAGGTATAGCATAGAATGCTAACACCTTAAAGATGGTCATGTAGAATGTAAGTGGCTTAAACACCTTTGTTAAGAGATATAGAGCACATACATTCCTCAGATGTCAGAATGTTCACATTGCTTTCCTACAGGGAACACACTTGTGGAACAGGGAGTCCCAGAAGTTGAAGAAGAAGTGGCAAGGTCAGATGTCCTCATCTACGTATTCAAGCTACGCAAGGGGTATTTGGATAGCCCCTAGTGCCCTATGGTAAGGCTGGAATAGAGAGGAAATATGTCCTTTCCTAGGGAAACTCTGTATGTTAAACATTTACATCCCTAACAATGACAACAAAGAGTTCTATACTGTTATCATATAGGTTCACACACTCTAGGTGGGAGACTTTAACTGTTTTCTAACCTGTCAGAATGAAAGACATCCTCCTAAAAAGGGGACAAAGCCATAGATTACTGAGAGACACTATGGCACACCCCAGGTTTATGGATGTCTTGGGAGCCCAGCACCTTGAGCATCGGGAGTTTTCCTGTCACACACCAGTGCACAACGTCTACAGTAGACTAGATACGTTCCTAATGATGGAGGAGATGGTGCACGATGTGTGAAAGTTGTTGTATTCGGTGCATAACCTTTCAGCCCATGCCCCACTGTTAATAGAATTAAGGGAGCACACCACAGCATAGGTTGCTGTTCTAGAGACTCTGAACTGAAGTGCTTCATGATGGCACATCCCAGGAGCACTTAGGGGAGGTGGTTGTGGGGTACTTTGAGATGAACTGGCACTCTGTTGGCACAGGGTTTAGAATGGGGCACACTTAAAGTGGTGACCCATGGGTGGTGCCTCTCCAGGGTCTGCGGCACCCACCACTAGCTATAAATACACTTGGGGGAGAGAGAAAAGTGACTGAAAATATTACACTGTAGTGCCTTGGTGCACGATGAGAGAGATACCCAAATATTAGAGGCTAGAAGACTACTACAGGATATCTGGGACAGACGGGATAACTTTACATCACATGGCCTTTGGCAACGGCTACACAGTGAGGGAGACAGGCTGGGAAGGTGTCTGGCCTGGCTACTGAAGGGAGAACATCCATACTCCATGAAAGTGGGCTTCAGTAAACCTGAAGGCACAACAGCATGCATGCAAATAAGCATTAATACATTGCTTCACAAGCCCTTGACAGGCATATATGAAACTATGCCTGTAGACCCTGTAGGGATAGAAGAATTCCTGTACCAGGTGGAGGTGCCCAGACTAACTGGAGAGCAATACATTCTGGAGAGGAACCAATGGTGGTCTTGGGGAATGTGCTCAGGTGCAAGGCCCCAGGTGCAAGGCCCCAGGCCTGATGGCTACCAGGTAAAAATTGGTACAATCATACCAGTCACAACTGGAACCTTAACTACTGGAGACATTCAAGTAAGCGAACTGCATTGGGCATAATATCTAAATCCATGGGGGAAGCACTGATTTTAATGATCCTGAAACCAGACAAGGACCTCATGGACCCAGGGTCATACTGACCTTTGTCAATGATGAATGTTGATAGCAAAATCCTTTTGAATGCCCTGACTACTTGACCACTTAGCATGGTCACACAATCAGTGCATAAGGACTGATATGGGTTTATTCTTGGCATAGGGATGTATGTGAACCTTCAGTGATTGTCTCATGCACCTCCACATTGAACAGTTTCTTCAATAGTTTGACTGATAATGTTTAATTTATATTTTTTATGATGTTATAGAAGTTGTCATGAGTGCTGTTATATATGGGGTAATTAGCAGTGCATGACGAGGGCATGGGTTATAGTTACTTGAAATACCCCTAACTATAACTGCTGAATTTCGATGGTTTTATATGAGTGAATTCAGAACCTAACTATAACGTCTCTCTAACCTTTGTTTTTTTCAGTGAATTTCTAAGGTTCTTTAAGGTAAAGTAATTTTAAATATTATCCGTTAATCCAACCACTCCCGTGCATGGCCTTCGGCTGTGCACAGTGGGGGTTAACTGCAGGACCTGGCCTGTGGTCAGGCCATGTGGCCAACCCCCGATAACCATCCAACCCCGTGCCACACCCAGCCTTTGGCAGTACATGGTGGGGATTGGCCCCAGAGCCTGGCCTGCAGCTAGGCCCTGCAGCCAACTCCCATAACCACCCAACCTGCTACTATGCACAGCCAAATGGTCTGTCTCCATGGGTGTGAGAATAAGTTTGAGAGGGTGTCTCTGGGTGTGAGAGTGTCTTTCTGGGTGTGAGAGTGCATGCATCAGTGTCAGTGGGTCTGTAAGTGGGTGTGTGAGAGTCTGAGTGGTTCTGAAAATGGGTGCGTCAGTGTCTGAGTAGGTCTGTGAGTGGGTGCATCAGTGTCTGAGTGGGTGTCTTAGTGAGTTCATGTGGGTCTGAGGGGTTCGTGAGTTGATGCATGAGTGTCTGAGTGGGTCTGTGAGTGGGTATGTGAGGCCTGAGTGGGTCTGCGAGTGGGTGCATCAGTGTAGGAGTGATTCTATGAGTGGGTGCATCAGTGTCTGAGTACGTCTGTGAGAGGGTGTGAGAGTGATACTATGAGTGAATGAATTAGTGTATGAATGACTGTGAATTTTTGTTGTTGTTACCTATATTCGCGAATTCATTGCGACATTACATGAGGGGGCTATGCTGAGCATCCTGACGTAATAGCGAATATTACGTGGTATGAACAAAATATATTTAAGGACATAATTTCAACCTCCTCGATCCCTATATCACAGCTCTGGGGTCAGGTTACCTCCACCCTGACCACTTATACCACTTTTCGTTTTATTTTTCATCCCCGGGAACAGTGTCCTGTTATCTAAAATGGCGACAGCAACTTTCTGGTCTGGTTGCGACCAGCCAATCACAGCATGCCTGATGGCACGCACATTCATGAATACGCCACAATTGCGGCGAAAATGACACAATGGAGCCGCAGTCCTAGAGATACAAATTTATTTCCCCTTTAATTTCTCAAAAACTACAGAACAGATTTACACCAAATATGCAAAAGCATAATCTGCCTACCAAAACCCACCTTTCTGCCAAATTTGGTGTAATTCCACCCAGTGGTTCAGGCTGTAGTTGTGTTCAAGACTTTAATGGGCGTTAACATGACAAACACATGTTTTTTTTAACCCCCTTTTTTCTCGACCCCTGCTTGACAGTTCACTCGGGAATTTTACGTGTGCAATTTTGTGAAGATTAATCAAATGGGGCTAAAGATATAGACAAGTCAAAAAATGCTTTTTGTATGTACACATGATCCTAACTATAACATCTTACTGGTGATACTATAACTTCCTACTGGCGATATATATATATATATATATATATATATATACATACATATATTTTATACAAAAGACAACTTCACTACAGTAAATGTTGAGCTGGCTCTCAAACGAAATATGTAAGTCTCTTTAATTAACACTGTGCTGGGCTCCCACCTCACCGGATTTTGGTTCAAAAGCCTTCATTATGACATTTTGAGCTGAAACTTTCCTGCTGGACTGTTCCCATTGGATTTGCACATGGCTAGGTCCAAACTGAGGTGGCGAGGTTTGCAAAATAACAAGTGAGTGGGATGCGCCCTGAGTGATTCCCAGTGAATGAGTATAATTCAAGCATTCCAGCCATCTTTTTTTGTACACTTTAGTCTTACTAGCTGGCAGGTACAGAACATATTTTGTTGCAGCTGTTGTTACCCAGCATGGTACATTGAGAACCAAGTTGGGAAAAGTGAAAGGAAAACGGGCATGAGAGGGAACAGTAAATCTATTGTGGCCTCCAGGGCAGTGTGGGAGTGGCCAAAAGGGACAAATAGATAAATATTACAAAATCTATCTTTATCACAAGATTCGCAAAACCTGTATTTTTTTTAACATTTGTTAAGGTTTTATAACAAAAGCAATCATAACTTCACTTTAACTTTATTTTGTTCACTGGACTTCTGAGTTTTTGATCATATGCCACATCCAAAATATACCTTCACCTATCCCCCTGCAGGGGGTCACCCCTCATGGCCCCTGGCCAGGCCCTGCTCCCAAACCTCCTGTGGGTGGTCAATTCCTGCTGTGCATGGCTTTCAGCTATACACAGTGGAGGTTGGCCACAGTCGTGCCATTTGGCCACACCCAGAACCCAACTCTTCACTATTAACCAAACCCCACTGTGCAGACCAGACATGTAGCTATGCACAACAGGTGTTAGCTACAGGCCCTAGACTCTGGCCAGACCCTGCACACAATGTTCCATGGGTGGTCACGCACCCTGCAAATGCCTTCAGCTGTACGCAGGTAAGTTGGACACCGGCCTAGCCCCTTACATGAAGGGTGGTTACAAGTAAGTCCACCAGATAATTGCTAGATTATTACACACACTGAGACCACGCCCTGCACACACCCCACTGTAGGCAGCCAAATAACATTGCAGAGAGGATTGTCCAATGGAACCTAGTCTTTGGCCTGGCCTTTAGTTTGTTTATTTGATAGATTTGGGGCACCAAACTTCATGACCCAGTACTGCAAGCCTAGGGCAAAGCCTTCTTAACATATGCTGACCTTTAGAACATTTGCTTTTTGCGGTCTTTCTCATGAATCCGGCATAGGTAATGTATGGGTTGGAGAAGCATTGCCTCCAGGTTCGTGGTATCCAAGCATGAGGCTTGCCTTGGGTTTGTGTTACATTTTGTAGTTTTGTGGATCCATGTCACTTAAAGTGCTGTCCAGGACTCTGCAGTACCTTTCTTAGTACAGCGGGCACTTGTGGCCATTTTCGGTGTTATGGTTCCAGCGATCCTGGAAAGGATCCGCAAACCTCACTATGATCTTAGGTTCTGGATGTTCCTGCTTTGCCCCTGAAATGGCCTTTTACTTTTTAGTTCAGGACACATAAACCATGCCTTGCATCTTGAAATGGGTGCAGGGAGAGAAATTGTTCTCTTCCAGCAGTCAGATCACGCAGATCCACAGTGCCAACTTTGGAACCAGTACCTATGTGTTTGGTCTCATTTTCAGAAAGCTCGAAAAACTGAGTAAGCAGTTTCAATGTATCTTAGAGACCAAGGTAGGTATGCCTTCTATTTTAAATAATATGATTAACTTTGAAGTACCGCATATTAAACTCTTTGGGAGAAATCTTCAAAGGACTATTAAATTCAATGTGTTATTTCATTGTTACAAACTGGTAAATGGCTCTACCTTTAGCTTGAAAATTTAAGAAAAATATTTGATGATTCTATCTCCAGAGCTCAAAAGGTTCAATCGGAAGCCACACACTACCTCCTCCTGCCCCAGCATCAAACCCTCAGGTATCAATTATATGACTCTAGCGGCACACCAACTCCACACACCCAGCCCACCTACCCCCGGATTTCAAAAGATATAGGGGGTCATTACAACATTGGCAGTAAAAGCTGCTTGCCGCCGTGCAGAAGACCTCCAACACACCGCCGCGGGCGCGGAATTCCGCCACAGCTATTATGACCCACAGCTCGGAATCCGCCAAAATTTAGAAACCCACACATGTCTGCCACACTAAAGGTCAGTGATAAACTGGCGATAACAAAACCGACACCGTCACGCTAACAGGAATACGCCCACAGGAATACGCCCACACTATCACGACCCACGAATCCACGCAGTGGTCTTTCAACCGCGGTATTCCATTGGCGGTACACACCGCCACGCTCAAAATACACACACACTTACAAAACACAACCACATTGGACAATTCCAAATACACACACCTGATACACATACACACACCACTCCCACACATCCAATACAATATAAAACACACACCCACATTACCCACAAACCCCTATGACAAAAATGTTGACAGGGCCAGAGAGAGACACCACTAGAAACAACACTAGCATCCACAGGCACTCAACACCATCACTCACACAACATCCACTCACCTCACACAACACCCCCCTAAATATCACCCCACACATCACCCGCACCACCCCATGGCACTGCAAAGACACCCCAGGTTTTCTGAGGTGGAGCTCAGGGTCATGGTAGAGGAAATCATCCGGGTAGAGCCACAGCTATTCGGATCACAGGTGCAGCACACCACCATAGCTAGGAAGATGGAGCTATAGCGCAGAATCGTGGACAGGGTCAACGCAGTGGGACAGCACCCAAGAACATCAGGAAGAGGTGGAATGACCTACGGGGAAGGTGCGTTCCATGGTCTTTAGAGACCAGATTGCGGTTCAGAGGACTGGCGGCAGACCCCCACCTCCTCCTCCACAACTAACAACATGGGAGGAGCAAGTCTTGGCTATACTGCATCCTGAGGGCCTCGCAGGAGTAGCTGGAGGAAAGGACTCTGGTAATGCAAATCTTAACTACTTCATCCCCCACCCTACCTGCATGCTATCACATACCCCCACCCTCGCCCTCCCCCCCATCACTCCAACTACTCACACATGTCCCACTATCACAATCCACATATCCCAAACCCAAGCCCTGCATGCAACCCCAAAGCATGTACACCCATCACCAAGGTATGGCCACTGCACATACCCATACATCCCCCTAAACCGTTATCACACAAGGTCCCACACAAGAATGCAAGCACTGGGGTACAGGGTCACCCACCCATTGTACACCATGGCACATACAGATGCAATAATCATGCCTTACCACCCCTGCAGGACCCCTACCCAATGTCACCGGACGGGAGGGTCCAGACATGTCTACTCCACCCACAGAAGAGGCCCATAGTGATGACAGCAGCTCTGTCCAACTGGATCTAGATGACCAGCCTGGCCCATCTGGGACCTCGGGACAGCTGGTTCCCCTCACACAGTCACAGGCCACTACAGAGCTTCCCCCTCTGGAAACACCAACACAGCACCCACCCAGTGGGCCCATACCTCTGTCCCCAGGACACGTCAAGCAGCAGTGTGTCCACCACTACAGGGAACCCAGGATAACCCACCACCCCAACAACACCAGGGACCTGGGGCTGTGGTAGTGGGCACACGGTTCAGGGGACAGAGGCCCAGGAACACAGGGGAACTGGGAGGGCTGCTGTGCGACAGGGGGAGGACAGGCCCAGGGAACCCACTCTCCACAAGGCCCTCTCCAACATCATGGGAGCCTACCACCATTCCCAGGAGATGATGGCAACGGTACTGGCCAAGTTTCAGGAGATCAAGCGGCTGCAGGAGGAACAGTATTTGGGGTTCAGGGAGGAACTCAAATCCATCAACACCACCCTGGGCACCATTGTAGGGGTGCTGAAGGAACTCGTCAACACCAGGAGGGACACTGTGGCACAACAAGGGGCCCCTGACACTAGCCTGGACGATGAACTGCCCACCACCTCCGCCGGCGCTAGTGGACAGGAGGCACTGCCACAGGACCACCACACCAGCACCCCACCCCCTGCAGATGGAGAACTACCCCGCAGACGGTCCCTGAGATCCAGGACAAAGACAGAGAACAATGCCAAGACCCCCGCCAAGAAATGAGACTACCCTGAATGTCATCCTTCTGTCCCACTTTGTCACCCTGTCCATACTTAAACTGCCCTAGCTCCACTTCCTATGCCCCTTTGGACAATGCACCTGTGAGACTAATAGACTGGACTCTGCCATGGACATTCCTCCACCATCACCCCTGACCAATTTACAACCCCCTCCACTATTTTGCACTTAAATAAACACCCTTAAATCACAAAACAATCTGGAGTCAGTCTGTGCTTTCGAAAATGTGTATTTGCAATAACTGTGGAAAAATGCTATATCCATGTATTGTCAACATACCTATGTCACACAGCTCTAGTCCATGTGGAAACAAAGCAGATGTCACACAGTGGGACCCACATCTGTGAAACTGAAAGTGAAAGTGTCCATATACTGGGTGAAAGTGACAGACAGATGAGAGGTAGAAGAATGAATTCAGATGTAGCAGGCAGTGTTGTCTTCTTACCTGTGTCTCACTGGAAGTATTGATGAATCACTGTGTTCCTGTTGTCTATGTCCTCTTCTTTTGCTTCCTCGTCTTCACTGTCCACAGGCTCCACAGCTTCCACAACACCTCCATCTGGACCATCCTCCTGCAGAAAAGGCACCTGTTGTCGCAAAGCCAAGTTGTGAACTCTTCTGGTTTCTGTACACCTGTTCACTCCTGCGGGGGGGACCAAGGCCACATGTGTCCCATCAATGGCACCTATGATGTTGGGGATATGTCCCAGGGAATAGAAGTCCCCTTTCACTGTAGGAAAATCCTCCACCTGAGGGAACACGATGTAGCTGCGCATGTGTTTCAGCAGGGCAGACAACACTCTGGACAACACGTTGGAGAACATAGGCTGGGACTTCCCTGATGCAATGGCCACTGTTGTTTGAAAAGACCCACTTGCAAGGAAATGGAGTACTGACAGGACCTGCACTAGAGGGGGGATTCCTGTGGGATGGGGGATAGCTGACATCAGGTCTGGCTCCAACTGGGCAAACAGTGCCAGGATTGTGGTACAATCAAGTCTGTAGGTGACAATTACATGTCTTTCCTCCATTGTCAACAGGTCCACCAGCATTCAGTACACCGGAGGATGCCGCCATCTCCTCACCTGCCCCAGCGGACGTGCTCTATAGAGGAGAACAGCGAGCAGAGAGTCAACCAAAACTGAGGTACGTAAACACAACTTTATTCCATAATTTTAGAAAATCGATATATGCCTGTATTAGTGTTTGTGCAAGGCCTAGATATGTGTGACGCAGTCAAAATTAATGCCATGTGGCCCCCTGAAATGGCAGTTGTCTGACCTGTAAGGTGGGACAACGGGATATGAGGTAACTGCGCTGGTATTGTACACCGTCGTGGTAGGCGGTCGAAGACCGCGGCGCAATCCTGCATTGGTTAACATTAGACCCTATGGGTACCAGGAGCCAATGACGATGTACGCCGGCGGTGATGGTACGCACCGCCACGGACGTCACCGCCATTTTCTTTCTGTTCACTCACTTGATACCTGATCTTCGACAGGAGAGGACCTACACTGCAAGTGCTGCTGTGACCTCAGTCTGGAAGAGACAATGGCTCATGTGTCTGGGGAAAGGGCCCCTGCCTTCAGCACGGAGGAGTTGGAGAAACTAGTGGATGGGGTCCTCCCCCAGTACACACTACTCTACGGTCCTCCAGACAAACAGGTAAGTACACTGTGAGCATGCTGAATGGGCAATGCCTTTGTGGAGTGGTATGGATGAAAGATGGGGGGGGAGAATGAGATGTGCATGAAACAACGGTGAGTACATGTGCATCATGGCAAGGGTAGGGATGCTGGCCAATGACTGTGACGGTGCGGACGGTTATATCTTCTCCTTTTCCCCTGTACTATTCGTGTAGGTCAGCGCCCACCAGAAGAAGGTTATTTGGCGTGCCATCGCCAAGGAAGTCCGGACCCTGGGGGTCCACCACAGACAGAGCACCCACTGCCAGAAAAAATGGGAGGACATTCTCCGCTGGAGCAAGAAGACGGCGGAGGCCCAGCTGAGGATGGCCTCCCAACGTGGGAGGGGTGCCCGTCGCACCATGAACCCCCTGATGTTCTGGATCCTGGCGGTGGCGTATCAGGAGTTGGATGGGCGCTTGAGGGCATCACAGCAGCCACAACGGGGTGAGTACACTCTCATTCTGCTGATTCAGCGTGCATTGTAGGTATCTGGGTGGGGGAGGTGGGCTGTGGGTTCCCCTATGCCAGGGAGAGTTTAGTAGGCAAGGTCCCATCTTAAGGCAGGCCATGTGGCACCCCACCCCTCCTGTGTTCAGAGCCAACTACACCTAGTCAGGCTCCTGTGACTTCTATGTGTGCAGCAATGGGGTATAGGCCTTGTACCCTATGATCCTGTGATTAATTAGGGAACTCAAAGTGCATGGCGTAGTGCAGGGGGCTTCTGTGTCTGTAGTGTCCGCCAACTGTAGCGGCATTGCATGCACTCAACATGTCTTTCTTCTGTCTTCCTCCCCCTTTTTGTGGTCTCCCTGTTCTTGTGTGCATTAGTATCATCAGGCGAGGAGCAGTGGTACCGGAGCAGGAGGGAGCTGCATCCCACATGGCCCTGGAGGGCGACACAATGGAGTCAGAAACCACCAGTGGGACAGAGGGCGAGGGGTGCTCCACGGTGGGGACAGGAGCTGAAACCAGCGACACAGACTCCTCCTCTGATGGGAGCTCCCTTGCGGTGGCGGGCCCCTCTGTGCCCCCCGCATCTACAGGTACAGCCGCCACCCCCCCTACCAGCACTGCCCTCCCAGCAGCCCCTCAGCGTGTGCCCCGTGTCCGCTCACCCAGGAGGGTGGGCATCTCCTTCGCCTCAGGCACCTCAGCCCCTGCCCCTGTCAGCCCTTCCGCCCTCAGTGAGGAGGCCATTGACCTCCTCAGGTCCCTCACTGTTGGGCAGTCTACCATTTTGAATGCCATCCAGGGTGTATAGAGGCAGTTGCAACAGATAAATGCATACCTGGAGGGCATTCATTCTGGTTAGGCAGCTCAACAGCGAGCTTTTCAGACTCTGGCCTCAGCACTGATGGCAGCCATTGTTCCTGTGTCCAGCCTCCCCCCTCCAACTTCCTCCGCCCAGACCCAAACACCTGTACCTCTGCCTATCCCAAGCACACCATCAGAACACCATGCACACACCTCAACACACAAGGGAAGCTCAGGCAAACATAAGCATCACACATCTCACAGGCACTCATGCAAGCATCATACACATGCAGACATACCAACATCCACTACCTCCACTGTGTCCCCCTCCTCCTCGTCTCCCTCCTTCCTCCCAGTCTCGTCTCCACTCACACCTGCATGCACTACATCTTCAGCCACTACCTCCATCACCAGCACACCCACCACCACACCCGCTCACTTGCACTCACCACCCCCACTACCATTCACACATCCCCTGTGTCCTCTCCCAGTGTGTCTGTGAGCCCACCTCCCAAGGTACACAAACGCAGCCACACACCCACCCAACAAACATCCACCTCATGACAGCCTCCAGCCCATGCACCTTCACCCAAAGTCAGCAAACGTACACCTCCTACAACCACTACCTCTTCCTCCGCTCCCAAACTTCCTCCATCTACCCGTCCCAGTGTGTCCAAAAAATGTTTCCTGTCCAACCTTGACCTCTTCCCCTCACCTCCCCCACCTCTTCAGTCCCCTAGGGTACGCCTTTCCAGGTCCCAACCCAGCACCTCAGCCACAACATCTGCGTGAACACTGGTGCCAGTAGTAAACAGCTTCTGGGGTGCGCCAAGCAGCAGGGCAGCCAGTGTGCGAAGGAGCCAGACCACAGACAGTTCCCCACCTCAAAAGCACAAAAAGTTGGCCACTGCCCGGCGGGAGAGAGACATAACATCTACCACCAAAGCCTCTCCCAGAGTACAGTTGGGAGTGGGAAGACAGCTGCGCCACCATCCAAGGTAGGGAAGGGGCACATAAAAAAAGGCAAGTTGCCGAAAACCATGCACGGCGGACAAGACCGCTACCAGCACCGCTGAACAGGACACCACTGCCACCAGCAGTGCTGAACAGGACACCACCGCCACCAGCTCCGCTGAACAGGACTCCGCCGCCACAAACACGGCTGCTAAGGACACCGCCGCCACAAGTACCGCTGCCAAGGACACGGCCGCCACAAGCACGGCTGGCAAAGACACTGCCGCCACAAGCACCGCTGAACAGGACACCGCCGCCACAAGCACCGCCGACAAGGACACCGCCGCCACCAGCACCGCTGGCAAGGATACCGCCGCCACAAGCACCGCTGGCAAGAACACCGCCGCCACAAGCACCGCTGACCAGGACACCGCCGCCACAAGCACTGCTGCAAAGGACACCGCCTCCACAAGAACCGCTGCCAAGGACACCGCCGCCACAAGAACAGCTGCCAAGGACACCGCCGCCACCAGCACTGCAGGCCAATGAGCGCAAAAAGCTCCAACGCTACTGAGGCTGCAACGAGCAGGATGAAGCACTCTGGGCACCAAGCCCCCTCCAGAACCAGTGGAGATTCACATCCACTACCACAGTCCTTGACAGGATGAAGCACTCTGGGCACCAAGCCCCCTCCAGAACCAGTGGAGATTGACATCCACGACCTCAGTCCTTGGCAGGATGAAGCCCTCTGGGCACAAAGCCCCTCCAGAACCAGTGGAGAAAGGCATCCACTACCTCAGTCCTTGGCAGGATAAAGCACTCTGGGCACAACGCCCCCTCCAGAACCAGTGGAGAAAGTCTTCCACGACCTCAGTCCTTGGCAGGATGAAGCACTCTGGGCACCAAGCCCCCTCCAGAACCAGTGGAGATTCACATCCACTACCTCAGTCCTTGGCAGGATGAAGCACTCTGGGCACCAAGCCCCCTCCAGAACCAGTGGAGATTCACATCCACTACCTCGGTCCTTGGCAGAATGAAGCGCTCTGGGCACCAAGCCCCCTCCAGAACCAGTGGAGAAAGGCATCCACTACCGCAGTCCTTGGCAGGATGAAGCACTCTGGGCACAAAGCCCCCTCCAGAACCAGTGGAGAAAGGCATCCACTACCTCAGTCCTTGGCAGGATGAAGCACTCTGGGCACAACGCCCCCACCAGAACCAGTGGAGATTCACATCCGCTACCTCAGTCCTTGGCAGGATGAAGCACTCTGGGCACAACGCCCCCTCCAGAACCAGTGGAGATTCACATCCACTACCTCAGTCCTTGGCAGGATGAAGCACTCTGGGCACCAAGCCCCCTCCGGAACCAGTGGAGATTCACATCCACTACCTCAGTCCTTGGCAGGATGAAGCGCTCTGGGCACCAAGCCCCCTCCAGAACCAGTGGAGAAAGGCATCCACTACCTCAGTCCTTGGCAGGATGAAGCACTCTGGGCACAAAGCCCCCTCCAGAACCAGTGGAGAAAGGCATCCACTACCTCAGTCCTTGGCAGGATGAAGCACTCTGGGCACGACGCCCCCTCCAGAACCAGTGGAGATTCACATCCACTACCTCAGTCCTTGGCAGGATGAAGCACTCTGGGCACCAAGCCCCCTCCAGAACCAGTGGAGATTCACACCTACTGCCACAGTCCTTGGCAGGATGAAGCACTCTGGGCACAAAGCCCCCTCCTGGACCAGTGGAGAAAGACATCCACTACCTCAGTCCTTGGCAGGATGAAGCACTCTGGGCACAAAACCCCCTCCAGAACCAGTAGAGAAAGGCATCCACTACCTCAGTCCATGGCAGGATGAAGCACTCTGGGCACCAAGCCCCCTCCAGAACCAGTGGAGAAAGGCATCCACTACCTCAGTCCTTGGCAGGATGATGCACTCTGGGCACCAAGCCCCCTCCAGAACCAGTGGAGATTCACATCCACTACCACAGTCCTTGGCAGGATGAAGCACTCTGGGCACCAAGCCCCCTCCAGAACCAGTGGAGAGTCACATCTACTACCACAGTCCTTGGCAGGATGAAGCACTCTGGGCACAAAGCCCCCTCCAGAACCAGTGGAGAAAGACATCCACTACCTCAGTCCTTGGCAGGATGAAGCACTCTGGGCACCAAGCCCCCTCCAGAACCAGTGGAGAAAGGCATCCACTACCTCAGTCCTTGGCAGGATGATGCACTCTGGGCACCAAGCCCCCTCCAGAACCAGTGGAGATTCACATCCACTACCTATGTCCTTGGCAGGATGAAGCACTCTGGGCACCAAGCCCCCTCCAGAACCAGTGGAGACTGTTATCCACTTGTGAGACTGTGGCTTTGCACTCCCCAGGATACAGCAGTGGGCAACCCACCCACTGTAAAGACTTCTGAGACTGGCTTGGCACTCCCCAGGATACAGCAGTGGGAAAACCACCCACTGTAAAGACGTGTGAGACTGTGGCTTGGCACTCCCCAGGATACAGCAGTGGGCAAACCACCCACTGTAAAGGCTTGTGAGACTGTGGCTTTGCACTCCCCAGGATAGAGCAGTGGGCAACCCACCCCCTGTAAAGACTTGTCAGACTGTGGCTTTGCACTCCCCATGATACAGCAGTGGGCATGGAGCCCCCTCGTGGATCTGGCGTTGTGCACTCATCTGGCTGAGGTGCCCCCCCTTCCCTTCCCCCTGAGGTGCCTGTTGTATTTCTATCTGATGCCCCAGCAGTGTTCTCTCCGTTTTGTCGGGTATCTTGTGTGGGCCTCGCGCATGCATTTTGGGCCCAGTGGTCCACGGATTTTAATGGTGGAATACCTTGGACTTGTATTCTTGGTGTATATATTTGTTTATAGTGTAAATATATATATATATTTTTGATTACTGTATTTTAATAGATTACAAACGTTCAACTCATTTCCTTTTGTCCTTGCATTCTTCCGGGGGGGTTTGGGGGTTGTAAATGTAATGTATCAACATGTACTTGTGTGTGTGTTGTAGTGGGTGAGGGTGGGGGTGGGAGTGTTGCGTGTGTGTGTCACTCTTTTTTCCCTCCCCCCTCCCCTGTGTCTTCGCCGCCATCTTTGATGTTCCTGGTAGAGGAGCAGGAAGACAAAGACTGGGAGTATCTGGAGCTCGGGTTCCATGGCGTCCTGGTTCCTCGTGGGGTGTGTAGAGGTGAGCGTTTTCCCTTCCAAGTCCTGTTTCCGCTGTGTTTTTGTTCGCGGTGAATCTGCCCCAGAAAAGGTGGTGGATTGGACTGTTGTAATACAGTGGGCGGAACCTTGTCTTCCGCCTGTCTGTTGGCGGTTACCGCCACGGTGTTTGTTTGTACCGCTGTGGTGGTCGGAGTGTTAAAGTGGCTGTCTATGTTGGCGGTTTCCGCCGCGGTCGTGATTCCACTTTTTTTACCGCCGGCCTGTTGGCGGTTTTACTGCCACTTTAACACCGACCGCCAGGGTTGTAATGACCACCATGGACTTCAACTGTAATCACTGGGCTCTTAATCTTAATCCAAAGTATGACTTTTAGCTACGTCTTCTGCGCAGGTGCCATGTTGGCAGAGCCAACACGGCATAGACTTTGGCGGTGCTATTGCGGGTAGACAAACAAATTTGCCTACCAGTACATGAGTAAATTTTCTACATGCTTAATGTAGAATGAAATAATATTAGCATGTAATCTTATTTAAACCCTGTATGCAGTACTAGTATGTACTATTACTGGTATGCACTTTGTGTAGGGCATGATCACAAATCTTACACCAGTTTGTACGGCACTGCCTTTGCCCACATTGTTGTCAACTGATTTGAAAGTATGTACTTGTGCAAGCTGATATTGCGGGCCTTCGTCTACAATGCGGTCAGCTGGTGTACAGCTTAGAATCAGAGGTGCATTAATGTGTATTAGATTCCATCAAATTGAAACTTTAGCTCTAATTAAAAGAAGACAGAAAACAGCCTATACGTCTTGATGTAGTTTGTATGGCATTGATGCTGAGAGCTCCTGCCAACTTTTAAAACAATAACACTTTGTGAGGAGGTGGGGCCTGGGAGGGGCCAGGATCTTGTACAAACACCTACCTAAGGGGCACTCTAACCTCCATCAAGCCCCCCCACCCCCTAGCCTCCCAAAAAAACTGTCACTGAATCGGCTATCACTGATGTCCTGGGGTATTTTCACACTTCTTAATGGACATCTGCTGCTTACTGCCTCCAGAGACAAGCTGGGAAGCCACTTTGTGCAGTGGTTTCCCACTCATCCTTCCTGCCTTCGTGTGGTTTTTGCTCCTCACCAGGTGACTGTGTGAACAGAAACAAAATCATATGACACACAGTGGCACCATGTGAGTAGAGAGGTCTGGCCCAGGTAGTCAAGCAGTGCTACGAGTTAGCCATTTTTCAGGACTTCTCCTTGACACCTTGTGATGCATAGGCCTTTGTTTGCAGGCCGCCCCACCAATATGTTTTATTATATTAAATGATACATGTCCTTGGTGGTAAAAAAGACCTTGGTGCAAACACCTACCATCACTGAACATAAAGCAAATGTGTGGAGGTTGCAGTGTGTAATAACAATATCTGAACATAGTTATGGTGTTGCCTTTTGTTGGGGTGATGATGTGTTAGTTCCTTTTTGCTGGTTTATTTCTTTGTGGTATTGTTTTATTCAACTGTGATTGTTGTCTTGCATTCTGTTTTGAGAGTTTAATTGGGCTGGATCCTGTTATTTGTTTGTTGTTGTCTTGCTTTGTGTTAGGGCATTAGGTTATTGTGTAATTACGTCAATGATGTTGTCAAAGCTTGTGATGCATGCCCATTTCCTCTAAAAGGTTTATTCTAGGGATAGATGTAACTGACATGATTCTTTTCAGCGTAACTACTCATTATTACTGCAGAGTTACTTGTAAAATATGCGTAATTACGTGAGAAGGGTAATCCAGCATTTAGTACTATTTTTTTCACCCTCACGTCCAAAATGGGTCTGAGGATGCACTAAATAGCATTAAATGATACAGGACATGGAGAGCAGAGTGCAGCACCCACTCACTCTCCCTTAGTTCGTTGTTCCCATGCTTCTGGTGTAGGTTTTTTGCCCCACATTACTGTTAAATACTCAAGCTGGCGTAATCGCATAATTTCAGTAACCTTTGCATCATAAGAGTAATGTGTAATTCATGAAATAGCTCCAATTACTCCAGCGTAATAAAAAGTTTGCCCAGGTGTAGTTTCTTCTCAGACTGATTATACACAAAAGGCACACATTTGTGTGCAAAATGTATCAAGTGTGACCAAAAATCATAGATGCTAATTTCACAAATTTAGGATTTACTGTTGTTTCTGGTTCCAGAAAGCACATACAACTGCTGAAAATTGATGTGGGTAACTGTTTCAAGTAAACAACAAGAGTGCAAGAGGTGTGGGATCATTTCACTAAGAACTGAGTATTTTGAAGGTGTGCAGGTGAGTAATTTTTATACAAGAAGTAACCGTTGTCCGCTACGTAATAATTGAAATGGGTCTGCGTATCGCCCCCTTATCCTTTTTGCCATGATTAATTACATACTGAGGCATCTGTTGCTCTCAGACACATCCCTGATAAATAATTGAAAAACCCTTCCAACCCTGCACACATCCTGTTTTTTGTGTGCCTCACAGACACTCTAACGGGTCAATGCTGTGCAATAACTCCAGCCTAAGGATCTGCTGCCCATTATGAGTGATATAGTTGTGCAATAAAGCATACTAGGGCTTGAGAAAAATTGCTGGTGATATTTACAAAAATTATGCAGATTTGAACATATTCGCTGTTACCGCCAGGGCAAGGAGGCAAAAAGCCGGGGGTGTGCAGTCCTGCTCTGCAGAGTGAGACATGTGCAGGGGAATGCGGTGCTTCCTTGTTGCTTGGCTTCACAAGGCTTACAGATATGCTAAAACACATTCAAGTATACTCTGATCAAGTCCTTTTGTCTACCCTCTAGGGTTTTTGTCTCTCCCCTCATTGATTGTTTCTAAGCTTGGTTTTTGGCTTGGTTTTTGGCTGTTGCCATTCATTTGTGCATTGGGCATCGATCTCTGAAGGAGTGGGAGGCAATTGTAAGGGCAGTTACTTGCTGCTTTTTAACATCATTCTGGTTTCACTATGGAAAGCAAAAGGTCTGGGAAGTGAAAAGCGTGTTCCCCTTCCTCAGACAGTAGTGAGTAGGGTAATCCTATGGGGCACAGATCCAAGCCTCAAAGTCCCATTCTCCCAGGCGTGAAAGCAGGCTCTCATCATCTCATGTCCAGGCTGTGCTGTGTTTGATGAGGCTATGACCAAAGCTCTGGCTTCCAAACCCAAAGAAACAGCCAGGGAAACAGAAGGATAAGCTAGAAGATACAAATTCTTCAAGCAACTCTGCGTCTGGCAAACCCGGTAGTTTAGGGGATAAATATGTTGCAAAGGAGGATCTCGCTCAGCTTCCTCTTCATATTAGAGGTTTGACTCCCTGGTTGTGGGAGAATATGTAGAAGGGGTTTTCCACAATATTCTAAGCCCTTCACCTTACCGCCTCAGATCCATCCAAAGATTAAGGAGATTATCTTCAGGAGTTAGAAATAACCTGACCAGGTGCAAATCCCCTGTTTGTTTCAGAAATCCTGTGTCTTGGAGGACGGGGAAAAGGTTCTTCCTTATGCTATTAAATTGGATTTGATTTTGGCTCCACTAATTTGGAGTAATTATCTGATCTCCTAAAGATCCAGTTGATTGTAAAGTGGATGATGGGCTGACAAAGTGTTTTATTGCACCGAATTTGTCCCAAAGAGCAGCAACCTATACAGCTTATACCTCATAGTCATTGGCTAGGGACTTTGATGCTTTAGCAGAGGACTTCAATGAAGATATGGTTATGTCAGAAATACTGGTCAAGATGGAACAGCAGGCCAAGTATCTTGTGGATGTTTCATCCAACTTCATGAGAGCAGTGGCCAGTGGCTTTGTCTTCTAGCTCTGAGATCCTAGGCGAAAGAAACTTATGGCTATGCAATTGGAAAGTTGACTTCGTGGAGAAAATATATTTCTTGAAGATTATTTTTGAAGGCAAGAAACTATCTGGAGATCAGCTTGATGAGATTATCAGATAAAAAAATCCTTTAAAGACAAAATGCACCTGTGGTCCTATAAGTCTTCAAAGGACCAAGGTCTTCCAAGACACCTCTAAAAGGTTTCTAGTTCTTCTTCATCAAGAAGAAGGAGGTTTCAACCAAACAAATGTGGAAAAAAGCTAGAACACGACCCACCAGGCACGGCAGTTTAAACATCATTCCTGAATATCACCCTCCTCTGGCAATCTCAGATCAGGTTGGATAGAGAATCATGAACTTCCACTGAGTCTGGTTGAATTTGATTTCAGATCTCTGGGTTCGGAGTCTCATCAAGAAGAGGTATCGAATTCAACTCAGTGCCTACTGATTCATGCTGCATCTCTACTCCTGCCCACAGAGATCCTGGCGAAAAGTGAGGCTTTTTGGGCAGGTGCTTCAGTGCTAATATCAGAAAAGGCTGTCACTGCGGAACCCAAGAATGAAAGGGGTCACAGAATGTACTCTGTCTTTTCACTGTTACTGAACCATCAGTGGAGTAAAGGCTAGTGTTGAACTTAAAAAGTTACAGACCATATATTTGTGAATGGTCACATTGCAGCATATCATCCCTTTGGTTTTGAAAGGAGACTTTCTGACAACAATCAATTTGCAGAATGCATACTTGCATGTGTCTATCACCAAGCCCACCAAAAATTTCTCAGGTGTGCAATAGAGGGATCCACTTCAGGGCACTCCAGTTCGGACTGAACTTGGCTCTGCTGGATTTGGCCCTTTTTGCAGGGCACTCCCCAAACTTTTTGCTTCCTTCCTCCTATTTTTTTCTAACCAGTTTTTGCTGGCTTTAGGACTCAGCACTTTACTACTGCTTACCAGTTCTAAAGTGCATATGTTCGCTGTATACATTTTATTAGTAATTGGCTTTTCCATGATTGGCATTTTTGATTTACTACTAAGTCCCTAGTAAAGTGCACTAGAGGTGCCCAGGGCTTGTAAATCAAATGCTACTAGTGAGTCTGTAGCATTGATTGTGCCACCGACATGAGTAGCCCTGTAAACATGGCACAGACTTGCCATTGCAGTACCTGAGTGTGAAATTTTAATCTGCCAATTCGACCTGCCAAACCTTCCCTTTTTATACATATAAGGCACCCCTAAGTTAGGCCCCAGGTAGCCTTATAGGCAGAGTGCAGTGTATGATAAAGGTAGGAAGGACATGTACCTGTGTGTTTTCTGCAGCAAGGACCTGAATCCTCTTCATGATGCCTCTGCTCCTTCATCCCCTAGCACCTGAACCGGCCCTGCATCGCATCCAGCAATGCCTAGCTCCCCGACTCTGTGCTCCGGCCTGTTTTGCTAAGGTACTGTACCTGTGGGTCCATGTGACTCCGTAAACGGCACCAGTGGAATCGCATTGTGGGATACGACTCTATCACAATGGCACTATAGCATCAGATTGGAGCATTTGTGCCTCTAGGCACTATTTTTGTGTTTTAATTGCTCAAGTCATATTTTTAATTGTGTATTGTGGATTATTATCATATTTGTCTTGTTTCATTTAGATAAATATTTATTACTTTTCAAAACCGATGTGGTGTCGATTTTGCAGTGTTTTTACTGTATTACTGGGTGTGATGGTACAAATACTTTACACATTGCCTCTGAGTTAAGTCTTTCTGCTCATGCCAAGCTACCCAGGGGGCGAAGGGGGGTTAAACTGGTGTGTTTCTCCTTTACCCTGAGTAGAGTGAGGGTCCTTGCTTGGACAGGGGACAACCTGACTGCCAACCAAAGACTCTGTTTCTAACAGGCTCCTTGTGTATTCACAGAGGATTTGTCACCTCTGATAGTTGTTCATCGGTGTGAAAATGTGTACAACCATATTTAGATAATTGTCTGCTCTCTCATCATCTCTGCAGCACACTCTGGCCCACATTCAGCAGGTTTTGGATATTCTCATGAAATCATGGGTTCCTAATAAATTTCAAGAAATCTCAAATGATTCCTGACAAGGGTCTGTTTTCAGCACACATCAAAAATGTGTCACCCTAGCAAATGTAAGGGTCTCCAAGATTCAGTCCCATATCTTAGATCCGATGAAGTCCATCTGTGCCGTAATGGATGAGAGTTCAAGGGGATTTGGCAGCAACTTTATATCTGGGGTCCTGGTCAAGTTTCCATTTGAATTTTTTAGTGCATCACATTCCTCTTCAGCGGGGACCAGAATCGCAGGACATGTGGGTGAAGACTGTAATGCCAGAGGAGATGAAGTTGCAAATAATATGGTGGCTAGACCCAGCAAACCTAGTGAAGGGTATCTCCCTGTTTCCTCACAGTCTGATCATCATTACCAGTGATGCAAGCAAAGTAGGTTTGGAAGCATGGACATGATCACATCAAGTTCATGGCATGTAGTCATGTCTTCAAAAGAGTTGGTACTGCTGGAGGCGGCTGGCTCTCTTGACCTTTTCCTAAATTCTGTTGCATAGAGCAGTTGTTGTCAGGACAGACACTATGATGGCGAAGTCCTATGTCAACCAGCAAGGAGGGACGAGGGCTCCTTCTCTTTTAGCAATCTCAGATCAGATCTTTTCATGGGCTCCATCGACAATCCTTTACTTGAGGGAGATTCACATTTGGGAAAGGTAGAGCAGGGTGCTGCCCTCCTCCTATATATTCCCTCTTTCTCTCCATTTATTTAATCAGATTTGGCAGAGATGAGGGGACCGAGGGCGGATCTTTTCATAACCCATCACAATGCTTTTTTTCCCCACTTTTGGTCCCAGAATATCAGAGACCAATTAATGGAGCACAGATGATCTTACTACCTCGGGCAGTCTCTATGCCTTTACACCCTTTCCTCGAATTCAGCAGTTCCTGATCAGGGACAGGAGGAAAGTCATGTAATCTTGATTGCTCCAGTCTGGCCCCACTCGTCCTAGCTGATAGAGACGATGATGGACCAGAGATGGTTACAATCAGTGGTCCTGTTACCTCTGGCCTTTAAAAATTTCCTGACCAATACGCTCATAAGACTGAAGCTGACGACCTGGAAGTTGAAAGAGCAGGCCTAAGATCTAAGACTTTGTCAGATTCTGTAACCTCTGCTATTGAGGTGTCTAGGAGATTCTCCATTCACTCTTCTTATTCTAAGATTTGAGCGTTTTTAGGAAATGGTGCTTGAAAAAGCAATTTCTACATATTTAAGCTACTCTTTCCCTGATCATGGTCTTTTTGCAAGAGGGTTTTGCATTTGGGATTAGTTCCTCTAACTTGAAAATTTAATTGACTGCAATTAAGGCCTTTAGAGCACCTTGAATAAATTTAGAGGACGACCCGGGATTAAAGCACGGATTATATAAGGGCATTCGGTAACATTGACCTTATCTTCTCCCTTTTTGGCCCACCTTGGACCTTGGTTTTTCAGGCCCTACAACTTCTGCCTTTCAAGCTACTTTCCAAGTAGATTCAACAGGAGGTGATATTACCTGTTTTCTTTCCTGACCCTCAATCTCCTGAGGAAGTAGGATTACATTTTTAAGATGTTAGGTGAGCAATACTAATCTATTGATGGGGTGGCAGAGTTTAGATCATCTACCTCTTTGCTCATCAAGTTCATTCCCACAAAGAAGGGCCTGAAACCATCTACCAAGACTGTGACCGTCATCAGAGTCTTAAAGGCCTGAAGAGATTTACACAGAGCTTGATCAGGTGCAACAGGTCTTAAATTTCTTTAGCATACAAGAGATGTGGGGGTCTCCTCTCCGTTGTTGGGTTCAGGGGAGATAAACAAGAGGTATGTCTACCTGCCTAGTGGAATCTCAGGGGGCATCATTAAATGAGATTTGTAACGTGGTCACACCTGGGCAGCTCATTCAACATTCATTAAGAAATACATGATGTGCAAGGTCCTGAGATGGAGAATGTATTTGGCTGTAAACATGTATCTGCTGTGAAGTGAAGAGTAGAAGAATCATTTAAAAACATTTTTTTTTTCTTTGAGCAGAAATGGGGTCTTGTTTGCTTGTGTATATCTCTGTATGTAATTCATTAAGAAAAGAAGGACAAGGGGGTAATGCATAGGCGAGAGGTACGAGGAGGTAATGCTTTGATTGCTTATCAGTATTTACATTATTCCAAAACTAGCTCCCACCTTGATAAATGACTCCCTTCCTCCCACCCCACCTTTCCAGTCCAACCATTTGTTATGTGGGCCTGTTGAAAGAAACCAGATGTGTGGAGGGTTTTGAAATTATTAATAAGGGATGTGTATGAGAGGCAAAGAACCCTCTCTATGTAATAAATCAAGGCGAGAGATGGACGCGGCTTGGGGTAATTCAATTTCCAGTAAGTAACCATAGCCATAACCTTGACGTTTTTCCTCTGATCCAGTAACATAAGATTAAGACTGAAAGGTGTACACCAGAAATTCCTTTAAATACACCTCTCAGATTTGTATAGGGCAAAAACCGTAAAATTAGGCAGATTCAGTAAAATTCTAGGCATATCTCTATGAACGTTTTTACTCACTCCTCTATGTAAATCTGTCTCAAAGACCCTGCCTTCATCGCCCCGGTGACTTCCTGCTCAAATCAGTATTTCCCCAGGAGCACAGTTGTCTACGGGGTAGTGCTTGCGCGAGAAGGGAAGATGTAGGAAAGGCCATAAACAAGAAGCTGTGCCTTGTTTCTCCAGCAGGCCCACTCCATGAGCCCACCACAACAAGGTGGTAACGTAGATCACTGAGGCATGTAAGCAATTCGCAGGTCACAGATTCATGTCCCAGCATGGCAGAAGTCCCATCTTTTCGCTCTTCAAAAGTCGCTAAATTTAGTACCATTAAAATGACTGAGAAAAACAGTTGTTATTTAGCGACATTTGGAAATGGAAAAACTCGCTGCTACAAGTGCTAAAAATGCTATGTATTATTCTGGTGAACCATCTTATCCTCTTATGGTAGTTGCTCCTTCGTACAGAATAAGCGCTGGAGTGAGGAAAAGGAACAGCATTCACTTCACTAGTCCCATTTTAAGAAGTTGTGTCAACAAATAGACAGTAAAAACAATAGCCTAAGTAAGGGATTATTCGCTTGTATATGTCATCAGAACACTAGAGCTTTAAGGCTCCTACAAGCCATGAAACCAAGAGAGTCTTCTGCATTACCTGTTGAACCCGAGGCAGAGGGCAATACTGTATGAGGTGCATTGACTACATGTCGCCATCTCAGTTTATCAGGCAGAACGGCTACTCGGGTCTTTGTTGCTTACCAAATCCTCTGATTGGATTTTTGTAATTTGGACAGAAAGACACTTTAAATAACGGTAACTAAACTACAATTCTCCTAATCAGATTTAAAGAACCAAAACCTGTTATGTTCCGGCTTGCAGCCCAGTGTAATTTCCTAAAATGCTCATACAAAATAATATGTTTTGTGTTGGGTGGTCTCAGGAACAGGCAGTAGGAGAAACAGTGAGGGTTCTCCTCTTGTGTGCTGCCGAGCGTCGTTTAAAATGGTAGCTTGAGCAGCGAGTGTGGTGGGTGCTGACAGCCAACATCAGTGAGTGCTCAGAGCAGTGCACTCTTCACCAGGGATCTGCATTGCTGCTTGGTGAAGAGGTGCAAATCGCTCTCGATGGGAGCAAGGACTCAAGTGCTACTTCTATACTCGCGGCTGTATACACTCTCATACGAACAGCTCCTTTTCTTTGTCCACTCAAGAAGTTAGAAATATCAAGGTGATTTGTTGAGCAGCAGAAATCGCTGCTTTGTTGTGGACTGCGGACCATATTTATACTTTTTGACGCAGAACTGTGTCAACGCAGTTGTGCGTCAAAAATTTTACTGCCGGTTAACGCCATTCCAACGCGCCATGAGGGCGCCTTATTAATGGAATGACGTTAGCCGGCGCTGCGGACTGGTGTGCGTTAAAAAAAATGACTCACACCAGGCAGTGCCGGCGTATGGGAAAATGGGGGTTGTGCGTCAAAAAATGGTGCAAGTCAGGTCTGAGGCAAAATTCAGGCCTCAAACCGGATTTGCGCCATTTTTTTTTACGCCCAACCTCCATTGACATGATTCCTGTCTTAGCAAAGACAGGAGTCATGCCCCCTTGCCCAATGGCCATGCCCAGGGGCACAGGCCCTAAAGTCATTTTTTGAAAGGGAACGCCTACCTTGCATATAATTAACGCAAGGCTGGTTCGCCCTTCCAAAAAATGACGCACATGGTGGAATTTTGACGCCCGCGGGGTCGGACGTCAAAGTATAAATATGGGGCAGGGTTTGCGCCAATTGTGCGTCAAAAATTTTGACGCACATTTGGCGCAAACAGAGTATAAATATGCCCCTGTGTGTCTGATGGTTTGGGAAGATGGCACACAATGTGGATTATTCCCCAGTCACAGGTTCCTTCAAGAGGAAATAAGCATGTTTGGATGAAAACAGATTTGCCCGTAGCCCAGTCTCCACGTTCGTGTCGTGCCGTGCAGGGAGTGCGCCCGGATCCTCATCAATAAAAAGGCATGCAAGTTAGCTGCTTAAAGGAGCAGCCCGCTCGCGCTGCACTTTTCATCCTGTCCGTGCCCTATTTTCCTCAGCCACGCCTATGCCTCGAACACTGCAGCACACCTGTTGAAAGATACATACCTGGGGTGCTTGTGCAGCTTCCTGCTCTGTGCAAGAAAGCGACAGTAAGAGGAATGATATGATTATGAGATACGCCCACGTACCCACCTACTGCACCTCATAGAACAGACTCCTTTGTGTGAAGTATTGAAGTGTTGTGAAGTTGTCTCTATGGAGACGCAGCGACGTTCGCCTAGGGCATGTTGATTTTGGAAATATTTCGCTACTCTGCCTGAATTGTTAATGATTCCGATGAAGACTGATGTTGAATCTGACGATGAGGCTTCAATCACAGCTGGAAAAAACCCTCGTACTTATCATTAAATATTTTAGGAAGACTCCTCTTTGCTGCGATCGTTAAGATAAAAAACAGTTCTGCCATGGTGAACGTCATGCAGAAATCTGCTTTTCACAGGTGCAGAATGGAAACCATATTTTGTTTTCTATACTACTGGATCAAAGCATTTATTAAAATCCAGCAATCAGCTTCTTCAAGTGAAAACTCATATTAAGAGTCACAAACAAATCCACAAACAAGACCAGCATTTGAAAAGTTATTAGCATCAGTACTTAAAATCGAGAGAATTGCAGTCGCTCACTAACTTCGAGTCCAGGGCGTAGCTCTAAATGGTGCCGCAGCTGTGGTCTCACCAGGGGCCCTGTAGCTGAAGGGTCCACTGAACTCTGTGTATTGGTGTATTTATTACCCAGGCAGCAAATAAGGGGGTGTAGGAGGCTGGCCTGGCTTGTAGTGGGTACCAAGGGGTACTTACACTCTGTACCAGGTCCAGTTATCCCTTATTAGTGTAGAAGAGGTGTCTAGCAGCTTAGGCTGATAGAAAAGGTAGCTTAGCAGAGCAGCTTAGGCTGAACTAGGAGACGTGTGAAGCTCCTACTATACCACTGGTGTCATATGCACAATATCATAAGAAAACACAATACAAAGATATACTAAAAATAAAGGTACTTTATTTTTATGACAATATGCCAAAAGTATCTCAGTGAATACCCTCAGTATGAGGATAGCAAATATACACAAGATATATGTACACAATACCAAAAATATGCAGTAATAGCAATAGAAAGAAATGCAAGCAATGTACAGTCACAATAGATTGCAATGAGAGCACATAGGCATAGGGGCAACACAAACCATATACTCCAAAAGTGGAATGCGAATAACGTATGGACCCCAAACCTATGTGAGCTTGTAGAGGGTCGCTGGGACTGTAAGAAAACAGTGAGGGTTAGAAAAATAGCCCACCCCAAGACCCTGAAAAGTAGGTGTAAAGTGCACCTAAGTTCCCCAGAGAGCACAGAAGTCGTGATAGGGGAATTCTGCAAGGAAGGCCAACAACAGCAATGCAACAATGTTGGATTTCCAGACGAGAGTACCTGTGGAACAAGGGGACCAAGTCCAAGAGTCACACTCAAGTCGTGAGTGGGCAGATGCCCAAGAAATGCCAGCTGAGGGTGCAAAGAAGCTGCCACTGGATAGTAGAAGCTGAGGATTCTGCAAGAACGAAGAGGACTAGGAGCTTCCCCTTTGGAAGATGGATGTCCCACGTCGTGAAGAAGCTTGTAGAGGTGTTTCCGTGCAGAAAGACTGCAAACAAGCCTTGGTAGCTGCAAGGGTTGCAGTTAGGGTTTTTGGATGCTGCTGTGACCCAGGAGAGACCAGGATGTCACCAATTGCGTGAGGAGACAGAGGGGGCACCCAGCAAGACAAGGAGCCCACTCAAAAGCAAGCAGCACCCACAGAAGTGCCGGAAGAGGCACTACGAAGAAGAGTGAACCGTAGCTCACCGGAAGTCACAAAAGAAGGTCCCACGATGCCAGGGGACAACTCAGGAGGTTGTGCACTGCAGGTTAGAGTGTCGGGGACCCAGGCTTGGCTGTAAACAAAGGAAGTCCTGGAAGAGTGCACAGGAGCCGGAGCAGCTGCAAATCACGAGGTACCCAGCAATGCAGTCTAGCGTGGGGAGGCAAGGACTTACCTCCACCAAACTTGGACTGAAGAGTCACTGGACTGTGGGAGTCACTTGGACAGAGTTGCTGAGTTCCAGGGACCACGCTCGTTGTGCTGAGAGGGGACCCAGAGGACCGGTGATGCAGTGTTTTGGTGCCTGCGGTTGCAGGGGGAAGATTCCCTCGACCCACAGGAGATTTCTTCTGAGCTTCTAGTGCAGAGAGGAGGCAGACTACCCCCACAGCATGCACCACCAGGAAAACAGTCGAGAAGGCCACAAGATCAGCGATACAAGGTTGCAGTAGTCGTCTTTGCTACTTTGTTGCGGTTTTGCAGGCGTCCAGAGCAGTCAGCGGTCGATTCCTTGGCAGAAGGTGAAGAGAGAGATGCAGAGGAACTCTGATGAGCTCTTGCATTCGTTATCTAAAGAATTCCCCAAAGCAGAGACGCTAAATAGCCAGAAAAGGAGGTTTGGCTACTTAGGAAGGAGGATAGGCTAGCAACACAGGTAAGAGCCTATCAGAAGGAGTCTCTGATGTCACCTGCTGGCCCTGGCCACTCAGAGCAGTCCAGTGTGCCAGCAGCACCTCTGTTTCCAAGATGGCAGAGGTCTGGAGCACACTGAAGGAGCTCTGGGCACCTCCCAGGGGAGGTTCAGGTCAGGGGAGTGGTCACTCCCCTTTCCTTTGTCCAGTTTCGCGCCAGAGCAGGGCTATGGGATCCCTGAACCGGTGTAGACTGGCTTATACAGAGATGGGCACCATCTGTGCCCATCAAAGCATTTCCCGAGGCTGGGGGAGGCTACTCCTCCCCAGCCCTGACACCTTTTTCCAAAGGGAGAGGGTGTAACACCCTCTCTCTGAGGAAGTCCTTTGTTCTGCCTTCCTGGGCCAAGCCTGGCTGGATCCCAGGAGGGAAGAAACCTGTCTGAGGGGTTGGCAGCAGCAGCAGCTGCAGTGAAACCCCGGGAAAGGTAGTTTGGCAGTACACAGGTCTGTGCTAGAGACTCGGGGGGTCATGAAATTGTCTCCCCAATGCCAGAATGGCATTGGGGTGACAATTCCATGATCTTAGACATGTTACATGGCCATGTTCGGAGTTACCATTGTGACGCTATACATATGTAGTGACATAAGTATACTGCACGCGTGTAATGGTGTCCCGGCACTCACAAAGTCCGGGTAATTTGCCCTGAACAATGTAAAGTAACTTAGCACCCAACCTTTACCAGGTAAAGGTTAGACATATAGGTGACTTATAAGTTACTTAAGTGCAATGGTAAATGGCTGTGAAATAACGTGGACGTTATTTCACTCAGGCTGCAGTGGCAGGCCTGTGTAAGAATTGTCAGAGCTCCCTATGGGTGGCAAAAGAAATGCTGCAGCCCATAGGGAGCTCCTGGAACCCCAATACCCTGGGTACCTCAGTACCATATACTAGGGATCTATAAGGGTGTTCCAGTATGCCAATGTGAATTGGTGAAATTGGTCACTAGCCTGATAGAGACAATTTGTAAAGAGAGAGCATAACCACTGAGGTTCTGGTTAGCAGAGCCTCAGTGAGACAGTTAGGCATCACACAGGGAACACATACATATAGGTCACAAACTTATGAGCACTGGGGTCCTGACTAGCAGGGTCCCAGTGACACATAACAAACATACTGAAAACATAGGGTTTTTACTATGAGCACTGGGCCCTGGCTAGCAGGATCCCAGTGAGACAGTGAAAACACCCTGACATACACTCACAAACAGGCCAAAAGTGGGGGTAACAAGGCTAGAAAGAGGCTACTTTCTCACACAACCCCCCCCCCCCCCCGAAACGAAGGACAATAAGGCTAACCTTGGCCAGTTGAGACTTTATTGTCTAAGTGGTGATAAGTAGAGAGTAGCTCTGCAATAGACTGGTTACTCCCTTTATCATCCCCTATATGGTTACTTCCCTGTGGGGATGTAAACCACCCTGTTTGAAATTTTTCAGCTAAGCAACAATGTGAAGATATATTTTCAGAGTTTCTATCAGTAAGTTTTAGTTTAGAGCAGTGGGAATTATCCACTGAACCTATTTCTAGTGATGAGAATGCCAGACAAGGATGCTGTCTCAGTAAAGCCAAAGCTGGGCAAAAACTTTGTCCATATGGCTGGAAGAGAGAACATGGATGCTGTTTCTCTTTAGTTGGAGCAGGGCAGGGATGCTGTCCTATGAGCTCCACACTAGGGCAGGGATGCTGTCCTAAGTGTTGTGAGGCAGTGCAGGGTTTCTGCACTAAAGTTTCTCTGGGAGGGTTGGAGGGATGTTCCATGTTAACTAAAATGGTGATCTTTTTCTCACCAATGTTAGTTATCCCAAAGAGAGGTACTTTCACCTCAGGGAGTACAGCTATGCCAGCTGATGGTTCCCTTGGAACAGGTGCCAATCCAGGAGAGGTTTCTCCCACCACAGGAATGGTATCCTGAATGGCAGGGTGGTTAAGGGAAACAGTGATACCCTTTGTACCTGTTGTTGGAGAGGGATCCTGAGTTTTCAGGCCTTCTCTCCTTTGCTTTTTCATTTCAGTAGAAATGAGAGGGAACAATTCCTCAGGGATACCCAGCATGGCTATAAAACTCTACATCAGCCCAACCTGAGGCCTCTAGGTCATTACCTAAGAGACAGTCTACAGGTAAGCTAGGTGACACTACCACCTGCTTAGGACCAGTAACTCCACCCCAGCTAAGCTGAACTATAGCTAAGGGAAGAAACTTAGTGGAGTTATGGACATCAATAATCTTATACTGTTGTCCAATGATGTGTTGTTCAGGAGCCACTAGGTTTTCAGTCACCAAAGTGATACTGGCACCTGTGTCCCTGTAGGCCTGGGCCTCAACACCATTTATTGAAACTGTCTGCCTGTACTTATCCATTGTAAGGGGACAAGCAGCCAGTGTGGCAAGGCCAATGCCACTAGGTGTGACAGAAACTGTCTTGGGACTGACTACCCCAGTTTCTATGATGGACCCATAAGTGAACCCAACTACACCCTTTGCTTGACTGTTGCCAGCAGTCCCACCACTAGTACCACTACTGCTAGGGGCACTAGAGCTTGATGTATTAGTGGTGGTAGGCTCAGGTGGTTTACCTGGACAGGACTTATCCCCTGGCCTATGGCCTCTGTTTTTACACACAAAGCACCAAGGCTTTTTAATGTGTGCAGGTTGTGAAGAAGAGGAAGAATTTGTTTTATCCCCACCCCCTGAAGAGTGTTTAGGATTTGAAGAAGGATCTTTGGTTTTACCCTTATCCACATGCTTATCCTGAGATTTCTCACCATCTTTCTTTTTGCCATCCTTGTCACCACCTGTATGAACTTTTCTGTTCACTCTTGTTCTGACCCATTTGTCTGCCTTCTTTCCCAATTCTTGGGGAGAGGTCAGATCTGAGTACACTAGATATTGGTGTAACAAATCAGACACACAGTTATTAAGAATATTCTCTCTCAGGATTAAGTTATACAGGCTTTCATAGTCAGAAACTTTACTGCCATGTAACCACCCCTCCAAGGCCTTCACTGAATGGTCAACAAAGTCTACCCAGTCTTGTGAAGACTCCTTTTTGGTTTCTCTGAACTTGATCCTGTACTGTTCAGTGGTTAAGCCATAACCATCTAGGAGTGCATTCTTTAAAACTGTAAAATTATTGGCATCACTTTCCTTCACAGTAAGGAGCCTATCCCCACCCTTTCCACTGAAAGATAGCCATAGGATAGCAGCCCACTGCCTTTGAGGGACCCCCTGTACAACACAGGCCCTCTCAAGTGCAGCAAACCACTTGTTAATGTCATCCCCCTCCTTATAAGGGGGAACTATCTTATGCATATTCCTGGAATCATGCTCTTTCACAGGATTACTATCTGTAATACTGCTGCTGCCACCATGGGGTCCAAACCCCAACCTCTGCCTTTCTTTTTCTAAGTCAAATGCTTCCCTGTCTAGATCCAGCTGTTGCTTTTTAAGCTTCAGTCTGGATTCTTCCACTCTCAATCTATTGAGTTCCCTTTCTAACATTCTGTCATCAGGGTGGGTGGGTTGGGCATGCTTAGACACAGACGAATGGTGTGAATGAACAGAGGAAGACCTATCCCTAACAGATGGCACTCTAACAACCTGGCCTAAAGGAGTGATATTCCTACTGTGACGAGAGCTCACATTAGTACCAGCCATGCTAGGTGGCCTGCTAAGGGGCAGGTTGGGAAGATTCTCTTATATAACACTTTTGCTGGGGCTACCCCAGAATCAGAGTGTGAACCATCAGCTAATCTGTCACCTGATGTGCCAGCTATGGCCTTATCATGTTCAATGAGCATATTAACCAACATTTCTCTAGAGGGATTCTTCCCTACCCCTAAACCTCTATCAATGCAGAGACTCCTTACACCTTTCCAGTTAAGGTGGTCATAAGCTGTGCTGGTCAGATCCAGAGTTTGACCTGTACCAGACATGATAGAAAAGGGTTTAAGGGACAGAAAAAGAAAGAAAAAGTTTCAGAACTTTTTAAGGAACAGAAAAAACCTTTTTCAACTTTTAAGAAACTTTTTGAAAGTTTTAGAGGTACTTTTCAGCACTTAGCAATAGAGTAAGAGAAGAAAAGCAACACTTTTTGGTTAGGTGTACATACACTGAACTTGTTTTGTATATTTTTCTCTTATGAAAAGTACAAAATGACAAAGTGGTAAGTAGTTGCAAGTACTTATCCCACCGCTGCACAACCAATGTAGGAGGCTGGCCTGGCTTGTAGTGGGTACCAAGGGGTACCTACACTCTGTACCAGGTCCAGTTATCCCTTATTAGTGTAGAAGAGGTGTCTAGCAGCTTAGGCTGATAGAAAAGGTAGCTTAGCAGAGCAGCTTAGGCTGAACTAGGAGACGTGTGAAGCTCCTACTATACCACTGGTGTCATATGCACAATATCATAAGAAAACACAATACACAGATATACTAAAAATAAAGGTACTTTATTTTTATGAAAATATGCCAAAAGTATCTCAGTGAGTACCCTCAGTATGAGGATAGCAAATATACACAAGATATATGTACACAATACCAAAAATATGCAGTAATAGCAATAGAAAGCAATGCAAGCAATGTACAGTCACAATAGATTGCAATGAGAGCACATAGGTATAGGGGCAACACAAACCATATACTCCAAAAGTGGAATGCAAATAACGTATGGACCCCAAACCTATGTGAGCTTGTAGAGGGTCGCTGGGACTGTAAGAAAACAGTGAGGGTTAATAAAATAGCCCACCCCAAGACCCTGAAAAGTAGGTGTAAAGTGCACCTAAGTTCCCCAGAGAGCACAGATGTCGTGATAGGGGAATTCTGCAAGGAAGACCAACACCAGCAATGCAACAATGATGGATTTCCAGACGAGAGTACCTGTGGAACAAGGGGACCAAGTCCAAGAGTCACACTCAAGTCGTGAGTGGGCAGATGCCCAAGAAATGCCAGCTGAGGGTGCAATGAAGATGCCACAGGATGGTAGAAGCTGTAGATTCTGCAAGAACGAAGAGGACTAGGAACTTCCCCTTTGGAGGATGGATGTCCCACGTTGTGAAGAAGCTTGCAGAGGTGTTTCCATGCAGAAAGACCGCAAACAAGCCTTGCTAGCTGCAAGGGTTGCGGTTAAGGTTTTTGGATGCTGCTGTGGCCCAGGAGGGACCAGGATGTCACCAATTGCGTGAGGAGACAGAGGGGGCGCCCCGCAAGACAAGGAGCCCACTCATAAGCAAGCAGCACCCGCAGAAGTGCTGGAAATGGCACTACAAAGAAGAGTGAACCGGAGCTCACCGGAAGTCACAAAAGAAGGTCCCACGATGTCGGAGGACAACTCAGGAGGTCATGTACTGCAGGATAGAGTGTCAGGGACCCAGGCTTGGCTGTGCACAAAGGAAGTCCTGGAAGAGTGCACAGGAGCCGGAGCAGCTGCAAATCACGCGATAACCAGCAATGCAGTCTAGCGTGGGGAGGCAAGGACTTACCTCCACCAAACTTGGACTGAAGAGTCACTGGACTGTGGGAGTCACTTGGACAGAGTTGCTGAGTTCCAGGGACCACGCTTGTTGTGCTGAGAGGGGACCCAGAGGACTGGTGATGCAGTGTTTTGGTGCCTGCTGTTGCAGGGGGAAGATTCCGTCGACCCACGGGAGATTTCTTCTGAGCTTCTAGTGCAGAGAGGAGGCAGACTACCCCCACAGCATGCACCACCAGGAAAACAGTCGAGAAGGCCACAGGATCAGCGATACAAGGTTGCAGTAGTCGTCTTTGCTACTTTGTTGCGGTTTTGCAGGCGTCCAGAGCAGTCAGCGGTCGATTCCTTGGCAGAAGGTGAAGAGAGAGATGCAGAGGAATTCTGATGAGCTCTTTCATTCGTTATCTAAAGAATTGCCCAAAGCAGAGACCCTAAATAGCCAGAAAAGGAGGTTTGGCTACTTAGGAAGGAGGATAGGCTAGCAACACAGGTAAGAGCCTATCAGAAGGAGTCTCTGACGTCACCTGCTGGCCCTGGCCACTCAGAGCAGTCCAGTGTACCAGCAGCACCTCTGTTTCCAAGATGGCAGAGGTCTGGAGCACACTGGAGGAGCTCTGGGCACCTCCCAGGGGAGGTGCAGGTCAGGGGAGTGGTCACTCCCCTTTCCTTTGTCCAGTTTCGCGCCAAAGCAGGGCTGGGGGATCCCTGAACCGGTGTAGACTGGCTTATGCAGAGATGGGCACCATCTGTGCCCATCAAAGCATTTCCCGAGGCTGGGGGAGGCTACTCCTCCCCAGCCCTGACACCTTTTTCCAAAGGGAGAGGGTGTAACACCCTCTCTCTGAGGAAGTCCTTTGTTCTGCCTTCCTGGGCCAAGCCTGGCTGGATCCCAGGAGGGCAGAAACCTGTCTGAGGGGTTGGCAGCAGCTGCAGTGAAACCCCGGGAAAGGTAGTTTGGCAGTACCCGGGTCTGTGCTAGAGACTCGGGGGATCATGGAATTGTCTCCCCGATGCCAGAATGGCATTGGGGTGACAATTCCATGATCTTAGACATGTTACATGGCCATGTTCGGAGTTAACATTGTGACGCTATACATATGTAGTGACATATGTATAGTGCACGCGTGTAATGGTGTCCCCGCATTCACAAAGTCCGGGGAATTTGCCCTGAACAATGTGGGGGCACCTTGGCTAGTGCCAGGGTGCCCACACACTAAGTAACTTAGCACCCAACCTTTACCAGGTAAAGGTTAGACATATTGGTGACTTATAAGTTACTTAAGTGCAGTGGTAAATGGCTGTGAAATAACGTGGATGTTATTTCACTCAGGCTGCAGTGGCAGGCCTGTGTAAGAATTGTCAGAGCTCCCTATGGGTGGCAAAAGAAATGCTGCAGCCCATTGGGATCTCCTGGAACCCCAATACCCTGGTACCTCAGTACCATATACTAGGGAATTATAAGGGTGTTCCAGTATGCCAATGTGAATTGGTGAAATTGGTCACTAGCCTGTTAGTGACAATTTGTAAAGAGAGAGCATAACCACTGAGGTTCTGGTTAGCAGAGCCTCAGTGAGACAGTCAGGCATCACACAGGGAACACATACATATAGGTCACAAACTTATGAGCACTGGGGTCCTGACTAGCAGGGTCCCAGTGACACATAACAAACATACTGAAAACATAGGGTTTTCACTATGAGCACTGGGCCCTGGCTAGCAGGATCCCAGTGAGACAGTGAAAACACCCTGACATTCACTCACAAACAGGCCAAAAGTGGGGGTAACAAGGCTAGAAAGAGGCTACTTTCTCACAGGGGGGCAATGTCCTTTTCTTGTCATATGGTCCTTTGGCACCCTTGATTCACTCTGGTTGAGTACTGACTTTCTTCACTTCCAATTAAATGTAATAGGCATTATCAAAGTCACCCCACAGGCGCAGGGTGGCGGAATGCACTCTGAAATGCTACAAGAGAGACTGTTCAAAGGCAAATCAGCTGTTAAGAATTGTAGACTTTGCGGGTGTGGACTCGTAACGGCTCAAACTGTTGAACTGATCTACACATTTTCTAGTCAATCAACGGCTATGCCCATACTTCATATTAGGAACTCTAGTCATTAGACATTCTAGAACTGGGGGATGGTATTGTAGGCAGAGTAACTCTTCACTGAGATTTGTAGATTAGATTACAATCCAAGGGAATATTAAAATTTGAATTTTGCAGTATTTGATTTTAATTTGAGATGAAAAGATAAGTACAGGCTTTGCAACACGCAATTGTGTCTGTTGATTGACGGGTGCGTTCTGAGCGCTTGTGCTGTGAGTTTTCGCTCAGAATTAGGACTGATGTCTAATGTTAGTGAAATTTACACAAAGACTTGCATTTAAATACAAATATGTTTTCCCCCCGAATCCTTTAAAATGCATATTTCCAATGTGTTTGGCATTACAGTATTATTAATCACAATAAAAGATAAGTACTCATAAAAAATGAATGTTGGTTTCTACTTTTAAAAGATTATCTGTTTGAGAACTGGTGATGATAGAGCTAGAAATATGAATTTCTCATTAACTATTTTGATAGTCGCAAAGAATTTGAAATGGTGCACAGATAGGCTGATACTTAGAAAGCAGTCTAACCCTTGTTTAGAAACTAGTTTCAATGTTTTATTACCTAGTATTGACTACTGTGCTAAGAAAAAAGTAACTTGGAAATTGGGAAGCCGCCAAGTTAGTCTCTTTGTGAAATGCAAGCAATGTAACTGGTTTGGGACAAAGCTACTTTTTCACCTATTGCTTTCTTTGTGTGTCTACATTGTGCTCCAGTCATGGAGTGGATCTTGTTTGTGAGATAGTCCCATTTTCTGCAGTTGAGGGCTCTCTCTTTTATGTCATATTAAAGGAATCTGGTCTATTGCTGGAGTAGTTCCAGTTATTATTGGAAGAATTACTCTTACTATTCCCCCACAGGTGATCATACATAGGTCAGATTAGAGTCTGGTGGTATGTTTCAACAGAAGTTTGACTCCATCTATCTTGCACTTTTCTGCCTTACTCTGTGTGTAATAGTACCTTCAAGATCATTGTCACAGGATTTTAACATTCCACTGAGCTTCCCACTTGGTACCTCCTACTTTTCACAAAGGCCAGACTACAACCACACAACTTACCAATCGAGCACAACCACCAAGATGATGGTACATGTCTGAAAATGCAACTCTGCATCTATTAAAAGTCTCTATTTCACTTCAAGCTAAAGCACAACCCCAGGTTTGCTATGAAGTGATTAGGGCACATTTCCGACACTCATGCATGATACCGAGGCCCATATTTATAACTTTTTAGCACCACATTTGCGTCATTTCTTGACGCGAAAGTGGCACAAACTTACAAAATATAATTGCATTTTGTAAGTTTTCTCTGATTTTGCGTATAAAAATGATGCAAGTGTGGCACTAAAAATGTATAAATATGGGTCCAAGTGTTTTCCACATAGGCCATAAAACCAAGCATAAGAAAGATGGTTGCTTTTTAGATGACAACACAGAAATGCTTTGGGGCCTTACCAGGGTCAGGAAGCGCTATGCACTATGCAAATCTTTCAAAATCCTGGAGAAGTTCTGTTTTATTGTGCAACCTTTCCTGAACTCTGAAGTCAAACATCACTAATCAGACAAGTATGGGCTGATCATAGTTGTGTTGCTGATTCTCATTCAAAGGGTCCTTGCCATCTGTTCTCATTCCTTCAGAGACCAGTAGCAACATAGAAAGCAGAGATGCAGGGATTTCATTAGAGCAGGAGAAAACCTAATGTGTTGAAGATGAAAAGTCATCAGCTTTTTCCTTATCAACCAACTACAACTAATGTAACAAAGGTAAAACGTTGGCAGCTTTCTCCTTCTCCACCAACTACATCTGGTTTCAGGGTGGTGGACCTAGGAAGCAGTATGTGTGCACTAGCATGTCCACCATTGGCAAAGATAGACTACCGTGTGAAGGCCTTCATCTTGTGTATTATGCACTTGCGCTCAAATGCACCCACCATTCATCCATTTTCAGTAAGCAATACATAGTGTGCTTCCATACATGATTAAGGCAAGAGACCACAGTTTGGGGGTTCCGACAACCAATAGCAAATTTTCCCCGAGCTACACAGGTTAAAATTCTAGTGCCCATGCAATGGTAATCTGCTGCAACAAGACATGTCACCTTGTGGCCTTGGTGATGGGTCAGTAGTCAATCTCCGCCAGAATGGGTTCAGTTTGGAATTCCCCATCCTGCAGTGCCCAGCAAAATAGAAAAGCAAATGTATGGAGCACATCCTGAGGACATGCATGATTGTGTTGCTTTCCTTCTGGTTGACACAGATATAACCAGAAAAACTGACATGACAGGATGACATAGCATCTCCAAGTCATGCAGCGGACTTTCCTCCAATTAATTTAGTTAAGCTTTTCTGATGTTGGGCGTGCAATCAAATAATCACACTCCTTTACTCTCCAAACTTTTGTAATGATTATCCTGAGAAAGTTTTGAATGTTTCTGTAAGTTTCCCCAAAACCTTTCTTGCTAATGCCACATGAGCTAGAACCCCAGCATAGGGGTAAAAAAATAATTACATTGTTGCGCAATGGGACACAGAAAATGGGCAGTTAAAATACTGTATGCATCTTATTTACATGCAGAAAATATAAGGTGATGTGACTCAACCGCAGAAAACGTATATGACTCTGGGCCTGATTTAGATATTGGTGGATGGGTTACTCCATCACAACGGTGTCGGATATCTCGCCCTCCAAAATCTAAATCTCATTATTTCCTATGGGATTTACATTGCAGGCATTGCTCCACTTTTAACCCTTTGCACTACATTAATCTTGCCCCAGGCAAAATGTACACAAAGGAGGAGTTCCCCAGTTAGGGGGGAGGGGGCGGAAAAAATTGCGCAGGAAATCTAACATATTTCCTTGCATCATTTTTTACGGCACTTTTAACACCTGCTCAGAGTAGGCGTTAAAAGGGGGCTTCCATTTTTTATAATGGATTCTGCAATGTATTCTGGAGGAGTAGTGCCAATATTTTGGAGTTACTTCTACAGAGTACATCAATAGCGTCATGAAAAATTATGCTATTGTAATGTAATGTAATGTAATTCGAGATTTATAAAGCGCGTTCCTACTCAAAGAGCATCGAAGCGCTGGGAAGAAAGCACGTAGTAAAAAATAGACAGAGGATAAGAAAAATAACAGAAATAATGAAGATAGAAAGACATCCAATAGAAGAAACATAAACAAACTGAATCAAAGGCCCTGATCTTGATGTACCAAGAAATTAACGAGGAAAGAGCCAAGTTTTCACCATTTTCCTAAATTTCATATAACCTGATTCTTGCCTAATATTCTGTGGGAGAGAGTTCCATCCTCTGGCTGCAGCTACTGTAAAAGCTTTGTCTCCCCATTTAGCTTTATGTGTGCGAGGGACCTGAATCAAGTGAGCTTGGGAAGACCTCAAGCTTCTTTTAGGTACATGCAGGAGGAGTCTGGAAGTCAGGTACCGTGGTCCTATTCCATGAACTGCCTTAAAAGTAAGACAGAGCGACTTAAACTGGATACGCTGCGCCACAGGTAACCAATGTAATTTCCTGAGACTCTCTCTAACTGATATACATGGTGGGAGATTAAGAACCGCTCTGACAGCGGAATTCTGAACTAATTGGAGTCTTTTTATCAGCCCCTTATCCAGATTAAGGAACAGTGCATTACAGTAGTCTATCTTGGACATTTCCAATGCCAGGATAGCAGATACTCTCCATTCATGTAACAGATAGGGGAAGATTTTTCTGAGCATTTTAATTGACCATAAACTGATGTTTACCACATGATTAATCTGTTTTTTAAAAGACAGATGTTTGTCGAACAAGATGCCTAGGTTTCTAGTAACAGCAGTGGGCACAGGGAAGTTACCACATTCAGAGGGCCACCTCCGTGAGTTCCATAAATTCTTTCCAGGTCCAAAACATAAAACTTCAGTTTTGGTGGCATTCATTTTTAGCCAATTGGTCTTCATCCATTTACTCATTTCCACCATACAATTACTAAACCGATCTGCAACCTCCTCCCATGGCTGATTAATAGGAATAATAAGCTGGGAGTCATCAGCATAGGAAGATGGAATTAAACCAAAAGTATGAATTAGACTAGCCAAAGGCGCTACATACACATTAAACAATGTGGGGCTGAGGGAAGATCCCTGTGGAATCCGACATGGCAGAAGATAAGGTCTAGATTTGAAATCACCACAGCTAACTGTGGTCCATCTATTTGTAAGAAAAGACTTCAAAAGTTTAAGCACCTTGTCCCTCAAACCCACATGATGCAAACGGGACATTAATAGTGTGGGAGAGGTAGTGTTGAAGGCAGCGGATAAATCTAAGAGAACCAAAACGGCCCCCTTGCCTTCATCAACCATCCTTCGAATAGTATCAGAGGATGAGATTAGGGCAGTTTCAGTAATATGCCCTTTTCTGAACCCGTATTGGGAGAAATCAAGAGCATCCGCTTTTGTTAAAAACTCGATCAATTCAGAGTTCAATTTTTTTTCTAGAATCTTTGCCAAAAACGGGAGACGTGCTACTGGCCGCAAATTACTCATGTCCTGATTATCCCCCTCTGTTTTTTTCTTGAGGGGTACTACTATTGTTTCTTTCCAGATAGATGGGTACTCCCCAGACATAGCTACCTCTTGGTAAATGGGGACCAACATCCGTGCCATTAAATCCGGAACCAAGTGAAAAATGGAAGGAGGACACGGATCCAGAGGGGAGCCCGATTTAATTTCAAGAATCTTCTTTTTAATAGTATCCATGGAAGGGGGTTGAAAATATGACATTAGTGACTGGCCATCTGCTGTAGCACTCTCTGTTATCGTGGGGGGTAATACTTCAGGAATGATCTGGGTATCAAAGTTGCCATGTATTTGCAATATCTTATTTTCAAAATGAAAAGCAACTTTGTCACAGAAACCCTGAGAGTTTTCTAGACCAGCCGGCTTCAGGGGCACAGTTAGGGCCTTAATAGTCTTAAAAAGTTCCCTGGGGGCATTAATAGCCTCCTTTACTTTGGTAGTATAAAATTTAGATTTGGCAATAAATTGTGCTGCTTTATAAGCCTTTAGAGTGGACTTAAGGGCCACCCTTTCCTCAGGTACTGGATTAAGTTTCCACCGTCTTTCCTGCTGTCGATACTTTCTTTGAAGGAGTTTGAGGTCTTTTGTAAACCAAGGGTGACCTGGTTTCTTCTGACTATTGGGCCTTCTAATTACAGGGGGTACCATTTCTTCCATGGTCATTTCCACTCCTTTCAGAAAGCTGTCAATCAGGGGCAAGGCGATAGCTTTAGCCTTATCCCAACCAGCTTCTAAAGCTGGGCCTAATTCCTCTACTTTAACCTGTTTCCATAACCTGACTACCTTGTTCGTTTCCACGTTAGCCGCCCCAACATTCTTTGAGGCGAGTTTAAATTTCAGCAGATGATGATCCGTCCAACTCAACTGTATCATGGTTACCTCCACCTGTTGAGTAGCTCGTGCAAACACCCCATCCAGAATATGCTCTGCAATATGGGTGGCCGACGAGACTCTGGAGGTCCAATCCAGGGCCTCCATAAAGTCACTGAATTCACGGATCTCAGGAGTTGACGTCTCATCAAAGTGCATGTTAAAATCGCCCAATATCACAGCTTTTGCAGACAGAACCATAGGTTCTATCAACTTAGGCCAAGACTGTAAAAAAGTTTTAGTCGGTCCCGGTGGACGATATATCAACAGCCCCTCTAGTAGTACCCCACTGTTTTGACAAATTGTAAATGTCATTGCCTCACATGAATCTGTCGAAGAACTAACGCATGTGCATTCCAACGTAGACCTATAGATAATGGCCAGACACCCCCCCCCGTTCTGAGATCTATCATGTCTGTGGAAGGTAAAACCTGGTGGGGAGTCGACAATAAAATCTGGGTCCGATTCTACTTTACCGCAGGTTTCAGTAATAAATAGACAATCAATCTGCCAATTATCAATCATTTTGCAGATTTCCTGTTTATGTTTGGGAAGGGACCTAGCATTTATTAAGGCATACTGAAAGCTGTAATTATGAAATGCCTTCTGATTCATTTTTTTCTCTCTCCACCCTGCCGGCCTAATGTCTTGGTTTGTTACCTTTGTTGCCTCTATAGGGACTGGAATAGCCCAATTACAGGTTTCACAGGTCCAAATAGCTCCACCCTTCCTTAAAGGCTTAGATACTACATTATTAGTGGGATTAGGCAATAGTTTACTGTAATCTTCCTCTCCCCCAGATACTGCAAAGCTATGAAAAAGGGCAGCATTTCTGGCCCCGGGGCCCGGTCGGGCGTGGACCGGCGCAGACGAGTTTGCCTTTGGCACGCCTTTGGCGCGCCTGCGGCACGGTCGCTCGTTCCGCCACATTTATGCCTGCAGGAACGAGGCCCAGCCCAGAATCGGCTCCCTAACACTAGACCGCTAACTTGCGGTCCCAACAGGAAGGAGGGCTCTTACTGACCCTCACTTCCTGTTTAATACAAGTAAAACCGATTTCCACTCCCTCCACAGGCTATTTTAAACTAAACTCCTCTTCCCCAAACCCCCAGAACATTAAAAATACTGAGAAATGACTTTTGCACAATTTAAAAATGCTAATTTTAAAAAACACACACATTAATTAAATGTCCTATTGCCCCCTACCCTGCGCCATGATGCGTCGTATTTTAAATATGGTGCACACATGGTGGCGGTGGGGGGGGGTCGCTTAAAGGCGCAAGAAAAGTGAAGCTGCACATAGTGCATCCTCACTTTTCTTAAATATGCCCCTTAGTTTTTCTTCCTTATGCCATCAGATTAGAATTTAGCCTCTCCATCATACAGCATTGACAACTTGTGTTAGTGGTCTTATGCAACTTTTTCTATTTTGAAAAGATCACCCTAAATGTCAGATGACACTATGTCATTGGGTTACAGGTTTTCCAGTTCTGGTCTTTGCTTTTACAAATCATTGTTTTTCAGGTGTTTTTGTCTGTTTTGTTTAGTTGAACTAAACCAGAATTACTAGTCCCACAATGCACTGACTTGTTGCATGAAAACTCAAGGCACTAAAATGGGTGTTCTGATACCATTGAGCCTTTTCATAAGCCTACAGTTGGCTCTGGTGCATTCCCATGACTCTGTTAGTGAGAGGGAGTACATCGCTCTAGGACAGTAAACAGCATCATCAAGTCTTGCAAAGGATCTAATCATCTTTATCATTAGCCACTTTTAAAACCTAACTGGACCAATAAAGATGATAATGTTATTACAGGATGAAGTGTCACAACCACACCGTATACTAAGACACTTTCCTTATGGACGTCAATTAGGGATTGCCAGGGGTCATAACTTCGACCGCTAGGCAAGCCATTGCTACCCCTGTCCATTTCTTTGTGAATCCATTTGCCATGGCAGTAAACACTAATAAAATTTCCTCACCTCTGACAACTATAAGAAATATGGACAATAAGTATTATGCACCTCTACTGCTGTCATCCTTCCATTTGCCTTAAAATTTGTAGTTGCATCATGCCTTCTAGGGCAGGGGTTTTGTGGAGTGTGTAGCAGCATTTTCTTACTGTTGTGCACATATGCAAGTACATGTGGGTCCAGGATGGGCACAGGAAGTAATTGGCCTGTTGTAAGTATTGTGGGCTTATAAACACGCCCACGTCACGCCCATCACTTTCACTCATTTGCTGGTTTGCCTTTCAAAAATTACTTGATGTTATTGGTAATTGCTTTATGTTTGTCCCGCCCAAGGCTGTTTTTGTCACGCCTTGCAGACTGCCCCTGTTACATGGATTATTGCATGATTGCTGATATACTTCAGCATGGCCAAACTATTCTTTTGTCTCTCCCCTTCGTGCTGCATACTGGCCATAGCACTCACAGCGCGAACAGGCACAACAGCGTGAACTCGATCAGCAGTATTAAAGCGCTGGTCATATTGTTCACAGTTATCTAATCGGAGTCATTTCTTGTGGCTCTCCCCTTAAAACACTTGAAATTAGTGAATGTTTTACAGAAAACAGAAATTCTCAAAGCAAAAGCAGCTCTCCCAGTACAGTGGGAGAGCTGATACTACAATATTCTCTGCACTCAGGAAAACTCTACCCATAATGCTTTGCACACATTCATTTTCACAACATTTTTACCCATAACTCAGCCTGTGGTGGTCCTCAGACAATAGGACCACCACCAGAATCTTCAGCACAACACATTCTTTCTGTCTAGTTCATCTGTGGGTCCCCACATGAGGTTAGTGAAGCCCCCAAAATAATCACCCTTCCCACCATTCAGTGTCGTCTTTTTAAGCATTCTCATGGTGTTTTTTTTTTTTTTTTTTTGCTTTTGCTGGGAGTAGCTTGTGTTTTAAGAGCTTTATTTGTAACATCATTGCAATAGGCCTGTTGCTCCTGAAAATATGTAACACACTATGTTCTCCAGGGGTTACATATATGGTTACTCTGCATTTTTTATTGTCATTTTCTTTTTGTATTACGTATTGCCTTTTGTTTTTGTGTGGCCATGTCCTGTAGGGGCTCAGTATATAGGTACATGACCATGGGCCAGATGTAGCAAAGGGTTTTACCCATTCTGTGTCAATGGGAAAATGTGTTCATACATATGGCCCCATGTTTCTTACAAATGCTATTTTCATTGTGGTGTCCTCTAGGGGCTGTTCTAAGCATTACAGTCATATCAACATATTAAAATATTCATGGCACATAAATTTGCCCCATAATGCTTTGCAGGGCATTACTTTTACAAAACATTTTGCACATAACTCAACATGTAGTGGTCCTAAGACAATGGGATCACCTTCAAAACATTGACCACAATAAGCTATCTCTGTAATCATCGCTGGGTCCCCACACTATGTTAGTGGGGGGTCTAAAACAATAACCCCTTCCACCATGCAATGTCTTTAAAAAAAAATCATGGTTAAAACTTTTGTTTTGTAGTTAGGAGAAGTTTTGTTTTAAAGGCCTTGTTTGTGATATTATTATAGTAGGCTTGCTAGCTTTAAAAACATTCTTTAAAGGCAGTTTTGAGTATTGCAACCTAAAACCAAAAGTTTATTTCTGATGAAAATGTAAATGATATTTGTATATGTTTTAATAAACACTCCTTATTACAATTATTACCATAATTCAGGCCAACTTAACATCCATATTACACTATGACTGTTTGAACACACTTGATATGTTTGAGTGACCCTTCTAGATTATTTCTCCTCTGTGGCTGTTTTGTGTCTTTTTTGGGGGAATTGTGTTATTCAGCAGCAACTCTGATGGTGGGGTGGTGCAAGTGGTATTCTATTGGAATTAGCATGGCAGATTTGAATTAGGATGCTAAATGGCAACATTTTCATTTTTTGCTGCAGATGGAGTAAGAAGGTTAATTGAAGTGCTTTAGCTATATGCATGGCCACTGGAATTACATGGAAGGAGAAGACTTAATTATGAGGCAGGGTTGACCAATTTATGTGGCAAGAAAGGTCCAGTTATGAATTTACAATGGCAATAGGTCTAACTCAAGCAAATGCGAGGCCTATTGCATTTCAAATGCCTGTTCTTCTTCTGCTCAATTGCAGATAGAGAGTGCGCCTCACACAGCCTGCTGTATTCTTCCCAGGCTCAGAATCAATGATTTGAAGCACTAGTGCCACTTTCTCTTGAGATAGTACAGACGGTGTCAACAATGACATTAAAGTAAGCATTGTGTATGCCCCTGCTACAACCAGACTCTGCAGTTCAGTCCTTTAAATCTGACACTCAGGGGCATATTTAAGAAAAGTGGCACAGCACATACATTCCTTGTGCCCTTTACCGCCCCCCTACTGCCACCATGTGTGCACCATATTTAAAATACGGCACATCATGGCGTAGGGTGGGGAGCAATAGCATCATTTTTTATAACGCTATTGATGTACTCTGCAGGAGAAGCGCCAACATTTTGCTGCTACTCCTTAAGAGTACTTAGGGGCCCATTGTAAACAATGGTATGCCGTCTTTTAACACCTGATCTGAGTAGGTATTAAAAGTGCCATATAAAATGGTGCAAGGAAATCCATTAGCCCTTTTTTTGCCCCCCCTTATGGGGGAAAGCCCTCTTTACATACATTATGCCTGGTGCAGGCATAAGGTAGCTCAAAGGGTTACAAGGTGGCACAATGCATGCATCGCACCACTTTTTAAATGTGCTTCTGGGATTTTGGCCATCTAACCATAGATACATTAGAGTAAAATAAATTATGCTAATGTGTTGGTAGATGGTGCTAGGGGCTCTTAAGTATTCCCCTCAGTCCCTGAGGTCCGTGCCGCACTGCTAATGAACATGCAAGAAGGCTGGGGCTGGAAAGCTCACATCAAGATAGGGGAAATATAACGTTATATTTTATTATTGTAGCAATTCTTAACAGTTCCATGATACCCAGACCAGGCCTGTCTCACAATTCCAAAGCAAAAATGAATGGAAGGAAAATGATTTTTAAAAAAATAATTGTGCTGAAAAGTCTTTTAGAGCTTAAATTGAACAGCTTTCTGCTTTTAAAACTATTATCCAAGCAGCCATACTCGACTACAGGTAATGCAAGCCTGCGTCAGATATTGTGCTTTACAATATTGTGTCAGAGGCCTGGCTGTGAAATAAGAAATGTGTGATGCGCTGTGTGATGTTGATAACATTCCTGGCGCCTTCTAGCAGAGATCGGTCCCTATTTTTAAATCCTTCACTTGATAGGCAACAGCACTGAGCAACTGATTTCTCAACAATGACCGTATTAATAACCTTTGAGGTAATTCATTTTAGAAATACAATCCCAATTCGCAGTTCTCTTGTTTCAGTTCACTTTGCATTCCCATAAAGTATTTGCTTTTTGCAGATGCTATGTTTCTGTAGTTTTGTTCTGAAATGTGGCTTTTGTGTGGTTCATACATTGAATTCTGCTATCTCTACGTGTGTTTGTGAAAGCTCTGGACAGAGTAAAAACTGAAGGCAGTGTTTCTCACGGTGCCTGTTGTAAAGTGTGGCGCAGCGCTGCATTAATGAACCACGCGTAGACCTTCTGGATTGCTGACACACTCGGAACTGCGTCACCGCAGCTCCTTCTTTATTTATAGCCTTGTGCTCCGTGCCCCTCCCGGACACGCCGAGCACGCTATTCAAGCACGGAGAGCCCGCATGCCTCTCCGCTCACTCTTTACATCCCCCCCATGTTTTACTCCACATGGACAGGGATTAACGAGATAAACTTAAGCGAACGATGAAAACATTATCACACGAAAAGCTTCAGAAATAAAATTGAAAGAATTATCCCAAATAACTAATAACTGAAAACACTACAACTTTGTTTCTTAACACCCTGAATCCTAGTATCGCTCACAGTGTCCACTTTAGACGGCTGGAGGTCGTTTCACACTGTCCACATCTTTCTTCCCACAGTGTGCTTGCACTAACAGACGACACTGACACTCACTTTCCAAGCAATCTATTCGACAGACAAAGTCTTTCAGCTGACTGCTCAGCACAGGATTAGGGCGTAGGTCATATCTCGCACTTCTAGTGTGCCCACCTCCATGTTCAGGAACACAACCAGGCCGGGTTTGCTCAATCATCGTTGGCTCAGTAACATCCTTCCCTTCTTCGGCCATTAGTGGTGAACCACGGGTTATGTCCTCTATTTCTCCTTCTTCACAAGTCGACTCCCTCAGACCAGCCCTCCTAAAATGTGATACATTTCGTGTCACTCTTTGTCTCCCTCTCGCTGCAGTTATCATTGATCCCTTTATGCCAATTATTTCCCATACCTCAGGCTCAAATGGTGTTCTGAACTTCCCTCCTCCTCGCCGACATCTCACTACCACTCGATCTCCTTTTGGAAACCCTCGATACTTCGCTCGCCGTTGGACACTCGCCGGCTGATTAGTAGCTTCTCGCTGTTTTTGAATGGCCTTTACGTCCAATACAGGAGGTTTCCATTTAGGACCTGAGGGAATACAATCACGTGGAGACACTTTGAACATCAAAGAGGAGGGAGCACAACCAGTGGTGCTATGAGGCGTTTGACGATAAGCACTCAAAAATTGATACAGACATTGTTCACTATTTTCCTTTTGCTCCACTCCAATCCTTAGAGCCCTGTTCAGAGTTCACATGAACCTTTCCACGTCCCCATTTGCCTGAGGCCAGAAAGGCATTATCTTACGATGACGAATTGCCAGACCATCAAGGTACGACCTAAACTCTTGCCCCTGGAAAGGAGGACCATTGTCAGTTCGAATTTCGTCAGGCAAACCGAACAAGGCAAACGTCTTTTGTAGAACTGGCCGTACATTTTCAAACGCCGTTGACGCTACAACTTCGACCACTGGGAATTTGGTATATGAATCAATCAGAACAGCAGTCAATCTCCCATCTGGGAAACTCCCAAAGTCCATGCTCACTTTAGCCCAGGGTTTCAGAGTGGCCGGTTCAGTCACCACTGGGCAACTCGGAGGCTCTATTGATGTGATGATGCAGGAATGACATCTCCCTACCATTTCATCAACCTGAGTATCCATACCCGGGAACCAGACTTTGGCACGTAATCTCGCTTTGGTTTTAGCAGCCCCTTGGTGCCCTTGATGAGCCAACTCGATCACTCTCGACCAGAGACATTGTGGAGGCACGATTCGCCTTCCCCTCAGAACCAACCCATCATTATCGGTAGACAGCTCATCACGCACCTTCCAGATACTCTGCATATCCACCTTCTGATCAGGGCAGGACATATGGGTCTTCTCTAGAAAATATTTCCACCTTTTGTGGTTTAATGCTTCTTTGACATAACTCAACATCACATCTTCCTGGGTAGCGCTTACAATGTCAGTTACGAGAAGATCATTAGGGCATGCCGACTGCACAACCATGCTGACAAAAACTTCAGTACTTTCTTCATCTTGTTCTTGATGAACATCAAACACCTTCGGAGAAGGGTGTCGAGACAGATAATCTGCAGGACTGTTCGCACCAGGCCGATAAACAACTGTGAACCTATAAGGTTGAAGTAGAACAGTCCATCGTTCAATTCTCGGAGGTGCAAGACGTGGGCTACCCGCAAACAATGAAACCAAAGGCTTGTGGTCAGCCACTACTTGAAACTCATGCCCATACAAGTACAGGTGGAAATGGCGGCACGCCCATCGAATGGCTAGAGCTTCACGCTCGATCTGCGCATACCGGGCTTCAACCGCCGACAACGCCCGACTGGCATATGCAACAGGGATCCACTCTTGATACCTCTGTTCCTGTAAGAGCACAGCTCCAAGCCCGACGGGGCTCGCATCCACCACCACTTCAGTTTTCCTACCGGGGTTTAAGTAAGCCATAGTCGCTTTATCCAGCAACGCATTTTTAATATCCATAAATGCCTGTTGCGCGTCCGGAGTCCAGTCCCAACGGTGTTGCTCTTTCGTGAGTCGTCGAAGAGGTTCAGACATGGTGGCAAGCTGTGGTATAAACCTTCCACAATATGTGGCCATCCCTAGAAAACTATGAACTTCAGTGGGATTTTGAGGAACAGGGGCTTGACGGATTGCTTCAGCCTTCCGTGGGTCCACTTGCAGACCATCTTTTGAAAATACATAGCCGAAAAACTCTACCGAGGTTTGATAAAAGGCACACTTTTTCTTGTGAAGTGTTAGCCCTGCTTCAGTCAACCGTTTCAACGTCGCCCTTAGATGACGATGATGCTCTTCTCTCGTCTTGGAGTGTATCAAGATATCATCACTTAAGTTAATTACTCCCGGTAATCCGGACAACGTTTCTCGAATCGCGTTCTGAAATACTTCGGCAGCTGAGGATACTCCAAAACTTAGTCTCTTGTACCTTCGTAGCCCCACATGTGTCGAGAAGGTAGTGATGTTCCTGCTTTCAGGGTCTAGTTCTAACTGATGATACCCCGCATTAAGATCCAATTTTGAGAACCACTGGGCCCCATTCAGATCCGCAATTATGTCATCCATAGTGGGGGTTATGTGCCTCTCTCTTCGGTTAGCCTTATTCGGCAGGCGCATGTCAACACAGAGGCGAATCGCTCCCGGCTGTTTAGGTTTCGGGCCGATCACCAACGGTGACACCCATGGCGTAGGCCCATCCACCTTTTCAATGACACCTTGTTCTTCCAACAACTGCAACTCTTTCTCAACAACAGGTCGTAGATGAAATGGCACCCGACGATGTCGTAGTGCCACAGGAATCACATTGTGGTCTATGTGCAACTTGATGCACGATGGCGATCTGGCTCCACCGGTGGCCTTTGCCTCCCCACAGCGGCCGACACCGCACCGCGTTTTCGTTTTTTTTTCGTCCAGCGGCCGACACTGCACCACGTTTCCACCGGTACCGGTACGTTGTTTCACCACTATACCACCCTATTTATTTTACTTATTTGTGGCGCGATGTCTCGCATCCCGCTCGTCGCCATTGTAAAGTGTGGCGCAGCGCTGCATTAATGAACCACGCGTAGACCTTCTGGATTGCTGACACACTCGGAACTGCGTCACCGCAGCTCCTTCTTTATTTATAGCCTTGTGCTCCGTGCCCCTCCCGGACACGCCGAGCACGCTATTCAAGCACAGAGAGCCCGCATGGCTCTCCGCTCACTCTTTACACCTGTCTGTGAATCATAAAAGTGTTGTGGTCACATGCCCATTCAATCGTTGGCTATTTTGCAGAATGACGGTTAGATATGGGCCAATTATAAACGTGGGAACGTCTGCGAAGGAGATGCACAGTTGTGCAAGCACCAAGGGAAAAGCAAAACGCAGTGCCAATAGGTGGACAGCTTATGTGCATGAGGGACACTAAAGTCGTGGAGATCAAAGTAAACAATACAGTCGGCGAAAGTGAAAATATGGTGCTGAAGAGGAACAAGATAACCTGAGATATTGAGATGAAAGGTAGGGAAAGACTGCTATTTGTTAACAGAGTGAAAGGCTGCAGAGGAGAGTGTGGGCTTGGGGAAATGGCGTGATTGGGACACTTCGAAGACCACTGCTCCTTCCCAAAGAGCTTAGTAATGTTTCACTGTGCCATATGTTCAGAACTGAAACAGTTTCACTTCTAATTATGCACACCAAGATAATTATTGTTACACATTTTTTATACTGCTAACAAGCATTGGCAAAGGCAATAGTTCTGTCTTGTTTTAGGTATAGTTCCATTATCGTCTCATGTGTCTGAATGGAATGACAGAAAACTCACCGACAGTCCTCAAGTTACTAGGCAGCACTGTGTGAAGCACATGATTTTATTTCACATATTTTAAGTCACATTCTCAGAAAGTACTTAGGGGCATATTTATACTTTTTGATGCAAAACTGCACTAACGCAGTTTTGCATCAAAATGTTTTGCAATGGCTTGCACAGTTCTTGAGTGCCAGCTGGGCACCATATTTATGGAATGGTGCAAGCTGGTGCAAATGGTAGGGTAGCATAAAAAAAAAAAACGTTACCGGGGTGGGGATGGTGGTATGGAAGAAGGGGGATTAGTACCAAAAAATGACGTTTGGCAGGTTAGAATAAAAAAACTTACTCTAACCAGCCTCGTGTCATTTTCAGATGCAAAACCATCCATACCACATGACTCCTGTCTTAGAAAAGCCAGCAGTGACGCCCACCACCCCACTGGCCAGCACAGGGGACCAGTGTCCCCTAGGCATGGCCAGCACAGAGCCCCCACTGGCACTTAAAAGAAAATACTTACCTGTACTTACATATACTTACCTGGGATGGGGGCCCCCCATCCTTAGCTGTCCCTCTGGTGTGGGTGGGGGTGTCCCTATGGCTTGGGGAGGGCACCTATGGGCTTATTCCATGGTTTTCCACCATGGAAATAGGCCTACAGGTTCCCTAACGCCTGCTCTGACCCAGGTGTTAAATATTATTTGACCCCTCGTCCCCCGTGCGTAATTTTAGCATGGGGATAAATATGGCGCTAAGGCCATAGAGTCATTTTTTGCACTGGAACACCTACTTTGCATCTCATTGACGCAAGGTAGGTTTCCACGTCCAAAAAATTACGTTAACTCCATAACTTTGGCGCTAGATATGTCTAGTGCCAAAGTATAAATATGGAGTTTGTTTTGCACCGAATTTACATTAAGAAAATGATGCAAATTCAGTGCAAAACAAGTAAATCTATGCCCCTTAGTTACACTTCTTTGGCCATGGCCCTGTTAAGGACCCTCCACCTTTTTCAGCCCACATAAAGCACTGCCTGCTAGTACACTTGCACAGCGGACACATATTGTATGATGTGGGTTCACCTAAAGAAGTGCTCTCTGTAGGAGCAGTGGACGGTATGTAAATGGTGGTAATTGCTCTTCGACCTTTATTACATATTGTTCATTATGTAACACATTTGATATTGGGTGCTTTTAATCTAGCCAGCATATTTTCCATTGTTGTTCACTATCTAAAAGATTCTTAACCAATGCTGTGTTATGTAAACTCTGTGTATGAATATACTGTCTGATATCAACAACATATGAGAGAGCGTTTTCAATAGGCTTTGAACTGAAATATGTTTGTTTATAGAGCACCTAATTTGTGTCTGCTGTAGGTTTTCCAGTACCTGTGTGTGATATAATTAACCAAAGGTCCAATGCGTCTCTTCCTGTGATAGCACCACGCCAAAAGATTGTGCAATGCCACTTCTTGTGATGTCATTCAGGTCCAATGTCACATGATATCACTTCCTGTGATGTTACCAGGTCAAATGTTGTGTGAGACCACTTCCTGTGACATCATGGTGTTCAAAGGGCATATGATGTCACTTCCACTACCAGACGTCCATGAATTTTCTACAACCATCTTCATAAGAAGTGGCTTCGAGGGACTTGAGTATGCCAGCAAGGTCAGGGAGAGAGAGGGTTTTGAAGGCTGGCCATTGTGTAATTCTACAGGAAGGAGTGGGTGTGAGAAGTGAAGCAGGTTTAGTGTCATTAATGAGCTTTCAGACTTTCTACATTTTTTTTCACAGAAAATAGGTTGCATGCTTTTTGGAGTGGGGAAGTGGTGGAGCTGGAAGAGGGTTGATGCAGTGCTTGGTTGTCTTGATCAGCATTCTGCTTCTGTTGGTGGCTTCATTGATGATTTTGGCATAGTACTTCACTTTGGCTGATGTGATTAGCTATCTGTGTGTTGAGTGGAAGGACTGAAGTCTGGCCAGAGAGGAAGACAGCCGCAGTCTAGCAAGCTCTGAACCACTTGATCACAACCCCTGTCCATCCACGCTTGGGGGAGCCTGAGTGTCCGAAAAGAGGTCTCCCAGTGCAGAGAAGTGTAGGCATAGTTAACAACAGCTGTTTCAGGGCAGTAGACACTGTGGTGAAGCTGACAGTGGCTGATCTGTTGGAGGCTGAGTAACACTAAGATGGTGGCAAAGGCCATTAGGGACCTGCCAACGGACTGACAGTGGGTCTGTAAGAGTCTGCCTTATGACCAAGGCCCTTAGGGAGCTGCCAATGGACTGACAGTGGGTCTGTAAGAGTCTGCCTTATGGAGCCTGAGCATTGATGGGCTCTAGGGATACCTAGCCCAAGATGCGGAGGTCCAGAATGCAACGGACTGTTGTGGGTGGGCCATCAGCTGGTGAAAGGGACATTTGAAGAGTGGGCTGGTGAATGAGGTACAGGGGAGATAGCCACAGGCAGATTTCTAAGGAATGATGGTGTGCTTCCGGGAGGAATGATGGGGTGTCTGACCTAAGTGGGCAGTGATCAGGCTACTGTAACCAAGATAATAAAGAGAGGGAGCTGCACTACTGCAGATAGCACACCAGCTGTTACTCAAGATGCAGTGCATGCATAGATGATGGTGAATCTAGGACTGGGGCCATGGGTTCGGCTCATAGTGCATTGTAGCGGGTCTTACTGGTTGTGCTGTGGAGCTGGGATGAAGCATGCCCGAGATTAACATGTTGGTGGATGGCAGAGTATTTCTGCTCCATTGGTGTTCAGCAGAGGCCCTGCATGTATTGCTCTATACACTGAGAATGATACCCTGCAGGGGAGCGCACCACTTTGCAGGCTTTGGGTATACTTGTGGGAGCCCTATCCAGATGTTGTACATTTTAACCCACCAACAAGAGCTCAACAACTGCAGGAGTGGATGTAGGGGAGTGTGAGCATACTCGACTTAAGGGCAGGCTAACCATCTCTCTTGGTTGTCATGATATCGAGGGAAATGAGGTACTGGAGCAGTGAGGTTCTGAAACAGTGCAGCCGCTATGCCACTGGCATACTCACGCTATGGGCAATACAAGAGCTGTTTGAGAAACAATTGGAAGAGGGAGATCTGATCCAGACAACACTCCACCCTCTGCGGACGAGCCTACTGCACTTTCCACACCAATGTCTTTGCAAGGTATCAATAAGTTCTTAAAAGTAAAATAGATAAGATGCTTATCAATTTAGGCATTTTACAGAATGAACACCACAAACTGGCTACAAAGGTCAACATTAATGATAAGGTCATAGATAAAGTGTGTCCCATGGTGCCATTGATGCTGGGTCAATTGAAGGAACTGACTAGGAAAGTGAAACTGCTGGATAAGAGAGAAGAAAACACTCCTCTACTATTGGGACAGAGATTAATTCTGCAGAAATCTTGGGTGTCCCTATCAAGTTGAAAATGCTTCGAAAGCAATCTTCCTGGATTACACTATGGCGGTGCAAAGACACAGGGCAATTTAAAAGTTAAAAGCGACCTGAGGGACAGTGGCCCAAAATACATGTTTCAATTTGTGACGAAACACAAGGTCATAATGGTCAGAACACCATGTTTTTTGAGGACCCCATAAGTGGTTGGGACTGGTTCAAGAAGCAGAGACTGGGCACTGACACAGCAGATTAGAGGGCACCACCACTTCCCAAAAGACTATGATGGAGATGAAGAGGCACTCTAGGTGAGAGTCGTCTGACCAAAAGCCAACTTGATAGAGAAAGCTGGGACAATCAATAACAGTGCTTGGATTTTGTGGTGAACACATGCTTATATTTGATATTTGAGGTATAACGGTGTTTCCCTGTGCTAGCCGCTACACACACAGTACTTTGTAAGATACTCACTTGTGGGAGGGCCTTGGGTCCAATGGATCCAACTGTAATCCATGGAAGGGGGAGGATTGGGCGTAGGAGATGCAAATTTTACTAACTAGCCAGCCTCCAAACTCCCTTGTCTATGCGTCAAGGGGGAAGTATCCTTTGATTTAACTATTGGGGTGTGGGGACTTCTTTCACCTCCATTCCTTGCTTGTTAGTTTTGGACAGATGGCCCTTGCCATTATGACTGGAGATGTGAGAGTTTTGGATTCATTAAAGTGTGCACACTTCCTACCATGTTTCAAATGACTAATTTAGTACAAGTGTGCATCTACTAATACATGCACAAGCTGTTGTTGATATGGTATGGACCAAAATCCCATTGCACCAACTAATTGCACACTTCTGACCTAGAACGTGAGGGACATTGAGATGGCCTGCAAATGTTACAAAATAGTTGTCTATCTGCTGTGTAGAGCAGTGGAAGAGGCATTCTGCAGGAAACCCAATAACCGAAGGAGAGGTGGTTAATTTGAGAAGATTATGAAGGGGCCAACTCGATGACTGTGCATGTAGACAGATAGGGGAAATATGTGCTACTGCATGTGAAGTTGAATGGGCTTTCAAACCATTAGGTAGCATCTATGTGTCAAATACTGGCCAGATTCATTTTTTGGACTGTCTGACTCTACTTCTGCTGTGAGAAGTGCAGGTCCAGCACATTTTTTTTTTGGGGGGGGGAATTATAACTGGATAGCAGATGTGACCTTGGATAGCTCAGTACACCCAGTAGGTGATGCTCCAACGTCCAAAACTAGCAGCTGATTTTCAAGACTAGATGAGGAAGTATGGTCTTGGGACCATATGAAGAGTGAGAAATATGTAACTGAAAGGGTATTCTAGTTACTCCCTAGTTTATGATCTGTATATCTGTTTGGACTATGCTCTATGCGTATGACAACTAATGTTGTACAGAAGATCATTTGAGTTATTGTCATCTCATAAACCATTACTTTTAACAATTGAATTGGGGTAGACAGCTGACCCCAATAGCGAGTTGGAAGCTCCTGATATCTTACTTGCTAGAAATTCCTTTCCAGGACCCTCAGGGAAATATGGTTGGGGAATATTTTCAAGTATATGCTCATACACTGGCACATACCCATACAGAATGGCTTGCCTTTAACATACTGGTGAGAGGGTTACTATATAGGGCAGGTGAGATAAGTTAAGACTGAAGACACCATAGACTAGTTCTTGAACAGAGCGCAGGTGGAGCAGGTGACAAGGAAAAACAATGAGAGTTGGACGGGGTCGGATAAAGGAGCATGAAATTAAGAAAGCCATCCAGGCCCTATTGAAAGGAAAGAAACTGTAGACAGAAAGGCTAACAGTAGAATTTTACTGAGCGTACATGGCTCAGCTGATCCCTAGATTGGATGAAATGTATGTAGCAGCAAGGTAAAGAGGATATTTACCAGCCACATCTAGTGTATGTGAAGTTTGAACTGGCATTGCTTCTGGATGGGGAGCCAATGAATCTCTCTGAGGAGTAGTGTGGTGTACGCTCAGCGCCAGAGGTCGAGGATGAGTCTGGCAGTGGCATTTTGATGGTTTGAAGTCAATGAAGAAGAGGAGTTCGGATGACAGCGTAAAGTGTATTTCCGAAGTCCAATCTGCTTGTGATTAGGGCCTGTTTGATGGTGCATTTGGTGTACAGTGGAAGCCACTTAAAGATTTTATATAACATGAGAAGGGTATAGAAGCATGAGGAGGTGGCTGCATTGACCTGCAACTTCATGATGAGCTGATGTACAGGATAAGGCCTAGGTTCCTATCATGGTCATTTGGGGTGGGTGTGGGTCCAAGATCTGTGGGCCACCAGATGGAATACCAAGGTGAGCTCTTAGTCTCAAAGGTTGAACTTCAGTTTTGTCGGTGCTGAGCCTGCAGCAGTTTACTTCCATCCAACTGGCCATGCTGGTCATGAATTATTTAAAATTTGTCTGGGTGGTGATGGTGTTGTTTGAGAGGGAAAAAATGAGCTAGATGTCATCGGCATAGGAGATGATGTTGATGAAGTGGGATCTGATGATGTTTGCCAGAGAAGTCATGTATATTTTCAAAAGTGTGGTGCTGAGTGATGATCCCTTTGGCACTCCGCAGATGAGGTCCTTGAGTTCTGATGTGAACAGCAAGAAGCCTCACTCCTGTTCTTCCGGAGAGGAAAGAAGCTATCCATTTGAGTGCTGGTACTTGTATTCCAGCTGTATGTAGCCTGTGGATGAGTGTATGGTGGAAGCCAGTGTCAAAGGCAGAGGAGAGGTCAAGGAGGATGGTTATGGGGTCTGTTCATGCTTGAGGATGGTGCGTATGTCGTAAGTTGCAGCCATGAGGGCTGTTTCGTTGTTGTAGTTTTTTTCAGAATCCTGATTGGAAGTCATCCAGGAGTATGTGTCAATGTAGGTGGTCTGAGAGTTGTCTGTTGATGGTCTTCTTGAAGACTCTGGCTGGGAAAGGGAGCTGCCAGATAAGTCAGTAGTAGCTGAGTACTTCAAAATCTCCCTATGCCCCATTGTGATGTCAGTTTATCAGAACTCTTTTTCAGAGGGCCACATGGCCTGCAGGGGTTAATGGGCCCAACTAAGGTGGTTGAAGCTTTTTAGTCCCAATGTCCAGGAGCCTTACCTACTACAGATACCGTTCAACTGGGCCAAGTACTCCTTCAGTACTTGACTATCAGGGGTAGCGGTTATTGATCAGTCAAGGCTCCCTCCCGGAGATGTAGATACTGACCAGTAGACAGGACTCACAACTCTAAGTGCAAACAGTACGAACCGAACAATAAATCAATGTCTAGCCACATACTTGCTTTTATAAGGAAAGGTATTACTTTATTTCTAACTTCACACATGCAAAGAAATCTGTCAATCAAAAGTTACAACACAATCCCCCTTGAATTTGTGGCTCAAGTACTTGATTGGCAAATCCTTGTCCCACCCTCCGTCGTGTAAAGTATTTGGGGTTATTCCCCATTCACTGGTGGCCTAATGCAGGGAATGCACACTAAAAGGCCATGCTCAAGAATTCCCATTGAATCTTCAGGATTTTAGTCAAGAGTATCTATGCTGCTGCAGCACCTTCAACAGCGAGTCTCCTGAGGCCCACAGGCCCAGTTCGAGACTTACATGCTCCGGCAGCAAGGAAGCATTCGTCATTGTCTAGAGCACCCTGAGAGTGGGCACTCACCAGATCAGATCCTGCTCAGAGAAGTCAGGCTGCTGATGATGGTACATGCAACAGCATCAGATGGGTGCAGACTCATCTCTGCAGTAGTGTGGCCAGCTCGCCCTAGCATTCAGAGCAGTTTCCAGTTCACAGAGAAGCAATAAATCAAGTTGTTCCCAGCGGGGGAATTTAATTACTTGGCTCCTGTCTTGGGTAATGCAAGGGCATGTCATCATCTTCAAGGTCCTCCTGGTGCTCGGGGTTAGTCAGGGTAGATCTCTTGGTGTAGCTAGACCCACTGGTCACAGCCTCACTCTAGTCCCCTGGGATGGCCCAAAGTCTGGTGATTTTGACCTGGCAGGCCCTTTTAGCACATGCAGTTGCCGTGGTACCTTCCAGACGTAAAGTAGACTCCTCAGATGCAAATGCCCACACCACGGTAGCCCCCCTGGCATACAGGGTTGTGACTCAGGCACTCACCTGTCCTAGCTTGCTGGTCACACAACCACTTCAAGGGTGGCCCCTCTTACATTCTGAATCATCATCGCAATCAGGCTCTGTGAAATTAGTGCCCTCCGCTTTTCACACGCAAAACTGTTCAAAGCAGCAATTCGTGCCAGATGCTACTCCCCTCCTCCTGAATCCCTTTTTACTTGAATCATTAAACACATCCTACCTAAATCCTTTTGTTTCTGCAGATCTGTTTGTTAATTTATAAAGCTCCAAAAGTCCACCTGGTGTAAACGCTGTGTGAACCAAAACGGAACACACATTTTCAGTCATAATTTGGCTGTACTGCATTAAAAAGTCACCTCTTTTAGTACAAGAAGTATGTGCAGAAATATAATTAAGCTAACTACATCACTTGGTATTTCATTGTCACCAGTAGAGCGGGTCTGTATATAATATGTTTGTATCATTTATATATTTGTCTACATTTATTAATGACTTCAATTACTTCTTTCATCCCCGAGTCTTATGGTGTTTTATGTGCTATGTGTTGCTATGTTATCTGTTTCTGGTAACAATGCTGTTAACTCAATACATACTGAAAATACTTGCTGCTGTCTGTGGTGTGTGAGCGGGGAGGGGGTGTTGTTTAATAGACGGCTGCCCTGCTGTTGTCGGTAGCAATCCCTGCTCTAGTTGCATGAAAAGTTTGGACTCATTCTGCACGTGCGAAATTTCTACTGGAATTATGTGGAACCTGTTATCTGTGTGAAAGAAGCTTGCGCTGCTCTTTCCCATAAAGTACCTGGCGTTGTGATTTTATGAAAGTTTGGAAAAACCTTTACACTACATTAACACCCAAACCATTGTCTTTGCAACAACTGGTTTCTGTAGACAGAAAGGCTAAGCATAACCAAATAGATGGCTTGCACTCTGAGCTAGATGGGGAATTTAGGAGCGTTGGCAATAAATTGTTCGTAATTGTTAACTGACACGAAGTGAACAGAGAAAGCCATTTCGAATCATTATTCACGAGGAGGGGATGAAAGATGGAGGAAGGTATCCTGAGGCAAAAATAAAATGAATGATGGGCTGAACCACCGCCCCCCATATCCATCTGCTGCACGCTCCGGGCCACACTCGCACCCACTGTCTGTTTGGAAAAATGTTAGCAGGTATACTGACGACATGTTGACATCCTAAGGTGAAGTCTGTGTCAAATTATGTTTCTTTCACTTGCGGACGATTCAATGAGCGCTTCCAATGTTTCTGCTTTCTCCCAGAACGAGCTTGAACGTCAATTCACCAAAATGCCAGGGATAGCGGAGGTGACATCACACGCCACTTAACCTTTACCTTCACATACTCACACATATATACACATACAAACACTCGTTCTCACATAAGCACACTCTCACCCGCAAGTGCGCACACAACATATATTTAAAATTATTTTTTCTTACCTCAGCTGCTAGGGAGAGCCACATTCCGAGAAAATTATAATTCATTCTTTATTACACTAGTGGTGAATAATAACATATCATTCATTATTAGTGTAGTAAAGAATTGACAAGCACATGGAAAGTGGGGCTGTCCTTGTGTGCCTGGGACTGATTTTGCCACCTCTGACTCCAATGGTCGCAAGGGGCAAGCCAGAGGTCGCAGGTGCGACCCCTGGCGACTACTAAATGACGTCCATGAGAATGAGTACTGTAAATTCCTTTATCTCCTCTAGTTTCAAAGCTCACAAAGAAGATTTCCTTGACACCATCATATAGGGTGCAAACATTGCAACGTATTCAAAATGCAGCTGCATGAGTCTTTCTTGAGTTAAATAAAGAGAGCATGCTCACTGATGTTCGACAACCAAAACGCCAGCGGTAGCAGAAGTGGCTTAATGCACTGTCTGATCACAGGCCTGACCTCCTATTTGCTGCTAGGGATGTGGAAGAAGGGAAAGGATTGGCAATTAATGAATGAAAGAGTTTTCCTGGAGCATAGATTGCATTCTACTCTGGGCCCCTATTCAGGAGCATATTTTAACGGGGGCATGGGCTCTTATACTTTTTCCAAGTTTGGTGTACAGTAGTTCTCTAACGCCATTTGCTGAAGTTGAATTTCTTCCGAAATCTGGTCTTGCATAAAAAAAGCAGGGGTGGTGGAACTCCCAGAGTTTCACGTCACAGAATTCCACAGAGTTAGATAAAAAATCTGCAAGCTTCCATGGAGTTCTGTGAGCAGGTGGAATTGGGCATGCCAAGCTGCTGGTGCTGATTTTTAGTGCCGAGAACCTCTTTTGTGCTGTAAAACCAGGACAAACGGCATGCCAGAGGGTGCTGCTTCTTTCTGCTCAAGTCGATTTTTACTTGAGCAGCAGCTTTCTTAAAGCCGTCTGCCATGACCGTCTTCATTGAGAAATCTTGCCGGGAGGTGTATTAGTGCCTGAAAATTGTGCTAGGGGATGCAAATACTCACTTGTGCTCACCAACTTAACGATGGGGAGCCGCACGAGAAAATACTCTGCCAAGCAGCGGTTAATAGAGTTTTGTCAGAACTCCGCATTCCAAACAGAACGCAGAGTGGGCAAAACTCTTCCAGCGACCAGAATTTTTCGCTCAACCCTAAAAAACACTCACAGTTGAGAGTGTCTCCACGGCTCAATGGTTACTGCTCTGAGCTCCATCCCGGAAGCTCAAGTTTTCTTGTGCTGAAGGAGAGGTAGGAAGGGCAGCATAATAAAATACAGCTAATGAGATACCATATAAAGATAACAATATTATCAGTTAATATTTTTAATAGGCTCTGTTGAATGTGTATAAACTGATGATTAAGAAACCTATTTATTTGTATAGCACTGGAATCCATTTTGTATCAATGTGTATTAAAACATCAAGTTAACTATAACATTGAAAACTGTAGATAATTTGCCTTTAACTGTAAATGTGCTGCATGATCTGCCTTTCCTTTCTGCATAATATGCCTTTCTTTATCACAGAATTAATTTAACTTTGCCACTTAATTTCGGTCTCTACTCCAACAAGTACAGTGGCCATGGTGTTAATGCAACATGTAAGACTCTGATCTGCTGCACATGTTAAACTAATTGTTTAAAAAGTAATCAAAATACACAAGGTGCCAAGGCAACTTTCTTCTGCTTCAGGCTGACTTCGTCTTGCCCGTGTCTGTCTCCTACTTTTTTCCTTGTTAGATGCTCGTTCTACCCTTGACCTGGTAACTGCTCTTTCTTGTTTTTGGCATCTGTTCTACCTGCCCCCTGTCTCTGTTTAACTGCTCCTGTCTGCATCCTTTGTTCCTCTTAACTGCCCCTTTTGCAGCTTGTGAGAAAGTAGCCTCTTTCTAGCCTTGTTACCCCCACTTTTGGCCTGTTTGTGAGTGTATGTCAGGGTGTTTTCACTGTCTCACTGGGATCCTGCCAGCCAGGGCCCAGTGCTCATAGTGAAAACCCTATGTTTTCAGTATGTTTGTTATGTGTCACTGGGACCCTGCTATCCAGGACCCCAGTGCTCATAAGTTTGTGGCCTATATGTATGTGTTCCCTGTGTGGTGCCTAACTGTCTCACTGAGGCTCTGCTAACCAGAACCTCAGTGGTTATGCTCTCTCATTTCTTTCAAATTGTCACTAACAGGCTAGTGACCAATTTTACCAATTTACATTGGCTTACTGGAACACCCTTATAGTTCCCTAGTATATGGTACTGAGGTACCCAGGGTATTGGGGTTCCAGGAGATCCCTATGGGCTGCAGCATTTCTTTTGCCACCCATAGGGAGCTCTGACAATTCTTACACAGGCCTGCCACTGCAGGCTGAGTGAAATAACGTCCACGTTATTTCACAGCCATTTTACACTGCACTTAAGTAACTTATAAGTCACCTATATGTCTAACCTTTACCTGGTAAAGGTTAGGTGCAAAGTTACTTAGTGTGAGGGCACCCTGGCACTAGCCAAGGTGCCCCCACATTGTTCAGAGCCAATTCCCTGAACTTTGTGAGTGCGGGGACACCATTACACGCGTGCACTACATATAGGTCACTACCTATATGTGGCTTCACAATGGTAACTCCGAATATGGCCATGTAACATGTCTATGATCATGGAATTGCCCCCTCTATGCCATCCTGGCATAGTTGGCACAATCCCATGATCCCAGTGGTCTGTAGCACAGACCCTGGTACTGCCAAACTGCCCTTCCTGGGGTTTCACTGCAGCTGCTGCCAACCCCTCAGACAGGCATCTGCCCTCCTGGGGTCCAGCCAGGCCTGGCCCAGGATGGCAGAACAAAGGACTTCCTCTGAGAGAGGGTGTTACACCCTCTCCCTTTGGAAAATGGTGTGAAGGCAGGGGAAGAGTAGCCTCCCCCAGCCTCTGGAAATGCTTTCTTGGGCACAGATGTGCCCAATTCTGCATAAGCCAGTCTACACCGGTTCAGGGGACCCCTTAGCCCTGCTCTGGCGCGAAACTGGACAAAGGAAAGGGGAGTGACCACTCCCCTGACCTGCACCTCCCCTGGGAGGTGTCCAGAGCTCCTCCAGTGTGCTCCAGACCTCTGCCATCTTGGAAACAGAGGTGCTGCTGGCACACTGGACTGCTCTGAGTGGCCAGTGCCACCAGGTGACGTCAGAGACTCCTTCTGATAGGCTCCTTCAGGTGTTGCTAGCCTATCCTCTCTCCTAGGTAGCCAAACCCTCTTTTCTGGCTATTTAGGGTCTCTGTCTCTGGGGAAACTTTAGATAACGAATGCAAGAGCTCATCCGAGTTCCTCTGCATCTCTCTCTTCACCTTATGCCAAGGAATCGACTGCTGACCGCGCTGGAAGCCTGCAAACCTGCAACATAGTAGCAAAGACGACTACTGCAACTCTGTAACGCTGATCCTGCCGCCTTCTCTACTGTTTTCCTGGTGGTGCATGCTGTGGGGGTAGTCTGCCTCCTCTCTGCACTAGAAGCTCCGAAGAAATCTCCCGTGGGTCGACGGAATCTTCCCCCTGCAACCGCAGGCACCAAAAAGCTGCATTACCGGTCCCTTGGGTCTCCTCTCAGCACGACGAGCGAGGTCCCTCGAATCCAGCAACTCTATCCAAGTGGCCCCCACAGTCCAGTGACTCTTCAGTCCAAGTTTGGTGGAGGTAAGTCCTTGCCTCACCTCGCTAGACTGCATTGCTGGGAACCACGACTTTTGCAGCTACTCCGGCCTCCGTGCACATCCGGCGGGAATCCTTTGTGCACAGTCCAGCCTGGATCCACGGCACTCTAACCTGCATTGCACGACCTCCTAAATTGTTCTCCGGCGACGTGGGACTTCCTTGTGCGACTTCGGGTGAGCACCATTTCACGCATCCTCGTAGTGCCTGTTTCTGGCACTTCTCTGGGTGCTACCTGCTGCTGAGAGGGCTTTTTGTCTTTCTCGACGTCCCCTCTCTCTCCTGGTCCAATTTGCGACCTCCTGGTCCCTCCAGGGCCACAGCAGCGTCCAAAAATGCTAACCGCACGATTTGCAGCTAGCAAGGCTTGTTGGCATTCTTTCGGTGGAAAAACACTTCTGCACGACTTTCCACGACGAGTGGGATCCGTCCTCCAAAGGAGAAGTCTCTAGCCCTTTTCGTTCCTGCAGAAACCTCAGCTTCTTCTGTCCAGTAGAAGCTTCTTTGCACCCGCAGCTGGCATTTCCTGGGCATCTGCCCATCTCCGACTTGCTTGTGACTTTTGGACTTGGTCCCCTTGTTCCACAGGTACCCTAGATTGGAAGTCCACAGTTGTTGCATTGTTGGTTTGTGTCTTTCCTGCATTATTCCTCTAACACGTCTTCTTTGTCCTTAGGGGAACTTTAGTGCACTTTGCACTCACTTTTCAGGGTCTTGGGGAGGGTTATTTTTCTAACTCTCTCTATTTTCTAATAGTCCCAGCGACCCTCTACAAGGTCACATAGGTTTGGGGTCCATTCGTGGTTCGCATTCCACTTTTGGAGTATATGGTTTTTGTTGCCCCTATCCCTATGTTTCCCCATTGCATCCTATTGTAACTATACATTGTTTGCACTATTTTCTAAGACTATACTGCATATTTTTGCTATTGTGTATATATATCTTGTGTATATTTCCTATCCTCTCACTGAGGGTACACTCTAAGATACTTTGGCATATTGTCATAAAAAATAAAGTACCTTTATTTTTAGTATAACTGTGTATTGTGTTTTCTTATGATATTGTGCAAGTGACACTTGTGGTACTGTAGTAGCTTCACACGTCTCCTAGTTCAGCCTAAGCTGCTCTGCTAAGCTACCATTATCTATCAGCCTAAGCTGCTAGACACCCTATACACTAATAAGGGATAACTGGGCCTGGTGCAAGGTGCAAGTACCCCTTGGTACTCACTACAAGCCAGTCCAGCCTCCTACACAGCTTTTAGTGCTTTATTTGCACCTTGCTGTCTTCTGTCAGTTTTTGCCCCAGGCTTGTTCTGCTGATTGCATTTTCCCACCTTGCTGCTCTTCCCAGATTTTCCAGCTCTGCCCTCCAGGACCTTCCTGCTTTGCTGAGCTTGCCCACAGACCCTGTGCTCTTCCCACTTTCCAAGGCTCTCCTTAATGTAGGTTGCAGTGTGGCCATATAGTTGGCATGTGTTGCAGGTGGCCACCGGTACACTGAAGATGCCCCAAAGGTACACCTATCTGCACCCATCTGCTCCTGAACCAGAACCAGCACCAGGAACCCTGCTCCTCCTACAACTACACCACTGATGAACTCAACCTGCTCAACCCTGGATGCCACTAAGAATGTTACTGCCAAGCTGCACCTCAGTCCATTGTGGGCCTCTTTTCCTGCTCGGACTGCCACTTCACTTGCCTCCATTAACCCATTTCCACTGCCCACACAGACCGCCCCCACACCAAGTCAGAACTCAAGACCTGCAATCACACAGCATTACACACCCACTCTGCACAACAACACTCACTCACATGCATGCTCCTCAACAGACACTCAGTCCGCAAGCATGCCACTGTTATTTGGGACCTCCTCTTCCTCACCGGCACCTGGCTCAAACCCATATAAGCACCAGACATCTCCACAACCATTTCTACTGGATGCAAAATCCTGCACCAGGACCAACATCATAAACCAGTAGGATGACTCGCTGTCATCCACAGAGACACCATCAAGTTTACTTCTTACACTCACTCAGAAGCCACTTTTAGGGAACCCATGCACTTCAAGCTTCAGACAGACAGTGTCACAGACACCGTCACCTACAGGCCCCCAGGATCTTGCACTCACTTCAGCAACCTCCTTACTGACCTCACCGCACCCCTTGCCAGGGACATCAAAGTCTTCCTACTCCTAGGTGATCTCTACTCTAATCTCAACGGCCCCATGGACTCTGAGTCCAGGGACACGCTCAAACATCTACAGAACTTCAACCTCACCCAGCTTGTACAAGGCCCTACCCACATCGCCAGACACACCCTAGACCTCATCTTCTCCTCCATCGACAAGGTTAAATTCAGCCATGTCACCCCACTCACATGGACGGACCACTCCACTTCCACATAACAGGGCCATCAACCACCCCTACAGACCACTAGGAAATCTAGCAACACTCGAGGCCACAATGGAAGAAAGTTACAGAAATGAAATGGCTCAACGCCCTCCAACTAAACTACCCCGACCCCACCAATGACCTAATCAGAGACACAAACAACTTCACTAACTGGATCACCACCTGCGCCAATACCCTTGCCAACCTGAGATACACCAAACTCAGATGATCAAACAAACAAACAAGCTTGTACAACACTGATCACAGAGAATCCAAGAGAGATTGCAAACAACTCAAAAGGAAATAGAAAACCATCTGAAGAATCACAGCAGGAAACATCTACAGTACTGCACTAAGATACTATCACTATCAAGTAAAAGAGACCAAGAACATGGCCATGACCCTGATAATTAAATCTAGCTCCAACAACAGCAAGGAACTTTTTGCCATTGTCATGAAATTCACCAACCAAACAGCCACAATACAAGCCATCACCCCTACACAAAGACTTGATAAGAACCTTTCCAACTTCTTCCACAAAAAAATCACCAAGATCCTCAGCAACTTTGAAACACAGCCCCTGCCCTCACTATACCTACAACCTGGGAAGAGCCACGATCAGCACTGCACTCACTGCCATCATCATCTCCCTCAGACAGCCACTGTCCCAGATAGCTGGAAAAACATAAGATTTTCAGTGGTTGGAGATAGGTTGTAGTTGGCATGTCACATGTTTCATCTAGGGTTTAGAACAAAAGGATTGGCTGTGGCATATAGAGGAAGGGTGTTTTCAATTTCTTCATCAGCACTTTGCATAAGAGCCGGTTTGTGGCATATAGCCAGTTATCATGATGTCAGGAAAGGGAGGTGCAAGTCCATCTGGAGAGATTGCAGAAAGTGCATATGGTGAAGATGAGAGAGGTTATGCACTTGGGTAGGCCTCTGGGTGTCTGTTTAAATAAGAACATTTTCTTAGAACTAGTGTGTTTTTTGGGGTCTGGAAGATGTGGACTGAGAAATGGGAGCCCAGACACAAACAACAGCAGTGAAAAATTACGTCATACATATAAGACAGAACAGCACTAGCAGAAGCAAGTTCTCACAAATCCAAAGCTGCAGGCCAAGCTTCCGTAACTCACACAGAATAAACATGGTCTCATACACAAAATACCTTCCCTTCTAGTGCTTCTCTCCACATTCAATGTGATCACATGTGGAGGTGGAAGGGTACTTAGGAGGGAAAGAGAGTTTCCATTCCATCCCTTCCCAAAAAAAGGAACCGATAGCCTTCAGGATGCAGTCTGGTCTTATGGGAGCCACACCAACTGTCCACTCAAAGGAGGACAGGGTGGTTGTGATGGAGAGATTTCTCTCAAACACTTAGAGCACAGGCAGCAAAAGTACAATCTTAACTACTACTGAAAACCCTCCCAAGCCCAATGCTACCCTTTGACATCTGAGTCAGAGCACATCTGAAGCATGTGGGTTCCTGATGGACTATTGAGTAATAGTCCTTTGTAACCTACCTTTCTCTTCCTCCTTTGTAACCTACGCTGTTGGTGGTTCTTAACCATACACTGCCTGTGTGTCAAGGAAGTCAGCATGGTGGTGAGCATGGCCCATTCACAACCTAGAGGCCACCCTGCTGTTGGACCACTCTGCCCTGATAAGGCTGCAAGAAAGCATGGTGGGCTATTACTGGCTATCATGGGGCAGTCATGTACTAAGGAGCATGCAAGAGCTGCATCAGAGACAGCAGCAATATGTCGCAAGAAATGCTATTAAGCCTAAGGAGTGTGTTTTGAAGCACAGAGAACAAAAAAAGTATGGGCCGATGATCAGCAAAGGAGTCATTCCTTTACACAGCAAAAAGCCATGACTTCTTACACTAACCTTCACATTTGAACATAGGGCCATTTCAGTAGTCAGTGGTACGTACATTCAGAGATAATCAATAGTATAAACATTTAAGATCACATGTATAAACAGCTGTAATGTAATCCATAACTTGCAGCACTATGTACAAACGAAATACATCTAATGTGAAGAAGAGACATAATGCACCTGACATCGGATCAAATAAAGACAATTCTATTGCTCTTTCTCCCTAAAGCACATATGATGCATATATGTAGCATTCATTCAGCATTCATTCAAGTCATCCAAGGCTGCTTTAACGAACCTGTTCTATACTTAAATTAAAATAAATAAATTCATTAAATGTGTGTTAGGAGGAAACAGCTCTTCCCAAACTTTTCTTATCAGATCTGTGGGGTGACAGTCTTCAGGGCAGTGTGTTCACATGCACATGCGGCAGAACATCCTCGAAAATTCAAAAAGCATTTGCAAAGCTAGGTCTTCTGATGGCTGCCTGCATTTTAGCTTTGCCAATGACTGATGTGTTTTATCATGTTTTTTGTAAAACTTTGTTTTTGTGGGAGCTGCTGTGCCCTTGCCGATATGTTACAAAGATGAATTCTAAATGTTGGTCTAAAAGATCCTACCACAGAAGGGACCTCAATTTTGTGTGTATGTGCTCTTGTGAAAGAAATGCTGTCACTCACAGTGTTTTTAGCCAATGACTGAAATGGGCTGACCTATTGCAACCTGCTGTATGCTGTAGTGAGTGGAAGTAAAATATGAATGACACAAGAACAAACCAATGGATGAAGTTGGGTGGCTGAAAGCTCTTTTAACTAAGAAAGGAATCATTATATCATACGTATACGTTTAGTAAAATCAAAATGTCTTGGATAAATCCACACCTAAACAAAAGAATGGTGGCAGACAGAAAACAAGAATGAGTAGGCCATGCCAAAGGAGTGGGAGATAAATGAGCAGGGAGACTAGAGCTGGAATTGGTAAAACTTTATCCTGGTAACTTATCAATTAATCAATCAACCAAACAGTACTTGTAGAGCACAGCTTATCACCCATAAGGCTATCCTGCTGCTGGCTTGCTGAGTTTTTAATCGAAGAGTGATTTCTTGAGTTTCTTCCTGAAGCCTGTCAGTGAGGTTGAGGTTCGAAGGTGGAGAGGGAGAGGGACGGCGTTCCAGGACTTGGCGGCAAGGTGGAAGAAGGAGTGGCCTTCACTGTGGCTATGGTGGATCTCAGGTGTCTCACCCAGAGCGAGGGTGGTGGAGCGAAATTTTAGAGATGATTGGTGGAAGTTCAGGTGGTGGTTCATATATGCTGGTCCTAGGTTGTAGAGGGCTTTGTAGGTGTGTTTTAATAGTTTGAATTGGCATCCTTTCTGGATGGAGAGGCAATGGAGATCACTCAGGTGCTGAGTGATGTGGGTCCATTTGGTCAGGTTGAGGATGAGTCTAGCTGCTGATTTCTGTTTCGTCTGAAGTCTTCTCCTGTGTTCTGTGGTGGTTCCTATGTACAGAGTGTTGCTGTAGTCCAGACAGCTGGTGATTAGGACTTGTATGACTGTTTTTATGGTGCTTTTGGGGGAACCATTTGAAGATTCTTTGGAGCATGGGGAGAGTGTGGAGCAGGCAGAGGAGACACTGTTGATCTGTTGTTGCATGGTGAGTTTGCTTTCTAGGATGATGCTGAGGTTGCGGGTGTAGTCTTTTGGTGTATCCCATGTGAAAGGATGCAATCCATCTGAGTGCTTCTCCCTTTGTTCGAATCTGGTGCAGTTTCTTGATGAGTGTGTGGTGGGAAATGATGTGGAAAGCTGCAGAGACGTCAAGAAGGATCAGGGCAGCTGATTCTACTCTATCGAGTATGGTGTGGATATCATCCATGGTGGCGTTCAGGGTGGTCTTAATGCTGTAGTTGCCACAGAAATCAGATTAGTAGGCATCTAGCAGGCAGTTTCTCTTCATGTGTTCATTAAACTGACGGTTGATGGCCTTTTCCAGGATTTTGGCTGGAAACTGTAGCAAGACTGGGTGGTAGTTTTGGAGTGCGCTGGGGTCTTTGGAGGATTTCTTGAGGAGAGGTCTGACTTCAGTGTGTTTCCAGGCATCAGGAAAGGTGGCTGTGGTGATGGATGCATTGAGGTGGTTGTGAGTTGGTGGCTGATCTCGATTGAAGAGGCGGTGGGGCCAGGGGTCTGTGGGTGCTCCTGAGTGGATGGAGTTCATGATGACTGTGGTGTCAGGAGTAATGAGCTGTTCCCATGCTGTGAGCTGTTGGTCGACAGAAGCTTTCATTGGAGTGATGAGGCTGAAGAGGTCCGTGGGTTTGTGGCTCGAAGTTCTTGTACATGGTGATATTTTGTTGTGGAAGTGATTTGCTACAGCATTGCAAAGGTCCTGTGTGAGGGATAGTTTTCTCGGTGGCTGTTGCACAGGAGAATTCTCAGACAATTGGGAAGATTTCCTTGATGTGGTTGGTGCCAGCCTCAATGCGGTCTGCAGGAGTGTAATTTTTTGCATTTTTTAGTCATTAGTGGTATTTGTTGAGGGCTGACCTGAAGGTGAGTCTGTCTGTATCATAGCTGATGGTGCACTATCTTCTCTCCAGTTGTTTGCACTTGCTTTTCATTGTGCTGAGTTCCGGAATGTACCAGCTAGCTTGTTTGGTGGCTCTATGGGTTTTGGCTGGTTTGATTGGGGCAACTCGGTCTGTGGCATTGGTGATCCAGGTGTTGAAGTTCTCTACTGCCTGTTTCAGGTTGGTTGAGGCGTTGTGTTGGGTGGTGATGAGGGTGTCCCTCCATTAGTTCTATGTCAGTTTGCTCCAATCACAAAATGAGGTGCTGGTAGGGTTGGAGGTGGTGCACTGGTATCCTGTGATGCTGTTGGACGATGGAGTGGTCAGTCCAGGTGAGTTGTGTGTTATGGCTGTATTTGACTCTGTTGCTGGATGTGAAGATGGGGTCCAGTGTGTCCTTCTCTGTGTGTGGGGTCTGTGATCAGTTGGGTGAGGCCATAAATTGGGGGTCAATGTGTGGCCACAAAACTGGGGAGGTGTCATGAGGAGTCGAGTCACGAAAAGCACTCTGACAGTAAACATATGCATTTTTTTTTTTTATTAGGACACAAAGAAATTGTCATCAATCAGAAACATGACAGTAAATCAGTTCTGGTTTAATTAGTTGCAAAGGCTGCTTTTTAAAATATGTTATGTGGCTAAGGCAGAGGGTTATGTGTGTCCGGTAAATTTCAGGAAATAATACCAATGGTAAGATAGCTCTAGTGGTAAACTTATGGCTGGCGAGATCTGTGTTTTGTCTAACCACAGTTTTGACTCATATAGTAGCAGAGAGTGTCAATGCCTCTCTTGCAAAGCACCTTCTGTAATAAGCAGATACTAGAGTTTTATTTTATGTTGGTAGGCAAGTGGGTTTCTGCTTTTAACACAAAGATTCTCATATTATGCTCAGTTCATAAATCACTATCTTTCTAATACAGCACAGTGAGCTGTGAACGAACAACAAGGACCTGCATGCAAACTGCAAGACATAGGTTTAGACCTTTATTGTTTCTTCTCAATTTGTTGTTATCATAAGGCTGATAAAGGCAAATGTTTTTTTGCATATTAATAAAGTCTTAGTAGTACAGACAACCACAAGTACTGCGTTACGTTTCAAATCCTGACTTTGTGTTTCTTACGACCATAAACTCTTAACATATAATCCCTACAAACATTTTGTAGATTGATTTACACATGTACATTTTATTGTCAATATATAATGTGTGTGTGAGATTTAAAGCAGTCTAACACCCTACATTGGGATGAGTAGGGCTTCAAAAAATTAGTAAGCGCTATTAAAATTGTATTTATGTAAAGACTGATACATCTGCCACTCTTGCAGTGCATGCAAATCTCTTATATGCAGGGATTGAACAAAGTGAAAAGCTTGCCTCTAAACGTTAGTTTCTCTTAAGTACTTGTGAAGTGACAATAAGGTATGTGTTTTTGTTTCCCCTCCATTCAATTGGTGGTTAGGCTCCAGATAGCTCCCAGCCAGGATTATACTAGAACAAAAGGAGGTGTCATACCCCCTTAATTTTGGCTTTTGATTCAGTTGGAATCTAAAATAAGAAAGCCCTCTCACTGCCTTCACTGTGCTGGCCTGAACAGAAAGAAGACAACTTGCAGGCACTGCTGAATGGTGTTTTGGTGTTGGCATTTTACACAGGAACAAATCCAGCATATATCAGTGGGGCCAGACAGATCCCCAATCCAGCTCAATAAATAGCTGTTGGATCCAGCTAGAACCCCATTTATTCCAGCACTGAACAAGACTAATAATTGGACTCCAGAGAACTTGCAAAAGTATGTTAAGAAATCCTGAGAGGGAAGACTCATGGACAGGAGAAGAGGAGAATCAGGGGAAGAGGAGGAGGCAGTGGGACAAGAAAGAGAAAACGTAAGTAGTTAGTGAGAAAAGAATGTAGAGGTGAGCTGCAGAGAGAAAATAGAAGGAGCTCACAGTCTTTGTGTAGTAAGGGAACGAGTCTTCGGGAGAAATGCAGGGAATGCAACAGACAGAGGAAGGGAAGAGAAGGAAACAAAGAATGGCAGAAAGGGGAGGAAGTAGTTTGAGGAGAAATGATAGAGAGAACGGGTATAGAAGGTATATATTGAGGACGAAGGAGAGAAGGATAAAAGGACAAAGAAAAAGAGATAAGATTAGATAGTTGTGAAAGAAAGAAGAGTCAGTTTCAGGGAATAGCTACAATTAGTGCAGATAGTGCAATGACCCTAAAGCGCGGAGCATTTTACTCAATATGTAGTTGAAAGGTCAGGTGTGAAATATGTCTTCCTTTTTTTTTTACAAAACAGATTCACTGAAACGTGTGTGTCTGCAGCAGTATCTATGCCTCCCTCTCTGTGTCACAATGTTGCCACTTTTACAGAAGTTCAGCTGCCTTCTTGCCCATGCGCAGAAGTGCCAGTCACTTGGAACGCAGCACTGACATACACTTCGCCTGGTGTGGGGAGCAAATACACTGTGACTGACATGCATGCCACGTACGGGAAGACAAAAACAGGGTTGTACATACTGAAGCTGCAAGAAGGAAGCGCAGTTTGCTCCTTGGTGCCAGGGGCGTGGCTGAGCAACAGCTATAAGACGTGCTAAATTGAGTTTTCGTGGAGAAGGGGTCGAGGTAGCTAATTGTCTGCTGCCTAATACGAGGTTTCTGACACTCAGCATAGATGATTTTAAGGATGATGTTGAATCACAGTTCCTTGACAAGCTGCTTCTCCTGCTCAGGTGCATTTGAAACTAAAGCAGGTGCCCAAAAAAAAAAACTAAAAGAAAAGAGTCTAGAGCGCTGCGGTTTCAATTTTACAGACAGGTGGCCCAGCTCCCAAAAACAATCGGGGGTAGAAGCCATAACTCTGCGACAGGCTCAGAAACAGAAATGCACAATGGTGCACAAGATTGTCCCCCAAGTTTACTTGCTACAGGACCGAAGGGGCATAACGGGTAAGCACCGGTAGTAGGAGATGAGACCCGTTGCACCGCGTTCTTAGGGTTCAAGAAACGCCATGGGCACAGGGACTGGCCAGAAGATATGTTTTGTTTAATGAACCAATCGACCGATAGCAAAGAACAGAAAACTACACAGAAACCTCCCCCCGCTCTTCCGGGCAGATAGGAATTCCCCATCAATAGTCTTACCTTGCTTTTGATGATATTTCCTATTATTTAAGGATATTTTTGTCACTATATTCCTATTATAAGTGTAGAAAGACAATATTTATGCTAACAATATTTTCTGGCCTCGATATTTTTGTACAGGATATTTTGACAAGGAACCCTTATGAATATACAAGGTTTATCAATGATGGTAGATTTACATTAGCTTTTTATAGTTATGTCTCAGTTGTGTTCTTCTGAGGAATTGTTTTGCCAACAGTGTCGAATTTTCCAAGATCAGAACTCAAACTCCCACTGCCTGACCACTGAACACTTTGGGCCATATTTATACTTTTCGACGCAAAACTGCGCCATCCTTGGTGCTACTTGGGTCGGAGGGGTGGTGCTGGTGGTGGCGGCTGATGTGGACAGGGATGGGCCCCTTTGGGCAAATGCCCTCCAGACCCCTGTGGCTCTCTCATGGCGATAACACCGTGCCATATGGCCGAACCCAGACTCAACATCCAGAATGTGGCGGTAACACATCGCCCTCCTCTGGAATTCACAGATCTGATTGGCATCCATATAGGCTGCTGTTAAAAAAGATGAAGCCAAACATTGGTTACATCATTGTGTGATACAGCTACTGATGATATTCAAAAAAATCCTCAAAATTAGCTTAAACAAGCCAAGTCACAGTACAGATCACAGATTGTCCCTGAGGAAGTACAATCCAATGCACGGCAATGCTAACAAATATGTGTACTTACTTAAATGATCTAAGCATCATTGTTCTGCCATTAGTCACATACCAAAAGCTGCAAGTCCTCCACATGTCTGGGTCCGCAAATCGAGCCACTTCTCCAATTGTGTAGGGGGCAGGTCCACCTGTAAAGCATGGAAGGGCGAAATGTGCTCAATGTCTGTGCACTGTACAACACTTTGAAGAAAAAATTAGTGTGTGTGACATTATATCTGATAGTCCAGCCCCCCTTAGGCATGATGACACTCCAACAGACATACCACTGCAAACATGTATTGACCCTGTCACTAAAGTGAGTGATACACACACATATGCACACATGCAGTGGACCTAACAATCATGTGGTGACAAACATGATTCCTCAATTGGTTGCAAATTCATTTATAGAGTGTACTCCATTTATTCATTTGTTGTCATGAGAGACAGGCAAAGCCACGTTCCTGGTGCACTGCAATACCAGTCACTCAGGTATTGTGGCTTGTCCGTCAAGGGACAATCAGTTACTGTGTGATGCTCATGTGGGTTGAGTTTAGCTCATGAATTATTAAGCTTTCTTAATTACATGTGGGCCTGTGTTGTCTGTAGGTTACATATACAGTGTACCCTGAGCCAGATATGCCCCCTATGACACCATAATGGCAGGGATCCTGTATGTTACTTGATGACAATCTGATGCTAAACATGGATTGGCCATTTATCTAAATTAGTACAACAAATAAATATATGCTGACAGTGTCTAATTTGGTCATCTGTGACAGAATGCATGGACACAGGTGTAGTCATTGCACCTGAAATGTGTCACCCATTGCCCTGTGTACCCATATCGGGTATTGGAATTCACAGTTAGCCACATTCATCATCTTAAATTAGCCACGTTGGGTGATCTGCGGGTATACAACAAACTGACACTGTCCCATTATTGAAACATGGTTTGGCTAATGTCCTACTGTGACAATCTTGATGATGTAGGTTTCAATTTGTATGCACCTTGGGAATGGCAGCAGTCACAGGAATGCTGGTCTTCTGATCTTAGCATACACTGATGTCTGTGATAGCCTTCATACTGGGAAGTTAGCTATTGTACATATGTTGCACTAGATCAGCAGGGGTATACCAAATGTAAAGTAGCAAAGTATTTGGGCACTTTATATGTATGATGGAATCGGTCAGGGGTCCCTTGCACATATCATGCAAGTAATAAATTGGGACCATGCAATCACCAACTTCAGGTATCCCATTATGACCCAATAACTTATGAGAATTACATGGCTGTAAAGTGACACAGATGGCAAATGCATCAGCTCTGTTCCAGCTATTCTGCCCAAGGCAAATTAAAACATACAGGAGTAATGAACAGAGGGCCAGATATATTTTTTATTCCTCAATTTGTAGCATTTGCTTCATGTTTTACGCTACAGCTACGGAAAGTAGCACCGAACATTTAGATATGAACCTGTGTGCATTACTTTGGCATCCATTTCTAATTTAATTGTGGCACAAACCAAGTCAAAGTATCAGCCTAAGCTATTACCTGAGGTTAGGAAGAACTTTGTACATATTGCCAGGAATACAGTTCAGACATGTATGTCAAATAATTGGGTTCCATATTAATTCCTTGCTTTAGCTTGGGAAATACATCTCTTTCATGGTACACTCGCAGACCATGAATGAACCATATGTTTGAGCCACATTGCCATCATCTACCGACGTCAAAGCAGCACTAATTCACAAGATCAAGTTGTGTTTTTTACGTTTGTGCAGCTGGGGCGTCAGCAAATGATGGTAATGTGTAGCAAATATTGTATAAATCAGGGCCACTGTATATTTAACTTGCATTCCACATGTCCAAAAACATTGCATGTAGCATATAAACAAATCGCCTCCGTATCACCCTGCCACCAGCCTCAATCATCAGGGGGAGGAAGTGGCACACAAGCCAAATGAATGCCCCCAGCTCCTCCTCACCCATTCTCCACAGACGTGGCCTACCCAACATGACCAAAATAATAGTTATAGGAAAGGATACAGAGTAAAATACAGGGAAAGTAAGGAGGAAAATTAAAGTTAAGTAACCCACAAACAGCCCAACAATCCCCAAACTGACAATACCCACCCACTACACACTCCCAACAGTACACAGACAAAATTAGACACCAAATATGACAAAAACACACTTACACTGAACAACTGAACAACTGAGACAATTACTAAAACAACAGATGACAAATAGGATGGCACACCGGACACAAAAGCACAATTTGGACAGACAAAACTCTCAGCACAGCCACACAGTCTAGAAAAACCACAGACTGCAAAGTGAAAGTGAAAGTACACCCACTATACCATTTCTGTAAACAGGATATCCTATTACATCACTTCCTGTCTCAAGTGCGGTTTGTTTTTCTTATGATGCGTGATAATTTTATGACGATTAAGGGCTGTGCGTCAATTTTTTTTTACGCAAATACTTCAAAATTCCCCTGCATTCATAGTTCCATATATTTTTCATTGATAACCAATTTCATGGGGTACATTGTAGGAATTACCGCTCGGGCCCAATGGATGTATATTGGCTGTGAGCGTCATTTTTCAATGCATATGCGGCAAAGTTTGACACATATGCGTCTTTTTTCACGCTTTTGCATAAAAATATCTGTCTTTAACTGTGTTTGTGTCATTTCTCTCACTTCTAACATACATGAAAGCTGTAACTGGACAAAGATAGGCAGTCTGTGCCTGCATTGTGTCTTCCAGTGTTTGGGCACATGTGGCAGACCACACTACTGCGGACCATAATACTCATGTTGTTGTACCGGATGAGCACTCTTAACTGACGCAACAGCTACTCATACATTTTGAATAAAAATTGGTATTACCTAGTTTGAGCAGGTGGTGCATCAATAAAGGATAGCAAGGCTACACAACTTAATACATTCACTCATGACCTGTGTGTTTGTCTGTGAATTGGCTATTTCAATTGTTGTTGGGCTTCTGTGTGAACGTCACAAGACATGCTTTCATTAATGTGCTTGTATGCATGTGTTGTAAATGTGGATAACCATCGCATGCTATTCAGTGTAGAAATGAGTTAGGATATGTGTTTTTCATACACGTAGCATGTAATGATGTGTGAACTTCCCTGACTTTTGGGACAAAACATCTTCCATGACAAACTATGCACAGGATAGATAGAGGATGGTTGATAATGGCAATGTTACAAGAGTAAGCCATCACATGTACTGGAATGTTGGATACCACTTCCTGGTCACTTGTGTGTATACTACCCATGAGTCAGGCATTTGAATGTAGGTACAGTGTTTGTGACACAGAGTCCCAAAACCAATCCAAAAAATTAATGTCACTCCACAGTTTGAGTCATATAAATGACCTATGTTTCTCTTGTGGCAGCGGAGGACCAGCAGACCAAGCTGCATGTGTTCACATATTTCCAGTGGTTAATTGCACAAAGGTGTCCAGTTCAAGTGTGTGGCCATGTGTACCCTGTGTCATTATTGGCCTCCATGTTGTCACAGTTATGTGCAGGTATAGTCATGAGTCTGTGGAGCCATTCCCTGCATTAACTGAGTATCCTTCAAAGCAGAATTGACGGAAAGCAACACACATGGGGATAGTCCAGCTATGGCAATGCAGAAGTATTACGAGGCTGACAACAGGGCAAACTTGGTGTGCTCACAAACGGCATGGATCAGTAATTAGAAACCGGCAGGTTTCATCACAACATTTGTACACAGGGTGGCCTCTAAAATTCAGTGCCTCTGTACTGATTAATCTCACAGCTAGTCACCACGTAAGCACCATCATTGGGTTGCAGCCAATGTGAATCTGTGTGGGGACCGTCAGGGCACAAACATGTTTTGTCCTTTCATGCACATTAGCAAACGTTGTTTGTTGTGCTGGAGGCACCATACCCAATCCATGAATACAGCCATAGTACACTGTCACTGTTTATCACTCATGAATACATGAAACCCAGACAAGGGATAGGGCCGGGATTAGGCTATTTGAATACATGTCCCAGACCATGATACGATAAGTAAACTGATTACACTATACAATCTATTTGAGGATTCATCGTAAACCTACCAGACATAATACCCCAGGAGGAAAGAGAGGGCATGGAAAGCAAATATGAGACAAATGTAGCCACAGGGAACCTCTACGGTAACACAAAGACAGGAACCAATCAGGCTAACAGGATGCAGCCTCTGTCAGGAACTAATATGAACAAGGCAAATGCACAGTGAGCAGACTCTGACTGGGAAAAGCTGGAACAACACCGTGGAAAATAAAAAAAATGTATTTGTGCTGTGGGCTGCAACGTTACACAATAACCCATGGCCTGTGTTACAGAAGTGATTTATATGGCAATGCACAACAAGGATATACATAAAACTGCAGCTTCTAAGCCGTTCCAGGCATCAGCAATGGCAGTGCTGATTCAAATGGCTCGTCTGCATGGAAATGCTCACAGGTGTGTGCAGCTTCAGTCTCTCACAAGTCCTGTAGGTGAGAATCAAGTTCAAAGGGCCAACAGTACCTTTCACATGGGAAGCAATGGACAGGTGATTACAGGTCCTACCGACTACCAGGCAGTGCATTATCAGACCTGAAGTTCCATGCAGATAGATGAACTATGACTATGGCATGTCATACTAAAGAGGGAAGAATACTGGAGTCAGAATGTGAGTCTGGGTGTGTATAGATGAAGGATTATCAGGGTGCAAATAGTCCAGTTTCAGGGCCCCCTAGAGAAGGGTGGGGAGAGACTGAAAACATGGCAGTGGCAGGACTTATAACCTGGGATGGCATGCGTACGGCATCTCTTGCGAACAATGTTTGTCATACCTGGGGCACTCGTGCTATCCATTTGCAGCTTACATGGACTTCTTGTCACACATGCTCCTTGCAGGGATGTCACACTTACTGCTGTCAAGAGTCTGGTCATACATTCCTGTTAACAATGCAATAGCACATCCACTGCCTCATATATGAAGCAGTTTTTTAACTTATGATTGATGGTGTCTTAGTTGTGTGTCATATGCTGCAATGAACCATGTTCAAACATGGATGAGCCATAACTGGGCTACTCTGATATTGCCCTTCAAATGTGAAATGGACAGGATATATGTCATTTACACTGTGTGTGAAGTTGGGTGTACATTCATACCCATCAAATGGGATGTGGCTTTTTCAGTATCCTAATCTGTATATCTGCAATGCTCCATGAGGCTAAACTCTGATTATGATTCCTAGGGATCATGTGATGCATAAATAATTACCCAGACCACGATTTAGTGAAGAAAAAAGGTCTTTAATGACATATGGTAAGCAAGTGGTGATGGTGACTAGAGTTAAAAGAAGTTTTGTACAATGTGTTGTCTCCGATGCAATCCTGCTGCAGTGTTTGGATGGTCCCCCAACATCCTCCTCTTCCTCCTCCTCTTCAAGCATTTGTGGCTCTGGTTCATAGAGGGGAATGTTCCTCCTTACACATATGTTGTGCAGGATGGCACTGGTCAAAATGATCTTGCAGACCATTTAAGGTGAATATAAGAGGCTGCCTCCGGTGATGTCGAGGCACCTGAATCATGACTTCAGGATGCCAAAAGTCATCTCTACTATGGTGCGTGTCCTCCAATGTGCCTCATTATAGGGACGCTCTGATGCTGTGCTTGGGTTGGAAAATGGGGTCATGATCCATGACTGGATCCCATAACCCTAATCAGCTGAAAGAGAAAATGAGTGAAAAAATTTGGATGTAGCTTGCACGATGATTATCACTTTGCATGGCAGTTGTTATCTTGTGTTGTCTGTGACTCATCTGTGTTTGTGTTATTGTGTGGAATCCTAGACTTCTAGGATGTACTATCAGCATTGGGTTGTTTAATTATCTAAACGGGTGTTTGGCTGATTGACTGGATATCAGCGGTATTTTTGTACACTTGGACTCCCATGCATTATGTCATTTGAAAGAAGTGTCCATGTGTCTTCACTGGAAGTGACATGATACTTCCACACACAAAATCAGTTCCACAGTGGTGGTAAAACGGTTGCACTATGTGGCTTGAAAATCCCATCCAATTCAACACATGTAATAGCATGTGAAAAACAACAGTGAGGACCTTTGATTTGGCTAGGTGACAATGTACAACACATATCCATAAGTTGGCAGCACAGAAGTATTGACAATTGACAATGCAACAATAACCCATGTGTGACAAGTTCTATGCAAACCTATATTTGTGCCCTCACCAAGTTGACTCATGTGCAAACGTGTACCTACACTACTGAACATGATCCAGGCAAGCTGGCTAACTTGGTTGTGGGGGTGAAGGTTTAATTGTCAAAAGGTCCATATGACTGTACATCAGTTGTGTATATGTGTAATTTTCTCAATCTGTATGTGTAGCAATGTGCACTTTGCAATAATGTCACATCAATATGTGTTCTTAGCACAGTCCACTTACTTATTGGTAGTTGGCAATGTCACCCCAGGAGTGATGTAAGATGTTGGTACTGCCTCAATGATTCCATGTCACCTTCATTAGAGTCATCATCATCATGCTATGTGTCTCATGGTGTTTGACCTGCAGCGAAACACATTACACACCCCTACACAGTGCGTATTGCTTGGAAGGGTGTGTGATTGAGTGTTATTGATGTGATATTGAAAGATTAATCTTCCAAGTTGTACTGCCAGTTAAGGCCATGTCATTTTCACTGTGTGGTTTTAAATTGGTCCCTTGTGGCTCTGGAGTGGCATCTGTTGTTATTTCCATCTGTCATTTGTCCATAGGTGTGTATTCCATTGGGTCAGGATATCAAACATGACTAGCAGTGTAACAACCTCAGTGTCTTCCTGGCCACGTGTCACTGTAGTGGTGTATGTGTTGTGTGTCCTACAGCAGTGGTTCCCAACCTTTTGACTTCTGTGGACCCCCACTTTATCATTACTGGAACCCGAGGACCCCCACTGAATTATTATTGGAATCCAGAGCCCCCCCGATTGAGTCATTACTGAAAGCTGGGGACCTAATCTGTTAATATCAATTAATTTTCTGAGCAGTCGCGGACCCCCTGAGGAGGCTTTGTGGATCCCCAGGGGTCCCCGGACCACAGGTTGGGAACCACTGTCCTACAGGGTTGCTGTGCAGTGTGTATATAGCTGGGTTCTGTACTTACCATCAAGTAGGCCATTTCCATATCGTCCATCCTGGAAGTGTTGATCGATGGTGCTGTGGCAGAAGATGAATGAATCATGTACACTCCCAAGATACTTTGCCACGATGTTGGTGATCAATCCCCAGTGATCCTCAATGGCCTGCACATTTATGGAGTGTGTGTGCTTCCTGTTGCGGTATAGATGCTCGGTTGCAGCAGGTGGCATAATCCGTGCATTTGTGCAGTCAATTGCACCAAGCATGTGTGGGAAGCCGTTGATTTGGTAGAACCCTGTTTGGTCTCCTGCTGCTTCAGCTGTGTGTGGGGGAAGCTGATGTGGTGGGTGTGAGGGAGAGGATGGCATCCAGTACCTTGAGTAGGAAGGCAGAGAATGAGGGCTGTGAGATCCCGGCAACCAGGGCGCCATGTGTTTGAAAAGAGCCACTTGCCAACATGTGGAGGACAGCTAGCAGCTTGATCTCTGGTGGAATGATGTGGGGTGTCTGCAAGCTGGGTGCCAACTGTAGCTCAATGTTGCGCAGCAGCTGCTGTATGGCTTGACAGTTTAGTCTGTACCTCTGGATGATTTCATGTACCCTGAGGCCCAGAAGGGTTGTCCTGGTCCGGAATATCCTCTCCTGCCTTCTGCGTTGCCTTTGGGGTCCCTGTTGGTGTGGTGGAAGCTGCTGCTGTTGGTCCTGTGCTCTGCGTGTTCGTGCATGCTGGATGAATAGCACCTCCATGTCTCCCTTTGTGAGCTCTGATGTTCCTTCTATGTGTTTTCCTTAAGTACTGCTGTGTTTGCCCCATTTTAACACCTGCCCTGACGTTAATTTTTGATGCAAATCGGGCTGTGCGTCTTTTTCCGACTCCGCCTTCCAGCCGTGCTGGATTTTTGCGCGGTTGGATAAATATGGCGCATGGGTGTTTAAGTCATTTTTTGGACGGGAACGCCTACCTTGCATGTCATTAACGCAAGGCGGTTTCACACATCCAGAAAATGATGCACACAGTGGATCTTTGATGTTCAAGGGGTCGGTGTCAGAATATAAATATGGTGTTAGGTTTGCGCCGAATTTGCATAAAAAAAAGGACGCAAATCCGGCCCAAGCAGAGTATAAATATGCCCCATCATTTCGTATATTCAGACAAAAATCTTTTTGAAAAGTACGCCAACATACTCCTGCAAAATTGGTTTTTGAAAATTAGAAGTGTGATTTGTCGTCATATAAAAACTAGTTTGTTAAAATTATTAATGCTAATTTGTTTGTGTATATTATCTCAGTGTGTATATAACTTCTGCACTTGTACATTTTAATTTAGGTTTTAATTGTAATCATCCTTAAGGGAATATAAGAAGTATGTACAGGGAAACCCCATGCCAATGTGACAACATTACCTGATGTGTAACTCAGTAGTAATTTATTAACATTTTTAATGCATTATCCACACTTATATGAACACGTGAGTTACAGCTAGAAGATTCAGATGTAACTTTTGAAGAAACTATAGAATGGAACTAATCACCACTGTTTTCACAAGAGAAAAATGGTGGAGCAAGAAAGGACAAGTAAACATAGTTCTAGTAAGAGGAGAGAGGTTTTCCAAAATTAATTAAAAAATGTGTCAAATTTATTAAATTACCTATAATATTGACATGGTCAGTGATATGAGTATTAAGGCTATGAATAGAGATATGTTTTTATTAAGTCCCAAGCTTATGCCAGTCATATGGCAAGTCTTTTTGGGAAGGGACGTTAAGCATATGCTCCCAACAGTTGTATTTTAACAAACGTAGATGCCTCTTATGTATTTATCACTATAATTATGTTTATCGTGTGCATTTTTGATAGGCCATAGTTCCCCCAGTAAGCTCAACAATCATGAGCCCACTGACCGTTTTCTCTTCTACAGTTAAATGAAACTTCAGAGTGAACTTTTCTGAAGAGGTATGCAAAGAACACCCGTCTAGTCAACTGCTTCTACAAATCCCTCCACTAAGGCTGTGATAGACAGACAGTGGTGACAGCAATATAAATATTAATGGGTAAAGGGCTTTTTAACTGCCTCCTACGTAGCAAATTCCTACTGGCTCCGGCCAGGTAAAGTCTGTGCAGTCTATGTTAAGGTAAAAGCCGGGAGTGACAGGAATTCCACATACTTTATTAGGTAAGGCAGTACAAGAAGAACAATACTGTCTCATCCACAGCCAGATCTTATTTGCCGCTTCATCTATATTCTACATTCTACACTTCTACATTCTACACCTACTAACAATTACCACACATTTTTCCCCATAAATAACAACAAGGAAATACTTCAACATAAATAAAAATACAATATTCATATACATTGTGAGCACAAAATTGTTACACTGTACCCCATTACATAATCTCCCAAATAAGATGGTGCTTTTCTTATTCTCTCACTGCGCCATAAAACTTTATCTTCACATACATCCACAACCTTATCGTTGGAAGGATCCTCCCTCGTGCCATGTATGTTTACACCATCCATACCATCCATTAAATAACCATTGCATTCTTCGTGACCCTTCCAACTGTTCCCCACATTAACACCACAATCCTCTTTCCTATATGATACTCGCTGTACATTTCATACCTTATCATACTCCAATTGTATAGCATTTGTTAACACCTTAATAATTCTCAACGGTTCTGACCACCGTGGTTTCCCTTTTTTAACAAATCCTGGTATCTTAACCTGAACATACTGTCCAACTCCTAATAGACTCATTCTTCTCATACCACTATAAAGATACAATCTGGAGCACAATTGATAGCTCTGCACATTGTTCCTCAATTCTTCATTAACTGACACACCAAAGTTCTTACAATTCTTTTCTATCAACCACAATGGCACCAAATTCATAGACGGTTTCCTTCCTTTTAACAATTCAAAAGGCATCTTTGATGTAACTGAATGAGGAGTTAACCTGTATGACGAAAGCATGTTTTATAAGAACTTTCTCCATGAAATCCTTGGTTTGAGAGCTAGTTGTATGGTTTCTTTTATGACCCTATTAAATCTTTCTACCTGTCCATTAGAAGAAGGATTATACAAAGCTATTTTTACATGTTTAATACCATTTCGTAGAACTCCAGCCATTTTTCCAATATTGAATGAGCACAATTATCTGAAGCCAGGATTTCTGGTACACCTTCTCTCGCAAATACATCCTCTAAAAATTCTATTACCGCATCTGTAGTAATTTTGCTTCCCATCCTTACTTCAGGTCACTTCGAAAAATAGTCAAATAAGACAATGGCATATGACTCCTTCACTGGTAAGGTAGAAAACTGACCCATAAAGTCAATGGCCAGTTTTCTCCAAGGTCTATCAGTTAATTCAACCAACATTAATGGAACTGAGCACGGTTTAGCACTTTTATCGCTTGGAGCACATTTGTACAATTTCTCACAAACCTTTCAACCATCATATTAACGCTCGGCCACCAGAAATTCTCCTTCACTTTCCTTTTGTTGCTCGACATACCACCATAACCTACATGACTCGTCCTTACTATGGCATCACAAACACCCTTAGGTGGAATTATCCTGCCTTCTCCTAACACAACATCATTTTCCTCTTAGCACAACATCTTTGCCTATACTTAATTCATCCTTTACTTTCCATAAAGCTGCACCTTCACCTCTCATCATGCGTTCACCAGGCCGACTATTTGTTATATATTTTTTTATCATTTTAATTTCAGCATCCTTCATCATCTCTTGCTCGCATTCCTGTTCAGTTATCATTTCTCGTTTCACTTCTGCACTAGTCCCCATATCTAACAATCCACCATCGTACGTAAAGGCTTTTTTCTTAACCAGCTTCCTCAAGTTTTCCACTTTAGTTGCATAGTTTTCAATGAATCATGCATAAAATTTGGTAAGACTCAGAAAATGACATTAATTGCTCTATGCAGGTAGGTTCAGGAGCTTCCACAATAGCCCTCACATGGCTATTTCTAGGACAAATTCCATCTTGAGAAATTATATAACCCTTATACTCCACTTGAGTTTGACCAAATTTACACTTCTCCTTTTGAACTATCAATCCATTTTCTTGAAGAATAGGCAATACTTTACTTAAAACTTTATCATGCTCCAACCTGTCTTTACCAAAAACTGAAATGTCATCTTAAAACACCTTGGCATTCTCCACCCTACTTACAATCCTATTCATTTCTGTTTGAAAGATAGCCTAAAGCACTGGCTAAGCCAACGGGCATTCTTTTGTAGTGAAATGCGCCCTCAGTTATTATGAAAGCCGTATAGTGTTTGGAACTCTCATCTAGTTCAATTTGATGGTATGCACTAGACAAGTCTAAGGTCAAAAAAATTGAGGCATGATTTACAGGCGACAACAGTTCTTGTAAGTTTGGTAAAGGAAGCGTGTCACTCCAAATTGCTTTATTTACAGACATCAAATCAACACATAATCTTAGATCACCAACACTCTCCACAGATATTACCACAGGTGACATCCAATCAGAACTTTCAATGGGCTCTATAATATTTGTCTCATACAGATCCCTCAACATTTCTTTAGGTTTTGCTCTATAGTTCACTGGTACATTCCACATTTTGTGCCTAACAGGATTTGTGCTTAAATTATTTAAATTTTACTAAGGATTTAGAAAATGCACCAGGAAATTGTTTGTCAAGTTCATCATATTCTGAATGAACATCATGCAACTCATGTACCACATACACTGGTGGATCTGTTGCAGGGTCAAGTCTTATCCCAAGTTTCATAATATGTGGCCACCCTAAAATTAATTGGCCCTTTTCAGCTACATACAGCTTGCTTTTGCAATGTCTAAGCCCAAAACTAATCTGCACATGTGTATAACCAACAATAAGTATTTTGTGTCCAGTGTAACTGCCAGGATTCACATCCGATGGCAGTAAACTCCTTTTAGGCCATAACGTGCTAAACATTTCCTTAAACATAAGGGTAAACCAGTCCCAAGAATCTACCATGGCATTCACCTCACAGTCATCTATAACTAACTTGCAAGATGGCAAGCTCAACGGCTTATCAGAAGTACCACAGTTATACCCTAAAATACCCAACACCACATCCTGTAACTTCTCCTCTTCACAATCCTCGTAACTTGACACGTAGCTTATATTTTTTTAATAACCCTTACAAACCTCGCTGAAGTGGCCATTTTTTTTTTACAGGAACCACAAACTTTGCCTATGGCATGACACTTCTTAGAATTCGCGAAATGGTCATTAGCTCCATATCTATAACATAACCTTGTAAGACCTTTCATCTTTTCTATTTTCTTCTCCTTAACTTCATTAGTTATGGAAATAGCATTTACAGACTCAAGATTGTGGTCCTGAGTATTTTTCCTTACAGTCTGAATGCACGTCTCAGAAACCTCAATGCTTCTAGCCACTTCAACAACATTTTGTAATATTAATTCACTACCACATAACCATAGTTTCTCTTGTATTTTATGAGATTTAGGGGGTCATTCAGACCTTGGCGGACGGCAGAGGCCGTCCGCCAAGGTACCGCCGACAAATGACCGCACCGCGGTCAAAAGACCGCGGCGGCCATTCAAACATTTCCGCTGGGCCGGCGGGCGCTCTCCAAAAGAGCGCCCGCCGGCCCAGCGGAAATGCCCCTGCAACGAGGACGCCGGCTCAGAATTGAGCCGGCGTAGTTGCAGGGGTGCGACGGGTGCAGTTGCACCCGTTGCGTATTTCAGTGTCTGCAAAGCAGACACTGAAATACTTTGTGGGGCCCTCTTACGGGGGCCCCTGCAGTGCCCATGCCATTGGCATGGGCACTGCAGGGTCCCCCAGGGGCCCCGCGGCACCCCCTACCGCCATCCTGTTCATGGCGGGATTCCCGCCATGAACAGGATGGCGGTAGGGGGTGTCTGAATCCCCATGGCGGCGGAGCGCGCTCCGCCGCCATGGAGGATTGAATGGGGCAGCGGTAAACCGGCGGGAGACCACCGGTTTACCCTTTCTGACCGCGGCTGAACCGCCGCAGTCAGAATGCCCTTGGGAGCACCGCCAGCCTGTTGGCGGTGCTCCCGTGGTCAGTGACCCTGGCGGTCACCGGCCGCCAGGGTCAGAATGACCCCCTTAGTGTTCATTAGCAACTGGTCCCACAACACTTGGTCACATGACACTTGCTCAAATTTACAAGTGACTGCCAATCCTCTTACAGCTGCCATAAATTGGTCAGTTGATTTATCATCTTGATGAGATCTAGAATAAAACTTAAACCTTTTTAAAACTACATTGATTTTCCTGATAGACCGTTCTTGTAGATGTTTCTTTGCAAGGTGATAAACATCAGGATTTTCAGAATTTTCAATTGTGGGTACATTTTTAAACTCCCTAAGGCTAATTGCACCCAGTTTGTACTTTAATAAAGCTAAATACCTTTCTGGAGAACATTCATGTTCTTCTAAAACAAAAACTCTACATATGCCTCAAATAAATCAATCCATAGTTCCCACTGTATAGGGGGTTCCCCTGGCTAATATAGAAAAAATGGCAGTGGATGAATTGATGTCATTGTAATTAACCAGAATGTACTTAGTTTACTAGTAAACGTTTTGAATAAACTAGAATAAAAGAAAGAAAATGAGAAAGAGGATTTTTTTAACTGATTATAATCCTAACATATAGATTTAATGGTGTAATAAATGAACAATAAAGTGAGCGGATCACCGTCATCCACTTCGTTACTAGTAATGCAAATCCAATATGCAGTGTGCGGGTCACCGTGATTCAGTTCCTCAAGGTTCTTAAATAAAATGGTGTGCAGATCACCGTAGTCTCTGCGGAAATATGCCAATCCGTAATCCACATAGGAAATACTTAGGTACAATTAAGATGGCCGCCACACGTTCAATGTGCATCTGCACGTCCGATGTGCAGATGCAAAATAGCAATTCAAGATGGCCACCACCATGTGGCAATATACGTCCTTATACTTGACGTATCAAGATGGCCACCACCATGCAAGGATGTACGTCCATACAGCTGACGTATGAACCCAATCCCAAGAGCAGGATAGTCTGAATGTAAAGATCCTGAGATGGGGCAAGTTACTCCATAACCCTGAACGTAGCCACAGCATGAACTGCAAGAACCAGGATCTCAGGAACAACAACTCCACTGCAACTTGTATCACATGGAGCAAAAATGAAGGTATGGCATTATTGAGTCGTTCTCCGCACAAGTGGCTTCCTTCGGAGTCTCCCGCTCATCGCCAATGTTAAGATAAAAGCCAGCATTGACAGGAATTCCACATACTGTATTAAGTAAGGCAGTACAAGGAAAACAACGCCATCTCATCCACTGCCCGATCCTAACTGCCGCTTCATCTGCATTCTACATTCTACCCTTCTATATTCTTCACCTGCTAACAATTACCAGAGTCTCCCCTACTGCCACTCCCTTGCCTCATTATGTCTGGGATATGTATGTAAGGTGTTTGGACAGTTGTATGATGGAACAATGCAGATAAAAGCATTGCATGCATTTACCACACATTTTTCACCCCACATTTTTTAGCACACATATGATTTTATCACGCATACCCTTACCATGCATTATTAGTCTAGCTAAGATAAGTATTAGTAAAGGAAGTTTAAATAAATGATGTTTATATATTTATCTTTTTGGGGGAAGACCCCCCAAACCACCATACTTACCTTGAATGCATGGTAAAGGCATGCGTGGTAAAGGCCTATGCGTGGTAAAAATATGCGTGGCAATAAATGCGTTGTAAATGACCACAATTAAAAAATTGTGTTGTGAAGACTGCTTCCCATTTTGACATGAGTGTGTGAGAGAGCCTTACCTGTGAGTAGTGTCCTGTGTGTCTGGCAAAGTGAATGGGGGCATTCACTGGACTCGACCTGTATGTGCACTAATAAGGTGATAGTTGGATTTATGTAAAGGTGCAGAGAATCAATTTCCCTCACTCATCATCTTTAAACGCATGCCACCTCCTTGAGTAAGCCTTCAACTTCTTTCATACTACCTATTGACGGGTGATTGCTAAATGGGAGCACTTGGTAACTCAGTTTTGGTGCATTAGTATTGCGGCACCAGGAAACGTGTGTAAATTATCTCAGTTGTTACAACTGAGAATCAGTAAACTGCTGCTACCTTGTAATGCATCAGAAGGTCTCACATTGGTGAACACGTTGTGATCATATCATTAAAACCAACCTCAGGAGAAGCTAGTGCCATCTGACAGGTTTAGTTGACAGGTGATCTTATTCATAAATTGGTGGATGGTGAATGGGAGAAAGTTAAGTTTGAGAATATGACTAGAGAAGCTGAGAAGGATGTGCTATGTCGTGATTAAACACCCATGATCAACTACTGGTTATCAGAAAACTCATTAAACAATAAAAAACACCCATATGAAGAACATAGAACAGCTTATCATGTATAAGTTAGCCCTTAAACTCAGGGAGGAAAGGACTCCTGTATCAAGATTAGAGACAAGTGGGGATGCCCCAAATTAGAGGACTGCTGCCACAGAACTTTTTGACTTTGGTATCAATGTCCCCTTTTCCTGAATCATTGTGTTCAGTTGCATTGACTTAACAAAGGCATAAAGCTCCAACAATTTGCAATGCTTCCCCAAGACACCTCTGCAGTATCTGCAGAGAATCCTAAGCAGCATCAGCTTGTACGAATATAATTAGTTCACCAGGACGAGGAGGCTAGGTTTAGAAAAATTGAAACATAAAATGAACGGGCTCAGAAGGAGAAAGAATGGGAGCAGGAAAAGAGTAGCTGAAAAAGTAAATGACAGGACATTAACGAAGGCAGGGTTGGAACTGGTAAAATAATAATAGTTCATAACTTAAAGATTGTCATTATAAGTAGAAGTAGTCAAGCTTGCCGCCAAGACTTTAGTGACCCTGCAGCCTCCAGTGTTCACCTACAAACAATGTATATAGCTACTGCCACCCTATACCAACAGTAAGGATGTTTTAGTTTGGTTGGAAATGCTATAGTGCTCATGTAAGTCTCAGTGAATAACCCCTAAGGGTAAAGTGACAGCTCAGCTGCCTGCTCTAGGGCATAACTCAACTGACTGAGAGTGAGCAATTGGTTTATGACTGTATGAAAGAGGCTGCCATCAAGAAGTTTGCAATAATTCCCACCCATTACCTAAGGAACCTAAAGGAATGCTGATGATAAGGAGGCATGAACTGTAATGGAAAAGTGAGAAGGATGGAAGCAAACTATGATGAATCCTTGACTCAGTCTTTGGTCACTGAGCAACTCATGGGGTTGTGCCAGTAAACTCATATAGTACCGGCCTTCTAAGAAGGAAAAGTCCTTCTGCTAGTTGCAGTAGTACCACTCGGTCAAAACCAGGATTTTTTTAAAGGGTACGAATCTCACAACTCCTAGAGCAACCAAGCCTATGTCTCATGTTTGACATCCTAATGTAGAAAGCTGTACTGTCACGTATTTTAAATGTGCTTATTTTTCATTCGTTGGTGGTCACAATTGTGCCTTCCTTATTACAAAATATGCTAGTGAAAGAAAAATGATGCCAAAATATGCTAGGGAAAGAAAAATGATGCTAGTGTCAATACATTCTTAATGTTTAATGTGTTATTTGTGAGTTTAAAGATATGTGTAAATGAGAAAAATACACTTCTCTGTTATACCTAATGTGATGCATCAACAAGAGTTTACAATTTACAATGACATGTTTTACTTATTCAGATGTTATATTATTAATGCTGAATTCATAAATTTGCATATTATGTGTGTTCTATTAACTAGTATTTTTAAATGAATTTTATAGTCTCTTGTGTTAGCATAACTTAGCCCTGCAGAGCTCGTATTTTGCAATCATGTAAAAGTAATGAATCATTATTTTTCATTACGTGAGGTTTTCTCTAGGTTCTGTTCACATGAGACGCATTGCAAGTAGCAATAGGGTCATTGTTCAATTACACAGAGACTTTCAGTTTAGTGACCTTGGAAAGGAACATCCAGGCCTGTGGACTTAACATGAAATAAAATGTTGCCCCCAGTGTATGTATTCACACGGAACTGCGACAATCTCATAGTGAAACCTGGGAAATAAACAACATGTTGCAAAGGAATACAAATGTTTCAACAGTTTGGAGTCAGACAGAAAAAAGAGATGATCTCAAGCTAAACCTGGGAAATTAACAGACTGTTGCAACCTAAAGTTTACCTAACATTTTAATTAGATGATGCCCCTTTTGTGTGACGTGATGCCCCTAAACCGATCAATCAATTTGCATTTGATTTACATTAGGGATTGGCTTTGAAAGTGGTTAGACCTGGCATCCTTGGCGTGGTCTCCCCTGTCTTTTTTGCCTCTGCTTCCTATGTTTTGACTGTGTGTTGGACTCTGTTTTTGCTTTTTTTGTTTCTCTGGGCACTTTACCACTGCTGACCAGTGCTAAAGTGCAAGTGATCTCTCTGTAAATTGTATGTGTATTTGGCTTTTCCATGATTGGCATATTTGATTTACAAGTAAGTCCCTAGTAAAGTGCACTAGAGGTGCCCAGGGCCTGTAACTCAAATGCTGCTAGTGGGCTTGCAGCACTGATTGTGCCACCCACATGAATAGCCCTGTGAAGATGGCTCAGACCTGCTACTGCAGTGTCTGTGTGTGCAGTTTTAAACTGCCAATTCGACCTGGCAAGTGTACCCGCTTACCAGGCCCAAACATTCCCTTTTTATACATTCAAGGTACCCCTATAGTAGGCCCTAGGTAGCCCTATGGGCAGGGTGCAGTGTACTAATGTATTTTGCATGTCCTAACAGTGAAATACTGCCAAATTCGGATTTCACTGTTGCAAGGCCTATCTCTCTCATAGATTAACGTGGGGCCTGGCTTTAAATATCTTTTAAATGCAGTTTCCTTTTGGGAGCAGATAGAAATTTGGAGTTTGGGGTATCTGAACTCACAATTTGAAAATACATTTTTTGGTAAAGTTGTTTTTAAATTGTCAGATTAAAAATGCCACTTTTAGAAAGTGGGCGTTTTCCTGCTTAAACCATTCTGTGACACTGCCTGCTTGAGTATTCCTTGTCTGGGTCAGACTGACAGTTGGGCCAGTTGTGAATCTCTACTAGACAGTGACACAACGGGAGCTGGGGTGCAGCCTGCACATCCTGATGGGCCATCTGGGCTAGATTTGAGGGAGGAGTGGTCTCTTACATCTGAATGGGCTGTGCCTGCCCTCACACAATGCAGTCTCTGGCCTCCTGGTAAGAGTCTAGAGCCAGTCCTGGGCAAGGCAAGATCTTGTGAACAGCAGAGACTTTTTTTAAGTTTGCCTATTTCAAAGGCAGAAAGGGGTAAAAGTGGTAAAACCAAAACCCCAATTTTTCAGATTACTTCTGTTACCAAGAGGAGCCTCTGATAAGGAGAAGAGCTTAAGAGCTGGAGGAGTAGTACTGCCCCTTTGCCTATGACTGTGCTTTGCTGGGTTGACCTGAAGTTGCTGCTTCTGCTTGAAAGACTGGACTTTGAGATATATTCCTGCTTGTGAAGTGTCTCCAATGGTTGGACTGCGCTTGCCTCCTATTTTGAAGTCTCAGGGCCATCAAAGCCTTCCTCTGCTAATACTTGGACTCTCCTTAGACTCCTACCCTGCCAAGTGGTGCCCTATCCAGTCCCTGGGCCCTTTAAAGGAGAGGTTGGCAGAAGAAGGACTGAAATCTATGCACGGGAAGCCGTGCGGGGAAAATGTTGACGCACCACCTGCAATGTAGCTCTAAAATCGATGATGCACCACCTGCATCGCAGCTGGGAAATCGACGCATCACCTGCATCGCAGCTGGAGAAATGATGCAAAACCCACTTGTGACTGCTAAAAACGACGTATACCCCATGTACAGTGGTTTTCCATCACCATGCGGCCGGAATTCTCATGCATCGTTCCTGAGCGTCAAAGTCATTGTGAATCTGTGCGGATCCGAGGAGCCCCGTCTTGAAATCGATGCATTGCTCTCTTGTGGGAGAAAAAAATAACGCATTGCCTACCCGACCAGTGAAGAAACGACACATGGCCGAACTTGCGAGTAAGGAGACTATGCATCGCTGATGTTTCTGATGCAAGCTCGCCCATGCGGCTTTATTTTTGACTCATACCAGGTACTTTGTGTAAAAAAATGTCCCCATTTTTTTCTATGGAGTAAGACTCTATTATTTAGAAAATTCATAACTTTACTTGTGTATGATTTTTGTTGTTTTGGTCTTGTTTGATTTAGACAAATATTGCCTATTTTTCTCAACTGGTGTGATGTCCATTTGTAGTGTTTTCACTATATTACTATGTGTTTTGGAACAAATACTTTACACATTGCCTTTGAGATAAACCTAACTGCTTGTGCCAAGCTACCAAGGAGGTGAGCAGGGATTATCCTAAGCGTGTATCTCCATGACTTTGACTAGAGTGAGGGTCCCTGCTTGCACAGAGTGGAAACTGACTGCCAACCAGAGACCCCATTTTGAACATTGGTGATCAGCAGTGAGGCTAGACCTTGTATTTGTACTTGACATACAGTGATTGTGGGGGTGATTCTAACCCTGGCGGTCGGTGTTAAAGCGGCGGCCAACCCGCCAACAGGCTGGCGGTAAAAAAAATGGGATTCTGAGCCTGGCGGGAACCGCCAACACAGACAGCCACCTTAACACTCCGACCGCCACGGCGGTACAAACAAACAGCGCGGCGGTCACCGCCAACAGACAGGCGGCAGACAATGTACCGCCCACACTATTCCAACTCACCAATACGCCACCTTTTCCGGGGCGGGAGCACCGCCGATAAAAACACGGCGGAAACAGACTACGGACGGGAAAACGCTCACCACTACGCACTCCAGGAGGAAGGAGGACAGCATGGAACCCGAATTAAACATCCTACCTGCTCTCGTCTACCTTCTCATCTACCACGAGTACGAAGTCCGGCGCAGACGACAACGGTGAGTACTGCACCTACGACACACGGGAGGGGGAGGACGAAAGGTTACGGGCACACACATATGCGACCCCCCCCAACTATGTACTCACCAATGCAGAGCACCAAGTCACAGTGACACCACCCAAACACCCCTGAAAAATGCTAGGACATAATCATATTTGGAATAAATATTTATGTACCAAAAAGCTCCAGAAAATTATCGTACAACCATGAAAGATATTCACAACAAAACTAATGACATACACATCAGTGTATAACTGAAGTACCAAGTCCTGCACATCCTACGAATTCAGCATGTCCGTGGGCCAAAGTCTTGAGACATAAGGGCAAAGCCCACACAGGAGACCTGAGTCCTTTGGAGAGAACACTGCAGGGGCATCAGATGTAAAAACTACAGGCACCTCAGGGGGAAGGGAAGGGGGGGGCACCACAGCCACATGAGTCCACGACGCCAGATCCACGAGGAGCCACCATGCCCACTGGACCATCCTGGGGAGTGCAAAGCCACAGTCTCTCAATGTCTCTACAGTGGGTGGGCTGCCCACTGGACCATCCTGGGGAGTGCAAAGCCACAGTCTCTCAATGTCTGTACAGTGGGTGGGCTGCCCACTGGACCATCCTGGGGAGTGCAAAGCCACAGTCTCTCAATGTCTCTACAGTGGGTGGGCTGCCCACTGGACCATCCTGGGGAGTGCAAAGCCACAGTCCATCAGGTGGATGACAGTCTCCACTGGTCAAGGAGGAGGCATGGTGGGCACAGTGAACCATAAACGGTGCTTGAGACGGCGGTGCCCAGCGGAGCGGTGCTTGAGATAGCGGTGCCCAGCGGAGCGGTGCTTGAGAGGAAGGGCCCACGGAGCGGTGCTTGAGAGGAGGGCCCAGCAGAGCGGTGCTTGAGACGGCGGTGCCCAGCGGAGCGGTGCTTGAGAGGAAGGGCCCAGCGGAGCGGTGCTTGAGAGGAAGGGCCCAGCGGAGCGGTGCTTGAGACGGCGGTGCCCAGCGGAGCGGTGCTTGAGAGGAAGGGCCCAGCGGAGCCGTGCTTGAGAGGAAGGGCCCAGCGGAGCGGTGCTTGAGAGGAAGGGCCCAGCGGAGCGGTGCTTGAGACGGCGGTGCCCAGCGTAGCGGTGCTTGAGAGGAAGGGCCCAGCGGAGCGGTGCTTGAGACGGCGGTGCCCAGCGGAGCGGTGCTTGAGACAGCGGTGCCCAGCGTAGCGGTGCTTGAGAGGAAGGGCCCAGCGGAGCGGTGCTTGAGACGGCGGTGCCCAGCGGAGCGGTGCTTGAGACGGCGGTGCCCAGCGTAGCGGTGCTTGAGATGAAGGGCCCAGCGGAGCGGTGCTTGAGAGGAAGGGCCCAGTGGAGCGGTGCTTGAGACGGCGGTGCCCAGCGGAGCGGTGCTTGAGACGGCGGTGCCCAGCGGAGCGGTGCTTGAGAGGAAGGGCCCAGCGGAGCGGTGCTTGAGAGGAAGGGCCCAGCGGAGCGGTGCTTGAGAGGAAGGGCCCAGCGGAGCGGTGCTTGAGACGGCGGTGCCCAGCGTAGCGGTGCTTGAGAGGAAGGGCCCAGCGGAGCGGTGCTTGAGACGGCGGTGCCCAGCGTAGCGGTGCTTGAGAGGAAGGGCCCAGCGGAGCGGTGCTTGAGACGGCGGTGCCCAGCGGAGCGGTGCTTGAGACGGCGGTGCCCAGCGTAGCGGTGCTTGAGATGAAGGGCCCAGCGGAGCGGTGCTTGAGAGGAAGGGCCCAGCGGAGCTGTGCTTGAGATGGCGGGGCCCTGTTCAGCGGTGCTCTTCTCCACGGCGGGGCCCTGTTCAGCGGTGCTCTTCTCCACGGCGGGCCCTGTTCAGCGGTGCTCTTCTGCACCGCGGGCCCTGTTCAGCGGTGCCTATCTCCACGGCGGGCCCTGTTCAGCGGTGCTCTTCTGCACCGCGGGCCCTGTTCAGCGGTGCTCTACTCCACGGCGGGCCCTGTTCAGCGGTGCCTATCTCCACGGCGGGCCCTGTTCAGCGGTGCTCTTCTGCACCGCGGGCCCTGTTCAGCGGTGCTCTACTCCACGGCGGGCCCTGTTCAGCGGTGCCTATCTCCACGGCGGGCCCTGTTCAGCGGTGCTCTTCTGCACCGCGGGCCCTGTTCAGCGGTGCTCTTCTCCACGGCGGGGCCCTGTTCAGCGGTGCCTATCTCCACGGCGGGCCCTGTTCAGCGGTGCTCTTCTGCACCGCGGGCCCTGTTCAGCGGTGCTCTACTCCACGACGGGCCCTGTTCAGCGGTGCTCTACTCCACGGCGGGCCCTGTTCAGAGGTGCTCTTCTGCACCGCGGGCCCTGTTCAGCGGTGCTCTACTCCACGGCGGGCCCTGTTCAGCGGTGCTCTACTCCACGGCGGGCCCTGTTCAGCGGTGCTCTTCTGCACCGCGGGCCCTGTTCAGCGGTGCTCATCCAGCAGGTCAAGGGAGCCAGACCTGGCCTGGACTCCCTGCTCAGTCGCCCTCGGACCGTGACGTTTCTGGACCCTTCGGGGACAGACTCCTGGCCTCCTTAGTGTCCTCCTTCCCAGCTGGGATGTGGCATGTGGGGTCCACCTTCTCCGCGCTCCTGCTGCCCTTCCGCTCCTTTGATGGGGCTCTCGGGCCCTTGCCTCCCCTAGATGGTGTAGGTGGTGAAGTGGCCGCACATTGCTCCTTGGGGGCAGCCCTGTCGGTCCTCGCACGGCGGCCCTTGTTTTTGCGGGTCCTCTTGCCGGGGGGGGGGCTGGACGTGTCCTTGCTGCTGATCGATGTGTCACTGCTGGCAAAGGGTGGGCTCCAGAACCAAGGCACAACAGTGACACCCAAAGCTGGGCTGGTGGTGGCTGCGGTGCTCTTGGGACTCTTTGAAGATGGATGGGGGAGCTCATCGGGGGAAAGAGGTTAAGGTTAGCCAGGAAAAGTTTTTTAGGGCCAAGGTAAAGGGTAGGAGAAGTGGAGATGGAAGTGGAGGTAGAGGAGGTGGTTGTAGGAGAGTCAGGTGTGCTGTCATTGGGTGAAGGTGCTGGTGCTGTAGGCTGTCGTGAGGTGGATGGCTGTTGGGTGGGTGTCTGCCTGCGTTTGTGTGTCTTGGAAGAGGGGGTGACAGACACAGTGGGAGAGGACACAGGGGACGTGTAAATGGCAGTGGGGGTGGTGACTGCACGAGTGTGGACTGTCCTGGAGGGTGAGGTGGTGATGGAAGCACTGGCTGATGTTGGGGTGCATGCAGGTGTGAGTGTAGACGTCACAGGGAGGGAGGAGGGAGACGAGGAGGAGGGGGACACAGGGGTGGCAGTGGCTGTTGGCATGTCTGCATCTGGGTGTTGCTTGGGTGAGTGTTTGTGGGATCTGTGGTGCTTGTGTTTGGATGAGCTGCTCTTGGGTGTTGAGGTGTGTGCAGGCTGGTCTGATGGTGTGGATGGGATACGCTGAGGAACAGGAGACAGAGAAAGGCTGGAGGCAGTAAGAAGAGGGAGGCTGGAAACAGGGACAATGGCTGCCGTCAGTGCTGAGGCCAGAGCAGTGAACGCTCGTTGATGGGCAGCCTGACCCGAATGAATGCCCTCCAGGTACGCATTGCTCTGTTGCACCTCCCTTTGCACACCCTGGATGGCATTCAAAAGGGTCGTCTGCCCAACAATGAGCGTCCTTACCAGGTCAATGAGCTCCGCACTGAGGGCAGCAGGGGCAACAGGGGCAGGGGCTGAGGTGCCTGGGGCGAAGGAGACGCGCGCCTTCCTGGGCGAACCGGCACGGAGCGAAGACTGAGGGGCTGCTGGGAGGGCGGGGCTGGTGCGCTGGGTGGCGGCTGTACCTGTAGAGGCGGGGGGCATGGATGTTGCCGCCACCCCTAGGGAGCTCCCATTCGAGGACGTGTCGCTTTCGCTGTTCTCACCAGCGGTCCCCGTTGTGGTGCTCCCCTCGCCCTCCGGATCACTGGTGCCCTCGGTGTCTGTTCCTGGGCCCACCGGGGCCTTGTGTCCTGCAGCTCCCTCGTGCTCCGATGCCAAATCTCCTCCGCCTGATGATGCTAATGCACACATGCACAAGAAGATGAAGAGAAAGGGAGAGGGAGAAAAAAGAAGACCAGGTTGAGTGCATGCAATGTCAACACCGTTGGCGGAGAGGACAGACACAGGTGCCTAATGCACTAAGCCGCGCATTCGGGGTACACTACTCAGTACTACTGACTAAGACAACAGGCCAAAAGACGTCAAACGCGCACATGGGAGATGCTGGACCTTCAATGGCTGTACTTGTCACCCTACCGAGGTGGGGGCCGGGGGCACAGGGCCATGCCTAAGGGAGAGGACTACACTACAGAAAGCGCCCTGGCCTAATGTCACCCACAGCCCTCCTCCCCCACCCAGACGCCTCCACTGCGCAGAAAGATAGGAGAATGTGCTGATACTCACCCCCTTGTGTCTGCTGTGATGTCTTAAAGCGCCCATCCAATTCAGGGTAGGCCACCGCCAGGATCCGGGACATCAGGGGGGTCATGGTGCGACTGGCACCCCTCCTAGGTTGGGAGGCCATCCCCAGCAGTGTTTCTGCGGTCTTCCTTGTTCCGCGGCGGATGTCCTCCCACCTCTTGCGGCAGTGGGTGCCCCGTCTGTTGTGGACCCCCAAGTTCCGGACTTCCTTGGCGATGGCACGCCAAATCTCGATCTTCTGATGGGCGCTGACCTATTTGACATGTACAGGGTGGAAAGGAGGAAATCATGAATGACCTGCATGTTAGATGTGATTGGCCCCCCCCACCAACTTTGCCATATGGCACATGCTCTCATCTGTCGGGCGTTGCACTCCTCATTCGCCCCCCACCCCACCAACTTACATCCACCCCAATCCACACAGGCATAGCCCATTCCATGTGCACCCGGTGTACTCACTTGTTGGTCTGGAGGACCGTAGAGTAGCGCATACTGGGGGAGGACCCCATCCACGAGCTTCTCCAACTCTTCAGACGTGAAGGCAGGGGCCCTTTCCCCAGTCGCAGCAGCCATTGTATCTTCCAGACCGAGGTCACAGCAGCACTTGCAGTATAGGTCCTCTCCTGTGGATGATCAGTTCTCGAGTGATTAAGCAGATAGAAAATGGCGGTCACGCCCGCGGCGGTGCGTACCGCGGCGGTGCGTACCACGACCGCCGGCGCACTTCGTCATTGGCTCCTGAAACCCATAGGCTTCAATGTTAACCAATGCGGCTTTGCGCCGCGGTCTTCGACCGCCTACCGCCACGGTGTGCCCCGCCAGCGCATTGACCTCACATCCCATTGTCCCACTTCACAGGTCAGGCAGCCGCCATTTCAAGGGCCTACATGGCTTAATTTTGACTGCGACACACAGGCCTAGGCCTTGCATTGCCACACATACTCGCCTTTCAACCCATTGCCATTCTTTAACTGTGCAAGCTGTCTGTACGTACCTGTGGTTTGGCTGACTCTGTGCTCCATGTTGTCCTTCCTAGGCACCGTCCGCTGGGACTTGCGATGAGAAGGAGGAATCCTCGCGTGTACCGACCGCTGGTGGACCTGTCGACAATGGAAGAACGCCATATAATACTTCGATACAGACTTGACCGTGCCACTATCCATGAACTGTGTGCCCAGCTGGAGCCAGCCCTGATGTCCCCCATCCGCCAACCCACAGGGATTCCCCCTCTGGTGCAGGTTTTGTCAGTCCTCCATTTTTTGGCCAGTGGGTCATTCCAGACCACAGTGGCCATGTCATCTGGAATGTCTCAGCCTATGTTTTCTAAGATTTTGAGCAGAGTGTTGTCTGCCCTGATGAAACTCATGCGGAGCTACATCATTTTCCCAGAGGAGGGTGACTTGCCTACAGTGAAGGGTGATTTCTATGCCCTTGGACATATCCCCACCATCATTGGTGCCATTGATGGGACCCATGTGGCTTTGGTACCCCCAAAAGACGATGAGCAGGTGTACGAAACAGAAAAAATTATCATTCGATGAATGTCCAGGTGGTCTGTTTGGCTGACCAGTACATCTCCCATGTAAATGCCAAGTTCCCAGGGTCAGTGCATGATGCGTATGTGATGCGAAATAGCAGCATCCCCTATGTGATGGAGCAGCTACAGAGACAACGTGTGTGGCTAATAGGTGACTCTGGTTACCCCAACCTGCCGTGGCTACTGACCCCAGTGAGAAATCCCCGGACAAGGGCAGAGGAACGCTACAATGAGGCCCATGGGCGTACTAGGAGAGTGATTGAGCGAACCTTTGGCCTCCTGAAGGCCAGGTTTAGGTGCCTGCATATGACAGGTGGATCCCTAATGTACTCACCAAAGAAGGTGTGCCATATCATCGTGGCGTGCTGTATGCTTCACAACCTGGCTTTGCGACGCCAGGTGCCTTTCCTGCAAGAGGATGGTCCAGATGGTGGTGTTGTAGAAGCCGTGAAGCCTGTGGAGAGTGAAGAGGAGGAAGACTCAGAGGACGACACAGACAATAGGGACAGAGTGATACAACAGTATTTCCAGTAACACCCAGGTAAGAATCACCCACGCCATTTCACAATTGCTTCTAGCCTCCTGCATCTGTACTTTCTGTAGTTCCCACCAGATATTTTTGGGTAATTTTTTATTGTCCCTTCCCTTCTCAGTGCTGTATGACGCAGTGCCTGACTTCTGCTTGGTTTGCCCATGAACTACAGCGTATTGACATTGGTATGTTGTCATCACTAATTGACAGAACAGATATTGAACAGTAATATGTAATACATTTGCTAATAATACAGCATGACTCCAAACTGATTTGTGTGCAATATGTGATTTATTTACAGGGCTAGATATTGGTACATGTGATTATAAGGGTGATGGGTGGGGGTGGAGTAATGTCCATGGCAGAGTCCAGTTCTCAGTCTCACAGGTGCATTGTCCTTTTGCCTGTGGAAGGATGGAGCAGAGGCAGTTCATGGTTGGACAGGGTGGCAATGTGGGACAGTGGGAAGAGTTCAGGGGGTATGTCCTGCTGGCGGGGGTCTTGACATCCTACTCTGTCTTTTTTTTGGATCTCAGGCTCCTCTTACGGGGTGGTTGTTCTTCAGCAGGAGGTGGGGTTCTGGTGGCCTGCCGTGGTGTTGGGGCCTCCTGTCCACTAGCGCCGGCGGAGGTGGTAGGCTGTTCCTGGTCCGGGCTAGTGACAGGGGCCCTGTGTGGTGCCACATGGTCCCGCAACGCGTCTTCTATCCTGTTGAGGGCCAGGACGATGGTCCCCATTGCGGTCCCGATGATTCTCAGCTCCTCCCTGAACCCCATGTAGCGTTCCTCCTGCTGTGCCTGGATCTCCGTGAACCTGGCCAGTACCGTCGCCATCGTCTCTTGGGAGTGGTGGTAGGCCCCCATGATGGTGGTGAGGGCCTCTTGGAGAGTGGGTTCCCTGGACCTCTCCTCCCCCCCCTGTCGCACAGCAGCCCTCCGAGCTGCCCGGTTTCCCCCGGCCTCTGTCTCCTGGACGGTGTGCCCGCTCCCACTGCCCCCAGGTCCCTGTTGTTGTTGGGGTGTTGGGTTAGCCTGGGTGCCCTGTAGTGGCAGACACACCGCTGATTGACGTGTCCTAGAGACAGAGGCATGGGCCCGCTGGGTGGGAGCTGTGCTGGTGTTGGCAGAGGGGGTCGGGTCTGGTGTGGCCTGTGTCTGGGTGAGGGGAACTGACTGCCCAGAGGTCCCCGATGGTCCGGGCTGGTCATCAGGTTCAGTGTCGACAGAGCTGCTGTCCTCACTGTGGGCCTGTTCCGGGGGTGGGATGGACATTTCTGGACCCTCCTGGCTGGTGTTTTGGCGTTCGGGTCCTGCATGGGGTAAGAGAGTTTGGTTATTGTTTCTGTGTGTGCAATAGCGTGCGTGTTATGGGTGCCCTCGTCCCCCAGTGCAGGCATTCCCTTGAGGGAGGTGTTGTGAGGGTAGTTAGTGGGGGGGGGGTAAGTGCGGTGGTCATGCTTGGGTGATGGGTGTCCATGGATTGTGTTGGCATGCAGGAGTTGGTGTTGGGATGGGTGGGTTGTGCTGGTGAGACATTGTCAGGGAGGATGTGTGCTGGGGGGTTGGGGGTGAGGGTGGGGGTGTGGGTTGGCATGCTGGTGGGGTGGGGGGGATCTAGTAGTTGAGATTGGACTTACCAGAGTCCATTCCTCCGGCTACTCCTGTGAGGCCCTGAGGATGCAGGATGTTGAAGACCTCTTGCTCCCATGATGTAAATTCGGGAGGGGTGGGTGGGGGTCCGCCGCCAGTCTTCTGGACCGCGATGTTGTGCCTGGAGACCATCGATCGGACCTTTCCCCGTAGGTCGTTCCATCGTTTGCGGATGTCCTCCCTATTCCTGGGATGCTGTCCCACCGCGTTGACCCTGTCCACGATCCGCTGCCATAGCTCCGCCTTCCTAGCTATACTGGTGTGCTGCACCTGTGAGCCGAAGAGCTGGGGTTCCACTCTTAGGATTTCCTCCACCATGACCCGGAGTTCTTGGTCCGAAAAGCGTGGGTGCCTTTGGGGTGCCATGGGGTGGTGTGGGTGAGGTGTGGGGTGGTGTATGTGATGATGAGTATGTTGGTGTGTGGTGCTTTGTGCTACTATGTGGTGTGTGTGATGGTGTAGTGTGCCTCAGTGTGTATTGCTATGGATTGTCTGCTGTGTCTCTCTCTCCTTCTCTCAGTAATTGTGGTCGTAGGGGTTTGTGGGTGATGTGGGAGTGTGTTTTATAGTTGATTGATTGTGTGGGAGTGGGTTGTGTATGTGTATCAGGTGTGTGTATTTGTAATTGTCCAATGTGCCTGTGTTTTGGTGCTGTGTGTGTATTTTGACCGCGGCGGTGTGTACCGCCAATGGAATACCGCGTTGGAAAGCCCGCCGCGTTGATTCGTGGGTCGTAATGGCATGGGCGTTTTTCTGTTGGCGTGACGGTGGAGGTTTGGTCATCTCCAGTTTATCGCTGCCCGCTGATGTGGCGGCCTGCAGTGGAGTTCGGATTTTTGGAGGTTTGGCCGTTGTGGGTCAGAATGACCGTGGCGGCTTTCCGCGGCCGCGGCGGTGTTATGGCGGTCTTCTGACCGGCGGTAAGCGCCTTTTACCGCCGAGGTCAGAATGACCCCCTAAGTGTACACTACTGTTTTCAGTGCAGACCATTAAGTGACCACATACTACTTGTTTTTGCTTTTTCTCTTTTTAGACTTTTCTTGCTTCCATATATATATATATATTTTTAACTTCTCTTGGGAACCCTCTGCTCTTTGCATTTTTGAGTGAACCTCACTAACATGTCTCAATCTGGTGATGCACCAGCAGTGGCTACAAAGGCTGTTTTTGAGTTGAAGAAACTGGATGAGTATACAGTGGCTCAATTGAAGCAGTTTTATGAGAATCTTGCCTGCCAAATCAAGAGCTCCACCAGGAAGGAGGAGCTGCAAAAGGCATTGAGGGCCTGGGTGGCAGCCAAGTAGGCTGGGGCACACAGAGGAGGAGGATGGGGATGAGGAGATGCAGAGTGTTCATAATGTAGTGGATGTACCTGTTCTGCCTGGGGTGAGGGTCTCCAGGGCATGAAGGAGTGTGTCATCCAAGGTTCTGACTCCTGAGGAGTTGCAAGACAGACAGGCAGAGAGGGTGCACCAGTTGGAGTTAGAGAAGCTTAAAATGAAGATGGAAGAAAGAAGGTTGGCCATAGAGGAGAAAAGGATGCCGCTGGCTCATGAGCTCAGTTTAAGGGAGCTGGATCAGAGAAGCCAGTGTAGCAGAGGTTGTGGCAGCAGTGCCTCAGTTCAGCCTGAGAGGAGGGTACACTTTCCTAAAGATCTGGTGAAGGATTACAAGAGGGAGGATGTCATTTACTTGTAGTTCAAGGGGTATAATTCTGCTCTCCACATTAACATGGTCCCTGACGCACATTGGGGGGGCGGGTCTGTGGAAGCACTTTGAGGTAGAGGGGTGGGACACTCTGACATCTTTAGGGGATCCTCAGGGACTCACCTACTCTATCATGAAGGACACTATACTCACAAGATATGGTCTCACTCCTGAGCAGTACAAGTTTAGGTCCTACAAAACCGAAGGAATCTCAAACCCGGTTGGAGTGTATGGTCTCTTTTTGCAGGTCACTGGATGGTTGGGTGAAGGGCAGTAATGTAACAACTTATGAGGGGCTTACAACTTAATTGCTTGGGAGCAACTGTACAGTTTTATTTTGTCCAGAACTGCGCCAGCACCTAATTGACAGCAAGCTGACCTACCCCATAAAGCTTGCTCAGGAAGGACGCTGCTGGGAGAGCACCAGAGTCCAGAAGAGGTATGGGAAAGATCATGCTAAGGGTGGTCAGGGTCCCTATCAGAAAAAGTGGGAAGGTTAGGGTAAACAGGGGGACTTCTCTTAAGGGACCCTACCTAGTTCCCAGGGCGAAGATTCCCAGCCCCCAGTTGAAAAGAAACCATGGGTCTCCACAGGGAAGCCTGCAGAGAGAGGTCCCCGCAAGTGCAATTCATATGATCAGGTTGGTCACATGAGGGGGAATCCCAAATGTCCCAAGGAGACACAGACACCCACTGGTTCTCACTCACAGGGTTTGGCCAGTGTAGCTCTTGGGGACAAGGTGGTTCCAGGTGGGTGAGAGCCAGCTGAAATGCCCTTTGTTTCACAAGGGGACATTGAAATGGTCCAGAGGAACCTTGTGCCTGAGAAAACTAAACAGTATAGGCAATGGGTGACCATCCATGGACAGAAGGTGGGGGTTCTGAGAGACACAGGAGCCAGTGTGACTACTGTGAGAAGTCACCTGGTGTCTGAGGAACAAGTAGTTCCTCAAGCACTCCACTAAATAATTGCGGTAGATAACTCGGAGTGCCTGTTCAGAGTTGCGCAGGTTCCCTTTGAGTGGGGGGGGTCTGAGGTTCCTTGAGAATAGCTGTGAGCCCAACCATGCCATTTGATTGTCTGCTTTGCAATGGCCTGGAGGATTCCCCTTTGAAGGAAGTGGAACACAGGTCTCATTTGACGATGTTGGGTCTACCTGGGAGTGTGTGTGTATGTGTCCATCAGGTCAATGGGAGCCTATCAGGGTGATCAGGAGGCCCTGGAGCCTGAAAGAGTGGCCCAGGTGTCTGCCAGAAGGAGGAAGAGCAAGGTGCATGGGAAACCCGCTCCAGATGTTCCCACAGTCCTGAAGGATGCTGAACCTTACGGGGATGCCCCAGAGTCTACAGAGTAACAGGTGGCTGAACTGGGGGAGTTCCCTGCGCTGACTCAGTGGCAGCAGTAAGGGGGACCCACCAGGGAAGCATTCTGTGAGGCACAGAAAACATGCCCTACTCTGGAGGGTTTGCAGCAGCAGACTGCAGACCAGGCGTCTGGCAAAGAGTTTACTCGGTGGACTCCCTCCTATATAGTGAGCTTAAGGTTGCTGAGCCTGGGACAGCCCAGGCTGTGTGCCGGTGGTACCCAAGTGCTTAAGAACCTTCCAACTGGGTTTGGCTCATGATTTGCCTTTAGATGGACATTTGGGGCAGGACAAGACCATTGAGAGGCTTGTCACCCACGTTTACTGGCTCCAAATGTGCAGGCACTCAGATGCGCACTGCAGGTTTTGCCAAACTTGTCAGGTAAGTGGCAAGAATGGGGGAGATATGAGGCTCCCCTCCAACCTTTGGCAGTTGTTAGCACCCCCTTTCAAAGGGTTGGGATTGACATTGTGGGGCCTCTGGATCCCAAGACAGCCATGGGCAACAAGTTCATCCTGGTTTTAGTGCACCATGCCACCAGGTACCCAGAAGCCATTCCCTTGAGAATAATCCCTGCCGCTTTGGTGGGATTTGCACTGATGAGTGGGTTTACCCACTTGGGGTTCCCCAAGGAGGTAGTATCTGATGGGGTACCAACTTCATATCTACATATATGAAGTCTCTGTGGAAGGAGTGTAGAATGACCTACAAGTTTACCACTCCTTACCACCCCCAAGGAAACGGTCTGGTTGAGAGATTCTACTGCATCTTCAAGGGCATGGTCATGGGCCTGTCAGAGCTATTGAGGCGTAAGTGGGGCAACCTCTTGCGATGCCTTCTGTTCTCTTACAGTGAGGTGCCACAAAAGGGTCTTGAATATAGCCCTTTTGAGTCGTTCTATGGCCACCCTGTCAGGTGACCTTAGAGTCTGGTTAGGGAAGGCTTGGAGAAAGCCTCCAGGAAGCCCCCGAGGATGTATTTAGTTAAATGCTGGCTGTTAGAAATCAGACTGCCCGCTTCAGGAAGCTCGCTCAAGAGAAACTTGAAGCGAGCCAGGAAGATTAGAAACAGTGGTATGACCAGAATGCCACTCTTTTTGAGTTTCATCTTGGATAAAAAGTGTGGGTGATGGCCCTAGTGGAGCATTGTGCTCTCCAAGAAAGTGGACTGGCCCTTTTGAGGTGGGAGAGCGCAAGAGTGATGTCACCTATCTAGTGAACTTGCGGATTCCTGGGAAGTCTTTGAGGGTTCTGCATGGGAACCTCCTTAAGCCTCACTTTGAGAGGACAGAACTGACTATGCTCTTGGCAACAGATGATGGGTTGGAGGAAGAGCGTGAGGATCTTCCTGACCTCCTGTCTGCTAAAGAGAAAGATGGTTCAGTGGAGGGTGTGAACCTCTCCCCCTCACTGACTCTAGAACAACAGAGGGATTGTCAACAAGTATTGGGACAGTTTATCTCTCTCTTTTACTTGATCCCGAGGGTCACGCACTTGTGCACACATGATGTAGACACTGGGGAAAGTCCACCCGTGAAACATAAAGTTTACAGGGTCATTGACAAGGTTAAAGCCAGAATTAAGGATGAGGTCTCCAAAATGTTAGCTCTTGCAGTTACTGAGTTTTCCAGTAGCCCTTGGGACAGTCCTGTGGTGTTGGTCCCAAAGGCTGCTGCTCCTGGTTCCAATCTAGAGCTCAGGATCTGTGTTGATTACCAAGGACCAAATGCGGTCACGAAGACTGACGTGTAGAAGAGTACCATCTTCCTTGGCATGTTACCCCCCTTTTTACCTGTATGTCAGTATGTTTTTGCCTGTCTCACTGGGATCCTTTTGGTCAGGACCCCAGTGCTCATAGTTTATGGCCTAATGTGTGTGTTTGTATAGTGCTTGACTGTGTCACTGAGGCTCTGCTAATCGGAACCTCAGTGCTTATGCTCTCTCTGCTTTTAGATTTGTCAATGTAGGCTAGTGACTTCATTTTCAATTTCAATTGGCACACTGGACCCCTCTTATAAGTCCCTAGTATATTGTACCTAGGTACCCAGGGCATTGGGTTTCCAGGAGTTCCATATGGGCTTCAGCATTTCTTTTGCCACCTGTAGGGAGCTCAGACAAACCCTAGCACAGGCCTGCCATTGCAGCCTGCGTCAAATAATGCACACGTTATTTCACAACCATTTTCACTGCACTTAAGTAACTTATAACGCACCTATATGTCTAACCTTCACTTGCTGAAGGTTAGGTGCAAAGTTACTAAGTGTGAGGGCAACCTTGCACTAGCAAAGGTTCCCCCACATAGTTCAGTGCCATTTCCCTGGACTTTGTGAGTGCGGGGATACCATTACACGCGTACCCACATGTAGGTCAATACCTATATGTAGCTTCACAATGGTAACTCAAATATGGCTATGTAACATGTCTAAGATCATGGAATTGTCCCCCCATTCCAAATCTGGTATTGGGGAGCCAATTCGATCCATCATGGACCCCCGGTACTGCCAAACCAGCTCTCTGAGGCTTGGACTGCAGCCACAGCTGCTGCCACCTCAATGTCAGGGTTCTGCCCTCCTGGGGTCTGAGCAGCTGGTGCCCTCCTTCCATAAGACTTCGGCCATCTTGCATTGCAAGTTGTGGCGGCACTCTGGAGGGATCTGATTGGCCAGTGCCAGCAGGTGAAGTTAGAGACCCCTCCTGATAGGTCCATACCTGATAAGGTAACCAATCCCCATCTCAGGGGTATTTAGGGTCTCTCCTGTGGGTTCTTTTAGTGTTCTGCTTGCAAGTTTTCTTCAGGAATCCTCTGCAAATACTGCTTATCCTCTGACCTCGGATCAACCACAGCCTGCTCCAGTAACCGCTCTAACAGCAACAAAGTATCCACAAGGGATACTTTTCTTCTGCAACTTCAGCTCCAGCCACCAACTGCAACAGTTTCCACGGTGTGCACACTCTGGGGACTCCCTGTCTTCATCCTGCACTAGAAGGACCGAAGAAATATCCCGTGGGGTGACGGAGTCACTCCTCTGCTCTTGCAGGCACCTTCTAAGATGACGACTGGTACCCTTGGACTCCTCTCACAGTGACGAGCATGCTCATAAGGACACAGAGCATGGACCCCATCGAAACAGACTGTCCTGAAGTCCTGCTGATGCAATTTGGAGGAGGTAAGACCTTGATTTCCCTGAGAGCGACAGTAACCCTTTGTACTGCGTCTCCTTCGCCTCCTGAGGCCTCTGTGCACTATTTGTAAAATTCCTTCATGCATAGCCTGGCCCAGGTCCCCAGCACTCCATCCTGTGATGCTCAACTTGCTGGGTTGTTCTCCAGCAGCGTGGGACCTTCCTTTGTTGTGCTGCACCAACCATGTTTTGCACCTCCTTTGTCCCTATGCCCTTTGACTCCTGTGGGTGCTGTCTAGAATCCTAAGGGCTATCTTAAGTGCTGAGAGCACCCTCTTTCTCCTCACACAGAGTTGAGGCCCACAGGTCCCTCCTGGGTACAGCCAGTGTCATTTTGACACAAAACGCCTATTTGTCATAACCAAGGCTTGTTTGCGACTTCCAACACAAAATCCCATCTGCATCCATCTTCACATCGTGGGACATCTTTTGCATCATGCAGGAACCCACTGGCAACTTCCTAGGGTGCATTCCTCCAGTCTTCATCTAACCAGGGACTCTTCTTTTGTACCCTCTTCTGGGTTGGCAGGGGCTCCTGTCCTTCCTGGAACTTCTTTCGACTTCTGGACTTGGTCCAGAAATCCAGCAGTTGTTGTTTGCAGACTTCGTTGGTTACTGAAATAATCCATATCAGGTGGTGCAGTGTGTCCTAAGGAAACTTGCAGTACTTTACTCCTGCTTTTCTGGGCTCTGGGGTGGGGTAATTTACCTTTACTGTATTCTTACTTACTCTCCCAGCAATTCTGCACACACTACACTTGTCTAGGGGGGAATTCATGATTCTCATTCTGCTTTCTTAGTACATGGTTTGTGTTGCCCGTAGACCTATTTTCCCTCATTGCATTCTGTAGCATTTCCTATTGTTTGCACTATCCTATGACTAATTACTTGTCTAATTTTGGTGTCTAGTGTATATATTGTGTATAACACTTACCTCCAGAAGGAGTATTGCCTTTGAGATATTTTTTGGTATTGTGTCACCCAAATAAACTACCTTTATTGTTGGTAACACTGAGTATTGTCTTTACTTGTGTATAAGCACTGTGCAACTATAAGTGGTATTGCACGAGTTTGAATGTCTCCTAGTTCAGCCTAAGGTGCTCTGCTATAGCTATTTATTAATTATACAAAGTGTACACTGTTTAAAAAAATAGCCAACCAGAGGACCAGAAATTGCTAGAGCGTGGAACCCTCATGCATCTCAATGGATGACTAGCTTCATCATCGCCTGGTGCTGCAATGCCTGGTGGGCTCCCCTGAGGGGGCTCTTAACCATATTGCTCTCTAGGTAGCTAGTAGATCCAAGTTAGGTGGATGGGTACCCCATTATAGGTCCCAGCGCAAACCGGAGAGAGTAGCACAGAAGTAAAATTGGTTATCCATCTCAAAAGATCAGTATAGGTGAGGTGGAGACCAAGATTAAAAGACAAGGTGAAAGTAAAACTAATGAGTGACAATGCTCAAATACTTTCAACAAAAACCTAGCGGACTCCAAATGTCAAGGACCTCCAGTTGTGGGTTGACTCTGCTATAGCTGCCTCTATCAGCCAAAGCTGCTAGAACACTACTACTTCACTAATTGCTGTGTTCATCTCCACTTGGGAGGAACACTTGCAACACCTCTGCAAAGTGTCAGAGGCCCTGTAGAAGGCAGGCCTCACTATTAAGGCAAATGAGTGCCAAATAGGGCAGGGTTCAGTGGTGTACCTGGGACACCAGGTAAGGAGCGGCCAGGTGGCCAAATACTGATATCATTCTGGCTTGAGAGCCTCCCAAGACCCAGACTGAGGTGAGAGCCTTTTTAGGTCTCACAGGTTACTATAGGTTTGTCAAGGGGTATGGCACTATTGTTGCTCCCGTGACTGAGTTGACCTCCAAGAAGCAACCCAAAAAGGTGATCTGGACCAAGGCTTGCCAGACAGCTTTTGATACCCTAAAGGCATCCATGTACACGGCACCCGTGCTGAAGGCACCTGACTTCTCTAAATAATTTGCCATGCAGACTGATGCTGCAGAGCATGTCGTGGGAGAAGTGTTGTCAGAGCCAAATTAGGAGGGCCTAGACCAGCCTGTAGCCTTCATTAGTACGAGGTTACTTCCCCGGGAACGTAGGTGGAGTGCAATTGTGTGTGAAGCATTTGCTGTGCTCTGGGCACTGAAGAAGCTAAGACCCTACTTATTTGGGACACACTTCTGACAGATGACAGGCCCCTCAGTTGATTAATGCAGATGAGAAGTGATAACCCAAAACGTGTTGAGGTGGTCCATCTCCCTACAGGTAATGGACTTTATGGTGGAACACTGCCCTGGAATAGAACACGCCACTGCTGATGGTCTGTCCAGATTCTTCTGCCTTAGTGATGAGTACTCCCATGAAAATGGGTAGTTCTCCCCACTGTCAGCTGGTGTTACACATGTTAGACCTAGCATCCTTGGTGTGGTCTACCCTGTCTTTTTTGCCTCTGCTTCTTATGTTTTGGCCGGGTGCTGGGCTCCGTTTTTGCTATTCTTGTTACTCTGAGCACTTTACCACTGCTGACCAGTGCTAAAGTGCAAGTGCTCCCTGTGTAAATTGTATGTGTAATTGACTTTTCCATGATTGGCATATTTAATCTACTAGTAAGTTCCTAGTAAAGTGCACTAGAGGTGCCTAGGGCCTGTAAACTAAATGCTACTAGTAGGCCTGCAGCACTGATTGTGCCACCCACATGAGAAGCCCTGTAAAGATGGCCCAGACCTGCCACTGGGGAGTCTGTGTGTGAAGTTTTAAACTCCCAATTCAACCTTGCAAGTGTACCCACTTTCCAGGCCCAAGCCTTCCCTTTTTATAAATGTAAGGCACCCCTAAGGTAGGCCCTACGTATCCCCATAGACAGGGTGCAGTGTATGTTAAAGGTTGGGCATGTACTGATGTGTTTTACATGTCCCACCAGTGAAATACTGCCAAATTTGTTTTTCACTGTTACAAGGCCTATCCCTTTCATAGGTTAACGTGGGGACTGCCTTTAAATTTAAGTGTAGTTTCCCTTTGGAAGCAGATGGAAATGTGGAGTTTAGGGTCTCTGAACTCACAATTTAAAAATACATCTTTGGTAAAGTTGTTTTTTAAATTGTCAGTTTGAAAATGCCACTTTTAGAAAATTGGCATTTTCTTGCTTAAACCATTCTGTGACTCTGCCTGCTTGTGTATTCCTGTCTGGTTCAGACTGACAGTTGGGATGTTTGTGAATCTCCACTAGACAGTGACACAAAGGGAGCTGGGGTGTAGCCTGCATATCATGATAGGCAATTTGGGCTACAGTGGTAGGAGGTGTGGTCACTTACACCTCAATGAGCTGTGCCTGCCCTCACACAATGCAGTCTCCAACCCCCTAGGGGCTAGGCCTAGGCAAGGCCATATCTTGTGAACAACAGAGACTTTGCTTTGAAGTTTGCCTACTTCAAAGGCAGAAAAGGGTATAAGTAGTGGAACCAAAACCCCAGATTTTCAGACTACTTCTGGAACTAAGAGGAACCTCTGCCAAGGGGAAGAGCTGAAGAGCTGAAGGAGGTGTACTGCCCCGTTGCCTGTGACTGTGCTTTGCTGGGTTGGCCTTCAGTTGCTGCTTCTGCCTGAAAGAGGACAAAGACTGGACTTTGTGGTATGTTCCTGTTTGTGAAGTGTTTCCAAGGGCTTGGACTGAGCGTGCCTCCTGTTTGAAGTCTCAGGCCATCAAAGACTTCCTCTGCCAGCATGTGGGCTCTCTGCTGAGACTCCTACCCTGCCATGTGGTGCCCTATCCAGTCCCTGGGTCCTTGAAAGGTGAAGCTGGTAGAAAAAGGATTGACATCCATGCACAGGAAGCTGTGTGGGGAACATTTTGATGCACCAAAATGACGCGCAACCTGCCTCGCAGCTGGAGAGATGATGCAACATCTGATTGCTGCTGCTGAAAACAACGCAAACCCCACGTAGAAGGGTTTTCCATCACCGTGCAGCCAGGTTTCTCATGCATCGTTGCTGGGTGTCATCGTACACCTCCGCAGATCCGAGTTGCCCCATCCGGAAATTGACGCATCACTCTCTTGCGGAAGAGAAAAAAGGACTCATCGCCTACCCGACTGGGAAAAGAAACAATGCACGCCCTCACTTGTGAGTAATGAATTGGCACATTGCTGACTTTTTGGATGCATGCTCACCTGTCCGACCTTATTTTTTATGCAAACCAGGCCCTTTGTGTGAAAACAGCGGTTCCATTGTTTTCTATGGAGTAAGACTCTATTATTTTGAAAATTCATAACTTTACATGTGTATGTTGGATTTCTGTCGTTTTGGTCGCATTTAATTTAGATAAATATTGTCTGTTTTTCAAAACTGGTGTGGTGTCCATTTTGTAGTGATTTCACTGTATTACTGTGTGTTCTGATCAAATACTTTACACATTGCCTTTGAGATAAGCCTAACTACTTGTGCCAAGCCACCAAGGGGATGTGCAGGGGTTAGCCTAAGTGTGTATCTCCATGACCCTGACAAGAGTGAGGGTCCCTGCTTGGACAGAGTGCAAACTGACTGCCAACCAGTGACGCCATGTCTAACAAAGGTTTAGTCAGTTCTCACCCTGCACCTGTCTGACTGGTCTTTGCTGCTGATCTAGATGCTTTGTTGATGAAGAATCCTTGAATGCTGTCTCTTGGAGAGGTACATCTCTCTCTGCTGATTGCTAATACCCTTTGAGATGTCTCATTTTCTAGAATATAATCTATCATGCTAACACTCAGTCCTTTTATTTTTCTAGCTAGTATTCTGTAGTCCAAAATATATTTTATCACACTATTTTTGTCTCCTTTTGTATTTTTGCCCACATGTGTCTGTCCCCACACATGCATTTCCTTATTTGGTTATCTGTATGGACAACCTATGTCCAGCCTTAAGTTTGCATACTCTGCTTAACTGAACTTGACAAATGTTGATGCAATCTGACCTGAGAAATATTTCTGTATCTCAGATAATTTCTTTAATGATATTCTTTATTCATCTTGAATGCCTAATTGTGTTAATGCTAACTTGTTTGAACATGTTTATGCGCTTTGATCAGCCTATGGCGATTATATAACTTTGCAATTTGATTTACACATTGTCTTTCTGACACTAACTTTGTGGTTGTAAAATAAAGCTTTTAACTTTATTCCTGATTGGAGTTTTCCTTTCGTGACCACATTAGTCATGGTATCTAAATTATTTGGGCAGTGTTGATGTAAATTTGTGTATGGTTCACCACACTTTCTGGGTAAAAAGGTCGAACAACCCTGGTGAAGCGCTAGATTCCTGTGAAGGATGAATACACTCTTGCATTTTTGGTAGCAGAGGATAGTTAAGACATAAGAGGGGGAACCATATTTTAGGTTAACGTTAGGGAGATAGGATTCACAATTCTGGTAGCTAAGTTACAAGTTTCATCCTATAAGAGGGGGAACCAAATGTTTGTTTAGTGGTAGGGAAATAAAGAGTTCACATGTCATTGCCCAGTCCAAATTCTGCCCACCCTGTGATTTGCCCCATGATCTGTTCCAAAGATTAATAAAGTTCCAGCATTGTACCTACAACTGATGTGTTGTGAGAGTATAACTTGGCATTTGCACTTGTGATGCTTTCTGGTTGAAGATTGCAGTGAAGTGTGATGTGAAATGTTTTGTGGCATTTTGTACTCAAAGTGATTGTGGCGCTTTGTGCTAAAAAATGTCTGTGGTTGTTGTTGGGTCTGTCGATGTCCAACATCCAAGTGTAGAAGACACTTGGTTGATTTATTGTCTGCAATGAGTTACTTGCCATAAGATGTCGTTGACAGTGCCATTAGTTTTCCTTGAGTGTGTGTGAGTTTTGGTTAATATTAGGTGAATTCAGACTGCACTTGAAGGATCCGTATCAAGTGAGAATTGCTGGTCGAATTTCATTTGTGTAATTGCAAAAGCCACAGCCAGACGAGTAGCCGTACAGCTTTCAAAGCTTTTTAACCCTACCCGTAGTGTGCTGTTAGGTTTTTGTTTTTTGATCTTGCTGGCAATAAAATAATTTAATGAACATGTGAGGGATTGTGTGAGAGAGAATTGCGAAGTGACTAAAGCTGCTGAGAGCAGTGAGTGTGATGTCATTCTCTGCTGCACTGGGACACATCAGTTAGTGTGAAAGCTGCGCTGGTATAGGTTGACAGAACCACGTTGCTATTGGTTGCGGACAGAATGGAAAAAGGATTGTGTGACTGAATTTACTTACTGAATTTTGATTAAAGTTGTAATTAATTGAAAGTGTGCAAAAATGACATTTATCAAAGCTTTAAGAAGTGCGATGAGAAGAGAAGCATTTATTCCAGTTGGAGAGGATAAAAAGGTAGCACATGAGGGAACATGTCAGAAACGAAAAGAGTTTCAGCATGCATGTGGCTTAAACAATGGTGTGAGAACACTGAGAATGAAGGTCCATTAGTTTTTCCTTGCTATGGAATGTTTAATTTTAGGCAATTTGAGGAGAGTAATGTGTGAATCAAACCCTCTTCCAAGACCTGCACACTTTGAAGCCCTTGTTTTTTATTTTTTTTGTTGCAAGACAGAAAGAAACAGGCAAATTTGAGAGTATAATTAAGAAAACAGCTAACATATTAGCAGGCGCTAGATGGGATGGAGAACAAAAAATTTGGAGAGCAGAAATATTAGATTGAGTGAGAATGTCTTCAGCTATCACAGAGAATGGTGATGGGAGTACAAAACCTAAGACTAGAAAGAAACAGACAGCAAAGGCAGAACAGACAGCAGATGAGAATAAAAAGACAGCCACTTATGAAAGTGATTCAGAAGAAGAGTTCGTAAATCAGCGCCTGATGAATCGCCCCCCACCGTATAATTCAGTTGAGGAAGCAGTACAGAATGTAGCCCCGAATGTGCCAACTGCTTCACTTACACAGAGCCCAATTCAGATAATTCCAAGTACACCTGAAAATTCAGTGATGCAAGTGGCTGTGGTTTATCCACCAGTTCTGACTGACAATACAGCACAATTTATTACAAGCCCAATGTTAGATTAGGTAATACCAAATCCTCATGTGAATCAGATGGTGCAGACACCTAATGTGACTTCACCTGTGCAGAGTTTTAATCATAATCAGACTATGCATACCCCAGTGCAGACAGTGTCAGATGTTACCCAGATGTTTTAACAGGTCAAAGTACTGGATTGCAAATTCCACAGAATCAGAAAGGACCCATGAGACCTGATGCATTAACAGTTCCTGTTACTATAGGTCCAGTTGTTCCATTGTATGCTTCAGGTAACCCTGGAAGTAATGCCCAGTCCATGAATGCTTCAGCAGTTCATGAACCATAAGTATCTGCAGGGGTGTCACCAATCGGTATGCAGAGATCAGTATATTCAAACAATTTGGAGATGGAGAGAATAGCTTCTAGTGTCCCAACTTTGTCCCCTACACGAATTGCAGACCCTAACCAGTTGTTAAATCAAGCAGGACCCATTCTTGATGCGAGGTTTCCTCAGAGAACTGCACTACCTTACATGCCCACCCCAGATCAGATTATGACTGTAGATTGCAGTACCCTGCAAAACATGCCCCGGGGAAACAAAAGTAGTTTAAAAGGGTTTTCAGCACAGCAGTTCACTGAATTGTTAGATAATCTGAGCCCAGAAGAAGCAACAGGTGCAACAAATGATAATATTAGAACAGAAGAGATACCAGAGGGAGACAGAACAGTGAATGTGCTCAGATTAAAATTGGAATTAAATTCATTGATTATGAGAACGCAAGAGATGGAACAATTAAAAACATACGCAGAAGATGAATTGCGATTTATGTTCAAAGATGTTACTCAACGTACAGAGACTGACTTATGAGAAGTTAGTAGAATTAGCAGAGAAATATAAAGTAGATTTTGTAAAATGTAAATCATTAAAGAGAAGTTACAAATTAGAATTCGGTACCAAAGACATAGCAAACATGAGATCGCAGAGAATGTGAATGCTCATTAAAAAAATAATTAATTACATGCATGCAAACATGGTGTTCATTAGATAAATGGGAAGGCAGATGGGCAAAGAAAAGAGATCAGAAAGAAACAAAGAAGAATTTGTCTCTGGTTGAAGCAAATCAAGCTGAAGACAATGTAAAAAATGATGCAGATGAGAGAAATACCAGGTGGAGGTTATGTGTGTGTGCTTTGGAGCAGATGTGACATACTATCATTTGAAAATGGTTACCAGAGATTGAGAGAGAAGCCAGTGGAATGGTACAGGCAGACAGAGAGATTTGTAAAGCTTTCAAAATGCCTGTGGGAAGATTTGAATACATTATTTGACGTTGTGGTTCCAGTTGACTTGTGGGTTGAGTGCAAGTGAAGTGTTTATTGGCCTGATTGTGAACCTCTAAAAGATCCAGTAGTAGGTGCAGCATTGGAAGAGGTGATGAAAGGATATTATGAAGTGACTGAATTCCTGAAGAGCAAAGTTTCCTCGAAAGATGTAGATTAGCAGAAGATTGTCAGGACAGCACAGGAAACAAAAGAGTCAGTTCATGCTTATTATGAGAGATTGTTTCAAGCGTTCAAACAACACAGTGGTCTGAAACCATTGAGTCAAAATATCTGAGTCATTTTGTATTTAGATTTGTGCAAGAATTGAAGCCCAAGATTAGTGCCATGATTCAGCAGCATTTAATTTGTTGGCAGAACATGTCCATTGATGAAGTACTACAGTAGGCCAGGTACAATAGTGATGAAATTGAGTTGAAGCAGTAAAAGGTGAGAGAGAAATTGATGGTGATGCAATTTAAAGCTGCTCAGACAGGAAATCAGAGCCCGGAGATTATGTTGAACACTAGTGAAATACAAGGTATGCAGCAGCAGGTTAAAACATGCCTCAGTTTAGGGGTAGCGGACATGGTGCTCAGTCAGATCAGAGAGGAAATCTGGTTGACGTGCAGTTGAGAAAGAAAACACAGCCATGTCATGATTGCGGAGATTTTGGACATTGGAGATGGGAATGTCCTTAGAATAATATGAATAACTTGGTGCAGAATAGTGGTGTTGCTCAGACTATTGGCAATGATCAAGTTCAAATTCAGAGAATTGAAATACCCAGAGCCCACAATGTGATGGCTTTCACAGGTACACAGCAAACACATGTTTCACAACAAATGCAGATTCCATAAGCCTCCATGACACAGCAGCAAGTGATTGCTCCTCAGCAAAATGTGATAATGCCAATGTAATCAGTTTCCCTTAATTTATCTGAGTGATGAGGAGTTTTCAGTAACATCTAACAGTGACAGTTATGATGAGGAGGGTTGCATGAAAGCAGCTTCCTTAGAGGTAGATCAACGTGTAAATGTAACTGCCAATGTTATGTGAAATGATGTTTCATTCCTCATTGGCAAGGAACTACATGTACCACTGTCAGAATTGAAGAAGTACCAAATTTACCCTTGTATAAGAAATAATTCAGGTGGTAGGAGTAGCAATAAGCAATTTAAAAATCCTGTTACCGAACATGTCCCAGTAAAAATAGGTTAATTTGAGGACCAGCACCAATTTGTGGTTTGCGATTCAAGTCCTGTTAGTTTGATAGGTCGTGATCTATTGTGTAAGCTAAATTGTTTCATTAGCTTCACACCCAAAGGAATACACAAAATCAAACAAATGATGAAGAACATGTGCCCAGTAAAATAATAGAACAGTACCCACTTGTCATACTGTTTAAAGATTTGGCTGATGAGGTGCAAGAACCAGCTTTATCGGGAGTTTGGGGTTTTTCAGGAAAAGATATAGGACTCATAAAAGGAGTTGAGCCAGTTAAAATAACAGTGAAGCCAAACACAGTCTATCTGAGGATACCACCTTATAACATGACCCCAGAAGTAATTGCAGGAGTAACTCCCATAAATGATAATTTCATTGATCAATGTCTGCTAAAAGAAACTTAGGAAGCCCATGTAATTTCCCTATTTTGGGCCTTTAAGTCCATTGGAAAACATTGCATAGGTCAGGATTTGAAAAAGTAAACAAGATTGTTGTTTCATGTTGGCCTGTGGTACCGAATTCAGCAGTGACTTTGTTCCAGATTCCTTGTCAAACAGAATGGTTTACGGTCATTGATTTGTGTTGGGCATTTTTCTCCATTCCCCCCCACATGCATGGTCAGTTCCTTTTTGCATTTGAATTCGGAAACTGTGTTTTCTCATGATGTACTACTCCACAAGGGTATACGGAGTCACCATCAATTTTTTATTTGATTTTGAGAAATAATTTGTAATCGCCTGAAATGCCTTTTCATTTAGTTTTGCTGCAATACATTGATGATTTGATGGTTGTGTCAAATGCACTTGAAACCTGTAGGAGAGATACAATTTCCCTGTTAAATCATTTAGGAGACAATGGATATAGAGTTTCCTCAGCAAAATTCTAGTATTGTCAAAAGGAGGTAAAATATTTAGGTCACCACATAAAGAAAGGTACAACGAAGGTATCCCAAGAGAGAATTTCAGCCATAATGCAAATTAATCGACTAGTAACACGGAGAGATATGATAATGTTTTTGGGAATAGTTGGCTAATCCTGCCAGTGGATTTTGATTTTGACCCTTTTGTCCACTCCTTTAAAAGGCTGGTGCACAAGAATATGTCTGATATGGTAGCATTTGATGACAAATGTATGCATACCGAGTTTAGAGGAAGTCTATGCCCAGGCCTAGCTCTAGGAATGCCTGATTGCAACGAATGTTTTTCTTTGTTTTGCAGTGAAAGAGATTGTTGTGCTCTTTTTTGGCACAGCTACACGGAAATGTCAACAAGCATGTGGCTTATTTTTCAGCAACGCTTGATCCTGCAGCTGCAGCATTGTCTGGCTGTTTTTAAGTTGTGGCTGCTGTGGGTGTCAGTATAAGACAGTGCAAAAGCATTGTCATAGGTCATCCCCTGAATGTTTTTGTGCCCCATTCTGTTGAAGTTCTTTTGACCTATCCAAAGATCCAGGCTAATGCTCGTTTAACTCGCTATGAGCAAATCATCTTGGAGTCCCACAATATCTACATCAGAAGATGTAATATTCTTAATGTGGCAGCGCTCTTACCCATTCCTGTTGAAAATATAAATGACAGTGAGAATGAGGTGGAGCAAGGCTGTCTCAATGTAACTGAACTGTGCACCAAACAAAGACCTGATATTCAAGATACCTCACTAGAGGAAAATGGCTATGTCATGTTTGTTGATGGCTCCTGTTTAAGAGATACTGGTGGAACTCTGAGATCTTGTTATGCAGTTTGCACAGTCTCAGGAGTGATAGAAGTGTCATGGCTTCAATGAGTCTTTTCTGCCCAAGTAGCTGAACTGGTTGCTCTTTGTAGAGCATACGGGGCTTCTGAACAGCTTAAAGTGAACATTTTCACTTACAGCCAGAATTAGTTTGGTGTTGATCATGATTTCGGACAGTGATAGTCCCCAGATAGGCTTTATGACCTCTTCTGGATCACCTATACAAAACGCTGACAGGTTTTACCAAGTATTGAAAGCATTACAGTTACTTGTAAAAATTCCAGTCATCAAATGTGCAGCACATAAAAAATCAAATGATTACATCCTGTTAGGCAATGCCTATGCTGACCAAGTGGTACATTATTGTGCTCTTCCTGGCACATGCTTTAATGAGGAATGGAGAGATGGAAACAGCATCAGTGAGGCAAATCAAAACCTCTTTATGACAGCAATTGATACTTGGGGAATAGTAAAAAGATTGCAGGAAGAAGTACCAGAAGAAGAACGAAGAGGTTGGATTAGAGCAGGTTATGTTCAGAGAGATAAGGATGATGTTTGACTTTGTAGTTAGGAAAGGCAGTATTGTCCATTAGTTTGTTGCCCTGGCCATGCATTATCGTGGATATGCCTAAGCAGGTAGATGCAATGATCAGAACATTTAGACAAAAATGGTATAACCCCGAATTCAGATTGGTTGCAGAAACAGTGTGTCACAGATGTGTAACATATCAACAAATAAATGTAGGAAAGCACACCGTGGTTAACCTGAGTCACATAGGTAGATCAGGAGCCCTTTCAGCAGAATGCAATTCAATTTCATTAAAATGCCTGTGCGTAATGGATTGAAATATGTTTTGGATGAAGTCTGTGGGGGTCATTACAACCCTGGCGGACGGTGTTAAAGCGGCGGTAAAACCGCAAACAGGCCGGCGGTAAAAAAATGGGAATTATGACCGTGGCGGAAACCGCCAACAAAGACAGCCACTTTAACACTCCGACCGCCATGGCGGTACAGACAAACAGCTTGGCGGTCACCGCCAACAAACAGGCGGAAGACAAAGTACCGCCCACAGTATCACAACCTACCAATCTGCCCCCTTTTCCGGGGAGGATTCACCGTGGATAAAAAGATGGTGGAAACAGCCATTTCAAAGGGAAAACGCTCACCTCTACACACTCCATGAGGAACGACGACACCATGGAACCGGAACTCCAAATACTCCCTGCGATAGTCTTCCTGCTCCTGTACGACCATCATCAACGCCGGCACCGAAGACAACGGTGAGTACTGCACCTACGACATAGGGGAGGGGGAGGCAAAAGTCAGGGACACACACACGCAACACCCCCACCCCGACCCTCACCCACTACAACACACACACCAATGCATATCCAAACATTACAGTAACAACCCCCAATTCCCCCCGGAAGAATGCAAAGACAAAATGAAATGAGTTCAACCATTGTAATATATCAAAATACAGTAACCAAATATATACAGATATATATACACATTCAACAAAATATACATCACGATTAGTAGTGCAGGTAATGCACCATTCATTGTCCGTGGACCACTGGGCCCAAAAAGCATGGGCGAGGCCCACATCAGATACCTGATCAAAACGGAGAGAACACTGCCGGGGCATCAGATAGAAACACAACAGGCACCCCAGAGGGAAGGGAAGGGGGGGCACCTCAGCCGGATGAGTGCACCATGCCAGATCCACGAGGGGGCTCCATGCCCATTGATGTATCCTGGGGAGTGCAAAGCCACAGTCTCTCAAGTCTCTACAGTGGGTGGGTTGCCCACTGTACCATCCTGGGGAGTGCAAAGCCACAGTCTCTCAAGTCTGTACAGAGGGTGGGTTGCCCACTGTACCATCCTGGGGAGTCCAAAGCCACAGTCTCTCAAGTCTCTACAGATGGTGGGTTGCCCACTGTACCATCCTGGGGAGTGCAAAGCCACAGTCTCTCAAGTCTATACAGAGGGTGGGTTGCCCACTGTACCATCCTGGGGAGTGCAAAGCCACAGTCTCTCAAGTCTATACAGAGGGTGGGTTGCCCACTGTACCATCATGGGGAGTGCAAAGCCACAGTCTCTCAAGTCTCTACAGATGGTGGGATGCCCACTGTACCATCCTGGGGAGTGCAAAGCCACAGTCTCTCAAGTCTCTACAGTGGGTGGGTTGCCCACTGTACCATCCTGGGGAGTGCAAAGCCACAGTCTCTCAAGTGGATAACAGTCTCCACTGGTTCAGGAGGGGGACTGGTGCCCAGAGTGCTTCATCCTGTTAAGGACAGATGGAGTGGATGCATGTCTCCACTGGTTCTGGAAGGGGACTGGTGCCTAGAGTGCTTCATCCTGTTAAGGACAGACGGAGTGGATGCATGTCTCCACTGGTTCTGGAGGGGGACTGGTGCCCAGAGTGCTTCATCCTGTTAAGGACAGACAGAGTGGATGCTGTTCTCCACTGGTTCTGGAGGGGGACTGGTGCCCAGAGTGCATCACTCTCACCGTGACGGTCGCAGTTCCGTCACTGCCCCTGCCGCACATGGGCTAGCGGTGCATGAGTTGGTGGTCCTTGCCCTGTTCACCGGTCTTTGCCCTGTTCAGCGGTGCTTGCCATGGCTGTCTTTGCCCTGTTCAGCGGTGCTTGACTTTGCAGTTTCTGACCTGTTCAGCGGTGCTTGCCATGGCGGTCTTTGCCCTGTTCAGCGGTGCTTGCCCTGTTCAGCGGTGCTTGACTTTGCAGTTTCTGATCTGTTCAGCGGTGCTTGCCATGGCGGTCCTTCATTGCCCAGCTGTGCTGGGGCTGGCGGTCCTTCATTGGGAAGCTGGGCTGTGGCTGCTGGGGCCCTCCTGGGCAGCTGGGCTGTGGCTGGCGGTGGCCTCCTGGCCACTGACTCTGGCGGTGGCCTCCTGGCAAGTGACGATGGGGCTACCCTCCTGGGCATTGACTATGGCGGTGGTCTCCTGGCAGTGACGATGGGGCTGGCGGTGGCCTCCTGGGCAGTGGGGATGTTGGCGGTCTTCTCCGCCGTGCTGCTCCTCCCAGACTTTGGCGATTTCTTCTGCCCCTTCCCCACCTTGGGAGGAGTCACAGCTGAGTGGACACTCCCCCCGGGACTCTTGCCGGCTTTGCTGGCTGGAGCCTTCCCCCACTCCCGCCGGGCACTGTCCAACTTATGGTGCTTCCCGGGGGGGGGGGACTGGCTGTGCTGTGGCTCCGTGTCACACTGGCTGCCCTGGTGCCTGGTGCTCTCCACATACCTCTAACAGGCACCACTGGTACCGGTGATTTTTTGGCTGAGGTGCTAGTACGGGAACTATGAATTGGAGGGGGGGGAGGGAAAGAGGTCAAGCTTGCTCAGGAAAAGTTTCTTGGGAACACTGGGACGGGTAGCTGAAGGGGGTCTGGGAGTGGAGGAAGACGAGGTGGTTGTAGGAGGTGTAACTTTTGTGGCTTTGGGTGCAGGTGCATGAGCTGGAGGCTGTCGTGAGGTGGATGTATGTTGGGTGGGTATGGGCCTGCGTTTGTGTACTTTGGTAGGGGGCGTCACAGACACACTGGGAGAGGGAGGACACAGGGGACGTGTAAATGGTAGTGGGGGTGGTGAGTGCAGGTGAGCGTGGTGTGGTGGTGGGTGTGCTGGTGCGGGACCTAGTGGCTGTAGTGGTAGTGCATGCAGGTGAGAGTGTAGACGACACTGGGAGGGAGGAGGGAGACGAGGAGGAGGGGGACACAGTGGAGGCAGTTGATGTTGCTGTGTCTGTATGTGTGTGATGCTTGCATGAGGGCCTGTGGGATGTGTGGTGCTTATGTTTGCCTGAGCTTCCCTTGTGTGTTGAGGTGTGTGCAGGCTGGTCTGATGGTGTGCTTGGGATAGGCCGGGGTACAGGGGATTGGGTCTGGGTGGAGGAAGCTGGAGGGGGGAGGCTAGAGAAAGGGACAATGGCTGCCATCAGTGCTGAGGTCAGAGTTTGCAGGGTTCGATGAAGGGCAGCCTGACCAGAATGAATGCCCTCCAGGAATGCATTTGTGTGTTGCAATTCCCTTTCTACACCCTGGATGGCATTCAAATTGGTGGACTGCCCAACAGTGAGTGACCTGAGGAGGTCAATGGACTCCTCACTGAGAGCAGCAGAGGTGACAGGGGCAGGGGCTGAGGTGCCTGGGGCGAAATTGATGCCCACCCTCCTGGGTGAGCGGGTGCAGGCCGAAGGCTGAGGGGCTGCTGGGAGGGTGGTGCTGGTAGGGGGGGGTGGCGGCTGTACCTGTAGAAGTGGGGGGCACAGATTTTGCCCCCACCACAAGGGAGCTCCCATCGGAGGACGAGTCCGTGTCGCTGGTTGCTGATCCTGTGACCGCCGTGAAGCTCCCCTCGCCCTCCGTCCCACTGGTGTATTCAGAGCCCGTGGTGTGGCCCTCCATGGCCATGTGGGATGCAGCTCCCTCGTGCTCCGGTGCCACTGTACCTCCGCCTGATGATGCTGATGCACACAAGAACAGAGAGAGCACAAAAAGGGGGGGACGGATGACAGAAGAAAGACAGGTTGAGTGCATGGCTTACCGCTACCGTTGGCAGACAATACAGACACAGCAGCCCACTGCACTACCCCGCGCTGTTGGGCTCTACAGATGCAGTTCCTGGGATATGGCCTACATGGCTATGGTGGACATCAGCACACATAGGTGACACAGGGGCCTGTATACCTGTACTTGCCACTCTACAGAGGTGGGGTGGAGTGCCACATGGCCTGCATAATGGAGGGGCCTAGCCTACGGAACTCGCCCTGGTCTAGGGGAACCCACAGCCCTCCTCCCACACCCAGACCCCTCCACTGCGCGCAAAGTCAGCAGAATGAGAGTGTACTCACCCCCTTGTGTCTGCTGTGATGCCATCAAGCGCCCATCCAACTCAGGGTAGGCCACCGCCAGGATCCGGAACATCAGGGGGGTCATGGTTCGACAGGCACCCCTACCACGTTGGGAGGCAATCCCCAGCTGAGCCTCTGCCGTCTTCTTGCTCCAGCGGCGAATGTCCTCTCATCTTTTACGGCAGTGGGTGCTCCGTCTGTGGTGGACCCCCAGGGTCCAGACGTCCTTGGCGATGGCACGCCAAATATCCTTCTTCTGGTGGGTGCTGACCTACATGACATGTACAGGGGAAGAAGAGAAGTCATTACCAACTGCACCGTCAAAGTGAGTGGCCCCCATCCCTACCCTTGCCATGTGGCACATGCATTCACAGTCCTTCATGCACGCAGAACTGTGGCCTCTTCCTTCTTACAACCAGCCCTCTCCACACAGGCATAGCCCATACAACTTGCTTGCTGTGTACTTACCTGTTGGTCTGGAGGACCGTAGAGTAGCGTGTACTGGGGAGGACCCCGTCCACGAGCTTCTCCAACTCCTGTGTAGTGAAGGCAGGGGCCCTTTCCCCAGATGCACGAGCCATTGTCTCTTCCCGACCGAGGTCACAGCAGCACTTGCAGTGTAGGTCCTCTCCTGTCGAAGATCAGTGAATCAGAGTGATTGAACAGATAGAAAATGGCGGTCACGTCCGCGGCGGTGACGTTCGCGGCGGTGTGTATCATCACCGCCAGCGCACTTCGTCATTAGCTCCTGGGACCCATAGCATTGCACCGTGGTCTTCGGCCGCCTACCGCGACGGTGTACAACGCCAGCGCAGTTACCTCACATCCCATTGTCCCACTTTAGAGGTCAGGCAGCTGCCATTTCAGGGGCCCACATGGCTTCATTTTCAACTGCGTCACACATACCTAGGCCTGGACTCAACACACATACAGTCAACTTTTTGGATCATGTTTCGTGTTCTGTGTAGACTGTGGGTACATACCTCTGAGTTGTTTGACTCTGTGGTCGCTGCTGTCCTTCCTAGGCACCGTCAGCTGGGACATGTGAGGAGATGGCGGAATCCTCCGGTGTACCGACCGCTGGTGGACCTGTTGACAATGGTGGAGCGACATTTAATAATCACCTACAGGTTTGACCATGCCACAATCCAGGAACTGTGCACCCAGTTGGAGCCTGACCTGATGTCATCTATCCGCCATCCCACAGGGATCCCCCCTCAAGTGCAGGTGCTATCAGTGCTCAATTTTCTTGCAAGTGGGTCATTTCAAACAACAGTGGCCATGGCATCAGGGATGTCCCAGCCTATGTTTTCCAACGTGTTGTCCAGAGTGTTGTCTGCCCTGCTGAAACACATGCAGAGCTACATGCAGAGCTACATCGTTTTCCCTCAGGTGGAGGATTTGGCTACAGTTAAAGGTGACTTCTGTGCCCTTGGACATATCCCTAACATCATAGGTGCCATTGATGGGACCCATGTAGCTCTGGTCCCCCCACACAGGAGTGAACAGGTGTACAGGAACCGGAAGAGTGATCATTCGATGAATGTACAGATGGTATGTTTGGCAGACCAGTACATCTCCCAGGTAAATGCTATGTTCCCTGGCTCAGTGCATGACGCCTACATCCTGCGGAATAGCAGCATCCCTTATGTGATGGGTCAACTCCAGAGGCACCGTGTGTGGCTATTAGGGGACTCTGGTTACCCCAACCTGTCATGGCTACTGACCCCAGTGAGGAATCCCAGGACCAGGGCAGAGGAACGCTACAATGAGGCCCATGGGCGGACTAGGAGGGTGATCGAACGCACCTTCGGCCTCCTGAAGGCCAGGTTCAGGTGCCTCCATATGACAGGTGGTTCCCTATTCTACTCACCAAGGAAGGTGTGCCAGATCATCATCGCCTGCTGTATGCTTCACAATCTGGCTTTGCGATGCCAGGTGCCTTTTCTGCAGGAGGATGGTCCAGATGACGGTGTTGTGGCAGCTCTGGAGCCTGTGGACAGTGATGAGGAGGAAGCAGAGGAAGAAGACATTGACAACAGGGACTCAGTTATCCAGCAATATTTCCAGTGACACACAGGTGAGAACACATTCCTGCCTACTACAAGTACTTTCACACTTCTACCTCTATCCTGTCTGTCGATTTCAACCAGTATATGGTAACTGAGTTGTACATTCCCCTTACGGTTTCACAGGTGTGGTTACCAACATGTGTCATCTGCTTACATTCCTCATTGACTTGAGATGTGTGACATAGGTATGTTGACATTACATTTGAGAACGGATTTTGTCACTGTCATTGCTAATACACATTTTCAAACTCACAGACTGACTCCAGATTGTTTTGTGCTTCAAGGGTGTTTATTGAAGTGCTAAATATTGGAGGGGGGTGGTAAAATGTTGAGGGGTGATGGTGGAGGAATGTCCATGGCAGAGTCCAGTCTATTATTCTCACAGGTGCACTGCCCATATGGGCATAGGAAGTGGAGCTGGGACAGTTCCAATATGGACAGGGTTACAAAGTGGAACAGTGGGATGACAATCCGGGTGGTCTCATTTCTTGGCGGGGGTCTTGGCATCGTGCTCTCTCCTGTTCCTGGATCTCAGGGACCGCTTGTGGGGTGGTTCTCCGTCTGCAGGGGGTGGGGTGCTGGTGTGGTAGTCCTGTGGCGGTGCCTTCTGTCAACTAGCGCCGGCGGAGGTGGTGGGCAGTTCTTCGTCCATGCTAGTGTCAGGGGCCCCTTGGAGTGCCACGGTGTCCCTCCTGGTGTTCAGTATCTCCTTCAGCACCCCTACGATGGTGCCCAGTGCGGTGCTGATGGTTCTGAGTTCCTCCCTGAAGCCCAAATACTGTTCCTCCTGCAGGCGCTGGGTCTCCTGAAACTTGGCCAGAACCGTTGCCATCGTCTCCTGGGAGTGGTGGTAGGCTCCCATGATGGAGGAGAGGGCCTTGTGGAGAGTGGGTTCCCTTGGCCTGTCCGCGCCCTGTCGCACAGAAGCCCTCCCGGTTCCCCTGTGTTCCTGGGCCTCCGTCTCCTGGACCGTGTGCCCACTACCACTGCCCACAGGTCCCTGTTGTTGTTGGGGTGGTGGGTTTTCTTGGGTTCCCTGTAGTGGTGGACACACAGCTGATTGACGTGTCCTGGGTACGGAGGTATGGGCCTGCTGGGTGGGCGCTGTGCTGGTGTTACCAGAGGGTGGAAGGTCTGTGGTGGCCTGTGACTGGGTGTGGGGAACCGACTGTCCCGAGGCCCACGATGGTCCGGGCTGGTCATCTGGATCCAGTTGGACAGAGCTGCTGTCATCACTGTGGGCCTCTTCTGTGGGTGGGGTAGAGATGTCTGGACCCTCCTGTCTGGTGACGTTGGGTAGTGGTCCTGCAGGGGTGTAAAAGCATGATTATTGCATCTGTGTGTGTCATGGTGTGCAATGGGTGGGTGAGCGTGTACCCCAGTGCTAGCATTCCTGTGTGGGGGCTTGTGTGATTATGGTTGGGGGGTGTTATGGGTATGTGCAGTGGGCATGCTTTAGTCTGGGGTGTCCATGCTTTGTTGTGTCATGCAGGGCTTGGTGTTGGGATGGGTGGTTTGTGTTAGTAGTACATATGTGAGGAGTTGGAGTGATAGGGGAGGGGGTGAGGGTGGGGGTCTGTGATAGCATGCAGTTAGGGTGGGGTATATGATAGTTAAGATTTGACTTACCAGAGTCCATTCCTCCACCAACTCCTCCGAGGCCCTCAGGATACATAATGGTCAAGACCTGCTCCTCCCATGTTGTTAGTTGTGGGGGAGGAGGTGGGGGTCCACCGCCAGTCCGCTGTACCGAAATGTTGTGCCTGGAGACCACGGAACGCACCTTCCTCCGTAGGACGTTCCACCTCTTCCTGATGTCGTCCCGATTTCTTGGGTGCCGTCCCACTGCGTTGACCCTGTCGACTATTCTTCGCCATAGCTCCATCTTCCTAGCTATGGAGGTGTGCTGCACCTGTGATCCAAATAGCTGTGGCTCTACCCGTACGATTTCCTCCACCATGACCCTGAGCTCCTCCTCGGAGAACCTGGGGTGTCTTTGCTGTGCCATGGGGTGGTGTAGGTGATGTGTGGGGTGGTGTATGTAGTGATGAGTGTGGTGATGTGTAGTGGTGTGTGGTGTTTTGTGCGTGGATGCTGTGTGGGTGATGGTGTTGTGTGCCTCTGTGTGGTGGGGTTGTCTATGCTGTGCAGTCTCTCTGGCCTTCGTCAACATTTTTGGGTGTGTATTTTATATAGTATTGATTGTGTGTGTGTGTGGTGCTTGTATGTGTATCAGGTGTGTGTATTTTGAATTGTCCAATGTGGTGGTGTTTTGGAGATGTGTGTGTATTTTGAGCGCAGCGGTGTGTACCGCCAATGGAATACCGCGGTTGAAAGACCGCTGCGTGGATTCATGGGTCGTGATAGCATGGGTGTGTTTCTGTTGGCGTGACGGTGGAGGTTATGTTATCGACAGTTTATCACTGACCTTTGGTGTGGCGGACTTGTGTGGGTGTCTGAATTTCGGCGGATTCCGAGATGTGGGTCACAATAGCTGTGGCGGATTTCCGCGGCGGTGTATTGGCAGTCTTCTGCACAACGATAAGCGGCTTTTACCGCCAATGTTGTAATGACCCCCTGTGTCTTTTTGCATTGTTGTTGAGGCTTACCCTCCTCACAGGAATGCTGCCTCACGGTCGCAAAGCTGCTTTTGAGGGCACTGATATCTGGATTCTGCTTTCCAACTTCTCTGGAATGAGACCGAGGAACTCATTTCAATAATGAGATCATAAAATTGTTGTGTGCAGCTTTACAAACTGAGCAAAGATTGCACTGCAGATGCAGACCAGAAACCTCAGGATTAGTCGAGCAAATGAAGGGAACTCTGAAGTCTTGACTGGCAATAGTGTGTGCATCTACAATACTGAAATGTCCAGATGTGTTGCCTCTTGCCCTGATGAGCACACCAGACAGAAAGGCATGATTCTGCCCTCCCAATATAATCATGGGGTGTACTATGACATTGCCAGCTGTGCCCGCAAATGCAATTGTGAATATTACAGATTACTTAGTGCTGGATTATTGCAAAGGACTAGCTGATGTGGTTTGCTCTTTGTCTCACCAGGTTGGGGAAGCAACTGCTCAACATCAACAAGAACTGTGCCACAACCTGAATCCTGGAACCTGGGTTTTGGTGAAGAAGCATGTAAGAAAGTCATGTTTAGAGCAGAGTTGGAAAGGTCCATTCCAAATTGTTCTAGTCACAAAAACTGCTGTGAAGTCTGTTGGTCTACTGAACTGGGTACATGCGAGCCACACATGAAAAGTTCTGAGTCCTCTTGATACATCACCTATTCCTCAAGGGTCGGTTACAGTGAGTGAAGGGGTCCAAGTTACCCCAGCTGTGAGGACTGGAGAAACGGCTATCACAGAGCAGTACAGAAGTGTTGAGTCAGAGTCACTTGGCTCCCCGCTAGCTCAGAAAATGATGAAATCCCAGTTGTGCGTGAGAAAAGAATTGTGGTTGAAGACCTGTGGTCCATGAAAAGTCCGGACCCAGTAATAAATGTACCTCCTGCTATTGCTGAAGTAACTGAAGAATCTGAACAAAGTGACAGTGATAATGAATGTCGTGCAGCAAGGAGGTTAAAAAAAAGAGTGCAAAGTTGATAATATGCAGCTCCTGAATGGACGTATGGACTTATTATGCAGCTGATGATTGGGAGAAGGAGTTCATTCATCAATACACATGGAGAGAGTATGTGGGAGAAAGGGATTTAAAGGGAACACAACCATACTCAACTCCCAATATAACTGAAAACACACAAATGGTCAGGTAGTAACACCAGTTCAGATAATGACAGTGAGACCTCCGGGAATACACGGCAACGCCGCGGACGACGCTGGCAATGCCGGGGGAGATGGAACTACCCACCAATGTTACCCCCTTGCCCTCCGTATATTAACCAACAATTGGGGTGGCCCAATCAATATGGCCCTCCAACTCAGTACCAGGCACCCTTCTTCCAGCACCCAGCACAATGGTCCTTTCCTGACCCACCACCGCCTGTTTTAGACAGAGGCCACGGGAGGGGAAAAGGGAAAAGGAAAGAGGTTCAGTGGCGCCCAAGAGAGGATACCCCAGAGAATCTGATGCTAAGAGAGAACACCCCAGGGACGAGCAAAACGCAATAAATGACCATACAGACAATAAGAACAACATCATAAACTTGAGCAATTGGACATTGAGCGAGCTCGAAACCCAAGCATTAAACAAAGGTTTAAACTTTGTACCCACACCACAAATTGATCTGTTCAAAACTAGAACAGAATTAGCGGGGTTGTTCCGCAAAATCCGCCTGAAGACTTTCTTTTTAGGCAAAGAATTTGAGGCACCAGAACAGAACACAGGACTACGTCCTAAATCTGTCTTCTGTCCTACAGCGGGACAAATGCCTCCTGAGGTCTTGGCATTCGAGAAGTCAGTGTCCCTTAAGATTAGTGGACTCACAAAGACACCGAACAAGGTATATTATAACATGAGCAAGGAGGAGCTCAAGGCCCTGAACTGTCTGACATCTGACCCCAACATTATCATAAAACCAGCCGACAAAGGCGGAGCTATGGTGATTCTACCACAAAAGATGTACAGAGATGAATGTGAGCGTCTTTTGGGTAATACCCAACATTATAAACGTCTATCCCGAGACCCCACTCCTGATATCCAAGAAGACATTTCCTTCCTGGTGGCTAAAGGTATGGAGAACGACTGGCTCACTGGACACGAAGCAACCTTCCTAATACAGGCTAACCCAAAGATCCCTTATTTCTACATCCTGCCTAAGGTGCATAAAGAAAGGATCCCTCCTCCAGGCAGACCCATAGTATCCGGGATCGGTTCAGTATTAGAGCCCCTGTCTAAGTTTGTAGACTTCTTCCTACAACCACTAGTGAAAAGAATTCCTACCTACCTCCAGGACACCACCGATGTTCTGTTACTGCTTGAATCAATATCTTTTGATAAGACCAAAGAACTCTTGATCACACTAGACATGGAATCCCTATATGCTAACATCCCCCAGGAGGCCACGCTGGAAGTGATCAGTAATCTGCTCGAAGCCAATAGGGGAGAGTCACAAACCCCCCCTGAATTCATACTGTACCTCGCACATTTAGCACTCACTAGGAACTACTTTAAATTTGAAGAAAGTTTCTTCTTACAAACACAAGGAACATCAATGGGGAGCAAGTTTGCCCCTAGTCTGGCATGCCTCTATGTTGACAACTTTGAGAGACATGTGGTCCTCCACAAAGATAACCCACACCGAAAACAGATTAAACTCTGGAAGCGGTATATAGACGACATCCTTCTGGTCTGGACGGGAACTAAGGAAGAGGCTCTCTCCTTCTCTATCTGGCTCAATGGGGCTAACCCTTTTCTAAATTTCACCTTGACCATAGGTGAGAACAAGCTTCCATTCTTTGACCTACTCATTTATGAACACGAAGGAGGCTTGGCTACAGAGGTATACTACAAACCAACGGACCGTTAAAACTTGCTACAATTCCAGAGTTTTAACCCACGGGCTCTGAAGGATAACCTCCCAGTAGGACTACGACGGAACTGCTCGACTATAGCAGACTGCCGTAAGCATGCTGACAAATTAGCCACTAAATTACAAGCAAAGGATTACCCCACACACCTGGTCAATAGGGCACGCAAAAGAGCACACAATAACAACAGGGATCAGTTGCTGCAGCCCCGGGCAGTGAAACCAGACATAGAACAGATTGTGTGTGCCACGACGTTTAGCCCTCTATCCAACAGGATCCAGAATATCATCAAAGAGGATTGGAAGATCCTCACGTCAGGTGGCTTACCGTTCCGGCAGCCATTACATGCCTATAAGAGAGCATCCAACATACGTGATATGGTGGTACACACAAGACCTAAAGAAAGATCCCATCCCAGACAAACTACACTCTGGCACCTACCACCCCCAGCAGGCCACTACCCTAGCGGCAATGGCAGTGTATGTCGTCTAACCCTAAAATCCACTACGATCAACCTAGGCCTCAAAACCCCCTGGGTGCAAAAATCTCTCACCAACTGTAATAGTAAGAATGTGATTTACCTGATCAGATGTCCTTGCCAACTCAAATACGTGGGTATGACCACCAGAAAGGTCAGCACAGGGACCTGCGAACAGAGGAGCACGATCCGGTGTAAACGCGATGCCACCAAACTGACCAATCACTTCCTCTTGAAGAACCATTCCCCGGATGATCTTTCCTGGACGGTCCTAGAGCAACTGCCCCCCACAACCCTCAACATGTCACAGAAACTGTTTCGGGCTGAACAACGCTGGGTGTGGACGTTACGTACAGACACAGTTGGCCTGAACAATGAGATACCCTGGTTCTCACTTTATAAATAGGTCCTCTGCTACTTGCCTGCTTGACCATTCCGGTCTTCCCGTTGTATCCTTGTCCCCTTCCCCTCCCCTCTCCCACCTTCCGGGTCGTTCCCCACCCTCTCCACCTTTCTTCCCTCACCATCCACTTCCAAACCCCCCTCTTTTCCCTCCCCTCCTCCATCCCCTTCTTTTCCTTCTTCCCTTTTTAAACCTCTTCTTCCCCCAGCTTTTCTCCCATCTCCCCTAGCTCCTTCCTTCCCCCCTTATCTCCTTCTCCTTCTCTTGTCTTTGCCTTTATTCCTTTCCTTTTCCCTTCCTTCCCCCAGCCCTTCTCCTACCCTTCCTTGCCTAACTCTCCTTCCCTTTCCTCTTTTTTCTTACTTCTTCCTTTTGCCTTTCTCCTTCTTTTTCCCCCCCTCTTCCCTTCTCTCTTTTTTCCTCCCCTTCCCCCCGCTTTTTTTCCCCTCCCCAAACCCTCCCCACCCACCGCCACCACTCCCCTGCACCCTCTCTTTTCCTTTCTCTTCTTTATTTTCCTTTCCTTCCCCTTTTTTTTCGTTTCTCTGCCTTCGGGCCGTGGGGAACTACGTTTCCCAGCGACCCCGGGGATCCTGCGTCACTTCCTGACACACCGGGGTGCAGCAAGAGGCTTCCACCTCGGCGCTACCCCGGAAGCTCAATGATGACGAGTCGGCTGTGCCGGCTCCAACTCGGAAACTCCACTTCCGGCCCCCACATCCGACTGACGAAGAGACCGCGGGCCGCGGCGGTGATTTACTCCACCTGACTGCTTGATTGAGGCAGCTTCCTTCCATATAAACCCGTTTCTCCCTGACCACTTTATCCAAGCGGTCCAGGGAGAGGACGGTATAGGCGCACAGCGAGCGCCCTCTTTGATGCAGTGAGTGATTCAGCAACACCTGGACACACAGATAAGTTTCTCCTGCGCTCCTTTTCTTCTTTTTGTCGTTTCCTTTTCTTGTTCCCTCCCCTCCCCCTTGTTATGCTCTCTACCTTACGCGCTATTATTAACTGTACTTCTTTCAGGTTGACATTTTTGCAACCAGCCCTCGCCTTTGGATTCTAGAGGCTACTCGATATTTTATGGTGTATCTTCTTTTCATGCCCCCCTTTATCTACCCTTCTTTTGAACCTTAGTGTCTGACTATAAGGGGACACTCCCTCTCCTGGATAACAGAGGCCATTAGCCTCTAGGGATAGGGTAAGAACCTTTCCCACTTACCCCTCTTAGCATTATTGTCCATTATGTTACATGTGATTAGTTATCGTACTTAGTGTAAGTGTTCCTTGCATGATTATTTGCCTCACGTGTGCTGTTGGTTTGCTGTTCAGTCCGGTGTCACAATGTTGCCTTCATTGTCGGTCTGTTTCTTAGCCTACAGGCCTTCTCCAGGTAGTTCCTTGGTAAGGTAGGCCCCTTTTTTGTTTCCTTTTCTAGAACTGTTACCCATCGGACAGTGTTTTCTTATACTCCTAGCGTGAGTCTTAGGGATCCTTTGCCCTGATGAGGGCCCCAAGACCTTCCTAGGCTCACCACTGAGGGCAGAAACATATCGGCTATCACTCTTTAGATAGGTGACCCTGTGAGTCCTTGCTCTCACAGAGGTGTCCCAATCTACGTTTTTAAAGAAACCAAACCCACGGTCTCGCTTTCAAGTGAGACATCTATGCATTGCTGGACTTTTTTATTGCACACTCGCCTGTGCGGCTTTATTTTGATGCTACCCAGGTACCTTTGAGTGCTAACCACGTTCTCACTGTTTTCTAAGGATTAAGGGGGTCATTCTGACCCCGGCGGTCTGAGACCGCCGGGGCCAGGGTCGGCGGGAGCACCGCCGACAGACCGGCAGTGCCCCGCAGGGCATTCTGACCGCGGCGGTTCGGCCGCGGTCAGATGCGGGAAACCGGCGGTCTCCCGCCGGTTTCCCGCTGCCCTGCAGAATCCTCCATGGCGGTGGAGCGTGCTCCGCCACCATGGGGATTCTGACACCCCCTACATTGCGATTCGGTAATAGCGATTTCTTAAAAATCGCAAATGCTATTACCGAATTACAAATTGCGATACAGACCCTATTCCCACCTATGGGCCTGCAGGCCCATATTTGCAAATTTTTTGCATTTCCCAAATTGTGAATTCCTAACTGGAATTTGAAATTTAGGAAGCGCAAAACCCCAGGGTGCTGGGGGCCTAAGACCCCCTCTTCTGCACCCCAAAAACATATTTCAGGACATGTAAGGCGTACAAATGCCAAAGGGGCATGTGTGCGTTACATGTCATTTTTAAAAATGCATTTTCAATGCATTTTTAAAATTTGCACATGGTTACCACCACGTTCAACTTGGTGGTAATAGCAATTCCTTAATGCCCAATTCGCATTAAGGAATTGCTTGTTACATGTGGTTTACAAGTCGCAAATAAGGATTCCTTATTATGATTTCTTATTTAGAGAATCACAATTTGCAATTCTCTAAACAGGCTCGCAAATTTAAGGAATCGCTATTTTAGTAATTCCTTAAATTTGCATTGCAAATGCCTTTCATAAATACTGAAAGTCATTTTTGCATTCGCAAACGGGCATTCGCATCGTTTGCAAATGGAAAAAGGCTTGATACATCTGGACCTATATTACACAAATAGATGGTGCTATTGTTCTTTATAAAAAGAAAACAAAAATATTAATTAGTATTACGCTGTACAAAATTCCAAATTGAATTTAAAATTTCAACAATGTATAACTTCATATTTGACATGCTACAATGCTATGTCTCAATGAAAGTAAGCATTTCGCTTTCCCATTTTACTGTTCTCAAGTGCTATACTTATACACCATAATTGATGTACTGTATATTTAATCATTCTTAAACAGTGTGGAATAACAATCATCTATATTATAGAAAAAACCTAGAACTGCACAGTATGTCACTATAATCAGGCAACATTGTACATTGCACTTACTACAATTCTTTAAACAATTGTTTTACCTGTACTTGCTCCACTAATCTAAAGAAACATATGATAAAAATAACTACTTCATCATTAGATGTGCTACAGTACTGCTAATAGACATATAAGACACCAGTATATGGAAAGCCTTATAAAGCCATCACCCCTGGTAGGCTGTATGACGTCATAAATACTGATAATGTAGGTGCTGCAAATACCCTATTTCAATTTTACAATTGCAATCCTCCTTAGAACTTTGGTTCCAGAAACAAAAGATACACATTTGATAGTCTATAAGGCAATCTTTACTCGATTTTGATGTTGCTGTCATTACATTCTGTCCACCTAGTTTTACTTTTTAAATAGACAGTGTAGTGTCCAGATGTAACACTATCTTCTTCATGAAATATAATAGCCATAGTAGTATATGTTTTCCAGACATAGATATTTGTCTTTAAAGTCTGTAATCTCTGTTGACAACTTATTGCCATTTGCTCTACATCATTGTAGCATTAACTGCACACCAGCATATGGAAAGCTTCCATAAAGACATTATCCTCGGTAGCCATGCAATGATATAAAAACTGATAATGCATCTACTACTAATACACTATTTAACTTTAATCCTACTTGGAACTATGGTTCAAGAAACAAAATATATACATTTGCTTGAATTGGAGTTTGCTGTCATTATGTCTGTCCATCCATTTTTAATTTTTATATAGACAGTGTAGTTCCCAGATGTAACATGAACTCCTTCATGAAATATGATAGCCATAGTTGTTTATGTTGTACCTGAAATAGATATTTTTCCTGATTCAAAGTTTGTAATGTCTCTTTCTGATTTACTGCCATCTGCTCTGCATCATTGTACGACTAGGATAAGATACTTGCAATTTCTTCGTATATGTAATGTTGACATAAGACCTAATAAACAAATTTGGCAGGTATTATTTTCTGTAGCTTGTTTGAACAATTTGTACAAGTCACAGTTTTGCAATCCATTAGTATTAAATATTAAATCCCACTGAATCTATTTCTGTACTTACTGTGAATGAGCAGTCTTCACTCTCTTCATTCCATAAGTAACTAAGGCCCTCGTTATGACATTGGCGGTAAATCCCACTTACCGCCACGCTGACTGCCACCAACATACAACCGCAGCGGCGGATATCTGTTCACCATAATATGGCACATATACACAAATCCATCACTATTCAGCCACATACACAAATCCACTAGCCCAGGTCAGTGATAAAGTGGCTGTATCAAAACCCACACCGTTACACCAACAGAACTACGCCCACCACATTATGACCCAAGAATCACCACAGCGGGCATTCAATGGCAGTAAACCATTGGTGGTACATACCGTTGAGCTCAAAATACACCCACACATACAAAACAACACCACATTGGACAATTCAAACAACACACACCTGACAAGCATACACACACCACACCCACACACCCACACACCCACACACCCACACCACTTTTAAACACACACCCACATTACCCAGAACCATTTACGAATACAAACCATTGGCACACGACAGACACCAAGACCACTGACAAAACCAGAGCCACACACTACCTACACCCATATACCCTCACACACCCCAAATCACACACCACAACACATCATCCTACACATCCTCACCTACACACTTCACACAACACCCATGGCACCACAAAGACACCCCCCATTCACAGAGGTGGAGCTAAGGGTCATGGTGGCAGAAATCATCAGGGTAGAACCACAGCTATTTGGAGCACAGGTGCAGCAGATATCAATAGCTAGGAAGATCTCCATCTGTGGAGGAGAATCATGGACAGGGTCAACACCGTGTGACAGCACCCAAGAACAAGGAATGACATCAGGAAGAGGTGGAACGACCTATGGGGGAAGGTACGTTCCATTGCAGCAAGACACGAACTCGCTGTACAGGGGACTGGCGGTGGACCCCCACCTCCTCCCCCTCAACTAACAACATGGGAGGACCAAATCTTGGCAATCATGCATCCTGAGGGCCTGGCTGGAGTAGGAAGACTGGACTTTGGTAAGTCAACTCTCTACTACTACTACCCCCTACCTGTATGTGATGGCATGCAGTTAGGGGGGTAGTAGTAGTAGAGTGTTGACTTACCAGAGTCCAGTCCTCCTCCTACTCCAGCTAGGCCCGTTACCCAGGCACAGTCACACACCGCCACAGAGCCTCCCCCATCAGAAAACACCACCACAGCACTGTCATGCTATTGATAATGTTTGACCAATGACTTTGTGTTTCACCACTGCGCATATTAGTTGCTCAATGTTCACCAGTAGCACATTATGGGGGTCATTCTGACCCTGGCGGCCGGTGGCCGCCAGGGCCACCGACCACGGGAGCACCGCCAACAGGCTGGCGGTGCTCCCACGAGCATTCTGACCGCGGCGGTTCAGCCGCGGTCAGAAGCGGCAAGTCGGCGGGCTCCCGCCGACTTACCGCTGCTCGGGGGAATCCTTCATGGCGGCGGAGCGCGCTCCGCCGCCATGAGGATTCTGACAGCCCCTACCGCCATCCTGTTCATGGCGGGAAACCCGCCATGAACAGGATGGCGGTAGGGGGTGCCGCGGGGCCCCTGGGGGCCCCTGCCGTGCCCATGCCAATGGCATGGGCACGGCAGGGGCCCCCGTAAGAGGGCCCCGCAAAGTATTTCAGTGTCTGCCTTGCAGACACTGAAATACGCGACGGGTGCAACTGCACCCGTCGCACCCCTGCAACTACGCCGGCTCAATTCTGAGCCGGCGTCCTCGTTGCAGGGGCATTTCCTCTGGGCCGGCGGGCGCTCTTTTGGAGAGCGCCCGCCGGCCCAGAGGAAATGTCTGAATGGCCGCTGCGGTCTTTTGACCGCGGTGCGGTCATTTGGCGGCGGTACTATGGCGGACGGCCTCCGCCGTCCGCCATAGTCAGAATCACCCCCTATATGTTTTGTTCAGCCTAGCCGCCTATTGGCTTTGACATGGCATTAGCCATTACTTTCTGTATCCAGTTTAGCCGCCTATTGGCTTTGACATTGCATTAGCCATTACATTCTGTATTCTGCCTATTGGCTTTGACATGCAGTATTCAGTCTAGCTGCCTATTGGCTTTGACATGATAATAGACATTGCATTTTGTATTCAGCTCAGCTGCCTATTGGCTTTGACATGATATTATACATTGCATTTTGTATTTCAGCTCAGCTGCCTATTGGCTTTGACATGATATTAGACATTGCATTTTGTATTCAGCTCAGCTGCCTATTGGCTTTGACATGACATTAGACATTGCATTTGATATTTAGGTTAGCTGCCTATTGCCTTTAACGTGGAGTTAGACATTACAGTTGAGGATCCAAGCTGTATTTTTCCAAGCTGTGTTTTTGCACAAGATGAATCAAGCTGTTTTCTTCTCACAGTAGACTAGACCTGATAAGAGAGGGTACATTGGGTGTTTTTCTCTCTGCTCGAGCTTGGGAAGAGGAGCAGTCTAGGAGATCTGGCCAGTCTCCAAAGGCTTGCGTAGTTTTCCCGGGTCTGAGAGGAGGGGGAACGCTTTTCTAAGGGTGGCTCACAGGCTTCAGAGAATTTGATTCGAATCTGCCTGACTTCGGACTGGAACTTGGCGCCAGTTGCCAGCCTCCCGTGTGGGTAGATTATCTCTTTCTCGCAGTTGACCAGGAGTCATCAACTTGCAGACCCTAGAAAGATGAAGCTGTAAATAGTTTCTCACACGGTGAAGTATTTGTTTTGCTTTGCATTCAATATCTTATAAATATAACCTGCTGTGTATATTGCAAACTGTGATATATTTTGTTTTCATTAACGTGTGCTTGAAATCAATTAATTAGTCTCTCACGAACTTGTGGTTTTAGAAGAATTAACAACAATAAAAGTCTTCTTTGAACTCAGAAGTGCATTCTTGACATATTCTGTAAGCTCTGAAAACGAGATAAGAACAGAAGCACTACAAGCACCCACCCAGCGTATCCACACCTCTGTCCCAAGGACACGTCAATCAGCAGTGTGTCCATCGCTACAGGGACCCCAGGCCACTGCTCATACCCAAGACAATCAGGGACCTGTGGTCAGTGGCAGTGGGCACATGGTTAAGGGGACAGAGGCACAGGCTAACAGGGAAACTGGGAGGAGTGCTGTGCACCAGGGGGAGCACAGGCCCAGGGAACCGACTCTCCAAGAGGCACTTGCAGAGATCCTGGGAGCATATCAACATTCCCAGGACACGATGGGCTAGATCCTGGACAATGTGCAGGAGAACAGGCAGCTGAAGGAAGGAAAGTACCAGGGGATCAGGGAGGACTTGCAGGCCATTAACAACACCCTGGTCTCTATTGCAGGGGTGCTGGCAGACATGGCCAACATTATGAGGGAGGCAGTCTCACACCAGCGGGCCCCTGCCACTAGCCAGATATTTGAACAGCCTTCCACCTCCACTGCCGCTAGTGGCCAGGAGGCCCTGCCACAGGACCAACAGGCCACCAGCACCCCTCCACCTGCGGAAGGTGAGTCATCCCGCAAACATTCACTGCGATCCAGACAGAAGCCAGAGACACTTGCCAAGACCCCCACCAGGAAATGAGGCTCTCCTGATTGTCACCCTCTTGTCCCGCTCTGTCACGCTGTCCACCTTGAACTGCCATTGCTCTCCTTCCCATGTCCCCTTGGACAATGCACCTGGCCTACAAATAGACTGGAACTATACCCTGGACTTTCCTCTATCATCACCCCATCCCATTGCACTTGCTCCTCCAAATTTTAGCACTTCAATAAACGCCCTTAGAAAAAAAAGAATTTTGGAGTATGTCAAATTTTTAAAGTATGTATTCATTAAAAAGGTACAGACACTGCAATTCAACTGTGTAGAAAATGAGAATAGGTGTATGACCTATAGCTGGCTGCAGTGATCGCACTAGGAGCATATGTGAGGTCACCAACATCTGTAAAATGAATTTCCAAAGGGTACAGTACGTGGGCATAGAATTGTGAAATAACAGCATGCCAGTGCCAAAGAAATTCCCAAAAAAGTAATTGAAATGTGAAGTAACACTGTCTTACCTGTGTGTCATTGGAAGTACTGCCTGATGACTGAAGTTCTGTTGTCCTCACCCTCATCCTCTTCCTCCTCATCCTCACTGTCCACAGGGTCAACTGTTGCCACACAGGCATCTCAAGCTTCCTCCTCCTGCAGAAAAGGCACATGGCATCTCAGGGCAAGGTTGTGCAACAGGCAGCATGCCACTATAATCTGGCAGACCTTCTTGGGTGAGTAGCACAGGGATCCACCTGTTAGATGGAGGCACCGGAACCTGGCCTTCTGGAGTCCAAAGGTCCCCTTCTGGTTTGCCCATGGGCCTCATTATAGCATTCTTCTGCCCTTGTCCTGGCATTCCTCACAGGGGTCAGCAGCCATGATAGGTTTGGGTAACCAGAGTCACCTGAAATATTGAGGGACAACATTTAGCCACACATTATGCTATATGGCCCACACCATACCTATACACCAACATATACTGGGTAGGGACGAGGGCTCACCTATTAGCCACACCCTGTGCCTCTGTATTTGGGCCATCACATTTGGGATACTGCTATTCCTCAGGACAAAGGTATCATGCACCGACTCAGGATACTTAGCATTGATGTGGGAGAGGTACTGGTCTGCCAAGCACACCATCTGTACATTCTTTGAGTGGAAACTCTTACGATTTCTGAACACCTGTTCATTTTGACGGGGGACAAATGCAATATGTGTTCCATCAGTCACCCCAATAATGTTGGGAATATGTCCCATTGTATAGAACTCGGCCTTCACTGTGGCCAAATATTCAACCTAGGGGAAAACAATGTAGCTGCGCATGTGTTTAATCAGGGCAGACAACACTCTGGTCAGTCCTATTTTGAACATAGGTTGTGAAATTCCTGCTGCCAAGCTCACAGTCACTTGGAAATAACCAGTTGCCAGGAAATGGAGCACTGATAGAACTTGCACAAGAGGGGGATCCCAGTGTGGTGACGGATAGCAGATATCAGGTCAGGCTCCAATGGGCCACACAGCTCTGTGATTGAGGCCCTGTCGAGTCCATAGGTGAGGATGATGTGCCTGTTCTCCTTTGTTGCCAAGTCCACCACGGGTCTGCACACGGAGGTATGTCCCCATCTCCTATTCATCCACAGCGGTAGCAATCTATGAGGCAAAAGAGTGAGGAGCTGGTCACAAAATGAACAATGGGGCTACAACAGAACTTTGCATGCTGTTAACTTGCAATGGGTAAGTGTGACTAGTATGGAAAGTCCAATTTTCAAAAGTGACGCAGCAAATATCCAGGGCCTGCCCCCCAAACCCTTGAAGTGGCGTCCGCTTTTCCTGTGTGGAGGGACAAGTGAAAGTGAGGTAATTCTGCTGACGTTGTGCACTGTTGCGGGTGGCGGTCGGGAACCACCTTGCAACTCCTCATTGGGTAACATTGGCCCCAATGGGCTATAGTGGCCAATGGGGATCTACCCCGGTAGTTATGGTATGCACCGCCGCAAACGTGACCCACCATTTTCTATCTGATTACTAACTTGCTACCTGATCATCCACAGGAAAGGACCTACACTGCATGTGCTGCTGTCACCTGTGACTGGAACCTACCATGGCCCATATGACTGGGGAAAGGGCCCCTGCCTTCACTTTTGCAGAGGTGAATGGGGTCCTACCCCAGTACGGACTGCTGTATGGGCCTCAAGACCAACAGGTAAGTACACTTAGGGCACAATGCATGTGGCATGAATGCATGGAGTGGTGTGTGTGAAGGCCTTGTGTAATGGGGGTAGGTGGAAGTCCTTTTGGCGACGTACAGGTTGTGTGCTGGGCTGTGTGTGTGTCAATCGTGATGGAAAGGGGTATGGTGGGCCATTTGTGTAACAGGCTGGACTCGTCTAATTTTTCCCTGTGTGGATTGCCTCTGCATGTCATCGCCCATCAAAAAGAAGGGTATATGCCGTGCCATCGCCAAGGACGTGGGGACCCTGGGGTTCTATGGCAGGCGGAGCACCCACTGTCAGAAATGGTGGGAGGACCTGAGACGCTGGGCATGGAAGATGGCTGAGGCCCAGCGTGGGATGGCCTCCCAACGAGGAAGTGGTGCCCGTTGAACCCTGAACCCCTGATGGCCCGCATACTAGCGGTGGCCTATCCAGAGCTGGATGGGCGCTTGAGGGCATCACAGCAGCCACAAGGGGGTGAGTAGAGTGCCCATCATTACAACTTACGCATGATAGGGTGATATTTGGGTGGGGGTTGTGTGTCAGTCGGTGCCCATAGGCCAGGCCTGACATTGCAGCGTAGGTCCCCTGGTGGCTATGGTTCTGAGGGGATGATCCTGCTACCTAGCTTGTAAGCATTCACTACTGGTCAGGGCTGGATGGGTCCCAGGTGTGCTGCATTTGGCAGTGTGTGCCCCTCCCATGCCTTGAAAGCTAACTTTTTCTCTGGTAGTGGAATGGCATATTGCGTAGGCCTGTTCCCTGTGTGTGAGGGTGCCGTGTATGCCAACTGTGGTGTTGGTGCAGCCATTGACCAAGTGTATCCTTTGTCACTTCCCCTCCTTATTGTTTTGTCATCTTGTCTTTATGTGCATTAGCATCATCTGGTGTAGGAGTAGAGGCACTGGCGACGGAGGGAGCTGCATCCCACAGGACCCAGGAGGCAGAATCCATCAACGCTTAGGGTACCAGTAGGACGGAGGGCGAGGGGAGCACCACAGCGGAGACTGGAGGGGACAGTTCAGACACAGATACCTCCTCCAATGGAAGCTCCCTGGTGGTGGCGGACAACTCTGTGACCACCCCAGCTTCAGGTACAGCCACTACCCCCGTACCAGCACCAACCTCTCAGCAGCCCCTCATCGAGTTGTCCGTGCCCGCTCACTCAGCCGGGTGGGCATCTCCTTCACCCCAGGCACCTCAGGCCCTGCCCAAGTGATCCCTGCTGCCCTGAGTGAGGAGGCTGTTGACCTCCTGAGATGCATCTCTGTAGGGCAGTCAAACATTGTGAATGCTATCCAGGGGCTGGCAGCCCAGATGCAACAGACTAATGTATTTCTGGAGGGCATTCACACTGGGTTGGCAGCCCAACAGAGATCGATCCAGGATCTGGCCTCCTCTCTGATGGCAGCCATTGTCCCTGTTTCTCCCCCCCCCTCCAACTTCCACTGCCCAGTCCCATTCTCCTCAACCCCAACCCATCCCAAGCACACAGGCAGACAAGCATGCACACAAGACAACACACAAGAGTGTTTCAGGCAAACACAAGCACAACACTTCATTCAACAGGCACTCACACAAACACCATCCAGATGCAAACATATCAACATCCAGTATTTCCACTGTCTCCCCCTCCTCCTCCTTCACCTCCCACCCAGTTCCGTCCACATTCACACCTGCATGCACTGCATCATCATCCACTACCAGCATCACCACCACACCAAGCAGAACACACACCTCACTGGCAGACACCTCCACAACAGCCATGCACAGGTCCCCTGTGTCCTCTCCCACTTTGTCTGTCCCACCCTCCTAAGGTGCACAAACACAAGCACTCAGACACCCAACAGCCATCCACCTCACAACAGCATCCAGCCCATGCACCTGCACCCAAAATCAGCAGACACCTCAAACAACCACTCCCTCTTCCTCCACTCCCAAACCTTCTCCCTCTTCCTACCCCACTGTCCCTAAAAAACTGTTCCTATTCACCATTGACCTCTTCCCTACCCCTCCCCCATCCTGAACGTCTGGTCAGGGTGGGAGGATCACAGCGAAGCACCTCAGCCACCCAGTCCACAGCCCCACTCGTCACCAGTCGTGGTAGAAAAGGATCCAAGGTCCTGAGGGTGAAGGAGCCCTTCCCAAGCTGCTGCCAAGAAGGGAAAGGAGCCTGCCCAAGCTGCTGCCAAGAAGGGAAAGAAGCCTGCCCAAGCTGCTGCCAAGAAGGCAAAGGAGCGTGCACCAGCAGGCAGGAAGAGCAAGGGCCTGGGACAGAAACTGTGATTGAGCCCCCACCACCAACCATGGTTGTGCAGCCATCTGAGGTTGCAGGGGAGGGGCAGGAGCATTCCACCCCAGCAGCATCAGCACCACCACCTCCAGTGAGCAGCCATCTGAGGTTGCAGGGGATGGGCAGGAGCCTCCCCCCCCAGCAGCACCACCATCACTACCTCCACTGAGCAGCCGTCCGAGGTTGCAGGGGATGGGCAGGAGCCTCCCCCCGCCAGCAGCAGCACCACCACTGAGCAGCCGTCACCACCGGCGGACGCTATGTAATCCTGCCTCCATGGGCTGCTGTGCGGCCTGCTTCCTGCAAATCCAGTGGGTATGACACCCACCTGAGAGACTGTGACCTTACACTCTCCAGGATCAAGAACACAGGACACAATTCCCCCTCCAGAACCAGTGGGTAGGACACCCACATACCCCAGACTCCCAAGGATCAGGAGCATAGGGCACAATGCCCTTCCAGATCCAGTGGTCTTGCACTCCCCAAGACCAAGCACAGGGCATGTTGCCTCAACCAGATCAAGTGGGTAAGTCACCCACTCGAGAGACTGTGACCTTGCACTCCCCAGAACGAAGGACAGGGCATGTGGCCCCCTCCAGAGCAAGTGAGCAAGTCACCCACTTGTGAGACTGTGGCCTTGCATTCCCTAGGACCAAGCACAGGGCATGTTGCCCCCTCCAAAACCAGTGGTGTTGTTCCATCGCACTGCTGAAGTACCCCCCTGACCCCTGTCCCCCTGAGGTGCCTGCCTATTTATCAACAGATGCCCCTGCAGTGTTCTCTACGTGTTCAGGCAGGTGCCATGTTTGTCCTTGGACTTTGGCCTGTGGCCATGTGGAATTTGCAGATTGTTGACTGGGCTTTGTCCCTTTTTGTGTACATATGTACATATCTCTTGTCTTGCCTCACTTGTTTATCTTGATGTGTTTCTCTCATTACATTCACTTTCTCAAAATTGTTTTGTCCTTGCATTATTCATCCGATGTACGGAGTGCAAATGTTTTTGTGATGCAGCTGATTGTGTGTATGGTGAGGGGGCTAGCGTGTGTGTGTGTTACTCTGTTTTTCCTCTCTTTCTCCCTCCCTTGTGTGCTAGGCGGATGAACTTACCGTTGTCATGTTTGCCGGCATTGATGTTTGTGGTGGAGCAGCATGTAGAAAATCATGGGGAAGACATGCAGTTTGGGTTCCATGGCAGTGTGGTTTTTCCCTGTGTCTTCAATGGTGAGTCCTTTCACTTCTGTGAAGTGTTTCCGGCAGGCTTTTGATGTCATTGGCACCTCCCCGGAAAAGGTGGTGGATTGTGTTGTTGTAATATGGTGGGCAGAAATTTGACTTCCGCCTGGCTGAAGGCGGCTACCGCCGTGGTGGCTGTTGTTTCCACCCTGGCAGTCGATGTAGTACATTGGCTGTCTTCCGAGGATAACACCATCATGGTCATAATTTGGCGTTGATTACCGCCAGCCTGTTGGCAGTATTACCACCACTTTAACACCAACCGCCAGGGTTGTAATGTGGGCCTAAGTTCTAATAACTCCTCAGAAGGTACTACTTTCTTTTCTAAAACAGCAAACATCACCATTAAAGACTCCTGTGCATCTTCTTGTGTGGTTTGTGCAAACTGCACAGATCCAGTGCATACATTTACAAGGTCTCAAATGTGTGATGCACAATCTGTTTTAGTTCTGTCACTATGCAAACGTTCAAATAAACAAACAGTGCAGAACAAAATGGCCCTCATTACAACCCTAGCGGTCATTGTTAAAGCGACGGTAATACCGCCAACAGGCCGGCGGTAAAAAAATGGGATTATGACCAACAGCGGAAACTGCCAACACAGACAGCCACTTTAACACTCCGACTGCCACGGCGAAAGCAACAAACACTGAGGCGGTAACCGCCAACAGACAGGCAGAAGTCAATGTACCACCCACCCATTACATCCCGCCCATCCACCAGCTTTTCCGGGACGGTACCAGCACCATCAAAAGCACGGCGGAAACAGGACTTGGAAGGGAAACCACTCACATCTCGACACTAAACGAAGAACCAGGACGACATGGAGCCCAAGCTGTAGATCCTGCCCATGCTGGTCTACCTCCTCATCTACCAGGAGTACGAACCGCAGCCGCAATGTCCATGATGAGAACTGCACCTAGTACACAGGGGAGGGGGAGGAAAAAGAGACTGACACACACACACGCAACACGCAACACCCCTACCCCCACCCACAACACCATACACACAAACACATGCAGCAACATTACATTTACACCCCGTAAACCCATGGTAGAACGCAAGGACAAAATAAATAGTCAATTCTGTGATATATTAGAAATATTCATATATACGTAATCCTTTGAAAAACAGCATTTAGAAAAATATTCAATATGTACATAAGGCGGTACATTGTCCACTCAAAATGTCCGTGGGCATCTGGGCCAAAACTCATAGGCCAAGCCTACCCCTGACTTCTGCCTCAATACGGAGAGAACATTGCAGGGGCATCAGGTCGAAAACACAAAGGCACCTCAGGGGGACAAGGGGGGCACCTCAGCTGGAAGATTGAATAACACCACTGCTCCTGGAGGGGTCTCCATGCCCACAGAGATGTCCTGGGGAGTGCAAGGCCACAGTGTCTCAAGTGGGTGGTTTGCACACTGCTTGGTCCTGGGGAGTCCAAAGCCACAGTCTCTCAAGTCTTTCAAGTGGGTGGATTTCCCACTGCTTGGTCCTGGGAAGGTCAAAGCCACAGTCTCTCAAGTGGGTGGTTTGCCCACTGCTTGGGTCCCGGGGGTGCAAAGCCACAGTCTCTCAAGTGGATGCATATCTCCACTGGTTCTTGAGGGGGCTTTGTGCCCAGTGTGCTTCATCCTGCCAAGGATAGGGTGAGTGGATGCCTTCTTTCTCAGGTTCTGGAGGGGGCTTTGTGCCCAGTGTGATTCATCCTGCCAATGATAGAGTTAGTGGATGCCTTCTTCCACTGGTTCTGGAGGGACCTTTATGCCCAGTGTGCTTCATCCTGCCAAAGACATGGTGAGTGGATGTATATCTCCACTGGTTTTGGAGGGGGCTTTGTGCCCAGTAATGGAACACTTGGGGTGCGGCAGTTCACAGTCCCTCACCTGGGTGTCTGAGGCACGAGATTTGCAGGGACCAGGTTGCGTGATAGTCCATGGAGGCAGGGCTAGACTCAATCCGGTGGCGGCTACGGCTGCAAACTGGTGGTAGTGCCGGTGCTGGTGGGGGTGCTGCCAGTGGTGGAGGGAGGCTCCAGTCCTTCTCCTGCAGCCTCGGACAGCTGCCCACTGAGGCTGCTGCTGCTGGTAGTGGTGCTACTGTCAGCAGTGCAGGTGGTGGTGCTTGCGGCGGTCCTTGCGGCAGTGCCTGTGGCGGTGCTAGCAGCGGTGCAGGTGGCGGTGCAGGCCGTGGTGCAGGTGCCCGTGCTGCCAGGGGTGGAGGGAGGCTTCAGCCCTTCTCCTGCAGCCTTGGACGGCTGCCCACTGGGGCTGCTGCTGCTGACAGTAGTGGTGCTTGCCGCGGTGCATGTGGCGGTGCTAGTGGCAGGGCTGCTGGCAGTGCTGGCCGTGGTGCAGGGGGCGGTGCTGGTAGTTGTGCTGGTAGCCACTAGGCCTTCACCTGCAGCCTCCGACGACTGAAGTGCCTTCCCTGGTGTTTTGTGCCCCTTCCTCACCTTGGCAGATGGTGGTGTGACCTTGGGTCTGGCAGCTGGAGTCTTTGAGGTGGCCTTGCTGGGTGGTTGTAGCTCCTTCCCCTTGCTGGATGCTGCCCCCCTTTTCACCTTGCCAGGTGGCAGAATGGTTTTGACCTTGGCAGGGGTTGGTGGCACAGTGGCTGGGCTGACGGGTGCCCCCTATAAGCCTCTGATAGCTTCAGGAACTACAGCGGATGTCGACTTGGTGGCTGAGGTGCTGGGCTGGGTTCTGGCACCCCTGGCCCGAGGGGAAGGACAGGGGGGAGCGGTAGGGAAGAGCTCAATGTTTGCCAGGAAAAGCTTCTTAGAGACACTGGAGGAGGAAGAGGGAGAGGGGTTGGGAGTGGAGGAAGAGGGAGTGGTTGTAGGAGGTGTCTGTCTGCTGAGTTTGGGTGCAGGTACATGGGCTGGATGCTGGTGTGAGGTGGATGGCTGTTGGGTGGGTGGGTGCTTGCGTTTGTGTACTTAGGAAGAAGGGGTCCCAGACACACTGGGAGAGGACTCGGGATGTGTGCATGGATGTGGGGGTGGTGACTGCCAGTGAGGGGTGTGTAGTGATGGGCATGCTGGTGATGGAGGTAGTGGATGAGGATGTTGTGCATGCAGGTGTGAGTGGAGACGCTACTGGGAGGGAGGTGGACGACGAGGAGGAGGGGGACATAGTGGAGGCAGTGGATGTTGGTGTGTCTGCATGGGAATGGTGCTTGTTTGAGTGCCTGTGAAATGAAGTGTGGTGCTTGTGTTTGCCTGAGCCACTTTTGTGTGTTGATTTCGGTGACTGCTGGTGTGAAGGTGTGCTTGGGATAGGCTGGGGTAGAGGGGATTGGGACTGGGTAGAGGAAGTTGGAGGGGAGAGGCTAGAGACAGGGACTGCCATCAGTACGAAGGCCAGAGCCTGAAATGCTCTCTGTTGGGCCGTCACACCAGAGTGAATGCCCTCCAGGTATGCATTTGTTTGTTGCAAATGCCTCTCGACACCTTGGATGGCATTCAGTATGGTTGACTGCCCAACAGTGAGGGACACAGGAAGTCAATAGCCTCCTCACTGAGGGCAGCAGGGGTGACTGGGGCAGGGCCTGAGGTGCCTGGGACGAAGGGGATGCCCACCTTCCTGGGTGAGTGGGCACGGGAAACACTCTGTACCTGTTGTTGGGGTGGGCACAGAGGTGTCCGCCACCACCAGGGAGCTTCCATTGGAGGAGGAGTCACTGTCTGTAGTGTCCCCTCCTGTCCCCATCGTGGTGCTCCTCTAGCCCTCCATTCCACTGGCACCCTCATCGTCGGTGGATTCAGCCTCCAGGCCTATGTGGGTTGCAGCTCCCTCCATCGCCTGTGCCTCTGCTCCTCTGCAGGATGATGCTAATGCACACAAGGACAGGGTGACAAAACAAAAAGTGAGGGGAGAGACAGAGGGTACACTTGGTCATTGCTTGCAATACTACTACCGTTGACATAAACAACACACAGGGAGCAGCCCTGTGCACTAGGCCATGCACTACCAGTGACTAAGATAGTCACTAGCCCATGGGGTACAATGCCTAACGCCATTAGCGGCACACCTGAAACTCACAGGACCCTGCCCAGTAGTAGATACCCACTAACACTATTGGGGTAGGAGTGCTTCAGAGCCTGCCCAACAAGGGACCTACCCTGCCATGTTCGCCCTGGCCTAGGGGCACCCACAGCACACATCCCCCACCCAGGTAAACCTTAATGCACGCACAGTCAGGAATAGGAATCTGTATTCACCCCCTTGATGCCTTCAAGTGCCCATCCAACTCCGGATAGGCCACCGCCAGGATGCAGAACATCAGGGGAGTCAGGGTACGAGGGGCACCCCTTCCTCGTTGAGAGGCCAGCCCCAACTGGGCCTCTGCCGTCTTCCTTGCCCAGCGGCACAGGTCCTCCCACTGTTTGCAGCTGTGGGTGCTCCACCTGTCAAAGACCCCCAGGGTCCACATCTCCTTGGCAATGGCACACCAAATACCCATTTTCTGCTAAGCACTGACCTGTAGGAAAAAGACAGCATAAAAGGGATTGAGTTAAACGTCCGGACGTCACACTCATGGCCCACCATATTCCTCCCATCCTCTAACGCACATACATTGAGCACCATACATGCAGCACTCTGGCCAGGATGCCTCAGCCCCCCCCACATATGGCTTACACACACAGCACTCCATCCATTCATGGCCCACGCATCATGCTCATAGTGTACTGACCTGTTTGTCTGGAGGACCGTAGAGTAACGTGTACTAAGGTAGGACCCCATCCACCAGTTTCTCCAACTACTCCGAAGTGAAGGCAGGGGCACTTTCCCCAGACCCTTGAGCCATTGTCACTTCCAGACACAGGTCACAGCAGCACTTGCAATGTAGGTCGTCTCCTGTTGAAGGTCAGGTAGCAAGTGAGGGATCAGATAGAAAATGGTGGTCACGTCCGCAGCGGTGCATGCCTTCACCACTGGCGTACATCGCCATGGGCTCCTGGAACCAATAGGGCCCAATGATAACCAATGCGAAGTTGCGAGGCGGTCATCGACCGCCTACCGCAACGGCGCACAACGCCAGCGGAATTACCTAATTTCCACTTGTCCCTCCTCAGAGGTCAGGCAGCCGCCATATCAGGGGGGCACATGACATGGCACCGAACTGCGTCACAGCAGACATTGGCACAGCAACTGAATCTCGGATTCACATACTGGTTCTGTAAAGGAAAAGATGCATCATTATTTGTATTGATGTGTGGCTATGACCTTCTGCTCACTGTTTTCCTCCATTGGCTTTGACCGCTGAGGATGAATATGAGATGGCAACATCCTCCGGTGTACAGACATCTGGTGGATATTTAGACAATGGAGGACAGACACATTAAACTAACATACAGACTTGATCGGGCCACAATCCAAGAACTGTGGTGGTCATTACGAACATGGCAGTGTGGCATTTATCTGTATCTTGAGGAATAGCGGCATCCCATATGTGATGGGCCAACTCCAGAGGCATCGGTTGTGGCTAATAGGTGAGCCCAAGGTCCCCACCCAGTATTAGTTGGCGTCTGGGTATGGGGTTGTCCCTAAGGGTTAGTGTGTGTCTAACAGGTATCCTTCGATATTTGCAGGTGACTTTGGTTACCCCAACCTCTCATGGCTACTGACCCCAGTGAGGAATGCCAGGACAAGGGCAGAGGAACATTACAATGAGGCACATGGGCGAACAAGGAGGATAATAGAAAGAACCTTTGGCCTCTTGAAAGCTAGGTTCCGGTGCCTCTATCTAACAGGTGGATCCCTGTACTACTCACCCAAGAAGGTGTGCCAGATCATCGTTGCATGTTGCATGTTGTACAACCTGGTCTTGAGACACCAGGTGCCTTTTCTGCAGGCGGATGAGCCTGGAGATGGTCTTGTGGCAGCGGTGGAGCCTGTGGACAGTGAGGAAAAGGAGGCAGAAGAAGAAGATGTGGACAACAGAAGTAATATAATACAGCAGTACTTCCAGTGACACACAGGAAAGATACTGTAACTTCACTTTACGTTTCAGTTTTCTGTTGGACATTGTACATGGCAGCATGATTTCCCTATTCTATGGCCACTTCCTCTACCCTTTGGCATCTCTATTTTCAGCACCGCCAGCAGCCCGCCGCTAGCACCGCCACCTGCACCGCCGCAAGCACCACTGCTGTCAGCAGCAGCAGCCCCAGTGGGCAGCTGTCCGAGGCTGCAGGAGAAGGGCTGAAGCCTCCCTCCACCACTGGCAGCATGGGCACCTGCATCATGGCCAGCACCGCCACCTGCACCGCTGCATGCACTGCTGCAAGCACCACCACCTGCACCACTGACAGTAGCACCACTACCAGCAGCAGCAGGCCTAGTATGTAGCCATCCGAGGCTGCAGGAGAGGGACTGGAGCCTCCCTCCACCACTGGTAGCACCCCCACCAGCACCAGCACTACCACCAATTTGCATCCGTAGCTGCCACCGGATGGAGTCTAGCCCTGCCTCCATGGACTATCATGCAACCTGGTCCCTGCAAATCTCGTGGCTCAGACACCCATGTGAGGGACTGTGTTGCATCACTGGGCACAAAGCCGCCTCCAGAACCAGTGGAAATCTGCATCCACTCACCCTATCCTTGGCAGGATGAAGCTCACTGGGCACAAAGCCCCCTCCAGAACCAGTGGAAGAAGGCATCCACTCACTCTATCCTTGGCAGGATGAAGCACACTGGGCCCAAAGCCCCCTCCAGAACCAGTGGAAGAAGGCATCCACTTGAGAGACTGTGGCTTTGCACTCCCCAGGACCCAAGCAGTGAGCAAACCATCCACTTAAGAGACTGTGGCTTTCAGCTCCCCAGGACCAAACAGTGGGCAAACCACCCACTAGAGAGACTGTGGCCTTGCACTCCCCAGGACATCCCTGTGGGCATGGAGCCCCCTCCAGGAGTAGTGGTGTTATTCCATCTTCCGGCTGAGGTGCCTGTGTGTTTTCGACCTCTTGCCCCTGCATTGTTCTCTCCGTATTGAGGCAGGAGTCAAGTGTGGGCTTTGCCTTAGAGTTTTGGCCCAGTGGCCCACGGACATTTTGAGTTGATAATGTACCGCCTTATGTACATATTGTATATTTTTATAAATACTGTTTTTCAAATTATGACATATATCTGACTATTTCTAATATATTACTGATTGGACTCTATTCCTTTTGTCCTTGTGTTCTTCCACGGGGTTACAGGGTGTAAATGTAATGTTGTTGCATGTGTTTGTGTGTATAGTAATGTGGGTGACGGTGGGGGTGTTGCATGTTGCGTGTGTGTGTCACTTTCTTTTTCCTCCCCCGTGTGTACTAGGTGCAGTTCTCACCGTGGTCATCGCTGTCGCTGTTCTTACTCCTGGTAGACAGACCAGCACGGGCAGGACCTGCAGCTTGGGCTCCATGGCGCACTTGTTCTTCGTTGAGAGTCGAGAGGTGAGTGGTTTTCCTTCCAAGTCCTGTTTCCGCCATGCTTTTGATGGCATTGGTACCACCCCGGAAAAGCTGGCGGATGGGCGGGTTGTGATGTGGTGGGCAGTACATTGACTTCCACGTGGTTGTTGGCGGTTACCGCCGCGGTGTTTGTTGCTACCGCCATGTTGGTCGGAGTGTTAAAGTGGCTGTCTGTGTTGGTGGTTTCCGCCAAGGTCGTGATCCCATTTTCTTTTACCGCCGGCCTGTTGGCGGTATTACCACAGCTTTAACACTGACCACCAGGGTTGAAATGAGGGCATAAATGTTTTAACTTTTAGTGTATTCTTGAGACTTCATGACAAGCTTCACAGGATAAATTTTGATAGTTCATTTTGTTTTCATGTTCCACTGGCAGCATGAGAAGTTGATGTAAAGTAATACCTTTAATACTGTGTGCAGCTAATCCAGGGGATGCTCTTACTGAACGTTACACTCTAGTCTTCTGTAGGAAAGTAATGAGAATTTATTTTAAAAATATTTTACTGGTGCCAGCTTGACCACTGACATACAGCAGTATAGGCTTAAATGGTGTGCATCCATCACATCTTATCATGGAGGAATCCATGCTCAACTCTGTTCTTGACCCCCATATGTATTTCGTTTAACTCATCATTTAGTTGTCCAACTAACTCTTCCAAATCAACAGTTTCCTATCTTGCCTGTTTCATTGCAGTCTCCACCTCATTCATTGCAATGGTAGCTTCATTTTCAATTAGTGGCTGTCCAAGAGGACATAAACTTTGGCTGCACTCCTTTGGCTGCTCTCCTTAGTTATCTCAGCAGCAATTCTTATTCCTGTTCTATGTCATCATTTAACATTTTATAATAGTTAGGAAATACTGAACACTCAATGCTATCCTTTGCAGCATTGAAAGAGTCCGCGTAGCAGCCAAACTCTACAATTAATTCCCATTCAGAATGAAACGCTTTAAATAGCTGCAAAAGTGGCAAGTAGAATTTTTTTTTCAGAAGTCTGGCAAGTCAGTTTGCCATGGGTAACTACAGTGCCCTTGCTGTGTCTTACCAAAAAAACATTACAACTGAGTGCTGCAAATTTACCTTCATCTACATTTTCTGTGACATTGTTTCTATAACTATAGTTTTGAACTATTTCATAAAGACCTACGTTTTAAAGACATGGACTCCTTTTTTGATAGTAAGTGTCCAACATGTTTATTTCCACAATGTCAGTGCTTTTTGTGTCAAATTCTGCAAGGTATTGAATTTCTGGAAAATATTTCAACACTCTATTAGAGTTGTCCGCCACAAACTGAATATCCATATTGGCTTTTGACGTTCTCAGAATGACAGGATTGTAGTCATTAATATATTTGGAAGCTTCTGTTATTCTGAGGTTGTACATGTATTTAGGTGATTTTCGAGAAAATGCTTGTGCATGTGTGTGTCACTGTAGCTAACAAAACTGTTGACTTTCCTTTGGAAAAAAACAGGTCTTGGAAGTCCGAAATTACATTTTGTGTAAAATTTACCTTTTGCTATGTAATTCCGCTGATTGTACTTCCCACAGCTATGTGACGGAAAATGCTGTTTTAATCCTTTTTCCTCACTGTCTTTTGGGATGCTACATGTAACATATTGATCTATGAAAGAAAGTATTGGCTCATCTGTGTCTGTTACAAAGTTTGGGGCATCTTTTATCCAGAACAACATATGAATATGAGGAGCACCTCTTGCTTAGTACTCTTTACACCAAAGAAATAATCTTTAACGTCTCCAAGAGGTGGATTTTGTTTTGTTGTGGATGAAGGACAGCTGTTATGTGTGAGTAACTCACCTGAATTCCAGGCGTTCTGATCAGGTGATGACATTTCCCAATTCCTGGTGAGGACAAAAGTCACAGCAATGAAGAGTACAATCTCCTCTCGCAAGTCCTCAAGGGGAAGGGGGTATTGGAAAGAGAAAAAGAGAAAATACCAGCTTCTGCTTGGTGAACTGCAGGATCGGACTGTTGGAACCTGGACTGCGTGTTGTGTTGATTTCCCAAAATACTGAATTCTTGGTTTTTAGGATTGTGGGTTGCAAGAGAATTACTTCATTAATAGATTGAAATTTCATAAGCTATTGCAAAAGTTTGGTTAGTGTTCACACATTCTGCATACGTTTCCAGAAGACTGAACACGTCTCTTCCTCTTTTTACAATACTTTCAGAGTCTCTAAAGCAATGCCCAAACTCAAAAACAATCAACTTGACTAAAGGGCTTCTTTGTGTTCTGGCGTAATCTCTTGCCAATAATAGTCTTGATAAATTTGCTCTCTTTCCTATTTCCTAATACTCAGGGAAGAGCTGCTTACAGGAAATACGTCTTTCCTTAATGTCTGGTTAGCAGTATCTTAGATTCCCACCCAAACGATAAATCACGCTAATTCTTATAATCATAAATAATTTAAAAGACAGATATCTGTTTTGTTTTGTTCTTTTAAGCAATTATTCTTTCTATACCTTGAAATGAAGTTACTTGCTTGAAAATCTCAGAAGAACCCAAACTGTTTTTTTTTCACCTTTCTTATTTTCTCTCTTTTAAAGGAAATATGGGATTGTAGGTGGAAGACGGAAGAGGAGATCCGGACTCCGCAGAAAACTAACCGGAGGGTGAGGATTGCCAGAACTCGACTGGAGGCTGTCCGGAGGAGGAGAAATGTTGGACCTTGACTGGAAGCTGATCGGAGAACAAGGAACACTGGAACTTGACTGGAGGCAGTGTGGCGGGCAAGGAACTGGACTTACACTGGAACTCCACCAGAAGTAGGCTGCAGGACAAGGAACTTGTCTTGACTGGAAACAGGTGAACAGAGCAATAGATATGAAGCCAAACAAGGCCTCAGACTCTCAATCATCCTTAAATAAGCAAAAGTGCACATATGCTTTTAGGCAGTTGAATGCTTGTTAAGGAAATAACCAATTACCCTCCTGACTGTGGCGCATGTTCAATACAGATCACATTGTGAAGAGCACATGTTTTGGCAGTTACAGTTGGCATAAGTTTAGCTGGGGGAATACAATCTGTATAATCAACAAGCATTGATTATAATAAATGAGAAATTTTACAAGCATTGGTTATTGCCAACTTGATATTCAATGATGTAATGGAGATACCCAAATAAGTCTGAGCGTTGCAAGCAACAGCATCTTACTGTAATTGAGCTGTTGGATGTGCTGGTGTCCCCACAACAGATCTCCCCCTAATAGGCCAATGTGCAGGGCACAGTTTCATAGGATTTAACAGATTACATTGTAGAACCAATTGAGGCGCATGAACGAAAGATACAGGTTCCCAAGAACGCTCAGAAGGATCATATCCTTTCCAGTCAATCAGATAATGCAATTTACCATGTATTCGCTTAGCGTCTAAAATTTGGCATTCCTCATATTCCTGATGCTCATTGACACTGACTGGAGGGGGTGGTGAGTCTGATCTGGTGTTTGGGTGGGAGGGTTTTAACAGAGATACATGAAATGCCTGGGTGTATCGTATATTCAGGAGGTAGTTTCAGCTTCATCATAACTGACCCTAAGACTTGTGTGATCTTGAATTGTCCTAGATAATGTGATTACAGTTTTATTGGGACCTGCTAGGTTAATATTACAAGTAGAGAGGCATACTAAGGGGGTCATTCTGACCCTGGCGGTCATTGACCGCCAGGGTCAACGACCGCGGGAGCACCGCCAACAGGCTGGCGGTGCTCCCAAGGGCATTCTGACCGCGGCGGTATGGCCGCGGTCAGAAACGGAAAACCGGCGGTCTCCCGCCGGTTTTCCGCTGCCCTGAGGAATCCTCCATGGCGGCGCAGCTTTCTGCGCCGCCATGGGGATTCCGACCCCCTCACCGCCATCCTGTTCCTGGCGGTTGTGACCGCCAGGAACAGGATGGCGGTGAGGGGTGTCGTGGGGCAGTGCCCATGCCAATGGCTACTGCACCCGTCGCACCCTTCCCACTCCGCCGGCTCCATTCGGAGCCGGCTTCCTCGTGGGAAGGGGTTTCCCGCTGGGCTGGCGGGCGGCCTTCTGGCAGTCGCCCGCCAGCCCAGCGAGAAACACAGAATAACCGCGGCGGTCTTCTGACCGCGTAGCGGTATTCTGTTGGGGGAAATTTGGCGGGCGGCCTCCACCGCCCGCCAAAGTTAGAATCACCCCCTAAATCTTCAATTTGGTATGTGGGTTCAGGGCTTCTGTGTTTGTCAGCTTGTAATTTCATTTGGATCTTGTGTTTACCTAGTTTGTTTTTCTCATTCCATTGGATGTCCTTTTAAATCTTTAATCGTTCAGTGATGGAGGGAATGAAGGGGTTAAGTCTGGAACGGTGACTAGGAGATTACAGGGATGGGTGCCGGTGAGAAAATAAAATAGTGAGCGCCGTAACGCTGAGTGCAGTGAGTTATTATATGTGAATTCTACCAATGTTAGGGCTTGGTCCCAAGCTCCTGTTAGTGAGGACAGGAGGCAACTGAGTGTTTTTTTCTAATGTCTGGTTGACCATCCTTATGAGGGTAGTAAGCAGTGGATAGGGCTATTTCTATGCCAACTGAAGAACAAAAGACCTTCCAGAATCTTGATGTGAAATGACTCCCACGATCGGAGATAATTTTCGTGGGCAAGCTATGGAGGCTTTACTATAAGGTGTAGGAACAGAATGCTAAGCTCAGCAGCCTTTGTATTTTCCTGAGTGGCACGAAATGTACCATTACAACTTACTCAGTAGTATGTTTCTTAGATTCTGGTAAATCTGAAATAAAATCCATGCTGACTGTGTGCCATGGTTTAGAGGAAATTGACAAGGATTGGAAAAACCAGTAGGAACAAGGTGTGAGGATTTATTCAGACAAGTTGGGCATGTATTTACATGGCCATAAACATCTTGGCACATGGTTTTCCACCAACATTTTCGTGAACAGTTTTCCAAAGTCTTTTGTATACCTGGGTGTCCAGCCAGAGCGGAATCATGGCTCCAGACTAGTACTTGATGTTGTTATTCCTGCGTTGGAATGTACAATTTCCCTGAATGTAAGTAACAGTTCAGTTCCATCGTATTATATGGTTTTCTGAGACAAGAATGTATCTATTGTGGTTAGAGCTAGTACTTTGTCTGCAGTTATTTTACTGGGAGGGTTACAAGAACTAGCATCCTCTGGGTGCCCTATACGTGACGAGAGATCTGACTGAAGTTGTTTTGGTCGTGGTCTGTACGTGATGATAAAATGAAAATCACTGAAGAAGTCAAGCAAGCACATTTGTCTAGGGGTCAAAGCCTTAACTGAACAAATTCTTATGGTCAGTATAGATGGTGATAGTGTGCTTTGCTCCCAGCAAATGATGTTGTCACTCAGGATATGCTGTTTCAATAGCTAATACTTCTCTTTCAGCAATGGTATAGTTTTGTTCAGCTGGAAGGATTTTTTTTTTAGAATAAAAGGCTACAGGATGAAGATGCTCTGTTTGTGAATCTTTTTGCAATAACATACCTCATAGAGCGAATTGAGAAGCATCAGCTTCAACATAAAATGGCTGCTCATGATCTGGGTTGCATCAAATGGGAGCAGAGGTGAAACTTCTTTGGAGAGTTGTGAAAGCCAGTTCCGTTGCTCAAGACCAGATAAATGGTTGTCCCTTCTTTCATAAGGTGGGTATAGGGATCACTTTTTGTGAGAATTGTAGGATGTAGGGACAGATGTATCAAGCTCCCGGTTTGCATTTCTTAAATATTGAATTTTAAGAAATCTCTATTTTAGAAATGCAAAATGAGATGTATGAAACCTGCGAGTCGGTAATAGCGATTTCTTTAAAATTGCAAAAGCTATTTGTGAGTTGCAAATACCAAATCACTAAAAATATCGTATCGTTATTTGCAAATTGCAAATTGTGAAAACGGCAACCCGGAATAGCCTGATGAAATCCCAACCAGGAAGTGAGTCAGCCCATGCTGTTTCCAGAAGCCACACCCACAGGAGCAGGCAGAGAGACACAGCCCAGCACTAGGGAGGCAGCCTTTTGAGCCAGCCAGGACCAAACAGGAAAATGGCTACTGATGGGAATGTGAAGGAGAAAGGTGACAGGAAGGGCAAGCTCAAAGTCAGTGATCAGGAATTGGAGGTGCTCAGCGAGGAGGTGGTCAGGAACCACAACAAACTTTTTGGGAAAAACTCACTCCAGGTAGCTGAAAGTGAGAAGAGGAAACTGTGGCCAGACATCCAGACCAAAATATGTGCAATGGTGTGTACGACATGAGTTCCCCTGCCTAAGAGAGGGTAGCCAGCAGACTAAAGGAGGCAAGGAGCAATGGAGGAGGACCACCCACACAGACACCATCCACACCAATCAAAGACATGGTGGAGATGACACTGCTTCCTGAAGCTGTCAGTGGTGTCACTGACATTGACACCTCAGGCACACCCAACACCAGCAAAGGTAAGGGCAGTAATGATGTGTTTCCCCATATGTGCATGTACAAATGCCCCTTAGAAAAAGAGCTATTGACACTATGCAGTGTGATAAGTAGGCCATACCACATCTTACATACAACACATCAATGCCTTATGGGAGTGGTAGTCCATACCCCTGAAGTGCAAATATCACATACCTTTCAAGATAGTGTTAAGCCAAATAGAGAAAAAACACAAAAGACTCTTAGTGATACTAAGGTAGTGTACATGTAATACTATTATGCTGCTATCTGAGTACTAATCAAAAATTACATGCTGCACATTGTTGTTGCAGATGTTCCATGCCCTGACGAAGCAGAAGGTGGAAATGTGGGGCCACAGTTCGACTCAAACACCAGTAAGTCCTTCATACATGCACCAACTAGACGCAGGGTGTAGGAGGCTGGCCTGGCTTGTAGTGGGTACCAGAGGTACTTACACCTTATGCCAGGTCCAGTTATCCCTTATTAGTGGAGAAGAGGTGTTTCGACTGATAGAAGGTAGCTATGGCAAAGCAGCTTAGGCTGACCTAGAAGACATGTAAAGCTCCTACTATACCACTGGTGTCATATGCACAAAATCATAAGCAAACACAATACACAGAAGTACTAAAAAATAAAGGTACTTTATTTCTATGACAATATGCCAAAAGTATCTCAGTGAGTACCCTCAGTATGATGATAAGTTATATACACAAGATATATGTACACAAACCAAAATTATGCAGGTAAGAGCAAGAAAAGTAATGCAAGCAGTGTAAAATTACAGTAGATTGCAATAGGAGCACATAGGTATAGGGACAACACAAACCATATACTCCAAAAGTGGAATGCGAACCACGAATGGACCCCAAACCTAGGTGAGCTTGTAGAGGATCGCTGGGACTGTAAGAAAACAGTGAGGGTTAGAAAAATAGCCTACCCCAAGACCCTGAAAGGTAGGTGTAAAGTGCACCTACTACCCCCAGGGAGCACAGAAGTCGTGATAGGGGGATTCTGCAGGAGGAACAAACACCAGCAATGCAACAACAGTGGATTTCCGGACCTGAGTACCTGTAAGACAAGGGGACCAAGTTCAATAGTCGCGACAGTGTTGAGAGTGGGCAGGAGCCCAGGAAATGCCAGCTGAGGGTGCAAGGAAGCTGCCACCGGTTGAAAGAAGTTTGGAGTTCTGCAAGAAAGAAAAGGACTAGGAACTTCCCCTTTGGAAGATGGATGTCCCACGTTGTGAAGAAGCTTGCAGAGGTGTTCTCACTCAGAAAGACCGCAAACAAGCCTTGCTAGCTACAAGGGTCATGGTTAGGGTTTTTGGATGCTGCTGTGGCCCAGGAGGGACCAGGATGTCGCCACTTGGATGAGGAGACAGAGGGGGCACCCTGCAATGTAGGGAGCCCTCACAGAAGCAGGCAGCACCTGCAGAAGTACCTGAACATGCACTTAGAAGAAAAGTGAACCATAATCCACCCGAAGTCACAAAAGGGAGTCCCACGACGCCGGAGGACAACTCAGAAGGTTGTGCACTACAGGTTAGAGTGTCGGGGACCCAGGCTTGGCTGTGCACAAAGGAAATCCTGGAAGAGTGCACAGGAGCCGGAGCAGCTGCAAATCATGCGGTACCCAGCAATGCAGTCTAGCGTGGGGAGGCAAGGACTTACCTCCACCAAACTTGGACTGAACAGTCACTGGACTGTGGGTGTCACTTGGACAGAGTTGCTGAGTTCCAGGGACCACGCTCGTTGTGCTGAGAGGGGACCCAGAGGACCGGTGATGCAGTCTTTTGTTGCCTGCGGTTGCAGGGGAAAGATTCCGTCGACCCATGAGAGATTTCTTCAGAGCTACTGGTGCAGAGAGGAGACAGGCTACCCCCAGAGCATGCACCACCTGGAAACAGTCGAGAAAGCCCGCAGGATGAAGCGATACAAGGTTGCTAGTAGTTGTCTTGCTACTTTGTTGCGGTTTTGCAGGCATCCTAAGCAGTCAGAGGTCGATCCTTTGGTAGAAGGTGAAGAGGGAGATGCAGAGGAACTCAGGTGAGCTCTGGCATTCGTTATCTGGTGAGATCCCCAAAGCAGAGACCCTAAATAGCCAGAAAAGGAGGTTTGGCTATCTAGGAAGGAGGATTGGCTACCAAGAGAGGTAAGAGCCTATCAGAAGGAGCCTCTGACGTCACCTGCTGGCACTGGCCACTCAGAGCAGTCCAGTGTGCTACAAACACCTCTGTTTCCAAGATGGCAGAGGTCTGGGACACACTGGAGGAGCTCTGGGCACCTCCCCTGGGAGATGCAGGTCAGGGGAGTGGTCACTCCCCTTTCCTTTGTCCAGTTTCGCGCCAGAGCAGGGCTGGGGGATCCCTGAACCGGTGTAGACTGGCTTATGCAGAGATGGGCACCATCTGTGCCCATCAAAGTTTTTCCAGAGGCTGGGGGAGACTACTCCTCCCCAGCCTTCACACCTATTTCCAAAGGGAGAGGGTGCTACACCCTCTCTCAGAGGAAGTCCTTTGTTCTTCCTTCCTGGGCCAGGGCTGCCTGGACCACAGGAGGGCAGAAACCTGTCTGAGGGGTTGGCAGCAGCAGCAGCTGCAGTGGAGACCCCGGGAAGGCAGTTTGGCAGTACCCAGGTTCTGTGCTAGAGACCCGGGGGATCATGGAATTGTCCCCCCAATGCCAGAATGGCATTGGGGGGACAATTCCAATGTCTTAGACATGTTACATGGCCATGTTCGGAGTTACCATTGTGACGCTGTACATAGGAAGTGACCTATGGACAGTGTACGCGTGTAATGGTGTCCCCGCACTCACAAAGTCTGGGGAATTTGCCCTGAATGATGTGGGGGCGTGCCCACACACTAAGTCACTTTGCACCCAACCTTCACTACGTGAAGGTTAGACATATAGGTGACTTATAAGTTACTTAAGTGCAGTGGTAAATGGCTGTGAAATAACGTGGACGTTATTTCACTCAGGCTGCACTGGCAAGCCTGTTTAAGAACTGTCAGAGCTCCCTATGGGTGGCAAAAGAAATGCTGCAGCCCATACGGATCTCCTGGAACCCCAATACCCTGGGTACCTCAGTACCATATACTAGGGAATTATATGGGTGTACCAGTATGCCAATGTGAATTGGTAAATTTAGTCACTAGCCTGTTTAGTGACAAATTTGGAAAGCAGAGAGAGCATAACCACTGAGGTTCTGGTTAGCAGAGCCTCAGTGAGACAGTTAGGCATCACACAGGGAACACATACAGGGCACATACTTATGAGCACTGGGGCCCTGCCTGGCAGGGTCCCAGTGACACATAGACTAAAACAACATATATACAGTGAAATATGGGGGCAACATGCCAGGCAAGATGGTACTTTCCTACACAGGGCAAGAGTGCTACCTCTCCCAGTGTATAACCTGGACTCTGATGAAATGGTAGAAGATGAACCCACACCACCCTCAGAGGCTAAAAGCACAGTAAGCATCTGAAGCGGCTCTTCAGCAGGCCAAAAGTCCTCTCCACAAGCTGCAGGTTGTCCTGTGAGCAGCATTATACCTCCTTTCGGCTGGTATTCCAAGACTCAGGTAGGGCGTCAGTATGAATGATCGCACGGCATAGGCACTGTCTCCTGGAATGACAGGAGAGTATAATGAGTAATTGTTATCCGTGAAATCACATATACATCAATGCGACATTGTCAACTATTGCATTACCCAACTCCCCGGCAAGTAGTCTTATGTAAATTCGACTGTGCCGAAATATGTGGGAGTCATGTGTGCTACCTGGGTATCTGGCCATGAGATTGGTTATAATGTTGGAGGCATTGCTAATTACTTGTATGTTCATGGAATGTGAACTTTTACAGTTCCGATGAACATACTCTCTGGCCAATGGTGGACAGATAGCTGCATGTGTTCCATCGATGGCGCCTATTACATGTGGGAATTAGGTAATCTGGTAGAAATCAAAATTTGCCTGTAGTAATTCCTGTGGGGTGTTGGGGAATCTTATGTGCTGTTGTATTTTGCCCAGCATGGCATTGAGAAATGCATTGAAAAATCTTGAGAGACCACTCTGCGAGTCCCCACCAGCTGCTGCTATGACCCCTTGAAAGCTCCCTGAGGCTAATAGGTGCAGAGAGCATAATACCAGCACATGGATGGGTATACTATTGGTCCTGTGTGCATTGCGCTGCAGTATGGGTTGTAGATCACCTGTCAAGTCATTTATCATGGCTGAGCTTAACCTGTACTTATCATATATCTCCTCCTCTGTCTGGTCAAAAAGGGTAATGTGCACTCTAAAAATGCTCTTCTGTCTCCTCCTCCCTCTCCTCAAACCTGCCAGGATTCTTATGCTCCTCGCCATCACGTAGAGTGCAGCCATTGTGGAAAAGAGGCTGAGTCATTCTGGGCCTCTTTATTTAGGTTGCACCTGTTTACCACCTGATCTCACTACGTGGTAAATTGCACGTGTAAAAGGCCATTCTGCGAATATTCGTTATTAGCGAATTGTTGATGCATTGCATTGCGAGAATGATTTTGCGGGTTGCATTCTGCTTCTCGCAAATAGCGACATGATTTTGCGAATCGCATTCTGCAATTTGCAAATTTAGGTCGCAATATGCGAATCGCAAAATCATGTTGCTTTTTGCGATACACAATATACGACCCGCAAATTTATGTTGCAGTTGCAAGGAATCAATATTTTTGCAATTCCTTATATTTGCACTGCGATTGCCTTTCATACATTGTGGAAGGTGATTTTGCATTCGCAAACAGCAAAAATGTAACGATTCGCATCATTTGCGAATGCAAAATCCTATGATACACCTGGCCCGAAGCACCTATAAAAAATGAAACCAAGAATCTTTTGAACATCCTTAAGAGATGTAGGGGTTGGCCATGAAAGAATAGTGTCTACTTTTTTGGGGTCCATGGTAATGCCGCTGGGAGATAAGTGATATCCAAGGAACACTACTGAGTCAGTGTTAAAGTAAATTTTTCTAATTTTGCATACAGGGAGTGTTCACATAGACGTTGCAGAATGTCCCTAATATTCTGAATGTGTTTGTGCTTATTTTTAGAGAATATCAAGATGTCATCTATATAGATAACAGCACAAACATCTAGGAACTCATCATTGATGAAGTATTGGAATACCACAGGGGTGTTGCAAAGCCCAAATTGCATAACAGTGTATTCGAACAAACCAAGCTTTGTCGAAAGGAGGTCTTCCAATTGTCTCCTTCCTTGACACGGATCAGGTGAAATGCACCACACAAGTCTTGCTTGGTGTAAATGGTGAACCCCAGGACATGGTCCAATAGGACCAGTATCAGAGGCAATGGATAACAATTTTTGATGGTTTCTTTATTAACCATTCTGTAGTCAATACAAGCCTACAAAGTTTTGGATTTTTTTGCCCCAAAGTAAAGAGGTGACAAAATGGGATAAGTATGATGTCTTCTAAACCCCAAATCCGACAACTCATCCAAATACTTGCACAGATATTGATTCTCGAGTTCTGTTAATGCATATATTCTACTGCAAGAAAGGACTTGTCCAAGAACTAGGTGTATCGGACAATCATAAACCCTGTAGGGTGGCAACTGAGTTGCTTAGACTGGGCCAAAGACATCTTGGAAATCCTGATATTCTTTTGGTACGATAGTGGGAGAAGGATCATTGGTTGCGGAACAGTGTAGGGGTGTCACATGACAGCAGGCTTCTTGACAGCATGTGGTCATGCAAAAAAGGGGAGTCCAAGGTGACTGTTCAAGAATCTCAATCAATTTTAGGATTATGGAGATGCATCCATGGAATACCAAAAATAATGCCAAAGGTGGGGGTATCAATTAAGTCAAAGGTTGTATCTTCTGTATGACCATTGTCACATACTATGGTTAATGGATGAGTGTGAAACTGAATAAGGCCGGAAGACAAGGCTGAGCCATCAAATGCCCTTACTGGTTAGGGTACTGCCTTGGTAACGTGTGACACTCCCAGCTTGGATGCTAGTGCCAGATCAAGGAAGTTACCTGTAGCACCTGAGTCTATGAGCACTTACAGCCTCTGTCTATTTTGAGGGGATAGGTTGAGGGTTACTGTAATAGTCAGGTGTCTAGGTACACAGTTTAGGACATTAGTCATGTATTAGGAGATCTGGCAAAGGGGCCCTCTCAGAGAGGCGATTTCAGTTCTCTTCAAGAGCATTAGTGTTCCTGCTGCAGTTTGGGAACATTCAAACTAGCAATAGCTTTTTTCTTTTTAGGTTTAACTGTGCAGTCTTGTGGGAAGTGACCCGATTTACCACAATATAGGCACAGATTGGCCTTATGGCACCGTTTCTTCTCTTCAATAGATAAAGGACCTCTAGCTCCCCCAATTTGCATGGGTTCTGGCTCCTGTGCTTTGTCTTCAATTTCTTTGTTATCTGTTTTTAAAACAATTACCATAGTTGACTCAGAGGATGTTTTGATTTCCTTTCACCTAAATGATGATCTAGTCTCACTTCTTAATTAATAAATTCAGCAAAATCTTCTAGTAATTCAACGATCGTGTCAGGGCTGCCTCAAAGGCAGCAAAATTATATATGATGGGATCATTGTTTTCAATAAGTGGAATAGACCAACTGGCAGCAACACCACCATGATAGGAAGCTACAAATGCTACCTTAGCAGCATCAGATGTAAATATGTGAGGTTTACACAAAAAACGCAATTGGCACTGGTTCATGAAAGCAGCAAATCGAGAACTATCCCCAATGCATTTTTCAGGGTTGACCAATGGCACAGATGTCAGAGGGGTGACTGTTACATTTTGGATTCTGATCAGACGGATTAGCAGGATTGGAAGTTGAGGATTGAGCACCACATTTTGGGGGATTATGGACCTGAGGGATCCCTCCTTTTGTGTGAAGGACGTGGACCATGTTAGAGTCTCCCTGAGCTCTTGATTCTTGGTTTGTAATTTCAGGACTTGTTCCCGTAAATTTTGTACTGGAACTGCCAACTGCTCAGTAGGGGATACATTATCTGAATCAGTTACAGACTTGTGATCCATGATGACACTGCCCCAAGAGAAATGTAATGTTGTGGCTTGGCTTTCTGTTCTGTACGAGCCACTCACCTGAATTCCAGGCGTTCCGATAGCGAGATGACAATTACCCAATCCCGGTGAGGACTAACGTAACCACAATGAAGAGTACATTGGCCTCTCATAAGTCCTGAAGGGAAAGGGGTTTTTGGGAAGAGAAAAAGAGAGAAAATACCAGCTTCTTCTTCATGGACTGCAGAATCGTCCTGCTGGACCCTGAACTGTGTGTCTTGTTGGGCTTCAGGACTTATGATTTATCAAAATACTGGGTTCTTGGTTTTTAAGATTCTGGGCTGCAAAAGAATGACTTTATTAATACATTGAATTTGCATAAACTATTGCAAAATGTCAGGTAATATTCACACATTGTGCATACATTTCTATAAGGCAGAATAAGTCTCTTCCTATTTTTACAATACTTTCAGAGACTCTGAAGCAATGTCTAAACTTAATAAAAATCCACTTGACTAAAGTGCTTCTTTGTGTTTTGGTGTAATCTATTGCCAATAATAGTTTTGATAAACTTGCTCTATTTCCAATCTCCTAATTCTCAGGGGAGAGCTTTTTACAGGAAATATGTCTTTAATTAATGTCTGTTTAGCAGTATCTTGGATTCCCACCCAGACATTAAATCATGCTAGTTCTTATTGTCATAAATTATCTAAAGACAGAGCTCTGTTTTGTTTCATTTAAGCAATTAGGGGGTCATTCAGACCCCGGCGGGCGGCGGGAGGCGCCCGCCTGTAGGGAACCGCCATATGGCCGCTCCGCGGTCGAAAGACCGCGGAGGCCATTCTGGCTTTCCCACTGGGCTGGCGGGCGACCGCCAGCAGGCCGCCCGCCAGCCCAGCGGGAAACCCCTTCCCACGAGGAAGCCGGCTCCGAATGGAGCCGGCGGAGTGGGAAGGTGCGACGGGTGCAGTTGCACCCGTCGCGAATTCCAGTGTCTGCTGAGCAGACACTGGAATTCAAAGTGGGGCCCTCTTACGGGGGCCCCTGCAGTGCCCATGCCATTGGCATGGGCACTGCAGGGGCTCCCAGGGGCCCCACGACACCCCTCACCGCCATCCTGTTCCTGGCGGTCGGAACCGCCAGGAACAGGATGGCGGTGAGGGGGTCGGAATCCCCCATGGCGGCGCAGCAAGCTGCGCCGCCATGGGGGATTCCCAGGGCAGCGGACCTGGTCTGACCGCAGCCAAACCGCCGCGGTCAGAATGCCCTGCGGGGCACCGCCAGCCTGTTGGCGGTGCTCCCGCACCGCCGGGGTCGGAATGAGCCCCTTAATCTTTCTTCAGCTTGAAATTAAGTTTCTTGCTTGAACATTTCAGAAGAACCGAAACTGGGATTTTCCACCTTTCTTATCTACTCTCTTTTACAGGAAATATGGGATTTTAGGCAGAAGATGGAAGAGGAGAGCTGAGACTTTGCAGGAAGCCATCCGGAGGGCGAGGATCACCAGAACTTTCACTGGAGGCAGTCTGGAGGACAAGAAATGTTGTAATTTGAATGGAAGCTGGTAGGAGAGTGAAAAAACACTAGAACTTGACTGGGGGCAGGCTGGAGGACAAGGAACTTGCCTTGACTGGAAACAGGTGAGCAGACAATAGGTATGAAGCAAAGCAGGGCCTCAGTCTCACAAGCATCCTTAAATAAGCAAATGTGCACATGTGCTTTTTGTCAGTTGATTGTGTGTTAATAAAATTATCAATTATCCTCCTGATTGTGGCACATGTTTAATACAGATCACATTGTGAAGAGCACATGTTTTGGTAGTTGCAGTTGGCACATGTTTAGCAGATGGAATACAATGTTTATAATCAACAAGCATTGGTTGTTGCCAACTTGATTTTAAAGGATGTAATGAATATACCCAAATAAGTCTGAATGTTGCAAGCAACAGCACCTTACTGCAATCGAGCTCTTGAATGTGCTAGTGTCCCCACAACAACAGCACGGCTTGAAATATGTGGTTAAAATACCTATGAACATTTGCAGGATCCAAAGAGCAAAGTTCTGGTATCTTCAAATTGATGCTCTAAATGTTAGTTTGCTTCTCTCAAAAACTCATGTACGTCATCCCATGCATACTCTGCATAACTCAGGGTCACAAACCAAGTTTGTGCACCTAAATTTCACAACGTACACTTCAGCTCTTTATGCCAAAGATACCAATATTCATTGTCCCCATATTGGCATGCCATAAAATGTATCAAATTGTACTCCAACTTCTCATCTTTCCCATGTATTTTGTTAACAATGTGTCTTTCCTATTTTAAGAATATGGTTAGCAGCGTATGATAGTTCAAACAAATCACTTTTAAATAACAGATGGAATATGTATGGAGTACTATGGCCCTCATTAAAACCTTGACGGTCGGACGAGGCCGACCCGCCGAGGTTGTACTGCCAGTCGGCCACCCATGCGGCAAGAAACCCGCCCGCCGCATTTGGACATCCCCGCTGGGCCGGCGGGCAGAAACTGAGTTTCCGCCCTTCGGCCCAGCGGAATTGTCGGCCGTAACACTGCAGCCGGCTCCTAATGGAGCCGGCAGCAATGTGACGGTTCGGCGGTTGCAGCAGTACCCGTCACGCTTTTCACTGTCTGCCAGGGCTCTACCACCATGGACAGGCTGGCGGGAAGGGGAGTCAAAATCCCCAGGGCAGATTCTGACCTCTGGGACAACCATGGCAGAAAACCACCAGTCCCGGTGGTGTGACAGCGGCGCTACCGCAGCGGTCAAAATATGGCAATTTGTACCGCAAGCCTATTGGCGGTACGATCGCCACTTCAAACCTGGCGGTCTTTTACCGCCAGGGTTGTAATGAGGGCCTATGTCTAAATCTAGGAAGTTCTGAATATAATCTTGTTGTTCTGTACTCAGCTGCTGGTATTTGCACTGGGAGGTTGCACTGGGAGGTTACCATACCATTCGCCTACTCCAGCTGGAAACAGTTGTGGAAAACAGAGAGCCTGTAACATTTTGCTCATTTGTGCTCCTTTTGCTTGTTTCTTCTGATTCAGCTCTACAGCATTCCCCATGATCTCTCTCTTTTGAATGGAGTGTATGAATACTGTAATGCCCATATATTTCTTCACAAATAGTTTTATCCACTTTTTTGACCTGTCCATTTGAAAGCAACATTTCTTCTTTCATATATGTTCCATGTGTAAGAACATCTACATCTTTGTAATACATTTTATTCTGTTTGGAATACAATGGAGCTTTCTTCTCCTTATTTACACCCACTGGTTCCTGCCAGATTTTTTTGTTTTTTTGTGGGCACACCATTGGTTAGAATAATAACCGGTTCATCTACATCTCACTCTACACCCAGTTTAAAAATTGTGTTTAAAATTTAAAGGAAAGTACACAACTTTACCTTTAATGCCTTTCTGTACCTCTATTGGTGGTACTTCCCCAGTCTTTGGTTCCACATGCACTATTGCGTAAAAATGATGTTTAGATTGTATTAGTATTGTTACATACACATGCTAAATGTTGAAGTTCCTCTGGTATTTGAACCAACTCTAACTTATTATATATTGCTCTGACAGGCATTTTGTTGTCCTCTAATTTGTCAAAGCAATACTTACATATAATCTGGCATTCACACAAATCACAACATCCTTCCTCAAAGAAGTACATTGCAAAGTCTAACAATTTCTATCTATTTTCATATTGAGTTCTTAATAACACATCAACTTTTCTGGTTTGGAATTTGTAGTGAGTGTGCTGACAGCAAATGCAAACATAGCTTGGTTTCTCTGTAGAAACTGCATTAATCTTTGATATTGCTCGTGCAAAGTTATCCGTACTAAACTCTGTGTTCTCTTTCTCTACACCGGAACAAACTAACCCCTCATTTTGCCTATGCCCCTCTTCAGAACCATAGAAACATAACTGAATATCTTCAACCTCAGACACTGCACCATACAATAGGGCTTTGTTCATTTCTCCCAAACACAATGCAGGATGTTTTACAAAGTAAATTATCCTAACTGAATTTTGCATTTTTGAATGATGAACAGCATTTTTGAATGATGAAAGGTGCTTGTACACATTTTCTGAGATAAACATTCCGATGTGTGTTCTCGTATATTAGTGTACTTCCTTACTTTGCATGGATCTAAAGCTTGAAAGATTGTGATTCTCCGTTCAATACTTTTACGTGGAAATGCATGTCAAAACATTTTATTACGTACATTTATTCCTGTCGAACACTACAAATGCTACTGCAGTCCCAATTATACACAGGGGCATGTCTGTGCCTTCTTGTACCTCTTCAGCTATCTCTTTCAGCTATCTCTTCCTCTACATTTCGGGGCTCCATCTCCTCTTTTTGAATGGGAGTACCATCTTTTACTTCACAGCATCAACCAGTTGTTTCAACTGCATGCCTTAATGTGTTCTCTTGTAAGTAGCTTTCTTCATTAAACAAATCCTCAGTACTAGAAGTATGTTTTCAGTCTCCTTTGAAAAAGTACATTCGCACATCTTTTTATTCTCAGTATCAAACTCAATAACAGTGTTTGTTCTATTTTTTGTTTTCTCTCCTTCTTGGTATTATCATTTTCTTTAAACACAAAAATCTGAAAAGCAAACATAATCCATGTAACTTTATAATAAATACTACTTAATTAAATACTTTAAGCAAATGAATACACATATAAAGGTTAATCCTATTTAGTAACCAGCTTGTTAACTATAAATATATAATAATTAGGTTTATAAGTTGCTCTACAGTTAGGCATCTGAGTGTCTTACTCATCCAGTAGGTATCTCAATAACTGTATCAGAGCCTCTGTGTGTTGCTATATATGTAACTAACTGTTTCAGTATATCACTGGCTGTGTTCTTGACTGCATAAGTTAAAAAGTATCTGCCCAGACTTGGAGTGACTATGTTTCCCCTTAGTCTCAATGGGTTCTAGAGGCGCACCTTAGCCCTGCAAACACCTGTGGCATTCTTTGCGCTATAAAGCCCTTGCATTGACCCGCTGTGCTGAAAGGATTTGGCTGTGCTTGGAGAGACTACATGTCCCAGCAGTCTCAGAGGGCTCTGGAAGCGGCCCCTAGCCCTACAAATACCTGTGGCTTCCATGCAGGATGCGCACAGGCTGAGCATGGGCATAGCCCAGGTCAAAGGTGGGCCCATCCTGCGCCCGTCAGTGCCAGAAAGAGGTGGGGGGAGGCCACCCTCTTTAATCTGCATTGTTGGCTGCTGTTTGGTTTCATCTGGCTCGGCCAACTGATTTTCCAGGTTTGGGACTTAAGCACAGGTACATTTTTTTGGCTAGTTTTTAGTGATTTGGTGGGATTTTGCAGACATTGATGTGGAGTTATCAACACTGACATTTGCTACAGCTAGTACTTACCAGCACTTTAAATAAAACAGACAGTTATTTTAGCTGACAATGTGAGTGGAACATTAATTACATCGCTCAGGAGGCATTAGCCTTACTTTTGATTATTACGTTTTGTTTCTTTTGCCTTTTTTTTCTTTTTGTGTGAGGTTATTTGTGGGGGTGGGATGAGTTCTGTTCCACTTGTATTTGTTTTTTGTTTACTTGGGGGCTATTGGTCATCGGTCCCTTGGAGGTATTATGTGGTTGGACTGTTGTGAGATCATGGGGAAGAGAAAAACACCTGCCTTCAACTTCGACTCCACATACCACTCATCGAGTTTCCACAATCTGTTTTTTTTTTAATCGAGCTGTACGAGGGTCTCAAAGGAGATTGAGTTGGCTGACAGAACGTTGTCCCTTACTGGGGACAGCTTTCCCCTGACTTTTCCTTGCTCTCCTTGTCCTGGTTGTTCAGATGTCTCCAGGAGGGTGGAGGAGTTGGGATGTTTAAGTGACTTCAGTGGCATGAGTGATGACCAGGGTGGTCTTTCAGATCTTATGGCCCAGCCCAAAAGGGAGGAGGTAGGTTATGAACATCAACTCACACCCCCAAGCCCGATTGTTAGGCCTAGGTGCAAGCATAGGAGACGAGCAGCAGTTCCTAATCAGAGAAGCACCTTAGCTGACGTGCCTTCTCAAACTGACTTACAGCTACATTGTCCCCTGCAGTCTGACCCCTCTACTTATGTTTTATTGACTGAGCTTAGGGCTGTTCTTAATGATAGACTAGTACCAACACTGGCCACGCTAACTCTAATTGCACCTCGAGTTTCATTAGTATGGGATCATATAAATAAGGGGTTGTTTTGAAGTCACGGCAGCACAACTCACCAATGATATTTAGCTCACTTATAGAGCTCAGTCTTGCAGCGTCAGAATCGCTCCCCAAGGAGTTAACGACCCCAGTGTATGCACCTCAGTCCTCAGTAGGTGTTCAAAAGGTGTCCCCTCAGCCCCTTTGGGCCAAGTGGCTGTTAAGGGTGTTTTTCTCCCATACTGTAGCCTTTCTCTTCCATTTAAAACCAGGGTAGTGCCTAACCTGCTCCCAGAAGTGACCCCACAAGTAGTGATTTTGGTGGATGTTCTGTCATGGATCAATATTGTACCTGACCCCTTTGTCAAGTTAAAAAACAAAGTGGTAATTTGATTTAATCAGCCTTCCAACATTGGTGTGGGGATCTCTGATTCAATCATTTTGGTTTGGAGGTTTAGCTGGTTTGGCTCGGATAGTAAGCATTGGGAAGGGGACTGTGTGGTGGTAAATGTTAACCAACTTACCATCACTCTATGCATTTTGACCACTTTGAGTCCTTCGAGGATCTTCAATCTGACCAGCATCTTAGCTTTCCCTTTGTTTTTGTTTTTTACAGGCCTGATAAGGTTTGTCATCCTTTATGGAATCAGGTATGGCAGAAGCAGGACCCCCAAAGTTGCTATTGCTTAGCCGCACTGCAGTCTACAGCCTTGAGTTTTAGGGTTGACTGGGTACCCCCGGCTCTCTCCCTTTATTCCTTAGTTCTGCTTCCCTTCTGGAAGTTGTCTCGGTTGGTAAATTGAGTGCACTGAGGCTGTAGTTATCATGGAATATTGTGGGATTATCTGCTACGTTTAATGGCCTCTACTGGAGGCAGTTCGTAAAATCTTATCGGAATATTTGTCTCCAGGTATTCTGGGAAGGGCATAATTCCTTCTTTTTAGAAGGTTATAAGACCTATTTTCTCCCACAGTGTCATCAGTGGTGGGTAGGGCCAATGGAGGTTTGATCATTTTTGTTGCAGTGGAAATATGTGGGCTTGCTAAGGATCTGAAATGGGATGTGCATAAGCTGCAGGGGCTGGGGTTATCAGCCCAGGGTATCTCTCCGATAGTACTGGTTAATTTTTATAATGCACAGGCTGATCAAGACAGGGTTTCTATTCTTCATTGCCTATAATCTGCAATGGACTCTCAGTTAAAGCAGTGCTTCCGGAGGGAGATGGTAATTCTTGTGGGGAATTTAAAATGTCATTTATGTGACTGTCCTGTAGTGTCAGTAGTAACTAAACTTAAAGGTACATTGGAGGAGGGGCCTCCACCTGGCTCATGCAAGGGAGAGTCTAGAGCTTAGCACTATTTTAGACACTCATGACCTTGTTTTCACTCTAGAGAAGCTGGTAAACTCCCTGAATCCATCTATCTTATCAACATTTAAAGGGAGGGGTTGTAGGTCCATTAAAGATATTATACTTGTATCAGCCCCTCTGTTTTTGTATATCTCCCACTTCAACATTACCCATAGCGCCTTCAGTGACCATAATTCCCTGTCCCTAGCCATCAATGGAGTAACTTTTGTTATGGCAAGGGGTAAGGTGCAACGCCAGCTTTCCTTTGTTGGTCAGGGTAGGAGACTCAAATGGTCTGAAGTGGAACCATTTGTAATTTAAATCGCTCCTTTTTCCCGGCTTTTTCAGCAGGATATTTCCACCTGCCTAGACCCAAGTGTCCCAGAGAAGGATATTTTGGAAGCATTTTCAGAAACTGCCAGGAGAGTCCTTGAGTTAGTGTTGGCTCTGGTGTTAAAACCAGCCTTGCAGTGTCCCTGGTAGTATGACAGGGTTTGATCGAGGAGCCTTCATTGCTTGAAGGCAGCTGTTAAGCAGGTCCCAAGAGACAGAAACCTTGTTGCCTACTGTCAGTTGGCATATAAAAAGGCCCAAGCCAACTGTAAATCTACATTGCGGGAAATCGCCTGGGAAGGCGATCCAGCATATGCCATCATATTTTAGAGCAATGGATTACCACTTTGAGGGGGTGTACAACTTTGGGGCTGCGGGGAGTTTGGAGTAAATGAGGAGGAACATGTGATGGGCTGAATTGGTGGGGTTTATACATTAGAGGAAGTTTCTCAGGGCATTTGTGTCTTGAAATTAGGACCCCGACCCTGATGGGATTCCCCCAGATTTGTTTTTTGGATTGAGATATGGGACCCCCTCTTTAACCATGGTTTTGAATACTGTGGTGTGGGTGGGGGCACTGCCATCATGGTACACAGTGGTAATTATGCCAGCATTCAAGAAGAGGGGCAAGGACAACGTCCAGTGTTATCGCTCTAGCTCACTGAATGATGCTGTAGTTAAGGTTCTATGGAGAATAATCTTAAATAGACTGATGGAGTGGACTGATGCTAATAATATACTGGCTGAGGTTCAATATGGCTTTAGATCGGGTAGGTCCACTTCAGATCAGTGTTTGAATCCATACTTAATTATCAATAAGTATACAGTTGCTCTCTCGGAATCTCTCCACCTGGCATCCACAGCCTTACATCCGCTTTCAATAGGGTTTATCACACAAAGTTGTGAGGTTTGCTTCTTGCGATAGGGAAGGATCCAAATATAGTGGCCCTTTTACCTGATCTGCACACTGGCACCTCAGCATTGGTGCAGTTCTCTCAAGGAGTTGACCGCACTCGGTCTTTCTCTACTAGTAGGGGGTACGTTAGGGATGCATTCTTGCACCCTTCTTGATCACCCTTTACAACAATGGTCTTAAGCAAGGCCTTCTTTCTGTTCAGACAGATAGTCCAAGAGTGGGTTCGAGATTACTTCTGATATTGTTATATGACAACTATACGGGTCTCATGGCACGAACGGTGTAGGGTTGCAGCTACTTTTCAACAAGTTTATTGCCTTCATGGGGAGTTTGGACTTAGCAGTCAACTTTACCAAACTGTATGCTATGGTTGCCCCCGTTCTACTAGCTCAAATACATTTATGGTGGCCAATCATATTCTGGCAAAGGGCCAACCTTTCCCTATTTAGGGTTGTTATTTGATGCAAGCAAAAATTGGAAGCCCCTGATTGAAGGAATGAGGTCTGCGGTAGTCAAGGCTACTGGGGCAGTGGCTAGCTTTGAACGTAGGTTGGGTTCTTGGTCGCCACATTATCTTCTTCAAATCTACCAGACCAAATGTGGGTCAGAGGTTTTGTATGGCAATGAGATCTGGCGTTACATGAGGATTGATAATTTCCAGACAGTTGAAAATTAGTTTTGAAGATGCTTGGTGCATGTACCTCAAGGTACACTAGCCTCTTCAGTCCATGAGGAGCTTGGGACAAGATATTTAGCTGATAAATTTGCTCTTAACCCTCTGCTGTGTCTGATTAAGATCTAGACCAGTAAAGGACTCAATCTAAATAGACAGATTTTCCTGGACTGACTGTCCCTTGATTACGTGCACAGAATTCCTTGGATTGCCTATGTCAAGGTAGCCCTTTACACACTAGGGAAAGGGGACATAGTTCTTGATCTACACTGTTGTCGCTCTTAGAATTCAAAAGGGTGAAAGCAATGTTCTTAGAACCTGTTTTATTAGCTCATGAACAGGCAGAGCTGATGAAACCCACAGTGAGAAGACATTTGCTTCTGAAAATAATTCAGAGTTTGGAGCCATACCTAGCCCAGGTCCACAATATGAGGGACAGATTTGTTCTCACCAGGTGTAGATTCAAACTGTTACACATCTGCTTACATCACCCAGTGGCTGTGTTTGTTGTGGCTCTATAGTGCCTTGCAGCTGCAACAATAGGTCTCTGTAGGACACTTTGCATTTTTTTTTATATATATTTTAGTTTGTCCAGAAAGCAGTTTATTGTCCCTTTACTGAAGCTTTTTAATTTTTCCTAAGGGCCCACTGAACCTATGTATATGCAGATGCTCCCCAACAAATGTTTTATATGCTTTCTTATGTTTTTTATAAGTTGTTTTGAGATGTAGGCGTTCTAGACCTGGCTGTTCTGTTTTTTATTGCTGTTTGGTAATCAAATGTAATTATTTATATTTTATGTATAAGTTTTATACTTGTAATACTTGTATGGACTGTGCTTTTTTTGCTCTTTTAGGGCTGTTCCTACAGCCGAATAAAGATTTTATGATGACTGCATAAGTGTACACATGGATTTGTAAGAGCCGATATGGGGTGGTAACTGTCTGTGTTTGTTCACCTTTGGATGTATAACTCTGCTAAGTACTGAATATGTTAGTGATACATACTTAACTAATATGTGGATGAGTCAGCAGATGTGCAATTGCCTCTGTTGCTCTCTGTCTAAGTAACAGTTTTCTTCTGTAAATACGCATGTGAGTGCTTATATGAGTAGGTGGTTTACTGTATATCTGGGAAATGCATGTTCAAGTGTCTGTTTTAACAGTCTGAGTGCTGGGCATATGAATGGCTCTATAGGTGTTTAAGTGTATAGAGCATTCTCTGTATGGATCTCTAAATGGTCAAGTAACTGTTTTGATAGTTAAGTACATTCATATTTGAATGCTTTTATAGGTGCATTTCTGAGTGTCTTAATCTCTTTCTATCTATATTACTAGTGGGTACATACGTTTTTTACTGCTAAAGTTACTGGGTGTACCAGTCATTCCCTTACTATTTATGAGCAAGTGAGTCCCTACATAACTGGTCAGAAGACTGTGCAAGACCGTGTGAAAGTTTGTCACTATAACTGAGTATCCTGGGTGTGCTTGATTACCATGCAAATCTGTACATCTTTAAGGCCTGTGTTTCATCTCAAGGTTGCAATTTAAATCTCCCGCCATATAGGCTGTATGTTTTCCTTTCAAGGTGTTTAAAATCAGTAACATTGAATTGAATAATAATAAATATCTTTCATTCAGCCCAAAATACCCTTCTGAATAAACATGCACTTTAAAAATACACATATTTTGGTCAGTTATATAAGTGCTTGTATGGTGGGTAAATCTTATTATGAGTAGTTGAGTACATAAATTCTGTCTGTTTGTTTTATTGGATTCCTAAGATTCTCTGTCACTCTCACTGAGTGTGGGAATGTCTCTATGTTTTTCTGAATAGGTTTGTGAGCAGCTGTGTAGGCGGGTGACTGCATGTATAACTGGGTGTATGGTAGAGTACATCTCTCTGTAACTGACTGAGTACTAGGTACATGAAAAGCTTTATGTCTGTCTCAGAGGATCTGACAATGCCTGTTACATTTTATTTCACCTTATATATAATCTTAACTTTTTAAATACATATACTTTTTTAAAGTACATCCCAATTAACATACCTTTGAACTCTCTGCTGTTCTACAATTTATTATCTCAGTATGAGTTAGAATCTCGTATCAGTCAGAGTCTGAAGTCAGAAGTACAGGAATGGTATACCACTCTCAGTACAAAGGAACGATTAATGGCACACTTTTCCATTCTGATTTCAGTGATACTGATGTAGTATGCAAATCACAACCTTCCTTTCAAATTTTAGTTTTGGTATGCCACTTTTGAATGGTCACTCTTTTTTAACCCTTTCTAAGACTCCTATTTAGAACCCTAATTTGATAGTGGTTTTGGGTGGATTCACTTATCTGCTGTGTCGCTCAGTTCCCCCCATATAAAATCATGACAGAACCATGAATCCACAAGGGAGCCAGTAAAACCATTTAATAATCTGCTGATAAAGCATGACATTTACAATGTACTTTGATAAAACGACTGAACTTGAATCAAACACTCAATAATCAGCAATATTTCATACCACTCTCCTTTTTATATTGAGTCTAGTCTTTTTGTCCCTTACTCCCACGATCTTCTAGCTCATTTTCATGGTGATTACGTTTGAAAGATTCTCTGCTAGCACTAGATCAGAAGTTCACAACACTTTCTGTCAGCAGCAGACTGGCTTCAAATTAATGTAGCAGGTGTGATTGACTGTTTCGAACTATAAACATATCCTAACAACATAACCTTTTTTTCTGATTCCAAAGTGAATCACACTTGAAGTTACTTTTTTTTTGCAATATCACTACCTAATTTTAGCCACCTGGATATTTACACCATCCAAGCAAAAGTGTTCTTTAACCTCTTAGCTGCTGGGCCTTTTCCCCCCCAGTGCTGAGCCCTTTTTTGGCTATTTGGGGTAGTTCGCGCTTAGGGCTTCATAACTTTTTGTCCACATAAGCTAACCACGCCAAATTTGCGTCCTTTTTTTCCAACATCCTAGGGATTCTAATGGTACCCAGAGTTTGTGGTTTCCCCTGGAGGAGACCAAGAAAATAGCCAAAATACAGTGAATATTTCGTTTTTTCCAAAAAAATGGGAAAAAAGGGCAGCCGAAGAAGGCTTGTGGTTTTTTCCCTGAAAATGCCATCAACAAAGTGTTTCTGGTGCTGAAATCACTATCTTCCCACCTTTCAGGAACGGGCAGACTTGAATCGAAAAACCACATTTTCCAACACAAATTTGGCATTTTACTGGGACATACCCCATTTTTACTATTTTTGGTGCTTTCAACCTCCTTCCAGTTAGTGACAGGAATGGGTGTGAAACCAATGCTGGATCCCGGAAAGCTAAACATTTCTGAAAACTAGACAAAATTCTGAATTCAGCAAGGGGTCATTTGTGTAGATCCAACAAGGTTTTCCTACAGAAAATAATAGCTGAAATAAAAAAAATATTGAAATTGAGCTGAAAACAACAGCCATTTTTCTTTATGTTTTACTCTGTAACTTTTTCCTGCGATGTCAGATTTCTGAAAGCAATATACCGTTTTGTCTGCTGGACTCTTCTGGTTGCGGGGATATAAAGGGCTTATAGGTTCATCAAGAACCCTAGGTACCCAGAGCCAATAAATGAGGTGCACCCTGCAGTTGGTTTTCATTCTATACTGGGTATACAGCAATTCATTTGCTGAAATATCAAGAGTGAAAAAGAGGTATCAAGAAAACCTTTGCATTTCCAAAATGGGATCAAGATAAGGTTTTGAGGAGCAGTGGTTATTTGCACATCTCTGAATTCCGAGTTGCCCATACTAGCATGTGAATTGCAGGGCATTTCTCAAATAGACGTCTTTTTTACACACTCTCTTATATTTGGAAGGAAAAAATGTAGAGAAAGATAAGGGGCAATAACACTTGTTTTGCTATTCTATGTTCCCCCAAGTCTCCCGATAAAAATGATACCTCACTTGTGTGGGTAGGCCTAGCGCCCGCGACAGGAAATACCCCAAAACACAACGTGGACACATCCCATTTTTTGACAAAATACAGAGCTGTTTTTTGCAAAGTGCCTACCTTTAGATTATGGCCTCTAGCTCAGCCGGCACATAGGGAAACCTACCAAACCTGTACATTTTTGAAAACTAGAGACCTAGGGGAATCCAAGATGGGGTGACTCGCGGGGCTCTGACCAGGTTCTGTTACCCAGAATCCTTTGCAAACCTCAAAAAGTGGCTAAAAAAACATGTTTTCCTCACATTTCGGTGACAGAAAGTTCTGGAATCTGAGAGGAGCCTCAAATTTCCTTCCACCCAGCGTCCCCCCAAGTCTCCCGATAAAAATGATACCTCACTTGTGTGGGTAGGCCTAGCGCCCGCGACAGGAAATGCCCCAAAACACAACGTGGACCCATCACAGAAAACAGAGCTGTTTTTTGCAAAGTGCCTACATGTAGATTTTGGCCTCTAGCTCATCCGCCACCTAGGGAAACCTACCAAACTTGTACATTTTTGAAAACTAGAGACCAAGGGGAATCCAAGATGGGGTGACTCGCGGGGCTCTGACCAGGTTCTGTTACCCAGAATCCTTTGCAAACCTCAAAAAGTGGCTAAAAAAACAAGTTTTCCTCACATTTCAATGACAGAAAGTTCTGGAATCTGAGAGGAGCCTCAAATTTCCTTCCACCAAGCGTCCCCCCAAGTCTCCCGATAAAAATGATACCTCACTTGTGTGGGTAGGCCTAGCGCCCGCGACAGGAAATACCCCAAAACACAACGTGGACACATCCCATTTTTTGACAAAATACAGAGCTGTTTTTTGCAAAGTGCCTACCTTTAGATTATGGCCTCTAGCTCAGCCGGCACATAGGGAAACCTACCAAACCTGTACATTTTTGAAAACTAGAGACCTAGGGGAATCCAAGATGGGGTGACTCGCGGGGCTCTGACCAGGTTCTGTTACCCAGAATCCTTTGCAAACCTCAAAAAGTGGCTAAAAAAACATGTTTTCCTCACATTTCGGTGACAGAAAGTTCTGGAATCTGAGAGGAGCCTCAAATTTCCTTCCACCCAGCGTCCCCCCAAGTCTCCCGATAAAAATGATACCTCACTTGTGTGGGTAGGCCTAGCGCCCGCGACAGGAAATGCCCCAAAACACAACGTGGACCCATCACAGAAAACAGAGCTGTTTTTTGCAAAGTGCCTACATGTAGATTTTGGCCTCTAGCTCATCCGGCACCTAGGGAAACCTACCAAACCTGTACATTTTTGAAAACTAGAGACCTAGGGGAATCCAAGATGGGGTGACTCGCGGGGCTCTGACCAGGTTCTGTTACCCAGAATCCTTTGCAAACCTCAAAAAGTGGCTAAAAAAACAAGTTTTCCTCACATTTCAATGACAGAAAGTTCTGGAATCTGAGAGGAGCCTCAAATTTCCTTCCACCCAGCGTCCCCCCAAGTCTCCCGATAAAAATGATACCTCACTTGTGTGGGTAGGCCTAGCGCCCGCGACAGGAAATGCCCCAAAACACAACGTGGACACATCACAGAAAACAGAGCTGTTTTTTGCAAAGTGCCTACATGTAGATTTTGGCCTCTAGCTCAGCCGGCACCTAGGGAAACCTACCAAACCTGTACATTTTTGAAAACTAGAGACCTAGGGGAATCCAAGATGGGGTGACTCGCGGGGCTCTGACCAGGTTCTGTTATCCAGAATCCTTTGCAAACCTCAAAAAGTGGCTAAAAAAACAAGTTTTCCTCACATTTCGATGACAGAAAGTTCTGGAATCTGAGAGGAGCCTCAAATTTCCTTCCACCCAGCGTCCCCCCAAGTCTCCCGATAAAAATGATACCTCACTTGTGTGGGTAGGCCTAGCGCCCGCGACAGGAAATGCCCCAAAACACAACGTGGACACATCACAGAAAACAGAGCTGTTTTTTGCAAAGTGCCTACCTGTAGATTTTGGCCTCTAGCTCAGCCGGCACCTAGGGAAACCTACCAAACCTGTACATTTTTGAAAACTAGAGACCTAGGGGAATCCAAGATGGGGTGACTCGCGGGGCTCTGACCAGGTTCTGTTACCCAGAATCCTTTGCAAACCTCAAAAAGTGGCTAAAAAAACAAGTTTTCCTCACATTTCGGTGACAGAAAGTTCTGGAATCTGAGAGGAGCCTCAAATTTCCTTCCACCCAGCGTCCCCCCAAGTCTCCCGATAAAAATGTTACCTCACTTGTGTGGGTAGGCCTAGCGCCCGCGACAGGAAATGCCCCAAAACACAACGTGGACACATCACAGAAAACAGAGCTGTTTTTTGCAAAGTGCCTACCTGTAGATTATGGCCTCTAGCTCAGCCGGCACCTAGGGAAACCTACCAAACCTGTACATTTTTGAAAACTAGAGACCTAGGGGAATCCAAGATGGGGTGACTCGCGGGGCTCTGACCAGGTTCTGTTACCCAGAATCCTTTGCAAACCTCAAAAAGTGGCTAAAAAAACAAGTTTTCCTCACATTTCGGTGACAGAAAGTTCTGGAATCTGAGAGGAGCCTCAAATTTCCTTCCACCCAGCGTCCCCCCAAGTCTCTCGATAAAAATGATACCTCACTTGTGTGGGTAGGCCTTCGCGCCCGCGACAGGAAATGCCCCAAAACACAACGTGGACACATCACAGAAAACAGAGCTGTTTTTTGCAAAGTGCCTACCTGTAGATTTTGGCCTCTAGCTCAGCCGGCACCTAGGGAAACCTACCAAACCTGTACATTTTTGAAAACTAGAGACCTAGGGGAATCCAAGATGGGGTGACTCGCGGGGCTCTGACCAGGTTCTGTTACCCAGAATCCTTTGCAAACCTCAAAAAGTGGCTAAAAAAACAAGTTTTCCTCACATTTCGGTGACAGAAAGTTCTGGAATCTGAGAGGAGCCTCAAATTTCCTTCCACCCAGCGTCCCCCCAAGTCTCCCGATAAAAATGATACCTCACTTGTGTGGGTAGGCCTAGCGCCCGCGACAGGAAATGCCCCAAAACACAACGTGGACACATCACAGAAAACAGAGCTGTTTTTTGCAAAGTGCCTACCTGTAGATTTTGGCCTCTAGCTCAGCCGGCACCTAGGGAAACCTACCAAACCTGTACATTTTTGAAAACTAGAGACCTAGGGGAATCCAAGATGGGGTGACTCGCGGGGCTCTGACCAGGTTCTGTTACCCAGAATCCTTTGCAAACCTCAAAAAGTGGCTAAAAAAACAAGTTTTCCTCACATTTCGGTGACAGAAAGATCTGGAATCTGAGAGGAGCCTCAAATTTCCTTCCACCCAGCGTCCCCCCAAGTCTCCCGATAAAAATGATACCTCACTTGTGTGGGTAGGCCTAGCGCCCGCGACAGGAAATGCCCCAAAACACAACGTGGACACATCACAGAAAACAGAGCTGTTTTTTGCAAAGTGCCTACCTGTAGATTTTGGCCTCTAGCTCAGCCGGCACCTAGGGAAACCTACCAAACCTGTACATTTTTGAAAACTAGAGACCTAGGGGAATCCAAGATGGGGTGACTCGCGGGGCTCTGACCAGGTTCTGTTACCCAGAATCCTTTGCAAACCTCAAAAAGTGGCTAAAAAAACAAGTTTTCCTCACATTTCGATGACAGAAAGTTCTGGAATCTGAGAGGAGCCTCAAATTTCCTTCCACCCAGCATCCCCCCAAGTCTCCCGATAAAAATGATACCTCACTTGTGTGGGTAGGCCTAGCGCCCGTGACAGGAAATGCCCCAAAACACAACGTGGACACATCACAGAAAACAGAGCTGTTTTTTGCAAAGTGCCTACCTGTAGATTTTGGCCTCTAGCTCAGCCGGCACCTAGGGAAACCTACCAAACCTGTACATTTTTGAAAACTAGAGACCTAGGGGAATCCAAGATGGGGTGACTCGCGGGGCTCTGACCAGGTTCTGTTACCCAGAATCCTTTGCAAACCTCAAAAAGTGGCTAAAAAAACAAGTTTTCCTCACATTTCGATGACAGAAAGTTCTGGAATCTGAGAGGAGCCTCAAATTTCCTTCCACCCAGCGTCCCCCCAAGTCTCCCGATAAAAATGATACCTCACTTGTGTGGGTAGGCCTAGCGCCCGCGACAGGAATGGATCACACAAGGGTCAATGGTAGTCCTTGCTTGAGGTCTACTGTTAACCCTGGAGTGATTCATTCCTGAAGCAGGCACTAGGCACAGGCACACAAGCGGGGTTGTGTTTTTATCAGGACAAGTGGGGAAACACTGGGTGGTAGGAATTTTGAGGATCCCTGCAGATCCCTGGACTTCTGCTCATTGGAATGCAAGGAAAATGTGTTTTTTAAGCACATAATGTAATTTCAAGGGGATTCTGGGTGAAGGAAAACTGGTGAGAGCCATGCAAGTCCTGCACCCTTGGTCTCCCCTGGTACTAGTTTGTTAAAGTTAACCCACCACTCACACTGGTTGGTTTTAGCACCTCCAGAAATTATGGTTTTAAAGCATGATTACTTATCAAAGTATCTGAATGTTGAAACCAAGCCTTCTGAAGGTGGGCCATAAAGCCGCGTCCAGGCACCAACCTCTTTATGGTCCATTCACACGCCATTCACGCACAACAAACAACCCTTTCATATCGCCAGCCACGGGCCCAATCCAATCAATCACTCCACTCACATTAACTTACCGCTGCCAGACAAGGGCCCATCACATTCACACGCCACAGAACGGAATAAGTTTGACTACCTTTTACCACCTGTCAAGTAACTGCCTCCTTCTTCCTTAACATTACCAAATGCATGCGTAACAAACCTTTACTAATGACTCCTGTGACAGCCACCTGAGGCTCAGGAAGACATGTTTTTCATGCGCCTTTAGCGCACTCTCTGTGCTAAATCCAACTCCTTCCAGTTTGTGGATGCAAGTTGGGGGTGTCCGAGTATGCCGTACAAAGCGATTCCTCGAACTGAGTGAGCATATCTACCTTTGAAACTAAGGGAGACATGCTGGGGATTTCTCATGCTGTTACCTAAAGAGAAGGTCATAGGCTACCTGCCTCCTTCTTCCTTAACATTACCAAATGCATGCGTAACAAACCTTTACTAATGACTCCTGTGACAGCCACCTGAGGCTCAGGAAGACATGTTTTTCATGCGCCTTTAGCGCAATCTCTGTGCTAAATCCAACTCCTTCCAGTTTGTGGATGCAAGTTGGGGGTGTCCGAGTATGCCGTACAAAGCGATTCCTCGAACTGAGTGAGCATATCTACCTTTGAAACTAAGGGAGACATGCTGGGGATTTCTCATGATGTTCCCTAAAGAGAAGGTCATAGGCTATGGAAAAGGGTAGTGTTTGGTACATAGGGGAGTCCATGAGAACGTAGCATATGTCCCAGCCAACATTATGTGCAGTGATGTGACTATAATGCACTTATACAGCAAACTGAACATCTACTAAGTTCTGATGGAGGATGAACATGAAAAGCAGGTCAAACACTGACCTATACAAGTCATTCTCCTTTAGTGCTGGGATGGCACCAATGGGTTTGAATCCATAGGTGTAGATGATGTACATCTGTACTACCTTTACTATCTGCCTTCTACCTGTGCAATAACCCTGTGAAGGCACTCCTACCATAAGCTTTCCTTACCCATCCATGTCTCTGTTCTCATCAGAGTCCTGGCTAATCCTGTATAATAGCCAAGTGAACCTATACTAGTTTGTGGAAGCAAGTTGGGGGCTTCCAAGAAAGCCCTACAAAGTGATTTCTCGAACTGAGAGAGCATATCTACCGTTGAAAGTAAGGAAGACATGCAGGTGAAGAAAGGGTACTCCGTGGCAATGTGGCATATGTTCTGTCTACTAGTATATGCAGTAGGGGGAAGAAAATGCATGTTAATTGAACAGAACACCGACCACGCCAAAAGGAAGTCCATGATGAAGTAAAATTCTGTGGCTCCTTGCCTAACGAAGCAGTGGCCCATGGACGTTCGGTATCCATGCACTGCCACTGAAAGGATTACCCAACAGCAGCTCAACCTCAGTCGATTTCCCAGAACTTTGCTTTAGTATGATACAACGTAAAGCAAGTAGGGATACAGAGGCCTGGTTGTGATGGACACTGGGGACAGTAATACCGACTCTCCTGCCGCTTTCCATGCTTTGAGCACACTTTACAGCGACGACATGGGCGATCCTTTTTGGGTGTTTTAAGTATGCGATCAGCAAAGTGTCGCTCCTGCAGCCTTGCCACATCCTCCAGAACATATGAGGTGGAGGCTGCTGCTTCTTCAGTAACAGCAGTGAGGCTTTCAATTACAGACAACTGGAAGTCAAGGAAAGTCATGAGTCTTCCTGTTGTTGTCTGACGGTAAACAACATACGCATTATATGTTGCCATCTGAATCAGGTGGGTAAACAGTTTCTTGTACCAAGTGCGAGTTTTACGACACACATTGGATGGTTGAAGAACCTGGTCGTTCTTGTCCACTCCACCCATGTACTTATTGTATTCGAGTATACAGATGGGCTTGTGGACTTCGGCCATCTGACCCCAAACCGTTATGGGAGAAGTGCTCTCATCATGAATTGTAGTGAGCACGTATACATCACGTCTATCTAGGAACTTGACTGCGAGCAGTTCGTTAGAACGCAATGCAGTACTCTGTGATTTCTGGAGCTTCTTGCAAACAAGCTCCCGCGGGAATCCTTTGCGGTTACAACGAACTGTACCGCAGGCCACAGTGCCAGCTTTGTAGAGCTCACTGAACAGCTCTACTCCTGTATAGAAATTGTCCACATAAAGGTTATAACCTTTGTGAAGAAGTGGCTGGACAAGTTCCCATACAATCTTACCTGTGACCCCTAACGCGGGAGGGCAACCTAGAGGGTTTAGGGTAGAATCCTTCCCTGTATACACTCTCAGGCTGTACACATAGCCAGTAGAGCTCTCACACAGCATGTACAGCTTTATGCCATAGTGAGCTCTTTTGCTCGCAATGTACTGTCTGAAAAGCAGCCGTCCTTTGTACAGGATCAAGGACTCATCGACCTCTATATTCTTTCCAGGAGTATAGATCTCTGGAAACCTGGCAGACAAATGTTCCACGACAGGCCGAATTTTGAACAACCTGTCATGATCTGGATGGTCCCGGGGCAATGCAGCAGAATTCTCATTGAAATGCAGCATGCGCTGCAGTAGCAAAAAACGATCTCTGCTCATGTATGGTGCGAAGATGGGAGTTACCCAAACCGTGCGAGTCGTCCAGTAGGACTGCAAGGTGGGTTTCTGTACTAACCCCATTTTGAGGGTAAGGCCCAAAAATATCTTCAACTCCGCCAGCGAAGTGGGAGTCCACTGGCGTGCCCTAGAACGGGGCCCTAGAGTGCCTCCGCGCTCCCTCAGAAATTGGTCTGCACGCAAATTTGTTTGCTGCACAACTTTCTGAAGAAAGTCAACATCCAAAAACAGATAGATGTAGTCGACTGGCAAAAAGTTAGCTGTATCGACTTTACATCCAGCGTCACCAGTAAAAGGTGGAATTTGGGGCTGAACCAAACAGGGGGGCTGCCAAGAGAGCACTCGTTCTGTGCTTGCGGCAGCAAGCACGTGCTCTCTGGGTTCGGCTAACCCAATGTGGTCCCGCTGCCCAGAATGTGCTTGCAAAGGGACAGCACGGATGTCGTCATTGTCTCCTTCAGACTCACTGGAAGAGGTGTCGTCAGATGGGACTCCGCCGACTGAAAAATCACTCCCAGAATCTGCCCCATTGTCCTCTCCCTCAAATGCTGTCTCAGTGTCTGCTGTCTCAGTCTCTGAGCCTACATCAGAACTGTCCTCCATAACCCGAGCTAGGGCTTGATCAGCAGTCATCCAACGAGACGCCATCTCTGCAACTGGCTAAACTGTCCCTCTAAATTACTATCCTACGTAGAAGGCAGATAGTCACAAAATTGCTTGTTGGTATGTTTGTTGTGTACAACAGGAAATGTCGTCACCTTACCTTCGCTTCTTCTCCAATTCTGCAGATTCTCTGAAAACACTGAAAAAAACAAAAAAAGAATGTATTACTTCACCTTACCACACACCCTGTGCAACAGTCATTTTTGGTGCTCTGCCTCCCATTACCTCCTCTTCTAATTCCCTCAGTACTATCCAGCAAAACTGCCACTACAGAAAAGGCATGCATGCATATTGTGTATATATATATATATATATATATATAACAATATATATATATTTATATGTTTAGAAACAAAGTGGTTGAAGGGTTGCTGGGCGGCACACTCCACTGCCGGTGCCCAGTGACAGGGAAGACCAATCTAGAAATTATCTAATGCCGAAAAATTTCACCGCACTCCATGAAGTACAAATAAACGTGTATTTTATTGCAGTCAATAACCACCAACGTGTTTCAACTCACCAAGGAGTCTTGATCACGGTCCTCGTGGAGTGTGGTGAAATTGTTCACCATTATAAAACAACACACACAAGAATAACAAGCATTTACAATGCAATGGGTCTCGCATCTGCTCGAGTTAGAGCTATTAGCGTTATAAACTCCTAACCCAACTTTTCTTGCCACATAAATTGATAATTTAAAGTTAAACACTTTCACATAAGAGAGCCGATTCACAGCGCCATGGCCACCATGAGCATCATGTGAAGAGTTACACAAAAGGAAAAGAAGTTCGCTCGCAGTTAAACATAACAGCAAAAGTGCAATTAGCCATGTACCAGGGGCGATGGCCAAGGCGGTAGCAAAACCTCCCCAAGGAGGGACAAAGGTAAATCATTTTCCAATGCCATCAAAGGAGTGGTAGTGATGGGCGTGAGGTGGGCGTTGTTAGAAGCCCAGATACACACCAACAAGTCAGAAAAGCAGCACATGGACGCTGCAATGCTTGTCCTGAAAAAAATATATATATCTATCTATATATATATATATATATATCTATATAGATATATATATATATATATCTATATAGATATATATATTTATATAGATATATATATGTGTATACATATATACACATATATATGAGACTCATGTAACAAATCTTTTTCTTTTTATACATGTGTGCTTGCCCTCGGCAAAGCACACATGTATAAAAAAAAAAATGGCCCCATTGATGGTCACCCTAAGGGCTGACCACCAACAATTTGTTTTTTTTTGGTTTTTTTTTACCCTGGGGGGGCGATCGGCCTCCCCAGGCAAAACTACGTTTTTTTTTTTTTCCCCTGGGGTCGGCCCGTGTTCCAAGGGCCGACCCCGCCATTTTTTTTTTTTTTTTTTGTGGGGGGCGCGATCGCCCCCCAAAACAGTGTAAATAATTTAAATATTGCCGGGGGGGGGGTGGCCCTTTTACGAGGGGGCCGACCCCCCCAAAGAAGATCCCTGGTGCCTAGGGGCGTTTCCTGGCCGTGGATCGCAGCCGCGCTGCGATCCACGGCCAGGAAACGGTGCCAGGGAGGCATCGATGGAAATGGGAGAGCCTCCCCTTTCCATCGATGCCTCCCTGGCATCTGGGGAGGCCGTTTTGGCCTTTTTTTCCCCACCGGAGAAGGAAAGAATGCTTACCTCCGTCTCTCCTTCTCCGGTGGGGAAAAAATGTGACGTCAGCGCGCCTCGCGGCGCGCTGACGTCATAAGGGGGCGGGAGGGGGGTGGGATGGAGACGCGGAAGCTCTTCCGCGTCTCCTACGGTGGAAAAAAAATTAAAAAAAATCCTCCGGTGCATTGCACCGGAGGATTTTTAACCCCCTCCCTGGTGTCGGCCACTGGTCGTGACCCGCACCAGGGAGGGAGTGTGGGCGTCGGCCAGTGGCCGACGCCCGCATTCAACGGGTTAAACTTTTAGGTGCTGTCCCCCATTTTAGCTGCCTTTCATTTGGAAAACTGGCTCATTCAGCTGCTGCCTTCTCCTCTGTGATGCTCTTGCATGCCTCCAAAAAAGTCAGAGTGTGGATTGTGGGTCATAGTTTTGTGTTCTGGGTCAGAGAGAGTGGTATTGATAGGGACTTGGGTTTACCTAATATAGACATTATGTGGGTCAGTCAGTGAGGGTTAAAGTGTCATCAGTTACTGCCTTTGGTTGAGAGCATTGTGGATTACCAACATCCACACATCATGATTGTGCACTGTGGTGGCAATAACCTAGGCACTATTACTGGGGTAGGACTGGAAATCCTAATGAAAGATACTTTTGGTAAATAAATGGCACTTTCCCCACACACTGCCTTTGTGTTCTCCAACTTTTGCCAAAGACAGAAGTGGAAGTGGTCAAATTAATTCTGTCCACAGATATACAAATCCAGGAAACATGCCAATAAATCTGTTTCTGCATTCCTCAGAGACCACAGCATGGGCTCTATGTACCACAGCAATTAATGCTTCGATATGGATGGAATATATAGAAACAATGGTTACAGGGACGTTATAGTTAGGCTCACAGTTCAAACGTCAACACCTTAGGAATTCACCTGTTAGAGTTATCTCAAGTAACTATAACTCTTGCACTAAGATAACTATAACTCGCGCCAGCACCATGCACAGTTTTTTCATCAAAAAGTTTTCTGCAAATATTACATTGATATTTTCAAAGATGTTATCAAAGGTGTCATGAGTGCTGTAATTTGTGGGGTAATCAGCAGTCATTGACGAGGATGGGTCTGAGTGTGTGCAAAAGGGTCTGAGTGGGTATGTTAGTGGGTGCATGACTGTCTGATTGCATCTGTGAGTGGGTGCGTAAGGGTCTGAGTGGGTGTGTGAGTGGGAGAAAGAGCTTGAAAGAGAGAGAGAGAGTGAGAAGGAGAGAGATAGAGAGTTTTATGCTTTAGTGAATGATAAGCTTAGAATGAGATATTTCTGGACAAATTGAAAAAAAAATGTATTTATCAATTAAAAAGAGTGAGATCACCTTTCAGTATGAACCTTAAACTTTTGAAGTTTAAAAGAAATTAAAGAACAAAAATGACTACAGACACAAATGGAGAAGAACCCTCAAATTTGAATGCAAGGGTTTGTGACCACAACATTTATAGGCCATGGGTGACTATTTGCTGTGATGCTTCCAGACATACCTATGACAGTCAACCAATGCATGTGAATGGAAAGAGGCATGAACGTTCTTTCACAAGGAAGGTTTAGCAGTCACTGAGTAAATAAACAAAACACACTTCCTAGTGATATTAGGACTTGTACCATTAGCCTACTGAGTGACATCACAAGATCTTGACTATTAGGCCACAAGTGATTCTGTTCTGTTCTGCATCCCCAAAAAACTATAACATTCGTATCAAACAACTTGCTAGACTGTCTCCGTGAAGTCATTGTAGGAGAGACCATTGCAACGGCAATGTCTCTCTCTTTCTTCCATCCCATTATGGGATGGAAGAGACACAGTGAGAAAGAGAGAGACAGGGAGAGAGATTGAGTGACAGGACCGTGGGGGGAGTCTGAAGCCTCCCGTGGTATTTGATGGTTCTATGCATCCTGCAGGAGCCGGCATTGCTCCCACAAGCAGGAAGCCACTTTAAATAGCAGCTCCTTGCTTGCGGGAACAATGTTTTCATCTGTTTGTCTGCATGCATATATGTGTGTGCAGAGAAACAGATGAAAACTTAACTTTCAAGAAGAGAGAGCTGTTCAGGGGTCTATGGGGTCACGGGAGGGTCTAGTGGGTTCCCACATTTAATTACACAAAAGCCACAAGGTGAAACTCCCCAGAGCTGCACGTGGGGCCGGACAGCTCCCCCACATTCAAAATGTAAATACCTCTGGGGCCTGGCCCACCCTGGCGGCGGCATTTAAACAGGCACGTGAGTCTGCGCTTATTATTTTATTTGAATTTTCAGCTGATTTGCGGATCTGCCCCATCTCCCACCGAATGTTTTTTTTTAATGCTTTTTAGCTCTGGATGGTCCCCCTGGGTGTCAGGGTGTCTGTACCATGTCCCCATTTTCTTTTTTATATCTTTTTTTCAGGGACTCTGCTTCCTTATTGAAGTGTTAGCAGTCAGTCAGATCTCAGTACAAGATTGTGAGGGTTCATGGAACCTTTGCATCCCTTTAAATACAAATGTAGTTACTATTTAATATTTCAAAAACTACTTGACAGCTTTGCACCAAATTAGAAATAAGTGATTTGTGGACCCAGACCTACCTTTCTGCCAAATTTGGTGTAATTCCGTCCATCAGTTCGGGCTGTAGACCTATTCAAAACCTTATGGAAATTAACATGGGAAACACACCTTTTTCGCGTCCTCCCCTTTCTTGTTCCCCCTCTTCAGGGATCACCCTGAAACTTTCCACACACCAGCTGAACTGAGCGCCCAATTGTTTTGATTTTGAAAATTTCACAAAGATTCTTCAAGTGATGCCAAGATATATGCAAATCAAAAAAAGTTTCTTGTAGATACTAGGTCCTAGCTGTAACTACCTAGTGGCTACTGCCAGTAGGTTATACATTTATACATTTTGAACTTGGTAAGCGGGAGATTTTGAAAAAAAACCTGCAGAATTGGTTTTCCCTATTGAATTACATTGAAAAAGAGGAGATTTTAGTCAGGATATAGGTAAAATAAAGCCCTTTCGGTATTAAAAAATCAGGCGTCTCCTGCCTGGGTTTTTGGCATGTATGGTTGTACTGTCACTGTCTCTTCCTTTTGCCCTCAATGGTCTGTTACATTGCCACAGCCCCTCTTGCCTGTCCTCTAAGGTTGGTTTGCCCCTGGCCCCCTTCCCCCACCCTTCATGATCCAGTGTTCTGCCACTGACCCTCCCGACTGCCCAGCATAGTCAACTTGTTGCTTCTGAACCCTCCTCCCTATTCTCAATTATCTGAGTCCATGCCCCTAACATCTGCCTCCCTACAATATTCTAATGAACAACTAGATTGCTAAAATTCTACTTTTATTACAAAAGTGTGGCATGCCTGATATCATCTTGATGTAATCAAAACTGTAATACCTAAAGCATTTCATTTACAAATTGAAAAAAATTGAGGGTCTTATTCCCATGAGAATTATGGTTAATGCTCTAAAAAACTAAAGTGAGGACATATTTTCTGAGATTTCAAATAGCATCAAGGCACTTTTAAATTATTTGCAATCCTGATTATTTTTCCAGTTGATCACTTGATTACGGCCCTCAGTACAACCCTGGCGGTTGGTGGTAAGGCGTCCGTAATACTGCCAACAGTCCGGTGGTAACAAAATGGAATCATGACAACGGCGGAAACCGTCAATACAGACAGCCACTTTAACACTTGGACCGGCACAGCAGTACCAACAAACATCGTGGCAGTAACCGCCAACAGTCAGGCGGAAGACAAGGTTCTGCCCACTGTATTACAAGAGGCCTATCCGCCACCCTTTCTGGGGAGGTACCAAAGCCATCAAAAGCACGGCAGAAACAGTCTTCTGAAGGGAAACGACTCACGTCTTGACACTCAAGGAAGAACCAGGACGCCATGGAGCCCGAGCTGCACGTCCTTCCCATGCTGGTGTATCTGCTCATATACCAGGAGTCCCAACACCAGCGATGACCACCACGGTGAGTACTGCGCATAGAACACAGGGGAGAGGGGGAGGAAAAAGAGAGTGACACACACATGCAACACGTAACACCCCCACCCCCACCCTCACCCTCAATACCATACACACAAACACATGGAACACCATTGCATATACACCACATAACCCTCTGGAATAACAAAAGGAATTGATCAAATTAGTGTAATATTAGAAATTTAGAAAAATACGTTCATAAATAAATAAACAGTATGTTCAATATGTACAATATATACAAAACGAGGGACAATGTCCACACAAAAATAGCCTGTTGCCCACTGGGCTATAACAAATAGGCCAAGCCCACACTTGACTCCTGCCTCAAAATGGAGAGAACACTGCAGGATCATCAGGTCGAAAACACACAGGCACCTCAGGAGGACGGGGAAGGGGGGGCACCCGGAAGATGGTACTACGCCACTGCCCCTGGAGGGGGCTCCATGCCCACTGCTTGGTCCTGGGAAGTGCAAAGCCACAGGCTCTCAAGTGGGTGGTTTGCTCACTGCTTGCTTCTGGGAGTACAAAGCTGCAGTCTCTCAAGTGGGTGGTTTGCCCACTGCTTGGTCCTGGGGAATGCAAAGCCACAGTCTCTCAAGTGGGTGCTTTACCCACTGCTTGGTCCTGGGGAGTGCAAAGCCACAGTCTCTCAAGTGGGTGACTTCTTCCACTGGTTCTGGAGGGGGCTTTGTGCCCAGTGTGCTTCATCCTGCCAAGGATAGGGTGAGTGGATGCCTTTATCCACTGGTTCTAGAGGGGGCCTTGTGCTCAGTGTGCTTCATCCTGCCAAGGATAGGGTGAGTAGATGCCTTAATCCACTGGTTCTGGAGGGGGTCTTGCGCCCAGTGTGCTTCATCCTGCCAAGGATAGGGTGAGTGGATGCCTTAATCCACTGGTTCTAGAGGGGGACTTGTGCCCAGTGTGCTTCATCCTGCAAAGGATAGGGTGAGTGGATGCCTTAATCCACTGGTTCTGGAGGGGGCCTTGTGCCCAGAGTGCTTCATCCTGCCAAGGATAGGGTGAGTGGATGCCTTCTTCCACTGGTTCTGAAGGGGGTTTTGTGCCCAGTGATGCAGCACTTGGGTGGTGCCAGGTCTCAGTCCCTCACCAGGGTGTCAGAGCCATGAGATTTGCAGTGGCCAGGATGCATGAGAGTCCATGAAGGCAGGGTTACAGTCCATCCGCCAGCGGCTACGGCTGCACAGTGGTGGGGGTGCTACCAGTGGTGGGGGGAGGCTCCAGCCCTACTACTTCAGCCTCAGACGGCTGACCACTGGAGCTTCTGCTGCTGGCAGTGGTGCTACTGTCTGCGATGCCGGTGGCGGTGCTTGCGGCGGGACTTGTGGTGGTGCAGGTGGAGGTGCTGGCCACGGTACAGGTGCCGGTGCTGACGGTTGTGCTGATAGCCACCAGGCCTTCACCTGCAGACTCGGACGGCTGAAGTACCTTGGCTGGTGTTTTGTGCCACTTCCTGCCCTTGGCAGATGGTGGTGTCACCTTGGGCCTGGCAGCTGGAGTCTATGACGTGGCCTTGCTGAGTGGTTGTGGCTCCTTCTCCTTGCTGGATGCTGTCCCCTTCTTGACCTTGCCAGGTGGTGGAATCTTCTTGGCCTTGGCAGGGGTTGGTGGCCCACTGGCTGGGCTGACGGGTGCCCCCTTAGAGCCTCTGACAGCTGCAGGAATCCACAGCTGATGTGCCCTTGGTGGCTGAGGTGCTGGGCTGGATGAAGAACGGGGGGAGGGGTTGGGAAGAGGTCAATGTTGGCTAGGAAAAGCTTCTTAGGGACATTAGGGCGGGAAGAGGGTGAAGGTTTGGGAGTGGAGGAAGAGAGAGTACTTGTAGGAGGTGTCAGTCTGCTGTGTTTGGGTGCAGGTGCATGAGCTGGATGCTGTTTTGAGGTCGATGGCTGTTGGGTGGGTGTGTGCTTGCGTTTGTGTACTTTGGGAGGAGGGGTCACAGACACAGTGGAAGAGGACACAGGGGACGTGTGCATGGATGTGGAGGAAGTGACTGCCAGTGAGGGGTGTGTAGTGATGGGCGTGCTGATGATGGAGGTAGTGGATGAGGATGTAGTGTGTGCAGGTGTAAGTGGAGACTCTACTGGGAGGGAGGTGGATGAGGAGGAGGAGGGGGACAAAGTGGAGGCAGAGGATGTTGGTGTATCTGCATGGGGATGGTGCTTGTGTGAGTGCCTGTGAGATGAAGTGTGTTGCTTGTGCTTTCCTGAGCCACTTCTGTGTGTTGATGGGGGTGAATGCTGGTCGGAAGGTGTGCTTGAGATAGGCTGGGGTTGAGGGATTGGGACTGGGTAGAGGAATTTGGAGGGGGAGGCTGGAGACAGGGACAATGGCTGCCATCAGTGCAGAGGCTAGAGCCTGAAATGGTCTCTGTTGTGCCACCACGCCAGAGTGAATGCCCTCCAGGTATGCATTTGTTTGTTGCAATTGCCTCTTGAAACCCTGGATGGCATTCAGAAAGGTTGACTGCCCAACAGTGAGGGATTTCAGGAGGTCAATAACCTGCTCACTGAGGGCAGCAGGGATGACTGGGGCAGGGCCTGAGGTGCATGGGGCAAAGGAGATGCCCACCCTCCTGGGTGAGCGGGCACGGGAAACACGCTGAGGGGCTGCTGGGAGGGCGGTGCTGGTAGGGGGGTGACGGCTGTACCTGTTGTTTGGGTGGGCACAGAGGTGTCTGCCACTGCCAGGGAGCTTCCATCAGAGGAGGAGTCACTGTCTGTAGTGTCCCCTCCTGTCTCCGTCGTGTTGCTCTCCTCGCCCTCCGTCCCACTGGTGCCCTCACTATCGGTGGATTTGGCCTCCAGGCCCATGTGGGATGCAGCTCCCTCTGTCCCCGGTGCCTCTGCTCATTCGCCAGATGATGCTAATGCACACAAGGACAGGGTGACAAAACAAAAAGGGGGGGAGAGACAGAGGATACACTTGGTCAATGCCAGTAACAACACTACCCTTGGCGTACACAACACACAGGGAGCAGCCCTAAGCATGAGGCCATGCACTACCAGTTACAAAGGTAGTCACCAGCCCATGGGATACATAGCATAACGCCATCAGCTGCACACCTGAACCAAATAGGGCCATGACCAGTAGTAGATGCCCACTAACACCATTGGGGTTGGAGTGCTTCAGAGCCTGCCCAACAAGGGACCTACCCTGCCATGTTCGCCCTGGCCTAGGGGGAACCCACAGTCCACATCCCCACCCAGGTAAAACCTTAACACGCGCAAAATCGTGATTCTGAATCTGTACTCACCCCCTTGTGGCTACTGTGATGCCTTCAAGCACTCATCCAACTCTGGATAGGCCACAGCCAGGATGCAGAACATCAGGGGGGTCAGGGTACGACGGGCACCCAGACCTCCTTGGGAGGCCAGCCCCAGCTGGGCCTCCACCATCTTCCTTGCCCAGCTGCACAGGTCCTCCCACTGTTTGCGGCAGTGGGTGCTCTGCCTGTCAAAGACCCACAGGGTCCGCACCTCCTTGGCGATGACATGCCAAATACCCTTTTTCTGATGGGCGCGGACGTGCAGGAAAAATACAGCAGAAAAGGGATAAGTCATACCGTCTGAACTGTCATACTCATGGCCCACCATATCCCTCCCATCTCCTTATGCACATACATTGACCACCATACATGCAGCACTCTGCCCAGGACACATCAGCCCCCCCCCATGTGGCTTATAAACACAGCACTCCAAACCATCATGGCCCACGCATCATGCTCACAGTGTACTCACCTGTTTGTCTAGAGGACCATAGAGTAAAGTGTACTGAGGTAGGACCCAATCCACCAGTCTCTCCAACTCCTCCGAAGTGAAGGCAGGGGGCCCTTTCCCCAGACACATGAGCCATTGTCGGTTCCAGACACAGGTCACAGCAGCACTTGCAGTGTAGGTCCTCTCCTGTTGAAGGTAAGGTAGCAAGTGAGTGAATAGATAGAAAATAGAGTTCACGTCCGTGGCGGTGCGTACCGTCACCGCCGGCGTACATTGCTATTGGCTACTGGAACCCATAGGGCCTAATGTTAACCAATGCGAAGTTGCGCGGCAGTCATCGACCGCCGACCGCTATGGCGCACAACACCATCGGAATTACCTCATTTCCACTTGTCCCTCCTCACAGGTCAGGCAGCCGCCATTTCAGGGGGGTACATGGCATGGCACCTAACTGCGTCACAGCAGACATTGGCACATCAACTGACTCTCGGATTCACATACTGGTTCTGTAAAGGAAAAGATGCATCATTATTTGTATTGATGTGTTACTATGACCTTCTGCTCACTGTTTTCCTCCATTGGCTTTGACCGCTGAGGATGAATATGAGATGGCAACATCCTCCGGTGTACAGACATCTGGTGAACATTTAGACAATGGAGGACAGACACATTAATCTAACATACAGACTTGATCGGGCCACAATCCAAGAACTGTGGTGGTCATTACGAACATGGCAGTGTGGCATTTATCTGTATCTTGAGGAATAGCAGCATCCCATATGTGATGGGCCAACTCCAGAGGCATCGGGTGTGGCTAATAGGTGAGCCCAAGGTCCCCACCCAGTATTAGTTGGCGTCTGGGTATGGGGTTGTCCCTAAGGGTTAGTGTGTGTCTAACAGGTATCCTTCGATATTTGCAGGTGACTTTGGTTACCCCAACCTCTCATGGCTACTGACCCCAGTGAGGAATGCCAGGACAAGGGCAGAGGAACATTACAATGAGGCACATGGGCGAACAAGGAGGATAATAGAAAGAACCTTTGGCCTCTTGAAGGCCAGGTTCCGGTGCCTCTATCTAACAGGTGGATCCCTGTACTACTCACCCAAGAAGGTGTGCCAGATCATCGTTGCATGTTGCATGTGACAACCTGGCCTTGAGACACCAGGTGCCTTTTCTGCAGGTGGATGAGCCTGGATATGGTCTTGTGGCAGCAGTGGAGCCTGTGGACAGTGAGGAAAAGGAGGCAGAAGAAGAAGATGTGGACAACAGAAGTAATATAATACAGCAGTACTTCCAGTGACACACAGGAAAGATACTGTAACTTCACTTTACATTTTTCTGTTGGACATTGTACATGGCAGCATGATTTCCCTATTCTATGGCCACTTCCTGTACCCTTTGGCATCTCTATTTTCAGCACCGCCAGCAGCCCCACCGCTAGCACCGCCACCTGCACCGCCGCAAGCACCACTGCTGTCAGCAGCAGCAGCCCCAGTGGGCAGCTGTCCGAGGCTGCAGGAGAAGGGCTGAAGCCTCCCTCCACCACTGGCAGCACGGGCACCTGCATCATGGCCAGCACCGCAACCTGCACCGCTGCATGCACTGCTGCAAGCACCACCACCTGCACCACTGACAGTAGCACCACTAACAGCAGCAGCAGGCCTAGTATGTAGCCATCCGAGGCTGCAGGAGAGGGACTGGAGCCTCCCTCCACCACTGGTAGCACCCCCACCAGCACCAGCACTACCACCAGTTTGCATCCGTAGCTGCCACCGGATGGAGTCTAGCCCTGCCTCCATGGACTATCATGCAACCTGGTCCCTGCAAATCTCGTGCCTCAGACACCCAGGTGAGGGACTGTGTTGCATCACTGGACACAAAGCCCCCTCCAGAACCAGTGGAAATATGCATCCACTCACCCTATCCTTGGCAGGATGAAGCACACTGGGCACAAAGCCCCCTCCAGAACCAGTGGAAGAAGGCATCCACTCACTCTATCCTTGGCAGGATGAAGCACACTGGGCCCAAAGCCCCCTCCGGAACCAGTGGAAGAAGGCATCCACTTGAGAGACTGTGGCTTTGCACTCCCCAGGACCCAAGCAGTGGGCAAACCACCCACTTGAGAGACTGTGGCTTTGCACTCCCCAGGACCCAAGCAGTGAGCAAACCATCCACTTAAGAGACTATGGCTTTCAGCTCCCCAGGACCAAACAGTGGGCAAACCACCCACTAGAGAGACTGTGGCCTTGCACTCCCCAGGACATCCCTGTGGGCATGGAGCCCCCTCCAGGAGTACTGGTGTTATTCCATCTTCTGGCAGAGGTGCCCCCCTTTCCCCGTCCATCTGAGGTGCCTGTGTGTTTTCGACCTCTTGCCCCTGCATTGTTCTCTCCGTATTGAGGCAGGAGTCAAGTGTGGGCTTTGCCTAGGAGTTTTGGCCCAGTGGCCCACGGACATTTTGAGTTGATAATGTACCGCCTTATGTACATATTGTATATTTTTATAAATACTGTTTTTCAAATTGACATATATCTGACTATTTCTAATATATTACTGATTGGACTCTATTCCTTTTGTCCTTGTGTTCTTACACCGGGTTACAGGGTGTAAATGTAATGTTGTTGCATGTGTTTGTGTGTATAGTAATGTGGGTGACGGTGGGGGTGTTGCATGTTGCGTGTGTGTGTCACTTTCTTTTTCCTCCCCCGTGTGTACTGGGTGCAGTTCTCACTGTGGTCATCGCTGTCGCTGTTCTTACTCCTGGTAGATGAGGAGACAGACCAGCACGGGCAGGACCTGCAGCTCGGGCTCCATGGCGCACTTGTTCTTCGTTGAGAGTCGAGAGGTGAGTGGTTTTCCTTCCAAGTCCTGTTTCCGCCATGCTTTTGATGGCATTGGTACCGCCCCGGAAAAGCTGGCGGATGGGCGGGTTGTGATGTGGTGGGCAGTACATTGACTTCCGCCTGGTTGTTGGCGGTTACCGCCGCGGTGTTTGTTGCTACCGCCATGTTGGTCGGAGTGTTAAAGTGGCTGTTTGTGTTGGCGGTTTCCGCCAAGGTCGTGATCCCGTTTTCTTTTACCGCCGGCCTGTTGGCGGTATTACCACAGCTTTAACACTGACCACCAGGATTGTAATGAGGGCATAAATGTTTTAACTTTTAGTGTATTCTTGAGACTTCATGACAAGCTTCACAGGATAAATTTTGATAGTTCATTTTGTTTTCATGTTCCACTGGCAGCATGAGAAGTTGATGTAAAGTAACACCTTTAATACTGTGTGCAGCTAATCCAGGGGAGGCTCTTACTGCACGTTACACTCTAGTCTTCTGTAGGAAAGTAATGAGAATTTATTTTAAAAATATTTTACTGGTGCCAGCTTGACCACTGACATACAGCAGTATAGGCTTAAATGGTGTGCATCCATCACATCTTATCATGGAGGAATCCATGCTCAACTCTGCTCTTGACCTCCATATGTATTTCGTTTAACTCATCATTTAGTTGTCCAACTAACTCTTCCAAATCAACAGTTTCCTATCTTGCCTGTTTCATTGCAGTCTCCACCTCATTCATTGCAATGGTAGCTTCATTTTCAATTAGTGGCTGTCCAAGAGGACCTAAACTTTGGCTGCACTCCTTTGGCTGCTCTCCTTAGTTATCTCAGCAGCAATTCTTATTCCTGTTCTATGTCAACATTTAACATTTTACAATAGTTAGGAAATACTGAACACTCAATGCTATCCTTTGCAGCATTGAAAGAGTCTTCGTAGCAGCCAAACTCTACAAGTAATTCTATTCAGAATGCAACGCTTTAAATAGCTGCAAAAGTGGCAAGTAGATTTTTTTTTTCAGCAGTCTGGCAAGTCAGTTTGCCATGGGTAACTACAGTGCCCTTGCTGTGTCTTACCAAAAAAACATTACAACTGAGTGCTGCAAATTTACCTTCATCTACATTTTCTGTGACATTGTTTCTTTAGCTATAGTTTTGAACTATTTCATAAAGACATACGTTTTTAAGCCATGGACTCCTTTTTTGATAGTAAGTGTCCAACATGTTTATTTCCACAATGTCAGTGCTTTCTGTGTCAAATTCTGCAAGGTATTGAATTTCTGGAAAATATTTCAACACTCTATTAGAGTTGTCCGCCACAAACTGAATATCCATATTGGCTTTTGACGTTCTCAGAATGACAGGATTGTAGTCATTTATATATTTGGAAGCTTCTGTTATTCTGAGGTGTACATGTATTTAGGTGATTTTCGAGAAAGTGCTTGTGTATGTGTGTGTCACTGTAGCTAACAAAACTGTTGACTTTCCTTTGGAAAAAACAGGTCTTGGAAGTCCGAAATTACATTTTGTGTAAAAGTTACCTTTTGCTATGTAATTCCGCTGATTGTACTTCCCACAGCTATGTGACGGAAAATGCTGTTTTAATCCTTTTTCCTCACTGTCTTTTGGGATGCTACATGTAACATAGTGATCTATGAAAGAAAGTACTGGCTCATCTGTGTCTGTTACAAAGTTTGGGGCATCTTTTATCCAGAACAACATATGAATATGAGGAGCACCTCTTGCTTAGTACTCTTTACACCAAAGAAATATTTAACGTCTCCAAGAGGTGGATTTTGTTTTGTTGTGGATGAAGGACAGCTGTTATGTGTGAGTAACTCACCTGAATTCCAGGCGTTCTGATCAGGTGATGACATTTCCCAATTCCTGGTGAGGACAAAAGTCACAGCAATGAAGAGTACAATCTCCTCTCGCAAGTCCTCAAGGGGAAGGGGGTATTGGAAAGAGAAAAAGATAAAATACCAGCTTCTGCTTGGTGAACTGCAGGATCGGACTGTTGGAACCAGGACTGCGTGTTGTGTTGATTTCCCAAAATACTGAATTCTTGGTTTTTAGGATTGTGGGTTGCAAGAGAATTACTTCATTAATAGATTGAAATTTCATAAACTATTGCAAAAGTTTGGTTAGTGTTCCCACATTCTGCATACGTTTCCAGAAGACTGAACACGTCTCTTCCTCTTTTTACAATACTTTCAGTCTCTGAAGCAATGCCCAAACTCAAAAACAATCAACTTGACTAAAGGGCTTCTTTGTGTTCTGGCGTAATCTCTTGCCAATAATAGTCTTGATAAATTTGCTCTCTTTCCTATTTCCTAATACTCAGGGAAGAGCTGCTTACAGGAAATACGTCTCTCCTTAATGTTTGGTTAGCAGTATCTTAGATTCCCACTCAAACGATAAATCCCGCTAGTTCTTATAATCATAAATAATTTAAAAGACAGATATCTGTTTTGTTTTGTTCTTTTAAGCAATTAATCTTTCTATACCTTGAAATGAAGTTACTTGTTTGAAAATCTCAGAAGAACCCAAACTGTTTTTTTTCACCTTTCTTATTTTCTCTCTTTTAAAGGAAATATGGAATTGTAGGTGGAAGACGGAAGAGGAGATCCGGACTCCGCAGGAAACTAACCGGAGGGTGAGGATTGCCAGAACTCGACTGGAGGCTGTCCGGAGGAGGAGAAATGTTGGACCTTGACTGGAAGCTGATCGGAGAACAAGGAACACTGGAACTTGACTGGAAGCAGTGTGGAGGGCAAGGAACTGGACTTGCACTGGAACTCCACCAGAAGTAGGCTGCAGGACAAGGAACTTGTCTTGACTGGAAACAGGTGAACAGAGCAATAGATATGAAGCCAAACAAGGCCTCAAACTCTCAATCATCCTTAAATAAGCAAAAGTGCACATATGCTTTAGGCAGAAATAAGCAATTACCCTCCTGACTGGGGCACATGTTCAATACAGATCACATTGTGAAGAGCACATGTTTTGGCAGTTACAGTTGGCATACGTTTAGCAGGGGGAATACAATGTGTATAATCAACAAGCATTGATTATAATAAATGAGAAATTTTACAAGCATTGGTTATTGCCAACTTGATATTCAATGATGTAATGGATATACCCAAATAAGTCTGAGCGTTGCAAGCAACAGCATCTTACTGTAATTGAGCTGTTGGATGTGCTGGTGTCCCCACAACAGATCTCCCCCTAATAGGCCAATGTGCAGTGCACAGTTTCATAGGATTTAACAGATTACATTGTAGAACCAATTGAGGCGCATGAACGAAAGATACAGGTTCCCAAGAACGCTCAGAAGGATCATATCCTTTCCAGTCAATCAGATAATGCAATTTACCATGTATTCGCTTAGCGTCTAAAATTTGGCATTCCTCATATTCCTGATGCTCATTGACACTGACTGGAGGGGGTGGTGAGTCTGATCTGGTGTTTGAGTGGGAGGGTTTTAACAGAGATACATGAAATGCCTGGGTGTATCGTATATATTCAGGAGGTAGTTTCAGCTTCATCATAACTGACCCTAAGACTTGTGTTATCTTGAATTGTCCTAGATAATGTGGTTACAGTTTTTTGGGACCTGCTAGGGTAATATTACAAGTAGAGAGGCATACTAAATCTTCAATTTGGTATGTGGGTTCAGGGCTTCTGTGTTTGTCAGCTTGTAATTTCATTTGGGTCTTGTGTTTACCTAGTTTGTTTTTCTCATTCCATTGGATGTCCTTTAAAATCTTTAATCGTTCAGTGATGGAGGGAATGAAGGGGTTAAATCTGGAAGGGTGACTAGGAGATTACAGGGATGGGTGCCGGTGAGAAAATAAAATAGTGAGCGCCGTAACCCTGAGTGCAGTGAGTTATTATATGTGAATTCTACCAATGTTAGGGCTTGGTCCCAAGCTCCTGTTAGTGAGGACAGGAGGCAACTGAGTGTTTTTTTCTAATGTCTGGTTGACCATCCTTATGAGGGTAGTAAGCAGTGGATAGGGCTATTTCTATGCCAACTGAAGAACAAAAGACCTTCCAGAATCTTGATGTGAAATGACTCCCACGATCGGAGATAATTTTCGTGGGCAAGCCATGGAGGCTTGACTATAAGGTGTAGGAACAGAATGCTAAGCTCAGCAGCCTTTGTATTTTCCTGAGTGGCACGAAATGTACCATTTTTGACGAGAGGTCTATTACAACTTACTCAGTAGTATGTTTCTTAGATTCTGGTAAATATGAAATAAAATCCATGCTGACTGTGTGCCATGGTTTAGAGTAAATTGACAAGGATTGGAAAAACCAGTAGGAGCAAGGTGTGAGGATTTATTCAGACAAGTTGGGCATGAATTTACATGGTCATAAATATCTTGGCACATCGTTTTCCACCAACATTTTCGTGAACAGTTTTCCAAAGTCTTTTGTATACCTGGGTGTCCAGCCAGAGCGGAATCATGGCTCCAGACTAGTACTTGATGTTGTTATTCCTGCATTGGAATGTACAATTTCCCTGAATGTAAGTAACAGTTCTGTTCCATCGTATTATATGGTTTTCTGAGACAAGAATGTATCTATTGTGGTTAGAGCTAGTACTTTGTCTGCAGTTATTTTACTGGGAGGGTTACAAGAACTAGCATCCTCTGGGTGCCCTATACGTGACGAGAGATCTGACTGAAGTTGTTTTGGTCGTGGTCTGTACGTGATGATAAAATGAAAATCACTGAAGAAGTCAAACAAGCACATTTGTCTAGGGGTCAAAGCCTTAACTGAACAAATTCTTATGGTCAGTATAGATGGTGATAGTGTGCTTTGCTCCCAGCAAATGATGTTGTCACTCACGATATGCTGTTTTAATAGCTAATACTTCTCTTTCAGCAATGGTATAGTTTTGTTCAGCTGGAAGGACTGTTTTAGAATAAAAGGCTACAGGATGAAGATGCTCTGTTTGTGAATCTTTTTGCAATAACATACCTCATAGAGCGAATTGAGAAGCATCAGCTTCAACATAAAATGGCTGCTCATGATCTGGATTGCATCAAATGGAAGCAGAGGTGAAACTTCTTTGGAGAGTTGTGAAAGCCAGTTCCGTTGCTCAAGACCAGATAAATGGTTGTCCCTTCTTATATAAGGTGGGTATAGGGATCACTTTTTGTGAGAATTGTAGGATGTGGGGCCAGATGTATCAAGCTCCCGGTTTGCATTTCTTAAATATAGAATTTTAAGAAATCTCTATTTTAGAAATGCAAAATGAGATGTATGAAAACTGCGAGTCGGTAATAGCGATTTCTTTAAAATTGCATAAGCTATTTGTGAGTTGCAAATACCAAATCACAAAAAATATTGTATAGGTATTTGCAAATTACAAATTGTGAAAACGGCAACCCGGAATAGCCTGATGAAATCACAACCAGGAAGTGAGTCAGCCCATGCTGTTTCCAGAAGCCATACCCACAGGAGCAGGCAGAGAGACACAGCCCAGCACTAGGGAGGCAGCCTTGTGAGCCAGCCAGGACCAAACAGGAAAATGGCTACTGATGGGAATGTGAAGGAGAAAGGTGACAGGAAGGGCAAGCTCAAAGTCAGTGATCAGGAATTGGAGGTGCTCAGCGAGGAGGTGGTCAGGAACCACAACAAACTTTTTGGGAAAAACTCACTCCAGGTAGCTGAAAGTGAGAAGAGGAAACTGTGGTCAGACATCCAGACCAAAATATGTGCAATGGTGTGTTCCCCTGCCTAAGAGAGGGTAGCCAGGAGACTAAAGGAGGCAAGGAGCAATGGAGGAGGACCACCCACACAGACACCATCCACACCAATCAAAGACATGGTGGAGATGACACTGCTTCCTGAAGCTGTCAGTGGTGTCACTGACATTGACACCTCAGACACACCCAACACCAGCAAAGGTAAGGGCAGTAATGATGTGTTTCCCCATATGTGCATGTACAAATGCCCCTTAGAAAAAGAGCTATTGGCACTATGCAGTGTGATAAGTAGGCCATACCACATCTTACATACAACACAACAATGCCTTATGGGAGTGGTAGTCCACACCCCTAAAGTGCAAATATCACATATCTTTCAAGATAAGGTTAAGCCAAATAGAGAAAAAACACAAAAGACTCTTAGTGATACTAAGGTAGTGTACATGTAATACTATTATGCTGCTATCTGAGTACTAATCAAAAATTACATGCTGCACATTGTTGTTGCAGATGTTCCATGCCCTGACGAAGCAGAAGGTGGAAATGTGGGGCCACAGTTCGACTCAAACACCAGTAAGTCCTTCATACATGCACCAACTAGACGCAAGGTGTAGGAGGCTGGCCTGGCTTGTAGTGGGTACCAGAGGTACTTACACCTTGTGCCAGGTCCAGTTATCCCTTATTAGTGGAGAAGAGGTGTTTCGACTGATAGAAGGTAGCTATGGCAAAGCAGCTTAGGCTGAACTAGAAGACATGCAAAGCTCCTATTATACCACTGGTGTCATATGCACAATATCATAAGCAAACACAATACACAGAAGTACTAAAAAATAAAGGTACTTTATTTCTATGACAATATGCCAAAAGTATCTCAGTGAGTACCCTCAGTATGAGGAAAAGTTATATACACAGGATATATGTACACAAACCAAAATTATGCAGGTAATAGCAAGAAAAGTAATGCAAGCAGTGTAAAATTACAGTAGATTGTAATAGGAGCACATAGGTATAGGGACAACACAAACCATATACTCCAAAAGTGGAATGCGAACCACGAATGGACCCCAAACCTATGTGAGCTTGTAGAGGGTCACTGGGACTGTAAGAAAACAGAGAGGGTTAGAAAGATAGCCCACCCCAAGACCCTGAAAGGTAGGTGTAAAGTGCACCTACTACCCCCAGAGAGCACACAAGTCGTGATAGGGGGATTCTGCAGGAGGAACAAACACCAGCAATGCAACAACAGTGGTTTTCCGGACCTGAGTACCTGTAAGACAAGGGGACAAAGTACAATAGTCGCGACAGTGTCGAAAGTGGGCAGGAGCCCAGGAAATGCCAGCTGAGGGTGCAAGGAAGCTGCCACCTGTTGAAAGAAGTTTGGAGTTCTGCAAGAAAGAAAAGGACTAGGAACGTCCCTTTTGGAAGATGGATGTCCCACGTTGTGAAGAAGCTTGCAGAGGTGTTCTCACGCAGAAAGACCGCAAACAAGCCTTGCTAGCTACAAGGGTCGTGGTTAGGGTTTTTGGATGCTGCTGTGGCCCAGGAGGGACCAGGATGTCGCCACTTGGATGAGGAGACAGAGGGGGCGCCCAGCAACATAGTGAGCCCTCACAGAAGCAGGCAGCACCCGCAGAAGTACCTGAACAGGCACTTAGAAGAAAAGCGAACCAGAATCTACCCGAAGTCACAAAAGGGAGTCCTACGACGCCGGAGGACAACTCAGAAGGTTGTGCACTGCAGGTTAGAGTGTTGGGGCCCCAGGCTTGGCTGTGCACAAAGGAAATCCTGGAAGAGTGCACAGGAGCCGGAGCAGCTGCAAATCATGTGGTACCCAGCAATGCAGTCTAGCGTGGGAAGACAAGGACTTACCTCCACCAAACTTGGACTGAAGAGTCACTGGACTGTGTGTGTCACTTGGACAGAGTTGCTGAGTTCCAGGGACCACGCTCGTTGTGCTGAGAGGGGACCCAGAGGACCGGTGATTCAGTCTTTTGTTGCCTGCGGTTGCAGGGGAAAGATTCCGTCGACCCACGGGAGATTTCTTCAGAGCTCCTGGTGCAGAGAGGAGGCAGGCTACCCCCAGAGCATGCACCACCTGGAAACAGTTGAGAAAGCCCGCAGGATGAAGCGATACAAGGTTGCTAGTAGTCGTCTTGCTACTTTGTTGCGGTTTTGCAGGCATCTTGAGCAGTCAGCGGTCGATCCTTTGGCAGAAGGTGAAGAGGGAGATGCAGAGGAACTCTGGTGAGCTCTTGCATTCGTTATCTGGTGAGATCCCCAAAGCAGAGACCCTAAATAGCCAGAAAAGGAGGTTTGGCTACCTAGGAAGGAGGATTGGCTACCAAGAGAGGTAAGAGCCTATCAGAAGGAGCCTCTGACGTCACCTGCTGGTACTGGCCACTCAGAGCAGTCCAGTGTGCCACAAACGCCTCTGTTTCCAAGATGGCAGAGGTCTGAGACACACTGGAGGAGCTCTGGGCACCTCCCATGGGAGGTGCAGGTCAGGGGAGTGGTCACTCCCCTTTCCTTTGTCCATTTTCGCGCCAGAGCAGGGCTGGGGGATCCCTGAACCGGTGTAGACTGGCTTATGCAGAGATGGGCACCATCTGTGCCCATCAAAGCATTTCCAGAGGCTGGGGGAGGCTACTCCTCCCAAGCCTTCACACCTATTTCCAATGGGAGAGGGTGTTCCACCCTCTCTCAGAGGAAGTCCTTTGTTCTTCCTTCCTGGGCCAGGGCTGCCTGGACCCCAGGAGGGCAGAAACCTGTCTGAGGGGTTGGCAGCAGCAGCAGCTGCAGTGGAGACCCCGGGAAGGCAGTTTGGCAGTACCCGGGTTCTGTGCTAGAGACCCGGGGGTCCCCCAATGCCAGAATGGCACATATAGCCACAATTATGCATATTGTTTCAGGGCTATATTGTAGTGCACCACCACTGTTGTGTATGCATCTGAAGCGGCTCTTCAGCAGGCCAAAAGTCCTCTCCACAAGCTGCAGGTTGTCCTGTGAGCAGCATTATACCTCCTTTCGGCTGTTGTTGCAAGACTCAGGTAGTGCGTCAGTATGAATGACCGCACGGCATAGGCACTGTCTCCTGGAATGACAGGAGAGTATAATGAGTAATTGTTATCCGTGACATCACATATACATCAATGCGACATTGTCAACTATTGCATTACCCAACTCCCCAGCAAGTAGTCTTGTGTAAATTTGACTGTGACGAAATATGTGGGAGTCATGTGTGCTACCTGGATATCTGGCCACAAGATTGGTTATAATGTTGGAGGCATTGCTAATTACTTGTATGTTCATGGAATGTGAACTTTTACAGTTCCGATGAACATTCTCTCTGGCCAATGGTCGACAGATAGCTACATGTGTTCCATCGATGGCGCCTATTACATGTGGGAATTAGGTAATCTGGTAGAAATCAAAATTTGCCTGTAGTAATTCCTGTGGGGTGTTGGGGAATCTTATGTGCTGTTGTATTTTGCCCAGCATGGCATTGAGAAATGCATTGAAAAATCTTGAGAGACCACTCTGCGAGTCCCCACCAGCTGCTGCTATGACCCCTTGAAAGCTCCCTGAGGCTAATAGGTGCAGAGAGCATAATACCTGCACATGGGTGGGTATACTATTGGTCCTGTGTGCATTGCGCTGCAGTATGGGTTGTAGATCACCTATCAAGTCATTTATCATGGCTGAGCTTAACCTGTACTTATCATATATCTCCTCCTCTGTCTGGTCAAAAAGGGTAATGCGCACTCTAAAAATGCTCTTCTGTCTCCTCCTCCCTCTCCTCAAACCTGCCAGGATTCTTATCCTCCTTGCCATCACGTAGAGTGCAGCCATTGTGGAAAAGAGGCTTAGTCATTCTGGGCCTCTTTATTTAGGTTGCACCTGTTTACCACCTGATCTCACTACGTGGTAAATTGCACGTGTAAAAGGCCATTCTGCGAATATTCGTTATTAGCGAATTGTTGATGCATTACATTGCGAGAATGATTTTGCGGGTTGCATTCTGCTTATCGCAAATAGCGACATGATTTTGCGAATCGCATTCTGCAATTTGCAAATCTAAGTCGCAATATGCAAGTCGCAAAATCATGTTGCTATTTGCAATACGCAATATACGACCCGCAAATTTATGTTGCAGTTGCAAGGAATCGATATTTTTGCAATTCCTTATATTTGCACTGCAATTGCCTTTCATACATTGTGGAAGGTGATTTTGCATTCGCAAACAGCAAAAAGTTACCTATTCGCACCATTTGCGAATGCAAAATCCTATGATACACCTGGCCCGAAGCACCTATAAAAAATTAAACCAAGAATCTTTTGAACATCCTTAAGAGATGTAGGGGTTGCCCATGAAAGAATAGTGTCTACTTTTTTGGGGTCTATGGTAATGCCGCTGGGTGATAAGTGATATCCAAGGAACACTACTGAGTCAGTGTTAAAGTACATTTTTCTAATTTTGCATACAGGGAGTGTTCAAATAGACGTTGCAGAATGTCCCTAATATTCTGAATGTGTTAGTGCTTATTTTTAGAGAATATCAAGATGTCATCTATATAGATAACAGCACAAAAATCTAGGAACTCATGTAATACATCATTGATGAAGTATTGGAATACCACAGGGGTGTTGCAAAGCCCAAATTGCATAACAGTGTATTCGAACAAACCAAACTTTGTCGAAAGGAGGTCTTCCAATTGTCTCCTTCCTTGACACGGATCAGGTGAAATGCACCACACAAGTCTAGCTTGGTGTAAATGGTGAACCCCCGGACATGGTCCAATAGGACCAGTATCAGAGGCAATGGATAACAATTTTTGATGGTTGCTTTATTAACCATTCTGTAGTCAATACAAGCCTACAAATCTTTGGATTTTTTTGCCCCAAAGTAAAGAGGTGACAAAATGGGATAAGTATGATGTCTTCTAAACCCCAAATCCAACAACTCATCCAAATACTTGCACAGATATTGATTCTCGAGTTCTGTTAATGCATATATTCTACTGCAAGAAAGGACTTGTCCAAGAACTAGGTCTATCGGACAATCATAAACCCTGTAGGGTGGCAACTGAGTTGCTTAGACTGGGCCAAAGACATCTTGGAAATCCTGATATTCTTTTGGTACGATAGTGGGAGAAGGATCATTGGTTGTGGAACAGTGTAGGGGTGTCACACGACAGCAGGCTTCTTGGCAGCATGTGGTCATGCAAAAAGGGGAGTCCAAGGTGACTGTTCAAGAATCTCAATCAAGTTTAGGATTATGGAGATGCATCCGTGGAATACCAAAAATAATGCCAAAGGTGGGGGTATCAATTAAGTCAAAGGTTGTATCTTCTGTATGACCATTGTCACATACTATGGTTAATGGATGAGTGTGAAACTGAATAAGGCCGGAAGACAAGGCTGAGACATCAAATGCCCTTACTGGTTAGGGTACTGCCTTGGTAACATGTGACACTCCCAGCTTGGATGTTAGTGCCAGATCAAGGAAGTTACCTGTAGCACCTGAGTCTATGAGCACTGACAGCCTTTGTCTATTTTGAGGGGATAGGTTGAGGGTTACTGTAATAGTCAGGTGTCTAGGTACACAGTTTAGGACATTAGTCATGTATTAGGAGATCTGGCAAAGGGGCCCTCTCAGAGAGGCGATTTCAGTTCTCTTCAAGAGCATTAGTGTTCTTGCTGCAGTTTGGAAACATTCAAACTAGCAATAGCTTTTTTCTTTTTAGGTTTAACTGTGCAGTCTTGTGGGAAGTGACCCGATTTACCACAATATAGGCACAGATTGGCCTTATGGCACAGTTTCATCTCTTCAACAGATAAAGGACCTCTAGCTCCCCCAATTTGCATGGGTTCTGGCTCCTGTGCTTTGTCTTCAATTTCTTTGTTATCTATTTTTAAAACAATTACCATAGTTGACTCAGAGGATGTTTCGATTTCCTTTCACCTAAATGATGATCTAGTCTCACTTCTTAATCAATAAATTCAGCAAAATCTTCTAGTAATTCAACGATCGTGTCAGGGCTGCCTCAAAGGCAGCAAAATTATATAGGATGGGATCATTGTTTTCAATAAGTGGAATAGACCAACTGGCAGCAACACCACCATGATAGGAATCTACAAATGCTTCCTTAGCAGCATCAGATGTAAATATGTGAGGTTTACACAAAAAACGCAATTGGCACTGGTTCATGAAAGCAGCAAATCGAGAACTATCCCTAATGCATTTTTCAGGGTTGACCAATGGCACAGATGTCAGAGTGGTGACTGTTACATTTTGGATTCTGATCAGACGGATTAGCATGATTGGAAGTTGGGGATTGAGCACCACATTTTGGGGGATTATGGACCTGAGGGATCCCTCCTTTTGTTTGAAGTACGTGGACCATGTTAGAGTCTCCCTGAGCTCTTGATTCTTGGTTTGTAATTTCAGGACTTGTTCCCGTCAATTTTGTACTAGAACTGCCAACTGCTCAGTAGGGGATAAATTATCTGAATCAGTTATAGACTTGTGATCCATGATGACACTGCCCCAAGAGAAATGTAATGTTGTGGCTTGGCTTTCTGTTCTGTACGAGCCACTCACCTGAATTCCAGGCGTTCCGATAGCGAGATGACAATTACCCAATCCCGGTGAGGACTAACGTAACCACAATGAAGAGTACATTGGCCTCTCACAAGTCCTGAAGGGAAAGGGGTTTTTGGGAATAGAAAAAGAGAGAAAATACCAGCTTCTTCTTCATGGACTGCAGAACCGTCCTGCTGGACCCTGAACTGTGTGTCTTGTTGGGCTTCAGGACTTATGATTTATCAAAATACTGGGTTCTTGGTTTTTAAGATTCTGGGCTGCAAAAGAATGACTTCATTAATACATTGAATTTGCATAAACTATTGCAAAATGTCAGGTAATATTCACACATTGTGCATACATTTCTATATGTCAGAATAAGTCTCTTCCTATTTTTACAATACTTTCAGAGACTCTGAAGCAATGTCTAAACTTAATAAAAATCCACTTGACTAAAGTGCTTCTTTGTGTTTTGGTGTAATCTATTGCCAATAATAGTTTTGATAAACTTGCTCTATTTCCAATCTCCTAATTCTCAGGGGAGAGCTTTTTACAGGAAATATGTCTTTAATTAATGTCTGTTTAGCAGTATCTTGGATTCCCACCCAGAAATTAAATCATGCTAGTTCTTATTGTCATAAATTATATAAAGACAGAGCTCTGTTTTGTTTCATTTAAGCAATTCATCTTTCTTCACCTTGAAATTAAGTTTCTTGCTTGAACATTACAGAAGAACCGAAACTGGGATTTTCCACCGTTCTTATCTACTCTTTTTTACAGGAAATATGGGATTGTAGGCAGAAGATGGAAGAGAAGAGCTGAGACTTTGCAGGAAGCCAACCGGAGGGCGAGGATCACCAGAACTTTCACTGGAGGCAGTCTGGAGGACAAGAAATGTTGTAATTTGAATGGAAGCTGGTAGGAGAGTGAAAAAACACTAGAACTTGACTGGGGGCAGGCTGGAGGACAAGGAACTTGCCTTAACTGGAAACAGGTGAGCAGACAATAGGTATGAAGCAAAGCAGAGCCTCAGACTCACAAGCATCCTTAAATAAGCAAATGTGCACATGTGCTTTTTGGCAGTTGATTGTGTGTTAATAAAATGATCAATTATCCTCCTGATTGTGGCACATGTTTAATACAGATCACATTGTGAAGAGCACATGTTTTGGTAGTTGCAGTTGGCACATGTTTAGCAGGTGGAGTACAATGTTTATAATCAACAAGCATTGGTTGTTGCCAACTTGATTTTAAAGGATGTAATGAATATACCCAAATAAGTCTGAATGTTGCAAGCAACAGCACCTTACTGCAATCGAGCTCTTAAATGTGCTAGTGTCCCCACAACAAGAGCACGGCTTGAAATATGTGGTTAAAATACCTATGAATATTTGCAGGATCCAAAGAGCAAAGTTCTGGTATCTTCAAATTGATGCTCTAAATGTTAGAGTTTGCTTCTCTCAAAAACTCATGTACGTCATCCCATGCATACTCTGCATGACTCAGGGTCACAAACCAAGTTGGTGTACCTAAATTTCACAACGTACACTTCAGCTCTTTATGCCAAAGATACCAATATTCATTGTCCCCATATTGGCATGCCATAAAATGTATCAAATTGTACTCCAACTTCTCATCTTTCCCATGTATTTTGTTAACAATGTGTCTTTCCTATTTTAAGAATATGGTTAGCAGCGTATGATAGTTCAAACAAATCACTTTCAAATAACAGATGGAATATGTATGGAGTACTATAGCCCTCATTAAAACCTTGACGGTCGGACGAGGCCGACCCGCCGAGGTTGTACTGCCAGTCGGCCACCCATGCAGCCAGAATTCCGCCGCCGCATTTGGACATCCCCGCTGGGCCGGCGGGCAATGTGGCGGATCGGCGGTTGCAGCAGTACCCGTCACGCTTTTCACTGTCTGCCAGGCCTCTACCACCATGGACAGGCTGGCGGGAAAGGGAGTCAAAATCCCCAGGGCAGATTCTGACCACTGGGACAACCATGGCAGAAAACCACCAGTCCCGGTGGTGTGACAGCGGCACTACCGCAGCGGTCAAAATATGGCAATTTGTACCGCAAGCCTATTAGCGGTACGATCGCCACTTCAAACCTGGCGGTCTTTTTCCGCCAGGGTTGTAATGAGGGCCTATGTCTAAATCTAGGAAGTTCTGAATATAATCTTGTTGTTCTGTACTCAGCTGCTGGTATTTGCACTGGGAGGTTACCATACCATTCGCCTACTCCAGCTGGAAACAGTTGTGGAAAACAGAGAGCCTGTAACATTTTGCTCATTTGTGCTCCTTTTGCTTGTTTCTTCTGATTCAGCTCTACAGCATTCCCCATGATCTCTTTTGAATGGAGTGGATGGATACTGTAATGCCCATATATTTCTTCACAAATAGTTTTATCCACTTTTTTGACCTGTCCAATTGAAAGCAACATTTCTTCTTCCATATAAGTTCCATGTGTAAGAATACATTTTGGGGGTCATTCTGACCCTGGCGGTCATGGACCGCCAGGGCCAACGACCGCAGGAGCACCGCCAACAGGCTGGCGGTGCTCCCATGGCATTCTGACTGCGGCGGTACAGCCGCGGTCAGATACGGGAAACCGGTGGTGTACCGCCGGTTTCCCGCTGCCCAAGGGAATCCTCCATGGCGGCGCTGCAAGCAGCGCCGCCATGGGGATTCCAACCCCCTTACCGCCAGCCTTGTTCTGGCAGTTTTGACCGCCAGAACCTGGCTGGCGGTAACGGGTGTCGTGGGGCCCCTGGGGGCCCCTGCAGTGCCCATGCCAATGGCATGGGCACTGCAGGGGCCCCCTAACAGGGCCCCACCAAGATTTTCAGTGTCTGCCACGCAGACACTGAAAATCGCGACGGGTGCAACTGCACCCGTCGCACACCTTATACTCCGCCGGCTCCATTCGGAGCCGGCATCCTCATGGAAGGGGGTTTCCCGCTGGGCTGGCGGGCGGCCTTCTGGCGGTCGCCCGCCAGCCCAGCGGGAAACTCAGAATTACCGCGGCGGTCTTTTGACCGCGCAGCGGTATTCTGCCGGCAGGACTTTGGCGGGCGGCCTCCGCCGCCCGCCAAAGTCAGAATGACCCCCTTTATTCTGTTTGAGATACAATGGAGCTTTCTTCTACTTATTTACACCCACTGGTTCCGTGCGAGATTTTTTTATTTTTTGTGGGCACACCATTGGTTAGAATAATAACCGGTTCATCTACATCTCACTCTACACCCAGTTTAAAAATTGTGTTTAAAATTTAAAGGAAAGTACACAACTTTACCTTTAATGCCTTTCTGTACCTCTATTGGTGGTACTTCCCCAGTCTTTGGTTCCACATGCACTATTGCGTAAAAATGATGTTTAGATTGTATTAGTATTGTTACATAAACATGTTAAATGTTGAAGTTCCTCTGGTATTTGAACCAACTCTAACTTATTATGTATTGCTCTGACAGGCATTTTGTTGTCCTCTAATTTGTCAAAGCAATACTTACATATAATCTGGCATTCACACAAATCACAACATCCTTCCTCAAAGAAGTACATTGCAAAGTCTAACAATTTCTATCTATTTTCATGTTGAGTTCTTAATAACACATCAACTTTTCTGGTTTGGAATTTGTAGTGAGTGTGCTGACAGCAAATGCAAACATAGCTTGGTTTCTCTGTAGAAACTGCATTAAACTTTGATATTGCTCGTGCAAAGTTATCCGTACTAAACTCTGTGTTCTCTTTCTCTACACCGGAACAAACTAACGCCTCATTTTGCCTATGCCCCTCTTCAGAACCATAGAAACATAACTGAATATCTTCAACCTCAGACACTGCACCATACAATAGGGCTTTGTTCATTTCTCCCAAACACAATGCAGGACGTTTTACAAAGTAAATTATCCTAACTAAATTTTGCATTTTTGAATGATGAACAGCATTTTTGAATGATGAAAGGTGCTTGTACACATTTTCTGAGATAAACATTCCTATGTGTGTTCTCGTATATTAGTGTACTTCCTTACTTTGCATGGATCTAAAGCTTGAAAGATTGTGATTCTCCGTTCAATACTTTTACGTGGAAATGCATGTCAAAACATTTTATTACGTACATTTATTCCTGTCGAACACTACAAATGCTACTGCAGTCCCAATTATACACAGGGGCATGTCTGTGCCTTCTTGTACCTCTTCAGCTATCTCTTTCAGCTATCTCTTCCTCTACATTTCGGGGCTCCATCTCCTCTTTTTGAATGGGAGTACCATCTTTTACTTCACAGCATCAACCAGTTGTTTCAACTGCATGCCTTAATGTGTTCTCTTGTAAGTAGCTTTCTTCATTAAACAAATCCTCAGTACTAGAAGTATGTTTTCAGTCTCCTTTGAAAAAGTACATTCGCACATCTTTTTATTCTCAGTATCAAACTCAATAACAGTGTTTGTTCTATTTTTTGTTTTCTCTCCTTCTTGGTATTATCGTATTCTTTAAACACAAAAATCTGAAAAGCAAACATAATCCATGTAACTTTATAATAAATACTACTTAATTAAATACTTTAAGCAAATGAATACACATATAAAGGTTAATCCTATTTAGTAACCGGCTCGTTAACTATAAATATATAATAATTAGGTTTATAAGTTGCTCTACAGTTAGGCATCTGAGTATCTTACTCATCCAGTAGGTATCGCAATAACTGTATCAGAACCTCTGTGTGTTGCTATATATGTAAGTAACTGTTTGAGTATATCACTGGCTGTGTTCTTGACTGCATAAGTTAAAAAGTATTTGGCCAGACTTGGAGTGATTATGTTTCCCCTTAGTCTCAATGGGTTCTAGAGGCGCACCTTAGCCCTGCAAACACCTGTGGCATTCTTTGCGCTATAAAGCCCTTGCATTGACCCGCTGTGCTGAAAGGATTTGGCTGTGCTTGGAGAGACTACATGTCCCAGCAGTCTCAGAGGGCTCTGGAAGCGGCCCCTAGCCCTACAAATACCTGTTGCATTCTTTGAGCTATAAAGCGCTTGCATTGATCCTTCCATGCAGGATGCGCACAGGCTGAGCATGGGCATAGCCCAGGTCAAAGGTGGGCCCATCCTGCGCCCGTCAGTGCCAGAAAGAGGTGGGGGGAGGCCACCCTCTTTAATCTGCATTGTTGGCTGCTGTTTGGTTTCATCTGGCTCAGCCAACTGATTTTCCAGGTTTGGGACTTAAGCACAGGTACATTTTTTTGGCTAGCTTTTGGTGATTTGGTGGGCTTTTGCAGACATTGATGTGGAGTTATCAACACTGACATTTGCTACAGCTAGTACTTACCAGCACTTTAAATAAAACAGACAGTTATTTTAGCTGACAATGTGAGTGGAACATTAATTACATCGCTCAGGAGGCATTAGCCTTACTTTTGATTATTACGTTTTGTTTCTTTTGCCTTTTTTTTCTTTTTGTGTGAGGTTATTTGTGGGGGTAGGGTGAGTTCTGTTCCACTTGTATTTGTTTTTTGTTTACTTGGGGGCTATTGGTCATCGGTCCCTTGGAGGTATTGTGTGGTTGGACTATTCTGAGATCATGGGGAAGAGAAAAACACCTGCCTTCAACTTCGACTCCACATACCACTCATCGAGTTTCCACAATCTGTTTTTTTTTTAATCGAGCTGTACGAGGGTCTCAAAGGAGATTGAGTTGGCTGACAGAACGTTGTCCCTTACTGGGGACAGCTTTCCCCTGACTTCTCCTTGCTCTCCTTGTCCTGGTGGTTCAGATGTCTCCAGGAGGGTGGAGCAGTTGGGATGTTTAAGTGACTTCAGTGGCATGAGTGATGACCAGGGTGGTCTTTCAGATATTATGGCCCAGCCCAAAAGGGGGGAGGTAGGTTATGAACATCAACTCATACCCCCAAGCCCGATTGTTAGCCCTAGGTGCAAGCATAGGAGACGAGCAGCAGTTCCTAATCAGAGAAGCACCTTAGCTGACGTGCCTTCTCAAACTGACTTACAGCTACATTGTCCCCTGCAGTCTGACCCCTCTACTGATGTTTTATTGACTGAGCTTAGGGCTGTTCTTAATGATAGACTAGTACCAATACTGGCCACGCTAACTCTAATTGCATCTCAAGTTTCATTAGTATGGGATCATATAAATAAGGGGTTGTTTTGAAGTCACAGCAGCACAACTCACCAATGATATTTAGCTCACTTATAGAGCTCAGTCTTGCAGTGTCAGAATCGCCCCCCAAGGACTTAACGACCCCAGTGTATGCACCTCAGTCCTCAGTAGGTGTTCAAAAGGTGTCCCCTCAGCCCCTTTGGCCCAAGTGGCTGTTAAGGGTGTTTTGCTCCCATACTGTAGCCTTTCTCTTCCATTTAAAACCAGGGTAGTGCCTAACCTGCTCCCAGAAGAGACCCCACAAGTAGTGATTTTGGTGGATGTTCTGTCATGGATCAATACTGTACTTGACCCCTTTGTCAAGTTAAAAAACAAAGTGGTACTTTGATTTATTCAGCCTTCCAACATTGGTGTGGGGATCTCTGATTCAATCATTTTGGTTTGGAGGTTTAGCTGGTTTGGCTCGGATAGTAAGCATTGGGCAGGGGACTGTGTGGTGGTAAATGTTAACCAACTTACCATCACTCTATGCATTTTGGCCACTTTGAGTCCTTCGAGGATCTTCAACCTGACCAGCATCTTAGCTTTGTTTTTTTTTGTTTTTTACAGGCCTGATAAGGTTTGTCATCCTTTATGGAATCAGGTATGGCAGAAGCAGGACCCCCAAAGTTGCTATTGCTTAGCCGCACTGCAGTCTAAAGCCTTGAGTTTTAGGGTTGGCTGGGTACCCCGGGCTCTCTCCCTTTATTCCTTAGTTCTGCTTCCCTTCTGGAAGTTGTCTCGGTTGGTAAATTGAGTGCACTGAGGCAGTAGTTATCATGGAATATTGTGGGATTATCTGCTACGTTTAATGGCCTCTACTGGAGGCAGTTCGTAAAATCTTATCAGAATATTTGTCTCCAGGTATTCTGGGAAGTGCATAATTCCTTCTTTTTAGAAGGTTATAAGACCTATTTTCTCCCACAGTGTCATCAGTGGTGGGTAGGGCCAATGGGGGTTTGATCATTTTTGTTGCAGTGGAAATATGTGGGCTTGCTAAGGATCTGAAATAGGATGTGCATAAGCTGCAGGGGCTGGGATTATCAGCCCAGGGTATCTCTCCGATAGTACTGGTTAATTTTTATAATGCACAGGCTGATAAAGACAGGGTTTCTATTCTTCATTGCCTATAATCTGCAATGGACTCCCTGTTAAAGCAGTGCTTCCGGAGGGAGATGGTAATTCTTGTGGGGAATTTTACATGTCATTTATGTGATTGTCCTCTAGTGTCAGTAGTAACTAAACTTAAAGGTACATTGGAGGAGGGGCCTCCACCTGGCTCATGCAAGGGAGAGTCTAGAGCTTAGCACTATTTTAGACACTCATGACCTTGTTTTCACTCTAGAGAAGCTGGTAAACTCCCCGAATCCATCTATCTTATCAACATTTAAAGGGAGGGGTTGTAGGTCCATTAAAGATATTATACTTGTATCAGCCCCTCTGTTTTTGTATATCTCCCACTTCAACATTACCCATAGCGCCTTCAGTGACCATAATTCCCTGTCCCTAGCCATCAATGGAGTAACTTTTGTTATGGCAAGGGGTAAGGTGCAACGGCAGCTTTCCTTTGTTGGTCAGGGTAGGAGACTCAAATGGTCTGAAGTGGAACCATTTGTAATTTAAATCGCTCCTTTTTCTCGGTTGTCAGCAGGATATTTCCACCTGTCTAGACCCAAGTGTCCCAGAGAAGGATATTTTGGAAGCATTTTCAGATACTGCCAGGAGAGTCCTTGAGTTAGTGTCGGCTCTAGTGTTAAAACCAGCCTTGCAGTGTCCCTGGTAGTTTGACAGGGTTTGATCGAGGAGCCTTCATTGCTTGAAGGCAGCTGTTAAGCAGGTCCCAAGAGACAGAAACCTTGTTGCTTACTGTCAGTTGGCATATAAAAAGGCCCCAGACAACTGTAAATCTACATTGCGGGAAATCGCCTGGGAAGGCGATCCAGCAATATGCCATCATATTTTAGAGCAATGGATTGACCACTTTGAGGGGGTGTACAACTTTGGGGCTACGGGGAGTTTGGAGCAAATAAGGAGGAACCTGTGATGGGCAGAGTTGGTGGGGTTTATACATTAGAGGAAGTTTCTCAGGGCATTTGTGTCTTGAAATTAGGACCCCGACCCTGATGGGATTCCCCCAGATTTGTTTTTTGGATTGAGATATGGGACCCCCTCTTTAACCATGGTTTTGAATACTGTGGTGTGGGTGGGCGCACTGCCATCATGGTGCACAGTGGTAATTATGCCAGCATTCAAGAAGAGGGGCAAGGACAACGTCCAGTGTTATCGCTCTAGCTCACCGAATGATGCTGTAGTTAAGGGTCTATAGAGAATAATCTTAAATAGACTGATGGAGTGGACTGATGCTAATAATATACTGGCTGAGGTTCAATATGGCTTTAGATCGGGTAGGTCCACTTCAGATCAGTGTTTGAATCCATACTTAATTATCAATAAGTATACAGTTGCTCTGTCGGAATCTCTCCACCTGGCATCCACAGCCTTACATCCGCTTTCAATAGGGTTTATCACACAAAGTTGTGAGGTTTGCTTCTTGCGATAGGGAAGGATCCAAATATAGTGGCCCTTTTACCTGATCTGCACACTGGCACCTCGGCATTGGTGCAGTTCTTTCAAGGAGTTGACCGCACTCGGTCTTTCTCTACTAGTAGGGGGTACATTAGGGATGCATTCTTGCACCCTTCTTGTTCACCCTTTACAACAATGGTCTTGAGCAAGCCCTTCTTTCTGTTCAAGCAGATAGTCCAAGAGTGGGTTCGAGATTACTTCTGATATTGTTATATGACAACTATACGGGTCTCATGGCACCAACGGTGTAGGGTTGCAGCTACTTTTCAACAAGTTTGTTGCCTTCATGGGGAGTTTGGACTTAGCAGTCAACTTTACCAAACTGTATGCTATGGTTGCCCCCGTTCTACTAGCTCAAATACATTTAAGGTGGCCAATCATATTCTGGCAAAGGGCCAACCTTTCCCTATTTAGGGTTGTTATTTGATGCAAGCAAAAATTGGAAGCCCCTGATTGAAGGAATGAGGTCTGCGGTAGTCAAGGCTACTGGGGCAGTGGCTAGCTTTGAACGTAGGTTGGGTTCTTGGTCGCCACATTATCTTCTTCAGATCTACCAGACCAAATGTGGGTCAGAGGTTTTGTATGGCAATGAGATCTGGCATTACATGAGGATTGATAATATCCAGACAGTTGAAAATTAGTTTTGAAGATGCTTGGTGCATGTACCTCAAGGTACACTGGCCTCTTCAGTCCATGAGGAGCTTGGGACAAGATATTTAGCTGATATATTTGCTCTTAACCCTCTGCTGTGTCGGATTAAGATCTAGACCAGTAAAGGACTCAATCTAAATAGACAGGTTTTCCTGGACTGACTGTCCCTTGATTACGTGCACAGAATTCCTTGGATTGCCTATGTCAAGGTAGCCCTTTACACACTAGGGAAAGGGGACATAGTTCTTGATCTACACTGTTGTCGCTCTTAGAATTCAAAAGGGCGAAAGCAATGTTCTTAGAACCTGTTTTGTTAGCTCATGAACAGGCAGAGCTGATGAAACCCACAGTGAGAAGACATTTGCTTCTGAAAATAATTCAGAGTTTGGAGCCATACCTAGACAAGGTCCACCATATGAGGGACAGATTTGTTCTCACCAGGTGTAGATTCAAACTGATACACATCTGCTTACATCACCCAGTGGCTGTGTTTGTTGTGGCTCTATAGTGCCTTGCAGCTGCAACAATAGGTCTCTGTAGGACACTTTGCGTTTTTTTTTAAAATATATTTTAGTTTGTCCAGAAAGCAGTTATTGTCCCTTTACTGAAGCTTTTTAATTTCTCCTAAGGGCCCACTGAACCTATGTATATGCAGATGCTCCCCAACAAATGTTTTATATGCTTTCTTATGTTTTTTATAAGTTGTTTTGAGATCTAGGCGTTCTAGACCTGGCTGTTCTGTTTTTTATTGCTGTTTGGTAATCAAATGTAATTATTTATATTTTATGTATAAGTTTTATACTTGTAATACTTGTATGGACTGTGCTTTTTTTGCTCTTTTATGGCTGTTCCTACAGCCGAATAAAGATTTTATGATGACTGCATAAGTGTACAAATGGATTTGTAAGAGCCTATATGGGGTGGTAACTGTCTGTGTTTGTTCACCTTTGGATGTATAACTCTGCTAAGTACTGAGGCCCGTATTTATACTTTTTGACGCTAAACTGCACTAACGCAGTTTAGCGTCAAAAAATTTTACGCCGGCTAACGCCATTCTGAAGCACCATGCGGGCGCCGTATTTATTGAATGGCGTTAGCCGGCGCAAGCAGACCGGCGCTGCCTGGTGTGCATGGAAAAAAAACACGTACACCAGGCAGCGCCGGCGTAGGGAAAAATGGCGTTAGGGCGTCTTAAAAATGGTGCAAGTCAGGTTGACGCTAAAAAATCGCCTCCACCCGATTTGCGCCATTTTTAACAACGCCCAGACGCCATTTACATGACTCCTGTCTTAGTAAAGACAGGAGTCATGCCCCCTTGCCCAATGGCCATGCCCAGGGGACTTATGTCCCCTGGGCATGGTCATTGGGCATTGTGGCATGTAGGGGGGCACAAATCAGGCCCCCCTATGCCCAAAAAAATTATACAAAAAAAAAAAATTATACTTACCTGAACTTACCTGAATGTCCCTGGGATGGGTCCCTCCATCCTTGGGTGTCCTCCTGGGGTGGGCAAGGGTGGCAGGGGGGGTCCCTGGGGGCATGGGAGGGCAGCTATGGGCTCATTTTGAGCCCACAGGTACCTTAACGCCTGCCCTGACCCAGGCGTTAAAAAGCGGCGCAAATGCGTTTTTTTTTGACCCGGCCACTCCCGGGCGTGATTTTTGCCCGGGAGTATAAATACGACGCATTTGCGGCGCAGTCATTTTTTTGGACGGGAACGCCTACCTTGCATCTCATTAACGCAAGGAAGGCGTTCACGCAAAAAAATGACGCTCTTTCCTCCTACTTTGGCGCTAGACGCGTCTAACGCCAAAGTATAAATATGGCGTTAGTTTTGCGCCGAATTTGCGTCGAAAAAAACGACGCAAATTTGGCGCAAACGGAGTATAAATATGGCCCTGAATATGTTAGTGATACATACTTAACTAATATGTGGATGAGTGAGCAGATGTGCAATTGCCTCTGTTGCTCTCTGTCTAAGTAACAGTTTCCTTCTGTAAATACGCATGTGAGTGCTTATATGAGTAGGTGGTTTACTGTATATCTGGGAAATGCGTGTTCAAGTGTCTGTTTTAACAGTCTGAGTGCTGGGCATATGAATGGCTTTATAGGTGTTTAAGTGTATAGAGCATTCTCTGTATGGATCTCTAAATGGTCAAGTAAGTGTTTTGATAGTTAAGTACATTCATATTTGAATGCTTTTATAGGTGCATTTCTGAGTGTCTTAATCTCTTTCTATCTATATTACTAGTGGGTACATAAGTTCTTTACTGCTAAAGTAACTGGGTGTACCAGCCATTCCCTTACTATTTATGAGCAAGTGAGTCCCTACATAACTGGACAAAAAACTGTGTAAGACCGTGTGAAAGTTTGTCACTATAAATGAGTATCCTGGGTGTGCTTGATTACCATGCAAATCTGTACATTGTTAGGGCCTGTGTTTCATCTCAAGGTTGCAATTTAAATCTCCCGCCATATAGGCTGTATGTTTTCCTTTCAAGGTGTTTAAAATCAGTAACATTGAATTGAATAATAATAAATATCTTTCATTCAGCCCAAAATACCCTTCTGAATAAACATGCACTTTTAAAATACACATATTTTGGTCAGTTATATAAGTGCCTGTATGGTGGGTAAATCTTATTATGAGTAGTTGAGTACATACATTCTGTCTGTTTGTTTTATTGGATTCCTAAGATTCTCTGTCACTCTCACTGAGTGTGGGAATGTCTCTATGTTTTTCTGAATAGGTTTGTGAGCAGCTGTGTAGGCTGGGTGTATGGTAGAGTACATCTCTCTGTAACTGACTGAGTACTAGGTACATGAAAAGCTTTATATCTGTCTCAGAGGATCTGACAATGCCTGTTACATTTTATTTCACCTTATATATAATCTTAACTTCTTAAATACATATACTTTTTTAAAGTACATCCCAATTAACATACCTTTGAACTCTTTGCTGTTCTACAATTTATTATCTCAGTATGAGTTAGAATCTCGTATCAGTCAGAGTCTGAAGTCAGAAGTACAGGAATGGTATACCACTCTCAGTACAAAGGAACGATTAATGGCACACTTTTCCATTCTGATTTCAGTGATACTGATGTAGTATGCAAATCACAACCTTCCTTTCAAATTTTAGTTTTGGTATGCCACTTTTGAATGGTCACTCTTTTTTAACCCTTTCTAAGACTCCTATTTAGAACCCTAATTTGATAGTGGTTTGGGGTGGATTCACTTATCTGCTGTGTCGCACAGTTCCCCCCATATAAAATCATGACAGAACCATGAATCCACAAGGGAGCCAGTAAAACCATTTAATAATCTGCTGATAAAGCATGACATTTACAATGTACTTTGTTAAAACGACTGAACTTGAATCAAACACTCAATAATCAGCAATATTTCATACCACTCTCCTTTTTATATTGAGTCCAGTCTTTTTGTCCCTTACTCCCACGATCTTCTAGCTCATTTTCATGGTGATTATGTTTGAAAGATTCTCTGCTAGCACTAGATCAGAAGTTCACAACACTTTCTGTCAGCAGCAGACTGGCTTCAAATTAATGTAGCAGGTGTGATTGACTGTTTCGAACTATAAACATATCCTAACAACATAACCTTTTTTTCTGATTCCAAAGTGAATCACACTTGAAGTTACTTTTTTTTTTTGCACTATCACTACCTAATTTTAGCCACCTGGATATTTACACCATCCAAGCAAAAGTGTTCTTTAAACTTTTAGGTGCTGTCCCACATTTTAACTGCCTTTCATTTGGAAAACTGGCTCATTCAGCTGCTGCCTTCTCCTCTGTGCTGCTCCTGAATGCCTCCAAAAAGGTCACAGTGTGGATTGTGGGTCATAGTTTTGTGTTCTTGGTCAGAGAGAGTGGTATTGATAGGGACTTGGGTTTACCTAATATGGACATTATGTGGGTCAGTCAGTGAGGGTTAAAGTGGCATCAGTTACTGCCTTTGGTTGAGAGCATTGTGGATTACCAACATCCACACATCATGATTGTGCACTGTGGTGGCAATAACCTAGGCACCATTACTGGGGTAGGACTGGAAATCCTAATGAAAGATACTTTTGGTAAATAAATGGCACTTTCCCCACACACTGCCTTTGTGTTCTCCAACTTTTGCCAAAGACAGAAGTAGAAGTAGTCAAATGAATTCTGTCCACAGATATACAAATCCAGAAAACATGCCAATAAATCTGTTTCTGCATCCCTCAGAGACCACAGCATGGGCTCTATGTACCACAGCAATTAATGCTTCGATATGGATGGAATATATAGAAGCAATGGAGTTCATTTCACAGAGAATGGCAACAATGTGTTCCTCATAACTTATTCCAAATTTGGTGTAATACTGATCAGTGGTTTGGCTGTAGTTGTGTTCGAAATCCCTTAGGGAAATTACATGGCGAAAATTCATTTTGGGACACATTCTTTTCTAAGCCCCGCTTGCTGGATCACGCTGAAACTTTCAAGACAGCAGCTTAAGTAATTAGCATATACGTTTTGAAAATTTCATGAGGATTTCTCAAATGCTGCAAAAGGTATTATAAAAAAAAAAAATATATATATATATATATATATATATATATATATATATATATATCCACTGAAAACAACCAAAGGTTACAGGGATTATAGTTAGGACATAGAATTAAAAAAATAGAAATTCACTTAAAAAACAAAGGTTACAGGGACGTTATAGTTAGGCTCACAGTTCAAACGTCAACACCTTAGGAATTCACCTGTTAGAGTTATCTCAAGTAACTATATCTCTTGCCCTAAGATAACTTTAACTCGCGCCAGCACCATGCACAGTTTTTTCATCAAAAAGTTTACTGCAAATATTACATTGATATTTTCAAAGATGTTATCAAAGGCGTCATGAGTGCTGTAATTTGTGGGTTAATCAGCAGTCATTGATGAGGATGGGTCTGAGTGTGTGCAAAAGGGTCTGAGTGGGTATGTTAGTGGGTGCATGACTGTCTGATTGCATCTGTGAGTGGGTGCGTAAGGGTCTGAGTGGGTGTGTGAGTGGGAGAAAGAGCTTGAAAGAGAAAGAGAGAAAGAGAGTGAGAAGGAGAGAGATAGAGAGTTTTATGCTTTAGTGAATGATAAGCTTAGAATGAGATATTTCTGGACAAATTGAAATTTTTTTTTATTTATCAATTAAAAAGAGTGAGATCACCTTTCAGTATGAACTTTAAACTTTTGAAGTTTAAAAGAAATTAAAGAACAAAAATGACTACAGACACAACTGGAGAAGAACCCTCAAATGTGAATGCAAGGGTTTGTGACCACAACATTTATAGGCCATGGGTGACTACTTGCTGTGATGCTTCCAGACATACCTATGACAGTCAACCAATGCATGTGAATGGAAAGAGGCATGAACGTTCTTTCACAAGGAAGGTTTAGCAGTCACTGAGTAAATAAACAAAACACACTTCCTAGTGATATTAGGACTTGTACCTTTAGCCTACTGAGTGACATCACAAGATCTTGACCATTAGGCCACAAGTGATTCTGTTCTGTTCTGCATCCCCCAAAAAATATAACATTCGTATCAAACAACTTGTTAGACTGTCTCCGTGAAGTCATTGTAAGAGAGACCATTGCAACGGCAATGTCTCTCTCTTTCTTCCATCCCATTATGGGATGGAAGAGACACAGTGAGAAAGAGAGAGACAGGGAGAGAGATTGAGTGACAGGACCGTGGGGGGAGTCTGAAGCCCCCCGTGGTCTTTGATGGCTCTATGCATCCTGCAGGAGCCGGCATTGCTCCCACAAGAAGGAAGCCACTTTAAATAGCAGCTCCTTGCTTGCGGGAACAATGTTTTCATCTGTTTGTCTGCATGCATATATGTGTGTGCAGAGAAACAGATGAAAACTTAACTTTCTGGAAGAGAGAGCTGTTCAGGGGTCCATGGGGTCACGGGAGGGTCTAGTGGGTCCCCACATTTAATTACACAAAAGCCACAAGGTAAAAGTCCCCAGAGCTGCAGGTGGGGCCGGACAGCTCCCCCATATTCAAAATGAAAATACCTCTGGGGCCTGGCCCACCCTGGCGGCGGCATTTAAACAGGCACGTGAGTCTGCGCTTATTTTTTTATTTGAATTTTCAGCTGATTTGCGGATCTGCCCCATCTCCCACCGAATGTTTTTTTTAAATGCTTTTTAGCTCTGGTTGGTCCCCCTGGGTGTCAGGTTGTCTGTACCATGTCCCCATTTTCTTTTTTATATCTTTTTTTCAGGGACTCTGCTTCCTTATTGAAGTGTTGGCAGTCAGTCAGATCTCAGTACAAGATTGTGAGGGTTCATGGAGCCTTTGCATCCCTTTAAATACAAATTTAGTTACTATTTAATATTTAAAAAACTACTTGACAGCTTTGCACCAAATTAGAAATAAGTGATTTTTGGACCCAGACCTACCTTTCTGCCAAATTTGGTGTAATTCCGTCCATCAGTTCGGGCTTTAGACCTATTCAAAACCTTATGGAAATTAACATGGGAAACACCTTTTTCGCGTCCTCCCCTTTCTTGTTCCCCCTCTTCAGGGATCACCCTGAAACTTTCCACACACCAGCTGAACTGAGCGCCCAATTGTTTTGATTTTGAAAATTTCACAAGGATTCTTCAAGTGATGCCAAGATATATGCAAATCAAAAAATGTTTCTTGTAGATACTAGGTCCTAGCTGTAACTACCTAGTGGCTACTGCCAGTAGGTTATACATTTATACATTTTGAACTTGGTAAGCGGGAGATTTTGAAAAAAAACCTGCAGAATTGGTTTTCCCTATTGAATTACATTGAAAAAGAGGAGATTTTAGTCAGGATATAGGTAAAATAAAGCCCTTTCGGTATTAAAAAATCAGGCGTCTCCTGCCTGGGTTTTTGGCATGTATGGTTGTACTGTCACTGTCTCTTCCTTTTGCCCTCAATGGTCTGTTACATTGCCACAGCCCCTCTTGCCTGTCCTCTAAGGTTGGTTTGCCCCTGCCCCCCTTCCCCCACCCTTCATGATCCAGTGTTCTGCCACTGACCCTCCCGACTGCCCAGCATAGTCAACTTGTTGCTTCTGAACCCTCCTCCCTGTTCTCAATTATCTGAGTCCATGCCCCTAACATCTGCCTCCCCACAATATTCTAATCAACAACTAGATTGCTAAAATTCTACTTTTATTACAAAAGTGTGGCATGCCTGATATCATCTTGATGTAATCAAAACTGTAATACCTAAAGCATTTCATTTACAAATTGAAAAAATTTGAGGGTCTTATTCCCATGAGAATTATGGTTAATGCTCTAAAAAACTAAAGTGAGGACATATTTTCTGAGATTTCAAATAGCATCAAGGCACTTTTAAATTATTTGCAATCCTGATTATTTTTCCAGTTGATCACTTGATTACGGCCCTCAGTACAACCCTGGCGGTCGGTGGTAAGGCGTCCGTAATACTGCCAACAGTCCGGCGGTAAAAAAATGGAATCATGACCACGGCGGAAACCGTCAATACAGACAGCCATTTTAACACTCGGACCGGCACAGTGGTACCAACAAACACCGTGGCGGTAACCGCCAACAGTCAGGCGGAAGACAAGGTTCTGCCCACTGTATTACAAGAGGCCTATCCGCCACCCTTTCTGGGGAGGTACCAAAGCCATCAAAAGCACGGCAGAAACAGTCTTCTGAAGGGAAACGACTCACGTCTTGACACTCAAGGAAGAACCAGGACGCCATGGAGCCCGAGCTGCACGTCCTTCCCATGCTGGTGTATCTGCTCATATACCAGGAGTACCAACACCGGCGATGACCACCACGGTGAGTACTGCACATAGCACACAGGGGAGAGGGGGAGGAAAAAGAGAGTGACACACACATGCAACACATAACACCCCCACCCCCACCCTCACCCCCAATACCATACACACAAACACATGGAACACCATTGCATATACACCACATAACCCTCTGGAATAACAAAAGGAATTGATCAAATTAGTGTAGTATTAGAAATTTAGAAAAATACGTTCATAAATAAATAAACAGTATGTACAATATGTACAATATATACAAAATGAGGGACAATGTCCACACAAAAATAGTCCGTTGCCCACTGGGCTATATCACATAGGCCAAGCCCACACTTGACTCCTGCCTCAAAATGGAGAGAACACTGCAGGAGCATCAGGTCGAAAACACACAGGCACCTCAGGAGGACGGGGAAGGGGGGCACCTCAGCCGGAAGATGGTACTACGCCACTGCCCCTGGAGGGGGCTCCATGCCCACTGCTTGGTCCTGGGAAGTGCAAAGCCACAGGCTCTCAAGTGGGTGGTTTGCTCACTGCTTGCTCCTGGGAGTACAAAGCCACAGTCTCTCAAGTGGGTGGTTTGCCCACTGCTTGGTCCTGGGGAATGCAAAGCCACAGTCTCTCAAGTGGGTGCTTTACCCACTGCTTGGTCCTAGGGAGTGCAAAGCCACAGTCTCTCAAGTGGGTGACTTCTTCCACTGGTTCTGGAGGGGGCTTTGTGCCCAGTGTGCTTCATCCTGCCAAGGATAGGGTGAGTGGATGCCTTTATCCACTGGTTCTGGAGGGGGCCTTGTGCCCAGTGTGCTTCATCCTACCAAGGATAGGGTGAGTAGATGCCTTAATCCACTGGTTCTGGAGGGGGTCTTGTGCCCAGTGTGCTTCATCCTGCAAAGGATAAAATGAGTGGATGCCTTAATCCACTGGTTCTGGAGGGGGACTTGTGCCCAGTGTACTTCATCCTGCAAAGGATAGGGTGAGTGGATGCCTTAATCCACTGGTTCTGGAGGGGGCCTTGTGCCCAGAGTGCTTCATCCTGCCAAGGATAGGGTGAGTGGATGCCTTCTTCCACTGGTTCTGGAGGGGGTTTTGTGGCCAGTGATGCAGCACTTGGGTGGTGCCAGGTCACAGTCCCTCACCTGGGTGTCAGAGCCACAAGATTTGCAGTGGCCAGGATGCATGAGAGTCCATGAAGGCAGGGTTACAGTCCATCCGTCAGCGGCTACGGCTGCACAGTGTTGGGGGTGCTACCAGTGGTGGGGGGAGGCTCCAGCCCTACTACTTCAGCCTCAGACGGCTGACCACTGGAGCTGCTGCTGCTGGCAGTGGTGCTACTGTCTGCGGTGCCGGTGGTGGTGCCGGTGGCGGTGCTTGCGGCGGGACTTGTGGTGGTGCAGGTGGCGGTGCTGGCCACGGTACAGGTGCCGGTGCTGACGGTTGTGCTGATAGCCACCAGGCCTTCACCTGCAGACTCGGACGGCTGAAGTACCTTGGCTGGTGTTTTGTGCCACTTCCTGCCCTTGGCAGATGGTGGTGTCACCTTGGGTCTGGTAGCTGGAGTCTATGACGTGGCCTTGCTGAGTGGTTGTGGCTCCTTCTCCTTGCTGGATGCTGTCCCCTTCTTGACCTTGCCAGGTGGTGGAATCTTCTTGGCCTTGGCAGGGGTTGGTGGCACACTGGCTGGGCTGACGGGTGCCCCCTTAGAGCCTCTGACAGCTGCAGGAATCCACAGCTGATGTGCCCTTGGTGGCTGAGGTGCTGGGCTGGATGAAGAACGGGGGGAGGGGTAGGGAAGAGGTCAATGTTGGCTAGGAAAAGCTTCTTAGGGACATTGGGGCGGGAAGAGGGTGAAGGTTTGGGAGTGGAGGAAGAGAGAGTACTTGTAGGAGGTGTCAGTCTGCTGTGTTTGGGTGCAGGTGCATGAGCTGGATGCTGTTTTGAGGTCGATGGCTGTTGGGTGGGTGTGTGCTTGCGTTTGTGTACTTTGGGAGGAGGGGTCACAGACACAGTGGGAGAGGACACAGGGGACGTGTGCATGGATGTGGAGGAAGTGACTGCCAGTGAGGGGTGTGCAGTGATGGGCGTGCTGATGATGGAGGTAGTGGATGAGGATGTAGTGTGTGCAGGTGTAAGGGGAGACTCTACTGGGAGGGAGGTGGATGAGGAGGAGGAGGGGGACAAAGTGGAGGCAGTGGATGTTGGTGTATCTGCATGGGGATGGTGCTTGTGTGAGTGCCTGTGAGATGAAGTGTGTTGCTTGTGTTTTCCTGAGCCACTTCTGTGTGTTGATGTGGGTGAATGCTGGTCGGAAGGTGTTCTTGAGATAGGCTGGGGTTGAGGGGATTGGGACTGGGTAGAGGAAATTGGAAGGGGAGGCTGGAGACAGGGACAATGGCTGCCATCAGTGCAGAGGCTAGAGCCTGAAATGCTCTCTGTTGTGCCGCCACGCCAGAGTGAATGCCCTCCAGGTATGCATTTGTTTGTTGCAATTGCCTCTTGACACCCTGGATGGCATTCAGAATGGTTGACTGCCCAACAGTGAGGGATTTCAGGAGGTCAATAGCCTGCTCACTGAGGGCAGCAGGGCTGACTGGGGCAGGGCCTGAGGTGCATGGGGCAAAGGAGATGCCCACCCTCCTGGGTGAGCGGGCACGGGAAACACGCTGAGGGGCTGCTGGGAGGGCGGTGCTGGTAGGGGGGTGGTGGCTGTACCTGTTGTTGGGGTGGGCACAGAGGTGTCTGCCACCGCCAGGGAGCTTCCATCAGAGGAGGAGTCACTGGCCCTCATTCTGACCTTGGCGGGCGGCGGAGGCCGCCCGCCAAAGTCCCGCCGTCAGGTTACCGTTCCGCGGTCGAAAGACCGCGGCGGTAATTCTGACTTTCCCGCTGGGCTGGCGGGCGGTCGCCTTCAGACCGCCCGCCAGCCCAGCGGGAAAGAGGCTTCCATGATGAAGCCGGCTCGGAATCGAGCCGGCGGAGTGGAAGCTGTGCGACGGGTGCAGTTGCACCCGTCGCGTATTTCACTGTCTGCGCAGCAGACAGTGAAATACATGTAGGGGCCCTCTTACGGGGGCCCCTGCAATGCCCATGCCAGTGGCATGGGCACTGCAGGGGCCCCCAGGGGCCCCGCGACCCCCCCTACCGCCATCCGGATCCCGGCGGTCCGATGGCGGTAGGGGGGGTCGGAATCCCCGCGGCGGTGCAGCAAGCTGCGCCGCCGTGGAGGATTCAATGGGGCGGCGGTACACTGGCGGGAGCCCGCCAGTGGTGCCGGTCCAACCGCGGCTTTACCGCCGCGGTCGGAATCCCCATTGGAGCACCGCCGGCCTGTCGGCGGTGCTCCCGCGGTCCTCCGCCCTGGCGGTCTTTGACCGCCAGGGTCAGAATGAGGGCCACTGTCTGTAGTGTCCCCTCCTGTCTCCGTCGTGTTGCTCTCCTCGCCCTCCGTCCCACTGGTGCCCTCACTATCGGTGGATTTGGCCTCCAGGCCCATGTGGGATGCAGCTCCCTCCGTCCCCGGTGCCTCTGCTCCTCCGCCAGATGATGCTAATGCACACAAGGACAGGGTGACAAAACAAAAAGGGGGGGAGAGACAGAGGATACACTTGGTCAATGCCAGTAACAACACTACCCTTGGCGTACACAACACACAGGGAGCAGCCCTAAGCACTACCAGTTACAAAGGTAGTCACCAGCCCATGGGATACATAGCATAACGCCATCAGCTGCACACCTGAACCAAACAGGGCCATGACCAGTAGTAGATGCCCACTAACACCATTGGGGTTGGAGTGCTTCAGAGCCTGCCCAACAAGGGACCTACCCTGCCATGTTCGCCCTGGCCTAGGGGGAACCCACAGTCCACATCCCCACCCAGGTAAAACCTTAACACGCGCAAAATCATGATTCTGAATCTGTACTCACCCCCTTGTGGCTACTGTGATGCCTTCAAGCACCCATCCAACTCTGGATAGGCCACAGCCAGGATGCAGAACAACAGGGGGGTCAGGGTACGACGGGCACCCAGTCCTCCTTGGGAGGCCAGCCCCAGCTGAGCCTCCACCATCTTCCTTGCCCAGCTGCACAGGTCCTCCCACCGTTTGCGGCAGTGGGTGCTCTGCCTGTCAAAGACCCCCAGGGTCCGCACCTCCTTGGCGATGACATGCCAAATACCCTTTTTCTGATGGGCGCGGACGTGCAGGAAAAATACAGCAGAAAAGGGATTAGTCATACCGTCTGAACTGTCATACTCATGGCCCACCATATCCCTCCCATCTCCTTATGCACATACATTGACCACCATACATGCAGCACTCTGCCCAGGACACATCAGCCCCCTCCATGTGGCTTACAAACACAGCACTCCAAACCATCATGGCCCACGCATCATGCTCACAGTGTACTCACCTGTTTGTCTAGAGGACCATAGAGTAAAGTGTACTGAGGTAGGACCCCATCCACCAGTCTCTCCAACTCCTCTGAAGTGAAGGCAGGGGGCCCTTTCCCCAGACACATGAGCCATTGTCGCTTCCAGACACAGGTCACAGCAGCACTTGCTGTGTAGGTCCTCTCCTGTTGAAGGTCAGGTAGCAAGTGAGTGAATAGATAGAAAATAGAGTTCATGTCCGTGGCGGTGCGTTCTGTCACCGTCGGCGTACATTGCCATTGGCTACTGGAACCCATAGGGCCTAATGTTAACCAATGCGAAGTTGCGCAGCAGTCATCGACCGCCGACTGCTATGGCGCAAAACACCATCGGAATTACCTCATTTCCACTTGTCCCTCCTCACAGGTCAGGCAGCCGCCATTTCAGGGGGGTACATGGCATGGCACCTAACTGCTTCACAGCAGACATTGGAACATCAACTGACTCTCAGATTCACATACTGGTTCTGTAAAGGAAAAGATGCATCATTATTTCAATAGATGTGTGAATATGACCCTCTGCTCACCGTTTTCCTCCCTAGACTTCAGCCGCTGTGGATGAATATGAGATGGAGACATCCTCCAGTGTACAGACCCCTGGTGGACCTGGTTTTAATGGAGGACAGACACATTATCTTAACCTACAGACTTGATAGGGCCACATTCCAAGAACTGTGTGCCCAATTGGAGCCAGACCTGATTTCAGCTATCTGCCACCCCACAGGTATCCCCCCTCTAGTGCAGGTCCTGTCAGTGCTCCATTTCCTGGCAAGTGGGTCCTTCCAAGCGACAGTGGCCATGGCATCAGGGATGTCACAGCCTATGTTCTCCAACGTGTTGACCAGAGTGTTGTCTGCCCTGCTGAAACACATGGGCAGCTACATCGTATTCCCACAGGCGGAGGATTTGGCCACAGTGAAAGCTGACTTCCATGCCCTGAGACATATCCCCAACATCATTGGTGCAATAGATGGTACACATGTAGCATTTGACGTCCCCCCCCCCCAGAGGAAGGAACAAGTTTTCAGGAATAGGAAAAGCTATCACTCTGTGAATGTGCAGATGGTGTGTTTTGCGGACCTGTACATATCCCATGTGAATGCCAAGTATCCTGGCTCTGTGCATGATGCCTTCATCTTGAGGAATAGCAGCATTCCGTATGTGATATCTCAACTCCAGAGGCACAGGGTGTGGCTAACAGATGAGCCCATGGTCCCCACCCAGTTGATGTAGGGATATGGGAGTGTATGTCTAACAGGTATCCCTCAAATATTTGCAGGTGACTTTGGTTACCCCAACCTCTCATGGCTACTGACCCCAGTGAGGAATCCCAGGACAAGGGCAGAGGAACGTTACAATGAGGTACATGGGCGAACAAGGAGGATCATTGAAAGAACCTTTGGCCTCCTGAAGGCCAGGTTCCAGTGCCTTCATCTGACAGGTGGATCCCTGTACTACTCACTCAAGAAGGTGTGCCAGATCATTGTTGCAAGTTGCATGTTGCACAACCTGGCCTTGAGACGCCAGGTGCCTTTTCTGCAGGAAGATGAGCCTGGAGATGGTCTTGTGGCAGCGGTGGAGCCTGTGGACAGTGAGGAAGAGGAGGTAGAGGAAGAAGATGTACACATCAGAAGATCACTCATACAATTCCAGTCACACACAGGCAAGACACGGTAACTTCACTTTCCATTGCAGTTTTGTGTTTGACATTGAACATGGCAGCCTGATTTCCCTATTTCTATGGCCACTTTGCCATCTCTATTTTCAGATCTCTGTGCCCCACTCTGGCTCCTGGTGTGTTTACTGCTGCCCACTACAGGTTATACCTATATGCAATATTTACAGTTTGTGAAACTAATACATTTGTCATATAATCCACAGACTCCATACTTGAATTTGTTCAAAGGGCGTTTATTTAGCTGCTAATAAGTGGAGGGGGTATTGAAATGGGCTGGGTTGATGATGGAGGAAAGTCCAGGGTAGAATCCAGTCTATTTGTATTACAGGTGCATTGTCCAATGGGGCATAGGAAGGGGAGCGATAGCAGTTCAAGGTGGACAGGGTGACAGAGTAGGACAGAAGGGTGACAATCAGGAGAGTCTTATTTCCTGGTGGGGGTCTTGGTAAGGTTCTCTGGCTTCTGCCTGGATTGCAGGGACCATTTGCGGGGTGGTTCTCCTTCTGCAGGGGGTGGGGTGCTAGTGGCCTGTTGGTCCTGTGGGGGGGCCTCCTGTCCACTAGCGCCGGTGGAGGTGGATGGCTGTTCATCGGTGTGACTAGTGTCAGGGGCCCGTTTGTGTGCCACTGCCTCCCTGATGGTGTTGGCCATGTCAACCAGAACCCCTGCAATGGTGACCAGGATGGTGTGAATGTTTTTGAGGTCCTCCCTGATCCCCAGGTACTGTCCCTCCTGCATCCGCTGGGTCTCCTGCAGCTTGTACAGTATCTGGCCCAAGTTCTCCTGGGAATGTTGGTATGCTCCCAGGATCCCTGCAAGTGCCTTGTGGAGAGTGGGTTCCCTGGGCCTGTCCTCCCCCTGTCGCACAGCAGTCCTCCCAGTGTCCCTGATGTCCTGTGCCTCTTTCCCCTGAACCGTGTGCCCACTGCCACTGACCCCAGGTCCCTGATCATCCTGTGTTTGTGGGGTTGCCTGTGATCTCTGCAGTGGTGGACACACTTCTGATTGACGTGTCCTGGGGACAGAGTTATGGGCCAGCTGGGTGGGTGCTGTGCTAGTGTTTCCTGACTGGGAGGCTTTGTGGTGGTTTGGGACTGTGGCAGGGTAACTGACTGTCCAGAGGTCCCTGATGGGCCAGGTTGGTCATCGTGATCCAGGCGTGCAGAGCTGCTGTCATCACTGTGGGCCTCTTCAGGGGGGGCTGGATGTGGCTGGCACCTCCACTCTGGTGACGTTGAGTGGGGGTCCTGTGGGGATGTGAATGCAATGTTATTGTATGTGCATGTGCCACCTTGTGCATGGGTGTGTTTTCCTCTATGGTTGTCATTGCCCTGTCAGCTTTGCCTTGTGTGAGTGATGATTTTGTAGGCTAGGTGATTATCTTTAATGTGCATGCTTTAGTGATCGGTGTCCATGCAGGTCTGTGATGGGTGTCCATGCATTTGTGTGGCATGCAGGGCTTGGTTTTGGGATGGGTGGATTGTAATAGTGAGGTATATGTGAGGTGGTGGAGTGATGGGGTGAGGGTAGGGATAGGAGTTTGTGATGGCATGCAGATAGGGTGGGGGATATAATAGTAAAGATTTGACTTACCAGAGTCCAGTCCTCCTGCTACTCCTGCGAGGCCCTCAGGCTGCATTATTGCTAAGACTTGCTCCTCCCATGTTGTTAGTTGTGGGGGAGGAGGTGGGGTCCACCGCCAGTCCTCTGTACGGCAGCCTGGTGTCTTGTAACCACGGAACGTACCTTCCCCTGTAAGTAGTTCCACCTCTTTCTGATGTGATCCCTTGTTCTGGGCTGCTGTCCCACGGCATTGACCCTGTCCACGACTCTCCGCCATAGCTCCATCTTCCTTGCAATGGACGTCTGCTACACCTGTAATCCGAATAGCTGTGGCTCTACCCGGATGATTTCCTCCACAGTGACCCTTAGCTCCTCCTCTGAAAACCTGGGGTGTCTTTGGGGCCCCATGGATGTGGTGTGGGTGGTATGTGTGAGGGTGTGTGGGGTGATGAGCTGGGGTGTGTGCTGTGAGGTGCGTGGATGGTGTATGGGTTATCGTCTTTTGTGGCTCAGATTAGGGGGGCGCTCCTGGTATGTCTCTCTCTCAGTTAGCAATCTTTTTTTCATTGAAAGGGTTGCGGGTAATGTGGGGGTGTGTTTTATATTGGATTGGGTGTGTGGGTGTGGTGTGTATATGTGTGTTAGATGTGTGTATTTGGAATTGTCCAATGTGGTGTATAGTTTAAGCGCAGCGGTGTGTACCGCCAATAGTTTACCGTGGTTGAAAGACCGCCGTGGTGATTCATGGGTCCTGATACTGTGGGCGTATATCTGTTGGCGTAACAGTGTGGGTTTTGGTACCGCCAGTTTATCACTGACCTTTGGGCTGGCGGACTTGTGTGGGTGTCTGTATAGTGGCGGATTTCTCTGTGTGGGTCATAATACCCGTAGCGGTATACTGCCGCGGTCACGGACTGTTGGCGGCTGTCAGCACAGTGGTAGGCGGCATTTACCGCCAATAGTGTAATGAGGGCCTATATGTTACAGTTGGGGGATAGAATGTGGTATTACGGCCAGAGCTGCAGACTTTGCAACTAGAGAACTAGGTTCAAGTTTCAGCATCAGCACGACATACTGTGATTCTGGGAAAATCACTTAATCTCCCCATACTTAAAACCCCAAAGGAATGTGTCCTTGTGTAATGTAACTGATGGTCATTTAAAGCACTTCAATTTATTTGGGACAAGTCTGTGCTATGTAAAACTGCAAAAAAATAAAAATTAAATGTTGGCGGTAACAGTTCCCCCGTCAATTTTTCAATGGGAAAACCACTTGTCGCTATGGCACACCGCCTTCTGTATTTAGATGTCAGCTGGAGCTTTGGAAAAGTCCGCCAACGGTCCACTGTCACCGGTATGAATCTTCACCCGAGTTGATGGCGCCATAGGCAAATGGGGCTGGCGGCAGGAAAAAAGCCCTTTTTTCCACTGAGCCAATCATGATGTGCAGTCCCGTGGGTTGTGAGATATATATATATACGAAACTCACCTTTTGAATGATTTCCATGTATCCTGCCACCATGAACCTGCTGCTACCAGTCCTCCCGTTGCTCCTGGGCCAGGTCCAAGTTGGAAATCAACCCAGTTGTTGCCAGAACAGAAGGATATTCCTATAACCCCTAGAGTTGTAGCTTCACAGTACTACTGGACTCATGCATGGCTCATTAAATTGTGGAAACGCCACCACGCTGAAGTGTGTAATGTTGAAGTCTGAAAATGTATCATAACAGACTCTTCATGGCATTGGACACCTACACAAAAAGTCTCAACAATCGCAAATAGAAATGTGTCTGTGGAGTGTGCAATAATGTCCCCAAACATTCTTAAGTATCAACTTAAACAGTATGCTTAAATGTAACCAAACAAGCAGATGATAATAAAGCAATTACACTACAACATGCTGCAGGTGGGTATACACAAAATGTTATACAATTTTAACTGGTCAACTGCAGACATGGCAGAGATGTATGGAGTTCACATGTCCCCTTGGTGTGTGCAGTATATCACAAACAAGAGATCCCATTCAACTGTAAAGTGCCAGGTCATCTGTGTAATGTATATGAGCATCTTATTGACACATCATGTGTAAACAAACAACAGGCATTCTCCTCTCACAAAAACAGAAACACATTTAATTGTGGGTACGTGTCCAGTGACAACATGAATGCTTGCACATATGTATTTAAAGAAAAAGCAACTAAAATATTGAACCTGTGTTTGTCACTGTCACAAATTAGAGTAAATGCATGGCACACACAGTAGCAGAAATAACATTATCAACAAACAATTAGTAACAATCAAAGAATAAGACCAGGTAAAAGGGTTCTCAAAATAAAATATCTTTATGTGAGGAAGAGATTAGTCTCTCAATGAGAAATAAGAAAAGTCTATCTGGACAGAGTGAAAAACATAAATACAAAAGTGTTAGCCCATGTTGACCATAATGGCTGTCAGGCCCATAAATTGCCTCCTATTTACACTGCCAAGATAAATCTCCTCTGGAAGGGGCGTTCATGGGGCAGAGAGCAGCAGGATCTTAGTGGGGAGTGGGGGTCCTTGGATTTGGAAGGGGAGGTTTTGGGTTTTGAAGGGTAGGGTTTTGGTTTGGGAGTTGTGGGTTTGGATTTGGGAGGGGTGACTTTGATAGAGGTGGTTTGGGATTTGAAAGCAGTGGATTTATGTTTGGTAGGGGTGGGTGGGGTGTGGAAGTAGTCAGGGCCAGGGAAAATGTAGGTCTCCTTAGAAAATGGTAGGGTGTTTGTGAGGGATTTGAGTTTGGGAGTAGAGGGAGTGTCTGTTGTGGGTGTGTGTATTGAAGGTGTGGTTACTTGAGGGTCTGGTGTGTGTGTTGTATTTTTAGTTGTGTGTTTCGTACTGGATAGCTGTTGGGTGGGTGAATGTTGGTATTTGTGTCAAGTATGTGTATGTATGTGTGTGTGTGTGTGTGTAGAGTGGATGTGGGATGTGTTGAAGTGGTGTTTGTGGGTGCAATGGTACATGCATGTGTGAAGTTGGGTGTGCTGAATTGGTGTGTGCCTTTGGGTGTTGCTGTACTGGTGGGTATTATGTCTGTCCGTGTGGTGGTGGTGGGGGTATGTGATTGTGTCATGGTAAGTGCACTAACTGGAGGTGTATTTGTGATGTGTTTGGGTGTTGCTGTAGTGGTGGTATTGTGTCTGTGGGTGTGGGTGTGTTGGTTACGGGTGCATGTGGTTGTGTAGTGTTAAGGGCACATACTGGGGTGTGACTCTGGTGGTGGTGGTATGTGTAGTGTCTGCATGTGTATGTCTGTGCTTGTGTTTTTGTTGTGTTGGTGTTGGGATGTGCTGCTTATGATTGCTGTTGTGGGTGCATGTATATTTTTGTATGTGCTTATAACGTGAAGACTCTACACGGCTTGGCTTGCGAGGACTGCTAACCGGAGTAAAGGACCTTGAACTGTGCAGAGTTCAGGTGGCTCTGCTAGGACATTCTGTGAATGTACCGGCGGATAGGAGATGATGAAGACTATTTGATACAATTATGTTTAGTGTAGGCTAAATGTACTTTCCAAGGACTTGAACAATAGAAGCACTGACTAAAGACTTGTATGCAACAATTTAGTTACCTGAAGAGCCGGATGATACTCTCATCACCAGGAGGACCAATCAAATTAATGGAACTTGATGCCTAAGCAGAAATTTAGATTTGGTAAACAAAACTATAGGTTAGAGTCATAACTTCTGATAAGTTTGACCAATTAGCAATTAGTTGGACGGACTGAGAAACCTTAATAAAAAGTCATGACAAAAGGAGCGAAGGGAGAGCGGAAAGGAGAAAGTCAATGAAGTCAGGAAACGCTGTCCAAAGTGCTGATAATTGGGTTTACACTGTGTGAGCCTAATACTTTACTAGCTATTGATGACCTGGGGACAAAGGCTGACTCGTTGTTGATCCATCCTGGATAAGTAGCTATGAAAATGTGACTGACAAAATTTTGTGCCTTTTCTTCTAGGTGCCAACTGCGCTGTTCTGAATAGATATTTCTCTCTTAGATAGAATTTGTCCAAATTAATGTTTTATCCAAATTGTTTTCACATGAAGACCCACATGCCCGATGCCAATCTTGGTTAGGTAGGCTGACAGGGGAGACATTGGTGGTGACAATTGACTGATGAAATTGCATTGCTGAATTACTCTATTATTGTGAATAACTGCTGACTTATGATTTGCTTTGATTGCTTATGATTCTTTTAGTGAATAATGTTTTTGTGATGATTAATAAAGTTTTGATTAATAAAAAGGCAAGTAAAGATCTTGACTAGAATTGTAATCAATAGGGAATAAAAACTATTAACCTTTCCAGTTAGTGATGGTTATTTTTGATTATTAGGGTTTCCATTCTTGGTTATTGAGTGCTGACAATGATTTATTAATGTTGGTTATTGGATTAGTAGTCACTGCATGACTAGGATACTCCATGCGATTCAAAAGGTTCATCGACCTATATGCAGCAGCTTGATGGTTAGTTTCCTTGGAGAACTAGTTATGTAGTGATTTTTGGTTATGGTATTAGTTTAAGTTAGGATTAGTTGTTCGTATTTTATGATGTTTGAATTCTATTTTTCTGAAATGCCAATTGTAGCAAAGATGATGTTACCTTAAGCCCAGAAATGACTTTTCCAGATCCTGGATCCTGCTAGTAAAGTTGGGTATGTTCTCTGCATATTTTGAGGTAGCATGAAAGTGGTAGGTTGTGCCTTGCACAGGCTTAAATGAATTGCAAATGAATTGTGATGTATGTGAGGCAAAGTAGGGAGTCTGCGTACTCCAGCTGAGGTTAGTAGGAGTGTGCGTACTCCACAGTGTGAGTGTAGTGAAGTCATCCAACTTCATATGTATTTGGCGCTTTGTGCTCAAAATTATCTACGTGGTTGTTGGTGATGTATGGACCCTGTGTGGTCTAAGACTCCGGAGTATATTGACAAGCGTAGGAGACACTTGGTTATATGTTGTAATCTGCCTGGTTTAGTAGGTTGATCGGGTGTGGTCAACAAAATCGGTATGTATGACAATTGAATAAAGAAAAATTTGACTGAGATTTGGCGAGTTCTATGTGCACCAGAACAGACCCATTGATCATTTCAGAGTAAAATTTGCAGGTCGAATTTTGCTTGCGGTTGTGGGGGACTGAGAAAGAGGAATAGCTATATGAGCCAAAAGAGCCATTAGTGAAAATCCGTAAGGTCTCTAAAGCGATTGTGTCCCTTGCTATAGTAAGCCAGCATGTTTGTATCATATATTGGGTTTGGGTAAAGCTCGCACTAATGTTGCATTAGTTGTGTGAATTGAGTTAAGGAGGACGAGCTGCAAGAGTTTGCCAGCTGCTGTGTGTAAGTGTGACGTCAGGGTGTGCCGCGCTGGGATAGGTTGTTGGTTGAGAAGAGCCGCAACCGGATTGGCAGCCGTCCGTAAGAGGCAATTGGGTGAGTAAGCAGGTGAAAGGAATCTTGGGAGTAAAAGTCATTTCATTATTGAATCAAACATAAACAGAACAGGCAAAATTATGTTTTTCAAGGCATTTAGGAGAGCAATGAAGGTCGATACTTACATTAAGGCATCATTTGGGGAGCCAATCCCACCAGAGGATTCTCCAGCTTATTTTGTGATAGCAGAGCGAAGTGTAGCCCCGTGTCTTTGGTTAAAACAATGGAGCTAGTCAACAAAAAATCAAGGGTCTTTAGCGTTTCCGGAACATGGAACATTTAATTTGAGAATTTTGGATCAATTGCAAATGTCATTATATGACATGAAGCCATTACCGAGACCAGCACAGTTTAATGGTACCAAGGGAACAGGTGCTTCCGAAACCAATGCTGATTCAGACAGATCCGACCCCAATGTTATTGCCTTCAGCCCAAGCACAGGGTTTACCGAAGTTTACACCACTGACTGGAAAACAGTCAGCTCTTACACCAATTATGAATCAGGCTATGGGGGTAGCGCTCACACAAGGTGCAGGTGCTAGAGCAGCCCGGGATGCAATATCATTACCGATTACTGTTGGTCCAGCGGTACCCTTATTTGCACAGAAGAAGTCAGAGACAGGAAAGCAGAATGAAATGTCACAGAGTCTTGTGAGGAGGGGAGTGGGTGATCCCACAGAGTTAATATCGTCTGCAGGACAAACTTTCAATGGATCTAGACCTTTATTAGATCTTAGTCCTCTTTTAGCACTTCCAGATGCAGTAAATGGCCCGAATACAAGTCAAAGTCTGAGACTTTTGACTCTGGAAACTTCAGGTATAGTGATACAACAGTTACCAGTGCTGAATGCAAGTAACATTTCATTGCAGGGGTTAAAAGCTCAGCACTTAAGTGATTAGTTAGACAGTCTAAACACTCCTCAGAACATATCCAAGGGTGAGGATCAGATAAATCAAGTGGGGTTGAACATAGAATAAATGAATTAGTCAAGGGAACAATGGGGGTGAACAGATTAGAGTCTTACACAGAGGAAGAGCTGAGATACTTATGCCCAAGGATCACAAACGAAGTGAGTAAAATACATCAGAAGCTATCAGAATTAGCAGAAGAACATGACATTGACATTAAAAAGACGAAGCATTTGAGACACAGTTACAGATTAGATTTTGAGGCAAAGGATTTCGAACACATGAGATCAGCAGGGATGAAAGCACACTTAAGAGAACTGCTGCAGAGTACGCAGATTTGGGGGGCATTAGAGAAGTGGAAGGTAGATGGACAAAGAATAAAGAAAAATGGAAACAAGATCTCAAGAAGGGGCGGAAGGTGCTGATAAAGGGGAATCAGTTAAGATGCTTCCAATGAGGGAGATCCCTGGGGGGCAATTTGTTCATGTCCCGTGGCACAGGAGTGACTTATTATCTTTTACAAATGATTACCTGAAGCTGAGGGAAAAGCCAGTGGAGTTATATAAACAGACAGAGAGATTTGTGAAGCTCTCCAAGTGTTTGTGGGAAGACTTGAACACATTATTGGAGATAGTTGTTCCAGCTGACTTGTGGGCTGAGTGTAAGAGGGCAGTAGACTGGCCGACGAGTGAACCAGAGAGGGACAGGGTAACAGGTGCACCTTCACCTGAGGTAAAGAAGAATTATTATAAGGTGATTGAGTTCCTGAGGACTAGAATCTCTCCCAAAAACATTGATTGGCAGTGGATTGATAGAACAGTCCAAGAGTCTAAAGAGTCAATACATATTTACTATGAGAGACTGTTGAAAGCCTTCAAAGTGGTAAGGAAGCAATTGAGCCGAAAGACATGTTGCATTTTGTCTTCAGATTTGTCGAAGGTTTGAGAACAGAAGTGGGACAGATGATTAAGAATCATTTAATTTGCTGGCAGGCAAAGCCGATTGATGAGGTGTTGCGATATGTTAAATACTGTAGTGATGAGATTGACCTGAAGCAAAAGAAATAGAAAGAGAAGGCGATGTTGATGCAAATCAAAGCAGCTCAAACAGGAGCACAAGGAGCTTTTGTACCGCTGATGCCACCGCAACAGAGCTGTCATGTTCCAACCGCAAGTGCTGGGGCAGAGGGCGCGGAATGGATATGATGTGCGGTACAGATTTGGGAACTGTGGTTGTTCAGAATGATGTGCAAGGTATGAAAAGGATGCTACTGTGTCATTTGTGCGGAAACGTGGGACACTGGAAGCGGGAGTGTCCATTGATGGTGCAGGATGGTGTGGTTCAGCAAGGTGACGTCAGTACATTTCAAACTGTGAAAGTCCCGAGAATGATGGGATTTGTTCCTAATACTCAGAATCGAGGACAGAATTTCCTACTAGTTCATCAAATGCAGGTGCCTCGTTCACAAATTGTTCCTTTATCACCGGTGCAGCAGCAGGTTTCTATAGTACCTAGACAGTAAATGCAAGTACCTCAAGCCCCGAAGGAACAGCAACAGGTGATGCTTACTCAGCAAGTCACAGGTCAAAGACAAGACAATAGTAGTAACACAGTACACCAGTTTCCGGTTCACAGTGAAGATGAAATAAACGAAGAATGGATGAGTGACAGTTCAGATGAAGGAGCCTGTATACTTGCTGCTTCCCTAGAAGTAGATCAGAGAGGACCTTTTGTAAAGGGAAAGGTGATGGGTCACAAGGTCTCAATCTTGGTTGATACAGGAACTACGCGCTCTACAGTGAGAAGCATAGAATACCAAGCTTACCTCTTTCCGGCAGGACAGTTCAAGTTGTGGGTGTGGAAAATAGACAGTTGACGAACCCAATCACAGAACCAGTGGAGATTGGGTATGCATAGATTTGTGGTGTGTAATTCAAGTCCGGTATCTTTATTGGGTAGAGACTTGTTGTGCAAGACCAAATGTTCCATTAACTGTTCAGACACAGGGATAGAAGTCCAGGCAAACAGTGATGATGAAGAAGAGCAGACATCTGCAACGATAGTCAACAATGCTTATGAAGAATACCCATTGATTGCATTTTTCCCAATGTTTACGATGAAAGAGGAAGTCTGGGACTTGACAGGAAAAGAAGTGGGTCTGATTAAGGGAGTGGAACCGATTAAAATCACTTTGAAGCCGAATGTTGAATTCCTGCAGCTTCCACAGTATACCATGGCACAGGATGTTTTGATGAAGGTGGCACAAATAATCAGAGACTTTCTAAAGCAAGGAGTTTTGAAAGAAGTGTTGAGTAGCCCATGTAATTCACCAATAATGGATTTGAAAAAGCCATGTGGGAAAGTATGAGTTATGCAGGACTTGCGAAAAATGAACGACATGGTGGTTAAATGTTGTCCGATTGTGCTCAATCCAGCAGTGATACTGGTTCAGATTCCTTGCGATGCAGAGTGGTTCACAGTGGTTGATCTGTCACAAGCTTTCTTTTCTGTGCCACTTCATGAGAATAGCCAGTTTCTTTTTAGTTTCAAATTCCGAGATAGAGTCTACAGCTGTTGCAGGCTTCCAAGAGGGTATACGGAGTCACCATCCCTGTTTAATCAGATCTTGAAAAAGAATCTGGAGTCATTGGAATTGCCCTGCCAATCAACTCTTGTACAGTACATTGATGATTTGTTGATTGCATCCAAAACAAGGGACGAGTATAAGCATGACTCGATTGCCCTGTTGAATCATTTGGGAGAATTTGGACATAAAGGTTCACCTGTGAAGTTACAGTATTGTCAGAAGTCAGTAAAGTATCTGGGACATCAGATTAAGAAGGGATTGAGAAGAATTTCCTGAGCAAGAATCACTATGATTCTACAGAGAAGTCCCCCGACTTCTCAGAGAGATGTTAGAATATTTCTGGGAATGGCAGGGTAATGTAGACAGTGGATTCCAAATTTTGCCGAAATAGCCAAACCCTTAACACATAAGGGAGTTACAGACCCTATTATCCTAGATGAGGACCAGATGAAAGCATTCACCGAATCGAGGGAGAGTCTGTGCAGAGCTCCAGCGTTGCGTATGCCTGATTACACAAAGCCTTTCACATTGTTTTGTCATGAACGTGATGCTTGTTCTTTGTCTTGACACAGGTCCATGGAGGTGCTTATCGCCCAGCAGCTTATATTTCAGCTACCTTGGACCCAGTTGCAGCAGCTTTACCAGGTTGTCTGCGCGCATTAGCCGCAGTTGGTCAAAGTCTTTCCCAATGTGAGGGGGTAGTCATTGGTTACCCTTTAACGGTAATGGTACCACATTCTGTTGAGATTTTACAGCCAAGGACGAAAACACAATATTTGACGGGCGCAAGACTGACAAGGTATAAGACAAGCATATTGGGTGCTCAAAATGTAACACTGAAGAGATGTACAGTGCTGAATCCAGTGACATTACTTCAGAGTGATACTGTCAAAATTGAGAAAGAAGAAGATATTGAACGTGATTGTCTTGAAGTAACTGAATTGTGCACAAAACCGAGGACTGACATTAAAGACACTCATTTAGAAGAAAATGATTAAATTGTCTTTGTTGATGGTTCGTGTCTCAGAAATGGAACAGTCACACTGAGAGCAGGTGATGCTGTGTGCACAATTACAGGCACATTAGAAGCTTAATGGCTTCCAGGTGTGTATTCTGCACAAGTGGCAGAACTAGTAGCGCTTACCAGGGCTTGCTATGTCTCCTCAAGACTAAGATTCACAATCTACACTGATAGTCAATATGGATTTATAATTGTTCATCATTTTGGCCAATTGTGGTCGCAGCAAGGTTTTATGACCTCAACTGGGACATCAGTGAGAAATGGCGACCGGATAAAAGAGTTGTTGTATGCAATTCAGTTACCTGAAGAGATTGCGGTGGTGAAATGCAGTGCACACCAAAAGACACAATATTACATTTCTTTGGGAAATGGGTATGCAGATCAAGTCGCAAGGTTTTGCACATTGAACTGTATATCGTTCAAAGATAAGTGGGAACTAATGCCAGAGGAAGAAACAAATTGTGCAAGTTTTGCTTTCATAATAATTGACACTTTAAAAGGGTTAAAAACGTTGCAGGAAAATGCAGACAAGGAAGAGAAAAAGCTTTGGCTAAAGTTAAAATGTGTCTAAAGACCAGATTAAATTTGGGTTTCTGAGGAGGGCCAGATGGTACTGCCAAATAGTTTATTAACTCAGATGGCCCGGTACTACCATGGCCAGGCACACATTGGAAGAGATGCCATGGTTAGCCTGTTCAAAGTTGACTGGTTTAATACAAAATTCAGACAAGCAGCAGAAGCAGTATGTCACAGATGTGTGATCTGTCAGCAACTAAATGTGGGAAAAGGGACAGTGGTGAATTTGAGCCACATTGGAAGAGCAGGAGGACCATTCAGCAGAATGCAATCGTATTTCATTGAAATGCCTGCATGTGATGGACTGAAGTACATGTTGGTGATTGTGTGTTTAGTCATTGGATTGAAGCATACCCCACGCGTGGGAATGATAGTCTTACAGTTGCAAAGCTGTTGCTTAGGGAATAGATACCACAGTTCAGATTTCTGATCTCTTTGGAATCAGATAGGGGAACACACTTCAATAACGAAGTGATCAAACTCTTAGGTATAGCACTAAACATTGAGCAGAAACTGCATTGCAGTTATCGTCCAGAAGCACGAGGACTTGTAGAACAAATGAATGGTACATTGAAATCAAGAATTGCCAAAATGTGTGCTGCAACAAAACTGAAATAGCCAGATGCATTACCTTTGGTGTTGATGTCAATGCAAAATATACCTGACAGAAAGACAGGACTGTCACCACATGAGATTCTCATGGGCAGAGCAATGAGATTACCAGAAATACCAGCAAATGCTCCTGTCAATATTACAGATGATATGGTGTTGGACTACTGCAAAGGTCTGGCTGATGTGGTTCGATCTTTCTCTCAGCAGGTACAGGCTGGCACCCTGCAACCCATCCATGACCCATGTCACAACTTAAGAGCTGGAGATTGGGTTGTGATCAAAAAGCACATTTGAAAGACTTGCCTAGAGCCACGTTGGAAAGGCCCATACAAGGTAGTGCTGACCACTACGACAGCTGTGAAGTGTGCCGGACTACCTAACTGGATCCATGCAAGTCATACCAAGAGAGTGGTGAGTGCACAAGATCATGAAGAAGTGTTGTTGACAGCACCAGCACCAGCAACAAGCGGCACTTCCTGAACCAGAACCGGAGCAAGTTGAGCCTGAAGTTGACCCAGAGCTGGTAGAAGATGGGTCACTCACACCAGTGAGAGAAGAAAGTGCAGGAGGACAAGAGTAGAAGCAAGAGTCGTACCTGACGGAAGCTACTGGAGAACCAAGCATAGGAGGAGTTCTCCCAGAAGTAGACGGTGCCAAAGCACAAGCAGACCAAGTGCCAGACCAAGAGGGGGGAAAGAGTTGAGACGAATCAAAGCCAAGTTGATCCGACTCCTCTTGAACCTGTTGCAGGTCCATCAAGAGAAAACACCATAGATAAGGGAAAGTAGAAGAGTCCAATCTTAAAAAGATTACTGACCAAAGGAACAAGGAAAGGGGACAACTGGCCTGAATCTCAATTAGGCAAGAAGAAGGAATTGGTCATAAATGAGACAACAGAGGAAGAAGTTGACACTACATGAAAAGATGAACTAAGTGAAGGAGAATTAGCTGGAGAACGAATTGAAAAGAAAGAGAGAAGCAAGTTGAAGATACGCAGGTCCTGAGTGGGCATATGCAGCGACAAGTGAATGGCAAAATGAGTTCATGTCCTTTTGCTTTGACAGAGAAGTTCCGAATCAGTACTTTGATGCAACCTGAAAGAATCAATAGACTGGGTTGCTGAGCTAATCTGAAGAAGAATACATAGAGGCTGTTAAAATAATCCCAGAAAAGACAGTGATAACTTGATATGACATTCGAAATCTGAATATGACAAGCTACTAACCGATCTGACAAGGATGGAAAAGGATTCCTGTGTGTGAAATTGAATTGCAAGAAAGAATCATATTTTTGATTTTTAAATTTTTTATTTTGTTTCTGTTGCACCTTATCTAAGAGTTATTTCTGTTTTCTGATTCCTTACAGATCATGGTTGAGTTAAATAATAGTGTTAGAAATATTAGGTATTGTAGATATTTGAGTGTTGGAGTGGTAATCATGTGTGTAACAATTGTTATAATAATGATTGTGTGAATGTCTAGTCATGAGATGAAAGAAGTTGATGAAAGAAGTTGCTATTACTCCTGTTCATGAAACTACTACACTAACAGCTTTAGAGAGGTTCAAGTTAGATGAAAAATATTTGCATGAATACTGTATACTAATGCACGAGGAGAGCTTTCTTCTGATGTCTTCTATCGGTTGTTGAGTGAATATGTGGAAACGATGAATGCAAAGAATTGGCTCGTGTGTACGCACATTTCCTTCCTCTATGGAGGAAGGGGTTACGTACCATAGTCTGCCCTTAACATATGGCATAACTTGTAGTTTGCTACTAACCAGATTCTACAACCAAGAGTATATTCAGTATTTCTATTCAAATCACGACCTAGTGTTTTCCTTTGTTCCTATTATTGAATACTTGAGTAAAATAGCTAAGAAGCATGATTAGTAGTATTAGTTAGAGGATTCTTTGAGCCAACACAAACTTTTGGAACGGCTTATGCTCACCGTAAAAATTTGACCTGCTTATTAACTTCCATGGAAAAGAGCTTTATAGAGCATACTGATGATAGAAGAAAGGCATTAAAGGAAAAATTAGAAAAAGGGCTGGAGAAAAGAACTTATAAGAATGACTATGCCTACACTGCTATTAAAACACAAGTGAGATTAGCTTTAGATGCATTACATGTAGGGAAGCTTTGTCTATATAGGCCAAAATCATGCACGGACACTTTGTTTGTAGGGACGAATGAATGTAGGCATGTGTTTTTGTTTCAGAGTAAATTTACTTTTATGCTGAATGGTGCGGACCCTGTGATTCCTGGGATTTATTATATATGTGGACTCAATGCCTATTACCATCTTACTAGAGGATGGTATGGAACATGCTATTTAGGGATAGTTTTCCCTAAGATTTATCAGATAGATGACTTAATTAAAATACCAAAAGTGACGGAGTTACATCATGTGCGACAGAGGAGGGAATTGCCTCTGCAATTGTAGGAGATATTTTTGGGGCAAGAATTCCTTCTGTAGGAGTTATTTTGAATCTAAACAAGATACAAAAAATGTCTACTATTGTGGATAATATGCTGACAAACTTTACAGGGACAATACTTCTGCTAACTACTGAATTGGCTGTGGATAGAGCTATGTTGCTTCAAAATAGGCTTGCTTTATACATAATTTTTGCGAAAGACGGCGGAGTCTTTAAAATGATTAATGCCAGGCACTTCTGCTCATTTAGGGCCATATGTATGAAAAAATGGCCTTGCGAATCGCAAATAGCGATTTTTAAGAAATCACTATTTCCGAGTCGCAATTGGCCATGTAACAAAATTAGCATTTTCGCAAATCGCGATTTTTTTGCGATTTGGTAAAAAATCGCAAATTGCGAGAATTTTAGAGAAAGCACAGCTGGAGGAGCCTGATGACATCACAAGCAGGAAGTGAGTCATCCCAGGCAGTTTCAGGTGCCACACCCAACCAGCAACCTGAGAGAGAGCAGCCCAGCCACACAGAGCAGCACTCTGAAGGAGGCAGCACACCTGAGCAAGGATGGACACCTCAGCCCACGCACAGGAGAAGGGAGAAAGAAAGCGCAAGCTAAAATTCAGCGAGCAAGAGCTTGAGGTGCTGACAGAGGAGGTGGTCAGGAGCAATGACCACCTTTTTGGCAAAAGCTCACTCCAGGTGCCTGAGAGTGAGAAAAGGAGACTATGGGCAGTTATCCAATCCAAAATCTGCCCAATTGGAGGGGCACAGCGCTCCATAGAAGAAATTAAGAAGAGGTGGTATGACCTATGGTCCTGTGCGAAGGAGAGGGTGGCAAGGAGACTGCAGGAGGCAAGGGGCACAGGAGGCGGTCCACCCACAGATGCACCATCCACCCCATTAGAGGACCTAGTCGAGTCCACACTCCTCCCTAAAGCTGTGACAGGGGTCACAGAGATAGACACCTCAGGCACACCAGGTACCAGCCAAGGTAAGTGCCATATTGATTTGTAACCCCATATGTGTATGCACAAAATCCCCTTAGGCATGAGCAAGTAATGTTAAACATTGTGAGAAGTAGTCCAGTCCACATCTTAGAAGCAGCACAACAATGCATTATGGGAGTGGCAGTCCACAACCCAGAGCTAAAAGTAGCACATACAATGTATTTAAGTAGAGCGACACCCAGAGGAACACAACACACACAACACAGTGTAGAGAAGTACCTGTACCTTTATCACCATTGTGTGACCGTAATTGTAACAAACATAACTGACATGCTGCATATTGTCGTTGCAGGTGGGCCAGGCCCAGCAGCCACAGCATCAGCACGCGTAGGAGAGACTGACACCCATCCGGCCTCTGATGCCAACACCAGTGGGTCTATCACCATTGTGCCTGTCTGACGCAGGCCCAGGGCACTGTTACTGCCAGAGCTCAGCCAAGGCTCAGATGAGCAGCAGGAAGGGCCAATTTCCCCATCACCAACAGGCAGGCGCAGCCAGATGCAGGAGGTCAGGTGTCAGCAGACCAAAGCAACCCGCAGGATGGTGACAAATTCCGGGGCACAGCAGCATGAGGCAGGTGAGGGTCCCTCCTTATTTGGTGGGCTGGAAGCTGCTATGTTGCAGCAGCAGCGCCTACAAAACAAGAGGATCCTGGGATTACAAAAGAATTTGCGCCAACATAACAGCAACATGGTGGGCCTGCATCGCCAGCTTGAGTCCCTCAATTCTAACATAGCACTGCTGCATGAGGGACAGGTGCAGGCATCACAGGACAACAGAGACCTCACAATTGCTGTCCGTGAACTATGCCTGGAGCTGCGCCATGAGAGGGTGAGCCACCGCAGACAGTAGCGCAGATTTATGAGCATGTTTGGCGGCTTCTGTCGTTCTTCAAACAGGGTGGCAAATGCAACATCACTGATTGCCCATCGTGCAGTGGCTGCACAAGTAGAGGCAGCACACACCAGTAGGGATGTTGCGAAAGGACTGGTGCAGATCACCAATGTGATCGACAACATAATGGGACAGAGGTCAGCCGCACTGAGTGAGCTTGCACTGGGGGACACTGAGGACAGTTCCAGCCTCAGCAGTGTAGCTGTACCAGCATTGGACACCAGACGGCACAGTGCCAGGCACAGCACTGCCACTGAGGCGGACAATAGAGGTGCCAGTGAGGTAACTGAGCACCCGAGTGGTGTGCGTGGCTGCAAAACATGACTGTAGCTGCCAGTGGACTTATGTTTTCACTATGACGTAATACTGCATTACTCAGGTCCTTCTTTGTTTCTAGTTTATCACTTAACCTTTTTTGCAATTCCTCAAACACACATTACCTAACTCAAGGTAATACATTTATTTCACTAAAGGTACAGTTGTCAGAGGATTTGTGTCATTTATACTTACGTCTGAAATGGTTGTGTGTGATGTCAGCACGCCTTTGCCTTCCCTCTGCTGCACTGGTCCTGTCTGCTGGATGTAGGGGTGGTATGGGATCATCATCCTCATCAGATTCAGTATCATATATTTCTACAGGTATGCCTCTGGTGGTAGCTATATTGTGCAAGATAGCACAAGTAGCTACTATTCTACATGTCATCTCTGGACTGTACTGTAGTGCTCCTCCACTTTTGTGGATGCACCGGAAGCGACTCTTCAGCAGTCCAAAGGTGCGCTCCACCACATTGCGGGTTGGCCTGTTTGCTGCATTATATCTCCGTTCAGCAGGTGTTGCAGGATTGAGGTAGGGCGTCATCATGTAGGTGCGCACTGCGTAGGCACTGTCTCCTGGAAGGGACAGAGGGTATAATAATAAGTGGGCCATCTGACATCAGCATGCCATCAATGCGCCATTGTATAGAGGGACAATACCTAGTAGATATCCTTCACCAAACTCCCCATCTAGCAGTCTTGTGTGTATGCCGCTGTGGCGAAAGATGTACGAATCATGTGTGCTCCCTGGATACCTGGCCACGAGATCAGTTATGATGTATGAAGCATTGCATATCACCTGTATATTCATTGAATGTTGGTATTTCCGGTTGCGGTACACATACTCTGTGGCAGATGGTGGACAGATTGCCCCATGTGTTCCATCTATGGCACCTAGGACATGAGGGAACTGTGCTATCTGGTAAAATTCTATTTTTGTCTGCTGTATTTCCTGTGGGGTGTGGGGGAATCTGATGTACTGGTGTAGTTTGCTCAGCATGGCGTTGATAAATGCATTGAAAAACCTGGAGAGGGTACTCTGTGAGACCCCTCCAGCTGCTGCTATGACCCCTTGATAGCTCCCTGAGGCGAGTAGGTGGAGGGAGCATAATACCTGCACATGGGTGGGTATGCTGTGAGTCCTTAGTGTTCTGCGCTGCAGTATGGGTGGTAGCTCATCTATCAGATCAAGTATCGTGACTGAGTTCAACCTATTCCTCTCATATATTTCCTCCTCTGTCAGGTTAAAAAGTGTAATGCGCACTCTGAAAATGCGCTCCTGTCTCCTCCTCCCTCTCCTCAAACCTGCCAAGATCCTCATCCTCCTTGCCATGATGTAGAGTGCAGCCATTGTGGAAAAGAGTCTGAGGCATTCTGGGCCTCTTTATATAGGTTGCACCTGGTTACCACCTGGTTTCACTTAGTGGTATTTTGCATGTCCAAAATGCCATTCTGCGAAAAAGCGAAAAAGCGCTATTTGCGATTTTTTGATGCATTGTATTGCGACTTGGATTTTGCGACTCGCAATTTGCGACTTGCAATTTCCTTCTGGAAATACCGAATCGCAAAATGCGACTCGCAAAACCATTTTTTGCGATTTCTTATTTTTGGTCTGCGAATGCCTTTCATGCATTGCAGACCACGTTTTTGCACTCGCAAACAGCAGAATTTTGCGATTCGCACTGTTTGCAAGTGCAAAAATGTTTCATACATCTGGCCCTTAGTCCTGAAAATGAAAAAGAGATAAGAGATTTACTTACTAATTTACTAATTCAAGCAAAGATTTGAAAGAATTGAAGGAACCAGGATATTGGGAGAAAATTGCAAATGGGTTTGTCTCTGTGTGAAATTGGTTTAGTCAAATTTGGGATGAGGTATTATGGAAAATTGTCCAGGGAATATTAATTGTGATTGTTTCTATATTAGGATTATGGGGAACATGTAAATTATGGCAAAACGAGAAATTAAACAGGGGTAAGAATGATCAGAGGAGGGAAGAACAACCTAGGAGAAGAATTTATAGGGAAAATGCAAGAAGAAACCAAAATACATCTGAAACTAATCTGTGAAATGTTAACAAGGAAAGGTGTGATGATATATTTAGTCATCAGAGGAGGGACTGATGGAGCACATATGTTAATTTGAGAAATTTCTAATGACTAATGCATGTTAATTAATTAATAAATTCAATAGAGAAACTGATGTTAGAAAATAACGTGTGTAAGCAAAATGTGCCCATGGGGAGTGGTCACCATGTGTATTAACAAGATGATAAATAATGAGAAGAATTCATGTAAAATGCATTAATATATCATAACTGGATGTATAACCTATGTTTTGTGTTAATTCGCATTCTTAACTTAGCCGAACCAAAGGCCTGGTTTCACTGGGCCTTGCCTGCTTATAATGTGAAGACTCGACGAGGCTTGCGACGACTGGTAACTGGAGTAAAGAACCTTGAACTGTGCAGAGTTCAGATGGCTCTGCTAGAACATTTTGCTAATGTACCGGCGGACAAGAGATGATGAAGACAATTTGATACAATTATGTGTGTGTAGGCTAAATGTACTTTCCCAGGACTTGAACAATAGGAGCACTGACAAAAGACTTGTATGCAACAATTTCATTTCCTGAAGAGGCGGATTATGTTCTCATCACCAGGAGGACCAATCAAATTAATGGAACTTGAAGCCTAAGCAGAAATTTAGATTCAGTAAACAAAAACTATAGGCTAGAGCATTAACTTCTGATGAGTTTGACCAATTAGCAATTAGTGTGACGGACTGAGAAAACTTAATAAAAAGTCAGAACAAGAGGAGCGAAGGAAGAGTGGAAAGGAGAAAGTCGATGACGTCAGGAGACACTGTCCGAAGTGCTGATAATTGGGCTTATACTCTGTGAGCCTAATACTTTGCTGGTAGCTATGAAAATGTGACTGACAAAATGTTGTGCCTTTTCTTCTAGATGCCTACTGCTCTGCTCTGAATATATTTTTCTCTCTTAGATAGAATTTTTCCAAATTAATGTTTTATCCACATTGTTTTTGCATGAAGACCCACATGCTGATGCCAATCTTGGTTAGGTAGGCTGACAGGGGAGACGCTGACGAAATTGCATTGCTGAATTACTCTATTAATGTTGATAATTGCTGACTTATGATTTGCTTTGATTGCTTGTGATTCTTTTGGTGAATAATGTTTTTGTGATGATTAATAAAGTTTTGATTAATAAAAAGGCAAATAAAGATCTTGCCTAGAATTGTAATCAATAGGGAATAAAACTATTAACCTTTCCAGTGAGTGATGGTCATTTTTTATTATTAGGGTTTCCATTCTTGGTTATTGAGTGTTGATAATGATTTATTAATGTTGATTATCGGATTAGTAATCACTGCATGACTAGGATACTCCATGCAATTCAAAAGGTTCATCAACCTATACGCGTCCCCTTGTACGTTTACTTACTAAGGACCAGGCGAGCTAGCAAAGACACAGGTGTCACAGTCTCTCCACGTTCCGACCCCATTAGGGTTTGGTCTTCATTGGAGGCCTCTGAGGAAGAAGTAGAGTCACTTGTGTCACGTATACACTTTTAGTTCACTCCATAACAAAGGGTTTCAACAGCATGAGTAAACACATAGACCTGGATACATCTCTGAACCACTGCATGACAGATCCCCAAAGGGTCAGATATTTGTATGGAAATTGTCTGCTCAAAATGGGACAACACGATATCTATGTGATGTTATCTTCCGTATTCAAATGCCCCTTTCAGTATTACATTGCTCTTCATCATTAATTTCTCCTCTGGGCAGGACTAAGGACAACAAAATGTTCTGTGTGGGATTCACAGCACTCTCACGAATGTGGACACAATCTTGTATGTTGCTAATAATAAAGTCTGGTGTAGAAATTCACATTGGCAATCACAGACTGGCTTACTTGCACATTTGTGAAGGACTAAGGACTCAGGTCCTCCTGCTACTTTCCACTTTAACTTACTAGATGTTCGTTGGACAAACTGTTTTCAAACATGTATCAGATAAAAAATGTGGCCTCTGTACACAGAATACTAATACTTTTTGTGCAGATGCATATTCTCACATTGTCATAACACCAAATTAGCAATGTCAGGTCTGCCATATCAGCTGCTTCATAATTGTGCAGTTTGCCACAGTTACAAGTAATGAAGCCTACATTCACTACACACTTTGTGACACACACGTGACCCAATCATGACATGGTGCATGTTTTGTGAAACTGTCCCTCGTGTCATTGAGAAAATGCTGGTTCTCCCTTTGTATGTAGCCATGTGTCTGCCCACATCAGTACTTGCCTTGTGAGGAGGAATCTAGTGGCATCCTACACCAACACAGCATCAAATAATTTCTGTTCAATTAACATTTCCAGAAATCATCATTAAACCATACAGAGCAACCTGATACACAATATGTGCTGGAATCCCACATGACAGTAAAGCATCAGACAACTCCAGACCCTCCACATTTTTCCATCAACATTACTTTATTTGAACATTGGCTGCATGTTGTCAGTCATACTATCGGAACATTGTCTACTGGCCACTGGTAGTCAGTGGTCTACAGTTTATGTGATGAGATAGAGTTTGTGTGTTACATGGACACACATTACAGCTTCTACTTTCAGGTGCTTAACATTGCGATGCACACACATTTCAGACATTGGTCACAAAAATCTGTCCCAGCTACATCATTCTTTCAACTCCAATCACAACATTACCCATGTTTTAAAAAAGAAACCATATAACCTGTGAATCAGAAAGGAAGAGGTTACTCAGTCGGGCATTCCTCAATCAGATATTTACCTATTCCTCTAGGGTCCCATAGAGTTGGCTGTACCAGGACAGAACCTACCTGGCAAGTAGCTGTAGCTCCTCAAGAAAAAAGCAGAGGCCTTGACACCTCCTTCGCCCACCATCCTGGCTCCCAGAAGCCTGTAACAGCAGCAAAAATGAGGAGGTCTTCATGGCTGCAGTGTTAGTAGACAAGCAACTGTTTTTTCAAAACTTGTCATGAGGGAGGCAGACTCGGCCATTGGCTTTTGTGAGAAGCCATCACACACCTTAGCCTACTGTAGGGCCTGGAATGGAGGATCAGACTTACAGTGCAGTCAACCTCCGCTGGCGGCTGTCAGGTAGCCAATGTCCTGACGGCAAGGTCAGGCATCTGCAATTTTAGGCTGTGAAGCTGCATATTTTTCAATTGTTGGTGTATCACCAGCACTAGGCGGTGAAGCTGCATATTTTTCAATTGTTGGTGTATCACCAGCACTCTAAAGGGAGTCTAGTGCATTTCTAAATGTCAGATATGAACAACACTTTTCTTGGACAGATATGACACAATAAAATGTGGACCGTGACTGTGTTTGACAACAAAAGTGCTGCGAGGGAAGTACTACCTCTATTGATGGTATTATTTAAAATATATATATATATGTGTGCAAATAATACAGTTCAAATGTATTATTTCCACACAATGACAAAAAAAAATCTAAAATGTTTTTTCCGAAATGTTTGCAGTTCAAATATTTGATATCAACGTGTGCACATGTATTATCCAATTAAATTTCTACTGTTACCAAGAAGTCAGATGTGTTTTGGCAATAAAAGTATGGTGTAACGATTTTAGCTGATCTTTTATTTTTATACAAACAGACATCTGAACCCAGGAATGGGTAGGAGGTGATAGCCTTAGGTGTTTCAGCCCTTTGCAAACCAGTAGTGAAACTCATGGGAGTACTGCATTTTTAAGCCATGGGCACCTTTTAATACACTTTGGCAGTAGCTGGGTGCATGTCTCAGGCAACTTTCAATGGTGTGCTACAAGATGTCCTTGCTTCCTTAATGACAAACATCAACAGCTACATCCAATTCCCAGGTCCACAGCATTTGGCCACCGCGAAGGGAGAATTTAATGCTTTGGGTAGACTACCACATACAGCTGGAGCAGTAGTTAGCATGCACATTGCCTTGGTGTAACCACACATTAGAACAGGTCTACCACATTCAGAAGAACGTCTAATTCTTCAATGTGTAAGTTGGCTGCTTACCAGACTTTTACATCTCAAGGGTGTGTGCCCTTTTCCCTGGGTCAGCACATGATTCATTCATACTACGGAACAGCAGTATACCCATGCAGATGTCACAACTTGGACCAGAGTGGGCCTGGCTTATTGGTAAATACAATATGACCTGTTGATCTTTTACCTGAATCCTAGTTTAGGAAGGGACAATGGCTTGATATGTGAGTAATCTGTTGATGTGTTGCTTCCATGCAGGAGACTCAGCAAATCCTAACCAACAGTGGTTATTGGCACAGCTGAGGAATCCATAGAAGAAAACAGAAGGGGTCCCTAACTAGATGAGGAGAGGATCACTAAGTGGCACACGAAAGGGCTGCATTGCTTGAAATTAATTTTCATCTACTGGCACTGAATGTGCACCTATTAGGAGTTGGACAAAAGACTGACAACTGTACTTTTGCTATAGAACATGCATTTTCCATTATTTCTGATAAATTATCAATTCTTTCATATATACGTGTGGTCATCGTTTTGTGATATTTGTTTTTGTATGTTGGTCTGTCGCTATTGTGGCTCTGTACTTTGTTGGTCCTTAATTTGAGTTTTTATTGATTATTGTTTTGTCTTATGTATATTGATATGTTTTATTTTTATTTCTAGTTAGCTTAGGGAATTTTTGCTAAGTCAGCTCGGAAACTGTATAATGAAGTATGTATCTGTTGAATAAAATATTTTTTTTCTAAAAATATGTATAGCAACTATTGATGTGATATATTGTGAATACAGTAGGAGAGACACATGCGTCATGTTCTGGATGGCTGAGGAATCCAACACCGCCAGGGGAAGTCTGCTTCAATGTGGCCCATGGAAGAACACAGAGGCAAGTTGAGTGGGTTTTTGGGCTCCTGAAGGCTAAGTTTAGATGCCTGTACAAGACTGGTGGAGCCTTCCTCTACTCACCCGATAAGGTGTGCCAAATCACAGTATCCTGCTGCATTCTCCATAACATTGCGTATGTGTGCCCTCATGACTTGTCAATTGAGTTCAATTTAATATTTGGTAAAATTAATTTTCCCTTGTTATTCTGTTTCAAGGTCCTTCACCTTGTCATCTTCATTTGGACATTTCAACATTGTGACATTTGCTGTGATATGTTGCTGTTTGAAAGTACAAAGTGAAGATGTGTTGATCCTGGGACAGACACCAACTTGGAATGGGCACATCTTTTCCAGAGACAACTTGTACTCTAAAAGTATGGAAGTTCAAAAGATTGTATCTGACCTGTTTTCTATCTGATGCTGCCATCAAGGCAACATGTGCCACTTGAGTTGCTCAAACCACATGTGTATGTAAAGCCCTAGCATACTGTTCTTCCTTCACTTTGGCAAAATCTTCAATTTGTGTACAGTGGAGGTAGCTGTTAATAGAACTTTTAGTTAGCACATCACTGTACAGTGGATATGTTATTGCACCAGATACTGCCATAGTGTCCTCTACTGGTCATTGTTGTCACTGCCATGTTATAGACTATTGGTGTTGTTGATCTAGGATCCCTATTATGAGGGCAAAATGTATGGCTCCAACTGAGTTCATGCATCAGTAATAGTTTGCCTATTTAGTTTGTTCCCATTGCATATTCCCCTTCCTCCATGGTTTCAAGGTTTTGGAGCATATACACCTGAATGGCAGACTATTGGGGTCAGGACTGGGTTTTGTAACCAGATTCCATTTATACGAGGACCTGTTGCCAACATTTGTAGGTTCCAAATACATTCTGAGTTGAGCTTGTTTTCTTTGAATAAATTATGTAACACTTTACCTCTTTGGAATTGCATTTTTTCCCAACTGACTGTACTAAAGATTTGACAACATGGTGATGGAAGATGGACATGACAAAGGAAATGTCACAAATACTCCAACAAGAGTCTTGCACTCTGTGGCCATTACATTTATTACCATAACACAAAAACAAGAGTGAGGTGTTTTATAAAAAGATGAAACAAGGAAAAAAGAGACTATTGTGGTGGATGGAAACATGGTAGTAGAGAAAAACAGTTTGAAGTCCAATATCCAAAATACAACTGTCCTCAGAAAAGGTGAATGTATCCATGAAAAAGTCCACAGAGTGAATGGGAAACAGGGTCTGTGTCTCTTGGAGGTGTTGTTGGTCTTGCAATCCTCTCCTGCTGGTCCGAATGACCATCTCCTCTGTGGAGGAAGGGGGCAGAGTTGCAGGGACTGGAGTGGTAGGAGCAGGCTCCTCATGTGGTAGGTCCTCCCTGTCTGCAGCTAGCAGTGGTGTTGTCTGCCCAGATGTAAAGGGATCACAGACAGGGGCTGATGGTAGAGGAAATGTCCTGCATACATAGTGGTAAATGTCAAATTGCACTCCAGTCAGGGAGCTAATTTTTTCATGGTGGGTCTGTAGTTTCAAGATGTACTCCATCTGCACCTCCTTGATTTTTCAGAGCTTGCTTATAACATTCCATTATGTCTTGCGACTGTTGGACTGATCCCAAGACTTGATCAGTGGTAGTCTGGCCAGCAAAAACCCAAATGATATTCCTTGGCTGGCCCACAAATTCCTTTCCACAAGCCCTACGCCCACTAGCCTGTGCTCTTGTGGGAGTGTGCCACAACTCACTGGGTCCTGGTGGAACTGGAGGCTCTGCTGTTGGTGTCTCAACAGGAGCCATGACTGGGGGCACAGGATTGGTGTGGAATTCCTCGGTGCACAGGAAGTTGAGGTGTCCTCACATTGAAATGTTGCAGCTGTGGTGGGAAGCACAGGTGTGGGATAAGTTTGACTTACTTGGGTGGTCTGGAGAGACAGACCAAATGGACCAGCTGGCCCGTGGTCATCCTCACTTTCAGCTTTGGAGTCCTCACTGAAGGTTTGCTCCAAGGCTGGAGTGGAGGGTCTTGGCTGGCATACTGGGCCAGGTGTTTGTACCTATGAAGGTTACAGAGGATATGTAATTAAATTATAGTTTGTGCATTTCATGTGTCTTTGTCTACAAGAGGGCCAACCTAAAAACTAGAAAGAGAGTGATAGGCTGATAAGGCCTTTGTGTTATTTTCATTATTTTATCTATGCACCCTGATTTACACAGATAACTCCAGTGCAGTTGGAGAGATGTCCTGAAATGCCAACATATTATTTCAGATTTCTAGGTTATATATGACAGACATTGAACCCAACATAGTGGTGAGTAGATTGGAGTACTGGACAATGCCAAGGCCTAGTATGCTGCAAATTACTGGATACAAAGTAGTACATAATACACATGAAACTGTAATTGGACATCACATGGATTGTGATTTTTAACTTGTGTGTGGCTACTATTCCACAACACATTTTTAGATATGGTGGACTCAAAAAACAATGATTAATTAAAGCATTTTTATCAAGTCAATGCAGCCATGAACAGGTGTCAACATGGTTGAGATACACAAGAAGTGATGTTTTAATCCATAGCATGACATGGTGAATGTCAAATGCACTAGTTTTCAAAATGTGTGTACATATGGAAGTAAAGGATGGTGGAACAACATGCACTACTCTTTTTCAGATCCAAAAAGGTAGCATTATGGTAGTTGAAGTCATCTGTTGACACCATAGACAATACTTAAAAAGTAAGTTACACATATCACTTTCAGTGACTATATTGGAGATAAACACATGTTTGCAACTTGTAAACATACATTGATAAGATGTAACTAAGAGAAAGTACAACTTACAAACACCATATCATAAAAGGTATGTAGCTTTGGATCTATGTTTAAAAGCACAACATACATTGATAGACAAAAATGGGCAGAGTCCATGCAAGGAATGTTCCACATGGAACTGCACACAATCTGACTATACATATTGCATTATTTTAGAAGGAGAGCTACAACCATGCTGCTAGTAATTTGTATGGCACAGCATATTTTGGTTAGTCAAAATTAGCTATATCTGTTTTGATAAGGTTTTTGCAGCATTGCAAACATGTAACTTAAGGGCAGGACTCCATTATTGATTAAGAAGATACGTAGGTCTGAATTACCAGTCTGCACTCCGCCAGGGATTCCAGTCAAGCCTTCACAGTGGATGATTTTCAAGACCTTCTCCTCCCAGGGAAACAGTTGTAATGTGGTGCTGGGAGAACCCCCGCCAGTGCTCTGGGGCATCCAGGTGATGATTGGAGGCCAGTGAATGAACTTTCTCCCTTAGGTCATTCCACCACTTCCTAATTTTTTCCAATGTACCCAGGTTGTTAGCTGCAGCATTCACTCTGTTAACTATTCTGGCCCACATTTGCCTTTTCTGAGAAATTGTAGCATTGTGGACTTGTTATCCAAACAATTGTAGCTCTACTGTAATGATTCCATTCACTGTGAAAGACAACTCTACCTCTGAAAAACGAGGATTTCTCCTTACTGCCATAATGAAATAATGGGGAAAAACAAACTAGTGCCCAAAAAGATGAGGGAGAATAAACTAAATGTGGTTTAAAATAATAAAGAGGGAGAGTAACACAGAAAAAAAAACTGTCTCCTGTATGGCACTTCCTGTATCCAAATTGTCTTCTGCAGTGTGATGGTAAAGGATCATAGACTTAAATGTAATGTGTTTTATATTGTGTTTTGCAGGTGTTTACAACTGTCCAATTTACAAAAGGTGTGGGATACTAGCATCCTACCAATGGCCACAGCCATACTTTTATACTGACCAGGTCCCCCAACTGACTCCCCCATCATAGACCTGCCGCTGACACACCACCAGTACAACTGTGTGATCTAAATAGGCTTGGTGGGATCTTGCTGTCAAGATGGTGATAGAGTGCTAATTGTTGTCACTGGAATCCACTGTGTCAGTTGCAGGATGCAGCTGGTCCAACAGAGTACAATCCGTTCTGGTGGTCTTCGGCTTACCTGCAATACATCTAAATGTGGTAGGCAGGAGACTGCCAAAATCACATTCTTTTCAGGCTCGCCGCCGCTGCTGCTTGGCGGTACTACTGCCAAGATCTAAATCGAGCCTAAAGTTTTTTGAACACTTCTGTCATTGAACTTTAGTTGGGCTAGATTGGGTGATATTTGCGCTACGTTTGGGCTCTTTTTTTCTCCAGCGAGCATCTTGGGAGACTTCTTTGTTATGAAGCTCCCTAATCTCCTCATTTACTGCAGTACCCTCAGCAGAAAATGTTTTCATCAAGATAGTGGTGTGATGTCCCACACTTTTGGCATTAATTAAGACTGTTAGCACTGTAGTTGCGCATTAGAACACTGTAGTAAACTGCTGATAACCAGGACGTTAACTGACAGTCTGATGTTGGTGTTGAAAGTGCATGTTTCAGTCTACATGTGAGAATGTTTAAATGAAATAGAAGGGGAAGATATTTGACAACTCACTTAAAACATGTGTTGAAGTAAGCCTCAGCAAGGCCTACTAGTGCAAGGGGTTCCCTCTTATCTGGACAAAGTCCTCAGGCAATATAGGAAGAAGTTGGCACAGAAAATGAAATAAAAGACAAAGTTTATTAAACCTCATGAGGTGGTAACACAGTTCAAACAGCACCCTTCGGTAATGTTTGAAGTAGCACACTGAACTAAGAGAGCATGGTTCTTTTATACCCACGCAGGGGCTAAAAGAAGGTGGTACAATTATAGAAGCAAGACTTATATACATATAAGGTCATATGGAAATGCACAGTCGACAGGTAGGAGGGGCTAACAGTTTTCAAGGACTAGTAGACACATTACTGTCGGTTACTAATTACTAACAGCTGCAGACCTTACTTGGCATGTGCAAAGTGGGAGATGCTAAATATAACTTGTCACTAGACAGATTTTCAAGAGTAGTTAACAGGAAGGTAGGACAGAGCACATGGCAAGCACATGGCAGCATGTGGCAGAGATAATGGCGGCCATGAATAAAAAATGGATTCCGCGAAATGTTCACAATAGTTGCTAAATACAAGATGTCTTCTGCTAATGCTTAATCTAATCGCTACTAAATTACAACACATGTTCTAATTTTTCTTTTTATGGCACTAACCAAAATTTCTATGGCAAAATGACCCCCTCATTGTGTTCCTTTGTAAATTAAGGTGGTCATTATGACCCTGGCAGTATTACAACCTCAGGGCCAAAACGACGGGAGCACCGCCAACAGGCTGGCAGTGCCTTTCCGGCGTATTATGACCGCGGCGGTAGCACCGCAGTCGAACCACCGGGGCCGGCGGTTTACCGCCACAATAGCCCCGGCGGATGTAATCCGCCAGGGCAGCGCTGCTTGCAGCGCTGCCCAGGGGATTACGACTCCCCGACCGCCAGCCTTTTTCTGGCGGTCTGAACCGCCAGGAAAAGGCTGGCGGTACGGGGAGTCGTGGGGCCCCCTGACAGGGCCCCATGCTGCTTTTCACTGTCTGCTGTGCAGACAGTGAAAAGCGCGACGAGTGCAACTGCACCCGTCGCACTGCCGCAACACCGCCGGCTCCATTTGGAGCCGGCTCCCATTTTGCAGCCCACATCCCCGCTGGGCCGGCGGGCGGAAACTTGGTTTCCGCCCGCCGGCCCAGCGGGGATGTCCAAATGGGCACCGCGGGATTGCGGCCGCATTGGCGACCGCACGGCGGTTACAGCTTGGAGGGCGGCGGTAGCCGCCCGCCAATGTTGTGATGAGGCTCTAAATGTTTTAAGTTTTACCAGTTTGAGTGGCTTCTGGTGTGCCACACTTTTGACACAAGTAAGAGTGTTAGTGCTCTAGTTGTTCTTTAGAGCGCTCTAGGGAGCTGCAGTAGAACAAAAGAGGGTCAACTGACAGGCTGCTCCTATTGGAAGTGCATGTCTTACTGAAAATGTCAGACTTCATTCTTATATGGATAAGGAAGATATTGTGAATTTACTGAAGACATGCTCTCATTTTAGCTTCGGGAGCACCTTCCGGAACATCTGTGGGAAAATCATGAGAAAACAGTTTTTTCTCAAACATGACTCATGAAATCCCAGGTGAAGGCTTTTTCATAGGGGAAAATCACCTTGGTAACAAATGATTTATATTGTAACTAAAATCTGTTATCACTCTTTATACTTTCTCCTTATTGTGACCCTCAAAACCTGCCAGTCACTACAATGCATTTCAATGGGGTGCTATCATTTATATTGGTCCCAGGATCGCTGGCATCACTTTCTGGTTGAAGTGCTGACAGCCAATCAGATTTCATCAAGAGATCTGTGCTTAGTCTCCACCCAGGTATACAAATTTATTTTTTCTTTAATATCTAAAAAATTGTGGACCCATTGAAACCAAATAACAAAAAGCATGCTTGCTTGACCAAGGGCAACCTTTCTGGTAAAATTTGGTGTAAATCCATTCAATGGTTCGGGCTGCAGGCAACTCTAAACTCTCTATGGGAATTAACCTGGCAAACACACTTTTTTTAACTCCCCTCTTTGTCTCGGCCAACACCCAGCTTTGTGTGCACCTACTTACCTCCTTCTTACTGCTTTCTCCTTGTGCTCGGCTCCATTTTGTGCATACCTGTGGTCCTCCTTTGCCTCCTTTTAACTGATTTCTCCTTGCTCTAAGCCTGGTTTGTGTGTTCATGTTTGCCCTCCTTTCCCTCCTTGTCACTGCTTTCTCCATGTCTCATCCTGGTTTTGTGTGGGCCTGTTGTTCACCTCTCCCTCCTTCTCACTGTTTTGTCCATACCCTCGGCCAGGTTCTGTGCATGCTTACTGCCTTCCTGTCTCCTTTGCACCACTTTCTGTTTGCCCTTAGCTCAATTTTATGGCATGCCCACTGTCCTCCTCTCCCTCCTTCTCACTGCTTTCCCCTTGTGCTTAGCCTGATTTTGTGCATGCCTACTGCCTGCCTCTCATTCCTTCTCACTGCTTTCTCCTTGTGCTAAGCTTGGTTTTGTGGCATGCCTGCCTCTCCCTCTTTCTCACTGCTTTATACTTGCACTCAACTCAGTTTTATGCCTGCCTGCTGCCTGCCTTTCCCTCCTTCTCACTTCTTTATCCTTGTGCTCAGCCCGGTTTCGTTCATGCCTGCTGCCCCCTCCCTCCTTCTCACTGCTTTCTCCTTGCACTCAGCACAGATTTGTGAATGACTGCAGCCTGCCTCTCCCTCCTTCACACTGGTTTGTGCTTGTGCTCAGCCCTGTTTTGTGCGTACCTCTCTCCTTCTAACTTGCACTCAGCATGGTTTTGTGCATGCCTGCTGCCCTCCTTTTCCTCCTTCCCACAGCTTTCTCCTTACTCCAGACAAGTTTTATGTGTGCATGCTGCCCTCATCTCCCACCTGCTCAATGCTTTGTCCTTGCACTCAGCAAGGTTTTGTGTGTGTCTGATGCCTGCCTCTCCCTCCTTCTCACTGCTTTCTGCTTGCACTCAGCACGATTTGTGCACGCCTGCAGAGTGACATCCCTCCTATTCATTGATTTTTCCTTACACTCAGCATGGTTTTTTGTTCACCTACGGCCTTCCTTTCACTACTTCTCACTGCTTTCTCCTTGTGGTCAGCTAGTTTTGTGTGGGCCTGTTGTCTGCTTCTCCCTCTTGCTCACTGCTTTGTCCATGTGCTCAGCCCTGTTGTGTGCATGCCTACTGCCTGCCTCTCTCTGCTTTATCCTTGCTCTCAGCATGGTTTGTGTGTGCCTGCTATCCTCCTTACTCTCCTCACTTCTTGCACTCAGTTCTGTTTTGTTTTGTGTGCTCCTGCTGTCTACCTCTCCCTCCATCTCACTGCTCTCTCCTTCCTCTCAGGCCAGTTTTGTGTGTGCCTGCTGTCCTCCTTATACTGCTTCTCACTGCTTTGTCTTTGTGCTCAGCCTGGTTTTGTTAATCTCTGCCACCCCCACCTTCTCACTGCTTCCTATTTACGCTCAACTCATTTTTCTGCATACCTGCCTGCCTGCCTCTCCTGTCTTCTCACTGCTTTCTGCCTGTGCACAGCTCAGTTCTGTGCATGCCTGCCTCTTCCTCCTCCTTAGTACTTTTTGCTTGCGCTCAGCATGGTTTTGTGTGTGCCTGCTTCCTGCCCCTACCTTCTTCTCACTGCACTTATTTCTCCTTGCTCTCAGACAAGTTTTGTGGAGGTCTGCTGCCAGCCCCTCCTTCCTTCTCACTGCTTTATCCTTGGTATCAGCCCAGTTTGGTGCCTGTTTGCTTCCTGCCTCTCCCTCCTTCTTACTGCTTTCTCCTTGAACTCAGCCCAGTTTTGTGCATGCCTTCCTCTCCATCCTTCTCACTGCTTTCTCCATGCATTGTCCTTGTGCTCAGCCAGGTTTTGTGCATGAATGCTGAGTGCCTCCCGTCTTTCTCAGTACTTTCCGCTTGTGCTTAGCCTGGTTTTGCCAGTGCCTGCTGCCTGACTTTCCCTCCTTGTCACTGCTTTCTCCTTGCTCTCAGCTCGATTTTGTGTGTGCCTGCTGCCTGCCTTTCCCTCCTATTCTTTGATTTTTCCTTGCACTCAACCTGGTTTGTGTGTACCTACTGCCTTCCTTTTGCTCCTTCTAACTGCTTTTTCCCTTTCCCTCACTCTGGTGTGGTGCATGCCTACTGTCCTCCTTTCCCTCCTTCTCACTGCTTTCTTCTTGCTCTCAGCCCGGTCTTGTGTGGGTCTGCTGTCTACCTCTCCCTCCTTCTCACTGCTTTGTCCATGCACTCAGCTCCATTGTGTGCATGCCTACTGCCTCCCTCCTTTTCACTGCTTTATCCTTGCTCTTAGCCCAGTTTTGTGCTTGTCTGCTGTGCTCCTTTCACTGCTTTTCAATGCTTTGTCCTTGTGCTCTGCACTCTCCATGGACAGACAAGTCAGCGCCGTCACCTCCTCCTGCTACAGCACCCTCCGCACCCTCCGCAGGATCTACAAGTGGATCCCGACCGACACCAGGAAGACAGTGACCCACGCCCTCGTCAGCAGCAGATTGGACTACGGCAACGCACTCTATGCAGGAATCCCAGCAAAACACCTCCAACGACTCCAACGCATCCAAAACGCCTCAGCCCGACTCATCACCAACGCACCCCGCCACAGCCACATCACGCCTCACCTCAAAGAGCTCCACTGGCTTCCCGTCGACAAGAGGGTCACCTTCAAGCTCCTCACCCACACACACAAAGCACTCCACAACGCCGGCCCCACCTACCTCAACGACAGACTCAATTTCTACACTCCGACCCGCCAACTGCGATCCGCGAGCCTCGCCCTCGCCACCGTCCCCCGCATCCAACGAACCACCTCCGGCGGCAGATCTTTCTCCTACCTCGCCGCCAAGACCTGGAACACGCTCCCTACCTACCTCCGACAGACTCAAGACCTACTCGCCTTCAGAAGACTCCTCAAGACCTGGCTCTTCGAGCAGTAGCAGTCTCCCCCCCCCTCCCCCTCCTTAGCGCCTTGGAACCCTAACGGGTAAGTAGCGCGCTCTATAAATGTCTGTGATTGATTGATTGATTGTGCTCAGCCTGGTTTTGTCTGTGCCTGCCACTCTCACCTTTTCACTGCTTTCTGCTTGTGCCAGCTCATTTCTGTACATGCATGCCTGCCTGCCTGCCTCTCCCTCTTTCTTTCTGCTTTCTGCTGTGCGCAGCCCAGTTTTGTGCATGCCTGCTGCCTGCCTCTCTTTCCTCCTCACTGCTTTCAGCTTGTTCTCAGTCCAGTTCCGTGTGTGCCTGCTGCCTGCCTCTCCCTCTTATGTCACTGCTCTCTGCATCCACTCAGCCCAGTTTTATGCATGCCTGCTGCTTGCCTCTGCCTCCTTCTCACTGCTTTCTCATTGCTCTCAGCCCAGTTTTGTGCCTGCCTGCTGCCTGCCTCTCCCTCCTTCTCACTGCTTTCTCCATGCGCTCAGCATGGCTTTGTGGCATGCCTGCTGTCTTCCTTTCCCTTCTTCTCACTGTTTTCTATTTGGGCTCAGCCCAGTTTTTTGTGTGCCTTCTGCCTCCCTCTTGCTCGGTCTTACTGCTTTGTCCATGCACTCAGCTCCAATTTTTGCATGGCTACTGCCTCCCTCCTTCTCACTGCCTTATCCTTGCTCTCAGCATGGTTTTGTCTATGCCTGCTGTCCTCCTTACCCTCCTCAGTTCTTTGTTCTTGCACTCAACCCTGTTTCGTGCCTGGTTTTGCCAATGCCTGCTGCCTCACTTTCCATTCTTATCACTGCTTTCTCCTTGCTCTCAGCCTGATTTTGTGTGTTGCTGCAGCCTGCATTTCCCTCCTATTCATTAATTTTTCCTTGCACTCAGCCTGGTTTTGTGTGCACCTACTGCCTTCCTTGCGCTCCTTTTCACTGCTTTCTCCTTGTGCTCAGCCCATTTTGTGCAAGCATGCTGCTTGCCTCTCCCTCCTTTCACTTCTCTCTGCATGCACTCATTCCAGTTTTGTGCATGCCTGCTGCTTGCCTCCCCCTCCTTCTTACTGCTTTCTCCTTACTGTCAGCCCGGTTTTGTGCATGCCTGCCTCACCCTCCTTCTCACTGCTTTCTCCATGCCCTTATCCTGGTTTTGAGGCATGCCTGCTGTCCCCCTTTCCCTCCTTCTCACTGCTTTCTCTTTGCGCTCAGCATGGTTTTGTGCGTACCTTCTGTACTCCTTTCCCTCCTTCTTATTGCTTTGTCCTTGTGTTCAGCCCAGTTTTTTAAATGCCTGCTCCCTGCCCCTTCCTCCTTCTCATTGCTTTTTCCTTGCACTCAGCCCAGTTTCGAGTACACCTGCTACCCTCCTTTCCCTCCTTCTCACTGCTTTCGCCTTGTACTCGGGCCGGTTTTGTGTGTGTCTTCTGTCCTCCTCTCCCTTCTTCTCACTGCTTTCTCCGTACTCTCAGCCCGGTTTTGTGCATGTCTACTGTCCTCCTTAGACCTCCTTTCTCCTTACATTCTGTCCGGTTTTGTGCATGCCTGCTGCCTGCCTGTTCCTCCTTGTCACTGCATTCTGCTTTCACTCTGCCGGATTTTGTGCTTGCCTGCTGTTCTCCTTTCCCTCCCTCTCATTGATTTCTGCTTGCACTCAGACTGTTTTTTTTCATGTCTGCTGCCTGCCTCTCTCACCTTCTCACTACTTTCTCCTTGCTTTCCTTCTGGTTTTCTCTGTGCCTTCTGCTGACCTCTCCCTCCTTCTCACTGCTTCCTGCTTGCTCTCAGTCTAGTTTTGTGCATGCCTACCTCTGCCTCTTTCTCACTGCTTTGTGCGTGCCTGCTATCCTCCTTCCCCTCCTCACTGCTTTATCTTTGCGCTCAGTCCTATTCTGTCCGTGCCTGTTCCTTGTCTCTCCCTCCTTCTCACTGCATTCTTCTTGCTATCAGCCCAGTTTTGTGTGTGTCTACTGTCTTCCTTTCTGTCCTTCTCACTACTTTTGTCTTGCACTTGGCCCAATTTTATTTGTGTCTGCTGTCCTCCTTTTCCTCCTTCTCATTGCTTTCTCCTTGCTCTGAGCCCAGTTTTGTGCATGCCTGCTGTCCTTCTTTTCCTGCTACTCACTGTTTTTCCTTTGCTCTCAGGAGTGGGCCTGTCGCCTGCCTCTCCACCCTTCTCACTGATTTGTGCAAGTGCACAGCCCGGTTGTGTGTATGTCTACTGCCTGCCTCTGTCTCCTTCTCACTGTTTTCTCCTTGCTCTGAGCACAGTTTTGTGCGTGACTGCTACCCTCCTTTCCTTCCTTACTGCTTTGTCCTTGGGGTCAGCCTGGTTCTATCCGTGCCTGCTGCCTGCCTCTCCTTTCTTCTCATTGCTTTCTCCTTGCTCTCTGCCTGGTTTTGCGCATGTTTACTATCCTCTTTTCCCTCCTTCTCCCTGTTTTCTCCTTACGTTCAGTTTGGTTTTGTGCGTGCCTGCTGCCTGCCTCTCCCTCCTTCTCACTGCATTCTGCTTGCACTCAGCCTGATTTTTTGCTTGCCCGCTCTTCTCCTTTCCCTCCCTCTCACTGATTTCTGCTTGCGTCCAGCCCGGTTTTGTGTTGCCTGCTGCCTGCCTCTCCCTCCTTCTCACTACTTTCTCCTTGCTCCCTGTCTGGTTTTCTCTGTGCCTTCTGCTGACCTCTCCCTCCTTCTCACTGCTTCCTGCTTGTGCTCAGTCCAACTTTGTGCGTGCCTGCTGCCTGCCTCTCCCTCCTTCTCACTGCTTTCGCCTTCTACTCAGCCCAGTTTTATGCATGTCTGCTATCCTCTTTTTCCTCCTCACTGTTTTCTCCTTGCTCTCTGCCCAATTTTGTGTGTACTTGCTGCCTGCCTTTGTCTCCGTCTTATTGCCTTTTCCTTGATCTTACCCAGTTTTGTGTGGGCCTGTTGCCTGCCTCTCTACCCTTTCACTGCTTTTGTCCAAGCGCACAACCCGGTTGTGTGCATGCCTACTGCCTGCCTTCTTCTCACTGCTTTCTCCTTGCCCTCAGCACGGTTTTACGCATGCCTGCTATCCTCCTTTCCCTCCTCACTGCTTTGTCCTTCTGCTCAACCCAGTTCTGTCTGTGTCTGATGTCTGCCTCTCCCTCCTTCTCACTGCTTTCTCCATGCTCTCAGTCCAATGTTGTGCATGTCTACTGTCCTCCTTTTCCTCCTTCTCACTGCTTTCTCCTTGCACTCAGTCCAGTTTTGTGTGTGCCTGCTGCCTGCCTCTCCCTCCTTCTGGCTGCATTCTGCTTGTACCCATCCCAATTTTGTGCTTGCCCGCTGTTCTCCTTTCCCTCCCTCTCATTGCCTTCTGCTTGTGCTCAGCCCAGTTTTGGGCATACCTTCTGCCTGCCTCTCTCTCCTTCTCACTACTTCCTGCTTGCACTCAGTCTGGTTAAGTGAGTGGCTGCTGCCTGCCACTCCCTCGTTCTCACTGCTTTCAGCTGGCATTCAGCCCGGTCTTGTGGCGGCTGTGACTGCTAACCTAACCTAACCTAACCTTACCTAACCTAGCCTAACTATAACCTTCCTGTAAGCCTCAATATATATATATATATATATATATGGTTACAGTTAGGTTCTGAATTTACTAGCACAAAAACATAGAAATTCAGCAATTATAGCACTGGTTAACTCAAGTAACTATAACTTGTGCCCTTGTGCCTAGTTAACTATGCCTCGCGCCCGCGCCATACACACTTTTCTCCTCAATAATTTTACTTCAAGTTTTACACTGATATCATCAATTATGTTATCAAAGAGGCCATGAGTGATGTAATATGTGGGGCAATTAACAGTGCATGGCGAGGGCACAGGTTATAGTTACCTTAAGGCACCATGCACACCCATTATCTCTTATGTGCCCTTGTTATGTACTGCTAATTACCGTACATAATACATCAGTCAAGACATCATTGATAGTATACCTGCAACATTTGAAGTAAAATCGGTGGTGGGAGGACATGGCGCGCCGCAGCAGCGCTGCCGCGCACTGAGCGTTGTGTCTTTCCGGGTTAGGGAGGGGGCGGGGTGAGAGTTCCCTCACGCCGAATGTGTCGCCTGCTGCGCGTTGCTGGAGATTTCCCAAGCCGCAGGAGTGGTGAGTCGGCTCAGGGACGTCAGACTGCCTCCCCAGGGGCACTGTGGAGACAAGCAGCCCTGGAGCTGAGGTGCTTGCGGAGGGCCACAGCACAGGCCCCCCTCTGGGAAGAAGCAAGCAGGGGCAGAGCCAGCACAAGCAGCTTCTGGCTCAGTCCCAGTCGCCCCAAGGTTCCTTTAGGAAGCGGCAGGAAAGTGAGGAGGGGGAGTGGAGTGTTGGAGGGGCCTGGAAAGTCTTCAGGGGCCCAACTAGGACGGTCCTTGCTATGGAATATGTGGACAGGGGCTCAACATCAAGGTAGGAAGGTTTTGAACTCGGTCTGTTTGTATGTTGCTGATCCTTTCCCTGACTCAGTATGTTTTATTGAAAACAGAGAGCTTGGGAGCCTGGGGGAGGAAGTTAGAACCACCGGGGGTGGGGGCCTGTCTTTCAAGCAACAGTCTGGATGGCTAGGTGGCAAAAAAAAAAATAATATCAGTGTTGCCCCTAGAATTACTCCCTCTGTGAGATCCTTCTTTAAACTTAAGTCTGGGGTGGATGCTTCTCATTTAGAATCTATCCCTGAAAAGGTTTTCCAAGACATCAAGGAAATGCAGGAACAATCGGATACGAGGTCTCATGAATCAGGGGGCCCCTTTCAAGAAGTTGAGACCCCACGATGCTCTGTTGTTTCCCCTCTCCTCAGGTTACTGGCAGCAAGGATCCCCTCGTCGAAGTAACACAGGGCTTTTTGTAGGGTAGTCTCCCAAGTCAGGCTCCGGTTGATCAGTCAGGCCCCCCCGACAGGCTTCTGGCAAAGAACCTTCAGTTGAAGCGATGATACTTTCTCTCTCGAAGGATATTGAGAATGGGTTTGCCACCTCAGAAAAGAACCAGGCAGAGATTAGAGAGGTCTGTGAGGCCTTGCAAAAAAAGTTGGATCTTCTGTCAGTAAGAACACAGTCCCTGGAAGCTACGTGGTGACTTTGAAAGAGGACACTGAAGTGAACAAAGTTGACATTCAGGCCTTGAGAGTTTTTGAGCAGGCCCTCCAGAATAAATTGGAACAATTAAAAATTAATTCAAGGATGAAATAACTTGAGGGTACTGCATGTTCCTGAAGGGGCAGAAGGAGCTGATTTGAAGTCTTTTCTGGCATCACTTTTGAAGTCAGCACTCTCATTAGAGGAGAGCGAAGAGGAAATTGTGTGGGACATTCAAAGGATTCATAGAGACCCCTTTAGAAAAAATCCAAGCGTCAGCAAACCTCAGAAAATTTTGATTAACTTCTTTACATCCGTTTAAGTGTGAATCGTATAGGCCCATCTCTCTGCTCAACTGTGATTATAAGATATTCGCTAAGATTCTTGCCGATAGACTCAGCAGAGTGATGGGTCAACTAATTAACCCAGACCAAAAAGGTTTTATCAAGGGTAGGTTTCTCTATGAATGAACTTACAATTTAGCGGGGGCAGTTGATATTGCTACATCATTTGGAACTCCTCTGGCTGTGGTTACTTTGGATGCAATGAAGGCCTTTGATAGGGTGAACTGGAGATACTTAATATTTATTCTGAGATCAGCTGGTTTAGGGAGTAACTTTTGTGAAGTTATAGATTTAATATACCGAGATCCCTGTTACCAAGGTAAATGGTAACCTCACCGAGCCCTTGAAGATCACGAGGGGTACTAGGCAGGGATGTCCTCTTTCTCTGTTATTGTTTTATTTGTATATAGAGCCTCTAGCTAGAAAAATAAGAGGAAATTTGGCTATTGCTCCTTTTGAGTGTAATGGTTGGGTGAAAAAGGTGGCTCTATATGCAGATTACCTTTTAATTTACACGGCTGATCTGGTTTCTGCCCTGCCTAGGCTTCTGTTATTGGCTGAAGATTTTGGTAGAGTTTCAGGATTTCGGTTAAACGCAGAAAAGACAGAGGTCATGGCTTGGAATCCATCAGTGGAACAGATACAATTGAAGAAAGTAATCAGATATTTGGGGATTCTATTTACACAGGACATTCAACAGCTTGCATTAACAAATTTTAAAATAGTGATAGAGGAAGCGTGCAGAGCACTGCAGAGATGGATGTATCTGCCCCTGACACTGATAGGGAGGGTTAACCTGGTGAAGATGGTGATTCTGCCTAAACGTAACTTTTCGTTCAGCTCTTTACCTTTGTTAATCCATAAGCAATATTTATTAAAGCTTGAACAGGCAATCACCTCCTTTGTTTGGGAATCAAAGGGATCTAGGATATCTAGGATATCATGGAAAAAACTGAGGAGAAAGAGGGGAAAAGGGGGGGCTATCGCTCCAGGATTTGAATTATTATGCCTGGGCCTTTCAGTTAAATTCAGTAAAAATGTTGTTTTCTGTTCCCGATGCCTCAGCGATCGGTGTAATGTTTAAAGCTATTGTGAGCTCGGTTAGGGGAGCCGTTAAGTGATTTATTTTCAAGTTTGGAGACCCCAATTTTAAAAATAAAATAAAACTTAAAATCCTCTGGGTTCCCGCTACTGTGATGCTATTAATTGTGTTTGACCAATGACTTTGTGTTTCACCACTGCACATATTAGTTGCTCAATCTTCACCAGTAGCACATTATTCTGTATTCAGTTTAGCTGCCCATTGGCTTTAACATGGCATTAGCCATTACATTCTGTATTCAGTTTATCTGCCTATTGGCTTTAACATGGCATTAGACATTACATTTGGTATTTAGGTTAGCTCCCTATTGGCTTTAACGTGGAGTTAGACATTGCAGTTGAGACATTGCAGATGAGCTGTGTTTTTCCACATGGTTGACCAAGCTGTGTTTTTCACACCAAACCCTAGCTGATGAGAGAGCATAGATTTTGTGTTTACCTCTCAATCCAGTCTGGGAACAAGTGAAGTTTGGAGAATTGGCCACTCTCCAGGTTTATTCGGTTCCCACACTGAGTTTGCTTTTAACGGTGGCCCCGGCAGCAGCGAGAGAGGATCTTGACTGCAGGCAGGAATGGACGTCAGTTGCCTGTCTCCCGTTTGGGTGGAAAATCTCTTTCTCGCGGTTGAACTGGAGTCATCAACTTGCAGACTTTAGAAAGACGAAGCGGAGCGATAGGCCCTACGGTGATGCAATTTTGACCTATATGCTTTGCTTTGAAGTTATGCTATAATATAATCACATATATTTGCTGTGCACATTGCAACTGAGAAGTACTTTGATATATTTTGTTTTCATTGCTGCGACTACTTTTAAACGTGTGCTTCCAACCTACTAATCTCGTCTTTCAGGAACCTCGTGGTGAAGTAATAATAACAATAAATGTATTCTTTAAACTAAGAAGTGCATTCCAGAGAAGTTTTGTAAGCTCGGTCATAAGATAAAAGGAGGAAAGCAAAACAACTACAAGTTGGTACTACTTGAGTCTGGCAGCAGGAGTGAGTTATTACAGCCCATATGCTCTAATTTGGGACTCTCCTGGTACTCCTGAATGTTTTAGGGACGTTCTGGCATTACCACAGAAGAAGGCAGGGATAACGTCCTGGGGGGATCTGTTTAGTGATGGAATGTTAATCCTTCTGGAAGACCTTGAGGTGAAGTTGGGGTGCACCTTTTCCATATTGAAGTATGCTCAAGTAAAAGGCTGGTTACGAGTATCACAAGTGGTATGTGGACCTGCCGGCTTTTTGGAAGAACTGGTGTTATCTGAGTCCCCCAATTTTAAGTGGGTTTTAAGGTGGTATTGGGAGATACTAGAAGGTTTAGATGGGGAATTTATACTGCCCACCTCCCTATGGGGGAAGAGTATGCCACAGGGGGAAGTTGTGCAGTGGTGGGTATCCTCGATGTCAACTTTGTTTAGGATTGTTAAGCCGGCATCTCTTTTCGGAGGAACCACCTGTTTACGATACATAGAGCTTATCTTTCCCCAGCGAGACTTTCTAGAATAGACAGTAATAAGGTAACTAAATGTCCTAAATGCAATTAGGACCTCTGACATCGACATCCATATGTTTTATGAGTGCCCAGGGGTGGAGCTCTTTTGGAAAGATCTGGGTAAATATCTCTCTCAGGTATTGAGATGGGAGATTTTGGTAACTCTCCCGCCTTGGTTATTTTTGGCCAGACGCAAGGAGTGGCTGGAGGAAGTCATTACATTAGTAGAACTGACAAGGACCTAATTTTCTACTCTATTTTGGTGGCCAGGAGGGATATTTGTTGTAAATAGATAGCAAATACCCCTCCCTTGCTCAAAGACAAGCTGCAAGCCGTTTTTTGTTTTTCAAAAATTGACTTGGTGGTGGGAGGCTCATATAAGAGGAAAGAGAGAATGGGGGCCCCCCTGATTGATGGGCAGAGAAGCTGAATGTGGTTGTAGTCTTAGCAATTATGTAAATTGGTCTGGTTGGTTGTCCAATGATTATTTCCCCTCCTCCCCAACTCTCGAGGTTTGACCGTCGTGAGTACAGCATTTACCACTGGAAGCCTATATGAGAGAAATTGGGGGCTCCTTGGCAGAATCAACTCTTTTTTGGAAGTGGTGCCAGGCTCAATGATGGGGCTGATATAGGAGTTTCGGTGAGGTGTATGAGGACAAACAAAAAAAAAAACATTTGAAGTAAAATCGTTGTTGAGAAAACGGTGCCTGGCAGGGTTGTGAGTTATAATTACTTGAGATAACTATAACTATAACAGCTGAATTTTTATGGTTTTGTGTGTGTAAATTCTGAACCTTACTATAACGTCCCATTAACTATTTTTTTTATTTTTTTTATTCTAAAGTTAGAATTTTACTCAGAGAGTGTGCTTTTCATTATTTGGTATTTGGTATTCAGCAGTTTTTGAGAATTATCTGTTTAAATAGGTTCTCGGGTGATCATGAAGGGGTTAAACATTTAGATATATCTGGCCTGTTGGTGTCCAGATATTTTCTATTTGGTTCCTTTAAAGTGAAGTAGTCAGTCCTGTTGGTGCAGGCAGTACAGGACTCATGGACATGATCCTTAAACCTGGAAAATGAATAGAAAAAGATATAAGGGGGCAGTGTAGGAACACCCTGACCTCAAGGGGCATGTGGGGAGGTTCCACGGGGACCCATTTGATTGGTTGTCCACAACATGGCAAAATGCTATGGAAGTGATTACAGGGCTCAGGGACATTGTCCCTTGTGAAATACATGCAGTGAAAGTCAGTTCTTGAGGATTACAAAAGTGAGCACATACAAAGGTTCATGACTAGTTTTAGGCACAATTTAATCACTTTTTGGTCGTACCTTGCTGTTTAGGAATTCTGCTGTGTTCTAGTGTTATTTTCCTCTATGAAAACTGATAATTTGCTTTTGAGTATGTGAGCCATAGTTACTTAAGGGCACAAGTTATAGTTAGTTGAGATCTGAGGTAACTATAACTTGTGAATTTCACTGGTGTTGTTAGTTTAAAATGGTATGTTTTAAGTGGCATTTTCACCTAAATATAATGTCCCTTTAAACTTTGGCTTTTTCATGACATTTCTAGTTTTTTTGTACTGTAAGTTAAGATAATATTATAATTTCGAACTATAAAGTTTATTTTGCCTTTGTTGTTTTGAGTGAATGCGTACATTACCCAGCGGCAGTCACCACTGGCTAGTTCTAGTAAGGATTGTGCTTCCATAGGCAATGCAGTTTTTGTGTTGGTAATAACTTTGGCCCCGTTTGACAAATTTCCACAAAACTTTTCAAAAAGTGCTACTACAAAAAGTTTTAAGGTGATCCATCAAGTTGGGGCTAAAAAAAGAGGGGGGTTAAAAACACATTTTCCCCATCTATTCTTCCATGGGAACTTTAGACACCACTACAGCCCAAAAAGGTGAAGGGATCTGAACTAGAATTGACAGAAAGCTAGATCTTGCTCCAGAAAGAGTGTTTGTTACGTACTGTGCTGGACTTCTCACCTCTGGATACCGGGTTGGTGAATATACCTGGTCTTCTACAGGTTCTGGATACTCCCAGATAAGGGTGACCCATTCTAGTAGCCACGGTGCCACTTGACAGGCAACGCCAAAGCAGACCGTACCCTCCAGAAGAAGTCCCAGAGGGAAAAAAACCCAGCACTGGGGAAAAATCTCTAACAGGAACTCCTGAAGAAAAATAAGAAAAAACAGGACTTGACAACAGGAACAAAAATAGGCAAAATTTCCCAAGGCAAAAAGCAGGAACAAAAAACAGGAGCGAAGAGCACAACCAGAAGGAGGTGTTTGCAATGCAAGGTAGAACAAGACTGACTGGCATATACAGAGAAAAAGGGAAGTGACATCACAGGAAAGGGAAAGAACACCATCTTGAATTGGGAAGAGCCAATAGACCAGAATATGAAAATATAAATTAGTATAAAAGAAAACTAGAGCATGCTGGGACACAAAACACGAAGAAGACAAGATGGATACAAGCATGGACAGAGACAGGAAGAAAAAGACCAGAAAAACCCACCACCAACAAAAGAAGAAAAAAGGGGCTAAAGGTAAGTGTAGCGCGACCGGGAGCAAAATATATGCTTCCCAGGACGTGCAACCAAAAAACGCGGGGAACGGCGCTCCGAGTGTCGGCAGCGCGTTCCAGCCGCGAGGACCGAAAGAGACGCCACGTCTAAGCGCGGCGTTACAGTGTTATTAGTTCATTAGTTTTGGAGAAATAAAGGCTAAAATAATTTGTATGTTTCATGCTGTCAAGGATCTGTGGATCAAACACATCTCAAAGTGAGATCTGATTGGGAGCCACCACCTAAACCATGAAGTTGTGGTCACCATTTTAGGACTTGGGATTTAGTCGAAGTCCTTAAAAATGTGAAAAAAGACACATGGGGGCAGAGTAAGAATATCCTAACCTCCTAGGCATAGTGGGAGTGTCCCAGAGGGATCCCGCCTGGGGGCCAAAAACATTTTGTTAAAAACGTTTTACCCCAAATTTGCAGAGAATCTGCAAATCCACAAACAAAACCTTTTTTTTAAAAAAGAAGTGTGGGTCACCTAACTTCTATTTTGCCCCCTCCCGTAGTAGGCCTGGGCCCAGAGGACAGCACTTTTATTTTTTGGGGGAGGGGGTTTGTAACTCCCCTCCTCTGTCCAGTTTTGGCCCCCGGGACCTCATTTCCTGCAGCCCTTCATATTTCCTTAGGGGGGTGGTAGGCATGCAGTCCCCCTTCAAGGGCTGTTATGAGCACCGAGGACCCCATAACAAGGGTCTGAGTTATGTTTTATGGGCAGGGCACACATGGTCCCCTCCATGAGTCACTTGCGGTCCTGGGGACCACATCCCATTGGGCCCAAATTATTTGTTGGGGCGGGTATACAGTTCACCTCACAGGGCTGCATTTGGCCCCTGGAACTCCATCTCCTGGGTTGCACTGTAGTTTTTTAAAGGGAACTAAGGGGAAGGGGCTGTGTGACCCTCTTCCCTGAACCTCTAAAGATCCTGGGGACCCCAGCCCCAGTGCTGCTAAACTAATTTAAAGGGAGTGGGCAAAGTGGCCCCCATCTCCTAGGGCCACTAAACTAATAAAAAGGGAGGGGGGCTGTGCAGCCACCCCTACCTGAGCCATTAATGGCCCAGGGGAGCCCACCTTCAGGTTCGGCTCACATGCTGTGTCCTGGGACACAGTAGTATCCCTACGTGCACTGACGCCCTTGCCACGCACTGCTAATTACCCAACATATTACATCACTCATTCTATGTCATCATTGATTATATATCATAACAATTGCAGTAAAATTATTGATAAGAAAGCTGTGTATTGGGGAAGTGGGAGTTATAGTTACGTCAGGGTTCAAATTATAGTTACTTGAGATAACTCCAACTACATCAGCTGAATATCTATGGCAATATAGTTACAATTAAGACCTAGAAGACCTAGTTATCATTTTAAAAAGGATTTTTGGTATGCTAGTAACTTTAGCACCATTTGACAAATCTTCACTAAACTTTTCAAGAAAACCTTATCCAACTCAGCTTGTTGCTTGAAAATTTTAGGATGGGTTGGCAAACGGCAGATGAGAAAAAAGGAGGATCCTAATTTTCCCATGCAATTTTCATAGGGATTTTTGAGCGGTGCTAAAGCCAGAATGTCTCAATGGAATTACACCAAATGTATCAGAAAGGGTAGATCTTGATCCAGAATGTGTGCTTCTGTGATATGGTGTAAATTTGTTCAGTAGTTTCCAAGAAATTAATGTTTAAAAAATATATAAGTAGGCAATGTAGTTATACTCTCACTTGCTGGACCATATGGGGGGGGGGTCACAGAGGGACCCCTCTCAGGCCAAATAAAACTAAATAAATAAGGAGGTTTCCACAGTCCTGTAATCATTTAATACAACACTCATGACATGTTCTATGACATCATTGATAACAGCACTGATGGCAACTGAAATTACATCATTTTATGTATATGGCGAGGGCTTCCAGGACCACCTCTGCAAGTACCAGCAGTTCAAGCTTACTTTCTCATGCAGCGCAGGAAGACACTTGGCTGATTTGTAGGAGTGGATGGTATCTATTTGGATCAAAGGTTTGACATGGACAGGAAAACATATAATTGCTTCCCGAACATGTGCTACTTGGTGCTGGCTTTCAGAGATGAACGATGCTCAAAAGGCTCAGAGATGTAGGAAGATTTCTTTATGCTAGCAATAAAAGCTGGCAACTAAAAATGTAATATTTCCTTTCTTTTGTTGACATGGTGCCACTGCATGAATTATGGGTTAATCGGGTCCCAGTGCATAATTTATTCATTTGACATATATTTTTTCAATAATATTGTTTGCAGCCTATGAGTTAAAAGCAAATATTGTTATTTTGTAATAAAATGTTCAAGTTTTATAATAAAAATAAGAAGATAATAAAAAGTAAAACAGGTTACAACTACATAGAAATTCCGGTGATTCTGCTTGATATTTCATGTCATTGCTCCGATGTACTTTTAATTCATGCACAGCACCAAAGATATACTGCATGTAACTGTGGTTTCTATTAAGCTGTTCTTAGTGTAAATTAAAATCACTTGATTATGAGCAGTGCATATATTCTAGTTGTTTTAGTTTGTTTTTATTATTTTTGTTATAGCGTTCTCTGTGCACCAAAACAATGCTCAATCTGTTTTTATCAATCCTGACCCAAGACGAACATCATTCAGGACTAGATAAATTAAGTCACATGTGGGGAAGTAGTGGATTGATCTTCTAACAAGTTATGAAGAGGGGTAAGAAGAAAAAGGTGTCTATGCTTTGAGATTCGCCACTCTATGTACATAATATAAAAATAGAGGAAGTTATGGAGAGGGCTTTCTCCGGGCTTGGATCTTTTTTGATATGTGAAAAAGAAATAAATTCAACTTCCAATTAATTAAAAAGTGTGTCTATTATGGTTTTGACCTTGTATGCAGTGTTCTTCTTGGTAATTCTTCACTTATTCTGTTAATTGATCACAAGAATGGAGAAACTGTTTTTTGCTTTAAATGTCTTATACTACTAACAGAGATCAGTGGCTCACGTTCCTAAATTGGAGAATTCTTCCTAAACAATTTTGTCAATGGTGAGTCGATGGGGAGCTCGTGTAAATTAATTTGCTGAATATTCTTTTCTACCACTGCACGTGATGCACTCATTGTATGCATTCAACAGCCAGGTCATCCTTTACTGGTGATGTGGTCAACACATTAGGAAGGAGCCCTGTTATGATAAAAGGAGACAATCAGTTCTTCCCACATGCATGACGGAAAAAAACTAAAGACTATTGGTCATTATCGTGGAAAAGGGGTGTTCCCACATAACATGGTCCAATGAGCAGGGCAACAAAGCAACAACAACGTGCTGAAAAGATAAATGACTTTGGTACCTACCTGAAGGAAAATGTGCAGCAAACATAAAATGCATGTGATACTCCATTCCGCCACCATACACCAGGGTAAAAAAAGGTGTGGAACAGGCCAGTCTGGACACATCGGGCCCTGGGACACGGGAGAAAATGGTCCGTTTTTGACAGAGAGGGCACATATCACATCCAGTTTAAGAGAGGAATGCTCTCTAGAATGTTTACAGAGCACAAAGACAGTATCTGAAGATACAGGAAACAAAATAAACAAGAAAAAGTCACAAGTTCAAGACATGAAAGACTGGAACGTCTAGATAAAGGCATAAAATATTTCATTTAAAAACAGTGAAAGGCAAATATAAGCAGTAATAATCAGACCGGGCATGATTTGTGGTTCAACATCTAAATGTGATTTGTTTTTAAACAATTGTTTTATTCATTCAGAAAGGCTCATTTACATCACAGGGATAAAAAGCAATGTTTTAAAACATGCTTAAATATTGGTATATGACTTGTCAGTGCGAAAAAGTCGTGGGGTGATCTAGGAAATGAAAGGTCAAGGTAAACATGCATAAGGATTTGACACATTGAAGAAAAAGTCCTTTGCATTTTTTAAGGAGCACAGTCAGTCGATATTTTGTTGCAGGTTTTTTTATGATAACATATCTGGATAGGAGAGCAGGCAGCGTCAAACAGAATGCAAGGTTCTCTGAGTAACAGAGTGATCGCTCCCATTTGATTCTTCAGTCTGTGCAGATATTCTTCTGAGCGCACCCTAGTGATAACGATGCCCAAATAAACAACAAGGTGCCATTAAATCAGTGTTCACTATTCCTTTAACGATTGGGGTTTTACTGTTTTCTTAAATTTTCTTCATTTTCAGCTTCACCAATACAATGGAGGATGATGAATGTTTTACCTACTCAAGAGTACAGAGTAACAGGCTTCAAGGTCCACACTCAGATTGAATAGAAATGAATACTTGCTTCACCATATGACAAAGCACAAAAGTAGAGGTGATAGTAGCTGGTACTGATAAAAAGACCACACTCTTTTTCCAGATTTTTACGGTAGTACCATGCATACCGTTCGAGAAGGTATAAAAAGTATCCTCTCAAAAAGTTTCCTTAATTCAAGCAAAGTTGTTGGGCACGTCTTCCTCGGCTGGCATAGAGTTTTGACAAACGTGACCACTATCTACAATGGCACTGGAATATAGATGAAAGTGCTTTAAAGTAAAAAGGCCCTTGGTATCTTGATTTCTCCTAAACACATTCATAGTCTCTTGGTGGTTTCTTGTCAGCATGAGAGACCTGTGCACCATTTTGAGAAATACTTTTTTATAGAAGAGAGAGGTGGCCAAAGTAGTGTCATTTCCAGTGTGACTCACTGACACCAAAGATGGCCTGGCAGCCTCACTATCTTGATGTTTTGGACAGGTGCCCTCAGGTATCAATGCCTGACACAAGTATGTTCTTTTTGAAGAAGAAAAGTGGTAAAAAACATGTAAAAACAGTAGGCATACCCACACAAATTCAGTTATAATGTAATTGAATGGACCGCAGCAGTAATGTAATGGATAGTAGCATTTATAGTGAAGATGTACCCGATACTGTTTGCAAATATAATAAGTTATTTGCCATGACCATTAAAGAAAAATGTGCACAACTAGGCTTCTTCAGTTCTCAATTTTGCAGATTTATTCAAATATCAAAGTTATCATTACAGAAAGCAAATGTTAGTTTCAATCAGGCTATTCACAAAATGTGAAAAATACTAAGTGCCATTAAGAAATGTATTGGCAACAGCATATTAAAAAAGTAATCAATTGATAATAAACCATAAATACAAAAGGACCACATGTGCAAGCAAGAGAAAAATCAAGCAAAGGGCTTTATTATGAGTATGGCGGTCCAGGGACCACTGTACCCAGGGTGATGATCTGACCGCCACCTCCTCGGTCGTCCAACTGCCAGATTATGAAGATGGTAGTGGACCGCTTCAAGATCTCTGCAACTGACAGGATCTTGGATCCTGCAGCGGCAGTAGAAGGGTAATCCAAGATAAATTACAGCAGTGCTGATACCGGCTCCACTGGGATGATCACGACCTGCCTTTCTATCAAGCTTCATATGGCGGGGAACCCACTCTGAAAGGCTCAGTGAAAAGGCAGGGAAGAGGGCCCCATGGCGAACACCTACCTACAAATGATTTTCCATGCTTGAAGTCTCATAGAAGTTAAGTTTCACAATCTTATGTAGCTAATAATTGGACAATCATTCTCATTGATACAATGTGTAGGCTTAGCGTCTGATTTAGATTTTGTAGGCAGGGTACTCCAGAGTACCCCGTCTGCCTCACTCTCAGTACACCCGCCTAGTCGACAGAGCCACTCTTGGCTCAGTAGAAAGAAAACTTGTTCCAACATCCTGATGGAGTAATGGCTGTCGGATGAAGGGCATTACACTGCATGCCTTTTAATGATCCGGTCCGCCATCACCAGGTAAAATCAGGCACTGAAGGCCAGAAAAAAACAATAATGACCCTCACACCCAGGGTGTGGGGGGGGGTTTCATTAGTTCTTTTGTTTAAAGTATGGTTCATAAGAAGCTTTAGCCTACAGAAATCTAAAAGCTGCCTGGTATGCAAGACCTAAAAAGTCTCAGTAAATGCAACATAGCTTCCCCTTTGCACACATGCATCAACTAAACTAAGTTAACTTTTGCATGAAAATGTCTTCCAGCAACAAAGGGCTTCATACGCAGGTAATAAAAGAGGAGCAATCTAGCTGAAGGGAAATCAGTGTACATGACTCTGTGCACTCGTGAACTTCGGAGGCTGAAGGAAGCCTAGTGAACAAGGGGCACACTTCAAGGTCATAAATAAAGCCTGTTGTGAAGGAAGAGAAACATAACTGTTATAACCTGTGAACCTCCAGTACTAAACCATGAGCACCAGTAAATCATTGGACCCTGTACTAAAAGTACAAGTAAGTGTGCAAGTGCACAATGGGGAGTGAAATAGGTGGACTGAGACTGCAGTGGTCACAACAGTCTGCAATTGGAAGCACTGAATAAATCACTTTTGTACCACAGAGTGTATTGTAATGAGAGTAAGTAGGAAGGTTTGCAACATAGGTTGTGAGAGCAAGACATTATGTGGGTATGAAAGGGTAAGTGTGCCACGGAGGATGCAGCGCGTGAAACATTGCCATAATTTACCAGTTAGAAGCAAAGCATATACATCTAGCATCGAAATTGCACAATGAGAAAGCAAAAACGTGGGATTAATCCTGGCTTCTGCACTCAACTAAATAGTGTGATCCTAGTCAATTGTTTTATATTCACGTTCCCTCCTTTTTTATTATCACTTATGAGGATCACGAAATACACAACTTTGGGATGTGTGCTATAAATAAACCTTCTGTGTTTGATTTAATAAACCATAATGTTGCTCCTGTATAATATAATCTCAATCTACCCAAATAGTGCACATAACTGTTTTGCCTCTTAGCTCACTATTGGCATTATTGTCAGGGTGGGATCTGAAAGAATGAAAGTTTCTAAATTAATGTTTGGAAACTCCCACTTTAAAACAAAAATGCTTCTCAATGCACTAATATCATCTGATGTACTAAGGTGAAATGGTCCTGCATGTTCATGATATACACTTTTTGAATTTTAAAGAGACTTTATCATATTTTTACACTTTTGCTGCAAGATGTCTTTAATAAAAAGAGGTGTTTTCTTAATGTAAGCTGTGCTGAGCACCCTAGCTACTTGCTTTCTTTAACTTAAATCATCCCCTAGATAACTACTTGGCTGTTTATTTAACATCTTTTAAATGTTAATGCTGAGTTGAGTCCAGTGCTGCAGTTGACCAGGGGACCGCATGTAAAGATCAGGTGGGCTACATGCAGCCCGAGCTGTACGTGTAGTAGTGTTTGGTCCCTTCTAGAGCACCTGCTTACCTTTCCCCTGTCTACCTACAAATGTCATTCGCCCTATAATGTGTTGGGGGGAGCATTGAGGGAGGCATCCACAAAAAACAAGCAATCCAATCTCTGATAGTCCTGGGATCTGCTATTCTTTGGAAAACATTGTACTTTATACCACCTGTCATAGGTATAGATATAACCGTTCTACTGTTAGAAATGGGGTTTTTGGTTGGCATCAGGTTGCCCTCTGTCCAAGCAAGAACCCTCACTCTAGTCAGGGTAAGTCACACACAATCCAAAATCAGCCTGTGCTCACCCTCCGGTAGCTTGGCACGAGCAGTCAGGCTTAACTTAGAAGGCAATGTGTAAAGCATTTGTGCAATAAATCATACAACACCATAGCATAACACCCCAAAAATACACCACACAGTATTTAGAAAAATATATAATATTTATCTGGGTATCTTCAGGTCAAAATGATCAAAGTTGCAATACGAATTTGTAAAGATATCACTGAAAAGTGATATAAAGTGTCTTAAGTCTTTAGAATATTAACAAAGTCTCTTTCAAACACAAGTACCTGGTTTAGCGTGGAAAAATCTCCTCAGAGGGCCACAAGAGAAGAGGTGCGCGGAAAAAGGGTGTGTGCGTCGATTTCTCCCCAGCACACACGGACTTGCGTCATTATTTTCCACGCGGGGAGGCCGGCGTCGTTTTCCGGCACGCGGACTGTCTCTTTCTGTGGATCGCGGGGATTACCAGATGTCCCGGGTCTGTGCGTGGATTTTCCTGCTTGTTCTCCGGCTGCGCGTCGGTCTGCGGGGCTGCGCGTCGAAATTACGATCTCACGGCAGGCGTTGCGTCGATTTCTCCTCTGGATGTCAATCTGCGGGGCTGCGCGTTGAAATTACGATCTCACGGCAGGCGTCGCGTCGATTTCTCCTCCGGATGTCGATCTGCGGGGCTGCGCGTTGAAATTACGATCTCACGGCAGGCGTCGCGTCGATTTCTCCTCTAGAGGTCAGGCGGCGTTGTCCTTGCGAGGCCGTGCGTCGGATCTTCGATCGTCCCAAGAGCGTCGCGTCGATCAGCGTCGGTGTGCGGCGTTTTTCTCGCCGCGAAACAAGCTGTGCGTCGAAATTTTCGGCGCACGGAGCGTCCGAGTAAAAGAGAGAAGTCTTTTTGGTCCTGAGACTTCAGGGAACAGGAGGCAAGCTCTATCCAAGCCCTTGGAGAGCACTTTCACAGCCAGACAAGAGTTCAGCAAGGCAGCAGGGCAACAGCAAGGCGGCAGTCCTTTGTAGAAAGCAGACAGGTGAGTCCTTTGAGCAGCCAGGCAGTTCCTCTTGGCAGGATGTAGTTTCTGGTTCAGGGTTCTTCTCCAGCAAGTGTCTGATGAGGTAGGGCAGAGGCCCTGTTTTCTACTAAGTTGTGCCTTTGAAGTGGGGGTGACTTCAAAGAGTCTCTAAGAAATGCACCAAGTTCCCTTTCAGCTCAATCCTGTCTGCCAGAGTCCCAGTAGGGGGTGTGGCAGTCCTTTGTGTGAGGGCAGGCCCTCCACCCTCCCAGCCCAGGAAGACCCATTCAAAATGCAGATGTATGCAAGGGAGGCTGAGTACCCTGTGTTTGGGGTGTGTCTGAGTGAATGCACAAGGAGCTGTCAACTAAACCTAGCCAGACGTGGATTGAAGGGCACAACAAGATTTTAGTGCAAAGAAATGCTCACTTTCTAAAAGTGGCATTTCTAGAATAGTAATATTAAATCCGACTTCACCAGTCAGCAGGATTTTGTATTACCATTCTGGCCATACTAAATATGACCTTCCTGCTCCTTTCAGATCAGCAGCTGCCACTTCAACAGTGTATGAGGGCAGCCCCAATGTTAGCCTATGAAAGGAGCAGGCCTCACAGTAGTGTAAAAACGAATTTAGGAGTTTCACACTACCAGGACATATAACTACACAGGTACATGTCCTGCCTTTTACCTACACAGCACCCTGCTCTAGGGGTTACCTAGGGCACACATTAGGAATGACTTATATGTAGTAAAAGGGGAGTTCTAGGCTTGGCAAGTACTTTTAAATGCCAAGTCGAAGTGGCAGTGAAACTGCACACACAGGCCTTGCAATGGCAGGCCTGAGACAGGGTTAAGGGGCTACTGAGGTGGGTGGCACAACCAGTGCTGCAGGCCCACTAGTAGCATTTAATCTACCTGCCCTAGGCACATGTAGTGCACTCTACCAGGGACTTACCAGTAAATTAAATAGTCAATCATGGATAAACCAATCAGTAGTACAATTTACCCAGAGAGCATATGCACTTTAGCACTGGTTAGCAGTGGTAAAGTGCCCAGAGGTCAAAAGCCAACAACAACAGGTCAGAAAAAATAGGAGGAAGGAGGCAAAAAGTTTGGGGATGTCCCTGTCAAAAAGCCAGGTCCAACATGACCCCCTACCAGCCTAAAGCCAAGGGAGAACAATCACTATCCTGATGTACTTCCCTGTTTGAGGCGACAGAACAAGGACCCAGGCCCACAACAGCAGGGGCATGCTCCAGTTCTTCGCCTTCCTGACTCCAATTGGATCACTCTGTCCATACTCTCAGGGCCCACTAAGCCAACCCATGGGGAACCTTTCTCCTTACCTGCGGATCCCATCTGTGCAGCACCTAACCTTACTTTGCTCACAGATGTATCCCAGGAGCAGGATAGTACCACCATGACCAACACAGTGGTGTTGCCCACTCTACCCCTGAGGTGTGACACTTGTCCCCTCCCCAGGGATAACTCTGTCCACCCGGACAGCAAGCCACAGTGATTACTGACAGCTGCCAGGGATGAGAGCCAGGCCCCAGGCCTCTCAAAGCTCTCCAACCACTGTGGCTGTGGAGAGTGGGGGGCGGTAGCCCCAGGTGCTGGGCACCCTTTAACCACTCTCCCTTCCACCAGGTCAGGGATGACAGCCTGAACCTGGTCCTCCCCTCTGGGGCTTTGTACCCTCCCTCCTGGAGCGGTACCCCCAGAGTCCAACATGGTCAGGGTGCTTACAGAAGTCACCCTGTACCATTCCTCCACCAGTGCAGGGCTGTTAACCTGCAACTGGCCCTCCAACCTGGGGCCTGTACCTTCAGGTTGGACTAGGGCCCGGGGTGAGGCTTCCCTCCCCCTGCCCTCCCTTCTGGGGTCCAGCACCCTCCAACTAGGAGTGGCCTCCTCAGAAGACAACATGGTAGGGGCACTGTTATCAGTAGCCCCTCCCTCCAGGTCCGGGGGGACACCCTGAACCTGGTCTTCCAGCCCAGGGTCTGTACCCTCAGACTGGATCACTGCCTGGCAAACCAGGACTTCCTGGGAGGCACACCTACTCCCCACCAGGTCAGAGTTTAACCTCTGCACCTGCCCATTCAACTCAGAGTCACCATCCTGAAGTTGAACAATTGCCTGGCACGCCAGGACTTCCTGGAGGGCACACTGACCCTCCACCAGGTCAGAGTTTAACCTCTGCACCTGACCATTCAACTCAGAGTCACCACCCTGAAGTTGAACAATTGCCTGGCACGCCAGGACTTCCTGGAGGGCACACTGACCCTCCACCAGGTCAGAGTTTAACCTCTGAACTTGGCCATTCAACTCAGAGTCATCACCCTGAAGTTGAACAATTGCCTGGCGCACCAGGACTTTCTGGGAGGCACACCTACCTCCCACCAGGTCAGAGTTTAACCTCTGAGCCTGGTTCCCTGACCCAGGGTCACCACCCTGAGGTTGGGCAATTGCCTGGCACGCCAGGACTTTCTGGGGGGCACACCTACCCCCCACCAGGTCAGAGTTTAACCTCTGAACCTGGTCATCCAACCCAGAGTCAACACCCTGAGGTTGGACAATTGCCTGGCACAGCAGGGCTTCTTGGGAGGCACACCTACCTCCCACCAGGTCAGAGTTTAACCTCTCAACCTGGGTATCCAACCCAGAGTCACCACCCTGAGGTTGAACAATTGCCTGGCACGCCAGGACTTTCTGGGGGGCACACCTACCCCCCACCAGGTCAGAGTTTAACCTCTGAACCCGGTTATCCAACCCAGAGTCAGCACTCTGAGGTTGAACAATTGCCTGGCACGCCAGGACTTTCTGGGGGGCACACCTACCCCCCACCAGGTCAGAGTTTAACCTCTGAACCCGGTTATCCAACCCAGAGTCAGCACTCTGAGGTTGGACCACTGCCTGGTACACCAGGACTTTCTGGGGGGCACGCCTACCCCCCAACAGGTCAGAGCCTATCCCCTGAACCTGGTTAGCCAACCCAGAGTCACCACCCTGAGGTTGAACCATTGCCTGGCAGGCCAGGACTTCCAGGGAGTCACACCTACCTTCCACCAGGTCAGAGTTTAACCTCTGAGCCTGGTTCCCCAACCCAGGGTCACCACCCTGAGGTTGGGCAATTGCCTGGCACGCCAGGACTTTCTGGGGGGCACACCTACCCCCCACCAGGTCAGAGTTTAACCTCTGAACCTGGTCATCCAATCCAGAGTCAACACCCTGAGGTTGGACAATTGCCTGGCTCAGCAGGACTTCTTGGGAGGCACATCTACCTCCCACCAGGTCAGAGTTTAACCTCTGAACCTGGGTATCCAACCCAGAGTCACCACCCTGAGGTTGAATCTTTGCCTGGCATGCCAGGACTTCCTGGGGGGCACTCTCACCCCCCACAAGGGACACACCGTCCCCAAGGGCCACACAAGAGTCTGGTTGGCGCAGGTCTCCCGACCTCTGCCCATCTGGCAGAGTCTGGGTTTCCCCCAAACCAGAAACGGTTTCACCTGGGTCATTCCTGGGGGGCTCTGCTCTCAGAGCTGTCCCCTGACTCTCAAGGTCCTCCACTGGGGTCTGCAACCCCCTCTCAACCCTATGTCTGGACTTCTGCACCCCCTCACTAGGAGGGGTACTGCCAGACACCAGAACTGTTGGGATGCTGGCTACAATCACCCCCCCAAGTTCTTCTGACACTGCGGGGCTTCCCTCAAAAGGTGGCCCTACGGTACAGGCTAGGCTTCCCTCCTGGTGTTCCCTCATGGAACCCTCTAGGACCTGGGACCTACCTGGGACACTACAATCCTCTCCCACCACACTCGGTTGGGAACCACCTAGACCACTCCCTTCAGGAGCACCCCCAAATGCCTCTTCAGACTCTCTGGTACTCACCCAGAAGTCTGCCTCCATTGTAAGTTCCCTGGGGTCAGAGAACTCACACTCCACCTGGTGTTGGCGTAGCTCTGGAAAATAAGGACCAGACATATGCTCTCCAGCAATTACATCACTCTGCCCTTCACATGTATTAACCACAGTACCCTTCACCCAACCACCCAGTAACTCAACCTTGGAAAAGCACTCTACTTCGCCCTCCTGAGACTGGTGAGACAGTATCTGTCTGTCCCTGACACTCAACCCAAACTCTTCTGGGATGTCTCTACACTCTATATCCAGGACGTCCACCAGGGGGGAACCCTTTTCTCTGTCACTCTCTGCTAGAGTCAGTAAAGTGTCCCTCCCCCCAGTAGGAATATGACTCCCTGTGCCAGTTCCCCAATCCTTCTCAGGGACCCTGTGCATAACGGGAACTACCTCATACCCTTGAACCGCCTGGGGTGTGTCAACTCCCTTCTTCAAGTTGGGCACCACATCTCTGGGCTTGTGCCCTTCTTCAGCTGTACTGGATGCAAGATTTTTGCTGCCACCCTCTGAACTGGACTCAGCCCTTCCGGCCTCCAGTTTCAGCTCTTTACAGCTCAGCTCTAGAGCTGCCATCTTTTCTTCTTCCAGGGCTAAGAGACTTGCTGCCTCAGCCCTTTCAAGCTGCTCATCTAGCTCTTCTAGACACCGCTCTAGAGCTAGGAGCCATTCATCTCCCACTGGTTCTCTTTCCTCATCTGAGTAGTCTTCCTCCTCATGTGAGCAGTCTTCCTCCTCATGTGAGTAGTCCTCCTCCTCATCTGAGGGGTACTTAGTCATTTGGTTTCTTGCTGCCTCTCTCTCTGCCCATCTTTCCTCCCCCCAGACTATGTAGTGATGGAGCATCTCCGCCTTAGTAGATCTCCTTGCTACAGGAAGGCCCCATTTTCTGCAAAGCTTCCTTAGGTCAGCCTTAGTGAGGTGGTCCGTACGAACAAACAATGAGTAGGTACACAATCCCATTTTGATAAGATCTTATCAGCAAAAACCAAAATCCAAAGTCCAAAATATCAATAGTATATCCAGGAGGACATCAGAGAACTAAGAGCCAAAAAAAAAGATGAAAAATCAAGTTGACCTTCAACTGTGGGTAGGTAGTGAAATACTTAGCTACTGTATGTCACTGCACAAACACAAGTCCTATCCTCACCGCTGATCACCAATGTTAGAAATGGGGTTTTTGGTTGGCATCAGGTTGCCCTCTGTCCAAGCAAGAACCCTCACTCTAGTCAGGGTAAGTCACACACAATCCAAAATCAGCCTGTGCTCACCCTCCGGTAGCTTGGCACGAGCAGTCAGGCTTAACTTAGAAGGCAATGTGTAAAGCATTTGTGCAATAAATCATACAACACCATAGCATAACACCCCAAAAATACACCACACAGTATTTAGAAAAATATATAATATTTATCTGGGTATCTTCAGGTCAAAATGATCAAAGTTGCAATACGAATTTGTAAAGATATCACTGAAAAGTGATATAAAGTGTCTTAAGTCTTTAGAATATTAACAAAGTCTCTTTCAAGCACAAGTACCTGGTTTAGCGTGGAAAAATCTCCTCAGAGGGCCACAAGAGAAGAGGTGCGTGGAAAAAGGGTGTGTGCGTCGATTTCTCCCCAGCACACACGGACTTGCGTCATTATTTTCCACGCGGGGAGGCCGGCGTCGTTTTCCGGCACGCGGACTGTCTCTTTCTGTGGATCGCGGGGATTACCAGATGTCCCGGGTCTGTGCGTGGATTTTCCTGCTTGTTCTCCGGCTGCGCGTCGGTCTGCGGGGCTGCGCGTCGAAATTACGATCTCACGGCAGGCGTCGCGTCGATTTCTCCTCTGGATGTCAATCTGCGGGGCTGCGCGTTGAAATTACGATCTCACGGCAGGCGTCGCGTCGATTTCTCCTCCGGATGTCGATCTGCGGGGCTGCGCGTTGAAATTACGATCTCACGGCAGGCGTCGCGTCGATTTCTCCTCTAGAGGTCGGGCGGCGTTGTCCTTGCGAGGCCGTGCGTCGGATCTTCGATCGTCCCAAGAGCGTCGCGTCGATCAGCGTCGGTGTGCGGCGTTTTTCTCGCCGCGAAACAAGCTGTGCGTCGAAATTTTCGGCGCACGGAGCGTCCGAGTAAAAGAGAGAAGTCTTTTTGGTCCTGAGACTTCAGGGAACAGGAGGCAAGCTCTATCCAAGCCCTTGGAGAGCACTTTCACAGCCAGACAAGAGTTCAGCAAGGCAGCAGGGCAACAGCAAGGCAGCAGTCCTTTGTAGAAAGCAGACAGGTGAGTCCTTTGAGCAGCCAGGCAGTTCTTCTTGGCAGGATGTAGTTTCTGGTTCAGGGTTCTTCTCCAGCAAGTGTCTGATGAGGTAGGGCAGAGGCCCTGTTTTATACTAAGTTGTGCCTTTGAAGTGGGGGTGACTTCAAAGAGTCTCTAAGAAATGCACCAAGTTCCCTTTCAGCTCAATCCTGTCTGCCAGAGTCCCAGTAGGGGGTGTGGCAGTCCTTTGTGTGAGGGCAGGCCCTCCACCCTCCCAGCCCAGGAAGACCCATTCAAAATGCAGATGTATGCAAGGCAGGCTGAGTACCCTGTGTTTGGGGTGTGTCTGAGTGAATGCACAAGGAGCTGTCAACTAAACCTAGCCAGACGTGGATTGAAGGGCACAACAAGATTTTAGTGCAAAGAAATGCTCACTTTCTAAAAGTGGCATTTCTAGAATAGTAATATTAAATCCGACTTCACCAGTCAGCAGGATTTTGTATTACCATTCTGGCCATACTAAATATGACCTTCCTGCTCCTTTCAGATCAGCAGCTGCCACTTCAACAGTGTATGAGGGCAGCCCCAATGTTAGCCTATGAAAGGAGCAGGCCTCACAGTAGTGTAAAAACGAATTTAGGAGTTTCACACTACCAGGACATATAACTACACAGGTACATGTCCTGCCTTTTACCTACACCGCACCCTGCTCTAGGGGTTACCTAGGGCACACATTAGGGATGACTTATATGTAGTAAAAGGGGAGTTCTAGGCTTGGCAAGTACTTTTAAATGCCAAGTCGAAGTGGCAGTGAAACTGCACACACAGGCCTTGCAATGGCAGGCCTGAGACAGGGTTAAGGGGCTACTGAGGTGGGTGGCACAACCAGTGCTGCAGGCCCACTAGTAGCATTTAATCTACCTGCCCTAGGCACATGTAGTGCACTCTACCAGGGACTTACCAGTAAATTAAATAGTCAATCATGGATAAACCAATCAGTAGTACAATTTACCCAGAGAGCATATGCACTTTAGCACTGGTTAGCAGTGGTAAAGTGCCCAGAGGTCAAAAGCCAACAACAACAGGTCAGAAAAAATAGGAGGAAGGAGGCAAAAAGTTTGGGGATGTCCCTGTCAAAAAGCCAGGTCCAACATCTACTAATTCAGGTTTGTGGTTGTCCTATTTGTCGCCACTAATTCCTAAGCACCTACATAATGGGGCACATCCAGTCTGGGACACAGAAATATAAAACAATTAAAAAAGGCAATGCACATAATAGGAAGTTAACCTATCTGATGATGTGATATTTCCTGCTCCAGTATAGACCAAAAAAAGGGTGACCTTTAAAATATCCTCTCTTAAAGAAAGGCAAATACAATCTTGCCATCTTGTGAGGTTATCATTTTCTATGCAGGTCAGGGGAGTGGCTCTGAGATGCACAATGAAATATTGTAAGTCCAGGAGTCTAAAGACAGTTTCTATCTGGCATATCAGCAGGAAGTAGCTGTGCCTCCTCCTGGCAAAACAAAGTTACATTTAGCCCCTCCCTGTTAAATAAAGCTGGATAGTTGATGAGATCATTGATTTCTGCCTTCAGACTGAAACAAACAGAAGTATCCTGGCTTGGTGAAGCATAGAGAAAATGTAACCATTTTGATTTGGGATTCACATTGGAACCCCTAACAAGGTTTTCAAAAGAGAAACTATAGACACCCATAGGCTCAATCTTATGCTATAGTCTGCAATATCTCAGTTTAGAAAAACAACTAGACATATGAATTTATTCTCAATGATTTTTAAAGATCACCTAACATTTATGATAGACAATCTAGCCTCAGTCCATAATAACGTACTCAAACACATTTTTGCTCTTGGTTTGCACAGAAACTCAATCAGTCAATAATGGTAGCTGGCACAACTCACCAATAACATTAACTGTTAACCAATGCGGTCACTCTCTGTAATTTCAAATGGCCGTAACAGATTGGGAAATGAGGCACTCATGGGGGAGAAGAATTGACATTCAACTCTTGCAAACTGTCAACCCCTACAGCTTAGGTAAGGTTGCCCATTTCGTTATGCAAAGTGTGCGGTGTGTCTGTACCTGAGGGAAATGGACACTTTCCAGAGATAGCAATCACATGTAGGATGTGTCCAGGGAAAAGTTATATGTACCGGGCAGTTAAGGCAGTCCAGGGAGAGAAATTCTCAAATGTCCGTACAGATAGTTGTCTTAACAGCAGTATGCTTCTGTCGCAATTTGAAATCATCTATCACAATGCCAATGAGAAACGCATTAACCAGTTTTGCAAGCTGTTCTCCTGTAAATGGCATTGAATGACACATGTGAATCTTTCAATTAACTAATTTTGATATTGTGATATAAAAATTATTATTATTTTTTGTGGTCCCTACTGTCAAACGATTTCTAGGCTCACCTTTGGGCATTGTACCTAACAAGGAACCCAATCATTTCCAATTGATTCACAATTGATCCTCACGTCTGTCCAGTGTGTTATGCTTTCCAAACCACCGCTTGGTTAAGATGAGGGAACTATGGGAAGGGGACTATGTTGGTGAAAGCAGACATTGGATTTGCCTTCTGATACCTTTATGTGCATCCCAACGATCACCATCTTTTGGGATTTCAATATGGGGCTTTTCATTATTATAAGCGAATGCCCAAGAGGTGCACAATTTCTTGTGAATACTTCAAGCTTTCACCTTCTGTACTGTATGTTTTTTTCTGCTATAGCAGGCCTCTATAATGTAATTTATTACCTTGATGATTTTCTTCTAATGGGATCAATGAAGTCACCGAAGTGTGGAGTGGTCTTGGTAGCATTTCACAATGTGTTGCAAGGCCTTGGTTTCTTTTGCTCAAGAAAATACAGAAGGCCCTGACACATGTAATGCATTTCTTGATATTAAAAATATTTCCAGGCCAGCAAGTACAGATTATCTCAGGATAAGAATCAAGAAACAACCTTACTTACACTCCATTGACTTGCTCCTGTCTCACGAAAAAGGTGACACACTGTCAGCTACAAGTACTGGTAGGCCAACAGAATTTTACAGTTGAATCACCCCCATGTGGAGTCCATTTTCTTATTCATTTGCTAGGGCCATGATCAGTTTAACAAAGAGGCACCATCATACGTGACTGTTAGCTGGGGTGAATGAGGATTTGGTAATTTGGTGCAAGTTCCTTCAACAATTAAATGGCTTGATTGTGTCATCTTCCCCTCCTATGACCAGTCAATGTTTAGGGCTAAAGACTGATAAAGCAGAAAGTACTGGATTTGAGGCCATCTTGGGTGAGGAATGGGGCAGATCGGTTAGGCCTAGTTCTTGACACAAGGCGGTCTTGTAAAAAACATTGCTTTCCTTAAAAAGATCCCTATAACAGCAGCTGTGCCACTATGGACAGAACAGTTCAGGGATAAGCATGTGATATTTTGGAGGGCAGCACGTCGGTGGCAGAGGCCATAACTAGAAAGAGTGGTCATGCTAATATGAGTTGAGGTTGATCAACAATGTGGTGCTATATACTTCAAAGACAATATTTTGTTTCAGAACCAGCATAAACCCCAGATACCCAATAATGCTGCTGATGTTTTAGCTCACTCTGAGATGCTTCAGGAACTACCATCCTCAAGCAGCAGAACACAAGACAAAATTTCCAGAGGCTCTATAGAAGACTGGTGTCCTGCCCTACCAAGCTTGTAACAGCATCTGTGGTAAGGCAAACACACACTACTTATGAGAGAGTTTTTCATGCTTATATAGTGTTAAGGCTTGTTGGTTGCATTTTAACTCTCAAAGCATAGCATTTCCTGGAAGTGGAAGTCAAGAAAGGGATAACAGGTTCTCTAATGAGGCCTTGTGTCTGTAATTGGGTGAACTTCGGGCACAAGGCTGTCCCACAGTGTATGCAAGGGTGTAGGTTACAGCTATAGGTTTCTTTTCTAGGTTGTCTGGGGTTTCTGATTGCTTGAGCAGTTTTCTTGTCTGTAGGGCCTTAGTGGCATTGTCTTATCAATATGGTAAGCAGAAGGATACTAGGTGGCCCTAAGATATTAGCAAACTTCACTAAGTTTTGGAAAATTTACATAAAGTCTGCAGTTCACCCTATGAACAAGTCAAATATTTCAGCATTTACCTTAGCTTTTATGGAACATTCAGGGTGAGTGACCTAGTAGGTAAATCAAAGAAAAATCATGAGTGTTGTCTTACAGCTGCAGCATGCGCAGGTAATTAGCAGTAGGATAGAGATCAAACTAGCAGCTCAAAGATGGATCCACTTAAGAGGGGTGCCACCACTGCTCTGCAAGCAGCCCACTCTTCTCTTGGTTGCCCAGTTTTCGGGATCATCACTAGTTTGGGTTGCTTCACACAGTTTATACACCAGAATGGGGAAGCATTTCATTTTATCACTTCTCAGCAATTTTCATCAAAGTGGCTCCCAGCATCGATCCCACAAATGACTTCTTTTCACAATCTTTCACAATCGGCACAGCAATGTCTGAGGTTGGCGTCTAATTCAGCCACAAACAGGTCAAGAGAGTGGGAGATAATCATCTTCATATTATAGTCTGCCCTGAATCATTGTGATTCCTCTATCTTATATTTCATTTTCTTCAATTTCGCACCATAGTATAGTCTTCTTGGCAGGTGCAGCTCCTCCGTTTGGGCGGAGGAGTGTCACCCTCCCGCCAGAAGCAACTGATGCAAATACTTTTACATGGAAAAGATAATAAACTGTGTTTATTATCCTTTCCATGTAAAAGGGACGGGCATTGGGGGTAATGAGCTAAGGGGAGTGCACTTTGCACTCCCCTCAGAGCACATGTGTGTTTGGCCAGCCATCTCAGGCCGAACAAACACACATGCGCACAGGGGTCTCTCCAGCCCAGCAACATGGTTGCTGACCTGGAGAGAGCCTACATAGGCTCACAGTCTGCATTGGAGCGCCTTGGCTGGGTGCTCCCAGCCAATCCTGATGCTCCTCTGAGCAGCGTGGGAGCATGTGCATGCTACAGCGACAGGAGAGGAGCACGGCGCAGGAGCAAAGCAGGTATGTTTTTTTTTATTATTTTGTTTTAATTATTTTTTTTCCAGCACCCTCCACGCACTCCCACCCCGGCAGCCCCCCACTCCCACCCAGCCCCAGTTACGTGAGCCACTCCTCCTTCTTAGATGGCTTGGATAATTTGACATTCTTTTGTTTGATGTGCAGCCTCCTGATTGCAGCATTCCCACACACAGAAAGCAGTAGCATTGAAGACGGTCTTCTTCATGTGACTTGGCATGGGTGGTCTGAGGAAGTCATGCCTGTATGAGACAGTGGAAAAAGCGAGGGATCATGAGGGTCTTCAGACTCCGTACTTACTGGTTCTAGAGCTTTGAGGTAACGGCTTGGTAGAAATGGGCTATAACGGGTTATGAGAATACATTTTAATGGAATTTGCTTGATTGAGGGTGACATCCCCAAGGTATGCTTTGCATAGTCTCGTATGATTCCTAGATTTAATTCTGGTCACAGAATCAGAGCCAGGTTAATTAATATATCAAGCAGGTGCCTTAATGCTGAGATGGCAAAGTTATACATTGCACCTGGCCAGCCATCTGAGACATATCACAAATAAATGGTTTGAGAGGCCGAGAGATGTTCCATCAGGATGGGGTTCATCTTTTTGATCTATGACAAACTATTTTCTTGAATCAATTTGGGATTTTGCAGCAACCTTATTTTTAGGTGGGGACTGCAACGGATTTGTTGGTCCTGATAACCCTTGTGTGGTAAAGCAGGCCAGATAAGCAGTCATTCCAAGTAGAGTCTGACACTAAAGTTGGGATGATCCTGAGCTTGACATTTGACATTTACATTCCATGTGAAGTTTAAACTGCCTTGAGGATGAAGATCAACATTTCGAATGTGACGTAGTCCTTGCTTGGGGCGGGATTGTGACAGATGTCCTGTAAGCATTCATTCCAACGTACCAGATTCAGGTGGGAATCTCCCTCTTTCCACAAGTAAAATATTGGCATGTATGAGTAAGGCAGAGGTCAGAGTTTACAACCTCAGAACGCAGGTGATTTTACCTGCATGAATGGATGAAATAGAAGTGACAACCTCAGTGCTGTGTGAGTTGACATACAACCAACAAGCCTGGTTTCGATGTATTTATGTAATTAGTTCAGGATGCTAGGGATATATTTATGATCCCCTAGCGCCATTCCAACGCCACCTTAGCGTAACTTTTTTATCTAATGTGGCGTTGAAAGGCCAAAAGTGATGTGCCATATTTACAAAGTGGCGCAATGCATGCATTGCGCCTCTTTGTATTCCTTTGTGCTTCATTACCCCTTGCCAGGCATAATGTATGCAAAAGGAGCGTTCCTCGTTAAGGAGGCCAAAAATTGGCACAAGGAAATCTAAGATATTTCCTTGTGTCATTTTTTTGGGCACTTTTAACACCTGCTCAGAGCAGGCGTTAAAAGGAGGCTTCCAGGGGTTGTCTTGGACCTCTGGGTGCTTTGCAGGATTAGCATCAGAATTTTTGATGCTTATCCTGCAAAGCTCCGGACTAGTGTCAAAAATTCTGACGCTAGTCCACTATCTACCACCATGGTGCAGCTTATTTTAAATGGCGTTAGGGGGGCGTTAAGGAGCATAGGAAAAGTGACGCCGCGCTGTGTGCAGTGCCATTTTTCTTAAATGTGCCCCTTAACGTCTACAGCAGTAATATCTGCGGAATTTCAAATTGTATTTAATAAATGTGGATCTTTTAATGCTATGGACAGTCAGAAATGTGCTGGGTTTATTAGTAAACATGATGATTAAGACTCCAATGTTAAATTGTCAGTTTCTGTCATTGACAAGGTTTTATTGGAGTGAGCAGGAGCGAATCTGAGTGCCTCGTTACCCCTTGTTTCTTAGTCACCCTTGACCAAGCATCAGGGTCTGCCTACTAGACAATGAGCAGTTCACGTGATGCTAATGTAGTGGCAGTAGTTGGATAATTGTGTGGTCCACTAAGTTTAAACCCTAAAACGTAAGATATGGAAAGGCCTAACTAGATCAAAAGAGTTGCTTCCATTTTAGTACATGCTACATTTCCTATTAGGAAAGGATATAATTGCCCGAGCAGCAGCAGTGCTCTTTCACCTCTATGCACGATTTGACATTATTCCAACAAAGGCTGAGCTAGTTTTTCAGCTAACCATTTATGTCAGCATTATTTTAAAGGCACCCTCTACCGCTGTGATTGGCTCTCCACTCTCGATGCGTTGATGAGATTGAACCCTGTTCTGGGTGTGAGGCGAGGCACCTGACAAAATGCTGATGAAGCGCAGGCACCTCCCCAATGCATGTACGCACTTTCCTTTGTTCAAGATTTGGGACTGAATGGGATTGAGGGAGGATTTACAACCTGCCGACTGAGTAATAACAGGCTGTAAAGACCTAATGCATGCATTTCCAGCAGGGGTGTTTCACACCATATAAACGCGGAAAAGTGCTGCCGGCATCAGCTAGAGCAGTGCTTTCCAAACTCAATGAACCTCTGTGCTGGGTGGAGTATTTTTTCATTCCAAGAGCAAAGGTAATCGTTTTCATTACGACTATACCTCTCTGTGCCAATGGGTAATGGGGACAGTTAGGAAGGACCCGGCAGTTGTCATAATCTTCAGGTTTAGAACTACAAGGAAAATAGACAACTCATTTTTTCAGCCAACAGTGTCTAAAATGAATGAGTAAATCTGTTGCTTTAGTTGAGAGAGTGAGGCCCATTCTGTGATATGCGTGGTGGGTTCTTACAACAATAAAGTTGGGATGGCCCTGTGGTTGGTATTTGACATTTACATTCCATGTGAAGTTTAAACTGCGTTGAGAGTAAAGGTCAACATTTCGGAATGCAGTGTAGGGCATGAGCCTGTAACTCCTATACTGCCTTTGACTCCCGGAGTACTAAAGTCATTGATACCAATGCACTGCATTTTGATAACCTGGTTACTTCTTGTGTCCACTTGACAGGTCAACAGGGGAAAAGACAGATTGGACTTACACCAGGAGGTGGTAAAAGGTCTAGAACTCAAACTATAAGATATACACAATTATTCCAATCCATAAATACGTTCCATAAATTCAAAGTCTATATTTTTTTAGCTAAACTACTGAAAATGAATACAGAAATGCAGAGCAAAGATAAAATAAGAACGGCACTGGAGAACAGAAGGTCCCAGCGCCCTTCCTGGCCAAGATAATATCACAAGACTATTATTAGAGTATTTACACTAGGTATAAATAACATGAGGCAGATTACAAAGAGGTAGGTGCAAAAAGACGTTGCAAAGTTTTTGAGGTCTGCCTCTAATTTTGCAGTGCAAACTGTATATTAATATCCTGCGTCGCAAAATCTCCAATTTCAGGAGATCACAGAAGTACCTACCTAATTAATATTAATTAGATAGGTTGCTATTTGTGATCCTCTGTGATTGGCTATAAACAAAGGATTGGTGGCAGATCATCATCACTACATTTGCATTAACAAAGGAGAAACGTTTTTTAAAGCCACCCAATATATTTAAAGGAACTGGTGCTAATTTAAAAAAAAAATCCCATTTGAGAAGACATAGACAAGAGCAGTTAGTTGTCAGTTGTCCTCATGACCACTGAGTACACTTCCCAAGGCATCCTGACACAATTCTCAAAGTGGGTCACAAGGGGGCACTTAACGCATCTATTATTCCTTCCTTTGAGGTTATGGTAACCGGTCAATTTTTTCAGTCAGAAACTATGAAACCATTCCTAAATATTAAGGAATGCACCTTTTACCCCCCTTTTTAGTGAGGTTAGTGTGGACTGCGTAATCCATTTAATGAGCTGGAAATGCATTTCTGACCTGCAAAATGGGTTTAGATGATTGTAAAAAAAAGACATTTGCAACCCATGAGATTTTGCACATTGCAGGGTTTGGAAATGCAAAACTGTTTTAAACACCTGAGCCATGGTCTTTATGGGCAGTTGTTTCTTCTTATGAAAGGGTTGGTTCCCTTGGCTGACTTCATGATCTCCTGGGACTTAGGTCTTTCGCTATGGGAAATGTTCACAATATAAATTCAAGTCTAGAGTTACTTGTGTTCCAGTTCAAAGAGGACCTTGCTTGGCAGTATGACCTAGATTGCATATAGCTGGGTCTCATCTACGGTAGCACAGTGTACAAAGAATTGTGGGTTGGAATGCTACCCAAATTATTGCCAGTGGTCAGTCTATTTGCAAGCATTCCTCCCATCACCTTTTGTGTAACAGAGTGCAAAACAGAATGTTATTATACAAGAAGTTTACATTGACGTGTGTCCAATGCCATTGGTTCTAAGAAGATGTTGGTGCAGGCCTAGACAACTCATGGTATTCGAGGCATGATGACTGGCCACAAATAGTTACAAAAGTATAGTTGCCTAAAGACTCAACATCCAAAACGAACACTGAAGCAGGCAGAGTCCATGTCCAGCGTCCAGTCCCTGTTGAATAGAGCCAATGCATGCACTGAGAGTTTGGCTTCCAGTACTGGGGCTTCGGTGGTCATATCCAGGTGGTTGAAAGGCCTGTCCGTAAGCCATGCCCTTTCTACAACCCCCACTGTTACAAATCTGCCTCAAATGCATAAAATCTCCGAAATTCACCAATTATACTTATGAGTGCACACAAAGCACGCAATAACTTTCTGTGTCCCTCATGCTCAAAACACAATATTGTCAACATCACCAAAACTCAAATACAGCTATCATAAGAACGGCACGTGTTTGTGGTGAAGAGAAGATTAATTGCCTGTCATATGTCATTATGGATTTGCCCCCTCCCCCATTGGTTTACAACAATTCCTTGACCATCAACATGATATTGCCTTTCATTAATATCTAAAAATTAATTTAGATAAAATTAAGGTTGTCATTTTCTGTGCCCATTTAAAGAAAATGGAACTCAGTTGGCATCTAACTCAAATAACTCTGGACATAGTCCACAACAACTACAATTTGGGAGTTGCTGTACCAAAATCTGAATCCCTGACCACATATCAAGCATTTACTGATGAAAAGTGTTTCTTATGCAGCAAATTCTCCGTCAGTTTACAAAAAATTATTGGGCAACAGCAGCTCTGTCACATGGTTAGAGTTTGAAATGCTAAGATCCTGTATTTGATCTGTTTGGAATGTAATGCATTACTGTTAACAAACCTTCCTTTCTAACTTAGTTTGAAGGGTTAACAAGCTTAGGACAGAAACCGAGCAACGTAATGCATACAATCTGTAATGTATGATGCCATGCAGAAATGCTTCCTATTTTATTACCTCTATAATTATATAGGATCAAGTAGTATTGATATGCAGAAGTTGATGGTAAATGTAGTACTGAGAGATTTAAATGTTGTATTCTCAATTACCTTGCAGTACAAAATATTATTGTTACTTACAGATTTTAAGTGAGTACAATACTTTACAAATTACAGATTATTTGTCATTGTCTTTAAACCTGAGGTCTCAGTAGGAATGCCAAATACACATTTGCATTTTTTGGAGGTAGGTTCCACTCCCACAGTCACAGATAGCTCAATGAAAGACAACATTTTGAGTCACGCAGGGAGGAAAATTAAGTATGAGAGTAAGCGGTATTTTCGACCAATGAGGTTAGATTGTTAGGTTATAAGAACACAATTAAGGAAGTGTATCACCACTTGGTTATCTAATTGTCAGTTATTGCATGGTAAGTAAACTGCAAGAGAGTTGTCACCAAGCACTGAAGAATGGTGGATGAGACATAGAAACTAGCGCTGAAGAATAGTGAATGCGATGTTGAAACTATATAATAAGGAAGTGATAGAAGTAGGAGATTAAGAATTTAATAGGCAACTTAAAATCAGTTATGTCAAAAGTTTAATTATCAACACAACATCTGATTAATGCAATTTCTTGATATTTTTAAGGACATTGTTAAAGTGAATACTACTACTCTGCCCAAGGATAAGACCATTAGCTAAGTGTGGCACTTGAAGGGCCTATAGAAGGTCACTAGGCAATGGCAGGCCCATTTTATCTCTCTCCCCCATCCCCATATCAGGGTCAGCAAGATAAGAGTCACCCTCTGAAGGGCCCAAAAACAGGTTGGTAGGGGATATGAGTATTATCTAGCCCCTATCCTGTTCTTGGGGACCTTATTAACATTTTAAGTTGAGAGGCACCACTTGCACCTTAATTATTGCACTAGCACTTCAGTACTTTATGCGTCCATTTGACCAGCTAGCTAACCTATGACAGTTTTTAAGATTTGCACACAACACTGTTGATCACGTATCAAATGTCTCAAGTCAGTATGTTTTTAAATTGCTCATTCCGTGGCACCCGCCAGCTAGCAGAACTTAGAGAGATATCGTATCCGCCCAATCATGATAGATGCCTCCAAACCTGGGTCCGCAACTATGGAGGTAATATTCTATAAGGAGCATTGGTCTTTTATCAATCGTCCTGTTTGAAATTGTCAAATGTATGTTTATAAATTGACTTTATTAGCAGCTTGTTTATGTATACTATGTAATAGATTCTGGTTTTAATTGACTAATGAATTAAGCTTTGACTTAAAAAAAATGTGGGTAGAATACTTTATGGGTTATAGATTATTTTTCATCTTCCTAAAACCTGATGTCTCAGTAAGAAAGTCACATTTGCATTTTTTGGAGGTAGGTTCCACTCCCACAGTCAGAGATAGCTCAATGAAAGACAACATTTTGAGTCACGCAGGGAGGAAAATCAAGTATGAGAGTAAGAGGTATTTTCGACCACTGAGGTTAGATTGTTAAGGTATATGAACAAGATTAAGGAAGTGTATCACTATTTGATCATCTAATTGTCAGTTATTCTATGGTGATTACATTGAAAGAGAGTTCTCACCAAGTGCTGAAGAATGGTGGATGAGATGTTGAAACTAGAACTTCAGCATAGTGGATGAGACGTTGAAACTATATAATAAGGAACTGATAGAAGAAGGACATTAAGAGTTTGACAGCCAACTTAAATTCAATTATATTGGAACTTGCTGAGAATAACCCAGAAGCTATATTTATTGTTTCATGCGATCTTTATGAAATCTGTTGACATACTGCGATGACAGCATTTCTGAGTGAATTGTTATCTATATATGGAACTTGTGATACTGTTACAAATATTTTTTACATAAGCATTATTATACTGTATTAATCAGCACTCCACAAAAGATACAATGTTTCACACTTAATGGTAGATGCAATCAAATGTGTCAACTCTTTTTAAATATGTAAATCAACTAAGTAAGAACAACATGTTGGTTGTTGGTTGACTTGGGTGTGAGCCCTGGTCAAGCAGGAGCCACAATACCTTGCAGGGTGAACCACAAAAAGTCACTAAATTAACCAGTGCTTAACCCTGGGTAGATTGGCACAAAAAGCAGTCAGGCATAACCAGAAGGAAATGTATAAACTATTTATGGAACACACAAACACCAATAAAGTGAAACCACAACACAGAAAAAATTCTAAACCAATTTAGAAAAATAGAGTAACTTTATATAAATTATGTGACACCACAATGATAAAAATTAAATTAGTAGAGCTGGAGGTATGAATTTTTAAAGTTTAAGGTTCAAAATAGCATCGAAAAGAGACAAACGCCAAACACTGATATCTGGTCACCTTTAGCATCACAACCAAGTGTCCAGGAGAGTATGGAGACCTCTTGGAGGTTCAGGACTCACTCAGGCTGAATCTACGTGCGGGTTTATGATGGTGGGAGCCCGTTATAACTCTGTGGCTCTGAACAGGAGGCCAGAAGATTAGCCCTTCTAGGAAGTCCTGGGTGCAGGTGAGGATGCAGGGCTCAACATAAGGGCTGGCTTCTGAGCATTCAAGGCAGGCTTCAGGCAACAAAGCCGTCCTTCCAGGTACAGCAGAAGCAGGCCACAGCAGCTGGAACTCCTCTGAGAGTCCTTCCATGGATCCAGTAGTGAAATGAAGTGTTGGTCTGAGAGCATTATGTTTATACCCCAGTGCCCTACTCCTTGAAGGTGTGAGCCATTTTGGGAACGGTTCTTTAAAGTTCTAGGAGTTTCCTGCCTGCCCGCCCTGCCTCTAAGCTGGCTGCTGTGACAATAGAGGGTCAGAAGGCCTATTGTGAGGAGACTGGGCACAGCCTATTCAGGTGCAAATGGGGCTGTGCTCAGCTCTGCCCCCTATTAATGGTCCATTCAGGCTCTGCTATTCTGCTATTCCCACTATTGTGTGACTGCCTAGAAGGAATTCACAAAGTCTGAACTTTCAGTGAAAGCCAGTCATGTGACCTAAGGCAGGCTACAGGCACAGGCTGAGGGCTGAGGGCTAAGGGCAGGAAAATGCCAACTTTCTAAAAGTGACATTTTCAAACTTATAATAATAAATTCGACTTTACCATTAAAGAAGGTTTATCAGTACAATTTCACAGATACCAAACATAACATATCCACTCCTCTAATTTAGAAATGACAGCTTATGAAATGTAATTAGGACTCCCAAATGTTATCCTATGCGAGGGGTAGTCCTCATAGTAGTGAAAAATGAATTTGTGAGTTTTTCACTACCAGGCCGTGCAAAAATTAAATGTACATGTCCCTCCTTTTAAATACATAGCACCTGCCCTTTGGGTTACCTAGGGCCTACCTCAGGGGTGAACTTTATGTATTAAAAGGGGAGTATAAGGCTTGGTCAGGGGTTTTAAATGCCAAGTCGAAAACTTTAGAGGGCTATTTAGGTAGATGGGACAATAAGTGCTGAAGGCCCACTGGTAGGGGGAAAGGCCTAGATGGTGACTGAGTAGGATGCATGGCCTGGTGCTCTGCAGCCCTCGGCCTACTAAACTATCCTGTATCACCACTTCATCTCTCCAAACAATGGGCATATATCGTGCTACAGGGATACTGTAAGTCTGGGTGGCCAACATAAACTCCCAAGTTGTGGCTGCATTTTAACTGCTCACCAGGCCTCATTCATCGTCTGTTCCCGAATTCACTCCAAGAACCCTCCTTCGCATTGCCACACTGGCCGAGTACCCAGAGGACCATGACCGCTCCCACATGGTGGGTGGAGGTACCCCCCCACCCCCGGCAAGACCGACAGAAGGGCTCTGCTCAGCGCCCAACTGGCTTCAACAGTGCAAAGAGGGGAGCAAGACAAGCCACACTCGAAGGCACGGTGTCCTTGCACCCAGACAAAAGCAAAGTTGAAATGCGCCACTGTCCCTGGTCCCTATATCCACTAGACACCCAAATACAATCGAGGAACCTTTCTCCACATTGCTGCACCAACTGAGTACCTGTGGAGCTGTGGCTTCTCCAGCGTGTTGTAAGACGGTGCCCCTCCCCCCAGCAATTCAGACCATGGGACCCTGCCAGACAACCAGCTGGGCTCCATCACATCAGACAGTCCCAAGTGGAAAGCAAACAAGGTGGTGCTTGAAAGTCCAGTGAACTCACACTGCAATCGAAGCAAAGGGAGTATGCTTGACCACTATAATACCTGCATGAGTTTGTCCGCTCCATGCTCCCCCCCTTAGGTGGCCCTCCAAGACCAAGCATGGCAACCGATGGGCGCAACCTGTATGGTGATTGAACATGAATAACCTGTCACTTGGGTGCCAAGAACTGACACATTGTGGGTCTCGTACTGGAGATCCCCACAGGATTTGCATTGCACTGATCAGCTCTATAACATTGCATCACCTACAATCAAAGTAAGTACTCAAACTGCAGTTACAGAAGGGCCCCTTTCACTAAATCATCAGTCGCTGCAGCACTAACTAATCTAGCATGAAATAAACAAGACAGCCCATATTTGCAAGGAATGCCCCATAGTAAAATCTCTGCTTCATATTCACAGACCGGCTCTTTTGTGCTCGTTCCGGTGACAATTGTTGAGACTTTCCAGACAACCAGTACCAAGTAAAACACCTCCTCAATCTGTGGTCTGTGCACATTGACATAATCATCGGTGGCCACACACATCCACTATCCTGGGCCGTAACAAACAAGATACACCCTAGATGTCGGGCTTCTCAGAAACACTCCCAGGCGAAGACCCACATCGACCCACAAGTAATTCTCTAGAATTGACACAAGCTACGCACTTGTGCAGGTTTGGCAAAATACTTGCAGTACTAGATATTAAAAACTCTCTTGAACCAAAGATATATGAACTACAAATTGATGTTGGTCTTATGAGGGAAGGTTAGAAAAAACGGAAAGACCGTCTGTAAATGATGGAATCTACGGTTGCCTATCTGAGGCTCACAGTTCAAGAGACATACTCACAACTCAAGGCCTTGCAAGCAGTGGTGGAAATGAGCAGAAAACTAAGAATGCAGATCACGCAGTAATAAATGACATATTGTAGGGCTACCAGAACACACGTAGGGCAAAAATATGGAACTGTATTTGGAGGAGTGGTTCACAACAATAATTCTACAATGCAAGCAGTCTACTTTCTTCTCGATGGAACGATTGCACAGGGTTCCAGGATGCTCACCTCCTCCAAGAGCCACAATCCACCCTGTTGTCTCACTACTGTTCAATTAAAGGGACAGAGACCACATCCTACAAGTCACATGGGCCCAGGGCCCATGGATGATGGGAAATGCAACAGTCAATATTTTTACAGAATATACTATGGATGTCCAGCGTCAACGCTCATCCTTTTTGCCAGTAAAGAGGTGCCTTTGCGAACACAATTTCCAGACACTTTAAGAATAATGCACAGGGATGCTACTACAATGTGTGCAATACCTACCAAGGCCTATAACCTGCTTGAGCAGAAAGGAATTGCAGTTCTTTCTCCTAAATCCAAGAACTCTCCATCCATCAGGACGGAGCAGAAACACCATGAACCTCGCAAATGACACCAAAGGTTTGGCCCTACAAAAGAACAGTCTGACATTGCAAGAGCACAGGTAGATGCAGAGGTGGAACACAGAGCAATGTTGTTGTCATCTCCGACACACTCAGGCAACATTGACTCCACAACCGGACTTCCACCCCTTCCCCTAGAATTGGCCGACGAACTGCTAGGAGGTGGCCCTAATGTGACCCCTCAATCATCAGACAAGGTGATATAGTGGGGGTAGGGGGATATGGTAATATCTTTTTCTACCTGGCCACCTCACAGTGGGAACTTCGGAAATACAGGTGAGAGGTTAAGCACAGCTGAATAGGCCGAGGGCTGCAGACGCCAGCCCTGGTACAGTAGACTTTTATTTAGAGGCCTACCTGACGATAATTTAATCACACATATTAATCAACCGAACTGCATAGTTGCATTATAGCACTATTGGCTGGATGTCTATTGGTATGCCAGCTTGGGATGGGGGTTTGGGAGTTTGTTGCTTCCCAGTTCTATTTCTTAAGTTTTTGTGTTAACATTAGAATTCTCTCTGAAAAAGAGGGCAAGATGGTGATTATGTAAGGACGGGGTGGACGTGATGGGTGTGCCACTGCTGCTAGACGGTTGTCGGATTTCACATGCTAAATTCTCATTACAAAACTCAACATGGAATCCCAATATTCCATCCTGACATGGAATGTAAGAGCGATGGCTGCTTACAATAAGCAATACCGCATACATCACTACCTGCGCAGATGCAAAGTACATATAGCCCTCTTACAGGAGACGCGCATCACACAGGCTGATCTTGACATCACATGCAGGCGCTGGCAGGGTACGCTGGTGGGAACTACATATGCCAGATATGCCAGAGGCACACCTTTTTGGATAGCTCCTGGTATCCCGATCAAAATCACCAATCCCAAAAGACACACGGAGGGATGTTACACGGCATTGGGATGGGCCCTAGACGGTTTTCCAGTTACATTCATATCACTTTATGACCTGAACACTAATCAAGCTGCTTTCCTACACTTCGTCATACCTGCACTCCACCAATCCCAGAAGCACATTCGATTGCGCTGACACAATACCTTGAGCGCTGGGTTGCACAAAGACAATTATTGGATGCGTGGCATAGTTTTAACTCCTTAGATAGAGAATGCTCCTTTTACTCGGGGCTACACAATCTTCATACTAGGATTTACCTTATTTATTGCAGCCCAAATGTTATTATCTCTGTGCAGGGAGCAGAATATCTGGGACTCACAATGTCCGACCACTGCTCCCTGCAACTTCGACAGACATGGGGTTATAACCACTCAATTATCCCAACTTGGCACCTTCCTGTGGATGCCTTACGGGAGGACAGCTTTCATACTACACTGGGGGATCATATTACAGAGTACTTTAGGGAAAAAGAGGGTGCCGCTTTCGAACCTTATACAGAGTGGGAAGCTTTTAAAGCGATCTTGAGAGGACACTCCAATAAGATAACTTATGGAGCCAAGAAAGCCCTTTGCAGAGAATTACACAATTGTAAGAAGACATACATCAATGCAAATTAATGGTCACACAGGACGACCCAGTCACCCCTGTGCTAGCAGAAAAGCAGTTGACACACACAAATACCACATCCCAACTTTGTTAAAGGAACATCTAGCCAATAAACACATAGAAGGTGACAAAGCAGGCAAAATGCTAGCCTGGCCTCTTAAATCTGATACGTATAGAACTTCTATTACTGCTATTTGTCGGGTGGTGGGCCAAATACTCAATTCACGCAATACACAGAGGGACATAAATGAAACGTTTTGCACGTACTATGCTGACCTATACACAGCAACAACTGGAGATGTAAATTCTCACATTTCCTCGTTCCTCTACACTATACATCTACCACAACTTCAAGCTTCTCAACGGGATGAACTTGAGGCACTTCTTGACCTGTCAGAGTTCACGGTTGCCATTATGCAGATGGCGAAGGGTAAGACCCAAGGGGCAGACGGATGACCAGGAGAGTTTTACTCTGCCTAGAGCTCCACGCTCACTCCTTATCTTACTGAAAACTTACAACTCAGCTTATACGCAGGGCATACTACCGCGATCTTTCCAGGAGGCGGTCCTGACCATAATACTGAAACCAGGCAAAGACCCCCCTACTGAAAGAATAATACCACCCTCTTTCATTGCTTAACTCAGATTACAAGATCCTGGGGAAGGTGTTAGCCAACAGATTGTTTCCCATAGCTCAAACCATAGTACATACAGACCAAAACAGGTTTTTCCCTGGCAGGAATATTTTTCCAGGACTACAAAGATTATTCATGGTTATGGACTGGGCAAAAACCTCCGGTACTCACCCATGGGTCGCTTCACTGGACATAGAGAAAACTTTTGACAACCTTGGGTGGGTGTACCTTGAAACAGTCCTTACCAAAATGGGTATAGGCCCTAACTTTCTAAAATCAGTGGCTCTTCTTTATAATCAACCTCGGGCCAGATTGAAGACAGGTCACCTTATATCCGATGTGAGTGAGAGAAAACCTAGTTACATTCTCCCACTATAACAACAAAACACAATGTAAGAACTAGGCTATAGGACAACTTTTCATATATCTGGATATTTTTTCCAATGTGGAATTTTAGAATACCCATCAGTATTGACCTCTCATGTTATCAGCCGATATGATCATTCCAAGATTTGGAATAGACGTTATAACTGATCCATTCCTGATTGCGTGAGGAACACGTCAGCACTGCCCACTTTCTCCAATAATATTTATATTGGCGATGGAGCCTCTTACATGCACCCTACATTACTGTGCATGTGAATGGGGTATTAGTGTGGACAGCTGCTGGCATATAATATCCATCTATGCCAACAACATCCTGATTTATCTGTGTTATGAGGCTGCGATACTTCCCCAACTTATGAACCTCGTTCAGGGGTTTGGTAAAGCATCAGGTCTTTGAGTGAATTGGGATGAATCACAATTATTTCCCCTGATAGAGCTGAAGGAGACCGAGTGGGAGGCGCTACCAGCCACCTCGCTAGGTTGGTCCCACACATCACTATTAAATATCTAGGGGTGCAAGTATACCATCCAAATAAGGACCTCAAAGAGGGGAAGTTAGGAAAATCTATGCCCAAGGCAAGGTCCTCACTCCAATTTTGGATGTCGTTACCACTCTCTTCAATAGGGAGGGTAGTCATCTCCAAGATGTTGAGACTCCTGAGATTCCTATACTCTTTCTCAGCTATACCATTTTGGTTCCCCACAAGAATCTTCACTGACATGCGCACATTTCAACATTAATGTGGGCTACGTGACGTAGAAGGGTGGCATTATCCGAATTATACGCCCTGGTAGATTGCAGTGGATTGAGGGCTCCGATAACGAATACTACTATGCAGCAGCGCAACTACAAAGGGCCATGTGCTGGATAGCTGTTCAGAATAGAACAGAATTGGAGAGAGTGGTAACAACATAAAAAATTGAAGGGAGGACCTTGGTTCACGGGACTAACATCACCCTGAATACTAAACTGGCTGCTAGGACCAGAGATTCTAAGCTTTAGATTCAAATACATACAATACAATTTCTTACATCATAATTACCTCACTCCAAAGTGACTATCGAAGATGTACCCTGAAACGCCAGACATTTGCCCCCGCTGCCATGCACCCACAGCAAATTTCATGCATATGACATTGGACTGACCACTAATAAAGAGATACTGGAGCGAGGTGACACAATTAATTTTAGATACAGTGGGCACCACGGACCAGACAGATATTGGACACTGCTTTTTAGATCTCACTTCATGCACAGCCGCTCGAAAACCAATCAACAAATATATTGATCTAGCAATGGTATTGGCTAAACAAAGGATTGTCATGTGATGGAAATCCTCAGCATCACCTCCCATTCATACATGGCTCAGGGGCCTGTGCACAAGTATAACATCTGAGCAATATGCCCTACGGTTCCTCAACTCGGGTAACATACCCAGTGTAAACCCCCCCAGACTGACAAAGCTATTTGGAAAAGGTTGAGCCTAAGTTGGACAACAGACCTCCTTGAAGATTATACCAATGCACAAGCATCAGAAGATGTCAATCAGTCAACCTCCTTTTGAATTTATTCATGGTCAACAATACTTTCCACTCCAAGGCTTAACATAAGCAGTCCTGATAACCACAACTCTGTTACACTTACCCCTGTAGACATGCATACTTACTACAAATGTGACCCAATCCCACATTGATAAAGGAGTGCAGTTATCCCCCCAAGAATTGACTTTGACTGGAGCGACACCCAGCCTCTACCTCAATAGTCCATTCATAACAAATGAGAGCGAAAGTAAAGTTAAGATTCGTACAAAAGTTGGTATTGGAATGATATAGTATAGCTCTCAATCGCATGATGCTGCTCAAATAATGTATTAACTTTATAAAGTGTCTGGTGTGCAAAACAAATAGGAGAAAGGGAAGGAAAAAATGCATGTACCTGGACAAGCTCAAGATTGAGAGACTGTGACACTGTACAATTATACAATTAAGGTGTTGTTTCTTTTCAATAAAACCACAATATAGAAATATTTTTAATAAAAGAAAGCCCACTGGTGGCATTTTATTTATAGGCCCTAGGTATATGGTATACTACTCTACAAGGAACTTACAAAAGCCAATTGGGTATCAACCAATTAAACAATTTTAGGGAGAGAGCACAAGCTGTACAGAGTCCTAAGGTCAACAAGTGTAAACATCCAGCAATAATAGGAGTAAGAAGACAAAAGGTTTGGGTGTGACAATTTAGAGAGGGCCATTTCTAACACCATTGGTCTGTGTTCTGCTAATGATCACATACTTCAGATAATTATATTTCTTACTCTGTTCAATGTCAGTCTTCATTTGTTAACATCTGTGAACATTGGTGACATTAGAAATAAGAAAACAATAAATTGCAATTAGAATTTTACCTTGTAGATACTTTCTTGGTGTAAAGAGGTTAACACAAAGATTGACAAAAGTGATTTATCTAAGTAAATTATACAAAGCTTTACAATTTTGGCAACAAACAACCTTATCTTTTTTTCTAATGAGTTGCTCTTAACTGCTGAGACTAAAATAGAGAAGAGGGACATTAGACTGAAATCCATTTTGTTTGACTGGTATTGTCAGATACACAAGGCATATCTGAGATGTGCTTTGTGTCACCTACTGGAAGATCTGACAATACTTGCTTATAGGTTAGAAATGCAAAAATCAAGGCCAGTAATAGAACCCTTGTGCAGCAGGCAAAAAAGAAAGAAAATATATAAATAAGAGCAAAAGAAGCTTTTTTACTTCCAAACAAAACACTTATGTTGGACAATGGGTTATTGGTAAGGGCAGGTAAGTACCTACACATAGCAATAGGCCACTAACCTCCACTTAGGTCCAGTCAGGTCCCAATAAATTAAACACAGCTCAACCCTTGGTAGCTTGGCAGTGAGCGACAAGGCTTAACTTAGGAGACAAAGTGTAAAGCATTCAAATTTCACAAAACAGTAATTAAATAAAACACAGGGAACAGTTTAAAAATCCAAAACCAATTTATAACACTAGGTCCTAATTTTAGCTTTACAATGACACCACAAAGAATATAATTGGATAAAGGAAACTGGAGATATGAATTTTTAAAGAATTAATGCTTTTTAGTGCTTAAAAACGAATAGCGCCAATCTGGTTGCACCACGACCGGGGCAAAGTCACAGTTTAAGGCTGACTGCGATGGAGTCCTGCTCGGCTACAGCCCGTGGGAGGTGTCGGTCAAAAGTTTACCTTGGGACTTGTTGTTTTTCTGGAGATTTTCTTCAGTGGGACCAAGTCGCCAGTCCAATCCTACCTCCTGGAACTCTTCCTCAGATACGCATCACTGGAGCCCTCGGTGGAGATCTTTACATACGGGCTTAGTCATTTTTTTTAGGTGAAAATCCTTCAACAAGGACAAACCTGAATCTTGATCCGACGTGCCTGGAGCCCTCTTCAGATACTCTGCCTGGGAGGTCCCGGTCAACTTCCTACGTTTGGACTTAGTCCCTTTTTCCGAGTTTTTCTTCACCAGTATGAACCTGCAAGTCAGGCCGGGTCGCGGTTGAGGCAAGCCGGCTAGAGCTGCCACAAGGGGTCGGTCCCTTTATGGAGCTTTTTTCCAAAAGTTCTCCAAACTTCTCCAAACTTCTGGATCTTCTCCCAGATGTACTTTTAAGGTTCTTTGGAGGTCCACAGGTCACCCCAAGACTCCAAAAGCTCTGAGATGCTCCTTGAGGGAGAGGACTACAACTCTGAGAATGCACCTGGCACAAACTCCTTTTTGGCCACTGGACAGAGGTCAGCTGGTCAGTTTCTTCAGGAGTTGATGCAGGGGACTCTGGTTAGCAACTTTTCACATGTAGCAAACAGGGAGTCCCTCCTTGAACCAGCTGAAGCCAGGCAAAGTCCTTCTGGTGGTGAAGCCCAATGGTGCAGCTGGTGCAGTCCTCCAGAGTGCAGTGTCCAGGTGCAGGTCAGGAGTCCAGCAGGGCAGTCCTGCTTCTCCTGTAGTTCTTCCTGGTAGGGATCTGGTAGGGAACTGAGAAGTGTGTGCAGCTCTGCCATATTTATCCTCGCTCTTAGGTGAAAAACAGGGGAGTACTGGTTCTCCAATCAGGTGGAGGGTCCTTCCCCCTGTGATGACCCCTTCCTGGGAAAAATGGCAAAAATCAATCCCAGGAAGAAACATTCCTCAAAAATCCATCATGGCTGAAACGTATTTTTGGAGGTTACATCTGGCTGAGCCCACCCACTAATGTGGCTAAAAATCTTAAATACACCCTTCTCCTGCCCTCTCATAATCTAATCAGGGGGCACCTAATTGTCTGGGTTTGCAGGATGTGAGGGAGGTGCTGAGCTACTCCAAATTTCCTTCCCTGGCTTTGAAGACCAGTTTGGCAGCCCCCCACCACCTGCCTCTCAATCTGCTGAGGGAAGATCTCCTCCCACAGGCACATATCTTTGTGTTACGCCCAGGCTACTTCACACCTCATCAAGGCAACCTGGCCAGGCTGCCAGAGGCTGGCCAATCAGAGCAGAGTACTAAAGTTTAAAACTCTTTACCTGAACAAGTTATATTAAATCCAACAATTGTAAGTTGTGGTATCTATTATAACAATTCATTTGATACCAAACTTGATGTATCTGACACGTAAGGGGAATTAAAAAATTAAAATAAAGTCTCCCCATTCTACCCAATGGAGGCTGTTCATTACAGTGAGGGAAAAACAAATTTGGGTGTTTCACCTCACCAGGGCTTATAAAACTATTTTATAAGGTCTCTGCTTATAGTTACATGGCACCCAACCCTAGGGGCAAATAGGGCACACCTTAGGGGTGACTTATATTTAAAAATAAGGAAGTTTATGGTTTTGGAACTACTTTTAATTCTAAAGTCGAATTGGCATGTAACGTTAATTTAAAAGCAGCCAACAAAGCAAACCTGCTTTTAAATTGGCACTGGGCACCTCAGCAGTGCACCTTCGGGTGCACCACCTATGCTGCGGTCCCTAAACCTACATGCCATACCATATACTAGGGACTTATAGGTAGGTTGAATTAGCCAAATATAATAAACCTAATTTGAATACTTATTTCATACAGAGCACAGGCCCTGGGACTGGTTAGCAGAACCCAGGCCACCATCAGTCAGGAAGACACCAGCAAAAAGTAAAAAATGGGGGCAACACGTTTGGGGGCCTCTGCAATCAGCCTAGTTTTCTCACAACTTTTAGTGACAAATGGGAAAAAGTGCAGGGATTAGGCAGGGGTCACCCTAATTTAAATATCTCACAAGAGGTGTAGATCAAACATATGAATAAACTTTACGGTATAGACACAATTGTAATGGAGGTTTCACAATAATCTCTGAGTCAAGGGGTTGGACCACCGGTCAATAAACAAGATATATTAAGAAATATTAAGATTGATTTATACAGTTAAATTAACGGGGGCTTCAGGCTCCACTGGCACCCCATAGCAGTTATGAAGATTGGGCCTAACTTTAGGGTTAATGTTTATTAGGATTATTTAGGACTGTCTCATAAACTTGTCAACTCCAAGATTGTCAGAAAGGGGGCCTTTTTTCCCATGTATAAGAAGGGTGGTAGGAGCAATGCTGGATCCTAGCCATTATAGAATGATAGTCGTTCTGATTGGAAGTGCAATATACATGCCTACTTGATAGAGGAACAGTTAACTACTTGGATAAAATAATTCAATATATTCACAGTATAGGAATCATGATTTAGGAAAGGAGAATCAAAACTGATAATATAAGGGAATCAATTATATTAATGTAATATCTGATTCATTAATCAATCAATCATATCTTTATATGATGTTACGTATAAAATCATGAAAGAGCACAATGCACTACATCATAAAAGGAAAACAAATACAGTAAATGCTTAATACAGATAGGTAAGATTTGCTACTGCATTTTCATCCAAGTGAATCAAGTCTCTATGTAATTAAAAAAAACATCAATAAAGTATGTTTTCACAAGAGGAGAACACCTCCACAGATAAAAGGGTGGCAAGTTCAGTAACTGACATGATAGGCTCTCCTCAATCATCCATGGATTTCCTATTTCTAACTGACATTTTAAGAAAACAACACACACTATAACAGACATCAGGACTGCCTAGCAACTGTAAAAACAGTAAGGCATCTTTTCATCACTGAAAGGCAAGAGGTTTCAAAATATGTTTGAGACAGCACATAAGAAGGTCTGTAGAATTTACTAAAAAAACATAAAAAGGAGCTGGTATTGTTCAGCCAACCCATCATCGGTAAGCTGTTCTCCCAAAGCTTTGTCCCATCAGGGAAACACAGAATATGCCATACTGTGCCTGTCCCTTTCCCAAAGTGAGAGTTCCAGATGTAAATAAAATGTCATCTCTCCTGAATAATTACGATGTAGTACTTACTAAATAGCTCCTCCATTCTTTGGATGATACAAAACTCTGCATAACAAGACTTTACTAGCCTCTTATCTGATTTATTAATGGTGTCCAGGCCGGTAAACATGTGAGGGAGGCCAATATCAGTAAGAGCCTTTCTGACATATTTCAAAGAAGGACTTGTAAGGTCCCTATCTAAGCTAAGACAAGCAAAAATAACCTCCCTATCAAAACTTTGTTCAGAACTAGATCAAAACGTAATCCATAGCAAAAGTGAGGCCAACTTAACTCCGTTGGAAACTGTTAGAAATGGGGTCTTTGGTTGCCAGTCAGGTTACCCCCTGTCTAAGCAATGACCCACACTCTAGTCAGGGTAAAGGAGAATCACCATTAGTTAACACCCGCTCCCCCACTTGGTAGCTTGGCACGAGCAGGTAGGCTTAACTTCAGAAGCAATGTGTAAAGTATTTGTACCAACACACACAGTAACTCAGTGAAAACGCTACCAAATGACACAACACAGGTTTAGACAAATAGATAATATCTATCTAAACAAAACAAATGATAAAAATTCGACATACACAAGTCAAGTTATGAATTTTAAAAGAAAAAGAGACTTAGGCCTTCATTACAACCCTGGTGGTCAGCGGTAATTTGTGGAAAGATACTGCCAACTGGTGGTACCTTTTTCAAATTGTGACATTGGCGGTTTGGCTCAAGCCAAACCGCCAATTCACCACCCTGTCCGCCAGAGTGGTAACGGCCGCTAGGCTGGAGGCTTCGGACTCCAGTCAGACTGCTGTCACAATCCCACCCTCTGGATTATTACCCCGCCTACCGCCATGGTTTTCGTGGCAAGCGTACCGCCACAAAAACCATGGCGGTGGGCACTATCAGTGCCAGAGAATTCATTCCCTGGCACTGATAGGGGTCTCCCCTGCCCCCCACCCCCTCCCCAGAGTCCTCCCCAACCCTCCCACTCCCGATCCCCGCACATTTTCACACCCACGCGCGCACACATACACACTCATACACACACGCATACCAACATCCACCCACGCATGCACACCTATATACCCACACACCGTAACACACATCAACATACATTGTCGCACACATGCATTTACAACACACAACATACACGTACACTCATATTCAGTCATTCACGCACTCATTCAATGTGACTGACACCCGCATGCACGCATACAAAAACAGACACACACCCACCCCACACACACAACACCCCCACACACTCACACACCACCCCCCACCCTCTCTCTCCTGTCGATGAACCCTACTTACCTACTTGCAGGGGGTCCTCCGGCAGGAGATGGGATGCGGCACTGCTGCCAGCAGCAGCGTCCACCAGCAAAACACCGCCGGGCCGTATCATTGCTCATGATACGGTTGGCAGTGTTTTGCTGGCGTGGCCGCCATGACCGTCGACAGTACTCCACCAGCCTTCTGGCCGAAATCCGTCTACAGTCATAATGCGGGTGGGCAGCTGGCAGCCACAACGATGGTATGTTGGCTGCCGTGACGGTAGGCGGTCAATACTACCAATGTTGTAATGAGGGCCTTTAATCCTTCGAAAACAGTGAGAAAGCTGTTAGTGTACAAAAGTATCTGGGTAGTGTCAAAATAAAGCCAAAGAGGTGAGTGTGCATCGAAAAAGGCCAGCGATTCATAGATTTGTCACTCGCAAGCGAGACCGTGTGTCGTTCCTCCTCTGATCAGGTCGGCGTGCGTCGTTTCTTTTCTCCCTCAGGAGAGTGATGCGTCGATCCCAGACGGGCAGGCTTTGCATTGATTTTCCATGCCCAGCAATGTTGCATTTAAATCCGGTAGCACGATGTCAAGAAACTACGCTCCGTTGGGGCTTGCGTTGTTAACACCAACTGCCGCGGGTGTTGCACGTCGTTACTCCAGCCAAGTTGCGTCGGTCTTTCAGCTGCGATGCAGGTGTAGCATCAATTTTAGCCACGAGGCTGGCAGCACATCGTTTATAAGCCATGAGGCAGTGGTGTGTTGAAAGCTCCCCCCCACGGCGGTCTTTGCGTGGTTTTCTGTTCTTTTCCACCAGCTTCACCTTTCAAGGGCCCAGAGACAGGTTAGGGTACCACTTGGCACTTGTCTTTATTGTCCCTGAGCTTTCAACAACAGGAGGCAAGCTCAGTCCAAGCCCTTGGAGATTCTTCACAAGTGGGAAGTCACACAAAAGTCAGTCTTTGTCCTCTCTCAGGCAGAAGCAGCAACTGCAGGCCAACCCAGCAAAGCACAGTCATGGGCAAAGGAGCAGTATTCCTCCTCCAGCTTCTCCGGCTCTCCTCTGTGGCAGAGGTTCCGCAGGGTTCCAGAATTAATCTGATTTTCAGGGGTTTTGGGGGCTCTTCTTATACACCTTTCTGCCGTTGAAGTAGGCCTACTTCAAAGAGAAGACTGTTGTTTTCAAGATCCTGCCTTTCCTGGGCCAGGCCCCAGACACTCACCAGAGGGTTGGAGACTGCATTGTGTTAGGGCAGGCACAGCCTTTCGGGTGTAAGTGACCACTCCTCCCCTCCCATCAGCCCAGATGGCACATCAGTATTTGCAGGCTACACCCCTAGCTCCCTTTGTGTCATGGTCTAGAGGAGAGGTGTAAACAGCACAACTCTCAAACTGACCCAGACAGGGAATCCACAAACAAGCAGAGTCACAGAATGGTTTAAGCAAGAAAAAGCCTACTTTCTAAAAGTGGCATTTTCAAACACACAATCTAAAAACCAACTTCACTAAAATATGTATATTTAAATTGTGAGTTCAGAGACTCCAAACTCCACATGTCTATCTGCCTCCAAAAGGAATATGCTCTTTAATCAAATCTAAAGGCATCCCCTATGTTAACCTATGAAAGAGATAGGCCTTGCAACAAAGAAAAAATTTTTTGGCAGTATTTCACTGTCAGGACATGTAAAACACATAACTACATGTCCCACCCTTCAACATACACTGCACCCTGCACATGGGGCTACCAAGGGCCTACCTTAGGGGCACCTTACATGTATAAAAAGGGAAGGTTAAGGCCTGGCAAGTGGGTACACTTGACAAGTCGAATTGGGAGTTTAAAAACTGCTCTCATTGACCCGGCAGGGGCAGGTATGAGCCATGTTTACAGGGCAACTGATGTGGGTGGCACAACCAGTCCTGCAGTCCCACTAGTAGCATTTGATTTACAGGCCCTGGGCACCAATAGTGCACTTTACTAGGGACTTAACAGTAAATCAAATATGCCAGTCATGGATAAGCCAATGTACACATATAATTTATACAGAAAACATGTACACCTTAGCACAGAGTCCAGCACACAGAAGCAACCTGGGAAGTAGAGGCAAAAAGTTAAGGGAGACCATGTCAATGATGCCAAGTCTAACAGAAACATATAGCAAACTTAACTCTGGGTGCAAAATTAAAAGGGAGATAGTTACGGGAAGATTCAAAAGTCATCTACATATCTGATTTTCGTCCTCCTGAATGGGGGAGGCATAATGGAATCCCCACAACATAGCTCTATACCTAGCTGTAAGGATGCATTTTAGATTATAAATCTTAATATAAGGGAAATAAGGCCACTGCCCTATGAGTAAGATTAAATAGAGATCCTGCCACCCTATTTAATTTCATATGAGCAGCATTTACTTGAGTCTACTAATAGACTGCTGAGTCGAAGATGACATCAAGGTAACTAAAATTATAAACAGAACTAAGAGACTGATCTATGATCCACAAGGACCTCAAATTCCTCCTTCCAGGGGCACACACCATTATGTGGGATTGACCATAATTGGTTGGCAAGTCTAAGCTACCCATGAATGAAAGAAAGGACTCAACCAAAATGTGTAGAGGACTGGGGGTCCATGTTATTAAAACAGCTTCATCAGCATATAATAAAGCCGGGACAAGTATGTTAGGAATTTTTGTTATATCATTGGTAGCTACAGACAAGTAGACAAACAGAGGAGCCAAAATACACCCGGACACACCCCACTAGCAAACGTGAAAATTTCCAGCCATAATGAACCTTGACCCCTAAATTCTCATGCAGAGTGAGCAAGAAATTTACCAGAAAGTCATCAACTCCCAGATCTAACAAAGTTAGTCATAGTTTGGTTCTATACACATGAAATACAGTGGATAAATCCATGAAGGCCAGGAACATGCCTTGCAATGGTATGGGTTCAGGTACTGCTCTGCTGTACAAAGCCCTGGATGAAAACCATACTGACATGGGGACAAAATGTTACTAAGACCAACCGAAGATGATAAGTGACTAAAAATCTTTACTGTTCTATCACTAAGAAAATTGGCTGATATCACTTGGGTTGCCCACAGTCCTCTTTTTTAAGATTGTAACAGTTCTTGAATGTGCCCAAGAGCTCATAACTCTACTGCAGAGAGTTGTTAAACAGATAAGCAAGGAACGTCCCCAAAAGCTCAATGCTACACTTAAGGGGGCCAATGAGTATCCCATCCAGCCTCAGAGCTTCACCACTTGAACTCTGCCTGATAGCTTCTTTCCCTTCTTCAGGGGAAATCTGGAGTGGGTTTCACAAATGAACCTGCAGTAAATCATTGCAGGTCTTTTCCTCAGATGTCTGATTAATAGAGGTGAAATCCACTCTGCACTGGGTATATTACAGACTAGGAGCTGGCTGGGTTAACCATCCCTCTGGCAGAACCTATTAATGATGTACCAGAACTTTTTGCTATTGTTCTGTAAGTCTGCCAATTCCAGATAATCACAATCCTTGTTATTCAAAAACTTTTACCTATTCTTAATGTTTCAATCGTATACCCTCCTAGCCTCTCACACCTCCTCAACATTTCTTGAGCATTCTGAAATGACAGTTAGCTGCAAAGCAAAGCCCATCAAATCATTGTAGGCAATCTTGGGCTGGCAGGATGGGATTCAACAGATAATACATGAACATAAAACTGATAACTAACAAATAAAACTTAGCTGGTATCCTCCGTTAAACTTCCCATAAAAACTGCCAGATTTTTGTTTAGGGAGGAGTCTAAGCGTAGCCTTTGGGTCCTTTAGAGACCAAACCAGCCAGAGCCCATCTCTTCAGTGTTGGTTGGCTTCAGTGTAAACTACAGGTGTTTAGTCCTTACCCAGAGGAAGATCCCCTTCTATACACAGTGGGTTATGGTCCCCCAAATGGGTCTTCAATATTGTATATTTGGAAAACCACTGGAGAAAGTTCTTCGAGGCAAATATATAATCAATAATGGAAGACCGCTTCCCCACCAAATGTAGGAATACTCGAACCATCACCCTAAAAAATGATTTATTAAATCAACAAGATCCTTTAGGGCTTAAAATTTCCTCAGCTCTCTTCCTATAATATCCATGTAGCTTTCCAGAGTATCAGAACCCCTGAAACCCAGCTCCTTTCCACAAAGCAGAAATCTAAATAGCGAAGTAGTAACGTATCCAATTGGTTTAAAACTTGCTATAAAATTAAACAATCATTCAAAAAGGTAAAAAAAGAGTTCGTAAAATTGTTATTATAAAAATGTACTAGCTAAAAATATAAGGAGTCTGCACTATCTTTGATAAGCACTGCCTGATACCCAGGACTGCCTGAGTCAATAGTTATCACTGTCACTCAAAGGTTCAATTTTGCCCATATAGAAAGGCCGCCCCTATCTCTCCCATGTGCAGCAGGTATAGCAGTTCAAGAGTGGCAAGAAAAAAAAACCTAAATGAGATTGGTGAAATAGCACAGGTTTCCTGTAGAACCACAAAATCAAACTTATCAATAAAGTCCAACTAGTCTGGAATTATACTCTTACCTTTAAGCCCAGCCACATTTCAACTGACAGGGAGATAAAATTGCTGGGCCAATAGGATCATTAACCCCTTTTGTGTGAAGATGACTCATTGATGTCTTCCACACTACCTCTGCTATTAGGAGGACCTCAATGGATCTTTCTCCTCGGGGGGGGGTCACAGGAATAGCTTCAGTGCTCCTAACAGGGGCTTCCCCACATGTTAACTTCTATGGAGGCTGATATGGAATCGCATTTGCATCAGCCCCTGCCCCTCCCACTGCCCATCAGTGATTCTAGTGCACTGCATGGTGCACTGACTTCATTGATCCCACCGGACAGCGTGAAGAGGATTAGGCAAGGAAGCAGAAGAGAGGTATTGCTGGAAAGTGGAGAGTTTCCCCTTTCCAGCGATGGCGTTTTCAAATTGATCCCTGCTCGTGCATCCGGGATACACCATCAGCAAGGCACTAGTAGACACCAGGGATTACCTTTGTGAAATTTGGGAGGTCAGCCTCCAGCGAAGGTCGACTCCTGCAGGTGGCATAAAATTATATGTTTATGTTTTCCCTTTCCTGGTGGAGGGGGCAATCGGCCTACAAGAGGGGACGTGATCAGTCCCCCCAGGAACAGGAAAAATTAGAGGCCATTTTCATTTAAAGTTTTATGCTGCCTGGGGCCTTTCCAGCTTTTTCAGGCAGCACAGAAAGATGTAAAGGCATCATTGAGATGGGAAAGCTTTCCTTTTCCAGCAATGCCTTGATGAAACAGATCCCTGCACATGGATTGTGGCTGCAATGCAGTTCATGAGCAGGGATTCCACTAGACACCAGGAATGTCTACTTGTGGAGAGGATCTGCTCTAGGGCATGGTCAGCCTCCCATGTATACATATGTTTTCCTTTACCTGGGGGGTTGTGGCACACTGGCCCTTGAGGAGGAGTTGTTCTTGTACCTACCACACGTGGCTCAGCCCCCATAGGGGTCAATATATTATATTTGGTTGTTTTCTCTTCCGTGTGGGGGTTGATTGTGATACAATTGATCCACCAAGGAAGTGAAAATATAGTAGATTTTTATATGTATATGTGCCCAGAGTTTTTGTCATTCATTTTTTCATACTGTTGCCTTGGAGTTTTCAGATGCCCTCTCCCTGGGGAAGCAATTCAGCAACTGCTTAGTGTGACTTTCACATTTAATGTCCGCTCAATAGAGACTAGATCATGGGAGGTGGCGAGCCAACTTTAGCCAGTGATCAGTTATTCAGCCTTTCATTTTAATATATATCGATGATCACAAGAACTGATGTCAGGAAAATGTGTGTTTTTCAGCAAAGTGTGAGGTTTGTAAAGTGTTATGGGCAAGAAACCCTGGTGAGAGCTTTGCAGGTCACCCCTCACTGGAATCCCCTAGGTGTCTAATTTTCCAAAAGGTACATATTTTCTACTTTTCCCAAGATGCTGGCTGACCATAGGCCCAAAATCTACAGCTACCTCTTTGCAAGACACATGGTCAGTTTCAGTGGAAATAGTGATGTGTCTGTGTTGCATTTTACATTGTTTTCTGTCTGAGGCACTAGGCCTACCCACATAAATGAGGTACCACTTGTACTGGGAACTTGGGGGAATGTGGGGTGGTTAGAAATCTGTGGCTCCCCACACAGAAATGTAAAGGAAATATATGTTTTTAGCCAAAATTTGAGATTTGCAAAGGCTTATGGGTAAGAATCCTGGTGAGAGTCACACAAGTCACCTCACCCTGAAATTCACCTGGATGTTTAGTTTCCTAAAATGTATAGGTTTGTTAGGGCTCCCCAAAGTTCCAGCTGAGTTAGTACCTAACATACACAGCTACCCATGTAAGACAGTGTAGAAGAAAAAATACATTTTGAAAAATGCCACCTAAATCACGTGCCAGTGTGTGTACAAACACTTTCAGAGATGTACAAATAACCACTGCTTCTAAAGTCTATATCTTATGCCAATGTCAGAAATACATTGGTTTCACTGATACACATTTTTCACTCTATCTGTTTCACTAGATGAATTGGTCTATACTCGGTACACATTGAAAAACCATTGTATGGTGCAGCTCAAATGTTGGCTCTGCGTACCTTAGGTTCTTGAACAACCTACAAACCCTATATATCCCCACATGAAGAAGGGCCTAGTGGAGGGAATGGCATATTGCTTTTGTAAATCAGTCATCATGAGAAAAAGTTACAGATGAAAACTCAGTTACAAATGGTAGTTTTTTCCTACTCATTTTCAATATTACTTTATTTCACGTTGGGGCCTGATCACGAGTTTGGCGGTCCTAAGACTGCCAAACTCATGGTGGCGGTCCGACTACTGTAAGCCAGGATCAGTGATGCTGACAGTTTGGCGGTAGTGAAGGTCATGGCCAGCCATGGCGGTGCTGAGTTCTGCACTGCTGTTCTGATCACAACTTTCCTTTCCGCCAGGCTTTACATGGTGGAATCCCCCCCATGAAAATGCTGGTAGAAAGGCAGAGTTGGGGCCACAGGAGGTCCCCTGCACTGCCCACAACAAGGTTGTGGGCTTTGCAGGGGCCCCGCTGTCAGTAACCTTGAAATGCGCACTATCTGCCATGGCAGACAGTGCGCATTCGGAGGGTACTGTGTGCGACGGCATTGGCCTCAGTTCCCTGGTGGAATTGAGGCCAATGCAGCCACATTGTTTCTGCCAGTCTTTCAAAAATGCCAAAACTGTTGTTAAAGAAACAGGTTTTTTAATTGAGCTCTGCATCTTTCTGAAAGCTGTTAGCAGCCATGTTACAATGTGTTCCCTCGCCAGGCATTGCTAATTATCCCACAAATCACAGCACTAAGGGCATCCTTGATAACATAATTGGTAATGTCAATGCAATATTTATTGTACATTTTTTGAAGACAAAAACGTGCATGGTGAGGGTGCAGGTAATAATTATCTTAGGGCACTAGTTATAGTTATTTGAGATAACTATAACTGGTAAATATCTATTGATGGAATTACACTAAATTTAGCAGAAAGGTTGCTCTCGGTGCAGAAAGCACCCTTTTTGTGACTTGCTGTAAATCCGTTCAGTAGTTTTAGGGAAATTAAAGAAAATTGAAATTTGTATATATATATAAGGATGCGAAGGATTCATGACCCCTCCTGATTTTTTGCTGAGATCTGATTGGCTGCCAACACTTCAACATTGAAGTGTTAGCAGCCATGTTGGAACTATAACGTGCGCCCTCGCCAGGCACTGCTAATTATCCCACAAATTACAGCAGTAAGGGCATCTTTGATAACATCATTGGTAATATCAATGTAATATTTACTGTAAAATAATTTTAAGACAAAACTGTGCATGGTGAGGGCGCAAGTTATAATTACCTTAGGGCACTAGTTATAGTTATTTGAGATAACTATAACTGGTAAATATCTATGGTTTAATACTTTTACAAAGTGACACTAACTATAATGTTGCTATAACGTTTGTTTTTTAACTGGATTTCTATGTTTTTTTAATTCTATTTCCTAAATATAACGCCCCTGTAACCTTTGGTTTTCTCAGTAAATAAATATGTGTGGGTATATTTACCACTTAACAAGCAGTTATATGATTCCACAGAAGAAAAATTTATCAGATTGGCTGATGTGTATTCAACAAGGTTTTTGGAAATGTACAAAATGCAAAGCGTGCACCTTTGGGAAGAATATGATGCAGTTTAAAACAATTGACGGTAGAATAATGAAAATTATGGAAAGAATAAACTGTGAAACTCCTTATGTGATCTAAGTATTGGACTGCGTCTGTGGTAAAACAATATGTGGGTAGTACAGTCAGTAAACTAAAACTATGCATATTACAGCACCTCGGGCAATAAACAATCAGGATCCAGCATACTCAATGGCAAAACATATTTGGGAACAACATCAAGGTGAACAAAAGGGATTAAAATATTATGGCATTCAACATATTAAACAGAATGCTAGAGGAGGAGACTGTGAACAAATACGCAGGAGAATGGAATCTAAATGGATTATCCTGATTGGAAGTGAGATGCCCTGTACACGGACGTGGATCTACATAGACATTTATGAAAGACAATTACTTGGAATTAATTGGATGAAATAAATGAATATCAACCAAAAAGTAAAAAAAGGGAATTATAAAAAGGAAATGGAAATTGATCCATAAACATATCATTTGAGAATGGGATGTGATCTTCAAAATATATGATTTAGATATATATTGTATTGAGAAAAAAAGATTTAGACAAATATTTTATAGAAAAAACACTCTTTTTATATGTTCTGGAACTACTGTGAGCAGGTGAAGAGTATATAAGAACGAAAAAACATATATATGGTAGATACAATATATAGGTTGTGAGTATTTAGATGCAGTTAGATTCTTGGTTAGCTAGAGATGCCCATTGAGCCCTTTTAGCTCCTGTGGATGTTGGCAAAACTCTGTGGAATGATGATGTTTGAACTGTAAAAAGGAGGATTTGGTAAATGTGTGTCAATAAGATCGTTTGTTTTGTCATCCTCCAGGTTTAATTAAATTAATTTGTTCCCCAGAAGAGGTACTTTAGTGATATCTGAAATACATATTAAGCCTGCTGATTAAGAGGCAGGAAAATGACAAATTACTGATAAAATAGTTCAAAATGTGATAGGGGAGTTTAGATATTAATCATAATGATTTGTTCACCATGTCTCAGATTATGAAATTATGTAGAAATAGGTACTTTGCCTTTGTGTAGAAAAGATTAAGATTCAAATTAGAGAGAGGGACATGGATAAGAATATTTAAGATCTTTGAATTGTTAAATAATGTTAAATAACAGCACCTTATCATAATCAGTAAAAAGTATAAAATTGTAAGAAGAATGATTAATGCAAGTAAGACAGATAATGAAAGAATTAGCGATCAAAAACGTAAAATGGAGTTTAATTGGTGCATGGTGAGTGGTCACATGATTTAAGTACACTAGCGTTGCACACAACTCTATGGCCAGTCGAAGGCTCAGGACGAAACACATTGCCATTGTTTTTGGAATTAGCACTCAGCACTTTATACTTTATGTTATGAAATAAAGAAAAAATCTTTTGGATTTGGATTGACGGTGCTGGCGTCATTCATGCGGCGAGAATCTGAGGAAGCCTGGTTCCCGTTTGTTACAGATGACTCGTTTGTGAAATATATATATATTTGCATACATACAGATATGCATTTAACCGTAAGTGAAATATACATTTGTTAATCAGGCATAAAGAGTATGTATATATTTTAAGTTAAAATAGTTATTATACATAATTTGTACAAAGAAATAAACATATATACATATATACGTATAATCAAGTTATAAATATATACATACACAAGGACATGCAGTCCATTGTTGTTTGAGTGTGGTGGTTGTGTAGGAAAAGGCCAACTCTTGAGTAGTCTTCTGAAGATAAGATATTTATCAGTGGATCTTATATTTGGTGATAATGAATTCCATAGTTTGGCCACTTGATCAGATAAATATGTACCACCTTTTGTCTTTTTCTCGTACAATGGGGTTTTGAGGCAGGGTGCCAAACTTGAGCAGAGGTTTCTTTGTTGAATGTTTCTGTTGATTTTGTTCCTGATGAAAAGTGGTCCTGTTCCATGTGTTGCTTTGTGGGTGATAAAAAGCAGCTTGAAGGTGGATGTTCTGGCAACTGATAACCAATTTAGGGCCCTCAAGGCAGGGGAGATGTGGGATTGTGGTTTTACATGTAGGAATAGTCTGAAAGCCAAGTTCTGAATGTATTGTAGTTTTGTCCGTGGTAGAGATGAAAAATGGTAGAGGCCATTTGCGTAATCCTGTTTAGACAGTATAAGACAGATAGCAGCCTGGATTTTGTATGGAAATGCAAGGTGGGGGAAGATGAGTTTTCATGGCGATGAAACTTTATCTTGCTAATTTGTTCACTTGGGCATTCATTGTTAACCTGAAGCCCATGGTAATTCCTGGGTTTCTAACTTCCTTAGATACTTTAAGAGATGGTCCTCAATAACCAGCCAAGGTGCAGAGAGGGTCATAATTTTTCCAAACTCCACAAATGAGTATTCTCGTTTTGGAGGCATTTAGTTTGAGATGGCTCCTTGTCATCCACCTATCAATGGCTCTAAGGCAACTGGAGATTTGTAAGTTCCCAATGTCTTTGGGGCATTCTAGTTTAATGAGTATCTGTGTGCCATCTCCATTTTTGTAGCATGTGAGTTGAAATCTACTGATTATTGCCAGTAATGACTTCATGTAGATGTTGAAAAGCATGGGTGACATAATTGAGCCTTAAGGGACCTCTCCTTTTGCGAAATAGGGTTTGAATGAGAACAAGGGGGGATATGGATGGTATTTGTTCTGTTTTGAAGATAGAATGTGATTCAATTGAGAGCAGTCCCCTCTATGTCTGCTTTGCAGAGTCTTTGTATTAGGTTGTCATGGTCAACTGTGGCAAAGGGCATTGAGAGGTCCAAGAGAAGTACTGCAGCAACTCCATTGGTGATCTACTGTGTTTTTAAGATCATCCCAGATGGTGAGGAGGGCAGATTCAGTGTCTCTTCCTAGGTGGAATCCAGTTTGGTAGTCTGAAAATATGAAGTTATCTTCAATGAATTGTGACATCTGGGCGAATGATGCTCTTTCTATCAGTTTGCCCAGGAAAGGTCCATTTGCAATTGGTCTGTAGTTGTTGGGGTCATGAGGGTCCAGGTTTGTTTTCTTTAATAATGGGTGTATCTATGCATTTTTAAGGTCTTTAGGAAAAAATATAATAGAGAAAGAATTGTTGATGATTCTTCTTATTAGTGTGGCAGCAGGCATAGATAAAGGAATGTTCTTGAAGATGTGTGGTGGGCAAGAGTCAGAAGGGCAGCCAGAAGGCCTGCTTGCTTTGACCGGATCCATAAATTCACTATAGGATATTTGTTTGAAAGAGTGCAGAGGCTGGTTTGGCTTACTTTTAGAGGGATTTTTTTAAACAGGTTGGTGCTGGTGGTTTTCCTTTGTTTTAAAAAGGGGTCCAATGTGTCTGCCTTGGCTGTGTAATGACTTATCAGTTTTTCCATGAATTCTTGAGTAATGGGATGAGTTCCTTCCATGCATTTAGGTTTTAAAAATTCATTGAGATTTTTATAAAATTCTTAATTTGCAGATAGAACATTTTAAATTCTGTCTGAGCAGTACATATTTTTAGCTTTTTTGATAGATGATTTGTATATTTTGTTGAGTTTGGGTAGGTAAAGTTTGTCCTGAATGTTGTTTGTTTTAAGCCAGGATTGTTGCAGCATTCTGATATTTGATTTGTTCTGTATTTCTCCAAGGTGCTTGTGTTCTTTTGCACTGGTTTGTTTTTCTGAGTGGTATTAGGATATCAGAAGCTTCCTGTAATCACTCATAAAGTGTTTGATTAGAATTTATTGTGTCTAGATCTGTGTTGGCTGTTAGTTGTGTTTCCGAGTATTCAAAACTGAGTTTGTTTCAGGGTCGATGTATGCGAGACGGTCTTGGTTGTGTTGATTTGTGGTGTTTCATGTTGAAAATCTACCAAATGATGGTCTGACAATGTGACTGCTTACTAGTTCTGGGTTTGTAAAAACAACATCTAGGATGTGTCCAGAGTTGTGTGTGGGGTTCTGTATGATCTGTTGTAGGATCAATGTGATTAGGTCAGTGATGATAGCTTTTAGATGGGCTTATCGGGTTTGTCAAAGCAAATGTTTATTAGTTTTGAAACTGTGTCTAGAAATGTGTCTGGGAGTGTTGAATTGTTAAGTGATGGTCTGTAAAGGCGGAGGAAATTACAGGAGGAAGATGGTGTAGGGCTGCATATGGTGATAAGGGCCTCACAACCATGCATGGAAATGTTGTCCCTTTTGCTGAGATTTATTGCTTGTTTGAATATAACAGCTAGTCCACCTCCTCTTTTGCCTATATGGTTTTGTGTGATGATTTGATAGCCTGGAGGAACAGTGTCATGTAACACAGGGGCTATGTCAGCTCCTAACCATGATTCAGTTATGAAGAGTAAGGTCCTCATTATGACATTGGCAGTAAATGCTGCTTACCACCACGCTGGCGGCCACCAACATATCACTCCGGTGGCGAATAGCCATTCGCCATATTATGACACACACACTCACAAATCTGCCAGAATACTGCCACATACACAAATCCGCCAGCCTGAAGGTCAGTGCAAAAGTGGCGGTCCCAACACCTATACCGTTACACCAACAGAACAACGCTCACCACATTATGACCCACGAATCACCACACCAGACATTCAATGGCGGTACACCATTGGCGGTACATACCACTGTGCTCAGAATGGAAACTCACATACAAAACAACACCACATTGGCCAATACGAAAAACATACATCTGACACCCATACACACACCGCACACCCATACTACTATAAAACACGCACCCATATGACCCTCAACCCTTTACGATTACAAATCATTGCCACCAGACTGACACCAAGACCACTTAGACAACTAGACACACACCACTTACACCCATACATCCTTCAAGCACCCTACATTACACACCCCACCACATTACTCAACACACTTCCACCAACACACATCACACAACACCCATGTCCCCACAAAGGCACCCCAGTTTCAATGAGAAGGAGTTAAGGGTCATGGTGGAGGAAATTGTCAGGGTAGAGCCACAGCTGTTTGGAACACAGGTACAGAAAATATGCATTGCAAGGAAGATGGAGCTATGGCGGCGAATCGTGGACAGGTTGAACACCTTGGGACAGCACCCAAGAACAAGGAATGACATCAGGAAGAGGTGGAACAGACTCTCCAGGAGGCACTCTCAGAGATCCTGGGAGCCTACCAACATTCCCAGGACACGATGGGCCAGGTCCTTGACAATGTGCAGAAGAACAGGCAGCTGCAGGAGGGACAGTACTAGGGGATCAGGGAGGACTTGCAGGCCATTAACACCACCCTGATCTCCATAGCAGGGGTGCTGGCAGTCATGGCCAACATCATGAGGGAGGCAATAGCACACCAGCAGGCTCCTACCACTAGCCGGTCTATTGACCAGCCCTTCGCTGCCACTAGCGGGCAGGAGGCCCCGCCACAGGTCCCACAGGCAACCAGCACCCCTACCCCTGCAGAAGGTAAACCACCCTGCAAACATTCCTTGCAACCCAAACAGAAGCCGGAGACACTTGCCAAGACCACCACCAGGAAATGAGACTCTTCTGATTGTCCCCCTTGTGTCCCACTCAGTCACCTTGTCCACCTTGAACTGATGTTGCTCTCCTTCCTATGGCTCCTTGGACACTGGACCAGTGCTACAAACAGACTGGAACAATACCCTGGACTTTCCTCCATCATCACCCCATTCCATTGCACCTTCCCTTAAATTTCCTAGCACTAAAATAAGCACCCTTGAACACAACTTGACTACTAATATTGGGGATCTGTCCCTTTTCATATAATCCAGCCTTCACAGTGGCAAAACCTTCCACCTGGGGGAAAGCAATATAGCTGCACATTTGTTTTATCAGGGCAGAGAACACTCTTGCCAGCACGATTGAGAACATTGGCTGTGACATGTCTGCTGCCAAGCCCACTGTCACTTGGAAAGAACCTGTTGCTAGGAAATGGAGCATGGATAGCACTTGCACAAGAGGGGGGATCCCAGTCGGATGACGGATAGATGAGATCAGGTCAGGATTCAACTGGGCACACAGCTCTGTGATTGTGACACTCTCCAGTCTATAGGTGAATATAATGTGCCTATCCTCCAGTGTAGCTAAGTCCACCAGGGGTCTGTACACCTCCTATTCATCTGTAGCGGTAGGTATCTAAGGGACACAAGAGTGGGTTGGCTGTCACAATTGAAACAACAAAACCACAGCTGCAGTCCACATGGTGCACTTATGTATTGGGAAGTATGTGGCAGTCTAATCTGTGACACAGTAATTGTCGATATGCCTGTTTCCCTCACCCTGAAATGGTGACCTCCTGTCCTGTATGTAGGGACAGGTGGAAGTGAGGTAACTCTGCAGACGTTGGGCGTCGTGGCGGAAGGAGGTCTTGCACCGCGGTGCAATTCATCATTGGATAATTTGGGGCTCTACGGAGTACATTGGCCAATCGGTATCTACGCCGGCGGTGATGGTGTACACCGCCGTGGACATCACTGCCATTTTCTATCTGATTCTTCACTTGTTTTCTGACCTTCAACAGGAGAAGACTGACACTGTGTGTGCTGCTGTGACCTGTGTTGGGAACCTACCATGACCGTATGACTGGGGAAAGGGCCCCAGCCTTCACTTCGGAGGAGTTGGAGCGACTGGTGGATGGGGTCCTACCCCGTACCGACAGCTGTATGGGCGTCCAGACCAACAGGTGAGTACACTTTAGGCACGATGCATTGGGAAGGATGCATGGAGATATGTGTGCAAGCATCGTGTCATTGGGGGTGGGGAAATGTCTTGTGGCGGTGTACATGTTGTGCGCTGGGCTATGTGTGTGCCAATGGTGATGGAAACGGAGATGGTGGGCCGTTTGTGTGACAGGCTGGACTGTTTGTTTAATGGTGTTCTCCTGTCTGCATTGCCTCTGCAGGTCAGCTCCCATCAAAAGAAGGGAATGTGGTGTGCCATCACTAAGGATGTGTGAACCCTAGGGGTCTATGGCAGGCGGAGCACCCACTGTTAGAAACAGTGGGAGGACCTGAGACGCTGGGCACAGAAGACCATAGAAGCCCAGCCAGGGATGTCCTCCCAACGAGGAAGGGGTGCCCGTTGGACCCTGACCCCCGATGGCCCGCATACTGGAGGTGGCCTACCCTGAGTTGCATGGGCGCTTGAGGGAATCACAGCAGCCACAAGGGGGTGAGTACAGTGGGTATCAATGCATATTTTTGCTGGTGTGGTGGTATCTGGGTGGTGGATGTGTGTTAGTGGGTGCCCCTAAGGCCAGGCCAGACATTGCAGCGTGGGTCATCTGAAGGGTAATGCGGGTATGGCAAATTCAGGTAACCTAGCTTGTTAGGAGTCCTTTTCAGCCACGGCATTGTGGGTCCAAGGAGTGCTGCAGTTGGCAGTGTGTGCTCCTCATCTTGCCTTAGTGACCAGTCGTATCACTGGTAGTGCAATGCAAAGTTCTTAAGTCTGTTCCCTGTGTGTGACGGTGATGTGTGCCAATAGTGGTGTTGGTGCAGTCATTGACCCAGTGTATCCTTTGTCTCTCTCTCCCCTTTCTTGTTTTGTTTTGTTGTTGTTTTGTCATCCTGTCCTTGTGTGCATTAGCATCAACTGATGGTGGAGCAGGGGCACCAGCGATGGAGGGAGCTGCATCAAACCGGACCCAGGATGCTGGGTCCACCGACACAGAGGAGCACCATGGCAGAGACTGGAGGAGACAACACAGACTCAGATACCTCCTCCGATGGGAGCTCCCTGTTGGTGATGGACACCTCTGTGACCACCCCAGCTGCAGGCACAGCCGCCACCCCTGTACCAGCACCGCCCTCCCAGCAACCCCTCAGAGAGTTGCCCGTGCCCGCGAAGGAGGAGGGTGGGCATCTCCTTTGCCCCAGGCACCTCAGGCCCTGCCCGAGTGAGCCCTGTTGCCCTGAGTGAGGAGGCTATTGACTTCCTGAGATCCATCTCTGTAGGGCAGTCAACCATTGTGAATGCCATCCAGGGGGTGGCATCCCAGATGCAGCAATGTAATGCATTCCTGGAGGGCATTCTCAGTGGATTAGCGGCCCAACAGAGGCCCAACAGAGATCAATTCAGGCTCTGGCCTCCTCTCTGATGGCAGCCATTGTCCCTGTTTCTACCGTCCCCCCTACAACTTCCACTTCCCAGTCCCATTCTCCTCAACCCCAAACCCATCCCAGGCACACATACAGACAAGCATGCACACAAGACAACACCCAAGAGTGTCACAATCAAACACAAGCACCACACTTCATCCCACAAGCACTCACGCAAACACCATGCAGTTGCAGACACGAGAACATCCCCTGTCTCCCATCCTCCTCCACCTCCCTCCCAGTCACGTCTACACTCACACCTGCATGCACTACATCAACATCCACCACCAGCATCACCACACCAAGCAGAACACACCTCACTGGCAGAGACCTCCACAACAGCCATGCACGAGTACCCTCTGTCCTATCCCACCCTGTCTGTCCCCCCTCCTAAAGGACACAAATGCAAGCACTCACACACCAACAGCCATCCACCTCACATCAGCATACAGCCCATGCACCTGCACCCAAATCCAGCCAGCAGACAAACACCTCCTACAACCACTCCCTCTACCTCCACTCCCATTGCTCCTCCCTCCTCCTGCCCCAACGTCCCTAAATAGCTTTTCCTTTCCCGACTTGACCTCTTCCCTCCCCCTTCCCCCATCCTGCCTGTATGAGCAGGGTACAAAAAACCCTGCCCAGCACCTCAGCCAAACAGTCCACGGGGACAGTGGTAGCACCACCTACTTGTGGTGGTAAAGATACCACACCTTCATCGAAGAAGAGGAAGGAGGCTACACCTACAGGCAAGAAGGGGAAGGAGCTTGCACCACCAGAAAAGAAGGGGAAGGAGCCTGCACCACCCTCATCATCTTCGCCGGAGTTGGTGTTCCAAATGGAGCATAACGTAGAACATCATTGGGAAAACTTGCAATTCGGGTTCCATGGCGGAGTTGTTCTTCCCTGTGTCTCTGATGGTGAGTCCTTTCTCTTCTATGATGCGTTTCTGCCAGGATTTTGATGGAGTTGGTACCATCCCGGAAAAAGTTGTGTATTACAGGGTCAAAATATGGTGGGCGGTACTTTGTCTTCCACCCGGCTATTGGTGGCTACCGCCATGGTGAGTGTGGTTTCCGCCCTGGCAGTTGGTGTGGTACATTGGCTGTCTATGGGAGTTATCACCGCCATGGTCATAATTTGGCGGTACTTACCGCTAGCCTGTTGGCGGTATTACCGGCACTTTATCACTCACCGCCAGGGTCATAATGAGGGCCTAAGTCAGGTTATGTGTCAGTGAGTAGATGGTAGATGTAGTGCTTGTTTTTAGAGAGTGATCGAGCATTTATTATTAGGCAGTTTAGAGATTGTGTTTTGGAGGGGGGTGATTTTGTTTTGTACAAGTGAGCAGTGTATTTTGAACTTGCAGCAGGTGTGTCATTAGTGCTGATATTAACTGTACGAGGGTCACAATAGTATTGTTTTTCTATATTGTGTCACTCGTCCAGAAGGCTTAGAAGGCATTTTGCTTGGTCTGAGTGTGTCGGTGGTGGAGATGGTGGTTGAGAGGGACATGGTGACTTGTGTTGTTTTTGTAGAGTAGCTTTGCTGTGTACTAGAAATGGGTATGCAGAATTGTGAAGAGTGACATGATGTTTATTTTGGTTGTATCTGTTTAGGGTAGAAGGTGTATGGGTTAGGGGTGGTGGTGGAACATGTAGATCATATTCTAAGGCTCTAAATTGTGCAATGGATGAGAGGCGGGTGAATGAATGTTGCTGTGTTTGGGTGTTTGTGGCAAATGTTGGTGAAGATAGAGAGTTTTGGAGTAAAGTTGGTTCAGGATTTGTATTATTTGTGTGGTCATGAGTGTGGGAGATTGTGTGATGTAAATTAGTATGAAAGTGTGAGTGATTTCGATGTGCTGGTGTGGGTGTTTAATTTTGTTTGAGTGCAGTATTGAGAGGAGATATTGATGTAGTGGTTTACTGAGAAAGATGTGCGTATGAAGAACTGCTGATGAGTGATATTTGAATAGTACAGGGGTAGTGATGGTTTTTGGAGAAGAGTGTATATGATGTGTAAGAGGGGATGGCCAAGAGTTGTGTTTCTCTGGAAGAGGTAATATGTGTGGTAGAGTGGAGTGTAAGGATTGTTTGGTTGTGTGTTTCTGGTAAAAAGGAGGATGCAGTGGATGATATGATGGAAAGGCTGAGTATAGGTTTAGTGGTGATATAAATGTGTCTGTTAGAAGGAAGTAGAGGATAGAGCTGGTGCTTTGTATCAATAGGAATGTGGGTCTGGATGAATTAAGGGTATATATAATGTGGCTTTGTGTGTGTTGTGATGTGTGTACGTGTTAGTGGTATGAGACAGAGTTGTGTTTTGTGTGAGAATGAAGGTGCCATAGTGTTATTGTGTGGGTAGAATGGAGTATAGGTGTGGTTTGTGCGGTTTTGTAGTGGTTGTTGAGATATTGAAATGTGTATGAGGATTGTTTGTTGTACATAAGTAGAATGCCTTTGCTGATATTGTGTTTGGATATTGGTGAATGTGGAGGGCTTAATGTGGTAGCTAGTAAATGAAATATTGTGCAGCATCTCTGGTCGTAATCCCAACCTGGCCCGACCTGGCACAAACAGGCAAAGGCTCCTGTCCTCTCCACCCTTAAACTCGATGCCCTGGCTGAGACGCCTTGAGCCGTATGCTTAAATAGCTTAATTGGCCAATGAAACCCTAGCCCTAACCAACCAGCACCCAAACCCTAAACCCCAGAGCCAATGGGAGACCTGGTCTCATTAACCAATCACAGCCATACCCCTAACAGCCAATCAAAACAAAACCCCTTAGCCCTAAATCCAATAGGAACCCTACCCTTAGTAACCAATCAGAACCCTAGCTCTAACAGCCAATCAGAAATGAAACTCTGAACCATTACTTAAGTGGAAACCCTAGCACTAGTAACAAATCAGAACTCTAACCCTAAAAGCCAATGATAACTTGAACCCTAAGCCCTCAGTCCAATAGTAATACTACCCCAGCAACCAATCACAGCAACAGATGGAACAACTGATAGAAACTTATAAAAGGGGCAAGTTCTATTCAGAATCTCCTTGGATGCCGACAGGTACAATCCTAGTTTCCTAGCTTTCCTGAAGCCACCAAAATACTGCTTTTCACACACTTAAACTAAACACATTTTCAAGCCAAAAACATGTGCTACGTACACTTTTCAAGCAAAGTTTAAAACCAGAGAGCAGATGAAGCAGTCTCATAAACACACTTGTTTAAGCACTGAGGTGTATTTTGCCTTTTTTTTTACTTTGGGGGTGGGAGGCCTAATGCAGACTTTGGGAAGCCTATGAGGAAATGCATAGTGTCACAGGTACAACAAAACAGCAGTTTAAAGGTACCAATTTTGCAGTTAACCAAGAGGTGCATTTAGACAATCACGGGCAGAACAAAACAGCAGTTTAAAGGGAACAAGTTTGCTGAAAATCAAGATGTAAATTCATACAGACACAGGTATAACAAAGCAGCAGTATAAACATGCAAGTTTGCAGAAAAACAAAGAGGCAAATTTGGACAGACATGGGTTTGGAAAAATCCCTTTTTTTAAAATACACGAATACATAGAAAGTCTATGTCCTTACCACTTTCTTTGATTCTTGCTCAACGTGCTGTTTAGGGTGTAGAGAAGCTGGACTCACAAGATGGAGATGGCTGTCCTAGGGTTACCTCCACAAATCTAAAGTGCCAGCGCAGGTGTGAGAGGAAGGCTCAGGTTTGCCTGGGTGCCAGAGAGCCAATCACCAAGCCCGGGCTGCTGTGGCAGGAGGCAGGGATGTGCTCCTCTTTTCAAAATCCCCTTGGATACAGACAGGCATAATCCACACTTCCTAGCTTCCTGGTTCTACTTTTCTGGTAACTGACAATTTTGAAGCCACTGAATTACTGTTTTTCATGCACTTAAACTAATCACTTTTTCAAGCCAAAAACAAGTGTTGAACACACTTTCTAAGCTCAGTTTAAAACCACAGAGCAGAGTAAGCAGTCTCCTAAACACACACTGGTTAACCACTGAGGTATATTTTGCCCTTTTCAGCTTGGGGGGAGTGAAGCTAAATATATTCTTTGGGAAAAAGTAGTAGGGAAAATCATACAGTTACGGGTACAACAAAACAGCAGGTTAAAGGTACTAAGTTTGCAGATAAATAAGAGGTAAATTTAGACCGTCACGGGTAGAACAAAATACCAGTTTGAAAATACCAAGTTTGCAGAACACAAAGAGGAAAAATTGGACAGACACAGGTAGGGAAAAAATACTTTTTGAAAGAAATGTACAAGAATACACAGAAGGTCTTAGTCCTTACCACCTTCTTTGATTTTTGCTTACTGGGCTGTTTAGTACGCAGATAAGATGGAGGAGGCTGTCTTTGGGTTAAATCAATAAACTTAAAGGGTCAGTGCAGATGTGTTTCGTGAGGCTAGATTTACCTGGTAGTTAGAGAGCCAATCAACAAGCGCAGGCTGCTATGGCAGGGTACTGCTCCACTATTCAGAGTTTCCTCGGATGCAGACAGGCACAATCAACACTTCCTAGCGTCCTGATTCTACTTTTCAGGTAAGGGACAATTTTGAAGCCACTGAAATACTGTTTTTCACTCACTTAAATAAATCACTGTTTCAAACCAAAAATGAGCACACTTTCCAAGCACAGTTTAAAACCACAGAGCAGATTAAGCAGTCTCCTAAATCCACTGTGGTTGGCCACTGAGGTGTATTGTGCCTTTTCCTAAACTTTGGGGTGTGGAGGTGAGGCTTAATGCAGTCTTTGGGAAAAACTTGGAGGGAAATTCACAGTCACCATTACAACAACACAGCAGTTTCAAGGTACCAAGTTTGCCGATAAACAAGAGGTAAATGTAGACAGTCATGGGTAGAACAAAATAGCAGTTTAAAAGGACCATGTGTGTAGAAAACCAAGATGTAAATTCATACAGACGAGGGTAAAACAAAACACCAGTTTAAAAATAGCAAGTTTGCTGTAAAAGAAAGAGGCACATTTGGACAGACACAGGTAGGGGAAAACCACTTTTTTAAACTTACAAGAATACACAGAAAGTCTGTGTCCTTACCATCTTCTTTGATTCTTGCTCACTGGGCTGTTTAAGGCCCTGAGCAGCTGGGCTCATGCAATGGAGTTGACTGTCTTGGGGTTACCTTCACAAACATAAAGGGCCAGTGCAGGAGTGAGGAGAGAGGAAGGGTCATGGGAGATAGGGAGACAATCACCAAGCCCAGTGTGATTAACTCACAGGCTTAGGAAATAAAGCAGCCTGCTCCAGATTTAGGTGTTACCTTTCCTTCACAGGAAACCACTCAGGGTGTTGGCCCAAAAGGTGAGCTTCAAATACAAAGTGGGCAAGTGGCAACCACTCCCTTGAGGGAATGCCCCTTTTTCAGGAAGACAGATAGGTTGTGGGGAAAGAGAGGGGAGACCAGTGCCCAAACTGGTTTTCCAATGGGTGTGTAGCCCACAGGTGGCCTTTCCACTAAGGCTATCAAGCTCCTAACTGCATCTTGAGAGCAGGCAGAATAGTGCAGTCTGGGACTGGTAGGAAGCACACACAACATTGCAGGAACATTGACACCAAGGGGGAGGGGACTCGGTAGCCCATTGACTAGGGACTGCATCATCTCCTCAGCAACTTTTTTTAATTAAATATGGCACTTTTGCACCCTGGACCTCAGATCACACTGGAAAGAGGACAGAAGGAGGACTGCTTTTTGACCCCTGGCATTGTCAAAGAGAGGCTCCAGCATCTGTTGGACAGCATGTTCAGCTTGGGCTAGTGAAGAGAAGATTGTGCCTGTGGATCCTGGCTGAGAGAAATTTTGCTCCTCAGCCCCAGACCAAAGAAGTGACTCCAATGGTCTGTCGGTTGACCCCCTGGTACCAGCACCAGGGCCAACAAAGCTGAAGTAGCCCAACTTCGCAAGTCAGTAGCCACTCCAGAAGAATCTTCACTGACTGCCGCTGGGTGCTCAAAGAGACCAGTCTTTGATGGCCAAATGTTGTCACCTGAACCCAGGAGAGTTGTATGAGTGCATATTGGTCATCCGAAATGGACACCAGCCTATACCAAGGGTTATTGCTTGGAATGCTGTGGAAGACCGGTCTCCCAGCAGCAGATGGCCTTCTACTGTCTCAAGGAGGACTTTGAGGGACCGTGAGGTCTGTGGTCAAAATTGCCCCACCTGACCTGTGGACCAAGGAATAACTGCAGAGGCACCCCTGTGGACCCACAGAACCCAGAGCATCCTTGAGCATCTTCTATCCCCTGCATCTGCAGCGGCTGTTGTGCTATAAAGGTTGGAACTGTACAAAAAAATGCTTTGGTGGCCAGGTAACTGTCCACATACTCCTTATTGACCCACCGGACCTTCGCCTTGTCAAATAGCATCACCCAACCCAGGCCGGAGTAGTCAAGCTCAAATCTTACATACTTTTCAAAATTTTACAAACTTTGGGGTTACCGAAGCTTGTTTGCGGTTAAACTAAGATTTAAGTTTTCTTTGAAAATCTGTATCTCCAGAACTTTCCAGTGGATTTTGGCCATCTTGGCCTTTAAAAATTCATTAAAATATATTTTTATGAATTGTTGTTGGATTTTTTTATGTTGTATGGCTTTCTTGTTATCTTGCTTGGTACAGTTAAATGCTTTACATTAGTTAATTCCTTTGTTTGCTGCTTGAAGCCATAGCTACCCAAAGCTGAGCTGAAGGTTTTACAATAAGCCTGGCTGGACCAAAGACAGTTTTTGTGGGTGTATTACATGATAAGTCTGCACAGCCATATAATATATTACACACAAATCCTCACATACCTTAGGGGTAAGCGCAAACTACACAAAACAGCCAAAAAAGGGCTCTGCACTGTGGGTTGAAAAGCCTCAGCAGCTAAGAGGATAGAAAAGTATATCTGTACTGTTCCATGATTGATACTCAACAACATTCAAAAGAATTCGCTAAAACAAGCTTTGCACTTAACTTTGTAAGACTGGAATCAATAGTAAATTACTTAAACTAATTATGATTCCGCACAAAAGGATTGCATTAAAGTCGAAATGATATGCAAGAGAATATGTTCAGGAAGATTAAATACAATGGTTTAAAACAAGGTTGTGTCCTTGCATCAACTGTATTTAATCCCTACATGGCTAACGTACTGAATCAATTAGCAACAGTGAGATGTTTCCCTATAAAAGTAGGAAACCTGAAGCTATCAGTCCTCATGTATGCTGATGACTTGAAAATTATAGATCATACTCCATTCTGGTTGCAAAGACAGAAACAACCTCCAAATGTAAAATATGGATAATTATTTCACTACAAATTTAAAGAAAACAAATATAGTATTTTGGGGGGAAATTCAATTGCAGTTTCAATTGGAGGATTGATAATAATATTCTTGAGTGAGTGCCTAGTTATTACTACCTAACCAAAACACTGTCCTGTGAGACACAATGCACTAGCCTCAAAATTAGAAGGGTTGCAATGACAAATGTTTTAAAGATGTTTAAACAATGTATTGTGTATCATCTGTTAAATCTGTTCTCACATGTATGACAAGGAAATTAGACACAGTAATATTATAATCTTATGGGATCCATCAAGGCCATGTCAGTCGTGACATGACTGAATATAGTGATTTCGGTCTGCTGTTTAATTTTTCTATGATTCACTTTACAAGCATTGCTTAGGTTAGAAATATATTAACCAGCGATGAGCAAACTTGTGGACAGTATGAGTTTAACTATATTGTTAAAGAGCTAAGTGATTTCTACCTTATTCACTTTTAGGCCAAAGTTGGAAAAAACAAGGTATTAAGATTACTCAGGAAAGTTATCTATAGTTCTTTCTTACTATCAATGCTCTTCATGATATGTGATCAATGTGCTATTAACCTAAAAGACTCTTAAAATTTATTTAAATAATAGAATCTACCAGTACAGTCGGTAGGATGGTCTGTACTCTCTGTTCAATCTAAAATGATGTAGGGCTATAACTTGACAATATGATACTTTGCACATACAAAAGTACCTTGGACATTTCCTGTTTCCAAATATTTGTCATGGCTATATGAGATTTGATTTTTTAACAAATTCAATTATTAGATTAACCTCAACTTGGGGTTCGTAGGGGTATGAGCATAGTGAAAAATATTGAATTTGTAATTTGGACAATCAAACAATGAGCCATGCATTATCTATCCATTTTGGAATGACTGATCAGATCCAGATATTTGAGAAATAATATTAGACTGCATTAAATAAAAATAATTAGTGCAACAGTTAAGTTTTGTGATACAACTTACTGCAATAAAGAGTGCACTTGGTTAGGACGATTTTTGCCATTGCGGTAGTAGGTTACACAATAGAGTTCATTTCAAATGAATATCACCATAGTTAATATAAATGTCTATTGAAACACGAAGATTGCTTTCATAATGGGTGATTGCTGTTGTAATGGATGATGTGTGCAGATCGTTGTCCGTATTAGCATAGATTTATTTTATGGTATGTATTGTCAAGTAGATTGTACCTAATATGCAATAATAATAAACTGAACTAAACAGACTCTTGTTTGCCTGCGAGCTAAAGACTAGTGCACTCACTACCCCCTCCGAGCACAGCATTGCCCAGTTGCAGTTTATAAGAGCTGTTTGATACTATAGGATGCAGAATACACGTGAACCCGGTTTATGGACTACAGGAAATGGCCCTAAACGTTTGCCATTCCTGCAATATTTCTTGAATTGAAATTGCCAGATAATTCAGATATTCAACATTCTTTCTCACTGCACCTTCATTCTAATATGTTTATTGGTGGAGTTTCCTTTAACTAGAAATATATATGTACTTAATAATATGAATTATGGGCAACAAAAATGAAAAGGCTTTGATGTGTAGAACTGTGTTTATGTTCTATTGTTAACCAGGTTTCAACTAGGCCTTAACTCAATTTCTTATTACATGGCTGGTGAATTTATAATATTCATTGTGTGAGTACATTTCTCATTGATACCACATGCATCTTAATGTGTGCTGTTTGTTTTGTAATAATATGCTGTTCTCAGTGAACTCTCTGGAGGAAGCTTTTAGACACTTTCCGAGACTCTTCCTGGCAGCACACTGTATTACATTCATTCAAGAGACTTTCTACTGTTCATGCATCTAGCTTGCTTTGAAGGCCTCTGGATGACTTAGGTCAGAAAGGGGTTAATTAATATTCATGTAGTGTGACAGTGTTAGTGTGACAGTGTTATAATGGTAGGTTTATATGATGTTTATAGTGCTGAAATGTGATTGCTGAAATAATATTACTTTTGCAAGCATCTGTCACGACTTACGCGCTGCTTTAATCTGGAGTCCGCAGAACAAGTGGCGAGGATCTTGTTCCTGAATGTTCGGCCTTGGCCCAGGTAGGGGCGACTCTTTCTGGTAGCCACGGTGCTGCAGGCGAAGGAAACACCAAGGGCAGGCCGTGACCTTCAGAAGTAGTGCCAGAGGGAGAAAAAAAACTAAAAGGGGAAAAAAACCTCCAAAAAGGAAAAATTCCTGAAACAGGAGCAAAAATGATAAGTAAATACAAGATCAAAAAAAAGAGCAGGAAAAACACTGGAACCAATGTGAACCAGTATCTGACACAAGGAAGCAGGAGCGGTGACACCATCCAAACAGAAAGTGTTGCAGCGCAAGGAGGGAAAGAATCACAGCCCTTAAATACAAAAAAAACAGGAAGCGACCAACAGGAAGTGCAAGGACACACAAAAAAAGGGAGCACACTGCCTCACACTCCAGCATAGGAAGTGCACAGGAAGTGCAAGGACACCATCTTAGATAGGGAAAAAACACATAGAACGTAATGTACAAGGAGCCATAGAGAGTAGGAAACAAAGGCATGCTGGGAAGGGAGGGGTAATATGGGAAAAAGGAAAAAAATAAAGGGAGGCACAATGAGAGGGAATGAAAAAGAAGAAGACAACAATAACAGGTAAGTGGGGGAGGATTAGACCTGCCTGAAAGCATGTCAGGCTATGAAGGAACGAGGCCCCATGCCCAATTTGGGGCCTCGTAAGGTGCACAACAGGCTGGGGGCACGGCGTGTCTCCACACCGCGCGCCGCGGCCCAAACCGAATGTTTGGCTCGCGCCGCGCGCCGCAGCGCGACAGCATCATGCTGTCTTTGCAGTTGCCATCATTTTCTATGATGAAATTGGCTATGCAAAAACTAAATTGTGGGAGTGAGCCAGACTCTTTTGGGTCTCTACAATGGATGCTGCCAGATTCTCTTTCGATGTGCTGCATACTATAGAGTTAGGGCCTGATTACGACTTTGGCAGCTGGACCAGCAGACTGCCATGTTGGCGATCCTGAAAAGACTGCCAAACTGGCGGTCCTCCAGACCACCGAATTACGAGCTATACAGGCAGGACCACTGACCACGAAGCAAAAAGGACAGACCAGCAGCAGCACAGCAACTTGGAGATAGGTGGTCCGACCTCCAGCGCGGTTAGCGCCGTGGCCAAGCACCGAATATATTACAATCACACAGTAGCTGTGGCGGTGCCCTGGTGGTGATCAGCCAATTGCTGTCAACCACCCCAGTTTGCGACTATCAAAGTAATAGACAAGTGCACATTAGATGAATTCAAAATGACACAGCTGACACACATTGGCCAAATGGACACACCTGCATAGTACATTATAAATCACACCCCTTCACAGACCACAATCCTTTGCATTTCCACACAGAGCCAAAAAAACATGACCAGCACTTATTGATTCTTACATAGATGAGGCAGCCCTTTTTCCACCATCCCATAGAACACCCCATACACACTTGTGTCCATTCACGCCCTATTGTACTTCACTTACTGTTAATTAAATCCCTGTCACCCTCTTTTTTGTCCACCATGTCACGTATACAAAATACCAGTTTCTATGAAGATAAGTTAAGAGTCATGGTGGATAAAATCGTAGGATTAGGACCACAATTGTTTGGAGCACAAGTCAACTACTCCTTTTAACTGGAAAATGGAAATGTGGGACAGGATAGGGGGACAGAGTCAATGCAGTAGGCACCACCCTGCACACAAAGGAGGACATTAGGAGAAAGTGTAATGTCCTGAGGGACCGGGTGCATTCCCTGATCTGTAGGCACCAGCTGCAGGCCAAGAAGCCTGACAGTGGCCCTCTCAGTGCCCCATTAGAGCTCTTTCCCTGGGAGGAGAAAGTCTTGGCCATCCTGCATCCTGAGGGCTTGACTGGAATACTGAGGGGAGTGGAGTCTGGTAAGTCACAATGCAAAAAATATTACAAAAATGCAATGTCATGCATGCTCACAGCTCAGCTTTTGTCACTGTCTTGTTCATGTCCCTCATCAACATTCAATACCAAGAGTATCTGAGTTATAACATTGTCAATGTGTATTACTGGACCCAACATCACAGTTACCAAGTCCCATCAGATGTCATGTGTCCAAATGGTGCCTGGAAATCTCACAATAACAAAACCACATTCCAAGATGCAGGTATGTCCTAAAATGTAAATGTATGCTCAAACCTAAATGCAGGCTGCATACAGATATGTAATACACAACAGTTATCAAGTGTTTGGGAGCAGAGAGAGTGACCTGACTGCAACTCTCAACAGGCCCAGTTTCTGTAACTCCAACCACCAGCCCAGTGTTCTCCTGTCCAAAGATCCCTGTTTGTCAATTCTCAAATGAAGTGTACTCACCTGGGAATGATCAAGCACAGATCATGCTAAAGTCAGAGGCATGTCTGTCTACCTAGCTCTATCTTAACCTGCTAATCCAAGATAAAACCATTGAGGAATGGAAGGACACCTTCCAAGTGTGTACAACAAGTAGTCCTAAGGCCTCAGGATGTATAACCAGATTGGTAGCGGCAGCAGACAGTTTGCCACAGCACTGTGTACATGATGACTCCAGTAACATATACGATAAAGTCCTGAGTCTGCCTGCATCCCACTCTACTAGACCTCCAAATGGTCAAATATACATTTGCCTCTCCACTGTGTTGGATGTACTGGTGGTAAAATGTAATTTTCAGGCCAGCCTCCAAAGTGGAACTGATCTGCACATCTCATCAGCTGCTTGAGTCAAAAGTGGTTGGCATGCTTCACAAATGTCCTGTCAATTCACCAAATACCATGGTTACTTCACACAAGTGGATTAACTACAACTTAACTTTGTCCAATGTCACTGCTTACTGTAAACCTTTGGAGGTAGTATCACAATACAACCAGTAACAAGACACGTTATACAGCAACAGGTGGATCTGCAGCTGGGTAGACAGAGACCATGGAACAGACTACCACTACCCCCCTGGATGCAGTGCTCAAATAAAACAACACCTCTGAATGTCTGGACATCTGGGCAACCTGGTCAGTGAGTCTCACTGTGCCCACAACGTCACCTCCAAGCCCTGTTGCGTCAACATTCCAGGCAACCATTCGCCCTCAAACCTGTGTCCCTAGCACAGTGTCCACCATCTTGTACCTCCCCTTACTGGATCCTGAGTTGCAGCGCAACTCTTTGAACAATGAGGGTCCTGGAACAAGTTGTAAGTGTAAAGGGCACAGGCCTGTGGGGGTAGCGTGCATGGGAAGGATGCTGTGGGCCAGCGGGATGAGGCCACTGGGGCTGCTCTAGGAGAGGACACCATCAGCCATGTCTCTGGGTCTATCAGGAGTCTCAAGGTGTGATGGTCCAAGTGTTGACCGGACTCGGGAAATCTGGTAGCTACAGAGGGACATGCATAGGGAGATGCGTGAAGAAATGGAGGACCACAATTCCAACATGGCACCCCTAACAGGATTGTTGAGGGTCATACACACCACCCTGAGCAGGGCTTTTCAAAACCAGTCTACCCTTCCTTTGGCTCATCAACAGCAGGCCTATTAACATTGATGGCAGCCACAGGAATGAGACCCTGCCAGAGGAAGAACAAGCCACAGACACCCCTACATCTGTAGCAGCTGACCCCCACAAGTGGATATGTCCAGCAAATAATCCAGGAGGTGAGGATGGCAAGACACCCACCACTGCCAGCAATAAACCTCTTCCTTAAGGACCATCCTTGTGTGTTACTCATTCACTCTGGACTGATTCTTAAACACCTACCATTTCCAATAAGAGGCTTAATCTGGACTTTGGACTTCCAATGGTATGAAATCTACATCAATGACTTCATTCACCATGACTGACCTATTCAAATTAGATTTTTTGTTGTGCCATGTCATGCATATTTTCTGTTAGTCATAGCTGTCAGCATGTCTGAAGTATTTGCATTCATAGATGATTGATTCATATTGAGTAAATTAACATATTTACAGGTATAGACCTCCAGACCACGGAAGGAAGGGATGTGTCAGAAATTGTCCTGTAAGATAGACAAGCATTGAAGTGGTTGATGTCATCAGCTTGAGCCTTATCACATACCACACCAAAATAATTCAATATCACATATTCCCAGATACAGACAGATGGCAGTGCAACAGTCCCTGATCACTAGGACATCATAATTAAATGATCATGCATCAGGAGGTATGACCCAAACATATGTCAGTGTTGTGGCACAGTCACTGAGGCCTACAATGATGAAACACAGGTCATACAAAAAGAGTGTTTAGCCAATGTGAAGGGAACATGACTTTGTCATAAGCTACGGCTACATATTTTATGACCACATGATGACACACATGATGCATCAGGCCCATCACAGCACACAAAACAAGTCCAATGGCTACTTCTGACTTTCCACTCAAACACTGTGCATCCTGTCTTAGCACAGGTCACATATGCCCAAACTCTGTGACCTACATTTCCTGGACCAATCCATTACCACTTTGTTTGTCAGAACAGCATCACATACCTGCCAGTGTCACAACTCTGAAATGCCCATGTGAAGATGTCAAGTTGAAGGTACCTGTACAATGAACATAATAAGTAGTATAGGCTTGAAACCATATATATATAACACCAGTCACAGAGCAAGCATCTGGAAAACAAAGTACATTGAAGTAAACTGACACAAACAAAGCAACATCATCAAGGTGGGGATGTGTCAAAAGCTATCTCATCAACAAGCCTTTGGCTGATTATTGCAAAGTATCAGCTCCCTAGCTGTTTCCGAAACACTCACCTTCACACATTCTCACAACTACAGTTCATTGCACAGTCATAGTCATACCATCACATGACATACTTACACTCATGAGAAGTAACTGTGGTTGAGATCTTCTCACAAGTCAGCTCCATCTTCTTCACCACTGTCATCCTCAATTGGCATTTCAGGATTCTAACCTCTTGGCACTGCAGGGTTCTCCTCCTCTAGGATGTACTAGATATTCCTCGGCAGGGCACTGCTGTGAAACATGCAACATGCCACAGTGATCTGACACACTTTCCAAGGTGAGTGGAGGAGGGCTCCACCAGTCCTGTCCAGACAGCAAAATCTTTTCTTTAGGAGCTTCACTGCCCACCGTGTTCTTCCATGGGCCTTATTGAAGTGGACTTCCCCTGGCATAGATGGATTCCTCAGCAGCGTCAACAACCAAGGACGGTTTGAATATGCTGTGTCTCCTGTTAACGAATGGGACATAAGTTCAACAATGAGTCACTAACTTCATGATTGTAGCACCTGACATTGCTCACACACAATCAGGACAGATGTGACTTACCAACCAGCAAGACTGTCTCTGGTTGCAGTTGTGGCATCAGCTGGGTTATGGCACTGTTCCGCATTATGAAGGAATCATGTGCTGATCCTGGATAAAGGGCAGACACATTTGACATGTAGAGATCCTCCAAACAGACAACTTGCACTTTGATAGAATAGAAGTTCTTTCTGTTTTGATAGACTTGTTCAGTGACCTGTGGTGGTGCTAAGCCAACATGTGTGCCAGCAATGACCCCCTCCACATGTAGGAACCAAGAAAAACCATAGAAGTCAGCCTTCACATTTGCTAAATCCCCATGTCGGGGGTACCTTTCAACATTGCTCAGAGGAAATCCTCCAACACCAGACTGAACATAGATTGTTACATACCAGCAGATAGGGCCACTGTATGTTGGAAGGACCATATGGCCAGGACTTGCAGCACTGATATGACTTGTACAATGGGTGGTATGCAGGTTAGTTTACAGTTAGCTGACATCAGATCTGGCTCCAACTGATGGTATAGGTCCACTATTGTTTGCCTATTCAGACAGTATAACTGGATGTCATGGCATTCATCCATAGTCTGAAGGTCTGGCAGTGGACGCTAGAAAGGAGGTTGCCATATCCTCCTTCTCCCAGGGTACCTATGTGTGATAAGACATGATTTGTAACATTAGTCAGTGTGTCCAGAGCAACATACATGATGCATGCCAACAATATCATGTGACAAAGCATTTCTGACTGGATAGACATGACACCCAGTACACATCACAGATTGCATCTACACAAGGGACAGATGTGAACCCCATGGTTGTCAACACATCTGTCCACAACATGGATTCGGGTGACACCCAACTATCTGCTACACATTTGCCCCTCAAAATGTGATTGTATTTTGCGACCATCACAAATACTGTTGTTGGTGCATGTGCCATCTGTGCCCTGCAATACGGTGATGATTTTGTAGTCAGACCTACACAGTAAGTCAGATTTAGAATGTTTTTAATGACATGAAACTTATATTGCTGTTGTGACAGATTTTACAGGGCCATATACAGCATTTGAAGCAGCTGCCAAAATGGCGGATGTCTGACCTTCCCCAATGGACATCAGGAAACGCCCGCATCTGCCGGCAGAAGTCGTCCATGCAGTACGTGGTTCCAACCGCAGCGGACACAACCATAGACTAACTTTTTTGCCTGTGAAGGTTGCGGCCCAATGGCTTTGTCTATCGGCAGTGATGACCGCGTATGTGACGTACATATGCGCTACGTTGTGCAAAACCAGCCACTTGACTCCTGACACAGCTACCAGCAACACCTCCGCCACTTCAGCTGCTGTGTGCCACATCTAGGAGTAATCATGTCAAGTCCAGTAGTTGAAAGGACCCCTCCCTTCTTTCCAGAGGAGCTGGAGAAGCTTGTGAGCGAGATCCTTCCCCCATATGGACAACTCTATGGCTCACTAGAGGAGCAGGTAAGGACCTCATTGGCCCAATTGACTTTGATAAACCCCATCTTTTCCCTCCTCACAGCCTACAATGTGCCAATGTGCACCAGTCATACTGCTTGTGTGCCTTTTGTTGCAGTCTGTGTGGTATCGATGAGATGTACATGGTGGAAGTTAAGGTGACCAGTACTATATGTTGTGTTTATTCCCACTGTGGTGTGCAATGTTTTTTGGGGTCCTAGATCTTCCTTGTAATGGATGCACATAACTGGGAAAGGAGATTTTACGGCCATCCAATGACATTTCTTTTTTATGATGGTTGTAAGTGTTAGACAACATGTATGTGCATGACAGCATGAGCTGTGTATGCATCTTGCCTGAGTCATTTGAGGATCTTGTACGCAATGTGTATTGTGCCACAGATCCTTCAACCCACATCTGGCCTTGCCAAACTGTTGTCTGAGAGGCATGTCATGAATCACTGTGCCATTCAAGTTGCCACACAAGCCACAAGCCACATTGCTGATGGCCATATGATGTACTGTCATTGCTGGAAGTGATGGAAATGTGAGTGTCATGTAGGTTCTGTATGCTCAGCTTGCAGAGATCAGGGCCTCTCAAATGTATCTCACAGTATGGGACATAGTCCAGGCAGTGGGAGAGTCACTGTGGCTATGCAACTGTGACACTGTGCCCACTCCCTGTAGACCAGTAGATCCTGGCATGTGGCAGTGTGAGGCTCTAGTTGCAACACGTGCCCTGAATGACTAACCCCATTGACTAGATTAGGAATGGGTACAGAGATAAATCCCAAAACTAGTCCACATATGCACTTTGCATAATTGTCAATGTGTGCCTTTGACTCATGACAGGTCCCTTACTCCCACAACTCTGTTGTCACCTTCACAGAAGTCATATTTGTCCTATGCAAGCTTATTACGCAAATGACAGACACACATTGCAGAAAGTGTATAGATTCCTGGGATGCCATGACATGTGATGCAGTAGCTTGGTTTCATAACAGAAACTGTACAATGCATACCTTTCTATTTTGGATGTAATCTCTGTAGTTCAGAAACATGTGTCCAAAGGTGTGTTTTGTGGTACAGGTACACATCACAGAAACCCACCCTCAAGTGGCATGAGGCTGCATTTGTAGACCACATGTCCGCACATGCACAGGGAAGACACTTTCTGTACCCACCATGTCAGTATCTTCATTGTCACTCAAGTGTAAGGGTGAAGTCTGTATTATGGAAGTTACCTGTAGGGACTGTAAGTAGTGATTCATTCTTTCAGAGTGTAAGTGTGTTGGTCCAATCAGGCCTAAGGATCAAACCCTTCAGAAGTCACACTGGTGTGCAGTGTTTCATTGTGGCTCATATCACAGTACATTTTGCTGGACCGTGGGCTACCTGATGTGAATAGGCTTGCTTAGTCATTGTAGGCCATGACCAGGGTAGTGGGTTAGTCTGCAGATGGATACAAAAATATGTAGCCAATACCCTCTACTTATTGCCATGTGTGCTTTACACTAGTGGTGTGTTGACAAGCTGACCATTTTTTGCTTGGTGTTTTCTGACATATGTGTGACACAACCATAAGGACAAAAAATTGCGCTTGTAATTTCTTGATTTGTCTCTTGCATCCATAGAGGTAAACGCCCATCAGCAGAAAGGAGATTTGGAAAGCCGCCTCCCGTAACGTGTGGACCCTGGGAGTCCACAGCCGGTAGAGCGTCCACTGTCACAAGAGGTGGGAGGACCTGAGACATGGGGCCTGGAAGAATGCAAAAGTCCAGCTGGGGATACACTCCCAATGTGGGTGGGGTGTGACCCCCCATGTCCCTCATCCTACCAGTGACATACCTGGACCTTAATGATGATTTGAGGAGAGCACAGCAGCCACAAGGGGGTGAGTACAGGGCATATTCATGCATGTACATTGTCAAGTTGATGTCTTAGGTTCTGACATCTTCCCATAACAATTAGGGATGAGCCATGTGTGACACAGTGGATGAGTAATTGTTTGTGTAGGTATAATGTGGTGCATACTATTGTGCCTTTCCTGTTGGCCCAGGGACCTAGGACACAACTGGGTGCAATCCACAAGCAATTTACTCTCCAGGGACAACACATGGCTGTTTATATTGATCAATCAGGTAATGTTTGTTGTTGTAGTGGGTTTTAATTCTATGCTATAGACCACTACTCCTCAGTGTTACAGGCCAAAGATAAAGAAGTGATTGATCACTGTCATCAGCCATGCGTTTGGTCAAGTGAATAAATTGGCATCTGCCCCCGAGGCCATTTGTCTTCAGTGTATTATGAGTGCTGGTGCCTCACTACTGTCTGCCATGTGAAGGTGGCCATCATACATGGAGGCTGTGATGTAGCTTTCCATAGCGCAACATGTTGAGGGCCTTCTACAAGTACTTGCAAATATCTGGGCCTTTCCAACATACGAAGGACTAATGGCATCTACTGATGCAATTAGGATATGTCATTGAAGGGGTGCCAGATATTAGTGGTGATGTCCCTGGTGCTTGCTGATTCATTGTGCTGTTGATTTTAAACATGTATCTCCCTAACAATTTGCCCATTTTGTCTACAGTGTACATTTTCATGCCAAATGTCTAGCATATCTGAGCAACACTAGTACTACTTCCATGACTCCATTAGGAAAAATTACACATGGTGAAGTGTGCATTGTTGATGTGTTTCCAGTATGACATGAGTATTTCCATGTCACCTTCTTCAGGTTACTGTACTGCTGTCAGCAACATGTCAGGCTTATGTAGCATAGTTTCTTATTGTTGTGTTATTGTGTATGTGACAAATAGATGTCTGCATGACCTTGAGTGGGATCTGTAGGAATGCCCTTGGCATTGGCCTACTATTGTATGACAACAGGTAACTGAGGTATGCTCCATGAGGCAAAGCAAGGTGATATGGTCTCCTACTTGTTCAATGGTTACTTTGATTGCACAATTTCGGCCATGCAATTGTAGTTGTCTGAGATCCTGGTTTTCCTGTGGGCAACTGTTAACAGTTCATGTGGCATGCAGGCATATGGTTTGGTACATTTAGAAGGCACTTTGATGTAATTTGTTGCTGGGGCTGTCATGACATCATTGTAATGTTTGCTAATCACAACTGTTGTTCAAGTGTGACCAGGAACATGTGGTGACCCTTTTCCTCTTTGTATTTGCAGCATCAGCCAGGCAAGCAAGGGAGAGAGGGCACAACCAAGTGGGGAAGCATCTGGCCACGGTACCTTCAGTTATGACACCACTGACACGGTGGGACCCAGTGGCGAGGAGAGTGATGGGAGTGCCACGGAGGAGACAGGATAAATGTTATCATCATTGGATTCTACTTCCAGTGGTCACTCCCTAGTGGTGGTGGACCCATCAGGACCTACTCCTGTACCACCTTGTCTGCAACCCCCAGTTCTATCGCCAACCTCCCTGTTGTTCCCAACCTAGTTGGCCATGCCTACTCACCCCAGAGGGTGGGCTTCTCCTTTGCCGCAGGCACCTCAACTCAAGCCCCTGTTACTCCTGCTGGCCTGAGTGAGGAGGCTATTGACCTCCCGAGGAGTATCTCTGTGGGGCAGACTGTCATTGTGAATGCCATCCAGGGGTTGGCCATCCAACTTCAGCAGATCAATGCTTTCCTGGAAGGCATTCACACTGCGATGTCTGGCCTATAGAGACCTTTTCAGGCTCAGGCCACCTCAACCCTCACCCCACACATTCCTGCCCCTCCTCCCCCTTACCAGTCCAAATCCCCTATTCCCCAACCTGCCCTAAGCAAACAGACACATCTGCACTCGGCCACATCAGCACACACAAGCAGCACACATCAACACAAACACCACAGACAAAAGCGATACGCAGGCACTTTATATTCACCCTCAAACACCACATCAACCACCACTTCACCAGACACCCACACCTCTCCCACTGACCCACACACCATATCCAGCATACCCACAGACACCACCACATCAGCCAGTGACACTTTCACCATACCCACCATGCTCCCAGACACCAGCTCACAACCCATGGACGCCCACACCCCAGACACCATACCTCCAGACACCTGCACAACACTCACAGACACATCCACTACTTCAGCCATACCCGCAGGCATAACCCTAACACACACAGACACATCTACCATATCAGCAATACCCACAGACACCACCTCATCACTCACAGACATATCTATCACATCCACCATACATACACACCACCCCAGCACACACAGACACATCCACAGCATCCAGCATACCTGCAGATACCAGCCCAACAGGCACACACACACATCCACCACTCCCAAATCAACCAGCACCTCTGTCTCCAAGCCCCACAAGACATACAAATGCACACACTCACACATGCAACAGACACCTTCCGAACAGAAGCATACCTCATACACACACACACACACACACAAGGCATCTACGCTCACACACAAGATAACCACTCGCTCAACCTCCAAATTCCCAACCCCTTCTGATGACCATACCCTTTTTTTCAAAGAGAGCTCCCTTTTCAAGCTTGTCCTTCTCCTGTTTCCTCCCAAATGCAAGAGGCTCCCACCCACATTCCGACCCATCCCTTCCACATCCAAGTCCTCCCCTGTCACACCAGCCCCCCTGCCCACCTACAGGCACCCATGTCCCACTGCACAAAGAAGAAGCCCATCCTTCCAAAGAAAAAAATGCTCCCAAGCCCACCCATCCAAAATCCGACCCCATCCCACTCAAGGATGATCCATGATGTGGCTACCTACCCACTCGGTGTTCCTTCCTGTGTAGGTTCCGTGGCAGTGATTGGAGTTAAGTGTGGGTGCAGTATTGTGCATGGACATATATGGACTGGCCAATGGCCTTTGTTCTAAATCATTTGGATAGAACAAACTCAAGTTGTTTTTTTGAGTACACATTTGTCCTGCAATTACTATTCTACCTTTATGGTGTTCCTGAGTAACTTGTGCTGTATGCCTACAGTTGTATGTGTTTCACCCTGATTGCTGAATCATTTGCTGTTGTTTTCAATATCTGACTATGTGGGCAGACAAAGACAAAGGTAGATGTTGGCTGTATGAATATTTGGGTGTTAATCCAATTGGGGTGTCATTGCATTGTGCTATGTTTGCTATGGTAAGTACTTCACTTCTGTTGTTCAATGTCAGCAAGTATGGTCATAGACTTGTCTCCTTGATATGGATAGTACATTTGTCTCATATGTGGGAGCTTGAGTTTTGTTTGTCCACACAGGGAGGTTGTTCAGTTTTGCTAGCTTCCTTTGCATTTGACTGACCATGTATCAATTGTGATGTGTTTACCTTGCAGCTACTTAATCTATATGTATGGTCAATGCTACTTCTGTTTGTTGTGCTTTCTTGACTTGCGCTCATACAATATGAGGATAGGAATGTCAGTTGTCTCTACTATTGTTCGTCCTTGAGATACTTAAAAGGCCGGTTCCTGTGCAAATATTGTTTTAGGGTCATGTGCAAAGTGTGATGTGTCCCAGGGTAGCATCCTTCCATGAGTGCCCCTGATGTCCCCATCCGTATTGTGCAGGTATTGTTTGCATTGTGAGCTTTGAATATTTGTCTCTCAAACTATTGTACATGCCATGGACCTTCCATTGTGTTGCAAGATGGGTGATATATGAGTCCTTTGCAGGGCTGTTTTATGAGAGGGTTTTTTGTGTTAAATGACACATCCATACATCTGCCTTCAATCTGACAACAGTCCATAGCATGCAATCAATGTTTGGATGTCATTTGAATTATGTGTGATGTTGCTGTGGTGTTGCTCTTGTGTGACACAATGTTATGTACACTTCACTGTCCCTGTGCCTGAGATGGGCAGACGTGTGTTTTGGAGTCTGGAGGTGCAGTGTCAGTGACCTGGCCAAAGGGGGCATTTAATGGCTGTAAATGTGTCAGTCATTCTTTGTGAATGACTCACACTGTGGACACAATGACACATGTACTTGGTGCCCTTATATTGACCCCATTTCATGTGGATGACCGCGCAACGATCTGTTGTTGAGCTTCATGACACAGGTAAGTGTGTGTACTTACCGTTGGTTGCGTCCACAGCAGTATGGATTTTGGGCACCTTCAATGAGCAGCAGCAGCTGCAGGATGTGTGTGATAGACTCCATGGCGGCAAAGGACATGTAACGCTGTTTGCGGGTAAGTTGCTCCCTTTATACTCTCTGCTTCCGTCTGCTGGAACATGGTGGTTGGACTGCCATGGTCACATTGGCTGTGTGCAACATCACAATGTGTCTGGCGGAAGTGCTTGCTCCATTGCCCTGTTTATCCTGCCCTGTCACCGCAGCAGTCGGCAGTGCCAGGGGCACTGCGGAGGTCTTTGCTCTATGGGACCGCCAACATAGTAATACAGTGGCCGACTGCCAAGCAGATGGCGGTTAGACAGACACTGCAACCATGGTGGTACACAGATCACCAAACTCATAATCAGGCGCTTAGTCTATTACCAGACTCTGCTTATTGCTCCAGCCATTTTAAATTGTGCCTTCATGAAAAATGATTCTTATGCCTTATGACTAATTTACAGAACTACTCCTTAATATTGTCTACTGTAATATACCTTGACAATAAACCTTGATGGTTTCTTAAATTTCAGATCTCAAACTTACTTATCGAGTTTATACTTACTTTTAGTTATATTTTCAATTGGTGTCCTGAATTTTGCCATTAGGGTCACATTGCCTCATCTATTCCTGAGGACAACACAGAGAGTTTTATTACATGATATAAGAGATACCACCAACATTATTAAAAGTATTATTCTTTTTAAAGAATTACCCTGATTGCACATGGAGATTTATTTATGTGAAACAAACCAACTGTGTTATTCTGTATTTAGCTCGGGCAACACACCACCACCCATGATTAATTGAAGCTTTGGTAGCTCAACCAAGCAATCAAAGTGAGTCAAAAAGGCTTTTGAGGCCCAACTGTCCATCTTAGAGCAAGTACCAATACACATTGATAAGACTAAGTGTTCCCTAGAACTTTAGGACAAGGGTAAAAGCCAAGGAGCCCCACATCATTTGTATCTGCCTACACTGTTCAGCACAGCGCTGTACCTGAACACTCCCTCTGCACTCAGATTCTTCTACATCCTCCTTGAACGCCATGATGCCCACCAAAGTTTTACCAAAAACCCATTTATAACAATAGTGCTTGAAACACAGAACATGCTCTGATGTCAGTCTTGGTTTATTTTATATATTTATCATACATGAACAGCAGCCCCAGCTCTTGGACCATGGTTAACAGACATGTACAAAACATGGATCCATAGGTTACAGTTCATGTTTGTCTCAAAGTTTCAGGAAAATTTGTGGGACAGAGATATTCAGTGATGACTTGTGATAGTGTAGCATACAAAACTAATAAAATGTGCTGAGCATATATATTTAAGAGGGCGTATAGCAAAACCTTAAATGCCTCACATCTCACTAATAATAGTAGCAACTCAACCATGGCCCCCACAAATGCACTGTCATGTCCACATGCATGAAAATACAGATGGCACCATATCGGAAGCCTCACAAATTAAGGTGTAATGGATCTTTATGTTGCATAACAGAATAAATAATATCTGTTTTTATTTCAATTGAACAGTAAATATTATATGAATTATCTGTATAAATACAGGACATTAGTGTTCCAAAATGTACTGTTAACACAAGACAACTCTTCTAGTTAGAAGTGAAGCCAAGGGACTACATAATCTGTATCATATATAATAGCCACCTGTATAGATATGTATTTTTCTCTGTATCTAATCTATGTTTATAACAAATCATATTTTACTATTTAATGAAAGAAATGTTGCTGGTGTCCTTTCATTTGGATGTAAACACCTGTAGACCAAAAATAACAAAGTGTTTCATTTTGTGGTGAGAATGAGGTGGTTAAGGTGGTTAAAAACAAACTATCATAGAAAAAGTATGATATTTTTGTGCTACTTGCAGACTGAGATGTAGAATTTGTTTTTTACTGATTTTTGTTCCAGTTAGAAATAGGCAAAATCTGTTCAAATCTCCTTCTCATAATAATTCTAGATTAACTTTAGGTCAACGAGTACCCTTCTCAATTATTTAAAAAAAAAAAAAAATGTAGGAAGCTGTAACTCAGTATTAAAGTTATATGTTTGGACAAAAGTAACCTCTCTCTCTAGTTTCACCACATATTGGTCTTCTAATTTAGGCTTAGTGGCTTTAATTAACACATCATGTTTACATTTAAATGAGTCTGGAACACGAAATTGACATTACAATTCACAAAGTGACATAAAGCGATCATTTAAGATTAAGGCGGTCATTCTGACCTTGGCGGACGGCGGAGGCCGTCCGCCAAGGTACCGCCGTCAGAACACCGCACCGCGGTCGAAAGACCGCGGCGGTGATTCTGACATTTGCCCTGGGCTGGCGGGCGGCCGCCAAAAGGCCGCCCGCCAGCCCAGGGCAAATCAACCTTCCCACTAGGATGCCGGCTCAGAATTGAGCCGGCGGAGTGGGAAGGTGCGACGGGTGCAGTTGCACCCGTCGCGTATTTCAGTGTCTGCAAAGCAGACACTGAAATACTTTGCGGGGCCCTCTTACGGGAGCCCCTGCAGTGCCAATGCCATTGGCATGGGTACTGCAGGGGCCCCCAGGGGCCCCGCGGCACCCCCTACCGCCATCCTGTTCATGGCGGGAGAGCCGCCATGAACAGGATGGCGGTAGGGGGTGTCTGAATCCCCATGGCGGCGGAGCGCGCTCCGCCGCCATGGAGGATTCAGACGGGCAGCGGAAAGTCGGCGGTACCCCGCCGGCTTTCCGCTTCTGGCCGCGGCTGTACCGCCGCGGTCAGAATGCCCGGCGGAGCACCGCCAGCCTGTTGGCGGTGCTACCGCCAACCTCCGCCCTGGCGGTAATTACCGCCAGGGTGAGAATCAGGGCCTAACTGTCCAAAATAATTTATGCCTTTACCTACTCAATCTTTCTAGTATGATACTATATTAGAATGTTTAATATTTGAATTATACCAAGTATGGGAGAAGCAAGATTTTGGGCATGTGAATAGTTATACAAACAAACAGAAAGAAATAGCCATTTAACAATAATAATTAACTACAGAGGAAGAGGATGTTTTGGGCTTTTTCAACATGTGTATAAAATCCCTGAATGTTAAAGGATGGTTTATTGATAATTATGTTTCCCAATACTGTAAACATTTAGAGAGTTCCTCTGATAGAGCAAACCAAACTTGCTGAAGTATAAAAGCAGAATGCCATTTTATGAAAGTTAACACCTCCATTCACTTTAGATTGTTTTTTGTCCACAAGAATTTTGACAATCAGCCATCTATTGTTTTAATTAATTTTAAAGGGAGTTTTACTGGAAGTATAGACAAAAATGAACAAAACGAAATTATTTATAGGCAGAGTCATCATTTTAATTTTTTCAAGTTGATTTCACCAGGATGAAAAAAAGAGGTGGCCAGTTTCCTGGTAGTGTTGTGATTTTATTTTTTATTTCGTTTAAAATAACCAAAATAGTGACTTTTATAAAATTTGAATGAAGAACTTATAAATGTTTAATTTTGATAGAATTCCAAACAAACCCTGAATCTTTGAACATCTCTTTAAAACAATATTTATTAAGCAGCATAAATTCAGATTTATCAACAATTAATTTATTTTAACAACAGCAAAAATATATGTTCAAACCTAAAAACACTAGAATAGAAGAATCTTGGTGTACAATAAACAATAATTATCTATGTATGCTGTAGATTTCTTTGTATTCATAACCTGAAAATGTTGGAGATCTACAAATCTTTTTCAAAAAGGATTCCAATGCTATTATAAAAAGAATTTGAGGAAGGGGACACCTCTGTCTGGTACCACGTTTAAACAAGAAATAGGAAACTGCATGCCAGTAACAAAAATTGAAAATTTAGAAGCACAATAGAAAATAGTAATTTAGTGTAAAATTTTAGGACCAAATCTATGGCACCTTAGGGCTTGCAACCAGCAAAAAAGTCTAATCAATTTGAACAAAATACTTCCCATCTTTAAGTATTACAGCTGGTAAAAGGTCTATATTATGTGAGGCCTGGTGAATAATAATTATAAGGCTTCTAGAATTACCTGTAATGTAGCTATCTTTGACTAAGTCATATTATTCTACTAAATCTGTAACATAATTAGCAATGTGTAAAGCTAAATGTTTTGCAAAGGTTTTACAGTTATTATTGATTAGGGATCTTGATTTACACTTCTTACAGATCTAGGGATCATTGGGGGTCATTACAACATTGGTGGGCGGCAACCGCCGCCCGCCAAGTTGTAACCGCCGTGCGGCCGCCAATGCGGCTGCACTCCCGCGGTGCCCATTATGACATCCCCACTGGGCTGGCGTTCGCCAGCCCAGTGGGGATGTGGGCCGCAACATTGGAGCTGGCTCCAAATGAAGCCAGCGGTGTTGCGGCCGTGCGACGGGTGCAGTTGCACCCGTCGCGCTTTTCACTGTCTGCTATGCAGACAGTGAAAAGCTGCACGGGGCCCTGTCAGGGGGCCCCTGCACTGCCCATGCCAGTGGCATGGGCAGTGCAGGGGCCCCCAGGGGCCAAGCAACTCCCCGTACCGCCAACCTTTTCCTGGCGGTAGGGGGACTCGTAATCCCCTGGGCAGCGCCGTGGTCATAATCCCCTCTGAAGCACCGCCAGCCTATTGGCAGTGCTTCAGCCAAAAGAGCCCTGGCGGTCTCGGACCGCCAGGGTTGTAATGAAGGCCTATGTCTTTTTTGGAATAAGACACAAAACTGCTTCTGAATAAGTACCACATAGTCTTGAAAAAAAAAATTGAAAAAGCAACATTAGTTTTTTTGTACAATAATGTTGGAAAATTGGGAAAACCTCCACAGCAATTCCATCTGGATATGGTTCTTTAACTTTAGAAATTTTTGAAATGCCATTATGTTTCTTTAAGTGCAATGACTCTTTCCATTGGTGATAAACCTAACCAGTGATCAGGTTTTTTAGGAATGGAGTTAAAAGAATCAACCAAGCCTTCTGCACTCAATACACATTCTGGGGTATAGAACATGGTATAATTCTCTGTAAAGCATTTAAGAATTTCAGAGTTTTTATAAAATGTATCCAAACGAGTGTCAGTGATGGCTTCTATATGTGATTTTTGCATTGTGGCTTTGAAATATTTTGCTAACAATTTCCCAGCTTTATTACTACATTGATTGCATTTTGCATTAATGCTTAAAAAAGTAACATTAGCATTATCTGTAGATTTCTAATCCATGAGGTTGTACATGGGCTGAGGAAATGCCCACTTGCAGTGGTGTGCAACAAGCTAACCATCGCATTCCCAGGAGATCTGGAATTTGAAGCTGGCTCCAACTGAACGAGACATAACAAACACACTCCACATAGCCTTAACATGCTACTCAATCCGTGAACATGACTGACCTGCTCACACTGAATTCACAAATGCATACATAGCACACAGTGCTAAACTGCCAGTTCTTATTGTCGATTCACAGATTTAGGTTCACCATAACACATTTCACTCACAATCTCTGTACAGGGACAGGCTCGCAGTTTATCAAAGTTTTCTTGATGTTCCTTTGTTTTATTTTCTCTATTCTGACTCAACTAATGGGGCAGCAAGTTTTATAGACCCAGGATGCCGCTAGGTGTGGAAAATGATACTGCCTTTCATGTCATATTGTGAATGTAATGATGTACCTACTATGTACAAAAAGTAGGAAAAAAATAATAAAGATTGTTTAAAAACAAAAAATTTATTTATGATTAAATTTCAATATTGCCTGAGGAAGATGGGTTAGACCATCTTTTTGATTGATTGTGTTCTAATTTCTTAATGAATTGTAGTAAGTTAAATGACTCCTTAACTGCTTCCTTATTCATATTGGCAACATAATTAAGAATAAAGCCTTGTACCGTTGTCTTGAAGGAGTTGTAAAGAAAAGCAAATTCTAAATATTAGGTAGTATCAACATAAAAAATTGCTGCTATTTCCATTGAATGCTTTCTTTTTTACCAAACAATTATTAAATTGCTTTCTAGTTGAGTGCAATTTCTCAAACTGTATATCCAAGTTCATTATAAGAGGACATGACCTGAAGTTAAAATACAGCCTAATTCAACATTGATCATAGACAAGGTAAGCTTATTGTCTGAAAATAGATAATCAATCCTAGATATTGAAAGATTAACTGGTAAACAGGAGTTATACTCCATAGTATCAACATTACATACATGCCACACACCAACAAAACCCTTAGAAGAAATAGCTTTTAAAGACTTTTTGCATTTTAAACTGTTTGTATTTTAAATTTCAGCATCTATCCAATATGAAGGAATTCTCTCATTTGATTTGGGTCTTCAAATGTCGCAGTCTATCCTCTATATGTACATTTAAAACAAACATGAGTGTACAAACCTTGATCTTTTATTAAATGAAGTGTTGGATATATCTGCATAAAGTATTTCCATTTGTTGGCTGTAACATTAGATACAGTTTGAGAAATGAAAAGTTTTTGTCCAGACCAGATCACTTCCTCACATTATTCTGCAGCTGAATTTTTTTTTATGATATCTGTAAATTGTAAAAAAAAAAGAAATTGTAATTTCTCTAGGTTTGGATGACCTACCTGGACAACAAATTTTAGGACACACTTGTAAAACAATACACAAAACCCATCAGTAAAAAACACTAGTTTTAAATACTAAATAAACATGTTATTAGAAATATAATAAACACAAAATACAACACAACATTATCTAAAATAACTCCAAACTAATATCAAACTTTAACGAGGCCTAACACAGAACACTGCTACACAAAATAACTCAAACCCCCACTAAAACTTAAAAGTGACACTATAACTACTGTTAGAAATTGGGTCTCTAGTTGGCAGAGGCATGCACTCTGTCTACGTGGGGCCCACAATCTTAGTTAGGGTAAGTCAGATACACACCCCATATTAACCTGTGCTCACTCTCTCACAGCTTGGCATAGAGTATTTGTGCAACACCTAATTACAGTAATACAGTAAAGGATACCACAAAAAGACTCCACACACATTTGAACAAAATAGAAAATAGTTATCTGAGTGAAACAAGACCAAAATGGCAAAAATCCAATACATAGATACCGAAATATGCAAGTTTAAAGATTTAGGTGAAAACAGCGCATAAAAGTGCAAAGCGACAACTGTGGTTATCTGGTTGTGCCGGATCGAGACAAAGTCAAGTGTTCAGGCTGACTGTCATAGTATGTGGGCCAGATACAGGAACCCAGTTAGGCCCGCTAAACACTGTACCTTAAATCCTGGAGAGGGTTCTGCAAAGCATTGCTTTGCAAGGCTTTCCAGTGGTTCCGGTGGGGACAACAGGAGGCAATGCACCTTAGGACCACAATCATCAAAGGTCCAGGAATAGGGTGGTACCATTTGGCAGGGCAGATTCACAGATGACAGAGTCCAGGTGCAGAAGGTTGGTTGGGAGTCTTTTGTGTCCATTAGACGTCAAAAAACAGGAGGGCAGTGAGCTGGCCTTTGCAGTCACTCAGGGTTTTGGGTTGTTGAGATACAGGTCCAGTCTTTCTCACCTCCAGACAAAAAGCAGGCCAACACGGTAATGCAGATAGCAAAGTGGCAGTCCCTCCTAAAGCGCAGCAGTCCTTCTTCCTGGCGGAGTATCCACAGGTTCAGAAGTGTACTGATTTGGTGGGATCTGGGGTCCAGTACTTATACCCAAATATGCCTTTCAAGTGGGAGTTACTTTAAAGAGGCCTTTGAAGATCAGAAGGTCCCTGTCCTTCCCTTCCTAGCTCCAGGCACACAATAAGGGGTTATAAAGCACTTTGTGTGAGGAGAGACACAGACCTATTCAAGTGTAAGTGAGGTAGTGTTAAGCTCTGCCCCATCAAACCGGTTAATGGCCCATTAAAGTCCATTAAGTCAAACCTAAGCTTCCATTGTGTGTGACTGTCTAGAGGGAATGCACAAAGCACAGCTGTCATCCACCCCAGTTGTGTATTCAGAGACATGCAGAGACACAGAAAGGTTAAAGTAAGAAAATGCCAACTTTCTAAAAGTGGAATTTTCAAACTAACAATTTAAAATCTGACTTCACCATACATTATTATTTTAAATTGTTAATCCAGAGACATCAAACCCCAAGTTTCTATCTTTTCCCACTTAAAGGATGTTTCAGGGTAACCCGAATGTTAACCTTTCCCTGGCAGGGACACTGCCATGCATGGTTTGTCAAAAAGGCAATATATATGCCCTCCTGGCCTTACTCAGGGCACCTTGGCACAAGAAAAAGGCCTCCTTAAATGAAAATGCTCGTAGTCATACAAAGAGCATAATGAAATCAAGAGGAAAAAAAAGCAGGTAAACCCCCCACCAAAAAAATCACCAAAGCACCAATCTTTGACAAACAATCATTACAGGTTAAAATTAAAATAACATAATTTGAAATAAACAGTGAGAAGCCTAAAAGGCACTGGTACACATGTGAAGCACTCCAATACCTGTTTAGGTTTGTTCCACCTCGGACAGTTCGTCACAGACGACAACATAAGGCCGACTGGCTGGAATCACATTGTGGTCATGTCCATTAGTCAGCAGACAGACCAGAATTGCATTCCGGCTCACGGCACCACTTACTGCCATCATTCCTTCATTGCAGTGCACCTGCCACACCTGCGGGAAAGACATAATGTGTCAGACACGGAAGCAGCCTGCTCAGTGGAGTAGTTGGTCCTGCTTCGGCAGTGGCACGGCAGTAAAGCCACCAAACTTGTAATTGAGCTCTACTTCCCTATAGAAAACAATTAAAGTTGAAATTAAAATTAGTAAAAATGTTTTCAAAATGTCTAAAAATGTTATAAAAACATCAATATTGTAAATAAGTGTTACAAGAAAATATAGAAATGTATGTAAAGTATTCAATAAATAGCACTATAAAAAAGAAAAGTAATAGTATACTATTATGTGTAAAATTTCAAAAAAGTACATAAAATGTATTAGAAAAATGTATGTTGAACAAATATATATGTTTGAGAAAATAGTGCCATATTTGGAAAAATGTTATAAAAATGCAAAATATCAAACAATGATTTAAAACATAATGTTTAAAAAACATATATACCATATTTTGTATTTCAAAAATGTATACAAATGTTTAAAAATAAGAATTTGTGTGTGTAAAAAATATGTATTTACAAAATATAAATACAGTAAAATGTAAAAATACAATAATAAACTGTTGCACTTTTCTTTGTAAAAATGTTAATACAATGGTGTATGTAAAAAATGCTATATTTCAGTGTTTACATTTAATACTTACACTTTAATCAATGTTATAAAGTAAAACTCCCACTTCTACTGAGCCAATTTTATTCATTATGTTCTATCCTAAAAACACCAACATAAGTATTCCAACTCCTATCTAAGACATTTAAGAAAAGGTGCTATATACTAAAGGGTTAAAATTCTGTATACCCACTGCAAACTAAGGTCCTCATTACAGGCTTGGTGATCTCAGGACCGCCATGTTGGTGGTGGCGGTTGTACTGCCAACAGGCTGGCGGAAAAGACCGCCAAATTATGACCATGGCAGTATTATCAACAGAGTACAGCGAAGAACCTCCAGCACCACCACTGCGGTCTGGCTACCACAGACGACGGTTGCCACCTGCGGGCCGGCGAGACCATGTTTCTGCCGGACAGATTACGAGGTTGCACACTACCAAGGTTTCTGCCACGGTAGCACCACCATAGAAACCCAGGCAGAAACTAACTCTATAAAAAGAGACACTGACCTACAGGAAGCCATACTCATCTGGAACCCCCGTGGAACCTGAACTACATGTCTTCCCGCTGCTCGCCCAAAGACTCCGGAATCTGCGATGACGATGACAGCAACCGTAAGCATACACCCTTACCTGGTACTGTTGTAGAATGGCAATTTTTGTAAACTCACACAACAGACATTCTGGAAGGGGGTGCGAGGGCAACACTCACACGTAACTGCACACTTACACACACACTCACATACAGTCAAACACATATTCGCATATACACAACAAACAGGCCACGGCCACCAAACGCACACACATGCACATGTCACTAACACACAGGTGAAGACGGAAACACTGCACAGACCCACACTAACACAGTACCACACAACACGTCACAAACACAACACAACAGCACCATCTCCAATCATGTCGCAGGAACCCAAAGGGGACCTTACCTGGGGACACATTACACATACATCACAAAGTAAGACTAACAGGCAAAAAAATACATACAAATACACAACCACATGACTTACAGATTGACTTATCATATTTAACATTTTATGCACATAACACGCACACAGTCAAAGCACACAAAGCTACACAGCGCTCCAACAAACACATCTAAACACAAACAACAAAACTTGTTGGACACACAAATGTCCATCAAACTACAGATACCATACAACTTTAATAGAAAGAAGCTGCACACAACCTCACATACTGCCTAAAAACACAGATAGCCTAAGCAGAACACTTACACACACTTACATGCACACAACTGATGTCAGCGAGGAACAACTCCGTACTATGGAAATAATTCATGACAAAGATGTAACCAGGAAGCCAAATACTTGTTAGTCCTAATAATTATTAAGTTAAAAATCCTCAAAATCACTAAGGCCATAGCCCAGTTCATTTGTCCAACAGTCTGTATGCACACAGTGCACAGATGCGTGCCCTGAACTTGACTCCTGACTCCCATGTAACATCCACAGTTAGGGGCATATATGAGGTGGTAGGCATCTCAGGGGTTATCTGGTGAGGGGGGTGGAGGGAGGGGTTTGATTTTAGCTCTTGGAAGGGGGCCTTTGGGATCTGGCTTGAGAGGGGGGTTAGGCTGGGCTTAGGTTAAGGGGAGGGTTGGCTTTTTGGGTTGGGGTTAGACTTGTTGGCAGGGGCATGGGAACCTGCGGAGGGGCAAGGGAGGTCTTGGAGGTGGAAGCGCCAGACTTGGGGTGGGACACAGCATGTTTGTGGGTATCACAGGGTGGGAGAGGAGTAGGGAGAAGGACAAACTCTGAAAGGAAAGCATTCTTAGACACACAGGGCCAGTCATAGCAAAAGGATTTGGGTTTATAGGGAGAGGGAGTTGTTGTAAAAGGTGTTGGTGTGGATGTCTTGGGTGCATGTTTGTAGGAGGTATGCTTGTGGATGTTGGGTGTCTGTTGGGTGGGTGAGTGAGGGTGTTTACAAGTCTTGGGAGGAAGGGGTGGAGGTGCTGGGGGATGCCGTGGTGGGTGGGTGAGTGTCTGTTGGGGTGGTGACTTCAGGTATGGTGGATGTGCTGCATGTAGGCATATATGTGGTTGTGGTGTCAGTGGGTGTGGTGACTGGGGTAGATGTCTGAGGGTCTGTTGTGGTGCTGTCTTTGGGAAGGATAGGTGTAGCGGCTGGATGTGTGAATCTTGGTGTGGTGTCTGCAGGTGTGTCAGGTGTGCTGGCTGTGATGCTGGGGATGGCAGGGGTGTCAGGGAAGGTTGTGGCTGTGAGTGCAAATGTATGTTGCTTGTGTGCATCCCAGTGGTGTGTCTTGTGGTGCTTGTGTTTGTCAGAGCTACCCTTGGATTTTGAGGTGGATGCATGCTTGTCTGTCTGTGTGCTTTCGCTGGGAAGAGGGATTTGGGATTCGGAGCAGCAAGGTGGATGTGTGACGATAGACAAAGGGTGACTGGCTGCCTTCAGTGTGGAGGCCACAGCCTGAAAGGATCTCTGTAGGCCAGCCAGTGTGTATCGTGAATGCCCTCCAGGAATGCATTACTCCGTTCGTTCCGAGTTGCCAGTCCCTGGATGGCATTCATGATGGTTGACTGACCCACAGAGATCGACCTCAGGGGGTCAACAGCCTCCTCACTGAGGGCAGCAGGGCTGACAGGGGGAGAGGAGCCTACTGCAAAGGAGACACCCACTCTCTTTTAGGGGGCACAGCCTAGTAGGTAGAGAGCTACAGGGAGGATGATCGTGGTCAGGGGGGTGGCAGACTGAGATGGTGCTGGGATGGTCCCAGATGGGTCCGCCACCACCAGCCACTGGAGGAAGACTCTGAAGATGAAGACCCGGATCCTATCTCTCCCATGGCACTCCCCTTGCCCTCCGGGCCACTGGGTCCCTCAGTGTTGGTGGTATCAGCACTCCAGGTCCCGTGGCCATCAGCTTCCTCACTCAGCTGTGCCCCATCTCCTTCACCTGCCGATGCTGATGCAGAGAAACAGAGAGAGGGTCGTCACATTCTTACCTTATGCGTACATTACACAATACACAGCATTAACAACACATCTATATCTAATAAAGCCCCAGTTAGGAACCATTTATAGCCTACATCATGTCACAAATAAATGCTTCCAACAATCCTATATGACAACAGTATCACAACAACAAAAGGCAACCATCTGACCACAATATCACCATCCCATCAAATCAGCTGAAACACAGATTATTCATGCATAAGATGAATTGGCTACATCAAATGTCTCTCCCTATACAGATCATCACTGTGTATCCACAATTCAGCCTTAGAAAATGTTGTTAACTGACAACACAATATCATGTCTACCACAATCCACACTTGCCCAGTCCATCACCAGTAGCCCTGTTACATGAAAGTAAACTCATCTCACTAAAAATACAATACAGCATGTTCCTTTGCAATCGCATATCTAACATGTGGCTCTGTCCATAACATTCCCAATGTCAAGTACCCCAGATGAAATCACTGCATGTGGCATACCCAAATTGTGAGCATCATAAGGAAACATAGCATTTCATACAAATATCTATCAAAAGTTTCTGAAAAGGGTTAGAATCAGTTTTGCGACACACTAATTTTACTCATTGACTCATAGACAACAATTACATGTCCAGCAATAGGGGCCGACTTAGCACACAGGATACACCCACAGACAACCACAGGGAGCATACCAACACCTTCAATACAATGGACACTAATCTTGTGCATAAAAGCCATATACTATTCCACTATTCATGCTGAGTAGAAACTTCTACATGAATACATCAAAATACCTACATCACTAACAAATGTCCAGACATGTGTAACCTAATACCTTAGAACTGAAGTAACCAGGACATCATCCACTAATAATGTAACCATGATCGACACATACAGCTAGAGTCGAGCAAATTGACTGACAACATATCCCATTGCATCCAACACGTTTGTCAAATGGAACCCCAGCTGTACTATTAAGTGAAGCAGAAATGTGCTGATCCATTACAAAATCTGTCTTAACTGCCTCAGATTAGCAAATGTAAATCTGGCAAATTAGAGGCCTCAACATAACAATAGGGAAGAAGTACCAATTGACACATGGGCCCTCATTACAACCCTGGCGGTAAATCCCGCTTACTGAGAGCCGACAGCCGCCAACATACCATGACCGCAGCAGTATTCTGCTACGGGTATTATGACCCACACTGAGAAATCCACCACTATACAGACACCCACACAAGTCCGCCACACCAAAGGTCAGTGATAAACTGGCGATAGCAAAACCCACACTGTCACGCCAACAGGAATAAGCCCACAGTATCACGAATCAACGGAGCGGTCTTTCAAACGCTCTAAACCATTGGTGGTACACACAGCCGCACTCAAAAAACACACACACTTACAAAACATCACCACATTGGACAATTCAAAATATATACACCTGACACACATACACACACCACACCCTCACAATCATACCACTATAAAATACACTCCCATATTACCCACAACCCTTTCAACAAACAAATTAGAACAAGCAGAGAGTGAAAAGCAAAAAGCACACCTTCACCCAGAGGCACAGAACACCATCACTCATACACCATCCATGCACATCACACAATACATCACAACACAGCACCTCACACATCACCTCACACATATCACTCACACGACATCATGGCACCTGAAAGACACCCCAGGTTTTCTGAGGAGGAGCTAAGGGTCATGGTGGAGGAAATCATCTGGGTAGAGCCACAGCTATTCGGATCACAGGTGCAGCAGACATCCATTGCAAGGAAGATGGAGCTATGGCAGAGAATCGTTGACAGGGTCAACGCTGTGGGACAGCATCCAAGAACAAGGGATGACATCTGGAAGATGTGGAACGACCTATGGGGGAAATGTAAATTCTGTGGTATCAAGACACCAGATAGCAGTAACGAGGACTGGTGGTGGACCCCCACCTCCTCCCCCACAACTAACAACATGGGAGAAGCAAGTCTTGGAGATCACGCATCCTGAGGGCCTCGCAGGAGTAGCAGGAGGACTGGACTCTGGTAAGTCAAATCTTTACTACTATATCCCCCCCAACCTACCTGCATGCCCTCACTAACTCCTTCCCCTACCCTCACCCCATCACTCCACCACCTCACATATACCCCACTATCACAACCCGCACATCCCAATACCAAACCCTGCATGCAACACCTATGCATGGACACCGACCACATCATCCCAGCATGCACACTAGAGAGACTCACCCACCCCACACAATCAGCAATTACACAAGAACAAGGCGACAGGTAAAGCACAATTCCATTAGGGAAACACACCCATTGCAAAAGATGGGACACACAGATACAATAACAATGCATTTGCATCCCAAAAGGACCCCTACCCAACGTCACCGGAAAGGAGGTGCCAGCTACATCCAGTCCCCCCACAGAAGAGGCCCACAGCGATGACAGCAGCTCTGGATCATGATGACCAGCCAGGCTCGTCTGGGACCTCTGGACAGTCGGTTCCCCTGCCACAGTTCCAAACCACCACAGAGCCTCCCCACTCAGGAAACACCAGCACAGCACCCACCCAGTGGGCACATGCCACTGTCCCCAGGACACGTCAATCAGCAGTGTGTCCACCACTACAGGGACCCCAGGCAACCCCACTAACCCAGGATGATCAGGGATCTGGGGTCAGTGGCAGTAGGCACACAGTTCAGGGGACAGAGGCACAGGACAACAGGGATGCTGGGAGGACTTCTGTGGGACAGGGGGAGGACAGGCCCAGGGAACCCACTCTCCATGAGGCACTCTCAAACATAATGGGAGCATACCACCATTCCCAGGAGACCATGGGCACAGTACTGGCCAAGTTTCAGGAGACCCAGCGGCTGCAGGAGGGACAGTACATGGGGATCAGGGATAACCTCACCAAAATCTACACCATCCTGGTCACCATAGCAGGGGTGTTGGCTGACACGGGCAAGACCATGAGGGAGGCAGTGGCTCAACAAAGGGCCCCTGACACTAGCCAAACCGAGGAACAGCCTTCCACCTCCGCCGGTGCTAGTTGACAGGAGGCACCACCACAGGAACAAAAGGCCACCAGCACTCCACTGCCTGCAGAAGGAGAATCACCCAGCAAATGGTCCCTGCGATCCAGGCAGAAGACACAGAACACTGCCAAGACCCCCGCCAGGAAATGAGACATTCTGTCCCACTCTGTCACCCTGTCCACCTTGAACTGCCATTACTCCCCTTCCTATGCCCCATTGGACAATGCACCTGTGATACCAAGAGACTGGACTCTACCATGGACCTTCCACCACCATCACCCCAGCCCCTTGCACATACCCCTATACTCATTAGCACCTAAATAAACACCCTTTAATCAAATACCAATCTGGAGTCAGTCTGATGATTAACAAATGTATTACTAAAACATTAGCAAAGCATTGCAAGGTATATGTTCATTTACTCATACCAATGTATGACAGTTGTAGGGCAGCAGTACACATAGCAGAAGCCAGAATGGGGTACACAGATCTGAAAAAATGAAATCCAAAGGGAACAGTCAGTGTCTATAGACAGAGGTTAAGAGGCTGCCATGTACAATGTCCTAAAGTAAACTGAGATGTGAAAAGGAGTTACAGGGGGTCATTCTGACCGCCACGAATGACAGAAGCACCGCCAACAGGCTGGCGGTGCTTCCTTGCCCATTCTGACCGCGGCGGTAAAGCCACAGTCAGAAAACCGGGGCCGGCGGTTTCCCGCCGATTTAGCCCCGGTTGGGCAAATCCACCATGGCAGCGCTGCCATGGGGATTCTGACCCCCTTCCCGCCAGCCTGTTTCTGGCGGTTGTCACCGCCAGGAAGAGGCTGGCGGGAACGGGTGTCCTGGGGCCCCTGGGGGCCCCTGCACTGCCCATGCCACTGGCAAGGGCAGGGCAGGGGCCCCCTAACAGGGCCCCAGCCAGCTTTTCACTGTCTGCCTAGCAGACAGTGAAAAGCGCGACGGGTGCAACTGCACCTGTCGCACGGCCGCAACACCGCCGGCTCCATTCGGAGCCGGCTCCTGTGTTGCAGCCCTCCTTCCCGCTGGGCCGGCGGGCGCTAACATAGTTAGCGCCCGCCGGCCCAGCGGGAAGGTCTGAATGCCGTCAGCGGTCTTTTGACCGCGTAGCGGCCAATTGGCGGTTCCCGCCTGGCGGGCGGCGGAGGACCTGCGCCGCTGGAGCAAGAAGACGGCGGAGGCCCAGCTGGGGCTGGCCTCCCAACGTGGAAGGGGTGCCCGTCACACCATGACCCCCTGATGTTCCGCATCCTGGCGGTGGCCTATCCTGATTTAGATGGGCGCTTGAGGGCATCACAGCAGCCACCAGAGGGTGAGTCCAGTTTCAGAAAGCAAACTCTGCACGGTTTAGGAACTAGGTGGGGGGTGTGGGTTGTGGGTGCCCCTAGGCCAGGGCGATCATGCCAGGGTAGGTCCCTTGTTTGCAGGCTCTGAACACCCCTACCCCAATGGTACAATTAGGCAGCTACTAGTGTGCAGGGTCCTGTGGGTGTCAGGTGTGCAGGTGCTGACGTTACGCATTGTACACCATTGGCTGGTGATTATCATAGTGACTGGTTGGGCAAGGCCTAGTGCATAGGGCAGGTCAGTGTGTGTTGTGTCCCCCAACGGTAGTGGTGTTGCTGGCATTGACCACGTGTGTCCTCTGTCTTCCCCCCTTCTTGTTTTGTCACCCTGTCCTTGTGTGCATTAGTATCATCTGGCGGAGGACCTGAAGCACCAGTAACTGAGGGAGCTACATCCCACATGGCCCATGAGGGTGAATCCAGGAGAGGGTGAAGGCACCAGTGGGACGGAGGGCGAGGGGAGCTCCACGATGGGGACAGGAGGGGATACCAGTGACAGCGACTCCTCCTCTGATGGAAGCTTCCTGGAGGTGGCGGACATCTCTGTGCCCACCCCAACAACAGGTACAGCTGCCACCCCTCCCCTACCAGCACCACTCTCCCAGCAGCCCCTCAGCGTCTTTCCCGTGCTTGCTCACCCAGGAGGGTGGGCATCTCCTTCACCCAAGGCACCTCAGGCCCTGCCCCAGTCAGCCCTGCTGCCCTCAGTGAGGATGCTATTGACCTCCTAGGATCCCTCAGTGTTGGGCAGTTAACCATTCTGAATTCCATCCAGGGTGTTGAGAGGCATTTGCAGCAAACAAATTCATACCTGTAGGGCATTCATTCTAGCGTGGCAGCCCAACAGAGAGCATTTCAGGCTCTGGCCTCTGCACTGATGGCAGCCATTGTCAATGTGTCCAGCCTCCCCCCCTCCAACTTCCACTACCCAGACCCAATCTCCTCTACCTCAGCCTATCCCAGGCACACCTTCAGACCAGCAGGCACACACACATCAACACACAAAAAAGGCTCAGGTAAACATAAGCACCACACATCATCACACAGGCACTCACACAAGCACCATACCCATGCACACATACCAACATCCACTTGCTCCACTGTGTCCCCCTCCTCCACGTCCTCCAGCTCCCTCCCAGTCTCATCTCCACTCACACCTGCATGCACTACATCATCAGCCACTGCCTCCATCATCAGCAGGCCCATCACAACACACCGCTCATGAGCAATCACAACCCCCACTACCATTCACACATCCCCTGTGTCCTCTCCCAGTGTGTCTGTGTGCCCTCCTCCCAAAGTACACAAATGCATGCAGACACCCACTCAACAGCCACCCACCTCACAACAGCCTCCAGCCCATGCACCTTCACCCAAACTCAGCAGACGTACACCGCCTACAACCACTACCTCTTCCTCCACTCCCACACCCCCTCCCATCTTCCCGTTCCAGTGTGTCTAAAAATCGTTTTCTAGCTAACATTAACCTCTTCCCTACAACTCCCCCCATCCTTCCCCGAGGGCCAGGATGTCAAGATCAAAGCCCAGCACCTCAGCCACCAAATCTGCATCTGCTGTGATCCCTGCAAGTCCGGGTGGATAGAAGGGGGCACCCCCCAGAGCTGCCAGTGTGCCACCTACAGATGTGAAGGACCACCCAATTCCGCCACCTGCCAAGGTCAAGAAGGGGCTGGCATCCAGCAGGGGAAATTCGCAAAACCCACCCAGCAAGGCCTCATCCAAACACAAAGAGGACAGTGCCAAGGGCCCAGCAGCGACTGCCAAGGTGGGGAAGGGACACAAGACAAAGGGCAAGTCACCTCAGGGCACGATGCCTCTTGGTGGGGGGCTGGTAACCACCATTTCCTCAGACATGCCAGTGACCTGTACCACGGTCACCACGGCAGCAATGACCTCCACCTGCACCGCAACCTGAACCGCCACTGCCACAACATCAGTCTGCAGCATCCTCCCCAAGGATCAGCCATCTGAGGCTGCCGGAGAGGGTCTGGTGTCTCCCTCCACCACTACAGACACCTGTACCATGGGCAGCACCGGCAGCATCTCTGTCACAGCCACCGCCGCAGCCACAGCCACCTGCACCACCATCTGCACCGCCACATGCCCAGCCGGTGCCACTATATCGGACGTCAGCAGCATCCCCAGTGGGTAGCCGTCTGAGGTTGCAGGTGACATCCTGGACCCTGGAGACGCCACTTGAGGCACACCACCAGCATTGGCACTACCAGCAGTTTGCAGCCTAAGCCGTAGCAGGATGGAATGTGGCTCTGCCTCCATGGAGTATCATGCTACCTGTTCCATGTACATCTCGTGGCTCAGACACCCAGGTGACTGGACGTTAACTGCCACAACCCAGGTGCAGCATCACTGGCCACAATGCCCCTTCCAGAACCAGTGGAGAAATGCAGCCACTCTCCCTATCCTTGGTAGGATGAAGCACTCTGGGCACAATGCCCCCTCCAGAACCAGTGGAGAAATGCATCCACTCCCCCTATCCTTGGCAGGATGAAGCACTCTGGGCACAATGCCCCCTCCAGAACCAGTGGAAGACGCCACCCACTTAAGAGACTGTTGCTTTGCACTCCCAAGGTGCAAGCAGTGGGCAAACCACCCACTTCAGAGACTGTTTCTTTGCACTCCCCAGGACCAAGCAGTGGGCAAACCACCCAGTTGAGAGACTGTAGCTTTGCACTCCCCAGGACCAAGCAGTGGGCAATCCACCCACATGAGAGACTGTGGCTTTGCACTCCCCAGGACCAAGCAGTGGGCAATCCACCTACTTGAGAGACTGTGGCTTTGCACTCCAGAGGACCAAGAAGTGGGCAATCCACCCACTTGAGAGACTGTGGGTTTGCACTCCCCAGGACCAGCCAGTGGGCATGGAGCCCCCTCGAGGAGCAGTGGCGTCGTACCATCTTCTGGCTGAGGTGCACCCCACCCCTTCCCCCTGAGGTGCCTGTGTTTTTTCGACCTGATGCCCCTGCAGTGTTCTCTCCCCATTTTGAAGCAGGAGTCATGTGTGGGCTTCGCCCATGCTTTTTGGGACCACTGGTCCACGGACATTTACAAGGGACAGTGTACGGCCTTGTGTATATAATGTAAAATTTTGCATATACTGATTATTTAAAATTCTATTGCTATATCTGAATGTTTAAATATATCACTGTTTAGATTCATTTCCTTTTTTCCTTGCGTTCTTCCAGCGGGGTAAGGGGTGTATCAGTAATGTTGTTGGATGTGTTAGGGTGTATGTTGTTGTGGGTAAGGGTGGGGGGTGGGGATGTTGCATGCCGCGTGTGTGTGTCACTCTCCTTTCCCTTCCCCCTCCTCTGTGTGCTAGGTGCAGTGCTCACCGTCGTCGCTGCCGCTGCCTTCTTTCGGCTTCCTGGTGTATGAGAAGATACACCAACATGGGGAGGATCTGCAATTCGGGCTCCATGGCGTCCTGGGTCTTCGTGGAGTGTCGAAAGGTGAGTGGTTCCCCTTCGATGTACTGTTTCCGCCATGGTTTTGATGTCGTTGGTACCGCCCCAAGAAAAGCTGGCGGGTTGGCCTCTCATAATAGGGAGGGTGGTATATTGTCCTCCGCCTGTGTGTTGGCGGTGACCGCCGCAGTTTTCGTTGCTACCGCTGTGGCTGTCAGAATGTTAAAGTGGCTGTCTATGTTGGCGGTTTACGCCGTGGTCGTGATCCCATTTTTTTTACCACAGCCTGTTGGCGGTGTTACTGCCGTTTTAACACCGACCGCCAGGGTTGTAATGAGGGCCATGTATATCACAGTGTTTGTTGCACCTATATAAGCATTGTGCAGCCTTATGTAGAATGGACGAAATACATTTCCTAAAGGATCAGCAGGCTAGCCACTTACCATCTCCTCACCATATAAATGGTAGAAAATGTTAAGGAAACGCATGCCAATTATATGTCTGGAAGTGGTAATGCTTTATTACCACAATGCTTTTCACTATGTAGGATGTCCACCCTGATCAAACATCACATTTGCCAGTGTATAGTTCCAACATAACAATGGGGACACCGCCTTACACCTCAGGGGGAGCGTAGTTAGTATGTCATGTCACATTCATGCTTTTCACTATGTAGGATGTCCACCCTGATCAAACATCACATTTGCCAATGTATAGTTCAGACATAACAATGGGGATACCCCCTTACACCTCAGAGGGAATGTAGTTAGTATTCCATGTCACATTCCTGTTTGGGATGACGTCCTCACATGAAGTTCCCAATGATTTCAGGACACAGAATTACTTGGCCCTGTTAATTGTCTATAAGACCCTATATTGCACATAGAGCTAGATCCAGTGGAATAGGACTGGCCAGAGACCAAAGAGGTGGACAACTTACCAATTGGGTATATGAACTGCGGAATAGTAGGTGGGAAGGATGACACTGCAGGGCACACATATGTATAGCAGTGTAGAGGTACACATATGACACTGTCACATATGCATCACCACATGCTGTCATACTATGTGGTTGACATAGGTAACATGTCCCTATACATAATACTATGTTCACATCTGTGTATCAAAGTTGGCAACTATAGCACTATGGGCCTCATTCTGACTTTGGCGGGCGGCGGAGGCCACCCGCCAAAGTACCGCCGTCAGGATACCGCTGCGCCGTCAGGATACCGCTGCGGTAATTCTGAGTTTCCCGCTGGGCTGGCGGGCGACCGCCAGAAGGCCGCCCGCCAGCCCAGCAGGAAACCCCCTTCCATGAGGATGCCGGCTCCGAATGGAGCCGGCGGAGTGGAAGGGGTGCGACGGGTGCAGTTGCACCCGTCGCGATTTTCAGTGTCTGCTTGGCAGACACTGAAAATCTTGGTGGGGCCCTGTTAGGGGGCCCCTGCAGTGCCCCGCGACACGTTACCGCCAGCCAGGTTCTGGCGGTCAAAACCGCCAGAGCCAGGCTGGCGGTAAGGGGGTCGGAATCCCCATGGAGGATTCCCCAGGGCAGCGGGAAACCGGCGGGACACCGGCGGTTTTCCGTTTCTGACCGCGGCGGTACCGCCGCAATCAGAATGCCCATGGATGCACCGCCAGCCTGTTGGTGGTGCATCCGCGGTCGTTGGCCTGGCGGTAGTCTACCGCCAGGGTCAGAATGACCCCCTATGTCTTCCTAGGAGAACCTTTACCTGTACCACTTACCACATTGCTACAGCTGAGATACTTAGACATCATACACCTAACTGCAGAAGCATAAACATGTGTTAAGTCAGTACTCACCTCGTTGAGGCTGCTGTGCTGCCCTCAAATGCCCCTCTAGCTTAGGATAGGCCACCACCAAAATGCAGGCCGTTGGGGGGTTCAGGGTCTGACAGGCACCCCTCTTTCATTGGGAGGACGTCCCCAGCTGGGCCTCTGGGGTCTTCCGAGCCCAGCGTCTCAGGTACTCCTACTGCTTCTCACAGTGAGTGCTCTGCTCCACTGGCTCTGGACCCCCATAGTCAGCACTGGCTTGGTGATGGCACGCCAGATTCCCTTTTTTCGATGGGTGTTGACCTGCATGGATGACACAGAAAAAAGCAAAAAGTCTGGACCACATGCACCTTACCGACACAAGTGGACAGAACACTTCAGTGACAGCAAGTAGGCAAACATTACCATCCTCTCAGTTCACACTAATGCACAATTTAGCATCTGCATGCATCAACACCTTCACAACTTCACCTTTCAGGTATACCATCATACACCCCAACTTTCACATATTGGTACACAGTGGGCTCACCTGCTCCTCTGGTGCACCATATAGCTGTTCACACAGGGGTAGGACCTCCTCCACAAGCTTGTCCAACTCTTCTGAGGTTAAGACTGGGGCTCTAGTACCTACAAGACATGACATGATAGCTCCCAGAGGTAGTATACAGCAGCTCAGGTAGTGGAGGTCTTGCTGGCAGCAGAGTTAGAAGTCAGGAGTGAGCACTATAGCAGAAGATGGCGGTCACGTCTGCCACGTACTGGACCATCACCGCCGGCAGACATTTCCATTTGCACAGGTCGGCCAAAGGCAGCAATGTGTTCCAATGGCAATTTCCACTGCGGTTGTGACCGCCTACTGCCATGATGACATTTGCCTGTGGAGTTAGGTCACTTCCACAATCCAGCACATTTTATACATGGAAAGGTTTTTGAATCTGCATCATTAACAAACCCCCATATTGTGCTAATTATCAGTATGTACTGCCTTCAGGTTTATTGGTCTATATGTGCATTTGAGTAGTTAAAGCAGTGTAACAGAGTGAGTTGTGGTGATATATATGTATACACTTATTCTAAACATCCTATGTGCGTTGGTAATGTAGATAATGTACTAAAAAAGTGTTTCACATGTAAATTTGGTTAGACTAACAAACACTGACAATCACATATAATTATGCATGCATAGCACATTAGATAATTGAGGGAATGTGTACCAAGGGGAATGCCATAGAATGCATAGCAATATGCGATCCTGTAGATGTCAGATGTTGCAACCAACCTCGATTGCAGATATGTGTGAGCAGTATATGTACATTTCATTATGTGTGCATTGTTCATGTCACATACACATTTTATATGTTTCCACATAGTTAACCTGGCATGAAGAGAGGTAGACAACCTCCAGTGTACCACCCACTTGTAGGCCTGCACACAATGGAAGAGAGACATACTATCCAGACAGTTCGGCTGAATAGGCATACAAACATGGATCTTTGTGATCAGTTGGAGCCGGATCTGATGCCTGCCATTCACAGCCCCTATAGCATACCTTTCACAGTCAAGTATTGTCAGTGCTACACTTACTGGCCACTTGGTCCTTTCAGAATACAGTGGCTCTAACAGCAAGGATGTCTCAGCCCATGTTCAGTCTGGCTCTGAACGATGTACTGTCAGCATTGTTGACGAGTACAACAGGTTTCCCCAATGTGCATATTTGGCCTATGTGAAGGCTGAGTTTTATGCAATGGGACACATTCAATGTGTGGATGGAACCATAGAAGGTACTCATGTAGCCTTGGTTCCCCTCAGTGCTAATGGGCAGGTATATAGGAACAGAAAAAACTACCGCTCCATCAACGATCAAGTTTTGTGTTTGGCAGATCAGTACATTTCACAAGTCAGTGCAAAATATCCAGGATCATCCCATGATTCCTTTATCATGCGGAACAGCAATATCCCACTGATGATGACACAACTCAACACAGAGAGGGCCTGGATGGTTGGTAAGTCAGATTTGACATGTGTGTTTGCAACATTTAATTCCTGCTATCACAATTGAGCATGTCCTCAACATATGTTTGTGTATTTCTATCTATTTGTTTAAAGGTGACCCTGGCTATCCTAACCACCCTTGGTTGTTAATACCAGTGAGGTACCCAACTGCACCAGGGGATGTCCGCTGCAATTAGGTCCACAGAAGGGCAAGGCATGTTGTGGAGTGGACTTTTGGGCTCCTGAAGGGAAGATTTTGCTGCATGACAAATTAGGAGGAGACGTACTCTACTCACCTAACAAGGTATGTCAAATAATTGTTGCCTGCTGCATGCTCCACAACCTTGCCCGGAGACAACAGATGCCATTCCTACCAGATGAGGCGGAACCAGCAGAACCTGTGGTTGGAAATGCAGATGTGTCAAGTGATAATCAGAAAGATGAGGATGAAGCAGGAGACTCCAGGGCAGATTTCATCAATCAGTACTTCAACTGACTCAAGGTATGTGATGTATACTTGATGCAGTGATTTAAATTTGCAACCTAGAGTTGATGGGTAGCATGTCACCTCCTTTTTGCAATCATTTATGAGGTTTTAGGTAGCTCCAATGCCTATGAGTAAGTTGTGCATGCAGACTGTAATTTTGTATTGCAGACAGAACAGAGTGGTCTACAGTGTCATGTTCTGTTAATGCACATGCAAAATCACTCTTGTGAACATGAATTGTCTGAATTGAGGAATGTTTTCTGCTAAGTCCTATCTCCTATCTATGTCAATCATAGAATTTCTGAGTTCCAGTTTGGCTCCTTATCTTTGCCAAGTCACAGACAGTGTCAAAAGCAGATGGGAATTTCAGGCAGACATGAGAAGTGGGCTTGGCTAAAACCAGGTAATGATTGTAATGAGTATGTGGAGTGTAACTAACATGGCCAGACTGTCAGGATACCGGGGTGGAATTGTGTTTTCCCATCAAGATGACCTGTAGAGTACTGGAGGTGGTCAACTGGTGTTGTTTGTGTGTCCATATGTGTCTGGCACATGTGAAAATGTAGAACCATAGCTTCCACCATCACATTGGTTTTTGTTGTATGTAGCCTACCTTGGACCTAGTTGTCTGTGTGTTCCTACTTTGCAGACCAATGTGCATGTCTCTGTGGACTGACATAGGTGAGTGGCAAGCCTACAGGTATGTGACTAATGTAAGTGAAAGAACCCCGGACTTGGGACATCAGTACTGATATCTGTCTGTACATGGGGTATTAGGAACCTAAGGTATGGTTCTGTGATAAGGCCTTACCAGGTGAAGCAAAGGACTAATCTGTATGTCTTCTGGCTTGTCCCTAACTCCTGTATCCTGTAGTTTAGCATGGTCTGACACCTTAGCAAACATCCTGATGTTACTATCAGTGATACTGTCAGGGAGACCAGATCCTCGGGTCTGCGCACGTTCCGAACATGTCCACCACTAGACAGCTCCAAGACTCTGATAGATAAATCACAGAGACTGAGAAAGTCCAAGCGGGGGAAAAGGGGATTAGGATGGGAACAGCTGGAAAGGAGACCTGTAGGAAACAAAAGGTTAAAACACACAATATCAAGATTATATCACATTGACATTTACTAGACTATGATTCTAAGCATTGTCATACTGTAACCATGGATAACTTAAGAAAGGACTAATAACTAGGCCTCAAGACTTCTGGTTACCTGGGAAGGAATCAAGAATGATTAATACAACTTCTCAATGAAACTTTTCATGAAATGTTACACATTGACTAGGAATATAAGAACCTTCTAGAATTATGTTATCAAAATCAAACATGGTCTTTTGCATGAGGACAAAAAAATAATCTGAACGTTTCCGGGAACATAATAGGAATTGCATTAAGGACTTATTATGCACATATAATGCAACATCTAGAATTTTAACACCTAGTTTTAAATGCAGAAAAATGAATCGCACACACTGCCGATTTCAACAAGAATATACAAATGCCATGAAATGACTGCACACTGTGCAAGCGATCTGAAACATCAAGTTTTAAAAGCGGGAATGAATCGCGCATCTTGCCGATTCGAATGCCACCATGTAAATGCCAAGAAATGGTTGCGCACAATGATTATCAAAGTTTTAATTGCAAGGAATGAATCACGCGTCTTGCCGATTCGAATGCCACCATGTAAATGACAAGAAATGGTTGCGCACAATAATTATCACGAGTTAAATGTAAGGAATGAATCGCGCGTCTTGCCGATTCAAATGCCATGTAAATGCCATGAAATGGTTACGCACAATAATTATCAAGAGTTAAATGTAAGAAATGAATTGCGCGTCTTGCCGATTCAAATGCCACCATGTAAATGCCAAGAAATGATAGCGCACAATGAGTATCAAGAGTTAAATGCACGAAAATGAATCGCGCGTCTTGCCGATTCAAATGGCACCATGTAAATGCCAAGAAATGGTAGCACACAATGAGTATCAAGAGTTAACTGCACAGAAATGAATCACGCGTCTTGCCGATTCGAATGCCACCATGTAAATGCCAAGAAATGGTAGCACACAATGAGCATCAAGAGTTAAACACAAGGAATGAATCGCACGTCTTGCTGATTCGAATGCCACCATGTAAATGCCAAGAAATGGTAGCGCACAATGAGTATCGAGAGTTAAAAACAAGGAATGAATCACGCAACTTGCCGATTCGTATGCCAATATGCAAATGTCTAGAAATGGTTGCGCACACTGTTGCCCAACCAAATCTCAAAAGTCAAATGCCAAGAATGAATCGCGCGTCTTGCCGATTCAAATATCAACATGTAAATGCCAGAAACCAAGAGCACATTCACACGCAAAAGGAAAAATCTTCCAATATGAAAACTGGGCCCAAGAACTCGCATGCCTTCGAAAACGGGATCGGGGGCCCAGCCCGACCTCCGTCTTACCACCCTGATCAAGGATCACCAATACAATGAAGGGCAAGGCCTGGAAGATCAAGGTAGGCCTCTGGAACAGGAGCTCAGGAAATTGCTGCTGCTCTGCACCCAGCCCACAAACCACACCCAATCATGCTGCAAAGAAAGCTTCTAGAAGGCCCTGGAAAGGGACCACACCCTGACACACTCTGAAAGCCTGCAGCAATACATTGCAAATGAACAGTATTTACAAGCACCTTTAATATAAGTCTTCAGGATTAAACTCTGCAATGCAAAAGGTTAAACAACAGCATATCAACATAATGCAAGAATTACGTTATCTCATAAGTGTTGGGTTTTTGCATTCCAGTCGCCCGTAGAGCGCGCACTGCCCTGATGTTGACAAATACTATGGGGGTCATTACAACATTGTCGGTAAAAGCCGCTTACCGCCGTGCAGAAGACCGCCAATACACCGCCGCGGCCGCGGAATTCCGCCACAGCTATTATGACCCACATCTCGGAATCTGCCGAAATTCAGACACCCACACAAGTCCGCCACACCAAAGGTCAGTGTTAAACTGGCGAAAATAATTCCTCCACCATCACGCCAACAGAAACACGCCCATGCTATCACGACCCACAAATCCACGCTGCGGTCTTTCAACCGCGGTATTCCATTGGCGGTACACACAGCCGCGCTCAAAATACACACACATCTCCAAAACACCGCCACATTGGACAATTCCAAATACACACACCTGATACACATACAAACACCACTCCCACACACCCAATTCAATATAAAACACACACCCACATCACCCACAAACCCCTACGACCAGAACTTTTGAGGAAGCCGAGAGACAGAGAGCACAGCAATTGAGAACCCCACCACACAGAGGCACACAACATCATCACCCATACAACATTCCACGCACAAAACACCACACACCACTACACATCACCACACACATCAACACATACACTACCCCACACATCACCCACACCGCCCCATGTCACGCCAAAGACACCCCAGGTTTTCCAAGGAGGAGCTCAGGGCCATGGTGGAGGAAATCCTACGGGTAGAGCCACAGCTATTTGGCTCACAGGTGCAGCACACCTCCATAGCCAGGAAGATGGAGCTATGGCGCAGAATCGTGGACAGGGTCAACGCTGTGGGACAGCATCCAAGAAATCGGGAGGACATCAGGAAGAGGTGGAACCTATGGGGGAAGGTGCGTTCTGTGGTCTCCAGGCACAACATCGCTGTACAGCAGACTGGCGGCAGACCCCCACCTCCTCCCCCACAACTAACAACATGGGAGGAGTAAGTCTTGACCATCATGCATCCTGAGGGCCTCGGAGGAGTCGGTGGAGGAATGGACACTGGTTAATCAAATCTTAACTATCATATCCCCCACCCTACCTGCATGCTATCACACAGCCCCACCCTCACCCCCTCCCCTATCACTCCAACTCCTCACTAATGTACTAATAACACAAACCACTCATCCCAACACCAAGCCCTGCATGACACAACTAAGCATGGTCACCCCTCACCAAAGCATGCTGACTGCACATACCCATAACAACCCCCTAACCATCATCACACAAACCCCCACACAGGAATGCTTGCACTGTGGTACACGCACACCCAACCATTTGCACACCATTACACACACAGATGGAATAATCATGCTCTTATATCCCTGCAGGACCACTACAGAACGTCACCACACAGGAGGGTCTAGACATCTCCACTCCACCCACAGAAGAGGCCCACAGTGACGACAGCAGCTCTGCCATACTGGATCCTGATGACCAGCCCGGACCATCGTGGGCCTCGGGACAGTCGGTTCCCCTTGCACAGGCACAGCCCAACACTGACCTTCCACCCTCTGGTAACACCAGCACAGCACCCACCCAGCGGGCCCATACCTCCGTACCCAGGACACGTCAATCAGCGGTGTGTCCACCACTACAGGGAACCCAGGATAACCCACCACCCCAACAACAACAGGGACCTGGGGGCAGTGGTAGTGGGCACACGGTCCAGGGGACGGAGGCCCAGGAACACAGGGGAACTGGGAGGGCTGCTGTGCGACAGGGGGCAGACAGGCCAAGGGAAACCACTCTCCACAAGGCCCTCTCCCCATCATGGGAGCATACCACCACTCCCAGGAGACGATGGCGACGGTCCTGGCCAAGTTTCAGGAGACCCAGCGCCTGCAGGAGGAGCAGTATTTGGGGTTCAGGGAGGAGCTCAGAACCATCCGCTCCGCCCTGGGCACCATCGTAGGGGTGCTGAAGGACATACAGAAGACCATGAGGGACACCGTGGCACTCCAAGGGGCCCCTGACACTAGCCGGGACAATGAACTGCCCACCACCTCCGCTGGCGCTAGTGGACAGGACGCCCCGCCACAGGACCACCACACCAGCACCCCACCCCCTGCAGACGGAAAACCACTCCGCAAGCGGTCCCTGAGATCCAGGAACAGGACAGAGCAAGATGGCAAGACCCCCGCCAGGAAATGAGACCACCCTGATTGTCCTCCCACTGTCCCACTTTGTTACCCTGTCCATACTTAGGGGGTCATTCTGAGCTTGGCGGGTGAATGGAGCTGGCGGAGTGGAAGGGGTGCGACGGGTGCAGTTGCACCCGTCACGATTTTCAGTGTCTGCTTGGCAGACACTGAAAATCTTGGTGGGGCCCTGTTAGGGGGCCCCTGCAGTACCCATGCCACCCCACGACACCCGTTACCGCCAGACAGGTTCTGGCAGTCAAAACCGCCAGAACCAGGCTGGCGGTAAGGGGGTCGGAATCCCCATGGCGGCGCTGCTTGCAGCGCCGCCATGGAGGATTCCCTTGGGCAGCGGGAAACCGGCGGGACACCGCCGGTTTCCCATTTCTGACCGCGGCTGTACCGCCGCGGTCAGAATGCCCATGGGAGCACCGCCAGCCTGTTGGCGGTGCTCCCGCGGTCGTTGGCCCTGGCGGTCCATGACCGCCAGGGTCAGAATGACCCCCTTAACTGCCCCAGCTCCACTTACTATGCCCATATGGGCAGTGCACCTGTGTGACCAATAGACTGGACTCTGCCATGGACATTCCTCCACCATCCCCCATCACCATTTTACAACCCCCCTCCATGTTTGAGCACTTAAATAAACACTCTTGAAGCACAAAACAATCTGGAGTCAGTCTGTGATTTGGTAAATTTGTATTATCAATGACAGTGTCAAAATGTGTTTTCAATTGTAATGCCAACATACCTATGTCACACATCACAAGTCCATGAAGGATGCAAGCAGATGACACACGTTGGTAACCACACCTGTGAAACTGTAATGGAAAGGTACAACTCAGTTACCAAATACTGCTACTAAATGACAGACAGGATAGAGGTAGAAGTGTGAAAGTGAATGTAATAGTAAAATAAAATGTTCTCACCTGTGTGTCACTGGAAATATTGCTGTATGACTGACTCCCTGTTGTCTATGTCTTCTTCCTCAGCTTCCTCCTCATCACTGTCCACAGGCTCCACAGGCTCCACAGCTGCCACAACACCGCCATCTGGACCATCCTCCTGCAGAAAAGTCACCTGGCGTCGCAAAGCAAGATTGTGAAGCATCGAGCAGGCGATGATGATCTGGCACACCTTCTTCGGTGAGTAGAATAGGGAACCACCTGTCATATGGAGGCACCTGAACCTGGCCTTCAGGAGGCCGAAGGTGCGTTCTATCACCCTCCTAGTCCGCCCATGGGCCTCATTGTAGCGTTCCTCTGCCCTGGTCCTGGGATTCCTCACTGGGGTCAATAGCCATGACAGGTTAGGGTAACCAGAGTCCCCTAATAGCCACACACGGTGCCTCTGGAGATGACCCATCACATACAGGATACTGCTATTCCGCAGGATGTAGGCGTCATGCACAGAGCCAGGCAACATAGCATTTACCTGGGAGATGTACTGGTCTGCCAGACATACCATCTGTACATTCATCGAATGATAACTCTTCTGGTTCCTGTACACCTGTTCACTCCTGCGGGGGGGGACCAGAGCTACATGGGTCCCATCAAAAGCACCTATGATGTTGGGGATATGTCCAAGGGCATAGAAGTCACCTTTCACTGTAGCCAAATCCTCCACCTGAGGGAAAACGATGTAGCTCCTTACGTGTTTCAGCAGCGCAGACAACACTCTGGACAACACGTTGGAAAACATAGGCTGGGACATCCCTGATGCCATGGCCACTGTTGTCTGAAAAGACCCACTTGCAAGGAAATGGAGCACTGACAGCACCTGCACGTCAGGGGGGATTCCAGTGGGATGGCGGATTGGTGACATCAGGTCTGGCTCCAACTAGGTACATAGTTCCTGGATAGTGGCACGGTCAAACCTGTAGGTGATGATTAAATGTCGCTCCTCCATTGTCAACAGGTCCACCAGCGGTCGGTACACGGAGGATCTTCTCAAATGTCTCAGCTGACGGAGCCTAGGAAGGACAACAGCGACCACAGAGTCAACAAATTCCCAGGTATGTATCCACAGATACACAGAACACAACACCAAACACAAAACTCTTCCTGTATGTGTGTTGAGTGTAGGCCTAGGTATGTGTGACGCAGTTGTAAATGAAGCCATGTGGGCCCCTGAAATGGTGGCTGCCTGACCTCTAAACTATGACAATGGGAATGTGAGGTATCTGCGCTGGCGTTGTACACCATTGCGGTAGGCGGTCGTAGACCGCGGCGCAATGCTGCATTGGTTAACATTGGACCCTATGGGTCCCAGGAGCCAATGATGAAGTGCGCCGGCGGTGATGATACGCACCGCCGCAGACGTCACCGCCGCGGACGTGACCGCCATTTTCTATCTGTTCAATCACTCGATACCTGATCTTCGACAGGAGAGGACCTACACTGCAAGTGCTGCTGTGACCTCGGTCTGGAAGAGACAATGGCTGCTGCGTCTGGGGAAAGGGCCCCTGCCTTCACTGCTCAGGAGTTGGAGAAGCTGGTGGACGGGGTCCTCCCCCAGTACACGCTACTCTACGGTCCTCCAGACCAACAGGTAAGTACACAGGGAGCACGTTGTATGGGCTATGCCTGGGTGGAGAGGGCTGGATGTTAGTTGGAAGGGGGCAGTGTTCAGGGAACATGAAGGACTGTGAATGCATGTGCCACATGGCAAGGGTAGGGATGGGGGCCACTCACATCGACTGTGCAGTTGGTAATGACTTCTCTTCTTCCCCTGTGCATGTCATGTAGGTCAGCGCCCACCAGAAGAAGGACATTTGGCGTGCCATCTCCAAGGACGTCCGGACCCTGGGGGTCCACCAGAGACGGGGCACCCACTGCCGGAAAAGATGGGAGGACATTCGCCGCTGGAGCAAGAAGACGGCGGAGGCTCAGCTGGGGATGGCCTCCCAACGTGGGAGGGGTGCCCGTCGCACCATGACCCTCTGATGTTCCGGATCCTGGAGGTGGCCTACCCGGAGTTGGATGGGCGCTTGAGGGCATCACAGCAGACACAAGGGGGTGAGTAAACTCTCATTCTGCGGACTTTGCGCACAGTGGAGGGGTCTGGGTGGGGGGGGAGGGCTGTGGGTTTCCCTAGGCCAGGGCAAGTTACGTAGGCTAGGCCCCTCCGTAATGCAGGCCATGTGGCACTCCACCCCACCTCAGTAGAGTGCCAAGTACAGATATACATGCCCCTGTGTCATCTATGTGTGCAGGTGTCCACCATAGCCATGTAGGCCAGATCCCAGGAATTGCATCTGTAGAGGCCAAGAGCACGGCGTAGTGCAGGGAGCTGCTGTGTCTGTATTGTCCGCCAACAGTAGCGGTAAGCCATGCACTCAACCTGTCTTTCTTCTGTCGTCCCCCCCCTTTTTGTGCTCTCCCTTTGCTTTTTTGCATCAGCATCATCAGGAAGAGGTACAGTGGCACCGGAGCATGAAGGAGCTTCATCCCACATGGCCATGGAGGGCCACACCACAGACTCTAAATACACCAGTGGGACGGAGGGCGAGGGGAGCTTCACGTCGGTCACCAGATCACCAAACAGCGACACGGACTCGTCCGCCGATGGGAGCTCCCTTGTGGTGGCGGCACCATCTGTGCCCCCCACTTCTACAGGTACAGCCGCCACCTCCCCTACCAGCACTGCCCTCCCAGCAGCCCCTCAGCGTTCGCCCCGTGCCCGCTCACCCAGGAGGGTGGGCATCACCTTCGCCCCAGGCACCTCAGCCCCTGTCCCTGTCACCCCTGCTGCCCTCAGTGAGGAGGCCATTGACCTCCTCAGGTCACTCACTGTTGGGCAGTCTACCATTGTGAATGCCATCCAGGGTGTAGAAAGGGAGTTGCAACACGGTAATGCATTCCTGGAGGGCATTCATTCTGGTCAGGCTGCCCTTCACCGAACCCTGCAATCTCTGGCCTCAGCACTGATCGCAGCCATTGTCCCTGTGTCTAGCCTCCCCCCTCCAACTTCCTCCACCCAGACCCAATCCCCTGTACCCCAGCCTATCCCAAGCATACCATCAGACAAGCATGCATACACCTCAACACACAAAAGTAGCTCAGGCAAACATAAGCACCACACAACCCACAGGCACTCACACAAGCATCACCCACATACAGATACAGCAACATCCACTGCCTCCACTGTGTCCCCCTCCTCGCCGTCTCCCTCCTTCCTCCCAGTCTCGTCTACACTCTTACCTGCATGCACTACATCTACAGGCACTAGGACTCGCACCAGAACACCCAGAACCACACCCCGCTCACCTGCACTCACCACCCCTACTATCATTTACACGTCCCCTGTGTCCACTCCCAGTGTGTCTGTGACGCCCCCTCCCAAAGTACAGAAACGCGGGCACCCACACACCCATCATCCATCCACCTCACGGCAGCCTCCAGTACCTGCACCCAAATCACCTAAAGTTACACCTCCTACAACCACCTCCTCTTCCTCCACTCCCAGACCCCCTCCAGCTACCCATCCCAGTCTTCGTCAGCAACTCTTCCTCAGCAACGTTGACCTCTTTGCCCCCACCCCCACCCCTCCAATTGATAGGTCCCGTAGTAGCACCTCAGCCAAAAAAGGTCCAGTACCAGTGGTGAGTGTTAAAGGTGTGTGGAGTGCACCGGCCACCAGGGCAGCCAGTGTGACACGGAGCCAAAGCACTGCCAGTCCACCCCCTGTAAAGAACCTCAAGTTAGAAAGTGGCCGACGGGACAGGGTGAAGACTCCTGGCGGGAAAACTGCTCACAAGGGTCCCAGGGGGAGTGCAGAGTAAGCTGTGACTCCTCCAAAGGTGGTGAAGGGCCAGAAGAAGTCTGCCCAGTCTGGAAAGAGCAGCACGGCGGAGAAGGGCGCCATCCTCCCCGGCGGCCGGGACGCCACCACCAGGACTGTTGTCACTGATCCGGAGACCACCGCCAGAGTCGGTGCCCAGGTGGGCAGCACAATTGTGACTGGTCAGGAGACCACCGCCAGAGTCAGTGCCCAGGAGGGCAGCACAATCGTCACTGGTAAGGAGACCACCGCCAGAGTCAGTGGGAGGGCAGCACTGTAGTCACTGGTCTGGAGAGCACCGCCAGCGTCAGTGCCCAGGAGGGCCCCGGAAGCCATAGCCCTGCTGGGCAATGAGGGACCATCATGCCACACACCAATGCACAGGTCAGACAGCAAAGGCAAGCACCGCTGAACAGGTCAGAGACCGCCATGGCAAAGCACCGCTGAACAGGGAAAAGACCGCCATGGTGAAGACCGCTGAACAGAGCAAAGCACCACTGAACAGGTCAGAGACCGCCATGGCAAAGCACCGCTGAACAGGGAAAAGACTGACATGGTGAAGACCGCTGAACAGGGCACAGACCGCCATGGCAAAGCACCGCTGAACAGGGAAAACACCGCCATGGTGAAGATCGCTGAACAGGGCAAAGCACAGCTGAACAGGTCAAAGACCGCCATGGCAAAGCACCACTGAACAGGGAAAAGACCGCCATGGTGAAGACCGCTGAACAGGGCAAAGCACCGCTGAAAAGGGCAAAGCACCGCTGAACAGGGAAAAGACCGCCATGGTGAAGACCACTGAACACTGCAAAGCACTGCTGGACAGGGACAAAAACGCAAAATCAAGCATCGTTAGCCCATGTGCAGTTGGGAGAGTGACGGAACAGGAACCGTCACGGGGAGCCTGATGCAGTCTGGGCACCAGTCCCCCTCCAGAACCAGTGGAGACTGTTATCCACTTGAGAGACTGTGGCTTTGCACTCCCCAGGATGGTACAGTGGGCAAGCGACCCACTGTAGAGACTTGAGAGACTGTGGCTTTGCACTCCCCAGGATGTAACAGTTGGCAACCCACCCACTGTAGAGACTTGAGAGACTGTGGCTTTGCACTGCCCAGGATGGTACAGTGGGCAAGCCACCCACTGTAGAGACTTGAGAGACTGTGGCTTTGTACTCCCCAGGATGTAACAGTGGGTAACCCACCCACTGTGAAGACTTGAGATACTGTGGCTTTGCACTCCCCAGGATGGTACAGTGGTCAAGCCACCCACTGTAGAGACTTGAGAGACTGTGGCTTTACACTCCCCAGGATGTAACAGTGGGCAACCCACCCACTGTAGAGACTTGAGATACTGTGGCTTTGGACTCCCCAGGATGGTACAGTGGGCAAGCCACACGCTGTAGAGACTTGAGAGACTGTGGCTTTGCACTCCCCAGGATGTAACAGTGGGCAACCCACCCACTGTAGAGACTTGAGATACTGTGGCTTTGCACTCCCCATGATGGTACAGTGGTCAAGCCACCCACTGTAGAGACTTGAGAGACTGTGGCTTTTCACTCCCCAGGATGTAACAGTGGGCAACCCACCTGCTGTAGAGACTTGAGAGACTGTGGCTTTGCACTCCCCAGGATGGTACAGTGGGCAAGCCACCCGCTGTAGAGACTTGAGAGACTGTGGCTTTGCACTCCCCAGGATGGTACAGTGGGCAACCCACCCACTGTAGAGACTTGAGAGACTGTGGCTTTGCACTCCCCAGGATGGTACAGTGGGCAACCCACCCACTGTAGAGACTTGAGAGACTGTGGCGTTGCACTCCCCAGGATACATCAATGGGCATGGAGCCCCGTCGTGGATCTGGCGTGGTGCTGTAATCCGGCTGAGGTGCCCCCCCTCCCCTTCCCTCTGAGGTGCCTGTTGTATTTCTATCTGATGCCCCTGCAGTGTTCTCTCCGTATGTGGACAGGTATCTAGTGTGGGCCTCGCCCATGCATTTTGGGCCCAGTGGTGCACGGACATTGATATGTGCATATCTGCACTACTTCTCGTAATGTATAAAATCTGCAATGTGTATATATATCTGTAAATATTTGGTTACTATGGTTTGATACATTACAATGTTTGAACTGATTTCCTTTTGTCTTTGCATTCTTTCGGGGGGGGTTGTGGGTTGTTACTGTGCTGTTTGGACATGCATTGGTGTGTGTGTTGTAGTGGGTGAGGCTCGGGTTGGGGCTGGGGGTGTTGCGTGTGTGTCCCCCTGACTTTTGCCTCCCCTATGTCGTACTCACCATTGTCTTCGGTGCCTACGTATATGGTGATCATAGAGGAGCAGAAAGACAAGCGCAGGGAGTATTTTTACCCACGGTGAATCCGCCCAAGAAAAGGTGGCAGATTGGCAGGTTGTGATACTGTGGGCGGTACATTGTCTTCCTCCTGTCTGTTGGCGGTGACCGCCGCGCTGCTTGTCTGTACCGCCTTGGCGGGAGGAGTGTTAAAGTGGCTGTCTATGTTGTCGGTTTCCTCCACGGTCATAATTCCCTTTTTTTGTCAGCCGGCCTGTTTGCGGTATTACCGCACCTTTACCACCGTCCGCCAGGGTTGTAATGACCACCTATATGTGCTTTTGGCATGTCTACCAATAAATGTGTGTAGATGTAGTATACAACTGTTTTTCAATCCACCAGTGTTGGAATCCTAATGTAATGAGCCTCCTGCTGATAGAGTCCATATGTGATGTCTATAGCATAGGTAATACAATACAGAGGGCTATATTGATAGTAGAGTTGCCATGCCTAAAAATTGTACATGGTTGATAAATGAGACATACAGAGACCTGTGCTCAAGTGTGATTTATTGTGAACAGAAAAACAATATGTGTGACTAGTAAAATACAAAACCACAATGTAAACATGAAGGGTTCAGTCACGGTGGCGGGAATCACAAGTGTAGCTGCTACACCATTGGCATCTGCTCCTCCTGGATGTCTGGGTGGACGTCCACGTTTGGGGGGTCCTCTGATACAGAGAGTGAGGTGTCTAAAGCATGTCCTTCCCCAGGTAGGGCCTCAATTTCACTAGCAGCCTCAGATGTTGAAGGGCCTGAAGAGTCATTACTAGATGAAGATGCCTAATGTTCTGTTGCAGGCCTACTAAGGGTAGTGGTGATGTCACTCAGCATCACAGCAATGGAAGCCAGGCAGGCATTTTGTGCCTACCACTGCTGCATGACTTCCTGGTGGTCGTCCCTCTGCAGCTGTCTGATTTCCCCCATCCTGGTGATTACCTGACCCATCATGCCTTTGGAATTTTGGTATGCTCCCAAGTCTTGTCAGTATTCTCCCTTTGAGCCTCCATCCACTGGCCCACACCATCCCTGCCACACACCCTACGTCATGTACCTGTGCCCCTGACACACTGTACACACTCTCAGTGGTGGCAGGACCATCATTGTCAGGGGTGACAAGAAAAGACTCAGGTACCTGTGCTGTGGGCACACAGTAGATGATACAGTCCTTGGGACACAAGTTTGGGGGTGAATTGTTGACTGTGATGTAGATGCAACAGTGCTGGGAGGAGTCGATGTGGGAAGGGTGAGGCTGACAGTTGTTTACTGACCAGGTGCTCCTAATGGGCCAGGTTCCTCTTCAGTGTCCACACATCCAGGTGTTGCCTCATCCAGAGGGGGTGTGGCAGTTACTGGTATCCTGTCCATGTTGACATTAGCAAGGTTACCTGTGGGAGAAGTGGAACACAGAGTTCCTGTTACATTTAAGGTATTATTGATGTTGTGTGAGATACAGACAGTACCTTAACATGATCACCCGAAATGACAACAACAACTGTTGCACAATCTTACTTTGTGCAACATGAAACTCTGTAATTTCAATTCCATACATAATACTTGTAGTTGTTAAACTATGTTGGTAGTGATTGGACTGCTGATACTCTTATATTGTATGATTATTGACATGGGTATTCAATTGTATTTCCTACAAAAGTTTCTGACATGATACACGGCACACATAAGAGGTGTACAATGCACAATATTGACAAAGTAGTGATACAGTATGGGAATAAGCAATAGGCATTGACCTGTAACTGGATGTACTGCATGTGCATCCACATTGGCATCTAGATTTCCACCCCAGGTGGATATATTTCAATCTTCGGAATTTTTATTCTAAGGGCATTGTGATTGGGCACTCAGCTATAGCTGTGTTTCGATTGTGATGACCATTGTGGACCATTGCATTGATGTCATTGTCATTAAATGTTTCACACTTGCACAATCAAGATGCTTAGATTGGTAGTTAGTTTCACATGCATGACTGTAGGAAAGTACCATCTTGCCTGGCATGTTACCCCCATATTTCACTGTATATATGTTGTTTTAGTTGTATGTGTCACTGGGACCCTGCCAGCCAGGGCCCCAGTGCTCATAAGTGTGCCCTGTATGTGTTACCTGTGTTATGACTAACTGTCTCACTGAGGCTCTGCTATCCAGAACCTCAGTAGTTATGCTCTCTCATTTCTTTCCAAATTGTCACTAACAGGCTAGTGACCAATTTCACCAATTTACATTGGCATACTGGAACACCCTTATAATTCCCTAGTATATGGTACTGAGGTACCCAGGGTATTGGGGTTCCAGGAGATCCCTATGGGCTGCAGCATTTCTTGTGCCACCCATAGGGAGATCTGAGAACTCTTATACAGGTCTGCCAGTGCAGCCTGAGTGAAATAACATCCATGTTATTTCACAGCCATTTACCACTGTACTTAAGTAACTTATAAGTCACCTATATGTCTAACCTTTACCTGGTAAAGGTTGGGTGCTAAGTTACTTAGGGCCAGATGTACGTAGCCTTTTGCGCCTCGCAAATGGCGAAAAACGCCGTTTGCGAGGCGCAAAAGGCCTCACGCGATGCAGAAACACTTTTTGCGAGTCGGTACTGACTCGCAAAATGTGTTTCAGACTCGCAAATAGGAAGGGGTGTTCCCTTCCTATTTGCGAGTCGCACCGTGATGTAGAGTTGATTTGTGACCGCGAAAGCGGTCGCAAATCAACTCGCAGTTACCATCCACATAAAGTGGATGGTAACTCATTCGCAAACGGAAAGGGGTCCCCATGGGACCCCTTCCCCTTTGTGAATGCTCACAAAATTATTTTTTCAGAGCAGGCAGTGGTCCTATGGACCACTGCCTACTCTGAAAAAAACCGAAACAAAAAGGTTTCGGTATTTTTTCTATTTGCAGCTTGTTTTCCTTTAAGGAAAACGGGCTGCAGATAGAAAAAAAATAAAACTGCTTTATTGAAAAGCAGTCACGGACATGGTGGTCTGCTGTCTCCAGCAGGCCACCATCCCCGTGAGTGCCTAGACTCACTATGGGGTCGCAAACTGCGACCCACCTCATAAATATTTATCAGGTGGGTCTTTGCGACCCCATAGCGAGTAGCAGAAGGTGTCTGAGACACCTTTCTGCATCGCGAATTGCGAGTTGCAATTTGCGAGTCGCTTTGACTCGCAAATTGCAAGTCGCAATTTGTCACTTACCTACATCTGGCCCTTAGTGTGTGGGCACCCTGGCACTAGCCAAGGTGCTCCCACATTGTTCAGGGCAAATTCCCCGGACTTTGTGAGTGCGGGGACACCATTACACGCGTGCACTATACATATGTCACGACATATGTATAGCGTCACAATGGTAACTCCGAACATGACCATGTAACATGTCTAAGATCATGGAATTGTCACCCCAATGCTATTCTGGCATTGGGGTGACAATTCCATGATCCCCCGAGTCTCTAGCACAGACCCGGGTACTGCCAAACTACCTTTCCCGGGGTTTCACTGCAGCTGCTGCTGCTGCCAACCCCTCAGACAGGTTTCTGCCCTCCTGGGGTCCAGCCAGGCTTGGCCCAGGAATGCAGAACAAAGGACTTCCTCAGAGAGAGGGTGTTACACCCTCTCCCTTTGGAAAAAGGTGTCAGGGCTGGGGAGGAGTAGCCTCCCCCAGCCTCTGGAAATGCTTTGATGGGCACAGATGGTGCCCATCTCTACATAAGCCAGTCTACACCGGTTCAGGGATCCCCCAGCCCTGCTCTGGCGCGAAACTGGACAAAGGAAAGGGGAGTAACCACTCCCCTGACCGCCACCTCCCCTGGGAGGTGCCCAGAGCTCCTCCAGTGTGCTCCAGACCTCTGCCATCTTGGAAACAGAGGTGCTGCTGGCACACTGGACTGCTCTGAGTGGCCAGTGCCAGCAGGTGACGTCAGAGACTCCTTCTGATAGGCTCCTTCAGGTGTGGCTAGCCTATCCATTCTCCTAAGTAGCCAAACCTCCTTTTCTGGCTATTTAGGGTCTCTGCTTTGGGGAATTCTTTAGATAACGAATGCAAGAGCTCATCAGAGTTCCTTTGCATCTCTCTCTTCACCTTCTGCCAAGGAATCGACTGCTGACCGCGCTGGAAGCCTGCAAAAACTGCAACAAAGTAGCAAAGACGACTACTGCGACCTTGTAAAGCTGATCCTGCCGCCTTCTCAACTGTTTTCCTGGTGGTGCATGCTGTGGGGGTAGTCTGCCTCCTCTCTGCACTAGAAGCTCCGAAGAAATCTCCTGTGGGTCGACAGAATCTTAACCCTGCAACCGCAGGCACCAAAGAACTGCATCACCGGTCCTCTGGGTCTCCTCTCAGCACGACGAGCGAGGTCCCTTGAACTCAGCAACTCTGTCCAAGTGACTCCCACAGTCCAGTGACTCTTCAGTCCAAGTTTGGTGGAGGTAAGTCCTAGCGAGACTGCTTTGCTGGGAACCGCGTGTTTTGCAGCTACTCTGGCTCCTGTGCACTCTTCCAGGATTTCCTTTGTGCACAGCCAAGCCTGGGTCCCTGGCATTCTAACCTGCAGTGCACGACCTCCTGAGTTGTCCTCCGGCGTCGTGGGACCCCCTATTGTGACTTCGGGTGAGCTCCGGTTCACTCCACTTTGTAGTGCCTGTTCCAGCACTTCTGTGGGTGCTGCTTGCTTCTGAGAGGGCTCCTTGTCTTGCTGGGCGCCCCCTCTGTCCCCTCATGCAATTGGCGACATCCTGGCCCCTTCTGGGCCACAGCAGCATCCAAAAACCCTAACCGCGACCCTTGCAGCTAGCAAGGCTTGTTTGCGGTCTTTCTGCACGGAAACACCTCTGCACGACTCTTCATGACGTGGGACATCCATCCTCCAAAGGGGAAGTTTCTAGCCCTTGTCGTTCTTGCAGAATCCACAGCTTCTACCATCCGGTGGCAGCTTCTTTGCACCTCAGCTGGCATTTCTTGGGCATCTGCCCACTCCCGACTTGCTCGTGACTTTTGGACTTGGTCCCCTTGTTCCACAGGTACTCTCGTCTGGAAATCCATTGTTGTTGCATTGCTGGTGTTGGTCTTTCTTGCAGAATTCCCCTATCACGACTTCTGTGCTCTCTGGGGAACTTAGGTGCACTTTGCACCTACTTTTCAGGGTCTTGGGGTGGGCTATTTTTCTAACCCTCACTGTTTTCTTACAATCCCAGCGACCCTCTACAAGGTCACATAGGGTTGGGGTCCAATCGTGGTTCGCATTCCACTTCTAGAGTATATGGTTTGTGTTGCCCCTATCCCTATGTGCCCCCATTGCATTCTATTGTGACTATACATTGTTTGCACTGTTTTCTATTGTTATTACTGCATATTTTGGTATTGTGTACATATATCTTGTGTATATTTGCTATCCTCATACTGAGGGTACTCACTGAGATACTTTGGCATATTGTCATAAAAATAAAGTACCTTTATTTTTAGTATACCTGTGTATTGTTTTTTCTTATGATATTGTGCATATGACACTAGTGGTACTGTAGGAGCTTCACTCGTCTCCTAGTTCAGCCTAAGCTGCTCTGCTAAGCTACCTTTTCTATCAGCCTAAGCTGCTAGACACCCCTCTACACTAATAAGGGATACCTGGCCCTGGTGCAAGGTGTAAGTACCCCTTGGTACCCACTACAAGCCAGGCCAGCCTCCTACAATGACATCTTACATTTGGTACACTGTTCCGATTTTCACAATGGTGGGATATTGCCTGGGAATAGTAGTGCTATGAGTTGCCAGTACTTCACATGTCATTTCCAAGGGCTGTGGAGCCAGGAGAGTTTAGTGGACATGTGGCATGCCAGAGAGGGGTATTGGAAAATTTGGACAGAGGTGTAGTGGGTGGTAAGTGAATTTGGGTGGGTTAAAGTGGTGAGGGAGCATGCAGGACATGACAATTGGGTGGCATAGATTTTGTGGGGACTTACCCGGCTTCACACTCCCAGGTATTCCAGTCAGGCCCTCAGTATGCAGTATGTCCAAGATCTTCTCCTCGCTGTAGGAGGCTGGCCTTGTTTGTGGTGGGTACAAAAGGCACTTACACCTTATACCAGGCCCAGTAATCCCTTATTAGTGAAACGTAGTCAGTGTCTAGAAGCCAGGCTGTCTAGAAGTAGCTGTAGGCAGAGCAGCCAAGGCTGAACTAGGAGACATGCAAAGCTCTTGTAATACCACTGTAGTCACACAGTACTCACACACATGGAAGACAATACTCAGTGTTACAAAAATAAAGGTACTTTATTTTAGTGACACAATGCCAAAAATACCTTAGAGACTATACTCCCTTAGGAGTAACCTAAAGTAACCAAAACTAGTAACCAAAAACAGGTAAGTAAATAAGAAGAAAACAGTGCAAACAGTGAAAATCACAATAGGTTGCAATGGGCCTGGGAGAACACAAAGCATATACTAAAATAGTGGAATACAAAAGTCGGTTTCCCACCCAGGCAAGTGTAGTGTGTAGAGGGGCACTGGGAGTGTAAGAAAACATCAAAGGTAAGTAATAGACCCCACCCCAGAGCCCAGGAAAACAGAAGTAAATCACAGTAAATTTCCTGCAACATACAAGAAGTTGTGATAGAAGATTGTGCAAGAACCAGAAGAGACTGCAAGACACCAGTGATGGGTTCTTGGACCTGAAGACCTGTGGAAGAAGGGACCAAGTCCAAGAAGCACTGAAGAGTCTACGGAGAACAGGGGCCCCTGCTAACCCAGATGAAGTTGCAAAAGGAGAACCACCGGTGAGAAGACAAAGTCAGTATTGCACCAAAGAAGACAGATGCAGGTTTCTGATTGGTGCAGAAGATGTCCCACACTAAATGAATGAATGCAGTCTGGTTTGCGTTGCTGGATTCTACCAACAAGGCTTGGCACATGCAAAGCTTGCGTTTATCAGAAAATGGCGCTGCCTGGGACCAGAAGGGACCTTGTGGCCTCCACCCAGGAGGGGGAGACAGAGGAGGTTCTCAGCAACTCAGAAAGCCCTCAGAAGACTAGGCAGCACGCACAGGAGACCCACAGCATGGGGACAAAGAAGGTACAAATGGAGGCCCATGCAGTACGACACAAAGGATTCCTACACGCCAGAGACCTGCTCAGGAAGCTGTGCATCACAGGATGAAGTGCTGAGGGCCTGAGCTGTGATAGCCATGATGAACTTCTTGGAAGCATACAAGCCTTGGCAACTGCAAGTTACGTGGTGCGTGGGGGTACTGTCTTGCGTGGGGAGGCAAGCTCTTACCTCCACCAAAGTTAGACAGTTGGACATTGGGACTGTCAGAGTCTCTTTAGTCCTCCACCTGTGTTGTTGGAACCACACCTGTTGTCTGGAGAGGGTACCCAAGCCAACAGTCATTGCTGCAGAGAGGTGCCTGCTGAAGCAGGGAAGTGACTCTGTCACTCCATGCAAGATTCCTTTGGCTCATCTGGTGCAGGCTGAAGACAGGCAGTCTTCGGAGGCTGCATGACCTGGAAACTGTTGCAGTTGCTGGTAGGAGCTGAAGATACAATGTTGCAGAAGTAGGCTCTGCTTCTTTATTGCAGTTTTGTAGAGTTCCTGGAGTTGTCAGCGGTTGTTCAGTCAGTAGAAGATGAAGTAAAGGATGCAGAGAATTCCTGCTGGGATCTTGCAATTAGAATCTGAAGAAATACCCAGAGGAGAGACCCTAAATAGCCCTGAGAGGGGAACTGGACACCTAACCAGGTAAGCACCTATCAAGAGGGGTCTCTGCCATCACCTGCTGGCACTGGCCACACAGATTCTTCCAGAGTGCCACACCACCTTGGAATCCAAGATGGCAAAACCCTGCAACACTCTTTAGGAGCTTTTGGCACCCCCACCTGGGGTGGTGATGGACAGGGGAGTGGTCACTCTCCTTTCCTTTGTCCAGTTTCACGCAAGAGCAGGGACTGCGGGTCCCTGAGCCGGTGTAGACTGGATTATGCAAGGAGGGCACAATCTGTGCCCTTCAAAGCATTACCAGAGGCTCTTTGAGGATACCCCTCCCATGCCTGTAACACCTATTTCTAAAGTGAGAGGGTGTAACGCCCCTCTCCCAAAGGAAATGCTTTGTTCTGCCTTCCTGGGATTGAGATGCTCAAGCCCCAGGAGGGCGGAAGCCCGTCTGTGAGGTGGCAGCAGCTGGGGCTGCCTGGAAAACCTCTGAAGGCTGGTATGGCTGTACTAGGGGTCCACTGTGGAGCCCCTAGAGTGCATGGGATTGTGCAACCAATACTGGAACAATTCCCAGTTGTTAGACACCTTATATGGCCATATTCAGGGTTACCATTATGAAGCTGGACATAGGTCTTGGCCTATGTCCAGTGCACGCCTAAAATGGCATCCCCGCAATCATGAAGTCTGGGAAAATGTGTCTGGATGATGTGGGGGCACATCTGCTTGCGCAGGGGTGCCCTCACACACAGGTACTCTGTACCCAGAAGGCCTGATATATAGGTGACTTATAAGTGACCTGGTACAGTGAAAATGGCTGTGAAATAATGCATGCACTATTTCACACAGCCTGCAATGGCAGTCCTGTAGAAGCCTTTGCATGGGCTACCTATGGGTGGCAGAAGAAATGCTGCAGCCCATGGGGATCCCCTGGAACCCCAATGCCCTGGGTACCTAGGTACCATATAGTGGTACTTATAATGGGGGACCAGTATGCCAATTTAGAGTGAAATACTGAGCTACCAGTATGTAATGACAAATTGGGAAACAGAGAGACCATGAGCACTGGGGTCCTAATTAGCAGGACTCCAGTGACAATTTAGAAAACAGTAAGACACACTGACAAACAGGCCATAAAACATAAGCACTGGGGTCCTGACCAGCAGGATCCCAGTGACCCAGTCAAAACACACTGACATCAGGCAGAAATTAGGGGTAACATGCCAAAAAGAGGGTATTTTCCTACAGTCCCAAGATGTGAAAGTGGGGGGGATGTGGGTGCCCACCATCGGTCTTGAGTATCGTCAGCTGGTGCCTGGCAGCCGTGGAACATATCTTCCCCCTGAGGTAAATCCACCTGTTCCTGATGTCCTCCCTTGTGCATGGATAGCTGTCTGCAGAATTGACCCTGTTGACTATTCTTTGCCACAACTCCATTTTTCTGGCACGTAATGTTTGATGGACCTGTGCTCCAAACAGATGTGGCTGTACTTTGTCAATTTCATCCATCATGACCCTCAACTCATCATTCTTGAAACATGGGTGTTTTTGTGGGGACATGGTAGTGGTGGTGAAGAGGGTGTGGTAGTGTTCAAAGGAAAAACCTGGAGTAAAAAGTAAATGGTGACATGTAGGTGCTGTGATGTGAGTGGGTGATGGTTGTTGTAGATTGTGTGTGGTAGTAAAATGTGTGTTGTGTATGTTGTGCAGGTATGTGATATGTGGGTAGTGAAATGTATGTGGATGTCTAATGTTGGTTTTTCTATATCTGCGAATGATTTAGCTTGTCTGTGGTTGTGTGTGGCGTTCAGGCTGCAAAGGATTGTGGGTTGTGTACAGGTGTGTTATATAGCACAGTGTGAAGATGTGTCGGGTGTGTGGGTGTGTGTCAGGTGTGGGTTATTCAAACTATCCAATGTGGTTCTGTGTTCATTGTGATGTGAGTTGAGTCTGCTGTGGTTCACACAGCCAATGGTTTTCTGCCATGGAAAAACTGCTGTTGTGATTTGTGGATCGTAATCTTCTGGGTGGATTTCTATTAGGTTGGTGGTGGGACCGCCTCTTTTCCGCCCCCCAGTGTTAGAAATGGGGTCTCTGGCTGGCAGTCATTTTGCACTCTGTCCAAGCAGGGACCCTCACTCTGGTCAGGGCAAATGGAGATACACAGTCAAGATAACCCTTTCTCACCCCTTTGGTAGCTTGGCTAAACAGTCGGGCTTATCTCAAAGGCAATGTGTAAAATCTGTGTTCCAACACCCACAGTAATACTGTGTGAACACTACAAAATGGACACCACAGCAGCTTAGAAAAATATGTAATATTTATCTAAATCAAACAAGACTAAAACAACAAAAATCCAACATCCGCCAGTTAAAATGTGAATTTTCAGAAGAATAAGAGTCTTACTCCATAGGAAACAATGGAAACATTGATTTTACACAAAGTATGTAGTTTGTGTTAAAAAAAAAGCCGCACGAGCGTCGTTTTCTTCTCCAGTCATGTCGGCGATATGTTGTTTTTCTCTCCTGCAAGAGAGCGATTCACCAATTTCCGGACCGGCACGTCGGATCTGTGCAGGCTTGAGTTGATTTTTTGATGGCCAGCAATGATGCATGAGAAATCCAGTCGTACGGTGTCAGAAAAACGAGATGCATGGGGTTTCCGTCGTTATCAGCAGCCGCAAGCGGGTGTTGCATCGTTTCTCCAGCTGCGATGCATCGATCTCCCAGCCGCGATGCAGGGGAGCATTGATTTTAGCTGTGAAGTGGGTGGCGTTTCACTCTTCAGCTGCGTTGCAGGTGGTGAGTCGAAATTTTCCCCTCACGGCATTCTGTGAGTGGATTTCAGTCCTTGTTCTACCAGCTTCACCTTTCAAAGGCCCAGCACTACTTGGCAGGGCAGTCTTAGCAGAGAGTCCAGGTGCTGGCAGAAGAAGTATTTGATGGCTCGAGACTTCAGAACAGGAGGCAAGCCCTTGGAGATTCTTTACAAGTTGTAATATATCACAAAGTCCAGTCTTTTTCCTCTTCTTTCAGGCAGAAGCAGCAACTGCAGGCCAACCCAGACAAAGGGGCAGTACTTCTACTCCAGCTCTTCAGCTTTCTCCTTGGCAGAGGTTCCCCTTGATTCCAGAACTAATTTAAAAATCTGGGGTTTTGGGTCCACTACTTATACCCCTTCCTGCTTTTGAAGTAGGCAACCTTCAAAGGAAAGTCTCTGTTGTTCACAAGATCATGCCTTGCTCCGGGCTGGCTCCAGACTCACACCAGGCGGTTGGAGGCTGCATTTTGTGAGGGCAGGCAAAGCCCATTCAGGTGTAAGTGACCACTCCTCCCTCCACTTTAGCTGAGATGGCCCATCAGGATATGCAGGCTACACCAGGCTCCCTTTGTGTCACTGTCTAGAGGGGATTCACAAACAGCCCAACTGTCAGTGTCACCCAGACAATGAATACACAAGCAGGCAGAATCACAGAATGGTTTAAGCAAGAAAATGTCCACTTTCTAAAAGTGGCATTTTCAAACAAACAATTTAAAAATCAACTTTACCAAAAGATATATTTTTAAATTGTGAGTTCTGAGACACCAAACTCCACATTTCAATCTGCTCCCAAGGGGAAGCTGCAATTAAAAGATATTTAAAGGCAGCCCTCATGTTAACCTATGAGAGAGATAGGTCTTGCAACAGTGAAAAACAGATTTGGTGGTATTTCACTGTAAGGACATGTAAAACACATTAGTACATGCCCTCCTTTAACATATAATGCACCCTGCCCCTGGGGCTACCTAGGTCCTACCTGAGGGGTGCCTTACATGTATAAAAAGGGAAGGTTTGGGCCAGGCAAGTGGGTACATTTGCCAGGTCAAACTGGCAGTTTAAAACTGCACACACAGACACTGGAGTGGCAGGTCTGAACCATGTTTGTAGGGCTACTCATTTGGGTGGCACAACCAATGCTGCAGGCCCACTAGTCGCATTTGATTTACAGGCACTGGGCACCTATAGTGCACTTTACTAGGAACTTACTAGTAAATCAAATATGCCAATCGTGGAAAAGCCAGTTACACATACAATGTATACATGGAGCACTTGCACTTGCACTTTAGCACTGATTAGCAGTGGTGAAGTTCCCAGAGTAGCAAAAACAGCAAAAACAAAGTCCAGCACACAGTCAACACATGAGAAGCAGAGGCAAAAAAGGCAGAGGAGATCACGCCAAGGATGTCAGGTTCAACATCCAGTGTCCTGGTGGTTTCAGAAATTTGGCTCGTTTTGGGCAGACTTCTCACTGTAACCCTTAATACGGCAGTCGGGTTAATGACAACATGGCATTCTTTTGGCAGCCACCAACGCGGCAGTCTCGTAATGAGGCCCTAAGGGTCTGATCCTGAGTTTGGTGGAAAGGGTACTACCATTAGAACAGCGGTAGATTCCCCAGCCACCAACTTGACTGTCTGAGAGATGGCCAACTCCACAGAGTACTTAGGACCGCCACTGCGGCAGAATGGCGGTAAGACCGCCAAATTTGTAATCAGGCCCTATGTCATTTAAGAGAAGGTGTTAGACATTACTATTCTCCCTCTAATCTAAGCCATTGTGAGTATAATGTTGGACACTAAAGGGTGACAATTACTATTTTCAACTCAACCTAAGCCATTTTGGGTAAGGTGCTAGAGCAGTTTGGCCAGGTATTCCGAGCGAGTAACCATGGTGCCTAAATGGTCAGTGAAAGAACCAAGTCAATCTGAGTATGGAGATCATGAACCAGAGAATAAAATATTCATGGTCTGCTGGGTCTCTCCGGAGCCACACATCATGGAGGCATCTCTGCGTCAGCTAAGTCTGGAAATGTTGTGTCATTCGAACACCTGCTACACCATCCTGCTGGTAAAGCAGTCCCAGAGCAAATCAGGCACACAATTGAAATCTTCACCCCAAGGACTCAGCACTTTTGGATCACAAAATAATGCATGAGTGAGCGCATCAACAAATTCCATTTGTTTGGAATTTGGTGCATAAATCCCCACAAGTGTTAACCACACCCCACCTAACTGGTCCTCCACAAATACATATCTACCATGGCCATGCCGCACACGTTCCATGTCACCACGGTGCATTGTGGGATGACAGTATCAGTGCGTATCACCATGGTGTTCCCCAGAGGTGTGCTTGCCAGACAAAGGGCCATGGACTCAAAGTAATTTGTACCCTGTGTACACAATAGTGCACTACAGAACAATGCAGCATTCTCTCCCACATGTGTGCACTCACCTGGAGTCAGTGTATGAGCATTGGCTTCACATAACATAAAAGTTGCACCCCCCCACCCAGGCCAGGTGTCAAGACAATGCCTGGCCACCCCCCCTGAATAATATCCCTAAAGCAAATGAACCATATGACAGGAAATAAACACCCCTGAATAGAAACCAAAATGCAAACAAGGTATATAACGGGTGAGACATGTCCACTTTGGAGTCTCTATTTGGGGCGTGGAAAGGCTAATGTCCCTTTTCCCCATGGGTCGGGCCCAAAATAGAGGAGTCATCATCCAGCCCTCCCATTTGTTTCTTGTCTTGTTTTTTCAGCTTACCTTCAGGAGGTTCTGGCAGCAAGAGAGCCACACCAGTCCGTTCATGCCAGAACCCACAAGGCCCATATTATAAGACATCTGGGCTGACTTTCGGGCTCTGGAAGACACCAGCTGTTGATGAGATAGAACCTCCCAAGTCTGATCCATACTCTAATGGCCCCTCAGATAATAACAGAGTGAAGGAGTTCAGGGTTTGTTGTGAGGCCTCCGACAGCGCCCGCACATGTTCTGCTGCTACTTGAACCCAGGACGGTTCTTGTATCATCGCTACCTAGGCATAAGCCAATCCCCAGCAATCAACTCCTTGGGTGGATCCTGTACCAGTACTTTACCATGGAGCCAGGTCCACGAATCCTATGGAGAGGAAAAGATGTGGGTCGTCTCGCTGCCAACCACCTTGAGCTTTGATGGGAAAAGAAGTGTATTCTTCAATCAATCACTCAATCATCATTAATATAGCGTGGCTTATCACCCAGGGGTGTCTCAAGGCACAAGCTGGGGGACACGGGTCAGTCAAAGAGCCAGGTCTTGAGGTCCTTCCTGAACTGAGCCAGTGAAGGGGACTGCCTGAGTTAGAATAACATTGTGTTCCAGGTTAGCGTGGCGAGGTAGGATAAGGATCATCCTCCATCCGTGCTCTTCCAGATCCTGGGGAAGGTGGCGAGGGCCAGTTGCGCTGAGCAGAGTTGCCTGGAGGGGATGAACAAGGAGAGGCGGTGATTGAGATAGGCAGGTCTGATGTTGTGGAGGGCCTTGTATGCATGGGTAAGGAGTTTGAAGGTGATGCATTTGTTGACAGGGAGCCAGACTCTGAGATGGGTGAAGATGTGCTGTGGCAGGAAATGTCTAGGATCAGTCTGGCCGCAGGTTTGTGTATTCTCTGGAGTCTTGATTGGAGTTTCTAGTTGATTCTGGCATATAGGGGGTCATTACAACCCTGGCGAAAGGCGGAGAACCGGTGGTAAGACCGGCAACAGCCTGGCGGTCTTACTCTGTAGAATTATGACCATTGCAGTTACCGCCATGGTCATATGCCGGTTCTCCATTCTGCCCGCCAGGGCGCAGACGACTGCCGGGCTGGAGACCTGGGTCTCCAACCCGGCAGTCCGTCACTATACCGCCAGCGGTATTTGGACCCGGCTTACCGCCGTGGATTTCCAGCGGTTTAAACTGCCATGAAATCCATGGCGGTAAGCACTATCAGTGCCAGGGAATTCCTCCCCTGGCACTGATAGGGGTCTCCACCACCCCCCACCGACTCCCTCCCCTACCCCCCCACCACCCCTGCCACCCCCCAAAGGTGGCAGGGCCCCCCTCCCCACCACGACCCCCAACATCACTTCACCCATACCCACACGACACGCACGCAGGCACCACCTACATACTTACACGCACACGCGCCGACATACATGCCTACATCCACGCACACAGTCATACACGCACACCCACATTCAAACATACACGCACACATCCATACAGACATACACGCACTCATTCCCATACACACAACACCCCCGCAGGCATACACACACTCACACACCCCCTCTACATACACACACGCACACCCCCATGCACGCACACAACACACAACACCCCCCCACCCCCCTCCCCTCACGGACGATCCACTTACCTGGTCCGACGATCCTCCGGGAGGGGACGGGAGCCATGGGGGCAGCTCCGCCAACACCACACCGCCAACAGAACACTGCCACGACGAATCACAGTACGTGATTCGCTGGGCGGTGTTCTGTTGGCGTGGCGGTGGAGGTGGAGCACCCTCCACTTCCCCGCCTCCCGCCAGTATGGCTGTTGGTGGCTCTCCGTCCGTAAAAGGACGGAGAGCTGCCTACGGTCAGAATAGGCAGAGCGGCAAACCGCTACCAATGGCGGTCTTCCGCACGGCGGTCCCTCGGCGGTCTTCAAAAAAGACCGACGAGGTCAAAATGACCCCCATAGTGTGCTGCTGTAGGCGAGTTTACTGCTGACGAGTGCCTGGGTGACTGTTCTTCTTGCATTGATGGGGATCCACATGGGGCTCTTCTGGGACAGGCGAAGAGTGTGGAAGCATGAGGAGGAGACGGTGTTGACTTGGTGGGCCATGGACAGTGATGAATCAAGAATAATGCCAAGGTTGGGGGCGTGGTCAGTCGGAGGTGGGGCAGTTCAGAGGGGACTAGGCCAACAGGAGTTGTCCCTTGTGGAAGTGGTGGGGCCCAGGATGAGGATCTCCGTCTTGTCCGAGTTGAGCTTGAGGCAGATGTCCCTCCTCCAGGCGCTAACTGCCTTCATTCTGCTGTGAAAGTTCTTTTTGGCTGTTGATGGCTCGTCTGTGAGGGAGAGAATGACCTGTGTGTCTTTGGCGTATGAGGCGATGTTTATCCTGTGGTGTCTGACAATTAGGGTCATGTAGATATCAAAGAGGGTGGGGTTTAGGGAGAAGCCCTGGGGAACTCCATATCTGGTTTCACTCTGCTTCAAGCCAAAAGGTGGGAGCCTGACTCTCTGGCTTCAGCCAGCTAGGAAGGAGTGGATCCACTCTAAGGCTTTGCCGTGGATGCCGGCGTCATGTAGTCTGGTGCACAATGTGGTGTCGGAGACAGTGTCGAAGGTGATGGAGAGGTCAAGGAGGATGAAGTCAGCTGTCTCTCTGCATTCCAGTAGGGTGCAGATGTTATCCATGGCTGCAAGGAGTGCGGTTTTGGTGCTGCGGTTGCTCCTGAATCCAGATTAGGAGGGGTCGAGGATGTGGTTGGCTTCAATGAACTCAGTGAGCTGTGCGTTGATAGCTGAGGAAGGTTTCTTCAGTATGGGGTTTATCTTGGTGTGTTTCCAGGCATCTGGGAAGGCGGTGGTTTTGATGGAGCGGTTGATGATACAGCATAATTCGGAAGCAATGATGGTGCTGGCTTGATTAAAGATGTGGTGGGGACATGGGTCTGAGGGTATCCCAGAGTGGGTGGTATTTATGAGCTTCAGGGTGTCTTCTGAGGGTCCAAAGCTCCACGATCGGTTGGTGATTGGTGTCTGAGGCGTTGGCACGATTGGTGTCCGTAGTGGTGCTGGTGGGCGGGGTGGTGGGCATTTGCTTGTGATTCCTTTGTAGATGTCATGAATTTTCAGGTGGAAGAAGGTGGCAAGGCTGTCGCAGAGGTCTTGGGAGGGTGGGATGTTTGTGGTGTGTGTGTTGGGTTTTGTGAATTCCTTGACAGTGGTGAAAAGTTCCTTGCTGTTGTGAGCATTGGTGTTGGTTCTCTCCTGAATGGCTGATTTTCTAGTAAATCTGATGAGCCGGAGGCCCAATTCAGAGAGGCATTGTTTGACTTTGAAGTATAAGTTACAAAGCTGCTGCACTTCGATTGTAAAATCGAGGTAGGCTGTAGTCACTCTATTTTCATATTGCCAGGGGGCCTTTGACACGGAACTGCTGCAGCAGCAATTCATGGTCCCAATAATTAAGAAGTCAGGCTATGATGGGATGTGACGGGCTCCCAGGAGAGTGTTCTATTCTGTATCTGATGTGCCCTTTCACTGGAGATGTATTTCAACTCTTTATCTGCAAGTGTAGTCTTTAGCCGCCAGATTTAAAGGAATAATTCTATGCGAGGGCCCTTGTATCACTCAGGGAATCCCAGGAAGTGGATGTTATTGCACTTAGAGCACCCTTCTGCATCTTCTGCTCTGCGGTGTAGGCTGGCCACTTCCTCTCCCATGGTCTTCAGTTGTGCCTACAGCTCCTGTACGATAGGTCTCAACGTTGTGAGGGCAGATTCTGCGCCCTCCACCCGGTCAGCCAACTTGCGGTGGTTAGCCCTCAACAGATTTAATGAGAATGTATCAATCCGGGCCTCCAAAGATGTTTTAGGGGGTTATTACAACTTTGGAGGAGGTGTTAATCCGTCCCAAAAGTGACGGTAAAGTGACGGATATACCACCAGCCGTATTACGAGTTCCATAGGATATAATGGACTCATAATACGGCTGGTGGTATATCCGTCACTTTACCGTCACTTTTGGGACGGATTAACACCTCCTCCAAAGCTGTAATAACCCCCTTAGTGTCTAAAATGGCCTGCAACACCTTGCCAAATCAGGTGAAGTACATTCGGAGAATTGCTTCGAAGTGGTGAAGAGTGCCCATGGTCCTGCCTATGGAAGTAGAGGATGTTTTTGTCTTTCCTGTTCAGTTAGGCAGTGGTTTGGTAACCTTAGATTTCACCATCATTATAGCCATCGCAGGGCAGTCTCAAGGCAAAGTGGAGATTCTGGTAGCAACGGGCAACCCCAAGGTGTGCCAGGGGCACACGTTTCCAGGTCTGTTAGATGAAGGCAAGTGAGAGTGCACCCTGGAAGCTAACCAGAGCATATACCGTAGTAGGTGGTATCAGGTGCAGGCAGGGCCAATCAGGTCTCTCTTTATACCAGTACTCCTGGATCCCCAGTCATGGAGGAACATGTGAAAGACTCAAGGTAGTGTACCTGGCACCAAGAACCACAATCCAGGCCCTGGAGGGGCGGATCGAAACATCAGGGGCAAAATAAGTTCTTGCATTGTGCATTTGGCACATAGGTCAAGGCCCTATATTTCAGCAAAGTCATTGTGTGTTACGCAACTCCACAATCAGGGGTAAGGAAATCACTGGTCTGTAATCTGGCAGTGCATTCTTAGGGAGGTATAAACAGGGGAGCCCGTGCTAGGCAATGTAGCAGTGGGGACTGCAAGGCAGAAGCAAGGAGCACTGGCACACTGGTCCCAGGGCACTCCAGCAGGGGATCCAGAAGCAGCAGATGTCGACAGTTTCAGCTTTCCTCCCAGTCAGTGCTAAACATATACCAGCAGCACACGCAGCCTCACTCATCCCTCTGTTCTTGGTGCTAGTCAGCATGTAAGCAGTTGTGCGGGCATCTTGGACACTGCATAAACAGCTCCAGTCGAGCAAGAATGCTCTGCTTGGTTCACTGCAGTCTTTAATCCTTCGGGGAAATGCAGGAGGTCCCAACTCTCACAATGGCAAGCACTGATCTATGCAGGTAGGGCAGATGAGACGGGTACCCAGCGCAGAGCCCCCCCACCAAAGTTCTCCACAGCATGATCCCACTGACAGAGCTCAATGTCTGGCAGTCCTCAGTGGGGGCACACAGGTAGGGATGACAGTGTGCTGGAGTTCTTGATTCCTACAGCAGCAGTCAGAGTGAACACAGAGGGTGCAGGCCTGCAAGTACCCGGGGTGCCACTCCTCTTCACTGACTTGGGTGCATATCACAACACCCAAGACCAACGCCCATCAGGAATGTGGGCACCGAACAAGGAGCTCCTGCAGCAAAGTCCTTTAGTGTGTCCCCTTCAATAGCGCTAGATGACCTCAGTGTCCAGTGGAGCAGAGCGAGGTCCCCTGGGCTGTGGGCTGCAGCAACCAACCACACTCATGGACACTGGGGCAGCAAGCATTACTCAAGGGGGGGACACATATAGCGGTGACTGAGGGGGCTTCCGCCCTATCTTCTGTAACGGTGGGCACTCTGTGAGATCCATGCATGACCCAGGCTGCGTCTCAAGATGCTTTGTGGTAGGCCGCCACTGGTCACCTCAATGGGTCCCCTAAACAGGCAAGGCATGGTGGCACCCGACCATCCATTACTGAGTCAGTAGCCCTCAATGGCAATGACAAGCCCAGCGGTCAGAGGGCACAATTTGGGGACTTGATGCGGAGGATAACGGAAGGATTATGATAGGGCCCTCTACAGAGCTCTCTAGGAGGCGTCTAATGCTGCAGCCATTTTGGCCACTCCCACAACACTAATTAAATACTACAAAAAAAAAAATTATCCATAAAAAATACAATGTTCAACGATATTTAAGATTTATAACAATATTAAAGATAACACTTAAAACAATATTCCTAACTTCAGTATTCCTCTTCACAATATTTCTGACATCATGATATTCTTGACACAATATTTTTGAATCGCAATATTTTATATTAATATTTTGTTGAAACAGCCTGTGGAGCCTGCTTTGGGATTATATAAATTTGACCCTCCATTTTTGATGATGTGCTCCTTAACATAAAGTTGTCAACAGGCTTCAAATATCTGTCTAAAATTTGTTTACAATTTGCAGATTTTTTTCATCAATGTGTTTGACTGTCTTTTAACTCCTCAGTTAGAAAAAGGTGAGATACATTTTGTATCAATTCATAAAGTTAAACGGGAGCGATATTTTAATGCCACAACCATATACTTGCTTTGTAAACACATAGGCCCTCATTACAACCCTGGTGGTCAAAGACCGCCAGGGCTGTTTTGGCGATTACACCGCCAACAGGCTGGTGGTGCAATTCTGCCTATTTGGACTGCAGTGGAAGCGCCGCGGTTGTGATCACGGCAGTTTTAATCTGCCAGGACAGCGCTGCCCAGGGGATTACGAGTCCCCTTCCCGCCAGCCTTTCCATGGCAGTAGGAACGGTCATGGAAAGGCTGGCGGGAAGGGGAGTTGCGGGGCCCCTGCACTGCCCATGCACTTGGCATGGGCAGTGCAGGGGCCCCTAGGCACAGCCCCACACTGCTTTTCACTGTCTAAAGCGCGACGGCTGCCGCTGCACCCATCGCACAGCCACAACATCGCCGGCTCCATTTGGAGCCAGCTCCCATTTTGCGGCCCAGCGGAGATGTCATAATGGGCACGGTCGGAGTGCGGCCGCATTGGCGGTCACACGGCGGTTACAACTTGGCGGGCAGTGGTTGCCGCCCGCCAATGTTGTAATGAGGCCCTTAATCTCTTCACATATGTAAACACATCACTGCCTCTTTACAAAATGTTGACCTTTACTCAAAATATATATTTCAGTCTTCCAAGGGTCACTAAAACAATAATTTCCTCAGATTTAATTGTTTTCTTGTCTTCTTGTCCTTTTACTGTGCAGTGTTGGAGTGAATACCTTCAAACAACCCATGTTTTGCTGCACAAAATGGTGGCCATGCTGCGTTGGCAAAAATTTAGTCAATTGAACGGTCCCAGGACTGACAAAAGGTCCCAAAACTCACCTATTCACTACTCTGCCACTCATTCGTTGGCTCCTTGCAAAATAAACTACAAAGGGCTGCTCCTGGCCAGTGGAATAACATTAGCGCTTACAGCTCCTGCAGTGCGACGGTGCCCCCAGACTCCAGGGGCCCCCCTCAGCACTGGGCACTACACACAAGATGCAGGTGCCTGATCTGAAAGCTCCTGACTGTGTCCATTGGGGGCCTCCATGTACTTCGCTGGTGGGCCCCCTCAGGTTTTGTTACACCACTGCTCATGCCATATCTCTCCCTTAGTTGCTTCTGAAGGAATAAAGGAGCTTGAAGTTAAGAGGCTATCTTTGATGAGTCCAAGACATGACCATTAGGGTAAGATTTTATGATGTGGTATTACACACATCAGCCAAACAGAAAATGTTCCAATGTGCACATGTACCTTTCAGTCAAATTACCATTCAGAGGCACAGGATTGCATTACAGAATGAGACACATCTCTCTTACAGGGGGTGTTAATTCAAAAGGTGATGTTCTCAAATTTACAGAGGGACAGACTGAATGTAAATGAGGGAATCCTAGTTGCCTGTCACAGGCTAGCATTATTAAAGCATGCGCAAAACCAAGGAGCCCATAGTGGTATAGTTTGAATTCACTTCACCTCGAAGGTGATTCTCAAATTATTGTGTGCTCCAAATGCCTTATTGATTGGGACACGTTGGTCTCATAATGCAGCCTCATAGTCCTTTCACCCATTCCACTACCAATGGAGTGGTCCTGATACAATGGCTACAGGATGCTGCAGATGCCTTTGTGAGGCTACTCACTGATCCACAGTCCTTTTAAGGCAACTTTGGCCACAGGGGTCAATATCCTTCAAAGTCTTCTTTGGCCCAGCAAAACCCCAGATTCTACTGGGCTAATTATCTCCGGTCACAGCTTTGAAACCATCCGTTCCCTTTGGTGAAGGCTAGTTTCAGTCTTGCTTGACAAAACAGTACTCCAACACTCTTCCAGGTCTGGCAAACTCAGTGCAACTTTTGAACATTGGGACTTTGGTTGTTTGGGCTCCACATTGGCAGTCAGTGGCAATCAGGCAGTTGTGGCTACTGACTGGCCAGAACAAGCGTCTTCGGCTTATGTGGCCTTAGTGCTGTAACATGAAGTCAGCTAACTGACTCTTGGAGTTCAGCTCTTCTGTCTGGGGCTCAGTAGTGACTTTTACATGAGCCAAGCACCCCAGGAAAAGTCCTCTCTTCGTTAGTCCAAGGGTCAGTAAGTGTAGTCCAGTGGTGGTGCTTCCTTTCTATTGACAAGTTCAATCTGCTTTCGGGCCCCTTTCCAGTCCTGATGTGATCTGAGTTCTGATTGCCAGGGGTACCATACTGATGGCCAAACACTGTTCTCTGGGGAGGTAGTGGTTACTAGCCAATAGCCTACAAGTTTCCTCCATGCCAGGTGATGACTTCCATCAATGTGTGGCATCTCACTATCCCAGAGTGTGCTATTCTGGTAACTCCCAAAATGGTGGGCCCTTCTCTCAGTGTGTGGTGCTTGGTAGTACACCTTAGAGGTGTGGCTACCTGAGGGCTACACCCCCCCAGAAAAATCGGTGTGGCAACTAGTCTTCCTTCTCTGCCCCCAACACAAACATGTCTACCTCAGAAAAAGAGCAGCCCCTCTCATGTATGTTCACCATTTGCCCTTCAAAAGTGGCTTCTCTTTTGAAGCTCGCCTTTAGGTCTCACACCTTGTGTGGCTGGCTTCATGACATCTGTTCCAACTACAGGCTTTTATTGTTCTTACTCCTGGGAGCCCTTCACACTTCTCCTGAGGAGAGCAGAAGACTATCTTGTGGCCATCATCTGTGAGTGGCCACAGGAAGACTTGGACAACAGAGTGGCAAGGTGCTAAAAGCTTCATTTAATGTAAAGTTACATTAAACTTGACTAGGGCAGCAAGCACCCAGTGCCCAGCACACACCTTTCCACTGTAGTGCAATGGTATGTACAGGCTTTTTAACAGAGGTTTTGTTACGACTCTGACGTCCCATTTCCAGGGGGCGCTGTAAGGGGACTGTCAGAAGCCTGGGAATCACCCTGAACACCTATTTAGAGTCCCTTGCTGACCCCTGTTTGTTTCTCTTTTCTCTATGGTACACTTGTATAGTACTACATTTGCTTCTTGGGACTGAAAATCCCATAATGCACAGCTTGGTAGTCAGGAAAACCCGGATTCTGTTTCCCATTGTCTTCTATGGGAGAAGTCCAGTTACTCCTTTTCACTGGATCCTCTCCTCCAGGACTTGCAAGTGTCCGAAACTACACACACCTGTGACCTCTCCTGTGCAGCCCAGCTTGGAACTGCTTATAAGCAGCCATTTCCTCAAGCTCCCCGTCGTGCATCGGACTTCGATTCCTTTGTGTTACAGACCCTTTGTCAGATGGTGTTCCAGTTTTGTTCCTGTTCTGTTCCAGCTTGATCCTGTTTCCTGTTTCTCTGAGCTGCTCCTGATTGTTCCAGCCAGAGTCTGCTCCCCATCTCTTAGCCTTGTACCTGTTTGTTTCTTCCAGAGCATGCTCCCTGTTTCTCTGCCCTGCTCCTGCCTTGTTTCAGCCTGAACCTTCTCTCTGTTTCCCAGTCCTGTTTACTGCTCTTTTCCTACTCCCTGTATTCCAGTCCTGTCCTTGCCTGTTCCAGCCAGAGCCTGCTCTCAGTTTCCCCCAGTCCTGTCTTTGTTTGTCCCAGCCAGTAGTTTGCGCCCTGTTTTCAAGTCCTAGTCCCGCCTTTGCTTCAGCCTGAGCTTGTTCCTAGTTCTTGCCTCTGCCTCTTAGTTTGTTCCCTTCTGTTTCTTCTTGGTTATTTGTGTCTGGTAAGTGTTCTATCAGTCTGCACCAGTGTATACGTGTCCTCCTTTGTTCTGGGGATGGCTCCTGGGTTCCAGGAGGCAATTCCAGTCCCCATCCTTGTCCAGTGTTTTACGTTGTCTTTCGTGCCTAACAGTGACAGTGTGCTATTGCTGTTTTCTCAGGAATCGCCACTGTGTTTCCAGCTGGACCCACAAGAGCGTGTCCTGTGTATGTAAGTACTATCCTTGTTTGTGCTCTAGGGTCCAGAGACAGAATCACTTCTGCTGCCTCCTTTCTATGGGGCTGGCAGGGTGACTATCTGTAAGAGCAAACTGCACAGAGGCATTGAGATTCCCTGTCACTGTGGGAGGTTCTGCGCCTTACTCTGTGTACAACCCCAGCGTGTTTGTCCCTTAGTAATCTGTTTCCTGTTTGTTCACACAAGGGTTGCTTTGCTTTTACTTTCCTGTGCCTATCCATAGCTGCCCTTTCCGTGTATGCATTTAGCTGCTCCTCTGCCCCAGTGTACTACCTCTTTAGGATATTCGGTGACCTCAAGGGGTGTCCCAACCAAAGTCCTGATCAGACCTGCCCGAAACCGTGACAGAATGCATGACCCAAACATTTCAAGCTCCCCTGGCAGTAAAGGCACACACAAACCTAAAGGGCTTTCCTATCATGTTAAGACACCCCTTTCTAAGCCTATACATTCTCTGAAATCCTCTAAAAAAGAGCTTAGTTTAAAGGATAGACTTGTTAAAGAAAACCATAACTTGCAAGTTCAGTACTATACTGAGTGGCTTGCTAATCTTTCAATGATAGACTATTATGTTATTTGTGGCTATGACCCCCAGTCCCTGTCTGTAGAAGAATTACAAGGACGTAATGAGTTTTTGCAATATCTATTAGCTGAAGCCAGTAAGAATGTTCGTAACCGTGGAAGTGCTTTTGCTACCTCTGCACAAGACACTCACACTCAAGGAAAACTGGTTAATTCCTTGCCTCGTGCTAGTGCATCCCAAGTTCACCTCCAGTACTCTGCCAAAACAAAGAACCTTGACACTGTTCAAGAAGCCACACTAGGGATTCCCTTGTTTTCTGTTGAGTGCTTCAGCCTATCTAGGCCAGTTTCTCAGAATTCAAAGTGCAGTGCTGACTCTTATAAAGACCTATCAGTCCCTCAGAGCTTTCAAGTCAGCAGGCTAGACCCTGTATCTAAGGAATCAGTAAAGACTGTGGGATTCCTTAGTTCAACTCAAATGGCTTGTGCTCCTCCCAAATTGGATGACAGTACATCAGTCTCAATTCCTAAGTGTTGTGCTGACTCGTGTAAAGATCTATCAGTCCCTCAGTGCTTTCAAGTGAGCAGGATAGAACCTGTATCAAATGGATCAGTAGAGACTGTGGGATTCCTTAGTTCCACTCAAAAGGCTTGTGCTCTTCCCAAACTGGATGATAATACACCAGTCTCAATCCCCAAAAGCTCTGCTAAACCCTTTTCTATTCTGAGTGGGTTTGATAACAATATGGACATACACACACTAAAAGAGCAGTTTTGGCAAATTAAAAGGCAGATATTGGACTTCTATGATGAATATGTTGTAACATACACAAGAAATCGTGCATGTGGGCTCTTTTCATCAATGCATATTTCACTGTTGCCAGAACCAGACATTCTGTTTATCTGTAAGGTAGAAGAAGTAACAGAGCAGCTGATGGAAACTACTGCAAGGCAATTTGAAAACCTGAAAAAAGAAAATGATCACCAGCTTTGGCTTAAAGAACAGTATGCTACTTTGTGTGCCTCTCCAAAGACTTCTATAGAGCAGATTGTCCCTTCTATTAATGACAGTCAAAAGACAGCTCCAGTTATAAATATATCAGCCTCTTCTTCAGAATCTCTCTCAGCCTGTAGTTCGCCAGTGAAAATTCCTGTACAGTTGACTGAATCTCTGACATCTCTGAGAGATTTGACACCTCTTGATTCAAAGGATGGATCAGAGTCTTCAGAAGGAAGTGTCTCAGCCCCTCTATCAGAACAAATAAAGCCCAAGGAAGAATAGAGTTCTGATGCAGACTCCAATAGCTGCACCTTAAGAAACCAAGATATGACTTTACTGGAGATTAATGGCAAGTTGTGCAACAGTGTTGAAGAATCTGAATCTAGTCATGACAGTGGTTCCTGTCTTGCCGTGAATAAACCTGCAGATAGTGCTGTTCAAATGGCGCACACACCAGAATTTTCAGATTATGGGGATACTCCTGCCCTTTCAAACAATATCATAGAATTTTCAGATAATGAAGAGACAGTTCCTGTTTCAAGTGAACTAATGGATTTTTCTGACCGTGAAGAAATACCCACAATTACTAAGAATGTAATGGACTTCTCAGAAAGTTTAAAAATCTCTTCTGTGTCAAAGCAAACCGTGGAGATTTCAGACAAGGAAGAAAGCCAGCAATCTGAAATTGAACAGCCTTCCATAAGAAATGAGAGCCTTCTCCTAGAACAGGACACAGTTGCAGCCTCAACCACTGATTCTGACTTGCTGTTCCCTGCCACAGCGTTTCCTGTTTCCAGCTCAACGGTTAGTGAAGAACAGGTATCTGATTTTGATGTAAAATCAGCCACACCAATGCCACCTGCTGTGTCTCTGAAATTAAAGACTCCTGAAAAACACCAATCTGAAACTAAAGCTCAAGTACTGAAAGATGTAATATGTCCCACTAAAACTAAAGACTTGAATTTGAATCTTGTATTCGAAGATCTGATGATAAGTACTGTTCTTAGTGTTTTATTGCAAGAAACCATCATCAATTCAAAGGCTAGAGCTGAAAATTTAGGTAACAGTGTAAAGGTGATTTCTGAAGAGACTCCAGTTCTTTTTCTTTCCAAAGAACAACCTTTCAGTGTTAACAGAGTTGAAGTTCAACTACCTGTAGTAGAAACACTTTGCAAAGAAACCATTTCTGATACCATGAATACACCACAGAGCACTTGCAATGATGAAATCTCAGTCTTGTCTGAAGATCACCCTAAAGAATTAGCTTCTGGAACTTCTACATTTTCAGATGTTAATCCAGTTTCTAAAGACTTGAAAACTCTTGTTGCTCCTGAATTTGATACTCCGAAGTCATCCAAGACTAAAGAAAATTCTGACTTTTTCATGTTTACTTTGAGAACACCAGTTACCCATGTTTCCCAAGTTTCTATGCTTTGCAAGCCTCAGACCACAGTCAATGTAAATACTGCTGCAGAAACGGACAAATCCTGCTTGTCAGAAGATGTTACAGACCTTACAGTTACTAATACACCAATCAGCTCCTCCAAAGAGGAAAGTATTGAACAGGAAACTAATGTCATAAAGAACACCGCCCGTAATGCCATTCCAGATCTCCTTGCTCCTGAATCTACTTAATCAGAAACCAACTCCATGCACTCCTCCCATATCAATCAAACAATAGAGAGAAAAGACATCAGAGCCCATATGCGTATTAATACATGCTTTGCTCATTGGAAGTTTCACCTATGGCAGGACTGTAAACTTATCAACCAAGGTTGGTGTTGGATTTTCTTGCTGTGGCTTTTCCTCTTCAACTTTTTTCAGCCAAAGGATTGCCTTCTCTTCTTGAGCATACTGGTGGGAGGGGGTATACTGTTACGACTCTGTCGTCTCATTTCCAGGGGGCGATGTAAGGGGACTGTCAGAAGCCTGGGAATCACCCTGAACACCTATTTAGAGTCCCTTGCTGACCCCTGTTTGTTTCTCTTTTCTCTATGGTACACTTGTATAGTACTACATTTGCTTCTTGGGACTGCAAATCCCATAATGCACAGTTTGGTAGTCAGGAAAACCCGGATTCTGTTTCCCATTGTCTTCTATGGGAGAAGTCCAGTTGCTCCTTTTCACTAGATCCTCTCCTCCAGGACTTGCAAGTGTCCGAAACTACACACACCTGTGACCTCTCCTGTGCAGCCCAGCTTGGAACTGCTTATAAGCAGCCATTTCCTCAAGCTCCCCGTCGTGCGTCAGACTTCGATTCCTCTGTGTTACAGACCCTTTGTCAGATGGTGTTCCAGTTTTGTTCCTGTTCCTGTTCTGTTCCAGCTTGATCCTGTTTCCTGTTTCTCTGCCCTGCTCCTGATTGTTCCAGCCAGAGTCTGCTCCCTATCTCTTAGCCTTGTACCTGTTTGTTTCTTCCAGAGCATGCTCCCTGTTTCTCTGCCCTGCTCCTGCCTTGTTTCAGCCTGAACCTTCTCTCTGTTTCCCAGTCCTGTTTACTGCTCTTTTCCTACTCCCTGTATTCCAGTCCTGTCCTTGCCTGTTCCAGCCAGAGCCTGCTCTCAGTTTCCCAGTCCTGTCTTTGTTTGTCCCAGCCAGTAGTTTGTGCCCTGTTTTCAAGTCCAAGTCCCGCCTTTGCTTCAGCCTGAGCTTGTTCCTAGTTCTTGCCTCTGCCTCTTAGTTTGTTCCCTTCTGTTTCTGTTTCTTCTTGGTTATTTGTGTCTGGTAAGTGTTCTATCAGTCTTCACAAGTGTATACGTGTCCTCCTTTGTTCTGGGGTTGGCTCCTGGGTTCCATGAGGCAATTCCAGTCCCCATCCTTGTCCAGTGTTTTACGTTGTCTTTCGTGCCTAACAGTGACAGTGTGCTAGTGCTGTTTTCTCAGGAATCGCCACTGTGTTTCGAGCTGGACCCACAAGAGCGTGTCCTGTGTATGTAAGTACTATCCTTGTTTGTGCTCTAGGGTCCAGAGACAGAATCACTTCTGCTGCCTCCTTTCTATGGGGCTGGCAGGGTGACTATCTGTAAGAGCAAACTGCACAGAGGCATTGAGATTCCCTGTCACTGTGGGAGGTTCTGCGCCTTACTCTGTGTACAACCCCAGCGTGATTGTCCCTTAGTAATCTGTTTCCTGTTTGTTCACACAAGGGTTGCTTTGCTTTTATTTTCCTATGCCTATCCATAGCTGTCCTTTCCGTGTATGCCTTTAGCTGCTCCTCTGCCCCAGTGTACTACCTCTTTAGGATATTCGGTGACCTCAAGGGGTGTCCCAACCAAAGTCCTGATCAGACCCGCCCAAAACCGTGACAGGTTTTGTACTAAAATGATAACCTTCCAGTACAAAACGTTATAGTTAGACATTTTTTAACATTTCACACATTAGATGCTTATTGTACAAACTCTACTCTTTGTACCAACACCATATTGGTTGGCTCCTTCAAAAATCAATCGCTGTTCTGTCATACTATACCAGATGAGGTTATCCATGACCCTTCACCCAATGTAAATTCCAAACCATCACCCACTATGCCCTAGTAAGCAGACTTTGCTCATGGAAACTTCCTTGCTATCACCAACCCAGACTAGGAAACAACCACAGTTAATTTATTAATTTATTAATGTTTTGGGGACCTCCAACAAAAGTCACACTACCTAAAGTGAGAGATATTAGCCCACTCCACAAGTTCACTTCTTTGAACAGAATAATGGCTGACAGAAACCACTGCCCCTCCCCCACACCCATGTACATATTGCTGGTCACTAATCTAACACAAGCCCAAAAGACCGCCAACCTTTCTAGAAACTGTCTAATATATAAATCTAATACATACATTTCAATAATAAATACATGATTGAGTCCTTCAGTCAAATTAATTGATCTCTAGACCTGCAAACACACCATTATTTGAAACCAATATTTATTACCCTCTGCACCGCGGGATTGGAGGAATGCTTCTACTCTTCAATCAATCCAAATGTAAAATGCTTGAATGAGGATGCTCTCCTGATCATGTATGAATAGAGACCCTGCCAGTGACAGCTGGTAAAATTTGAAAGAGGCGGGGTGTTAAAAACATGACATTCACTTTAAAAACTGATGGGCAACACACAAAGGCCCTCATTACAACCCTGGTGGTCGGGGTTAAAGTGGCGGTAATACCGCAAACAGTCCGGCGAAAAAAAAAAATGAAATCATGACCATGGCAGAAACCGCCAACATAGACAGCCACTTTAACACTCCGACCGCCACGGCGGTAGAAACAAACACTGAGGCGGTAACCGCCAACAGACAGGCGGAAGACAATGTACCGCCCACCGTATCACTAGAGGCCTATCTGCCACCTTTTCCGGGGCGGAACCAACGCGAACAAAAGCACGCCAGAAACAGTACACAGAAGGGAAAACACTCACCTCTCCACACCCCACGAGGAACCAGGATGACATGGAGCCTGAATTGCAGATACTGCCGATGCTGGTCTTCCTTCTCTTCTATCAGGAGCACCAAAGACGGCGGAGACGACCACGGTGAGTACTGCACCTACAACACAGGGGAGGGGTGAGGGAAAAGAGAGTGACACACACACGCAACACCCCCACCCTCACCCACAACACCATACACACAAATACATGCAGCAACATTACACATACACCCCCCCCCCCCGGAAGAACGCAAGGACAAAAGGAAATGATTTGAACAAATGTAATCATGTGAAATCTCATTATCAAAGTTAAAAATCCAGTAAATACAATTATGTACACAAACTACACAAGTCTGGATAGTGCACCAATCTTTGCCCGTGGACCACTGGGCCCAAAAATACCCACACTAGATACCTGACTGGAAATGGAGAGGACACTGCAGGGGCATCAGATCGAAATGAAACAGGCACCTCAGGGGGAGGGGGGCACCTCAGCCAGATGAATGCACGCCACTGCTGCACGAGGGGGCTCCATGCCCACTGCTTTATCCTGGGGAGTGCAAAGCCACAGTCTCTCAAGTGGATAACAGTCTCCACTGGTTCTGGAGGGGGCTTTGTGCCCAGAGTGCTTCATCCTGCCAAGGACTGAGGTAATGGATGTCTTTCTCCACTGGTTCTGGAGGGGGCCTGGTGCCCATAGTGCTCCACGTGCAGTGTGGCCGGTACAATTCACTCACCTGGGTGTGCGTGGCACGACATTGGCGAGGTACAAGTAGCATGATATGCCATGGAGGCAGCAACATACCCCACACTGCTGCGCCTTCGCATTCCACCTGCAGGTGCCAACAGTGATGACAGTAATGCTTCATGGAAGCTGCCCAGGGTCCTGGAACTCACCACCAGCCTCAGACGACTTGCAGCGGTGTCTGTGGTGGCGGTGCTGGCGGCAGGGTCTGTGGTGGCGGTTCTGCCGGCGGTGTCTGTGGTGGCGGTTCTGCCGGCGGTGTCTGTGGTGGCGGTGCTGGAGGCGGGGTCTGTGGCGGTGGGGCTGGCAGCGGGGCATGTGTCAGCACCTGCTGAGGGAGAAAGCAGGATTTCTCCTGCAGCCTGGGACGGCTGCCCACCGGGGAAGAGGCTGGGGACTGTCGCAGTGGCTATAGACGTGCTGGAGGCTGTGCAGATGGCGGTGCAGGTGGCGGTGTTCGCCACCATACAGGTTGGCGTGGACGTGGACAGAAGGTGTGACCCTGGTCCCTCATTCTGTGCCACCATGCCCTCTCCTGACCTGCCCTTCTGTTTTTGGCCCTTCCCCACATTGGATGGTGGCGCAGTTGTCTTGCCACTATCCCCTTTCGTTTTTGCTGACCCCTTGGTGGCTGGTGGTTTCGGCTTCTCCCTCCGGGATGTGGGCACCTTTTTTGGCACACTGGCAGCCCTGATGGTTGGCGCACTCTATGACCCCGCAGTTGCTGGCACCACTGTGCCTGGGGATGTGGTGGGTGAGGTGCTGGGCTGGGACCTGGAAAGCCTGACCCTAGGGGAAGGACAGGGGGGAGGTGTAGGGAAGAGGTCAATGTTAGCCAGGAAAAGTTTTTTTGACACACTGGGACGGGTAGATGGAGGGGTTTGGGAGTGGAGGAAGAGGTTGTGGTTGTAGGAGGTGTACGTCTGTTGAATTTGGGTGAAGGTGCATGGGCTGGAGTCTGTTGTGAGGTAGATGGCTGTTGGGTGGGTGTGTGCCTGTGTTTGTGTACTTTGGGAGATGGGCTCACAGACACACTGGTAGAGGACACTGGGGATGTGTGAATGGTAGTGGGGGTGGTGATTGCATGTGAGCGGTGTGTGGTGATGGGCGTGCTGGTGATGGAGGTAGTGGCTGAGGATGTAGTGCATGCAGGTGTGAGTGGAAACGAGACTGGGAGGGAGGAGGGAGACGTGGAGTAGGGGGACACAGTGGAGGAAGTGGATGTTGGTATGTGTGCATGGGTATGTTGCTTGTGTGAGTGACTGTGGGATGTGTGGTACTTATGTTTGCCTGAGCTACTCTTGTGTGTTGATGTGTGTGCATGCCGGTCTGATGGTGTGCTTGGGATAGGCAGAGGTACAGGGGTTTGGGTCTGGGTCGAGGAGGTTGGAGGGGGGAGGCTGGACACAGGGACAATGGCTGCCATCAGTGCTGAGGCCAGAGCCTGAAATGCTCTCTGCTGGGCTGCCTGGCCAGAATGAATGCCCTCCAGGTATGCATGTGTTTGTTGCAAATGCCTCTCAACACCCTGGATGGCATTCAGAATGGTAGACTGCCCAACAGTGAGGGATCTCAGGAGGTCAATAGCTTCCTCACTGAGGGCAGCAGGGCTAACAGGGGCAGGGGCAGGGCCTGAGGTGCCTGGGGCGAAGGAGATGCCCACCCTCTTGGGTGAGCGGGCACGGGACAGATGCTGAGGGGCTGCTGGGAGGGCAGTGCTGGTAGGGGGTTGGTGGCTGAACCTGTTGATGCGGTGGGCACAGAGGGGCCCGCCACAGCAAGGGAGCTCCCATCAGAGGAGGAGTCGCTGTCGCTGGTCTCTGTTCCTGTCCCCACCGTGGAGCTCCCCTCACCCTCTGTCCCACTGGTGGCTTCTGACTCCGTAGCTTCACCCTCCAGGGCTAAGTGGGATGCAGCTCCCTCCTGCTCTGGTGCCTATGTTCCTCCGCCTGATGATGCTACTGCACACAAGAACAGGGAGACCACAAAAAGGGGGGAGGAGACAGAAGAAATACATGTTCAGTGCATGCAACACCACTACCGTTGGCGGACACAACAGACAGTGAGAAGCCCTCTGCAATACGCCATGCACTTATAGTTCCTAGATTTTTCACATGCTCATGGGGTACGAGGCCTAAGCCCAATTGCTGCACACCTGGAAGTCTCAGGAGCCTGACTAGGTGTAGATGACTCTTACCTCTAGTGGGGTTTGGGTGCCACATAGCCTGCCTCACAAGGGACCTTGCCTACCAAGATCGCCCTGGCCTAGGGGAACCCACTGCCCACCTCCCCCACCCAGACACCTCATAATGCAAGCAGAGTCAGCTGAATGAGAGTGTACTCACCCCCTTGTGGCTGCTGTGATGCCCTCAAGCACCCATCCAACTCCGGATAGGCCACCGCCAGGATCCGGAACATCAGGCGGGTCATGGTGCAACAGCACACCTCCCACGTTGGGAGGCCATCCCCAGCTGAGCCTCCGCCGTCTTCTTGCTCCAGCGGCGCAGGACCTCCCATCTTTTATGGCAGTGGATGCTCCGTCTGTGGTAGACCACCAGGGTACGGACGTCCTTGGCGATGGCACACCAAATAGCCTTCTTCTGGTGGGCGCTGACCTAGAGGAATGGTACAGGGTGAAAGGACATTACTCACCCGGCCGGACTGTCATACTCATTGCCCACCAGTTCCCACCCATGCCCTGATGCACATACACTCACCATCCGCACATGTAAGCCTCAGCCCCCCATGTATCTTCCAGCCACACCACTCAAAGCAGGCATTGCCCATTCAGCATGCTCACAGTGTACTCACCTGTTTGTCTGGAGGACCATACAGTTGCATAACTTCGGGGAGGACCCCATCCGTTAGTTTCTCCAACTCCTCCGAAGTGAAGGCAGGGGCCCTTTCCCCAGACACTGTAGCCATTGTCACTTCCAGACACAGGTCACAGCAGCACTTGCAGTGTAGGTCCTCTCCTGTTGAAGGTCAGGTATCAAGTGAGTGAACAGACAGAAAATGGCGGTCACGTCCGCGGCGGTGCGTACCGTCACCACCGGCGTACATCGTCATTGGCTCCTCGGACCCATAGGGCCCAATGTTAACCAATGCTGAACTGCCCCGCGGTCTTCGACCGCCCACCGCGACGGTGTACAACGCAAGCGCAGTTACCTCATATCCCCTTGTCCCACCTTACAGGTCAGGCAGCCGTCATTTCAGGGGGCCACATGGCATTAATAATAACTGCGTCACACCTACCTAGACCAGGAATACACGCAGTTACAAGCACATTGCGGATTAATAAATTTCTGCAAATTACATTTTGTGATACTTCAGTGTTGGCTGACTCTGCTCGCTGTTCTCCTCCATAGGGCACGTCTGCTGGGGCAAGTGATGAGATGGTGGCATCCTCCAGTGTACAGACCCCTGGTGGACCTGTCGACAATGGAAGAGAGACACATCATAGTCACATACAGACTTGATCGTGCAACAATCCAGGAACTGTGTGCCCAGTTGGAGCCAGACCTGATGTCAGCTATCCGCCATCCCACAGGGATACCCCCTCTAGTGCAGGTCCTATCAGTACTCCATTTCCTGGCATTGCCCATACAGCATGCTCACAGTGTACTCACCTGTTTGTCTGGAGGACAGTAGAGTAGCGTGTACTAGGGGAGGACCCCATCCACTAGTTTATCCAACTCCTCCGATGTGAAGGCAGGGGCCCTTTCCCCAGACACAAGAGCCATCGTCGCTTCCAGACTGAGGTCACAGCAGCACTTGCAGTGTAGGTCCTCTCCTGTCGAAGATCAGGTATCAAGTGAGTGAACAGACAGAAAATGTCAGTCACGTCCGTGGCGGTGCATGCCGTCACCGCCGGCATACATCGTCATTGGCTCCTGGGACCCATAGGGCCCAATGTTAACCAATGCAGGATTGCGCTGCGGTCTTCGACCGCCTACCGCGACGGTGTACAACGCCAGCGCAGTTACCTCATATCCCCTTGTCCCACATTACAGGTCAGGCAGCCGCCATTTCAGGGGGCCACTTGGCATTACTTTTAAATGTGTCACACATATCTAGGCCTTGAATACACACAAAGACAGGCACATAGCGGATTGACAAATGTGTGCAATAAAATTGTTTTTTTATTACCTCAGTGTTGGCTGACTCTGTGCTCGCTGTTCTCATCCATAGGGCACGTCCACTGGGACAGGTGAGGAGATGGCGGCATCCTCCGGTGTACAGACCGCTGGTGGACCTGTCGACAATGGAAGAGAGACATGTAATAGTCACCTACAGACTTGATCGTGCCACAATCTAGGAACTGTGTGCCCAGTTGGAGCCAGATCTGATGTCAGCTATCCACCATCCCACAGGAATCCCCCCTCTAGTGCAGGTCCTGTCAGTACTCCATTTCCTGGCAAGTGGGTCTTTTCAAACAACAGTGGCCATTGCATCAGGGATGTCCCAGCCAATGTTCTCTAATGTGTTGTACAGAGTGTTGTCTGCCCTGCTGAAACACATGCGCAGCTACATCGATGTTCCCTCAGGTGGAGGATTTGCCCACAGTGAAAGGTGACTTCTATGCCCTGGGACATTTCCCCAACATCATTGGTGCCATTGATGGGACTCATGTGGCATTAGTACCCCCACGCTTGAGTGAACAGGTGTACAGAAACCGGAAGAGCTACCATTCGATGAATGTGCAGATGGTGTGTTTGGCAGACCAGTACATCTCCCATGTGAATGCCAAGTTTCCTGGCTCAGTGCATGACGCTTACATTTTGAGGAATAGCAGCATCCCTTATGTGATGGGGCAACTCCAGAGGCACCGTGTGTTGCTAGTAGGTGAGGCCAAGGACCCAATACAGTGTGAATCAGTGTCTGGGTATTGGGTTGTCCTTAAGGGTCAGTGTGTGTCTAACAGTTGTTCCTCGATATTTGAAGGTGACTCTGGTTACCCCAACCTGTCATGGCTACTGACCCCAGTGAGGAATCCCAGGACAAGGGCAGAGGAATGCTACAATGAGGCACATGGGCGAACTAGGAGGGTGATCGAACGCACCTTCGGCCTCCTGAAGGCCAGATTCTGGTGCCTCCATATGACAGGTGGTTCCCTATACTACTCACCACAGAAGGTGTGCCAGATTATCGTGGCATGCTGTATGCTGCACAACCTGGCTTTGCGACGGCAGATGCCTTTTCTGCAGGAGGATGGGCCAGGTGGTGGTCTTGTGGCAGCTGGGGAGCCTGTGGACAGTGAAGAAGAGGAGGCATAAGAAGAGGATATCAACAACCGAAACAACATAATCATGCAATACTTCCAGTGAGACACAGGTGAGAAGATGTCACTGCCTCCAACATCTCATACTATTGTTGGAGCTAGCATAAGTCTGTCATTTTCACTCAGTGTATGGACCCTGACTTGTCACTTTGCCTTTCCATTTCACAGATGTAGGTCCCACTTTGTGCCCTCTGCTATATTTCCTCCTGGCCTACAGCTGTGTTACATCGGTATGTGCACAAGTAAATTGACATTGCTATATTCCATGGTTATTGCAATTACACATTTGTGAAAGCACAGACTGACTCCAGATTGTTTTGTGATTGAAGTGTGTGTTATTTCTGTGCTAATAAGTGGAGGGGGTTGGTGGAGGAATGTCCGTGGCAAAGTCCAGTCTATTTGTTTCACAGGAGCATTGTCCGAAGGGTCATAGGAAGTGGAGCAATGGCAGTTTAAGGATGGACAGAGTGACAAAGTGGGACAGAAGGGTGACATTCAGGGGGGTCTCATTTGTCTTGTTCCTGGATTTCAGGGACTGTTTGCGGGGTGGTTCTCCATCTGCAGGGGGTGGGGTGCTGGTGTTGTGTTCCTGTGGCGGTGCCTCCTGTCCACTAGCACCAGTGGAGGTGGAGGGCTGTTCATCGTCCAGGCTAGTGTCAGGGGCCCCTTGTTGTGCCACTGTGTCCCTCATGGTGTTGAGAAGGTCTGCCAGCACCCCTGCAATGGTGACCAGGGTGTTGTTAATGGACTTCAAGTCCTCCTTGATCCCAAGGTAGTGTTTCTCCTGCAGCCGCTGGGTCTCCTGAAACTTGGCTGGTACCGTTGCCATCGTCTCCTGGGAATGATGGTAAGCTCCCATGATGTTGGAGAGTGCCTCATGGAGAGTGGTTTCCCTGGGCCCGTCCTCCCAGCTTCCCTGTTGTCCTGTGCCTCTGTCCTATGAGCTGTGTGCCCACTGCCACTGCCCCCAGGTCCCTGATCATCCTGTGTTAGTGGGGTTGCCTGGGTTCCCTGTAGGGGTGGACACTGCTGATTGACATGTCCTGGGGACAGAGGAATGGGCCCGCTGGGTGGGTGCTGTGCTGGTGTTTCCTGAGGGGGGGAGGGTCTGTGGTGGCTTGTGACTGTGTCAGGGGAACCGACTGTACCGAGGTCCCTGATGGGCCGGGCTGGTCATCTTGATCCAGTTGTGCAGAGCTGCTGTCATCACTGTGGGTCTCTTCTGTGGGGGGACTGGATATGTCTGGCACCTCCTGTCCGGTGACATTGGGTAGGGGTCCTGTAGGGGTGTAAAAGCATGATTATCGCATCTGTGTGTGCCATTGTGTGTAATGGGTGAGTGACCCTGTACTCCAGTGCTTGCATTCTTGGCTTGGTCCTTGTGTGATAGTTGGTTTGGGGTCTGTGTGTGTATCTGTACTGGACATGCTTTGGTGATGGGTGGCCATGCATTGGTTACATGCAGGGCTTGTTTTTGGGATGTATGGGTTGTGTTGGTGGGGTATCTGTGGGTTGTTGGGGTGATGGGTGTCAGGGTAAGGGTAAGGGTGGGGTATGTGTTGGCATGCAGGTAGGGTGGGGGATAAAGTAGTAAAGTTTTGCCTTACCAGACTCCAGTCCTCCTGCTACTCCTGCGAGGCCCTCAGGATGCAGTATTGCCAAGACTTGCTCCTCCCATGTTGTTATTTGTGGGGGAGGAGGTGGGGGTCCACCGCCAGTCCTCTGTACTTCAATCTGGTGTCTGGAGACCAATGAACGCACCTTCCCCCGTAGGTCGTTCCACCTCTTCCTGATGTCATCCTGTGTTCTTGGATGCTGTCCCACTGCGTTGACCCTTTAGACAATTCTCTGCCATAGCTCCATCTTCCTTGCAATGGAGGTGTGCTGCACCTGTGATCCGAATAGTTGTGGCTCTACCCGGACGATTTCCTCCACCATGACCCTGAGCTCCTCCTCAGAGAACCTGGGGTGTCGTTGAGGTGCCATGATGCGGTGTGGGTGATGTGTGAGATGGTGTGTGTTGTGATGTGTGAGGGAATGTGTTGGTGTGTGTTGTTTGAGGTGCGGGATGTTGTGTAAGTGATGGTATTGTGTGTCTGTGGATGCTGGTGTTGTTTAAGGTAGTGTCTCTTTCTGGCCTGCTTTCAAATTTCTGGTAGTAAGGGTTTGTGGGTGATGTGGGTGTGTGTTTTATAGTGGTGTGAGTGTGTGGGTGTGGTGTGTGTGTGTGTATCAGGTGTGTGTATTTTGAATTGTCCAATGTGGTGGTGTTTTGTAAATGTGTGTGTATTTTGAGCGCGGCGGTGTTTACCGCCAATGGTTTACCACGGTTGAAATTCTGCCACGTTGATTTGTGGGTCGTGATAGTGTGGGCGTATTCTTGTTAGCGTGACAGTGTCGGCTTTGGTATTGCCAGTTTATCACTGACCTTTGGTGTGGCGGACTTGTGTGGGTGTCTGTATTGTGGCGGATTCTGAGCTTTGGGTCGTAATACCTGTAGCAGAATTCCGCGGCCGCAGCGGTTGGCAGTCTTCTGCACTGCGGTAATCAGGATTTACCACCAGGGTTGTAATGAGGGCCAAAGTGCTTACCTCGAAATTCGAAAAGCATTTTAGCACTTTTTATTGTGTGATGGTTGATGCTTGCACAAAGAAGCTGGACACAAGAAGGTAACCTCCAAAAGGTTTATTAGTTACACAACAGGAGCTTCCCTTCACAGCTATGTATCACCCGCTGCTCCTCCTCCAACCATCAACTGTTCATCTCAAATGCTCCCCGTTACAGAGCCTTATAATCGCACACCAAGAAAGCATGAATAGAGAATACCACACACGTTCCCTCTTTTATAGAAACAACAAATAAATTATTCACACATCTGTAATAATGAAAATATAACAGAACCCACATGGATAACACAAGTTTGTCCTATGGCAGGATAGAAAAAATAAATATATATTATGTAAACCTCAGTGTTTAAAAGCAGATAGCAAAAAGAAAACACATCATCATATCATATAGTCCTTGAAACTTAAAGGCATATAATGAGGACAACAGCTTACCCTCATCCCATGGTAACTACTGCTAAGAGTATGATTGGATTCATCAGCAAAAGCTGTCTCTTAATTAAGAATTCTACAAGAAGTTATATTTCCTGGAATGTCCAGGAATACATTGCTATCATTTTCTCCTTTATCATGGTTGTAATCATTGTCAACAACTCTCCTCTGTGGTAGCCAATAAATGCACAAAGATACTATAGTTAAATTCCACTCAGCCCCATCCTGTACTCTCTCTGAATTATTCAAACTTAGAGACCTCTTGCTGTTTCGGACATTTTGATGCCCCGTTGCCAGAATCAAAACTTCGTTTCAACCTAACCCAATCACCTCCACCTACAGAACATTTACTAACTGCTCCTCTATTTTAATCCATCATTTTTTTTGATTGCCACTTGTACTCTTCTACGGCTTTCTTTATTTTTCCGAAATTAATCGCTGTATCATTAATCACTGTATCATTGGCACGCTTATTGTCAATAACCATGATGCCAACTTGGATCCAGTTTTGCATCCTTTCAATAACTTAATGTGATGCTAGTGACACACAATTCGAAATAGTTCTATCCCTAAGCAATGCGGCTTACGAACTAGTTCTATCCGAAAGCAAGGCTTTTCTTTAATTAAGTCGCCGTTTAATTGCCATTGGGCTATGCAACACATCCAAAAGCTCACCAAAGACATGAGTACTTCACGAACCATCCTGACCTCCGACCAATTAGAAAAAGAATTAACCGGTGCAATACCACAAAATTCCTGTTAGGAACTACTGTAATAAGACAACTGATATGGAAACCTTTCATTGCGAGCCACTAAGATCCCGCTTTTTTTCCTCGTGCGGCTGTGCAATAAGGAACTTGTGCCCCCGGCTTGCATTCCTGTAGTTTCTAAGCATATCCCCGTGCGGTCTGAGCATTTGCCAATAATTTTTCATATTTAGGGTGACCACCCGTCCGTAACGGACTGCCCGTAATTTCGCCCTGCCCTCCGTTGTCCGTGATGAAAGGCTTAACTGACGGCATTTGTCCATAATTTTAGCCTTTCACCAAATGGACAAAGGACGGCAGGGTGAAACTAAAGGCAGATTAGTTTCCCCAGCTGCAGTGAAAGGCAGAGTCTCTTGTGCTCTGAGGGAGGGGCAGACAGATAAGAAACAGACCTTCTTGCCAGGGTGTCTCCTTCCCTAAAGAAATGCAAATTTGGCAACTGGTAAATCTGCAAATGTAAAGGGGCTTGAAAACCACATCCACTTTAACCAAAGGAGTCACTTGAAGCTTTCTAATGGCAAATATATTTTCTTTTAGAGAGGTACTGCAATGTTTCTCCAAGGTGAGCTGTGGAGTGTGTGGTTTTAATAGAGTGCTATAAAAAATGTTAGTACTAGGTATAAACTCTATATTATTCAAATCTGTATTTGAGAAGCACTTTTTTTATTTAACCAAAATGTATTTGCGCATTTTGTAGCAGCCTATAAATGATGTGATTGTATTTATATAGTGTTTACCATCCTTGACGAGGCGTCAAAGGCATGTTTAAAATAAGGACTTATACATTCACAGTTCTTTCAGGGGCCTCGGTACCTCATAGAACTAACAAACATTGGCAAAACCGGTAAGTCTAGTCTATGCAAGACTTATTGGCTTTGCCAATGTGTTTTAGCCATGGTATACAACAGATTGGCTGCTGTCCATGGCTAAAAGTTAGTGGCATAGTGGTAAGGAGTGGAGTAGAGCGGCATAGGAGCAGTGGAGTAGAGCGGCATAGGTGCAGTGGCGTAGAGCCCAGTGGTGCAGGGTACAGTGCAGTTGTTTAGAGTGCACTGGGATAGAGTGCAGTGGTTTAGAGTGCAGTGGCATGTAGGAAAGTACCATCTTGCCTGGCATGTTACCCCCATTTTTACTGTATGTATGTTTGTTTTTGCCTATGTGTCACTGGGATCATGCTAGTCAGGACCCCAGTGCTCATAAAGTATGCCCTGTATGTGTTCCCTGTGTGGTGCCTAACTGTATCACTGAGGCTCTGCTAACCAGAACCTCAGTGCTTATTCTCTCTCTGCTTTAAAATTGTCACTACAGGCTGGTGACTAATTTCACCAATTCTCATTGGCACACTGGAACACCCTTATAATTCCCTTGTATATGGTACCTCGGTACCCAGGGTATTGGGGTTCCAGGAGATCCCTATGGGCTGCAGCATTTCTTTTGCCACCTATAGGGAGCTCAGACAATTCTTACACAGGACTGCCACCGCAGCCTGAGTGAAATAACGTCCACGTTATTTCACAGCCATTTTTCACTGCACTTAAGTAACTTATAAGTCACCTATATGTCTAACCCTCACTTGGTGAAGGTTAGGTGCAAAGTTACTTAGTGTGTGGGCACCCTGGCACTAGCCAAAGTGCCCCCACATTGTTCAGGGCAAATTCCCTGGACTTTGTGAGTGTGGGGACACCATTACACGCGTGCACTACATAGAGGTCAATAACTATATGTAGCTTCACAATGGTAACTCCGAACATGGCCATGTAACATGTCTAGGATCATGGAATTGTCACCCCAATACCATCCTGGTATTGGGGGGACAATTACATGCATCCCCGGGTCTCCAGCAGAGAGCCCGGGTACTGCCAAACTAACTTTCCGGGGATCCACTGCAGCTACTGCTGCTGCCAACCCTTCAGACAGGTTTCTGCCCCCCTGGGGCCTGGGCAGCCTGGTCCCAGGAAGGCTGAACAAAGGATTTCCTTTGAGAGAGGGTGTTATACCCTCTCCCATTGGAAATAGGTGTGAAGGGCCTGGGAGGAGTAGCCTCTCCTGGCCTCTGGAAATGCTTTAAAGGGCACAGATGGTGCCCTCTCTGCAGAAGCCAGTCTATACCGGTTCAGTGATCCCCCAGCCCTGCTCTGGCACGAAACTGGACAAAGGAAAGGGGAGTGACCTCTCCCCTGACCAGCACCTCCCAGGGGATGTGCCCAGAGCTCCTCCAGTGTGTCCCAGACCTCTGCCATCTTGGATGCAGAGGTGTGAGGGTACAATGGACAGCTCTGAGTGGCCAGTGCCAGCAGGTGACGACAGCGACCCCTCTGATAGGTGCTTACCTTTCTCTGTAGCCAATCCTCCTCTGTGGGATATTTAGGGTCTCTCCTGTGGGTATCGCACCAGATAATGAATGCAAGAGCTCACCAGAGTTCCTCTGCTCCTCCCTCTTCGACTTCTGCCAAGGATCGACCGCTGACTGCTCCAGGACGCCTGCATTACCGCAACAAAGTAGCAAGAAGACTACCAGCAACATTGTAGTGCCTCATCCTGTCGGCTTTCTTGACTGTTTCCTGGTGGTGAATGCTCTGAGGGCTGTCTGCCTTCACCCTGCACTGGAAACCAAGAAGAAATCTCCTGTGGGTCGACGGAAACTTCCCTCTGCCAACACAGGCACCAAATATCTGCATCACCTGTCCTTTGGGTCTCCTCTCATCCTGACGAGCGTGGTCCCTGGAACAAAGGAGCTGGATCCAAGTGTCTTCGACAGTCCAGTGGACCTTCTGTCCAAATTTGGTTGAGGTAAGTCCTTGCCTCCCCACGCCAGCCAGTAATCCTGTAAACTGCTTGAACTGCAGCTGCTCAGGCTTCTGTGCACTTTTGCAAGACTTCCTTCGTGCACAGCCTAGCCCAGGTCCCCAGCACTCCGTCCTGCAATGCCCAACTCACTGATTTGGACTCCGACTTTGTGGGACCCTCTTTTGTTGTGCTGAGTCGACCGTCTTGCAGTCAGTTGTTGTTCTTGCAAAATCATCTATCTCAACTTTACTGTCTTTCTGGGGTAGTAGGGAAACTTTACTCCTACTTTTCAGGGTCTTGGGTTGGGGTATCTTGGACACCCTTAGTGTTTTCTTACACTCCCAGTGTCCCTCTACACACTACACTAGGCCTGGGGTCCATTTGTGGTTCGCATTCCACTTTTGGAGTATATGGTTTGTGTTGCCCCCAGGCCTATTTCTCCCTATTGCATTCTATTGTGTTCTACATTGTTTGCACTACTTTTCTAACTGTTACTTACCTGATTTTGGTTTTTATGCATATATTTTGTGTATATTACTTACCTCCTAAGGGAGTATATCCTCTGAGATACTTTTGGCATATTGTCACTAAAATTAAGTACCTTTATTTTTGGTAACTCTGAGTATGGTGTTTTCTTATGATAAAGTGCTAAGTGATATAAGTGGTATAGTAGGAGCTTTGCATGTCTCCTAGTTCAGCCTAAGCGGCTCTGCTATAGCTACCTCTATCAGCCTAAGCTGCTAGAACACCTCTAATCTCCTAATAAGGGATAACTGGACCTGGCACAAGGTGTAAGTACCACAAGGTACCCACTTTAAGCAAGGCCAGCCTCCTACATTTGTACTCAACTGAAGTGACACCCACACAGTTTTAACTTTGTGAATATTCACAAACACAAGTGTCATTTGGGAAATTGTACCTATATCTCACATTTTCTGGGGATAAATAGGAAGGAAATATATTTCATAGTAAAATCTTTCAAATTATACTTATTTTGGCAAAACCTCCACAACACAGATAATCAATGGTTCTTTTTAAAAACCAAAAGCATGGCAGCAATTTTTGTGAATCATGCATCTTTGTTACAGTGTTTGAATCACGTACATACAGCGGCTGCTGCCGCATATGTCAAGGGGGAAGTGGGGGTGACAACGGGGGAAACAGAAAAAAAGAAAAAGAAAACCCACCTACCCCTTATCCTCGTTATTGTTGCTTCCTGTTGCATCATGCTGCCTCAAGCATCACTCTTCGTCATCTGGTGTCCCAGCATTCACTAGGACACCAGCACAGGCTCCCCAGCAATCCTGGTGCTGCTTTCATGCGAGGCATAGCATGAAAGCAGTGTCTAGATTGGTCTGAGCAGATGGGACTGCCGCTCAGATACAAGTCTGGGGTCTGTGCTGTTTCTCCAGCCCTGCTATTTATACAACCAGGTTGGAGAAACTTAAGTGCGCATGTGTGTTTGGCAGGCCTCAGACAGCCAGTCAAACACACATGCGCACTTAGGGGCAGATTTATGAAAAGTGGCACTGCACCTAGTGCAGCGCCACTTTTCCTGCGCCCTTTAGTGCCCCCCTAATGCCACTATGGTAGTGCCGTACTTAAAATTTGGTGCACCTTGACGGTAGTTAGGGTGACTAATGTCATCGTTTGTTACGCTAGTCTGGCGCTTTGCTGGATTAACGTAAAAAATTATGAAGCTAATCCTGCAAAGCTCCAAGAGGTCCATTGTAATCAATCGGAGCCTCATTTTAACACCTGCACTGACTTAATAAATGTCAATAAAAATGGCACAAAGGAATCTCATAGATTAATTTGCGCCCTTTTTACGCCCCCCCCCAGCCATGGAACGCCACCCTTGCATACATTATGTCTGACGCAGGCATAATGTGGCCCAAGGGATTACAAATTGGCATAATGCAGGCATTGCGCCACTTCGTAAATATGTTGCTGCTTTTTTCCCCTTCCAAAGTCACATTAGCGTAAAAAAATGACACTAATGTGGCTTTGGAACAGTACAAGCCCAGCACAAGTGTACTCTCCTCTCCTGCTCCTCCCACCTCCCATAGGCCAGCCCGCCCCTCCCTGTACACAATGCTGGCTCGGCCAGCAGATGAAAAATGATGAAAAGTAAAAGGATAGCAAGCTATCCTTTTATTTTTCATCTGCTTGCTCATCCTGGGGGGCGACGCCGCTCCACTACAGCGGAGGAACCTCCCCTGGTTTAATACCATGCCGCACCAAGCTTCCCACATACGATCACGATATATACAGCACTGCCAGCCACATACACACACAAACCGGTATGGCGTTCTTCTAATTAAAAAAGAGACGCGTTGGCGCGCTAAACGAAGTATGAGGCATTATGTGAATGCTCCAATACTATACAGTTGTACCTTTCCCTTTTCAAACAGTAGAGAAATAACTGCTCCTGTTTGCCTGCCTGATAGTGTCCTGAATCCGTTAACTAGTTGGAAATCTCGATAATACGTGGATATACACCGAACTTTATAGTTTCAGAATATGTTCTTCAAATTTCGATTTTAACTGTTATTTCCACTCTTTAAACCACTGGTCGCTTTCACCTTATTTTCACACCACTTTAGTTTACAAACAGCCCACCTTTCATAAAAGTAGTTAGGATGACAGATGGATTGTTAGAAATTAGCTACGAGGAATAATTCGCTGCTTTGGACATACAGCCAGAAGCAAATACGAGTGTTAGAGTTATGCAGCTGCGTGTGAGATTTTCAAAGAAGCAACCCTTAAAAACACTATGCAAAAATGGAGCAGACAGAGGAATGCGAGTTTTGCGTACATACTCTTTCCATAAAGATTTTGAACCAGGAAACAGAATGAAGCAATAAGAGTTTGCATATTTGTGCTACTTGCACTGAGTTTGTCTCAAAGTTACCCCACTTATATATGTGATGAACAGTACAAAACAGTGTTGCTGCTATTTTGACACCATTCAACAACTATTTCAGTGAGACTCGGTTTTACTTGTGTGATAAAAAGCAGTCCAAAAATATATGACTAAATACAGTATACAGAAAAACAATTGTGCTCCTTTTTTTGGTTTATCGTGTTTTGATTTTTTAGCAATTAAAATGTATCTTTGGCCATGACTTGAAGAGCCACTCAAGAGGTACACAATTTATCCTCAGATGCTCCAGTGCTGTTAAAGTCAGGGGAAGCAGTCACAGTCTAAAATGCGGGGTTAACAAATGAACAACAAGGCACTTGTAGTTTAATTTCTAGGGGAATGGTCTCGATTATGAAATATATATATGTTACATTATTATATTTATATAGCACATACAAAGTACCAGAGAAACATAACGGGACGCTCTAACAATAAAAACGGAAAACAGTACAATCATAGGTAGGAATAATTTTATCATATTGTCCGTGCTCCTAAATTCTGACAGTCTGCAGCCAGCCATCCCGAGTTACGGCCTCGTGCTCCAGCCAGATTTTATTACAAGAACGGAGGCTCCTATTATGCTTTCCTTTCTTGCTTTATTCAAACAGCAACCAAGATGAAAAAATAAACTACACATCCCATGAACATAGGGAAGAAAGAAACAAATGATGTCATATCAAGGCAACCAATAATAAACGAGTATGCACAATAACTATCTTCACTACGAACAGCAAGTCCTCTTTTCTTGCTGCTCGCAGTCAAGATAAGTTCTATTACCTCAGCTTTATATTCTTTTCGTGTTATGACATTGATATATACATATTTTCATATTGTCATTTATGTCGCTATTATCGTTGCGTTTTCCGCTTATTTTGTGTGTCCGCGTATGTTCCTTGGTTTTAAAAATTGTCTATTTTGTGGGAATTTTATCGGCGCGCTCGCGCCTCTCGGGCCAAGTCGAACGTTCTTCCGAACGTTCGGTTCTCCCGCGGCGCTCCTGAGGTAAGCGTTCAGTTCGCGCTTACCTCGGAGCCGTTCTGCCGTGTTTCTTCCGTTTTCCCTCGCGTCTTCAACTTCTTTAGAGACGCTTCCTCGGAGCCCTCTGCCGAGTGCGGTTTGTTCCTCGCGTCTTCGAAGGAGGTTCTTTTCTCCTTCCGTCCCAGGAGGTTTGGCCTGCCACGCCCCAAACTTTTACTGGTTGCTCCTGCCTGGGCACACCCCATTCTCCTCACGCCCACCGTGTTTTCACAGTTTAACCCTATATGTGCTAGTTTTATTTTAACTTATTTTCCCTCATTTTCATTGAAACAAAGAAAAAAAATTTAGTCACATAAATTACCTGGTATCCTCAGTCTTTTTATTATTATTCTGAATGGCTAAAAAAGTGGATGATTCGTCCAGTGAGGTTCAAATGGATGATTTACGCGCTGATTTAAATTCCTTTATTCAGAATACAGTTCAACAAGCTGTATCTTCTTCCATGTTACAGATGTCTAAAAAATTAGAATTATCTTTTAAAAAATTCTCCCCTCAAACTTCTAGTACTTCGGAACCTGGGAAAGGAAAAAAGCGCAATTTTTCAAAGTTACAAACGATTGATGAATCTCCCCAGTTGGCTGGTCCTTCCCCCCGTAAGGAGTCTACAACGGTGGATAAGGGTCCCTCTCCTCTGAATATTGTTCAGCTGAGGGATACTGATGACGATATGGATGATGGGGATGATAATGATGGTTTCCAGAGTTCTGATGACTTCTGGCAAGGGCCTTTGGAGAAGAGGCAAAAAACTTCTCTTTCTGATTCAAGCACTCCAACTATTAATGATATTACAGTCTTGGATGCTTTGGGGGAACCAATGTTTGATCCAACGTTAATTCATCACCCAAACTCCACGGAATGGTTCCCGTCTGATCACGTGGCGGAGTATGTGGCATGTCATTTAAGGCATTCTTTGGACAAAGCCACAAGAAATAAATTACGTTCGGAATGCCCTCGTCCCTCTCTTCAGTCTAGCATTACGGCCACACCTATTATAGACCCTAATATGGTACTATTTTTCTCTAAATTTGGAAAGGATCCAAAGAAGGGTGTTGACTGTGCATGGTCAATGTGCCAAGACAAATTGTTGGATTTGGTTGGTCCTCTGACCAGGATTTTGGATTTGGCTGAGGATGCCAGGTTGGAGGGTTCGCAAGTTGATCCTGAAATTTTAACTAATTGGGCCCAACGTGCGATATGTTTATTAGGAAACGCTAATACGGCTATTTCTCAAGAGAGGCGTAAAAGCCTATTACTAAAGATTGAACCAAAATTGGGCAGTTTTGCAACCAGGGAAGAGGGGCAGCAGGCTAATGGACTTCTCTTTGGTGATACATTTATTAAAGAACTTGGGAGATACGTTTCTACCTTTCAAACGTTGGACAAGGCGCAATTTTCAATGAAGAAAATTTTCAACTCTAGGGTTTTTGGCAGGGCCGGTAAAGGAAGGAGCCGCTTTACCGGCCGCTTCGCCTCCAGTGGTGGAAGTTTCCGAGGCTCTTCCTACTACTCTTCAGAGTTCAAGCCCCAGTTCTATCCCCAAAGAGGGAGAGGTTTCAGAAACAGAGGCTACCGCCAAAGAGGAGGACAGGTCTCAGGTAAGGAATTTAAATTTTGGCCATCTTCCCGTGGGTGGTCGGTTAGCTCTTTTTCTTCCAAATTGGGGTCGTATTACCGCGGATCCTTGGGTTCTTCAAACCATTCAAGGGTATTGCATAGATCTTTACCAGTTTCCCTATCAGATTTCCCCTCCTCATCCTCTAAGGTTTTCCCTCGAACAATCTCGTTTAATGAAGTTAGAGATTTTGGTGGTCATTCTGACCTCGGCGGTAAAAGGCGCCTACCGCCGGTCAGAAATCCTCCATAATCCCGCCGCGGTCGCGGAAACCCGCCACGGTCATTCTGACCCGCAGAAGGCAAACCTCCGAAAATCCGACCGCCACAACAGACCGCCAGACCAGCGGTCGGCGGAAAGGTGGAGGTGACCAAACCTCCACCGTCACGCCAACAGAAATACGCCCATCCCATTACGACCCACGAATCCACGCGGCGGTCATTCAAACGCGGTATTCCATTGGCGGGACACACCGCTGCGGTCAGAATACACACAAACGAACAAAACTCAGCCACATTGGACGATTTGAATCCCACACACCTGATACACATACACACACCACTCCCACACACACAATACAATATAAAACACACACCCACATCACCCACAAACCCCTACGCTAAAAAATTCGTCAAGAAGGCAAGAGCGAGACACCAGCATCCAAAAAATAACAGCCACAGCCACTCAACACCATCACCCACACACTATCCACACACAAAACAACACACACCACCACACTCAACTCACTTAAATAGACATACTCCACCCCACACATCATACACACCACCCCATGGCACCCCAAAGACAACCCCGCTTCACAGACGAAGAACTCAGGGTCATGGTGGAGGAAATCGTTCGGGTAGAGCCCCAGCTGTTCGGCACACAGATACAATACACCAGCATTGCCCGGAGGACGGAGCTATGGCAGAGGATTGTCGACAGGGTGAACGCAGTGGGACAGCACCCCAGAAATCGGGAAGACATCAGGAAGCGATGGAACGACCTACGGGGGAAGGTGCGTTCCATGGTATCCAGGCACAACATCGCCGTGCAGAAGACTGGCGGAGGACCCCCACCTCAACCCCCACAATTCACATCATGGGAGGAGGAAGTCTTGAACATCCTGCAACCTGACGGCCTCGCAGGAGTCGGCGGAGGAATGGATACTGGTAAGTTGAAGCTTCAATGCTGCTTCCCCCCCACCTGCATGCCAAATCAGACCCCAAACCTCACCCCCATCCTCGAACCCCACCCTCACCCCCACCCCCATCGTCACCCCCACCCTCACCCCCACCACCATCCTCACCCCCACCACCATCCTCACCCCCACCCCCAGCACACCTATTCCCCGCCAATGTCTCACCATCACAACCCACACATCCCAAAACCTAGGCCTGCATGCGTCCACTAAGCATGGACACCCATCACCAAAGCATGCCCAATGCATATACACATCCCCCCCACAAGCCACCCTCACCAAAGCCCCCACACACGAATGCCAGCACTTGGGGACACGAGAACCCACAGATACACCCATATGCCACACATTGAAACTATAACCATACCTCTATACCCCTGCAGGACCCGACCGTCAACACACCGCGGCGGAGGGGCCAGAATTCTCCACACCCCCCACCCAAGAGGCCGTCAGCGATGACAGCAGCTCTGTCGACCTGGACACCGATGACCAGCCCGGACCATCGGGGACCTCTGGACAGTCGGTTCCCCTCACACAGGCCCAGGCCACTACAGACCCAAACCCCTCTGGGAACACCAGCACAGCTCCCACCCAGCGGGCCCATGCCTCTGTCTCCAGGGCGCGTCAATCTGCGGTGTGTCTACCACTACAGGGCACCCAGGATAACCCACCACCCCAACAACAACAGGGACCTGGGGGCAGTGGTAGTGGGCACACCGGCCAGGGGGCAGAGGCCCAGGGAAACAGGGGAACTCGGAGGGCAGCTGTGCGACAGGGGGGGGAGGAGAGGCCCAGGGAACCCACTCTCCACGAGGTCCTCACCACCATCATGGGAGCATACAACCGCTCCCAGGAGACGATGGCGACGGTACTGGCCCGGTTCCAGGAGATCCAGGCGCTGCAGGAGGAACACTATCGGGGGTACAGGGAGGACATCAGAGCCATCAACACCACCCTGGTTACCATGGTAGGGCTGCTGCAGGACCTCGTCAACAACAGGGCGGACACTGAACAACACCCAAGGGCCCCTGCCACTAGCCTGGACCAAGAACAGCCAACCACCTCCGCCGGCGCTAGTGGACAGGAGGCCCCCGCACAGCAGCAGCCCACCAGACCCCCACCTCCTGCAGGAGAAGAACCACCCCGCAAGAGGGCCCTGAGATCTCGCAAGAAGACAGAGTAGGATGTCAAGACCCCCGCCAGCAATGGATACCACCTGATGTCATCCCACTGTCCCACATAGTCACCCTGTCCATCCTTGAACTGCCCATGCTCCATCTCTCCACAGGCCTCTGGACAATGCACCTGTGTGACTGTTACTCTGGACTCTGCCATGGACATTCCTTCACCATAGCCCCCACCCACTTGAAACCACCCATCCCATTTTGAGCACTTAAATAAACACCTATTTTGCACCAAAATATCAGGAGTCTGGCTGTGATTTCAATAGATTGTAATTGACATGACAGTGCAAATATGTCCTTGTACATGGTGAAGTCAACAAACAGCTGCCACAAAGCTGTAGTCCATGGGGAAACGAAGCACAGGACTCGTAGTGGGGACCCCAGATCTGAAATAGGGAGGCAAAAGCCAAAACTCAGTCATCATACACTGTGGCAAATAGACAGGCAGCAGAGATGCTGGAGAGTAGTTAACATTTATTAAATTATCTTTGAAATGTTACCTGTGTCCTATTGGAAGTACTGTTCAATGATTCTGTCCCTGTTGTCTGTTTCAGCCCCGTCGTCTTCCTCCTCGTCACTCTCCTCAGGTTCCACCGCTGCCACAACACCACCGTCTCGACCATCCTCCTGCAGGAAAGGCACCTGGCGGCGCAAAGCCAGGTTGTGAAGCATGCAGCAGGCCACGATGATGTGACACACCTTCTTAGGTGAGTACATTAGGGATCCACCTGTCATATGCAGGCAGCGAAACCTGGCCTTTAGGAGGCCAAAGGTGCGTTCGATCACCCTCCTAGTACGCCCATGGGCCTCATTGTACCGTTCCTCTGCCCTGGTCCGGGGATTCCTTACTGGGGTCAGTAGCCACGACAGGTTGGGGTACCCAGAGTCCCCCACTAGCCATACACGGTGTCTCTGTAGCTGTTCCATCACGTAAGGGATGCTGCTATTCCTCAGGATGTAGGCGTCATGCACTGACCCTGGGAATTTGGCATTTACATGCGAGATGTACTGGTCAGCCAAACACACCACCTGGATGTTCATTGAATGGTAATTTTTTCTGTTCCTGTACACCTGCTCCCTGTCTCTTGGGGGAACCAAAGCCACATGGGTCCCATCAATGGCACCAATTACGTTGGGAATATGTCCAAGGGCGTAGAAATCACCCTTCACTGTAGCCAATTCGCCCACCTCAGGGAAAATGATGTAGTTCCTCACGGATTTCATCAGGGCAGACAACACTCTGGATAACACCTTCGAAAACATGGGCTGAGACATCCCAGAAGCAATTCCCACGGTTGTCTGAAATGACCCACTTGCCAAGAAATGGAGTACTGACATGACCTGCACCAGAGGGAGAATCCCTGTGGGTTGGCGGATGGGGGACATCAGGTCGGGCTCCAGCTGGGCACACAGTTCATGGATAGTGGCACGGTTAAGACGGTAGGTCAGGATAATGTGGCGTTCTTCCATTGTCGACAGGTCCACCAGCGGTCGGTACACGGGAGGATTCATCCGTCTCCTCGCCCAACCCAGCGGACGGTGCCTAGGAAGGACAACATGGAGCACACAGTCAAGCAACCCACAGGTACGTACTCACAGCTAGCACAGTATACGATTCTCTATGCAGTGAATGGCGTGTCTGAGTGGCTATGCAAGGCCTAGGCCTGTGTGACGCAGTTGAAATTGAGCCATGTGGGCCCTGGAAATGGCGGCTGCCTGACCTGTGAAGTGTGACAATGGGATGTGAGGTCAATGCGCTGGCGTGGCACACCGCGGCGGGCTGCGGGCGAAGACCGCGGCGCGAAGCCGCATTGGTTAACATTGAAGCCTATGGGTTTCAGGAGCCAATGGCGAAGGGCGCCGGCGGTGGCGGGACGCACCGCCGCGGTACGCACCGCCGCGGACGTGACCGCCATTTTCTATCTACTTATCCACTTGCGACTTGAACTTTCACAGGAGAGGACCTATACTGCAAGTGTTGCTGTGACCTCGGTCTGGAAGGGACAATGGCTGCTGCGCCTGGGGAAAGGGCCCCTGCCTTCACTGGAGAGGAGTTGGAGAAACTTGTGGATGGGGTCCTCCCCCAGTATGCGCTACTCTACGGTCCTCCAGACCAACAAGTGAGTTTAATTCAATATGGATTTGGGGCCACTGGCTGGCTTGGGGGCCTGGCGGGGGGCCTGGCGGGGATGGGGGGCATGTTGGGCATGGCGGGGGGCCTGGCGGGGATGGGGGGCATGTTGGGCCTGGCGGGGGGCATGGCGGGGGGCCTGGCGGGGATGGGGGGCATGTTGGGCATGGCGGGGGGCATGGCGGGGGGCCTGGCGGGGATGGGGGGCGTTGGGCCACTGGAAAGGAAAATGCTGAGAAACTTGAACGTGGTATTTCTCCCTCCCTGTACGTGTCACATAGGTCCGCGCCCATGAGAAGATCGGGATTTGGCGTGCCATCGCCAAGGAAGTCCGGGCCCTGGGGGTCCACCATCGACGGGGCACCCACTGCCGCAGGAGGTGGGAGGACATCCGCCGCGGGACCAAGAAGACCGCCGAGTCTCTGCTGGGGATGGCCTCCCAACGTAGGCGGGGTGCCTGCCGTCAACTGAGCCCCCTGATGTTCCGGATCCTGGCGGTGGCCTACCCTGAATTGGATGGGCGCGTGAGGGCAGCACAGCAGACACAAGGGGGTGAGTACAAGCATTATCTACTCTGTTGTCGCGCAGTGGAGGTGTCTGGGTGGGGGAGGAGGGCTGGGGGTCCCCCTAGGCCAGGGCGATATCTTTAGGCTGGGCACCCCCGTAAGCCCCTGTGTCCCCAGCCACCACCCTCAGTAGTTTGTCAGTACAGCCATCCCTGGGCCGTGTCATCCATGGGTGCAGTTGTCAACTCTAGGCGTGTAGGGCATGTTCCACGGAATGCGTAGCGTACCCCAAGTGCGCAACTTAGTGCAGGGGGCATCTGTGTCTGTCATGTCCGCTAACTGTACCGGAGATCCATGTACTCAATATCCCTTTATTTCTCTCTCCCCCCCCCTTTTTGTTTGTCTTTCTGTGCTTGTGTGCATCAGCATCATCAGGCGGAGGAGAAGTGGCATCGGGGCAGGAGGGAGCTGCATCTCACATGGCCCAGGAGGGCCATGCCACAGAGTCAGACTGGACCAGTGAGACGGAGGGCGAGGGGAGCTCCACGATGGGGACGACTGGACCCTGCAGCGACACGGACACGTCCTCGGAAGGGGGCTCCCTTGCGGGGGTGGCACCATCCGTGCCCCCCGCCATTACAGGTACAGCCGCCACCCAGCGCACCATATCCGCCCTCCCAGCAGCCCCTCAGCGTTCGCCCCGTGCCCGCTCTGCCAGGAAGCCGGGCATCTCCTTCGCCCCAGGCACCTCAGGCCCTGCCCCTGTTAACCCCGCTGCCCTCAGTGAGGAGGTCATTGACCTCCTCCGAACGCTCATTGTTGGGCAGACTACCCTTTTGAATGCCATCCAGGGGGTGGAGAGGGAGGTTCATCGCAGTAATGCGTACCTGGAGGGCATTCATTCGGGTCAGGCTGCCCATCAGCGATCGTTCCAGGCTCTGGCCTCAGCACTGACGGCAGCCATTGTCCCTGTCTCCTGCCTGCCTCTACTAACTCCCTCCTCCCAGTCTCCTGTTCCTCTGCCTGTCCCACCCACACCATCAGACCAGCCTGCACACACCTCAAAACCCAAGAGAAGCTCATCCAAACATAAGCACCACAGATCACGCAGACATTCACACACGCAACATTCCGATGCAGACATGCCAACAGTCACTACCACCTCTGTGACCCCCACCTCCTCGTCTCCCTCCTCCCTCCCTGTGACGTCTACACTCACACCTCCATTCACCTCACCATCAGCCAGTGTTTCCATCACCAGCACACCCTCCACTCCAGTCCGCACACGTGCAGTCACCACCCCCACTGCCATTTACACGTCCCCTGTGTCCTCTCCCACTGTGTCTGTCACCCCCTCTTCCACACCACACAAACGCAGCCACCCACCCACCCAACAGCCATCTACCTCACGACAGCCTATCCCTCCTGCACCTGCACCCAAAGACAGCAAACGTGACTCACCTACAACCACATCCTCTCCCTCCACTCCCATTCCCACTGTACCTACCACTCTCCATTGTCCCAAGAAGCTCTTCCTCGCCACTACTAACTTCTTTCCTGACCCTGAGCCCCCCCCTCCTTCTCGTCGGGGTAAGAAGAGCACCTCAGCCACCACCAGCCCTGCAGCCCCCTTGACAAGGGTGCAGGGGTATTGGAGCCCGCCAGCCCGCATGTCTGGATCTTCGCCCAGCAGCAAGGGGACAGCCAGCCCACCCCCTGGGAAGAGGAGCAGAAGGCGGAAGGGTCGCCGCAGGAGCCCGCCTTCTACATCCCCCCCGGACACCACCCAGAGACAGTCACCAGCCACAGCTCCAAAGGGAGGAAAGGGCCACAGGCCCACGACTAAGGAGGGCAAGGGCAGCAAGTCGGAGAGGTCAGGCAGCAGGCCTGCTGCCCAGGAGGAGCCCACAACCCCCATAGCCGCTGCCCCGGGAGGAACCGGCACAGCTGCCCCGGGAGAGCCCACCACCCCCATAGCCGCTGCCCAGGGAGGACCCAGCCCAGCTGGCCAGGAGGGCCCCACCACCCACAGCCCAGGTGGGCAGTGAAGGAGCACCATCCTCGCTGCCCAGGAGGGCACCACCAGGCAATTAGCAGTTGGCCATAGACTGTCCGCCGTCTCAAGAACCGCTGAACTGGGCCCTTCAGGGCAAGGACCGCTGAACTGGGCCCCGCCGTCTCAAGAACCGCTGAACTGGGCCCCGCCGTCTCACGCACCGCTGAACTGGGCCCCGCCGTCTCAAGACCCGCTGAACTGGGCCCTTCAGGGCAAGAACCGCTGAACTGGGCCCCGCCGTCTCAAGAACCGCTGAACTGGGCCCCGCCGTCTCACGCACCGCTCCGCTGGGCCCCGCCGTCTCAAGAACCGCTGAACTGGGCCCCGCCGTCTCACGCACCGCTCCGCTGGGCCCCGCCGACTCAAGAACCGCTGAACTGGGCCCTTCAGGGCAAGGAGCGCTGAACTGGGCCCCGCCGTCTCAAGAACCGCTGAACTGGGCCCTTCAGGGCAAGGAGCGCTGAACTGGGCCCCGCCGTCTCAAGAACCGCTGAACTGGGCCCCGCCGTCTCACGCACCGCTCCGCTGGGCCCCGCCGTCTCAAGAACCGCTGAACTGGGCCCTTCAGGGCAAGGACCGCTGAACTGGGCCCTACAAGGCAAGGAGCGCTGAACTGGGCCCTTCAAGGCAAGGAGCGCTGAACTGGGCCCCGCCGTCTCAAGAACCGCTGAACTGGGCCCTTCAGGGCAAGAACCGCTGGCCCTTTGGCAGACGTGGCAGGGCAGGATCTATCTCGGGCAGGGCTGCAGGATGTCCTCTGGCCAACTTGCCTCCTCCAGTGGCAGTGGGGTCTGTTATGGACTGTATGGACTGTGGCTTTGCTCTCCCCAGGATGGCCCAGTGGGCAGGCCACCCACTGTATGGACTGTATGGACTGTGGCTTTGCTCTCCCCAGGATGGCCCAGTGGGCAGGCCACCCACTGTATGGACTGTGGCTTTGCTCTCCCCAGGATGGGCCAGTGGGCAGGCCACCCACTGTATGGACTGTTTGGACTGTGGCTTTGCTCTCCCCAGGATGGCCCAGTGGGCAGGCCACCCACTGTATGGACTGTTTGGACTGTGGCTTTGCTCTCCCCAGGATGGGCCAGTGGTCATGGAGTCCCCTCGTGGATCTGGCGTCGTGTACTCAAGTGGCTGAGGTGCCCCCCCTTCCCTTCCCCCTGAGGTGCCTGTCCTATTTTCTTTCTGATGCCCCTGCAGTGTTCTCTCCGTGGAGTTCTTGTCGTGGGACTGGGCCTTGCCCCTTTGCACAGGACCCCTGTGATCCACGGACAGTGGTTGGACTACATTTAGTAGCTGTATATATTTTGTACATAGTTTATTTATTTATTGGGATTACTGGTGTCCATATTTCAATATATCTGCCCGTTTATGATCTCTTCTTTTGGTCTTTGCATTATTTCGGAGGGGGGTGGTTTGTGGGTTGTGACAGTGATCTGTGGGAATGCATTGATGTGTGTGTTGTAGTGGGTGTGGGTGGGTGGGTGTGTGCCGGTAATCTTTTCCCTCCCCTGTGTCGTAGGTGCAGTACTCACCGATGTCTTCCGCGCCGCCGGGCGTGCTCCTGGTATATGAGCAGGAATAGGAGTGCGGGGATGACCTGCAACTCTGGCTCCATACTGCCGGAATCTCGCGTGGAGTGCGTAGAGGTGAGCGTTTTCCCGTTCGTAGTCTGTTTCCGCCGTGTTCTTATCGGCGGTGCTCCCGCCCCGGAAAAGGTGGCAGATTGGTGGGTCGTAATAGGGTGGGCGGTACATTGTCTGCCGCCGGGCTGTTGGCGGGAACCGCCGCGTTGTTTGTTTGTACCGCTGTGGCGGTCGGAGTGTTAAGTTGGCGGGCTGTGTTGGCGGTTCCCGCCAGGGTCAGAATTGCATATTTTAGACCGCCGGCCTGTTGGCGGCTTGGCCGCCGCTTTATCACTGACCGCCAGGGTCAGAATGAGGGCCTTTATCTTTAATAGCAAAAAATGTGATAGAAGAAACCTGCCTACACCCTTCGGGTTTTCTCAGCACCATATTTTTGGTCCAGAAAAAGAACAAGAAATTTCGCCCTGTAATAAACTTAAAATTGTTCAACAATTTCGTGGTCTACAATCATTTCAAAATGGAAACGATCTTACAACTCAGAGACATTCTGTTGGAGGGCGATTGGTTTGTTCGACTGGATCTGCAGGACGCTTATTTTGCGATTCCTATTCATCCTTCTTACAGGAAATTCCTACAGTTTCAATGGGAGGATTTGATTTTCCAGTTCCAAGCCCTTCCTTTCGGACTCGATTCAGCTCCTTGGTGCTTCACAAAGGTGATGAAGCCAGTGGTAGCTTCTTTGAGAGCTCATGGAATAAGATTGATCGTCTATCTGGACGATTTTCTCATAATGGCCCAGAGCAAAGAGTCTCTGTTGCAACATTTGCACATTGCCCTTCAACTATTACATTCCCTTGGTTTTCTGGTGAACATGGAAAAATCTTCCCTGTGCCCCTCGACTCAAGTGGAGTTTCTCGGTTTCCTCATAGATTCCAAAACCTCGTCCCTGTCTCTTCCTCAACAGAAGGTGTCTCGTATAAAACACGAGCTACGTCAGATCCTCGATCTTGCCTATCTTTCTCTACGTTCTCTAGCAAGGATTGTAGGACTTTTAGCTTCCTCCATTCAGGCCATATTTCCAGGCCCATTGCATTACAGAGCTCTGTAAAGACTAAAGATTCATCATCTTCGCAAAGGCATGCAGTATTTGGATGTGGTTCAGTTAGATCAAGATTCTCGCGCCGAGATACAATGGTGGCTCGATCATCTGGAGGCCTGGAACGGAAGAGCGATTTTCTCTTCGGCCCCAGATCTAGTATTAGAATCCGATGCAAGTCGGACAGGTTGGGGCGCAAGATGTGGCAGCGTCTCGACTGGAGGCGTATGGTCAGAGAGGGAGTCTGCCTTGCATATCAATTGTTTAGAGATGCTTGCAGGTTCCTTTGCTCTGAGGACCTTCGCGAAAGACAAAGTAGGTTGTTCTATTCTCCTAAAGATGGACAACATTTCCTCCGTAAAATATATAAATCATCTAGGGGGAACGAGATCCAAAGCCCTGGCCGATCTAGCCAAAAGTTTTTGGGAGTTTTGTCTTCCCAGAAAATTGTCTGTCACAGCACAATACCTCCCAGGGAAGCTGAATACCATAGCGGACTGGTGCTCCCGTTACCTAAAAGATTCCAGCGATTGGCGTCTTCATCCTTCAGTTTTCGACAAACTTTCGTCAAAGTTCGGTGTCATGTCGATAGACCTGTTTGCTTCACGTCTAAATACGCAGCTCCCTACTTTTTACAGCTGGAGACCGGACCCTCAAGCTCTGGGTACCGACGCTTTTCTCCAAGACTGGTCTCCCCATCTCAATTATGCCTTCCCTCCGTTCATTATGATTGCCAGAGTTTTGGCTCAGGTGCGTCGTCAGTATGCTTCACTGGTTTTGATAACCCCCTTCTGGCAAACTCAACCTTGGTTCCCTTCGGTTCTGGAATTATCAATAGACCTTCCGATCCGAATTCCTTCTTTTCCGGACCTACTTCTCAACCCGGAGGGTCATCCTCACGAGTTGGTTCTCAATCATTCTTTAACCCTGGTAGCATGGAAGGTTTCGGGTCAGCCTGGAGAACCCCAGGAATTTCGGAGGAGGCTGCCCAATATATCCGTCACTCTTGGGCCCCAGGAACTTCCAAGGCCTACAGATCTGCTTGGATGGTCTGGTGTGGCTGGTGTCTGGACAGGAATTCAAATCCCATTTCAGCCGATATAATTCTAATCATCAATTTTTTAGCATCTCTTGCCTCTCAAGGGAAAGCTTATAGAACGGTAAATACTTATAGATCAGCCATTTCTGCGGAACACGTTCGTATTGATGGAAGGCCGATTGGAGAACACCCTTTGGTGTGTCGTCTTTTAAAGGGAGTAAGATTTTCTAATCCCCCTGCTCCTAAATATACACATTTATGGGACGTCAATTTGGTTTTGAATCTTTTTAATTCTTGGCTTGATAATGATTTACTTTCTTTGAAGTCTCTTTCTGCAAAATTGACTATGTTGTTATGTTTGGTTTCCTTGAAGCGTGTTTCTGATGTGAGAGCTCTGGACGTTTCTTCCGTCCAGTTCTCTCCTTCCAATGTGTCTTTTAGAGTTCATAGAAGAACTAAGACTAATATCTCAATAGTTCATTACCCGTATTTTCCTTTGCATCCTAAATTATGTGTTGGGAACTGTTTAAAAAGTTATATTGCTAGAACTGCAGATTTAAGAACGTCCTCCTCTTCCCAGTTGTTGATTTCTTTTGCTAGACCTCATAAACCGGTCTCCTCTCCCACTCTAGCTCGTTGGGTTAGGTGGGTTATGTCTCTTGCGAGCATTGATACGAACACTTTCGGAGCACATTCTACCAGAGGTGCCATGGCTTCTAAGGCCCTTAGCACTGGAGCTCGCTTGGAGGACATTCTTAGATCTGCAGATTGGTCTTGTGTTACCACGTTTAGAACTTTTTATTGCAAGCCTATTACTTCGGTGGTTGATTCAGTTTTTAATATGCTTTAAACAAGCATAATAGGAGCCTCCGTTCTTGTAATAAAATTCAGATTTTCCTAGCTTTAGTAAAGGAAAGTCTAGATTTTATTAAAGATACGGAGGCGAGTATTATCCCACCGCTTTTATTAACCCTCCCTTTCTTTTACAGTGCCGGTTTCTCCTGCACCAGCTACTTCATCCTGAAGATACTGCTCCTAGATGTTCTAGCCTGCTTCGAGAAGTTGCTCCTTCTGACGCTCCACAAGTTCATCGGTTCATGTTATCCAGAAACTGTGATTTCCGATTCTCTTCTCTGGACTTTGCTAAAGACTTTTTCTCGTTATTAATGGCTTTTTCCATTATTGTGGTTATTATTCCTTTATTTCGTCAGTTTTGACCTGCTCTTGCAAGAAAAGAGGACTTGCTGTTCGTAGTGAAGATAGTTATTGTGCATACTCGTTTATTATTGGTTGCCTTGATATGACATCATTTGTTTCTTTCTTCCCTATGTTCATGGGATGTGTAGTTTATTTTTTCATCTTGGCTGCTGTTTGAATAAAGCAAGAAAGGAAAGCATAATACTCGCCTCCGTATCTTTAATAAAATCTAGACTTTCCTTTACTAAAGCTAGGAAAATCTGAATTGGCAGCTAATGAAGTGATGCCTGTTTGGAAATGAAATGTCCTTGTAATAAGACGAGTGGTGTACAACTGTTTCCTAGGTGATTGTCATGTGAACCTTATGTATATTTCTAGTTGTTGGTTTTGCTGATTGTGTTTTGTCTTCGTGTGAAAAACAGCTGGTGCCAATGAGACTTTGAAAAGGTCTTTTTACCTTACATATGGGGAAGGGAAAGATCCACTAAGTTTATTTTTTATCGCCAGCTTCCAACGTTGTGACACGGGGTAGGGATGGACATCTCTAGTGCTCTCTCAATGTGACAACTTACTCTCAATTTTCCTCATTCTCGCTGACCCAGTATATTTTCTGTCTTCTGACAAGTGCTCCAGGTGATTTTGTTATGCTTCTCACCAACAGAGTGTGTGATACCCCCTGAGTATTTTTAACATAGGTGGCTATGCCCCATGACCAGGACCTGCCACTACTAATACCTGGTGTCACCTCATTATTAGCTGTAGACCTTTCCTGCAATCTATAGAGATGCTACCTATCAATCCTGCAATATCCAAAAATACATTTGGGACTGATATTCCCGTTTCAGTGCAGTATGTGAAAACTAACACCATGATTCTACCGGACACTGAGAATATCACATTAACAAGGTCTGCAGCGTGTTTTTACAGAAGTGCAAATTACTTCATATTGTTATATTTTATTTGGTGCCTCTGAAATTTTGTCAAAGTTGTTATTTTCCTTCTGGTGGAAGTTATGTGAATGTAAAGAATGGCAGAACAGAAAATCATAGTGTAGTGTATTTGTAGTTTAGAAAGATATAAATACACGGACCAGAGTGTACCATACATGGAAGATATAGTTAATGGTCATCTTGTGTCGTTCTTACATGGTCTTACTGGACCCACAGTTATGCCGGTGGAGATTCCTGACCTACCACTCTCAAACATGTCGAGTGAACATGCCGGGAAGAGACTTGATTTGTAAATTGAATTGTGTCTTCAGTCAGACAATTTACTCAGTTGTTGAGTTAAAATTAAAAGCAGAGACAGAGAAAGTCAAGGCTTTTCAAGTTCTTATAAAAGAGGACATTCCTCCAGATTTAAGACAGACTCAAAAAGCGTAGTTTGAGATTTGACAGATAAAGACATTTGGTTTATTAACCGCTTTAGTGCGGGCGTCGGCCACTGGCCGATGCCCACACTACCTCCCTGGTGCAGACCACGACTAATGGGCGACACCAGGGAGGGGGTTAAAAAATCCCCAGGTGTGTCACAACCCAAGGATTTTTTTAAATGTAAAAATACCCCAGGAGACACAGAAGATCTTCCGTGTCTCCCCCAGCCCCTTACCCGCCCCTTTGTGACGTCAGCACCCTCCAGGGATTTTTTTTTTTAAAGCCAATAAAAAAAGAAAATAAATTGACAGGGGGTCGCCCCTGAGCAGGGCGACCCCCTGTGGGGGGCAATTTTTTTTAAATAGTTGTATGGTTTCCCTGGGGATGTCTATATATATATAGATATATATAGATGTATATATATAGATATATATTGCGATCACTTTAGTCAATGCGTGTGTGGTTTCCACATATATATATATATATATATATTATATATATATACATTTATATATTGCATTTGCAGCTTGCGTCTTCAAAGCAATGCACATACTTCAACTAACACATTTCAACTGTAGCTTTTAGGCAGCAATAAAAAGTCAAGTAAGTTTTGTGATTATGTTTCTGCTACAAAAGGATCAGACTTTTGTCTAGTGGCAGTTTTGATGCCATAAAGTAGCTCAGAAGGGTTATATGCCCATTGCAAAGATCAAATCTGTATTTTATGTAAATAGCTGAGTACATAAGTAAAGTCAGCCATTACCTGCGCTATAATACAAATGAAATGTAAGTGTGGGGGGGCTATGGAGAGATGAAGGGCACTTTTGCAGGGTGGTAGTGAGGGAATCCGAGGAGGAGGTCGTGGGAGCACCAAAAATGATTGTTGGACTAGGTGCTAGAGGCGCTAAAGACTGTGACGATTGATATGTGACAAGGTGAAGTAATAGTGTGTCCATTTTTTAGTGTCTTAAAAAGAACGTGCTGATTGAGGGAAGAAGCGAGGGTAAGGTGACCTCTACTGTTGCACGTATCACACACACACACCCACCAGCAATTTTGTGACTGTCTACGTAAGCAGCAACAGCTTAGCCAGTAGCAGAGATGGCATCTCGTTGGATGACTGCTGCTCAAGCCCTCACTCAGGTTATAGAGGACAGCTCTGACGTAGGATCACAGACTGAGACAGCAGATACTGAGACAGCATATGAGGGATAGGACAATTGCGCAGACTCTGGGAGTGATTTTTCAGTTGGAGGAGTCCCATTCGATAACTCCTCTTCCATTGATTATGAGGAAGGTGATGAGGACAGTCCTGCTGTCCCTTTGCAAGCACAGTCTGTGCAGCGGAACAATAGCGGGTTAGCCCAACGCAGATAGCAGGTGCATGCGGCGGCAAGCACAGAGAGAGTGCTCTCTTGGGAGCTCCCCAATTTAGTTCAGCCTCTAATTCCACCACCCAAATTCCACCACCCAAATCGTTTTGTGGAGACATCAAAATTATCTGTCACAAAACATCCTGGTTTTGTAAGGCAGGCACCTGCTTTTTTGGTCCTCGGCTTGGCAGCCTTATAGGGAAACCTACCAAACCCACACATTTCTGGAAACTAGGCATCCAGGGGAGTCCACAGAGGTGTGACGTGTGTGGATTCCCCAAAGTTTTCTGACCCAGAATACTCTGCAAAGGTGAAATGTTGAATAAAAACACATTTTGTTCTTGCATTTCTATCACACAAACTACAGGAATATGATGGGATCCACAAAATTCCTACCACCCAGTGTTACCCCACCTGTCATGATAAAAAACGCTACCCCTCTTGAGCGCCTGTACCTAGTGCCTGTGTCAGGAATGGATCACCCCAGGGTAACAGTTGCCCTCACGTAAGGACCAACATTGACCGTTGTGTGATCTATTCCTGTCCCGTGCACTAGGTCTACCCACACAAGTGAGGTACCATTTTTATGCAGGGTGAAGGAATTTTGTGGCTCCTCTCAGATTCCAGAACTTTCTATCACCGAAATGTGAGGAAAAAGTGTTTTTTGCCAAATATTGAGGTTTACAAAGGATTCTGAGTAACAGAACCTGGTGAGAGCCCCACAAGTCATTCTGAATTCCCCTAGATGTCTAGTTTTCACAAATGTATAGGTTTGGTAGGTTTCCCTAGGTGCCGGCTGAGCTAGAAGCCAAAGACCACAGCTAGGCACTTTGCAAAAAACAGGTCAGTTTTAATTTAATCAATCAGGGAATTTGTAAAGCACACTACTCACCCATGAGGGTCTCAAGGCCCTGGGGGGGAGGGAGGGGCTGCTACTGCTCAAACAACCATGTCTTGAGATGTCTCCTGACAATAAAGAGGTCCTTGGTCTGACACAGGTGGGTGGGAAGAGTGTTCCACGTCTTGGCAGCAAGGTGCGAGAACGATCTGCCGCCAGTGGTTGTTCTGCAGATGTATGGGATGGTGGTGAGGGCAAAGTTGGCAGAGCGGAGCTGTCAGTTTGGGGTGTAGAAGGATAGCCGTCTGTTGAGGTATTCTGGTCCGGTGTTGTGCAGTGCCTTGTGAGCCTGGGTGAGGAGTTTGAACGTGATTCTCTTGTTCATAGGGAGCCAGTGTAGGTCTCTCAGGTGGGCTGTGATGTGGCAGTGGTGGGGGATATCCAGGATGAGGCATGCAGAGGCTTTCTGGACAATTTGGAAAACAGTGGAAATAAATGCACAGGTTTGGTAGGTTTCCCTTGGTGCCGGCTTTGGGAAATTGTGATGTGAACATGTTGTGTTTTGGAGCATTTCCTGTTGCGGGCACTAGGTCTACCCACACAAGTGAGGTACCATTTTTATCGGGGGATTTGGGGGAATGCTGGGTGGAAGGAAGTTTGCAGCTCCTCCCAGATTCCAGAACTTTGCAGCACTGAAATCTGAGGGAAAGGTGTTTTTTTTTTTGCCGCCAAATGTTGAGGTTTACAAAGGATTCTGGGTAACAGAACCTGGTGAAAGCCCCACAAATCACCCCATTATGATTTCCCCTAGGTGACTAGTTTTCAAAAATATATAGGTTTGCTTGGTTTCTCTAGGTGCCGGATGAGCTAGAGGCCAAAATCCACAACTAGGCACTTTGCAAAAAACACGTCCGTTTTCTTCGAAAAAATGTGATGTGTCCACATTGTGTTTTGGGGCATTTCCTGTTGCGGGCACTAGGCTTACCCACACAAGTGAGGTACCATTTTTATCGGGAGACTTGGGGAAATGCTGGGTGGAAGGAAGTTTGCAGCTCCTCACAGATTCTAGAACTTTGCAGCACCAAAAGCGGAGGAAAAGTGTTTTTCTTTGCCAAATTTTGAGGTTTCCAAAGAATTCTGGGTAACAGAACTTGGTGGGAGCCCTACAAGCCACCCCATTCTGGATTCCACCAGGTGTCTAGTTTTCAAACACAGGTTTTGTAGGTTTCCCTAGGTACCGGCTGAGCTAGAGGCCAAAATCCACAGCTAGGCACTTTCCAAAAAACACGTCAGATTTCAATGCAAAAATGTGATGTGTCCATGTTGCGTTTCCTGTCGCGGGCATTGGGCCTACCCAGGCAAGTGAAGTACAATTTTTATCGGAAGACTTGGGGGAACACAGAATAGCAGAACAAGTGTTATTACCCCTTGTCTTACTCTACATTTTCCCCTTCCAAATGTAAGACCGTGTGTAAAAAAGACATCTATTTTAGAAATGCCCTGTAATTCACATGCTAGTATGGGCACCCCAGAATTCAGAGATGTGCAAATAACCACTGTTTCTCAACACTTTATCTTGTGCCCATTTCGGAAATACAAAGGTTTCATTGATACCTATTTTTAATTCTTTATATTTCACCAAAGAAATTGCTGTACACCGAGGATGCAATGAAACCCATTGCAAGTTGCAGCTCCTAAATTGGCTCTGGGTACCTTGGGTTCTTGATGAACTTGTAAGCCCTATATATCCGCACAACCAAAAGAGTCCAGCAGACGTAACTGTATATTACTTTTGAAAATATGACATCACAGGAAAAAGTTACAGAGTAAAACGTGGAGAAAAATTGCAGTTTTTTTCCTCAATTTCAATATTTTTTATTTCAGCTTTTATTTTCTGTAGGAAAACCTTGTGACCCCTTACTGAATTCAGGATTTTATCTACTTTTCAGAAATGTTTAGCTGTCCTGGATCCAGCATTGGTTTCACACCCCATTTCTATCACTAACTGGAAGGAGTCTAAAAGCACAAAAAATAGTAAAAATGGGGTATGTCCCAGTAAAATTCAAAATTGTGTTGAAAAATGTGGTTTTCTGATTCACGTCTGCTTGTTCCTGAAAGCTAGGAAGATAGTGATTTTAGCACCGCAAACTGTTGATGCCATTTTCTGGGGAAAAAACACATGCTTTCTTCTGCAGCCCTATTTCCAATTTTTCTGAAAAAAAAAACAAAATTTTAGCTGTATTTTGGCTAATTTCTTGGTCTCCTCCGGGGAACCCACAAATTTTGGGTACCTTTAGAATCCTTAGGATGTTGGAAAAAAAGGACACCACTTTGGCGTGGATAGCTTAAGTTGGCAAACATTTATGAAGGCCTAAGAGCAAACTAGCCCAAATAGCTAAAAAAGGCCTCAGCACTGGGGATGGAGGGGGGCAAGGCCTAGCAGCTAAGGGGTTAAAAGTGCCAAGTCAGTGCATGTTATATTAAATCTTGGAAGCAGTCTATTCTTGCAAACCACAGTATAGATTCTTTCATAATGCTGGGAAAGGGATTACCGCTGCAACTGAGAATATAGTGCAACAGTGTATCCTAGGGTACATTTTGTGGTGCCCTATAACACCCATATTAAAGCAATTAGTGAACAAGAATTAAGAATGATTAATGATGTAGGTTGTCTCATCTTGTCCAGTGTTCTAAAATTCAGCAATTATATTCTTTCAAATTCCAACAGATTTAGAGTGGTTCACAGTGATTGATATATTTTCATAATTCTTTTCCTTCCCTCTTCATGCTGATAGTCAATATAATTTTGCTTTCCAATTGAAAAATAAGGTACTTGAGTGGCAAAGATTACCTCAAGAGAATAGAGAGTCACTCCCCATCCTTTCAAAAGCTTTCAAGAAAGAACTAGAGGAATTGAGAGTATCCTGTAAATCCTGGTCCAATCTTTCGGCAATCTTACGATTTCCACAAAAAAAGGAGAAGCTTGTAAAGTGGACACCACAGCTCTATAATACTATTTGGCTGATGGGAAACACAAGGTCTCACTGACAAATGTGTAGTACTATCAGACAGAGGTTACCTTTTAGGGACATCTGGTTCAGAATGGAGTGCGAAAGGTATCAAAAGAGTGCATCTCTGCAATCCTGAAAATGAATGCACCCCATAAACAGAGAGATGTGAGAGTGTTTCTTGGAATGGTAGGATACTGTTGTCAGAGGATTTCCACTTTTTCCCTAACTGGTAAATAGATGTAGAAACTGACACATAGGGCCTCATTATGAGTTTGGTGGTCTCAGGACAGCCATTTTGGGGATCGTACCACCAACAGCCTGGCAGAGAAGACCGCCAAATTATGACATTGGTGGCATTCAGTACAGAACACAGCCAAAGCACCCCCAGCACCATCACTGCGATCTGGCCACCACGGAAGAGGGTAGCCACCTGCAGGCCGACGTAGACCATTTTTCTGCCAGACAGATTAAGAAGTTACACACCGCTGAGGTTTCCACTGTGGCACACCACCACAGAAACACAGCCGAAAACCAACTGCATAGAAGGAGACACTTACCTTCAGGAAGCCATACTCGTCCAGAACCACCATGGAACCTGAACTAGACATCTTACTGCTGCTCCTGCTCACCCAATGACTCCGGAATTAGGTACGACGACGATGACAGAAACCGTAAGTACTCACACTTACCTGGTAGTGCTGTAGATTGTCAATTTTGTACACTCACACAACATACATTCAGGAAAGGAGTGCGAGGGCGACACACACGTAACAGCACACAGACACGCACACTCACATACAGTCATACTCACACTCGCATATACACAACAGCCATGCTACGGCCAACACACATACACACGTCACAAACAAACACAGGTATGCACGGAAACACTGCACATGCCCACACTCACAGAGTACCCCACATCACCACAACACGTCACAAAGACAGCACAACCACACCATCTCCAATTTCATGGCAGGGACCCACAGGGAACACTACCCTGGGACACAGCACACATACATCACAACGTAACACCAAGAGACAAAAAATACCTACAAATACACAACCATACTACTTACCGATTGACTTACACAGAACATCGAATTTAACATACCATGCACAAAACACGCACATGCACACAGTCAAAGCACAAAAATTCACACAACACATCTCAACACAAGCCACACTCAATGCCAAAACTAAAAGAAAAGCTAGAACACAGAGTTGTCCATCATAGAACTCCTACCCTACCACTTTCAGACAAAAACACTGCACATAACCTCACATACTGGCTATACAACACAGGTAGCCCAAGCAGCACACACACATACAGACAACCAACTAATGTAATCCAGGAACACTTCCATACTTGGGAAAGAAATGCATGACAAAGATTTGAGCAGGACACCAACAACAGGTTGGCTCAACTTATAATTAAATCCAACAATTTAGAAAAAACAAAGGCCATAGGCCAGTCTATAATTCATAGTGCCAAAGCACACAGTGCACATATGTGTGCCCCGAACTTGACTCCTAACTGCCATGTAACCTTCACAGGTAGGGGCATCTATGGGGCAGGCAGGCACCTCAGGGGTTATCGGGCAGTGTTGTGGCATTGGGTTTAGGTTTTGGAGGGGGGCCTTTGGCATCTGGTTTGGGGGGCTCTTGCCTTCATCTTAGGTTTAGGGGAGGGTCGGGTTTTCTTAGGAAGGGTAGACGTCTTGGTATGGGGAGGGGCCTGGATACTTGCAGGTGGGGCAGGGGAGGTCTTGGAGGTGGTATGGCCAGACTTGGTGAGAGACACAGAACATCTAGGGGTATCACAGGCTGTGAGAGGAGTAGGGAAAAGGGCAAACTCTGTTAGGAACGCATTTTTAGACACACAGGAATGTGGTGACGTGGGTGGATGTCTGAGGGTCTGCTGTGGTGCTGTCTGTGGGTAGGATTGATGTGGTGGCTGGATCAGTGAATGTTGGTATAGTGTCTCCGGGAATGTCCAGTGTGCTGTCAGTGATGCTGGGGGCTGTGGGGGTGTCAGGGCAGGTTGTGACTTGCTGTATGTGTATCTGAATGTTCCTTGTGTGCATGCCGCTGGTATACCTTATGGTGCTTGTGTTTTTCTGAGTTACCCTTGGATGTTGAGGTGGATGCATGCTTGTGTGTCTGTGTGCTTTGTAAGAAAGTAGCCTCGTTCTAGCCTTGTTACCCCCACTTTTGGCCTGTTTGTGAGTATATGTCAGGGTGTTTTTACTGTCTCACTGGGATCCTGCTAGCCAGGGCCCAGTGCTCATAGTGAAAACCCTATGTTGTCAGTGTGTTTGATATGTGTCACTCGGATCCTGCTAGCCAGGAAACCAGTGCTCATAGGTTTGTAGCCTGTATGTGTTCCCTGTGTGGTGCCTAACTGAATCACTGAGGCTCTGCTAACCAGAACCTCAGTGTTTATGCTCTCTTTGCTTTTAAAATTGTCACTGCAGGCTAGTGACTAATTTTACCAATTCTCATTGGCACACTGACACACCCTTATAATTCCCTTGTATATGGTACCTAGGTACCCAGGGAATTGGGGTTCCAGGAGATCCCTATGGGCTGCAGCATTTATTTTGCCACCCATAGGGAGCTCAGACATTTCTTACACACGACTGCCACTGCAGCCCGAGTGAAATAACGTCCATGTTATTTCACAGCCATTTTTCACTGCACATAAGTAACTTATAAGCCACCTATATGTCCAACCCACACTTGGTGAATGTTAGGTGCAAAGTTACTTAGTGTGTGGGCACCCTGGCACTAGCCAAGGTGCCCCCACATTGTTCAGGGCAAATTCCCCAGACTTTGTGAGTGCGGGACACCATTACACGCGTGCGCAACATATAGGTCACTACCTATATGTAGCGTCACAATGATAACTCAGAATATGGCCATGTAACATGTCTAGGATCATGGAATTGTCACCCCAATACCATTCTGGTATTGGGGTGACAATTCCATGCATCCCCGGACTCTAGCACAGAACGCGGGTACTGCCAAACTGCCTTTCTGGGGTCTCCACTGCAGCTGCTCCTGCTGCCAACCCCTCAGACAGGATTCTGCCCCCCCTGGGGCCTGGGCAGCCTGGTCCCAGGAAGGCAGAACAAAGGATTTCCTCTGAGAGAGGGTGTTACACCCTCTCCTTTTGGAAATAGGTGTGAAGGGCTGGGGAGGAGTAGCCTCCCCCAGCCTCTGAAAATGCTCGGATGGGCAGAGATGGTGCCCATCTCTGCATAAGCCAGTCTACACCGGTTCAGGGATCCCCCAGCCCTGCTCTGGCGTGAAACTGGACAAAGGAAAGGGGAGTGACCACTCCCCTGACCAGCACCTCCCAGAGGAGGTACCCCGAGCTCCTCCAGTGTGTCCCACACCTCTGCCATCTTGGATTCAGAGGAGTTGGGGCACAATGGACAGCTCAGAGTGGCCAGTGCCAGCAGGTTACGTCAGAGACCCCTCCTGATAGGGGCTTACCTCTCTTAGTAGCCAAGCCTCCTTTCTCAGTAGCCAAACCTCCTTATTGGGCTATTTAGGGTCTCTCCTCTGGGCACCAAACTTCTGCATCACCGGTCCGCTGGGTCCCCTCTCATCCTGACGGGCATGGTCCCTGGAACACAGGAGCTGGGTCCAAGTGTCTCCCACAGTCCAGTGGCCCTTCTGTCCAAACTTGGTGGAGGGAAGTCCTTGCCTCCCCACGCCAGACTGCAAACCTGTGTACTGCGTGATTTGCAGCTGCTCCGGCTTCTGTGCACTTTTCCAGGACTTCTTTTGTGCACCGCCTAGCCTGGGTCCCCAGCACTCTGTCCTGCATTTCCCAACTCACTGAGTTGGACTCCGACATCGTGGGACCCTCCTTTGTGACTCTGAGTCGACGGCTGTCCTCAGATCTTCTAAGTGCCTGTTTCGGTACTTCTGCGGGTGCTGCCTGCTCCTGTGGGGGCTCTCTGAGTTGCTGAGTGCCCCCTATGTCTCCTCCTCCAAGGGGCGACATCCTGGTCCTTCCTGGTCCCCAGCAGCACCCAAAATCTTCAACTGCGACTCTTGCAGCTAGCAAGGCTTTTGTGCAGTATTTCTGCCTGGAAACACTTATGCAACCTCCAGCACGCCGTGGGACTTCTTCCATCCAAAGGAGAGGTTCCTAACCCTTTTTGCTGTTGCAGAATCTTCGTCTTCTTCCACCCGGAGGCAGCCCTTTTGCACCTTCATCCGGGGTTTAGTGGGCTCCTGCCCCCCCTGGACACTTTCGTGACTGTTGGACTTGGTCCCCTTCCTTTACAGGTCCTCAGGTCCAGGAATCCGTCTTCAGTGTTTTGCTGGTGCTTGTGGTTCTTGCAGAATCCCCTATAACGACTATTCTGTCTTTCTGGGTAGTAGGGTAACTTTACTCCTACTTTTCAGGGTCTTGGGGTGGGGTATTTTGGACACCCTTACTGTTTTCTCACAGTCCCAGTGACCCTCTACAATCTCACATAGGCCTGGGGTCCATTTGTGATTCACATTACACTTTTGAGGTATATGGTTTGTGTTGCCCCTAGGCCTATGTCTACCTATTGCATCCTATTGTGATTCTACATTGTTTGCACTACTTTTCTTACTGTTACTTACCTGTTTTGGGTTTGTGTATATATAATTTGTGTATATTACTTACCTCCTAAGTGAGGGTATCCTCTGAGAGACTTTTGGCATATTGTCACAAAAATAAAGTATCTTTATTTTTAGTAACTCTGAGTATTGTGTTTTCTTATGATATTGTGCAATATGACATGAGTGGTATACTAGGAGCTTTGCATGTCTCCTAGTTCAGCCTAAGCTGCTTTGCCATAGCTACCTTCTATCAGCCTAAGCTGCTAGAAACACCTCTATTCTACTAATAAGAGATAACTGGACCTGTCACAGGGTGTAAGTACCACAAGGTAACCACTATAAGCCAGGCCAGCCTCCTACATGCTTTAGCTGGGTCAGGGAAGAGGGGTTTGGGATTGGGAAGAGAAAGAGGAAGGTGGAGGGGGGACAGGAGACAAAGGGTGACTGGCTGCCGTCAGTGCAAATGCCAGAGCCTGAGGGGATCTCTGTGGGCCAGCCATTTCACCTTGAATGCCCTCTAGGAATGCATTACTCTGTTGTATCTGAGTTGCTAGTCCCTGGATGGCATTCACGATGGTCGACTGACCCACAGAGATGGACCTCAGGAGGTCAATAGCCTCCTCACTGAGAGCAGCAGGGCTGACATGGGCAGGGTAGAGGTGCTTGCGGCAAAGGAGGGCATGGCCAACTGGGTGGGGAGCTACGTGGAGGACAGTGGTAGTAAAGGGGGGTGGGGGACTTAGATGGTGCTAGGGTGGTCCCAGATGGGTCTGCCACCACCAAGAAGTGTCCACTGGAGGAGGATTCTGAAGATGAAGGCATGAATCCTGTCTCCTCGTGACACTCCCCTTGCCCTTGGGCCACCAGGTCCCTCAGTGTCAGTAGTATCAGAACTCCAGTTCCCATGGCCAACAGCTTCCCCTCTCAGCTGTGCCCCATCTCCTTCACCTGCCAATGCTGAGAAATAGAGAGAGAGAGGTAGAGTCATTGCATTCTTCACATACAAATACATTACACCATGCACAACAGTAACATCACATCTTTGTGTGAAACACCTCCGAGTAGGAACCATTTTGGGCCAACATCAAGCCACAACAGCATACTTCACACAACCCTATATGACAACAATGTCACACCCAACACAAGCCTACTATCTGACCACTACATCACAATCCTATCAGTACAGCTAAAACGCAAACTATTCCTGCACAAGATAATTTGTCAACATAAAAAGCATGCCCCGATAGAGAACAGCACTGTGAAACAAACCATCAGCGGAAATCAGTGTTCACATTGATTTAAAAATCAGATTTTTCCAAATCTACACTTGTTCAGTCCATTGCCAGATCTCATGTTCTCAGAAAGTTACCTCTTCACATTCCAATTACAACATAGCATGTTGCTTAGCTATCATATCTCTAAAATGAAACTGTGTCTAAAACATTCACAATAGCAAACAACTCAGATGCATCTACACCATTTGGCATATCCAATTTTGAAGTATAATACACTCCCAAACTATTTCACCAGCACATGTATCATCTGTGTTTTTGCAGAGGATTGCACAGACATACAGGACCTACTCATCTTAGTCATTCGCACATAGAAAACAGTCATGTAAGGCAATAGGGGTATACGTAGCACACAGGATACACCCACAGACAACCACAGGGAGCATGCCAACATCTTCAATACAATGGACACCTGTTGTGTGCATGAAGGACACATACAATTCCACTAATCATGCTGAGTAGCAACCTCAAGATGACCAGATCAAATAAACAAGATCACTATCAACACTCCAGACATGAGACACCTTACATCTTTGGAGTACAACCACACTGACATAAACCATTTCTAAAGTAACCATGATTGACACATACACCTAAACACCAGCAAGTTGACTGACAACATAGAGCATTCCACCAACATGTAACTGCAAAGTAGAACACCTGCAACACTATGTAGTCATAGTTAAATGAGTTTATCTATACTTAAATACTTCAAAACATATTCAGAATAGTAAAAGTAAGTATGCCAACCCTAAATCTTCAATCTAAAGGATAGCAGGAAGTACCAATGTACACATGATGTTGGCACAAAACAGTGGATGTTTTACCTATACAGGAGATGCCCTGCCCTATGTGGAACGAGCAAAATAAATTGGCTAAGTGAATAGCAGGCTATCTATTTACCTTCTCAATAACACATACATGGTACAGAATGGATAGTCTGAACTCACATGTGTATGATATGTCTTGCACTAGTATTGCACAATTCCCATCATGCTTTTCTTCATGTAGGATGTTCACCCTGATCAAACATCACATTTGCCAATGTATAGTCCACACTTAACAATGGGTACACCTCCTAACACATCTGAGAAAGTGTAGCAAGTATGCCATGTGAAATATCTGAATGAGATAACAACCTCACATGAAGATGGCATCCATTTCACAACTCAGGAATATTTGTCCTGTTTCTCACCTGCCAGACCCTATGTTGCACATTGAGCTAGAGCCAATAGAATAAGAAACGGACTGAGACCAAGGAGCTGTACAACGTACCAATAGGATATCTGGACTATGGATCAGTAGGTGGGAAGGATGGCACTGCAGGTTACACATCTGCATAGCACTGTAGAGGTATACACATGACACAGTCACATTTGCATCACCATATGCTGTCGTACAATAGGATTAACATAGGTGAGTTATATTTCCCTATACACAATACCATGTAAACACCTGTGTATCAATAGTACCTACTGTACTTCAATGTGTTCCTAGGGGACAGTTTACCTTTAGCACTTACCACATTGTTACAGTTTAGGTACTTGAACATCAGGCACTGAACTGGCAGAGGGATTTAAATGTCTGTAGTAGTTACCCCCTTGTGGCTGCTGTGCCGTCCTCAAATATCCTCAGGGTAGGCCACTGCCAAAACACAGGCCATGAGGGTGGTCAAAGTCCGATGGGCACCCATCCCTCATTGGGAGGACATCCTCAGCTGGGCCTCTGCAGTATTCGGGGCCCAGCATCTCAGGTCCTTCCACCACTTCCTACAGTGGGTGCTCCACTGGCTGTGGACCCCGGGCGTCTGTACTTCTTTGGCAATGGCATGCCAGATTCACTTTTTTTGATGGATTTTGACCTCCATGGATGACACAGACAAAGGGAGAAAGTTACGTCCACATGCACCATACCAACACAAGTGGTCAAAACACTTCAGTCACAGCAAGTAGACAAATATTTCCATCCTCTAAATTCCAACAAATTCACAATTTAGCATCTGCAGGCAGCCCATGTATGAAGTGCAGTGTCCCATACAACATACATGATCAATACATGGTATTGACTACACACACATGACCAGGCCACATGATTGTCCATAACATGGAGTGTCTACAAAAACATTTCTCACACCATCATTGTTGTCGATGCTGCAATCTATGCTGTGTATGAAGGAAGTTAAATGACACACTGTCTACCATGTGACACTACTGTATGTCTGCCTATGCACATGTAGACATTTCTATACATCCAGACAAGAGTTGCAAAAACTTCACTAATTCATATTTCATGTACACCATCGTACACTCCAACATTTACACATTGGTATACCATTGGACTCACCTGCTCCTCTGGTGCACCATATAGCTGTGCATACAGGGATAGGACCACCTCAACAAGCTTGTCAAGCTCTTCTGGGGTGAAGGTGGGGTGCCTGTCACCTGCAGAACATGGCATGATAGCTCCCAGAGGCAGTACAGAGCAGCTCAGGTAGTGAAAGGTTTGCTGGCAGCAGTGTCAGGAATCATGTGAGCAATACTGCAGAAGATGGCGGTCACGTCCATCATGTACAGGACTGTCACCACTGGTGAATATCGCCATTGGCCCTAGTCTGCCTAAGGCAGCAATGTCGTCCAATGGCAATGTCCGCCGTGGTTGTAACCGCCGTGACGACATTCGCAGGCGGGGTGAGGTCACTTCCTCATGTCCAGAACAATAGGTCAGGCATCCGCCATTTTGATGCATTTCTATGTATGAAAAAGTGTGGGAATTTGTGTCATTAATGATTACATATATTGTGCAAAATATCAGTGAGTGCTGCCTTCATGTTTAATAGTCTATCTGTGCATGTGAGTAGTAAAAGCTGTGTGATATCGGCAGCTGATATGTCTGGCTTGTATAGGAGCATATTCATTATGTGTACATTGTAAAAGTCACCTACAATCTAATTGTTTTTCCATACAGTTACCCTGGCATGAGGAGAGGAAGACATGCTCCAGTGTACCACACACTAGTAGACCTGCCTACTATGGAGGACAGACCTATCATACAGATCTATCTCCTGAATAGGCAGACAATCATGGACCTTTGTGATCAGTTGGAGCCAGATCTGATGCCTGCCATTCGCTATCTTAATAGCATACCTCCATAGTACAATTCATTTCAGTGCTACACTTCCTGGCCACTAGGTCCTTTCAGAATACAGTGGCCCTAACTGCAGGGATGTCTCAGCCCACGTTCAGTCTAGTTCTGAAGGATGTACTGTGTGCATTGTTGAACACCTGGACAGCTACACCAGGTTTCCCCAACGTGCAAATTTGGCCCATGTGAAGGCAGAGTTATATGCAATGGAACACATTCAACATGTGGTTGGAGCCATAGAGGGCACCCATATTGCCTTGATTCCCCCCAGTGCCAATGAACAGGTATACAGGAACAGGAAACAATACCACTCCATCAACATACAAGTGGTGTATTTGGCAGACCAGTACATTTCACAAGTCTGTGAAAAATATCCAGGATCAGTCCATGATTCCTTCATCATGCGCAACAGCAATATCCCACTGCCAATGACACAACTCTACACAGAGAGGGCCTGGCTGGTTGGTAAGTCACATTTGACATCTGTGTTTGCTAAGTTTCTCTCTTGCTATCACGAATGTGCACATCTCAGATATATGTTTGTGTTGTTATACCTATTCTTTACAGGGGACTCAGGCTATCCAAACTGTCCTTGGTTGTTGACACCAGTGAGGTATCCAACCACGCTAGGGGAAGTCCGCTACAATGAGGCCCAGGGAAGGACAAGGTGTGTAGTTGAATGGACTTTTGGGCCCCTGAAGGCAAGATTTCGCTGCCTGGATATATATCTAAAGGAGCCCTCCTCTATTTACCCAACAAGGTATGTATAATAAACGTTGCCCGCAGCATGCTCCACAGCCTTTCCCTGTGACGTCAGATTCCATTCATACCAGATGAGTGGGGAGCAGCAGAACCTATGGGTAGAAATGCAGATTTGCCAAATGATGATGAGCCAGATGAAAATGAAGTCAGAGATAACGGGGCACATCTCATCAATCAGTACCTCAACTGACTCAAGGTATGTGATGTCTTCTTAATAGTGGGATTTCATTTTGTAACTTAGAATTGATGGCTGACATGTCACCTCCTGTTATCCATCACCCATGAGGCCTTGGGTAGCTCCAATGAGTCAATTGTTAATGCAGTTTGTAATTTGGTCTTGTGTATATTACAGAGTGGTATACAGTGTCCTGAAGTGTTAATGCACATGCAAAGTCACACTTGTGAAAATGACTTGCCGGGATAGATGTATGTTTACTGCTATGTCCTATCCCTAAGCTCCGTCAATCACAGATTTACTGAGTTTCTGTTTGGCTCATTACCATTGGCAAGTCACAGACAGTGTCAGAGGCTGATGGGAATTGTAGTCAGACATCAGAAGTGGACAAGGGCAAAACCAGTTACTGATTGGCATGAGTATGTGGAGTATAACTAATATGGCCAGACTGTTAGGAGACTGGGGTGAAAGTGTGTTTTCCCACCAAGAAGACCTGTTTGGAATTGGAGCTGGTAAAATGGTTCCACATGTGTGCCCATATATGTCAGACACATGTGAAAATGTTGAACCAGAGCCTCTGTCATCATTAAGGTTTCTGTTCTATGTGAACTACCTGTATCATAGCTGTCAGTGTGCTCCTACTTTGCAGACCAAGGTACATGTCTCTCTGGACTGACATAGGTGAGTGGCAAGCCTACAGGTATGTGACCAATGTAAGTGAAAGGTCCCTGGACTGGGAACATCAGTGCTTATCTCTGTTTGTATGATGGGGCATGATTATTAGGAAGCAATGGAAGGGGTATGTGGTAAGGCTTTGGATGGTGTTACAAAAGACCAATCTGTATGCCTCCTGGCTTGTAGGAAGACTGACATGTCCCTAGCTGTTTCTATCCTGTGGGTTAGTAGTGTATGACACCGAAGCTGACAATCATTAGTCACTAGCAGTTCTATTCTATGTGCTGTTTGCAAATCTAGAAATAAATGTATGGTGATGTACAATACAGCTGTATTTGCTTATGTTTATGTTACAATCCCAATGTAATGAGTCCCCTGGTGATAGAGTACACATGTGATGTCCATAACAAAGGTTTTACAATACAGAGGGACTTATTGATAGAGTTGGCATACATGACAGTTGTACATGGTCGATAAATAAAACTTACACAGGACCTGTGTTGATGTGTTTTTCACTGGGGAGAGCAAAACAATATGTGTGAATAGTAACCAAAATAACACAAAGTAAACAGTGAAGGGTTTAGTCATGGTGGCAGAAATCATCAGAGTAGTTGCCACACTGTTAGGAAACACAAGTCCATTGTCCTTACACCAGAGGATAATGGAGTTAGGTTTCAGAACACTCAACACAGTGTATCTGTGACATACCAGGGGAATCAATCAGGAGAGGTCTACTTCCTGGCAGTGGGATTGGTCTTGGAATCTGTCCCTCCTGGATGTCTGTACAGAGGATGGGGCCTCCATTCCACTAGCACCCACAGATATTGAAGGGCCTGCAGAGTCAATACTAGTGGAAGTTGCGTGATGTTGTGTGGCAGATCTACTCAGGGTAGTATTAATGTTCCTCAGCACCCCAGCAATGGGAACTAGGATGGTATTTTGTGCCTGTCACTGCTGCATAACTTCCTGTTGGTTGTCATTTTGCAGCTGTTGGACTTCCTCCATCATGGTGACTACCTGGCCCATCAGGCCTTGGGAATTTTGGTAGGCTCCCAAGACTTGGGAGATGGTTTCCTTGTCAGTATTGTCCCTTGCAGACCCCATCCTCTGGCCCACACCATCCCTTCCTTTCATGCACCATACCCTCACGTGCCTGAGCCCCTGCGACAGTGTGCTCACTCCCAGTGGTGGCACGACCATCATTGTGAGGAATGACAAGGTGAGACTCAGGTACCTGTACTGGGGGGCACACAATGGATGAAACAGACTTTGGGATACAGGTTTGGAGGCGAAGGGTTGCCTGTGATATTGATGCAACAGGGCTGGGAGGACTCGATGTGGGCAGTGTAAGGCTGACAGTTGTTGACTGAATAGGTGTCCCTGATGGGCCAGCTTCGACCTCAGTGTCCGCACGTTCAGGGGTGTTGTCCTCACTGGGGCCTTCATCCAGAGGGATAGTGGCAATCTCTTGTATCCTCACCATGGTGGCAATGGCAAGGTGACCTATGGGAGAAGTGGAACACAGAGTTGCTGTAAGTGATACAACAAGTGATGTTTCATTTAGAGTATTAGTGATGTTGTGTGAGATGCACACAGTGCCTTAAGATGATCCCTAGAGATGACAGCTGCTGCAAAATACTACTTAGTACAACATGAGACTGTAATTTCTATACCATACAGCATGCTTACAGATGTTAATATATGTTGGTAGTCACTAGACTGCTGATACAATCTTATGCTGTCTGACTAATAACATGTATTCACCTTTGTTGCCTAGTGAAGTGTCTGGCTTGATACATGGCACAAAAAACTGTACAATAAACAATAGTGTCAGAGTACGGACACAGTATTGGAGTAAGTAAAAGATAGTAACCTCTATCTGAATGTACTGCATGTGCATACACTTTGGCATCTAGATTTCCATCCCAGGTGTAGGTGTGTTCTGCTTTTAATGGTAGTGGGAGTGGCACTTTGCATTGCTGTCATTGCCATAAACTGTTTCACAGTTGGACATCCATGATGGGTTTGATTGGTAGTTTATTTCACATGCCTGACATCTCACTTTCGGTGCACTATTCAGGTTTTCATAATGGTGGGATATTGCCTTCTGGGAGTTGCAGTGCTATCAGTTCCCAGGACTTCACATGCCATTCCCAAGTCCTGGGGTGCCAGATGAGTTTAGTGGTCATTTGGCATGGCTTAGAGGGGTATTAGGACATTTGGACATAGGGGTGATTTGTTAATTGAGGTGGGGTAAGGTGATGTGGGAGCATTCTGGACAAAGCAATTGGGTGACATGTGTGTTATATACGTTGTGCAGATGTGGGATGTATGCGTGGTGACGTGTATGGGTGCCAAAAGTAGTTATTGATAAGTCTGTGCTAGTCCTCCTCTGTGGCTGCGAGTGGCATTCTGTTTGCAAAGGATTGTGGGTTGTGTAGGGGTGTGTTATATAACGGAGTATGTAGTTATGTCGAGTGTGTGGATGTGTGTCAGCTGTGGGGTATTCAACCTATCTAATGCGGTATTGTATTCAGTGTGATGTGAGTTGTACCACCACGGTTCGCACCGCCAATAGTTTTCTGCCATGGAAGAACCACTGTTGTGATTTCTGTATCATAAGTTGATGAGAGGATTTTTGCCGGGCTGGCGGTACTGGTGGTGGAACTCCCTCTATCCCGTCCTCCAGTGTCTTGGTGGTCTTGAAAATGTGGCTGTTTTTGGCAGACTTCATAGTGTAACTCTTAATACGGCGGTCGGATTACTGTCAACATTGTAGTCTTTTGGCAGACGCCACTGCGGCGGTCTTCCCAAAAGACTGCCAAACTCGTTAATGACACACATACTGACATACTTGCTCCAGTGTCCTGAGATGAGGAAGGCATGAAAAACTTTCTGAAGCTGGGACACACAATGTGGGCAGCACTCACTCTAGGAATGCTGGATTATTAATAAAAGCTCTTTTTGTATTGTCATGAAAAAGATGGGTGCTCTCTTTTTCTTCTCAATCAGCAGCACTGCAGTGTAAAAAACTGTTGCGTATTTTTATGGAATTCTTGATCCAGTTGCCGTTGCTCTTCCTGGATGTTTGACTCAGTGGATTTGGGTCATACTTTGTGTTGGTGCGACATTCAGTGGAGACACATTTAACCCAAAGCAAGAACAAACATTTATGGAATGCAAAATTAACCAAGAATGAGCTAATAATTCTTATAGCCCCAAATGTGTAAATCAGAAGATATGGTTCTTTAAGTCATGTTACTTTTGCCATTTCTGAAAGAACATAATTATATTGCTAATGGTGATGAAGAGCATGATTATCTGAAAGTCACAGAATTGTGCACAAACCTGACACCTGACATACAAAATGTGCCATTGAACCAAGCTGATTTTGTTCTATTGAAGGTCGGACTGCAACAGAAAAAGGCCAAGCACCAAAATAAAGTGGAAAATCACATAGCTAAATAGCGTACCCACATTTGCAAATCAGGAAGTTTTCAACTTGTATAGACGTGTTGTATATGTGTTCTCCAATTTATCAGAGACTGCATGAACTTGTGCTGGCTGTAAGCAGTGCTTTTGGTAATATCAGGGACATCAACAGTAAAATTTGGCCTATCAGATCATGAAATAAGCCCCTAAACAGACACAAATGGCTCACACACTGATGTATATGACCAACCCTTCAGTCACTGCCTGATTTCCCTATAGACCACTCCAACCCTGGTTCTATTTGCTGATGACCCTTGTTTAAAAGACACTGAACAAAATGTGTGTGCAGCATATGCTTTTTGCTCACTAATGTACTTTGCTGAAGCATCATTGCATAATTTATCTGTCCAGGTTGCTGAGTTGATTGCTCTTACTAGAGTCTGTTGTACTGCTCATGCGCAATATGTTACATTTACACTGATTGTCAGTATGCTTTTGGAGTTGTGCATGATTTTGGACAGTTGTGGTTGCAGTGTAGTTTCATGACATCGTGCTTTAACACAAATCTAAAATTGACTGCAAAATCTTGATTTGCTGTATTCTTTGAGCTTGCCATCTAAAATGTGCTCCACATGCGTGTGGGAGTGATGATGTCACAAGTAATGCAGATGCAGATTCATGATACTACGCTGCACTGGGTACTGCATTGCCAATGTAAGTTGATAATCTAGTGGCTTCTATTCTTACTTGTTTGTACTTGTGTGATTGCCTTGTGTGACAAACATTGGATGAGTTACGGGAAGTGTAGGATGCAATGTCTGATGGAAAAAAGAAAGAATGGGAGAATGCATGTTGTAACATTATTGATTTAGTTTCCTGTTGCTGACAGAATAATATATATTAAATGTGTCACAATTATTTTTAGTTCTGTATACATGAATTGTTTGTATTGTTTAAAACTCTATAAGAAGGCTCAAATTCATTGGCAAGCAGTCATTTTGAAAGGCATTTTTAGAAAAAAAAACATTTTACAGGCACTTAGAAGACCTTGGTATTGTTGCAAGGAGCACTCTGCTGCTCGGTCTAATGATTTGGTTATTGGCCTTTGGGAAATGTATGTGCTATGAGCAAAGTGTTTTACTGATGATTGGTAATATGTTTTGCTAGTTGAATTACTACTGCAATGATCACAATATTTTCTTAATAAATCTAACTCACTTGAATTGAAAAGTTTATGTGAGTGTGTATGGTGGAATTCTTCATGACATTGGCCCTCATTATGAACCTGGTGGCAATCACCGCCGACCGCCATGGCGACGGTGAATAGAAGACCGCCAATGGCGGAAGATTGGACCCCGACGAATTATGATGCCAAAAAGACAAACCTCCAAAAATCCTGAAACCTCCCCTCACCACCAGGGCCTACGACGGTAGAAAGGCAGTACATGCCGCCACCGCCATGCAGACAAATCCTCCGCCCAAATCAGCGTGGCGGATAGTGGATACCGAACGGCCACTGGCGGTATGGACAGCCATGGCCAGCAATGGGACCCAACAAATTTTTTTTACACATTGGCAACTTAGAAACCCACACTCCTGACACACATCGACAATACTATAAAACACTCACATTCACACCCTACAATCCTTTGCATCGCTAATAGCACGAATGAGACTGACAGCACAACACGTATTCACTGAACACAACATAACAAAATTCACACGCACAAATACGCCACCAAAACACACACAAACCCCAAACACCCTCATAGACCACACACATAACCGCACAACAGCACCCTCACAATACACCCACAACACACCACCCACAACACACACCATGGCACCCCCAAAGCACCCCTGCTTCACAGATAGGGAGCTAAGGACCATGGCGGACGAAATCCTCAAGGTCGTGCCACAACTTTTTGGGGCATAGGTGCAGCAGACACCCATCGCCAGGAAGATGGAGCTATGGCAGACGATTGTCAACAAGGTCAACGAAGTGGGAAAACATACACGCACAAGGGATGACATCCAGAAGAGATGGAACAACCTGCGCGGGAAGGTGAGGTCAATGGCATCCAGGTACATCATCGCCACGCAGAAGACTGGTGACGGTACCCCACCTACACCCCCTGAGTACACCGACTAGGAGGAGAAGGTCCTGGCTATCCTGCACCCGGAGGGCCTCACTCTACTCATTGGAGGACTGGACTCGGGTAAGTCAACTACAATACTTTAACAGTCACCCTCCCTATAATGCATGCAGTACCCCCACCCCTCTCACTACCACCAGGACCCCATCCCCACCCAGGCCTCAACACCCACACCCAGTGACCCTGCATGCCCAAAATCCCACAAACAGGCCCCCATCCTGCCCCCTGTGCACAGTCACCTTCCCCTGTAAGGATTCACAGTGGGATAAGAGCACCCACAATGCACCTCCACCCCCCACAGAAAATGCAAAGAAAAGTACACAAAAGGACCCTACATGCCACAACAGGGGAATCAAAGCACAAGATAGGGCAGAGCTGTGCATCAATTTTCAAAATAGTACATGATACATACATGTCCATTCCCCCTCCCAACAGGCACCACTGGCCATGCCACCCAGACGGAAAGGCCAAGGAGTGCCAGTGCCTCACACTGAGACAAATGCCCCACTCAGGAGACTGGAGAGGGATGTATGGAAAGTGAGGAATACCCTGGCCTGTCACACAGTCCTGGAGAGTCACCCACCAGCAGCCCCCCCAGGATACCACTGACAGCCCTACCACCCAGCCACCAACATCAGCTCTGGACAAACAACCCCACACCAGTGTCTCCCGGGCACAGACTGGCGGCCCACATGTACAGAGGCCAGAGTCTCCACCCACCAACAGGTAGGATGAAGAAGGCCCCAGTGAAAGTGGGACTGACAAACCTGTGCAGGGGACATAGGCACAGGGGGCTACGGAGAGTGGGAGGGCATCAGTGGCCCAGGGGGGAAACCAAAGGATGGATGCAGCAGCCCAGGAGGTACTATCTGAGGTCCTGAGAGCATACCACCATACCCAGGACAGGATGGGCCAGATCCTGGCCACCTTGGAGCAAAATCAAAGGCTGCAGATAGCACCCCACCAAGAGGCCTTGGAGCAATGCAAACAGCTCAATGCCCCCATGGCCACCATTGCAGGGGTGCTGCAGCACCAATACCACAGCCAGCCTGAGTCCTCCACCCACCTGAAAGCCCCTACCACTAGCCAGCACACTGCCCTCCTATCTACATCTGCAGCAGCTACTGGAATGGTGGCACTGCCAGAGGACACCCAGGAGACCAGCACCCCTAAACCTGAAGCCCACCTCTAGTCACACAAACGTGTCCTCAGACCCAGACATGGCACTGAAACACCAGCCAAGACCAAGCCCCCGCTAAGAAGTGACTCTGTCCTGAACTGTCTCATTTGTGAGCCACTGTGCTACCTTGTTTATCTGCCACTACCAACACACCATCTACCAATGGACATATGGACCAAAACCCCGTGCCACCAACAGCTGAGCACATGCACCTGAGTATGGATATGCACCATGAGCCCACTCCCTATCACTGTACAACAAAATTTAAAATCTGTGTCATTTAATAAAAACACATGCACTCAAATTGTATGTCCCTCGTCATTATGAGTTCAAATTGTGAGTGTGTATGCATGAGGGGATCCAACATACTGTAGTGTCTGAAGTAAGTCACACTGTACATAATATTGAGTCACCTGACACATGCCACTTCACTACTCAGTTAACAGTGCCAATAACTATAGACACCACATTACCAATTACATGAGTCAGACTGAAACTATGCAGTGAAGACAACAGCATCATTGAACAATACTTTAGGGTCACTGGAAGTATAGGCAGATCAGCTGGGTCCTGGAGTTAAGATCTTCCCCCTCTTTTTCCTCACCATCACTCTCATCCCCTCTCTGAGGTTGCTGGGCTGGTTGGACAGCACCCTCCCCTTCCAGAAGGGGGGTAGCTTTGCTCACAGCCAAGTTGTGCAGCATGCAGCAGGCCACCACTATCTTACACATCTTGTCAGGGACATAGCACAGGGATCCCCCAAAGAGAAGGAGGCAACTAAACCTAGCCTTCAGGAGACCTATAGTGCGCTCAGTCACCCTCCCAGTACTTCCATGGGCCTCATTATAATTCCTCTCTTCATCTAACCTGGTATTCCTCACTGGTGTCAGGAGCCATTGCAAGTTGGGGTAGCCAGAATCACCTGCAATAGTGGATGTAAACAGGACCATAATGAACTGACTGCACATACATATTGGCTGGCTGACACCTATGTACAGAACCATTGTCATACACTTACCTATGTGCCATCCTCTGACCCCTTGTAGTTGTCCCATCAAGTGTGCTACACTGCTGTTTCTCAGGACAAAGGAATCATGGACTGAGCCTGGGAACCTGGCATTTACATGTGATATGTACTGGTCAGCAGTACACACCAATTGCATATTCATGGAGTGGAATTTCTTTCGATTCCTGTACACCTGTTCATTCACTCTTGGGGGTATGAAAGCTATGTGGGTTCCATCAATGGCACCTATCACATGTGGGATGTTAGCAAAGGCATAAAACCCAGACTTGATGGCAGACAGTTCAGCCCTCTGGGGGAACTGGACATATGTCTGCAGGTGTTGGACGAATGCATCCAGGAATTTGGACAGGATGAGGCTAAACATTGGCTGTGAGACCCCTGTACCCATGCCCACTGTCACCAGGAATGAGTCTATAGCCAAAAAATGGAGTACTGATAGCACTTGCACTTCAGTAGGGATGGCACGCTGATTCCGATTAGCCGGTCTCAGTACAGGATCCAATAAAGCACAGAGTTCATGGATTGTAGCACGATTGAGTCTGTAGATGACAATGATGTGACGTTCATCCTTTGTTTCCAAATCAACCAGAGGTCTGTACACATATGGCGCCCTCCCTCGCTACAAGGGTCTGTACCTATGGGGGACGAAAGAACACATATGAAGGGCACTCATATACCTGCAACACATGATGTTACTGTTTCAATTAATGTGTGGCACGTAGGTTACACACACAAACTCTAAGTATCAAGTACACCGTCAGGCGAATGTGTGCAGAGTCAACTCTGTTGAAATGGCATACCAGTGTGGACACATTTTCAAAGATGGGTGCATGTGAGGAACAGAAACTCATGTAAGCAAGCGACTAAGGTCATAGACTAGGAGGCCCTGAATGGGGCCCCTGACCAGGCTATGATAACGTGGTGGTAGCAAGATGGCAGCCTCCTCCCATCCAGGTCTGGGGGAGTGGAAGTGACATCATACCACTGGCGGTAGTGGTCACGACAGAAGGCGGTGTTCACCGCCGTGCACCCGTTCCTTGGATTACATAGTTGTCAATGGGGAACCTGAGCCTATCATGATCGCTGCCGGCGGTGACGGTGCATACCGCCACGTAACGTACGCCATGTCGTCAGACCCTTGCCACTTGACTCCTGATTCCCGTGCAGGGCAGTACTCCACTGCGTGTGCTGCTGTGTCCTAACTCTGGTCCCTGAGATATCACTAGTCCAGGGGAACTGGAGAAGCTGGTGGACGGGGTCCTACCCCGTATGCCAAGTTGTATGGGCGACTAGAGGAGCAGGTGAGTTGGCGGCTGTCATCCTTGGATGTGTGTGATTGTGGCAGATGCCTGTATGCATGTGTGTTTGATATGTGACTGCCCAGCCGCAGACTGTCTAGCATGTACTTTATGTGTGTTGATGACATGGCTTACAAAAATGTCCATTCAATAGGGACATGTCATCTGTATTAGGTGCACACATACTGACGTCTGTTTTTCTGCTCTGTGTGTCCTATGCAGGTCAGCGCCCATCAGAAGATGGGATTCTGGCAAGCTATTGCCAAGGAAGTGCAGACCCTGGGGGTCTACAACCAGCAGAGCACCCACTGCAGGAAGCGGTGGGAGGACCTGAGGTGCTGGTCCAGGAAGACCGGTGAGGCCCAGCTGGGGAAGACCTCCCAACGAGGAAAGGGTGCCTGGTGGACCCTGACACCCCTAATGGCCGGCATTCTGGTGGTGGCCTATCCGGATTTGGATGGGCGCTTGAAGGCAGCACAGCAGCCACAATGGGGATGAGTACCAACACTGCTGTTCTACTGTATTGTTATACCAAGGCACACCATAAAAGTCCATTCCTTGTTGTTGTAGCACTCAAGTTCAAACTCAACGTGAATATAGGGCAGAGATTTTTATTCACCAAAATACTTCAGAGAAGTGACAGCCATTGTGAGTCCAGAGATACAACAACCAACACGTGTTTCGCCAACAAGACTTTTTCAGGGCCCAAGGCTAGGTATAGTCCGAAATCCCCAAAATGTCTTGTGGGATACAGAAGTTCCTGAACAAACCAAGATCTGGAAATGGGATTGTCAAATCCACATAGAATATGTGCTATAGCCAATAAGCACAGCCATGAAAAACTTTGGTGATCGTAACCTAATGTACGAAGTATTGCACCCCGTAAGAAACTTTGGGGATTTTGGATTATACCTAGTCTTGGGCCTTGTAAAAGTATTGTTGACGAAACACGCGTTGGCTGTTGTATCTCTGGACTCATGATGGCTGTTAGTTCTCTGAAGTATTTTGATGAATAAGAATCTCTTCCCTATACTCACATTGAGTTGGAACTTGATTGCTACAACAACAAGGAATGGACTTTTATGGTGTGCCTTGGTATAACAATATTGAATATTCATATGTTGATTGATTTTTCAACCAACACAACTGTACCCAAAGTGGTTGGGTGCTTACCAGTTTGGCACCCTCGACAGTACCTTATGTAACATATGGACATTGCTTTCTTCATTACAATATACTTATATATAGGAGGTGCGAACCTTATGCATAGCTACTGTGTTTTGTATTGACTGTTGTTATTCTGCTTTGATGGCTGTGTTTGGGTGCTGTGGTATGTATGCTGTATAGTGCCAGACACTTGGACAGCTGTGTTCATGCAGTCCTTCCCCTCTAAAACCTAGGGATGTTGTGAGGGCATGTTTGTGCAGCCCCAATAGGCCGATGGGCCCCCCTTTCTGTAATCCTGGATGGTTTGTGGGCTCATTGACTGGTGAGTGCATTCGCTGGGCATGGTCTACCATGTGTGTTCTCCACAGAGTTATTCAGGTCTGTGTTTCCTGTGGGTAATGGGGTGTATTCTGGGGTAGTGGCCACTAGTCAGGGTCACAGTCATGACTATTGTTGTAGGTGCTCCATGTACGTGTGTGACTTGGATGGGAGTGTGTGTGAGCCAGGGATGTATATTCCTTCAGGTATTTACAGAGTTTTCCCATGTTTTGTCTCTCCACCCCTGTGCTCTTGTGTCCTTTGTGTGCAACAGCATCATCTGGTGAGGTAGCAGTGGCACCGGTGAGTGGGGATGCAGCGGCCCACGGTTCCAAGGAGGCAGAGTCGATCGTCACCAAGGGGACCAGTGGGTTGGAGGGTGAGGGGAGTACCACGGGCGAGGCAACTGCCGCTGGCGGTGGTGACTCTGATACCTCCTCCGATGGCAGCTCCCTGGTGGTGGCGCACCCTACTGGGCACACCCATTCTATACCATCTTCCGCCATTCCCATGCCATCACCGCCCTCCCAGTTGCTCCCCACCAGTCTCCTTCGCCCCAGGCACCTCATCCCCTGCCCCAGTCAGCCCAGCTGCCCTCACGGAGGAGGCTATTGACCTCCTGAGAACCATCTCTGTAGGGCAGACAACCATCGTGAATGCCATCCAGGGGCTAGCATCCCAGATGCAGCAATGCAATGCATACCTGGAAGGCAATCACGGTGCCATGTCTGGCCTACAGAGATCTTTCCAGGATCTGGCTTCCTCTTTGACGGCAGCCAGTGTCCCTAGTCTTTCCGTCACCCCTCCCACCACCTCTACCCCTTCCAGCACCCCACTCCCTTCACCCATACCAAGCACTCGTCCAGACAGCCATGCAAACAGATCAACACACAAGAAGCACACAGCAAAATACAAGCTCCACACTTTCCACCACAGGCATGCACACACCCAACATACCAAAGCAAAGACAACAACATCCACTTCCCCCAGTGTGTCAACCTCGTCCGCCACCCTATCTGTCACCTCACCATGCACACCCACACGCATTTGACCCTCAGTCACTGCTGCTGGCCCTATTCTTGCAGTCACCACAACATCTGACATCCAGATATGCATCCCAGACACCACACCTGCACTCACCGCAACTACTATGTCAGACACTTGCAGCACACTCACCAGACCTGCAGACACCCAGACAACATCCATCTACAATGGCAGCCTGTCTTGTCCCACTGTGCCTACACCCCTCCTCCCAAAGCACTCAAACATTCACAGACATCCACACAACACACAACCACCACACATCAGCATACTGTACATGCACCTGCATCCAATTCTGGCACACCTACACTTGGTACTAGCACTCCTTCCACCTCCACTTCCAGACCTTCCTCCAAATCCCACCCAACTGCCCCTAAGAAGCTTTTCCTCTCCTGTGTTGACCTGTTTGAACCCACTGGCCCACCCTGTCTCGTCCCTAAGCGTGCCCATCTCCTTGCCCAGTCCACTCCTTCCACGTCCAAGTCCACCCCAGTCTGCCCTTCCCATTCCTGTGCCCCTTCCCCAGGGAGGAAGAAGTCCCATGTTGCCCCAGGTCCCTCTGCCACTCCCCGGTTGTAGGAGGCTGGACTGGCTTGTAGTGAGTACCAAGGGGTACTTACACCTTGCACCAGGCCCAGGCATCCCTTATTAGTGTATAGGGTGTCTAGCGGCTTAGGCTGATAGATAATGGTAGCTTAGCAGAGCAGCTTAGGCTGAACTAGGAGACGAGTGAAGCTCCTACAGTACCACTAGTGTCATATGCACAATATCATAAGAAAACACAATACACAGATATACTAAAAATAAAGGTACTTTATTTTTATGACAATATGCCAAAAGTATCTCAGTGAGTACCCTCAGTATGAGGATAGCAAATACACACAAGATATATGTACACAATACCAAAAATATGCAGTATAGTATTAGAAAACAGTGCAAACAATGTATAGTTACAATAGGATGCAATGGGGACACATAGGGATAGGGGCAACACAAACCATATACTCCAAAAGTGGAATGCAAACCACGAATGGACCCCAAACCTATGTGACCTTGTAGAGGGTCGCTGGGACTGTAAGAAAACAGTGAGGGTTAGAAAAATAGCCCACCCCAAGACCCTGAAAAGTGAGTGCAAAGTGCACTAAAGTTCCCCAAAGAGCACAGAAGTCGTGATAGGGGAATTCTGCAGGAAAGACCAAAGCCAGCAATGCAACAACAATGGATTTCCAGACGAGGGTACCTGTGGAACAAGGGGACCAAGTCCAAAAGTCACGACCAAGTCGAGAGTGGGCAGATGCCCAGGAAATGCCAGCTGTGGGTGCAAAGCAGCTGCTACTGGACAGTAGAAGCTGAGGATTCTGCAGGAACAACAAGGGCTAGAAACTTCCCCTTTGGAGGATAAATGTCCCACGCCGTGGAGAGTCGTGCAGATGTGTTTTCCTGAAGAAAGACCACAAACAAGCCTTGCTAGCTGCAAGTCATGCGGTTAGAATTTTTGGATGCTGCTGTAGCCCAGGAGGGACCAGGATGTCGCCAATTGTTTCAGGGGACAGAGGGGGCGCCCAGCAGGATGAGGAGCCCTCTCAGAAGCAGGCAGCACCCGCAGAAGTGCCAGAACAGGCACTACGAAGAGGAGTGAAACAGTGCTCACCCGAAGTTGCACAAAGGAGTCCCACGTCGCCGGAGGACAACTCAGGAGGTTGTGCAATGCAGGTTAGAGTGCCGTGGACCCAGGCTTGGCTGTGCACAAAGGATTTCCACCAGAAGTGCACAGAGGCCGGAGTAGCTGCAAAAGACGCGGTTCCCAGCAATGCAGTCTGGCGTGGGGAGGCAAGGACTTACCTCCACCAAACTTGGACTGAAGAGTCACTGGACTGTGTGAGTCACTTGGACAGAGTTGCTGGATTCAAGGGACCTCGCTCGTCGTGCTGAGAGGAGACCCAGGGGACCGGTGATTCAGTTCTTTGGTGCCTGCGGTTGCAGGGGGACGATTCCGTCGACCCACAGGAGATTTCTTCGGAGCTTCTAGTGCAGAGAGGAGGCAGACTACCCCCACAGCATGCACCACCAGGAAAGCAGTCGAGAAGGCGGCAGGATCAGCGTTACAGAGTTGCAGTAGTCGTCTTCGCTACTTTGTTGCAGTTTTGCAGGCTTCCAGCGCAGTCAGCAGTCGATTCCTTGGCAGAAGGTGAAGAGAGAGATGCAGAGGAACTCTGATGAGCTCTTGCATTCGTTATCTGAGGAAATCCCCAAAGCAGAGACCCTAAATAGCCAGAAAAGAGGGTTTGGCTACTTAGGAGAGAAGATAGGCTAACAACACCTGAAGGAGCCTATCAGAAGGAGTCTCTGACGTCACCTGCTGTCCCTGGCCACTCAGAGCAGTCCAGTGTGCCAGCAGCACCTCTGTTTCCAAGATGGCAGAGGTCTGGAGCACACTGGAGGAGCTCTGGGCACCTCCCAGGGGAGGTGCAGGTCAGGGGAGTGGTCACTCCCCTTTCCTTTGTCCAGTTTCGCGCCAGAGCAGGGCTGAGGGGTCCCTGAACCAGTGTAGACTGGCTTATGCAGAAATGGGCACCATGTGTGCCCATGAAAGCATTTCCAGAGGCTGGGGGAGGCTACTCCTCCCCTGCCTTCACACCATTTTCCAAAGGGAGAGGTTGTAACACCCTCTCTCTGAGGAAGTCCTTTGTTCTGCCTTCCTGGGCCAAGCCTGGCTGGACCCCAGGAGGGCAGAAACCTGTCTGAGGGGTTGGAAGCAGCAGCAGCTGCAGTGAAACCCCTGAAAAGGCAGATTGGCAGTACCCGGGTCTGTGCTACAGACCCGTGGGATCATGGGATTGTGCCAACAATGCCAGGATGGCATAGAGGGGGCAATACCATGATCATAGACATGTTACATGGCCATATTCGGAGTTACCATTGTGAAGCTACACATAGGTAGTGACCTATATGTAGTGCACGCGTGTAATGGTGTCCCCGCACTCACAAAGTCCGGGGAATTGGCCCTGAACAATGTGGGGGCACCTTGGCTAGTGCCAGGGTGCCCACACACTAAGTAACTTAGCACCCAACCTTTACCAGGTAGAGGTTAGACATATAGGTGACTTATAAGTTACTTAAGTGCAGTGTAAAATGGCTGTGAAATAACGTGGACGTTATTTCACTCATGCTGCAGTGGCAGGCCTGTGCAAGAATTGTCAGAGCTCCCTATGGGTGGCAAAAGAAATGCTGCAGCCCATAGGGATCTCCTGGAACCCCAATACCCTGGGTACCTCAGTACCATATACTAGGGAATTATAAGGGTGTTCCAGTATGCCAATGTAAATTGGTAAAATTGGTCACTAGCCTGTTAGTGACAATTTGAAAGAAATGAGAGAGCATAACCACTGAGGTTCTGGTTAGCAGAGCCTCAGTGAGACAGTTAGGCATCACACAGGGAACACATACCTATAGGTCACAAACTTATGAGCACTGGGGTCCTGATTAGCAGGGTCCCAGTGACACATAACAAACATACTGAAAACATAGGGTTTTCACTATGAGCACTGGGCCCTGGCTAGCAGGATACCAGTGAGACAGTGAAAACACCCTGACATACACTCACAAACAGGCCAAAAGTGGGGGTAACAAGCCTACAAAGAGGCTACTTTCTCACACCGGTCCAAGCCCACTCCCCCACCTTCCAAGGGCAAGCCCAAACCCCCTCTGCCTCCCAAACCCAAACCTCAGCCCAGCCCCCCCTTCCAGACGTAAGTCCCCACCCCACCACCCCCCGCCCTTGTTCCCTGAGGTGTCTGGCTGCCCCACTGATGCCCCCTTCAAGTGGAGAACCCTGTGCACATGTGGGAGTCAAGTCCGGCCTGTATTGGCCCTTCTGAGAATTTCTTATGGACTAGCCAATGGCCTTATTTGGACAATACGTTTTTGCAGTTAATACATTTCAGTGCCCAGTAGTGTTGTTGGCACATTATGGTGACGTTGTTTCAGCGTTTCACTGTGGGGGTGTGGTGTGCACATGTGTGTACTTTGGTGCAGGTCTTTGTTGCCTTGTGTTGGGTAAGTACATCTTGTTCTGGTGTGCATGGTGTGGGATGGTGGGAGGGGTTGGGAGTGCATTGCAGGGTGGGTGGGGTGGTTGTGTAACTGTGCCCTTTCTTCCCATGTGTACTAGGTTGCTGTACTTACCATCGTCGCCTTCGTCTGTGGTCATGGTCGTGGATATATATGGCAAGGAGCAGCACTGGCATTATTTCCAACTCTCTCTCCATGTCTGCGTTGGTGTCTTCTGTGTGCCTTCCGTGAGTGATTCCTTTTAGTTTGTTCTTTTCCACCACACTTTGTGTGGTGGTGGTTCCCACCCCGGAACTGACAGCGGTCTTGTGCTTCATAATTTGGTGGGCGGGTAGTTCCTTTCCGCCAGCCTGTGGGCGGCCTCCTCCATGCTCGTCGGCACTACAATGATGGCAGTGTGTGGATGGACTGCTACTTGTTTCCCTTATTCTACATTATTTGACGGTCCGGACCGCCAGCTTGTTGGTGGTAGCATGGTCATAATGAGCACCATAGTTTCTATGTCTACTTTGCCTCACACTATCCTGCATTACAATATTTCTTGGAAGAATGAAAGCTTCAACAACAGTATGTGGTGTTCATGGGATGGTTTGAGTACAAGAAACATCGGGTACCCATGTTGGTGTGCCCTCTGGTTTCATGTGTGCCGTAAGCTTGTAGAGCTTTCCATGGGGTTCAATGGTAGCCAGATATGAATTCTTCTCTACTATCTTTTTGATTTCCCTTTGTGTTACTTTCCCAATTCACGCTTCTTGGACACTTCACTGTACAGCCAAGTAATTTCATCTAGTTTTGAATTAATATGATTTGAATGGAGCAGGAAGGATTCCTTTGTGCTTATGTGACCTGAACTAAGCCACCTTCTAAGGGAAATGTAGAGTTTGACAAGGGGAACAGGGCAACACCTGGACAATGACAGTGGGCATGGGAATGCCCAAAAGACTGCACTCCTTATATAAAGTGGTGGGCTGCTTCCCCTTTCCTTGCATCATGTGGCCTGTTCTGCTGGTAAGACAAGACCTGACTGGATAGAAGTTGTCTGAACTCTGATTCACTCAGTGAGACTGACACTATGGTGCCATTGAGTTGTGGCACAACTGAAATGAAAATACACCTTGGCATTATTGGCTTCCTCCAAAAGGTTGTGGCCAACTTTAAACCAGAGTGGTCATTTTGTTGGAGTCCAACTGCCACCTTATTGAATACAAGCTGATTCTTTGGTTTATCCAAGGTTTACCTTTTGACTTGGAAGAAGCTCAACATATGAAGTCTATAGAAAACAAAAATGAGCACCTGCTGTCCAATTCAAATGAAAGATTTCCCTAAATAAAAACTGAGGCTCTTGCAAACATGAATTATGTCACGATAGAAGAGTGACAATTCAGCAGTATGCTCCTGATCTTCATCATACTTGATATCTCAGAGCAGCATGTGTACTGTATCCTGACAACTGTGGGGTTCACCCATGGCAGCCCCACGCTCTATAGACCAGACCTACCAGACAAAGACGTAGCCCACACTGAGACCATGTGTCGCCTGACAGAGTATTAACAACAAGCTTACTTGGAGAAATGATGAAGCCATTAAGTTAATAAAAATAGTAACTTAATAATAAAAGCATTTATTAGAAAAAGAATAACACTACTTACTAAACATGGACAATATACTTACTCTCAGTGATAATTTTGCTTTCTGAATAATAAATGTCCTACCCCACACATGCTCCAGAAGTAAGCCTTGACTGATGGATCGCATTACCCCACAAAAGTGAAATGATGAAGATGAAGCACTTTGCAATTCAGGGAGGATGCGTGGTGTCTGATTCCAATGTTTTCAAGAGACAGCGGCAATACTTGTATAAAGAATTGCCTAATTGTATTTTATTCAAACAGGCAGTGGACAACTGATCAGATAAAACGTAATTGTCTGAAACAGTGGATAGAAAAGTAGGTGCTTCCTTGGTGTGGCTGTTCTTTTTTTTACAGCTAGAAGACTACAGTAGCATGGATAAATGTAGATTTTCCTAGTAATTTATGACGGAAAGTCTTAATTTTATTAAAGACACGGAGGCGAATATTATGCGTTCTTTTCTTACTTTAATATCAATAGCAGCAGTCAAGAAACTACAACTCCCAAAAGGATTAGATGTAGACTAACCAATGGGAGTAAAACAGAAAGTAGTAGTGAACCAATCAGAACAGGACATGAACCATAGAGAGTACCCTTGACTGCAAGCAGCCCTCTTTTCTTGAACGAGACAGTCAAACGGAATTATAAAACAATGGATAGGTAAGTCCAACAATTGCGAAAGACAAAGAAATGGCACACAATTCTTGCACGACTGCAAAAAACCGAAATGACGATGGAGAAGGAAGGTGCTCCGAAGCGGGGTGTGGAGATGCTTCCAGAGGATTCTTCATGAGGAAGGAACTGATTGAGCCAACGGCGTTATCCGGAAGCTGGAGGCAGTGCTGGAGTCGCTGGGAGGGAAAGAGAAAGTACATATTAATAAAAGTACTGAGGGGGGATAATATTCGCCTCCGTGTCTTTAATAAAATTAAGACTTTCCGTCATAAATTACTAGGAAAATCTACATTTTATGACAAGACCGGAGGCTCTATTATGCGCGTTCAAAGCTTGTCAATAACTATAGAAGAAGCCGTTCTAACAGGTTTGCAATAAAATGTTTTAAACACATTATCATTTGACCAATCTGCCGACCTGAGAATGTTCTCTAAACTGGATCCAAGGGCGAAAGCCTTAGATGCCATGGCCCCCCTGGAAGAATGTGCCCCAAAGATAGAAGTATCAATTCCTGCTAAGGACATAACCCATTTGATCCAGCGGGCTAAAGATGCAGAAGTGACAGGCTTGTGGGGTTTGCGGAAGGAGTTCAACAATTGAGTGGAAGAGGACGTTCTCAGGTTAACAGTTCTTCTTTCGTATTCTTTTAAACAAAGGCCCACACACAGTTTTGGTCTGTCAGGAAAGAAAGGGTAAAAAGCAGAATGTAAATTAGTTTTGGTGCGTTTGGAAATGTGGAATAAAACACCTGAAGGTAAGAACTGGCGTGCCGAAACATCTAAGGACTTAACATCTGAAGTCCTTTTGATAGAAATTAAACATAGCAACATAGTGAGCTTAGCGGAAATCATTTTGAGGGAAAGGGAAGAATTATCTGGCCAGGAAAGAAAAAGATTCAGTACCAGAGAAACATCCCAGATGTGAGAATATTTAGCGGCAGGAGGCCTAGAGAGTTTGACGCCTTTCAGGAGACGGCAAATCAAAGGATGTGATCCAATAGGATTGCCGTCGATATGTGAGTGATTCAGGGATATAGCAGATCTGTAAAGATTTATTGTGCGATATGACTTGCCCAAGCCCGCCTGAGCGGCTAGAAAATTAATAATCAAATTTAGATCTGCTGAAAAGGGATTGGAACATTTTCCCAGACACCAGCTTAACCAAAGAGCCCATGCTGATTTGTAGGCCCGTCTTGTACCGGGTGCCCAAGCGTTGTTAATGAGCTCTGAAGCTTCTGACGAAATAGCCCAGGGCTGTTGGGAAGACCGGAAATGAGCCAAGCTGAAAGGGTTAATGATTGGTCGAGAATCAGATTGTGGGGCTGACCCAGAGGATCCAGGAGGAGAGATGGAAAGGACGGGAGTAAGATAGGGAAATCCACTGCTAGTTCGAGAAGGGGTGGAAACCAAACCTGGGATTGCCAGAAGGGAGTCAAAAGGACCAGAGACGCCTTCTGACGTCTGACTTGGTTTAGGACCCTGTTGATTAGAATAAAGGGAGGGAAGGCGTAATTGAGAGAGCTGGACCAGTCTTGTCGGAAAGCGTCCGTAGCTAGAGCTAACGGATCCGGCCGCCAGCTGAAGAAATTGGGAAGCTGGGTGTTGAGCCGGGACGCAAAAAGGTCTATTTGGAACGGACCCCACTTCCGTTCTATCTGGCAAAAAACTGACTGGTGCAATTTCCAATCGCTGGAGTCGAAGAGATGGCGTGAATACCAGTCTGCATTGGAATTCAGAGACCCCGGAAGATACTCGGCTATGAGGGAGAAGTTGTGGGATAGACAAAAATCCCAGAGACTCTTGGCCAGCAGGGCCAGAGGTCTGGATCTGGTGCCTCCCAAGTGGTTGATGTAACGTACCGCTGAAATATTGTCCATGCGAAGCAGAATGGAGCATCTTGCTCTGTTTTTTGTGAAGCTTCTGATTGCAAAGGAGCCTGCAAGAAGCTCTAAACAATTTATGTGCAATCTGGACTCCTCTGTGGACCATGAACCGCCAGTCGATATCGAACCACAACGGGCGCCCCAACCTGTGAGACTTGCATCTGATTCTAATACAAGATCGGGCACAGAGGGGAAGATGGATCTGCCGTTCCAGGCCTCTAAATGGGATATCCACCACTGGATTTCCATTACGGATTCCTGGTCCAAGGAGACGAGATCGGAAAAAGCTAAGCCGCGACGCAGATGAAGAAGGATTTTTAGACGCTGAAGGGCACGGTAGTGAAGAGGCCCTGGGAAGATAGCCTGGATTGACGATGATAGTAGGCCGACCACCCTTGCGAGTGTTCTGAGAGATATAACGCCCTTTTGAAGAGTAAGGGTAAGTTCTTTTTTGATTGCGGAAACCTTGGAAGGAGGGAGAAATAAAGCGGCCGAGACGGAGTCTATTTGGAAGCCCAGAAATTCTACCTGTTGGGAAGGGAGAAGAACAGACTTCTCGAGATTTATCAGGAACCCGAGATCTGTGAGGAGCGAGGCTGTTATTTGAAGATGCGTCAGTAAAGAGGTTTTGTTCTGATGCATGATCAGAATGTCGTCGAGATAGATTATTAGCCTGATGCCCAAGGATCGAAGGTAGGAGACGACTGGTTTCAAAAGTTTTGTGAAGCACCAGGGTGCTGAGGATAGGCCGAAAGGAAGGGAGGAAAAATGATAAGTTTTTGAATCCCAAAGAAATTGTAAAAACTTTCTGTGCGATGGATGAATAGGAATGGTCAGGTATGCGTCCTGTAAGTCCAGTCTGACTAGCCAATCGAATTGGAGTAAAATATCCCTGAGATGGATAATGGTTTCCATCTTGAAATGGCGATAGACGACAAATTGGTTGAAAGATTGGAGATTGATTACCGGTCTCAGCTTTTTGTTTTTCTTGTGGACGAGAAAGATAGAGCTTATGAAACCGGAAGGGTCTGGAGAGCAAAGATGGATGGCATTCTTTTTTAACAGAGATTGAACCTCTAAGGAAATTAGAGAGGACATTTCGAGAGAAAAACTTGGAAGAGTAGGAAGACAGTATTGGAGGGGAGCGGCAATAAGTTCGATACGATAACCCTGAACAGTGGAGAGAACCCAAGGATCTGTTGAGATTGACTTCCATTGTTGAAGAAAGAAACGAAGGCGACCTCCCACGGGAGGGCCAGAAGGTTGGCTTACCTTGATTATTTGGCGTTCTGGAGAAACGCTGGCCACGGTTGCGGAAACCCCTTGCTCTTTGTAGGTAGAAATGGGGTTTGAATTCCTGGGAATAGGCATTGAAGGAGTTGGAATAACCTCTTGAGCCTTGGTTTCTGTATGTGCGGCTGGTAAAGCGGCTCCTACCTCTACCGGCCCTGGAAAAAACACGTTGGTTGAATACTTTTTTGAAGTTCAGTTGTGCCTTATCTAAAGAGGAAAAGGTTGAGACGAATCGACTAACATCCTTGATGAAATTATCGCCAAAAAGCTTGCCGTCGGCCTGGATGCCGGGGTCCCGAGTGGCCAAATTAGCCAGTTTAGGGTCCATTCTAAGTAGGAGGCCCTTGCGTCTTTCATGGATAATGGCCGAATTTGCGTTGCCCAATAGGCAAAAGGCTCTCTGGGTCCAAAGGGAAAGATCCAGGGGATCAATAGGTGATTCATCCAATCTGGCTGATTCAGCTATATCAAAAATTCTAGCCAGGGGACCCACCACGTCCAGAAGTTTGTGCTGGCACGTGGTCCAGGCTTTGTCAACCCCTTTACGGGGATCCTTACCAAATTTAGTAAAGAAAGTGATGAGAGAGTCATCAATTGTAGGAGTAACTGTAATATTGGATTCCAACGACGGCCTGGGGCATTCAGACTTCAATTTGGCTCTCGTCTGCTTATCTAGAGGAAGCCGAAGACGGGAAGCAATATAATCACCTACGTGCTCCAGAGGAAGCCACTCTGTGGAGTTAGGGTGATGGATTAAAGATGGGTCGAACATTGGAACCCCTTCAGCGTCAACCACAGTGGTAGAGGGTCCGCCTGACGCCACTTTGCAACGTTTAGGCGAAGAAGGGGAAAAAATATTGTCAGGGTTGTCAGATTGTGATAAATCATCCAAGTCCTCCTCATCTGTGTCCAATATTTTCGAAAGTACAATCTTTTTTGGCGCATCTAAATGTTTTAATTTAGATTTGCATTTTGACTGGGATGTCGTATTCTTGTTGCAATTCCCCTCCTTAGAAGGAGGCCTGGGAGGAACTAAGTCCTCGGTCTGGCGTGAGGCAAGCTCACCTTCTGTCTGTGCTCCTTGACGTGTTTTAGAGGAAAATAACTTCCGTTTTCTGCCTTCCCCCGCAGAATGGGCCATAGACTTGGACACCATGGACATAACTGAATTTTCAATATTTTTTTACATCTTGTCCATTGATGCTTTCATAGCATGTTTCACTGAGGACTGGATAAATTTATTTAAGTCTTGACGAAAAACAACATCCTCCTCCTCAGAGGCGGATCCTGAGGGAGAACTTCCCATATCCATAATGATAAATATGTAAAGGAAATTAAAGTCAGTAATTTACTCACTAAAACTAAGCAAAAACCACTGTGGAATATGAAGGGTTAAATTGGAGCAAAACGCTCCCAAACTGGTGGTCGAGGCTCCTCCCCGAGGCGGGGTTCGAGTTTCCTGAAAGCCGATAGAGGCGAAGGTGGAGTCCACCACACGCGCTGTCTTCCGTGTACACGGAAGGCTAAGGGCTGTAAAACGAAGAAGGGAGCCGTCCGAGAGGACCGGTAAGCGTTCTGCCACCGGCGCGTAATGGAAGCTGTAAGACGAAGAAGGGAGCCGTCCGCAAGGACCGGTAAGCGTTCTGCCACCGGCGCGCAACGGAAACAGCGCGCGCTGTCAGGCGGGAGGACGGAGTGCGAAATAGAACGCTCGGAGGAGCGCAAGGGCATAAAGACGCTTACCGGCGAAGAGGGGCGGGGGGGGGCCCGAAATATTACAACCGCGGAGCGGCGACAGTCAAAAGCATTAGAACATTAAAATAACACTGAAAACCAGTTAACATAGCAAAACATAGTAATTAACATGAAGAAAAACAGTAAATACAAAGCCAGGCAAAGAAGAGTACTTATCTTGACTGCGAGCAGCAAGAAAAGAGGGCTGCTTGCAGTCAAGGGTACTCTCTATGGTTCATGTCCTGTTCTGATTGCTTCACTACTACTTTCTGTTTTACTCCCATTGGTTAGTCTACATCTAATCCTTTTGGGAGTTGTAGTTTCTTGACTGCTGCTATTGATATTAAAGTAAGAAAAGAACGCATAATAGAGCCTCCGGTCTTGTCATAAAATTCAAGTCTCTGTTGGCTCCTCCTAGCTCTAGAGTACGCCAGGTGACATATTGATACCCCTATATTTAAGTATGCGTACATTTCTCTCACACGTTACCGGGCCTCTTGGCCACAGAGCCCACAAAGGCAGCTCTGAATTTGGAACAATAAATTGGCTGTTCTTTAAAACATTGACAAAGCAAAGGCCTTTCTTCTTTCAGAATCTACAACTTTAGATGTACCATACATTACACAAAGTGACGGTTGGGTGGTTTATATCGAAAGCAGGCGCTCACAATTCACTACAATATAAATTATGCATCCAAAATTCAGTATGTTATTTCTCCATCCGACGCTGCTGAAATCAGGGAAACACCCTAAACCCTGTATGGTAGTACATGCATATACGAAATATAGTCCTCTTTTGATGATTATGGAGAGCGGGTACATAGAGGTGAGTCGAAAACGGACTCTGTCAGGAATTTCATCAGTGTACTCACGTAGCTATGGAGAACACGTAAGGAAACAGACAGGAAATAGAGGTAAATGGATTGGTCTCAGCCTTTGATTGTGGGGAATTATAAATAGGAAACTGACCTACGAAGGTGTATAGAAACTAAGATCATGTTAATTACGCCCATAGGATAATATCGCGATAAAGGAGCTATGAGGGCTCAAAGAGCAAGGTCGATTGACAAAGTTGGAGACGAACGGGTGAGTGCAATTGAGAATGGCATTTAATGATGAGTTATGTATTATCTGGATCAAGTAGTGTCAATGTACCCTCAATGTTGATGGTTCTATCGGTTATGCTACACAGAAGTTTTGATTTGTAACGAACAAGCTGACGGAAGCAGCGGGATATGTTATGGGAGAATTGTATGAGAAGAGATCATACGGAAGTGTATTGGCATAGGACAGGTATTGTTTCGAGGGTATATGATGGTTCTGTATGGACAAAATAGATAAGATATACATCGGGCCCCGTGTTAGGGGATCTGTTCCACTTGTGTGTGCATGTTTATACACCAAGAATGGGGATATACTTTATGAAATTGGGTAACACTAGTATAGAGGTGATTGGTTTAAAGGACATGTATAAAGTGAATACATATATTTATTTGTTTAAGGGTCACATACATAATTGGTTTCCACCTATTATAGTACACAACATGATGCACTGAAATGGGATGCTGGGAGGTATGGGAATACAAGTCAGGTGTATGTTACAGTACTATGTACTATATATTATTTACAGCCTTGAAAAGCCCTGAGGAAGTCATTGGGATACATCCCAGATGAAACATATGTTGGCTTGGCTGAAGTTGGAGTGAAAGAAGAAAATAAATATTACTTTGAACCACTTGGGACTGAATTTAAGACGTGTGCTTTTGCTGTAGTACCTTACATTACTACAAGTCCCTAGGGCTGTAGAGAAAAATGGTGAGTCTAAGAGGAATTTGGCAGTCATCATGACTGTAGTTTCAGTTTTGCAGCTCATTTCATTTATATTCTCTGTTATGCCCTGTTAGGACAGATAATTCCTGACATGGTTATGGGTTTGAACCCCTTACCTGAGTGCCCCAATTGTACTGATGTCTAGATACATAATGCTGATTTTGTTTTTGTCATAGGTAAGCATAGATCATGTGTGCACGTCCATGTCATATGCCTGTCTCATCGATCGTGGCCTTGCTGGACTTGGGGTTGTGACCAAAGTGCTACCCTCATAGTAGTGAAAGGCTACTGCGTTTACCAGACGCTGAGCAGCACAAGTGCTGTGCTAGCATCATACCTTGTAGGCATCAGTATGGCTGACCATGTTGTTGTTAACTTGTGACACTGGAGTGAGGCCTACAGGCTCACAAATTCAAAGTTATGTTGCGGTGTGCTTAACTCACCCCTTGACTCACATCAGTTTGTTATGAAGAGCTGCTCAGGGTGTATGTATGCCTGGGAAGGATTCACTAAAGCAATAAAGCAGAACAGTGCAGTGCATGCACATTAGATGCATATCCTGGGTGTATGCGTGGCTGTGAGAGGTACAATACATGATGGATGTAGTGCTGTGCAGTGTGTATGGTAAATGCATCTGCTGAATGAATGTGTACCTGTGAGTGGTGTGATACATGAAGGGTTTGGCACTGTGTAGTACATTGACAGGAAATGCATGTGCTGGGTGCGTGTGTGCCTGTGAGTGGTTCAGCACAGGAAGGATGTCACAATACATGGCAGGCTACGGGTTCCATTTTGGGAGACCCAGGCCTGCATAATGAAAGATGAAGAGATAGAGGACCAAGGCCTGCAAGATGAAACACGAGGAGGTAGGGGTATCCCCCAGAAAGATTTATGTATTGCTGCATTCCTGTATGCTGGGTGGGACCGAATGGAGAGGGCCGAGTCAAGCTTCACCTGTACACTTCAAACAGCGTTCTATGATTTAGAGAGAGTTCACAAGGAAGGGACCTGGGCCCATCTCAGGAAGGAAATGGGGCTGATAAGGGAATCATAAAGAGTAGGACTGAGGCCCTGGGCTAACCATTTGATACACAATCATGGTGGCTGACATACATGTGGGAACTCTAGACACTACCATTGCTTGTATTAAGGGGCTTTCAGCTTTGAAGTCACTCCTGCTGTGACAGACTGCTTTCAAGAGAAAGAGAGGACTGAAAAGTGGGAACGTCAGAAGTGCAATATAAACTTCAAAGGCTCAGATGCTAAATCACATTTGGAGTCTGGAAATGGACTATAATAAGGGGACCTTGAGACCCTAAAAACTTGTCAACTGTCAAGCAGCCAGTAGAGCTATGTGAGGAGAAGAAGTTCTGCAAGATGTCTGCCTGTGACCAGCTGGGTGCCAAGATCTGCTAGTCTCACCGAGGATCAATGACGCAATATTGTGGTAAACCATATCGTTGACAAAATCATTGTGTCAAAAATATGATTTACCACTGTATTGTGTTCCTATAGTTGTAATGAGAAAATATTGGTAAAAATATTGTGGACTGTAATATCATCCACAACCATGCAAAAATATTGATTTTCCAATGTCTAAACAGTTTAAAGTAGTAAATATTAAATATAATAATCTGTCAATCAATATTATATCAAGTAAATAAATTCCACTATTTATTTAATACTACAGAAAAATATATATATTTATACATGTGTGTTTGCATATATATAGATATTGTAGGAGGCTGGCCTGGTTTGTAATGTGTACCTTGGGTACTTACACTTTATACCAGGTCCAGTTATCCCCTATTAGTGAGGTAGTAGTGTTCTAGCAGCTTAGGCTGATAGAGGTAGCTATAGCGGAGCAGCTTAGGCTGAACTGGGAGACATGCAAAGCTCATGCAATACCACTTATAGTTTCACAGTACTTATACACAAGTAAAGACAATACTCACTGTTACCAAAAATAAAGGTATTTGTTTGGGTGACACAGTACCAAAAATATCTTAAAGACAATACTCCTTCTGGAGGTAAGTATTATATACACTAGACACCAAAATAAGACAAGTAAATAGTCATAGAACAATGCAAACAGTAGAAAATCCTATAGAATGGAATTGGAGAAAATAGGCCTAGGGGCAACACAAACCATATACTAAGAAAGTGGAATGCGAATCACAAATTCCCCCCTAGACAAGTGTAGTGTGTGTAGAATCGCTGGAAGAGTAGGAATACAGTAAAAGTAAGTAAATCACCCCACTCCAGAGCCCAGAAAAGCAGGAGTAAAGTACTGCAAGTTTCCTTACGACACACTACACCTCGTGTTTGGGATTTGGCAGCAGCCAACCAAGTCTGCAAAGAACAACTGCTGGATTATTGGACCTGAAGACCTGAAAAGGAAGGGGGCCAAGTCCAGAAGTCAAAAGAAGTTCCAGGAAGGACAGGAGCCCTTGCCAACCCAGAAGAGGGGAAAAAAGAAGAGTCCCCGGTTAGTCGAAGACTGCAGGAATGCACCATAGGAACATGCCAGCGGGTTCCTGCATTATGCAAAACATGTCCCACGGCGTGAAGATTGTTGCAGACAAGATTTTGTGTTGGAAGTCACCAACACGCCTTGGCTACGAAAAAAGTGCATTTTGCATCAAAATGGCGCTGGATGGACGCAGGAGGGACCTTGGGGCCTCAACTCTGTGTGAGGAGGAAGAGGGTCTCTCAGCACTTTAGAGAGCCCTCAGGATACCAGCCAGCACCCCCAGGAGCTGCAGGATCTGGGTTCAAAGAGGTGCAAAATGCAGTTGATGCAGCACAACAAAAGAAGGTTCCACTCTGCCGGAGAACAACTGAGCAAGTTGAGCATCACAGGATGGAGTGCTGGGGACCTGGGCCAGACTGTACACAAAGGAATTTTGTAAAGAGTGCACAGAGGCCTCAGGAGGTGAAAAAGATGCAGCACACAGGGGTACCGTCGCTCTCTGGGAAGGCAAGGCCTTACCTCCTCCAAGTTGCGTCAGCAGGACCTCAGGACAGTCTGTGTTGATGATGTCCACCCTCTGTGTCCTTAGGTGCACACTTGTCGCTGTGAGAGGAGTCCCAGGGTACCAGTCATCATCTTGGAAGGTGCCTGCTTGGAGCAGGGGAGTGACTCTGTCACTCCACGGGAGATTCCTTCGGCCCTTCTGGTGCAGGATAAAGACAGGGAGTCCCCAGAGCATTCACACCATGGAAACTGTTGCAGTTGCTGACTTGGAGCTGAGGTTGCTGAAGAAAAGTGTCTCTTGTAGACACTTTGTTGCAGTTACAGCGTTTCTTGGAACAGGCTGCGGTTTGTCCAAGTTCAGAAGAGTCTGAAGTTGTTGCAGAGGATTCCTGAAGGAAACGTGCAAGCAGAATCTGAAAAGAACCTACAGGAGAGACCCTAAATAGCCCTGAGGGGGATTGGCTACCTTATCAGCTAAGGACCTATCAGGAGGGGTCTCTGACATCACCTGCTGTCACTGGCCACTCAGAGGCCTCCAGAGTGCCCCCACACCTTGCAAAGCAAGATGGCTGAAGTCTAGGACACACTGGAGGAGCTCTGGGCACCACCTCTAGGGTGGTGATGGACAGGGGAGTGGTCACTCCCCTTTCCTTTGTCCAGTTTCATGCCAGAGCAGGGGAGAAGGGGTCCCTTAACTGTTGTAGACTGGCTTATGCAAGGAGGGCACCATCTGTTTCCTTCAAAGCATTTTCAGAGGCTGGGGGAGGCTACCCCCTCCCCAGCCTGTAACACCTATTTCCAAAGGGAGAGGGTGTAACACCCTGCTCTCAGAGGAAGTGTTTTGTTCTGCCTTCCTGGGACTGGGCTGCCCAGACCCCAGGAGGGCAGAACCCTGCCTGTGAGGTGGCAGCAGCTGAAGCTGCAGTGCAAGCCTCAGAGAGCTGGTTTGGCAGCACTGAAGGTCCATGGTGAAGCCCCCAGGATGCATGGAATTGGCTCCCTAATACCAAATTTGGAATGGGGGGACAATTCCATGATCTTAAACATGTTACATGGGCATATTTGGAGTTACCATTGTGAAGCTACATATAGGTATTGCCCTATATGTGATGCACGTGTGTAATGGTGCCCCCGCACTCACAAAGTCCAAGAAAATGGCCCTGAACTATGTGGGGGCACCTTTGCTAGTGCAAGGGTGCCCTCACACATAGTAACTGTGCACCTAACCTTCAGCAAGTGAAGCTAAGACATATAGGTGACTTATAAGTTACTTAAGTGCAGTGAAAATGGCTGTGAAATAACGTGCGCGTTATTTCACACAGGCTGAAATGGCAGTCCTGTGTAAGCGTTTGTCTGAGCTCCCTATGGGTGGCAAAAGAAATGCTGTAGCCCATATGGATCTCCTGGAAACCCAATGCCCTGGGTACCTAGTACCATATAGTAGGGACTTATAAGGGGGTTCCGGTATGCCAATTGAAATTGGTAAATGAAGTCACTGGCCTACAGTGACAAATTTAAAAGCAGAGAGAGCATAAGCACTGAGGTTCTGGTTATCAGAGCCTCAGTGACACAGTTAGGCACTACACAGGCATACGCATTAGGCCATAAATTATGAGCACCGGGGTCCTGACCAGCAGGATTCCAGTGAGACCGGCAAAAACACACTGACATACAGGTAAAAATGGGGGTAACATGCCAAGGAAGATGGTACTTTCCTACAGATATATAAAAAATGAATATACATTGGTCCAGATTTAAGAGGGCTTAGCGCCATTCCAACGCCACTTTAGCATACTTTTTTTATACTAATGTGCAGTTGGAAGGCCAAAAACGCTGTGCCACATAAGTGGTGCAATGCTTGAATTGCACCACTTTGTAACCACTTTCGCCACATTATGCTTGCGCCAGGCATAATGTATGCAAGGAGGGGAATCCGGTAAGAGGGGGGGCTGAAAAAATACTGCAAAGAAATCTTAGAGATTGTCATTTTTATCAGCATTTTTAACGCCTGCTAAGAGCAGGCATTAAAGGGAGGCTCCCATTGTTTTCAATGGGCCTCTGGGTGCTTTGCAAAGCGCCAGACTAGCGTAAAAAATTATGATGCTAGTACCCCTGACTACCGCCTTGGTGCGCCGTATTTTAGATACATTGCACAAATGGTTTTTCAAAAATCTGCCCAATTATGTTTATGAACATAATATCCTTTCAGGTTTAGAGTGCCAAATAAATTATGCAAGACAGGAGGCATGTACATAACATGACTGTACAGTTATATGGTTAGTTTTGCTATTCCTTTAACTTGATTTAATAATGAGCATTTTTCCCTTGTTGGGCTTGAACACATTCTGCCCAAGTCTCCCTGTGGTCTGGGACCAAAATTCACTTTGTTATGTCCCGATACATTAGGAGGATCTGGAAAATATATGTTTTGAGTTTAAGCTCTTATAAGATTTGGGTGTTTTTGTACCTCTGAATAATTTGTGGATTTGGGTGATAACATTGTATGGATACATTTGGGCGACAGGATGGTGCTATTCTGACGAACCGCTCTTAGATTCATGATCCCTCCCCCTTTCAAGGTGACTGCCATTCGTAAAGCAAAATCACATGACTTCATGAGTCACTGCAGATTGCGTTTTTGCTTTTGAAATGGTCCGGATAAGATTAGAATTAGTGATCTTTGTAGAACTGAGCATTGGCTGAGTAAATATTGATTGAGTCTATTTCGTTTTGCCAGAAATTGATAGGTAAATCTTTCTACTTTCTCAGTCTCCACTTTAATATGGCTTCCATTCTCCACGCAGCTACCATGTGATGCCGTTTATCAGGAGTGGCCCAGCTCCAGGGTTGGGGATAGTTTGAAAGGAGATGGATGGGCGCACAGTTGTTTTGTTGAACGTGAAGGTTTTCAGGTTCCGACATGCTGAATTTATTTCCCAGGGCAGAGTGTTGTGGGAGGATCCAGGTAAACTACTGGTGTTTATTGGCATTGATGTTTGATTATGAAGGGGGACTGCTTCTTTATCCCTCTTTATTCTCTTTGACCGGCTTTAGGCTAATCGCCACTATATATCTGTAATGGGTGCCATATTAGGAGTCATAGTGGTGTTTTTCCTGTGAGGTTTCCCCTGCAATTCTTCTGGCTGGAGTCAACAGATTAGAAGATTCTTAGAAGGGCATGTTTTGTACTGGAATAGTGGTTCTAATGGGGTAAGCAGAATGCTGCGCTCTCACTAGCAGGCATCCACTTCGAATCAGGGTGACAGTGGAGTAATATGTCAAATTCGGTTGTTTGGTTTCTGTTCCTTTTGTGTTCTTGGTGATTGCCTCTCTGCACTAGCTTCAACTTACCATCTATAAACAGTTGAAGCACTCTCGGGGAGTCCTTCTTTCAGTTTCCGTGACTTTGCTTGGTGAATGGTGTGTTCAATATTTTTGGCGCTGAACCTTGAAATCTATATAAAATGAAGACTTTACTAGAAGGGAGTATTACCTATTGAGTTTTGCTCTGACCAAATATTGATTGTAATTAATGCTAATGCTGTGTTTTGACCTTATGCCAAGGTTTTGACATATAATATCGCAAGGGTTTGTTCCTTTTATTTCCTCTGAGTAGGAAATCGCAATAGTTAATCCCTATTCACTATTTCCTATTCAGACGATTGCAAATAGCGATTTCTACTGGGTAGAAGTAGCAATTTGCGATTCCCTAAAGGGCTTTGTAGATTTGAAAAGCCCATTTTGCGTTTCTTAATGGCCTGAAATAGCAATTTGGACCATTAAGAAATAGAAAATGGCTTTGTATATTTGGCCCTGTTTACCTTAAATTTGGAGCCCAGATACAGAGAGGTTATATGGGAAACCCTTATGTTGAAGAATGAAGTACAAAATGTAAAAGTCAGCCATGTAGTTTTCAGCACACTTTTCCTGTGTACTGGGTCAGTGCTTTTGATTTAGGTAAGTCAAAGTTTTTATTGTAATTCCCTACCTATTACTAATGTATTGAAGTGTTAGAGAAATTAATGTATTTTTTAAATATATTAGTACAGCACTTCACTGAGAACAATTTTTCAATTTTTTTTTTGACATAGCACAGTAATTTATAGGTATTACCGCGGTACTACGTAGACCTTTATGTAAAGAATTACTTATGTTAAAATTTTAAAATACAATGTAGTATACTATATTTGTAAAATATAATGTAGTGTAGTTTTAGTTTTTTTTTGACATTTTTCTTTTTTTTTAAGTACTGTGGTACTTCCATGGCAGTACTGGAGGACTCTGTCCATTTCTTAAATATATAGAAACTTATAAATAATTTTCCTATATGCCACATTATGCCACTCAACTCTACAACAGTGTAGCCCACTCCACTCTATCATACTGTTCTGCACTGTACTCTACGCCACGCCACTTCACTGTACAACTCTGTAATCTGCTATGTGACACTCTATTCTACTCCTCTTTACAAAACTCTATCACGTGTCAGTCCAACCCACCCTACAACACACCACTCCACTCTACATCACTTTACTCCACTGTATGGTACGCCAATAGTTTGTTCTCCACTCCACGCTACGCTACTCTACAACATGCTATGCTACTCAATGCTACACCACTTCCCTGGACTTTATTCCACTCTAGTCCACTGCATGACACATTATCCAACACTGTACAACACTCCACTCTACACCACTCCACTCTGTCACACAGTGCACTATTCTATGCAACTTCACTGTACAAGACTAATAAATCTGGCATGCATTGTGCCACTTTGTAAATATGGCGCATCCATTTTTGCCCCATTGAGCCACATTAGCGTAAAGAAAAGACATTAATGTGGCGCAAGGAGGATTTAGAGCCTTGTAAATCTGGACCTCTGTGTCACTATAGAACAGTGTGCTTGAGTCTATACTCCCACACTGCACAATACTTTACTTTACTTTGGCCTATGCCCCTACACTTCACTGTACAAAACTCTACTCCAGTCATCCACACTTTCCAACACTTCTCGACACACCATGCCAGTGTACTGTACAACATGCCACTCAAATAGGTATAACACTTTACTCAACTCTTCTCTAGCCCTGTCCACTCTAGTGCATTCCAAGCTTCTGTACTATATAACACATCATTGCACTTTATAACGCTTTATTCCACTGTATGCTATGGCACTACCTTGTACTCTACTCTACTCTATACAACTCCAATCTATCCCACTCCACTGTACCCCATCCTACTCTACAACATTCCACCATGCACCATTCCATTATACGCTACTCCACGGTACAACACTCCAGTGCAACACACTCCACTCTCCCACACTCCTCTATGACAGTACTCTGTATAACACTCTACTCAGCTGTACCACACTCCAGTTATTGAAACTCCGATCGACAACACTAAGCTCTACAATATCAAAGACATTTTTATTTAACAAAAACATCTATATTTTTAAACTTTATTACTGAAAAGGTATTATAAACAACAGAAAACCTAAACACTATTACTTACCAGAAAAAAAATATTCTTGACGCACATTCTATACTTCAATGTTTTTGTATCACAATATTTTTTCCAATACTATTGTATTCTGAACATGATATTTTGTCCAAACTCCTTTCCTGCTGGGTGGTGGGACATACTCAGGTGAATTAAGGCCACCTGCTGTAAAGCCTGGAGCACTCATGCCTACCTGCTTGCCAAGACCAGTGTGTCCTGTGAAGAAGAGGAGAATGTTGGATGAAGTGCATTGGAGGGAATCCTGTCTAATGGATTCCCTTTGCGAGAAGTGAGGAACTGCTGCTGCACAGGTTAGGTTGTTGCCTGTGTGCATGATGAACCCAACGATCCTCTGATGCCAGGGGATGGCCGCTGTGAAGTGAGCCATGTGTATCACTGTGCCAATTGAGCAGCAGCCCATTGCAGTGAGGATTTGGTGACCCCATTTGCCAGAAAGGGTGATGACAAAGTGAACTACCCTTATCACTGTGGCAAACAGAATGGAGAGTGTATGCAGTGAAGATTTGATGACCCAGTATGCCAAGAGGGGATGTTGTGGACAGATTGCTGTGTAAAGTACCCCATAGCCCTAATGCAGTGAGGAGCCATGCTCAGGAAATCCTGACGCTCTGAGCCTGGAGGTGTAGGTCAGGTGAAATCAGCATCAGGGAAATTTGCTTGCTAAATAGTTCTTCCATGCTGGAACACGTTTGACTATACCTTAAAGACAGAGTAAACTCTTGAGACTCAGACTACTAGGGGGCGTACACTTGTAATTGCTGAAGTTGAATGGGAAATAACCACAGTCGCTAGAACGATGAAGGAGAGGGACACTGGAAATTGCCTACGAAACACTGGAGCCCTGACCTCAAGGAGACTGTGTGGTAGTGTGTAAATGTCATTTTTACCTTTGTGTTGGTAGTGGTCAAATAAAATGCTTCTCTTTTTTGATAAACATGAGTGTTAGATTGTACAAAAATGTATTGCTGCTGCTCATAGTTTGAGTTGTGAGCCTTTGTTCACTCCAAGTATCTACTGCCCCATCTCTAGTTGGCCTTGGGCTACTGGGACCATGCCATTACTGAGAGTCAAGTGCATAAGGGGTACTTGGTCCAATAGACCAGAATCCATAGTAGGACGGCCTGTGACATCAGGAGTAAAAGGCCTCAACACCATGGTTGGGCCCAGTAACTCCTGCTTTCCTAATGGCCCTCTGAAACAGTTTGTGACAACTGTCAGAAGGTGGTGGGGCGCCTAATATTTAGAAGTCTAGATACGGGAGTAGCACTGGACATTTTCAATTTATGCCCTGTGGGCGGGGCTCTGTGGTACAGAGGACGCGGACTCGGATTTTTGGCCCTATAAGGGCGTAAATACCATTTATTTAAGGCTCTGTCGCTTTCTCTTCTGGTTCCCGGGTTTCCTCCGGCTCATCTTCTTCGCCAGTCGAACGCTCCTCCTCCTCGGCGTCTCCCTTTAGTGCGGTGTTCTCTCCTCCCGACGCGGCAACCCGGAAGTCCGGTGCCGATAGGGAGCTCCGCCCCCATGCGTCTCCATGGCGAAGCGGGTCGGGGACGGAGGAGGTGCGCGGCTGGTGCCATGTCCGCGCGTCGGTAGGCGAGGTGGACGACACCTGCCTACATACCCCATCCCATGAACGGGACTGGTATAGGACCGTAGAATCCGGGCAGCGGGAGAGAAAGTCAGCGGGGCACTGGCTGGACCCAGGGACGTGACGGACCTGAAAGGTAAAGGGCTGGAGTTCAAGGAACCAGCGCAACACCCGGGAATTAGTATCCTTATGGGAGTCTAACCAAGTTAATGGGGCATGATCGGTATAAAGGACAAAAGGCCGACCCAAGAGATAATACTGTAGAGACTCAATCGCCCATTTTATGGCAAGGCATTCCTTTTCGATAGTGGGATAGTGAGTTTCCCTAGGCAAGAGCTTACGACTAACATAGAAAATGGGGTGGTCATATCCCTGATCGTCTGGCTGTGCTAGGACTGCTCCTAGGCCGACGTTAGAAGCGTCGGTAAAAAGGTGAAAGGGTCTAGAAAAATCAGGACACCTCAATACTGGTTCGGTTGAGAGGGCCTCTTTGAGTAACTGAAAGCCTTGAAGTTGAGAAGGAGAAAAAGAAGGAAGGGTGGCAGTATATTGCTTCTTTAGTAAGTCTGTGAGGGGGGGCAGTAATGGTAGAATATTGAGGAATTAATCTACGGTAATACCCCACCAACCCCAGGAAAGAACGAAGTTCCTTTTTGGTTCTGGGGAGAGGTATCCGTCTAATGGCGTCTACTTTATCTTTCTGAGGACGCAAAACTCCCATACCGATTACATACCCGAGATATGCTATTTGGGTTTGCCCTAGGACACACTTTGAAGGATTGGCGGTGAGTCCCGCTCTTGCTAGGGTGGAAAACACTTTTTCTAGGTGTTGGAGATGTTCGGCCCAGGTTGTACTATAAATAACAATATCGTCAAGATAGGCGGCAGTGAACTCTTGGAAGGGCCGTAGGAGTCGGTCCATCAAGCGTTGGAATGTAGCAGGTGCACCGTGCAGTCCAAAGGGAAGGACGGTGAAATGATATAAGCCAGAAGGGGTTGCGAATGCTGTCTTTTCTTTGTCTTGTGGGGCTAAGGGAATCTGCCAATATCCCTTCGTTAGATCGATAGTGGACATAACACGTGCATGTCCTGTCTTCTCTAAGACTTCGTCTACTCGGGGAATAGGATAGGTGTCGAAAAGCGATATTTCATTGAGTTTTCTGAAGTCGATACAAAACCGGACAGAGCCATACGGTTTCGGGACCAAGACGACAGGGGAACACCACGGACTCGTGGAAGGTTCATTGATGTTTAAAGATAACATCTTTGTTATCTCCCCCTCTGTAAGAATCTTTCTTGCTTCAGGAATTCGGTAGGGCCGTAGGCGTACGGTTTGGCCCTCAGGTGTCCGAATATGATGTTGGACCAGAGACGTTCGTCCGGGAAGGTCTGAAAAGAATTCAGAATGGTTTTGGATTACCTCGAGTAATTGACGCTTCTCTGTGTCAGGTAGCGAATCATTGACACAAGGATTTCTTTGTTTTTCTGATTGGTGGGTGGGACATAGTTCTAGCCCTAATGAGTTGGTCGGTGTTACTAGGTATCCTGTAGCAGGAGGACCACTATTGTTCTCAGGATTCTCCCATTTCTTTAATAAATTAATGTGGTAGATTTGAGTCCGTTTAGGGTGATCATTTAGTTCAATCAAGTAAGTAACAGGTGTGACTGCTTTTATTACTCGATACGGTCCCTGCCATTTTGCTAGTAACTTATGTTCAGAGGTGGGTCGCATGATTGATACCTGGTCGTTTGGGTGAAGAACCCGCAGTTTGGTCCCTTGATCATAATAATTTTTGGGGGTTTCTTGTGCTTTTTCTAAATGGAGTTTTACATCCTCCCAGACCGTCTGGAGGTGTGTCTTTAAATTGTGGATTAGATTATTCTAAGAGGGGTCTCTCATCATTGTTCTCTTCTTCCCACAATTCTGCCGCCATGTCTAATAAATTACGGGGCTGTCTCCCGAATACTAGTTCAAACGGACTGTGCCCCGTAGAGGACTGCTCGTGTGTCCGTATTGCATACAGCCCTAGGGGTAATTTCTGATCCCAGTCTTTTCCCGAGTCGCTTACTATTTTCCGCAAGAGAGTTTTAATGGTGCGGTTATACCGTTCCACTAAACCATCGGTTTGCGGATGATATACCGCTGTCTTTATTTGGGTAATGCCTAGGGTCTTACATATCTGTCTCATAAGCCCTGATATGAATGGTGTCCCTTGATCGGTAAGAATTTCTTCGGGGAAACCAACCCGTGAAAAAAAAGTTATCATGGCTTGTGCGACAGCTTTGGTAGTGGTACTAGTAAGAGGTATTGCCTCAGGATATCGGCTGGCATAATCAACAAGAACGAGGATATGGGTGTGACCCTTAGTAGATGGTAAAAGAGGTCCAACCAAGTCCATGTCTACTCTTTTGAAGGGAGTATCTATAATTGGTAGTGGATGTAACGGGGCTCTCCTAGTGGCTCCTGGTTCCACTAGTTGACATTTTGGGCACTGGGTACAGAACCTTCGGATATGAGCATAGACTCACGGCCAGTAAAAACATCTTAATAAGTATTCCTCTGTTTTCTCTCGGCCACAATGGCCTCCTCCCGGCTGGTTATGAGCTAGGAACAATACCTGAGTCCGATAAGGCTCAGGGACCACTAGTTGTCTCTTTTCGCCATTTACCGTCGGGGAAATTCTGTATAGTAGGTCCTTATGTACTATAAAGTGCGGACCTACCTCTCCGGTAGAGTCATTTCTGGCACTTCTCCAGGCGTGCTCGAGAGTGAGGTCCTCGCGTTGGCTTACTCTAAACGACACTGGGGCACTTGTTATATTAGCCACTGTTTTTTCCAGTTTCTCTTGTCTTTGATTAGCAGTGCATTTTTGTTTTTCTGCCCTTATCTCTTTTCGGGTTAGTTTTTTCCGTTCGGGGGGGCTATAAATGGGGGTATTCCGGAATGGAGCGTCCACCCACCAGCCAACGATATAGTTGGGCTTCCGTGTTTGGTCTAAAATATCATGAAACCGTGGATAATCAGTTCCAATGACACAGTCTTCTATCAATTTATCCATGAGTCCCATGGGGAGGAAGTCATGATAGTTGCCCCACTCCACTTCTACCAACTCAAGGGGATACTGAGCTCGGTCCCCATGGATGCAACATATCGTCACCCAGTGATCTGCAGTGGAATTTACGGATTTGACTACATCTCGTCTTATCACTGATTGACTACATCCGGAGTCAATCAAGGCCATGACCAATTGACCATTTATTCGCAGGGGTTGTTTGAAGGACGTATCACCTTTCCCTATGCACAATACTCTCCCTCGAGTAACCCCTATCTCCATTGGCTCTACTCCCTCATGTTTCTTTGGACACCCTCGGGCTATGTGGCCCCACTCCCCGCAACTGAAACACTGGGGTTGTTGCATGGGGTTTCGCTCTGTACTCCGGGAGGATCAGGGTTCCTCGAAGGTTCGTCTAGTGGTATATTGAGGAGGAGTTATGGGCATTTTGCTCAGGGGTCTGGAAGTTTGGCTTTTAACATCCACCGACCGGTGATAGGCGCACGCCAAGTCGACGGCTAGTTCGGTGTCTATTTTAGGGTGCTGTCTTATCCAGTTCCGGGTGTTCGCAGGAAGGGAATCGAGATACTGCTCTAAAACGATGGCCTTGATGACGTCTTCGCGGTTAGTCCCTAAGGGCCCCAACCACTTCAGTCCTAGGTCCTTCACCCGGTAGTAAAATGTACGTGGATCCTCATTCTGACCCCATTTAACTTTGCGAAACTTCATTCTATAATATTCAGTATCATGTCCCACTCTCTCAAGAATACTCTTCTTAATATCGGAGTATGGGGTGGTGCCACCGGGATTTGCAGCCTGATAGGCAGATTGGAGGGTGCCTGTTAAGAGGGGAGCGATGTATTGGTCCCAACGGTTTTCAGGCCATTGAGCTGATGAGGCTACTCTTTCAAAGTTCGTAAAAAAGGAGTCTGGGTCCTCACCCTCTTGATATTTTTGTAATACCGAACTAGGCACGTTCGGATGTACTTTGCTGGCAGCAATTGTATCAGTCAATTTTTGAAGAGCGGTCTCATGAACTAATTGATTATTGGCCATTATAGTGGCCTGACTTTTTAGGGCGGCTTGAAGGGCCTCTCTGTCTTCTCTGGCCTCCCTTTGTTGCGCCTCCCACACTAATTGGAGGTGGCATTGACCCTCCGCCAGTTGTTTTATCAAGTCCTCGAGGGTAGGTTTCTCCTCCATGTTTACAACACCTCTGTACGGCCCAAAAAGGAGGGGGGGATATATATATATATATATATATATATATATATATATGTATATGTTCTTGAATCCCACTTCTGACACCACTGTGGGCGGGGCTCGGTGGTACAGAGGACGCGGACTCGGATTTTAGGCCCTATAAGGGCGTAAATACCATTTATTTATTATATTAAGGTTGTTGTACTAGTACTGGCTGTACTCCGTCCTAGTTTTTCTTTGGAGGTTTTCTGTTGCAGGGTTGGGGTATCTTGTATGAGTCTTTAATGCTTTTTCTTCTCTCCTTTTAGGTGGCGATCTCCAGGTAGTTTCTTCTTGGTTCCCATAGGCTCTCGGAAAAACAAGAGGATATGTCCAGGTAAGTAGGACGGTAGTTTGTTATCTCTAATCTGTTAGTACGGGGGGGTGTGGGAAGGAACTACAGGAGGTAGTGTGTTGACGGAGGGTATGTAAATCAAGAAGAGGGGAAAAGCGGGTTATTACTGTGGCTATTTTAGGCTGGTGATAGGATGGGAAGGTGGTCCGTGGTTCCCAAGTCCCTGACACCCAAAATAACCTACCCGGTTCCCTTCCTACCCTCCCCGGTCTCCTTTTCTTCCTTCCCCTGCCCCCTTTTCCCTTTAGTGTCGATGCCCCTTCAATAGGGCCCGTACCGTGGCAGGGTCTCTCTCTTCCTCGCGGTCTCTCCTCAGCTCCACCGCTTGGGCTGGGCTTCCGCTCCTCGGTGCTCATCTGTCGCTTTCTCTTCTGGTTCCCGGGTTTCCTCCGGCTCGTCTCCTTCGCCAGTCGAACGCTCTTCCTCCTCGGCGTCTCCCTTTAGTGCGGTGTTCTCTCCTCCCGATGCGGCAACCCGGAAGTCCGGTGCCGATAGGGAGCTCCGCCCCCACGCCTCTCCATGGCGACGCGGGTCGGGGACGGAGGAGGTGCGCGGCCGGCGCCATGTCCGCGCGTCGGTGGGCGAGGTGAACGACACCCGCCTACATGCCCATAGTACGATAAGCCGAGTTTTATATTCCACACAAAGGTCACAAGCATAGAAAATGGAAAACACAGCGTTGGGAATAGACCTCAGTACCATGTCCATAGATCAGATGAAGGATTTATCTAGGGAGAGAGGGTGGGGTTTTCACAGAAGCAGGGCAGATAAGTCCTTGCTAATTTCATTAGGGGACAGTTTGAGACAATGGGTGATAGGGATGAGGCTGAACTGGGGAGGGAACCATAATGGATATCCAGAAAGAGAGCATTGTGGACTCAGTCTCACAGATCCCCTTAGAACAGATCTATCCCAGACACATGCAGAGTGTATCCTCTAATGCATTTTCCAGAGATTCACCAAAACACTCACTACCTACAGTTTCTAGAACACCTCAGGTGTGTACACCACTTCAAATCTATAGAGTAGCCCTGTCATTAATTCCAGGAATAAGCCCCTTGCGTGGGTTGAGGCTAGCAGAGACCCTGAGCTTGTAGTTGGTGCTTCACAAAGCTAAGGGTGCAGAAGATGAGAACGCCAGAGAGTTCAATAGGGAGAAGCTAAGACTAGCTCACTTGGAACAAGAGGGGAGGAGGCAAGAGAGACAGAAAGAATGGGTCAGGGAGGGGGAATTGTGAAAAGGGGAGGAGAAATAGAGAGAAAAGGAGGAAAAACAGGGAGAATGGGAAAAGAAACATAAGGAAAGTTAAAAAAAGCTGGAAAAGAAAAGGACAGCCCTTGAGAGAGAAATATTCAATATGAGAGTCGAGATACAACTCCATCTGGAATAAGTGACTCTACATCCAGTTTGGCCAGGTTGCTGGTGAGGTTGCAAAAGATCAAGTAGATGTATGTGGAACGTCAGGACATTTTTGAATGGTTTATGTGCTTTGAAGTCACTTAAATGAAGGGTCTATGGCAGCTGTCCTAATGGGATGCTTGGCATTGGGTGCGCCCGCCATCATTGCAAGAATTCCTGAAGGCAGGCCAGTTTGTCCATGAATAAATGCAGGGAACTCTGTTCGGGTGGGTTAGGCTGAAGCCAGCTCATTACCTTCAGAGATTCTGTGACTGCAAGAGAGTAGAGGATGGTTTGGAAACACTATGTTAGCTGGGAGCATGACCTATTTTTCTAATCAGCCAGTAAACCCTGGGCAGGAATTAGCAGGAGACTAGTGGTTTCTTAAGTACACAGGAACTTCCTGTTGTCACTGGCTCATGAAGTGCGCTTAGCAGGACACGTAGGGATTAGAAAAACCCAGGCCAAGTTGGACTGTCTGTTTTATTGGCCAGGGATGCACAGAGACAAAGAGAGGTTCTGTAGAACCTGTCTAACTTGCCAGATGAGTGGGAAGACAGGAGGGAGTACTAAAGCACCTTTTCGTGCCTCTATCAGTTGTAGATCTTCCATTTAGCAAGTGAGAATAAACATAGTTGGTCCATTTGAAAGCCCCTCACATTCAGGCACCAAGAATATCTTGTTTGTGGTAGATCATGCCACCGGGTACCCAGAAATTGTATCTCTGAGGAGCGTGAATTCATGGGTGGTAGCACAAGCTCTACTTTGGATCTTTTCTAGGGTTGGATTTCCAAGGATAGTAATTTCTGACCATGGAACCAACTTCCTCTCCTCTACATTGAGAGAGCTATGGGGGCGGGGGGTGGTGTGACATATCACTTCTGCAGAGCATACCATCTACAAATCAATGGTTTGGTGGAGCACTTTAACAAGACACTCGAGAGCATGATGGGAATTTCACCAAAGAACCTCAGGAGGAAGTGGGATCTTCTCCTGCCTATCACTTGTTTGCCTACTGAGAGATTCGGCAGAGGGAGTAGGGTTCAGTCACTTTGAGTCTCCATATGGACTCTGGTGGCGGAGTCCACTCACTTTAGAGAAGGGTGGAAAGGAATCTTAGAGTCTCCACAGAAGGGTGTGGTAGACTTTTTGACTGACTTTAAGAAGCTGATGGTACAATACATGAGTCACATAAAGGAGAACCTTCAGACCAGCCAAGTGTTGATAAAGGAAAGGTACTCCCAGAAATCTATGCTGACAGGGTATCAAGAAAGCCAGGAGATCTTTATGCTAAAACCTATTTATCGCAGGGCTTCAGAGGGCAATGGACCAAACAAGGTAGTTCAGAAGGTTTCTGAAATTAACTATTTGATTAACACAGGTGCCAAAATGGAACCCATGAGGGTGTTCAAGGCTGAAGTCTTACCTCCGGAGAGATTGCACAGTGAATGTCATGGCTATGGCAGGGAAAGTAGAGGAAGACATCAAAACTTTTCCAGGCTTGCTGCATTTGGACATGAAGAATGGCACTGTGGAAGGGGTTTAGTTAGCCTCCGGGTTAACAGGGATAATGTGAAGATGTTTTGTGATGGTTTGCCAACCTCGTCACGCTGACTCCAAGGTTGACACCTGTCTGTGTGCATGACAAAGACACAGGTCACAGTCTGCCAGTAAAGGGCTGGTTGTACAACATGTCTGACTGGGTTCAGGGATGCATTAAGGTAGAAGTTGCCAGAATATTGGACCACGGGCTCATTGAGAGAGCTTGTAGTCTGTGGTCTAGTCCTGTGGTTCTAGTACTAAAGCAAGGGTCTATTGACTTGCAATTCTATGTGGACTACCGAGCCCTCAATGAGGTAACCAAAACTGATGCCTCTCCAATCCTAAGAGAAGATGAGCTGTGTGTCTGTTACATACTGCAAAGTACTTGAGCACCTTGAATTTGACCAGTGGATATTGCTAGATTGCTTTGGCACCAAATGCTAAGTAGGAGTCTGCATTTCCTATGCCAGAGGGGCTACATCAGTTTAAGGTGATGCCCTTTGGGTTGAAGAATGCTTCTGCCACTTTTTAATCCCTGGTGAGCTATGTTCTCACAGGGCTGGAAGAGGTGTGTGTGCCCTACCTAAAAGATATAGCGATATTCAGCAATTCATGACCCAACAATCAATGTGACCAAGTGTCAGGCAGGCTAACTGGGCCATGAGGTGAGGAACAGGAACATTCATCACTTTGATCCTAAGATTCAGCCTGTGATGGAGTGGGAAGTACCTATTACCCAGACTCTGGGTCTTTTTAGTTTTTACCCGGTATTACAGGAAATTTGTGGTGTGCAATGGATGAATAGTTGCCACACTGGCTGCTTAGATTTCCAAGAAAAAGGCCAGCAAATTGGTATGGCCTGAGGAGTGTCAGAAAGCAATGAGGAACTGAAGAAGGCGCTTTGCACTACACCTCTACTGAAAGCACAGCCTTTCACTGTACAGACGGATGCCTCTGACAAAGGAGGTGGAACGGTGTTAGCTCAACTCGATGACAAAGGTAGAGAACATCCAGTAGACTTTATTGGAAGAACAATACTACCCAGAGAACAGATCTGGGCAGATACTGAAAGGGAGTGCTTTGCCATGGTGTGGGCCCTGTATATGTTCATCCTTTATTTGTTTGGTACTAAGTTTTTGGTGCCACTAAAATGATTGACTGTGAAAGGAGATAATACCAAGTTGCAGAGGACCTATTTCTTTACTAGGGTTAGACTTTATAGTGAAACACAGAGCCAGATTGAGTCACAGGAATGCTGGTGGACTTTCCCATCCATTTTACTGATCTAACCACACAACCTCTCCAGGTTAGGGGCTGGAATTGGGTGTTCTGATCTGGTAGGGGTGTCTTTTGGAATGAGAAAGGCCTCAACATGGCAATGGGTGTGCACCCCTGCCCTCAGGGCCACAGCTGCACTGATGACTGCATTCCTACTGCTGACTTTGTTGTCATAGGCAAACATGAAAGTGCATGTGTGACATGACATAGGCTTGTCTTACCAATTGTGGACCTCTTGGACTTGGAGGGGTGCCCAAAGTGTTACCTTCATAGCAGTGAAAGGTTACTTCCTTTATCGGGAGTTATTTCATTTTATTCATTCTTCCTTAATTTGTTTGTGCATTAAATTTCATTCAAGGTATCCATCCTCATGTAGTTTGGAGCTACTCTCAATATGGCTCCCAGGGTTTACGGATGAGTGTTATCACTTCAGCGCCTCACTGGTCTGTGATCATGAGAAAGAAATACATTTTAGATTACTTGACACGCCACAATTTGGAATAACTTTACCAGTGCAAGGTTAAAGGTTCATATTCCCAGCATTGATTGGGCTAAAAGGAATGTGACTTTTCCCTCAAATTGCAGCTGCCAGCCATGTCTAAAACTGTGTCTAAAACAAGTACCTTTGAAAACCAGGGTGATCACATATTTCATAGCAACAGCTGTTGAACAAGATATAACCTTCCCTATGGAATATGGCGACTTTCATGACACCCAGTGTAGAAGCGAGGTGGTCCAATTTTGCGATTCAGCAGTTGCAGACATGAGTAACATACCTGCATGGCAATGCATGCAGGCCAACCTAGGGAGTGTAAGAGCCACATTTATTAATACTGCTGTCCTTAGGTCTAAATATAAAAAGAAGACCCAGGATGTACTCAGTAAAGCTCTAAGTGTATTACAAGGACTCAAAACCCAAAAGCAGCATGAGCCAACACCTAACGGTTTAAAACTCATAAAAACAGAACCCTCAACACCTAAAACACTCCCTATAAGCCCTCGAAATATAAAGTTAGGAGAGACTGTGGGCATTTACAGGTCCTCATGGGATAAGGTTCAGAGCAGGCTCAACCCAGAACATTCTGAAGGATCCCCTCCCATATCAGGTGAAATGTCAGGGTCACCACTTGTAAATACCCCAAATGTTGTCCAAATAGGCTGTGGCCGGTTGCAAAAAACCCAGTTGGGTTTGTAAGAAACAGATGTAGGTTAGTAGTGCTAGAAACCATAAGCTTTGAATAAGGAAATTAAATAAAGCCAGACTTAGGGCCTCATTACGACCCTGGCGGCCGTCGGTAAGCAGGCTGTAACACCAGCTATTATGACCGTGGCGCAATAGCCACGGCCATATGGCCGGCCCCTCCAACATACTGCCAGGCTTCTGCCTGGCGGTCATAATCCCCAGGGCAGCAGTGCTTGCACCGCTGCCCTGGGGATTATGAGTCCCTGACCGCCAGCCTGGCCATGGAAAGGCTGGCAGTAAGGGGGACTTGGGGTGCCCCTGGGGGCCCCTGCACTGCCCATGCACTTGGCATGGGCAGTGCAGGGGCCCCCAGGCATAGCCCCGTCTCGCATTTCACTGCCCGAATTTCAGGCAGTGAAATGTGCGACAGGTGCTACTGCACCCGCTGCACATCAGCATTGCCACTGGCTCTATTATGAGCCGGCAGCAATGTTGATGTGACTTTTCTGCTGGGCCAGCGGACAGTAACACTGTTACCGTCCGCTGGCCCAGCGGAAAAGTCCTAATAGGGAGCCAGGAATACCGCCAGCGCTGGCGGTATTCTGGCTCCCGCAGCCTCTGCGGTCTTTTTAAAAGACCGCCGAGGTTGTAATGAGGGCCTAAGCGTTACAAGGAGGTATAAAAATACACCAGCAGCGAACCGTAGTCAAATATCGGCAGATGATACCCCAGGGAGCCCCCCAACCACCTGCGGTTCTTATGCTGAGGCTTCAGAAGAGGTGTTTTTGGAAAGTGTAAGAAGGTATAGTCGTATTGTAGAGAGGTTTAACGCTACAGAGCACTATGAGGAGTTTAGGTTCATTAACCTAGACCGTCTAAACTCCTCCGATCATGGTGTCATAGCTATACACCAGCCAGTGAGAAGCGCTCATGGAACGATTGTTACACGATGTGGGGCCTAATAATTTCTTTCAGATGCGTTTTCAGGGGCAGGGTCTCAATAGTCCTCTGTTCACCAGATGATCGTCTCGAGATGTGTTTGACGCTGTGATATTTCTAGAAACCTGTCTAAGCTTTTATAGAGCAAGCCTGAATTACTGGCGGCAAGCATCGCAGGATTGTTGGTGGACCGGGCCACCCCAGACAACGTCATTATGTCTATGGCGGCTGCAGCCCATGAGGCGCTTCAACTACTGCCCGACAGACTGGTTGGTTTTGGGGACCTGGGCCTTTTTGAGAACCAGTTTGCCGTTACGGTGAAAGTTCTGTTCCACAGCAGTTCTTGGAAGTACGTCACAACCAATGAACGTGTCAAAAACAAGACCGTTTATTACTACATCATGAAAAACACTTTTACGGTATCTTGAACCTGAAGGGTTTTCTAGGAGAAAAGTATGTGTGCGAGCACTGCGACCACATATACAACAACCGACCAGACACCAGTGTGAAAAGCCCTGTAAAATGTGGCAGCAGGACAGGTGTATCGCCCGTGATGCTCAGAAGGTGAACTGCTCGACATGTAAGATGTTCTGTTGGTCGCAAGCCTGCTTGAGCATACACATAAGCCTCGCACAGTGCGTCCGTAAATCAGACTGTGGGGCTTGCGGGCGTTACAAAGCCGAGGACCACGATTGTAAAGGTATGCAATGTCCCATGTGTAAAGCGTATTTTATAGCTGGGATAGCACACGAGTGTTACAGGCTCGAAGGATTCCCCCAGAAAAGAACAGAAGACTGTATCATATTCAATATAGAGTGTATGCAGGAGATGGGTGTGCACCAGCCTAACTACATTTACGCCCATCATCTAACAGCTGATGAAAACTGGGAGTTTGAAGGCCGGTCGTGCATGAATGATTTCCTCAACACGTTAATGCAGCCGAAATACTATGAGTATACAATGCTAGTGCACAATTCGAAAGCGATGGCTCATTCTTTATTCTCCGGGACCTGATTCGTGAAAAGTTGGCTGTGGAGCTCATCACCCAGGGTTCCAAACTGATGCTGTTAAAGGTTGTGCATTTTGAAATTAGGTTAATAGACACCTTGAATTTTTTGGCTATGAAGTTGAGCAAGTTGCCAAAAGCCTTTGGTTTTGAAGGCTGCAAAGGTTATTTCCCTCACTTTTTTAACACGTGGGCTAATCAGAATTACAGTGGTCCTATGCCTCCACCCGACAGTTAGGGCATTGAGTACATGATGCCATCTAAAAAAGAGAGCTTTCTACAGTGGTACGATGAAAACCGTGAAAATTGGTTATATTTTCAAACAGAGCTGAAAGCTTACTGTCAGGCAGATGTCATGATCTTGCGAAAAGCGTGCAACCTTTTCAGAGATGTTGTGGTGGAGATGACAAAACGGGTTAGGATTATTAAAACCAAATCCCGCAAGAGAAAAAAAAAAATCACAGAATACCTAGACCCATTTAGGAACATTACTCTGGCTTCAATGTGCATGTCTATCAGCACATGTTTTCAAAACCTGAAACCATAGCTCTAGTACCACCCAACCTCTATAATGGTAAACGGAAACGTTACTCCCCCCCCATCTATTCAGTGGCTCATGTAGGTCTCGGAGAAAGAGAATATCTTCCTTTAGCACGGTTTGCAGGGCGGCAAATACCGACTGGGCCGCTACTACCTAGATGGGTATGCGTTAATTAATGGGGTGCTAACCGCCTTTGACTTCAACTGCTGTTTTTACCATGGTTGTCCGCGTTGTTACAAACCCCATGAGCTTAATAGACTGCAGGGCACCACCTTTGAACATCTGCATCATTGTACTCTGGCAAAGGTGCAGTGTTTTGAAAGCAGCGGCTTTGCTTTGTGAACCCTCTCGGAGCACGAGTTGTTAGACGAGCTAACAAAAGATGTTGAACTGGACACTTTTATTAAGTCACCAGTTACCAGCACCTTTGGAACCCCGCAACGTTTTATACAAATGCCATACAACTGTACCGTGTCGCTGGTGTGGGTGAGAAAATACACTACTATGACTTCACCAGTCTGTATCCATTTGTGAACAAAGTGAAGTTGTACCCAGTGGGTCATCCTAGGATCATATATAGGAACTTTAAGCCCCTCAACGAGTACTTTGGGCTCATTAAGTGTCAAATTCACCCTTCACTGAAGCTTTACTTCCCAGTACTTCCGTACAGAGTAGACGGCAAGCTCCCCCTGTGTCAAACATGCACTTAAAGTAAACAGACTAGCGCTTGTAGACATAGTGATGAACAAAGGCTGCTGGACTCTTCTCTGAGTACATCAAATTGTTTCACAGAGACAAACAGGAGGCATCGGGGTATCCCAACTGGTGCGTCGATGAACCCTCGAAGCAAAGGTATATCGCTGATTACCATGCTCGCGAGGGTATTACGTTGAGACCTGAGTTCATCAAGGTTAACCCCGCCAGACGTCAGTTGGCCAAGCTCAGCCTTAATTCCTTGTGGGGAAAATTTGCACAGCATTACAATTTGTTAAACAGCATCCATCGTCACAGAACCAGACAAGCTTTTTAAGTATCTATTTGCCCCGTCTTACAACGTGTCCAGTTGTGAATTTATAGACGATGAGGCGGCCGTTCTATGCTGGAAATACTCCAAAGAGTACCCCACATCGTGTAACAATATAAATATCTTCATAGCGTGCTTCACAACCGCTCACGCTCGTCTAGAGCTTTACAGGCTGTTGGATAAGCTTCAGGGTCGTTGTTTGTACCATGACACAGACTCCATTATTTTTGTTAGTAAAGAGGGTGATGAAGATCAGCAGTTGGGTGATTATCTAGGGGATTTAACCAGCGAACTCGGATACACTTCCTCAGGACCCAATACCTACAGATACAAAACCTCTAACAACAGGGTTTGCATGAAAGTCAAAGGTATCACTTTAAACGTTAACAATATGGTTAAAATAAATTTTGACAGTCTCAAGGGTCTGGTACATGAGTACTACGCATTGAACGATGACCAAAATAGCAAAGCTATAGTCATAAACCACCCTACCATAGTCAGGTCTAAAAAGAGGTGGGAAATTAAAACACAACCGCTGTATAAAACACTGCGCATAGTGTTTGATAAACGGGTCCTCATTGAGGACTACAAAACACTACCATATGGTTATTAAAAGACATTAGAGTGGCGAACCCCAACCATTATAGACACCCATTCTCAAATAGCGGTAAAGGGTATTTTATAAAGAAACTGCTAGAAAATGCTCCTGGCATTTTGTCTCAGACCCCTAACAACATTGTATGACTTTATTCTTGCTGGCAAGATCTTTTCACGGAACTCTCCCTAAAGTTCCTACACATCAGATTTATAGAAGGCATCCCCAATAATCTCAACGACAACAACTTGTTACCTAAACACCTTGTAAACATGGTTGTTGTGGACGACCCCGAGATCGCGAGAGCTTTCACTCAATATTCACATCATCGTAATCTGAGCATATGCTACATCATGCAGAACTTGTTTTACAAGGATAAGAGCAGTCGTTCTATAACTCTCAACGCCTCATACTTGGTCTTATTTAAAACCCTGCGACAAGCTTCAGATATCAATTATAGCTAAACAGATGTACCCCGGAAACACACAGTTTTTCATGGAAGCGTTTAACTACGCCACAGTAAAACCCCACGGCTACTTACTGGTAAATTTAAAACCCAATACTCTAGAAGACTACAGATTACTCACCTGTATTATCCCCCCTGACTTCCCAGTCACTTAAACAATCCCCAAAACCTATAAAAAGACCCCTTAAGAAGACTTTTATAACATTTACACTCTAAAACCTTGTAAAATAACATCACCACAATGTCTGCGCAGCTATGGTGAAATTTGTACCCCTGAAAAGAAAAGCTATCCTATGCGTTGCTTCGGACGATTTAGTGGCGGCCATTTCAGAAATAGCTCTAAACACCCTAAAAGGTAATGTTCCGATATCAACGAGCCAGTTCCGTGTGCTGAAGAAGAAGCTGCACATTATTAAGAAGCTCAGCAATAAAAGGGCGTCGCTCCTTTCTAAAAGGAAACTGGTCAAACAGTCTGGAGGTTTTATAGGTTTGCTGCTGGGTATAGCTATACCCCTAATAACAGATCTCCTGTCGAGGACATGATAGAGCACTCCCAAAAAATGTACCTTGTGCCTCGCCATCAGCTGGAACAGTTGGGCCCTTCTACCGCTGACATCTGGGACATACGCAGAAATTAGACTCAGCGTCTCGATGCTGAGATGAAAGCCATTTTGAAACAAACCAATTTAAAACCACACGACAAAGCGGGGTTTTACCCAGGAGCCCTTCAAAACTTTTTACAGTATTACAAACAGTTGAACGCAGAAAAAAACAAACTAACTCTGTATACACCTGCAGAGGAACAGCCAGCAACAGACCCAGTAGCACCTCAATACCCAGGATCGCCAGCCACCACGGATGCCTTTGTCATAGACCTTTTAAAAAATATAAGTCAGAAGTATGGAGGGAGGGCTCAAATGTAATTCGGTAAAATGGCTGCTTACTAAAGATCTGACCTCTTGGAAAGACCAGGGTTTTCCGGTTGCTGGATCACACATGTACGATCTGGTCAAAAGTCTCATGCACAGTAAAACCCTATCGACACAAAACGCCCCTCGAGGCTGGGAGCAGTTCCTACGCGCCGCTGCGGAACTCAACATCCCCTCCACGATCGTTGGTAACGCCGACCACCAGCGAAGGCTTGAAAGTTTGAAAGATCCCACCCCTGGTGTTTTTACCTTGAGCCCCATCCTGCCGACATCGCCTTTCTTTCCTCAGCTGGCTACGCTCTACATATGGCGCCTAAAAAGAGACTGTTCAAAATGAGCACATGGTTACCGCTCTAATGTAATCCCGAATTTTGAACCGTTGTACAGTTTTGTTAAAAGGCTCACGTCTCAAAAGATTTTTGCTTCATTTTTTATTTTTTTTTGCAGTAAACACTTGACAAGCACTGTATTCTGTTTTAACAACGCTCGTCATGGGCCTAGTGTTTTCATTCACATATTTCATAACAATACTGTTGTTGTTTACTAGATCGGCGGAATACAGATTTAAAACATTTCTAAACATCATACCCTCAGACATTTTACTAATGAAATATATACAGTGTTCCCCACATGTGATGGTTAGAGAATCCTGTACACGCCGCTTGTCATACTCAACCACGGGTGATGCTTTTTTTTACATATTTGAATATCTGTTTTGTATAAATGTTATGCTCGGGGAACTCTGCTAAACTGTCAAACACTATAACCTTGTCTACATCCAGAAACATGGCTGCCCAATGTGGACCACCCTTGTAATGAGGGTCTGTGTTAAAGACTAGGGTGCGGGGTCTTTCTGTGTGTATCTTTTCAGGTAGCCCATCGCTAGGAAATACACTTAAAAAGTATTTCTTAGCGTATTTATGCCGGCTTAAGAAGTCACGTATCTGTGCAGTGTCCATTTTACAATCTTTTAATGATAGTCAAACATAAGCTGTAGGGCGTGATTGACCTGGATAATGCTGTCGAATACCAAGAATACAATCATATTCACGTTGGTAGCAAGCGCTTGTGTAAAGCGTATTTCAGCTTTTAGATTTCCGTTTTTTATCAAGTTGTAGTGGTCACCATCTTCCATGTTTGGTGTCAGGTCGAATGCGAACAACGTGTAGCCGGCCCCATACCCCTCTCGTGAAACGGCGACTCCTGAGTCCCACAGATGTTTCCCCATTAGCTAGACCAGCCCGAGATATTCCCTGACAAAATTGGATGTTCCAAAACTCAGGGTGAACGGTTTTGCGGGGATAACAGTGCCCTCGTGGACCAAAGCTGCGTAGTTAATGTCGTAGTGTTTGAAGTTGAAAGGGTTAGAGATTTTGGCCCTCATTATGACCCTGGCAGTCGGTGGAGAAGTGGCGGTATTACCGCCAACAAGCTGGCGGGGAAAAGAAATGGAATTGTGACCATGGCGGTTACCGCCATGGTCATCCGCCACTTCTCCATTCCGACCGCTGGGCTGGAGACTTGGGTCTCCAGTCCGGCGGCCGTCACAAGAAATCCATGGCGGTAGGCACTATTAGTGCCAGGGAATCCATTCCCTGGCACTGATAGGGGTCTCCCCCACCCCCACTGCCGAGTCCTCACCCCCACCCCCCTGCCCCCACAGGTGGCAGGACCCCCCTCCCCACTCCTACCCCAAACATTGCAACACCCCCCCACCCTACACGCATACAAACACCACCAATACACATACCCGCATGTATACCAACATACATACCAACATACACGCACACAGTCATACACGAACACATACATACAGACATGTACGCACACATACTGACAGACATACAAACAGACAGACATGCGCGCATTTTCAACCACACTGCACCCCCGCATGCATACACGCACTCACACACCCCCACTACATACTCACACACACACCCCCACTACATACTCACACCCACACCCCCATGCACGCACACAACACCCCCCACACCCTCCTCCCCTAACGCATGATCCACTTACCTTGTCGGTTGATCTTCCGGGAGGGGATGGGATCCATGGGGGCTGCTCCACCGCCAGCACCCCGTCACCAGAACACCGTCACGCCGAATCACGGAACGTGATTCCATGGGCGGTGTTCTGATGACGGGGCGGTGGAGGTGGAGCAACCTCCGCTTCCCTGCCAACCGCCAGTATGGCTGCTGGTGGCTCTCCGTCCGAAAAAGGACGGAGGGCTGCCAGCAGTCATAATTCGCAGAGCAGAGAGTTCACGAAAAGCTGCATTGTCCACAAACCCTATGATGATGATGAGTTTCAGAAGTTGCCCCAGAAATCGATTCTGCTGCTGCATTAATCTAGTACCGGCGGGTATGCTCAATATCTTCAGAGCCACTCTTTCAATGGCATACTTTGCGTTCGATAGTTGTAAAGCTTCAGCGTGGGCCAGTCTGACACTCTGTGACACTTTCACTCTCTTTACAAACAGACTCGCAGACAATATAACCAGTTTATACTGCTCCGCATCGCCGCTGATGAGACAGAATATGTCCTTGTTGCGGTTGAGTTTGATCTTAAGTTCTATACCGTTGACTAGAAGCTTATCTTGGAAGAAAAGGTCTGAATGGATGCACCCCAGGAGATCAATTTGTCTACTGCCAGTGGCGAAGCTGGCTCTTTTTAAAAAATCAGCGTTGCCGCCGTCCAACGCCTTGTCCTCAAAATGCGCTTCAGTATCTTTGTAGAAGAGTCCCGTTGAAATCTGTGTGTCCAGGGCTTTGCGACTGTAATTTAGAATACTCTCTATGTAGGTGTACATGTTATCACTCTGTGTGACGAGTCGTTCACCCAGGTTAATGTCCACTTGATTAAACATGGTTGTGATGGGATAGGTGATCAGCGCCACTTTAGCATCATCCTCGATGTTGGTGCTGTTCGCTTTGGTTATTTTGCAGACGAGGTATAACAGAGTGTTGTTGAGATTCAAATACATATCTGTGGACCCCGACACATAAAACTCTATCGGCACCAGAGGTGTCAGAGTGGCTAGAGGTGATACTTCCATGAAAAAACTGTTCTCGATGCTGGTCTGCGTGGGTTTAAGAGAAAACAAATCTAGCTCTGATTTGGTGCATTCATCTGAGGCGCAGTGTACGAATGCCATGATAGCTGATTGAAAAAATAGTTGCACTAGAGCGTGGTCTCTTCTTCTTGGAAGATCTCCTCCGTCTTACGACTCTTCTTTTGTGTGGGCTTTTTGAAGAAGTACTATGTTCGTTATAGGGCATTGGCGGTCCCCTATGCCTCGAAGCCCCTCACTTCCTTTTAACACCAGCGCTCGCCTTGTACAACAACTCAGCTCCTTGCTGGGACTGTTTGTTCATGCGCTCAGCAACAGCCAACGTTACAAAGCCCACAACGTCATGGGCTATGTTCGTAGCAGCCGCTTTAACGTGAGGTTTTGCAATTTCGTATCCCCTTCTCAAGAATGGCATGGCTCTTCTAAACAAACTCCACAAGAAGCCCCCCAATCCGGCCCCGTACATAACGGGGGCCCCTTGAAAGTAGGGTGGCGGTCCTCCATAACCAGCCTGAATGCTATGATAGTCCCTGTACATAGAGGGATCCCCTTACATTTTCATAATGACCATTGCGATTGCCTGATAGTCACCGTCGTGGTGAGGCCTTAAATGAAGTTTAACAATTACTTTCCCGTATTTAAAGGCCACAGGCTCTGACTGATCGTCGTAGGTCATGATGGTTATAGTGTCAAAATGTTTTTGGGAAATTGCTACGTAGTCAGGCTTGTGATGTATATTAACCATCGTGTTATTTTCGCCCTTCACCGGGACCCATCTCAACAACGGCGAATAACTATCCCCGATCCTCGGAGGTTCCACGATGTCGCTATACACGAATAGTGTATAAAATCCACTGTTAATATCGGGACATGTAGGGTCTGGATCCACCTGTCTTTTTACATGTTAAACAATCCCTAAAACCCTTTGTAATTTACCTGAACAGTTAAACACTGTACTGAGCTCCAGGGCTTAAGAAACACTTTTCTTCTAACGTTATCCGACACCAGATACATATTTGCATACGATTCAATGCTGCCTATAGCTTTGTTGATGGTGTCGACCACCGAGGAAATGGTTGGGTAATAGCCATGAGGAAATCCCACATGGATGCTCAAAGGGTCCTTCTCACGCTTTACATTAAATTTAATCTTGTGCTTTGTAAATGTATTCCACGTTCTAGGCTACTGTATCTCCTTTAGGGCCACCTCCCAGGACCCTTCCAGGTCCACCGGTTTTGCCAGTTTCACCGTATAATTAGAAATCGGATTGCCGGGGAACATGTCCTTCGAAGCGTTTGATGGTAGCGTGATATAAAAAAGTGAGTTCTCCATCTTGGCGCTTACAGCTTGATCTCACACCTCGTGCAGCGAGATGTCCAAAACCCGACTGCTATATTTTTCGGGCCACCCCCACCATTTGACCAGCGCCTGTCTCTTAGCTCCGCTGCCTTTACTTTTCAGAACATTTTCAACCCTGTACACCCTGTTCAGATCATAGGGCACCTTTTGTAACTCTTCGGTGTAGAAGACACCCGCTACCTCCTCCCCTGTGTAGTTCTTCAACTTGTAAATATATACCCCTTCTTTAAACTTTGATTTTAATGTCCTATATAACGCTCTACAACCGCCGCTTTTACCTCGGTGTGAGTAACAAAATGCTGAACAGCGGGCTGCTTTAATAATTTCTGAAAAGGCTTGTTTGAAAATTATTTTCCAGCGTCTGTTTGTAGTTTTAGCGGTACTCGACCTCTCGCGAAGATGTCTTCAAAGGCGATGGTGACGATGGTACCACTTTTATTGTTTAACGCCAGAGCTTCCAACCCCTTGTGTATCGTAATAAAGCTTCCATAAAGCAGCCCCCGTCATGCTGTCACACCCCTCAACCAAGAAATGAAAGACATTTGTTTTGTGTAAGGTCATTTTATTAAAAGAAATATATATATAAAAAAAAAAAGTGGGTCAGCACTACATTATCATTGTGTACTTGAAATTTTGCGGTACATAGGTTATAGCTGTCACCGCTGCTGGACACCTTGAGACCTATTGGCTACATATACATACTACGATACATGTTACACATATTACTCCGAACAGTTCCTTCTACTAGGTCTCAGCGTCACAACCGTTTATCTTTTTATAGCTATACACTCAAGAGCTCTAGAGATGACTTCCCGCTCCCCCTGCCTATAACTCTGGATGCTCAGGAGACTGACAGCATTCAACAGTTCATACAGTTCTAGGTCGGACAACACAAGACCTTTATTTGTGAAATAATCTTCAGTCAGGAGTTCCAAAGCATGGTGTAGCCCAGACAGTGGTGAAAGTCTTAACTCACCTGCCTGGTCTTGGGCTGCACTCCAGTATTTATCCGCTGCGTGTAGCCATGCGTTGATATACCAGTTGGCGATATACAAGGGGCTGTCGCACTGCAAAGTAGCCGGCGGTTCCGTTATGTTTAGATAACGCAGAGTCACAGGGTATATTTCAGCTATTCTCCCCTTTACCAGCACATTTATCAGTCTCCCGATACATATGTAGCCTGGATGTAACTCATAGACATCTTGCCCCACAACACTTTGATTCTCATCCTAAAAGTGAGTAAGTATGCAGCGTTAAGTAACACCATTATGGCCTGTTATCCACGACCTCTGTTTTTTTATTTTTTTTAAAACAACTTTCGGGGCTAAAGAAGTAATTCTTCTATTTTTATAATAAATATCACACATACACAGCCCCTGCATACGTTTGAGTTTTGAGCAGGGCGCAGCAGCCTATCGGATCTCATTAACAGCTGCTGCCTAGACCTTAATCATATGGACGTGGACACCTTTCTTTACAGCTGACAGCCGGTACACTTTCCCTAACAACTTATATACCTTGTGTGGGTCTAAACATCTACATATGTTCTGAATTGTTCTTGCAGTGTACGACTCGTATAGACAGTCGTGAACCTCCTGCTGTGGCTCATTAATTTTATGCCCGTAACACAGGTTATAATAGTCACGTTTAACACATGTGTTCACAACTGTCGCCATAAAACCTTTAACAGGCCATATGGCGTAGTCGGGTACGCCAGGCGTTTTCCTTTTCAAAATCGGGCTATTGTAAGTGCTGGCACATTTCTTACACTGCTCTTTGTTCTGGCTTGTAATACTTTCAGACTGTCTGGAACAGCATAAGCAGTAAAAATTTATGTTGTCAACCTTTGGCGTTGACCCCTCTAGAGCATCTCTTTCTGCAATTGTTGTCTACGGTTCAAACAGAAAGCAAAAGACATATTATTTGTTAAAAGTATGATAACGGTGTATACACGATAATTGTCTATAGAGTTTTTACTAACCTTAGCATTTTCGCCACACTCGGCGGCGGCTCTGAAATCTTGTGAGTCGCACAGGTTCATTGGTGTATAAGTGAGTTCGGAATTTACACTTGTTGGTTGCATCACGACTGTCTCAGGATCAGGGTCCTCCTAAAAGCCCATGTCCTCATAGATTCGCGAATTTGGTGGTGCTACACCTTCTTCAGTGTCGTTGAAGTTGATTGCATCACTTAATGTGTCTTTTGAGGCTTCGCTGTTGCTGCTATCAACCTTGATAGGGGATACCAGTTGCGGCAAATCCTTGAGGCTGAGCTTTTCATGCCGTTGGCAAAGTTCCTCTTGCAACCCAGTAACGTCGGAACCCCCATCTTTAGGGGCAGTCTGCTGTGCATTCTCATCCAACACCTGAGGTGCGAGGGTCTAATAGTCCAATAGTATCTATTGATAGGGTTCTGGGCTCTGAACTCTTGAGGCTGTGGCTTTTCTGGTGAGCAGATTGTATCTCTTCATATTGCCTAGACACCCTATTTCAGCACTAGTTCACGGTTTAGCATGCTGCTCTAACCACTCCTTATATGTATTTGATGGTTCAAAAAGGGCGTGCACCTCTACAACAGATAACAATCACATGCTCACCTTGACGGCTCTAATACACTGCTGGGTTACACGTGGCGCTAACCATATGTCACGGCTTATGCACCATTAGGCCACCCCTCTTACTGGATTAGCCAACAGTGAGGAGGCTTGGCCTGCACGCCCATTTCTCTGCCCTGTGAGGGGACCCCCAAACAGCCACTTGGTCCTGAATGTCTGACATGTCCAGACCTGTCCTCTTAGGCTCCGAAACTGGTTGCACAACACCGAGGCCTTAATTTTACACAGCCCTTAGACCAATACCCAGGGGCTAGGACCCTGGCACATGGCTAACATGTGACACCCTGAGGTCACAAACCACATGACACCTCTACACCTACGTCAGTTCCGGGGAGGGCTCTCGGGGGCACCGGAAGTCCCAGTAACAGAAGTGACATCATTTCCGGGGGGCGGGACAACTGTCACATTCTACTATGATGAGAAAAGGTATCCCCTCCTATTACTAATGTGAAAACTATTCTTACAACTTTAAAATAACATGGCCTTTATTGTAAGCTTACTTAATGTGAGTTTCACACCACCAAGGTAGAATTCGAAGGATTCATCCTAACTCTCCACTACATCTCCATGGCTGAATGTAAGATTAAAGTCATTACTGATTGGCCACAACCTCAACATGTTAAAGATGTCCAATAGTTTTTGGGATTTGTGAATTTTCATAGTAGGTTCATTGATAATTTTTCTTCAAAAGTCACCTCTATTACTAAGTTGCTTAAAAGATGGTATCATTTGCTTGGATACAAGCATGAGACCAGGATTTTCAGGACTTGAAAAGGCTGTCACTAGCACCCCAATTACATATCTTCCAGACTCACCTAACTAGTTATAGTTAAGGCAGATGCCTCTGATGGAGCCATTGGAACAAGTCTTTCTCAGCTGGATTTTGAGATAGGCCATTTACATCCTGTCGCTTAACTGTCAAAGAAATTGTTACCAGCTGAGACAAATTACACCATAGCTGAAAAAGAATTGCTGGCTACTCAACAGGCTTTCAAGGAATGGAGACATTATTTTCTTGGGGTCAAATTTCCTGTTATAGTTTTTACAGAGCACCATAACTTTCAGTTTCTCAGATGTGCCCAAGCACTGTCACCTAGACAATTAATGTGGACCTTGTTCTTTGCAGAGTTCAGTTTTATTATCACCCTTCACCCCGGAAGTGATGACCAAAAAGAAGATGCATTTGCCCTTTGCTACCTTGAGGAGACAGGAACTATCAATCAACCACCATCTATGATTGTTCAAGATCCGTTTATTAGATCAACTCACACAGAGAATCTCCTTGATCAGATCGAAAAATACATGCCTATAAAAAAATGAATCATCTGAAAATCTCAGGATTCAACTTGTGATATGTGTAAGGAGCTGCCCTTTCAGAAGAATAATGTTATCTACCATTTAAGACCTTACAATCAAAGGTACTTCAATTGTGTTATGACAGTCAATTAGCTGGTCACCCAGATCATACCAAAACCTTGCAATTAGTAAACCATAATTTTTGTGGCCAGTCTGAAGACAAGATGGTTTCACCTACTTTAAGCAATGTGGCATCTGTAGTAGAACTTTTAAAACCTTTCTCACTCCTAGCCAGATCAGGGAGGATGTTTGTTTGGATGTGCATGGTAGAAACATGTGCTTGCAAGAAGTATACTGCATAAAGAGTGAAGTGTGGTACAGTGCACTGATGGTAAATGGGTGTATGCTGTCAGTGCATGTTTTTAAAATTACACACTCTAGTACAATACAGAAAGGCTCCAGTACAGAATAGTGTGCACAGACTGAATAAGTTTGATGCATGTAGTTATGCTTGTGGTAACATAATACATGAAGATAACAGTGCTGTGCAGTAAGGTTGCTGTGGATATATACTGAGAGCAAGATTGCTTGCACTGGTACATTACATAGACAACCTTGGGTTCCATTTTGGGAAGCCCCGGCCTTTTTGGTGGAAAACATAAAGAGTAGAGAGGTTAATGGACATCCTGTAATAGACACAGGAGCCACTCGTTCAACGGTTAGAATGATCGAGGTCCCGGACATACCCCTTTTGGGAAAGGAAATCCCGGTTGTAAGCATTGTAAATCAAAAGTGCACTAACCTGGTTACTGCCCCAGTGGCAGTAAAAACAGGAGACATTAGAGAGAAACATCCGTTTATAATCTGTGAATCCATTACTGTAGACCTCCTAGGCCAGGACCTTCTCTGGAAACTCAATTGTGCTATATATATTGCATGCAGGGTGGTTCTGGAATTGAAATACAAGAGGCTGATGCTGAGTTCAAATTACAGTCACTGGTGCCTTTCATCAGGCTATACCTGCTCATCAATATTGATAACTTGCCAAAAGACTTGAGGGAGACAATCAAGGAAGAGGTCTGGGATTTTACTGGAAAAGAAATTGGAATGATCAAAGATGCTAGGCCCCTGAAGATTACCCTCCAACAAATTCTGTTTACCCCTCTGGACTCACCCATACAAGATGACCCCAGAGGCCATTGTAGGAATCACTCTTGTCATTGGGAACATGATAGAGCAAGGGATCCTAAAGGAAGTTATCAGGAGCCCATGTAACTCCCCAATTATGGCCTTGCAGAAATCAAATAAAAAGTAGAGTATTGTTCAAGACCTCTGAAAGATTAATCAAATTGTTGTTCCATCCTATCCTGGGGTACCAAACCCTGCTGTGATTCTATTCCAAATTCCTCCAGGTGCAAAGTGGTTCATGGTCATTGATCTTTCCCTGGTTTTCTTTTTGACCCTGTTACTCGAAGGTGCTTATCCCATACTCACCCTGAGCATCCCAGGGGACTTCATCCCTAACCAGTAGTGCACCAGGATGTGCTTTTACAGAGTGGGGAAGGGGCCATGGCCTCCTACAAGCTCTCAGCAATACCGCTGTATGGGACTTACTGGTGGTAACAGGAGGAGTTCTTGTCTCCCACCAACCCTCAGCATGCAAGGAGACTTCATCCCGCAACCAGTAGAGTGCCAAGAGGCAGGTTTGCAGAGTGGTTGAGAAATGGCGAGGGCCTCCGACGAGCTCTCAGCAATACTGCTGTGTGGGAACAGAGGTTCTTGCCCCCCAACGACCCTCAGCAGCCAAAGGGCCTTCATCCCCCAGCCAGTAGTGTGCTAGGAGGCACCTCTGCAGATTGGTTGAGAATGAGGGCGGGACCTCGACAAGCTCTCAACAATACCATTGTGTTGGATTCACTGGTGGTAACAGGAGGAGTTCTTGGATCCCAACAACCCACAGCAGGCAAGGGGACTTCATCCCCCAACCATTAGTGTACCAGTTACAGAGTAGTAGAGAAGGGGGCAGGGCCTCCGATGTGCTCTTGGCAAAACCTTTGTGTGGAACTTCCTGGTGGTTACAGGAGGGGTTATTGGCCCTCAACGGCCCTCAGCAGCCAATGGGAATTCATCCCCAACCAATAGTGTGCCAGGAGGCATGTTCGTTTGCAGAGTAGTTGAGAAAGGGGGAGTGGCTTCTGACAAGCTCTCAGCCATCTAGCTGTGTGGGACTTACTGGTTTTAACAGGAGGGGTTCTTGTCCCCCCCCACCAACCCTCAGCATCCAAGCTGACTTCATCCCCAACAAGTAGTGTGCCAGGAGGCACATTTGCACAGTGGTGGAAAAAGAGGGTGGGTCTCTGATGAGCTGTCATAGATATCACTGTGTGGGACTTATTGGTGGTGATAGGAGGGCTTCTTGGCCCCCAACGACCCTCAGCATCCAGGTGGACTTCATCCCTCTTTGGGTAGTGTGCCAGGAGGAGTATTTGCAGAATGGTGGACAAAGGGTGTCTGCCTCGAACAAGCTCTCAGCAATCCTGCTGTATTGAACTTGTTATTGGTGGTAACAGGAGGGGTTTTTGACCCCCAACAACCCTTAGCATCCAAGAAGACTTCACTAGGGTTGACCGAGCAATACTCTGCCAGCTCTCTGAACTACATGGAATTTGGTGGAGTGTTTCAGTAACTCTGTGGAATTCCATGGAGTGAGACTCCACGAGTTGTGCCCAGGCCTGGTAACTGAGTTGTGCACAAAACCAAGGCCTGACATACTAGATGTTCCCCTTTCTGTATATGACCATGTCCTCTTTTTTGATGAGTTGTGTCTAAGAGATCGATGTGGCATCCTGCGAGCTGCTTATGCCATATGCACGCTGGGTGGGGTAGTGGAAGCTTCTTATTTGTACCATGAAACCACTGCACAATTAGATGAATTGATCACCTTTACCAGAGCTTGCTCTACCTCCTGAAAGCACACATGTTACCATTTATACTGACAGCCAGTATGGATTTGGAGTTGTACATGACTTTGGTCAGTAATGGCCGCAGCAGGAATTTCTAATTTCGACTGGTAACCCTATCCAAAATGGGGTGTATGTATCAAATTTGCTAAAAGCTCACCAATTGCCAAAGGACATTTCTGTGATGAAGTGTGCTGCACTTAAGAGTGGGAATGACTTTGTCACTAGAGGTAACTGTTATGTCGATAAAGCTGCCTCACCCTGCGCTCTTGAGTCTAGCACCGTCCATCTAGATAAACCATCTAACTCGAAGGGAGACACTGTGACAAACATGTCATTGAGTACTGCATATACATTCAATGGGTTGAGGGAAATTCAACACGCAGACACAGAGATAAAAAAGGCTAGGTGGGAAAGAATGGGTTGTGTAAAAGAAGCCCGTGACATTTTGGTATCCAATGCGGGAAAACAATTTCTTCCCTGTTCCCTCCTTCCTGCAATGGTGAGGCACATGCATGGTCTTATTTGTATGGGAAGAGACACAATGGTATGTAACTTCTGTTCTCACTGGTTCAATCCCCATTTATGAATGATGGCAGAAGATTAGTGCCAATGATGTATGAACTGTCAAAAGCAAAATGCAGGCAAAAGAGTTGCATTGACCAGGGGTCACATTGGAAAATTTGATAATCCCTTCAACCTCCTTCAGACTTTGTGGCAATGCCTCAATGCATTCAGCTGAGCTACATCCTTGTCACTGTGTGTCTACTTTCATGATGGGTCGAGGCCCATCTTACTCGGAGATGTGACAGCCTAACAGTTGCCAAACTGTTGTTGCAGAAGTAAATACCACAATTCGGGATGCCAGTTAATCTTGAATCAGATCAAGGAACTCACTTTAACAGTGAGGTCATGCAGTTGAGATGTGCAGCTCCTAAAGATTGACCAAAAGCTTCACTGTAGCTACAGAACGGAAGCATGAGGAATTGTAGAAAAACTGAATGGGACAAAGCTAGACTGGCTAAAGTTTGCTTTTCTTCATCACTTAAATGGCCTGACACCCTTCCTCTAATGTGCATGAGTAACTGCAGCACCCCTTCTATAAGAACTATTGTCACCATATGAAGATTTTAAGGGGAGAGCCATGCGAGTACCCACTGTCCCAGTAGATAGCCTTGTGAATATCACAGATGATATGGTCCTCGAGTACTGCAAAAGATTGTCTGATGTGGTGAGTTCTATCTCTCATTAGGTCAATCACTGCTATTCTAGCTGTCAGAGAATCCCCAGGGCATGACTAGAACCCTGCTGACAGAGTCCTCATCAAGAAATACATCTGCAAGTCTTCTTTGGAAGAATGCTGGAGTAGACCCTACCAGGTGATCCTGGTCAGTGTGCTGCCTGCTGTACTGTCTACACACCTCTTATACCCAGAGGGCACAGTACGAAGGGGAAGAAGCAGATTCAACATCTGCCAATTCTTCGAGTTGTCCTAGGTTTGAAGTGTCTGAATCTTTGAAAGATGACAAGGAGGACCACACTGTAGATCCATCATCCTCATTCGAAGAGCAGCATACTGAACTAGAGACCGATGGGAATGCTCCCATTGAGGCATCCATTGTGGGACCATAAACTGGGTTGAGGATAGGCATCCACCTGAACTGTGAAAATTCATGGAAGTCTGTGACTAACCTACTGCAGCAACTTCCCTAAGGAGTGAAAGCTGGGGTAGACCCAGGAGGCTCCACCTGAGAGGGTGAATCGGCCCTATCGGAACCAAAAATCTTGAGCATTTCCAAAGAAGGTTGGCTAAGAGCTACTACCACTAAAAAGAGAATGTTGACACCCTAGTTGGGGCTAGAGATGGTTAGTGAAGACATTGGATTAGAAGAACAATAACATTTGGACCAGATTGATATTCTGATGTGGACTTCGAGCTGAGCAATACTAAATGACCTAAAAGATATAGAAAGGTATATCAAAATTATTCAGGTCCAGACTGGATATACCTTGAAAAAATTAAGTTTGATACAGATGACTGCATGACTGACTCCGATGAGCCTCCCTGAGATTAAGGGCTTGTGGTGACGAAGACCTCTGATCATTGTCAACTTGCATACTCCAAAAGGATAAACAGAAAGCAAGGGTAATGGTCAGAGGACTATAGCTCCTTTAGGCCTCTGGCTAATGCAGAATAAAAATCTAATGATATTTTTGAGATTTCCTTGATATGATTTGAACTAAACATGGTGCGGCAACACAACAAAATTAAACTTGTGAGTTTAGCAGTGCAGAGCCATTTCTGGTTCTGTGATTAGATGGCTGTTGGATGTTTACTTGTTGGGAGAGGATAATTCTCACTTTTCAAACAATTTTACCTATACCTCATTAATCCAACCCTCCCTCGCCCAAGAGTAGAGTCTCAAACCTCCCACAGCATGAGAGCATGCACAGTAATAATGTGTATTATCAGATGTCTGAATATGTAAGTCATTGAGGAAGAAGACTACTTCATTCGCTCTTACCTTCCTGCTTCTGCAGCTGAACGAGTGAGCTTGCTTTCACCAAACTCTATCCCATCTTTTTCCTTTGTTTGTACCACATCTAAACAGCATCTTGAGAAGGCTGTAACCACCGGTATCTAAGAGCACATTTCCAACAAAGCTATAATAACGCTGATAGCTAAAGATGAAAGACACCACCTAGAATGTGAAGTTATCACCGCTGTGTCATTGATAAACACAGGGTTAAACCTGGTCCTTTTTGAAGGGTCTCCCCCAGATTTGTGCCTTCTGTTATTGAACCCGTTTTTGTTGGCATTAGGATTCTGTGTACTTTTTTTCCTGCTAACATGTGGTAAAGTGCTTGTGCCTGCTCCCTAAAACATGGTACAGTTGGCACATACCTGATTGGTACCACCAATTTACATATAAGTCCCTGGTAAGGGGTACTACATGCAGCATTCATTGGGCCACCGACTAAGCTAGCCTTCTAAAACATGTCTCAGCCCTGACAGTGCAGCCTGTAGTTCAGTTTTAAAGTGTCATTTCGACCTGACAAAATAAACCTTTTATCTGGGCTAAACATTCCTTTTTAATAAATATAAGTTAACCTGATATAGGCCCTAATGGCTCATAGGTCATGGTGCCCTGTACAGCATGTACAGTTATAATGTGTATTACCAGATGTTGTCTGAATATGTAAGTCATTGAGGAGGAGGGCTACTTCATTTGCTCTTATCTTCCTGCTTCTGCAGCTGAAGGAATGGCTTACTTTCAACAACCTCTATCCCATTCATTTTCCTACTCTGTTTTCTTAAATCTATTGTATTAGCAAAATTCTAATAAAGTGTTTTATTCCGACTTCAATGATCCTTTAGAAAAAGTGTTGATGGTCAGAGGTGAAAACCTGTATTTGCGAAAAGCTAAGGTTGAGAGAATGACTGAATTGCTGTGTATTGCTCTCCCAAGAGAATCCTCAAATGCATTCTGTAGTAAAAATGTTTCTTCTAGCTTGTTTCCTAATGGTGCAGATCTTGAGAATCGTGTTTTCCACAGAATGTATCAAGGTCTTTGTTTAACGCCCTGTAAAAATATGTTGATTTCTGTGACTAGAGAGACCTCCTTTTCCCCACCTTTAAAAGGTGAATCTATGCCGTTTTGTGCTAGGAGAGCACTGAGCCCTTGTACTCATGAATTATATGACCAGGATGCTTGTTTCCGGTTGAGTGATGACCTGGCTTGGCAGTTTGGTCTGGACTGTTCCCATGAGGAACAAGGTCAAGACTGATTTGCATATGGCTGGGTCCAAACTGGGGTGGCATGGTGAGCAAAAGAAAAATGGATTAAACCCAGATCTGTGACTGGGGGTGAGTGTTTGCATTGTTCAGCACTCTGTCCATCATCCTTTTGTGTTGCTAAAGTTGCCCTAGGTGGGAAGGGTATGCCCAGACGTGGGTCCCTTGCTCACTGTGCCATTGCATTCAGGCTAGCATGGCTGATGAAGGGTGAATCCTTGAAATCGGTCCCAGGATGCTTGTTTCTGGTCCAGTGAGGATTTGGCTTGGCAGTTCGTGCTGGACTGTTCCCATGAGGAACAAGGTCAAGACTGATTTTCCATATCTTGGGTCCAAACTGGGGTGGCATGATGAGCAAAAAGAATGATGGATTAAACCCAGATCTGTGACTGGGGGTGAGTGTTTGCATTGTTCAGCACTCCGTCCATCATCCTTTTGTGTTGCTAAAGTTTCCCTAAGTGGGAAAGGTATGAGCAGATGTGGTTCCCTTGCTCACTGTGCCACTGGCTTCAAGCTAGCCTGGCCGATTAAGGGTGAATCCTTGAAACCGGTCCCAGGATGCTTGTTTCTGGTCCAGTGCGGACCTGGCTTGGCAGTTCAGGCAGGACTGTTCCCATGAGGGACAGGTTCAAGACTGATTTGCATATGGCTGGGTCCAAACTGGGGTGGCATGGTGAGCAAAAGAACGATGGATTGAACCTAGATCTGTGACTGGGGGTGAGTGTTTGCATTGTTGAGCTCTCCATCCTTCATCCTTTTGTGTTGCTAAAGTTGCCCTAAGTGGGAAGGGTATGCCCAGACGTGGGTTCCTTGCTCACTGTGCCACTGGATTCAAGCTAGCCCGGCTGAAGAAGGGTGAAACCCTAAAACCCGTCCCAGGATGCTTTTTTTTGTGGTCGAGTGCTAAGAAACTGGTTTGGGCGTTCAGGCTGTACTGTTCCCGTGAGGAACAGGGTCAAGACTGATTTGCATATGGCTGGGTCCAAACTGGGTGGCATGGTGAGCAAAAGAACAATGGATTAAACCCAGATCTGTGACTGGGGGTGAGTATTTGTATTGTTCAGCACTCCGTCCATCATCCTTTTGTGTTGCTAAAGTCGCCCTAAGTGGGAAGGGTATGCCCAGACGTGGGTCCCTTGCTCACTGTGCCACTGGATTCAAGCTAGCCCTGCTGATGAAGGGTGAAACCCTAAAACCGGTCCCAGGATGCTTTTTTCTGGTCCAGTGAGAACCTGGCTTGGCAGTTCGGGCTGAACTGTTCCCATGAGGAACATGGTCAAGACTGATTTGCATTTGGCTGATTCCAAACTGGATGGCATGGTGAGCAGAAGAACAATGTATTAAACCCAGATCTGTGACTGATGGTGAGTGTTTGCATTGTTCAGCACTCTGTCCATCATCCTTTTGTGTTGCTAATGTTTCTCTAAGTGGAAAGGGTATGCCCAGAGGTGGGTCCCTTTCTCACTGTGCCACTGGATTCACGCTAGCCTGACTGATAATGGGTGAAACCCTGAAACCAGTCCAGGATGCTTGTTTCCGGTCCAGTGAGTACCTGGCTTGGCAGTTCGGGCTGGACTGTTCCCATGAGGAACAGGGTCAAGACTGATTTGCATATGTCTGGGTCCAAACAGGGGTGGCATGATGAGCAAAATAACGATGGATTGATCACAGATCTGTGACTGGGGGTGAGTGTTTGCATTGTTCAGCACTCCGTCCATCATCCTTTTGTGTTGGTAAAGTTGCCCTAAGTGGGAAGGGTGTAGGAAAGTACCATTGTGTCTAGCATGTTACCCCATTTTCACTGTATGTATGTTTGTTTTTGCCCTTGTGTCACTGGGAACCTGCTAGGCAGGACCCCAGTGCTCATCGTGTATCCCCTGCATGTGTTCCATGTGTGGTGCCTAACTGTATCACTGAGGCTCTGCTAATCAGAGCCTCAGTGTTTATGTTCTCTCTGCTTTCTAAATTTGTCACTGCAGGCTAGTGACTACATTTACCAATTCTCATTGGCACACTGGTACACCCATATAATTCCCTTGTATATGGTACTTAGGTACCCAGGGTATTGGGGTTCCAGGAGGTCCCTATGGGCTGCAGCATTTCTTTTGCCACCCATAGGGAGCTCAGACAATTCTTACACAGGGCTTCCACTGCAGCCTGAGTGAAATAACGTCCACGTTATTTCACAGCCATTTTTCACTGCACATAAGTAACTTATAAGTCATCTATATGTCTAACCCTCACTTAGTGAGGGTTGGGTGCCAAGTTACTTAGGGGCATATTTACACTCTGTCTGCGCCGAATGTTCGTCAAAAATGTTGACGCACATTCGGCTCAAACCATGCCCCATATTTATACTTTGGCGCCTGACACCGCGGACGTCTATTTCATCATGTGTGTCATTTTTTGGAAGCAGGAAACTGCCTTGCGTTAATGATATGCAAGGTAGGCGTTCCCTTCCAAAAAATGACTTTAAGGCCTGTGCGTCTCATTTATCCTCCAGCGTCATTTTGACGCACAGGAGGGGGTGGGCCTTAAAAAACGGCGCACAGCCTGATGTGCGCCGTTTTTTAACGCCTTGGTCAGGGCAGGCGTTAAGGTATCTGTGGGCTCGGGAGGAGTCCAGAGGTGCCCTCCCCTGTCCCCAGGGACACCCCCTGCCACCCTCACCCACCCCTGGAGGACACCAATGGATGGGGGGACTCATCCCATGGAAGTAGAGGTAAGTTCAGGTACGTATTTTTTTGACGTTTTTTTTAAGTGGCATAGGTGGGCCTGATTTGGACCCCCCTACATGCCACTATGCCCAATGACCATGCCCAGGGGATATAAGTCCCCTGGGCATGGCCATTGGGCAAGGGGGCATGACTCCTGTCTTTGCTAAGACAGGAGTCATGTCAGTGAGGATTGTGCGTCAAAGAAATGGCGCAATTCCTGTTTGAGGCCTGATTTTAGCCTCAGACCTTACTTGCACCATTTTTTGACGCACAACCCCCATTTCCCCGGCTAACGTCATTCCAGAAATAAGGGGCCCGCATGGCGCGCTGGAATGGCGTTAGCCGGCGGTGCAATTTTTGACGCACAACTGCGTTGGCGTAGTTGTGCGTCAAAGTATTAATATGACCCTTAGTGTGTGGGCACCCTGGCACTAGCCAAGGTGCCCCCACATCGTTCAAGGCAATTTCCCCGGACTTTGTGAGTGCGAGGACACCATTACACGCGTGCACTGCACATAGGTCACTACCTATGTGTAGCATCACCATGGTAACTCCGAACATGGCCATGTAACATGTCTAAAATCATGGAATTGTCACCCCAATACCATTCTGCTATTGGGGGGACAATTCCATGATCCCCCAGGTCTCTAGCACAGAACCCGGGTACTGCCAAACTGCCTTTCTGGGGTTTCCACTGCAGCTGCTGCTGCTGCCGCCAACCCCTCAGACAGGATTTTGCCCTCCTGGGGTCTGGGCAGCCCCGGCCCAGGAAGGCAGTGCAAAGGATTTCCTCTGAGAGAGGGTGTTACACCCTCTCCCTTTTGAAATAGGTGTGAAGGGCTGGGGAGGAGTAGCCTCCCCCAGCCTCTGGAAATGCTTTCATGGGCACAGATGGTGCCGATCTCTGCATAAACCAGTCTACACCGGTTCAGGGATCCCCAGACCTGCTCTGGCGCGAAACTGGACAAAGGAAAGGGGAGTGACCACTCCCCTGACTAGTACCTCCCAGGAGAGGTGCCCAGAGCTCCTCCAGTGTGTTCCAGACCTCTGCCATCTTGGATTCAGAGGTGTTTGGGGCACACTGGACTGCTCTGAGTGGCCAGTGCCAGCAGGGGATTTCAGAGACCCCCTCTGATAGGCTCCTACCTCTCTTGGTAGCCAATCCTCCTTTCTTGGTAGCCAAACCTCCTTTTTTGGCTATTTAGGGTCTCTCCTCTCGGGTATTCTTCAGATAACTAATGCAAGAGCTCACCAGTGTTCCTCTGCACTTCCCTCTTCGACTTCTGCCAAGGATCGACCGCTGACTGCTCCAGGACGCCTGCAAAACCGCAACAAAGTAGCAAGACAACTACCAGCAACATTGTAGCGCCTCATCCTGCCGGCTTTCTCGACTGTTTCCTCATGTTGCATGGTCTGGGGGCTGTCTACCTTCACCCTGCACTGGAGGCCAAGAAGAAATCTCCTGTGGCTCGACTGAATCTTCCCCCTGCTAACGCAGGCACCAAAAGACTGCATCACCGGTCCTCTCGGTCCCCTGGGTCCCCTCTCATCCTGGTCCCTGGAAAACAGGAGCTAGATCCGAGTGGCCCCCAAAGTCCAGTGATCCTTCAGTCCAAGTTTGGTGGAGGTAAGTCCTTGCCTCCCCACACCAGACAGCAAACCTGTGTACTGTGCGATTTGCTACTTCTCTGGCTTCTGTGCACTTCTCCAAGGATTCCTTTGTGCACAGCCTAGCCTGGGTCCCCAGCAGTCCGTCCTGCAATGCTCAGCCCTCTGAGTTGGACTCCGACGTCATGGGACCCTCCTGTGGTGACTCCGGTTCACAAATCTTCTAAGTGCCTGCTCTGGTACTTCTGCGGGTGCTGCCTGCTTCTGCGGGGGCTCTCTGAGTTGCTGAGTGCCCCCCGCCTCCTCCCCCAAGGGGCGACATCCTGGTCCTTCCTGGTCCCTAGCAGCACCCAAAAACCTCTACCGTGACCCTTGCAGCTAGCAAAGCTTGTTTGCGGTATTTCTGCATGGAAACACCTAGCCCTTTTCGTTGTTGCACAATCTTCGGCTTCTTCCACCCAGAGGCAGCCCTTTTGCACTTTCATCCGGGGTTTCCTGGGCTCCTGCCCCCCGGACACTATTGCGACTCTTGGACTTGGTCCCCTTGCCTTGCAGGTCTGCACGTCCAGGAATCAGTCTTCAGTGTTTTGCTGGTGCTTGTGGTTCTTGCAGAATCCCCCTATCACGACTATTGTGTTTTTCTGGGGGTAGTATGGTAACTTTACTCCTACTTTTCAGGGTCTTGGGGTGGGGTATCTTGGACACCCTGACTGTTTTCTTACAGTCCCAGCGACCCTCTACAATCTCCCATAGGTCTGGGGGCTATTCGTGATTTGCATTCCACTTTTGCAGTATATGGTTTGTGTTGCCCCTAGACCTATGTTCACCTATTGCATCCTATTGTGATTCTACATTGTTTGCACTACTTTTCTTACTGTTACTTACCTGTTTTGGGTTTGTGTACATATAACTTGTGTATATTACTTACCTCCTAATTGAGAGTATTCTCTGAGATACTTTTGGCATATTGTCATAAAAATAAAGGCCCATATTGATACTTTTTGACGCAAAACTGCGCCGGCGCAGTTTTGCGTCAAAAATATTACTGCAATAGCATCAAAATTCCTCGCAAACACAGCCATTTCAGCAGAGGAGACCCGAAATCGATCCCAGATGCCTATACAGACCCCAGGAAGATGACAACAGACCAGGAACCAGTCAGGAGGACCCACACAAGACCCAGGACAGTTTTAAAAAGAAAGTGTTGCTTCAGTGCAGAGGAACAGGAAATTCTGGTTAAAGAGGTGACAGAACACCAGCACCAACTGTTTGTCACCTCAAAGTTGCCAATCAGTAGGAGAGAGGCAATATGGCAACAAATTGTTGACAAGATCAACAGTGTGGCAGAAGTACGCAGAACAGTCATCAAGTGCAAGAAACGCTAGCATGACTGCAAGCGCAGGACCAAGGAAAAGATGGCCAGGAACAGGAAGGCAGCACTGCAGACTGGAGGTGGGAGTCCAGCACACCAAGAGGCCCTGGACCACATGGAGGAGATGGTCGCAGCCGTCATCCCTCAGGAGATCATCACAGGGATATAAGGACAGGACAGCGCAGACTACCAGGAGACAACGCACATGCAGGGTAAGTCGCATGGGGAATTAAAATGCACTAATGTCAACTGTAAGCAGGGGGGATACGGACCATAAAATGCATGGAAGTCATCATATACATGGAGCGGCATGGGTAAAGGGATATGGCATGGGGGCATGGCCTGCACAGAGAGAAGCTGGGGCACACAATTACACTACACCAACAACAGTCCCATGGGGGCATGCTGCCATGCCAACGATGGAGCAAAGGTAAAGCCACGCCAGGAGGGAAGGGCACAACGTCAAACTGACATCCCGTCACACGTCAACCACTATACCCCCTACTTTAACTAGGGCCCAGTTAACAACCTCTAGCCATACCGACAACTGGAATGTAACAGTGACAACAGTTACCACTACCACCTCCGCTCTGTGTGCAGCTCAAGTTGCCAATGGCAGTAACGTCCCCATGGATCATACACACCTAAATTAGTGGGTTGACGATGACAACTTTAACAATCCCCTGAAACAAGACAAAGGCTCCAGTCCTGTCAAATGTGAATGCCCATAGTTGCCGCAAACATCAGCCAATGTCATCAACATGAGGAGCTACACAGCACTAAGGACACACCCATGCTGCATATGCCAGGGTCCATCCTGTGCCTGGGTCACAATGCAAAATCCCAAATGTCATACTGCTCAGACAAAAGCATTGAGGGGGAGTACACATGTAACTGGTCACTGACATACACCTGCTTAGTCAGAGGAGGAAATAGGACACTGCTACGACTATCATGGCAATCCAATGTACCACACATTCCCCAACATCAGCTGTACACATTACCAATGCTAAAATCCATATCGTGCCATAACAATGCTATGCATAGGATACGCTACATGCCAACTACATATAAGTTGATGTGAAAGATCAGAGACTGGGGCAGGTCCAGATTAAGGGGGTCATTCCGACCCCGGCGGGCGCTGCCCGCCGGGCGGAGACCGCCAAAAGACTGCACCGCGGTCAAATGACCGCGGCGGTCATTCTGACTTTCCCGCTGGGCCGGCGGGCGATCTCCAAAAGATCGCCCGCCGGCCCAGTGGGAAAGCCCCTGCAAAGAGGAAGCCGGCTCCGAATGGAGCCGGCGGATTTGCAGGGGTGCGACGGGTGCAGTGGCACCCGTCGCGATTTTCAGTGTCTGCAAAGCAGACACTGAAAATCATTGTGGGGCCCTGTTAGGGGGCCCCTGCACTGCCCATGCCAGTGGCATGGGCTGTGCAGGGGCCCCCAGGGGCCCCACAACACCCGTTCCCGCCATCCTGTTCCTGGCGGTAAAAACCGCCAGGAACAGGATGGCGGGAAGGGGGTCGGAATACCCATGGCGGCGCTGCAAGCAGTGCCGCCATGGAGGATTCCCTGGGCCAGGGGTAAACCGGCGAGAAACCTCCGGTTCCCCTTTTCTGACCGCGGCGGGTCAGAATGGCCCAGGAAGCACCGCCAGCCTGTTGGCGGTGCTTCCACGGTCGTTGGCCCTGGCGGTCACCATGACCCCCTAAGTGTGCTGCTAGTGCCATCAGAGCACCCACAGCCAGTGAAAGGCTTCGCCATTAGAATGGATGTAGACGGAGGCTTGAGTAGGACAAGAAGGTGGCAATTCACTATTTGGACTACAACAACACTAGAGGAGATGATGCCGACAAGTCTAATAACTTAATACAATACGTGCGACATGCAGGTGGGCCATAGGCCTAGGAGAATGCCCATCTGAAAGACTGGAGCAATGAACAGGAAACAAGATCACAATGTTAATTCATCACAAGGCAGGCATGTCACATCACCAGTGCGACAACACAGACACACTAATTGTACCCTATTTCATTGCAGAGGATGATGGATCTCCTGCGGATATGCCTGTCCAGTACTACCCTGATGACATGGATGACGAGCTGACAAACATCACCCAGCAGACCCTCCAAGATGTCCTTGGAACCCTCCAGACCCCACCTTCTGTCACAAGGAGGAGCTCAGAACAAGCAGCCATCACAGAGGACCCACCCACAACACCAATTGTAAGACCTGCCAGCTCCATTACAGCTGAGGACTCAGACGACACAGGCACCAGCTTCGAGAGACCTGTAGTCGGAGTACAGCGGGAGCTGGCCAAGGAGGTGCGGGTGGGGATGAAAACTATGGCAGTCAGCCTAGAGGGGTGCGTTCGTGCATGATGTCATCTGCATATCAGGCAGCAGCCATGCAAGCCCTAACATCCATCCTGCAAGGACTACAACAAACTGTCAAGGAATTCACCACCGCAGTAAGGGAGTTGCCACAACACCTCGCACCCCAAACCTTCCACTGCATGCACAAATGCAATCATGACCCCCTCAGGGCCCACCTGGCTGCCTACCATCGTGATGTGGCTGCTATTCTTAAGAATCAGCAGATCCTCCTTGCAGCAGTACTGTCCTTAAGACCTTCACAGGTAGCAGCAACCGGGATGTCTGACTCCACGTCTTCTAACACTGAGGTGTGTGTTGCCCCTTCACAACCACCACCACCAAGAACAGAGGAGGCAACACACACATCAGAAGAAGAAGACCTGGAACAGATCACCTTCACACGGAAAAGTACCCGGAAGCACTAGTCCCTGCCACATGGCCAACTATTACCAAGATCCAGTGCTTTGTAACATGCCAGTCTTACAACAACTGTACTCAATGACTGTTCTGAAAACCACTGTTTATCTTGTCATCCTGCCCAGTGATTGTCTCTCACTTACTCATTGGCAAATCCTGTCCCTCTGCACTGTCTGACACATCACCCCAGCATGTCAAATCCATTTTCCTTTACCACTTGTGTAGGATCACAATGGAAGATGTCACTATAATGGACTCACAATCATGGACAATGTACATAAAGCACTACAGCACTTTCCAGTAAATAGCACTTACACAACCACTTTGTCTTTGTGTAATGTGACACATCAACTGTGGAGTAGATAACTGAAATGTGCCTCCTGTCAAATTACGTAGCTTGTCAATACAACTGTCCTGAAATTATGTAGTCTGATAACTTTGCGTAGTGGCCTGGATTGCATCATACTCTGCCCTTCCTGAGAGTAATATCTGAAGAAAAGAGAAACCATACACCATCATGCTGTGTTGGACAGAATAATGCTTCCTCAAGGGATATCTAAGCCATCAAATAGTGGCAGCAAAATGTTGTCACCATGCAATACTAACACATATAGCAGTGCCCACACATCTAAGCAAACACTCAAAAACCTGCATGAATGAAGGAGTCTGAGTTTACATCCAAATAAGTAATCATGCTGATCAGTGTCACAAATGATGTCTGTGAGTCATGAAGACGATACTACAAGAGTGCTTACGACCACTCACCTTATAAGGGTTTCCTTGAACATCACACTGCAGTCAGACATAAAACAGTTCCCCAATACCAAATCTGGAAGCACTGTTTGTGACTTTGAAAACATACTTATTGAAAAAAACACGTTGCGATCCATAATAACTGTGATTGGTGGTTGCGATGAATAGTGGAATCTTTGCAAGGTAGCTCTGGGGTAGCTGCCAATCTTACAGCTCAGTTGGGATTTGTTTGTAGCATAGGACACAAATGTAATAGAACAAAATGCATGTACACTTATGCCAAGGCCCTGATCAACAAGCATTTAACACATACTGTAAAGGGTTCACTATATATTTATTAAACGGTAATAACAGAAGAGGAAACTCTGGGAAAAGTCTTACCTACCCTAATCTATCCTAACTACTCATTACCCACAACTGTCCCTAACTAACCTAAGCTAAACTTACTTATCACATGTAACAAAACGTTCTAAACATCAGCTCCCCTGCCCCCCTTATGAGATGGGACACATGGAGGACAACAGATACTAACCTAAACACATACTATCCTATACTAAACAAATATATATATTTTTTAATTTTTTGATATATTTATTTTTTTGAAACACACAAGAACCCCAACATAGCACCCCACCCACCCACCCACACACTCAGAAATAGAAATAATCAGGACCACCCACCAACACTAACACTAACTAAACTAACAGCCTACACTAACCTAACACTAAGCCCTCTAAGCCCACTAAGTATAAGAACAAGGAAAGAGGAGGGAGGGGAGGGAATCATGTCCATTTACAAAGTCTAGAGGTTGGCCCTCCGGAGGGTCCGCTTTATGGACAGCACACGCCTGTTCATATGGCGAGCATCCCGGCTCAGATGACTAATTTTACGTAGAACACTGTACATTTTACGCTGCATGCCCTGAAAAGCTTGAGAGTCAACTGTAGCAGCTGGGACGGTCTGGGTACCAGCTGAGGACGTGTGTGGGCGTGTATAGTCAATGCCTGTGGACTGCCCTGAAGGTGGTTCACTGCTAGGGCCTGGAGCACTTGCAGACGTTGTTGGGACAACAGTCCCAGCTGTGGGTGGTGCCACCTTGGTGGAAGTCGTGGTTGTGCTGGTGGGCAAAGTAGGGCCACCCTGTGGGAAAGCCTTCCAGGCTCCGGAGGCCTGCTCGTTCCTGTATCTTCAGGCCATCCCTCTGAACCCCAACTCTACCAGCAGGATATGCTGGTAACGCATTGGCCACCGCATTGGAACTCACGGACCTGGATGGGTGTCATGTTTGGAGCTGTGAAGACAAAGGCAAAAAATTACATTAGGAACTGCATTGTGTGAAATGGCACAAGAAGTAAATCAGACAGTACATCTACTGTACTTGTAACAGCTCCTATCATCATACAGATCATTGAATGTCCCTGAGGAAGTACATGGCAGACCAGCCTACAAAGGTCGTATCACAGATAGCACATCCAAACCCTACAAGATGGGTAACAACTGGCATTAATTTGGCATCAGAGTTCTGACAGTTGTCAGCTAACAATCATGCAGCACATCCTCCGCCAATGCCAGGGCTACAAATGTCAGTGTACGGGATGGAAATCTAGGGCCACATGATCTGCAAGTTGTAAATGGACTTGCTAGTATAGTACTCATGTGCTATACCTGAGTGTGTGTACTAGGTTCCGACCAAACATTCACAGATTTACATGTCTATGTAACATACTTGTATCATCAGTCCTAGGTACACTATTCATAAACTCATGCCTGTGTTTGAGGGTGGGGGGGGGTGGAGAAACAACTAACAATTTCAAACAACATGGACACCCAGGAAGCTTAGGAAAGCTGGACATGTGTTTGGCTCTACACACAGACACACACCACAGGTAAGGTGTATCTACAAATAGGAGACAGCAAACCCTTGACCAATCGCAGTGCCACACATGTCTGGAAATGCAAACCTTTGTCCACATCTTATACTTCCAGTAAGGCATGACTTACAACAGACACAGAGTTGCAAGAACACCCATGGCCATGATTTGCATGCACACCAAAGCCATTGCACTCAAGTGCCACATACTTGTCTCACTACATGTGGAGCTACATGCTGCAAGGAAGTTCACCCTACTTTTTAATAAATACTTTGGTGAATAGGGAAGCAGAAGTCTGTGTATAAGCATTTTGCAACCCCATTCTGGGAGAATGTGGGTCTGACAGGCAGACTAAATCTGAGATTAGGTCCAGTGCGACTCTTGTTGATACAAGTGTTATCCACATGACTCACCCCAGCTCACATTGTGGGGCCTACAGGAATGACCTAGAATCCCTAGATAAGACCATAGGATAAGCATTGGCAAACTCCAAAATGCTTAGAAAATGAAATCCGACTCATGGAACAAGACAAATGATGGGCCAGCGCATCACAGCTTGCTACGTGTTTAACACACAGGAGTCCATCACACATCACCAGCAAACACAACACATAACAGACATATCAGCACTTACTGGAGTTGTCGGGGTCCTCAAATGAAGCCACCTCGCCCACAGTGTAGGGTGCCGGTCCACCTGTAAGGCATGGAAGGAAGAAATGTGCTAAAAATCTGTACACTGATCAACAATTCCAAAGACAAAAACTATGTGTAAGATGACATAAGTAAGTAAAGCCACTCAGACATGATGATACTGCATCTGATATAGCACGGCTAACATGTACGTAGCATGGGTCTCCTGTGACAATTACACACATATCTGCAGACATTCAGTGGCCCTAACTATCATGTGGTGGCAAACATGCTCCTTCATTAGTGAGCAGACATAATAATGGCGTGTATTCGTCTCATCATGTGCATCCAAGAGAGACATCCAAAGCCTGGTTACTTGAGGAGTGCATTACCAGTCAAACAGCCTATGTGGCCATGACACATTTATGACATATAGGTACAATGTACAGAGGGGCAGGGACATTTGTAAGCCCTCATGTTGTTACAGTATCTTCATTTGATGTGGCCCAGCTATGGTGATTTGCACCAACTATAGAGATATGAACCCACGTGCATACCTTTGGCCTGCCATCCCTAAACGAAAGGTGGAACACCAAACACCAAATACCAGTGTAAGATGTTAGCTGAGGGCACCTTACACCTTTTCCCTATGTTTCCAAATCCAGATCTGACATGTATCCAAAATGATGAAGGACCAAAATAATCCCTAACATTCATAGAACTTCCGAAAACGCTTTCCTTACACACTCACCAGACACACATGAGACATATGTCTGGGCGACATTGCTATCATCAATTGACGTGAAGCCAGCACTCAATTTCTGCATAATGTAGTGTTTAGAAAGTCAGTCTAGCTGTTGCGTTAACAAAGGTTGGCAATATTTTGGAAAATCTATACTTCACTGGCAAATGTGACCTATATAGACCTGATTGGCTCCTAATTTGTGTTGCTGTCTGACACAAAGGCGGCACCGAATTACATTAAGCAAAAGTATTCAGTAAGTTTGCAGAGCACGTGCTTCCTGACAGCTAGCAATTGTGGCCCTTCACATAGTCCATCAATGACCCTGTAGGTTTCCGAAGCATTCCACACAGTCAGCAACTTAGCCGGCAGATATTGTACAAATCATCTGATGTCACTACAGAGCTTTTAATTGTGCACATTTACATGATTTGTACTCACCAACAGGGCCACTAGTCACTATTCCCAGGTGGTCCATCAGATCTTGCTCCCTGGTGATGAGGTCAACCCAGCGGTGCTTCAGCTGGTGGTCATTCGTCTAGCTCCCATACACGCGCTGCAAGTGTTGCAGGACCTTTCCCCACCAGATTCATCGTGCCTCAGTGTGATACCCCTGTATCACCCTGCCTCGATCATCAGTGGGAGGAAATGGCACACCAGCCATATAAACCCCCCAAGCTCCTCCTCACCCATCTTGCCAAGACGTAGCCTACCCAACATCTTAGCACCGAAAAGGGGAATAGGGGATAAAGAAGAACAAAGGAGAAAAGGGGGAAAGTAGAAGTACAAAAAAGTAAACTTAACTAAAAGAGCCCAACTCTCCCCAAACTAGCACTACCCACAACAGACTCCCACAAACAACAAAGACAATACAATACTGGACAATAGTACACGAAACACACTCAGACAGTATAAAACAACAATATTTATTTCACAAACTAACAAGTAATGGAGCACACGGGAGACAAAAGCTGAATTTCACTGGACAAAACTCAGAACACAGCCACACAGTCTAGAAGAATCACAGACTGCAAAGTGAAAGTGAAAGTACCACCACTGTACATAATCTGTAAACAGGATATCCTATTACATCACTTCCTGCATAAAATGACCACGTTTTTATCGTTATGCGTCATATTTTTTCACGCATTCAGTATGTGTGTCATTTTTTTCGACACACAGGAGTAAAAATTAGGCCACATCCATATATTTGGAAATAGTCTTAACACTTAACCAATTTTCAGGACATTATGCGTCGTTTTTCGGGCATAAGCGTCAACATTTCAGGGCATGAACTGGTTTTGGGTATTTTTTCCATTTTAATGTAATGTTACATTTGTGACACAACTGAGATAGGCTGATTGCACCCACTTTGGTGTTGATGGTGTATGTTCACGTGTGAGACATCATACTGCTGTGGACCATGACCCGCTACTTCCTTAACAGGATTCTCACGCTTGGCTGATGTACTAGATGGCCATATGTGTGGCCTACATATGTATTGCACAATTTGGGCATGTTTGGCATCAGGAGAGGATAGCAAGGTGACGCACATAAGTACAATACCTCAATGCCTATGGCTCAATGTGTGTGCATTGGCTACTAATGTTGTTGTTGACCCAGTGTGTGTGCATCACAAGATGCATTATTGCAAATATGCTTGTATGAATGTGAAGTCAGTGTGTCCAAACCTTAGATGCAAGTCATTGTGAAAATGAGAGAGAGGACATGTGCTAGTCATACATGTAGCAACATCTGTTGTGTGCACATCCAAGATTTTGGGTAACGTATGACAAAGCATGCACCGGATAGATGGCAGACGCTTGTTCATGTCAAGGGTCCACAAGTTGGCCATCCCATGTCCTAGAAATTTGGTAACTGCTTCCTAGGCACTTGTTGGTGAACCCACAGTGACTCAGGCACATGGATAGACGAAGTGGGTACCATGTTATTGGCACAGACAGCCAAAGGTGAACCACAAATGTAATATGACGCCACAGTTGTGGTCATATGACTGAGCCACAACTCTCCAGTGGCAGTGGTGGACCAGCAGACGAGGCAGCACATGGCCACATATTTCCAGTGATCAGTTGCACAGAGGTGTCTTGTTCATGTGTGTGGTCCAATGTTGATCCTGTATATTTTTAGGGGTGTATGTTGTCACAGTTACGTCCAGGTCTCATCATGAGTCAGTGGCAGCTATTCCTGTATCTACTGAGTAACCTTCGGAGATCAATGTGAGTAAAGTGGATGAGGACATGAGAACCTACATGGGGATGGTCCCACCCTGTCACTGAAGACGTGTAATGAGTCTGTCAACAGGGCAACCTTGGTGTTCTGAGTGAGATAATGTCTCAGGTGTCATGTTCCGGCAGGTGTCATTACAACATTTGTACACAGGTTGGCCTGTGAAGTTCCCACTGCATCTGGAAACATCATAGCCTCTGTGTTGATTAATGTAGCAGCTATCCAGCATGCACAGCCCATCAATATGTTGTGAGCAATGTGATTCAGCGTGTGAACTGTCAGGGTCCTAATATGTGTGGACTTTTCATGCACATTACCAGAGGTAGCTGGTTCTGCTGGAGGCACCATACCCAATCCCTGCATACGGCCCTGGTACACTGTCACACTTTGTCGTTCATGCATACATGAGACCCAGACAAGGGATGGGCCATGATTTTGGTATTCAAAGACAAATTTACTGATATGGTACAATTAAAAAGCAGATGATGCTATACAATGTATTTGGGTATGCATTGATGAAGCACATGACAAAATACCCTCTGAGGAATTAGAGTTTTGCTAACGCAAGTGTGATACATATGTAGCCACAAGGAACCTTTAGGGTAATGCACAGACAGGTGTCAGTCAGGCTGACAGGATGCAGGGTCAATCTGGGTCCAGCAATTTCACAAGGTACATAATCAGTGGTCTGACTAAGACTGGTCGGAGGAAGAACAAGACAGTTGACATGGAAAACTGTGTATGTCCTGTGTTTTTGAAGGTGACACATAAACCCAAGGGCTGTGTTACACACCTTAATTACTAGCAATGCATAACGGTGTATTTTACAAAATGGAAACTTCTATGCTGTTCCAGGCATCAGCAGGGGCAGTGCATGTTCAAATGGGTGGTGTGTATGGAGGTGATCACAGGTGTGTGCTCCATCATTTTCTCACAAGTCCTGTATGTGAGATTCGAATTCAAATGGCCAACAGTACCTTTCATACGGGAAGCAATCTACAGGTGATAACAGGGCTTAGAAACTACAAGCCAGTGTATTAATTGACCTGAAGTCCATGCAGTCAGATGTACTATGACAATGGCATAACATAGGAAAGGGTGTAGCACACAGGATTAGTATTGTTTGTCTGTGTGTGTAGAGGAGGGAATATCGGGGTACACATATTACCATTCCAGAGACCTCTTCAGACAGTTGGGTTGTGACCAGGAGCATGGGTGTGTCAGGTGTTAGGAAATGGACTGACATGTACATGGAATGTCATGTGCGCAATGCTTGTCATAGGTGTGGCACTTGTGCTGTCTATGTTCTGCTTATATGGAACTCACAGATAGTCCTTGCAAAGATCAGTGCAGTTGGACTTACTGCTGTCAAGGGTCTGTTCATACATTCCTGTTACCAATGCAATAGCACATCAACTCCCTCATGTATGAGGCTTGTTTTCCCCTTATTGAGTGATGGTGTCTTAGTTGTGTGCCATATGCTGCGATGAACCATGTTGCCAACATGTATGTGTGAAATAGGTGTGGTCCTCTCCTATTGCCCTTCAAAGGTTAAATGTACAGGAGATGTGTCGTTTACAGTGTGTGTGTATGTGACTGTTGTATGATACGCATCACAATTGCTCAGGAATTTTCTGTGTCCTGATCGATATATCAGCAATGGTCCATCAGGCTACACTTTTATTCTGATAGTTAGAGATAAAGGTGAGCAAAAATGATTAGCCAGACCATGATATGGTGATTATTATCAGTGTTTATTTACATTAGTTAATACAGTGGTGATGGTGATCAGTTTTAAAAGAAATTGTTCACGATATGTTGGCACCTACGCAATCCAGCAGCCGTGTTTTGTTGTTCCCCCTCATGTTGTAGGCCACCATCCTCCTCTTCCTCCTCTTTAGGCATGTGTGGCTCTGGTTCCAAGAGGGGAATGTTCCTTCGTATGCAAATGTTGTGCAGGATGGCACATGTTAGAATGATCTTACAGACCATTTCAGGGGAATATAGGAGGCTACCACCAGTGATGTTGAGGCATCTGAATCTCGACTTGAGGATGCCAAAGGTCCTCTCGACTATGGTGCGTGTCCTCCTATGTGCGTCATTGTAGGCACACTCTGCTGCAGTGCCTGGTTTGCCAAATGGTGTCATTATCCATGGCTGGATCCAATAGCCCTGATCAGCTGAAAAAGAAAATGAATGGGATCATGTTGATGTAGCTTGCCCCATTGAAATCACCTTGCATGGCAGTAATTGTCTTGTGTTGTCTGTGACTCTTTGGTATTATAGTGTTCCGTCTTAGGCTTGTAGGATGTACCATCTGCATTGTGTGATTTCCTTGGCTGAACGAGTGTTTGGCTGCTGAACGGTTGTCAGCAGTATGTTTTGGGATTTGCAGTACAGTGTGCACTCCCTAGCATTGTGACTTGTGATACAGGTGTCCCTGTGTCTTCACTGGGGGTGAGATGATAGTTCTATACACAGATTCATTTTGACAGTGTTTTTAACACTTTCACATCAATGTACCCTGGACATCCCATACCTTTAAACTTACGCAATGGATTAATTTAAACATCAGTGAGACGCTTACATTTTGCTAGGTGACAATTAGGCAAACTTCTCCAAACGTTGTGATCATTGACGTCTTAACATTAGACTGTACACTAATTTCAGATGTATGACAGGTTCAATGCAGACCTATGAAACATGCCTAGCGATGTCACGTTGCTGTTGTGGTGTATGTGTTGTGTGTCCTAGAGGGTTGCTGTGCAGTGTGTATATAATTAGGTTTTTGTACTTACCAACAAGTAGTCCATTGCCATACCGTCCATCCTGGAAGTTCTGATTGATGGTAGAGTGACGGTAGATGAATGAGTCCTGGACACTCCCAGGATATTTTGCCACAATGTTGGTGATCAATCCTTGGTGGTCAACAATGGCCTGCACATTGATGTAATGTGTATGTTTCCTGTTGCGGTAGAGGTGATCAGTTGCAGCAGGTGGCACAAGGCGTACATGTGTGCAGTCGATGGCACCAAGGACGTGTGGGAAGCCACTAATGAGGTAAAACCCCTGTTTTGTCTCCTGCTGCTTCTGCAGTGTGTTTGGGAAGCGGATGTGGCGGGGTGTGAGTCCAATGATGGCATCCAGTACTTTGGGCAAGAAGGCAGAACATGATGGCTGTGATATTCCGGCAACAAGGGCAACAGTATTTTGAAAGAGCCACTTGCCAACATGTGAAGTACCGCTAGCAGTTTGGTTTCTGTTGGGATGGTGCGGGGTGTCAGCAAGGTGGATGCCAACTGTGGCTCAATGTTTCGCAGCAGCTGCTGAGTGGCCTGCCAGTTCAACCTGTACCTCTGGATGATGACATGTTCCCTGAGGCCATGAAGGGTTGTTCTGGTGCGGAATATCCTCTCCTGCCTTCTGCGCTGCCTTTGGGGTCCCTGCTGGTGTTGTGGTAGCTGCTGTTGTTGTTGCTGGGCTCTGCGCCTGCGTGCACGCTGGATGAGAATCACCTCCATGTCTCCCTTTTGCTGCTCTGTTTTTGCTTCTGTGTGTTCTGATTAAATACAGGTGTGTTTGCCCCATTTTAACGCCTGCCCTGACCCAAGCGTTATTTTTTTATGCAAATCGGGCTGTGCGTCATTTGCCGGCTCTGCCTCCCGGCAGCATAAATACGACGCACGGCCGTTTAAGTCATTTTTGGGACAGGAACGCCTACCTTGCATATGATTAACGCAAGGCGGGTTGCCGCATCCCAAAAAAATGACGCACACGGCGGGATTTTTACGTCCACGGGCGTCAAAGTTTAAATATGGGGCAAGGTTTGCGCTGAATGTGTGTCAAAATTCTTGACGCACATTCGGCACAGACAGAGTATAAATATGCCCCAAAGTACCTTTATTTTTAGTAACTCTGAGTATTGTGTTTTCTTATGATATTGTGCTATATGATATAAGTGGTATAGTAGGAGCTTTGCAAGTCTCTTAGTTCAGCCTAAGCTGCTTTGCCATAGCTACCTTCTATCAGCCTAAGCTGCTAGAAACACCTCTATTCTACTAATAAGGGATAACTGGACCTGGCACAGGGTGTAAGTACTACAAGGTACCCACTATAAGCCAGGCCAGCCTCCTACATTGGTGGTGCAGCAGTGGGATAAGTACTTGTAACTGTTTTACCACTTTGTCATTGGTGCTTTTCATAAGAAAATCTTATACCGAATAGTTCAGTATATGTACACTTAACCAAAACTGTTTACTTTTCTATTTCTAAACTTTTAACAAAGTTTCTTTAAAGTTTTCCCAAAGTTTGAAAACGTTTTTTCTCTGTGCTTTCTAAAACTTTTTCTCTCACTGTCCTTAAACCTATACTATCTGTTGTAGAGCCCACTCCCAAAACTGTTAATGTAACATATGAGAGTTTGAACTATAAAAGTTTGAGGGGTCTATGCCTGGATAGAGGTTTGAGTATAGGTAAGAATCCTACAAAATAGTTTCTCTTTATTATGCTCATTGTAGATGACCAGAACCAGTCTGGCCCATCTCAGGACAGGTTAGAAAATGGGGAAGCTCCCCAGTCAGACTCAGAGGAGTTCCATGAGGAAGCTGGGGAGGGTTCTTACAAAGACCTGCCCCATAGCAGGGCACCTAGTGACACTGGTAGTGTTAGAGGGTTCCACACCTGTAGGGCATCTTTCACCCCTAGAGGATAGGTTTCTAGGGTCCAGACAGTTAGGGACAGGTCTCCCTCTGAAACTCCCCACTTTTTCTCTGTGTCTAAACATTCCCAACCCACCCACCCTGAGGATAACTTGATAGAAAGGGAACTCAAAAAGCTGAGGGTAGAAGAGACCAGACTGAAGCTTAAACAGCAGCAGCTGGCCTTGGATAGGGAATCCCTAGACATAGAGAAGGAAAGGCAGAGGTTGGGGTTAGTTCCCCATTGTGGCAGCAGCAGTATTTCTGATAGCAATCCTGTTAAAGAGCAAGATTCCAGGAATCTGCACAAGATAGTTCCCCCTTACAAGGAGGGGCATGACATTAATAAGTGGTTTGCTGCACTTGAGAGGGCCTGTTTGGTACAGTTGGTCCCTCAAAGGCAGTGGGCTGCTATTTTGTGGCTATCTTTCACTGGAAAGGGTAGGGATAGGCTCCTTACTGTCAGAGAAAGTGATGCCAATAATTACAAAGTTTTGAAAGATGCACTCTTGGATGGATTTGGCTTAACCACTGAACAATACAGGATTAAGTTCAGAGGCACCAGAAAAGAGTCTTCTCAAGACTGGACAGATTGTGTGGAATGTTCAGTGAAGGCCTTGGAAGGGTGGTTGCATGGCAGTAAAGTTTCTGACTATGAAAGCCTGTATAATCTTATTCTGAGAGAGCATATTCTTAACAATTGTGTGTCTGACTTGTTGCACCAGTACCTAGTGGACTCTGATCTGACCTCTCCCCAAGAAATGGGAAAGAAGGCAGACAAATGGGTCAGAACAAGGGTGAATAGAAACGTTCATACAGGGGGTGACAAGGATGGCAAGAAGAAAGATGATAAATCTTCTGAGAAGGGTGGGGACAAAAGTAAGCATTCTGAGTCTTCATCAGGCCCACAAAAATCCTCTGGGGGTAGTTGGTCCAAATCCTATTCAAACAATCAGAAAAAGCCTTGGTGTTATTTGTGTAAAGTCACAGGCCATTGGGCAAGTGATTCTACTTGTCCAAAGAAAAACACCAGACTTTCCACCACCACAACCCCTGCTGCAAATTCTAGTACCCCTAGTAATAGCAGTGGTGGTGGGAAAACTACTACTAATAGCCAATCTAAGGGTGTAGCTGAGCTCACTATTGGCAATGTAGTTGGGATTGGTCTTGTTAGGGAGACCACAGAGGCTGTTTTAGTCTCTGATGGTGGCATTGATTTTGCCACCTTGGTTGCTTGTCCCCTTAATATGGGTAAGTACAAGCAACTTCCCCTAATCAATGCTGTTGAGGTTGAGGACTACAGGGACACTGGAGCCAGCGTAACTATGGTAATAGAAAAACTGGTCCACCCTGACCAACTCCTACTTGGACAGCAGTACCAAGTGACAGACGCTCATAACAACACTCTTAGCCACCCCATGGCTGTTGTGAATCTCAACTGGGGGGGGGCGGGTTTACTGGTCCAAAGAATTTTGTGGTAGCCACTGATTTACCTGTAGACTGTCTACTAGGAAACGATTTGGAGACATCAGCTTGGGCAGAAGTGGAGTTGGAGGCTCATGCAGCAAGACAGGGCATTCCTGGGCATATTTTTGCTTTGACAAGGGCTCAGGCCAAGAAGCAAAAAGCACAGGGTAACTTGGATCCTGGAGCAATGGTCCTAGTGTTCCCTAAAGCGAGGGGTAGAAAGGGTAAATCCCTACCCACTATCCCTCCCTCCACAGATGATTCCCCTTTTGAGAAAGAGGAATCCTCTCCCTGTGCAGAACCTACACCAGAGCAGCTGGAGGCAGACAATGCTGAGCTTTTGGGTGCAGGGGGGCCTGCCAGGGAAGAGCTGAGTGTGCACAGCAAACCTGTCCCACATTAGGGGGTCTAAGACAGCAAGCTGTGAAACAGCAGAATGGGGATGTCCGTGACAGTCATAGGGTGTACTGGGAAGACAACCTCTTGTACACATAGTCATGGGACCCAAAACCTGGAGCTGCCAGGAGATTGGTCATTCCCCTGCAGTACAGAGAGTTTCTTCTCACCCTAGCACATGACATTCTTTTGGCTGGGCATTTGGGCCAGACGAAAACTTGGGAAAGACTTGTCCCCTTGTTTCACTGGCTTCATATGTCAGAGGACACAAAAGATTTTTGTAAATCTTGTGTGACCTGCCAAGCCAGTGGCAAGACTGGTGGCACTCCAAAGGCCCCTCTAATTCCACTTCCAGTGGTTGTGGTGCCCTTTGAAAGGGTAGGGGTTGACATAGTTGGCCCCCTTGACCCTCCAACTGCTTCAGGCAATAGATGTATCTTGGTGGTAGTAGACCATGCCACAAGATATCCTGAAGCCATACCTTTAAGGACCACTACAGCTCCTGCAGTGGCAAAGGCCCTCCTAGGAATCTTTTCCAGGGTGGGTTTTCCTAAAGAGGTGGTGTCAGACAGAGGTAGCAACTTCATGTCTGCATACCTAAAAGCGATGTGGAAGGAGTGTGGTGTTACCTACAGGTTCACCACCCCTTACCATCCACAAACAAATGGTCTGGTTGAGAGGTTTAATAAAACTCTCAAAGGTATGATAATGGGACTCCCTGAAATACTCAGAAGGACATGGGATGTCCTGTTACCTTGTCTCCTTTTTGCTTACAGGGAGGTACCCCAGAAAGGAGTGGGCTTCAGCCCCTTTGAACTTCTCTTTGGGCACCCTGTAAGAGGTCCACTTGCTCTTGTGAAAGAGGGTTGGGAACAACATTTAAAAGCTCCTAAACAGGACATAGTAGACTATGGTGGTCATTCTGACCTCGGCGGTAAAAGGCGCCTACCGCCGGTCAGAAATCCTCCATAATCCCGCCACGGTCGCGGAAACCCGCCACGGTCATTCTGACCCGCAGAAGGCAAACCTCTGAAAATCCGACCGCCACAACAGACCGCCAGACCAGCGGTCGGCGGAAAGGTGGAGGTGACCAAACCTCCACCGCCACGCCAACAGAAATACGCCCATCCCATTACGACCCACGAATCCACACGGCGGTCATTCAAACGCGGTATTCCATTGGCGGGACACACCGCCGCGGTCAGAATACACACAAACGAACAAAACTCAGCCACATTGGACGATTTGAATCCCACACACCTGATACACATACACACACCACTCCCACACACACAATACAATATAAAACACACACCCACATCACCCACAAACCCCTACGCTAAAAAATTCGTCAAGAAGGCAAGAGCGAGACACCAGCATCCAAAAAATAACAGCCACAGCCACTCAACACCATCACCCACACACTATCCACACACAAAACAACACACACCACCACACTCAACTCACTTAAATACACATACTCCACCCCACACATCATACACACCACCCCATGGCACCCCAAAGACAACCCCGCTTCACAGACGAAGAACTCAGGGTCATGGTGGAGGAAATCGTTCGGGTAGAGCCCCAGCTGTTCGGCACACAGATACAATACACCAGCATTGCCCGGAGGACGGAGCTATGGCAGAGGATTGTCGACAGGGTGAACGCAGTGGGACAGCACCCCAGAAATCGGGAAGACATCAGGAAGCGATGGAACGACCTACGGGGGAAGGTGCGTTCCATGGTATCCAGGCACAACATCGCCGTGCAGAAGACTGGCGGAGGACCCCCACCTCAACCCCCACAATTCACATCATGGGAGGAGGAAGTCTTGAACATCCTGCATCCTGACGGCCTCGCAGGAGTCGGCGGAGGAATGGATACTGGTAAGTTGAAGCTTCAATACTGCTTCCCCCCCACCTGCATGCCAAATCAGACCCCAAACCTCACCCCCATCCTCGAACCCCACCCTCACCCCCACCCCCATCGTCACCCCCACCCTCACCCCCACCACCATCCTCACCCCCACCACCATCCTCACCCCCACCCCCAGCACACCTATTCCCCGCCAATGTCTCACCATCACAACCCACACATCCCAAAACCTAGGCCTGCATGCGTCCACTAAGCATGGACACCCATCACCAAAGCATGCCCAATGCATATACACATCCCCCCCACAAGCCACCCTCACCAAAGCCCCCACACACGAATGCCAGCACTTGGGGACACGAGAACCCACAGATACACCCATATGCCACACATTGAAACTATAACCATACCTCTATACCCCTGCAGGACCCGACCGTCAACACACCGCGGCGGAGGGGCCAGAATTCTCCACACCCCCCACCCAAGAGGCCGTCAGCGATGACAGCAGCTCTGTCGAACTGGACACCGATGACCAGCCCGGACCATCGGGGACCTCTGGACAGTCGGTTCCCCTCACACAGGCACAGGCCACTACAGACCCAAACCCCTCTGGGAACACCAGCACAGCTCCCACCCAGCGGGCCCATGCCTCTGTCTCCAGGGCGCGTCAATCTGCGGTGTGTCTACCACTACAGGGCACCCAGGATAACCCACCACCCCAACAACAACAGGGACCTGGGGGCAGTGGTAGTGGGCACACCGGCCAGGGGGCAGAGGCCCAGGGAAACAGGGGAACTCGGAGGGCAGCTGTGCGACAGGGGGGGGAGGAGAGGCCCAGGGAACCCACTCTCCACGAGGTCCTCACCACCATCATGGGAGCATACAACCGCTCCCAGGAGACGATGGCGACGGTACTGGCCCGGTTCCAGGAGATCCAGGTGCTGCAGGAGGAACACTATCGGGGGTACAGGGAGGACATCAGAGCCATCAACACCACCCTGGTTACCATGGTAGGGCTGCTGCAGGACCTCGTCAACAACAGGGCGGACACTGAACAACACCCAAGGGCCCCTGCCACTAGCCTGGACCAAGAACAGCCAACCACCTCCGCCGGCGCTAGTGGACAGGAGGCCCCCGCACAGCAGCAGCCCACCAGACCCCCACCTCCTGCAGGAGAAGAACCACCCCGCAAGAGGGCCCTGAGATCTCGCAAGAAGACAGAGTAGGATGTCAAGACCCCCGCCAGCAATGGATACCACCTGATGTCATCCCACTGTCTCACATAGTCACCCTGTCCATCCTTGAACTGCCCATGCTCCATCTCTCCACAGGCCTCTGGACAATGCACCTGTGTGACTGTTACTCTGGACTCTGCCATGGACATTCCTTCACCATAGCCCCCACCCACTTGAAACCACCCATCCCATTTTGAGCACTTAAATAAACACCTATTTTGCACCAAAATATCTGGAGTCTGGCTGTGATTTCAATAGATTGTAATTGACATGACAGTGCAAATATGTCCTTGTACATGGTGAAGTCAACAAACAGCTGCCACAAAGCTGTAGTCCATGGGGAAACGAAGCACAGGACTCGTAGTGGGGACCCCAGATCTGAAATAGGGAGGCAAAAGCCAAAACTCAGTCATCATACACTGGGGCAAATAGGCAGGCAGCAGAGATGCTGGAGAGTAGTTAACTTTTACTAAATTATCTTTGAAATGTTACCTGTGTCCTATTGGAAGTACTGTTCAATGATTCTGTCCCTGTTGTCTGTTTCAGCCCCGTCGTCTTCCTCCTCGTCACTCTCCTCAGGTTCCACCGCTGCCACAACACCACCGTTTCGACCATCCTCCTGCAGGAAAGGCACCTGGCGGCGCAAAGCCAGGTTGTGAAGCATGCAGCAGGCCACGATGATGTGACACACCTTCTTAGGTGAGTACATTAGGGATCCACCTGTCATATGCAGGCACCTAAACCTGGCCTTTAGGAGGCCAAAGGTGCGTTCGATCACCCTCCTAGTACGCCCATGGGCCTCATTGTACCGTTCCTCTGCCCTGGTCCGGGGATTCCTTACTGGGGTCAGTAGCCACGACAGGTTGGGGTACCCAGAGTCCCCCACTAGCCATACACGGTGTCTCTGTAGCTGTTCCATCACGTAAGGGATGCTGCTATTCCTGAGGATGTAGGCGTCATGCACTGACCCTGGGAATTTGGCATTTACATGCGAGATGTACTGGTCAGCCAAACACACCACCTGGATGTTCATTGAATGGTAATTTTTTCTGTTCCTGTACACCTGCTCCCTGTCTCTTGAGGGAACCAAAGCCACATGGGTCCCATCAATGGCACCAATTACGTTGGGAATATGTCCAAGGGCGTAGAAATCACCCTTCACTGTAGCCAATTCGCCCACCTCAGGGAAAATGATGTAGTTCCTCACGGATTTCATCAGGGCAGACAACACTCTGGATAACACCTTCGAAAACATGGGCTGAGACATCCCAGAAGCAATTCCCACGGTTGTCTGAAATGACCCACTTGCCAAGAAATGTAGTACTGACATGACCTGCACCAGAGGGGGAATCCCTGTGGGTTGGCGGATGGTGGACATCAGGTCGGGCTCCAGCTGGGCACACAGTTCATGGATAGTGGCACGGTTAGGACGGTAGGTCAGGATAATGTGGCGTTCTTCCATTGTCGACAGGTCCACCAGCGGTCGGTACACGGGAGGATTCATCCGTCTCCTCGCCCAACCCAGCGGACGGTGCCTAGGAAGGACAACATGGAGCACACAGTCAAGCAACCCACAGGTACGTACTCACAGCTAGCACAGTATACGATTCTCTATGCAGTGAATGGCGTGTCTGAGTGGCTATGCAAGGCCTAGGCCTGTGTGACGCAGTTGAAATTGAGCCATGTGGGCCCTGGAAATGGCGGCTGCCTGACCTGTGAAGTGTGACAATGGGATGTGAGGTCAATGCGCTGGCGTGGCACACCGCGGCGGGCGAAGACCGCGGCGCGAAGCCGCATTGGTTAACATTGAAGCCTATGGGTTTCAGGAGCCAATGGCGAAGGGCGCCGGCGGTGGCGGGACGCACCGCCGCGGTACGCACCGCCGCGGACGTGACCGCCATTTTCTATCTACTTATCCACTTGCGACTTGAACTTTCACAGGAGAGGACCTATACTGCAAGTGTTGCTGTGACCTCGGTCTGGAAGGGACAATGGCTGCTGCGCCTGGGGAAAGGGCCCCTGCCTTCACTGGAGAGGAGTTGGAGAAACTTGTGGATGGGGTCCTCCCCCAGTATGCGCTACTCTACGGTCCTCCAGACCAACAAGTGAGTTTAATTCAATATGGATTTGGGGCCACTGGCTGGCTTGGGGGCATGGCGGGGGGCCTGGCGGGGATGGGGGGCATGTTGGGCCTGGCGGGGGGCCTGGCGGGGATGGGGGGCATGTTGGGCATGGCGGGGGGCATGGCGGGGGGCCTGGCGGGGATGGGGGGCATGTTGGGCCTGGCGGGGGGCCTGGCGGGGATGGGGGGCATGTTGGGCATGGCGGGGGGCATGGCGGGGGGCCTGGCGGGGATGGGGGGCATGTTGGGCCTGGCGGGGGGCCTGGCGGGGATGGGGGGCATGTTGGGCCTGGCGGGGGGCATGGCGGGGATGGGGGGCATGTTGGGCATGGCGGGGGGCATGGCGGGGGGCCTGGCGGGGGGCCTGGCGGGGATGGGGGGCATGTTGGGCATGGCGGGGGGCATGGCGGGGGGCCTGGCGGTGGGCCTGGCGGGGATGGGGGGCATGTTGGGCCTGGCGGGGGGCCTGGCGGGGATGGGGGGCATGTTGGGCATGGCGGGGGGCATGGCGGGGGGCCTGGCGGGGATGGGGGGCATGTTGGGCATGGCGGGGGGCATGGCGGGGATGGGGGGCATGTTGGGCATGGCGGGGGGCATGGCGGGGGGCCTGGCGGGGTTGGGGGGCGTTGGGCCACTGGAAAGGAAAATGCTGAGAAACTTGAACGTGGTATTTCTCCCTCCCTGTATGTGTCACATAGGTCCACGCCCATGAGAAGATCGGGATTTGGCGTGCCATCGCCAAGGAAGTCCGGGCCCTGGGGGTCCACCATCGACGGGGCACCCACTGCCGCAAGAGGTGGGAGGACATCCGCCGCGGGACCAAGAAGACCGCCGAGTCTCTGCTGGGGATGGCCTCCCAACGTAGGCGGGGTGCCTGCCGTCAACTGAGCCCCCTGATGTTCTGGATCCTGGCGGTGGCCTACCCTGAATTGGATGGGCGCGTGAGGGCAGCACAGCAGACACAAGGGGGTGAGTACAAGCATTATCTACTCTGTTGTCGCGCAGTGGAGGTGTCTGGGTGGGGGAGGAGGGCTGGGGGTCCCCCTAGGCCAGGGCGATATCTGTAGGCTGGGCACCCCCGTAAGCCCCTGTGTCCCCAGCCACCACCCTCAGTAGTTTGTCAGTACAGCCATCCCTGGGCCGTGTCATCCATGGGTGCAGTTGTCAACTCTAGGCGTGTAGGGCATGTTCCACGGAATGCGTAGCGTACCCCAAGTGCGCAACTTAGTGCAGGGGGCATCTGTGTCTGTCATGTCCGCTAACTGTACCGGAGATCCATGTACTCAATATCCCTTTATTTCTCTCTCCCCCCCCCTTTTTGTTTGTCTTTCTGTGCTTGTGTGCATCAGCATCATCAGGCGGAGGAGAAGTGGCATCGGGGCAGGAGGGAGCTGCATCTCACATGGCCCAGGAGGGCCATGCCACAGAGTCAGACTGGACCAGTGAGACGGAGGGCGAGGGGAGCTCCACGACGGGGACGACTGGACCCTGCAGCGACACGGACACGTCCTCGGAAGGGGGCTCCCTTGCGGGGGTGGCACCATCCGTGCCCCCCGCCATTACAGGTACAGCCGCCACCCAGCGCACCATCTCCGCCCTCCCAGCAGCCCCTCAGCGTTCGCCCCGTGCCCGCTCTGCCAGGAAGCCGGGCATCTCCTTCGCCCCAGGCACCTCAGGCCCTGCCCCTGTTACCCCCGCTGCCCTCAGTGAGGAGGTCATTGACCTCCTCCGAACGCTCATTGTTGGGCAGACTACCCTTTTGAATGCCATCCAGGGGGTGGAGAGGGAGGTTCATCGCAGCAATGCGTACCTGGAGGGCATTCATTCGGGTCAGGCTGCCCATCAGCGATCGTTCCAGGCTCTGGCCTCAGCACTGACGGCAGCCATTGTCCCTGTCTCCTGCCTGCCTCTACTAACTCCCTCCTCCCAGTCTCCTGTTCCTCTGCCTGTCCCACCCACACCATCAGACCAGCCTGCACACACCTCAACACCCAAGAGAAGCTCATCCAAACATAAGCACCACAGATCACGCAGACATTCACACACGCAACATTCCGATGCAGACATGCCAACAGTCACTACCACCTCTGTGACCCCCACCTCCTCGTCTCCCTCCTCCCTCCCTGTGACGTCTACACTCACACCTCCATTCACCTCACCATCAGCCAGTGTTTCCATCACCAGCACACCCTCCACTCCAGTCCGCACACGTGCAGTCACCACCCCCACTGCCATTTACACGTCCCCTGTGTCCTCTCCCACTGTGTCTGTCACCCCCTCGTCCACACCACACAAACGCAGCCACCCACCCACCCAACAGCCATCCACCTCACGACAGCCTATCCCTCCTGCACCTGCACCCAAAGACAGCAAACGTGACTCACCTACAACCACATCCTCTCCCTCCACTCCCATTCCCACTGTACCTACCACTCTCCATTGTCCCAAGAAGCTCTTCCTCGCCACTACTAACTTCTTTCCTGACCCTGAGCCCCCCCCTCCTTCTCGTCGGGGTAAGAAGAGCACCTCAGCCACCACCAGCCCTGCAGCCCCCTTGACAAGGGTGCAGGGGTATTGGAGCCCGCCAGCCCGCATGTCTGGATCTTCGCCCAGCATCAAGGGGACAGCCAGCCCACCCCCTGGGAAGAGGAGCAGACGGCGGAAGGGTCGCCGCAGGAGCCCGCCTTCTACATCCCCCCCGGACACCACCCAGAGACAGTCACCAGCCACAGCTCCAAAGGGAGGAAAGGGCCACAGGCCCACGACTAAGGAGGGCAAGGGCAGCAAGTCAGAGAGGTCAGGCAGCAGGCCTGCTGCCCAGGAGGAGCCCACAACCCCCATAGCCGCTGCCCCGGGAGGAACCGGCACAGCTGCCCCGGGAGAGCCCACCACCCCCATAGCCGCTGCCCAGGGAGGACCCAGCCCAGCTGGCCAGGAGGGCCCCACCACCCACAGCCCAGGTGGGCAGTGAAGGAGCACCATCCCCGCTGCCCAGGAGGGCACCACCAGGCAATTAGCAGTTGGCCATAGACCGGCCGCCGTCTCAAGAACCGCTGAACTGGGCCCTTCAGGGCAAGAACCGCTGAACTGGGCCCCGCCGTCTCAAGAACCGCTGAACTGGGCCCTTCAGGGCAAGAACCGCTGGCCCTTTGGCAGACGTGGCAGGGCAGGATCTATCTCGGGCAGGGCTGCAGGATGTCCTCTGGCCAACTTGCCTCCTCCAGTGGCAGTGGGGTCTGTTATGGACTGTATGGACTGTGGCTTTGCTCTCCCCAGGATGGCCCAGTGGGCAGGCCACCCACTGTATGGACTGTATGGACTGTGGCTTTGCTCTCCCCAGGATGGCCCAGTGGGCAGGCCACCCACTGTATGGACTGTTTGGACTGTGGCTTTGCTCTCCCCAGGATGGCCCAGTGGGCAGGCCACCCACTGTATGGACTGTTTGGACTGTGGCTTTGCTCTCCCCAGGATGGCCCAGTGGGCAGGCCACCCACTGTATGGACTGTATGGACTGTGGCTTTGCTCTCCCCAGGATGGCCCAGTGGGCAGGCCACCCACTGTATGGACTGTTTGGACTGTGGCTTTGCTCTCCCCAGGATGGCCCAGTGGGCAGGCCACCCACTGTATGGACTGTTTGGACTGTGGCTTTGCTCTCCCCAGGATGGGCCAGTGGTCATGGAGTCCCCTCGTGGATCTGGCGTCGTGTACTCAAGTGGCTGAGGTGCCCCCCCTTCCCTTCCCCCTGAGGTGCCTGTCCTATTTTCTTTCTGATGCCCCTGCAGTGTTCTCTCCGTGGAGTTCTTGTCGTGGGACTGGGCCTTGCCCCTTTGCACAGGACCCCTGTGATCCACGGACAGTGGTTGGACTACATTTAATAGCTGTATATATTTTGTACATAGTTTATTTATTAATTGGGATTACTGGTGTACATATTTCAATATATCTGCCCGTTTATGATCTCTTCTTTTGGTCTTTGCATTATTTCGGAGGGGGGTGGTTTGTGACAGTGATCTGTGGGAATGCATTGATGTGTGTGTTGTAGTGGGTGTGGGTGGGTGGGTGTGTGCCGGTAATCTTTTCCCTCCCCTGTGTCGTAGGTGCAGTACTCACCGATGTCTTCCGCGCCGCCGGGCGTGCTCCTGGTATATGAGCAGGAATAGGAGTGCGGGGATGACCTGCAACTCTGGCTCCATACTGCCGGAATCTCGCGTGGAGTGCGTAGAGGTGAGCGTTTTCCCGTTCGTAGTCTGTTTCCGCCGTGTTCTTATCGGCGGTGCTCCCGCCCGGGAAAAGGTGGCAGATTGGTGGGTCGTAATAGGGTGGGCGGTACATTGTCTGCCGCCGGGCTGTTGGCGGGAACCGCCGCGCTGTTTGTTTGTACCGCTGTGGCGGTCGGAGTGTTAAGTTGGCGGGCTGTGTTGGCGGTTCCCGCCAGGGTCAGAATTGCATATTTTAGACCGCCGGCCTGTTGGCGGCTTGGCCGCCGCTTTATCACCGACCGCCAGGGTCAGAATGAGGGCCTATGTACTTGGCCTAAGATCCAGAATGGCTGAGTATATGAAAAGGCCAGTAAAAACCTTCAGGCCAGCCAGGAGCTGCAAAAGCAATGGCATGACCAGAAAGCTGTCCTGACTCAGTACCAGCCAGGACAGAAGGTGTGGGTATTGGAGCCTGTGGCCCCAAGAGCACTCCAGGACAAATGGAGTGGACCCCATTTAATTGTTGAGAAGAAGGGTGAGGTTACCTATTTGGTAGACCTCGGCATTGCAAGGAGTCCCCTTAGGGTGATTCATGTCAACCGCCTAAAACCCTACTATGACAGGGCTGATCTCAAGCTGCTCATGGCAACAGATGAGGGACAGGAAGAAGAGAGTGACCCTCTCCCTGATCTCTTCTCCACCACAGAAGCAGATGCCTTAGTGAATGGAGTAGTCTTTGCAGATTTTCTGACTGCAGAACAGAAAGACAACTGCATCAATCTCTTAAGCCAATTTTCAGACCTCTTTTCACTTGTACCAGGTACAACATCCTGGTGTGAACAAACAATTGACACTGGAGACAGCCTTCCTGTCAAAAGTAAAATTTATAGGCAGCCTGACCATGTCAGGGACTGCATTAACCAAGAGGTGCAGAAAATGTTGGACTTAGGGGTGATTGAACCTTCTGAAAGCCCCTGGGCCAGCCCAGTTGTTCTTGTACCAAAACCTCACACCAAAGATGGAAAGAGGGAGATTAGGTTTTGTGTAGATTACAGAGGGCTCAATTAGGTAACCAAAACTGATGCTCACCCTATACCCAGGGCAGATGAGCTCATTGATACACTGGCTTCTGCCAAGTATCTTAGCACTTTTGATCTAACTGCAGGGTATTGGCAGATTAGATTGGCAGAAGATGCTAAACCCAAGACTGCATTTTCTACCATTGGAGGGCACTACCAATTCACAGTAATGCCGTTCGGTTTGAAAAATGCACCTGCCACTTTTCAGAGGTTGGTGCATACAGTCCTGCAAGGGTTGGAGGCTTTCAGTGCAGCATATCTAGATGATATTGCTGTCTTTAGCTCAACCTGGGATGATCACCTCGTCCAGCTATGGAAAGTTTTGGAGGCCCTGCAAAAGGCAGGCCTCACTATCAAAGCCTCAAAGTGCCAGATAGGGCAGGGGAAAGTGGTTTATCTGGGCCACCTGGTTAGTGGAGAACAGATTGCACCACTACAGGGGGAAATCCAAATTATAATAGATTGGGTTCCCCCTACAACTCAGACCCAGGTGAGAGCCTTTTTAGGCCTCACAGGGTTCTATAGGAGATTGATCAAGAATTATGGCTCCATAGCAGCCCCTCTTAATGATCTCACTAGCATGAAAATGCCTAAGAAGGTGTTATGGACAGCTAGCTATCAGAAAGCTTTTAAGGAGCTCAAACAGGCCATGTGCTCTGCACCTGTCCTAAAAAGCCCATGTTACTCCAAGAAATTCATTGTTCAAACTGATGCATCTGAATTAGGGGTAGGGCCAGTACTATCACAACTGAATTCTGAGGGCCAGGATCAACCAGTTGCTTTTATCAGCAGAAGGTTGACCCATAGAGAAAAGCTTTGGTCTGTCATGGAGAGGGAGGCCTTTGCTGTGGTCTGGGCACTGAAACATTTGAGACCATACCTGTTTGGTACTCAATTTATTGTTCAGACAGACCACAAACCTATACTTTGGCTAAAACAAATGAAAGGTGAAAACCCTAAATTGTCGAGGTGGTCCATATCTCTACAGGGAATGGACTATACAGTGGAACATAGACCTGGGAGTACCCACTCCAATACAGATGGACTCTACAGATATTTCCACTAAGACAATGAAGACTCAACTGGACAAGGCTAGTCTTATTGTCCTTCGTTTGTGGGGGGGGAGGGGTTGTGTAGGAAAGTACCATCTTGCCTGGCATGTTACCCCATTTTCACTGTATGTATGTTTGTTTTTGCCCTTGTGTCACTGGGATCCTGCTAGGTAGGACCCCAGTGTTCATAGTGTATGCCCTGTATGTGTTCCCTGTGTGGTGCCTAACTGTATCACTGAGGCTCTGCTAACCAGAACCTCAGTGTTTATGCTCTCTCTGCTTTCTAAATTTGTCACTGCAGGCTAGTGACTACATTTACCAATTCTCATTGGCATACTGGTACACCCATATAATTCACTTGTATATGGTACTTAGGTTACCCAGGGTATTGGGGTTCCAGGAGATCCCTATGGGCTGCAGCATTTCTTTTGCCACCCATAGGGAGCTCAGACAATTCTTACACAGGCCTTCCACTGCAGCCTGTTTCAGGTCCTGAGCTCGCCCCCCACGACCGCAGCACCAACCTGCTGCCTCCTGCCTGTGTCCCCCGTCCACGCTGCCGTTTGCGTGTTCGAGGCCCTCCTCCACCCGCAGGCATCCTCCTGCGCCTCATCCCTGGTGGCTAGTGGGCTCACTTGACCCGTGTGCCGCTTCCGCCGTCCTGTAAGTTGTTTTTTCACTTTTTCTGCGCCTCGCCGCCGGCGCTTCTGCCCCCATTGTGCCCCCCTGATTGCTGTCTCCCCGATCGTGTATTGTGCCATTATTGTATTTCTGATTGTGTGGTTTTCTTATTGTGACTGCCTTTAATTTTGCTCGTTTTCTGTGTTTTTGCCCCTTGTGCGCTCCCCGATCCCTACCGCTGCCTCCCTGCGGCCCTGCCCCCCTCGCGCCCCCATTTGCCGCTCCCTCCCACCTCCCAGCTGCCCCTCCCTCCCCACTCCCTTCTTAATGGCTGGCGCTGCGCGTCGCGAGTGAGCGAACTCTGACCTGTTTCAGGTCCTGAGCTCGCCCCCCACGACCGCAGCACCAACCTGCTGCCTCCTGCCTGTGTCCCCCATCCACGCTGCCGTTTGCGTGTTCGAGGCCCTCCTCCACCCGCAGGCATCCTCCTGCGCCTCATCCCTGGTGGCTAGTGGGCTCACTTGACCCGTGTGCCGCTTCCGCCGTCCTGTAAGTTGTTTTTTTGCTTTTTCTGCACCTCGCCGCCGGCGCTTCTGCCCCCATTGTGCCCCCCTGATTGCTGTCTCCCCGATCGTGTATTGTGCCATTATTGTATTTCTGATTGTGTGGTTTTCTTATTGTGACTGCCTTTAATTTTGCTCGTTTTCTGTGTTTTTGCCCCTTGTGCGCTCCCCGATTCCCTGCCGCTGCCTCCCTGCGGCCCGCCCCCCTCGCGCCCCCATTTGCCGCTCCCTCCCGCCTCCCAGCTGCTCTTCCCTCCCCCCTCCCTTCTTAATGGCTGGCGCTGCGCGTCGCGAGTGAGCGAACTCTGACCTGTTTCAGGTCCTGTGCTCGCCCCCCACGACCGCAGCACCAACCTGCTGCCTCCTGCCTGTGTCCCCCGTCCACGCTGCCGTTTGCGTGTTCGAGGCCCTCCTCCACCCGCAGGCATCCTCCTGCGCCTCATCCCTGGTGGCTAGTGGGCTCACTTGACCCGTGTGCCGCTTCCGCCGTCCTGTAAGTTGTTTTTTCGCTTTTTCTGCGCCTCGCCGCTGGCGCTTCTGCCCCCATTGTGCCCCCCTGATTGCTGTCTCCCCGATTGTGTATTGTGCCATTATTGTATTTCTGATTGTGTGGTTTTCTTATTGTGACTGCCTTTAATTTTGCTCGTTTTCTGTGTTTTTGCCCCTTGTGCGCTCCCCGATCCCTACCGCTGCCTCCCTGCGGCCCCGCCCCCCTCGCGCCCCCATTTGCCGCTCCCTCCCGCCTCCCGCCTCCCAGCTGCTCCTCCCTCCCCCCTCCCTTCTTAATGGCTGGCGCGCAGGAGGCGCGCCAGAGGCAAGCCCGTCTGCGCACGTCCGCGCCTGGACCGCGCCCAGCGCCACCCCCCCTGGTCCTCGCGCCCCCCGCGTCCGCTACTCAGCCAACGAACTCCGCGCTTTCAACACCGGCTCCTCCACGGAGTGCTTCCTGGCGTCCCCGAAGCAGACTAAAGGACCTTTTTCCTGCCGCTCCTGCAACTTCTCCTGCATCAGAACGACAAAACCAACAATAGAATCACTCAACCCCAACCACCTGAACTGCATCCTCATCAACACCCTCTCCGCACGAAAACACGCCATCGAGCTCTGGGATTTGCTCGACTCCACTGCACCCGACGTGGCCTTCCTGACCGAAACCTGGTGGAACGACTCCTCGGCTCCGGACATCGCCATCGCCATACCGGACGGTTACAAAATCACCAGAAGAGACCGAACCAACGGAATCGGCGGCGGAATAGCCATCGCTCACAAAGCTACCCTCAAAATCCACACCCACACTGACGACACCGTCAAGACAGCCGAACACCTCCACTTCCAGATCCACACAGACCCCAACACGACCCTCAGAGGAACCCTCATATACCGCCCTCCAGGACCAAGAGCCCCCTTCAGCGACACCATCGCCGACCTCGCAAGCACCCACGCCCTCGCTTCCCCGGATTACATCCTCCTGGGAGACCTAAACTACCATATGGAAAATAACAACGACGTCAACACCGCAGCACTGACCTCCAACCTCCTCAACCTCGGACTCCGCCAGCTGGTCAACACTCCCACCCACATCGCTGGACACACCCTCGACCCCCTCTTCACCTCAAGCAACCACATCTCTTTCAGCCACACCTCCGAACTCCACTGGACCGACCATCACTGCGTCCATTTCTCCTATAAGAAAATTACCGAGCAGCACCGCATCCATCTACCCCCCTACCGCCGCTGGGGCAAAGTCACCCAAGACCAACTGACCAGCACCCTCGTTAAAAACCCTCCACCCGACGCGACCGACCCGAGCACAGCCGCCATCAACCTCCATCAATGGATCCTCGACTGCGCCAACACCTTAGCCCCACTCAAGAAGCCCACCGCCAACCAAGGAAAGAAAAAACCAGCCTGGTTCACAGACGAACTGACCACCTCCAAAAGCCGTTGTCAGAAGCTCAAAAAGAAATGGATCCTAGAGCGCACGCCCGACAACCTCGCCTCCCTCAAAGACGCAAACCGTGAACACCACCAACGGATCCGCGTCGCCAAGCGCGCCCACTTCACCGAACGCATCAACAACAACGCCCACGACTGCAAAGAACTCTTCGGCATCGTGAAAGAACTCTCAAATCCAAAAGCCAACGCCAACGACATCACGCCCTCCCAGAAACTCTGCGACGACCTCTCCACCGTCTTCCACCAGAAAATCGCTACCATCCACAACAGCTTCAACACCGGCCCACCGCCAGATCCCCCCCCCGACGTCTCCAACCGCGACTGCCGCCTCACCGCCTGGACCCACGTGGTCGACGCAGAAACCATGGCAACCATGAACACCATCCACTCAGGCTCCCCCACGGACCCATGCCCTCATCATGTTTTCAACACAGCCAACGCCACCATCGCCCCCAAACTCCGCAAGATCATCAACCTCTCCTTCACTTCCGCCACCTTCCCGGACAGCTGGAAACACGCTGAAATCCAACCCCTCCTCAAGAAACCCAAGGCCGACCCCAACGATCTCAAAAACTTCTGCCCGATCTCTCTCCTCCCTTTTCCAGCAAAAGTCATCGAGAAGATCGTCAACACACAACTCACCCACTTCCTCGAAGACAACTCCATCCTGTACCCCTCACAATCCGGATTCAGACGAAACCACAGCACGGAGACTGCTCTCCTCGCCGCCACAGATGACATCAGACATCAAATGGACAACGGCGAAACCTCGGCCCTCATCCTCCTCGACCTATCAGCCGCTTTTGACACAGTCTGCCACCGCACCCTACTGACCCGCCTCCAGGAAGCCGGCATCCAAGACAAAGCCCTCCACTGGATCTCATCCTTTCTCTCAGACAGAACTCAGAGAGTCCGACTCTCCCCCTTTCGCTCCAAAGCCACCAACCTCATCTGCGGCGTCCCCCAAGGATCCTCCCTCAGCCCTACTTTGTTCAACGTCTACATGGCCCCCCTCGCAAAACTGGCCCGCAAGCATCACCTCAGCATCATCTCCTACGCCGACGACACCCAGCTCGTCCTCTCCCTGACCAAAGACCCATTCACCGCCAAAACAAACCTCCACGAAGGACTAAAATCCATCGCCGAATGGATGAACAACAGTCGCCTGAAACTCAACTCCGACAAGACGGAAATCCTCATCCTCGGGCGCTCTCCTTCGGCCTGGAACGACTCATGGTGGCCCGCCGACCTCGGACCCCCACCCACCCCTGCCAGCCACGCAAGAAACCTCGGCTTCATCCTGGACTCTGCACTCACCATGTCCAAACAGGTCAGCACCGTCTCCTCCTCCTGTTTCAACACCCTCCGCATGCTCCGCAGAATCTTCAAGTGGATTCCAACAGAGACCAGAAAGATGGTGACCCAAGCCCTCGTCAGCAGCAGACTTGACTACGGCAACGCACTCTACACAGGCATCCCAACCAAAGACATCAAACGACTCCAGCGTATCCAAAATGCCTCCGCCCGACTGATCCTCGACATACCCCGCCGATGTCACATCTCGCCTCACCTGAGGGAACTCCACTGGCTCCCGGTGGAGAAGAGGATCACCTTTTAACTCCTCACCCACGCTCACAAGGCACTTCACAACGCCGGACCCTCCTACCTCAACTCCAGACTTAGGGGGTCATTCTAACTCAGAGTTCCCCCCTCCGAAATACCGCACCGCGGTCAGTAGACCGCGGAAGGTATTCTGAGTTTTTCCCTGGGCTGGCGGGCGGTCGCCAAAAGACCGCCCGCCAGCCCAGGGAAAAACTCCCTTCCCACGAGGATGCCGGCTCGTAATCGAGCCGGCGGAGTGGGAAGGTGCGACGGGTGCTGTTGCACCCGTCGCGTATTTCACTGTCTGCCAAGCAGACAGTGAAATACTTGTAGGGGCCCTCTTACGGGGGCCCCTGCACTGCCCATGCCAGTGGCATGGGCACTGCAGGGGCCCCCAGGGGCCCCGCGACCCCCCCTACCGCCATCCGGTTCCCGGCGGGCGGACCGCCGGGAACTGGATGGCGGTAGGGGGGGTCGGAATCCCCTCGGCGGCGCAGCTAGCTGCGCCGCCTTGGAGGATTCCGAAGGGCGGCGGTACACTGGCGGGAGACCGCCAGTGTTGCCGGTCTGACCGCGGCTTTACCGCCGCGGTCAGAATGCCCTGCGGGGCACCGCCGGCCTGTCGGCGGTGCTCCCGCCGACCCTGGCCCCGGCGGTCTAAGACCGCCGGGGTCAGAATGACCCCCTTAATTTCTACGCTCCCACACGTCAACTTCGATCCGCCAACCTCGCCCTCGCCGTCGTCCCCCGAATCCAGCGCAAGACCTGCGGCGGCAGATCCTTCTCCTTCCTCGCCGCCAAGTCCTGGAACTCTCTCCCCACATCTCTGCGCCAGACCCAGGACCTCCTCGCCTTCAGGAGACTCCTCAAAACCTGGCTCTTCGACCGCTAACTGCAGCACACCTCCACCCCCCCCCCCTTCCCCCCAGCGCCTCGAAACCCTGACGGGTACATAGCGCGCTTTATAAATATTGTGATTGATTGATTGATTGATTGAGTGAAATAACGTCCATGTTATTTCACAGCCATTTTTCACTGCACATAAGTAACTTATAAGTCATCTATATGTCTAACCCTCACTTAGTGAGGGTTGGGTGCCAAGTTACTTAGGGGCATATTTACACTCTGTCTGCGCCGAATGTTTGTCAAAGATTTTGACGCACATTCGGCTCAAACCGTGCCCCATATTTATACTTTGGCGCCCGACCCCACGGATGTCAATTTCATCATGTGCGTCATTTTTTGGAAGCAGGAAACTGCCTTGCGTTAATGATATGCAAGGTAGGCGTTCCCTTCCAAAAAATGACTTTAAGGCCTGTGCGTCTTATTTATCCCCCAGCGTCATTTTGACACACAGGAGGGGGTGGGCCTTAAAAAACGGCGCACAGCCTTATGTGCGCCGTTTTTTTAATGCCTGGGTCAGGGCAGGCGTTGAGGTATCTGTGGGCTCGGGACGAGTCCAGAGGTGCCCTCCCCTACCCCCAGGGACACCCCCTGCCACCCTCACCCACCCCTGGAGGACACCCATGGATGGGGGTCCATCCCATGGAAGTAGAGGTAAGTTCAGGTACGTATTTTTTTCAAAACAAATTTAAGTGGCATAGGGGGGCCTGATTTGGGCCCCCCTACATGCCACTATGACCAATGACCATGCCCAGGGGACATAACTCCCCTGGGCATGGCCACTGGGCAAGGGGGCATGACTCCTGTCTTTGCTAAGACAGGAGTCATGTCAGTGGGGATTGTGCATCAAAAAAATTGCGCAATTCCGGTTTGAGGCCTGATTTTAGCCTCAGACCTTACTTGCACCATTTTTTGACGCACAACCCCCATTTTCCCATAAGCCGGCGCTGCCTGGTGTGAGTCCTTTTTGTTTTTTACTCAGACCAGTCCGCAGTGCCGCCTAGCGTCATTCCATAAATAAGGCGCCCGCATGGCGCGTTGGAATGGCGTTAGCCGGCGGTGAAATTTTTGACGCACAACTGCGTTGGCGCAGTTGTGCGTCAAAGTATTAATATGACTCTTAGTGTGTGGGCACCCAGGCACTAGCCAAGGTGCCTCCACATCGTTCAAGGCAATTTCCCCGGACTTTGTGAGTGCGGGGACCTCATTACACGCGTGCACTGCACATAGGTCACTACCTATGTGTAGCGTCACCATGGTAACTCCAAACAAGGCCATGTAACATGTCTAAAATCATGGAATTGTCCCCCCAATACAATTCTGGTATTAGGGGGACAGTTCCATGATCCCCCGGGTCTCTAGCACAGAACCCGGGTACTGCCAAACTGCCTTTCTGGGGTTTCCACTGCAGCTGCTGCCAACCCCTCAGGCAGGATTCTGCCCTCCTGGGGTCCAGGCAGCCCCGGCCCAGGAAGGCAGTACAAAGGATTTCCTCTGAGAGAGGGTGTTACACCCTCTCGCTTTGGAAATAGGAGTGAAGGGCTGGGGAGGAGTAGCCTCCCCCAGCCTCTGGAAATGCTTTGATGGGCACAGATGGTGCCCATCTCTGCAGAAATCAGTCTACACCGGTTCAGGGATCCCCAGCTCTGTCGCGAAACTGGACAAAGGAAAGGGGAGTGACCACTCCCCTGACTAGTACCTCCCAGGGGAGGTGCCCAGAGCTCCTCCAGTGTGTTCCAGACCTCTGCCATCTTGGATTCAGAGGTGTTGGGGGCACACTGGACTGCTCTGAGTGGCCAGTGCCAGCAGGTGACTTCAGAGACCCCCTCTGATAGGCTCCTACCTCTCTTGGCAGCCAGTCCTCCTTTCTTGGGAGCCAAACCTCCTTTTTTGGCTATTTAGGGTCTCTCCTCTGGGGTATTCTTCAGATAACGAATGCATGAGCTCACCAGAGTTCCTCTGCACTTCCCTCTTTGACTTCTGCCAAGGATCGACCGCTGACTGCTCCAGGACGACTGCAAAACCGCAACAAAGTAGCAAGAAAACTACCAGCAACATTGTAGCGCCTCATCCTGCCGGCTTTCTCAACTGTTTACTCGTGGTGCATGCTCTGGGGGCTGTCTGCCTTCACCCTGCACTGGAGGCCATGAAGAAATCTCCTGTGGGTCGACGGAATCTTCCCCCTGCTAACCCAGGCACCAAAAGACTGCATCACCGGTCCTCTGAGTCCCCTCTCATCCTGACGAGCCTGGTCCCTGGAACACAGGAGCTAGATCCGAGTGACCCCCACAGTCCAGTGATCCTTCAGTCCAAGTTTGGTGGAGGCAGGTCCTTTCCTCCCCACACCAGACAGCAAACCTGTGTACTGTGTGATTTGCTACTGCTCCGGCTTCTGTGCACTTCTTCAAGGATTCCTTTGTGCACAGCCTAGCCTGGGTCCCCAACACTCCGTCCTGCAGTGCTCAACCCTCTGAGTTGGACTCCGACGTTGTGGGACCCTCCTTTTGTGACTCCGGTTCACAAATCTTCTAAGTGCCTGCTCTGGTACTTCTGCGGTTGCCTCCTGCTTCTGCGGGGGCTCTCTGAGTTGCTGAGTGCCCCCCGTCTCCTCCTCCAAGGGGCGACATCCTGGTCCTTCCTGGTCCCCAGCAGCACCCAAAAACCTCTACCGTGACCCTTGCAGCTAGCAAGGCTTGTTTGCTGTATTTCTTCCGTCCTAAGGAGAAGTTCCTAGCCCTTTTCGTTGTTGCAGAATCTTCGGCTTTTTCCACCCAGAGGCAGCCCTTTTGCACCTTCATCCAGGTTTTCCTGGGCTCCTGCCCCCTCGGACACTATTGCGACTCTTGGACTTGGTCCCCTTGCCTTGCAGGTCCTCACGTCCAGGAATCCGTATTCAGTGTTTTGCTGGTGCTTGTGGTTCTTGCAGAATCCCTCTATCACGACTATTGTGTTTTTCTGGGGGTAGTAGGGTAACTTTACTCCTACTTTTCAGGGTCTTGGGGTGGGGTATCTTGGACACCCTGACTGTTTTCTTACAGTCCCAGCGACCCTCTACAATCTCCCATAGGGCTGGGGGCTATTCGTGATTCGCATTCCACTTTTGGAGTATATGGTTTGTGTTGCCCCTAGATCTATGTTCTCCTATTGCATCCTATTGCGATTCTACATTGTTTGCACTACTTTTCTTACTGTTACTTACCTGTTTTGGGTTTGTGTAGATATAACTTGTGTATATTACTTACCTCCTAATTGAGGGTATTCTCCAAGATACTTTTGGCAGATTGTCATAAAAATAAAGGCCCATATTTATACTTTTTGACGCAAAACTGCGCCGGCGCAGTTTTGCGTCAAAAATATTACCGCCGGCTAATGCCATTTCTGTTCGCCGTGCAGGCGTCAAATTTATACTTAGACGCCCGGCGACGCAAACCACAAGTGTAAGTCTTTTTTTTTTTACACACAGCGCAGCGTCAAGTCGTAAAGCAAAACGACGTTCTTGCGACAGAAATGACTGTGGGTCGATTTCCGACACCGCACACCGGAAATGCAGCTCTTTTTGACGCAATAGCGTCAAAATTCCCCGCAAACTGCCATTTCAGCAGAGGAGAGCCAAAATGGATCCCAGATGCCTGTACAGACCCCAGGAAGATGACAACAGACCAGAAACCAGTCAGGAGGACCCACACAAGACCCAGGACAGTTTTAAGAAGAAAAGAAAGTGTCGCTTCAGTGCAGAGGAACAGGAAATTCTGGTTAAAGAGGTGACGGAACACCAGCACCAACTGTTTGTCACCTCAAAGTTGCCAATCAGTAGGAGAGAGGCAATATGGCAACAAATTGTTGACAAGGTTAACAGTGTGGCAGAAGTACGCAGAACAGTCATCGAGTGCAAGAAACGCTGGCATGACTGCAAGCGCAGGACCAAGGAAAAGATGGCCAGGAACAGGAAGGCAGCACTGCAGACTGGAGGTGGGAGTCCAGCACACCAAGAGGCCATGGACCACATGGAGGAGATGGTCGCAGCCGTCATCCCTCATGAGATCGTCACAGGGATTCAAGGACAGGACAGCGCAGACTACCAGGAGACAATGCACGTGCACGGTAAGTCGCATGGGGAATTAAAATGCACTAATGTCAACTGTAAGCAGGGGGGGGATACAGACCACAAAATGCATGGAAATCATCATATACATGGAGTGACATGGGTAAAGGGGTATGTCATGGGGGCATAGCCTGCACAGAGAGAAGCTGGGGCACACCATTACACTACACCAACAACAGTCCCATGGGGGCATGCTGCCATGCCAACGATGGAGCAAAGGTAAAGCCACGCCAGGAGGGAAGGGCACAACGTCAAACTGACATCCCGTCACACGTCAGCCACTATACCCCCTACTTTAACTAGGGCCCAATAAAAAACCTCTAACCATACCGACAACTGAAATGTAACAGTGACAACAGTTGCCACTACCACCTCCGCTCTGTGTGCAGCTCAAGTTGCCAATGGCAGTAACGTCCCCATGGATAATACACACCTAAATTAGTGGGTTGAGGATGACAACTTTAACAATCCCTTGAAACAAGACAAAGGCGCCAGTCCTGTCATATGTGAATGCCCATAGCTGCCGCAAACATCAGCCAATGTCATCAACATGAGGAGCTACACCGCACTAAGGACACACCCATGCTGCATATGCCAGGGACAATCCTGTGCCTGGGTCACAATGCAAAATCCCAAATGTCATACTTCTCGGACAACAGCATTGAGGGGGAGGACACATGTAACTGGTCACTGACATACACCTGCACAGTCAGAGGAGGAAATAAGACACTGCTACGAATATCATGGCAATCCAATGTACCACACATTCCCCAATATCAGCTGTACACATTACCAATGCTAAAATCCATATCGTGCCATAACAATGCTATGCATAGGATACGGTACATGTCAACTACATATAAGTTGATGTGAAAGATCAGAGACTGGGGCAGGTCCAGATTGTTAAGTGTGCTGCTAGTGCCATCATAGCACCCACAGCCAGTGAAAGGCCTCGCCATTAGAATGGATGTAGACAGAGGCTTGAGTAGGACAAGAAGGTGGCAATTCACTATTTGGCCTACAACAACACTAGAGGAGATGATGCCGACAAGTCTAATAACTTAATACAATACATGTGACATGCAGGTGGGCCATAGGCCTAGGAGAATGCCCATCTGAAAGACTAGAGCAATGAACAGGAAACAAGATCACAATGTTAATTCATCACAAGGCAGGCATGTCACATCACCAGTGCTACAACACAGACACACTAATTGTACCCTATTTCATTGCAGAGGATGATGTATCTCCTGCGGATATGCCTGTCCAGGACTACCCTGATGTCATGGATGACGAGCTGACAAGCATCACCCAGCAGACCCTCCAAGATGTCCTTGGAACCCTCCAGACCCCACCTTCTGTCACAAGGAGGAGCTCAGAACAAGCAGCCATCACAGAGGACCCACCCAGAACACCAATTGTAAGACCTGCCAGCTCCATTAGAGCTGAGGACTCAGTTGACACAGGCACCAGTTTTGAGAGAACTGTAGTCGGAGTACAGAGGGAGCTGGCCAAGGAGGTGCGGGTGGGGATGAAAACTATGGCAGACAGCCTAGAGGGGGTGCGTTTGTGCATGATGTCATCTGCAGATCAGGCAGCAGCCTGCAAGCCCTAACATCCATCCTGCAAGGACTACAACAAACTGTCAAGGAATTCACCACCGCAGTAAGGGAGTTGCCACAACACCTCGCACCCCAAACCTTCCACTGCATGCACAAATGCAATCATGACCCCCTCAGGGCCCACCTGGCTGCCTACCATCGTGATGTGGCTGCTATTCTTAAGAATCAGCAGATCCTCCTTGCAGCAGTACTGTCCTTAAGACCTTCACAGGTAGCAGCGACCGGGATGTCTGACTCCACGTCTTCTAACACTGAGGTGTGTGTTGCCCCGTCACAACCACCACCATCAAGAACAGAGGAGGCAACACACACATCAGAAGAAGAAGACATGGAACAGATCACCTTCACACGGAAAAGTACTCGGAAGCACTAGTCCCTGCCACATGGCCAACTATTACCAAGGTCCAGCGCTTTGTAACATGCCAGTCTTACAACAACTGTACTCAATGACTGTTCTGCAAACCACTGTTTATCTTGTCATCCTGCCCAGTGATTGTCTCTTACTTACTCATTGGCAAATCCTGTCCCTCTGCACTGTCTGACACATCACCCCAGCATGTCAAATGCATTTTCCTTTACCACTTGTGTAGGATCACAATGGAAGATGTCACTATAATGGACTCACAATCATGGACAATGTACATATAGCACTACAGCACTTTCCAGTAAATAGCACTTACACAACCACTTTGTGCCTTGTGTCAAATTACGTAGCTTGTCAATACAACTGTCCTGAAATTATGTAGTCTGATAACTTTGGGTAGTGGCCTGGATTGCATCATACTCTGCCTTTCCTGAGGGTAATATCTGAAGAAAAGAGAAACCATACACCATCATGCTGTGTTGGACAGAATAATGCTTCCTCAAGGGATATCTAAGCCCTCAAATAGTGGCAGCAAAATGTTGTCACCATGCAATACTAACACATATAGCAGTGCCCACAAATCTAAGCAAACACTCAAAAAACTGCATGAATGAAGAAGGCTGAGTTTACATCCAAATAAGTAATCATGCTGATCAGTGTCACAAATGATGTCTGTGAGTCATGAAGACGATACTACAAGAGTGCTTACGACCACTCACCTTATAAGGGTTTCCTTGAACATCACACTGCAGTCAGACATAAAACAGTTCCCCCAATACCAAATCTGGAAGCACTGTTTGTGACTTTGAAAACATACTTATTGAAAAAAACACGTTGGGATCCATATTAACTGTGATTGGTGGTTGCAGTGAATGGTGGAATCTTTGCAAGGTAGCTCTGGGGTAGCTGCCAATCTTACAGCTCAGTTCGGATTTGTTTGTAGCATAGGACACAAATGTAATAGAACAAAATGCATGTACACTTATGCCAAGGCCTTGATCAACAAGCATTTAACACATACTGTAAAGGGTTCACTATATATTTATTAAATGGTAATAACAGAAGAGGAAACTCGGGGAAAAGTCTTACCTACCTTAATCTACCATAACTACTCATTACCCACAACTGTCCCTAACTAACCTAAGCTAAACTTACTTATCACATGTAACAAAACGTTCTAAACATCAGCCCCCCCACCCCCCTTATGAGACGGGACACATGGAGGACAGCAGATACTAACCTAAACGCATACTATCGTATACTAAACAAATATATTTTTTTTGGTATTTTTTTTATATATATTTTTTTTTTCAAGACACACAAGAACCCCAACATAGACCCCCACCCACACACACACTCAAAAATAGAAATAATCAGGACCACCCACTCCCACCCACTAACACTAACTAAACTAATAGCCTATACTAACCTAACACTAAGCCCTCTAAGTATAAGAACAAGGAAAGAGGAGGGAGGGGAGGGAATCATGTCCATTTACAAAGTCTAGAGGTTGGCCCTCCAGAGGGTCCGCTTTATGGACCGCACACGCCTGTTCATATGGCGAACATCCCAGCTCAGGTGACTCATTTTACGTAGGACACTGTCCATTTTGCGCTGCATGCCCTGAAAAGCTTCAGGGTCAACTGTAGCAGCTGGGACGGTCTGGGTACCAGCTGAGGACGTGTGTGGGCGTGTATAGTCAATGCCTGTGGGCTGCCCTGAAGGTGGTCCACTGCTAGGGCCTGGAGCACTTGCAGACGTTGTTGGGACAACAATCCCAGCTGTGGGTGGTGCCACCTTGGTGGAAGTGGTGGTTGTGCTGGTGGTAGCTGTGGTGGGCAAAGTAGGGCCACCCGTGGGAAAGCCTTCCAGGCTCCGGAGGCCCGTTCGTTCCTGTATCTTCGGGTCATCCCTCTGAACCCCGACTCTACCAGCAGGATATGCTGGTAACGCATTGCCCGCCTCTGGAACTCACGGACCTGGATGGGTTTCATGTTAGGAGCTGTGAAGACAAAGGCAAAAAATTACATTAGGAACTGCATTGTGTGAAATGGCACAAGAAGTAAATCAGACAGTACATCTACTGTACTTGTAACAGCTCCTACCATCATACAGATCATTGAATGTCCCTGAGGAAGTACATGGCAGACCAGCCTACAAAGGTCGTATCACACATAGCACATCCAAACCCTACAAGATGGGGAACAACTGGCATTAATTTGGCATCAGAGTTCTGACAGTTGTCAGCTAACAATCATGCAGCACATCCTCCGCCAATGCCAGGGCTACAAATGTCAGTGTACGGGATGGAAATCTAGGGCCACATGATCTGCAAGTTGTAAATGGACTTGCTAGTATAGTACTCATGTGCTATACCGGAGTGTGTGTACTAGTTTCCGACCAAACATTCACAGATTTATATGTCTATGTAACATACTTGTATCATCAGTCCTAGGTATACTATTCACAAACTCATGCCTGTGTTTGAGGATGGGGGGGTGGAGAAACAACTAACAATTTCAAACAACATGGGCACCCAGGAAGCTTAGGAAAGCTGGACATGTGTTTGACTCTACACACACGCCACAGGTAAGGTGTATCTACAAATAGGAGACAGCAAACCCTTGACCAATGGCAGTGCCACACATGTCTGCAAATGCAGACCTTTGTCCACATCATATACATCCAGTAAGGCATGACTTACAACAGACACCGAGTTGCAAGAACACCCATGGCCATGATTTGCATGCACACCAAGGCCATTGCACTCAAGTGCCACATACTTGTAGCACTACATGTGGAGCTACATGCTGCAAGGAAGTTCACCCTACAGTTTCATAAATACTTTGGTGAATAGGGAAGCAGAAGTCTGTGGGTAAGCATTTTGCAGCCCCATTCTGGGAGAATGTTGGTCTGACAGGCAGACTAAATCTGAGATTAGGTCCAGTGCGACTCTTGTTGATACAAGTGTTATCCACATGACTCACCCCAGTTCACATTTTGGGGCCTACAGGAATGACCTAGAATCCCTAGATAAGACAATAGGACAAGAATTGGCAAACTCCAAAATGCTTAGAAAATGAAATCCCACTCATGGAACAAGACAAATGATAGGCCAGCGCATCATACCTTGCTACGTGTTTAACATACAGGAGTCCATCACACATCACCAGCAAACACAACACATAACAGACATATCAGCACTTACTGGAGTTGTTGGGGTCCTCAAATGAAGCCACCGCGCCCACAGTGTAGGGTGCCGGTCCACCTGTAAGGCATGGAAGGAAGAAATGTGATCAAAATCTGTACCAAGACAAAAACTATGGTGGTCATTCCGACCTAGGCGGGCGGCGGTTGCCGCCCGCCCGTCGGAAGCCGCCTGAATACCGCCCCGCGGTCAATAGACCGCAAGGGGTATTCTGACTTTCCCGCTGGGCCGGCGGGCGATCTGATTCAGATCGCCCGCCGGCCCAGCGGGAAAGCGCCTTCCACAAGGAAGCCGGCTCGGAATCGAGCCGGACGGAGTGGAAGGCGTGCGACGGGTGCAGCAGCACCCGTCGCGCTTTTCAGTGTCTGCATCGCAGACACTGAAAAGCCTAGTTGGGCCCTGTTAGGGGGCCCCTGCAGTGCCCATGCCATGGGCATGGGCACTGCAGGGGCCCCCAGGGGCCCCAAGACGCCCGTTCCCGCCGGCCAGGTTCTGGCGGTAAGAACCGCCAGAGCCAGGCCGGCGGGAAGGGGGTCGGAATCCCCATGGCGGCGCAGCATGCTGCGCCGCCATGGAGGATTCCCCAGGGCAGCGGGAAACTGGCGGGAGACCGCCAGTTTTCCCTGTCTGACCGCGGCGTTAGCGCCGCGGTCAGAATGCCCTTAGGGGCACCGCCGGCCTGTCGGCGGTGCTCCCGCGCCCGTTGGCCCTGGCGGATTGTATCCGCCAGGGTCAGAATGAGGGCCTATGTGTAAGATGACATAAGTAAGTAAAGCCACTCAGACATGATGATACTGCATCCGATATAGCATGGCTAACATGTACATAGCATGGGTCTCCTGTGACAATTACACACATATCTGCACACATGCAGTGGCCCTAACTTTCATGTGGTGGCAAACATGCTCCTTCATTAGTGAGCAGACATAATAATGGCGTGTATTCGTCTCATCATGTGCATCCAAGAGAGACAGCCAAAGCCTGGTTACTTGATGAGTGCATTACCAGTCAAACAGCCTATGTGGCCATGACACATTTATGACACATAGGTACAATGTACAGAGGGGCAGGGACATTTGTAAGCCCTCATGTTGTTACAGTATCTTAATTTGATGTGGCCCAGCTATGGTGATTTGCACCAACCGTAGAGATATGAACCCACGTGCATACCTTTGGCCTGCCATCCCTAAACGAAAGGTGGAACACCAAACACCAAATACCAGTGTAAGATGTTAGCTGAGGACACCTTACACCTTTTCCCTATGTTTCCAAATCCAGATCTGACATGTATCCAAAATGATGAAGGACCAAAATAATCCCTAACATTCATAGAACTTCCGAAAACGCTTTCCTTACACACTCACCAGACACACATGAGACATATGTCTGGGCCACATTGCTATCATCAATTGACGTGAAGCCAGCACTCAATTTCTGCATCATGTAGTGTTTAGAAAGTCAGTCTAGCTGTTGCGTCAACAAAGATTGCCAATATTTTGGAAAATCTATACTTCACCGGCAAATGTGACCTATATAGACATGATTGGCTCCTAATTTGTGTTGCTGTCTGACACAAAGGTTGCACCAAATTACATTAAGCAAAAGTATTCAGTAAGTTTGCAGAGCACGTGCTTCCTGACAGCTAGCAATTGTGGTCCTTCATATAGTCCTTCAATGACCCTGTATGATTCCGAAGCATTCCACACAGTCAGCAACTTAGCCGGCAGATATTGTACAAATCATCTGATGTCACTACAGAGCTTTTAATTGTGCACATTTACATGATTTCTACTCACCAACAGGGCCACCAATCACTATTCCCAGGTGGTCCATCAGATCTTGCTCCCTGGTGATGAGGTCAACCCAGCGGTGCTTCAGCTGGTGGTCATTCCTCTAGCTCCCATACACGCCCTGCAAATGTTGAAGGACCTTTCCCCACCGGATTCGTCGTGCCTCGGTGTGATACCCCTGTATCACCCTGCCTCGATCATCAGTGGGAGGAAATGGCACACCAGCCATATAAACCCCTCCAAGCTCCTCCTCACCCATCATGCCAAGACGTGGCCTACCCAACATCTTAGCACCGAAAAGGGGAATAGGGGATAAAGAAGAACAAAGGAGAAAAGGGGGAAAGTAGAAGTACAAAAAAGTAAACTTAACCACTAAAAGAGCCCAACTATCGCCAAACTAGCACTACCCACAACAGACTCCCACAAACAACAAAGACAATACAATACTGGACAATAGTACACTAAACACACTCAGACAGTATACAACAACAATATTTATTTCACAAACTAACAAGTAATGGAGCACACAGGAGACAAAAGCACAATTTCACTGGACAAAACTCAGAACATAGCCACACAGTGTAGAAGAATCACAGACTGCAAAGTGAAAGTACCACCACTGTACATAATCTGTAAACAGGCTATCCTATTACATCACTTCCTGCATAAAATTACCACCATTTTTATCGTTATGCGTCATATTTTTTCACGCATATAGTATATGCGCCATTTTTTTTGACGCACAGGAGTAAAAATTAGGCCGCATCCATATATTTGGAAATAGTCTTAACACTTAACCAATTTTCAGGGCATTATGTGTTGTTTTTCTGGCATAAGCGTCATTTTTTGACGCTTGTGCATCATTTTTTGATGCATATGCGTCAACATTTCAGGGCATGACCTGGTTTTGGGTATTTTTTCCATTTTAATGTAATGTTACATTTGTGACACAACTGAGATAGGCTGATTGCACCCACTTTGGTGTTTATGGTGTATGTTCACATGTGAGACATCATACTGCTGTGGACGATGACCCGCTACTTCCTTAACAGGATTCTCACGCTTGGCTGATGTACTAGATGGCCATATGTGTGGCCTACATATATGTATTGCACAATTTGGGCATGTTTGGCATCAGGAGAGGATAGCAAGGTGACGCACATAAGTACAATACCTCAATGCCTATGGCTCAATGTGTGTGCATTGGCTACTAATGTAGTTGTTGACCCAGTGTGTGTGCATCACAAGATGCATTATTGAAAATATGCTTGTATGAATGTGAAGTCAATGTGTCCAAACCTTAGATGCAAGTCATTGTGAAAATGAGAGAGAGGACATGTGCTAGTCATACATGTAGCAACATCTGATGTGTGCACATCCAATATTTTGGGTAACGTAGACACCACAATTGACAAAGCATGCACCGGATAGATGGCAGACGCTTGTTCATGTCAAGGGTCCACAAGTTGGCCATCCCATGTCCTAGAAATTTGGTAACTGCTTCCTAGGCACTTGTTGGTGAACCCTCAGTGAGTCAGGCACATGCATAGACGAAGTGGGTATCATGTAATTGGCACAGACAGCCAAAGGTAAACCACAAATGTAATATGACGCCACAGTTGTGGTCATATGACTGAGCCACAACTCTCCAGTGACAGTGGTGGACCAGCAGACGAGGCAGCACATGGCCACATATTTCCAGTAATCAATTGCACAGAGGTGTCTTGTTCATGTGTGTGGTCCAATGTTGATCCTGTATATTTTTAGGGGTGTATGTTGTCACAGTTACGTCCAGGTCTCATCATGAGTCAGTGGCAGCTATTCCTGTATCTACTGAGTAACCTTCGGAGATCAATGTGAGCAAAGTGGATGAAGACATGAGAACCTACATGGGGATGGTCCCACCCTGTCACTGAAGACGTGTAATGAGACTTTCAACAGGGCAACCTTGGTGTGCTGAGTGAGATAATGTCTCAGGTGTCATGTTCCGGCAGGTGTCATTACAACATTTGTATACAGTTGGCCTGTGAAGTTCCCACTGCATCTGGGAACATCATAGCCTCTGTGTTGATTAATGTAGCAGCTATTCAGCATGCACAGCCCATCAATATGTTGTGAGCAATGTGATTCAGCGTGTGAACTGTCAGGGTCCTAATATGTGTGGACTTTTCATGCACATTACCAGAGGTAGCTGGTTCTGCTGGAGGCACCATACCCAATCCCTGCATACGGCCCTGGTACACTGTCACACTTTGTCGTTCATGCATACATGAGACCTAGACAAGGGATGGGCCATGATTTTGGTATTCAAAGACAAATTTACTGATATGGTACAATTAAAAAGCAGATGATGCTATACAATGTATTTGGGTATGCATTGATGAAGCACATGACAAAATACCCTCTGAGGAATGAGAGTTTTGCTAACGCAAGTGTGATACATATGTAGCCACAAGGAACCTTTAGGGTAATGCACAGACAGGTGTCAGTCAGGCTGACAGGATGCAGGGTCAATCTGGATCCAGCAATTTCACAAGGTACATAATCAGTGGTCTGACTAAGACTGGTCGGAGGAAGAACAAGACAGTTGACATGGAAAACTGTGTATGTCCTGTGTTTTTGAAGGTGACACATAAACCCAAGGGCTGTGTTACACAGCTTAATTACTAGCAATGCATAACGGTGTGTTTGACAAAATGGAAACTTCTATTCTGTTCCAGGCATCAGCAGGGGCAGTGCATGTTCAAATGGGTGGTGTGTATGGAGGTGATCACAGGTGTGTGCTCCATCATTTTCTTACAAGTCCTGTATGTGAGATTCGAATTCAAATGGCCAACAGTACCTTTCATACGGGAAGCAATCTACAGGTGATAACAGGGCTTAGAAACTACAAGCCAGTGTATTAATTGACCTGAAGTCCATGCAGTCAGATGTACCATGACAATGGCATAACATAGGAAAGGGTGTAGCACACAGGATTAGTATTGTTTGCCTGTGTTTGTAGAGGAGTGAATATCAGGGTACACATATTACCATTCCAGGGACCTCTTCAGACAGTTGGGTTGTGACCAGGAGCATGGGTGTGTCAGGTGTTAGGAAATGGACTGACATGTACATGGAATGTCATGTGCGCAATGCTTGTCATAGGTGTGGCACTTGTGCTGTCTATGTTCTGCTTATATGGAACTCTAGTCACAGATAGTCCTTGCAAAGATCAGTGCAGTTGGACTTACTGCTGTCAAGGGTCTGTTCATACATTCCTGTTACCAATGCAATAGCACATCAACTGCCTCATGTATGAGGCTTGTTTTCCCCTTATTGAGTGATGGTGTCTTAGTTGTGTGCCATATGCTGCGATGAACCATGTTGCCAACATGTATGTGTGAAATAGGTGTGGTCCTCTCCTATTGCCCTTCAAAGGTTAAATGCACAGGATATGTGTCATTTACAGTGTGTGTGTATGTGACTGTTGTATGATACGCATCACAATTGCTCAGGAATTTTCTGTGTCCTGATCGATATATCAGCAATGCTCCATCAGACTACACTTTTATTCTGATAGTTAGAGATAAAGGTGAGTAAAAATGATTAGCCAGACCATGATATAGTGATTATTATCAGTGTTTATTTACATTAGTTAATACAGTGGTGATGGTGATCAGTTTTAAAAGAAATTGTTCACGATATGTTGGCGCCTACGCAATCCAGCAGCCGTGTTTTGTTGTTCCCCCTCATGTTGTAGGCCACCATCCTCCTCTTCCTCCTCTTTAGGCATGTGTGGCTCTGGTTCCAAGAGGGGAATGTTCCTTCGTATGCAAATGTTGTGCAGGATGGCACATGTTAGAATGATCTTACAGACCATTTCAGGGGAATATAGGAGGCTACCACCAGTGATGTTGAGGCATCAGAATCTCGACTTGAGGATGCCAAAGGTCCTCTCGACTATGGTGCGTGTCCTCCTATGTGCGTCATTGTAGGCACACTCTGCTGCAGTGCCTGGTTTGCCAAATGGTGTCATTATCCATGGCTGGATCCCATACCCCTGATCAGCTGAAAAAGAAAATTATTGGGATCATGTTGATGTAGCTTGCCCCATTGAAATCACCTTGCATGGCAGTAGTTGTCTTGTGTTGTCTGTGACTCTTTGGTATTTTAGTTTTCCGTGTTAGGCTTGTAGGATGTACCATCTGCATTGTGTTGTTTCCTTGGCTGAACGAGTGTTCGGCTGCTGACCGGTTGTCAGCAGTATGTTTTGGGATTTGCAGTACAGTGTGCACTCCCTAGCATTGTGACTTGTGATACAGGTGTCACTGTGTCTTCACTGGGGGTGAGATGATAGTTCCATACACAGATTCATTTTGACAGTGTTGTTAACACGTTCACATCAATGTACCCTGGACATCCCATACCTTTAGACTTATGCAATGGATTAATTTAAACATCAGTGAGACGCTTACATTTTGCTAGGTGACAATTAGGCAAACCTCTCCAAACGTTGTGATCATTGACGTCTTAACATTAGACTGTACACTAATTTCAGATGTGTGACAGGTTCAATGCAGACCTATGAAACATGGCTAGCGATGTCACGACCTCAGTGTGTTCCTGTCCACATGTTGCTGTTGTGGTGTATGTGTTGTGTGTCCTAGAGGGTTGCTGTGCAGTGTGTATATAATTAGGTTTTTGTACTTACCAACAAGTAGTCCATTGCCATACCGTCCATTCTGGAAGTGCTGATTGATGGTAGAGTGACGGTAGATGAATGAGTCCTGGACACTCCCAGGATATTTTGCCACGATGTTGGTGATCAATCCTTGGTGGTCAACAATGGCCTGCACATTGATGTAATGTGTGTGTTTCCTGTTGCGGTAGAGGTGTTCAGTTGCAGCAGGTGGCACAAGGCGCACGTGTGTGCAGTCGATGGCACCAAGGACGTGTGGGAAGCCACCCCTGTTTTGTCTCCTGCTGCTTCTGCAGTGTGTTTGGGAAGCGGATGTGGCGAGTGTGAGTCCAATGATGGCATCCAGTACTTTGGGCAAAAAGGCAGAAAATGATGGCTGTGTTATTCCGGCAAAAAGGGCACAAGTTGTTTGAAAGAGCCACTTGCCAACATGTGAAGTACAGCTAGCAGCTTGGTTTCTGTTGGGATGGTGCGGGGTGTCAGCAAGGTGGATGCCAACTGTGGCTCAATGTTTTGCAGCAGCTGCTGAATGGCCTGCCAGTTCAACCTGTACCTCTGGATAATGTCATGTTCCCTGAGGCCATGAAGGGTTGTTCTGGTGCGGAATATCTTCTCCTGCCTTCTGCGCTGCCTTTGGGGTCCCTGCTGGTGTTTTGGTAGCTGCTGTTGTTGTTGCTGGGCTCTGCACCTGCGTGCACGCTGGATGAGAATCACCTCCATGTCTCCCTTTTGCTGCTCTGCTGTTGCTTCTGTGTGTTCTGATTAAATACAGGTGTGTTTGCCCCATTTTAACGCCTGCTCTGACCCAGGCATTATTTTTTATTGCAAATCGGGCTGTGTGTCATTTTCCGGCTCCACCTTCCGGGCGTGCGGGATTTTTTACCCGGAAGCATAAATACGAAGCACGGCCGTTTAAGTCATTTTTTGGACGGGAACGCCTAACTTGCATATGATTAACGCAAGGCGGGTTGCCGCATCCAAAAAATGACGCACACAGTGGGATTTTGACGTCCACGGGCGTCAAAGTTTAAATATGGGGCAAGGTTTGCGCTGAATGTGCGTTAAAATGTTTGACGCACATTCGGAGCAGACAGAGTATAAATATGCCCCAAAGTACCTTTTATTTTTAGTAACTCTGAGTATTGTGTTTTCTTATGATATTGTGCTATATGATATAAGTGGTATAGTAGGAGCTTTCCATGTGTCCTAGTTCAGCCTAAGCTGCTTTGACATAGCTACCTTCTATCAGCCTAAGCTGCTAGAAACACCTCCATTCTACTAATAAGGAATAACTGGACCTGGCACAGGGTGTAAGTACCACAAGGTACCCCCTATAGGCCAGGCCAGCCTCCTATAAAGGGTATGCCCAGACTTGGGTCCCTTGCTCACTGTGCCACTGGATTCAAGCTAGCCTGGCTGATGAAGGGTGAAACCCTGAAACCGGTCCCACTATGCTTGTTTCTGGTCCAGTGAGGACCTGGCTTGGTGGTTGGGCCTGGACTGTTCCCATGAGGAACAGGGTCAAGACTGATTATCATATGGCTGGGTCCAAACTGGGGTGGCATTGTGAGCAAAAGAACAATGGATTAAACCCAGATCTGTGACTGGGGGTGAGTGTTTGCAGTAATCAGCACTCTGTCATCATCCTTTTGTGTTGCTTACGTTGCCCTAAGTGGGAAGGGTATGCCCAGATGTGAGTCCCTTGCTCACTGTGCCACTGGATTCAAACTAGCCTGACTGATGAAGGGTGAAACCCTGACACCAGTCCCAGGATGCTTGTTTCCCGTCCAGTGAGAACCTCGCTTGGCAGTTCGGGCTGGACTGTTCCCATGAGGAACAGGGTCAAGACTGATTTGCTTATGGCTGGGTCCAAAATGGGGTGCTATGCTGAGAAAAAGAACGATGAACTAAACCCCGATCTGGGACTGGGGGTGAGTGTTTGCATTGTTCAGCAGTCCGTCCATCATCCTTTTGTGTTGCTAAAGTTGCCCTAAGTGGGAAGGGTATGCCCAGGCGTGGGTCCCTTGCTCACTGTGCCACTGGATTCAAGCTAGCCTGACTGATGAAGGGTGAAACCCTGACACCAGTCCCAGGATGCTTGTTTCCCGTCCAGTGAGAACATCGCTTGGCAGTTCGGGCTGGACTGTTCCCATGAGGAACAGGGTCAAGACTGATTTGCTTATGGCTGGGTCCAAAATGGGGTGCTATGCTGAGCAAAAGAACGATGGACTAAACCCCGATCTGGGACTGGGGGTGAGTGTTTGCATTGTTCAGCAGTCCGTCCATCATCCTTTTGTGTTGCTAAAGTTGCCCTAAGTGGGAAGGGTATGCCCAGGCGTGGGTCCCTTGCTCACTGTGCCACTGGATTCAAGCTAGCCTGGCTGATGAAGGGTGAAACCCTGAAAGTGGTCCAGGATGCTTGTTTCCGGTCCAGTGAGGACCTGGCTAGGCAGTTTGCGCTAGACTGTTCCCATGAGGAACAGGGTCAAGACTGATTTTTCATTTGGCTGGATCCAAACTGGGGTGGCATGGTGAGCAAAAGAACAATGGATTAAACCCAGATCTGTGACTGGGGGTGAGTATTTGCATTGTTCAGCACTCCGACCATCATCCTTTTGTGTTGCTAAAGTTGCCCTAAGTGGGAAGGGTATGCCCAGACATGGGTCCCTTGCTCACTGTGCCACTGGATTCAAGCTAGCCTGGCTGATGAAGGGTGAAACTCTGAAACAGGTCCCAGGATGCTTGTTTCCGGTCAAGTGATGACCTGGCTTGGCAGTTTGAGCTGGACTGTTCCCATGAGGAACATGGTCAAGACTGATTTGCATATGGATGGGTCCAAACTGGGGTGGCATGGTGAGCAAAAGAATAATGGATTAAACCCAGATCTGTGACTGGGGGTGAGTGTTTGCATTGCTCAGCACTGCGTCCATCATCCTTTTGTGTTGCTAAAGTTGCCCTAAGTGGGAAGAGTATGGCCAGATGTGGGTCCCTTGCTCACTGTGCCACTGGATTCAAGCTAGCCTGGCTGATGAAGGGTGAAACCCTGAAACCAGTCCAGGATATTTGTTTCCAGTCCAGTGAGTACCTGGCTTGGCAGTTTGGGCTGGACAGGGTCAAGACTGATTTGTATATGGCTGGGTCCAAACTGGGGTGTCATGGTGAGCAAAAGAGTGATGGATTAAACCCAGATCTGTGACTGCGGTGAGTGTTTGCATTGTTCAGCACTCCGTCCATCATCTTTTGGTGTTGCTGTGCTGTGCTGTTAAACCAGCTCATCTCATATTTTTTATACTCCTCAATTAATTTATTACACAAAACATTAAAATGAAAATCTTTGTCTGTCATTCTTATGTGAAAGTTTCTGCCTTGTTAGATGGATTCCCCTAGCAAGAAGGAGTGGCGTTTACAGTCTGGGAGCACCAAAGTCTGTATCAGGACTACACTGCTTCTGGTCCTAGCCACTGGCATGCCCATGATTTGGAATTTAAGACTAATTTGTGCAACAACGCAAGTCATCTGGTGAGGCGATTTCCCCATTAAATTCTTCAAAACAGCCAAGAGTATGTTTGTACCACACCTATACAACATCTTTGAGAATGCTGTAACCCATGGTATCTAAGAGCACATTTCTCACAAACCAATAATAACACTAATAGCAAAAGAGGAAAAAGACCACCTAGAATGTGAAGCTATCACCCCTGTATTGTTGATAAATATAGGGTTAAACCTGACCCTTTTCGAAGGTTCTTCTCCAGATTTTGCCTTCTGGTACTCAACCCCTTTTTTTGGCATTAGGGGACTTATTTATACTTTTTGGTGCAAAACTGCACTAACACAGTTTTGCACCAAAAAGTTTTGCACCGGCTTGCACCATTTTTTAGCACCAGCTGGGCACCATATTTATGGAATGGTGCAAGCCGCTGCAAAGGGTAGGCTAGCTTAAAAAAAAATGACGTTAGGCAGGTTTGAGTCAAAATTAATGATTCTGGCCAGATTAGCATCATTTTTTTTACGCTAAGGGGCATATTTATACTCTGTTTGCACTGAATTAGCATCATTTTATTTATACTCTAATTCTATGCAAAACTAACTCCATATTTATACTTTGGTGCTAGACCCGTCTAGCGGCAAATTTATGGAGTTAGTCATTTTTTGGAAGTGGAAACCTACCTTGCCTTAATGAGATGCAAGGTAGGCGTTCCTGTGCAAAAAATGACTCTATGGCCTTATCGCCATATTTATACTCCCATGCAAAAATGGTGCAAGGGAGGGAGTAGGGGTCAAAAAATGGGGCAAAGCTTGCAGAGTTTGACTGTGTCAGTGAGAATACCTTTTTCAGGACTCTGAAGAGGGCTAGTCTGGACTAGGATGGTATGTCCTAACTCTACAGGCTCTAAAATGATCTCACAGCACAGGTAAGCAGTGGGGGATTATTCTTGGACATCTTCCACATTAAATATGACTGGGTTACTCCCTTATCCAACTACGGTTTCTTCTGGCTGTAGAGCCAATTTTGTGGTGATTCATCAGTCATCCCTAAACAAAGGCCTTGACAAATCATGTGGCACCTAACAATGTCCTGCTGTGTCAGCACAAGAGAGTGTTGCCACATTTGCTGGGTACCAAGGTGCCTTAAATACCAAGCCACTATACTCAGTAGAAGACTGATGCAGATAGAATCCTTTGATACAGAAAACCCAAAATAACATACTTTATTGGAATCATTTTGAATTATCAGTGAGGGTTAGGATCCAGAAAACCAAAATGACAATTACACCTTGCTATAACTATATCTTTGGAATGATACCCATCTTGACCAGCACTTCCGTAGTGTCTTAGAATGAAAGGACCAGGGTAAAAGAAGATTTATTAGGCTCTGCTCAGCACAACTCGGGCAGAACCATGCATTGTACCTGCTCAAACCACATTGGGTGGGCTTTCGATCCCGCTGATGTAAAAATATTGGGCTCATGCCCTTCCACAACTTGTGTACATGTTGCCCTAGGCAAAACATCCCTCACTACAGGTTCATATAGAAAACCTGGCTTTCATAGGCCAAAATCTTCACCCTCTGCACATGACCACTCTAGGCCTACAGTGAACGTTCAATCCTATTATACACGCCACCCAATACTTTTTTGATTTTGATACATGCACACAAATAGATGGGGTAGACTACTTATTTCAGTGGTTGGCAAATGTTGTGGTACAATGTGGGTATACGCATATAGATACTACCACACATTGGAATTGCTAGAAACAAGTGGGGGCTACAGCAGTAGAACACATTATTACATCCAAGATATTTAAATTGTTTGAGGACTTGGAAGCAGAAATCTTTTTAACAAGGGCATCCCAATGGAAACATTAAAAGTTAAGCACTGTATAAATATATATCAAAGTTACCGAGGACAAAAGCTCAATCTAGCAGATTCCCTCAATTTGGAATAATTTAAAACCTGGGATTACACAGGGGTGTGGTGTCCGGCCTCTACAGTGTCATGGGTGATCGACCTTGTACTGTCCCAACTTTATCAAATTTCCAGCTGTACTGGTGGGAAACACTGCAGAGAGATTATCTAGAAGAGGAGGGGGGTAGTGGCATAACACAAAATGATTTGGACCTCCTTACAGAATGTGTTGAGGGACCCTGAGTTTCCCCTATCTCACAAACATTCATTGACTTTTGGCCACATAAGGCCCCCTGAAGAGTTGGGCCCCCCCTTGTATCTGAGGGGCTGCAGGGGCATGCATTACCTCTTGGAGTGGGCTACTCAGCTGGAAACTCAGGACACATCTTAAGGAAGCAAGCCGTTAATTTCTATTTCAAAATACTTCATAATCGGTGATGGGCCATTTCAGGCTAGGTGGGAAACACCTACATCTAACTATTGCCTACATTAATCCACTAAACGTAACTTATTTCACGTTCTTTGGCATTGTCTCCAAATTTCTTCATATTGGACTGATATATGGTATGAGGTAGCAGTGGTCATACCATCTCAAATTAATCAATCAGCACACCTAGGACTGCTATACAACAAAAGCAACATTCTGGGCCTCAGAATCCATCACTACAGGTGTTTAGGACCCTTCTCTAGGGGCAACAAAGATTTGCATTCTATGCATTGGTAATGGCAAACTATACCCTCAGTGCAAGAATAATTTATTGAACTGTAAACACAAAGGCCCTCATTATAACCCTGACGGTCGGTGACCGCCAGGGCTATAGTGGCGTTCGTACCACCAACAGGCTGGCGGTACAGGACACCACATTTTGACCGTGGCAGTACCGCCGCGGTAACACCGCCGGTACCGGCGGTATACTGCCATGGTGGTCCAGGTGGTCGTAATCCGCCAGGGCAGCGCTGCAAGCAGCACTTCCCTGGGGATTTCGACTTCCCTTCCCGCCAGCCTGTCCATGGCGGTAGACACCACCATGGAAAGGCTGGCGGTAAGGGGACTCAGGGTGCCCCTGGGGGCCCCTGCACTGCCCATGCACTTGGCAGGGGCAGTGCAGGGGCTCCCAGGCATAGCCCCATCGTGCATTTCACTGCCCGAAATTCAGGCAGGGAAATGCGCGAAGGGTGCTACTGCACCCGCTGCACATCAGCATTGCCGCCGGCTCTAATATGAGCCGGCAGCAATTTTGATGTGACTTTTCCGCTGGCACAGAGAGCAAGTCGTGCTAGGGAGCCAGACATACCACCAGCACTGGCGGTATTCTGGCGCCCGCAGCCTCAGCGGTCTTCTGGGAACACTGCCGAGGTTGTAATGAGGGCCAAAGTCTATCAGCTTCAAGAATTGCAACCACAAAGTCTTGGCCTCCCAAGAAGCGGACACTTTGTGTAGTCCCACTGTTCCCGGGTCTCAGGAAACGCGGCAGGAAGCCTAAAGCTGCTGTTGTGAGTTTCACTCTCCTGGGATTGCCTTCTATTGTGCTCCTGGGCTTCTAACTGCTGCTCTTTGCACCTCCAGCTTTAAAATTGCAATCAGCAGCCTGAAGGTTTGCAGCTGCCCTTAAAAGCTGCTTTGCAGCTTGTCCAGTTCAGGTTTTCATTCCTGTTTCTTTCCCTTTTCCTTCATGTGTGTTTCTTCCTTGATGTCTTTGTGGTTTTCCTAATCCTTTGTTTTCTTGTGTGTGTTGTTTGATAAATTTCCTTTTTCTGTTCTTTTACTATATAGTGGCTTCAGTCTGGTTGAAGGGTGTGTTGCAACGAAAGCTGTGTTCCTTTGCTTGTTTCTTTGTTCTCTCCACTTACCAATCCTACTTCCTTGCTCCTGAAGAATTCCACTATCGCATGCCAGATTCCTAGTTTTCTTCAACCCTTTGAAGTCTATGTCCAGCATGAAGGCTTTTTACGCCTTTGGCTTTTTCCACCAGAGACGTTGACAGCTTCTTGCTGGCACTTGCCTGCCACATGTTTGTGTGTGGTGTCGTCGTGGCTTCTAGAAACAGTTACCTTTACTTCAGACAGCGGAAGACCTTTACCTGGATTTCAAGTTAGCGTCCAGACCTGAATATTAAGATCAGCTGACCAAATGTACCAACATAGGGAGCCAATTACTTCACTCCACTGGAAACCCTGACCAAACATGAAGGACAACACATATTAAGTCCTTTTATTTGGCACTAGCATGTGCCACTACAGAATTAGGACTGCCCTTGGTCTGTACAAGCTGTAGGCACGGAACAGTGTTGATCAACTACATCTCAATTGTTTACACTTATATATCCTCAAGTAGCCTCTTCATTAACTTTTCGCTGACAGGTCAATTTAGATTTGCTTTTTTCTCACTCTCTCTCCTGTCCCCCACACTCCTTTATTACTTAATAGTATTTTTGGTCTCATCTTTTCAGACCATGTGTTATGTGAGGCCATGTGATGACACCACAACCTTTGTTCAGCAACACAAAATGTACTTTCAGGAGTCGATTGTCCTTCTGGTTGCCTCCTGGTGATTCCTTATTTCTTGACTGACTGTCAGCTTCTCTTTACTTTCTTTCAGATTGTTAATTTGTTCTCTTTCTCAGTTTAAAATGTTGACGTGTGTATACTGCTGTGTTTCATTTGTGATGTACACAAAGCAGTTCTGAATTGTTCTAAGAATCTGCATCATATGTAATAAATCATTTTTACACAAAAATAATGTTACAAGGGTTGAACAATCTCAATATTTCGTTCAAGAGACAAGTTCTGAGGTAAATGCTATTAATAAGTGATATATTAATGAGAAAACCAAGAAGACATTTAAGAGAAAATGTAACAGGAGGAACAGTATGGCAGTATACTTTTCCTCCTGTGTTTTAGTTGTGGTAGTCAAACATGTTTAGGGAATTTCAAAGGGTGTTTGGTTGTTGATTGTGTAAAAGGAGCAAGATAAAGGGACATTTTAGTAGAGTTTATAAAAATCATGGACCTAGAAAAGTGAATTTAGCAAAGGAACAGATGAGTATCCTACCTTTGGGCCTGATTTAGGTTTTGCAGGATAGGTTAGTCCATCACATTGGTGACGGATAGCCTATCAGCCGAAATATAAATTCACTAGGAAATAATGGGATTTATATTTTGGAGGACGGGTTATCTGTCACCGTTGTGACAGAGCAACCAGTCTTAGGAAATCTAAATCATTCTCTTTTTCTTTAGTATACATGAAGATGTTAGAAAATAAAAAAATGGCTCCCCACATGTACTATTGAGATAGCAAGGTTAGAAGTTGTAATAATGTTTGGCTTTTATGCTGGTAAACAATTTATGTGGAACTTTAGTTATAGAAAGTTAAGAAACTATAAACTTCAACTGTACATCCAAGTTAATGCACAGTGCATACTTGATTTGTTGGGTTATTTCTGGGAAGAGAGGAGTTTACGGGGATGCCTTACCAAAGGGAGGTTTTACATGACTGAAAGAGGGGAGTCAATTCTAGGGTGACCACATTAGGACAAAAATAGAGATCAAGTTAGATTGCAAGGCTGAACAGTCGATTTATATTGTAAGCAAGGGAATGGAGGATTTAAAAATTTGTCATATTATGTTAGGGTTCCTGGATGAATATGTTCAAGGATTAAAGGATAGATTTTAAAATGTATCAAGTAAAACGTTGTGATAATTCAGTGGGATGAAACACCATATATTTTCCCCATTTAGGTTCTGTATAAGGATGGATGCTCTTGGGCAAATAGGGAAAATGAAATAATTGTTAAAAGACCTATGTAAGGAGAACATTATAAAGCCAATTGAATCATCATTATGGGTGTTCCTTGTGGAACACAACCCAGCCCCCCTTCACAAAAGCAGAGCAGGCTGTCACTAATTATCATACATCGCATTCAAAATAAGAAACAGACTCCCATAATACATCAGAACTACCTCCTCACTACTTGAATTCCCAACAAGCTGAAGACCTAGCTCTTTGAATAATTTGGCACCGATCACATGCCTGTATACCTGCTCAGCACCTGGATACCCTCACAGGTGATTAAAGCCCTCTACAAATTGTAATAACATAACAAAAACATAACATAACAAAGATTGGTCACTGAGCCAAATATTTGCTAAATGCTTGCTGCTGCATCACAGATTCAAATCCTTGCAGGCTGACTCAACCTTCCATCCTCCTGAAGCTTGCTAAATTGAGTAAAATGAGTCGGTAATAAAAACATCTGTAATTGACAGTATTTATAAATTGTAGAAGTGTAGTATAAAACTGTGAGGAAATGCATTTCATTACATAATGTGGTTGTGCAACCTCATCATCTAATAAAATCATAAACTTGTTTTGGGTCCAGTCAGGCTCATTTGTATAACCTTAACCCTGGATAGCTGTTGACTCAAGCAGTCGGGCTTTATCAGCGAATCAAGTGCAAAGCTTTTAGAAGTACCAAAACAATTGAATTAGAAAGTAATGCAACGCAATGGAATTTTGACACCAATTTATAAAAATATAACTTATTTTTATGAATTGTTACACATTAAAATGAACAAAATCATCCAGACGGTTCCCCAGATATAGATTAATTTGAAAATGTTGGAAAATGTTTTTTTAAATTGTGTTTGGGTACTCAGGCCTGCTTTGGGCAACTTACTCCAGAAGGTAGCAAGTCACAGGGGCGGGTGAGGCTCAGCAGGATGTTTACCTTGCAGACAAAGAGGTCTCCAGTCCAGTTCCAGGCTTCATCGGCAAACTCTCATAGACATCAATTGGGTGGTCCTGATGCAAGGGATACAGGAAACTGAAGGTGCTGATGATGCTGAAGATGCTGATTCAGTTCAGCGTATTTCTTTTGTCACAGAAACGGGGGTGATTTTGGACATTGAGGTCAATGTCCCCTGAAATCTAGGTGAGGTCCTGCCAAAAACCAGTTGCCACTGGTCTACCAACCTCTGGTCACAGCGAAACCAGGGGTTCCGTTTACCTGTGGCTACTATTCATCTTGGGTGACTTAACTGCACTTTAACAACTCTCCTTGGTATACCAGACTTGTGTGTAACTTTTGAGTGCCAGGGTTGTGTCTCCCAGGCAGTGCTTCAATTATTAGTGGTGAGTAAATGATTGTGGCCACCAACTCGGTCAAGCCAGCTTCTGCAGCTTTTATAGACCTGAAGCTGTACCAGAAGTCAGTGAAGTGACTCTAAGAGGCCAGGAGATGACTTTTCCTTGAGCAGGGCACCATAGGTACAGTCCTTTCTTTGCTAGCCCAAGAGCAGCAGATTTTGATGCAGCCTTTTGTTGTCAGGTATAGGGAAAAGCAAGGCAGTCCTTCTTCGATCCTCTCTCCAGTGCAAATGGGATCTGAGAGGTCTAGGTCTCAGAGGTGACACTTTTATGCTCACAGCTTGCCCTTGGGGATGTGGTGAAATTTTTGACGCACAACTGCGTTGGCGCAGTTGTACATCAAAAAGTATAAATATGGCCCTAATTTCCATGCGTTGGGCACCCATCTACTAGGGACGTAAAAGTAAATTAACTTATGCTAATTTGATTTGAGACAATCGGACATACATTTTTAGAAGGTAAGAGCACTGCCACGGAGGTCTGATTAGCAGGCTTCAATGCACTCTGAGTTGAAACACTATCAGCATCAGTGCAAAACTTGGAGGGGAATCATGCAAAAAGAAACATTCCCTTATAGAAACGTTGTATAAAAACAAATTATTATAATAATAAAGAGCACAAAAGATTTAAGGTTGAGCATAGACTCATGCAACCTTAATTATACCATTTTTGTAGACTTTCATCCCCTACCAAATGTTCATGAGGTGATCTCTGCATTTCTTAGTGCCCCATTCTTACAGGCTTTTGACACCAGCCTTGTCTATAGACTATCACCAGGCTTCTTTGGAAGAAGTCTCTAAACATCTGTCAACATTCATTACTCCTGGAGTCATCTTTCAGTATTGTAGGATGCCATTGGGGCTTTCCAGGGCAGTTTCAGATTTGCAAATGTTATTAAGAGACTTTAGCTGCCATCACCAAGGGGTGTGGCATTCCAGGATGACACTTCGATATACAGAAGAAAACCTAGGAATCATGCCTAAAATCAGGAGAAGGTACAAGACGTACTTCCAAAAGAAGGTCTAACTTTAAAATTGAACAAATGCAAGGTTAATCAGAACAAAGTGGAATATTTCCAACATTTCATCCTCAGTAGCAGCAGTAGTTTAAAACACAACCATGCAAAAGCAATATTTGAAGCACCTCCTCCAGAACTGAAAGAAAACTTGTTTCTTTCATAGGTCTAACACATTTTTATACAAAGTTTGTTAATGAGTATGTGAGGAAAGTGGGAACCTTTTGCTGCCTTTTGAAGAAGAAGGCTGACCTCATTTTAGCCTATACCAGAGTCGAGCATTTAAAGAAATTACACACAATTGTCGGTTCTCCAGGTCGAAAACCTCTTGGTATAAACAATGTAGAGTGTGGATGTAAGTAATTGGGATATTGATGCAGTGTTAGTGCAATGTGATGAAAATGCTGAATGGGTGGTATTATATGGTTCCAGAACTTTGAACTTGGCTGAATGAGATTATTTGTATTGGGATCTGCTCGTATATGCGTAGGATGAAGGGCAGTTTTCTGTGGGGATGAAATTTATTTTGAGGTCTGAAAACAAGCCACCGTAATCACCAGAGAGCTAGACCATAATGACAACAATGTTGGCTAGATTGACAGCTAAATTATGGGCTTTCCATTACAGAATGCAGTGTATCCTGGAGTAGAAAAACATCCATGCTGATCGCATGTCCATGTTGCCTTTCAAAGTTAATCAAGATGCCTGTGAACTAACATATGAGTGAGAAGTTGCTTTTACTTTGGTTGAACTGCATGTTGTTCTTACAGCAGACTTCGGAAAAATGTGATGTTTTCAAAATTGTTATGTTTAGTACATGACATCATATGTTGTACAATTGGATATCTCTCATCCTTTTGTTTCAATGCTCTCAAATGTTCACCAGTTCTCATTCTTTGCGGACGTATAACATTTTTTGGTTTAGAATCTATGTTTATGGACTCGAGGGGAGGCAATAGAGAGCTACAATTAAGACGTAGGGAAGCCTTATGGATCATGAGATTACAAGCTGTAGAAAAAGGTTTAAATATGGATAATGAATTAGAGTATTTTTTGGGAACTTAAGATATGGATTAGTGTGTGGTACATGCACATATAACCTCTTTTAATCTCTGTTGGATTGATTACATAAGTCTGTATCAAATCACAGTATTATCAATATGTTTTGTGGTGAATTAATCTGTTCAGTAATATGTTCAGATAATCATGGTTGCTGTAAAGTCATTTGGAACTAATGGTAAACAATGGAGATTCAAAGTATTTAGTACACCAACTGTATCTTAAATGTAAATAGGAGATTTGAATGTGTAATACTACATATATCTTATTGATTTGGGAATAAAGTGAAAACAACTTGACTTTTCTAGACCTTGCAGCACACGAAGTGTAGATCAGTTGTGTAGTCCACTTTCTCTGTTTACTAGTCGCTTGAAGAGAGTCTGTAATCAAAGTAGGACTTTATTGAGAATGAGGCCATTGGCTTACGGTGCAATACGTATAGCATATTATTTAATGCAGATCCTTTACTATATTCTGAACAAACGTACTCACAGAATAAGCACACATGGGGTTTTAATGATTTTTGGTATAAGATGAGTCGGTAAGTTTAAGACTTAACAATTAAATTTATTACAACATCTTAGAATTTAGAAATAGAGTACAAATATCTTGTTTTTTCTAAACTTTTCAGCACACGAAGTGTAGTTCAGGTATCAAGTCCACTTTCTCTATTTACTAGTCATTTGGAGATAGACTGCAACTGAAGTAGGACTAAATCGGGAATGAGACCGTCAGCTTACGCTTACGATACGTATAGTATGGCATTTAAGTGCAGGTCCTTCATCGCATTCTGAATGCGCGTACTCACAGGGAGAAATAAACACTGTTGTGGCTGACAAATAGGTAAGCGGACTTTGGGAACAGAGTATACAGGGATGATATATTATCTTCTTTTGGTAGTTTGCCACTTGGCTTGGATTTGTAAAGCGAGAATATTTATAAATTTGGAAGGGGATAGTATAAGCGGGTCGGGATTCGAAGTATGACAATACAAGATACATAGTCAGTATACTACACTGGACTGAGAATATAATTGAGTATGGATTACAATGTTGGCAAATTAATATGGATGGTAGTTTTAGTAGGGGGATTATGTGGATTATTATATATTTCATCTAATTTGTTTATGTGCTACGTGTTAACGCTTATGCTAAATCTAATAGATCGATCAAGAGCTTTTGGATTGAAGCAACTGAAAACAATAATATAAGGGAGTTATACTGATTATTACAGAAAGACGTCATGTTGCTGGAATAAAATATGAGCAATGAGAATGTAATAAGGGTGAATGTGACACGATTCATGGCTGTGCATGCACACGGGGTGATTTTACAATGGTGTAAAAGGCTAATTGTATTCTCTATAACAGTATACTCACATTTATGAATACAGGGAGGAGACTGTATATTATTAAGCATGTTATATCATCATGGAGCTTTTAAGAAGGGACTTTATATACATATAGATCACGAAATTTGATGAAAATATCAAAGCTTGTCTCAACGTTCACTGAGTATTCAAGGGTGGATTCAATACAATACCACTGTATATGCGTACATTAAATTTTCTTTGTATGTTATATACCATTACAGCCCTGATGAAGTCTATTGGGAGATTTCCCTGACGAAACACGTGTTGGCTGGTGTCATGGCTGATATTGTGGACATCTAAAACAGCTGAGATTAGGTGAAATATTTTGAAAAATTGACACGGAACTCATAGGATTGTGATTTGGATGGACATTTATAGGAACATTCAAGTGGAACTCTAAGGCTCGTTGTGAACACTATGGAGTCATTTTGTATGGATTATTAAAGGACAAATAATATTAATCATAGCAGGATTGAAGTTACTGGTGACATTACAAATGGGAATATCTATATCAAAATATTGTAATATGTACTTCAGAAGATGTGTGAATAATTAATGAGAGTTAATAATAAATAAGGACTATACATTGTAAAATATACCAATGATGAGATATTAACTGGATGAGTGCCTGAAATTGATTGAAGCTGGCTAACTTGGTTGTGGGGGTGAAGGGTTTAGTGTAGGAAGGTCCATCTGCCTGTACATCTGTTGTGTATATGGGGAATTGTCTCAATCCATTTTTGTACCAGAGTGTACTTTGCATTAGTGTCACATCCACATGTTTTCATAGCACAGTCCACTTCCTTATTGCTAGCTGGCAATGTCACCCCAGGAGTGATGTTAGATGTTGGTACTGCCTCAATAATTCCATGCCACCTTCATTAGAGTCAGCGTCATCATGCTATGTGTCTCATGGTGTTTGACCTGCAGAAACGCACATTACACACCTCTTACAAAGGACGTATTGCTTGGAAGGGTGTGGGATTGAGTGTTATTGATGTGATTTTGAAAGGTTCATCTTCCAAGTTGTACTGCCAGTTAAGGCCATGTCATTGTCACTGTGTGGTTTTAAATTGGTCCTGTGTGGCTCTAGAGTGGCATCTGCTGTTATTTGTCCATAGGTGTGTATCCCATTGGGTAAGGATATCAAACATGACTACCAGTGTCACACCTCAGTGTCTTCCTGGCCATGTGTCAATGTAGTGGTGTATGTATTAGGTGCCCTACAGGGTTGCTGTCCTGTGTGTAAATTACTAGGTTTCTGTACTTACCAACAAGTAGGCCAAAGCAATGTGAATATACAGCTCTCCATAAATAAATATAGATGAAATGTTGGTGTTGATAGGAGAAGACACTATGGCGGAATGGCTGCCAGGCTGGAGATATCGATCTCCAGCCCGGCAGCTGTCACTGTACCACCTGCAGGATAATGACCCCACCTACCGCCATGGTTTCCGTGGCTCCCTTACTGCCATGAAAACCATGGCGGTAGGCACTATCACTGACCGGGAATCCCTTCCCTATCACTGATAGAGGTCTTCCTCACCTCCACCGCCTCCCCAGATTCCCTCCCACCCCCTTCCTCTCCAAACCCCCCTACAGTCACACACACACACACGCATACACACACCCATTCCCACATTCATCCACGCATGTATACATCCATTCACACACACATCCGCACACACATACCCAGACACGGATTCACAGAACACAACATACACGCACTCACACCTCCATACATGCACACACATTCAACACGGAACACACACCCATGTACAAGCACGCGCAAACATTCACACACACACACACAACACCCCCCACCTCTGTTGGAGCACCCACTTACCTGTGTTTAGGGTGTCCTCCGGCAGGAGACGGGATGGGGCGCTGCTTTCACCAGCATGGGTCATAATACAGCTGGTGGTGGTCTACTGGTGTGGCGCTGCTGGTGGTAGCAGCGCCACCTTACCGCCATCCGCCGGCATGCCCAGAGCTGCATTTCCGCCATCCTTCTGGCGGAAATCCGCCTGTGTTCATAATACGGCGGATGGCTGGTAGGCTCGGCAACGGTCTTTTGTTGGCCATTGTCACGGCCGTAGGCGGTTTTTACCGCCAATGACATAATGAGGGCCTATATTTACTACTATTTAGTTAAGAAATGCATATCACCAAACTTGTCTGTAACAGTTTTCCAGGCTACTTGCAATGCTCATTACTCTGGTTGTTATCAGTTTACTAAAATGTCATTTGGCCTAGCACTTGTGCCAGCAGTGATTAAAAGGCTAATGCATGAAGGGGTCAAAGACTTGGAAAGCATTAAGAACGTATTTTTTATTTTTATTTTTTAGTTTGTGTTTTATTTTGATTTTTGGAAGTGGAGTAAACAGAATTCATTCAATATTAATCACATATTGCATTCAGCAAAAATCAACAATTTTAAACTAAACAAATCACAATATAGTTGAGTTCTGAGTTTAATCAAACTGTCTTTTGAGTCGACTCCAAATCTGTTTTAATCTTTTCTAGCTACTTTTGCTTTACACCTATATAAGGAATTTCAATATGGAAGTAAGATACATATCTAGCACACCACTGTCGCTATGTAAAGAGATCTGATTCTCTCTGAACTGCAGCGATGCAGATTAGTGCAATAACAACAGTCCTAAATATAGATTAAAAATGCCCTAAGATCATTGTACATATTATCAATACCCAGCAATACTCAGTATACTGTGCTCTGCACAATTTTAAATCTATGTGTGGAATAGCTTATTTAACATATGAAATAGTTTACTCCCGTATTCTTGAAAATGTGGAAAAGTTGCAAACAAATGAATTATGTGTGAAAAATCTTAGGGATACCGTGGACAGGCTGGATTGCTATAACACCTATATAGCATCATTTGTATGTGAGAAATTGGGCTGGTTGACTGGGTTGGGTTGGTTGACTGGGGCATGATCCCTAGTCAAGCAACAGCCACAATCCCTTGCAAGATGTACCACAAAAAATACTAATTTAACCTCTCTTTAACCCTGGGTAGCTTGACACAAAAAGAAGTCAGGCCAACCTGAGAGGCAATGTGTGAAGTATTTATGCAGTACACAAACAGCAATAGAGTGACAATACAACACAATAAAAATCCCTAACACATTTAGAACAATAGACACAATTTTAATAGAGTCCTTGACAGCAAAACCATCAAAATCCAATAAGTAGATCCAAAGATATGATTTTTAAAAAAAAATTTAGGCTCAAAATAGCAAGTCTTCAGTTTTAGAAAATGTCCATCTAGGCACCTTAAGCATCACAACCAAGGGTCCAGGAATAGATGGAGACCACTTGGGGGTTCAAAACTCACCCAGACTGGGTCTAGGTGAGGGTTTAAGATGATGGGAATATGTTATGTCCTGGTGGCTCTGAACATGAGGCCAGCTAAACTGGCCATTGGAGTCACTTCTGAAGTCCAGGGTGCACTTTTGAAGTCCTGGGTGCAGGTGAAGATGCAGGGCTGGCCTCTAAAGATTTGAGTCAGGCTCCAGGTAGCAAAGCAGCCCTTCCAGGTAGAGCAGCAATCTGGTAGAGTGCACATCAGGTCCCAGCATCAGGCAGTCCTCTGAGAGTCCCTCCGCAGGTCCAGTAATGAACTGAGGAGTGGGTCTGAAAGTCCTATTCTTATACCCTATTGTCCTGCTTCTCGACGTTGGGAGAAGTTTCCAGGAGGTTTAGTTGAAGTTCCGGGAGTTTTCTGACTCCCCTGCCCTGGATCCTAGCTGGCTGCACTGATAATACAGGTGTGTTAAGCCTATTGTGTGGTGGCATAACCCTGCATAATCAGGTGTAAATGGGGCTATGCTTAGCTCCATCCTGCCATTAAGTCCGTTAATGGCCCATTTTGACTCTGCTAACCGCACTATTGTGTGACTGTCTGTGGTGAATTCACAAAGTCTCAACTGTCAGTACACCCAGTCAAGTGACCAAAGGCAAGCTACAGGCACAGAGGGTAAGAGCAGGACAATGTCAACTTTCTAAAAATAGCATTTTCAAACTTGTAATGATGAATCCGTCTTTACCAGTCATTACAAGTTTGTCATTACAAGCTCATAGACACCACATATGACATATCCACCACCTCTGGTTTAGGGAATGCAGTGTATTAAACCTAATAAGGAATCCACAATTCTATCCTATGGGGGGTAGGCCTCACAGTAGTGAAAAAATACATGTGGAATTTATTTCACTACTAAGGCATTTACAATTAAAATGTAGATGTCTTACCTTTTAATTACACAGCACCCTGACCAATGGGCTACCTAGAGCCTACTTTGGGGGTGACATATATAATAAAAGGGAAGTTTAAGGCTTGGCAAGGGGCTTTAAGTGCCAAGTCAAAATGGCAGCGGGACACTCCTTCAGGTTTCAATGGCAGGTCTGGGGCATGTTTTATAGTGCTACTTAAGTATGTGGCAAGATAAGTGCTGCAGACCTACTGGTAGCATTTAGTTTACAGGCCCTAGGTAGATTGTAATTGCATTTATATAGCGCTTACTACCCCTGATGAGGCATTGAAGCGCTTTTTCAGCGAGTAACACACTATTCAGGAACCCAAGAGGAATTAGTGGTGGGTTAGTATAGGGAAGTATGAGTACAGTATTAGTATGAGTTAATTTGAGCGGAGGATATGTGAGTCTGTTAGTTGGATTGACTAGAGTAATGGAGGGACAGAGGAGGGAAGAATCCAGAGTGTTAATTGGGAGTTTATAGTAATAGAATGAGGTTTGGGATGAGTATAGGAGAGATGGAGGAAAGAAGAGACTGTGGAAAGGGGATAGGGAGATCATAGTAGCAGACGGGGGTTTTGGATTTGTCAAAGGTGAGATAAACGAGGGAGAATTTAGTAGAGTTGTTTGGGGGATCATAGTAGTAAACTGAGGTTTGGGGTGAGCTAGATGCAGTAGAGGAAGTAATTTTGGAGATCAAAGTGGTAGAACAGGTTTGGGATGAGTCAGAGTGGGGATGGAGGATAGATTGAGACATAGGGTGGTGGGGAAGAGAGTAAAGCTTACGAGGGAGTACATTTTTAAAAAAAAATTATTATTTATTTTTTTAATTGTATTTATTTAATTTTATTTATTTGTATTTCTTTTTTCTCCAGTACAGTAAGACTAGAATAATAACTAAATAGATATGTAAATACATAGTAAGGGAATATATGTGTAATGAATATAATAATGGGTATCATTTCAGGAGAAGTAAAGTTGTATTGTATAAACACAGACTTTCAAGATTTGTAATATTTGATGTTAATTTATAAGTGTACTTTTCTAACATTCATTTATTTTTCCTCAATTTGTCAATAACCAAATGCTTACTGATAAAATAGTTAAGAAAATGTTTGCTCATTGTGGTATAAAAAAGAAAGCAGGGATTCCTAAGTATCTAATATAACAATTTATCTAGGAGCAATGCAATGAGATATGAACATGTTAAGCATAGAATAATATATACATATATATGAATATACGCACACATATACATATACACACATGGACACACACATACACACACATATATACATTTAAACCTGAGTAAATATACATTTGTTGAATAGGCTTAAAGAGTAAGTGTATAATTTATTATTATGAAATAGTAACTATACATATTTCTTAAAGAACTATACATATTTAGAATATACACATAATCAGATTATAAATATTTATCAACTCAGGCATATACTGTCCATTGTTGTTTGGATATGGTAGTTATGAAGGAAAGAGCCAACTCCTTATTAGTCTTCTGAAGACAAGATAGTTATCCATGGATCTTATATTTGAGGGTAATAAATTCCATAGTTTGGGTGCTTGAACAGAGAAGGATGTACCATCTATTGTTTTTTTCTCGTATGGTGGCGTTTTAAGGTGGGGTGCCAAAAATGAGCTGGTTACGGGTCTCCATTGCTTAGCTTGTCATTACAAATAGTTTGAGCTGTTCCATGCTGAACAGTAGGGCCAAACAGAGATTTGCTGCAGATCAGTTCCCTCCAGATTTGGGGGTGGGCTCCTGTCCTACTCACGGTGTGTACTGCCCAAAACCACTCCAACCTCAAGTAGCCAAGCCCCCATGTCTCTTGGACAAGTATCCTTCTGACTGTGACGCCGATGTATTAGGGTGACCATGTGCCCCAGACCCGCTGGGGCAGTCCTGGCCCCCCACCAGCCATCCCAGCAGATCTCTGCAACTCTGAGTCAGGTCCTGACCTTCAACGAGGGCTGACGTCAAACAGTGAGGCATGTTTTTGTGTGTCACAAAGCAGTGACAGCGGGCAGCTGGCATTACGGAGCTGTTTAATTTACATGTATGCTGCTATGTATAAAGATGAACTCTTTATTTATTCCATTAGTGCCTTGTCCGCGCCTCCATACTGATGAGCGCAGTCATTCTTTGCCCCTTGGATTATGATCAATTAGTCCTGTTTTTTAGAAAATGTCCCAGATTCCAGCCTTCCAAATCTGGTCACCCTACAACTAGGCTGACCAGATTCTGAATTTTAAAAGCTGCGACACCTTGCAAAATTAAAAGAAGGGCCACAATTTTATATCAACCGAGTGGCACATAACGACAGCCCCCATCTACCTAGATTCACAGAAGAGGCAGCATGAAAACAAAAAAAAAATCATTTTTTTTAACCCATCAAAACACATTTCAATTGCATTGCTTTCTTATAATAGCTGTTAACTACCTGTGCTATTCAATATAGAAAGAGATGCCTTCCTCTACTCTCTCCAAAAACAAGGACATGAACCAAACCCGCCTATAACTGCTGGGACAGCTGGCGAAAAACAGGGACCGCCCCCAGCAAATCCGGGATTCCCATTCACCCTGTCTGCGATGTATGTGTGAGGAGTGGATAAGAGCGAGAGAGAATGAACAAGCATATGCAAAGCCAATAGGTCCTGCCTATAAGACCTACTGGCTTTCCTTATCTTTTTAGCCATGCTGCATAGCCTTGATACTGTGCAGCATGGCTAAAAAACAAAAACAACAAAAGCGGGTTGACGCAACCACAGTTTCATCTTGTGTACACACGTTCAACACGCATGGGCATGCCAACAAAGGCACTTTTTTTACTTATCTAGTCAAGATTGATAGTTAAAAAAATATGTAGCGCGAAAGAGCTGTTTACAAAGGTAACACAAATGTGTTTTTTTTAACAGCTTACGCTGTCTGATAGACTCGACCTACAAATGGTAAGCGGACTAGAGAGAGAGAGAGAAAGAGTGACAGGAGAAAGACAAAGGAAGAAAGTGTGTGCTGTTGAAAGTAGGAGCCAGTCTTTGCTCGTGGCGTGGTAAAGGGGCGAGGCGGTGTGTGGCGGGAGGACAAAACCAAGGAAAACAATACATTTAAAAAAATATGAAAAACAAATTACAGACATCTTTGGCGAACTGTCAAGACAAATACCTGAGCATTGTTTTAATCCTTAAGCTCCATTTTATGCCCATTTACAAGTACCACCTGTGTAAAATCATCACTCCAAGAATCGGGGCAATTAAACATTGATTACACGTTTTACATCATTCATTCAACGAACACAAGTAAAACTAGCTTAGTGTTATACAGTGCTAGCTCCAGAAAATTGGGAGTAACCTGTGAACTACATGCTTAGATTCTGTCAAGGACTATTCCACCTTTTGCCCTTTTTTGACAAAGAAACCAGATCCTCTACAGCTGGGTCATAGTGTCATTTCATTTTACTATGCATGGATTACTGTGCAGGTTTAAAAAGATAAAAGAAACACAACATTGTCACCACTTACATTTCTCTACACTGAAATATACCAAAACACTGAAATAAATTGCATAAAACCCACAAATTGGGCCACAAATCGGTCATTTTGACACTTGTGTAGTTAAAATAAATCGAGCTGCTCCACTTTCAGAAATGCACTTTTACGCAAGTGATTTTTAGGTTGAGCATAGCAGTGCGCAAGCGCTGCTTTTCCGACATATGGGTATTTATGTGGCCTTTTAACCACGTCAACCGCACGCCCATCACTATCACTTGTTCGTGGGCTTGCCTTTCAAAAATCTTTGGTAAATGCTTTACATTTGTCCTACCTTGGGGTGGTTTTGTTTCCGCCTTTGGGGACCGACCCTGTTACCTGGATAAGTGCACTTTTGTAGATATGTTTGACTGCAAGCAAACTTCTTTTTCCTTCTGTGTCTCTCCTACACGCTCAAGCTCATTGCGGCCATGGCGCTTTGAATCGGCTCCTCAATGTCAACTTAACAAGGGACTTACAAGTACATTAAGGCCCATATTTACACTTTTTGTGCTGCATTTGCGTAATTTTTTTACACAAAAGCGTCTCAAACTTACAAAATGCAATTGTATTTAGTAAGTTTGTGCTGCTTTTGCGTCAAAAAGCTGCACAAATGCGGCGCTAAAAAAGTATAAATATGGGCCTAAGTGTGCCAGTAAGGTGTAATCTAATGAAATCATGTTTAGGGGAGTGAGCACAAGCACAAGTCCTAAGGCCAATCAAGCTAATATCCACAAAAAAGTAGGAATAGGAAGACAAAAAGTTTGGTGGTGACTCTGTGGAGAGGGCCATTTCCAACATTGGTATATAATACAATCTACAAATATTTTTACAGTGCTGCAAGTATATGCCCCAAAAAGATCATCTTACTATATTTACATTTAATTTACTGGACCAGTGATTGCTTGAATGTCATTGTCATCGATATCACTGTCTGTAAAAACGATATATTATACTCTGAATTTATGATTTTTACAACTGTAAATAGCATCCAAGAGAATACAATGCTCTAGGCAAAATTAATTTTCAATCTTCTGTATAAAATTTCTGATTTTCAGAAACTTAAAAAAAGCCTTTTTGAGAATCTCATGTTTTTATTAAACTAAAAGAATGCAGTTTTGTATCTGAACATACTTTGCCTAAAAGTCTAATTCCAGAGTTGAACAACTTTTGCAACAGTAATCTTGTAAAACGCATGGAAAGAATACAGGCTGTTGAAGTAATGTACATCAGTTAAATTTCTTAATTTGAAAACAAGTGGGCAAGTGTTAAAAAAGGGGTCTCTAGTTGGCAGTCAGTTTATACCCTGTTCAAGTATTGAACCTCACTCTAGTCAGGGTAAGAGAGATACACTGCTCAGATAACCCCTGCTCACCCCCTTGGTAAATTGGCACACGCAGTCAGGCTTATCTCAGAAGCAATTTGTGTAAAGTATTTGTACAGACACTCAGTAACACAGTGAAAACATGACAAACAGACTCCACACCAATTTAGAAAAATAGCCAATATTTATCTAAAGCAAACCAAACCAAAATGACAGATATTCAACATACACAATCAAAGATGCAAATTTTTAAAGTAAAAAGAGTCTTAATCCATAGAAATCAATGGACATGTTGTTTTATCACAAAGTACCTGGTATGCGTAAAAAATTAAGCCCCACAAGTGAGCGTGCGTCAGAAAAGCAAGTGATGCATCCATTCCTTACTCGCAAGTGAGGCCATGCATGGATTCTTTCCTCGCAAGGAAGGGATGCGTCAATTTCCAGACAAGCAGCCTCAGATCTGTTCGGTGTGGAAGATTTCAATGCCCAGGATCAATGCGTGTCAAATTCCAACACGCTGTGTGAAGCGTCCGCATTGAAGGCGCTGTGTCAATTCTCCATCTATGAGGGAGGTGCTGCGTAGAATTTTCTGACACGCACAGGCACTGCGTCGATTTTTTTTGATGCACACACCGCAGTGCGTGGATTTGCTCTCACAGGTTAGCAGCTTCCACTTCTAAGGGCCCAGGGACTGGATTTGGCAGCACTTAGCAAGTCAGGCATCGCAGCAGACGAGCCCAGGCACTGACAGGTGAAGTCTTTGATGTCCCCGAGACTTCATAACAGGGGGCAAGTTCAGTCCAGGCCCTTGGAGAAACTTCACAAGCAGTTTTTCAGAAAGCAAAGTCCAGTCCTTTCCCTCTTAAGGCAGAAGCAATAGCAGCAGGCCAGCACAGCAAAGCAACAGGCAGTGTCAGGCCCTCCTCAAGCATCAAGCTCTTCTCCTTGGCAGTCGTTTTTCTTGACCCAGAAGTAATCTAAAAATCGGGGGGTTTGGGTCCATTATTTATACTCATTTCTGCGTTAGAAGTAGACAAACCTCAAAGAAAAGTCTCTGTTGTTCTCAAGATCCTGCCTTGCTCTGGCCAGGCCCCAGACACACTCTAAGAGGATGGAGCCTGCATATTGGGAGGACAGGCACAGCCCTTTCAGGTGCAGGTGTCAGCTCCTCTCTTCCCACTGTAGCCCAGGAGACTCATCCGGACATGCATGAAACACCTCAGCTCCCTTTGTGTCACTGTCTAGAGGGAATTCACAAACAGCACAACTGTCAATCTCACTCAGACATGGATTCCACAGGCAGGCAGAGGCACTGAATGGTTAAGCAAGAAAATGCCCACTTTGCCTTTTTTTCAAACAGACAATCTAAAAACCAACTTCACCACTACATGTATTTTTATATTGTGAGTTCAGAGACCCCAAACTCCAATCTCTATCTGCTCCCAATCGGAAAGTGCACCTAAAGATATTTAAAGGCAGCCCCCATGTTAACCTATGGGAGAGATTGTCCTTGCAATGGTTAAAAACGAATTTGTCAGTATTTCACTATCAGGACAAGTAAAACACACCTGTACATGTCCTACTTTTACAATACACTGTACTCTGCCCATGGGGCTACCTAGGGCCTACCGTAGGGGTGACCTACATGGGTTAAAAGGGAATGTTTGGGCCTGGCAAGTGGGTACACTTGGCAGTGCAAAACTGCACCCACAGACACTATAGTGGCAGGTCTGAGACATGTTTACAGAATTACTCAATTGTAGCATTTGATTTACAGGCTCTGGACACACATGGTGGGCACACATGGTGCACTCTACCTGGGACTTAATCGTAAATCAAGTTTGTCAATCTTAGATAAACCAATTACCTATATAATTTAGATAGAGAGCATATGCACTTTAGCATTGATTAGCAGTGGTAAAGTGCCCAGAGTCCTGAAGCCAACAATAACAGGTCAGAAAAAGTATGAGGAAGGAGGTAAAATGTTTGGGGCCAATTTAACAATCTTGCAACACTTCTTTTATAATAGCTCTGTTTAGGAAAGCACAGAAGAAGGCTGCCTGCTTAATTAGCTAAACATACTCTAAACTTAGAAGGAACTTCAAAAGTTTTATTATAGATACCATTAACTACTAGGACCATATGTTGATTCATAGCTTAGAAATAATAGCATTTGAAATGTGTTAGTGTCTTGCAACCTCTCTTTCAAAGGAGCCTCAGATACTTCATGCCCCTCCGTAGCTACCTATATCCCTATACCAAATTATTACAACCTGAGCCTAATTCTTGATGTAAATCATATTTAAAACAAATGAAATTGCCCTAGCTAAGTTTAGAGATTTGGGCATTATTTCAATCTTAAGGAAATTACTGGGATTGATAAGACTTAAGGGTATGCTGTTCCAGTTTTTAAACTCTCTTGGTCTGTAAGGATAGTGAATCATAGTTCAATTAAACCCCTTTGTTAACATGAGCGGGCAGAACTAAATCTAAGAATATGACTCTATGCCTATTGAGGATCTTGCATTGTGCAAAACTAATTTTCCAGAATTTGAATTTTTGTATGATTTAAAGGATACCCAAAGACATCCTAAAACATTTTGTCTATACTTTCTGTGACCTGAACAACTGTATCCTCAGCTTGTGTATCTATATTTTTGATTTTTTTCCAATTCACTGAACCTTAGATTAGGGGGCTTTGGAAAACATCTTTACATATGTAATAAAAGCAGGCTCAAAACTGATCTTTTTTGTGACCTCTGATAGATACATCCATGTTATCCCATAATTGTATTTTCTGTGTCTTGCTGGATCAATGCCACATCACTGTTTGTAACAGTAGCGAATTTAAATAACTATTTCAATAGCTATTAAATACCCAATTTGATGCTGAGGTAGTCTGTACAGTGAATATTAATGAAAAGTAACTATAGAAAGTTATATGTTCAATGCCTGATATCCTTTGAGGCTAAATTTACATTTGTTCTCCCATGACTGTCAGCCAGCCTGGAATTAGCTGTTGAATAGGCGAGATGCTTCCCAGACGCAAATAATAGACTGACCTCAATGGGCAGAGATGACTCCTCTGAACCTGGCAGAATATACAGGGCAGTGCTGTGAGCATCCCTTTATAGGCATAACAGTCTCAAATCTTGCTTGAATGTCAAATCCTGCTGGGTTTACCGATAACACTCAGGATGTACTTGAAAGGAAGGGAAACAGCATGTTAAAACAAATTTTGTTTATTCACTGTTTGGGTGCTGAAGGAACTGCTTTGTCCCACTAGACTTCTGGACTTCACATATAACAGAAGAGATACACTTGAAAGTAAAGGGAACAGGGTGCCAAATTTATTCTTGTGAATCCACTGTCTAGTTGCTGGAAAAACCTACTTTTTGTCTACTGGACTTCTGTCATTGGGTTTATTGTGGGAACTTGTGACTGCTTCAAACTGGATTTTGATGTGAGTTGTGGAAGAGCACTGGGATTACCATAATACACTCCCCACACCCCCTTCCCAGCCATCAGAGCCCAAGTTTAGTGGGATCGAAGACTTCCATCCAACCTGCAGCACCACCTTGCTGCACCATGTCCCCTGACCCCCGCCCACGCCGCCGATCGCATGTTCGAGGCCGGTAAGCATTACCAGACCTTCCTGTACCAGCGTGTCCGTTTTCCCCAGCATGTCTGTTTTTTTCCCACCCACCTGTTGTGCACTGTCTCCGCTGCCCAATATTGCTCTTTCATTGGGCCTTGCTCTCTTCCTTGCCGCCTGTATCGTTTTAATTGTGCCTTGCTTTCCTGCTCTCTTTTGCTCGTTCACTGTGCCTTGCTTTCTTCCTTGCCGCCTGTATCGTTTTAATTGTGCTTGCTTTCCTGCTCTCTTTTGCTCTTTCACTGTACCTTGCTCTCTTACTTGTCGCCTGTATCGTTTTAATTGTGCCTTGCTTTCCTGCTTTCTTTTGCTCTTTCACTGTGCCTTGCTCTTTTCCATTTTCACCGTTTTCAAATTAGTTGCCTGTTTTCCGATTGTGCCCACTCTGCCCAGTCTGTGTATTTTTCCCCACTGCTGCGTCCCTGCGGCCCCACCCCTGCACCCCATTCGCTTTTCCCTCCCGCCTCTCACCTGCTCCTCCCTCCCACCTCCCCCTCTTAATGGCAGTTGCTGCGGGGCCGCGCCGCTGGCGTGCCGGAGGCGCACCAGAGGCAAGCCCGTCTGTGCCCGTCCGCGCCTGGACCGTACCCAACGCCAGTCCCCCTGGCCCTCCCAGCCAAGAACCCCCCAGACACCATTACTCCCCACATACTCTCCACTCCTTCAACCCAGGTCCACTCCTCGCCTGCACCCAAACCAGCCCTTTACACACACAGGGCCCCTTCACCTGCCAAGCCTGCCGATTCTCCTGCTCCACCTCTCACCCCCCCAACACCCACATGCCCCTCACCAAACCCAGCCCCCCAACACTAAACACAACAACCACAACATAACTAACTACCGCACAGCCACCGCACACACCTACCGCCACCACCACAAAAAACCCCAAAACCTGAACTCACCCCACGCCAACACCCACAGCGACACCACGAGCACCCACACCAACACCAGCACACAACACAACAACAACACCCCCAAAAATCACCTCAACTGCCTGCTCCTAAACACCCGCTCCCTACACAAACATGCCATAGAACTCTGGGACCTTATCACATCACACTCACCTGATATCGTCTTCCTCGCGGAAACCTGGACGAACCACTCGTAAGAGCCCAACATAGCCATAGCCACCCCCACGGGAAACAAACTCCAACGCAAAGACCGCCTCAACAAGCCAGGAGGTTGCATCGCCATCCTGCACAAAGACACCATCAAGGTCACCACCAACACACACGACACCCTCAACAACGCAGAACACATGCACTTCCTTATCCACATAAACAACACCACCCTCAGAGGCACACTTGTGTTCAGACCCCCCAGGACCACGTCCCCCCTTCTGTGACACCGTCGCTGATGCCATCAGCCCGCACGCCCTACCTCCAAAGACTACATCCTCCTAGGCGATTTCAACTTTCACCTAGAGAACCTCCACGACCACAACTCCTCCGCCCTCCTAGACAACCTCACCAACCTCAGACTCAAGCAACTGGTCACAGCACCCACCCACTCAGCAGGACACACTTGTGACGCAATCTTCACCTCAAGCAAACACATAACCTACACACACACCACCGAACTCCACTGGACCGACCACCACTGCGTCCATTTCTCCTACACCAAACCCGCCACACACCACCACCGACCCACCACCCCCTACCGCATGTGGGAAAAGATCCCCAGAGAACGTCTGAACACCCAACTGGCACAGAACCCCCTAACGCCAATGACCCCAATACCGCAGCACACAACCTCACAAAATAGAGAAAGCCTGGTGACAAGAACCCTCCACTACAAACTTCTCCACCCTCAAAACCTCCACCTGCCACCACCACCAACTCATACGCACCACCAAAAGAGCACACTACAAGGAACGCATCAACAACAACTCCCAAAACAGCAAAGAACTCTTTACCGTCATCAAAGAGCTCTCCAAACCCAAAGCCAGCAACCTAGACCCCCCACACACACACACACACATACCCTCTGCAACGCCCTCTCAAACCACTTCCACCGCAAAATACGGGAAATACACAACAGCTTCATACCACACACATCCGCTACACACACCCCCACCCGCCCAACACAGACCCCCCCCTCACGCCCTCCCAGTCTACTTACCACATGGGCCCCCACCACGAGGAAGAAACGAAATAAACAATTAACTCCATCCACCCTGGATCACCCTCCGACCCCTTCCCCCACCGAATCTACAACAAAGCCAGCCCAACCATCGCCCCCATACTTCGAGACATAATCAACAGCTCATTCAACACCGCCACCTTCCCAGACCCCAGGAAACACGCTGAAGTTACGGCACTGCTAAAAAAAACAAAGCCAACCCAGACGACCTCTCCAACTACCGCCCCATCTCTCTCCTCTCCTTCCCTGCCAAGGTCGCCAAAAAACTAGTGAACTCCCGCCTATCCCACTTCCTCGAGGAAAACCACACACTCGACCCCTCCCAATCTGGGTTCCGCAAAAACCATAGCACGGAAACTGCCCTCATTGCATGCACTGACAACATCAGAACCAAAGTCGACAGGGGCAAGACTGTCGCACTCATTCTCCTGGACCTCTCCGCAGCCTTTGACACTGTCTGTCACCAAACAGTCCGCACACGCTTCCACAGCTATGGGATTCGACACAAAGCCCTAGACTGGATCTCCTCATTCCTCCCTAACAGGACCCAAAAAGTCCGCCTCCCACCCTTCCAATCCACTGCCACCAAAATCATCTGCGGAGTCCCCCAAGGATCATCCCTCAGCCCCACACTTTTCAACATCTACGTGATCCCATTAGCCAACATCCTCCAACCACATGGCATTAGTATTCTCTCCTACGCAGACGACACCCAACTCATCTTCTCCCTCTTCCGCAACCCCAATACCGCCAAAAGCAACTTCCACACTGCACTCCTAGACACCGACGCCTCGATGACAGCCAACCACCTCAAGCTCACCTCCAACAAAACCGAGATCATCATTTTCGGCCCCCACAAATCCATATGGGACACCTCCTGGTGGCCCACCGCCCTAGGCCCGCACCTATCCCAGCACCCCACGCACGCGACCTTGGCATCATCCTCGACCCCTCCCTCACCATGACCCAGCAAAACAACGCCATCACCTCCCCCTTCTTCAACACACTGCGCATGCTGAAAAAATCCTTCAAATGGATTCCCACAGAGACCAGGAAAACCGTCACTCATGCACTAATCAGTAGCAGGCTAGACTACAGCAACGCCTTATACGCCGGCACCACACTCAAACTCAAGCGCAAACTCCAGAGAATCCAGAACACAGCCACACGCCTCATCATGAACCTCCCCCGCCACGAACAAATCCCTCCACTGGCTCCCCATAGACAAAAGGATCACATTCAAAATCCTCGTCCACGCACACAAATCCCTCCACAACACCGGTCTATCCTACCTCAACGATAGAATAAACTTCCACACCCCCACCCGCCATCTCAGATCCACCAACCTTGCACTCGCCATAATCCAACGCATCCAACACACCACCACAGGGGGTATATCCTTCTCTTATCTCGCCCCAAAGGCCTGGAACTCCCTCCCCATCACACTCCGCAAGACCCAAGACCTCCTGCTCTTCAGAAAAAACATCAAGACATGGCTTTTCAAACAGTGATCGTCCCACCTCCCCCTCCCAGCGCCTGAGTAGGGTGAGTAGCGCGATTTACAAATTTCTCTGATTGATCACCTTGAAAATGCATAAAATGTTCAGCGTTGACCTCTGAAACTCTTACCACTTAGTTGGGGTATGGCCAGGAGTCATTTCCACCCACTAGCTCATGCCAGGCATTAGTGTGGCACCTCTGGGCACCTGCTACAGAAAAATCATGTACCTGAGGATAAATAGAAGAAAACTGTGTATGTCTTCTGGTTGTGACCTGGGAAGGGCCCTGAATTGCTGGACATGCTCTGTCTTGTATCCAGGGTAAAGATGTGGACTCCAAGGGTCATAAAGCTGAGCTGAGCTGAGCTGAGCTGTGAATGCTACAGGGATACAACAAGCAACAAGAGGCCTTTTCTTTACACTACTCAGCAGGACTTTGACAGATACTGCAGTTTGGCCTCTGCCTGACACCCTGTGAGTCCCTGTGCCTCCCCTGATGTCTTGTGAGTTTTAGGATTTGGACTTAAAATACTACAGTTAGAAGGACATTTTTTTACCAGGATGAACCTGAGTGGTGTATCTGACCCACGCGCATTCACAGTCAGTGTCAAATTGTGCCTAGTATCCCGTCAACTGCGACTATTGGCTACCAATGGTACTTTATGCTTCTTTGCATGCTATTCCTACATAAACAAATTCTGAAAAATCATATTTCTAGTTGGAAATTTGTCATTTGGTTTATTAGCTTTTACTCTATTTTTCAAACTCGGGTTGGGATTTTTATTGTTTTGTATTTCAAATTTATTACTGTTTTGGTAGTGCATAAATGCTTTACATGTTGCCCCAAGTTAGGCCTATCTTCCCTGTGCCATAGCCAGGCAGGGTTTGAGCACCGGTTAATTATGTGACTTTGAGTGTTCATCCTGACAAGGGTTGTTATTGTTCCTTAAGATGTGTAGGAACCCACCTCATGATCCAATTTCTTACGGTTAGCATTATATGATTGTACTTCACAGGTTTAGGCAGAGTCTAGCAATTTGGGGTCAGATATACTATTTACTGCTTTCACAGAACTGGTCTCAAATGCAACCAGTATGTTTGCCATCAGAAAAGAATTTCATGAACCAACCTAAGTTCTAATAGATTCAGAGAGGGTCACAATCCGACCTTCCTCTTGTACAATAATGAGGGAGGCTGTAAATAACCACGCACTCCGATTGGAGACCATAATAGAGATGGTGGCATGGTATAATAAGCAAACCTCCGTGCCTATGACAGCTACCATCTCTCCTTGCTGCTGGAGCTGCTAAAAGGCAGTCATCTTACAACAAACACTAACAAAGGGAAAGCTGGCCATAATTGATCACCAGCATTCAGTCATCTGTCATTGGGGCTGAGAGACAGAGATTGGTCAGGTGGAAGCGAGCATGGGCTCAACTCTAAGAAAATGTGGTAAGCTCAGGAGCAATGCTGTGGAGCCCACCATAGATCTCATGGACTCAACCCAGGGAGCTCATGCCAGGAAAACTGTGCATGATAATCTCTACCAAGCAGACGCAAAACCCCCTTGCAAGGTTATACCTGCTGTAATTTCTCTATGCAAGTCCTGTAACCCTTGTGAAGCTCAAGACTCAAATAATAACCGTGGTTGAGTCTCCAACACATACTGTCAGTCCACCCTAAAAAAAAAAGTAGGTAGGATCCAGTTACTGTAACCGACTCTAGCCTTAGTCTTTTAGCAACTAACCCAGGGTCACACAGTAAAAAAGCCACAGTGAAAAAGACCACCAAAAAAGTTTCCACAGTTGACACTGACTTTAAAAATGTTGTCATTGACTGCACAGAGAGTCTTGGTCGTTTAGAGGGCTATCTAAAGGACTGAATACAGTTATTGTCATCAGCCTTAGCCAAAATGGAGACTTTGGGAAAAAAAAAGCCTGACAATCTCCAACTAGTTCTGGAAAAGCTGTCTGATACAATGACACAGATAGGTGGTAACAAAGTTCATCGGCATCCTGTGCAGGACCAAGCTCCTGCTATACTAGCCGTTCCAGAGCAGGCAAGGGGGAGACTTACAAATTTGAAAGCTGATCCAAGTGCCGCTTCATCTATGTTCAGCTTGCAAGATAATAGGGAAACAAGGGAATATGAGCTGAGAGCTAAAGACAAGAAGGCCAGACAACACCACATGAGAAGGAAAGGACTGAGTCTCAAGCCCCCTGACCGCATAATCCGCCGGAGTCAACAACATACATAATTATCTTGGAGAATGTAACTAAATTAGAAACACAACACTCTGAATCTCATACTTCTCTTTTAAATAAAGTCTCATTTTGGCTAAAAAAGCACTCTGAATGGCTCACGGATTTGTCCAAGGAAATCATTACTGCAAGGAGGGTTGCATGGATTGGCCCATCCCCCAAATCATTATCATATGAAGATTGTATAATACATTTTAGGGAACCAGTATAGTGAATGCCCAATTTTACAACTTTCCACGGTCAGCTAGTCAAATTGGGCACTTCAAAGTACAGCCTCTGGGCTTCGTCTATGGCAAAAGAGCACCAAACTTGTATAGCACCATTGATAGGGTGTTGCAGTTGTATTGTGTTATAACCAACTTCACCATACTCACTCAAAAATAACACTGCCTCCTGCTCTCAAAATCAATTTGAGGCCTCAAGCTCACTAAACGGAGATAACGGAGTGGACACGGAGGAACTAACTTTGACCCTGTGCCTAAAAATTAGCTGACAGAAGAGGCTAAAGCTTCCCAGGTCTAAACATGTGGTGTTATCTCCTGAAATGTGGTGGGCTTGCAATCCAAATTAGGAAACCCAGACTTGTCAAGGATTGTGGAACATTATCTACTTATTTCCTGTTCAGAGACTTGGTTACTGGACCCACCTCATGTAGATGGATATATTACCCACCATGTTCCAGCAATTTCCTCAAAATCAGGCCGGGCCAAAGGCTGTCTCATCACCTTTATCGCTGTGGTATTTATTGACGCCATAGTACTGAATGTCGCCACCTCATCAAATTACCAAATACTTCCGTTCAGACTCCAGAAACCCTTTGACTTGCTATTGATAAATTATTATTACAACATCTTTGATCTACTGTATGTAAGGCGGTCCATGATTTAGAAGAATTTCTGCAGAAGGTCCAAAACAAGCACATGAAGGTCCATTGAATTGTTTGGGTAGGGGATTTTAACTTTAACACCCAGTTTTGTGATATCAAAATAGTGGAGTCATGTGGGGTTAACGATGAGCTTGAGTACCTTCTTGTGCATTTTAGGCACACCCCCGTGGGGATACACTAATTAGAGTTGAAGTCACTAATTCCTTACTTGCACAAGATTTTGCTAGCATGAACTCTAGAGAAATACCAACGTATTTTGGGAGCAGGACAAGCTCTGTTATTGATTTTACAGTAATCTCAAAAAATCTCCTTTTATTTGTAGGAGACCATAATTTAATGTTGTCTTGTATAAGTGACCACAACTCCCTAACATTGGGTCTAAAATTGGGCCTCAGCAGGGGTTCATATCATGATGCCCAGCAGCCTAAGATAGGTTTTAACAAAAACAAAGGTCTGAGCATCAACTGAGGGAACATTAATAAGGATAACTTCCTTAGAGAACTTATGTTAAATAACAAGAAAATAATTGTGGTGGCCCTGATGGATGATGCAAATCCTGCTGATATTATCCAGGCCTATTCCATTATAACTGGCTACATGGCTGAAAGAATCTTTGGAAACATAACAAGGTCAAATAAAAATTTGCACTGGTTTAATAAGTAAGGTACTCGTGGTCATAGGTCACAAAAAAAATTCCTAAAGGCTCACCCCGAGACCAGGCAGGTTTAAGGATTGCTAGGAGGGCCTATAAAAATGCAATTATGGCAAGAAGAGCGGAAATAAGAGAACAAGTGTGGGCAAATCTTATAACAGCTAGTGCCATGAAAGACACAAAAGCCTTCTGGCAGGTGGTTAATTCCACACATTTACTAGGAGATGATACCCCAAAAATCAGTACTGTCATATCACTTGAGGACTGGGTGGAATACTTCTCTAAAATCTTTAATGCCGGTTAACAGATTCACAATGAGTCAGGGGGTGAGGAAATCCCTTCTGGTCAAAATCTGGCCTCGACTATAGTCCTGAGGATATTGATTGAGGTCATCAATGTTATATGAGCCAATTAATGCAGTCCCTCGGATAAAGGCCCAGGCAGAATTTCACCTTATCTATATAAAGCTCTCCCACAGTTTTGGGGCACTTTAATTACTAATGTAATAATAATGTAATATTGTTAGACCTGACAGCCTTAGGGTGGTCTTCCCCCAACTTTTTGCCTGCATCCCTCAATTTTTCTGATCTGAATTTTGCTGGTGTCAGTACTCTGGACACTTTACCACTGTTGACCAGTGCTAGAGTGCTTGTGCTCTCTCCCATAACCATAGTAACATAGGCTCATACCCAATTGGCGTATTTAATTTACCTATAAGTCCCTAGTAAAGTGCACTAGATGTGCCCAGGGCCTGTAAATTACATGCTACTAGTAGACCAGCAGCACTGATTGTGCCACCCACATAAGTAGCTCTTTCACCATGTCTCAAGTCTGCAATTGCTAGGCCGCTTAGACATGGCATTTAAAACTACTTGCCAAGGCTTAAATTCCCCTTTTCTTCCATAGAAGTCACCCCTAAGGTAGACCCTAGGTAACCCGTGGAGCAGGTGCTATGTAAGTAAAAGGCAGGACATGTACTTATAAGTTTTACATGTCCTGGTAGTGCAAAACTCCCAAAGTCATTTTTTTACTAAAATGAAGCCTGCTCCTCTCATAGGCCAGCATTAGAGATCCCCTTATATGCTTTTGAGTGATAATTTCTGATCTGCGAGGAATGGATTCCTCATATTTGGTATGGTTGGAATGGTAGTAAGAAATGCTACTTTCAGGCAAAGTTGGATTTTACATTGGCGCCCCCGACGAGCCGTGCCCTGGAGCTAATGTACATGTCTCCTTCTCCCTGCGGCCTCATCACAGGCCTGTATTTGTGCATGCAGACGTATGCACCTGCAGTGGCACCCAAGGCAAGAGCGCAGTGGGATATGGACATAGGGGAGACCCTGTCGGATGATGTATGGCTTTATTGCTGTGCGCACATGCGTGATCTTTCCCCCAACTATAAACTTCGGTTATTACATTTTGAATTTCTGCACCGCTTGTACGATACACTGAGATGCCTCAAGAGGTGGGGTGTCCGGTTGGACGACAGATGCGATAGGTGTGCGGCGTCGGAGGCAGACTTCATGCATCTGGCATGGGACTGCGGGGCATTGCATTGCAGGGATACTGGATGAATATGTTGAGTGCTCTGGAAGAAATTGTCAAGCTCAAATTGTCGCGGTCCCCTTAGTTTGCTCTCCTGGGATATGTCAAGGAGATTCCCCCCGAAAACAGGAGATTTGTGGGGTTGCTGTTGGTGCTGGCGAAGCGCAGAGGGCGATGTGCTGGGGTAGGAAACAGACACCCCATTGTCAGGATTGGATGAGCGATGCTGCATACTGCCAGGAGCAACTAGTGATCCACTGAGAATTGATGCCACCTAACTCTTGACCACAAGATGTATGGAGTCCCCTGTGGGCCTTCCTTGAATCTAGGCTGAAGGGCTGTACTATGGCTGCATGCATATAAAATTAAATGTGACCGCATTGCCCCCCCCGTGAGCTGAGTCAACGATATACCCTGTCAGACTGGCTGCAACAGAAGCGAGGACTTCCTCTTTTCTTCCTTTCCCTTATCTTCTGTTTCTGTTGTGTACTACAGTATCTTAATAAAAGCAAGAAATAAAAATAAAAAAAATGTTGGATTTTACATTACTGTTTCAGAAATGTCACTTCTAGAAAGTAGGCATTTCTCTGCACTTTCTGACATCTCTGCCTTATAGCCTGTCTCCAATCCACATCTGATCTGTGCTGGTTGACAGCTCCACTTGTGAATTCCACCTGGACAGCCATAAACAAAGGACACCCAGCTACATCTGCATTCAGATAGGATTCTCTGGGCAGGAATGGTGGAGGGTCTCTCTCTTACACTTCAAAGGCCAGTGGCCTGCCCTCACACAAAGAACGGATAACTCCTCACAGGGCGCCTGGCAGACAGAGCTGGTTTGAAAGGGGGACTTGTGCCCTTCAAAAGCATTCTTTGAAGTTTCTTCCACTTCAAGGGCACTTTTTGGTATACATACTGGGTATGTGACCCCACTAAATCAGACACTTCTGGAGCTACAACTGGACTTTGTCAGAAGGACTGTGGGGCTGCCCAAAGGAATCATCTGGACTGCTTTTCTAGAAGGACTGCTATCCTGCTTGTTACCCTGTTGCCTGCTGCTCCCTGACTGTTGGACCTGGCCTTTTGCGGAGTCATCCCCCAACTTTTTGCCTCCTTCCTCCTATTTGTTCTGATCAGTTTTTGTTTGCTTTAGTACTCTGGCATGTTACCAATGCTAAACAGTGCTAAAGTGCATATGCTCCCTGTGTATTGGTGATTGGGTTTTCCATGATTGGCATATTTGACTACTAGTAAGTCCATAGCAAAGAGCACTATTGGTGCCCAGGGCCTGTAAATCAAATGCTAGTAGTGGGCCTGCAGCACTGGTTGTGCCAGCCGCATGAATAGCTCTGAAAAACTGGCTCAGACCTGCCACTTCAGTGTCTGTGTGTGCAGTTTTAAACTGCCAATTCGACCTGGCAAGTGTACCCACTTGCCAGGCCTAAACCTTCCTTTTGAATGTAGTTTCACTATGAGAGCTGATAGAGATAGAGATATGGAGTTTGGTGTCTCTGAACTCACAATTTAAAAATGCAACTTTTGGTAAAGTTGGTTTTTAAACTGTCAGTTTGAAAATAGCACTTTTAGAAAGGCATTTCTTGCTTAAACCATTCTTTGACTCTGCCTGCTTGTGTGTTCCCTGTTTGGGTCAGAATGGTAGTTGGGCTGTTTGTAAATCCCCACTAGACAGTAACACAAAGGGAGCTTAGGTGGAGCCTGCATATCCTGATGAGCCATCTGAGCTAGAGTGGACGGAGGAGTGGTCACTTACTCCTGAATGGGCTGTGCCTGCTCTCACACAATGCCTTCTCCAGCCCCCTGGTGTGTGTCTGGGGCCAGGCCTGCGCAAGGCAGGATCTTGTGAACAACAGAGACTGTCCTTTGATGTTTGTCCACTTCAAAGACAGAAAAGGGTATAAGTAGTGGACCCAAATTTTCAGATTATTTCTGGAACCAAGAGGAACCTCTCCCAAGTAGAAGAGCTGGAGGAGGAGCACTGTTCCTTTGCCTGTGACTGTGCTTTGCTGGGTTGGCCTGCAGTTGCTGCTTCTGCCTGAACGAGGACAAAGACTGGATTTTGTACAATATTCCTACTTGTGAAGAATCTCCAAGGGCTTGGACTGAGCTTGCCTCCTGTTTTCAAGTCTCAGGGCCATCAAAGACTTCCTCTGCCAGCACCTGGTCTCTCTGCTGAGACTCCTTCCCTGCCAAGTTGTACCCTATCCAGTCCCTTAGCCCTTGAAAGGTGAAGCTGGTAGAACAAGGACTGAAATCCATGCAGAGGGAGCTATGCAGGGAAAATTTTGACACACCACCTTCAATGAAGCTGTAAAAACAACACAAACACCCACTTGCGGCTGCTGAAAATGACGCAAACCCCACGCAGTGCAGTTTTCCATCACTGTGTGGCAGAATTTTTCATGCATTGTTGCTGGGCATCAAAGTCCTTGTGAACCTGGGCAGATTCAAGGTGCCCCATCTGGGAATCGATGCAACGCTCTCTTGCGGAAGAGAAACATGACGCATTGCCTACCTAACCAGGGAAGGAACAACACATAACCTCACTTGCGAGTATGAATCAACACATTGCTGACTTTACAGATGCACTCCTCCGGTGGCTTTATTTTTTGACGCAAACCAGGTACTTTGTGTAAAAACATTGATTCATTGTTTTCTAAGAAGTGAGACTCTTTATTTTTAAAATTCATATCTTGTTTTGTGTATGTTGGATTCTTGTCATTTTGGTTTTGTTTGATATAAATAGATATTTCCTATTTTTCTAAATTTGTGTGGTGTCCATTTTATTGTGTTTTCACTATATTACTGTGTGTGTTGGTACAAATACTTTACACATTGCCTTTGAGATAAGCCTGACTACTTGTGCCAAGCTGCCAAGGGGATTATCTAAGTGTTTATTTCCATTGCCCTGACTAGAGTGAGGGTCCCTACTTGGACAGAGTGCAAACTGACTGCCAACCAGAGAACCCAATTCTAACACTGACTCTGCTGGAAGTCCTCTGCCTTCCTCCACAAGTGCTCTTCAGGGCTTGGATTGAGCTTGCTTCCTCTTCTGACATCTCAGGGCCAACTCCGGCTCTGTGGTCCTCACTGAACGCAATGACTGCAGCCTGCAATGTAAGCCCAACGTCAGGTCAACACTGCTGAAGTCCTGCAGTGTGATCGTGACACTGTGAAGTTTCTAGATCGAATCTTGACATGTTGGACTCATCGATCCTGTGAGAAAGTAGCCTCTTTCTAGCCTGGTTACCCCCACTTTTGGCCTGTTTGTGAGTATATGTCAGGGTGTTTTCACTGTCTCACTGGGATCCTGCTAGCCAGGGCCCAGTGCTCATAGTGAAAACCCTATGTTGTAAGTGTGGTTGTTATGTGTCACTGGGATCCTGCTACCCAGGACCCCAGTGCTCACAAGTTTGTGGCCTATATGTATGTGTTCCCTGTGTGATGCCTAACTGCCTCACTGAGGCTCTGCTAACCAGAACCTCAGTGGTTATGCTCTCTCTGCTTTCCAAATTTGTCACTAACAGGCTAGTGACTAAATTTACCAATTCACATTGTCGTACTGGTACACCCATATAATTCCCTAGTATATGGTACTGAGGTACCCAGGGTATTGGGGTTCCAGGAGATCCCTATGGACTGCAGCATTTCTTTTGCCACCCATAGGGAGCTCTGACAATTCTTACACAGGCCTGCCACTGCAGCCTGCATGAAATAACGTCCACGTTATTTCACAGCCATTTACCACTGCACTTAAGTAACTTATAAGTCACCTATATGTCTAACCTTCACCTGGTGAAGGTTGGGTGCAAAGTTACTTAGTGTGTGGGCACCCTGGCACTAGCCAAGGTGCCCCCACATCATTCAGGGCAAATTCCCCGGACTTTGTGAGTGTGGGGACACCATTACACACGTGCACTATACATAGGTCACTACCTATGTATAGCGTCACAATGGTAACTCCGAATATGGCCATGTAACATGTCTAAGATCATGAAATTGTCCCCCCAGTGCCATTGGGGGACAATTCCATGATCCCCCGGGTCTCTAGCACAGAACCCGGGCACTGCCAAACTGCCTTTTCAGGGTTTGCACTGCAGCTGCTGCCAACCCCTCAGACAGGTTTCTACCCCCCTGGGTTCCAGGCAGCCCTGGCCCAGGAAGGCAGAACAAAGGATTTCCTCTGAGAGAGGGTGTTATACCCTCTCCCTTTGGAAATAGGTGTGAGAGCTGGGGAGGATTAGCCTCCCCCAGCCTCTGGAAATGCTTGGATGGGCACAGATGGTGCCCATCCAAGCATAAGCCAGTCTACACCGGTTCAGGGATCACCCAGCCCTGCTCTGGAGTGAAACTGGACAAAGGAAAGGGGAGTGACCACTCCCCTGACCTGCACCTCCCAGGGGAGGTGCCCAGAGCTCCTCCAGTGTGTCCCAGACCTCTGCCATCTTGGAAACAGAGGTGTTGGGGGCACACTGGACTGCTCTGAGTGGCCAGTGCCAGCAGGTTACATCAGAGGCTCCTTCTGATAGGCTCTTACCTCTCTTGGTACCCAATCCTCCTTCCTTGGTAGTCAAAACTCCTTTTCTGGCTATTTAGGGTCTCTGCTTTGGGGATCTCACCAGATAATTAATGCAAGAGCTCACCAGAGTTCCTCTGCATCTCCCTCTTCACCTTCTGCCAAAGGATCGACCGGTGGCTGCTCAGGACGCCTGCAAAACCGCAACAAAGTAGCAAGACCACTACTAGCAACCTTGTATCGATTCATCGTGCCAGCTTTCTCGACTGTTTCCAGGTGGTGCATGCTCTGGGGGTAGCCTTCCTCCTCTCTGCACCAGGAGCTCTGAAGAAATCTCCCGTGAGTCGACGGAATCTTCCCCCTGCAATAACCGGCAACAAAAGACTGCATCACCAGTCCTCTGGGTCCCCTCTCAGCACGATGAGCGTGGTCCCTGGAACTCAGCAACTCTGTCCAAGTGACTCCCACAGTCCAGTGACTCTTCAGTCCAAGTTTGGTGGAGGTAAGTCCTTGCCTCCCCACGCTAGACTGCATTGCTGGGTACCGTGTGATTTGCAGCTGCTCCGGCTCCTGTCACTTTTCCAGGATTTCCTTTGTGCACAGCCAAGCCTGGGTCGCTAACACTCTAACCTGCAGTGCACAACCTTCTGAGTTGTCCTCCGGCGTCGTGGGACTCCCTTTTGTGACTTCGGGTGGACTCCGGTTCACTCTTCTTCTAAGTGCCTGTTCAGGTACTTCTGCGGGTGCTGCCTGCTTCTGTGAGGGCTCCCTACGTTGCTTGGCCCCCCCTCTGTCTCCTCATCGAAGTGGCGACATCCTGGTCCCTCCTGGGCCACAGCAGCACCCAAAAAACACTAACGGCGACCCTTGCAGCTAGCAAGGCTTGTTTGCGGTCTTTCTGCGTGGGAACACCTCTGCAAGCTTCTTCACGACATGGGACATCCATCCTCCAAAGGGGAAGTTCCTAGTCCTCTTCTGTCTTGCAGAACTCCAAGCTTCTTCCAACCAGTGGCAGCTTCCTTGCACCCTCAGCTGGCATTTCCTGGGCTCCTGCTCACTCTCGACACTGTCGTGACTATTGGACTTGGTCCCCTTGTCTTACAGGTACTCAGGTCCGGAAATCCACTGTTGTTGCATTGCTGGTGTTTGTTCTTCCTGAAGAATCCCCCTATCACGACTTTTGTGCTCTCTGGGGGTAGTAGATGCACTTTACACCTACCTTTCAGGCTCTTGGGGTGGGCTATTTTTCTAACCCTCACTGTTTTCTTACAGTCCCAGCGACCCTCTACAAGTTCACATAGGTTTGGGGTCCATTCGTGATTCGCATTCCACTTTTGGAGTATATGGTTTGTGTTGCCCCTATACCTATGTGCTCCTATTGCAATCTATTGTAACTTTACACTGCTTGCATTACTTTTCTTGCTATTACCTGCATAATTTTGGTTTGTGTACATAAATCTTGTGCATATATCTTATCCTCATACTGAGGGTACTCACTGAGATACTTTAGGCATATTGTCATAAAAATAAAGTACCTTTATTTTTAGTACTTCTGTGTATTGTGTTTTCTTATGATATTGTGCATATGATACCTGTGGTATAGTCGGAGTTTTACATGTCTCCTAGTTCAGCCTAAGCTGCTTTGCCATAGCTACCTTCTATCAGCCTAAGCTGCTAGAAACACCTCTTCTACACTATTAAGGAATAACTGGACCTGGCACAAGGTGTAAGTACCTCTGGTACCCACTACAAGCCAGGCCAGCCTCCTACAGATCCCACCGGGTCACAAGGAACTGACGCCTCACCACTGGTGCCACATCACCTCCCCTGCAATCGGATGGAACCAATGCCTTGCTTCCCCCTCTGCAGCAGTAAGAAACCAATGCCTCACCTCACCACCCTTGCTGCAGCCAGGAACCGATGCTGCCCCAGTGATGCCTCATCTCCCCGACTCCGTGCTATGTCCTTGTTGCCTCATTTACCAAAGGTACTGTGCATGGAGTCTGTGCGACTCCGTGACTGGCCCGCAGTCCCCCATGAGTGGCATCAACATGTTGGGAACTCCGTCATGACGCTGTGATAGTCACAGTTGGAGCTTTTGTGTTTCTAAGCACTATAGTAGGATTTAATATTGCAAAACTCATAACTTTGCTTGTGTACATTGGATTATTGACATTTTGGTCTTATTTTATTCAGATAAATATTATCTATTTTCCTAAACTAGTGTGGAGTACTTTTTGTGGCGTTTTCACTGTGTTACTGTATGAGTAATATACAACTGCCTGCTCTGTGCCATTCTACCAGAGGGTAAGCACAGGATAATTTAGGTTGTCTAGTGACTTACCCTGACTAGGATTGTGCTCCCTACTTGGACAAGGGTGTATACCTCAGCCAACTAGAGACCCAATTTCTAACAGATCTGTTATAACTGGCCCCCTGGTTCAGAGATGGAGGGAGGTGATCATTGTCCCCATTTTCAAAAAGGGAGGCAAAGGCCAACCTCACTGCTACCGGACAATCTCTTTGCTAGACAGCTCGGTGAAGGTTCTAGGCCGAGTTATCTCAGCAAAATTAGAGGACTGGGTTGCGGTTAATTTGTGTTTCGTCCGGTCGCAGGAACCTTAGAACAGACTTCGAATCTAACACTTGCAATTCAACAATATACAAAGGCCAAAAAATGATGTGTACAGCTTGCTTTCATGTATTTACCATGCGCCGTTGACACAGTGAATAGATCAAAGGCATGGGCCATTCCAACATGGCTAGGGATTAACAGTGACATAATAAATTGCTCAGTAGACTTTATGCTTACACCTCTGCCAAAGTCTGTTACAGCAAAGAGGGTGACTTGACTGACCAGTTTCCATCCTTTAAAAGGGGTGAGGCAAGAGTGTGTATTAGCCCCATCTTCTTCTTTCTATACATTAATGTCCACCATGACCATCTGTGTAGCACAGGGAAAGATCTATCAAAAATGTAATCACATCCAGTCCCTGTGCTACTTTAGCAAATGACATGGTCCTCAGAGCAAGGACAGCCAATGGCCTTCAATCCCTGCTGAATGCTTTCAACAGCTTTATGACCAATTTAGGCTTCAGGACAAATAGAACTAGGGCTCTCATAACAACATTGGCGGTAACTACCGCTTACCGCCACGGCGACGGGTGCTAGCATACCGTCGCCGTGGCTACCAGCCGCCCACCTGCATAATGACCCTCGACGGAATTCCGCGGAAGGCTGGCGGAATACAGCTGACAGTCATGGCGGCGGACGGTGGTAAGGTGGCGCTGCTGTCAGCAGCAGCACCACACCAGCAAAAACAAACCCTATCATATCATGAGCAATGATACGGCCTGGCGGTGTTTTGTTGGCAAACGTAGCTGCTGACAGCAACGTTGCGTCCCGTCTCCAGCCGGAGGACCCCCTGCAAGCAAGTAAGTCAGGTTCTCCAACAGGAGAAGGGGGTGGGGGTATGTTGTGTGCGTGTGTGGGGGTATTGTGTGTGTGTGTGTAGGAGGTGTCTGTTTATGAATGAGTGCATGGGGGTGTGAGTCGTGCCTGAATGTGAGTGTACATGTATGTTGTCTGTTGTGAATGCATGTGTGCAACAATGTATGTTAGTGTGTGTTGCGGTGTGTGGGTACGTATGTGTGCATGCGCGGGTGAATGTGGGTATGCGTGTGTGTATGTGTATCTGCGCGTGTAAATGTGCAGGGGCAGGAGAGGGAGGGGAATGGTGGGGGAGGACTCTGGGGAGAGGAGGGGGTGGGGGAGACCCCTGTCAGTGCCGGGGAAGGAATTACTTGCTGTCAGGATACTTCAATTCGATTTCCTCAGAAGCAGACGATAACTCCTCAGTCCCGACCCGAGCTACTCACAACAAATTTTAATCCTTCGTGCCGAGTACCCGGAGGGGGAAAGGGGAATGGGATTGTAGAGAGACTGCCACAGAGATGATGAACGTCAGTACTCTGTCTGCCTCTTCACGTCTAAGATTGGATGCAGCACCTGCAAGAGTCACAGTCGCAATTACTAGGGACATACAACATCAGTTTTACACTTTCTACTCTTAACACTTAATTCTCTTTAATTCTATTATTTCTTCACTCACCCTGAGTTCTCTGTAGCCTTGCTTCTCTCTATGAATGATAAGCTCTTCTTAAAAATGCTTATTACTGATTCTGGAAGAACTTCTCAACCTTTGTTAGAGATTGGTTTTATGTTGCTATCTATATATATATATAGTTGGTGATAATGCGTTCTCCAAATCAGCTGATGTTAGTTGGTTTCTACTTTACATTAGAGAGTTCAATTATGTTTATTGTATTGGTAATTCTTGCTTGTGAAAGTTTGTTTCTCCTGTCTTTTTTTTACTTCTGTCAATACTTGTATTTGTAAATGCTTGTTTATTAAAGTTTGTTTCTTCTTTCTTACTTCGACATCTGTTGATAACTTGTATTTGTAAATGCTTGTTTATTAAAGTTTGTTTCTTCTTTCTTACTTCGACATCTGTTGATAACTTGTATTTGTAAATGCTTGTTTATTAAAGTTAGTTTCTCCTTTCTTACTTCGACATCTGTCGATAACTTGTATTTGTAAATGCTTGTTTATTAAAGTTTGTTTCTCTTTTAAACTCTACTTTGGTTTATTACCGTTGCATTTGTAAATGCTTACTTGTTAACATTAATTTCTCTGTTAAACTTGGCCTTCGTTTATAACCTTGGTATTTGTAAATACTTGCTTGTTAAAGTTCGTTTCTCTTTTGACTTTGGTATCTTAAACAGGAACCTTGTAAACATAAGGTTTATTCATACATTAAACTCTGTAGACTTGCCAAACCTCCACTGGAACAGTCTACTATCAAACTCCTCGAATAAACCTTGACAATATTTATCACGTTTTCTGTAAAATAGTCTCCAAGTGGAATTTTACCTCACAGGAGTTTCTGCTCTGAAGCGCGCGCTCTCTCCACACAGCTGATTCCTGTCAGACCTCAGTTGAAGTGCGAAGCTTACAGCTGGTGAGCTCGTAACCTAGCAACCAACCAATTGCAAGACTAGAACTGTAACTAACCTTCAGGACTCACGACGGCCATCTTGAATCTTCTCTTCTTGATTCTTCCTTTGAAATAAGCGCAAGATTACTCTGCAAACCTTCTTCCAGTTTGGGCTTTGCTGTCTCCACTGAGGATATCTCTTTGCTTTTCTCAAGCATTTCTTGGAATTGAATTGGCAAGTTTGTGTGGTCATGACACTTGCCACGAAAACTATGGCAGTAGGCAGGGTCATAATTCAGAGAGTGGGAAAACTATGGCAGTAGGCGGGGTCATAATTCTCCAGAAGTCTCCAGCTCAGCGGCCGTTACCACCCAGGTGGACGGAGTGGTACATTGGCTGTTTGGCTTGAGCCAAACCGCCAATGTCATAATTTGGGAAATGGTACCACCAGCCTGTTGGCAGTACCTTTTCCCAAATTACCACCGACTGCCATGGTCGTAATGAGGGCCTAAATCTTTTATAGTGAAATGCAGCCCAAAATTAACTAAACCCAAAAAATGGCTGCATGATGGCTCAATGATCATAAAAGTCACTAATTTCACATATTTGGGTGTGCCACTGGACATGGATCTTAATTCGAAATTCTTACCGAGCATTCACACTTTACAATTTCAAAGATCCATTGATGCGGTTTTTAGATTTTCGAAAAGACTGGACCATAAACCTTTGCAAAAACTATTCACTGTTTTAAAAGTAAGCCCCTGATTTAAACTTTTTCTACGCCGCATTAGCATCATTTTTTGACACAAAAGCGGCGCAAACTTACAAAATACAATTGCATTTTGTAAGTTTGTGCCACTTTTGCGTCACAAAATGATGCAAATAAAAAAGTATAAATATAGGCCTAAGTGTTTATCTATTGCCTCCTTTGATGCTGGAGTATGGGGTTATACAAGCATTAAAAATCTCCACATAGTAGAACACACATTTCTAAGATGGCTGCTTGCACTCCCACAGTCAACCCCATCATCATTTTGCCATAAAGAAGCTGGTGTGGAGCCCTTAGAAGAGTTTATCAGACTGCGGGCCAAGTGTGGAGGAACCCACAAGCTTTCTTCTGCAGATTAGTCTCTGCTGACTGTTTGGCTCTGGATAGGGCCTTGGTTATGCCTTGGATAAATTATATCAGAGATACATTTACCAGCTTAAGCATTGTAGGGTGCTTTTCCGCCCCAGATGTCCTTACTGCTACAGCAGTAGTAAAAGCAAAATAGCTATTTTTTCAACACACCCAAGTTATGCGCATGAAGAGTAAGGGTGTCAGATGGCTGAAGTTCTACAGAAACCTCCGTATCCCAAACTACATCCTGGACTGTATCTGCAAATCGTTCCACGTGATCGGCATACATTTCTACTGACTAGGTTTCATTTAAATACTGTACAATTTCTTGTAGCATTTCCCGTCCAGGGCACATAGTCCCCTACATTGCTCCCATCAGTCCCATGCCCCTGTGATGGCTTTACCCCTCAAACAACAGAACACTTTTTTCTATAGTGTTCCCTATATGTTGTGCAGAGGAAGCAGTTCATCCGCCCAGCTCTATTTACGTCAGAAATCAGATTTAATGAATTGACTTTTGCCTATTTGAGCGATCTGGGAGGTGAAGATGTTATCCATGCTGTGTTGAACTTCTTGGAGAGAGCATTTCAGACCCATAACAAATACTGATGATAGCTCTTTCCTCCTCCAGCAACAAGTTATTCTTTTCGACGTTTTAATGTTTTTATGTTTGATTACTGAAGTATTGTTTAATCTGATGTTAACTTTTATGGTTCGATTGAGCCAACTAAAGTATTTATGACTGACTGAGTAAAACTATGCTGTGAAAGAACATCAAAGGTAGAATTGTAAACTGAGTATACATACGAAACATCTTTTGGCATTAAGCATGTGGTTCATGTTCTAAGGAACAGGCACATCTTTATTGTTCTTGAAATGCTGGGTAATTGCAGATTGTCCCAATTCTCATTGGTACTGTGCTCCAGAGTCCACATGTCTCTACAGAGAAAGAGCTCCAAAGAGTTTTCTTTATTGCAAGGGTGATTAGGAGTGAGCTACAACTAGAGCTAAGCTTTCTCCTTTGACTTTGAATTGCAGGAAGATAAGTCCTGTCCTATTTTATGAATGAACCATGGTCCCCGTTGAGAAGATTACTGATTACTTACCGGAGGATCCCAATCTAAACACCGAAAGCAAAGTCAAGGTGTGACTGCTACAGAGCTAAATCACCTCCGACCACGTGTTGGAATTCTAATTGAGAAACGATGCAACATAATATTCTCATTCTGCAAAACGTGCTGCTGTCTATCTGATGGGAGGCGTTGATTGCCATAATTATAAAAGATGTACTTGAGGCCGGGCAGTTCAATATTACGAGGAAATGAAGTGTGGAGTGATACTTTTACAATAATCTTAAGGTGAAGAACTCCCTTTTGAAAAAAAGTCGTTTCATATGGTTCTCTCCACCTAGTGGCCTACTTCCTGAGTGCGCTGTCTGAGGATTTTGGTGTTCAAATCTGAGGGTTTGCAGTTTTGGAATGATCTGTAAATTGTCAATAGATTTGTTACAGGCAAGTTTGAAAAAGCTGATGAGTTTCATGACTGTGGAAAAGCATACAAGGAAGATTGCAATGCTGCGGTCAAGCACTGAGTGTCATCCAGCCGAAGGGAAATTGGTGCTGAACAGAATGGATGAAACGTAACAATTTGGGCTGTATCAGTGAAGTTGCATTTGATCCAATTAAGGACACAGCACAGGGATGCTGTGCCATTTAGTTTTTTGAGTGGTTGGTGGTGGCCAAAATTAGTAAAGGTTGACGAGAAGTCAGGTAAGAGCAAGATGCTTTCAAATTTGCTAACATACATGGACATATATAGCTCTTTGGTCATAGCCCTTTGAGGTTGAATCAAAATAGCAAGTAGTGTCTGTAGGTAAATCTGTGTGTTTGAGGAGCATGGCAACGTTCACGTTCCTGTGTACTCTATTAGCTACTCTGGGCCAGGCAGGGACAAAGTAAAATAGAAGTGAATAACAAAATATGGGACCATACTTTGAAGGCTGGACACTAATACGAAAAAGTGCTGGGTTACATATAGGAAATAGCAATCTCTTGCCAGATACGTATACAAAAAAAGTTAAATCTTAATCGTGAATTTGATCTCTATTCATTTGTCTGTTGTTTATAGTTAGTTTCCCAGCGTAAGGGGCAATTGATGGGAAATGTAACTGTGGTACAGACATAACACAAAGAACCTATAACTCCACACAAGATCTCGAGGGCACCAGAAAGAGCCCGTTCAGTAAATATTGTCACAATACGGATGCATATCCAACCAGGTTTCGTCAAAACATTGGGACATTCTGGCACCCTTCTGGCTAGTTCTTGTTCATTGTGACTGGGTTCGGCAAGGAGAATCTAATTTGTCATTGTTTTCACTGCTAGGGCACATAGAGGGACTGTCGATTAGTTATAATTATTTAATGATCGCTGCTGTATCATTAACTACAGTGTGGCACATCATGCAAAGCCGCCAGGTGAACCCAGTATGCCTTTTGGCATTTCACCGAACGCTTTCACAGTACACAATAAACATGTAAAACACCTGGGAAGCAGGTTTGGCTGAGGGAAAGGAAATAAAATAATATGTTGCTGCCAATTAATTGGGAGTTTGCTAAGAAATCTTGACATGTATTAAATGTTACTGGGTGGGGCAGAGCCCTCTCCAAAGATTGCACTCAATAATTTCACTGCAATTACTGCCTTTTTTTATTTCCAAGCATCTGTCATCCTGAAACAAGTAAGGACCTGCACTTCAATCGACCTATCTGGGACCTCATTTAAAGAATTGATTATTTTTTTACTGTCAAAACTGCTGTTTATCAAAACTGGTGTTCCTTCATTTTCTCAACGTTCACAGGCCTACCTTGTAAAAGATTCAAGTAGGTAGTGGCCTTAAACTGCGGCTTTCCTGCAAGTGCACAGAATACTTCGATGCCATGATAAAATGCTTCTCAGGTGGTCAGGTGGGGGGATGTTTGACTTTTGAGTATGCTTTGTAAAGAAAAGATGATAGCCTGGTGTGCAGACCGGTGGCACACTGGGCATGTGGGGATGGGGAGTCTGTTCCAGTGTCATATGGTGGAAAAGGATACTTGTTAACTGCAGCCACATAATAGTGCAGTAGGTTTGTGCTAAAGCAATAAGCCTTAGCAAGGACAATGTTGCGGCAAAGTCCATGACTCCTTTGAGCAGTAACGCAGAGTCGACACATGGGCCATACATGCTGGCACTTCAGTCACAGAGAGAAAATAGTGGAGTGACGCACCCGCATTCTAGGATGGGTTATGAGGAGACTTGGTGAAAATATCCAGCTAACTTAATCCCAAGCGTGGCAGTAACATCCATCAGGTAGGCTCTTGTCAGCTTCTCAACACCCACACTTCCTGAATCAAAGTACTTCAGAAGGCAGGCTATTATCCGGACACGAGTACACATGAACCTGGGAAACTCCAATTAATGAAAGCGGTGCTACACGCTCAGTAAAAGAAGGGTGTAGGCAACATTTTACGACTGAGGTGGAGACCGTGTTCTTCACTACTCAGACGCGCAGTCTCAATGTTGAGAGTGTTTTTGCATCTTCAGCTCCTGACAGGCTCGCTTTTCGGAGTCAGTTAAACAGGGTATTTTCAATAGTAAACAAGTCAGACATTGATTAGGAGACCATAGACAATCTTAATAAAGGATTTGCACTTCCAGGTTTTTGGCAAAGTTATCGCGTTCTTTTAATTTGAACACGCTTTATGGCAACAATCTTACAGTTCCATGCCCCCCAAACACAAAATAATGATTTCTCATTTCATCTATATGTAACCTTCTCCTGTCTCCCACCATCACCACTGGGCCTCCTATTTCAGTATGCTCCACCTCTGACCCAGAACTTAGTACAGGCCCTGTGTAGTGTCATACCTTTTATTCTATATGAGTTTGTCCTGCAGTCCAAGCTGCTTTTAAATGATGTCGCCCTGGGTCATGTTATATTACATAAGCAGGTGGGTAAAGCTATCCTTCAGTCCCACACCCTAGATTTATACGATGTTCAACTGCACATGGGGCCTATGCATCGGCAGATGCCTTACCAGAGAGTCAGACAGACTACTGCAAAAGGAGCACCTGGATGCTGCGCTCAAGGGTGATGATATCATCATATAACTGGAAAGATAACTGAGAACTGAAGGACAGCTGTTGAGGTGCAGTCTGCAGCATTTCAACCTTTTTGATTCAGAGCCTGGGCAATACCTTTAAATGGAAATAGCAGAAGAAAGTTTTTAAGAATTATTTGAAAGCTCTAGACGGGTTGAGTTCAGAAATGGAAGAAAAAGAGCTATGTTAATGAATGATCTATGAAAAGAGGGGGGCAACTTTACAGACAACAGCTGATAATAAAGACCAATTAACTAACGGGTACGTGGGAAAGTAAGGAAGAGTTTGGAAATACACTTTGAAAATGTGTAAACTTTATAATGAAAAGCCACACATTTTATAAGTAGGATGTATGACGAAATACCGAATGCCATTATCTTCAATGACTTTATAACGCAAGCATTATAAGGAAAATGCCTTTACAATGAAAGACTTATACAATGAGATTGATTACAATGAATATCATGAATATGCCTTTAGAACAAAAGCCTTTGCCATGAAATGTAAGTATTTAACGAGTAAGTATAAACCCTATATATATGTATATATATATTATACGAGGTTGGCCTGGTTTGTAGTGGGTACCAAAGGTACTTACACCTTATACCAAGTCCAGTTATCCCTTATTAGTGAAATGTAGTCAGTGTTTAGAAGCCAGGCTGTCTAGGGGTAGCTGTAGCTGAGCAGCCAAGGCTTATCCAGGAGTCATGCAAAGCTCATGCAATATCACTGTAGTTACACAGTACTTACACACATGAAGGGAAATACTCAATGTAACAAAAATAAAGGTACTTTTTTTGGGTGACACAATGTCAAAAATACCTTAGAGACTATACTCCCTTAGGAGGTACGTAATATACACAGTATATACACTAGAATGCAAAAATAGCTGTAAAAACAGTTCGAAAACAGTACAAATACTGAAACATAAAATAGATAGCAATGGGCCTAGGGGGAACACAAACCATTTACTAAAATAGTGGAATGTGAAAGTCGGTTTTCCACCTAGGCAAGTGTAGTGTGTAGAGGGAAGCTGCTGGGAGTGTAAGAAAACACCAAAGGTAAGTAATCGAACACACCCCAGAGCCCAGGAAAGCAGGACTAAATCATAGTAAGTTTCCTTGAACACACAGGAACATGTGATGGAAGATAATGCAAGAACCAGAAGAGACTGCAAGACACCAATGATAGATTTCTGGACCAGAAGACCTGTGGAAGAAGGGGATCAAGTCCAAGAAGCACTGAAGGGTCCAGGGAAAACAGGAGCCCCTGCTAATCCAGATTAAGGTGCAAAAGTAGAACCACCAGTGAAGAAGAATAGTCAGTACTGCACTCAAGAAGACGGATGCGGGTTCCTGGTTGGTGCAGAAAATATTGCACGCTGGATGAATGATTGCAGTTTGGTTTGCGTCACTGGATTCCGCCAACAAGCCTTAACACATGTAAAGCTTGCGGTTAGCACAAAATGACACTGCCTGGGACCAGGAGGGATCTGGTGGCCTCCACACACAAGGGGGAGATGGAGAGGGCTCTCAGCAAATCAGAAAGCCCTCAGAAGACCAGGCATCCTGCACAGGCGTCTTCCAGCATTGGGACAAAGAAGGTGCAAATGGAGGCCTATGCAGCACACCACAAAGGGATCCCACACCGCCGGAGAACCACTCAGGGAGATGTCTATCGCAGGAAGGAGTGCTGGGGGCCTGAGCTGTGCTGTGCATGAAGAACTTCTTGGAAGGTTGCACACAAGCCTTGGCAACTATAAAAATGCAGTGCACGGCGGTACTGTCTTGCGTGGGGAGGCAAGCTCTTACCTCCACCAAAGTTGGACAGCTGGACCTTGGGACAGTTGAGGTCACTGCAGTCCACCACCCTGTTGCTGGATCCACGCTTGCCATCAGGAGAGGGGACCCACGCCACCGGTCGTCGCTGCACTTCAAGGGAGATTGCTTTGCTTCTTCTGGTGCAGGCTGAAGACAGGCAGTCCTCAGAAGATGCACGACCTAGAAACAATTGCAGTTGCTGGCAGGAGCTGAAGTTACAATGTTGCAGAAGTCGTCTTTGCTTCTTTGTTGCAGTTTGTAGAGTTCCTGGAGGGTCCAGATGCAGTTTTGTTGGTAGAAGATGAAGTAAAGGATGCAGAGGATTCCTGCTGGAGTCTTGCAATCTGAATCTGAGGAAACACCCAGAGTAGAGACCCTAAATAGCCTTGAAAGGGGGATTGGTCAGCTACACAGGTAAGCACCTATCAGGGGAGAGCTCTGACATCACCTGCTGGCACTTGCCCCTCAGATGTTCCCGGAGTGCCCCACCACCTTGGAATCCAAGATGGCAAAACCAGAGACACTCTGGAGGAGCTCTGGGCACCACCTCTGGGGTGGTGATGGACAGGGGAGTGGTCACTCACCTTTTCTTTGTTCAGTTTCACACCAGAGCAGGGACTGGGGGTCCCTGAACTGGTGTAGACTGGATTATGCAAGGAGGGCACCATCTGTGCCCTTCAAAGCATTTCCAGAGACTCTGGGAGGCTACCCCTCCCATGCCTGTAACACCTATTTCCAAAGGGAGAGGGTGTAATACCCCTCTCCCAAAGGAAATGCTTTGTTCTGCCTTCCTGGGCACAAGCTGCTTGAGCAATAGGAGGGCAGAAACCTTTCTATGAGATGGCAGCAGCTGGTGCTACCTGGAAAACATCAGAAGGCTAATATGGAGGTACTGGGCATCCATTGTGGAACCCCTGGAGTGCATGGAATTGTACAACAAATGCTAGAATCAGTATTGGGGTACAAGTCCCAGGGGTTAGACACCTTAAATGGCCATATTCAGAGTTACCATTGTGAATCTGGACATAAGTATTGACCTATGTCCAGTGCACGCGTAAAATGGCGTACCCGCACTTACGAAGTATGGGAAAATGGTCCTGGATGATGTGGGGGCACCTCTGCTAGTGTATAGGTGCCCTCACACACAGGTACTTTGCGCCTAGTCTTCAGGGTTTGAAGACCTGACATATAGTTCACTTATAAGTGACCTGGTGCAGTGAAAATGGCTGTGAAAGGGTGCATGCACCATTTCACGCAGGCTGCAATGGCAGTCCTGCAGAAGCCTTTGCATGGGCTCCTTCTGGGTGGCAAAAGTAATGCTTTAGCCTATAGTGATCACCTGGTACCTAAGTACCATGTACTAGGGACTTATAAGGGGTGACCATTATGCCAATTTGGGATGAAATACCGGGTTAGCAGTATGTAGTGACAAATTTGAGAGGAGAGAGAGCATAGGCACTGGGGTCCTGGTTCGCAGAATGCCAGTGATACAGTCAAACACACTGACATCAAGCAGAAATTGAGGGTAACATCCCAAAAAGAGGGTACTTTCCTACACAACCTCCCCAAACGGGGGACAATAAGGCTAACCTTGCCCATATGAGTCTTCATTGTCTAAGTGGAAATATCTGGAGAGTCCCATCTGCATTGGAGTGGTTACTCTCAGGTCTGTGTTCCACTGTAAAGTCCATCCCTTGTAGGGAAATTGACCTCCTCAACAATTTAGGGTTATCGCCTTTTCATCTGTTTTAACCATAAGAGAGGTTTGTGGTCGGTCTGAACTATGAAGTGAGTCCCAAATAAGTATGGTCTCAGCTTCTTCAGGGCCCAGACCACAGCAAAGGCCTCCCTCTCTATACTAGACCAACGCTTTATTCTAGGGGTCAACCTTCTACTAATAAAAGCAACAGGTTGGTCCTGGCCCTCTGAATTGAGTTGTAATAGCACTGCCCCAACCCCTACCTCTGAATCATCTGTCTCGACAATAAACTTATTTGAATAGTTTGGGCTTCGTAGGGCAGGTGCAATACACGTAGCCTGCTTAAGCTCCTCAAAAGCTTTGTGACAGCTAGCTGTCCACAATACCTTCTTAGGCATCTTTTTAGAAGTGAGGTCATTATATGGGGCAACAATGGAGACATAGTTCTTAATGAACCTCCTGTAGTACCCAGTGAGACCAAGAAAGGCTCTGACCTGGGTCTGTGTTATAGGGGGAGACACGTCTAAAATAGTCTGGATCTTCCCCTGTACTGGTTTAATCTGTTCCCCACCAACTAGGTGTCCCAGATAAACCACCTTGTCCCAGCCCTATCTGGCACTTTGAAGCCTTGATAGTGAGACCTGCATTTTGCAGAGCCTCCAAAACTTTCCATAGGTGGACCAGGTGGTCATCCCAGGTGTAGCTGAATACACCAATGTCATCAAGATATGCTGCAGTGAAAGCTTCCAGACCTTGGAGGACTGTGTTCACCAGCCTCTGGAAAGTGGCAGGTGCATTCTTCAAGCCAAAGTGAATAACAGTAAACTGATAATGCCCTCCAATGGTAGAGAATGCAGTTTTTTTGTTTAGCCTCTTCTGATAGCTTAATCTGCCAATACCCTGCAGTCAAGTCAAAAGTGCTTAGATATTTGGCATATTCCAGTGTATATATTAGCTCATCTGCCCTGGGTATAGGGTGAGCATCAGTCTTTGTGACTGTATTGAACCCTCTATAATCAATACAAAACCTCATCTCCTTTTTACCATTCTGAGAATGAGGCTTGGGTACTAGCACCACTGGGCTGGCCCAGGGGCTATCTGAGTGCTCAATCACTCCTAAGTCCAGCATTTTCTGATTAATGCAGTCCCTGACATGGTCAGGCTGTCTATAAATCTTACTTTTGACAGGTAAACTGTCTCCAGTATCTATGGTGTGTTCGTACCAAGTGGTCTGACCAGGAGTCAGACAGAACAGTTCAGAAAACTGGCCTAGGAGGTTCCTGCAATCCTCCTTTTGCTCTTCTGAGAGGCAATCTGCAAAAACAACTCCTTCCACTGAGTCATCAGCTGCAGTGTTGTAGAAGAGATCAGGGAGAGTGTCACTCTCTTCTTCCTGCCCCTCATCAGTGGCCATGAGTTGGGTTCAGTCAGCCGTATCATAGTAGGGTTACAGGAGGTTCACATGAAGTACTCTTAGAGAATGTCTGGGAGTGCCCGGTCCCACTAAATAAATGACCTCACCCTTTTTCTCCACTATTAGATGTGGGCCACTCCATTTGACCTGGAATGCCCTGGGTGCCACAGGCTCCAGTACCCGCACCTTCTGCCCTGGGTGATACTCAGTCAGGACAGCCTTCTGGTCATGCCATTGTTTTTGCAACTCTGGGCTTGCCTGAAGGTTTTTGGTGGCTTTTGTCATGTACATAGCCATTCTAGATCTTAGGCCAAGTACATAGTCCACTATATCCTGTCTGGGGGTCTTTAAGGGTTGCTCTCACCCCTCCTTCACAAGTGCTAGTTGACCTCTAACAGGGTGACCAAAAAGTAGTTCAAATGGTCTGTAGCCCACTCCCTTCTAGGGTACCTCCCTGTAGGCAAAAAGGAGGCATGGTAATAGGATAGCCCATCTCCTTCTGAGCGTTTCAGATAGTCCCATGATCATACCTTTGAGAGTTTTGTTAAACCTCTCAACCAAACCATTTGTCTGAGGATGGTAAGGTGCAGTGAATTTATAAGTTACACCACACTCTTTCCACATAGCTTTCAAGTATGCAGACATGAAGTTACTACCCCTGTCTGACACTCCCACCCTGGAAAATATTCCCAGGAGGGCCTTTGCCACTGCAGGAGCTGCAGTGGTTCTCAGAGGAAGTGCTTCTGGATATCTAGTGGCATGGTACACTACCACCAAGATAACCTATTTCCAGAAGCAGTAGGAGGGTCAAGGGGGCCAACTATGTCAATCCCTACCCGTGCAAATAGCACCCCAACTATAGTTAGTGGGATAAAGGGGGGCTTTGGGGTGCCACCAGTCTTGCCACTGGCTTGGCAAGTGACACAAGAGCGACAGAACTCTTTTGTGTCTTCAGACATATGAGGTCAGTGAAAATGAGGGACTAGTCTGTCTCAGGTCTTGCTTTGCCCAAAATGTCCAGCAAGGGGAATGTCATGTGCCAGTGTGAGAAGAAACTCCCTATACTGCAAGGGAATGACCAGTCTACTGGTAGCACCAGGTTTTGGGCCCCTTGTCTCTGTATAAAGGAGATTGTTTTCCCAATACACTTTGTGAGAGTCACTAACATCCCCTGCTTCTTGTTTGACAGCTTGCTGTCTCAAACTCTCTAGTGCGGGACAGGCCTGCTTTGCCACACTCAACTCCTCCCTGGCCGGCCCCCCTGCACCCAATCAATCAATCAATCAATGCATTTATAGAGCGTGCTACTCACCCGATAGGGTCTCAAGGCCCCGGGCGGGAGGTTACTGCTGCTCGAAAAGCCATGTCTTTAGGCGCTTCCTGAAGGCGAGATGGTCCTGGGTAGTTCTTAGGTGTGCGGGGAGGGAGTTCAATGCTTTGGCTGCCAGGTAGGTGAAGGATTTTCCTCCTGCGGTCGTTCTGCGGATACGTGGGAGGGTGGCGAGGGCGAGGCTGGCTGAGCAAAGCTGACGGGTGGGTGTGTAGAACGAGAGGCGGCTGTTGAGGTATTCGGGGCCCATGTTGTGGAGAGCTTTGTGTGCGTGGGTGAGGAGCCTGAAGGTGACCTCTTGTTGACGGGGTGCCAGTGCTGGTGTTTCAGGTGGGTGGATATGTGGCTGTGGCGAGGGATGTCGAGGATGAGACGTGCAGAGGCGTTCTGTATGCGTTGGAGATGTTTCTGTAGCTTTGCGGTGGTCCCTGCGTATAGGGTGTTTCCGTAGTCCAGACGGCTTGTGACGAGGGCATGGGTATTTCTGGTTTCGGCGGGGATCCATCAGAAGATGTTTCGGAGCATGCGCAGGGTGTTGAAGCATGATGACGAGACGGCGTTGACTTGCTTGGTCATAGTGAGGAGGGGGTCCAGGATGAATCCGAGGTTGCGTGCATGGTTTGAGGGGGTTGGTGCGGTGCCCAGAGCCGTGGGCCACCAGGAGTCGTCCCAGGCGGAAGGGGATTGTCCGAGGATGAGGACCTCCGTGTCTGAGTTCAGCTTTAGGCGGCTGAGCTTCATCCATTCCGCTACGTCTTTCATTCCTTCCTGTAGGTTGATTTTGGCAGAGGTTGGGTCTTTGGTGAGGGAGAGTATAAGCTGGGTGTCGTCGGCGTAGGAGATGATATTGATGTTGTGTTTGCGTGCGATGTCGGCCAGGGGGCTCATGTCGATATTGAAGAGGGTTGGGCTGAGCGAGGGACCTTGGGGTATGCCGCAGATGATCTCGGTGGGTTCTGAGCGGAAGGGCGGGAGGTAGACTCTTTGGGTTCTTTCGGAGAGGAACAAGATGATCCAGTCAAGGGCCTGTCCTAGGATTCCATTGGAGCGGAGGCGGGTTATTAGGGTGCAATGGTACACGGTGTCGAAGGCAGCAGAGAGGTCCAGGAGGATGAGGGCGGTTGTTTCTCCATTGTCCATCAGAGTTCTGATGTCATCGGTGACTGCGATGAGGACAGTTTCTGTGCTGTGGTTGGCCCGAAATCCTGATTGGGAAGGGTCGAGCGAGTTGTTAGCTTCAAGAAAATTGGTCAGCTGCTTGTTGACGGTCTTCTCGATGACCTTGGCCGGGAAGAGGAGAAGAGAGATGGGGCGGAACTTCTTCAGGTCATTGGGGTCAGTCGTGGTTTTTTTCAGGAGGGCGTTGACTTCTGCGTGTTTCCAGCTCTCGGGGAAGGTGGCAGATGAGAATGAGCTGTTGGTGATGCTCCGGAGATAGGGGGCGAAGATGGAGTCGGCTTTGTTGAAGATGTGATGGGGGCACGGGTCCGAGGGGGAGCCGGAGTGGATGGTGTTCATGGTGATTCTGGTCTCCTCAGAGCTGATGGGGGTCCAGGCGTTGAGTGTAGTGGTGGGGGCTGTTGGTTCGGTGGTGGGCGGCAGGGTCTGGGGTCCAAAGCTGTCGTGTAGGTCTGCGATCTTTCGGTGGAAGAACACTAGCGATGGAGTTGCAGAGTTCTTGTGAGGGCGTGATGACGTTGGAGCTGGCGCTGGGGTTGGAGAGCTCTTTGACTATGTTGAAAAGTTCTTGGCTGTTGTGGGTGTTGTTGTCCAGTTGCTCTTTGAATGATGTCCTTTTGGTGGAGCGGATCAGCTGGTGGTGTTCACGGGTGGCGATCTTGAGGGCTGACATGTTTTCTGTGGTGTGTTCTCTGCGCCAGGTTTTTTCGAGGGTACGGCAGGATTTCTTGGATTCTTTGTGGGCGTCCGTGAACCACAGGGTTTCCTGATGCTGGTCCCGTTTGGGTGGCTTTTAAGTGGAGCAAGGTTTTCGGCACAGTTGGTGATCCACTGTGTGAGGCAAAGGACCCAAAAGCTCAGCTGTGTCAGCTAGAAGCTCCTCTGGTGTAGGTTTTGCACAGGGAGTAGACTCCTCCTCATCAAAAGGGGAATCTTCAGTGGAGGGAGGGATAGTGGATAAGGGTTTACCTAGTTTTTGGGAGCACTTGGTCCATTGTTCCAGGATCCAAGTTCCCCTGTCCTCTTTGCTTCTTGGCCTGAGCCCTTGTGAGAGCAAAGATGTGCCCAGGAATGCCCAGCATTTATGCATGAGCCTCCAATTCCACTTCAGCCCAAACTGAAGTCTCCAAGTCAGTGCCCAGTAGACATTCTACAGGTAGGTCAGTAGATACCACAACTTTCTTTGGACCAGTAACCCCTCCGTCTAGTTGAGATTCACAACAGCTATGAGGTAGCTAACAGTGTTATTATGGGCGTTAGTCACTAGGTACTGATGACCAAGTAGGTGTTGCTCAGGGTCTACCAGTTTTTCCATCACCATAGTGACACTGTCACCTCAGTCCCTGTAGGCCTCAAGCTGAACACCATTTATTAGGGGTTGTTGCTTGTACTTATCCATGTTAATGGGACAAGCAACTAAGGTGGCAAAATCACTGCCACCATCTGAGACTAAAACAGCCTCAGTGGTTTCCCTAACTAATCCAACCCCCACTACATTACCCAGAGTGAGCCCTGCTACACCCTTGGACTGGATATTTGTAGTATTTTTCCCACCACCCCTGCTATTATTAGGGGCACTAGTGGAAGTAGTGGGATATTTGGTGTTCCTCTTGGGACAAGTGTGGTCACTTGCCCAATAGCCTTTGTTCTTACATAAGTGACACCAAGGCTTTTCATTCTGCTGGTTTATAGAGGATTTAGACCCACCCCCAGAGGATTGTCGTGGGCCTGATGAAGTCTTTTGCTTTTTATCTTTGTCCCCACCTTTGTCATATGACTTACCATCCTTCTTCATGTGTTTGTTACCCCCTGGAGGAGGGTTTCTGCTCACCCTTGTTCTGACCCATTTGTCTGCCTTCTTTCCCAATTCTTGGGGAGAGGTCAGATATGAGTCTACCAAACACTGGTACAACAATTCAGACACACAGTTGTTTAGAATATGCTCTCTCAGAATCAGATTATAAAGACCCTCATAGTCACTTTGTTGCCATGTAACCAACCTTCTAAAGCCTTCACAGAACAGTCCACAAAATCTATCCAATCTTGTGAAGACTCTTTTCTGGTCTCTCTGAACTTTATCCTGTATTGTTTAGTGGTTAAGCCAAATCTATCCAAGAGTGCTGTCTTCAAAACATTGTAATTATCTGAATCTTCCTCCCTGACAGTGAGAAGTCTATCCCTCCCCTTGCCAGAAAAGGACAACAAAAGAATAGCAGCCCACTGCCCTTGAAGAACCCTCTGTACCTTACAGGCCCTCTCAAGTGCAGCCAACCACGTGTAGATGTAAACCCCCTCCTTGTAAGGGGGGATAATTGTGTGCAAGTTTCTGGAATCAAAAGTATTCTCCCTAATACCATAGTTCCTGAAACTGCTGCTGCTCCCACCATGGGAAATTAACCCTAACCCCTGCCTTTCTCTCTCCACGGCTAAGGCCTCCCTATCTACTGCTAGCTGTTGCTGCTGCAGCCTCAGCCTGGCCTCCTCCAACCTCAGCTTTCTGAGCTCCTTATCCATGGAGTCATCACCTGCAGTGGAAGTGTGGGACCCCTCAGAAACTGAGGTGACATGAGAATGGGCAGAGGTAGATCCCTAACCTTGGTAATCCTAGTGGTCTGACCTATAGGTGTGAAGGGAGCCCTCCCAGAGTGACAATCCCTCCCACTGCCAGCTACACTAGATGGTTTTCTAAGTAGAAGATCTTTTGAAGAGCCCTCCCCTGAATCTTCAGGCTGATCCCCTCAGTCTACATGGTTAGAATCTCCCTTCCCCTCCTGGTTACTAGACTGCTCCTGGTCATCATGGAGAAGGAGACTCAAAAGGAAGTTCTTGTTAGGGTTCTTCTCTACATCTAAGCTCCTTTCTGAGCAAAGCCCCATGAGTTCTTTGAAGGTCATGTTCTCATAGGGAGTACCCATGACTTCAGAGCTTGGCCCAGCACAATGTAGTGAGTGTTAGAGTAGAGTGAGAGGAAAGAAAAAACAAACTCTACCTAACCCCTAGTCTCTTAGAAAAGAAAGTAAGAGACTAGATCCTGTACGAGGTATAAATATGTATAGCTTTAGGTATAGAGTACACTTTCCTGTGGAAAGCACCAGTGACAGAGTGATAAGGCAATTTCAAGTACTTATCCCACCTCTGCACCACCAATGAAGGAGGCTGGCCTGGCTTGTAGTGGCTACCAAAGGTACTTACACCATATACCAGGTCCAGTTATCCCTTATCAGCGAAATGTAGTCAGTGTCTAGAAGCCAAAGCTCATGCAATACCTCTGTAGTCACACAGTACTTATACACATGAACGAAAATACTCAGTGTTACGAAAGTTACTTTATTTTGGTGACACAAATGCCAAAAATACCTTAGAGACTATACTCCCTTAGGAGGTAAGTAATATACACAGCATATACCCTAGAATGCAGAAATAGCTGTAAAAAACAGTTAGAAAACAGTGCAAATAGTGAAAGCAACAATAGATGGCAATGGGCCTAGGGGCACACAAACCATATACTAAAATAGTGGAATGCGAAAGTCGGTTTCCCATCTAGGCAAGTGTAGTTCGTAGAGGGGCGCTGGGAGTGTAGGAAAACACCAAAGTAAGTAATCAAACCCATCCCAGAGCTGAGGAAAGCAAGAGTAAATAACAGTAAGTTTCCTAGAACACACACAAACATGTGATAGAAGATAATGCAAGAACCAGAAGAGACTGCAAGACACCAACAATGGATTCCTGGACCTAAGGCCCTGTGGAAGAAGGAGACCAAGTCCAAGAAGCACTGAAGAGTCCAGGGAGAACAGGAGCCCCTGCTAACTCGGAGAAAAGTGCAAAAGAAGAACCACCGGTGAAGAAGAACAGTCAGTACTGCACCCAATAATATGGATGCGTGTTCCTGGTTAGTGCAGATGATGTCGCACGCCGAATGGATGATTGAGGTCTGTTTTGCATCGCTGGATTCTCCAACAAGCCTTGGCACACGCAAAGTTCACGGTTAGCAGAAAATGGTGCTGCCCGGGACCAGGAGGGACCTGGTGGCCTCTACCCAGGAAGGGGAGACAGATTAGCACCACTTTAACAGCCAAATACAGAAATGAGCAACAGAAACATGAGCAGTTAACCTGTGCGAAAGGCCTTCCAGTGTAGGAAAAAACTTGCGCCTGCATTTTTAATGACTTTAGATCCGTCTGAGGTGGAAACAACAATTTTTGTTAAACTCTGCTGAAATATGCAGCAAATGATAGATTATGTGGCAAAAGCAGCAATCCATAATTATGTGGAAAATGCCTTTGCCACAAAAATGCATAACTCCAGTGGCTTGGCCAATAGCTGCTGCTGTAAAAAGCTACAGAGGTACTGGAACATAAAAAGTAAAACATGAGACGGTCCCTGAACAGACAGCAGGATGCCCTTAATAATCTAAATAATATTATGATTGCAATGATAAAGAAAAGCATGACCATGACTCCACAGCACCTGCTGATTTTTGCAGGTGTTTGAATGTTAGAATTACCTATTCAGTGGTGTCCAGCGTATGTATGGGAGGGTTTGCATGATAAATTAGCTTATTTAGATAGATTGTATGTACATTTATCTTACAGGGATAGTTGAAAATCTAGACTTAGCCCAGCCCTCCTCAACATGTACTTGGTACCTCTTTTCTAGCTCATGCAGTGTTTCACACATAGGTCAGTTAAATGTCCCCCATGAATTCTAAGGAGAGCTCTGGAATAACACTCTTGTAGCCATGCAAAAATCCTCTAAATATAAAAGGCCTGCTTGAATACTGAAGTGCATGCATTTTCAAAGCCTGGTGATTTTATGGCAGATACATTTAAATTTACATCTTCATTGATAATAACACAAACCTGGTTGTTGGTACGGATGCACACATATAAGGTGGTCTGCCTCTGGAGGCGCTTTGTTTAATTTCTTAGTATTAGTCAGTACTGACCTGCAAGGAAAGTCACCCATTTCAGTAGCTGGAGCTTGAACCCGCCTGAAAGAAACCATTGCTGGCTCCAGAATGCCATCAATACATGCTGATGTAAGCTGACTGAATGTTTTTGCGTATTAGAAATGCCATACCTGGGCTTGAAGTTTGTACAGGCTTCCAACTGCTGTTCTTGGGCACGAAAGTCCATCCTGTGGGAACTAAAAATCAACAACTCACCTGCTTTTGTTCCCTTCAGCTCCTTTGTTCCTTATGTGTTTCAGTGGACTGTGCAGCGCTGTCTTGGCTGTGCCCTTGAACTCTCCAGGTAGGTTTCAGAGGCAGGAACCAATCACACACTTTGCACATGCTTCCGTAAAGTACATGTGCAAGGAAATTACATGAAAAGAAATGCGATATCTGTGGCCTAAAAGTAAAATCCTTAGTGAAGACCTCTCCTCTTGCACATTATTTAGCCCTGACAAAGAAAGGGAGAGGGATAGAGAAAGAAATGAAAAGAAAGCAATTAAAAATATTGTCAGGCACAGGGGTTAGTGTGAGACTTATTTGTAATTGTCAAAATGGGTTGTTTACCCCAATCTGCCCACACCAGGAAGGCAGAAAACCCACTGGACACCAAGGACAACTAAAAAAAACAAAGGAGAGGAAAGGCCTACCATGCACAGTGCCATACCTTGACCCCAAAAAGGGCCTTACAGTCATTCTGCCTCTGAGTTAAAAAAGTTAGCGGTTTGCCCCCAATCTGCCCCTTAGGAGGGCACAAGGCCCGTTAAACACCTGGAATAATTTAAGAACAAATCACAAACTGCGCTACCTACCATACACAGGGCCATTCTCTACCCCCAAAAGAGGCAAACAAGTCTTTCTGCCATCTTGACATCAGGCTCCACCTTTAAAGCCTCAATAATTTTTTCTGCTTCCCAGGGCATTAAAGCATCCCCAGGGTAAGAGAGAGGACATTTCAGTTCTTTTGGGTGTTGTTTTGAGATATTGCCAGCAGAGTGGAGCTGAATTCTAATATCATCAAACTTGTGATGCTAAATGGCAGCACTATACACACTCAGAGTCAACTGCTACCCAGGAGAACATACTAAGTCCAGATATTTCTGAGAAGTTGGTCTGGATAGCGTGCCTTGCATAGAGCCCACAATGTTTTCTTACCCACAAGGCCCTGAAAATATCAAACTTTTACTAAAAATCACTTATTATTCTCAACTTTCTGAGACAAAAAAATTCGGAATCTGCAGGAATTCACATAATTCCTATCATCAAATATTCCCCCATAATATGTCTACCCACTTGTGTGACTGGACCTAGTGCCCATGACAGAAACAGATCTAGGGATCTGTGAGTATGGGTTCAAATACTTCACCTACACCCATTGGCAACTCAGGTCATTTTTTTGAAAGCTGTTGTGTACTCCCATAGATTCTGGAACTTTACCTCATAGATATCTCAGAAAAATGTGTGTTTTTAGACAAAGTTTGAGGTGTAGAAAGGCTTCTGGGTAAAAAAAACACATGATCCATGCAAGTCATGCCATCCTACACTCCAATGGGTGTCTCATTTTTGCAACTATCCTGAGTTTAGAAGTTTTCATGGGTGCCGTCTGAACCTAGTCTCAAAATCCTTAGCTATCTAAAACGGGTTGGATTTGACTGGAAAAATGTGATCTGTTCATGCTGAGTTTTGGGCACTTTTCTCTACAAGCACTAGGACAACTCACACAACAATGGTACCATTCTTATCAGAAAACATGCAGGAACTCTGGGTGGTAGGAAATGTGTGGACCCCCAAAGATTCTGGAACTTTCCCTTCCAGAAATGCGAGGACATTTTGTGTTTTGTAGTCAAAGTTTGAGAACTGCAACTTCTTCAGGGTAAAAAAAATCTTGTGAGATACAGGCAACTCACACTACTCTTGACTTCTTCAGGTGTCTACTTTTCAGAAATGTCTGGATTTGGTAGGTTTCCCTGTGTGCCGGCTCAGATAGCACCCATATTCCACAGCTACCCCATTGTATTAAATTTGCTGGATGAGAATGAACAGTTTTTATTGGGAGACATGTGGGAACACAGAATAGTAGAACATTTGTAATTTCCTATTAGATTTCTTTTCATTTGTAGTTCCCAAATATATGCCAGTGTGCAAGAAAGAAGACATTTTGCAAAATGTTCTCTGAATCACATGGGTAACCAAAAATTCAAAGGTGTACGAATAATAACCACTATTCCTAGACTTAGTATCTTTTTTATCTAAAGTCCTCATCATTTCTGTTCAGTCAAAACTCCTTGTATGCTAATTATTCAAACCTCGGATAGGTCAGCACATCCTTTATGATAACATCGCTGTTCGTATCTTCACCAGGCCTCGAGGTGAAGGCACTCTCCAGAGACAGGCCTCTACTCCCATGCAGCCACCAGAACCTCAAACAGGTATGTGAATTATCATTGGACCAGGTTCATTAGTTCTAGCCATTTTATTATCAGTTGCTAAAACTAGGTTTTCTTTCCAGTGAAGCAAATATGATCCTGTGAACAAGTACTGGGTACCATATAAACCCAATCCTTCACAAACAGGGGACTTTAATCTACCCATTTGTTACAGATTACGTATCTGGTCGCCTTATTGTCTGTGTAGAAATGTTCAACATGATGACATTAATGGCAGCTGATAATGTTCTACTTACTTCAACCTACAATATTTTTAAAACTGGACATTTTCTGAAGATGTGCACATTGTTTGCATTCAGCATGCCACATTTCTTACATGTCTGTTCAGTGATCCGCCTATTTTGCAAGGAGAACAATATATCCTATGTAAACTAAAAATATTATTTCTTTTCAAGGTAGTAGGAGTGGCCAATGGAGTAAAGTGTAATAAAAGGCATTTGCCATAATTTTGACCAGTCCTTATCCAGCAATGGTGGCCTCCTCTTGTAGCTACCCTCACACAATAGCTATTCAATTGGTAACCACCTTATTTGGTTCCAATAGTGAATGCATCTCATCTGCAAATTCTTCCTCCTTCTTTTCCATCTTTGCTCTGCGTACGATGAGGCAAGTTGTAAGGGGGATATTTAAGAATCCCCTAGCACCACCTTGCGCCACATTTGCGTCTTTTTTATGCAAATGTGGCGTTTAGATGGCATTACCCCTGCGCCATATTTACAAAGTGGTGCAAAGCTTGCACTGCGCCACTTTGTAAACCCTTGAGACACATTATGCCTGCGCCAGGCATATTGTATGCAAGGGGTCATTCCGGTGCGAGGAGGCCTGCAAAAATAGCGCCATGAAAAATAACAGATTTCACTGTGCCATTTTTTCAGTCATTTTTAACGCCTGCTCAGAGCAGGCGTTAAAATGATGCACCTTTTAAAATCAATGGGCCTCCTTGCACTTTGCTACACTAGTGTCATAATTTATTATGCTACTGTACCAAAGTGCCACAATAGCATAAAAAATGTTGACGCTATTTTTCTAATGACCGCCATAGTGCACCGTCTTTTAAATATGGCACAAGCATGGTGTTGTTAGGTGTTGATAAGGGGGTGCAGAAAAAGTGGTGCATCAGAGCTGATGCATCACTTTTTCTTAAATATGGCCCTAAGTATTTCAACCTGGAGAGGTTCCTGCTTGTCTTGAGACTTAAGTAGTCCCACAATGTGAGGCCTTCTCCCATAATGGGCCTCACTGTCTATAGATATTTGCACCCTTTAGCAGTAAACTGAAGCTATCCTGTAGACATTCTAGGGTACGAGGTAACTCTGAAATCGGTGCATAGTCATTTTAATATGAAATCTCACATCTAACCCTGACCTTGGCCTATATTTCATACCCAGTTCCAATACAAACTACAAGTGGGTTAAAACCACAAGAATTTGTAAACATGGACTAACGTTTAGAAAAATTGCTTATTTGATACAAATCTGCTAGTTCCCAAAAGCTGAGAAGAAGGTGATCCCAGCACAGTAAACCTTTTCTTCATGTCGGTTTATTGCCACCTCTTTTTTTAATTTTCCAACATACATACATAAATATATATATATATATATATATATATATCCACTTAAAAAACATTAGAGGGACGTTATAGTTAGGCTCACATTTTAAACCTACAAAACCACAGAAATGTACTTGTTATAGTTATAGTATGGTTATTTCACGCAGCTATAACTCATGCCTATGGTACCTATAGCTTGCGCACATGCCATGTATTGTTTTTTAATCAAAAATGTTACTGCAACTATTATATTGTCAATGATGCTATCAAAGATGTCATGAGTGCCGTAATTTGTGTGGTAATTTGCAGTGCATGGCGATGGCGTGAGTTATAGTTACTTTAGGGCACGAGTTATAGTTACTTGAGATAACCTAAAAGCAATTGACTGGTTTGGGCTAAAAAATACAAAATATATTTATTTCAATCGAGGTATGCAAACAGCCTTGTAGCTTATAAATGTTACCTGAACCCTAAAATGGTAATATACCACCACATTACACATGTAACTCATTGTGTATTTTTGATATAAAATGATTTGTTAGTTGAGGTTAGTATGCTTTCCCATGCCACTGAATTCAAGCTAGCCTGGCTGATGAGGGGTGAAACCCCGAAACCGGTCCCAGGATGCTTGTTTTCAGTCCAGGGAAGACCTGGCCTAGCAGTTCGGGCTGGACTGTTCCCATGGGGAACAGGGTCAAGACTGATTTGCATATGGCTGGGTCCAAACTGGAATGGCATGGGCAGCAAAAAAACGATGGATTTAGGCCCAGATCACTGTACTGGGGGTGAATGTTTGACAATGTTCAGCATTCCGTCCATCACTTGTTGTTTTTCCTTTATTGCCCTAAGTGGGAAGGGTATGCCCAGACGTGGGTCCCGTGCTTCCCATGCCACTGAATTCAAGCTAGCCTGGCTGATGAGGGGTGAAACCCCGAAACCGGTCCCAGGATGCTTGTTTTCAGTCCAGGGAAGACCTGGCCTAGCAGTTCGGGCTGGACTGTTCCCATGGGGAACAGGGTCAAGACTGATTTGCATATGGCCGGGTCCAAACTGGAATGGCATGGGCAGCAAAAAAACGATGGATTTAGGCCCAGATCACTGTACTGGGGGTGAATGTTTGACAATGTTCAGCATTCCGTCCATCACTTGTTGTTTTTGCTTTATTGCCCTAAGTGGGAAGGGTATGCCCAGACGTGGGTCCCGTGCTTCCCATGCCACTGAATTCAAGCTAGCCTGGCTGATGAGGGGTGAAACCCTGAAACCGGTCCCAGGATGCTTGTTTTCAGTCCAGGGAAGACCTGGCCTAGCAGTTCGGGCTGGACTGTTCCCATGGGGAACAGGGTCAAGACTGATTTGCATATGGCTGGGTCCAAACTGGAATGGCATGGGCAGCAAAAAAAACGATGGATTTAGGCCCAGATCACTGTACTGGGGGTGAATGTTTGACAATGTTCAGCATTCCGTCCATCACTTGTTTTTGCTTTATTGCCCTAAGTGGGAAGGGTATGCCCAGACGTGGGTCCCGTGCTTCCCATGCCACTGAATTCAAGCTAGCCTGGCTGATGAGGGGTGAAACCCCGAAACTGGTCCCAGGATGCTTGTTTTCAGTCCAGGGAAGACCTGGCCTAGCAGTTCGGGCTGGACTGTTCCCATGGGGAACAGGGTCAAGACTGATTTGCATATGGCTGGGTCCAAACTGGAATGGCATGGGCAGCAAAAAAACGATGGATTTAGGCCCAGATCACTGTACTGGGGGTGAATGTTTGACAATGTCAGCATTCCGTCCATCACTTGTTGTTTTTGCTTTATTGCCCTAAGTGGGAAGGGTATGCCCAGACGTGGGTCCCGTGCTTCCCATGCCACTGAATTCAAGGTAGCCTGGCTGATGAGGGGTGAAACCCCGAAACCGGTCCCAGGATGCTTGTTTTCAGTCCAGGGAAGACCTGGCCTAGCAGTTCGGGCTGGACTGTTCCCATGGGGAACAGGGTCAAGACTGATTTGCATATGGCTGGGTCCAAACTGGAATGGCATGGGAAGCAAAAAAACGATGGATTTAGGCCCAGATCACTGTACTGGGGGTGAATGTTTGACAATGTTCAGCATTCCGTCCATCACTTGTTGTTTTTGCTTTAGAAAGATTTGGAGCATTTGAGCATTATATATTTAGCATTCTTTGTTTGCTCGAGACTGCAGATATGGCTGTTATTGTTTAGAGAAATGTGTGGTTTTGTTGAGGTTCTGCTAATATTGAAAATTTATTTTATACAACAAGGAGTATTATTAAAAGTCACATGTTAATATAATGTGTATTATAAGGAAATGGTGATTCTCAGAGGTTAACTGCATAGAGAATCGTGATTTGTTAAAGACAAGGAGCCTAGCATTATGCACAACCTTTTATTCGCCAGGGAAAACTCCAAGTAGAACACAACATGAAGTCATAAAACATTACAATCTTCACGCAATATATAAATCTCATGTAATGTATTCTCTTTTGTTTTGATTCCTCATCTGAAATGTCTTGTTCCTCTTTTGTCAAATTTCTCGTTCCAATAAATCTTTTTACTCTCTAAATAATTCAAATTATAAATTTAAATAAATTACAACTATGAAACATTTAAACAACCTTCTTGTAAAACCTCACAAATAATTTCTATTAATATTATTTTCTTTTTTTTTTATGATCAAACTTATCTCAATTCACCTCCTCGGGTTGGATGGTGGGATAATGCTAGCATTCTTCTCTTTAATAACATTTCTTTTCAGTTAACCTCTGAGAATCACCATTTTATGTCAAGACAGGAGGTTAGCATTAAACATGTTTAAAGTCGTTCAACACTAGGTCGGCAACATACTCTACTGGTCTGAAATAGAAATCTTTGAATACTTTGTCATTCTACCAGTCCTCTGTTTTCAATATTCACCTTAACTTACACCTACATGAAATGCTTTTGATGCTATTGCTCCTCGAATTGAATATGCTCTGAATATATCAAGATTCACTCCTGCCTCACTCAAAGAACTCTTTACCCATCTTGCAATTGTAGCCGTAGACACTGGCCCAGATAGCTTCACATAAGAAATACTTGATCCACTCATGCACCTCGATGTTCACTCACTCTCACCTCACCTGAAACCCTTTTGAATGAAACCTACACATCAAAGTGGCCAAATTCCACTGTAAAAGTTTTGTCAACAAATACTTGTTACCTAGCAATTTCTAAAAAAAAAAAAAAAAAAAAAAGAGTAAACCAGATGAATATCCCACAGTGTACTACACTTTGCAATAGGGTTTTATCTCCTCAAACCCTTCATAATCGTACAGACCAACGTACTCCTTTCAACAGACAGTTACTCTACAAGAGAGTTACTCCCAGAAAGTTAATCTACAAGAGTCACCCCCTGCTGTTGCTGATCTATAACAATTAATTATCCTGTAAGTCAAATCTTTTCTATACAGTTCAGCTAAGGAATTTTCTATCAGAATCTCATCTGCCTCAATGGGATTATAATTCCTTTCCATGCACCAGTGTACCCATACATTCCATGTGCTCATATTTCTTTTACTCGTTCCTGGTGCCCATGACTCATAGAATAACTCCAAAGCCTCTCCTGATAACTGAGTGACTCTTTCTGATCTCCTGAAAAGTTCCAAAGTAGAAGGCTGAGCACCTCTGATTCTACCAGAGTATGCTGTTCTCCGTCCACACCCTACAACAATCCTTTGCGAGACTCTATCAATAGAGGATCTTCTACTGCCATTTCCATCACTGATGGATACCAAGCTTGTGTCACCCAAAAAGGTGTCACTAACACTATCTTGCATTTCTGTCTTCTCACCTACATCAAAACTCTCTGAATCATTAAGAAAGGAGGAAACGCTTACCCATGTCACTTCCTGCCAGTTTAGAATGAATGCTCAGCTCTTGGGTCTGGTCTCCAGCTCACATACTTTTTCAATTGATTCCTCAAACAAGACGCAAATAAATCTACCTCCAATGGACCCATTCTCTCATGAATTTTCTGAAACGCTGTCGGCATCAGCTTCCAGTCACTACAGTTCCTAAAATACTGAGGATTACAGTCTGCTACTAATTTCTCCTTCCCTGGGAAATACTGCACTCTCATGCTTATATTGTGTTCCATACACAACTCCCCAAACTCCTTTGCTAACTCTTAAAGTCTCTTTGACCTGCTGCCTCCCAATTTGTTTATGTAAGTCACCGCTGAGATATTGTCCATTTTCCATATTGTCTCTACTGAAACCCAGCCATAATCCAACCTCCCACTCTTCATAAAGACCTATCTCTCTTCTCTACTTAAATAACAAGATCCTTAGAAAAATCATAGTGGACAGAATCCTACCCATTCTGACAGACCTGATCCATTCAGAATGGAAAGGATTCATCCTGCATCACAACATTTCTCTGAATATTAGTGGTCTCCATGTGGTCATGGAAGGGGCCCCTTGAAAATGGACCAATACAACCTTCCTCTTGCTCAACCTGAAACAGGCTTTCAACTCGCTAAGTTGCCAACATATTTTCAGTGCCCTTGGGCACTTTGGCTTTGGTTCCCAGATATTGGGTTGGAATTGTCCCAATTATACTAACTTCAAGGCTAGAGTCAGGACAGACCACCATATCTCAGATACTTACCCATTGTCTAGGGCCACCCACCAAGGATGCCCCTTGTCCCCTTGATTGTTCGTCCTGGCACTGGAGCTGCTCGTGGTACAGCTCTGGACATGGAGTTGGGACTGGAGAATATTGTTGGGTGACCAGACATGCACTGCTTCCATTTACGCAAATGACACAATCCTCTCTTTATCCAGGTTGTCTATGAAGACCTGACACCACTAACTTCGATATTCAAGTCATTCAGCAGGATCTCTGGCCTTGAGGTCAACTTTACTAAATCCCTCACCTTCCCGTTCAGGGAACACCTTCCCAGGAGACTCTAACAGCTGAGTGATAGTGCACTAACTTGAACGTTAAACATATTTAAGTAATTGGGAATTCAAATCTACCACAAAATGGAGGACCTCCTCGAGGGAAACCTCGGTAAAGCCACACAATCTCTGTGTTCTAAAATATCCTATCAGACAACCCCTACATTTTACATGGCTCACTGGGCTGCCCTGTCCAAAATGGTGATGCTGCCACAACTCCTTTTCGTTTTTTACTAACCTTCGGGTTACAGTCTCACCTCCCACGCATCTTCCGTGAACTTTACTCTTTCCTGACTGAACTGATTTTGGGAAAGTACAGAAAAAGAGTGGAGCTGAGCATTCTGATACGTTCCCGTATAGAAGTCGGTATGGGTGCCCCAATTTCTCACATTATTATCTAGTGGCTCAGCTTCAGTAGGTTGCTCTTTGGCTGACATGCCACCATACAGAGGGAACAGTACATCATTGTGCAAGGATTTGTGAAGACTACCTACTCGGCCTGCTACTTATGGGTTCCACTTCAGTGGCTCCCATCCACTTATATTGCATATGACACAAGAATGCTTGAGACAGAGATTCCCAATGCCAAAATTACACAACCTTATTCCCTACTCCTGCCACTTTGGTGACTCCTCATAAGAGAAAGCCCTTTCATCATTCATGCCCTGGAGGCATGGGAGACAGTTGGCCTCACCACAATTGGCGGTCTATTTTGTGAAGGGCCCTAATGGGCTTTCAGGAACTCCAGGACCTCTACATCTTGCATGGTTGGGCCTTCCTGACATATGGGACACTCATACAGGCCCTGCTTCAATATTGGTATGTCCGAGTTCCAGAGCCACTGACAAACTAGCTGCTCCATGCTTCACACTCTTTGGAAGATGGCAGGCATTCACTGACTTAGGTATACTGAGTCTTTGGACGTTTACCCTCTATCCACTCTAGTACACCTATGGACTAAGGCTCAGATTTATACTCAGTTTGAGCTGAATTTGAGATTATTTTTTTTTGCGCAAATTCAGCGCAAACCTAACTCCATATTTATACTTTGGTGCGAGACCCGTCTAGTTAAAGTCATTTTTTGCTTGCGGGAAACTATCTTGTGTCAATGAGATGCAAAGTAGGCATAGCCGTGCAAAAAATGACAATATGGCCTTAGCGCAATATTTATTCCCCGGGCTAAAATCAACACGGGGGAAGAGGGCCTTAAATAATGGCGCTAAGCTTGCTTAGCGCCATTATTTAACGCCTGGGTCAGGTCAGGCGTTAGGGGACCTGTGGGCCTATTTCCATGGTCAGAGACTATGGAATTGTCCCACAGGTGCCCTTCCCTAGCCCCAGGGACACCCCCACCCACACAAAAGGGACACCAGAGGATTGGAGGACTCCAACCCAGGTAAGTAAGGTAATTACAGGTAAGTATTTTCTTTTTTTTTTTAAGTGCCAAAGCGGGGCCTAACTTAGGCCCCCCACTACATGGCACTGGGCCCAATGGCCGTGCCCAGGGGACATATGTCCCCTGGGCATGGCTATTGGGGTGGTGGGCATAACCTGTCATTACTAAGACAGCAGTCATGTCCAAGGGGGTTGTAAGTAAAAAAAATGTCGCTAGTCTGGTTAGAAGCATTTTTATGCCTCTTACCAGACTAGTGTCATCCTTTGACGCACAACCCCCTGTTCCCCCTACGCCTCCCCTACCCGGCTAGCGTCCTTTGTCATGACGCAAGCCGGGCCTTACCGCTGGCTACCATCATTCCATAAATATGATGCCCGGCCAGCATCTTGGAATGGTGCTAGCCGGCGGTATACTTTTTCACGCAAAACTACGTTAGCGCAGTTTTGTGTGAAAAAGTATAAATCTGGGCCTAAATGAGAAGGCTCCCTGTGATAAGCATTTCAACACTTGGACTGGCTCAGGAACCTGAAGTACCCTCACAAGGTCTCGGAAAAAGGGGGTCTGAAGGTCCTGGCATTCAATTATTACCGTATTTGGGAGTGTGTCGCCTTGATGACATGAACTCCACCCCTCAAAATGTATATGAGCCACATTTTGTTAGTGTAGTGGGGATATTGACATTTTCTCATAGAAAGATTGCTATACATAGAACACAGAAAAGATAGCACACTTTTATGCAAAAACTGTAGATAAACAATGATTTGATCTAGGAAGTTAATTATAAGTGCTTGATTCTTCACAAATGAAACAGAACATCCTGAAAACAAATCCAATTCATTTTTTACCCTTTTGCGGCTCGCAGGCCTGGGGCCGATGTAGTGTACATATATTGGTGAATCATAGCCAGCTTGGGAGTCACTACTACGTGGTATTTTCTCCCACATACTTAAATGCTGTCCATTCTCTGACACAATGGGTTTTCCTTAAACCCACCACTCCCCTTTTACATATATAGAGTGTATCACCAGACAAGGAGTATGTTAAACCACACAATATGCACACTAGAAAATCTTTGATGGCTGTGACTCACAAGTTTGTTGTGATAGACCAATATACGAGCATTATTCTGATTGAGTGGGATTCTAAAGTTACCTACTATTACGCATTCTTGGGCCCTCATTTACAAGGGCACTGCGCCACCGGAAAGTCACTTTTACCAAAGTTCGAGTGACGCAATGTTCTGCCCCATATTTACAAAGTGGCGGTAAGCCACTATTTGTGGCTTAACACCGCTTTACACAGCTTTGTAAATACAGCCCCTTTACATGCATCACTTTGTGTGCAATGGGTGTTGCTCTGGGCTTTCCACTGCAACACCCATTGCATTTTTACGCTGCCCCAGATGTACGAGGATTTGTAAACCTGAGGCAGCCCCAAAAACAAACACCACCCCAGCGATAACGTTAGCATGGCGCGATGAGAAGAATTTTTTTTATTTCTCCTTGTTTTTACTTTTCCTAAGTGTGTTGCATTCTGCACACGTGGCCCTTCTCCTGGGCCATATTCAGCCCAGGGACCACCACCTCCCCAAGGCTGGCCCTTTGCAAAAGAAAGGAGGGCGCCGCAAATCCACTACTGCAGCCATTAATGGCCCTGGGGACCGCCATTCCCCAGGTCCGGCTGCCTATCTGCGGAAGTGCCCACCCTTGGAAGATAGCAGTTTGCTTTCACTTGGAGGGAGCTTTGACAGTTTCTGCCAAGCAAGAGCAAACTGTGAGTCCACTCCCAGTGGGTGGGAGCAGGAAAACTTCTCCTCCCTGCTGGGAGCAGACTTTTCATCTGTTTACAGCAGGCAGGAAAACAAATGAAAGAATTGCTCCCACACGCAGGGAGCAGCATTTTTGCTGTTCCTTGCATGCAGCGCTATGCCGGCTCCTGCTGGGGATGGGGATCTGGCAGGGACCATGGTGGCACTGAGGCTCCCCCTATGGTCCCAGCAGACTAATAGGTTAAATATGTTACACTTCAGAAACTCACATTAGCCAGAAGTACTCCTGTTTGGTGGAGATTAAACTCTTTGTAGTCTCATCATTTTCTCCACACGAAGATTCATGGTATCAGTATGAAGAAGCTTGAGGAACAATCACATGCCCAAATTACAGACAAACAAGGACACTGGAGACATTACCTTGGGGTTCTTTATGCAGCTGTAGTGTAGATTATGCACTATACATTTTACCCAGTGAGGTAGCACTTCCTAATTAGCCAGTAGAAAGTACTCCAATTGGGTACATATTTAGCACAAATCAGTGGTTTCTTCTAAGCAGGTCATGATCCATTCTGGCAGTGATGTTCTTTTCATAGAAATTAAACCTCAACGGGAAGCACTTCCAAATATAAACAAAGCAGGTGCCCCAGTTGAAGCTCAGCTTCCGTACAGTATAAATCATCCTAACTTGTTGCGCTTGGCCAAGACAAAGCAAGTGTACTTTGTCTGCAGTTCCACCTTGAAAAATGATCTAAACTCCTTGGAGGTGAATGCATTGTTGCTCTTTTGGAGCGCAGTATCTTCTGTAGTGACTGTGACAAGTGGATTTTTCTTGTCATCTCCTGTTGAAAACAGAGAACGTCGGTCTTTCCTTTTAACTCCTACGAGTATGCAAATGTGGAAAATGACCTAGAAGCCCTATCTGTTTAGGCGAAGGCCCTGCGTGACATGCGGTTAGATGCCTACAGTGGGGTTGGATACAGGCCAGGCCCCGCGGCCAAACACTGGCATGCATCGCTGAAGCCCGTGAGTGGCTAGGGGGTTGGGTGCCTACAGGGTGTTGCCCACAGGACCTGTCCACAACCCAATCCTGCAGCACATAGCTGAAGGCAGTGCGCTGGAAGGTTTGGATTAACATAAGGTAATTTAATATTACTCAACGTTAAAAAAACCTTAGAATTCACAAAAAAAAGATTGGAGGGGCATTATAGTTATGAAATAGAATGAAAAAATCTTAGAAATTCACTGAAGAAAACAAAGGGTGGTGGGCTGTTATAGTTAGGTTCTGAATGTACATGCACAAAACCATAGAAATTCAATTGTTATAGGTGGAGTTATTTCAAATAACTATAACTTGTGCCCCAAGGAAACTATAACTCGCACCCTCGCCATGCACTGCCACTTACCCCACATAGCACATCAGTGATGACATGCTTCATAATATAACTACAACATTTCCAATAAAATTAGTGCTGATAAAATTGTTTATGGCGGGGGTGCGAGTTATAGCTACCTTAGGGCATGAGGGGCCTGCTTAGGTTCTTTGCCATCAATAGGATTCCATTGTTAGCTGGAGGTGGCAATCGTACAACGGTCTCAGACAACTTGAGACAAGATATATCTTGGCACTCAATGCTAAGATCCCCAATGGTTTAAATATACAGTAGATGAGGAGATGTTTATCCATTTGGGTGATTAGTTGATCTTAGTAGGTTATTTGCCATCAATAGGATTCCATTGTCAGCTACAGCAGTCTCAGACAACTTCAGAGAAGATATATCTTGGAACTTAATGCTAAGAGCCCCAATGGTTTAAATACAGATGGAGATGTTTATCCCTTTGGGGGGCTATTTTCTTTGTCTATATTCTCAAAATGTCTGTTTGCAAAGTATAATGTGTGGTTGGTTGGGTTAACAGTAAGCTGATATTTTGAATTTTAGGGGCATTTTTGCTTAACCCTGAAGGTGAATTTTCAACATCTGAACATGTGTTTTTAATCTTCCCAATTGTATGTTTTGCGTTAACGCAGGGTTTGGCTTCCCGGTCTGGATTGTTATGACCATATGAGACAGTGCCGCATGAGGTTGCTCATGGGGCTGGACTCTTTTTTTCTGTCAAGTTCCATTGAGTCCTAAGAGGAAATAAAATGCCAAAGAACTGAAATAATTTGTTATTGTTTTACTATTTTACTTCATTTCTTCTGTTCTGTCACAAGCTTATGAGTTCTAATTCTATGTGGTTTTCGGTTGGTGGGCATTATGGGCTTAGGCACATAGGACAGATCCCCATTACAAAAACGTTTTGTTGTAACTGTTTGATTTTGATTATGCATATTGCTTCATGCCAAATATGTGATGTGCGCAACATGATTCTGCAATGCCGGCCCAAACTACATATGTTAATATAGGTTTATGCCATGTCTTGTGCTATTGTAAACATTAATGGACATATTGGGTCTTATGCCCACAGGGGCGAAAAGCGTAGGAGAGGGCACAAGCGAGAGAAATATCATGGGCCAGATTATCTTTTTTCTCAATATCCTCAGATGTTGGTTCATTTGTCCACTTGGGCATGATGTTATACCTTTAGGAATTTAATTTTATAATTATTTATACATGAGTGCACTGAATGACTGACACGTGACATGCTTCTTACTCGGGTTTACTATACACCTGGGTAAATTGCCTTGTTGAATCTTGAGCTTAGTGAAGTACTAGATTTACATGTGTACACCGGTCTTAATGCTTATTTGGGTATTTATGCATTGTGTACATCAGTCCTTATTTGTATGGCACTTTGTTATAGTTGGTTGTAACTTAATGCTTTCTAATTTGAAGCACATGAATAAACATGGTCTGAAACGTGGATATGTATATTGTTGATAATACTATTATATTTTACTGATTTTAAATTGAATTAGGTAACAATATTTAATGCTAATCCATTTACAGACTTCATACTAGCTCTTAATTTTCGATATTGATGTATTTCACCAGTGTTATTGTGGCAAGTAATATGTTTCAAGATGACTGAAACATGTTTTTCTATTTGGTGAGGTTCCCAATCCTTTGTTTCTGTTTACACTCACATTTGTATTATTGAAAAGGTAATGGAAATACAGCTAGCTCATCCATGGCCAAGGCATGTTCATCCCAAAATGCACTGGGTTTTGGTTTTGTATGCTTGCATCTAAAGAAAATACTGCTTTTGTAGTGAAGATTTGGTGGATTTATGGCTCTTACTGTATGTGTCGTTGCAGAGTGTATATATATATATATATATATATATATATATATATATATATATACATATATATGTATAGATATATACACACACACACGTATGTATATATATATATATATATATATATATATATATATATACAGTATATATACTCACTGAAAAAACAAAGCTTACAGGGACATTATAGTTAGATTCATGTTTTACCCACACAAAACCATAGAAATTCAGCAGTTATACTTATGCTTACAGTTATAGTTATGTTAAGAAACTATGGGCCTCATTACAACCCAACAGGCTGGCGGTGCAATCTTGCCTATTATGACCACCGCACCGCCGGGACCGGCGGTTTATCCGGCATGGTTGTCCCAGTGGTTTTAATCCTCCAGGGCAGCGCTGCCCAGGGGATTACAAGTCCCCTTCCCGCCAGCCTGTCCATGGCGGCTGGCGGGAAGGGGAGTTGCTGGGCCCCTAGGCACAGCCCCACAGCAGACAGTGAAAAGCACGACGGGTGCAGCTGCACCTGTCGCACGGCTGCAACACCGCTGGCTCCATTAGGAGCCGGCTCCCATATTGCGGCTGACATCCCCGCCGGCCCAGCGGGGATGTCAAAATGGGGCCGGCAGGAGTGCGGACGCATTGACGGCCGCACGGCGGTTAAACCTTGGTGGGCGGCGGTGGCCGCCCGCCAAGGTTGTAATGAGGCCCAATAACTCATAGACTAAAGTTACTTTCTAGCAGTAATTATAAAGGCTGTGCGTTGCAGGTTTGGCCACAGGGCCTGTGGCTAAACCCACCAATGCACCCAACTCCACGCTGCTCACCACCTTTACCTGCTCACGGCAGGGTTATGGTGTGTGTGAGAACCCCCTTTTTCTCAGCCCCCACTTGACGAATCACCCCAAAACTTCCCAGACAGCAGGTGAACTAATTAGCATACGGGTTTTGAAAATGTTGTCACGATTTGTCAAACGGTGCCAAAGTTATTAGCAAAGCAACAAACTCTTCATCTATGGGAAAAGTTGGTCCTATCTATAAATACCTACATACATACATATATATGTATATATATACACACATATATATGTATGTATATATATATTTATATATATATATATATATATATATATATATATATATATATATATATATATATGTGTATATATATCCATTTCACCAGTACCTCTAATGCTGCAGCTCACTAATGCAGCGGGTGCTGCGACTCGTAAGGGCGGGTTCCAGATATGTGCATATAATCCAAGGATCGATGTTGCGTACTCACTCACGGAGTGTGTTGATTCAAAGATTTACTATGCCATGACACTGATGAAGGCAGAGTGCCTAAACCCATCTGTTTTGTTTCTTTTTTGTCTTCGTGGCATAATAAGTCTTTGAAACAACACAATCCGTGAGTGTGCAACATCTGTCCTTAGATTATATGCATAGATATATGTGTATATGCTCTTATTTAAGCAATGACCTAACAGTTGAAGAGGATGAACAATGGGGTATTCCTCGTTTGGCAAATGAGCAATTCTGTAGCCGTTCCCGTGTTGCCCTACAGCTGACATCAATGTGCCTTAAGGATGGTCTTAGGGCCTGTAATGGTTGAACGCACTCTGATCGAAACATTGCTTCCACCTTCAAACGAGGCCACTCATCTAGTGTTAGTGATTATTTTCTATTGGATGTCAGGTTATGGCCAATGTTGGAGGATATGAAGGTGGAATTTCACCATGATAGCGACCACAACTCCTTGCTTCTTACCTTACATAGGGGGTCATTACAACATTGGCGGTAAAAGCCGCTTACCGCCGTGCAGAAGACCGCCGCGGCCACGGAATTCCGCCACAGCTATTATGACCCACATCTCGGAATCCGCCGAAATTCAGACACCCACACTACTCCGCCACATCAAAGGTCAGTGATAAACCAGCGAAAACAAAGCCTCCACCGTCACGCCAACAGAAACACGCCCATGCTATCATGACCCACGAATCCACATGGTGGTCTTTCAACCGCGGTATTCCATTGGCGGTACACACCGCTGCGCTCAAAATAGACACACATCTCCAAAACACCGCCACATTGGACAATTCCAAATACACACACCTGGTACACATACACACACCACTCCCACACACCCATTACAATATAAAACACACACCCACATCACCCACAAACCCTACCACCAAAAACTATAGACGAAGGCGACAACCAGAGAGCACAGCAATAGACAACCCAACACACAGAGGCACACAACACCATCACCCATACAACATCCACGCACAAAACACCCCACACCACCACACATCACCACACTCATCAACACATACACCACCCCACACATCACCTACACCACCCCATGTCATGCCAAAGACAACCCAGGTTTTCCGAGGAGGAGCTCAGGGTCATGGTGGAGGAAATCGTACGGGTAGAGCCACAGCTATTTGTCTCACAGGTGCAGCACACCTCCATAGCCAGGAAGATGGAGCTATGGCGCAGAATCGTGGACAGGGTCAACGCTGTGGGACAGCATCCAAGAAATTGGGAGGACATCAGGAAGAGGTGGAACGATCTACAGGGGAAGGTGCGTTCAGTGGTCTAAAGGCACAACATCGCGATTCAGCGGACTGGCGGCGGACCACCACCTCCTCCCCCACAACTAACAACATGGGAGGAGCAAGTCTTGGCCATCATGCATCCAGAGGGCCTCGGATGAGTCGGTGGAGGAATGGACACTGGTAAGTCAAATCTTAACTATCATATCCCCCACCCACCTGCATGCTATCACACCCCCCCACCCTCACCCCCTCCCCTATCACTCCATCTCCTCACTAATCTACTAATAACACAAACCACACATCCCAACACCAAGCCCTGCATGACACAACTAAGCATGGACACCCATCACTAAAGCATGCTCACTGCACATTCCCATAACACCCCCCCAACCATCATCACACAAGCCACCACACAGGAATGCTTGCACTGGGGTACACGCTCACCCACCCATTGCACACCATGACACACACAGATGCAATAATCATGCCGTTCCACCCCTGCAAGACCACTACGTAACGTCATCAGACAGGAGGGTCCAGACATCTCTACCCCACCCACAGAAGAGGCCCACAGTGATGACAGCAGCTCTGGCCAACTGGATCCAGATTACCAGCCCGGACCATCGTGGGCCTTGGGACAGTCGGTTCCCCTTGCACAGGCACAGCCCAACACTGACCTACCACCCTCTGGTAACACCAGCACAGCACCCACCCAGTGGGCCCATACCTCTGTACCCAGGACATGTCAATCAGCTGTGTGTCCACCACTACAGGGAACCCAGGATAACCCACCACCCCAACAACAACAGGGACCTGGGGGCAGTGGTAGTGGGCACACGGTCCAGGGGACGGAGGCCCAGGAACACAGGGGAACTGGGAGGGCTGCTGTGCGACAGGGGGCGGACAGGCCAAGGGAACCCACTCTCCACGAGGCCCTCTCCTCCATCATGGGAGCATACCACCACTCCCAGGAGACAATGGCTACGGTCCTGGCTAAGTTTCAGGAGACCCAGCGCCTGCAGGAGGAACAGTATTTGGGCTTCAGGGAGGAGCTCAAAACCATCAGCTCCGCCCTGGGCACCATCGTAGGGGTACTGAAGGACATACAAAAGACCATGAGGGACACCGTGGCACTCCAAGGGGCCCCTGACACTAGCTTGGATGATGAACTGCCCACCACCTCCCCCGGCGCTAGTGGACAGGACGACCCCGGCACAGGACCACCACACCAGCACCCCACCCCCTGCAGACTGAGAACCACCCTGCAAGCGGTCCCTGAGATCCAGGAACAGGACAGAGCAAGATGGCAAGACCCCTGCCAGGAAATGAGACCACCCTGATTGTCATCCCACTGTCCCACTTTGTTACCCTGTCCGGATTGGAACTGCCCCAGCTCCACTTTCTATGCCCATATGGGCAGTGCACCTGTGAGACTAATAGACTGGACTCTGCCATGGACATTCCTCCACCATCACCCATCACCATTTTGCCACCACCTCCAATAATTAGCACTTCAATAAACACCCTTGATACACAAAACAATCTGGAGTCAGTCTGTGATTTTTAAAAATGGTATTAGCAATTAGAGTGACAAAATGCGTTTTCAAATGTAATACCAACATACCTATGTCACACATCACAAGTCCATGAAGGATGCAAGCAGATGACACACGTTGGTAATCACATCTGTGAAACCGTAATGGAAATGTACAACTCAGTTACCAAATACTGCTTCAAATTGACAGACCGGATAGAGGTAGAATTGTGAAAGTGAATGTAATAGTAAAAAAATCGTTCTCACCTGTGTGTCACTGGAAATATTGCTGTATGACTGACTCCCTGTTGTCTATGTCTTCTTCCTCAGCTTCCTCCTCATCACTGTCCATAGGCTCCACAGCTGCCACAACACCGTCATCTGGACCATCCTCCTGCAGAAAAGGCACCTGGCGTCGCAAAGCAAGATTGTGAAGCATCGAGCAGGCGGTGATGATTTGGCACACCTTCCTAGGTGAGTAGAATAGGGAACCACCTGCCATATGGAGGCACCTGAACCTGGCCTTCAGGTGGCCGAAGGTGCGTTCGATCACCCTCCTAGTCCGCCCATGGGCCACATTGTAGTGTTCCTCTGCCCTGGTCCTGGGATTCCTCACTGGGGTCAATAGCCATGACAGGTTGGGGTAACCAGAGTCCCCTAATAGCCACACACGGTGCCTCTGGAGTTGACCCATAACATGCGGGATGCTGCTATTCCGCAGGATGTAGGCATCATGCACAGAGCCTGGGAACATAGCATTTACCTGGGAGATGTACTGGTCTGCCAAACATACCATCTGTACATTCATGGAATGATAACTCTTCTGGTTCCTGTACACCTGTTCACTCCTGCGGGGGGGACCAGAGCTACATGGGTCCCATCAATAGCACCTATGATGTTGGGGATATGTCCCAGGGCATAGAAGTCACCTTTAACTGTAGCCAAATCCTCCACCTGAGGGAAAACAATGTAGCTCCTCACGTGTTTCAGCAGGGCAGACAACACTCTGGACAACACGTTGGAAAACATAGGCTGCGACATCCCTGATGCCATGGCCACTGTTGTTTGAAATGATCCACTTGCAAGGAAATGGAGCACCGATAGCACCTGCACTTCAGGGGGGATTCCTGTGGGATGGCGGATTGGTGAGATCAGGTCTGGCTCCAACTGGGTACACAGTTCCTGGATTGTGGCACGCTCAAACCTGTAGGTGATGATCAAATGTCGCTCCTCCATTGTTAACAGGTCCACCAGCGGTCGGTACACCGGAGGATTCTGCCATCTCCTCAAATGTCGCAGCTGACGGTGCCTAAGAAGGACAACAGCGACCACAGAGTCAACAAATTCTCAGGTATGTACCCACAGCAACACAGAACACGACACCAGTTACAAAACCCTTCCTGTATGTGTGTTGAGTGTAGGCCTAGGTATGTGTGACGCAGTAGTAAATAAAGCCATGTGGGCCCCTGAAATGGCGGCTGCCTAACCTCTAAACTGGGACAATGGGATGTGAGGTAACTGCGCTGGCGTTGTACACCGTCGCGGTAGGCGGTCGTAGACCGCGGCGCAATGCTGCATTGGTTCACATTGGACCCTATGGGTCCCAGGAGCCAACGATGAAGTGCGCCGGCAGTGATGACACGCACCGCCGCAGACGTAACCGCCGCGGACGTGACCGCCATTTTATATCTGTTAAATCACTCGATACCTGATCTTCAACAGGAGAGGACCTACACTGCAAGTGCTGCTGTGACCTCGGTCTGGAAGAGACAATGGCTGCTGCGTCTGGGGAAAGGGCCCCTGCCTTCACTGCTCAGGAGTTGGAGAAGCTCGTGGACGGGGTCCTCCCCCAGTACACACTACTCTACGGTCCTCCAGACCAACAGGTAAATACACAGGGAGCACGTTGTATGGGCTATGCTGGGTGGAGAGGGCTGGATGTAAGTAGGAAGGGGGCAGAGTTCAGCGACCATGAAGGACTGTGAATGCATGTGCCACATGGCAAGGGTAGGGATGTGGGCCACTCACTTCGACGGTGCAGTTGGTAATGACTTCTCTTCTTCCCTTGTACATGTCATGTAGGTCAGCGCCCACCAGAAGAAGGACATTTGGCGTGCCATCGCCAAGGACATCCGGACCCTGGGGGTCCACCAGAGACGGGGCACCCACTGCCGTAAAAGATGGGAGGCCATTCGCCGCTGGAGCAAGAAGACGGTGGAGGCTCAGCTGGGGATGGCCTCCTAACGTGGGAGGGGTGCCAGTCGCACCATGGGCCCCCTGATGTTCCGGATCCTGGCGGTGGCCTACCCTGAGTTGGATGGGCGCTTGAGGGCGTCACAGCAGCCACAAGGGGGTGAGTACACTCTCATTCTGCAGACTTTGCGCGCAGTGCAGGGGTCTGGGTGGGGGAGGAGGGCTGTGGGGTTCCCTAGGCCAGGGCGAGTTACGTAGGCTTTGCCCCCTCGTAAGGCATTGCCCTGTGGTCCCCTACCCCACCTCTGTAGAGTGCCAAGTACAGGTATACATGCCCCTGTGTCATCTATGAGGACAGACGACACTAATAGCCATATAGGCCATATCCCAGGAATTGAATCTGTAGAGGCCAAGCGCACGGCGTAAGGCATGGGGCTGCTGTGTATGTATTGTCCGTCAACTGTAACGGTAAGCCATGCACTCAACATGTCTTTCTTCTGTCGACCCCCCCCCCTTTTTGTGTTCTCCCTGTTCTTTTGTGCATCAGCATCATCAGGCAGAGGTACAGTGGCACCAGAGCACGATGGAGCTGCATCCCACATGGCCATGGAGGGCCACACCACAGACTCTTAATACACCAGTGGGACGGAGGGCGAGGGGAGCTTCACGTCAGTCACCGGATCAGCAAACAGCGACACGGACTCGTCCGCCGATGGGAGCTCCCTTGTGGTGGCGGCACCATCTGTGCCCCCCACTTCTACAGGTACAGCCGCCACCCATCCTACAAGCACCGCCCTCCCAGCAGCCCCTCAGCCTTCGCTCCGTGCCCGTTCACCCAGGAGGGTGGGCATCACCTTCGCCCCAGGCACCTCAGCCCCTGCCCCTGTCACCCCTGCTGCCCTCAGTGAGGAGGCCATTGACCTCCTCAGGTCACTCAGTGTTGGGCAGTCTACCATTGTGAATGCCATCCAGGGTGTAGAAAGGGAGTTGCAACACACTAATGCATTCCTGGAGGGCATTCATTCTGGTCAGGCTGCCCATCATCGAACCCTGCAATCTCTGGCCTCAGCGCTGATGGCAGCCATTGACCCTGTGTCTAGCCTCCCCCCTCCAACTTCCTCCACCCAGACCCAATCCCCTGTACCCCAGCCTATCCCAACCACACCATCAGACAAGCATGCACACACCTCAACACACAAAAGTAGCTCAGGCAAACATAGGCACCACACATCCCACAGGCACTCACACAAGCATCACCCACATACAGACACAGCAGCATCCACTGTGTCCCCCTCTTCGTCGTCTCCCTCCCAGTATCGTCTACACTCTCACCTGCATGACTACATCTACAGGCACTAGGACTCGCAGCAGAACACCCAGCACCACACCCCGCTCACCTGCACTCACCACCCCCACTACCATTTATACATCCCCTGTGTCCACTCCCAGTGTGTCTGTGACGCCCCCTCCCAAAGTACACAAACGCGGCCACCCACACACCCAACATCCATCCATCTCACGACAGCCTCCAGTACCTGCACCTTCACCCAAATCACCTAAAGTTACACCTCCTACAACCACCTCCTCTTCCTCCACTCCCAGACCCCCTCCAGCTACCCATCCCAGTGTTCGTCAGAAACTCTTCCTGAGCAATGTTGACCTCTTTCCCACCACCCCCACCCCTCCAATTCATAGGTCCTGTAGTAGCACCTCAGCCAAAAAAAGTCCGGTACCAGTGGTGCGTGTTAAAGGTCTGTGGAGTGCACCGGCCACCAGGGCAGCCAGTGTGACACGGAGCCAAAGCACTGCCAGTCCACCCCCTGTAAAGCACCTTAAGTTGGAAAGTGCCCGACGGGAGAGGGTGAAGACTCCTGCAAAACAGCTCACAAGGGGCCCGGGGGCAGTGCAGAGTCAGCTGTGACTCCTCCCAAGGTGGTGAAGGGGCAGAAGAAGTCTCTAAAGTCTGGTAAGAGCAGCACGGCGGAGAAGGCCGCCATCCTCCTCGCCGGCCGGGACGCCACCACCAGCACTATTGTCACTGGTCCGGAGACCACCGTCAGAGTCAGTGCCCAGGAGGGCAGCACTATCGTCTCAGGTCCGGAGATCACCGCCAGAGTCAGTGTCCTGGAGGGCAGCACTATCGTCACTGGTCCGGAGACCACCGCCAGAGTAAGTGCCCAGGAGGGCAGCACTATCGTCACAGGTCCGGAGACCACCGCCAGAGTCAGTGCCCAGGAGGGCAGCACTATCGTCACAGGTCCGGAGACCACCGGCAGAGTCAGTGCCCTGGAGGGCCCCGGCAGCCACAGCCACGCTGGGCAATGAGGGACCGCCATGGCAAAGCACCGCTGCACAGGGCAATGGCAAAGCACCGCTGCACAGGGCAATGACAGCAAAGGCAAGCACCGCTGAACAGGGCAAAGACCGCCATGGTGAAGACCCCTGAACAGGGCAAAGACAGCAAAGGCAAGCACCGCTGAACAGCGCAAAGACCGCTATGGTGAAGACTGCTGAACAGGGCAAAGACAGCAAAGGCAAGCACCGCTGAACAGGACAAAGACCGCCATGGTGAAGACCGCTGAACAGGGCAAAGACCGCCAAATCAAGCATCATTAGCCCATGTGCAGCTGGGACAGTGACGGAACTGGGACCGTCACAGGGTGCGTGATGCACTCTGGGCACCATTCCCCCTCCAGAACCAGTTGAGACTGTTATCCACTTGAGAGACTGTGGCTTTGCACTCCCCAGGATAAAGCAGTGGTCAAACCACCCACTTGAGAGACTTGAGAGACTGTGGTTTTGCACTCCCCAGGATGGTACAGTGGGCAACCCACCCAGGAGAGACACTTGAGAGACTGTGGCTTTGCACTCCCCAGGATAAAGCAGTGGGCAACCCACCCACTGGAGAGACTTGAGAGACTGTGGCTTGGCACTCCCCAGGATGGTACAGTGGGCAACCCACCCACTGGAGACACTTGAGAGACTGTGGCTTTGCACTCCCCAGGATGGTACAGTGGGCAACCCACCCACTGGAGACACTTGTGAGACTGTGCCTTTGCACTCCCCAGGATACATCAATGGGCATGGAGCCCTGTCGTGGATCTGGCGTGGTGCTCTAATCCGGCCGAGGTGCCCCCCCTTCCTTTCCCCCTGAGGTGCCTGTTGTATTTCTATCTGATGCCCCTGCAGTGTTCTCTCCGTTTGTGGACAGGTATCTAGTGTGGGCTTCGCCCATGCATTGTGGGCCCAGTGGTCCACGGACATTGATATGTGCATACCTGCAGTACTAATCGTGATTTATGATTTTCAGTATGTTTATATATATATATATATAAGTGTATATTTGGTTACTGTATTTTGATACATTACAATGTTTGAACTGATTTCCTTTTGTCTTTGCATTCTTCCGGGGGGGGTTGTGGGTTGTTACTGTTATGTTTGGATATGCATTGGTGTGTGTGTTGTAGTGTGCGAGGGTCGGGTTGAGGTTGGGGGTGTTGCATGTGTGTGTGTCCCTGACTTTTGCCTCCCTCCTCCCCTATGTCGTAGGTGCAGTACTCATCGTTGTCTTCGGCGCCTACGTTGCTGATGTTCGTAGAAGAGCAGGAAGACAAGTGCTGGGTGTATTTGTACTTCCGGCTCCATGGTGGCCTCCTTCCTCGTGGAGTGTGTTGAGGTGAGAGTTTTAGCATTGCTAAAGCTGTTTCCGCCGTGTTTTTATCCACGGTGAACCCGCCCCCGGAAAAGGTGGCGGATTAGCGGGTTGTGATACTGTGGGCGGTACCTTGTCTTCCGCCTGTCTGTTGGAGGTGACTGCTGCGCTGCGCTGCTTGTCTGTACCGCCGTGGCGGTCGGAGTGTTAAAGTGGCTGTCTATGTTGGCGGTTTCCGCCACGGTCATAATTGCCTTTTTTTCTGCCGGCCTGTTTGCGTTAACACCGTCCGCCAGGGTTGTAATGACCCCCATAGTGTTGAATTTAGGATGTCCTTGAAAACTCATCAAACTGTTGTCCCTGAGCCCCAATTGGATAATAGTTTTACCCGTGTTAGTTGGCCAAAAGTGCTGTCCAACCCATATATGATTAGGGAGATCTATCAATCGTTTATTGGTGTTATGGCAGAATATGTGGGACATGAGGTTGCCAATATTCCAATTCTTATCATCCATGAGATAATGATACACTCAAGAAAATTCCCACTAAGCAATTTGATCACCCTCTAAAAAATAGAGAGTGGTTTAACAAGGATTGCTCGAAGGCCAAACATTCACTAAAGCTAGCCATCGTGTCCCGTTCCCAGGAGGCGATCAGAACAGCTAGACTAGCCTATTATAAAGCTATAGCAAATGCAAAAAAAAGCCGGGATGATTTAATCTGGCAGAATCTGTTGGACGCTGCCAGACTAAACAATAATCTGTCTTTTTGGAAATTACTGTCTGATAGACATGGAGAGGGCAAGAGCATAATTCGTACCCATATCCAACCTGAGAGTTGGGTCGGTCACTTTTCTAATCTTTATGCTATGACCTGTAATTCTTCCTCTTGTAACCTTCTTTCCCAACAGTCAGCTGCAGTGTGCCTACCATTTGGTGACCCAGGAACGGATGTGTGCAAACAGGATGGGCATATTGTTTTTACCCTAGAGGAAACACTTGCTGCAATTAATTCCCTGAAATCCTCTAAAGCCCCAGGTCCAGATAAGATACCAGTGGATCTATACAAGTCTGAGTCAGTGATCTGGTCCAGTTATATAAACATGATATCTAATGCAATAGCAGCGGGGGCCTGATACCCAGTACCTGGAAAGGGGCCGAAATAGTTCCCATCTATAAAAAGGGAGTGGTGAGTTCTCCTGTCAATTATAGACCCATTAGCCTCATCGACAGCCTTTAAAAAGTTTTTGCCAAACAACTTCTGGAAAGGCTTTTAAGATTGGGCTGGCACCCACTATGAGATGTCTCCACTTTAGGCAGGTTTCCTCCCCAAAATTAGTACCGTGGATCAGTTTTTTAGGCTGGCACTCTTATACTGGATATATGTAATGCTTGCCAAACAAAAACTGTATGTTTCTTTCGTGGACCTTCGGTCTGCGTTTGATATGGTCCAGAGAGGGAAATTGTGGGATGTTTTATGCAAAATAGGTACGCCAACGAATATAATTCATCTCTTACAGTGGTTATATGAGGGTACATACGTCCAGGTGAGTTGGGGCAATCAGGGTGAATTGAGAGATCATATTGCTATTCAATGGGGGGTTCGTCAATGATGTGTTTTGGCACCAACTTTATTTACTTTATATATAAACAAGGTGGTACAGCTGTATCTCTTTGTCAAAATGATGCCCCTTCCCTAAATAAGCCAAAGATTCCTACACTGCTTTTTGCGGATGATTCTCTCCTCATTTCCAAGACCCCAATGGGTCTCCAGACCCTTGTGGATAAGTTTATAACCTTCTGTATTGACCATGGTCTGGAACTAAATGCTAGCAAAACTAAATTAATGTTTTTTAGCCCAGGATCTGCCAGAAGATGTACTATCACTTTAGCTGAGGCTCCTTTGGGGGAAGTAAACTCAACAGATTACCTGGGTGTGAGGATCTATAATAAATTGTTCTGGGAAGAACAGATTAACAAGAGTGTGTCCCTTCTTCAACACAGATCTGGTCCCTTCTACACTTTTATAAGAGTATAGCTAGTAAAGCTGTTTCTCCGGCTATAAAGGTTTATTTAGCTAAAGCATAAAATGCTGCTACTTATGGCGCTGAGGTGTGGGGCTTTTGTAAAACCTCTAAATTATCGGTGGGTGTGAATAACTTTGTTAGAGCACTACTTGTGTGCCCAGGTAGGACTCCCCTGATCCCCATCTTTTTGGACCTTGGCTTTAATCGTATCTCTGATATGGTAGCCTTAAGATCGTTACTCTTCTGGGTAAGAATTTGGACGACTCCCCAGCTTCTTTTTTATAGGGACTCTCTACTTGACCTCTTAAAAAGACCGAATGTAGCCTCAATCCCATGATTTAGGCATGTGTCTAACTGGATTCGCACCCTAGGGCTTGGGAACTATTAGGAGAAACGACAGGACTTAGAGAAGGCCCATAAACTGCCTTTGAAAATAGCATACTGGTCCTGAGTTAGGAATAACTATCTCCTTGGCTCATCACATGGAAGACTGACCAATGCTTTTCTCGGTTTTAAATGGTATCCCGAGTTGGAGCCCTATTTAGATCTTATACCCGACACTCTGGGAAAGAGTTTGTATGCCCGCTTTTGCTATGGGTGCTTACCGCTACTGTCTTTTGCTGCCAGTTGGAGGTCATCACCGGTAACTAACTTATGTCCATACTGTAATTCTGATTTGGAATCTGTTGAACATTTCATGTTTGTCTGCACAACGTATATCCTCCCCCGACGTAAGTGGATTCATCCAGTTTGTCAGATGGTGGGCTTTAGGCAATTAGCTACTGCTCTTAGGATTTTAAAGAGTGATGCCTCTGCTATCTTGATTCATGCAGTTAGCAAGTTCCTTGTGGCTGCATGGTATATACGGACTCGTTTTTTCAGATTACTGTAATTTATTATTATGTATGCCTTGGGATACGCATTGAGAGATTTTATTGGTTTTATCGTTAACAATGAATGATGTTTTTATTGTTTATTATTTATTTAAAAAATGTACTAAATTTTACTTGCATAATGTAACTATATTAATATAGTTTTTTTGCTGGCCTGGCTTGTAGTGGGTACCAGAGGTACTTACATCTTGTGCCAGGTCCAGTTATCCCTTATTAGTGTAGAAGAGGTGTTTCTAGCAGCTTAGGCTGATAGAAGGTAGCTATGGCAAAGCAGCTTAGGCTGAACTAGGAAACATGCAAAGCTCCTACTATACCACTTATATCATATACACAATATCATAAGAAAACACAATACTCAGCGTTACTAAAAATAAAGGTACTTTATTTTTATGACAATATGCCAAAAGTATCTCAGTGAGTATCCTCAGTAGGAAGATAAGGTATATACACTAGTTATATGTACACACACCAAAATCAGGTAAGTAATAGCAGAAAAGTAAGGCAAACAGTGTAGAATTACAATACATTGCAATAGGAGCACATAGGTATAGGGGCAACACAAACCATATACTCCAAAAGTAGAATGCGAACCACGAATGGACCCCAAACCTATGTGAGCTTGTAGAGGGTTGCTGGGACTGTAAGAAAACAGTGAGGGTTAGAAAAATAGCCCACCCCAAGACCCTGAAAAGTAGGAGTAAAGTACACCTACTGCCCCCAGAGAGCACAGAAGTCGTGATAGGGGGATTCTGCAGGAAGAACAAACACCAGCAGTGCATTGACAACGGATTTCCGGACCTGAGTACCTGTAAGACAAGGGGACCAAGTCCAATAGTCGCGACAGTGTCGGGAGTGGGCAGGAGCCCAGGAAATGCCAGCTGAAGGTGCAAGGAAGCTGCCATCGGTTGGAAGAAGCTTGGAGTTCTGCAAGAAAGAAGAGGACTAGGAGCTTCTCCTTTGGAAGACGGATGTCCCACGTCGCGATGAAGCTTGCAGAGGTGTTCCCACGCAGACAGACCGCAAACTAGCTGTGACCCAGGAGGGACCAGGATGTCACCACTTGGAGGAGGAGACGGGGGCGTTCAGCAACTCAGAGAGCCCTCACAGAAGCAGGCAGCACCCGCAGAAGTACTCCAACATGCACTTAGAAGAAAAGTGAACCGGAGTCCACACGAAGTCACAAAAGGGAGTCCCACGACGCCGGAGGACAACTCAGAAGGTTGTGCACTGCAGGAAGGAGTGCTTGGTTGTACACGAAGGAAATCCTGGAAGAGTGCACAGGAGCCGGAGCAGCTGCAAATCACGCGGTACACAGCTTTGCAGTCTAGCATGGGGAGGCAAGGACCTACCTCCACCAATCTTGGACTGAAGAGTCACTGGACTGTGGGAGTCACTTGGACAGAGTTGCTGTGTTCCAGGGACCACGCTCGTCAGGATGTGAGGGGACCCAGAGGACCAGCGTTGCAGTCTTATGGTGTCTGCGTTAGCAGGGGGAAGATTCCATCAACCCACAGGAGATTTCTTCGGAGCTTCTGGTGCAGGGTGAAGGCAGGCTACCCCCAGAACATGCACCACCTGGAAACAGTCGAGCAAGCCGGCAGGATTAGGCACTACAATGTTACTGGAAGTCGTCTTGCTACTTTGTTGTGGTTTTGCAGGTGTCCTGGAGCAGTCAGCGGTTGATCCTTTGGTAGAAGGTGAAGAGGGAGATGCAGAGGAACTCTGGTGAGCTCTTTCATTCGTAATCTGAAGAATTCCCTAAAGCAGAGACCCTAAATAGCCAGAAAAGGAGGATTGGCTACCAAGAGAGGTAAGAGCCTATCAGAAGAAGCCTCTGACATCACCTGCTGGCACTGGCCACTTAGAGCAGTCTAGTGTGCCCCCAACACCTCTGATTCCAAGATGGCGGAGGTCTGGGACACACTGGAGGAGCTCTGGGCACATCCCCTGGGAGGTACTGGTCAGGGGAGTGGTCACTCCCCTTTCCTTTGTCCAGTTTTGTGCCAGAGCAGGGCTGGGGGATCCCTGAACCGGTGTAGACTGGCTTATGCAGAGATAGGCACCATCTGTGCCCATCAAAGCATTTCCAGAGGCTGGGGGAGGCTACTCCTCCCCAGCCCTTCACACCTATTTCCAAAGGGAGAGAGTGTAACACCCTCTCTCAGAGGAAATCCTTTGTTCTGCCTTCCTGGGCCAGGGCTGCCTGGACCCCAGGAGGGCAGAAACCTGTCTGAAGGGTTGGCAGCAGCAGCTGCAGAGGAGACCCCTGAAAGGCAGTTTGGCAGTACCCGGGTTCTGTGCTAGAGACCCGGGGGATCATGGAATTGTCCCCCCAATACCAGAATGGTATTGGGGTGACAATTCCATGATCCTAGACATGTTACATGGCCATGTTTGGAGTTACCATTGTGACGCTATACATAGGTAGTGACCTATGTATAGTGCACACGTGTAATGGTGTCCCCGCACTCACAAAGTCCGAGGAATTTGCCCTGAACGATGTGGGGGCACCTTGGCTAGTGCCAGGGTGCCCACACACTAAGTAACTTTGCACCCAACCTTCACCAGGTGAAGGTTAGACATATAGGTGACTTATAAGTTACTTAAGTGCAGTGGTAAATGGCTGTGAAATAACATGGATGTTATTTCAGGCAGGCTGCAGTGGCAGGCCTGTGTAAGAATTGTCAGAGCTCCCTATGGGTGGCAAAAGAAATCCTGCAGTCCATAGGGATCTCCTGGAACCCCTATACCCTGGGTAACTCAGTACCATATACAAGGGAATTATATGGGTGTACCAGTATGCCAATATGAATTGGTAAATTTAGTCACTAGCCTGTTAGTGACAAATTTGTAAAGCAGAGAGAGCGTAACCACTGAGATTCTGGTTAGCAGAGCCTCAGTGAGACAGTTAGGCATCACACAGGGAACACATACAGGGCACATACTTATGAGCACTGGGGCCCTGCCTGGCAGGGTCCCAGTGACACATAGACTAAAACAACATATATACAGTGAAATATGGGGGTAACATGCCAGGCAAGATGGTACTTTCCTACAGTTTATGACCAAATAAAGCTTGTGTTATGATGTGTGTGTGTGTATGTGTATATATATATATATATATATATATATATATATATATATATATATATATATATATTATATATTTTTTTTTTTCACTTAAAGAAATAAAGGTTACAGGGACGTTATAATTAGGCTCACTTTTTAAATGTACAAACCATAGAAATTCACATTTTGTAGTTAGAGTAACCTCAAGTAACTATAACTTATGCCCTACGTTAACTATAACTCGCTCCCCCGCCATGCACTGTTTTGTCATCAAACATTTTTCCACAAATATTACATCAATATTATCAAAGATGTCATGAGTGCTATAATTTGTAGGTTAATTAGCAGTGCATGGCAAGGGCGCGATTTATAGTTACCTAAGGGCATGAGTTGGCCCCAGCCTCTCTGGGTGTGAGAATAGGTGTGAGAGGGTGTATCTTGGAGTGAGAGTGGCTGTGAGAGTGTCTGTCTGTGTGTGAGAGTGCATACATCTGTGTTTTAGTGGGTGCATAAGTGTGTGTGCGGGTCTATGAGTGGGTGTATGAGAGACTGAGTGGGTCAGTGATGTCATCAGTGATGTCATTTGAGGTGTCATCAGTGTTGGCATCAGTGATGTCACTGCCCATGTCAAGAGTGATGTAATTTGTGAGGTCATAAGCAGTGCATTATGGGAGCACAAGCTATAGTTAGCTTAGGTATCTATAACTGCTGAATTTCTTAGGTTTTGTATGAGTAAATTCAGAACATAATTACAACGTTCATGTAACCTGTGGTTTTTTTCAGTGAATCTGCAAGGCTTTCTTAATTCCATTTCTGAACTATAATGTCCCTGTAACCTTTGTTTTTTTCAGTGAATTTCTAAGGTTTTTTTATACAAGTATTTCCTAACTATAACATCTCTGTAACCTTTGTTTTTGAGTGAATTTCTATGTTTTTTTAAATTCTATTTCCTAACTATAACGTCTCTGTAACCTTTGTTTTTTCAATGAATTTCTATAGTTTATCAATACAAATTCCTAAATATAACCTCCCTGTAACTTTTTATTTTTGTTACTAAATGTGTTTGCTACGGCCATACGTATTTATTTTTTGAAATTATATGATCATCATGTACTGGTATAACATAATGTATTATGTATCATTTGGTTGTTTGAAAACAATACCTAAGTTAAACATATAACAAACAATATGTAAAAATAATGAAGTGTATGTAAATATTATAATAAGATAAGGATTTATTGCACAGCTAATTAATTTTTCATTTGCAAAAATATTCAGATCCATGGATTTTCCACTGACCCGCAAACTGTCGAGTGAATGGACTCTTTGGTTTTTCCTCCGACCATGTGTCAGATTCACAGATTTTTGTTGTAAATCCTTGTGCATGTAATTCTGTGTATATTAAAATATACTACAACATTATGGCGGTCATTCTGACCGCGGCAGTCGGCGGTCGCCGCCCGCCAAGCGGTTCCCGCCGAAAGACCGCGGCGGCCATTCCGGCTTTCCCGCTGGGCCGGCAGGCGAGCGCCAGAAGACCGCCAGCCGGCCCAGCGGGACAGCCCCTTCAACAATGAAGCCGGCTCGGAATGGAGCCGGCGGAGTTGAAGGGGTGCGACGGGTGCAGTGGCACCCGTCACGATTTTCACTGTCTGCACAGCACACAGTGAAAATCTTTGTGGGGCCAGTGGCATGGGCAGTGCAGGGCCCCCCAGGGGCTCCACGGCACCCCTTCCCGCCATCCTGGTTCTGGCGGTGGACACCGCCAGAAACAGGCTGGCGGGAAGGCGGTCTGAATCCCCATGGCGGTGCTGCAAGCAGCGCCGCCATGGCGGATTCCCTGGGCCAGCGGGAAACCGGTGGGAAACCGCCGGCTCCCCTTTTCTGACCGCGGCTTTACCGCCACGGTCAGAATCGCCCAGGAAGCACCGCCAGCCTGTTGGCGGTGCTTCCGCCGCCCTCCGCCATGGCGGTCATGGACCGCCAAGGTCAGAATGACCCCCTATATGTATTGCACACCTCATAAAACCTTGCACTTTTTATTTATATGGAATTAACACAGCTTTAAAGATACCCCGAATCTTGCAAAATCCACAGAGTCAAAGACGGAAAAAAATAGAAATTACTACCTTTCCATTGGTTCAGAAAAACCATACCAAGCACTTCAAAGAAACCACACCCAACAGTTGTTTTGCTGTTATTTCTTGGTGAAGAAGGGTGCATTTTGACATTTGGGATTTCAAATGGCAGAAGGTGAAGATCTTGGTAGGTCTGCAAGCATGGAGGAAAAGGATGAAGATGTGCATGAAGGTCATAGAAAGGAAAGTGATGAGTGGAGATGGTTCACTATCCCCACTTCTGTGACAAAAGCTTGTGCAGCATATGTGGGATGCCCTCTGTGTGGAAAATTCCTTTCCAGACGTACTGAGAAAAAGCACAGCTATATTACTTCCACTATGTGGAAACATTTTAAAACTTACCATGAGCGTGTATATCTACTTTACATCAGGGAGAGAGCCACTGATCCTTCTGCACCTGGAGCATCTACTTCTTCTGGAGCTTCAGCTGTGCAAAATATATCTTTTCCACCAGTGTGCAACAAACTCAAGGAGAGCCAGGAACTTGTTAAAAAAAGAATGCAGCCATAATCAGCATGCTTGAAAAAGTGAAGAGCCACCGCTGGTAATTTGTTTTACTTATATTTCAGTTAGTAAAACAAGCTTTTTGAGTATGCAGCGCTTTTTTTAAATTTCAAATTAAAAAGAATAAAATTAAAAACAAATTAAAAAATAATAAAGTATCTGCAACAGTTTTGCATATATATTCTTGTTTATAAAAGTTGTTTTTTAAGTAGTTTCTATTAAAAAAAACTACTTCTAAAAAATGTTTACAAGTTTTTCTTTATTAAAAATAAAAAAAGCTTATTTTTAGAACTGCCATATACACTAGAAAGAGCTGCGTCGGTGTTCTTATTTTTGTAGTTTATTGATGAGGGTGTGCCTGGGTTTGTCAGTGAATGCATCAGTATGTCCCTAGGTGTATCAGTGAATGCATCAGTGCCTCCCTAGGTCTATTAGTGTATGCATCAGTGTGTGCCTGGGTGTGTCAGTGGATGCATCAGTGTGTCCCTGTGTATGTCAGTGTGTGCATCAGTGTATGCATGCATGTGCCACTTTATGTATCAGTATGTGCCTGGATGTGCTAGTGTATGAATATGTGCCTCTGTGTCTCCGTGTATGTGTCAGTGTGTGATTGGGTGTGTCAGTAAATGGAGCAGTGTATGCCTTGATGTGTGAGGGTATGTATCAGTGTGTGCCTGGATCTCTAAGTGTATGCATTACTGTGTGCTTTGATTTGGCAGCGTCTACATGACTATGTCCCTGGATGTGTCAGTGCGTTCATCAGTGTGTGTCTAGAAATGGTCATGTATGCATAAGTGTGTCCATAAATGAGTTAGTGTATGCGTCACTGTGTGCATGACTGTGAAAGTGTATGCATCAGTATGTTCCTGGATGTGACAGTGTATGCATCTGTGTGACCCTGGATGTGTCACTGTAGAAATCAGTGTCTACTTGGATATATTGGAATATGCATTAGTGTGTCCCTGGGTGTGCCTGTGTAGCATCAGTGTGAGCTTGGGTATGATAGTGTATGCTTCAGTGTGTCACTGGGTGTGTCAGTGAATACAGCAGTGTATGCCTGGCTGCGTCAGTATATGCATCAGTGGGTACCTGGATCTGTAAGTATATGCATCAGTGTGTGCTTGGATCTGTCAGCATGTGCATTAGTGTGTCCCTGGATGCCTCGGTGTATGCATCAGTGTGTTTCTATGTGTGGAAGTGTATGCATGTGTGCCCATAAATGGGTTACTAAATGCATCATTGTGTGTATGGCTGTGTCAGTGTATGCGTCACTATGTTCGTGAGTGTGTCAGTGTATGTGTTAGTGTGTGCATGGGTGTGTCACTGTATAAATCAGTGTGTATCTGGATCTATTTGAGTATTAATTAGTGTGCCCCTTGGTATGTGGCTGTATTCATCAATGTGTGCTTGAGTGTGGTAGTGTATGCACTGGTGTGTGATTGGGTGTGTTAGTGAATGCAACAGTGTATGCCTGGCTGTGTTAGTGTATGCATCAGTGTGTGCCTGGATCTCTCAGTGTATACATCAGTGTGTTGTTACATATGTTATTTTATGCATTAATGTATGCACAAATGGGTTTGTATACTCATTAGTGTGTCCTTGAGTGTCAGTGTCTGGATCAGTGTGTGCCTGAGTGTGTTAGCATTTGCCTCAGTGTGTGCCTGGGTGTAGTAGTGCAGTAGTGTATGCATCAGTGTAAGCCTGGCTGTTTCACTCTATGCATGAGTGTCTGCTAGGCTATGTTTGTATATCCATCAGTGTGTGCCTGGATGCGTTACTGTATGCATCAGTGTGTGTCTGTGATATATGACGAGTTACTTATATTAGCACAGTAAATAGCTCATTTAATCTGTATAAAAGAGAAAACATACATAAAAGTTAAAGTTTCATATTGATAACTTATGTATTAAGAATTGTCAACCTGTAATACAAATAATATCATTAATTGAAAGACAGATTAATTTTATATTTCTGTATAAAAATTACATAATTTATTTTCCCACTGTTCTCACAGTTCTCCACTGTTCTCAGCTTCTATACTTTTGCACTATAAATTAAGCGCATATTGATACTCATCCTTGAAAAGTTGGGGGAACAGTCACATTGACTTTAAAAAAACATAAGTACATAGGATGTTATTTAAAATTAACATTAGTATGTATCATTTACATACATCCACCATCCCTACTTCTGAAAAGAAAGCCTATGCCAGATATGTGGCATGCAATCTATGTGGGAGATACCTTTCTAGAGGCACAGATAAAAAGGACAGTTATGGTACTTGCACTATGTGAAAAAAATATGAAAACATACCATGAGCAAACATCTCTCTGATACATGACAAAGAAAGTTGCCGATCCTTTTGCGCCATGTCCATCTTTTTCTTTGGGTGTTCCAGCTCTGCAAAATATGTCTATTTCGCCAGTTCGCAATGAGCTCATGGAGATGGTGATCCATTGTAGCAAATGCCAAGAACTTGTTCTTAAATAAAATCAATATGCTTGAAAATGTGAAGAGTCACTGTTGGTAATGTATTTTACTTATTTTTCAGTTACTAAAACAAGTTTTCCAGTGTTGACATTGCTGGGTATAACACTCACTACAAATAACAACCAGATTCTATTAGGTCTACTTGTTGAATCTTATAAAGTATATTGTACCTTTATAATATTATTGATGTGTATAAATCATACCAGTACTCTAAAAGATGCCTAAAAACATCTCTGTTGGTAGGCCATATTATGTCATACAGTACAGTAATCCATTGAAGAGCAGAACAGTATATCTCTAGTGTTCTTCTTTTAATTAGCTTTTATTGAAACAGAAGTTTAGAAGCCTTGATTTGAATCTTTTGCAGATGTTTGTTCTAATTCAAAGTTTCAAATCTCAATTTACAGTTCACTACTATGTCTGGGCTTCCATCCAAGAGTAAGAACATTTGAACATTTACAATTCTTTAGAAGGACATAACCCTTGTTAGGACATATGGGGCCAGATGTAGCAAAGGGGTTTTCCCATTCTGTGTCAATGGGAAAATGTGTTCGTACACATGGCCCATGATGCCTTATTTTGTTGTATAAAAAATGCCACACATGTACTATTGCATTTCTCCAGTAGTGACCCTCCTTAGAACTTTGGTTGAAGAAACAGAAAGTAAGAATTTGGTAGTTTATAGGGGAATCTATGTTTAAATGTATGTTTAGTATCATTACAACTCTGTCTGTCCAGTTGTATTTTTTATGTGGATGGTGTAATGTCCAGATGTAGCATGGCTATACAGGAACATGTTTTACTAGAAATTGAAATTTGCCCTGCTTTAAAATTTGTAATTAGAGTTTCCATCTTTGTTCCATCTGCATTGCTTTGCTGTAGAATTAAGATGATATACTTTCAGTTCTTCATATGTTCAGAGTTGATGTTCGATCGAACTTACATTTTGTGTAAGTATTATTCTGAGATGAATATTTAAACAATTTGTCAAAACTGACAGTTTTACACGCTGGTAGTCTTAAGTAGATAAATCGTTATGAATCAATGTCTGTTTTTGAAGAAAAGGAACAATTTTCACAGTCATGCTGCCATGAGTAACTTAGTCCAAATAGGTCATCAATTGATACTATCTCTTCTTCTAAGATACCAAGTAAGATCATCAAGAGATCTTTTGCATCTCCTTAAGTGTTTTGTTTAAAATTTACAGATCCAGTGCACACATCAACAAGATCTCTAAGATGAGATGCAGAATATGTTTTACGTCTCTCACTAGACAACCGTTCTCACAATATAAAGAGTGCAGAGCATAATTTTTTATCCTTATTATGTTTAATTGCGTGAATCACAGTAGGTAAAAAGAACACTGCACTGAGGGCTACATTGGCATAGCAGTTGACTCTAGATATATTGGAAAACTAATAACCTTTTTTAAATTAGTTTTTCTCCAATACTTCTTTGTTTGTTTTTTGTTTCTTTTTCTCAGGAACGCCAGAATGATCCTCAAAAAACTTTCATTTTGGTAATAATCTAGGTTTTTCATAGACAGGGTACTGCCCTAAGTGAGATGCATATAGCTTTCTCAAAAAGTTATACTCTATCACACAACTTGAATCAACATTTACTTTACTGTTATCAAACTCTATTAAATACAAACCAGGCAAAGTTCTGGCCCGTGATAAAGCTACATATGACATCCCTTCCTTGAATACAGTACTACTAATGTTAATAAATGCAGAGTCTACACTTAGGCCTTGAGACTTACGAATTGTTACAGCTTATGCTAAACAAATTGAAAATTGCTTTCTGTGAATATACAGGTATTTTACAAGCAAGAAACACACAACTGACTTTGCTCTTCAACATCATCAAATGTAACTGCTAAGAACTGAACCTCATTTCTAATTGGATGTAAAATTAAATCAATTATTTTGCCCAGGGCTCCATTAACTAGTCCTTCTTCAACATTTAAATTTTGACGCAAAATCACCCTGCAGTTCTTACAAACACTTAAACACTTTTCTAATCCCACAGTTTTTGAAATAGACTTTTCTAAAGAATCCAAATTTGGACTGCAGTTTTTCATTCAGGGCTATTGTTACTTTTTGATATTCCATTTTATCAACTCCTATAAGATTTAGGGGGTTATTACAACTTTGGAAGAGGTGTTAATCCGTCCCAAATGTGACGGATATACCACCAGCCATATTTCGAGTCCCATAGGATATAATGGACTCGTAATACGGCTGGTGGTATATCCGTCACTTTACCGTCACTTTTGGGACGGATTAACACCTCCTCCAAAGTTGTAATAACCCCCTTAGTATTTGTTCTTTCGCCAACTGCAGCAGTTCTTCATTAAAAGAGACACATTCTTGAAGAGTAGGCATTAGACACCCAGTGGATTTTTCTTGTTCAATAAATTCAAACATTAGCTGTGCTTCAGATTTTTTGGAAGTAAATATATTCTTTATAAGTTGTGTTTCCCTTCTATTGACAGTAATCCTACTTTGATGTCCTTCAGAATATTTTCATATTGCATACCAGAGGATGGATGCATATTTCTAATTAGTTCTTTGTATTGGAATTCAACCAAATGTTTACATTTCCAATGCTCCCTAAGGAATTGTGAGTTTCTTTCTGTAACAGTGTCCTAAATGCAGGCTGTCCTTTCACAGGAGTAAGTTGTAATAAAGCACAAAAAATAATTATGTGCTTTCCTCCAAAAAGTACATCATACTGTCATCAATATCTTTTGCAGTCTGAAATGCACAAAGCCAAGCATTACATTGGACACCATGCTCACCTCATCAATGATTAAAAGCTTTAATTTCTTCAACACTCTGGAAACTTCGTGATAAGCCTCCCCAGATAACTTTTGATACTGAAGTTTATTATTGTGTTTAACAAGGAGCATAAGTAGACGATGCAAGGAAACTCATTGTTGTGATCAGCTAATCCAGTAGGTGCAGTTACAACACATGGCAAAATAGAGCCTGTAGTCTTCTATGGATATATGCTTAGACTTTGAATTTAAAAAGTTTTTCCAGTTCCAGCTTGTCCACTAATGCATAAAAGAATTGGCTTAAAACGTGAACACTTGCATAAATAGTTTTCATGCAGGAATCCATGTTCATCATTCAGTTGTGCTACTAGCTGTCCGAAGTCAACATTTTCTTCTCTTGCTTGTTGCATTGCTGTCCCCACCTCATACTTTGCTATGGCCACTTCATTCCCAATAATTGGCTGACCAAGAAGATCTTGACTGAGAAGCACAGAACTCTGACTGCTTTGTGAGCTGTATTTTGCTACCTCAGCAGCAATTGTGTCCTCTTATTCAATTTCTTCATTCAACATTTTTAGATAGTTCAGAAATATTGGACACTCAATCCTGTCTTTTATAGCATTGAAAGAGTCTTCATAGCGGTCATACTCTCTCAGAACATCGAGGTTTGAATTGTTGAATTAGTGCCAAGTAGAACAATTCTTTTTTCTCAGTACTTTGACAAGTCAGTTTTCTATGGTTAAATAGGTTACCTTTTGCATACCAAACCAAACAACCGTCACAACCAGTAACAGCATATCTGCATTCATCAATACTTTCTGACACATTATTTCTGTACCTATAGCATTGTAGAATGTCATAAAGACATGCATTTTCAAAATGTGGACTTCTTAGATAGCAGATATCCAACATATTTGTTTTCACAATATCTGCACTCTCTGGATCAAACTCTGCCAGATACTGAATTTATGGGAAAGATTTAAAAACTCAATTTCTCGTGTTTACAAGTCCTAGACTAAACCAAACAATTCCTCTAGACTTTGAGTACAAGCTTGCTGAACTCAACCTCTCACAGCAATCAACTGAGCTTATCTCCTATGTGAGAGCATTTTCAAACTGAAATTGTGTAACTTGTATTTTGTATTTGTATTTTATTTAAACACGTGTTCGTTCAATAAAAACCATTACACGAAGAAAAGAGAAAAAAGGAAAGAGAAAAGAAGAGAAAAAAAAAAGAAGGGAAGACAGTAAAAAAACCACAAAAAAACAGGAAGTCATAAATACAGTAATAAAATCGGTTTGGGTTGAAATGTTTCAACTAAGTTATGGATTGCTACGATGTTGCTTACAGACTAATTGTGCACGTTTGCCTTGCTTGTTCAGTCTCTTGAAGAAGGTGCGCTAATTTATCCAAGAATTTAGCCACTCTGCAGCTGTGCTGTATGTCGTCCCCTTTGAAGCCTGCCAATATCGCTGGTCTTCATCTGCGCAGTCCCCTTTGAAGCCACACTGGTTGTAAGAGCCTGTTACGATCTGTCATAGTGCCTTTGCATAGACATCACTGACGGATTTGTGTTTCCAGAGCCTGCCCGTATAATTGACAGGTGTCAGTCATATTGACTTTCCTCCACCTTGGTAGGTGGGCATATGTTGGAAGGCAGCCCATTCAATATTTCATAAAGGATGTTTTTGTCTGTGGATTAATTGCTGCTCCCAGATATAGTTGTGGGATTAGAGAGCCGTATGATGATAGAACAAACCAGGCCTGTATCGTTTCGATAAAGCCTCTTTATCCTGAAGATGTGAGAGAGACTTAGCCTTACTTTTGTTACACGTTTGACAAGCTGATGTAAGCTGAGTTGGAGTAGTTGATCTTTCAGGCCCAATGTTGTCAAGGAGGACTCAAGGTAGCTGCAGAAGGCTGAAGTTGTATCCAAAGTCAATTCCACCCAAATAAGAGAGCTTAGTGAGCCTTGTTTTGCTACCTTGAGCTTGTGGCTCAGGTTGCTAAACGCCCCTTTTCTTGCTAGAGACTGCCTTACCAAGCCAAGTTCTAGGCGAACTTGGGCCGGTGAAACATAATTTGGTAAGCTAAATAACCTCTTGAAGAGCATAGTGAAATTGTATAACTTCTTTTGAGAGGGAGTTTTCTGCAGAAATCTCCTCATGTTTCCTTTATCTCTGTTTCTCTGATTTTGTGTTGTATGAAGTGACATAGCAGCAGCAATCAAATTATCTGCAACAAAGTGTATGTCCATATTTGCCTTCCATAACTTTAGAATAACAGGATTATAATCATTATATATTTGGAAGCCTCTGGTCTTTTCAGAGTAAATGTATTCTTTGGTGATTTTCTTGTCAGTGTATGCCTCACAGCAGATAAAAAGCTGTTAACTCTTCCCTTAGAAATGATAGGCTTTGAAAATCTTTGGCGGCAATACTTTCCACATCTATATGATTGAAATCATAGAACTTCCTGTTATTGGGATTTGTTCTGATTGGTATCTGGAATGCTGCACATAATGTACTGTTCTATGAAAGACAGTACAGACTCATCAGCATCAGTTCCGCATTTTAGGACGTCCTTTAGCCATAAGAGCATGTGAATATGTAGACAACCTCTTGCCTGGTATTATTTCCTCCTAAATAAATCTGTGACTTCACCAAGGGGAGGATTTGTTTTGTTGCATATAAAACCAAGCATTGCTTAAAACCTGTAAATGAAATAGCGACATACATTATCAGGGTCTAAAGAGCAAAGTCCCTCTTTTGTCTTCAAATGGATATCTTTCATATTACAGTTTGATTCTCTTAGAAATTCTAATAGATCATCCCAAGCATACTCTGTGCAGCTAAGTGTTACCAAGTAGAAGGACCTAAGTTCCGGAGCATGCATTTGAGTTGTCCATGAGGATGGTACCAGTATTCATTAGTCCCACATTAACATGCTATCACATTAATTAAGTTGTACTCCAGATTTTCATCTTTACCCTGTATCTTATCAAGAAACTCCCTTGCATATAGATTTTGAGGATTGACCCCTGTTTTAAGCATATGGTCTACAGCATAAGAGAGTCCTGACTAGTCACTCTCAAATAACAAATAGAATATGTACGGAATACATTGCCGAAACCTAGGGTATTCAGAATATAGTCTTGTTGAGCTGCTGGTATTTGCACAGGTTAGTCATCATAGCGGCCTCCTACTCCTGTGGAATATAGCTGCGAAAAACAACAAGCCTCTAAACGTTTACACACACACACTCATTGGAGCCCCTTTTGCTCGTTTCATTTGAAAGAGATCAATAGCTCAACAATAGATCAACAACTTCTTTAGAATGAAGTGGATGAATACTATTATGTTCATACATTTCTTCTGACTTCTCCTTATCTACTTTTTCCATTTGTCCACTTGATTGTAGTAGTTCATCATCAATGCAAGTTACATTTCTAATCATGTGAATATTGTTGTAAAAAATAAATATATTTTTTCAGGTATAGTGTGGCTTTTTTTTAACTTTATTCACATCAACTAACCCATGCCAGATTTTCTTTCTTTTGGTAGGAACTCCATTTACCATAATAGTCAGTTGTTCATCTACATCATTTCAAAATCCACACTCTCAACATTGTTTTTAAAATGTAATGGTAGATATACAACTCTTCCTTTAAGTCCTTTCTGAAGTTCTGTTGATGAGAGCTTACCTTGAGCTCCATTCGAATAATTGCTTGAAATGGATGAACAGTTTGTACTAGAATTGATTCATACACATTTAAGTTCTTCTGCAATTGGTACCAATTCTAATCTCTTATGAATTGCTCTAGCATGCATTTTATTACCTTCTAATTTGTCATAAAAATATTTTCATATCATTTGCTTTGTGCCTAAATCAAAGCGTTCTTCCACAAATGGATATGCACCAAATTCCTGCCACTTATCATTGTTATCTTCTTCAGTTTTAGAAAATACAGCTACATTATGAGTTTGATTTTTATAGTGAGTGCAGCGACAACTAATACACACATACTCTGGTTTCTGAGAACATAGGGCCTGATTACAACTTTGGAGGAGGTATTAATCCATCCCAAATGTGACGAATATACCACCAGCCGTATTACGAGTTCCATAGGATATAATGGACTCGTAATACGGCTGGTGGTATATCTGTCACTTTACCGTCACTTTTGGGACGGATTAACACCTCCTCCAAAGTTGTAATCAGGCCCATAGTGCTTTAGACTTGTCTATCTCTTTTCCAAATTTTTCAACACTAATCTCTGTGTTCAGTTCCTCTACACCTCCAATCACTACATCCTCATTCTTTCTACTTTCTTCTTCAGGGCCAAATAAATGGAACTGAATGTCTTCAGAGACCTTCTCAACCTCTGCCACAGTGCCCTGTAAGAGAGCTCTATTCAAATCTGCCAAACATAAAGCTGGACTTTTTAGAAAATAAAGTCTCCTTACTAAATTTTGCATATTTCAATGATGCACAGCTAACCTTCTAAAGTGATGAAAAGTGCTTCTACACACTTTTTTTTAAAGACATGCCAATGAATGGCTTTGTAAACTTGTGCTTTTTCTGACTTTGCATGGATCTAATTCTTGAAACATTCCAATTTTCTGTTTCAGACTTCACCATGAAAATTCTCTTTAAATAATGTTCAATTTATCAATAGATTCTCTTGGATACTACAAATGCTACTACACTTTCACTTGTACACAGGAACATGCCTATGCCTTCCTTCTACTTCTTCAGCTATCAATTCTTCTACCTTCCAAGGAACTATCTCTTCTTTTCCTGTTGGAGTAGTCTTTTACTTCATAAAAACGACCAGTGTGCCAACCGCATGTACTAATATACTTTCTTGTAAATAACTCTCTTCATTAAAAAACGGTTCTGTGCTAGATCTGTGTATCCATTTACCTTTAAAAATGTTTACAAAAATGTGTTTTTTAATAAGTATTTTTCTCAATGTTCTTTTTCTCATGCACATGACTGTTTTGTCTAGTGTCTTCCTTCTGTTTATTAAGTTTCCTCTTCACAACAAATGCTTTCTCAGTTACATTCCCAATATGATGCTTTTGCTTTAGAACAGCAGTTCTTCTCTTATGCTTCTTCACCTTCTTACATGAATTTTGAACTATTCTGTTTCGAAACATGTTTACTCTTAATTCCGCAAACTGTTTTTGTCTGAAAGTTTCAGTTTTTTACTTAGATTTTCTAATTTTCCCAACATTAATGTGTTCTTCTTTTTCTCCTTTTAATTGATGTCTTTGTCTCATTTTGCATTTTATGGCATACTTGTTTCATAAAATTCTTAGTACTCTTACCCGTAAGTATTTGTTTCCCTTGCTATATTGCACCTTATCTCGTTTTACTGTCAGATTTAACCAGGTAGTATTGTTGTTTCTGTTTTTTTCTTCTTTGTGTTTTGTTTGGCATTTTGATTCTACTTAGACACGTGGAAATATATGTATGAAAAATAAAGAAACACAAAATTTTGCTTCACAGGAAGAAAACCTAAGCAGAATATTGTCTAATACAAAATTCAATTCATACTAAATATATACTTAGGCATTGCAGCAGTAGGTGCCTGGGTGTTTCACTCTATGTATCGATGTATGCCTCAGTATATCAGAGTATCCATCACTTTGTCCTGGGTGTATGAGTGTATATATGACTGTCTGTCTGCATATGTCAGAATATGCACAAGTGTGAACCTCTGTGTGTCACTGTATGCATCAGTTTGTTCCTGGGTGCGATAATGTATGCATCAGTGTCCCTTAACTGAGCCACTGTATGCATCTGTATGTGTCTGGATATCTCACTCATCAGCATGCATGTGGGCATATTACAGCATACATTTGTCTGTATTGAGTATCAGTGGTTGTCTGGATGTGTCAATATGTGCATCAGTGTGCCCATGGGTGTATCAGTGTATACATCAGTAAGTGCCTACCTGTCTTAGTGTATGCAGCAATGTGTGCCTAGATGTAACAGCATATATGTTAATGTGTGCCTGGATATGTCAGTGAATGTATCAGTGTGTACCTAGGTATACAACTGTATGAATCAGTCTGGACTAGATGTGTCAATGTGTCCTTCAGAATCTCCCTGAATGTGTCACTTAATGCATCGTCGTGTCCCTAGGTGTCTCAGTATATGTATCATTGTGTGAATAGAAGTGTCAGTGTGAGCATCAGTGTCTTTCTAGCCGTCTCAGTGTCTGCCTGGGTGTGTCAATGTATGCCTCATTGTCTGCCTGTGTGTATATATCTATGCTTCAGTGTGTGTTTGTGTTTATCAGTGTAAGAATGAGTGTGTGCCTGGCAGTGGTAGTGTATACATCAGTGCGTCCCTACATGTGTTACTGTATGTATCTCGCTAAGCCAACAAGTCTCGTTTTATACATTAGTGTTCACCTGGGTTTGTCAGACTAAGGAAGTGTGGAAGCTAATATCTTACTTAAATTCAGAAAATTGTTTAATGATCTTATAAGAAAGCATTCACTTTTGTCACCTATTTCCATCTCACATAAAGGTTCAGTTATTTTTGACTAAATGGGGTGTACAAAGCTTCTTAAACACATCATGTAGTACCAAGTCGACTTCACCACAAAACTATGTATCTATGCTCATCATTATACAAAGAATTTGTAAGCAGCTTTTTCAATGCTAACTGAAAATAACAGTAAATTTCACAGTTACACTTATAGGTAGGATGGTTCACTTATGTCTCTCTCTAACTGCTAGTGAAACAATCTCCATCATTTCCCAATATTTATGTAACTCTCTATGAGTTCTGCATTGCTTTTATAAATATCTACATCAATATAGGCATAGACATTTCACTTTTTAATACTAAGTACACCATTTCTAATGTTTTAATAAGTAATCATTGCACTCTGTATACTAGCATCAAAATAGCTCAGGGGCCAGTTATGTTTACTGAAACAACATAAAAATGCTACTACATACTTTTAGTCATTTTTTAGCCTGCTTGTATAATTTCTTTGTATCAATTACAAACCTACTATGTATATTTGTGATGATGTTTTGGTAGCAAACTACGGAGTTGCATTCACCTAGTATGCATTTATTTCCTACTAATACTTTCTAACATAAATCTATTTTAATATACATACTTGATAAGTGTGCTTGCTGCAGTGTGTGTTTGCCTTGCAGAATCACTTACAATTTCTTCTCACTGAAAAATATACAGAAAACTAACCACAAAAATAGAGATCCACTCTCACAACAGCCAATCATGAAATGGCAACTTTTCACCTTTGCTTTCAAGGTTACTCAATCAGAAAACAAATTACAATCTCCCTTTCATCTGAAACGTATGTTCTACCACTTGACTGACTTCTATACTTAACCCTTTCCAACACTCCTTAAAAGATAGCCCAACTTGGTAGGAGTTTTTGCTGGATCCTCGAATCCACTGCAAAGTGAAGCTTGGCCCCTGTGTAAACCTGTGAATAGATTCACGAGGAAATCCAAATTGTTTTTTTAATACATTAAAAAGCATACATCCATATTAAGTTTCTTTTTACATAATAGGAAATCTGAACAGCAAATAATTATTGCAAATAATTATTGCCTCTACATTTGCAACAATGAAGTCACAGTCTACTCTTTTTTTGTATACCCTTCCCCCTCATGCTCCTACCATGGTTACACAGTCTGCAACATTCTACTGCAGCAGGTCACACAAGTTCATAACAGTTTCTTACTGGAGCATACTTACTTTTAAATATCTTTAGCAGGTGTGGTTGAAGCTTTCACAATAAATATATCACAGGTAGTAATAGTGTTTTCCAATTTTTTGAAAGCCAATCCAACATTTACTGACAAACCACATAACTTCTCTACCAACTCAACCAACAAACACGTCATCAAGAGGCAATTGAATCTGTTTCTACAGAGTCTACCTTCTACCCTCCATTTAAACTGAGTTTAATTTCATACCAGCCTCTTTCAGCTGCAGCTATCTCCTGTGTGCTTTGCCAGATTACCTCTAAAATGCTCAGAGTGTGAATTGTGGGACACAGATTTGTGTTTTGGGCCACAGAGAGTACAAAAAGAAGTGGTATTGACAGAAACCCGGGTTTATCTAATATGGATATTACTTGGCTTGGCCAGAGAGGGTTAAAGTGACATCAATTACTCCTTTTGGTTGAAAGCATTAAGGATTGCCAACCTATAGACATTATGATTGTGCACTGTGGTAGCAATGACCTAGGTACAGTTACAGGTGTTGGTTTGGTTATCCTAACAAAGGATACCTTTAGAAAATTAATGACACTTTTCCAGCACTCTATCTTTGTATTTTCAAACATTTGACAAAGGCAGAAGTGACACTTCCTAGGAAATATATTAATTAAACTGTTTCTGCATTCCTCAGAGTCCATAACATGGGCTCTGTATATCATAACAACTTATGATTTGAAGTGCAGGATATATACAGAATTGATGGAGTTCACCTAAAAGACAAAGGCAACAAGGAATTCCTGCATAAGCTGAGAGACAGCATCCTCTATCATCAGTGGTAATAACCTACACATAGTAAACACAAGGCTCTTTTTAGAGCCAATCCATTAACCATACACAAATAACTCTTTATTTTTAAATATTTAGGTCCTCATTACAACTCTGGCGGTCGGTGATAAAGTGGCGGTAATACCTCCAACAGGCTGGCTGTAATTACCGCCAAATTATGACTATGACAGAAAGAGCTCAGATAGACAGCCACTTTACCACACTGACCGCCAGGGCGGAAACAACAGGCACCACGGCGGTAGCTACCTACAGCCAGGCGGAAGACAATGTTCCACCCACCGTATTATGAAAGCCCAATCTGCCACCTTTTCCAGGGTAGTACCAACAACATAAAAAGACTGGCGGAAACACTGCACAGAAGGGAAAGGGCTCATTATTGGAGAAACAGGGAAGAACCACACAACTATGGAGCCTGAGCTGCATGTCTTCCACATGCTCTTCTAAGTGCTGCTCCACCACGCACACCTACGAAGGTGAAAACGACGAAGGTGAGTACAGCCACCTTGCACACAATGGAGGGGGGAGGAAAAAGAGAGTGACACAAACATGCACAACACACACCACCAACACCATACACACATACAGCTGAAGTAAGAAAACATATATACCCCGTACCCCTCAGGAATAATGCAAATACAACGTTATAGTGCCAGGGATGTTGTGTGAGTAGTGTGGGTGAGGGTGTGCAGGGTGATGTGTTGAGGTGTTTGTTGTGAGGTGCGTGGGTGGTGTATTGGTTATGGTGTTGTGTGGCTCTAGTCTTGTCTGTGGTCTTGCTGTCTCTCTCTGGTGTTAATTGTTTGTAATGGTAAAGGGTTGTGGGTGATGTGGGTGTGTGTTTTATAGTGGTGTGGGTATGTGAGTGTGGTGTGTGTATGAGTGTCAGGTGTATGTTATTTAAATTGACCAATGTGGTGTTGTTTTCTTTGAGTGTCTGTATTTTGAGCGCAGCGGTATGTACCGCCAATGGTTTACCACCGTTGAATGTCCGCCGTGTTGATTTGTGGGTCATAATGTGATGGGCATAGTTCTGTTGGCGTAACGGTGTGGGTTTTGGGACTGCCAGTTTATCACGGACCTTTGGTGTGGCAGATTTGTAAATGTGACTGAATTCTTTCGGATTGGTGTGTGTGTCATAATATGGTGAACGGATATCCACGGCGGCGGTGGTATGTTTGCGGCAGTCAGTGTGGCGGTGAGTGGGATTTACCGCCAATGTCACAATAAGGGCCTTACTTTTTTACTGTCCTACGGATCAGCAGATGCAACTCCTAAAAAGCAAACAAAAAAACGATTTCTACCATTGTGTACACATTTATTTCAATGTGCCATATTTATTTAAATGTATTCAGTAATAGCACTCGTACCCTAACTTGTTTATATGCATCAGTGTCCACATATAGGCCCCAGGACCCTATTGTACTGACTGTCTGTCTGGACACTGGATTTTACAGCATCTCTCGAGCTGTGAGACAGCTGTGACAGTGTCTATTCTGCTGTGAGAGTGAATGTGATAGTTTATGTCTCTATGTGAGGGTGAGTGTCGGAGTGTGTCTCTGGGTGTGACACTATGGCCCTCATTATGAACACAGCGGTAAACACTGCGGTGTTCATGCTGGCAATTTTTCTATAGACCGCCAGCCCCCTTGAGATCCCGCCGGCCGCATAAAGACCATTCTGCTGGGCAGAAACAGTGTTTCCGCCCGCTGGCCCAGCAGAATGCGGGCCGGGACATTGCTGACGACTCCACATGGAGCCACCGTCAATGTCTAAGTGCGGCAGGTGCACCAGCACCCGTCACGCAGATCACTGCCCGTAAATCAGGCAGTGACCTGCGCGAGAGGGTACCCAGGGGGCCCAGAGCACCCCTTCTGCTAGCCTTTTCCTGGCGGGGGAACCCGCAAGGGAAAGGCTGGGGGAAACAGGGTACATTGAGCCCGGGACAGTGAGCCCGGGACCCACATCTGGGCATACCCGGCGCACTTAGGGCGGCAAAAGAAAAGCAAAACACAAACGCTGTGGTATAGCGTAACTTGTTGTTTTTGCATTTGTCACCCTAGGTGGGAAGGGTATGCCCAGACGTGGGTCCCGTGCTTCCCATGCCACTGGAGTCAAGCTAGCTTGGCTGATGAGGGGTGAAACCCCGAAACCGGTCCCAGGATGCTTGTTTCCAGTCCAGGGAAGACCTGGCCTAGCAGTTTGGGCTGGACTGTTCCCATGGGGAACAGGTTCAAGACTGATTTGCATATGGCTGGGTCCAAACTTGAATGGCATGGGCAGCAAAAAAACGATGGATTAAACCCAGATCTGTGACTGGGGGTGAATGTTTGACATTGTTCAGCATTCCGTTCATCACTTGTTGTTTTTGCATTTGTCACCCTAGGTGGGAAGGGTATGCCCAGACGTGGGTCCTGTGCTTCCCATGTCACTGGATTCAAGCTAGCCTGGCTGATGAGGGGTGAAACCCCGAAACCAATCCCATGATGCTTGTTTCCAGTCCAGGGAAGACCTGGCCTAGCAGTTCGGGCTGGACTGTTCCCATGGGGAACAGGGTCAAGACTGATTTGCATATGGCTGGGTCCAAACTGGAATGGCATGGGTAGCAAAAAAACGATGGATTAAACCCAGATCTGTGACTGGGGGTGAATGTTTGACATTGTTCAGCTTTCCGTCCATCACTTGTTGTTTTTGCATTTGTCACCCTAAGTGGGAAGGGTATGCCCAGACGTGGGTCCCTTGCTTCCCATGCCACTGGATTCAAGCTAGCCTGGCTGATGAGGGGTGAAACACCGAAACCGGTCCCAGGATGCTTGTTTCCAGTCCAGGGAAGACCTGGCCTAGCAGTTCGGGCTGGACTGTTCCCATGGGGAACAGGGTCAAGACTGATTTGCACATGGCTGGTTCAAACTGGAATGGCATGGGCAGCAAAAAAACGATGGATTAAACCCAGATCTGTGACTGGGGGTGAATGTTTGACATTGTTCAGCATTCCGTCCATCACTTGTTGTTTTTGCATTTGTCACCCTAAGTGGGAAGGGTATGCCCAGACGTGGGTCCCGTGCTTCCCATGCCACTGGATTCAAGCTAGCCTGGCTGATGAGGGGTGAAACCCCGAAACCGGTCCCAGGATGCTTGTTTCCAGTCCAGGGAAGACCCGGCCTAGCAGTTCGGGCTGGACTGTTCCCATGGGCAACAGGGTCAAGACTGATTTGCATATGGCTGGGTTCAAACTGGAATGGCATGGGCAGCAAAAAAACAATGGATTAAACCCAGATCTGTGACTGGGGGTGAATGTTTGACATTGTTCAGCATTCCGTCCATCACTTGTTGTTTTTGCATTTGTCACCCTAAGTGGGAAGGGTATGCCCAGACGTGGGTCCCGTGCTTCCCATGCCACTGGATTCAAGCTAGCCTGGCTGATGAGGGGTGAAACCCCGAAACCGGTCCCAGGATGCTTGTTTCCAGTCCAGGGAAGACCTGGCCTAACAGTTCGGGCTGGACTGTTCCCATGGGGAACAGGGTCAAGACTGATTTGCATATGGCTGGGTCCAAACTGGAATGGCATGGGCAGCAAAAAAACGATGGATTAAACCCAGATCTGTGACTGGGGGTGAATGTTTGACATTGTTCAGCATTCCGTCCATCACTTGTTTTTGCATTTGTCACCCTAAGTGGGAAGGGTATGCCCAGACGTGGGTCCCGTGCTTCCCATGCCACTGGATTCAAGCTAGCCTGGCTGATGAGGGGTGAAACCCCGAACCGGTCCCAGGATGCTTGTTTCCAGTCCAGGGAAGACCTGGCCTAGCAGTTCAGGCTGGACTGTTCCCATGGGGAACAGGGTCAAGACTGATTTGCATATGGCTGGGTCCAAACTGGAATGGCATGGGCAGCAAAACAATTGATGGATTAAACCCAGATCTGTGACTGGGGGTGAATGTTTGACATTGTTCAGCATTCCGTCCATCACTTGTTTTTGCATTTGAAGCTAAGTACTGCTGCCAATTGACAGCTTCAAGATGGCCCCAAAAAAAGCTGCTACCAAAGAAGCGGTCAGTGATAAGAAGATGCTTCCCACCACTGGTATGCCGCCAGCTGGGCAAAGATGTGTGTCTGCCGCACCAGCCTCTGGGGAGCAAGCTGGGAGCAAAAGTCCCGCATCAGCTGCACCATTCCAAAGTAGGCCCAAACCCATATCTGGCACAGAGCCAGCCTCTCTAATCACAGGAACGCCAATGGGCAGTGACGTTGAATTGGACATATCTCTTTCTCAAAGTAGTACCCAATCGTTGCCGTAAACTGAGGCCAGTGAACAACTGCCTCAGCCAGCAATAGCAGTTCCTCCTGAAGTAGGAACGCATCAAGATGTTGAGCTTCATGCAGAGGAAGCAGAAGAAGCCCCTCTTTCACCAGATCCACTGTCTTACAGCTCTCCGTCATCTTCTTCCTCAAGCCCCCCCTTCTGATGATCAAGACTCCCCTTGGATGCCACCTCAGTCTGGGACATTCCAGGAGAGGCAAGGAGTGAAAAGGAAGGTTCCTGAAAGCCTTAGAGTTATGGATGAAGAAGAAGAGGATGACGAGTCTGACGACGAGCCAGTCATCAGGGATGTTAGTCCTGCCCCAGTAGAGTCAAACATTACCCCATCTTCTCAACCTGCTCCAAGAGATGTGGCAGCGATACCACGACCTCCACCAAGTTACATATTTACAAGGCCCTGGGTTCGACCTACATCCTCCACACCCAACTTAGTAGAAGAAGGCACTGCAGAGAGGCAAACGTCATCAAAACAACATCCACCTACCGCCACTTCTTCAGACTTTGGCAGTGGCACCAGTGTTAGAAAGTTGACCTCCCCAGTTTTCGACTTCTTTACGGTTAGTGAAAAGGAGCCAGAACTTGCCGTAAGCTCCATTTGCCGAGCAAGTATTAGTCGGGGTAAACTTGGTACAAACTATGGAACCAGAGGATAAACAACCCATTTGAGAAAACACCACGCAATCCACTGCGAGGCGCACCTTAGCGGCCAAAAGGAAAAGCCTGCAAGTGGTGTTAGTGAAGGAGTTGAAAGCAGGGAATCTGATCTAATTATGGTAGAACAGTGAAGGAGAGGGTGTCATTTTCATTACACAAATCAGCCCTGCCCCCACAAGTGCAGTAGTATTGTCGCCCCATCAGCAACAACACAATGGCACAGGAAGACTCAAAGTCAGATTGAAACACCAAGGCAAGAACCTACAGTGGCAGGCCCCCTGAGACACACATTGAGCCTACCACCACCTTCTAAGTCACCTGCATCACTGGCACCAGCAAAGAAAAACATCCAGGCTACTATTACTGCCATGTTTAGGCTGGAGGGGCAGTACAAACCCAACCACCTAACGGCACGTTTGTTCAATGGGAAGCTTGCTAAAATGTTAGCATGGACCTCCTCCCTTTTTCTTTTGTGGAAGGAGTGGGTTTTCTAGAATTTGTGGGGGCTTTCTGCCTGAAATGGAAGGTTCCCAGCTGGACTTATTTCGCCAGAGTTACTGTTCCAGCGCTAAATCCCGAAGTGCTGGAATTGATTGGATAAGTTTTGCAGCAAATCCCATATAGCTTCAAACATCTTGGATGACTTTAACAACAAGGTCTTTGATTGCCTGCACCCCATAGGGCTTAATGTTGGAGATGGACCAATGGGGCCTGGTAAAATGCCTAACAGGGATGCTGCTTCCCTTTGAAATTTTCACACGGGAAGTCAGCAAGAAGGACTGTACCATGGGTCTTGCTATCCCACTGGTGCATATGCTGCAGAAACAGCTAAAGGAGGTGTCTGTAAAGTACGCAGGTGTGGATGAAAAAATAGATGTGCAGGAGTTGGAGAAGAGCTTAATCCTTCGCTTATCCGATAATACAAGGTTTCAAAGAGACATTGTGTCAATCAAACATTACATCTGTGCCACAATTCTTGACCCACTGTACAAACAATTACTGGCCAAGTTTATTCCTTTTTCAGATGGGAATGTTTCACCCTATAAAAAAAGGATTGCTGAGCAAGCCAGAGACCTAGAAAAGAACGTCTGGAAATGAAAGGCCCACTCACAGGCAGATGTTCTGGGGTGCAGCCTTCCATGGAGTCTGCAGGCAGTGCTGTTGGGTTACAGCAGCCAAAATCAACTCCAGCAACAAGAGGAACAGGAGAATCACCCCCGAATCTGTAATTGATTGGTTTCCAAAGACATGGCTTAAGTCCACTGCATAAGTGAAGGCAAAAGAGCTTGAGCAATGTGGAGCGCCAATATCCATTGAGCAGATGGTCCAGGCCTACCTGGATGACCCAATGGAGTTCCATCTGTATCAAAACCCACTTGTGTATTGGTATGGGAAGAGGTGCAAATGACAGTGCTCAGCAGGCTCGCAATAAAGAATCTGGTGTGCCCTGTAGCCAGTGTGACTGCTGAGGGTGTATTCAGTGCAGCTGGTGCAGTTGTGACAGTGAGAAGGACCAGTCTCTTGCCCTCAAACATCGAAAGATTGAACATGATCAACATGAATCAGCACTCTATACCACCAAACTATAGCATACCTGAAGTACAACAGGAGGTGGATGAGGGTGATGATTGGTCGGACTCAGATCATGGTAATGTGTTAGCTAACCAACTTCTGGGCGAACCATCTTAATTTGAGGATGAACTCTACTTCCCTGACTAGACCTGGGACCCCACAGACCTTTCTACTTTCTACTATGAACAGCTTTGAGAAAAAAAGTAGCTAGCTGTAGAGACCTTATTATTGTGAATTGTGTGTTTCTGTCTAAATTACTAATTAACCACAACTGTTTTAGGCACATGTATGGCCGAACTGTAGTTTGGCCAGTGTGCATTGAAAAAGCACCCAAACCCACCAAAATAACTTCAAGGAGATTTGAGAGACAGTGTCTGCCTCATTTCTGTGTGTATCCTTTCTTTTGACCCCTAGCAGGACTGCAGCAGATATTTGATTTGCAACTTACTGACCAATGTGTGTTTCATTTCCTGAATCAAAGAGGATCAGCAATTTGCCACTATGCGTTATTGCAACAGGTAAGTAATGCTATATATATACCCCAACCATTGATATGAGGGATATTTGTTACAATGTTGAAAATTGAGATGGTTTGTGTGACTCATTATGTCTAGTGGTGGCAGATAGTGAGAGTGGGTGTTTATATTGTTTAAATATATTATGCTGGCTTGTTTTTGTATTGTGATCGATTTACAATATTGGTGGCATAAAAATGAAGGTGATTTTTTTCTCCTTTCCCCTTTCACACTTACCGAAATTTGTTTACCAGCATTTTCACATTTGTCAAAGAAGACCTGACCAGTCCATTATTCTAACAAACAAAATTCTAGTCCAGAAAATAAAAAATACTCAATGTTTCTCTTGTTGGTAAAAAGTCACAGGTCGCTCTATCTCAATTGGTTTGTGAGACGATGACTCTCAGGAGCAGTTGGTATGGAGTTGGACATAATAATCTTTAATCAGATTGTGGAGTATGATGGAAAGAATCAGAGATCGATTTGACAACTGAAACAACTGCCAGAAGAAGGGAGTTAACAACTTCATGGAAATCAACAGTGGTGATGTGAGGATGAGTCTAAAAGGCCTACTCCAAACTGTGGACTGGTGATGAGAGGTGTGTTGATTTCTTGATTTGGGAAATGCAATGCTGCTGTGTGTGTCTGTTGGAAGTCTTGAGCTTGAAACTATGTGGTTGGGTGGGGAGCCTGTTGTAGGAAACTGGAGGAGACAGATGTGATGGATGATAATGTCACATTATGCAGCATTCTAGGCTAAATGTTATGATGAGCATGACAGTTGCGAGTCTGATCATCCTGATACATGCTGACACTTGTCTGTGATTGTTGGTGGATGATTGCAAAAGTCTTTGCTCTTGCTCTGCCACCTCTGAGTCTTCTTGGTACACTACTCCTCATGATGCTTACCTTCCATTCCATCCTTCTTGATTCTACAATATCAGGATGGTAATCATTTCTGTTTTCTAATCCACAGTCCCTTCTCTTCTCTGCTCCATAACACTCATGGTTACCTTATCAGACCGCTTCAGGCAGGCACCCAAGAAGATTGATATGGCAATCAAAGAAGATTGTAGATATACCACCCTATATGACAATACAGACTATTGTGTGTTAGCTTCACCTAAAGATTAATTATATGTACTATTTTGCAAACGTAGCTGGCCGAACATTTTGAGATATATACAACTTGGGTCTCACTGGGGCTGACAGAATCTAATGGTATCTGTGTCATACATATTCATGTTTTTCTATTTCTCCCACATTAGGCTGCTGATTGTTTCTCAGATGACTGTTGTGCGTGTGATGTGTTTGTCTTTTTGTCACACCTTTCCTAAAATTCCTTTCTCCTCCATTCATCAAATCCCTATCCCTCTTCCTCTGGGGTGTCTGATTGATTGAGGTGTTACTTAATAATTTACAGCATGGGTTAAACTCACACTTGGTGGGGCAGATGTGGTAGAAGCAACCTCAACTCAGTGTGCAGGATCTTCATTTGAGTTCACCTAGGTGGAGTGGGACCTTGCTTACGACGCCTTCACTGTTGGTGTGCTAGCATGCTACTACTACACGAACATGGTACCTCGAAAAACTATGCAGCCCTCGTTTCATCCATTCACAGTAAGAGAATTATAGAGCATTGTTGTACCTTTGGTTTAGGCAATATAATTGGCTATGGCAAATCTCTCTGCCCCACACCTATGGGTTAAATTTTGCAGAATGCACTGCAGAGGCTAGAAAAGTATTGGGACAAGGTTACCTAACTGAATAAAAAATTGTTACACACTATCAGCAGATTTGTAAAACATGCTGCTCTATGAGGAATACACTCTCAGTAGATTTTGAAAACACACTGCTTAAAGGCAGCAGTGTGAAGTAAAATACCCCAAAAATGATTTTAGGCATAAAGTACTGTAAATAACTATTTCTTTAATCTTGTTCCTAACAAAAATAATTAATAAATACCCAATACTTCCGCCCACAAATGTCCCTTTCCCCAAACAATGCTCAAAACAGAAAATGTCCAATTGTCCAATGTTGCATAGGAGGAGTAAAAAAATTAAAATAAAATTCCTGCACAAACTCATTGCCACCCTCTCCACCCACAATAATTCCCACCCACCTAAATAAAAGGTTAAAAAGGGGCAGAGGAGGGCACTAAAGGCAGGCCAGGATTCTCCTGAGGAGCCCCTATACACATGCCTGACTGACCTCTAACTGTGCCCGCCTCTGAAGGACGTGGCGTTGGTAAACAGTCTTGGGGGGGGTAGCAGGGATAATGCCACAGTGGGCACCTCCCCTAGCACTGCTGTATAGGTGTTGCTCAGCTGGAGGTACGGGGGCCTAGGTGGGGCCCTGAGTACGGACAGCAGCAATTGTTGCTGCCACCTCCTCTCCTCGAGGACCACCAGCTGCTGGTACTCAGCTTGTATGGCCTTCATGCTGCTATTTCTTGCTTTGATGGTGGACCAGCAGGAATAGCTAAATCAGGAAAGAAAAAAGAGAAATTGTAAACAATGCTCTGAGCAAACACTTGTTTCAAATCATGTAGTGTAGCGGCACAGTAGCAGTACATTTGGTGGTCACCACAGGCCATTCCCATTTAAGGTGATAACTGTCACAGCCATAATATGCAGTATGGAGTACAAGTATTCTTCTCTCTAATGTTGTGCTAAATTAATGGCGGCATTGCTAGCTCAGCTGGTGTCATAGTTGTGCTTGTTACTGTCTGTAGCTGTACTAGAAGATTATTTCATTCGAATGGCCCTGTTCTTCTTTGTACCTGGACTTCAAGGCCAATGAATAATAAGAATGAAACATGTCACGTAATGTAATCAATCGTGCAGAAAGTCTGCCATAAGTAGGTGTGGCTAGAAGCAATGTACTGCAATACAGGGAAAGGATTAAGGAATGGAATATAGATTGTAAGTGGCACATTCACATCGTCACAGACTATCTGATTCAGGAAAATCAAGGCACTTACTTATGGGCAACGTTACTCACTGTCCTCATGCCCCTCCTCCACCGCACATTGTAATAACTACTTTTTTCACAAACAATACATTTGCTTCACAGTAAGAAAATGAATCTTCTTAATGTATTCAACTGCAAGGTCAAGTAGAGTGGATTAGGATGGGCAGGTAGACTACACACTTTACAGATCAATCAGTTCCTTGTAATCATCTTCATGTGCCTCTGTTTTGGCTAGTAGTGTGACTCACTTTAGTTAGAAACAGAAGTAAATCCATTATGGAAGCCATAATAAATTATAGTTATCACTTGGCTTGAAAAATGTGGCGCAACCAAAGATGGGATTAATCATATTATTCAGAAGTCTGGGACAGAATTTAAGAAAGATTAAAGGAGTGAAGTACTAGGAAGTGACTGACACAGTGGGCACTGGGAGGAAAGGGAAACACCCCTCTTTAGCATTGCTATGCATTAAAAAGTGTTTGACACATTACTTTAACTTAAGCTGACAGACGCACATTGCACAGCCGACATTTCAGTGCGGATTCTGCCGAATTGAACCATGCAGCTGTTAGGTCAACATGGGTGGCACTGGCGAAAGACCATAGCGAGGGAGGGAGGCAGGCGTTGGTAAATGGATGCAGGGATTCATATTACCTCCCTTGCTTGAAAAATACTGTGAGTCAGGGGAATATTCTGAAATACTATCCACCTCTTTGCCTCAAACCTTTGATAAAAACCATTCCAAGCAAGTAAAGTAGGTGAGAAAAACAACCCTATCCAGAAGAGCTCCTTTGTTTCTCCATTCCAAGCATTTATCTATTCATCATTGCAAATGTGTTCTTCTAGCACTTTTATTGTTTTTCACCCTTGGTTTTGATACACACCATTTAAGCTAAGCTTTACATTCTCTCATCCATTCCTTCACCATTTAAACCCATTCAAATTCCAAGCATGGCTCACAACTAACCTTTTGACAACATACATTCACTCAATAACCACCCATGCATCATTTCATCCATTCACCCAACCTAGAGATCTAATCCATCCGAGGAGCCCGTTCACCCAGCAAGGCATGGAATCCTTTCACCCAGACCCTTTCACCCACCTGGGCAGGCATCCTTCACCCATATACCCTTTCATCCATCCTTCACCCACACATGCATTCTTTCAGCCTCCTCATATCCCGCCTATATGAATATTATTATGCATCCTTTCATCCTCCCACACATCCTTTCACTCATATTATATTTCACCCATCCATTCTTCTCCCACCCTTTTTTCACTTTTCCAAAATACATCATAGCTCAAGTTCATTTTACAAACCTTAGTCTGCTGAGTTGCAGATAGAAGATCCCAATATTTAATTAACTCCAGCTGCATCTGTGAAAGCAGGGTGTTGACGAGTGAGTCAACAACACTAGTACACCCTTGTAGTGACTATATCACTAATTGTCAATAAGCAAGCAATCGGACTTAGCACTGCCCGCCACTGCCGCCACGGAGACTACCCCTCATCAGCTCCTGCAGTCACATCAGCACTGACGCTGTTGGCCCCAGCACTGGTGGTCGTGCGACTAGAAAAAAGAATTATACAATTTAGATGCCACATACTCCTCCCCCTATTGTTTTTTTGTAATAGCAAAATGCAACTGAAAATACATCACTATATTTCGTGTATAGATTCTCTTCTATCAAAAGATCAGGTGGGCATTTTGTTGTTTGGGAATTTTTTAAAAGCCAGGTACTCAAGTAAAAACAAATGGTAATGAAGGGGCAGAAGTAGCTATTGATTAATCTGAGTTTTGTGAGAGAAATAAAAAGGTGCAAACATTTGTCAATGAAGGACATCAACTGCTAGTATACTAATAATACATACACAACATTGCAGGGTGCAAGCAATTACATGACCATGTTCAAAAACACATTTTTTTCCTTTGGTAAATGATTGAGCTAGAGCAAGAAAAAGAAAGTCTTCTCACGAAACTTACATTAGTATGCAATCCCCAGTACAGGTATTCTCTGAGCATTGCCACCACTACACAAGATAAGATGCATAAGGGGAGAGGGAAAGCTCTCGGACAAAAAAGATGAAAGGAAGCTACTGACAGACTAGCATAACCAGACAGTTCGAAGTAAAGAAACTTGAAGTATAGAAAATAAGTAAATAGTATAATGCAGGGATAAGAAGAATTTACAAAACACATAAATTGAAGCAGAGTTGGGAAAAAATTAGGAAACAGGCACAATAAAAAGGTAGAAAATAATTCTAAGGGTGGAGCAGTAAACGTTAGGGAAATAAATATTAATATTAACAACAGGAGGACTTACTAGGGCCAACAGAGTCATCTGCCCTAGCGCTTGTGGTGCAACCACCTTCAGCTGCCTCGCCCACCTCAACAACAGCCTTCCTCCTGCCCCTGGATGATAGATGATTTAAGAAAAAAAAACAGAAAAAATTAGTGGTACTGTTAATAAATAATCTCTCCAAGAATATTGATTTTTTTTAAAGAAAAAGGCAAACACAGTATTATTTCTCTTAGGTTCAGGGGGCCTGTATAATAAAAATATTAGTATCAAGGACCATTCTATTTCAAATTTCCTAACCCTATTCCTAATTACCTTAACCATATTTTTGAATTACTAATAAATTGCAATGAATGGTTTCTAAAGTTCTCATCTCACTCTCAATCTCTCAATGCATAGATTGGATACATGCAAACCAACTACACATCACTGGGAAATTGCTTGGCAATTGGCACTGTACGAGCTACAAAAAATAAAGGCACAGAGAAGTGAGAGAACATGCAAAATCACTAATACTAATATAATAACAATGACTATCTTGGACAGGACACAGGAGGAGTCACTGCATTACTTCTTAATCAGCCCAAGGAAGCGTCAAAAAGAAGTACAATTAGGTAGCGCTGAGCACCTGTCTAGATGATGATCACACAATATTATATTTGTAACATAAAGTTAACTTACCTTCATGTGAGCAGTATGCTCGCTATTTTGGAAGAAATTATTGGCATAGAGCACAACAAATAATTAACTTTCACTGAGTTCCGCAACCTCAGCGCCTAGCAGGTCAACCAAGTCCATCTCCCAATTGAGGATGTAGGCCCACCAGTGTGTCAGCTGTTGCTGGGTGTGCTGGACCCCAGAGCTGCACCGCACCTCCCAGTGTACCTTATGCCAGTGCTGCTGGCACTCCTGGAGGCCTTATCCAGACCCGGGACTGCTGCCATGGTGGGGGGGTGGTGGTGGTGCACAGAGAACACTAAGGCAGCCAGCTCCACCTCGACATATGGTAAGGGCTGCACCCCTTGATGTCGCCACCACCTGCATGGAAGGCGGCTGATGGATGAGGGCCTGGCGCTGCTGCTGCCCTACTGTGCCATGGTGCTGTGGATTTTTTTTTTGGGGGGGGGAGAGACAAGAAAGGAAGTATTAGGAAAAAGGAGGGGGGAAAAAAGTAAAGAAAAAGTTAAAAAGTCACAAAAAACACAAACAATTTAGGAGAAGAGTTAAAATATAACAAGAGCAAGAGAAAAGGTAATAAAATAAAAAGAAACTAGGGTAAAATAGGTTTTAAAGCAGGGGGGTGGGAGAGATATAGATGGATAGAAAAGCAGGCCCCAGCACCAAGGCAAATAAAGCAAGATGGCAGCGCACATGCAAACCGTGTGATGCCGTTTGCACAATTAATTCAACACGAGGAACAACTTTGCATTGCCAGTGACGTTAAACATCACTTGAACGGGCGCGGCCAGAAACTCCGCCTTCTAGCAGAACTCAGCGTAGCGCGACAATGTTTTTTCTCGACTATGCGTAGTTCAGCATAGCGCTGCTACTCGAACTCCGCTCAAGCCTAATGGAGTTGTAATTGCAATGACTATCTCTCTCTCTTTTCCATCCCATTATGGAATGGAAGCCGAATCCCAACATGACTACCAACACTTACTTGTTGAAGTGTTGGCATTCAATGAGATCTCAGCACAAGATCGGGAGGGTTTGCTGAGCATTCTCGTCTATATATACAAATTTGGATTTTCTTAATTTTTTCTAAAACTACTGAAAACAATTACACCAAATCACAAAAAGTCACTTTCGGGACCAGGATCTAGCTTTCTGCCAACTTTGGTGTAATTTTGTCCAGTGGTTTCTGCGCTATCGCTGTACAAAATCCCTAAGAAAAAGTTAGTGAGGAAAATGAGTTTTGGGACTCCCCTTTTTTTCTCGTCCCCCACCCCCCTTGACCGATCACTCCAAAACTTTCCAGACAGACGCTGAAGTGAGTGTTGTATTTGCTTGGAAAATATCGTGAAGATTCATCAAACAATACCAAAGTTGTTAGCAAAACAAAAAAACTAGGTCCTAACTATACCTATTATGCCACCCGGAGGTACCCCAATGTCACAGGAAGAGGAACACATCAGCCATGGGAGCTTACTTGTCAATGACAACATATCCATTTAAATTCTGGTGGGACCTCATCTCTAGGTCTTCATTCTTGCCCTGTATAAAAATTAGTATTTATTCCATATTTAAACATTTGGTAGAGAAGTCTGCAGGTCATCCTCACTGTTTGAGATACGTTGTTCTGCTTCTGTGATGCACACCATCTGTTTGTCCAATTTAGCCACCATGTGATCCATACAGATATTTTTGTTGCATAGACAGCAATGCACTTTCAAGCGTCATTGCACCCTGTGGCTGAGAATGTTATTCATGAGTCATCGGAGGGACTGGTTGCGACCTGGCAACCCTCTGATTCTCAAAAGTGAGGCGAGTCTGGGTTTTTTCAGCTTTCCCCATTTTAGCATCCATCTTGTGTTGTGGAGATGAGGGGGGGGTGGGACAATACAGTCCCCCTGCACTTGAATGTCATGCAGTCAGCCACGTGGTCAGGAGTGTCTTCCTCAGGCCTATGTTCGTATCAACAGTAAAGGCTTCGCCAAACCTCACTGGCAATGTTCAGTGTCCCAGCGACTTAAATGAGAAAACTGCACAGGTACAGTGATTAGAGTGTCAACAGGGAGCCTCGGCATGCTTCCATCAGCACTCATGCAGTAGACCTGCAGGGCTCAATTACCCAGCCAGTCCCATCCAGCATGGGTGGTCCAAAAGAAGCACATTCCATTGTGTGAGATTCCCTCACAGTCTATAGGTCAGCTACAGATGTTTCACAATCTCATGTGCATTTCACTGTGCCCACATGCGACTCGTGAGTTTGACATCAACTTTGTAGGATTCACTCCTGGGGCCCTCTCCTTCATGCCCCTGATCTTAGACCTGTCATCACGGCCCGCTGCCGCAGCCCAATCTCTAACAAGCTCCACTGCCAACACATGTCACCATTATCAAACTCTCAGGCAGCCTATTGTCAAGTGCAGCACAAGTAATCGTGGTGAACAAGGCTTATACCATATGGCAGGTCAGAATGCTTCTTGTGATGCAGTGGGAGGCTGGTTCACAGCACATCCACCTTTTAAAGCTGACGATCTCACACGCCCACGTCCATCCCCTGGCAAAGAATATTGAAGGCCTCCGGTCACATGCTTGTTATGTTCTTAGCCTCCTTGGAGGTCGTGCCGCACTGCACTCAGCACAGGCCATTGGGCACTCTCCAGCCAAGTAAATTGTCCTCATTCCGAAAGGCTGGCTTCTATGTGTCTTGTTCTGTCATTGTTGTGCCATCCTGCTACCTGCCAGCCCAGCGTGCAGCCCAGCTACCATCAACTTGCCTCAGCCCTGAGACACGGGTGGCCTGCCCTCTGTCTCAACCATGCTCATATGGGTATTCTCCCTCATTCTGTAGCTGCACGCCTCATCAGCAGACAGCAGTGGAGCCTGCAATCTCCCAGCCCACTATCCGTCTCCTCACCTGGAGGGGTGTCATTGGGCGAGCATCAGCGGGCCATGCTTCTCATATGAGAGCCATTTTATGTGCAGGTAGTATCAAGCCCGTAGGCCCACTCTGTTCAACTTCTGGCCTCCCATCACCAATTAGTGCAGGTTTTGTGGCATGCAAACCCACTGTACCCCTCACGCACCTTATTTCCCCCTTTGTGTGGGGTGCCGGTTCTCAGGAGAGTAAAAGGATTAAAGTTCCCAGCCAGCAGAGTTGCTCTAGAGTGCAGCCATCCTGCTGTGGGCTCTCTAGTGCCCCCCTCTATATGCCCCATTTTGCCTCTTTCCACTGGGGCATGTGCAATTTGAGTACTTTGCAAGTCTCTTTTTTCCTTTGTCTTGATTTCTTTTTCCTCTTGTGTCTCTTCCTCATCCCCTTGCTCTTCTCACTCTTCCTCTGCCTTGATTGTTCTGTTGATTTCCCACTCTTCCCCTCCTCAGAAGGAGAAACACCTCTAAAAAAGTTGTAGACTTAGATGATGATGTCATGGATTTTCTGCTTCATTGTCCAGCATCAGACACATCTGTTTCTCCTTTTGTTTCTGAACCTGTTTCAGATTGAGTAGAATCATAACGGGCTTTACTTAAGTCCATATTTGATGACCAAGTTTCATCATATGTTCTATTGAAAGTTAGGATACTTCCTCTCTCATAATAATTGTAATGTCTGTGAAATTTGCACTGTTTTGATAACTTGATTTCTTCTTCCAGTTTATCTAATCATTCATCCAATCATCTATCTCTTTCAAAACATTCTCAGTGTATTCATTTTCTTTAAATGTTACCAGTTCATCTCTAATTAAAGTGATTTCCTTTAACATCTTCTCCCTGTCTGACCAAGCATATTTTATTAAACTTTGTAGCACTATGATGATGTCATCATTTTCATGCCTTGGTGGTTATGTTGGGCTGGTGTGGGCTATTGTTCAGGTAATAAGATCGCACAGTGACTTGGTGTTGCTTTTCACATCACGACATCTGCCTCATCGAGTGTGGGGTCCAATTTGTAAGTCACATCTCAATACATAACACAGCCTGGGGGAAGAAGTTTAGGGGTTTGATGAATGAGAACAGGGAGTTGGAGAAAAATGTGACACAGACAAACACTACCCAACAACAACATTCATCCGGTCATTGAGCAGCATATCATCATCAAATATGTTGTGGAAAGAAATTAATGAATGACACAGTTCAGTTAATACATGCATTGGAAACAGTCCTTCCTCTAAAGATACTCAAGTTATTATCTAATTGGTCTGAGGAGTGAACCAACACAGCTCTAATAAGCTTTGGCAAAACCATTCGGTTTTGCCTATGCAAAATCTATTGGCAATGTCAATGTTCTTTTTACATGTTGTACCACAGAGGCAACCACAGAAGAAAGCGAAGGTGGGACAGACCCATGGCTCTGCAAGAAGCTGCTGTAAAATTTTAAAGGAGCTCAGTGTACAATAAATAATTGCTTTTAAACAGTACATAAATGAAGCGTCATGTGATCTTCTTTCTTGTGCTGCATCCTGTGTAAATCCATAAACTGAAATGCAACAAGAGTCTTCATTAAAAATTTTGTCAGCCATTTGCAGCCTCTCTGCGCTCCGGGATGGCGTTGGTGCTAGGCTATGGGAGTTTTGTGATATCCTGGACCAAACGGGTTGGAGACCCCATGCCTGCAGGTATTGAAACTACGCAAACCTTCAGCAGATCACCCCAGCTTGAAAAAATCAGCTCAGCAGGTTAATGCACCTGTTGCTGGGACCTGTATTTAAGGAGTCACAGGTTCCAATCATTGAAAAATGAACAGCCTTGCTGCTGAATTGTGCTGTGATTGACAAGCTAGTATTAATATTGGAGGCCATGGGTTACCATCACTATCAACTTACTGTGGTAAAGTCCCTTCACAGGATCTATGGTACTGACACCACAGATGGTAAGACTGTGTGGTTAGCTAATATATCTGCTCCAGGAGTATGTGTACAGTCAGCTGATTTAAACTCAATAAGTTAACTGAGCAGATTAGTGCACTCATTCTCGAATTCTATATATAGTAATGAGAAGGCAATGTACTTACATTCTAAGGAGAACACTCAGTAGGATAATGTCCCAGCAGCAGAGACTGTGTGTATATGCATGCACAAGTAAGAAACAGAGACCACCCGCTGACAGTTTACAACCCCATCTCTGTAAAATAGTGAAATAATTAGACTTCTGCAGGGCTCTGGTATACCCCTGAGTTAATAGTTTTCAATAAAAAAAAATAGAATAAAATAAATTGTGCAGTTCACTAACGTAGCTGCTTCGGAGATTTGGTTGTATTCTGAGATTGGAAGTTCCTTACCCAGTAAGATAGCTCAGTGGGGTAATTCAGCTGACGCAGAGATATCTATATGCAACAAGGCACATGCTTGAATCACAGGCTGTTAAATGTGTTGAGGTGTGAGGTAAAAATGTGGAGGAAGTGTGGGGAACTATGTGATGAATGCTAGTTCTGAAAGCTCATCCAGCTCTAGTTTTAAATGGTGGTTAATCAAGTGTATGAAGTAGGTCATAAATTGTTAGAATATTGTGAAATGTGGCTGTTCTATCTTGCTCGTGTTTTGTGACTAACTCTTGTGATTCCAGTAAATTTCTTAAAACAAGGGGAGGGGAGGTTTGGGTGAAACCGTGGGGACCGTAAAAGCACAACTGCAAACAAATACATGCAGTCACCAAACTACCTTGATTAGAAAGAAAAAAGTAGCTCCAGGTAAAAAAAGAAGTGGATGAAGACTTCAAAAGGAAGGAGTACTTGGTACAAGCGCCACAGAAATGGTAAACACAGGAGAGCAGATGGAGAGAAACCATAAACCTGCAAGAAATGGCATGCAAAAACCACTGAAAAGCAACAAAATTAGAGTGACAAGCAGACAAACAAATCGTAAATGAGATTCTCAAGTTCAGCTTAAGTGGTGTGGAGGCAAAGCCTAACAATTAATATTGATAAAAGAAAAATGATTCTGTAAATAAATGCCAAATTGGGCGGTGCATGTGCATTCTTCCTCCAAAATGACTGTCTTAGGTGCATGGCTGAATCCATCTGGTAAAGTAATCAGGAGTGTTATGGAGCTTTTGTGTAGAAGAAGAGAAAGACTGTGGATTGCAAAATGTTAGTTGTCGATATTTCCGTGTCAAGTAGAAGGTACTCTTCATGGGGATGAAGAGGCAGAGCAAGAGCATAGGCTGCTTCATGACTTGTGTGATTAACTGAGAAGTGAGAGCAATTTTACAACCAATCCGAGACAAGTAGCTGCATGTACTTGGCTGATCAATTTAACAATTGTCATAAGATTTAGAAGAGTGTATTCATCATGTGACAAGTCTCAAATTACAGTCCCCGCCCATCGCAACCATTTAATTAGAGAAGTTTGACATTTGAGCCGGCGCACTATTTAGCATTTCCTAAAACAAAGCATCTCTCTCCAGTCCACATGGATGAGTGTTCCTCTTTGAATCATGCTGGTTTCCCTTTGAAGTAGATAGACATTTTTAATAACCTCCTTCTTCTGGATGTTGAGGTAGTCCCACCCTGAGTCCTGAATCTGACTCCCAACTCTGTCCAAATCCTGACACAAAAGAGATTGAGATAGATTGAATGTAGAAGACTATTGTCAATAAACAAGAAGAACAAAATAATTTGAGCATTTTGTATATATTTTAACTGAACTGACTGGTCTGGCCACTGAAAGACTCAAAAAAAGTACAGCAAAGAGTTGACCATGCAAGTAAATCTAGCTAAGTGTGAAATTGGCAATTACATCAGGCCCAAACATTGCAAATCATCCAAATCAAGTTTACAAATTAGTTGAGCAACACCTTAACTGTCTGCCACCACATGAATCATCATCAATCACATTCATTCAATATATATCACTCATTGGTGCAATAGTTACTCATTCCAAGCATGATGGTGCACATTTGTCTCTTGTATCACCTATTTTCCCATGAAAGCAACAAACAATGGCAATCTTGTAAATGAATGCTCTTTACTGAGGCAGGCCACTTGAAAAAAGAAAGATAGGGATGGACGCCAATGTCTTCATGTCCTTTAAGTAAATGGAAGGCTTCTTCTTTGCACATTGGTCCAACTCCAATCAAGTCCATACATGTGAATAAATGGTGGCGCTGCATAAGTCAGACTCCAAACATACAAATGTTTCTCTAGCTAAATATATATATATTTTTTACAAAGCAGTTCAATGATAATGTGATAGTTCTATTGTAGCCTACTCAGTGAGTGAAGTAGAATTCATCTTCAAGCTCAAGGAGTTCACTCAGAAGTTGGTCAGCTAATGCGCTTGATCTGACCAACCGCCCTCATCCTCTATTTGTGCTGATTTAGGAACACTGTAATATTATGGTATCGAGACATGGTTCCTTTAAATCATGGTCAATCTCTCCACAATTTGAGGAGAGAGACTAGTCCTTCTGACTGTGACAGCTGCACTAAACACATGCGCAGCAGACACTCTGGCTACCGGAAAAGCCAGATACTTTATTGCTAGGCCGCTTCGCTTTGGCCATTGACATCTTCCCACACCAATAGACCAATGGGTTTTAATCCAAGTAACCCTCTTTTGGATCATCCAAATAGCCTGTGACCATCCTCTAAATAGCCATTTGTTCTGGCTCTTGCTCGGCCTCTGTTGCCTTTGCCTCTCCACTTGATTTACGCCTTGCCCTTGAAACAAAGTCATTGAAGTGGTTGGGTAGGATTCTTCTGTTTCTGGTAATGATACTGGTGTTGTTGTGTGTTGCTGGTGTTTGGTCCTGTGAGACAACAGCACTGCCCTCTCTGGAGGTTGAAGGCTGCATGTGAGAACTTCTGCCCAGGACTCTAACTTCCAGACGTTTTTATTGTAGGTCTCTCACTTGCTCAACAATCCTAGTCTTGTATTGTGGGGCATCCCCTTCTGAAAAAAGAATGAAAGTAGCCAGTATTTTTTTGTATTGTGGATCAACTATTGTGGCACAGATGTACTCTTTGGAGGGCAAAATGTCTCTTTGCAGCCTTGTAGTTATAGCCAAGTGAAGGATTAAACTCTGAATGAGCTCATACGCGTCTTCATTCACACCGGCAAACCTTTATGACACCTTTTTTAAGTGGTTCTGTAGCTGATGCAACAACAGAATTGCTTGGCTCATCGTACTGTCCTCCCTGCTGACCTCCCATGTGGAAACCTCATAAGGAAGTAGCATTTGTGTCAGACATCTGACTAGCCCCCATTTCTCAATCACCATGGTTATGCTTTTACCAGTTACATCCCCTCCTCTTTCGAGGACATAATTAGTGATCGATCTGTACTGCTCAAACAGCTGGCGAAACAGGTAGTAGGTCCAGTTCCAATCTGTTGGCACCTCCTGCATGAGGGCTTTAACTAGTTTTCTATTAGCATGCTGAATGATCCTCAACTGCTTCTTGGCTTTGAAAGAATGACTGAAATGAGTGCAGATTATTCTGCAGGTGGCCAATACGTTGCCAACTTTGTCTTCTTTTTAGAGAAAGTCCTTCCTAATCAGGTTGAAGCAATCCACCAAACACAGGACCCTAAAATATCCACCCTGGACTGGACTATATTACTGCCATTGTACATGGTAACAGATCCAATTCTGAGACCACTGGGTCACAGCCATTCAAACACTTTGCTGGTAAAGTCTTCCAATATGTTTGCAGCTGTATGGGATTTCTTCATGATGAACATGTCCACTGTTGAATGTCACTGAACTCACTTAAACGTTCTTCAATGCTGAGACCTGGAGATACCTGTTGCCTTAACCCCACAAAAGATAGCCAATGTGCAGTAATACACATGTAAACAGTTGCTTGACAACTGGTCCACATGTCCTGCGTCAGGTGGATAGAGTGTACAGCACTCTGCTACAAAGCTTGTCCAAACGATTGCAGTACATCATGATGGAGCACTGGAATAGCAATTCTGGCAAAATAGGTCATGTTGTGAACCTTCAATTTCAGGTAGATGCGTGCCACATATTCTAAAATTCCCACTCCTTCCTTAAAAGAAAAAGGGAGGAGGTCCAGTGCTAACACTTTTGCCAGCTTCACACTTTACAAATGTGACATTGGGTGGTTGTATTCATAGGGCACCTCCTGCCTACACATACCTGTAATAGTTGCTTCGATTTGTTTTCTTTTGGGTGCCACTGACACAGGTCACTTTAAAAGCTAACCAGGAGCTGGTTAACTCAATGTGCATCTTGGATTATTCACTGTATGTGGGGTGTCTGCATCTGAGTCTTGTGCCATTTGAAAGTTTCTGATGAGGGTGATGCTGGCACAATGAAGAGGACAGGGCTGTTTTGAGTAAAACTGTTAGGGGGTTATTACAACTTTGGAGGAGGTGTTAATCCGTCTCAAAAGTGACGGTAAAGTGACGGATATACCACCAGCCGTATTACGAGTCCATTATATCCTATGGAACTCGTAATACGGCTGGTGGTGTATCTGTCACATTTGGGATGGATTAACACCTCCTCCAAAGTTGTAATAACCCCCTTAATCTCTTCTTCCTTATCCCTCCTTCTATCACCAATATCGGAGCTGCTTCCCCTATCTCATCACCACCACCAGCTAACTTTTTAAGGTGCTCCTCTGAATGGATTGTGTGATGTTTTTTCAAATGAAACGTTTAGCCTCCAGTACCATAGTGTGAACCAGGCTTACATTGATGAACACTTGCGTGGCAAATGGAGCATATTGCAATGTTAACTCCTGTTTGCTAATCTTAAGGAAGTCCCAAACTGGATTGGAGAAGGTTTTTAGAGTGCCACTGCCGATGCCTGAAGAACTGGAGTTAGGTGGGTGTGTTGTTCGCCTCTCTGTAGTCCATACCTCAGCTGAGGTAGTGGTAGATGCAGATCTCAGTGGGGGCCTTACAAATATGGAAGCTGGCACTGGTGATGGTGGAACCAGTGTCACAGCCCTCTGAGCATGTTGAATAAGAGGGGTAATCTCAGTATCCTCTGAGCCACCTTCCATACTGACAATCACTGGCCCATCCTCATCACTTGCTTTCCATAATTCTAAGGCTTTAAGACACTTTCCTTTTCCCTAGTCTCTCTTGGCAGTTCTGGGACTTCTGGGAATCCATGTCCAGATCATCAGAAGGGAGGCTTAGAGAAGATGGAGGAGAATCTTTTTTTTCTTGCTGGTGATTGGAAAGTAAATGGTTTAAAAACTACATCTTGCTTAGCAAGAAGCTCAACCTCCTGTTCTGCTCCTACTTCAGGAAGAACTGTTGTTGGCTATGCATCCTGTTGTCTACTTTGCTCAGCTTCCTGCAACAATTGGTTACTTTGCACCTGAGACAAATCCAGTTCAGACTCACTGCTCGCTGGCATGATTTCAATGGCTGCCTTGCTGAGGGACATGGGCTTGGGTTGGGGTGGTGTTGCTGATGTGGAAGTGCTGCTTTCAGTTTGCTGCCCAGAGGACAGTACAGCAGGCACACCACGGTTCCTGAAAAAACTGGAGGGTGGCATCTCAGTTTTGGCAATCTGCTTCTTCTTCTAGTGTATCCATTCTAATCAAAGCCATACCATTATATTTCAGTGAGGAAAAACAGCACACAGATTTAAAAGTTTACTTTATGTGCCTCGAAGGTGAGACCCCTGTGGCAGGCAAGGGGCTATAGCAAAAGATGGAATAATCCTTAAAAATGTGAATGCTGGTATGTACCTATGCCCTAAGAGACCTATGACAGGCAGGGGCGCTGGGAAATTGAAATAATCCATTAAAAGTGAATACTGGAATGCCCCTATGGCCTAAAAAACCTACGACAGGAAGGAGATGCAGAGACAATGGAACAATCCTTAAAAAAGTAAATTCTTGTGTGCTCCTATGGCAAGCAGGGGTGTAGGGAAAAATCAAATAATGAGAAAACTTATTTGTTGATGTCTCACTAGGCTAGGTACTATGAGAAATCCTTTAGGAGGCAGGGAGGTGCAGGAGAAAATGGAAAAAATGACTATAATATTAAACACTGTACATACATACTACAATCATCCTCAAGCACATTAAACTGATATCAGAGAAAAAAAGTAAAACAAAGGAACAAAAAACAAAAAGGGATAGCCCTCTTCTATGAATGTTCCTAGAAAATGGCTTGAAAATTGGAAAAAAGGGTTTACCATACTGGCTGGCTACACAAAATGGCAGCCATCCTTGAGTGCAAACAACAACAAGCAAGAAAGTATGAACAGTAAGAACACATGCAGGCCTATGGCAAAAGCAAATTGACTACTTCCCGAAATGGCCACCTGCAACATGTTCAAACAACAACAAGCAAGGAGGCATGGACAATAAAGAACACATGCAGGTCTATGGACACTGACTACACAACATCGCTGTGAGTCACAAGACATGGAGAAGAAAGACAAAATGGTAGTCTACGGCAAACACACACACACTCACACACACATTGGCCAGACAAAGGAGGCACAGTAAACAATAAAGAAAACACTAACATTAATTCGGCAATACCAAAAACAAAAATTGTCAGCCATAAAAATTTCCCATGAACACTCCTCCTCCTAAGACAACAAAACATTATTATCCCCCCAATACAGTTGTTGCAGAAAAAACTTAAAATGCAAAAAACGTCACACATTTTGAATTTACTACAGTGCAATCCCTGGTCTAAATCATAGATGTTATGTAACAATGTATTCCACAGAAACTGTTGTTTTATTGCACTCAATGCCTAGCACTGGAAGAGTAGGCCACAGGGTAAAATAAATGAATAGTGCAAATTTCACAAACTTAGAGAAAAATGTACTTAACTTTACCCCCCAAAAAACAAAAACAAAAATGTAATGGCAAAAATAGGCTGCTACTGTAACTTCAGACCAACCACCACAACCACTGTCAAATTTAAAAAATGAATACATGGTGCAAATATTTTCTGGTGCATGCCCTCTAGCAAACAACACTCTTATCCAAATGCTTTTTAAATTCCTTAAAATCCAACAATATATATATATATATATATATATATATATATATATATATATATATCTCACGGAATTGCAGACAATGAGAGTAATCCTTTCTCCTCAAAATCCAAATTAAAATTGACGGGAGATGGGCAAAGCACTAGGAAGAGGCTTCTGGACAGCAAGAGGAAGTTGGACTCTCTGTGGCACTTCTTTTCCGTTAAAAAAAGTTAAAATAAAAAAATGCTTTTCACCTGAACTGTCCATTTGAGTACAATGTTCACTCAAAAAGCTATTTTCAAGTTCATTTAGCAGCTTATCGAATAGACAATTTACTTGAGAAGCAGCCTTGACTGATTGTGATGGCCGGCATTACAAAATGGTGCTGAAAGGCTCCGTGGTGACTGGAAATAGTGCCAGTGGCCTGCAAAATCTCTCTCCTGCTTGCAAGTGTGCATTGACCAATTGATAGATTCCTTGTCTAACGTTGGCATTATATAATCGCACCAGAGGGCTCCATGGCAACGGGAACAGCAAATCTTGCTCAAGCTTGCAAGAGTGTGTTATGGCGCCTCAAGTTATTCCTGTGAACATCACGAGGCGCAAGTGGCAGAATAATTCCACCACACCCCTATTGGATGGAGTTACAAATGCCATGTAGAATTCCAAGTTTCTTGAATTCCTTGAGTGAAAGAATAAATCTACTCTGGCCTAGACACAATCCTTTGACTTTACTGAACATGCCTAAACAATTCCTGACCAACTTCGACACCGAACAACAGCCATCCACTAACTGCCCGCCTACCATGTCCTAACTCTTGAAGCCCCACAATCACCCCTGATACTTTCTAGAGAATGGGCACCTCCAACAGCCTGACTGATAGATACAGTTTCTTGCTTGAAAAGCAGTATGACTGAGATTTCTTTTCATGGTGATTCTCAGGATGGGGAGAAGGGGTATGTTAGTCTTAAGGTTTACACTCCATGAGGAATTTTGGTGTATCATATAGTGTGCTTGTGCGACCTCACCCAAGAATGCATTCACAAAACTAACCTGGGTCAAGTCAGGCTCATTTGCTGTACCTTAGCTCAACCCTGGGTAGCTATGGTTTTGGGCAGCTAGGTTTAAACAAAGGAGCACATGTAAAGCGTTTAGGAGTACCAACTCAATGCAATACATAAAACACAAAGAAATCCGAAACTGATTTATAAAAAAATTATATTATGTTTATGAATTTTTGAAAAGCAAAACAAGCAAAATCCACCACAAGGTTCTAGAGACACAGATTTTTAAGTAAAATGTAATTTCAGTTTTTCACTCACAAATGTGAACAAGCATTAGTAAGCTATAAAGTTTTAAAACTTTGTAAAACGTTTAGCGAGTAGAGTTCAGCTACTCCGACCTGCTTTAAGCAACCAAATTCAAGATAGGGAAGGTCAGAGGGGTCAATAAGGAATAGTAGGACTTACCTTGGCACCACAGCAGTCTCAAGTCCAGCCCTAGGAGCTATGGGCAAACACCAACAGTCTTCAATGGAGTGGTCATGATGCAAGGGATACAGGATGCTGAACGTGCTGTAAGACGCTGAGGCTGTTGTGTAGTGGATGGGGGTCTTCCCGTAGCTACTCTTCAGTTCACGGTCCAAGTGGGGCTTCTTTGGTCACGGGTCGATGTCCCTAAAAGTCCGCTTAGGTACAGCAAAAGTTAAATTGCCATTGGACTAATAGTTTGTGTTCAACGTGAAAACTGTAGTTGGCTATGGTGAAGACAGGCATCCATCTTGGGTTGACCAAAGTGCACGCCGATGACTCTCCCAGGTCCAGCAGATCTGGGTACAACTTTTCAGCACCAGGACTCTGTCAGTGGTCATCAGCGGTCAAGTGATTGTGGATACTGATGGACTAGAACGTGCTGCTTTTGCTTTTGTGGCCCTGGTACTGTAACAGGAAGTCAGCCAATTGAATCTTGGATGTCACCTTTTCTATCTGGGGCTTTGGAGTGACTAGCAGCACAGGCACAGCCCTCTGTTAGCTAGTCTAAGGATCAACAGGTGCAGGCCAAGAGTTGGTGCAGCTTCTTTTGCAAGGTCCAGGGAACAGTAGGGCAGTCCTTCTTTAATCCTCTCCTCAGTCCGGATGTGATCCAAAGTCTGGGTGCTATGCGTGCCACATTTATGCCCAGAAAATGCTCTCCGGGATGGGATGATCACTAGACAATGTGCTAGTAGGAGTTTTCCCACCTGATGAAGACTTCCTGTGGGACATCCAGCTAGCTCTTCCAGCTTTCCCTTTGAAGCTCTCCTTTTGGGCTCACACCCTATGTGGCTTCTTGACAGGGAGAGGAGACGCCTCAGCAGGCCTCTAGTTTTCTTACATCACACTTCTCCCCTTGAGGGGAGAAGGCTTCATTGTGGCCCGCATCAGTGTGTTGCCACTGGAAAATTCTAGCAGAACAGTGGCAACTTTCTAAAAGTTGCATTTCCTTTTAATATTATATGATGTTAAATTAGATTTGACTTGAGCATCAAGTCGAGTTTAATGTGATGATTATTGATACGTTGAAGTACCAACTTTAGTAGTCCCATTCAGAAGTAAGCACAGCTGAATGATCAGAGTGTAACCCTTGCTCACCAACGGGGCTACCAGCTTTCCCACATTTAAAATTACAATTTGGGGTTCTTAATACTTGGATCTCTAAAACTAAAGGCCAGATTTACAACAAACTGGCGCACGTCGGTGCTGCACCAAAATTTGCTGCTCCAAAATTTGCAGCACCGCACTGTGCCACTTTTGAAGCACAGGAACGCACCATATTTACAAGAATATGGCATAACCATAGAAAATGCATCACACATAGAAAAAGCAAAAATTAAGACGGAAAAAAAGTATTCCTCCTTGTTGTGCCATGCTAACGTCACCCCTGGGGTGGCGTTAGAACTTGATACCGCCTCAGATTTACAAATTCTTGTAAATCTGGGGCAGCATCAAAACCAATGGGTGTTGCGGTGGGATGCCCACTGAACACTAAACCGATCCCTGTATTTGTCAGGAGTGAGACTGTACCTGGTGAAAAGCGCCTCCTTCATGTCAGCATAGGTGAGGTTGTACCCCTACCCAAAGCTAGCAAAGTGTCCCTCCCTTCCCCTGTGAAGTGGTTCCACAATCCTGCTCACCAGTGCTTCTCAGGGACCCCATTCATGTGGATAGAGGCCTCATATCCCTGAAACCACCTCTGGATATCCTTCCCCTTCTTGTACTCTCTCCCTACATTATTGAGAATATGTTCTATTCTATCTGATTGCATTGAGGTGTTGCTGCCACCATCATTGCTGGATATACTCCTCTGATCCAGCTCCTTCATTCTGAGCTCATGGCCTAAAAGCATCTTCCTTTCCTCCAGGGCCCGTTTCTCCTTTTGGTCCTCCATTTTTAACCTCTCTAAGGGGGCTGAGCCAAGGGTTAATCCTTGTCTCCCCGCTAGAGGGGAGACAATTTCACAAGGGAGGGAAGATTACCGCCACAACCCCACCAATGACAACTTGAGGCCCAAAGGGAGGGTTGAAAATGCACCCAGAAACAGGGACCATCAAAGGAATTGGGCGAGTAATCCAACTAGTGGTAGAGCCAGAGGTAGGATCAACGGATCCGACCCCCCGGAAACTGTCCAAGGGGACAGCTCTACACAAGCCCCTAACAGGCCATACAAAACCTTCTTTAGCAACAATTTCTCCCGTAACAATACTGAGAACTTAGCCATCAAAGAACAGGATTTGTGTACAAGATATGGAACAAACAAAATCTATTTGTCCAATGTTCCAAAATTATTGCCAGGGTCAGTTGAGAACCAAGCCTCTTTGATTAACAAAGTCATACACTGGATACGCTCCCGACGAAGTTGCCTCTCTGTCATTCGTTCTGATATAACATCGGCCGAGAGAAACAGCATCTCAGGGACCACTTTTGACATAATTACTATCCACTTTGAAGATGAGACCATGGTGACTCAACTAATGGATTTTGACTCTCGTACATACTCGAATAGAGCAACAACTATGGGGGGGATAAGACTTATGTCAAACCCACACAATCGCGGACTAGATAGGGGACCGGATGGACCAGATGGCTCAACTAATTTTTGTGGAGGTGTTGTACGTAAGGTAGCTACCGATCTTGGGTCGCCGCCTGATTCTGTATGACTGACTTCTGAACCAGTGACTCATGCGATGGCCTGCTCCAAGGTCTCACATTCAAAGGGGAACAATAAAGTACCAACATTAGACATCTCCAGTAATGACCTGGGCCCAGGGGACGTTGGTTGCTCAACCGTGGTGATAAACAAAGGCAAATGTACACTAGAACTCATGTCTTGGAACATTGCTGGGCTGGCAAAGAAATTAGATGATAGCGAATGGGCCTTTTTTATTAAGGATATAGATATTTGTCTCTTTCAGGAAACCTGGGTAGAGGATGCTACTTTTATAGATGGATTTCTTTCATTCAGTGTTCCTGCTATACCTTCAGAGAAGGGGTTGGGCCGGGCGAAAGGTGGGTTGTTACTACTTGTAAACAAGAACCTGCAGTGTGACTACAAGCTTTTGGAAATTGATTCTGTAGATATAAAAGCTATGTGTATTACGTTCAAAAGAACTTTATCAATTGTTATTGTTAATGTTTACATACGATCGGTCTCATGCAGCTCTGAGTCTCACACCTTGGCCATTTTGTCAGAATTTGTAGAAAGCCTTCACCCCTCGACTATTTTAATTGCAGCTGGAGATTTGAACTTCTGCCCCTATTAGAGACCTAACTGACGAAGAGGATGAGCTGTGGGGGATCCCGCAACTATCTACTACTCGGCCCTGCAAAAAATCTCGGGTGGCCACACAATTAGCTATACTATGTTTAAAATACGGCCTTAAGGCCTGTAATGGTAGGGCGCCATCAGATATGAACATTGCAACAACGTTCAATAGGGGCAAGTCCAAAAGCACTATCGATTATTTCCTGTTGATGTTAGGTTGTGGCCCCACTTGGAAGATATGAAAGTAGTAGTGAGAAGCGATAGCGATCACTTCCCCTTGCTTCTTACCCTTTCCGGAGAAATGTTTAGGAGAACACTCAATAACCATGTTACAATAATCCCGCCACCACGTTGGAAAAATAAATTCACTAAGATTACTTGGCCAAAAGTGATGTCCAACCCATATCATATCAGAGCAATATATCAAATCTTTTTAAATAGTTTGGCCGAGTATGAAGAGCAGACTGTGGGGAATATTCAGATTCTTAAAATACATGATAGTATGGCCATTCAGCTACGGGGGTTCTTTTACCAAGCAAGGCGATCAAAGCCATGTGAAGGAAAAGGGGCACGCAAGGGATGGTTCGATGAGAGGTGATCAAAGGCTAAATCTGGGCTAAAAGCAGTAGTAATGTCTGGTTCCCAGGGGGAGATTAAACAAGCTAGGTCTCTATATAAAGAAACCTTGTCCAATGCAAAAAAGCGGTGGGAGGATTCCCTGTGGCAGGCATTATTAAATGCCTCTAGAGAGAAGGATAACAAGCGTTTTTGGGAACTTCTGTCTAAAAGAGAAAATGGAGGTAGGAGTTGCCCCAGCAACCACATACAACCAAAAAGCTGGGTAGAACACTTCTCCACCCTCTATGCTTACCGGAGGGCTCAACGGACTCTAATGTAGTCTACTCCTCATTGGATTTGAACCCCAGTACGCCAGTCCAAGTGGGGGCCTAGTGTATCCCCAAGGGTCATCTTATTTTTAAAGTAGAAGAAACCCTTGAGGCTATAAACAGTCTGAAACTTGTCAAAGCACCCAGACCGGACAAACTTCCTGGAGATCTTTATAGATTGGAACCAAATATCTGGTCCTGGTATATTAATGCCATCTCAAATAGTATAGCTGCAGGGGGACAAATCCCGGGTACATCGAAGGGGGCCGAAATTATACCCATCTATAAAAAAGGAAATGCTAACCTTCCAGCCAACTACAGGCCAATTAGCCTTATAAACAACTTGCAAAAGATTTTCGCCAAACAAATTTTACAGAGGTTAACTAGCTGGGCTGAGGAGCACCAAATTGTTTCCCACCTACAGGCCGGGTTCCGTGCTAAAAGTAGCACAGTAGACCAGGTCTTTCGATTGCCTATATTGTATTGGAAATATGTTCTTATCGCCAAGCAATGTCTATATGTAGTATTTATAGACCTGCGATCTGCTTTTGATCTGGTCCCAAGAGCTAAACTGTGGGAAGTGCTGGGCAGACTGGGAGTCCCAGAGGACCTATTACTCCTGCTAAAACGATTACATGAAAACACCTATGCCCAAGTGAGGTGGGGCGAGCAAGGCGAATTGACAGAACAGATCCCAATTAGAAGGGGAGTTCGCCAAGGTTGTGTCCTAGCCCCCTTATTATTCACTCTATTTATCAATGAAGTAGTGAAGGCTGTGTCCACATGCCAGAATGACGCTCCCTCCTTGAATACACAATAAATCCCTATTCTGCTTTTCGCAGACGATTCGCTTCTCATCTCCAAGACACCGATGGGGTTGCAAATCCTTGTTGACCGGTTCAATTTATTTTGTAGCGATCATGGGTTGGAGGTTAACATTAATAAATCAAAACTAATGGTGCTATCCAAAGGGCCTAGAAAAAGATGTTCTATTTACTTCGATGGTGCTCTTCTGAAGGAAGTTAGCTCTATAGACTATTTGGGAGTCAGGCTAACTAGTAAACTATCATGGGAAGAGCAGATCACAAAAAGCGCAGGGCTGCTACAACACCGAGCTTCTTCTATACTGCGCTTCTATCAAGGTTCCTTTGCAAAATCTGTTTCCCCAGCATTAAAGATTTATATAGCCAAGGCACAAGGTGCAGCCATGTATGTGGCAGAGGTATGGGGTTTCTCCAACTGTAATAAGATCCCAGTGGGGGAAAACAACTTTGCGAGGGCCTTGATAGCGTGCCCACGCTCTACACCCCTGCTTCCAATATTTATGGATCTGGGGTTAAGTCGAGCAGCAGATTTATTTTAAGACCCTTCCTATATTGGATCAGGCTATGGACTACCCCTGAATTAGATATATATAAGACCTCATTACTTGACCTATTAAAATGCCAAAATGCCAATACTCTCCCCTGGATCTGTCATGTGTCCCACTGGTTCCGTTTGTTGGGTTTGGGCAATTACTGGGAAAACCCCCACAAACTAGAGAGACAGCACAAAAATGTTTTAAAGTTAACATATTGGTCTTATTTAGGGAGAATAACATAACCTGTAAATCTCATGGTCGTTTAACCAATTCTTTTATTGATCTTAAATGGACTCCAAAGTTTGAATCCTATCTGGATATTATACTGGATCTGCACGGCAAAAGCCTATGTGCAAGGTTTCGTTTCGGCTCCTTGCCCCTGATGTCATTGATTCACAGGTGGGGGCCGATCAGTCTCCCTGATATATGCCCTGCTTGTGGTAGTACTTCTGAAACCATTGAACACTTTATGTTCTTCTGTCCAGCCTATGCGAATCCGTGATTAAAATGGATCCGTAACACTTGTAGGGCTATTGGATTTAAGAACTGTTCCTTGGCTGTACGGCTGTTAAAAAGTCACAATTTAGTTGATATAATTCTTCCAGTGAGCAAGTATTTAGTTTCAGCCTGGCGCATACGTTGCCATCTTCAAAAAGCAACCTAATGTTACTATCTTTCTTAGAGTTTTATGTCTAGTTTGAGCTTTTATTGTTTTAATGATTTCAAATTAATTTATAGATGTGTAGATGCTGTATTTTAACAAAAATGATTATTTATTCTTGTACCTTTGCCAGTTTGTTTTATGTCGCTTTTATGGTCAATCGATCGAATAAAGCTGTGTGTTTACTATAACCTCTCTAACTCTATCTGGCGCCTCCTGGCTTCTCTCCTGTCCTCAAGCTCCAGTCAGTCCCTTAGAACCACCACTGCTGCCTGACCCGGAGAGTACCTACCCCCCTAGCAGGTCCTGCACCTTCAGCACATCTTCCCTAGGATTTGGGTCCACTGACTCCCCAATTGGATCCTCAGACTGCCCACTGGAAGTTCTGGCTTTTACCCAAGCCCTCAGCACCTTTTGTGGCTCCTCCTTCTTGGTGAGACCTCTGACTTGGACTTTGAGGTTTTTGCACATTGCCTTCAGTTCCTTCACTGTGTAGGTTTCCAACCTATCCTCCCCAAAAATAAAATCCTGGTATGCAACTGATGATGCTCTTGACTGAGACATGATGTTGTTGGAGCTCACTTGAACTCAAGACCAAAAAGACCAAAGAAAAGAATTAAAAAAATCTGTATGTGGTACATAGTGGTCTGCGATATGGTAGTACTATACACCAATCACTGTGGGTCAAGTGCAAATGCAAGTCCTATCACATCACTGCCACCAATGTTAGAAATGGGGTCTCTAGTTGGCAGTCGGTCGGTTCCAGAGGATAGTGAGGGGGTCGTCGTGCCCTTGAAGTCACATGAGTTGCAGATCGAGTTCCAGGCTGGTTAAGTCAGGAGCAATGGCATGGATAGCATCGGGTTGCTGTGAGAAGCGGGATGATGCGAAGTGCGGTGCCCACAAGTCACGGTGCAGGCAGCGGCTCTTTGATGGTGTCAGTGAGACCAGGGCTGCAGTTTGAAGTGGGGCAGTACCACGTTGAATGTCACCCGGTCACGTTGCAGGCAGCAGCGTAGTCGTTACTGAAGTGTTGTTGTCAGAAGGCCCAAGTCAGCGGTGCGGCATGGGACAGGCTTTGTGCAGCGTCCACAGGTCACGGTGCATACAGAGACGCCTGGTGACGACACTGAAGTTGATGGGGCTGGCGTTGGTGGACCGGGGCTACGGTGCGGGATGGGACAGTGTTTTGTGTACCTCACGAGCAGTGTCTACAGGCCACGGTGCAGGCAGCAGCACTTGTGGCATCGTCGGGGATGCCCTGGCTGTGGTAGGAGCAAGATGATGCCAGAATGCGGGGCCCACAGGTCTCGGTGCAAGCAGCGGCTCAATGGCGGCATCAGGTGGTGGCGTCGGTGAGACCAGGGTTGCATTATGAAGCGGGGCAGTGCGGCTCCATGCGGCATCGGCAGGTCGCGGTGCAGGCCAGCGGCATCGTTTGCGGCTTCGCAATGGTTTTTCTTCTTGAACAACACAGAACACACAGGCCCTCATTACGACCTCTGCGGTCTTTTCGCAAGACCGCAGAGGTACCGCCATGCTGAAGACCGCCAGTGGTGGCGGTCATCCGCTCCGCGTATTATGACCGCTGGCAGCCCTCCGTCCTTTTCCGTATGGAAAGCCGCCAGCGCCATACTCGTGGTCGGCGGGAAAGTGGAGGCTGCTCAACCTCCACCGCCACGTCAACAGAACACTGCCCACAGAATCACGTCCCATGATTCGGTGTGGCGGTGTTCTGGTGACGTTGTGCTGGTGGCGGAGCTGCCCCATGGATCCCCCCCCCCGATGGCCAATGGACAAGGTAAGTTGATCGTCCGTTAGGGGAGGGGGGTGGCGGGGTGATGTGTGTTGTGTGCTTGCATGGGGGTATGCGTGTGATCAGTATAGGGAAAGGTGCGGAAGACATTGTGACGCAAAGGGTTAATTAGCTTGAACAGTGTAGATGAGCGTGATGCCTGCCGAAGCCAGAGCAACGTGGAAGAAATTCACGATGTTCGCTTTCAAGCTTGTTTTCTTTTGACATTCCGTAGCTAAACTTATTCGCAGCTGCATGTGTGAGAAACAGTATTTGAAGGAGATTCAGTCTCAACCTTGAGAACGAGACCACAGTAAAAGATGGAATGAAAACAATGGCCAGGGAATGGCAAGGCAGCCAGAGACATGTACTGATAACATAGCTAGAAAATACTGGAAGGGGATAGAATCCAAGCTTCAGGTTACTTAAACACTGAAAGGTGGGTGAGGGAATTGAAGCTCGCAGATGGAGTTGTGAAAGCTGCCATGGCCCAGCGCTACCTCCCTGTTGTGCTGACCGTGATGCTTGAGGGGGAGAGAGGTCCAAGCAGGCGGTAGAGGGCTTCCCAGCATTTCGTGGACTAAGTTAAGTTCCACACAGGGATGAAAGGCCTTTGTTACTCTGCTCTATTATTATGACCGATTATTTATGCTTGCACTGTGTTTATAACCTGAAGTATTCAGCTTGTTTATATTTTGCTTTCTAAGCCTCATAGTATGAACCTGCTACAGTAACTGAAACATGCATTTTGGTGTGCAGTAAATCAAAGCTTATCTGAAGTATTCAGTTCATTTATATTTTGACTCCTGAACATCGTAGTGAGAGCCTGCTGCAGTAATTGAAACATGCATTTTGGTGTGCAGTAAATCAAAGCTTTTCTGAAGTATTCAACTCACTTATATTCTGCTTCCTGAACATAGTAGTGTGATGCATTTTGGTATACAGGTAATCAAAACTTATATCTGTCAATGAACTCTTTGCTTATATATATATATATATATATGCATAGATGCTCTTTGTAGTGTACTGATACATAAATAGATGCTTTTCATTGCTATTCTTATTCTACTATTGTTAATGTACTAAATGCCTACATTTACCTGCAATTCTAGTAAAGCTAAATTGTATTTATAATTGGCGTGTGGTCCTTCATTGAGCGTCCTTATTGACTTATACCGAACAGGTGTCAACCAGCCACCTGGATAAGATAGCGTGTGAGTGTGTAGAGGGGGTGTGTGAGCACGTGTATGCGTGCAGGGGGTGCTGTGTATATGGGAAATGTGTGCGGGTCAGTCGGTGTGCATGTCTGTCTGTATGTGTGTGGGTATGTGTTGTCGTGATGTATGTGTGCGTGTAGGGGTATATGTATGTGCATGTTGGGGGTGTGTGCGTGTAGGGGTGTGTATATGTGTATATGTGCATGTTGGGTTGAGGGTGGGGAGGGGGGTTGTACCACCTTTGTGGCGTGGCAAGATGGCAGGGGGTGTGGGGGAAGGACTCGTGAGGATAGCGGGGGTGGGGGAGACCCCTATCAGTGCCAGGGAAGGAATTCCCTGGCACTGATAGCGCCTACCACCCTGGATCTCATGGCGGTTCCCAATCACCCGAAATCCATGACGATATGCAGAGTCCTGATACCGCTGGCGGTCCCGGGCTGGAGACTGAAATCTCCAGCCCAGCGGTCATCACCGCCATGGCGGTCGGAATGGTGAAGTGGCGGATGACTGTTGCGGTATCCGCCACAGTCATAATTCCATTTTTTTTTTCGCCGGCCTGTTTGCGGTCTTACCGCTGCTTTACCACCGACCGCCAGGATCGTAATGACCCCCACAGTTCCCATTGCTGCAGACAGATGAAACTGAAGTCTTTGCTATCCCTGAGACTTCTAACAGGAGTCAAGCTCTACTCCAAGCGTTTGGAGAACATACTCAAGCAGGATACACAATAAAGTTCCCCCTTTGCTCTCTTTTCAGGAAGAATCAGCAACTGCAGGCCAAACCAGCAAAGCAACACAACAAAGGGGCAGTACTCCTCCTCCTGTATATCAGCTCTTCTCCTTGGCAGAGATTCCTCTTGATCCGGAAAGATTCTAAAAGCATGGAGATTTGGGTCCAATACTTATATCCCTTCTGCCTTTGAAGAAGGGATATTTCAAAGGATAGTATCTATTATTCACTAGATTAGGGATCCTTGCAGCAGATGGCTGTGGCTGGAAGTATCAGTTCATGTCTCCCCCCTTAATTTAATAAATTACTATGGTCCTATTAGTAACAAAGTGGAATCTCTATTAGCTATCTATACTATCACCGTGGTGGCTGAAGGCCCTCTGATCTTGGGAGGGGATTTTAATTTTATTCAGGATTTGTCTTTAGATTTGTCCAATAGGACTAAAAAAAGAACTGAAACCCAAGAGGAAACAAACTGATTTGTGTGCTAAAACAGAGCCTTGGCGAGTTGATCATCCTAGAATAGCACAGTTTACATGCTTTTTGCAACTTGGTTGCTTCCCGGCTGGATTTATTTGGTATCCCAGTCTCTTAAGAGAGCTGGGTTGAACACTTGGTTCAATGCTTTTTCGGATTACTCAGTGGTCTCTTCCACAATAGAATTAGCTATTCAAATAAGAACAGGGTCTAGGTGGTAGCTCGATAGGACTTTATTAACCATTCAAGAATGGCTTGAAGATATGTGGACCTTCATATCTGAGTTTTTTTACTTAATAGAAATATGGCTTAGCTGTTTTCTTTTTTTGCTGTTTTCTGTTTGGGAAGCTTTCAAGGCTACGGCATGTGCGCACATCATTGCTTGAAAGCCAATCAAAATAAAGAGCGCATTAGACAACTAAAGGTGCTACAATTGGTAGTTTATTCCCCTATGAATGCGGTTATTAATTCATTGGGTATCTAAACCACAGTAGAGGGCTTAGACAAGGCTAAACAAAATCTAAGGGATTTTTTAATAGTGGAATAAATTAAAGTCTGCTAGCAACAATTGCACCAGGAGAGCCAGTAAATTGGGAAATTCTTAGCTTGGTCCACGCAGATTAAGTACAACAAATCTTCTGTTAGGAAAATTGAGGACCTGGCAACTCAAAGAATGGTATGGAGTTGCTTTTGTCTTTTTACAACATTATGCAGATTCAAATCAAATAAACATATTTTTATAGCACAGCTAATCACCCAGAGGGGTATCCAGGCACTGTGCTGCCAGATTCAGTCACATTAGCAGGTTTTGAGTCCCTTTCTGAAATGCTTCAGCTTGGGTGCTGTGGGGAGTTGGAGAGGCAAGACATTTTAGGCTTTGGCAATGAGGTAGGTTAAAGAGCATCCTCCAAAACAGCTGCAGCAGATGGGGGGGGGGGGTCATAGCAAGGACGTGGTGTATGGAGCAGAGGTTTCTGGTTGGTAGGTGGAAGTTCAGGCTGTGGTTCAGGTAGGCTGGGCCTTGGTTTTGGAGGCCTTTTTTAGGTGAGCTTGAAATGGCATCTTTTCTGGACAGGGAGCCAGTGGAGTCTCTTAGGTGCTGGGTGATGTGGGTTCTCTTGGACAGGTTGAGGATCACCTGCCTGCCGAGTTCTGGGTGGTCTGGAGCCTTTGCATGAGTTTGGTGGTAGTGCTGGTATAGAGAGTGTTGCCCTAATCAAGTTGGCTGGTGATGAATGCCTGTGTTATGGTTTTCCTGGTGCTGATGGCGAGCCACCTGAAGATTTTCTGGAGCATGCAGAGCGTGTGGAAGCAGGCTGCAGAGATGGTGTTGACCTGTCATTTCATGGAGAGCTCACTGTCCAGGATGATTCCAAGGTTGCAGGCGTGTTCCTTTGGCGTGTGGGTCAGTCTGAGCTGTTTTGCCCACCGGAGTCGTTCCAAACAGCAGTGTGTGTCTGCCAAAGATCAGCACTTCTGTTTTGCCTGTGTTGAGTTTCAGGCAGTTGTCTTTCATCCATGTCGCAATGTTCATCATGCAGTTGTGGAAGTTGGTCTTGGCTAATTTGGGGTCCTCTTAGAGGGAGAGCATAAGCTGCATGTCATCGGCGTTGGGTACAATGTTGGTGTGGTGAAATCTGACAATGCCTGCAAGAGGTGTCATAAGGATGTTGAAAAGGGTGGGGCAGAAAGATGAGCCCTGGGGTACTCCGCAGACGGTGTGCTTGCGTTGAGAGGAGAGGGGAGCGAGGCTGACTGGGTGCATCCCATGAGGAAGGATGCCATCCATTTGAGAGCATAGTTGCTGATTCCTATCTGGCATAGTCGGTTGATGAGTGTGTGGGGGGAGACAGTGTTGAAAGCTGCAAATAGGTCCAGGGGGATGAGGCCGGCTGATTATCCTCTGTCAAGAAGAGCTTGAATGTCATCTGTTGTGAGATAAGGGCGATCTCCATGCTATTATTGGCTCTGAAGCCCAATTGACAGGGGTCTAACAGTTTCTTCCTTTCCAGATGCTTTGTGAGTTGGAGGTTGATGGCTTTTTCTAAGACTTTGGCTGGGAACAGGAGGAGGGAGATGGGGCGGTAGTTTTGAAACTCAATGGTTTCTTGGGGAGGGGTCTCACCTCTGTGTGTTTCCATGCGTTGAGGAAGGTGGCTGTGGTTCTGGACACGTTGAGGATGACGGTGAGCTGGAAGCTGGTCTCAGTGCTTTCGAGGTTGAAGAGACAATTGGGACATGGGTCGATGGAAGCTCCTGAATCAATGGAGTTCCTCAGAGAGGTCATTTGTTGGTAGAAAGGTTGAAAACACTTAGGGCAGATATAATTTGTATGTAGGAGATACATATTACAGGTTAGAAGAAGCATTTGCTGAAATTCCCTGGCTATCAATTACTTCATACACCACAGAGGGGACAACTACTAACGGGGTAGCAGGTGGTGGCTTGCAATAGAGTAGCAAAAGTGGCAAGGAAGTCCATTGATAAACTTGGTCATTGGGTGATTTTAGAATGCCTAATTGGTGGGAGTAAGTTTACACTATCCTCTATTTACAGATACAATCAGGACGATCCTGTAATAATTGATGTTATCAATATTGAACTAGCTACTTGGGCAAAGCCAATCATTGTATGTGGGGACTTGAATATCCATATCAATAGTAACAGGCCTATTCAGTATTTCTGAAAGTATGAGGGGAGAAAGCCTAGAGTATTTCACGCAGTACAAACTCTTGTATCGAGCCATGAACTGGTAGATGTACGGAAGGAATTTAAGGCTCCTAATCTAGGTTATACCTTTTTTCCTTCCCCCACAAGAAGCATGTTAGGTTAGATTAATTTTTTGTATTGCCTGAATTGTGTGAGGGGTGAATGGTTGAAAACACCCAAGAATAATGTCCGATCATAATCCCTTAGTGAGGGCAGATCAATTTCTCATGACTTGGACATTTGATAGGGGACTACTGCTAGATCAGGGCTATATCCAACATATGAAGAAATGGATACCAGCTTTTTGGGAAATTAACCAAGAGAATGCCCCTAGTAATGTGGTTCTTAAGTCAGGCCTAAGAGGTGAGAGTTTACATTTTTGTTTAAATAAGGAAGGATTGCACTCCCACAAATGAGAGCTGCTAAGGGAGAGTTGGCAGTATTGGAATCTCAGTTAGTGAAAGTAGCTAGAGATGATTTACTTTTGCATGAGACATTAAATAAAATATCAGTGATGAAGATTTAAATTTCAAGCGCTTTGTCAGGAGTGCTATTAATTTAGTGGAAGGATTGGTAAACTATTAGCTTTCAGAACAAGGTAAAAGAAAGTTCATGGTACTATTACTGAAGTTAAAGATTCACATGGACACTTGGTGAAAGGAAAGTCAGCAGTACTTAGGGTGTTTATAGAATTTTACCAGAACATATCAGCAGGGTGTTAATATAGTAGATTATGAGATAAATCAATATCTGGGTAGTTTTCCCCAGTGCGCAACTGGATGAAGATGAAAGGCAATGGCTTGCAGCCCCAATGACTTTTGACAAGATTGAGGTAGCCTTGGGTTTACTGGTCAGTGGGAAGGCTGTAGGTCCGGATAAGATCCCCTTAGAATTTGTTAAGGTATTGAGGATCAAGCTTTTTGAATTGTTCAATACTTTTCAGGGTGGATTCCAAGCCCCGGCTTCTTGGTTAACAGCAAATATCATTGTCTTTTTTTTTTTTTTAAAGAGAAGGTCCCATCCAAACCTGGGTCTTATAGGCCTATCTCCTTAATTAATGGGGACTCTAAGCTTTATGCAAAGGTTCTTGCCACCAGATTGAGTAATCTGATAAGCAAACAGGTTTCTCCCTGTCAGCATGGGTTCATTTCTGGGAGGGGACTACTGATCATGTTAGAGGGGTATTTGCACTGTTTGATGCAATGGATGTTGCCAGAGCTCCCATGTCTCTTATTTTTCTGGATGCTGAGAAAGCTTTTGATCGGATGAACTAGGCCTATTTATGGACAAGCTTTAGAGGAACAACATAGACCCTGGCTTTATTGGCGATATCCAAGCTATATATAATAATCCTACCGCATGATCACAAATTGCACAGTCGGAATAAGAGGTTATCTCAGTTTCAAGGGGCACGAGGCAGAAGTGTCCTTGTTCACCCCTGCTCTTTGCCCTGCATATTGATCCACTAATAAGAATGTTGTTAAACAACAAGCTAATTACCCCAATAGAAATCCCTGGGGTGGGTACCAAGATGCTAATGTACGCTGATGATATTGTGGTAGTAACATCAGACCCTTTGACGACTTTAATAGAAATTGAGATGGAAACTGAAAGATTTCATAAGGTGTCAGGCTATCTTTTAAATAAAATCAAGTGTCAGATTTTGACTAATGAATGGATATTTCTGGAGAATGAATGGAAGACTGAGCAAGTGAAATATCTGGGGATTAAGATAACAGCCAACCTAGACACTACAGTGGAAAATAATTTGGCCTCGGTGTTAGTTAAGACTAAGAGAGAATTACAGTGTATGAATAATTTGCATCTTTCTATAGTACATTGCAATGTCATTAAACTGCTCTTCATTCACAGGGTTTTGTAGATTTTTAGGACCACCCCACTGGAATTTGAACAAAACTGGTTTAAATGTATGGATTAGATAGCTAATAGTTTCATATTGTCATTTGCTAAAGCTCATAGAACTTTTAAGTATTTAGGCCCTTATTATGACATTGGCAGTAAATGCCGCTGCCACCGCGGTCATGGCTGCCAAAATACCAACGCAGTGGTGGATATCCGATCGCCATATTATGACACACACCAATCTGACAGAATACTGCCACCTACATAAATCCAATGGCCCAAAGGTCAGTGGTAAAGAGACGGTACCAACACCCAAACCATTATGCCAACAAAATAACGCCCACCACATTATGACCCACGAATCACCCCAGCGGACATTTAATGGCACTAAACCATTGGCGATACACACTGGCGCGATCAGAATGGACACCCAAATACAAATCAACACTACATTGGCCAAAACCGAAATCACACACCTGACACTGATACACACACCACACTCACCCACCCAGAGCACTACAAAACACCCACCCACCTTACCCACACCCCTTTACGAACACCAATTATTGCCCCCAGACTGAAACCAAGACCACTCACAACTACACACACATCACAAACACCCACACAAACGTCACACACCCCACATCCCACACCCCACCACATTACTCAACACCCTTTCACCAATACACACCACACAACACTGATGTCCCCACTGAGACACCCCTGTTTCACTGATGAGGAGTTGCGGGTCATGGTGGAGGAAATAGTCAGGGTAGAGCTGTCAGAGTCACCAGATCCTCGGGGTCTCTGCACGTTCCCAACACGTCCACCACTGAACAGCTCCAAGACTCTGATAGATAAATCACAGAGACTGAGAGAGTTCAAGAAGGGAAGAGGGGATTAGGAAGGGAACAGCTGGGAAGGAGACCTGTAGTAAGAAAAAGGTTAGAACACACAATATGAAAATTATATCTCCTGAAATCAATACTAGACTATGGGGGTCATTCTGACCCTGGCGGCCGGTGACCGCCAGGGTCACCGACCACGGGGGCACCGCCAACAGGCTGGCGGTGCTCCCAAGGGCATTCTGACCGCGGCGGTTCAGCCGCGGTCAGAAAGGGTAAACTGGCGGTCTCCAGCCGGTTTACCGCTGCCCCATTGAATCCTCCATGGGGATTCAGACACCCCCTACCGCCATCCTGTTCATGGCGGGAAACCCGCCATGAACAGGATGGCGGTAGGGGGTGCCGCGGGGCCCCTGGGGGCCCCTGCAGTGCCCATGCCAATGGCATGGGCACTGCAGGGGCCCCCGTAAGAGGTCCCCACAAAGTATTTCAGTGTCTGCTTTGCAGACACTGAAATACGCGACAGGTGCAACTGCACCCGTCGCACCCCTGCAACTACGCCGGCTCAATTCTGAGCCGGCGTCCTCGTTGCAGGGGCATTTCCGCTGGGCCGGCGGGCGCTCTTTTGGAGAGCGCCCGCCGGCCCAGCGGAAATGTTTGAATGGCCGCCGCGGTCTTTTGACCGCGGTGCGGTCATTTGTCGGCGGTACCTTGGCGGACGGCCTCCGCCGTCCGCCAAGGTCTGAATGACCCCCTATGATTCTAAGCCTAGTCACTCTGAAAACCTGAACAATCTAAGAGTTAAGTTTAAAATGACTAAGTTTCAAGATGGCCGGATACCTGTAGGGGAATCAAGATGAATTAAATGAAAACTTTCTTATTCAAGTACTTTCCTTTACATGAGAATCAGAAAAAACATTCTGACAAAATTTTAAACCAGTCATATAAACCCTGTTTTGAGAATGTATACTAGGACCATACAATATTGCATCTAGAAACTCTGGCCTTCTGTGTACTCTTAAAATGTTTCAACACAAATTGTGCATATTGCAAATATATATATATATATATATATATATATATATATATATATATATATAGCAAACACCATTAAAGGATTGTGCACCATGAATAACACAATATGGATTCAGGAAACAAATCACATAACTTGTCAACTCGAATATTACATAATAAATATCTTAGAATAGTAGCAACATGAATTAAACTCGAGGAGAGAATCGTGCGTCTTGCCAATTCGACATTTGGCTGGGACAGCGTGTGTTTGTTTGTTCATTGTGGGCACTTTGTAGATTTTTGCATTGAGGAAAACTTTTTGAAAGTGCCATTAATTTATTTAATTTATTTAATTTTTGTTCATTATTACTTTTGCCTTTATATGAACGATTTTGTATATGAGTGATTTTAAATTTTTTAATTTCACTCTCTACATTCCACGAGAATAAAAGGATTGTGCACCATGAATAACACAATATGGATTCAGGAAACAAATCACATAACTTGTCAACTCGAATATTACATAATAAATATCTTAGAATAGTAGCATACAATAAACAACATGAATTAAACTCGAGGAGAGAATCGTGCGTCTTGCCAATTCGAGTGTTACCATGTAAAATACCAAGAAATGGTAGCACGCAATGAGTATCAAAGTCAAATCATCATTAATCGAATCGTGCGTCTTGTCGATTCGTAAAACACGATGTAAATGTCAAGGAATAACAGCTCACAATAAATAACAAGATCAAAGTACAATGAAACGAATCGCGCTTCTTTTGCCGATTCTTAAGCCGCCATGTAAAATGGGCTGGCTCTCTTTTATAGAGTCTTGGCCCAGCCCAGAACCACCCCCAGGCATGTTGCAGGGAAAGTCTCTGGAAGGCCCTGGAAAGGGGCCACACCCTAACACACTCTGAAAACCTGCAGCAATACATTGCAAAGGAACAGTATTTGTAAGCATATTAAAAATACGTTTTCAGGATATTAAAAATACGTTTTCAGGATTGAACTCTGCAATGCAAAAGGTTAAACCACAACATATCAGCACAATGCATAAATTACTTTGTTTTGAGAGTGCTGAGTTTTTGCATCTTTGTCGCCAATAGAGCGCGTACTGCTCTGGTGTTGACAAGAGCCACAGCTGTTTGGAGCACAGGTACAGCAAATATCCATTGCCAGGAAGATAGGAAGATGGAGCTCTGTCGGAGAATCATGGACAGGATGAATGTCATGGAGCAACATCCAAAAACAAGGAAGAGGTGGAACGACCTACAGAGGAGGTACAGTCTGTGGCAACAAGGCACCAGCTCGCTATACAGAGGACTGGCGGTGGACCCCTACCTCCTCCCCCACAGCTCACAGCATGGAGGAGCAAGTCTTGGCAATACTGCATCCTGAGGGACTCACTTGAGTTGCCGGAGGACTGGACACTGGTGAGTCAAGATTTACTACTTATCACCCCCCATACCTGCATGCCATCACACCCCCTCACCCTCACTCCCATCACTCCACTCCATCCCACACACTGCACCTACACATGTGACTAACCCCAAAGTCTAGCCCTGCATGCTATACCAATGCATGGTCAGCCCTCCCAGCCCTGCATGGACACCCATCACAAAAGCATGCACAGCATGGAGAACTAACAATCCCACAATACATTACCATACACAAACAAAGGTGGCAGGGCAACAGCAACAACAGAGGAGAAATCATAGATGTACAATTTGTCACAGATATAACACATTATACATCACTTAGATCCCCACAGGTGCCCCAGCCAATCTCAGCAGAGAGGAGGTGCCACGTCTAACTAGTCCCCCAACAGAAGATGCCCCCAGTGATGACAGTAACTCTGGACTTCAGGATCTGGATGAACTACCAGGCCCATCAGGTACCACTGGTCAGTCAGCCATCCCAGCCCACTCACAGTCCACCTCAGAGCCTCCCCATCAGTCTCCAATACTATAGCACCACCCAACGTCCCCACAGCTCTGTCCCCAGGACACATCAATCAGCTGTGTGCCCACCTGTACTGGGACCCCAGTCCACATCTCACACCCAAGACAATCAGGGTCCTGGGGTCAGTGCCAGTGGGCACACCATTCAGGGGACAGAGGCACAGGGGCACAGGGACACTGGGAGGACCGCTGTGCGCCAAGGAAAGGACAGGCCCAGGGAACCGACTCTCCAGGAGGCACTCACTAATGTCCTGGGGGCTTACCAACAATCCCAGGGCAAGATAGGCCAGATCCTTACCAACATGCAGGAGAACAAGCGGTTGCAGGAGGAACACCATCAGGAGATCAGGAAAGATTTGCAGGCTCTCAAGCAGGAGTTCTGGCAGACATGGCCAACATCATGAGGAAATGGACAGCACACCAGCAGGCCCCTCCCACTAGCCAGCCTACTGACCAGCCCTCCCCTTCCACTGCAGCTAGTGGACAGGAGACCCTGCCATAGGACCCACAGGCCACCAGCACCTATCCCCCTGCGGAAGGTGAACCACCCGACAAATGTTTCCTGCGACCCAGACAGAAGCCAGAGGCACTTGACAAGACCAAGACCACTGCTAGGATATAGGACCCTCCTGAATGTCCCCCTTGTGTCCCACCCTGTCACCTTGTCCACTTTGAACTGCCTTTGCTCCCCTTCCTATGGCCCCTTGGACAATGGGCCTGTGCTACAAACAGAATTGAACCATCCCTGGACTTTCCTCTACCATCACCCCATTCCATTGCACTTTCCTGTCAATTATTTGCACTACAATAAACACCCTTGAACACAACTTGACTGATAATGTTTTATGTGATGAAAATGTGCATTTATGGAAACAGTCACATCATGTGCAAATTATCTGAAAACTGTGATAGCATACAATTAATGACCTGTAGCTTGTAGCTGTCTGTAGTCATCACATCAGTACACTGTTGTAACATCACCAACATCTGCAAAATGAGAAGCCATAGGTGACAGTAAGTTGAGATGCAAAGGAAGTGAATGCCATCCTGTTATAGCCATACTGAAAACATCAATAGAGCATGGTCAGCTCCACTGTCTCATCTGTGTGTCATTGGAAGTATTGACCTATAACTGATGTTCTGTTGTCCACTTCCTCATCCTCTGCCTCCTCATCCTCATTGTCCTCAGGGTCCACTGCTGCCACAAGGACATTTCCAGTCTCCTCCTCCTGCAGATAAGGCACATGTCATCTGAGGGCCAGGTTGTGCAACATGCAGCATGCCACTACTGTCTGGCAGACCTTCTCGGGTGAGTAGCACAGGGATCCACCTGTCAGATGCAGGCATCTAAACCAGGCCTTCAGGAGGCCAAAGGTCCTTTCGATAATTCTCCTTGTTCGTCCATGTGCATTACTGTAACAATTCTCAGCCCCTGTCCTGGCATTCCTTACAGGGGCAGGAGCCACTATAGGTTGGGGTAGCCTGAGTCACCTGCAAGGATTGAGGGACAAACATTAGCATGACACAGTGGTATGGGTTTAACACCAGAAGACATACACTGACATACATTGGGTGGGCACTAGGGCTCACCTGTTAGCCACACTCTGTGCCTCTGTAGTTGTGCCATCACATTTGGGATGTTGCTATTCCTCAGAACAAAGGCATCATGCACCGACCCAGGATACTTGGCAAGGATGTGGGAGATGTACTGGCCCGATAGGCACACCATTTGCACATTGAGTGAGTGGAAACTCCTCTGATTCCTGAACAGGTGCATTGTGGCGGGGGGAACAAATGTAATATGTGTTCCGTCAATCGCTCCAGTAATGTTGGGTATATGTCCCATTGCATAGAATCCTGCCTTCCAAATCTTCCATCTGGGGAAAGCAATGTAGCTACACATGTGTTTGAGCAAAGCAGACAAAACCCTTGCCAGCACTATTGAGAACATTGGCGGTGACATACCTGCTGCCAAGCCCACTGTCACTTGGAAAGAACCAGTTGCCAGGTAATGAGCACTGACAGAACTTGCGCAAGAGGGGGGGGATCCCAGTGGGATGACGGATAGCTGATATCAGATCAGGCTCCCATTGAGCACACAGCTCTGTGATTGTGACCCTGTCCAGTCTATAGGTGAGTATTATGTGCCTGTCCTCCATTGTAGCCAAGTCCACAAGGGGTCTGTACACGTAGGCTTGTCTCCTCCTCCTATTTATCCGCAGTGGTAGGTACCTAAGGGACACAAGAGTGAGTAGGCTGTCACAATTTTAACAACGGAATCATCACCTCAGTGTACATAGAGCATTAATGTGATGGGACAGTAGGAATGGCAATGTACGTGCAATCATCAGCAATGACGCAGTTATGGATTATCTGAATGTTGTCCACCACCATTAAATGGCAGCCGCCTGTCCTGTATCTAGGGACAGGTGGAAGTAAGGTAACTCCTCGGACGTAGGGTGTTGTGGCAGGAGGTGGTCTTGAACCGCCGTGCAATTCCTCATTGGCTAATATGGGGCTCTATGGAGTACAGTGGCCAATGGGGATCAGGGGCGGCGGTGACGGTGTACACCGTCACGGACGTGACCACCATTTTCTATCTAAATCCTCACTTGATTCCTGACTTTCCACAGGACAACACCTACACTGCATGTGCTGCTATGACCTGTGTCTGGAACATACCATGGTCCGTGTGACTGGGGAAAGGGCCCCTGCCTTCACTTCGGAGGAGTTGGAGCGTTTGGTGGAAGGGGTCCTACCCCAGTATGGACTGCTGTATGGGACTCCAGACCAACAGATGAGTACACCTTGGGCACGATGCATGTGGCAAGGTTGCATGGAGATGTGTGTGCAAGCATCGTGTCATTTTGGGGGGTGGTATGTCTGTTGGTAGTGTAAACGGTTTGCTCCAGGTGATGTGTGCCAATGGAGATGGAAATGAGATTTGTGGGCAATATGTGTGACAGGCAGGATTGTATGTGTAATGGTGTCCTCCCATCTGTATTACCTCTGCAGGTCAGCACCCATCAGAAGAAGGGATTGTGGCGTGCCATCACCAAGGACATGTGGACCCTGAGGTTCTACAGCAGGCAGAGCACCCACTGTAAGAAAAGGTGGGAGGACCTGAGACACTGGGCACTGAGGACCACGGAGGTCCAGCTGGGAATGGCCTCCCAATGACAAAGGGGTGCCTATCGGAACCTGACCCCTCTGATGGCCTATATACTGGCGGTGGCCTACCCAGAGCTGAATGGACGCTTGAGGGCATCACAGCAGCCACAAGGAGCTGAGTACAGTGGGCGCAACTATAATCATTGGTAGGTGGCATGGGATCTGGGTGGTGGTTGTGAGTCAGTGGGTGCGCCTTAATGCCAGGTCAGACATTGAAGCGTGACCCAGCTCAAGGGTAAAGGGTGTATTGCAAATTCAGGAAACCTAGCTAGGTTGTAGTCCATGTCAGACAGGACTTAGTGGGTCCTAGGAGGGCTGTAGTTGGCGGTGTTTGCCCCTCATCTTGCTTTGGCACCTAGCCAATTGATTGCCAGTGTGGTGCATAGAGCTCAATCCTGAACCCTGTGTATGTATGCCAATTGTGGTGTTGGTGCTGTAATTGACCCAGTGTTCCCTTTCTCTGCCCCCCCACTTTTATTTCAGTCATCCTGTCCATGTGTGCATTAGCATCATCTGGCGGAGGAGCAGGGGCACCGGAGACAGAGGGAGCTGCATCCCACAGGACCCAGGAGGCAGAGTCCACCGATGCCGAGGGAACCAGTGGAACGGAGGGCGAGGGGAGCACCACGGGATTGGAGGTGACAACACTGACTCTGATTCCTCCTCCGATGGGAGCTCCCTGGTGGTAGCGGACACCTCTGGGACCACCCCAGCTCTGGGTACAGGCACTACCCCGTACCAGCACTGCCCTCCCAGTAGCCCCTCAGCAAGTTGTCAGTGACCGCTCACCCAGGAGGGTGGACATCTCCTTCGCCCCAGGCACCTCAGGCCTTGCCCCAGTGAGCGCTGCTGCCCTGAGTGAGGAGGCTATTGACCTCCTGAGAACCATCTCTGTAAGGCAGTCAACCATAGTGAATACCATCCAGGGGCTGGTATCCCAATACAATGCATTCCTGGATGGCATCCACAGTGGATTGGCAGCCAAAAGAGATTGTGCCAGGCTCTGGCCTCCTCTCTGATGGCAGCCATTGTCCCTGTTCCTACTGTCCCCTCTCCAACTACCACTTCCCAGTCCTAGTCTCCTCAACCCAACCTATCCCATGCACACAAACAAATAAGCATGCACACAAAACATCAGACAAAAGTGGCACCGTCAAACACAGGCAGCACACTTCAGGCCACAAGCACTCACACAAACAACAGACAGTTGCACACCCAACAACATCCACTGCCCCCACCGTCTCTCTTCCTCCTCCTCCCTCACAGTCACATCTACACTCACACCTGCATGCACTGCTTCAACAGCCAGCACCACCATCACCACACCAAGCAGCACACACAAATCACTAGCAGACACCTCCAAATATCCATCCATGCGTCCCCAGTATCCTCTCCCTCTCTGCGGGACACAAACACAGGCACTCAGACACCCAACAGCCATCCACCTCATATCAGCACACTGCCCATGCACCTGCACCCAAAGTCAGCTGACGTTCTCCTCTAACAACCACTCCTTCAACCTCCACTACAATCCCTCCTCCCTCATCCCACCCCACTGTCCCTAAGAAGCTTTTCCCTGCCCAACTTGACCTCTTTCCTCCACTATCCCCTCCTGTCAGTAAGAGCAGGGTCCCAACAACCCAGCCCAGTACCTCAGCCAAACAGTCCACGGGGACAGTCAAGGTACCTCCTAGACTTGGAGGCAAGAAAGTGAAGGATCCCACTTCACCTGCCAGGAAAGTGAAGGATCCCACTCCACCAGCAGGGAAAGTGAAGGATCCCACTCTACCAGCCAGGAATGGGAAGGATCCCACTCCACCAGCCAGGAAGGGAAAGGTTCCAACTCAACCACCAATGACAGGAGAGGTTCCCACTCAACCACCAATGACAGGAATGGTTCCCACTCAACCACCAATGAAAGGCAAGAAGCCCTCACCTCCAGCTGAGACACATCAGCCCTCACCTCCAGCTGAGACACAGCAGCCCTCACCTCCAGCAGAGGCTGCCCGGGAGACACTTCCCCCAGCAGAGACAATGCAGCCCTTACCTCCAGCAGAGGCTGCCCGGAAGACACTTCCCCCAGCAGAGACAATGCAGCCCTCACCTCCAGCAGAGGCTGCCCAGGAGACACCTCCCCCAGCAGAGACAATGCAGCCCTCACCTCCAGACGAGGCTGCCCAGGAGACACCTCCCCCAGCAGAGACAATGCAGCCCTCACCTCCAGCAGAGGGCATGTAGGCCACCCTCTAGGGACTGTTGTACAAGGAGCCCCCTCCAGAAGCAGTGGGCGAGTTCCCCACCTTAGAGTCTGTGACCTTGCACTACTCAGCATTGGGAAATGGGCATGGAGCCCCCTCCAGAACCAGTGGGCGAGTTCCCAACCTCAGAGACTGTGACCTTGCACTCACCAGCATTGGGAAATGGGCATGGAGCCCCCTCCAGAACCAGTGGGCAAGTTCCCCAATTCAACTGGGGTGCCCCCCACAGTTTGGTGCAGAGAATGTGAGAATCAGGTTGAGGCTTGGACAGTGCCCTGTGGCCATGTGGGCCTTTTGTACTTTGGACTGGGCATTGGCCCTTTCTGGACAATAGTTTATATATAATATTTGTCACTTCAGTGCTTATGGTGGTTGTTGGCATGCAAATACATTTTCAATTCTGCCTTCCTGTTGTCCTTCCATTATTATGAGGTGTGTCCTATGACATTGTTTTTCATCTGCAGCTGGTTGTGTGTATGGTGTGTCTGTGAGTGGTGTGTGATGTGTGTTTGTGCATCACTCTCCTTTTCCTCCCTCCCTACCTTGTGTGCTAGGCGGATATACTCACCGTAGTCATCTTCGTCGGTGTTGGTGTTCCATGTGGAGCATGGTGTAGAAAAGCATCGGAAAGACCTGCAGTTCCGGTTCCATGGCGGCGTTGATCTTCTCTGTGTCTTTGGTCTTCTGTGTTGTGTTTCCGCCAGGCTTTTGATGGCATTGGTACCACCCCGGAAAATGTGGCGGTGTTCTGTGTCATAATATGCTGGGCGGTACCATGTCTTCCACCTGGCTGTTGATGGCTGCCGCCATGGTGAGTGGTGTTAATGCCCTGACGGATGGTGTGGTACATTGGCTGTCTATGGAAGTTATCACCGCCATGGTCTTAGTTTGGGGGTAATTATAGGCAGCCTGTTTGCGGTATTACCTATGTCATAATGACCGCCTTCGTGTTACCAAGGGAGAGGGGTGGATGGGCTGTCCCCAACTTCAGATATTAATATTGGTCTGCCTCCTTACAAAGTATCCAAACATTAATTATACAGATTATTCCGTTAAAGTGTTAGGGGACACCTATTTATAGCATGATTTTGGGCGATGCAGTTGATGCTGCTTTTCTGAGAATAGTGGAGCTAAGCTACTTTAAAAAAGTCAAATTTAAAACAGTAAGGATTGCATTTAAATTATGGATGCAGATAAAGGGTAGAATAGGAATTAGTGAGCTTAGTTATTGCATGCCACTCAGAAATACCCCAATTCCTCCTGAATTGTTTTGTGATACTTATTGTATTAAATGGGGACAAGGGGGCTTACAGAAAATTGGCTTCTTCTTTTTCGATAGACAAACTGAAAGAGGAATTCTCTCTAGACAACAAGGACTTTTAAAAATTTGTTCAGATTAGAGATTTCTTCATGACAGTTTCCAGAGAGAGTCCCTGTGAGGAGAAAGCTCCAATGATGGAGCTGCTCAAGAGCCCAGCGGATTGTAATATAAGCAATCTCTATCAGCTTCTCATGGAATCTATGCAAGGCGATCTGGGGAAACACTGGGGAGTTGACAGATTGGCTCTAGTGAAACAACATTTTTAGCTTCTTTGGAAATGGGCCTGTTGGTATTGCTCTTTGCTGGATCACAGGCACAGCATTAGAAGATGCCATTTAACTTATATTACACCCCGCTAAAATATCTAAATGGGGACATGCTGTTGGTGTCAACTGCCCACGATGTGATAGTACAAGAGCAGCCTTATGTCATATGTTTTTAGTTGTGATAGGCTTGTAGTATTTAAAACAGACATTTCTATTTTTTTGGAAGCTGTCCTGCATCAGGAAATATGCTTAACACCTCAACTTGTATTATTGGGATTGCTGAAGAGGATTGTATGGGTCAATTTCAATGTTTTTTTTAATTTTGGGCTATGGCTGTGATGTGAAGCTGTATCACATCTGATTGGCTAAAGCCTGATCCTCCAACGTATTATCAATGGCTGCCTCAAATACTTTCAATGTATTATTTGGAGCTTAGCATGTATGCATGCAAAGGTAAGGCAGGCCCAAAGAGAGGGGCAAAAAGCTGGGCCCCATTGCCCCAATGGTTGATGAATTTGCAGTTGGAATTGTGATCAAGGAAATGATTTTGATATTAGGGTCAGTGCAATGATTGTATGGATTATGACTGAAATATTTCAATGGCAAGACTGATGGTTGTTTTTATGTATTCTTTTGTGTGCAACAAAAAAAAAGAACATTTAAAAGAGAGGTCATTGTCGGAGTGCTTAGTTGTTCCCATGCGCTGAGCTCGTGGTTGGTGGTTGCAGTTGATGGGTCGCTGAGGAGGTCAGAGGGTCGAAGTTTCTGAAGATGGTTGGGATTTTGTTGTCGAAGTGTTCAGCGAGGGCGTCGCACAGTTCCTGCAAAGTCTGGATTTTGTTTTGTGTGGCTGATGGGCAAGGGAATTCTCTGATGATGGTACAGAGTTCCTTGGTTTGATTTGAGCTGCTCTCAATACGGACCGTCAGGGCCTCCTTTTTACCGCTTTGAGCAGGCAGTGGTAGTCTTTTAGGGCTGTCTTGTAGACGGCACAGCCAATGCCATTTTTGCTAGTTCACCAACTTCTTTCTAGCATTTTGCATTCTCATTTGGGTGCACTGAGTTTCGGTGTATACAAGCTGGCTCATTTGCACGGCCTGCAAGTCTTGGGTGGCTTGATGGGGGTGGCTTGGTCGGCTGTATTAGTGATTCAGGCTTTGAAATTCTCTGCTGTTGGATCCAGGTTGCAGGTTCTGCTGGGATGATGAGTGATAAGGGCATTGGTCCATTGCTGTTGATTTACCTTGGTGTCTACATACGTAGAGCTATATTAAGCTTCATATCAGGTGTCTTCCTCCCGCATAGCACATTATTTCAGTTCATTAAGATTGTGACAACTCCCTAATTCTATGCCCAAGTCTGCCATGAATAAAATAACAGTCTGAGGTTTCTGCAGTTTTAGGTAAAAGGTTGAATGCAAAAGCTTGTGGCAGCAATGGATTTCCTTCTGAATTCTGCAACTGTTTACGAAACAACTGGTACCCCTTCTAAATGAATTATTTAATTTTATGAAGGAAGGCGTGCTTGTCCCACCTTCCTTTAAGGAGTCTATAATAGTTAGCTTTGTAAAAAAGGGTAATTTACCATTTAATGTCAATTCCTATAGACTCATTAGCCTGCTCAATGCTGACTATCAGCTTCCGACCCAATTCTGGGCTACTCGTATTATTCCTGCAGGTCAAGTGTTTATTCATAAAGAACAGAGCGGGTTCGTTCTCAATCGCCTTATGGCAGCAAATACCAATTTTTTGCTTCATGCAATAGATTTCCTCTCGTCTAACCAAACGCCTGCGGTATTCATTATGGTTGACACTGAGAAGATGTTTGACCTAGTTAACTGGGACTTCCCCTTGAAATTTTTCTCCATGCTGAAGAACTTGTACCAGGGGGGCGCAGGTCGAGATAGGAGGGAATTCTAGTGTTGTGGGAAAAGTTGTCTATCAACAGTGGAACCCATCAGGGATGTTCCTTGCCCCTAATACTTTTTGCTTTCTTTATTGAACCACTTGTGGTTAAACTTTGCAGCATACCAGAGATAGTAGCAACGATGGATTGGATGTCTAAATTAAAGTTGTTTGCAGACAATGTGATTTGATATCTCAAGCCCAATAAAGCTAATGTACCCGGGGCTTTTGACCTGTTAGAGGAATACACAGGTAATGGTGGGTACAAGGTTAATCAGAGCAAGACAGAAATGTTACTTTTTAATGCATCAGTTGAAGAACTACCCTTTTTTTTACAACATCAGACGAGGGCTCAAAGACCAATCAGATATTTAGGTATATACGTTACTGGAAATGTTTCTCAGTTGTTTCAGCTGAATTATATCACTATGTGGAGGAAGGCATAAGAATTAGTTAATAGATGGTGTCTCCTTCCCTTGATGCTAATTGGGAGAGTAGCATTAGTTAAGATGTTGAAATGACCTTTATTTTTGTTTTTGTTTTCCAATGTGTCTATTAAAATTAACAGGAACTAAATGCTCTTTTTAGAAGTTTTATTTGGAATAAGAAGGCCCCAAGGGTCAACTTTCCCATCCTGCAGCTCAAGAAGGCTCAGGGAAGCCTGGCTATGCCACCTATGCAGACATATTACCAGGTGGAGCTTCTTGATCGGTAGGAAGACTACTTGAATATAAGGGAGGATTACATGATTACTTTTTAAGGTAAATGGTGCAGAAATTTGCAATTATTTTCCCAGCTTTTCTAAAAATTCCTAAATTGACAAAGAAAACAAGAGACTTCAGGAGTTGGGGTGGAGGATAACGGCCTTATGCAATTATCATCAGATTCTAGCAGGCTTCAACTACCTTCCGATCCAGGAATGCAATTATTTTTGCCAATCTTTATCGAGCGCTGAGCTGATTTTTTTGGACGTCTCATGGTTTTCAGGACCTTGGGGATTTTGTTATAAGGGGTAAATTAAAAACCTGGGGTGAGGTAACCCTGAGGTGAGGGGGCCAAGGTAATAGATTTAGGTGGAGTTTGTTACAGTTAACTCATTTTGCCTGTAATTCATATGATCTAAGCTGGGCACCACATAAGGTTTTGCAGAACTGGCTGAGAGCAGGCTTACAGGCATCGGGAACTAGTATAGGTGGCATGTCAAGCCAGGATATTAAATCTCAATGTAGATTTATGGATAACGATTGGCAGTCCATGTCTGAGTTGGGGGGCAAGTCACTGAGAATGACAAACTTTAAGAGAATGTCCTTTCTCTCACGATGGTTGGCATACTATACTCTCTATGCACTGCGTAGAATGTATCCGGAGGTTCCCAACCAATGTTTTCTCTGCCAGCGAGATGATGCAGGGCACAGGCTTCTTATTTTCAATATGTGTCCAAAACTATGGGCCAGATTAGGAGCTTGGCAGTCAGACCACCAGACTTCCAAGGTGGCAGTCCCAAAAAGACTGCTGTGCCGGCAGTCTCCAGACCACCGTATTACGATACACACAGGCAGAACCTCCTTCCACCAATCTAAAGGGCAGACCGCCAGCGGTGCGGTGGTCTGCTATCGTGGCGGTCCATAATTCGGCGCCATCAGCACCGTGGCTAACCACCGAGCCTATTACAAACACACAGTCACCATGGCAGTCCCCTTGCAGCAGTTAGCCAATGGCAGTCGACCAACATGGTCCAGGTTCATCAAAGTAACAGACAAGTGCACATTGGAGGAATTAAAAAACAACACAGCTGACAATTACGGGCCATGGATACTCACCTGCAAATCATACGATAGAGCATACCCTTTTACAGAACATGAGCCTTTGCCTCTCCACTGCAGCACAAGACAGAGAGCACGCTTTTTGTAATATCTTGTCACATAAGGCAGCCTTTTGTGCCCCTCCCATTTTTCAGCTTACACACACTTCTACTATTTTTTTCAGTTTTTTGTCCAAAATATCACTTGCCTTGTTGACTTTGTCATTGTCACCCTCTGTATTTTCATTCATGTTACACACCAAAAATTCATGTTTTTTAGAGGATGAGTTGAGAGTCAATTGTTTGGAGCCCATGTCCAGCACACTCCCTGCAGTGGGAAAATGGAACTGTTGCAAAGGATAGTCGACAGAGTGTATGCTGTAGGCACCACCCTGCATGCAAAGGAGGACATTAGGAAGAGGTGGAGTGACCTGAGAGGCAAGGAGCTTTTCCTGGCCTCCATGCAACAGACCAAGACTGGTGGCGGCCCTGCCAGTGCCCCCATTACAACTCTTCACTGGGAGGAGAAGGTCTTGGCCATCATGTATCCAGAGGGCTTGACAGGAATACCTGAGGGAGCGGAGCCTGGTAAGTTACAACACAAAAACTGTTGCTAATCTGCAATGTCATGCATGCTCACCTTTTACCACCTTGTTGTTCATTAACTCTAACAATATTCAATATCCAGGCCCAGATTCTCAGAGGTTTAGCACTGGTTTACCATTAAGTTTTTAATGCCAAACTGATGCTAAAAGTTTTTTGGCATTCACAAACCAATGCAAATATGCATTTGTGTCGGTTTGTGTGGCAAAGTAACGCAAAGCAGGGCAAAACGCTGCAATGCATAATTTTGCGTCAAGTGGGTGTTTCATGGGTGGTACAAGGGCGTATCCTAGCTACCACTAATGCTTTTGATGCTAAGCCCTATTCTAATAGATCAGAAGAAAGGGTTTCATGCCAAACATTAACGCCTTTAAAAGCAAACGCAAAAAAGAGAACGTTTTTCTTTTCTCCCTGCATTTCAGACTTTGCATGTGTGCTGCAATGTACAGCACACATACAAAGTGGGAAAATCATTTGCACCTGTTTAGGCATAGTATTTTGAACAGGAAGGATACACAACCTATGCTAGACTCATGCACTCACCCTACCACTATGGCACTAAGGTGTGTGCGTGGTGTATGGCAGCTGAAATCAGCACTGTCACGAGGGAGAGGGGAGGAGAGTGCCATTTCTATGTAAATATGGAGCACTCCTGCCCTCTCCTTGTCATGCAGTGCAGCTTTTTTGGATGCTGCACTGTGCTGCATGACACCTACCACCAGAATCTGAGCCCCAGGGTATCTGAGATGTAAGCCTGCCAATGTGTATTGTTGGACCTAATATCACAGTTGCCAAGGCCCATTACATGCCATAAGTTGGAATGGCGCCCTTAAGTATTTCAATTACTAAAATTCATGCCAGGACTCATGAAATGTCTCAACCTATAAATGTATGCTCCAACCTAAATCATGTCTGGCAACAGATATGTTATACCCAACATTTGTCAAGAAGTTTTGGGAAGTAGAGGGAGTGACCTTACTACAACTCTCAGGAGGCTCTGTTTCTGTAACTCTAAACACCCGTCCAGTGTTCATTAGCCCAAACATAGTTGTTAGTGTACTCCCAAATGAAGTTTACTCACCTGGTAGTATACCATTTGTCAAGAGTTGGGAAGTAGAGGGAGTGACCTGACTGCAACTTCCAGGAGGTTCTGTTTCTCTTATTCCAAACACCAACCCAGTGTTTATATACCCAAAGACACCCGTGTGTACCCTCAAATCACATTTACTCACGTGGTAGTATGCCATTTGTTAAGTGTTTGAAAGTAAAGGGATTGGCCTAACTGCAAAGCCCAATAGCCTCTGTTTCTCTAACTCCAACCACCAACCCAGTGTTCACTTACCTAAATTCATCTGTTACTGGACTTCCACGTTAAGTTTACTCCCCTGGGAGTGAGTAATATACAGATCATGCTCAACTCAGAGACGTGTCTGTCTAACTTGCTCCATCTTGGCCTGCCGAAATGAAACTAATGAAGACAGGAATTACACCTTACTAAGTTAGTACACCAAGGGCCTCATTTACGAGGCCCTTACACCACTGGAGCGTTACTCTTAGCGACGCTCCAGTGGCGCAGTGCCTTGCACCACACTTACAAGGTGGCATTAAGTCACTTTTTCTGGCTTAATTCTATCTTGTAAATACTGTTCCTTCACACACATCACTTAGCGTGTTCCACTGTAACACCCATTGCAACACCCAATGCATTTTGACACTTCCCCATTTTAAACCGTAGACAGTGCCAAAAACTAACGCCACCTCAAGGGAGGATGGTGATAGCATGGCGTAATGAGGAGAAATTCTTTTATTTCTCCTTGTTTTTTCTTTTTCTACATGTGCTGCATTAGGCACACATAAAAAGAGCAAAACACCATGAGGGATTGTTTATTTGCGGGAAGGTGTCCCTTCCTGCACATAAACAATCATTAAATAATGACAATTTGTTACTTCGATGTGTGCTGCATTGTGCAGCACACATAGAACTAGCAAATTGCCGTTATTGATTGTTTATGTGCAGGAAGGAGAACCTTCCTGCACATAAACAATAATTCCCTGCAGTGCAGGCACCCTTGCACTATGGTACAAGGGTGCTTGCATTTGCCCTATGCTGCTAAATTTAGCACCGGCACTAGGGGGAACACAGGGATGTGCCATATTTTTGTAAATACTACGCATCCCTGCGTTTCTGAAGTGACACAGAGTGGTGATGCCAATTTTGGTGAAACCACTTCCTCGTAAGTAAGGCCCCAAGTATTCCTAAGACCTTAAGCTGCATCAGCAGATAGGTAGCCGCAGCAAACACATTGGCACACCACTGCATACATGATGACTGCAGATACAGATACAACAAAGTTGCGTGTTTGCCTGAATCACACTCAACTAGGCATCCAATGGTCAAATGCACCTTTTGCCTCTCCACTGTTTTGGCTTCACTGTTGGTTGTCATTCCCTCATCCACACTGAAAATGATCAGCACATCTACTGAGCTGCTTGAGTCTAATAGTCTAGGCAAGCTTTACACATGTCATGTCTAGTACACCAGTACCATGATAACATGGCACAATGGGCTACTCTACAACTTAAGAATGTCCAATGTCTCCACTTACTGTGACATAAAACCTTTGGAGGTAGATAGCACACTTCAACCATGTGTTCTCTTACTCAACAAGTCAAGCTGGCGTAGCCCCTGGGCAGACCTCTTCCACCGACCAGACTACTACTCCACCGCCAGAGGAAGCCCTCATTGATGACAACGCTCCTGGACTTGTGGACGTGGAGGACGGTTCCGGTACATCTGGGCAACCTGGTTAGATGGCAAAAGTGAATCTTGCTCTGCCCACAACTACACCTCCCAGCCTTGTTGCATCAACATCACAGGCAACAACGCGACCCACAATGTGTGTACTTAGCACAGTTTCCGCCATCTTGTGCCCCCCAGTCATGGATCCTGAAGTCCAACCCAACACATGTGACACTGAGGTTCCTGGACCCTGTGCTCGTGGGGGTAGGGTCCGTTGGAGGGATGCTGTGGGCCATCAGAGTGAGGAAACTGGGACCAATCACGACCAGGATACTGTCAGCCATGTCTTGGGGGACTATCAGGGGCCCAAAGTCATGATGGGCCAGGTACTGACTGCACTCCAGGAAATGAAGCAGCTGGAGACAGACATCCATAGGGACATGTGTGAACAAATGGAGACCCACAATTCCAACATGGCCTCCCTAACAGGGTGCTGAGGGATATCCATACAACCCTGCGTGGGGCTTTTTCAACCCACTCTTCCCCTTCCTTTGGATCAACTAAATTAGGCTCAAGTACATCAGCACCTGCCACAGGAAGGGAAGCCCTGCCAGAGGCACAACCACCCACTGACACCCCTACCTCTGCAGCAGCTGAACTGCTTCCTCACAAACGGGGATGTCCATGCAAGAATCCAGGTGGTGCAGATGGCAAGACACCTATCACTGCTAGCAATAAACATTTTCCTTAATGTTCTCCTTTGTGTGTCACACATACAATCTGTGGACTTATCCTGAATCACATTCCATTTCCAATGGGAGTAGAACTCTGGATGTTGGACTTCCATTGGTGTGGCATCCAGTCCAATGATTACTTTCACTATGACTGACCCCTTCACCTAATATTTGTGTGTATTTCTGTCACACATTTTTGTGTGTAGTAGCATTGTAATAAATCCACCCATCACAAACTCATTGTCTGCTGTCTTAAATTTCATATTTAGCCATGTAGATATATCAGACCATGTAAACCATACAATGAAGATCCAATGTACTTGTGCAAGCTGGGATATGCTGCATGCACACAGTGTCCAGCTCAGGTTTACAACCATTCCACACAAACACCTACATGCAAGTGTCTTGGCAAATACGGATTTTTATTAAATTGTTCAGTGCATAGGCTGTCAATGTGTTTGAAACACAGCAAATCATACTTGATTGAAACATACTGGGTAAATCATCAACTTTAGAGATGCAGATCTCCGAACCATGCAAGTAAGGAATTTATCGGAGATTGTGCTGTAGAATAGGCAAATATTAAAGTGATTGATATCATCAGATGGAGCCATATCACCTACCACACAAAAGTAATCCCTCATCATACAATGCAATACTCAGGTAGATGGCAGTAAAACAGTATCTGATCACAGAGTCATTACAATCCAGTGCATTCGCATCTAGTGGTCTGAAATACACAATTATCAGTGGTGTGTCATAGGCACTTTGGCCTACAATGATGAAACACAGCAACAGCTACATGCAGTTCATAAATAAAGAGTGTTTAGCCAATGTGAAGGTAAACTAACATGATGTTGGCCTAGGACTACCTATTTTCTAATCATGTGATCACACACATGATGCATGACAGCCACCACATGACAAGGAACAATGGAGTCTTCCAAACTTTCATTCTATTAATGTGCAAGCTGTCCTGGCACAGGTCTTGTACACCTAGGCCCAGATTTATACTCTGTTTGCGCTGAATTAGCGTCATTATTTTTACGCAAATTCAGCTCAAACTTAGCTCCATATTCATATTTTGGCGCTAGACAAGTCTAGCGTCAGAATATTGGACTTAAAGTCATTTTTTGCATGTGTGAACCTACCTTGCATCAATGAGATGCAAGGTAGGCGTTTCCATCCAAAAAATGACTCTAAGGCCCTAGCACCTTTTTTATCCTCCAGTGCAAAAATAGTGCACAGGAGAGAGGCGGGCCTAAATAATGGTGCTAAGCCTGCATAGCACGATTATTTAACACCTGGGTCTGTGCAGGCGTTAGGGGACCTGTGGACCCCTTTCCATGGTCAAACACCATGGAAAGAGCCCACAGGTTCCTTCCCCAAGCCTCAGTAACACCCCAACCCAAACCAGAGGGACACCACTGGATGGGGGGCCCAATCCAAGGTATGTATAGGTAAGTAGAGGTAAGTATTTTAATATTATTTTTAAAGTGCCATTGGGGGCCCTGAAATTGGCCCCCAAACATGGCACTGGGTGCAATGACCATGCCCGGGGGACCCTTGTCCCCTATGCTTGCCATTGGGGTGGTGGGCATGACTCCTGTCTTTTATAAGACAGGAGGCATGTGGTATAGATGGTTTTGCATCAAAAAATGATGCTAGACTGGTTATCGTTTTTTACTCTAACAGCCTAACGTCATTTTTTGGTGCAAAAACCCCTTCTCCCATACCGCCACCCCCACCTGGCTAATGTAATTTTCCATGACATTAGGCCACCCCTTGTGCCGGATTGCGCCATTCCATAACTTTGGCGCCTGACTGGCGTCCTGGAGCGGAGCAAGTTGGCACTATACTTTTTGACGCAAAACTGCGTTTATGCAGTTTTGCATCAAAAAGTATAAATCTGGACCTCAGTCTGTTACCGACATTCCCAGGCACAATCCATTTCCACTTCGTATGTCAGAACAGCATCACATATCTGCCAATGTCACACCTCTGAAATGCCACATGAAGATGTCATGGTGAAGATACCTGAACAAAGAACAAATCAATGAGTATAGGTATGAAACCATACATACAACACAAGTGACATTGCAAGCATCTGGAGAACAAATTACATTACAATAAAATTTCACACCAACAAAGCAACATCATCAAGATGTGGATGTGTCAAGAGCTCATCAAACACACTCTGGTTGATTTTGGCTGAGCATCAGCTCCCTAACTATTTCCAAGAATTAGTGACACACATTTTCACAACTACAGTTCATTGTACAGTAAAAGTCATGACATCGCATGACATACTTACACTCATGAGAAGAAGCTGTTGATGAGATCTTGTCGCAAGTCAGCTCCTTCTTCTTTACCATTATCGTCTTCATTTGTCATTTCAGGGTTCTCACCCCATGAGCCGGCAGGCTCTCCATCCTCTGGGATGTAAGGGATATTCCTCCTCAGGGTGATGTTATGGAACATGCAGCATACCACAGTGATCTGACACACTTACCCGGTGAATAGAGGAGGGCTCCAGCTGTCCTGTCCAGACACCTAAATCTGGCTGTGTTCTTCCATGGCCCACATTGAAGCAGACATCCCCTGGCGTAGTTGGATTCCTCAGCGGCATCAATAACCAAGAAAGGTTTGGATATGCAGACTCTCCTGTTTAGGAATGAGACATAAGTGCAACAATGAGTTACTCACTTCATGATTGTAGCACCTGACATTGCACACGCAAAATGAGGAAAGATGTGAATTACCAATCAGCCTGCTCCTTTCTGGTTGCTGTTGTGACATCAGCCGAGGTATGGTGCTATTCCACATTACAAAGGAATCATGGCTGAACCTGGGTACTGATCACAGACATTTGAGATTAGATATCTGACTAACAGACAACGTCCACGTTGATAGAATGGAAGTGCTTTCTGTTGTGATAGACTTGTTTACTGGCCTGCGGTGGCACCAAGGCAATATGTGTGCCATCAATGGCTCCCACCAAATGTAGGAGGTGAGCAAAACCAGCTTTCACATTGGCTAAATTCTTACGTCTGGGGAACCTGATATAGCTGTCAATGTGTTTCATCATTGCTGACAGGACGCCTCTTAACACACCACTGAACACAGGCTCGGACATACCACCAGATATGGCCTCTGTATATTGGAAGGACCCTGGGGCCAGGATGTGCAATGCTGCCATGAGTTGGACGACGGGTGGCATGCATGTTGGATTTGAGTTTTCAGGCATCAGAACTGGCTTCAACAGATGACATAAATCCACAATTGTTTGCTTATTCAGACAGTACTGTTTGATGATGTGATGTTCTTCCATGGTTTGAAGGTCTGGCTACGGACAGTACACTGGAGGTTGTCGCCTCCTCCATCTCCCAGGGTACCTCTTTGTGAAAATACATGAGTTGGAGCATTAGTCGCTGTGTTCACACCAACATACATGATCTATAGCAACAAACTCATGTGACAAAGCATTTCTGACTGTAAATACATTACGACCAGTAAACATCAAGAGTCAAATGTGACCCTTATGGCTTTCTACACATGTGTCCACAACATGGATTTGGGCAGCACCCAACTACATGCTTCTCAAATGCCCCTCAAAATGTAACAGTCTGTTCCGACTGCCAAAACTTCCATCAGCAGTGATGGACATTGCACCACCGTAATATGCCAGCTGTGCCCAGCAACACATTACACTGGTGATTGTTTATAGAACCTACATAACAAGGCTGCTTTAGAATGTTTGTGATGATCTGACACATATATTGGTGTTGTGACGCATTTATCAGGGTTTTAACCACCAAAATGGAGGATGCCTGACCTACTTCACTGGACATTAGTAACTGTCTGCGGCCACCAGCAAACATTGACCGCACAGTGGGCAGTTCCAACTGCCGCGGACACAGCCATAGGCTAATGTTGTTGCCTGTGACAGTCACGGGCCAATGGCTGTGCCCGTCAGCAGTGATGAAAGGGTTTGTGGCTTACATGTATGCTGTGTTTTGCAAGTTCACTCACTTGACTCCTAATGCCGCTGCCATCAGCACCTCCACCACTTTAGCTGCTGTGTGCAGCCTCTGAGAGCAATCATGCCAAGCCAAGCAGTTGAAAGCGCCCCTGCCTTCTCTCCTGAGGAGCTGGAAAGGCTCGTTGAGAAGGTCCTTACCCTATATGTTCAGTTCTATGGCTCACCAGAGGAGCAGGTAAGAGCCTCATAGGCAGATTTGACTCTGTTTAACACCCTCCTTTTCTTCCTCCTGGGGTACAATGTGCCTCTGTGTGCCAGTTAGACTTTTTAGGTGCTTGTTGTTGCATTTTGTGTGCCATACATGGGATGTACATGGTGCAGGTAGTAGAGAAACCTACTTTATGTATTTGACCTTAACATTGTGTTGTGTGATGTAGAATAAGGCCTTGTGATGCATTAATATATCTAGACAAGGAGACTTTACAGCCATACAGTGACATACCTTTGGTTATGATGATTGTAAATGTCAAATGACATATATGTGCATCAAAGATTTGAGGATCTTGTAACCAATATGTATAGTGCCACAGAGCACTCAGCCCACATCTGACCTTCCCAAACAATTATATCAAAACCATATAAAAATCACAGTGCCCTTTATAGTGCCACACAAGCCACAACCTACATAGAGAATGGGCACATGATATACTGTCATGCATGGAAGTGTTGGAAATGGAGTGTAATATAGGTTCTGTTTTGCTCAGCCTGCAGAGACCGGGCCTGTCAAATGTATCTCTCTATATGGGACATAGGCCAGGCTGGGGTAGAGTTACTGTGGCTATCAGAACTGTGGCACCGTATCCACTCCCTATAGACCTGAAGATCCTGCCATGTGGCCAAAATGTGTCTCCAGTATCAAGACTTGGCCTGAAGGCCTTTGACCATTCACTACATTAGGAATGGGTACTGAGGTAACTGTCTGACCTAGTACATTTGTGCATTTTGCCTCAATGTCAATGTGTGTCATTGACTTATGATAAGTCTCTTACTCCCACAGCTCTGTTGTCACCTTTCCATAAGTTATATTTATCCAGTACAGGTGTATTGCACTAGTGCCAAACCAACAGTGCAGATAGTTGGTTGATTCCGGGTAGAGCATGACATGTGACTCATTTGCTTGGTGACATTCAATCAATCAGACCAAACATACCTTAGCATGTTGGATGCCATCTCTGTAGGATTTCCACATATGGTAAAAGTTGTGTTCTGTGCCACATGTTCATACCACACAAACTCACTCTGAAGTGGTAGGAGATTACATTGGGTAGCCCACATGTCTACACAAGCAGAGGGAAGAGACTTTCTGTGCCACTCATGGCAGCACTTTCATTGTCACTTAAGCCTTAGGGTGAAGTCTGTATTATTCTCAGGGGTACAAATCAACAGAGGTGATTTCCCTGGGATGGCTAAATCATTGTGCTGTGGATATTTGTAGAGAAATCTCCCAGACATTTTGCCCAATTTGTCTCCAGTGTACATTTCTGTGCAAGATGTGTAACCTATCTGAGCAACATAAGAAGAACCTCCACGAGTCTATTTAGACAATGTATATATAGTGAAGTGACCATTGGTGATTTTTTTCAAATGTGACATAGGTGTTTCCATGTCACCTTCTTCTGGTTACTGTTCTTTTTTCAGCAACATGGCTGGATTAATTGGCTATCATTTCATCGTGATGTGGTATTGATTATCTGAAGATTAGTTGGATGCATAACCATGTGTGGGATTAGTGAGACTGAACTTGGCATTGCCGTACTATTTTGTGACAACAGGTTACTGAGGGATGCTACATATGTCAAACCATTCAAGGTGATAAGGTCTCCTTCTTGCTCCATGGGATTTGTTATTGCACAATTCCATCCATGAAATTGGAGTTGTCTTTGATTCTGAATGTCCCATGGGCAACTGTTCACAGTTCATGTAGCATGCATGCATATGGTGTTGCAAATGTTGGAGCCACTTTGCTGGAGCTTGTGGCTGGGGACTACTGTACATTATGGTAATGTTTTGTAATCATAGCTGTTGTTCAAATGTGATCAGGCACATGCAGTGATACTATTTGTCTTTGTAATTATAGCATCAGCACAAGCAAGTGGAGTAGGCAGGGCCGAACCGAGGGCCTGAGTCACAAAAGTCTAAGTTTATGATTTTCAGGTATTCATAAAGGTAAGTTACGAGTAGCATCTTTAAGTCTGCACTCTGGGGGATCGTCCGCACTCGGGCTGGATCATCCGCACTCGGGCCAGATGAGGCAAAAATGCATACTGGCATACCTTTGTAAGTGCCTACCATCCCCCATCCAGCTCCAGCTGAAACTCCTCAGCCCACACCCATTCCTAGCCTTTCTGCACGCATAAAAGCAAAGCTGTCACAAACAAACCCTTTCAGACCTTTCAACATGTCACTTAATGTGTTTGTTGGTTTGCCCCTTGCTATGCAACAGGATTATTTGAGAAGAAAGAGGAGGAGGAGGAGAAGGAGGAGGAGGAGGAGAGTAGAGAGGATCTCCAGACAGAGGATAAACCTCTTTGGGATGTCCAGCCAAGATGTCATGGCCAGATACAATTTTTCCCTTGATATCATCTTGGAGATGGTTTGTGATTGGAAGCAGGATCTTGACTCTGTGACATGCTGCTCTCACGCCATCCCAACCTATGTCAAGATCGTAGCAGCTCTCCATTTCTTTGTTATGGGGTCAACCCAGAGGGTCTCAGGTGACCTTGTGGACATCTCCCAGGCAACCCAGTCCTGATGCCTGCATCAGGTACTGAGCGTCATCATTAGGAGAGCCCATTTCCACATGTGAATGCTCTGTACACTGGCCAGAAGGAAAAGGGTAACTAGGGATTTCCACATCATTTCCCACTTCCCAAATGTACTGGGTGCAATAAATTGCACTCATGTGGCTCTTCAGCCACCTCGCCACAATGCAAACATCTTCTGCCACAGACACCGCTGGCACTCCATCAACATGCAGGGTGTCTGTGATGCCATTGGTTGCTTCATTGATGTGCATACAGTGTTCCCAGACAGTACCCATTACAGCTATGTATTCCGCAGGTCACCACTTGTCCGGTGGATGGCAGCTGGAGAATGTAGCAGCATGTGGTTACTGAGTAAGTACCAAGCACCACATAAATATGATATGTATAATTGAGTTTGTACATGTGCACAACCATTAGAGAACACTAATCTTCATGCCACATACATGCCCCCAGTAGACAGCTAGGTCTGAATCCATGCAACCAGGCCATTGTACAAAATAGAGGGCATGGTATGCAGGTGCGTGACCAGCTGGTTGACACTTTTTTCACCTGAGCAATATGTTGTGTCAGGGTCTTCATGTTGTTTGCAGTCTGTTGTCAATGATGATTGGTGGACTCTTAACTCTCTGTCCACATATGCTATCATGAGACTACTTCGTAAGCCATACATGATGTCTGTATACAACAGCTATTCCCAAGAGTCAAAAGATTGGCCATGCATTAAGCCATGTGCACCTGTTATGGACTAGCCTGGACAACATCTCGTAGAGTTTCATTGACTCTAGGGATCAAATGTCTGCATGTGTGAGACCTCCCTGGACAGTGTCACAAGAGAGGTCTACTTTACTAAGGGCCTCATCTATTGAGGTGACATATAAGAGAGTTAGTACTAGTAACCAAGGGGGAATTCCTGCTACAAGATTTCATAGTGTAGTGATCGTGCACCACATGCAATGATTAGGGGGCTCTGCGACTAGTGCGTAGGGGAGTTATTGGGCTATTGTCAGGGGGGCTGGAGGGGAGGGGGCTGGTATCATTACTGTATTTTGGTCTAGAACTGGCATAGCAATATGTGCTCCCAGTTTCAAAGTAGCAAGCCTGCATGATACTCACACTTGCGTTTATCGTATTTGTAGTAGGGCTGGTGTGACAAACTTGCCAGTGCTGCTATGGTTTCCTAGTCTTGCTCTGTACCTCTGGCCCTTGGTGTTCTTGGCACTATGGCCCTCATTATGACTTTAGCAGTCTTTTTCAAAGACCACCGAAGCCGCTGCAGCCAGCAGACTATCAGTGCTGGCGGTCTGCTGACCATCATATTTGGAGTCATTGGAGGACTTCTGCTCATTTATGGGTGGAAGTCCGACTCCAAAGAGGCGGTTGCATCGCCAGCACTGCCACAGCAGCAAGACTCAGTCCACCGTATTACGAGCTGTAATACGGCTTGGCGGAGCCTGCTGGCGTGGTGGTGCTGGTGGTGCAAAACCGCCAGGACCAATCCCTGCCTGAACGACCAGCTCGCCGGAAAAGGTAAGGTGATCGTCTAAAAAGGGAGTGGGGGGGTGGGGTGTGTTGGGTGCATGTGTGTGGTGTGTGCATGTATGTATGCGAATGGGGGTATATGAGTGCGTGTATGTATGCAAATGTGGGTGTTTGAGTGCGTGTTTATAAGTGAGTGAGTGAGGGTGTCTGTGTGCAAGTGTGCGGATGAGTGGGGTGTATATGTGTAAGTGCGGGTGTGTGAATGGATGTGTACTGTTGGGGGTGTTTGTGAGTGCGTGTTTGCAGTTCGGGGGTGTCTGTGTGTGCATGTCTGCATGTGTGAGTGCAAGTATGTGGAGGGGGAGGAGGGTGTAGTATGAGTGCGAGTATGCAGAAGGATGAGGGGGGTGTAGTATGAGTGCAAGTATGTGGAGGGGGTTGTGAGTGCATGCGTGTATGTGATTGAATGTGAATGTGTGTGTGCTCATGAATGGAGGTGTTTGTGTGCGTGTTTGCATGGGTGTGCCTGAGTACGTGTCAGTGCATGAATGTGTGTTTCAATATTCATGTTTGAGTGTGCGTCTCTGAGGGAATGGGGGAGTATGTAGCAAGTGCATGGGTGAGTGGGGTGCGTGTTTGTAAGAGTGTGGGTGCATGTGTGTGGACGTGTGGGGGTGCATGTGCCGGCGACAGAAATGAGGATTCCTGTCGCCAGGTGCATTTCTGCCAGGGTTTTCATGGTGGGGTGACCGTCACGGAAAACCTGATGGTGTGCAGACTTGTTGTCCTGCCGGCAGGCTGAGGCCTGCCACCGGGTTGAAGGTGCGTGCCAGGCAGAGTTCTGCCAAACCCTACAACTTGTGATTTGGCGGTCTTTACCGCCGGGTCTGCGGCAGTAAGACCGCCACGGCAAAGCGAGGCTGGTGGTCTGATGACCGCCAGCCTCTTAATGAGGGCCTATGTGTCCAGAGATTAATGTCACTACCTGCACCTAGTTTGATGATGCAGTACAGTCTTCTTGGATGTAAGCAAGATATGTTGACCAGTACTATAATGCAACGCAAAGGCCCAAACTATGCTGGGAAGTGCTCTAGTGTAGAGTTTAACTACAAGACCTTCCCTTCATCTCTTGGTATCCCTGCCCTTGGTACAGGTTTGCATAATCCACACTTGTCTTTTTTATCCTGCTCTAATTTCCAATTCTATGCCCCACAGGCACAGCCTCCGTGTGTGAAGCGTAGGCTCCGGGTGCAGAAAATCAGCCCTCAGGGTGTATAATCCAGAGACGGGCTGGAATCCAATGCTATTCAACATGAAACGACACAGAGGAAATAAAAGGCAGGAAGTTCACGATGGGAAGTTGCAGGCAGCCGTTTTCGTGTCATTCTCAGTCATCCTCACCTACAGACAGGATCCTCTGCCATCCTGCTGCTCTGTTCATCTTAACTGCCCCCAATATGGCTGGGGGACCTGATGAAAGGGCACCCCCCTTCAGTGAGGCAAAATTTGACATTTTAGCTGGGTAGGAGCTAGACAATTACCCTTACCTTTATGAGGGTCTAGAGAACCTGCTGACGAATGCAGTGTGCGCTCGACTCTGGGAGGAGATTGCGCAGTGCTGCACCGCAGTGGGTGCCTTCCACCGGCAGGGCAGGACATGCCACAAGTGCTGGGAGGACCTCAAATGTTGGGCCCAAGAATTACTGGGACAGCACTTCCAGCCCCACGTGCACCGGCCCCACTTCACACCACTGTACAGGAGGGTCCTGAGAACAGCCTGGTGACCCTCCATGCCCAGCTGGAGGAGTTGGAGCAGCAGAGATCTGGTAAGTGCATGGGCTTCACACTGTGTCTGGTAGCATGGTGTGAGTGGTGACTGAGCTATACCAGCATGTCACCATGTACACATTCTGGGCAATTGCTGCAGCAGTCATAAGCCAATGCCACATGGGACCACATTGGAAGCACTGACTAAAGTGCATCCTGGGATTTATATGAAGAAATACAATGCCAACCCCATGAATGGTGAAGCAAGGGCCTTATCACTGCTGGGTGCAATGGCAAAGGGATGGTCCACACACTGTCCAGTGTGGGGTCAAGAGGTTATATTTCCTGTGTTGGATGCTGTAACATGCATGCCTTTGTTGTGTGTTTCATCAGTGTAAAGTATTATTTGATATATCTTGGAGTAATGACTGACTTTGGAATACTTGTTTCACGCAAAATGGTTCCAACATTCCCAAGGTTAAACAAATGCACATGTCTTCTCAACAGTGGCTCGTATGTCTTATGTAACATCAAGCTAGCTGGGCCAACCTTGCACATGTGCCAACTGGTGTACGGCACCAGCAGGCAGTCTTGACCTGCCATATGTGGCACATGCCATGTAGATTGGCTAATAGTTTCAGGGATCCTCCAATACATGTACTCACAGCTTAACAAAGGTCAAAACAAAGGACTAGTTTTTACATGTACAGATGGTGCAGGTGGATGTGTTGGCTCCCCTCATGCATTGACTGAAGGATTTGGTATCATTTTGAGTAACCCCTCCATCACCTTCACATCTAATAAATGGTGTCTTGCACTCTCTGTCCTCTTTATTGCCATACTGTCATGTAGCCTATTTCCCATGTCTTGCCAAGATCTAGCCATCCTCTCCAACACGGGGTTATTCTGTGCACTAACTGTGGGAGTTGGCGCATGTCCTGTAGTGAGGCAGACATGTCAGACTGTGTAGCCTCTATGTCACAAATGTCCTGCCTCACATTGACTGCCCTTGGGAAACATTTTTCTCCCACTCTCCAACATAGATATCTGCCAGCCCTCTTCGCTCGGGGCGGCCTTCAGATATGACCGTCAGGGGGTGGCAAGTGGGAGGTTGTGAGGAGCAGATCTGTGTCAAGGAGCTACCTACTCTTCACCAGGGCTGGTATGTCCCTCAGATGTTAGAGAAAAAGCTTGGGTGTCAAAGTCCAATTCCTCGGGATCTGTGCATTGCTAGTTAATGGCCCACCTCCAGGCAACACCAATTCAGATGCCGTAATAGCACTAAAGATTGGGGAGGCCAGGCAGGGGGAAAGGGAAGTAGGAGAGGAACAGCTTGGAAGGAGATCTGAAAAGGAAGATGTTAAATACAAAGAGAAAAACTATAATAACATTAAACGCTGGTCAATTATTTATATTGTAATAGTTTACAAAAAATCATGTAGGATAAACATGTAAAAAATAGACCAACGCTCACTAAGATCAACTAAGAAACTACAAGCAATGATAATCCAGTATTCATATAATATCATACATTCATAGAAAAGATAATCTTTGTCAGAATCTTTTGGAAGAACAAACCAAAAACAGGCCGTTAAATAAGTCTCAAGGAAAAATAAAACTTGACATTAAATACTGCTTAATATTAATGTAGTTTACTTTATCTTCTGCTGTTAGTGCAAAAATACGAAGCAGTAATTTACATTGAAGAATCATTCATCTAAGAAATCCTAAAATGAACTGTTGTCAACATGAAAAACGTTTAAAGTAACTAAACATACAGGGAGTGCAGAATTATTAGGCAAGTTGTATTTTTGAGGATTAATTTTATTATTGAACAACAACCATGTTCTCAATGAACCCAAAAAACTCATTAATATCAAAGCTGAATATTTTTGGAAGTAGTTTTTAGTTTGTTTTTAGTTTTAGCTATGTTAGGGGGATATCTGTGTGTGCAGGTGACTATTACTGTGCATAATTATTAGGCAACTTAACAAAAAACAAATATATACCCATTTCAATTATTTATTATTACCAGTGAAACCAATATAACATCTCAACATTCACAAATATACATTTCTGACATTCAAAAACAAAACAAAAACAAATCAGTGACCAATATAGCCACCTTTCTTTGCAAGGACACTCAAAAGCCTGCCATCCATGGATTCTGTCAGTGTTTTGATCTGTTCACCATCAACATTGCGTGCAGCAGCAACCACAGCCTCCCAGACACTGTTCAGAGAGGTGTACTGTTTTCCCTCCTTGTAAATCTCACATTTGATGATGGACCACAGGTTCTCAATGGGGTTCAGATCAGGTGAACAAGGAGGCCATGTCATTAGATTTCCTTCTTTTATACCCTTTCTTGCCAGCCACGCTGTGGAGTACTTGGACGCGTGTGATGGAGCATTGTCCTGCATGAAAACCATGTTTTTCTTGAAGGATGCAGACTTCTTCCTGTACCACTGCTTGAAGAAGGTGTCTTCCAGGAACTGGCAGTAGGACTGGGAGTTGAGCTTGACTCCATCCTCAACCCGAAAAGGCCCCACAAGCTCATCTTTGATGATACCAGCCCAAACCAGTACTCCACCTCCACCTTGCTGGCGTCTGAGTCGGACTGGAGCTCTCTGCCCTTTACCAATCCAGCCACGAGCCCATCCATCTGGCCCATCAAGACTCACTCTCATTTCATCAGTCCATAAAACCTTAGAAAAATCAGTCTTGAGATATTTCTTGGCCCAGTCTTGACGTTTCAGCTTGTGTGTCTTGTTCAGTGGTGGTCGTCTTTCAGCCTTTCTTACCTTGGCCATGTCTCTGAGTATTGCACACCTTGTGCTTTTGGGCACTCCAGTGATGTTGCAGCTCTGAAATATGGCCAAACTGGTGGCAAGTGGCATCGTGGCAGCTGCACGCTTGACTTTTCTCAGTTCATGGGCAGTTATTTTGCGCCTTGGTTTTTCCACACGCTTCTTGCGACCCTGTTGACTATTTTGAATGAAACGCTTGATTGTTCGATGATCACGCTTCAGAAGCTTTGCAATTTTAAGAGTGCTGCATCCCTCTGCAAGATATCTCACTATTTTTTACTTTTCTGAGCCTGTCAAGTCCTTCTTTTGACCCATTTTGCCAAAGGAAAGGAAGTTGCCTAATAATTATGCACACCTCATATAGGGTGTTGATGTCATTAGACCACACCCCTTCTCATTACAGAGATGCACATCACCTAATATGCTTAATTGGTAGTAGGCTTTCGAGCCTATACAGCTTGGAGTAAGACAACATGCATAAAGAGGATGATGTGGTCAAAATACTCATTTGCCTAATAATTCTGCACTCCCTGTATGTTTAAAAACACACACAAATGTAAAAATTCGCTTTTCAATATTATGCGCGTGTAAACGCCTTCGTCTTTCAATTATGAGCGTCTTTGTTAAAATACAATATGCAAGAATTAACTTGGTTCGTTTTATCAAAAGGGAAATCTCTGAAAAGAAAAAAACAGCTTGAGAACGAACTGGTAACTATGGCAACGGTAACTCACCAAGCTCAGGGAATCACAGGAGCGGCAGCAAAGTATCAAGGATTTCTTTTAGAAAACTAAATAAACATTGGCGGGGAGAAGCCCCGTCGGAAGGGTCTCACCTTAGCGAGTCCGACCACTCGCTCAAAGAAAGATCCTGGAGGCTTTAACAAATGAAGGTCAACAGGAAGCCACGATCCTCAAAGGGAAATCTGACCACAATCCAGGCCCAGGCAAGGTTCCAAAATAGTAAGCACTGGAACCTGGGTGTGGTTAGAGGTGCTACACCCTTAACATGGCCTCTCCTGAAGGTTGCTGGGAATTGTAGTCCCAAGATAAGAGAACAGCGGGGATATGGGCAATGAAGCCACCATCGAGCACTGCCGCCAGAAATATGTACCTTACCGCAGGAATGACGGAAAAGGTGCGATTTGGTGCAGAAAAGTGTGTGGCAGGTGCGTGCTACCCTAGGGGGGTTTGTAGGAGAGGCTAGATCGATACCGCGCCAAGGCATACGACTACGCCAGCTCCAAAGCCTGACATTGGAAGACAATGTCAGAGTAGGAGTGTTTAGGCGAACCAACATGTCTGACCTGGATGTGAGGGCTGTGACTAGGTGATCTTTAGGTTGGGGTGTATGGGGAAAGGACAATCCTTTGGGGTGTAGGATGAGGTACCATGCCAACCACAGCAGATGTGGCTTTTGTTTGTGAGCTGCATGGGCCAACAAGAATGGTCAAGGGATTGGCCTCCACATTACTTTAAATTAGCCCCTTATCTTCCTCCTCTACTTCTTCTTCCTCCTCCTCCTGTACTGTTCTGTCATCTGGCAAGGCAGCTTTGAAGAGGAGTGGGTTCTCCCTTCGGATTGCCGGTGCCTGTCACTGGTAGATGCTCCTTCCTCCAGGCTCGAATCTTCGTCCTCACAACCTGTGAGACAGAGGTTGCAACAGGCTAAGTATTTGGCTTACAAGTTGACGCGGTGCAACACAGGGATTGAGTCAAACTAGCCTCACATCAACAAATATTACACATGTGACCTGGTTTGTGTGCCCCACATGTGATAGCTCACACTCTGGCATTGCGGTGTTCAATGTAGTTGTGAAATGCAAAAGCAAACTCACCAATTCCAACCAAAGGTCTGTGTGGTGTTGAAATCCCACCAGATGGCAGCTGCTGAACCAGGTTCTATGAGTGTGTAGCAGAAGAACTGGTCTGTGATCCAGTAGCTTTGGAAAGAAGTGACACCATGGTTAATGTTCCGCATGTATTACATGTGATTATGCACACCTGACACACACATCACTGATCTTGTTGGGTACATTTTACGCGTCAACTACAGGAATAATGCTAATGTGGCAAACTCAGCTCATCCCATTCCACAAGGATTTGGTTCTTGTTCATGGTAGGTTATCAATAGATTACAATACTTAGGAGGTCTTTTTTACCCCGGCGGTCGGTGGTACCGCCAACAGGCTGGCGGTACATACCGCCACATTATGACAGTGGCGGTTTGTCTGAAGCCAACCTGCCAATGTTTCACTCTGACCGCCATGGCGGTAGAAGCCGTTGGGCTGGAGATAAGAATTTCCAGGCCAGCGGCAGCTATTGTACCGCCTCATGCATTTTTACCCTGTCTACCGCCATGGTTTTTGTGGCATTCGTAGCGCCATGAAAATCATGGTGGTAGGCCCTATCAGTGACAGGGAATTCCTTCCCTGTCACTGAGAGGAGGCCCGCTCCCCCCAAACACTCACTAGATGCCCCCAGCCCCCGCCATCCATGCCCCCCTACAATCCCCTACCCCCTACACACACACACACAGACACGCACCACGCACGCACACACTCATTCACACAGGCATAAACGCATTCATACACACATGTATCCATTAATTCATGCACACATCCGTACCACATTCACACTCACACGCAGACACGCATTCACATATCCATTCATACACGCATTCTCACACATGCATACACGCATGCAAACAACACTACACATACATTCGCATTCATGCACACACTCACACATTCATGCACAAACCCCACCCCCCACACACACACAACCCCCCCAACCCCCTCCTCTGTCGGAAACCTGACTTACCTGAATCCAGGGAGTCTTCTGGCAGGGGACGGGACGGGGCGGTGCTACCGCCAGCAGCGCCCACAAGCAGAACACCTCCAGGCCATATTATTTTTCATAATCTGGCTGGTGGCGGTCTACTGGCTTGGCACTGCTGGTGGTAGCAGAGCCACCCTAACACCATCAGCCAGCATGGCCACAGACAGAATTCCGCACTTCTTGTGGCGGGAATCCGGCTGAGGTCATTATTTGGCTCACGTAACATCAACAATTGTGGCTGTGTGTAAATGGTGCGCACTTCCAAAATTTCCGCTACTTTCAAAGTACAGAGTTTATGCAGAGAAAGTCTGATTTGAAGAAGGGAGTGCTCAAGTGGTTGTACACCCAGCCACAGGGTGTATAAGCTGTCACCTGAGAAAGGTCACAGTCCATGTATAAAAAGAAGAAAAACCATGGCACATCGCAGGATTGTAGTGAAATCCATTTATTCCTTGGTGATGTCTCAGGAAACAAGTCCCCTGATCCAAAGAAACACACTAGGTAAGTTGTTTGAAAGCCAAAACAGTTCTCATGATTGTGAGGAAACAGCCGACACGTCTTTCGTCAAAATTGACTTTTTTCAAGGCTGTGGACAAATGGAATGTGTCAATCACAAAAAATTGTTGGTAAATTGATGACAAATTAGATTCTACTGTGGACTGTGAATATGGCAAAGGTTGGTGAATTAGAAGGAGAAGCCCAATACCAAAGGTTGGTAGTATGTCTTAAAAATACCACAAAAGGGAAAAAAGACTTTAATAACCCTTTATGGTGAAAGAAGCTGGTGATGTGAGGAACATTCTGTGTTAGCAAAAATAGAAGAATGAAGTACAAGTATATAGCCGAGAAAGTCACTAGATGGAAATCCGTAAACTTTGCAAGCAACCCAAGATAAGATACTGGACTTGGTGCTCAAAGACTATTATCTATCACCCGCATCCCGTGTGGAATTCTACTCGTGTGTGCCTATAAATTAGTGCGAAAAAGAAAAGAGAAAGACGGACATACCTCCTAGTATATAGAAGTTTTGGATGTATTGAAAGGCTCCAATTCTCAAGGAAGTTAGAGAGTATATAAATTTAGGCATATATGATAGGAGAGTCCAAAGACCATGATAAGTCTAAAATATAAAAAAGGAGAGTAAATCAACAAGGCAACTAGAAAAAAGGAAAGCAGGGGCCATGGTAAGATGGTGTTACAGGATGATTGTAAAAGACGCTCGACATATAGGGGGTGATTCTGATTCTGGTGGGTGGCGGAGGCCGCCCGCCAGAATTCCGCCCCCAAAATACCGCGCCGCAGTCAAAAGACCGCGGCGGGTATTTCAAGTTTGCCAGTGGCATGGGCACTGCAGGGGCCCCCAGGGGCCCCGCGACCCCCCCTACCGCCATCCGGTTCCCGGCGGGCGGACCGCCGGGAACCCGGATGGCGGTAGGGGGGGGGCGGAATCCCCTCGGCGGCGCAGCTAGCTGCGCCGCCTTGGAGGATTCAACAGGGCAGCGGTACACTGGCGGGAGCCCGCCAGTGTTGCCGGTCTGACCGCGGCTTTACCGCCGCGGTCAGAATGCCCTGCGGGGCACCGCCGGCCTGTCGGCGGTGCTCCCGCCGACCCTGGCCCCGGCGGTCTAAGACCGCCGGGGTCAGAATCACCCCCATAATGTATCAAAAACCAGACGACTATGACAAGAACAATCATTTTGCATATTAATGGCTAGAGTACAAAGTATTGGCCTTTTAGATTGTGCATAGATATAGTTAGCCTGTCAAGAAAAAAGCATCTGGTCATGAGTAACTAGTGACGTATGATCGTATTACCAGTTGCATTCATCTAGCTGATGAAACCCTGAGGGACAGTGAGCCGTAAAGCATTTATGTATTCCAATCAATGGTTAGAAACTGTAAAGTGAGCTAAGGCACATGTGGAAAAAACTGTGAGCAATCTGCCGCTTCTATAAGGCGTGAGCCCTTGTCACACACAATATGTGCTGTAAAGTATGTATGTGTTCAAAACAATAGTTAGAAACTGTCAAGAAAGCTAAGGCACATGTAGACAAACTACGTAAAATCAGCCGCTTCTATAAGGCGTGAGCCCTTGTCATACACATTATGTGCCCATATGGCATTGGCATGTTTATTCTGCAGTTTAGCTATTTCAAACTGTGCTAATCTCTAAAAATGAACAGACAAAAGAGGGGGAGATACCACAGGAGATAAGTGAAGAGACATGGAAGGAACCAGGTGCCCAGCGCCTGCCCGTCCATGTGGGCGCCAGTTAAAAAAGTGAAAGGTAACCGCTAAAGTTAAATGCATGTGTCATTGTGGCAGCATCTATAAAAAAAATGGATATGCGGGCCCTTACCTGCACCAGGTCTGGCGTCTATACCGTATGTGTGTGGCGTCGCATCTGAAGCGTGCCAGCCAATACCACACTCCCAAAATGCAAGCCTGCTGGTATCAGTACACCCCTCACCAACATCATTATTTTAGATGTTGTTTCCTCGCATTTTGTCAGCAAGTATCGATGTCATGAACCTTAGAAACAGGTTGTGACTCCACCTCTCTATGATGGACTTGGGAACAAATTTATGAGCCTCTCAAGGCACCAGAGAATCACTCTTTGTGCGACTCCAGCTGCACACATCAGTAAATCATGTCTATGAGGCCACAGCAAGCCACATTGCATGGTTTGAAATGGGCTCCTTGACCGCGTCAAGGCTGAACAAATCACTGTGTTGCCTCACTCTCCACTTGCGTTACATACCATGAACAATAGGGACACTTGTGACAGTTCCCTAGAGTGACAGAACTATGTATACATGGGAGGCCACTAATATCTTACTCCTCTTGAGGTGAGGCATACTGACTTGTAACATATAGAGCGCATACAGGGAACATGGCGCTAAACACCACACTGCCGGCGGTGGTGGTAACTACCACCAACAGGCTGGCGGTCCATGCAGCCAAATAATGAAGCCAATTATAAACTAGTAGCGGTACATCCACATACTGCCATTTTTGTAGTCCCGACAACAATGGAGGAGGCCACCCTCAGGCCAGCGGAAAGGATTCCCGCCCACCAAATAATGAACACCACATCGCCATCAGTTCCGGGGCGGGAACCACCACCAGGCAAAGTGTGGCGGAAACAAACAATATAAAAGGGAACACTCACCGGAGGTACACAGAACCCGCTGACGCAGACATGGAGCGTGAGTTGGAAATAATGCCAGTGCTTCCCCTTGCCATATTTCTCTAGGACCGTGACTGATGACGACGGTAAGTTCCGCAGCCTAGTACACATGGGAAGAAAGGGCACAGTTACACACCCACCCAGCCGCAACGCACTCCCAACCACTCCCACCATCCCAAGCCATACATACCATAACAAAATTTACTTACCAGAAACAAGCTAACAAATACCAGCACCAATGTACACACCTGTGCACACCACACCCCCACAGTGAAACGCTGCACAACGTCTCTATATAGTGCCAACAGCACTGCTGGGCACTTAAATTTTATTTCAGGCAACAACAGTAATGTCCAAATAAGGCCATTGGCAAGTCCATGAGCCAGTCCTTGAAGGGCAAATATAGCCCAAACTTGACCCCCACGTGTGCAAAGGAAACTCCACTGGAAAGTGGCATCAATGGGGCAGCCAGGCACCTCAGGGAACAGGGGCAGGTGGTGGCAGGGTGGGGACTCAGGTCTTGAAGGGGGGGTCTTGGGCTTAGGTTTGTGAGGTGGAGGGGTTTTGGGCTTGCCTTTGGAAGGAGGGGGAGTGGGCCTGGACCAGGGGGTGGCAGAGGGACTTGAGGCAACATGGGGCTTCTTCCTATATGGGGAAGGGGCACAGGAAAGGGAAGGGGAACTGGGGCGGACTTGTACAAGGAAGGAGTGGACTGGGCAAGGGCATAGGAACGTTTAGGGACAAGACGGGATGGGCCAATGAGTTCAAACAGGTCAACATGGGATTGTAAAAGTTTCTTAGGTGCAGTTGGAGGGGATCTGGAGCCAGGTCTGGGAGTGGAGGTTGAGGCAGTGCTCGTACCAGGTGTAGGTGTGCCAGATGTAGATGCAGGTGCCTGTTTAGTATGCTTTTGTGTTGTGGAAGTGTATGGTGTGGATTTGTGTGAACGTTTGAGTGTTTTGGGAGGGGGTGGACATAGTGGGTGGAGACAGGCTTCCAGTGTAGAAGGATGTTGTGCATGTCTGCAGGTCAGTTGAGTGTGCTGCAAGTGTCTGTGAATGTAGTCGTGGTGAGTGCAGGTGTGGTGTCTGGGGTATATGTTTGGATGTTAGCTGCTGTGGTGACTGCATGAATGGGGGCAGCAGCAGTGACCGAGAGTGCAGTGCATATGGGTGTGCATGTTGAGGTGACAGGCAGGGTGGCGGGGGAAGTTGACACACTGGAGGAGGTGGATGTTGTTGTGTGTGCTTTGGTATGTTGTGGGTGTGCCTGCCTGTGGTGGGAAGTGTGGTGCTTGTGTTTGTCTGTGCTTCTTGTGTGTTGATCTGTGTGCATGGCTGTCTGTATGTGTGCTTGGGATGGGTGAAGGGAGTGGGGTGCTGGAAGGGGTAGAGGTGGTGGGACGGGAGACAGAAAGACCAGGGACACTGGCTGCCATCAAAGAGAAGGCCAGAGCCTGAAAAGATCTCTGTAGGCCAGACATAGCACTGTGAATGCCTTCCAGGTATTCAGTGCATTGCTGCATCTCGGATGCTAGCCCTTGGATGGCATTCACAATGGTTGTCTGTCCTACAGAGATGGTCCTCAGGAGGTCAAAAGCCTCCTCCGGGAGGGCAGCAGGGCTGACTGGGGCTGGGGATGAGGTGCCTGGGGCGAAGGAGACACCCACCCTCCTGGGTGAGCGGGCACAGGAAACTCGGTGGGGAGCAACTGGGAGGGAGGTGATGGCATGGGGGGTGGCGGAAGATGACAAAGAATGGGTGGGCCCAGTAAGGCCCGCCAACCCCAGGGAGCTGCTATGGGAGGAGGTATCAGAGTCACTACCTCTAGTGGTAGTTGCCTACCCCATGGTACTCCCCTCACCCTCCAACCCACTGGCCCCTTGTCGCCGGTCAACTCTGCCTCCTTGGAACCGTGGTCTGCTGCATACCCACTCGCCGGTGCCTCAGCTCCCTTGGCAGATGATGCTAATATACACAGGGACACAAGAGCACTGGGGTGGGGAAACAAAACAGGAAAAGTTGATGTAAAATTCCTGAAATAGGTATATTTTGGGACACAGACACTCCCACCCAGGTCAGGCACGAACTCTCAGCAGACACAACATACGTTCTGACTGGTAGGCATGACTCCAGCATGTACCATATTACCTTCATGAAACACCACTCTGATTCACTATGTGAACCCATGAGAGACCATGCGAAGACAATACATCTACAAGTTCATAAGGCCACAATGAATAACAGATGACAAAAAGGGGATCCATCATAGGCCTACAGACCCTGCCAAAACTAGCTATGACACTATCCCAAGAACGTGGAGGGGGCAGGACTGCAGGGACACACCTGTCTAAGTGCCTGGAACTACAATGCATGCATCCAACAGCACCCAAATACAGCCATCATTGTGGTATCACAACAGTGTTGTTACTCACCCCGTTGTGGCTGCTGTGCTGCCTTCAAGCACCCATCCAAATCTGGATATGCCCCTGCTAGAATACGGGCCATTAGGGGGGTCAGGTTCCGACGGGCACCCATTCCTCGTTGGGAGGCCGCCCTCAGCTGGGCCTCTCCCGTCTTCCTGGCCCAGCGCCTCAGGTCCTCCTACCGCTTCCTGCAATGGGTGCTCTGCCGGTTGTAGACCGCGGCGGTATGCACCGTCACTGCCGGCAGCAATCATGGTTGGCCCAGGTTCCCCATTGACAACCAAGTAATCAAGACAACAAAGTAAACACCACTAACCGCTATGACGACAAACGCCAGCGGATTGAAGTCACTTCCACACTACCATACCTGGATGGCAGGAGGCTGCCATTTTGCTTTCACCACGTCTCCATAGCCTTGCTGGGGGCCTCATCCATGAACCCATTCTCTCTCCGCTTTGTCAATTACTGACATTATTCTTTGATTCACACATGTACTCACGGCTGGAAGTGTGTATGCAATGTGATGCCATTATGACAGGGAAACCTCAGCACACATTAGCCTGACGATGTACCTCATTCTTTCTGTTTGCTTTACCTACGTGTCGCAATTATGAAAGTATAGTGACAACATGTGATGCAAGTGTATGTCGACATTCAAAATGTGTTCTTTCCTCCCCCATAGGTACAGACCCATGTGGCGAGGGAGGGCCCAATCTGTATACAGACCCCTGGTAGGTCTTGTCACTATGGAGGAAATTCACATCGTTATTACCTACAGACTTAATAGAGCTACAACCCATGACCTCTGTGCATTAATGGATCTTGTTCTGAAGCCGGCCAAGTGGAATCAGCATGCCATTCCTATAACTGTGCAAGTGCTATCTGTGCTCCATTGTTTTGGCCACGGGCTCATTTCAGGTGACAGTGGGCGTGGTTGCAGGGGTATCACAGCCAATGTCAGCCACATCCTGTCCAATTTCCTGGATGCATTCGATCAACACTTGCAAACTTATGTCCAGTTCCCCAAAGGGCTGAACTCACCACCATCAAATCTGGATTTTACGCCTTTGCTAATATCCCTCATGTGATTGGTGCCATTGATGAAACACACATAGCCCTCATACCCCCAAGAGAGAATGAACAGGTGTATAGAAATTGTAAGAACTATCACTTCATGAATGTACAATTGGTGTGTACTGCTGATCAGTACATTTCACATGTCAATGTCAGGTTCCCAGAATCAGTCCATGATTCATTTGTCCTGAGAAACAGCAGTGTACCACACATGATGGGTCAACTACAGGGGGACAGAGTTTGGCTCATAGGTGAGTGTGTATGACATTGGATCAGTTACATAGCTAACAGCCAGGCTGTATGCAAGTGAAATATGTGTTTTTCAAGTCCCCTTTTGCCCACTTTTGAAGGTGATTCTGGATACCCCAACTTGCAATGGCTCCTGACACCTCTGAGGAATCCCAGGACAGATGTTGAGAGGAATTATGATGAGACCCCTTGTCATACTAGAAGGGTGATACAGCGCACTCTAGGACTCCTGAAGGCAAGATTTTGTTGCCTGCATCTCTCTAGAGGATCCCTGTGCTATGTCCCTGACAAGGTGTGTAAGATAGTAGTGGCCTGCTGCATGCTGCACAACTTGGCTGTGAGGAAAGCTATCCCACTTCTGGAAGAGGAGGGTGCTGTCCAACCAGCCCTGCAACCTCAGAGGAGGGTTGAGAGTGATGGTGAGGAAGAAGAGGGGGAAGATATGAACTCCAGGACCCAGCTAATCCGGCTATATATCCAGTGAATCTTAGGTACTGTTCAATGATGGTGATTGCTTCACTACATAGTTCCACTCTGACTCTTTTAATGAGTGCTGTGGTGTCTTTTGTCAGTAACAATGCTAAATCAAAAAATTACTGAAGTGGAGGATGCCAGGGAGCGCACATTTATGTACAGTGTGACATAGTTCATACACTACAGTATGATGGATCCCCTCCTGCAATAAAAGTGGGATTATGATGGTAACTAGCTAATGAATTCACATTCACAATTGATCTCTCATATTGATTAAGGACATATCATTTGAGTACACAGGTGTATTTATTCAATGGCAATATATACAATTGAGTTGGGACAGTGAAAGGGAGTGTGCACATGTTGAACAACATACTCAGGTACATATGCTTATCTGTTGGTTGCACTGGGGTATAGTCCTTGGGGCCATTGGAAGATGGTGTGATGGCAGTGGCATGTCAACAGGGTAGCTCAGTGGCACACAAGGGAGTCAGTTCAGGGGAGAGTCACTTCCTGGAGCTGGGCTTGGTCTTGGCTGGTGTCTCAGTGGCATATCTGGGTCTGAGGGCACATTTGTGAAGGTGCAGCTGGGATGCATGGGTAGGGGTGCTGATGTCCTGTGAGTCTTCTGGCAGTGTCACCAGTCTAGTGGATGCTGCAGACGTAGATGGCAAGGCAGTGTCCTGGCTAGTGGTAGGGGCCTGCAGGTGGGTGGAGGACTCAGGCTGGCCGTGGTACTGGCGCTGCAGCACTCCTGCAATGGAGAACATGGTGGCATTGAGCTGTTTCCATTGCTCCATGGCCTCCTGGTTGTGTGCTATCTGCAGCCTCTGATTCCGCTCCAAGGTGGCCATGATCAGGTCCATCCTGTCCTGGGAATGGTGGTATGCTCCCAGGACCTCTGAAATCACTTCCTGGGCTGCTATATCCATCCTTTGGCCACCCCCCTGGGCCACTGATGCCCTCCCAATGGCCCTAGCCCCCTGTGTCTGTGTCCCCTGCACAAGTCTGGCAGTCCCACTTGACTGGGCCCTTTATCATCCTGCCTGTTGGTGGGTGGAGACTCTGGCCTCTGTACATGTGGGCAGCCAGTCCGTGGCCCAGTGACACTGGTGTGGGGTCGTTTGGCAAGAGCTAATTATGGTGGCTGAGTGGTAGGGGTGTCAGTGGTGTCCTGGGTGGGGCTTCTGGAGGGTGACAGTCCGGGACTGTGGGATGGGCCGGGGATTTCCTCTGTGGCCAGACATCCCTCTGCACTCTCCTGAGTGGGGCCTCTGTCTTCAGGTCGAGGACTAGCACACCTTGACATCTCCGTCCGGCTGGCATGGGAGGTGGTGCCTGTGGGTGAGAGAATAGAGATGTGGGTGTCCTGTACTTTTTTCACAATTGCAGCACTGGTCTGCACTAAGTGATGGTTATATTCCCCTGTAGTGGCATGCAAGGTCCTTTTGTGTACATTTAGATGTATTTTTTGTGAGGTGTGGAGGTGCATTGTGGGCGCTGTAGTGCCACTGGGATTCCATGCAGGGGTAGGTGAGCGTGCACAGGGGGCTGGATGATGATTTGTTTGGGGGATTGTGGGTATGAATGGGACTTGGATGTGGGTGTGAGGGTGTTGTGGACTGAGTAGGGGATGGGGTCCTGGTGGTAGTGAGAGGGATGGGGTGATACATGCATTACAGGTGTGGTGACTGTTAAGGTATTGTAGTTGACTTACCTGAGTCCAGTCCTTCAGTGAGTCCAGTGAGGCCCTCTGGGTGCAGGATAGCCAGGACCTTCTCCTCCCAGTCGGTGCATTCAGGAGGAGGTGGTGGGGGACCAGCACCAGTCTTCTGTACGGCGATGCTGTGCCTGGATGCCATGGACCGAACCTTCCTGTGCAGGCCATTCGTTCTCTTCCTGATGTCCTCCCTTGTGTGTGGATGGTTTCCCACTGCGTTGACCTCGTTGACTATCGCCTGCCATAGCTCCATCTTCTTGGCCATGGGTGTCTGCCGCACCTGTGCCCCGAATAGTTGTGGCTCGACCCTGAGTATTTCATCCACCATGGTCCTTAGTTCCCTGTCTGTGAAGTGGGGGTGCTTAGGGGGTGCCATGGTGTGTGTTGTGGTGGTGTGTTATAGGTATATTGGTGAGGGTGCTGTTCTGTGGTTGGGTGTGTGGCTTGCGCTGATGTTTGGGGAATGTATGGGTTTTGGTGTTGTTTTGTGTGTGTGTGACTTGTGTGATGGTTAGTTCACTGTATGCGTGTTGTGTTGTCAATATCTATTGTGCTATTGGCGTTGCAAAGGATCGTGGGGTGTGTATGTGTGTGTTCTATAGTGTTGTGGATGTGTGTCAGGTGTGTGGGTTTCAAACTTGCCAATGTGTGCATTTGTTGTTGGTGGCTCCCATTGCTAGCCATGGCTGTCTGTACCGACAATGGTCGTTCGACATTCACTGTCCGCCAAGCTGATTTGTGCATCATTATTTGGTGGGCGGAGGATTTGTCTGCATGGCGGTGGCGGGTGAGGTGTACTGCCTTTCCGCCGTCGTTGGCCCTGGCGGTGGGTGGAGGTTGCAGGATTTTTGGATGTTTGTCTTTTTGGCAACATTATTCGGTAGTGTGCAGTTCACCGCCACTGGTGGTCTTTTGATCACCGTCAGCATGGCGGTCGACGGTGATTGCCACCAAGTTCATAATGAAGGCCATAGACTTGCTATACTGACCCATTCAAAATCAACCTACATGGGGGCCAATATGAACCCTTAGGTAGGTACTGTACACATACGTTTTTGGTTAACCTATAATTGGCCTGCATGTCAGTATGGTGTGCGGTATACTGTTATGAGCCGTATATGAGCATAAATTAGACACACACCACATACTGCTGACATTAACACCACAGCTTAGGAGCACAAACATTTGGTAAAGCCATTTTATGGACAACATCACAGGGCCTACAATGATATGTGTGTGTTCAGTTAACATACTAGTTGATACATATGATACACAACACTACCTAGTTAATGTCACAGGTTTGCCACAGTTTTTGAATTCCATTTACTATAACTATGAGTTGGCTGGTAACAATGTAGGACATTATGCCCTCCCCTAGCCATATTTACATACGAGTTTGTGCCGATGGTATGGGTGGTTGTGCGCTGTGATGTTGCCTCCCTGATGCTGCAGAGACCGGTGCAGACACCTGTGCTCCAGTGTGTGACTGTTCTCTGGCTATGTGTGCCAACAGAAGGGAAAGATCATCAGACATGATCAAGATATTTGATTACGTGCAATCTGTCACATAACTACACATTGTCAGGTCCTTGTCAACAGCAGTGGTAAATGAATGAGGGACATTATTGATTGCCATACACCAGTGCTAAGTAGATGAGGCAGCAGTGATGGGTCACTCTTTGGATTGAGGGTTTGTAGTTTGCAATTGCTATCAAAAAGGATTCGGGTACTTGTAGTGTAATGGACTAACTGAGACACAGAAGGACCTGAGTCACCATGCAGATTACACTTACATGGGACCACATTCATTGCATTTTACCTGGCACCACATTGCTGTCATCCCTCACAGGCAGCCCATGGAGCAGCTGGGGGTCTATGGTACAGAGGGCATCCCTCTCAAATGGGGTGAGTCAAAGGTGAGCTCCAGTTTGTACATCTGGGAGAGCTCTGGCCACCTCTATCCTAGAGTACTTCTCTTTCACCCTCCTCTTCTTGTCCTGCCACTTCTTCTTGTTGTGTTTCATGATCCGGATGTCCTCCCCCAATGCAGTGACTGCTGTGGCCAACTGCTGTCATAAGGCAGCCTTCTTTGAGGAACTGTTGCTGTAGGGTGGGAGACCATGCAGTCTCTTGTAGTTCCTCACATTAAAATTCAGGATCATGGCGGTCTCCTCCTCTGTATAGTTTATTTTTCTCCTACTGGGCAGCATGGCTTCAGGATATGTAGCACAGGCAGGCACAGTGTGGTCGTGGAGAAAGCAGACCCTTGCTTGTGTGCTGCTTTATCTGTTTTTTGGATCTGGGATGCAGGTGGGATTGATAATGTGCAGGTGCATGTAATTACACTGATTGCGGCCAAGGGTCGGGTGATCCAGCCTAAGTGCGGATGATCTGGCCCAAGTGCCGATGATCCGCTCCGAGTGCAGACGTAAAGATACTACTCGTAACTTACCTTTGTGAATACCTGAAAATAGTAAACTTAGACTTTTGGTCCAAACTTAGACCAAAAGTCCAAGTTTACCTTAGTGAATTGGGCACAAGTAGGGAAGCAGCTGGCCATGGTACCTCCAGTCCTAAAACAACTGACACCGAGGGACCCATTAGCCAGGAGGGTGAGGGGAATACCATGTAGGACAGATGATCCATATCATCATCTTCAGATTCTTCCTCCAGTGGCCACTCCCTAATGGGGGCGGACCCATCAGGACCTGCTACTGTTCCATCCTTGTCTGCCACCCCCACTTCCACCTCCACCCTCCCTGTAGCTCCCCACCCAGTTAGCTGTGCCCGCTCATTCAAGAGGGTGTGCGTCTTCTTCACTCCAGGCGCCTCACCCCCTGCACCCGTTACTCCTGCTGCCCTGAATGAGGAGGCTATTGGCCTCTTGAAGAGTATGTCTGTGGGTCAGACTGCCATCCTGAATGCCATCTAGGTGCAGGGCATCCCGCTCAGGCAGATGGTTGTGTACCTCAAAGGCATTCATAGTGACATGTCTGACCTATAGACAACTTTTCAGGCTCTGTCCTACTCACTGATGTCAATCTTCTATCCTCCACAATCCTTCCCCACCATCTACCTCTTCCCCGTTTGACTTCCCTATTCCCCTACCTGTTCTGAGCACACAGACACATCTGCACACACCCACCTCAACACACACATGGAGCACGCATAAACACAAGCAACACAAGAAGAACTGGCATGCAAGCACTCAACAGTCACACACACCCCACTATACCCACTATTCCCAAAGACACCACCCCCACCAATTCACACCCACCATACCCCCAGACCAAGCCCCAATACCCACAACACATACACCACAGACACCATACCCCAGACACCATCCCAACACCAAGAGGCACAGCCACCATTCCCACCATACCCCCAGACATGGCACCAACACCCACTGACCCACATATCACAGACACCATACTCCCAGACACTACCCCAACACCCACAGACCTGAGCACACCATACCCCTGACACCACCCCAACACCCACAGTCACGACACACTATACCCCCAGACACCACCCTGCCACCCACAAACACAGCCACCACTCCCACATTACCCAGCACCTCCACTCACAGCCCCACAAGAAATGCAAATGCCCATCCTCATGCACGCAACAGACCCCAAACTAACCGAGGCATTCCTCAGACATGCACACACCCGCAGCATTAACACCCACAGCCAGCACAACCAGTTCCTCAATGTCCCAACCCCTAATCCATTCCGAAGTCCCTATCCATTTTCCCAATAAAGTTTCCTTTTTGACCTTGCCCCGGTGCTTCCCACTTCCTCCCAAAACCAAAAGGACCCTACCACATCCTGACCCATCCCTTCTACATCCAAATCCTCTCCTGTCGCATCTGTCTCCCTGAAACCAGTCATACCACTCCCACCCCAAAGAAGAAGCCCACCCATCCAAAAGGGAAGCACATCCCTCCCAAAGTTAAGTCCTCCCCTGCCAAAGTGATGTCTACCCCCCCCCCAAAGTGGTGCCCATCCCTCCCAAACCCAAACCCCCATCCTAAATCCCCTTCCTGTGGAGGTTCTTTGACAGTGATCAGAGTCAAGCCGGTGCACAGCACTGTGAAGAAACTTTCTAATGGACAGGCCAATGGCCTTTTTTTCTTATCACTCTGGAGTTAATAAACCCACGCTATTTTCAGGAGTACACATTTGTCCTGCCATTACTTTTCTTCCTTTTTGCTATTCTTGAGTAATTTGTGATATACGCCTGCAGTTGTGTGTGATTCACCCTGATTGCAGCTGTGTTGTCAAGATCTGATTTTGGGGAAAGTACTGGTGTCAACCAGGACAAGGGTAGATGTTCATTCAATGGCTATGTGAATGGTAATCCAATTAGGTGGAATTTCATTGTGTTGTGTTTTATATGGTAAGTATTACATTTTGGCTTGGCCAATGTCAACATGTATTGTGTTAGATTTGGCCCCCTGGTGTATATTGGACATTTGTATCATGTGTGCAAGCTGGAGTTTTACTTTGTCCATATATGAAGGGAGTCCAGTTGTGGTACCTTCCTATACATTTGACTGGCCATGTGTCCGTTTTCATGTGTGTAGCTTCCAGCTACTTCATCTACATGTATGACCCATGCTGTTGCTATTGCATTTGCTTTCTTGACTTGCACTTACACAATTGGCACAAAGGCATTGCACTTGGTTCTACAATTGGTTGTCCCTGTGATATTTGAAGGCCCGGTTCCTGTGCAAATGGTGTTTTATGGGCATGTGCAAAGTGATATTTGTCCGAGGTGCATCCTTTCTGGGGTACCCCTGATGCTGCAATCCCTATTCTAAAGGTATTGTTTACATAGTGAGATTTGAATCATTTTCTTCCACAATATTGTGCATCCCATTTACCTTCCATTCTCTTGCAATGTTGGTGATATGTGTGGGTCTATTACAGGAATTTTGCATGAAGGGGGTGTTTGAGTTAATTGACACATCCATACATACGTGTCTTCAATATGTCGAGAACCCATGCCATGTGTGCAAAATGAGGGTGTCAGTTCAAATAGTAGGATATGATATTGATGTGGTTTTTCTGTTGTGTGACACGATGTAATGTGCACTTCACTGTTCTTGAAACTAAGATGTGTAGACGTGGTTTTGCGGAGTGTGGTGTTGCAGTGTCAGTGACCTGCCCAAAGGGGGCGTCACGTTGCTGTGCTTGGGTCATACATTATGTTCCACTTCTATGGAGTACATCCCCCATACCAGGACGATGGTGGTGCATCGATTTTCTGTGGTGTTTGGGGACACATGAAGGTGTTTTGTCTTACAGTAGTTGCGTCGACAGTGGCATTGATTTTGGGCTCCATTGATCAGCAGCGTCAGCAGCAGAAACTGAAGTATTGGGTCCATGGCAGCACAGGATGTGTTATGGTGCATACAGGTGAGTTCTTGCCTATAATGCCTCCTTTTCTGCCAGCTAGGACGTGGCGGCTGGACCACCACAGTCACGTTGGCGGAAGGTGACATTATAATCTGTCCAGCGGAAACAGTGGCTCTGACTGCCTCGTCGGCCTGTCTTGCGGCGGTCTGCACTGCTCGGTGGTGCCGATGGGACTGCAGCGGTCTTTGATCCATGGATCAGCACGCAATATGTAATACAGTGGTCCGACTGCCAACCCGATGGTGGGAGGACCGCCGTCATGGCGGTCAATGGACCACCAAACTTGTAATGAGGCCCTAAGTTATTTCTGGGAGGGGTTATTCTCCGCGATAAGTTAAGGAGTTAGAACCACTATTGTCCCTGATGCTAACCTAGTACTCTTTGTGGTGTCAGAGGAGAGACAGAGAATTAGTAAGGAAGAACAGTTTTTATCTCAATTGCATTACCTGTAGCTCAGTCCCTTATTGGAAGGCTAATCAGGTCACTACATTGCAGAAATGGTGGGAGAAAATGTTAAAGACAAAAACAAGTTTATGCAAAGTAAGTGGGGGTTATAATAGGTTTGCAGTTATTTGGTGTCACACCGAGCCATTTGAAATTATTTCAGGACTGGTTGGCTCCATCAGGAATTCCAGCTAAGTATTTTTTAAGTGAAACTTCCTGGTTCTATTTCCCACCTCATATAGTACACAAGAATATTATTCATGTTGCTCTAAGTTTGTTTTTTAATGTATGTTGCACTTCAGAATACTGGATTGTTATTAGCTCACTTGTGGGTCAGCTTCATTAGGAGGACCTCTTATTAAGGATGATAGTATGCAAGTCTATCAATCTCTTTACTATGTAGTACATTGGACTTGAATGTGATTCAAGTCACTTCAATAATTTGGTTTGAGGGTAGGTGGGGGAGGGTGAAGTGATAATGCCGTTTAGGGTATATTACTGGCAGGGGTTTGTTGATATCAGTGCTGCACTTGGTTTCTGCTTGTTTGTTGCAGTCTCTTCCCGCCGACTGGCTGCTCTCTTGGAGATCAGGGCTCTAGGGGTGCCACGTCAATGTACTCTAGTGTCAGGTATGTGGGTGAGGAATTGGGGGTGGGGGTGATGCACTGTTTGGTGGGGTGATGATGGGTTGGACCCGCCAGGGAGTGGGGAGGGGAGATCCCGTCTCTGGTTGGGGGGGGTCTGCACTAGGGTTGGGAAAAAGAGCAGAGGGCAAAGTAGATGACAGAATTATCTCTATAAAGAGCTCACATAGGAAATATCCAAGATAGTGACACAGGATGACTACTTTTGGTAAAAGGGGGACAGTTGATGAATTAAGAGTCATTTCTTGTAATATCAATGGCATTAATAATCAAGTCAAATTCGCCGCATTGCTCAATTGGATTAGGACTTCACAATCACAGATTTTTTTTGCAGGAAATGCATCTCACATGCCAGAATAAGCTTCCAAAGCTCCCTAATTTTATTGCTCAAGCATACTATGCCTCGGCTTACGCCGCTGTTCGATGGGTAGCCATTCGAGTGTCTAAAGGTTCTCGGGGAAGGTACATCAGGTCTGTTGTGATCCACAGGCACGTTGGGTTGTAATTAGTACTCTCATTTGAAATAATCACATTCATCTGGCTAGCTTTTATGGCCCAATAGAGGACGATCCTACTGCCCTGCAGAGTCTTTACAAGGTTTTAAGTTTACTTCCCGGCCTTTTTATCATTGGAGGAGATTTTAATGTTATTCCAGATCTAAAGATCGATTCATCTCGTAAAAATAAGAAGCAGAATAAACCTAAAGTCTTCTAGTGGCTCGGTAAAACTATCTCAGACCTGGCATTGGTTGATGCATGGAGGGCTGACCATCCACAGGACTATCACTATACGTATTTAAAAAAACAATACCCCTAGGTCAATCTTAGTGTTTCTGGCAGTTAGTCCACCTTGGAGCTTTGATAAATCTTTGTTGGTAGACAAAGGATGGATTCAGATTCTTAAAATGTCTATTACTAACTTCCTTGAAATTAACAAGGATTCAGCATCTCCATTATTTCGTTGAGAAGCACTTAAAGCACATATAAGAGGAGAAACTATATCTTACATGGCTTTCTTGGTTAAATCTAACAAGCAAAAATTTAACGAGCTCCAACTAGATCTCAGTCAAGCGCAAAACGCCCTTTTATCTTCCCGAAATCCAGAGGTGTGGGTAAGATTAATAAGGGCACAGGCTACGCTAAGTGAGTATTTTTTTTTTTGCGTAAGATAGTTAATCAACATACAAGTCTGTAGAATTGGTACGAAGAAAGCGAACATGTAGGTAAATGTCTGGCCAGGTCTGTAAACAAAATAAAAGCCCAAAAAGACACCATGAAATCTATTTTTGATGAGGGGACGGATACGCTGGTAAGCCATTCTGAAAAAATTAAAAGGGTTTTTGTTGCTCACTATACCAAAATATATGCTCGTTCCATTCCATCTAATGTCCAGCAGATTAAGCATTATTTGGATTCAATAACATTGCCCATCTCCCATCTCACTTGTTGAGGTAAGAGAGGCAAAAATGGCCTCACCAAGTGGGAAGGCTTTCAGGGAGGATGGCATCCTGGCAGAAGTCTATAAAATCGTTGTTGATCAGATCGCCAGGTATCTTGTTGTCTTGCATAATAGTATTCTTCAGGGGGCGGACATACCTGCATCCTTTACAAGAGCTATGGTGACTAGTTCTCTGAAAAAAGATAAGCCATTCCAGAAAGCATATTCATATCGTCCAATCAGCTTATTAAATTCTGATGATACGTTTTTAGCTAAGATATTGGCTCAAAGATTGACTAGTAGCGCAGGACCTTATTCATGAAGACCAGTGTGGCTTTCTCCTGGGTAGGCTGCTAGCGACAAATACTAATTTCTTAATTCAGGCAATAGACTACTATTCCAATAATGATAAACCGGCAGCTATTATATTGTTGGATTCTGAGAAAGCCTTTGATTTACTTCAATGGGAGGTGCTTTTTCAGATCTTAGCAAAGTTCAAGTTTCCTAGCCAATTTATTCAGCTTCTGCGCAATCTATTCTAAAGCTCAAATAAAGATTCTTATCAACTCACGTATAGCAGGAACTCTTCAAGTCCAGCAGGGTACGTGCCAAGGATGCCCTCTTTCCCCGGTGCTCTTTGCGCTGTTCATCGGACCCTTAGCGGCGGCTATGCGCCAACATACTTCTATTCTTTCTCCTATGACCCAGGCCCCAAAACTGAAACTGTTCGCCGACGACATGATTCTCTATCTGGCAGCTGAATCTTCGAATATTGCTCAGGCTTTTGCCAAAATAATGGCCTTTACGGAACTGGGGGGTGTATAGGATTAATCACTCTAAATCAGAAGCCCTAATGTTTAACACCACTGAGAATGTTCTTCCATTAGAGATGCGGGTCCAGTATCATCTTCGTCTTCCCATAAGATATCTAGGTATCTATGTCTCCCGCGATGTTTCAGAACTTTTTGGTCTAAATTATCTCCCTACGTGTAAGAAAGTGCAACATTTACTTCAAAAATCGCAAGCCTCTACATTATCAATTATTGGATGTGAAGCTCTGGTAAAAATGATGATCCTTCCTCTTCTTTTGTTTAATTTTTCTAGCATGATCATCAAAAATGTTTTAAAGAACTTGATGCACTATTACGACAGTTTGTATGGGCCAATAAAAAACCAAGGGCTCAGTTGGAGACTCTTTCTCTTGCAGTTGAAGATGGAGGACTGGCCCTTCCAAACTTTAGAAAATATTTTGATTCTGCATTTATGGATTGAGTCTCTAACGCAACCACATTCCCCAACTCTAGTTTCTATTTTAATATCATGCTAATAGAGAATGGTTGCCAGTTAGTTCCTTTTCTCAAGTTTCCCCAGCAAACCAAACGTACTAGATGCAAACTCCCTACCATAATTTATGCTAGGCTTTCTCATTTTAGAGAAAAATAACAAATTCCTAGGTTCTTTCCCAAAATGTATTTGACCCAGTGTGATGCTATTAATTGTGTTTGACCAATGACTTTGTGTTTCACCACTGCACATCTTAGTTACTCAATGTTCACCAGTAGCACATTACATGTTGTGTTCAGTTTAGCTGCCTATTGGCTTTGACATGGCATTAGCCATTACATTTGATATTTAGGTTAGCTGCCTATTGGCTTTGACACAGCATTAGCCATTACATTCTGTATTCAGTTTAGCTGCCTATTGGCTTTGACATGACATTAAACATTACATTTGATATTTAGGTTAGCTGCCTATTGGCTTTAACGTGGGGTTAGACATTGCAGTTGAGACATTGCTGATGAGCTGTGTTTTTCCAAGCTGTGTTTTTCCACAAGATGGACCAAGCTGTTTTCTTCACACCAGACCTTAGTTGATAAGAGCACGTAGATTTTGTGTTTACCTCACAATCCAGTCTGAGAATGAGGAGCTCAGGAGAATTGGCCCCTCTCCAAGGTTCTTCGGCTCTCACACTGAGTTTGCTTTTAAGGATGGCTCTGGGCTAGAGTGAGTTAGATTTGAATCTGCTTGACTTCAGACGGGAACTAGACGTCAGTTGCCCATCTCCCGTTTGGGTTGAGAATCTCTTTCTCGCAGTTGACTGGAGTCATCAACTTGCAGACCCCAGAAAGATGAAGCTGAGTATAGGCCCTACCGCCTTGCCCATTCGGTAATGAATTTTGACTTTTATGCTTTGCTTTGAAGTTATGCACCTATATTTGCTGTGTACATTGCAACTGAGAAGTACTTTGATATATTTAGCTTTCATTGCTGCAACTACTTTTGAACGTGTGCTTCCAATCTACTAATTTCGTCTCTCAGGATCTTGTGGGTGAGGAATTAACAACAATAAATGTATTCTTTAAATTCAGAAGTGCATTCCAGAGAGGTTCTGTAAGCTCGGATATGAGATAAGAGGGAAAGCAGAACACCCAGGCAGGGATAACGGGACTAAATCGGATTCCTGCACATTTAAACCAATGGTTACATTTTGGGTTTATCAGCTTTTCTGACTTTTTAATAGGCAACAAAGTCAAAACTTGGGATCAGTGTCAGGCTGGAGAACCTATCCATGACTTCTTAAAATATTCTTATCTCCAGAATCGGCATTTTTTGCTTTCTTATACTTCCTTAGTTGATCAACCCCCCTATCTTATCTCTCAGGCATTCTATGGGAGCCAGAGGGGGTTAGGCAATTGGTATCGGATGCTTAACCCCCAGGGAGCAGCGCAAGTACTTTCCTGTTTTTTTTACAAAGAGTCGAAAATGTGGAGGTATTTTAATAGCATATCGCATAAGGCAATTGGGGGGCTAATTTTAAAAATTGGCTTTTTCACAAAATGGATGCTTTATCTTACTCCAGCTCAAGTTAAAAAAGTATTCCCGACTGTCTCAGGTTATTGTCTGCACTGTAAGGATAATTTAGGGGACTGGCTGCATATGTGTTTTACCTGTGCCAAGCTTACCGATTTTTGGGATAAATTGTTTTAGTGGATTAGCAGAAAGTTACGGTGTGTACTTGTTCCTGATTCTCTGGGGTCTCTTTTTGGCATTTCGAAACATCCAGATTTAAGGTTGCGAGCAAAACAGCTGTTTTTGATAGCCTCATTGATTGCGAAATCACTGATTTTATAGGCTTGGAAATCACCTGCTCCCCCTACATTTGAAGCATGGAAGGTAGAGATGAAGGTGGTACGTGCAAGGGAAAACCTTTATGCACAAAGAATAGGTGCAGTTCGCAAGTTTAGGGATATTTGGGGACCAACTTTCGAGGAAGAGGATGTATTTAGGATATGATATGTTACGAAAAGTAGTATTATAAACATCGCCTGTAGTTACTTAAGTATTATGGAAGCTCTGGATGATGTAGTGTAAGAAAATGTCATGTTTTCTGTAATATTCTTAAAATGTCCATCTACTCAAACAATAATAATAATAATAATAATAATAATAATAATTGGTTTCAATTAATGCAACACCAACTCCAATAGTTTCAGGGTGGTTAAGCCACACATGGCAATTTGTCTTATTGCACTTTAATTAGCTGAATTTCTTGAGAATGTCTGTGAGTACTAGGCTGTAGCACATTATTGTAATTCATTATAGTCTGATGTTGTGACATTTCAATTTGTCTTATTGCACTTTCTTTGCTATTGGGAATGCCAGCTGCATTTCTGAGCACTTTGGTGGGAAAAAGTTGTTTAATGTTAGGTCCTTTCAATAATTTATTTTAATGCATGTAACACTTTACTCCAATAGTCTCAAGGGGATTGATTCAGTTGCACATGACACTTTGCTCTATTGCACTTTAATTAGGGGTGGGAATGCTAGCTGCATTTATGAGCACTTTAGTGAGTACAAGGCTGTACCACTCCATTGTATTTTATTGAATTGAAGGATGTTGAAACATACTATTTACGTTTTTTAGTAATGCTCCATTAGCTGCTTCCTCTGTATCATATTTCCCTGCTTCTGTTTTTGATTGTTTTCCCTAAATTACGAAATCCATATTTTATCTGCCCATTTAGGTTGGTTAAGCATGGATGGCACCACTGTGGAGGCTGTATGTGTGGGCCAAAATTCTCCTGCATTATTATATTGATTTTTGGTGCTTAAATTGAATTTTATGTACTAATTGTTTTGAGCGGGTGTATCTGGTATGTTAGAAATAGTTATTTATGCTGTGGTCCTGCCCTTTAGCCACATTTTAACATTAGTGGCTTGTAATTATTTACATGGATTGAAACAATGTATTTGTCTTTGATTTTTTTTTTTCAGTTGGCTCCATGAGTTTAATTAAATAAAAATATATAATCCTGCTTTTTAATATTCAGCACCCTGCTCTCTGGCCTCGATAGACCTACTAAATGGGTGGCTTATACATAATAGAAAGAAAGCTTTGGTCCTTGCCATTAATTAAAAGAAAAGGTCAAGTTAGTAGTTTAAAACTGCTCTACCAGTCTGCAATGGCAGACTGGGAGACATGGTTTCACTTTGTCACATCCAGGGTGGTACAACCCATGCTGCAGCCCTGCTGTGACACTTTAACTTACAGGACGTAGGTACCTCTGGTACCATATACTAGAGACTTATAAGTAAGTAAAGTTATGCCAATTGTGTGTAGCTAAACTAACATTACACTTTTGAGGGTCAAAGTAATGGCACTGAGGTCTAGTTAGCAGGCCTCAGTGCACTCTCAGAGTCACAAAACCAACAACATCTGTCCAACTTTGAGGGTGATCATTCAAAAAGAGGCATTTCTTTACACATTCAGTATGGAAAATTAGGTTTTTCCTCTCACTTGTCCAGATTATATACTAGCACACCACTAATGGGACGCGCTGAACAATGATGCCTGCCTGTCGATCATCATTTGCACTTTTTGTTGAACACATTGATGTTCTGATGATCTACGATGCATGCCCTAGATTCCCAGTGTGTACTGTTGTTCCCTATAATACGACAGCTGTTGCACAGTGAATGCTTAATTCTACTTTGAAAACATCCATAAAAACAGAGACTTAATTTTGCTTGTAGGTGAAGTGGTATCAACAGTTCCAAAAGAACTGGAGGGTGCGATCCCAATATAGAGGCTGGTCTGGAAAATTGTACTAACACCGAAGATTGGTAGAAAATACTTAAAGATAATGATGCCAGTTTAGCAATCTCTATAAAAACGTAAATGAAAGAAACAATTAAAAAAAAAAAACTGGGCATAATTGATTATAATCTTGATGAAGTGTACATTTGGGCAGAGGTTTATTCTAGAAGACCGTCAGCCACGAAACAATAGTGGTAACAGAGAAAATAAGTGTTTCTGAGAAGAAACTGCATTTGCAAATAAGCAACAATGTCGATTGGCACACTGAGTATGGGCACTAAAACAGCCACCCAAAAGAAAATTACAACATCTCTGTTTTTTTAGCCACAAGCCTGACACCTGAAAAGAGACTGGATGTTTCAAATACAGGACTTGCAGGGTCCAAAGAACAAACTACAAACAAAATCAAAGAAAGAAAATGGAGGAATCTCTAGAGTCAAGCGAAGATCTCATAATTAATGGTTCATGTTTTCCCATTACATCACACCAGAAAAAAACTTAGCAAGAGGCGCCTCCTTTATACCAATATATGAGACCAACAGACTTGAAGTTGAGCTATGTTCAAATTCACGAGGAACCTGCATTTTCAAACTGTTTTTCAATAATTTTGCAGTGACTCAAATGGACTCTAGTGAGAGTGGGTATAAAGACTTCAATCCCAAGAGTACTTGCATTGCAACCACTTCCTATAAAACACTGGGCTATTTTGAGATATTGAGATATTGGTTGCCGGCAATTTGAAGAAACTTCAACATAACAAGAGTAACTAGAAGACCATTTTCTGTCATAGGGGCAGAGCTACTTTAACATCTATTGCAGAGAATCAAAACTTCACAGATGGCTGACTGATGGTAATGAACGCTGAACACCAGACCAGAAAAGTGAATGAGAATGTAGACGACCCAGCTGCTAACATCAAATTACAACAAGATCCCACATTGGAATTCCAAAATACAATGGGCAAACTATTGAATAAATCAGAAGAATTGGAATGGATTAATGTCAACACCAAAATAATATCTCACAAACTTCGCATCCATGTCGACCAAAACTTTACTTGTTGCCTAAGGTCCACAAATACCTGTCAAACCCTCCATTCCGACTAATAGTATCATGTTGTGGTTCTTTACATGAACCCCTGGGTACCTACATAGAAGAGTTCTTAAACCCTATAGTACAGAAGACAATATCGTACCTCAATGACCCTACATATTTCCTGAATATATTAATCAGTATCCAAGGACCAGCGGTTCAAGTCCTTGGCATGGTCACACTTTTCTGTGCTATGATTGTGTCCATTGTAATAATGCCATCCTGGGTTCAATGGTGCTGCATTCACATTACACCAATAAAATCAAACTCAGACACCGAGGAGACTGTGGCACAAGTAATTGCATTTACACATCAATATATATTACTGTATACTAGACAAACGGCGAGAAAATGTCAGCTACAAATCTCAGATAATAAAAGTAACAATAACAAATCTTCATTAGCTGTTCTTCAAAAACAAACACAGTGTATCTCAATTGAGATACTGGATATTGGGGATTGTCAACAGAACTGCAGGTTTGATCATAAGAACACAATTACCTAGATGAGACTATTAAATACTGTGCAACCCAAAGTCTAAATGACTGTACTGAAATGTCTTGTGCTTTAAAAAAAGATTGCCTCTTCTCATTCTGCGTGACATCAATGTCGTATTAATCTATTTTACTTCTTTCTTTTCAATTCTTATAGTTAGTTGTAGTGTTCATGCACCTTCTCCAAATATACAACATGCTTTCATATACATCTGCTACATTATTTTCAGGTTTTTGGTATGTCTTGTATACACTAACGCACACATTAGTTGAATGACAGATCGAATTCTAAGTGCAGGGAGAATCTGGTCATGAGCGCCTTGTGTACTTTATGATATTGAGCATACTTAATTAGACTTATAGGGGACCAGTTTTGTTTCCTGTAATTGCTGTCCCGTTTCTAAGCTTACTCCTGTTCCATATGTGATTTTTAAAATCACAATATTGTTGATTTCTACTTAGATATCTGGTTAACTGAGTCTCGGGGGCACTAAAAGAGGGCTGACACAATTGTGAATACACATTAGATCATGTGCTCTGTTAAACATGATAGAACATATTATCAACCTCGTTGACACAGACTGGTGATGCGTTTTTTACCACATTGTTAAGAGAACTTCCATGCTTCTTGACCTACAGCAGATGTCAATTCCAGAATGTGTACCTCACTAATATTCAATTATGGAGTACAACTTCGAGTTTGTTTAACCCCTTCGCTGCCATGCCATTTCCCCCTCCTGTGCTGAGCCTTTTTTTTTTGCCTATTTGGGGCAGTTCACGCTTAGGCCCTCATAACTTTTTGTTCACATAAGCTACCCACGCCAAATGTGCGTCCTTTTTTTCCAACATCCTAGGGATTCTAGAGGTACCCAGACTTTGTGGGTTCCCCTGAAGGAGACCAAGAAATTAGCCAAAATACAATGAAAATTTTGTTTTTTTCAAAAAAATGGGAAAAAGGCCTGCAGAAGCAGCTCGTGTTTTTTCCCCTGAAAATGGCATCAACAAAGGGTTTGCGGTGGCAAGATCACCTTCTTCCCAGCTTTCAGGAACAGGCAGACTTGAATTGGAAAAACCCATTTTTCAATACAATTTTGACATTTTACTGGGACATACCCCATTTTTACTATTTTTTGTGCTTTCAGCCTCCTTCCAGTTAGTGACCAAAATGTGTGAGAAACCAATGCTGGATCCCAGACAGCTAAACATTTCTGAAAAGTAGACAACATTTTGAATTCAGCAAGGGGTCATTTGTCTAGATCCTACAAGTGTTTCCTACAGAAAATAACAGCTGAAATAAACAAATATTGAAATTGAGGTGAAAAAAACAGCAATTTTTCTCCACGTTTTACTCTGTAACATTTTCCTGCTATGTCAGATTTTTTAAAGCAATATACCGTTACGTCAGCTGGACTCTTCTGGTTGCGGGGATATATAGGGCTTGTAGGTTCATCAAGAACTTTAGGTACCCAGAGCCAATAAATGAGCTGCACCTTGCAATGGGTTTGTATTCTATACCGGGTATACAGCAATACATTTGCTGAAATATAAAAAGTGAAAAATAGGTATCAAGAAAACCTTTGTATTTCCAAAATGGCCACAAGATAAGGTGTTGAGAAGCAGTGGTTATTTGCACATCTCTGAATTCCAGGGTGCACATACTAGCATGTGAATTACAGGGCATTTCACATTCTGTGTTCCCCCAAGTCTCCCGATAAAAATGGTAACTCACTTGTGTGGGTAGGCCTAGCGCCCACAAAAGGAAATAGCTCAAAACACAACGTGGACACATCACATGTTTTCACAGAAAACAGAGGTGTTTTTTGCAAAGTGCCTACCTGTGGATTTTGGCCTCTAGCTCAGTCGGCACCTGGGAAAACCTAGCTAACCAGCACATTTTTGAAAACTAGACACCTAGGGAAATCCAGGATGGGGTGACTTGTGAGGCTCTGACCAGGTACGGTTACCCAGAATCCTTTGCAAACCTCAAAATATGACCAAAAAAACACTTTTTCCTCTCAATTCAGTGACAGAAAGTTCTGGAATCTGAGAGGAGCCACAACTGTCCTTCCACCCAGCATTCCCCCAAGTCTCCCGATAAAAATGGTACCTCACTTGTGTAGGTAGGCCCAGCGCCCACAAAAGGAAATGGCCCAAAACACAACATGGACACATCGCATTTTTTCACAGAAAACAGAGGTGTTTTTTACAAAGTGCCTACCTATGGATTTTGGCCTCTAGCTCAGCTGGCACCTGGGGAAACCTAGCAAACCAGCACATTTTTGAAAACTAGACAGCTAGGGGAATCCAAGATGGGGTGACTTGTGGGGCTCTGACCAGGTTCTGTTGCCCAGAATCCTTTGCAAACCTCAAAATTTGACCAAAAAAACACGTTTTCCTCATATTTCGGTGACAGAAAGTTCTGGAATCTGAGAGGAGCCACAAATTTCCTTCCACCCAGCGCTCTCCCACGTCTCCCGATAAAAATGGTACCTCACTTGTGTGGGTAGGCCTAGCGCCCACGAAAGGAAATGCCCCAAAACACTATCTGGACACATCAAAATTATCAAATACAAAACTACCTGTTTTTGCAGGGGGGCACCTGCGTTTTTGGTCCTGGGCTCAGCAGCCTTCTAGGGAAACCTACCAAACCCAGGCATTTCTGAAAACTAGACACCCGAGGGAGTCCAGTGAGGTGTGACTTGTTTTCTTACCCAGAACCCTCAGCAAACCTCAAATTTAGCTAAAAAATCACATTTTCCCCACTTTTCTGTGTGGGATCACCGCACTGGAACACATTTCATACCACCCAATGTTCCCCTCAGTCTCCCGGTAAAAATGATACCTCATTTGTGTAGGTGGGCCAAGTGCTTGTGAAAGGGAAGAGCCAAAAACATGTCGATATTGAGGGGGAACAAAGGGGGTCCAAAAGGGTAGTTTGCAAGAAAAACATTTTTAGGCTGACAAGTGCAGCAGAATTTGTATCAGTATAGATGAGACAATGCTTGGTGGTAGGAATTTTGGGGATTCCTGCAGATTCCGGTAGGTTCCATAACAAAAACATGGGATTTTTTTTTTATATCCAGCAAAGTTGGAGGTTTGCAGGGGATTGTGGGTACAAAAATGGTGCAGGGTGCATGTGAAACACACCACCCTGGAATCACACAGATGTTTAGTTTTCAGATGTGTCTAGGTCTTGTGGATTTTTCTACATGGAGGCGTCCCAAAGTCCATAAAGTGCAGCCCTCACATTCCCAGTGGGACAATTTTGAGAGTAAGCCAAGTTCTCATGGCCCAAATGTAAAACTAAAACCCAAAATAATCAAATGTCTTCTTGCTTGCTGTGGAATAAGATGTTTTAGAGTGCAGGGGAGAGCTGAAAGACTGTTACCCCCTTCAGCTTTGGTGGGGGCGTAACAAGGCCCATACTGGTTGGTAGCCACCACCCCAATATTTTTTGTTTTTTTTTAAATTCCCTGGCATCTAGTAGACTTTCTTCCCCCCGGGGTGTGGATCAGGGGTAATTGCCCCATCTGCCCACTGGTGGGGAGAACAACTTTGGCCCCATTTATTTTGGGAGGGGTATGGCCATATCCCCATTCTCTTATTTTGGAGAAAAAAAACTTCCCTGGCCTCTCGTGGGCTTTCTGCCCCCCCCCCGGGGCAGATGGGCCTTCCAAAAATAGGCCTATCTGCCCCCAATGGGGGGCCAGATATGGCCAACAGTAAGGTGCCCCCATGGGGAGCGACCCTTACTCAAGGGGCTGCCCCGTTAAAGAAAACACACGCATACACACACACCAATCCCTGGTGCCTAAGTGGTTTCTGCTCCCATGGGGGCAGACTGGCCTAACAAAAATCGGCCGATCTGCCCCAAGTGGGGCAGAAATGGTCTAAATACAATTTGCCCCCCAGGGGAGCGACCCTTGACTAACGGGTCGCTCCCCACCTCTAAAAAACAAAACAAAAAAACAAGGTTGAGCCATGTTTAGATGACGAAGGCAACATCAGTGGAGAGGGGGCTGATGGAGTCTCAGATTTCCAAGGCGTGTTTGCAGAGTGAACGGGCATTTAGCAGGATGCAATTGAGTAGTTGCAGGGGGTTCTCAGTCTTGTGGGCAGGAGCTGTGCAGGATCTTTCATAGGCTGTGTTGCAGGAGTATTGGCACTGTCGAAAGGTGAAGGGTCCTTTGGTAGATCGTGAGGAGGAGGAGATGTAGCTGTTGTTTTGTTGTCCTGGGTCCAGGAGTTTCTTAGCAGTGTACTGTTGGTTGGAGGGTGGGCCAGGGGCCCTGGAGCTGGGTAGAGTCCAGCTGGTGGTGTGTTGGTGGTGAGCTTGCTACGCTTGTCTGCTGTGTGGCCGTGCAACTGCCTCCATTAGAGGTCCTTGTACATGGCCCAGGAGGATCTGAGCACCCAGGAAGGACGTGGAGTTGGCAGTGTAGGGACTGGGACAGCAGGCAGTGCAGGGACACCAGGCAGCATAGGGACAGCAGGCAGCACAGGATCAAGGACAGCAGGTAGTACAGGGACAGCAGGCCATACAGGGACAACAGGCAGTGCAAGGACAGTAGGCAGTACAGGGGCAGGGAGAGCAGGCAGCACAGGGATAGCAGGAAGAGCAGTGTTCGGGGTGGCAGGCAACCCACAAACAGCAGGCAGGGATATGGACAGCAGGCAGTGCAGGGACAGGGATAGTAGGCAGTGCAGGAGCAGGGACTGCAGGACATGCAGGGACAGCAGGCAGTGCAGGGGCAGGGGGGCCAGCAAAATACCTCAAGCAGGGTCAGGCAAAAGAGAGATGGCCCAGCACAGCCTCCTCTGGGCCCACCCTTTGCCTGGGCCGTGCCTGGGCGCTGCCCATTCACATCCCGTGATGCGGAAGGTGGCTCAGGCTTATGATGGTGTCTGGACAGGGGGAACAAGCCTCTGATCTTGTCCCAGCAGCGGAGGCTGGTGGGAAGTGTCGTCCTGCGGGAGGGAGCTGGTAAAGTCCTGCAATGCAGGAGGTGGTACGGGCTTGTGAGGGTACCTGAGTGGGAGGATTGAGGCTCGATCTCATCCCAGCAGAGGAGGATGCTGGGAAGTATAGTCTGTGGGCCTGCAGCGCAGAGCAGATTGTGCCACCCACAGAAGTAGCCTTTTTCTCAGGTCTGCCACAGGAGTGCCTGCTTGCACATATTATAGTCACATTGACTTGGCAAGTCAAACTACTTACAAAGCCCTAAACTCCCTTTTTACTACACCTAAGTTAGCCCTAAGATAGGCCGTACATAGCCCTATGGGCAGGGTGCTGTGTATGTAAAAGGTAGGACATAGATTTTTATGTGTTACATGTCCTAGTAGTGACAAACAGCCTTGTTCGTTTTTCACTACTCTGAGTGCTGCCCTCTCCTAGATTTGCATTGGGAATTCCCTTATATATGTCCAGGTGGGAATTTCTGATCTGTAAGGAGTGACGTAGGCATGTTTGCTATGTTTGGAATAATAGTGAGAAATCCTGCTTACTGATGTAAGTGATTTTACATTACTATTTTAGAAATGCCATGTTTAGAAAGTGGGCAATTCTCTGTGCTTATAACTCTAGTGCTTTGCAGCCTGACTCCAATTTACATCTGGGGGAGAGTGACAGCTCCACTTGGTGCATACCTTTCAGATAGCATTCACACAGGAGGGGCTGGGTGTGACAGAGGAGGCATCTGCATACTGATTGTCTTTGTGGGCAGGGGAGAGGGAGGGTTGTTCACACCTTATATGTGAATAGGCTGTGTCCTGCCCTTGCACAATGGACTGATTACTGCTGTCACAGTGTCCTTTCCTCAGGATCTGCACGTTGCTGAACAAAAGGCCCACCTTCCGGCGTCACCAACTCAGAAAGCTATTATAGCACAGAGTTATGATGAAGCCAGTCGGTGGGGAGGGAATTAGGGTAGGGAACAGCAGGGAGAGAGATCTGAAAAGAAAAGGTTGGAACAAATATGCACTTACTCATTCATAGAAATATAACTCACCAATAGACTCATGACTGAATGCGTCTCCGTGATATCAGATGGAGACCCCTTTTGAAATGAGGGCAAAGCCCCTTTTTTAAAACATGAAACAAGAATAAACTACGACCTCAGAACCAAGAGATGGCAAGAGCTTTGGACTATGATCATACTCAGAATATCAATCCTGTAACATCTATGCATTCATACCATAACCCTTTGATCATGACCTAGAAAATCTCAAAGAATTAAATATGCTTTTCACATATTATGCTTTCCAAAAACCAAAGAAAACTATGATTTGCTTATCTACAAAAATACTTTCACATTCACAACTATAAAGGCCGAAAAGTTTTTACTCATTGAACTTGAAGCGCTTTACTTATAATACCAGGAAGCGCTTTTACTTGTCTTGCGTGAGGTGCTACGCTCGTTATGCTAAAGGGGTGCTTTACTCATGTGGCCTGAATCACTTTGATTGTTGTGCCAAGAGCCTTTTACTCCTGTAGATTGAAGCGCTTTGATTGACGTGCCAAGAGCGCTTTACATCTGTAGACTGAAGCGCTTGAATTGCCGTGCCAAGAGGGCTTTACATCTGTGGACTGAAGCGCTTGAATTGCCGTGCCAAGACAGTGCTTTACACCTGTGGACTGAAGCGCTTGAATTGTCATGCCAAGAGCGCTTTACATCTGTGGACTGAAGCGCTTGAATTGCCGTGCCAAGAGCGCTTTACACCTGTGGACTGAAGCGCTTGAATTGTCGTGCCTAGAGCGCTTTACAGCTGTTGACTGAAGCGCTTGAATTGTCATGCCTAGAATGCTTTACATCTGTGGACTGAAGCGCTTGAATTGTCGTGCCTAGAGTGCTTTACATCTGTGGACTGAAGCACTTGAATTGCCGTGCAAAGAGCGCTTTACACCTGTTCCTTGAAATGCCTTTGATCGTCATGCCAAGGCCGCTGTACTCTGGAAACTGAAAATGCTTTGCTCGTTGTGCTAAGGGGTGCTTTACTTCTGGAAGTAACGGCTTCCTCCAAAATTGGATTCATCAAGGCCTTACCGCTACGAGTACGACCTACTCGTTTTTTTATTCACCATGGAAACAAGGATACTTCGATTGGATGTCACTCTGCCATGCAGGAACTCTGCTCTTCTTCAGAGAAACCCCCACGAGGTCTGACTGCATCAAAGTCTTCAAAACAGTGAGCAACATGCTTGGGTTTGGCTGGGCTTTAGAGGCCTGCCACACCCCTATATGCCTGCTGCCTCTAAAAGCATGGGAATTGTTGTCCCTTCATAGAATAGCACTTATAAGTGCATCTTGTCCACCAATGTCCTGAACCTGCAGCTCTATGAGCTTTGCCACAGGGCAGACAACGTTGATGGCCACCTTTGGAACAAGAGGGGATGACAAGTGGTGTGCATAAAGTGTCGCAGAGACATGCAGCGGAGTTTCGGACGGGACTTGGACCGTGCATGGCCTTATTCCTGACATTACACCCCTCTCCCAAGCGCGGTCCAGGGCCCGGTTTATCAGGATGGAGGAGGTGAAATCGTCACACCAAACGTGGTGCATGAACATGTCTTACAGGTTCCAAAGAGTCATTTTCCAGTCCGTATCCTTTCCAGGACACCAAGTACCAAAGGGAAGACCCCCTATATTTAGAGTCTAAAATAGATCGCACCTCATACTCCCAGTGATATTTGGACTAATAGAGGAGCAGGTTGTGTGATGCTTGAGGGCGAAGCAGGTTTAAGAAGCGAAGTCTGAAACACTGGATGAATTTTCAAAGACAATGGTAATTTTAGCTTATATGTTACTGAGTTTACTTGTCGTAGTACTTCATAGGGCCCTATGAATTTTGGATAAAACATATTTTTATTTTTTAATACAACGTTTTTCGTGGATAAACAAACTCTATCTTTGTTTGTATACTGAGGACCAGGCTGGTGTTTTTTGTCATATTGCATTTTATATTTTTTCTTTGCTTGATGAAGATTTGTTTGCAATTGTGAATGTACCTTTTTCATGTGTGTTAGCATGCCCATGACTGCTGGAGTGGTTTGAGTAGAAGTAGGTAACGTAACTGGCAAAATGTGCGGATGACGCCCATATAAACCTTAGAAAGGAGTTGAGTTTATTGAAGAGTGGTGAGAGTTATTATAAGCCAGTTCTGCAAGCCACAAAAGATCCAGCCAGGTTTTCAGAGACTTTGTTGGGTAACATTGTATATATTGTTTCAGAGTTTGGTTTAGTCTCTCTGTTTGACTATCCATTTGTGGATGATAACTAGTAGAAAAAGTCAAATCAATTCGTAAAGCCTTGCACCATTGTTGCCAAAAAAGTGCTGAAAATTGCGTTCCTCTATCAGAGAGGATAACTCTTGGAGGTCCGTGAAGACAAACGATATTTTCTAAGATGATAGTCGCTAAGGTGTCGGAAGTTGGGAGCCCTTTACAGGCAATGAAGTGAGCATACTTGGTAAGGCTGCCTACTACCACTAGAATGGTTGTAAATTGTTTTATTTGAGGAAGACCAGTAATAAAATCCATAGAGATACGTTCCCATGGATGATTGGGAACGGACAGAGGTATCAGTAGACCTTTGGGCTTGCTATGTTCGCTTTAGCTTCTAGCACATACTTCACATGATTGTAGCATTTGCTCAAGGTCGTGAACGAATGTAGGCCACCAAAAATACCTTTTCATGAGTTCTATTGTGTTTTGAGGAACTGGGTGACCTGCCAGAGGATGACTGTGTAACCAAGGAAAAGCTGTCTCTCTTAACTCCTCAGTAGGCAGGAATACTTGAGATTCATGTAGAGGTAAGCCTTGTTGAATAGACCTCTTGGTGTCTTGTTGTAACCACTCTTGCCACTTAGTGATGTGAAAATGATTATGAATGAGATCAAAGAATTTCTCGGCAGCTACTAAATACATCACTTTTGAAGGCGTTATAATAGGCATGGGTTTTTGTTCAGTCGGTGTGATTGAAGAATCTTGTCTAGATAATGCATCGGCCTTACGATTATCTACTGCTGGCCTAAAAGTCACTATGAAATCAAATTCTGAAAAGAATAGCATCCATTTTAGTTGTCTAGGAGTTAGTAGGCTGGCAGAACTCATACATTGTAAATTTCTATGATCAGAATATACAGTTATGGTTTGTTTCGCTCCCAATAGATAATGTCTCCATTCTTTAAAAGCATTACGAATTCCTTGTAATTCTTTTTCTGCTATGGTGTAATTCTGTTCCGCTTCATTCAATTTTCTTGACGCATAGGCTATTGGGTGTAATTGTCCAGTTTCTCGATGATGTTGAGACAGGATGGCCCCAACGGCAACATCAGATGCATCGGCTTCCACGATGAATGGTTCCTCCACATTAGAGTGAGCTAGAATGGGAGCGGTAGTAAAGGCCTTTTTTAAGTCTTGAAATGCTTCCTCTGTCTCTTGGGACCAGTTGAAGACGGCCTTTTTCCTTAGCAATTTGCTGATTGGTGCCACCTTTTGGGAGAAGTAATGGATGAAGCGTCGATAAAAATTCCCAAAACCCAAAAAACATTGAATATCACGTACTGATTTTGGTGTGGGCCATTCGGATACAACTTGAATTTTTTTTTCAGTCATTTGCATGCCGTCAGGTGTTAAAATGACTCCTAGAAATTAAACTTCTTTGGTATGGAATTCTCATTTACTTAGCTTACAAAACAAATTATATTTTTGTAGAGTCTTTAATACTTTTTTAACATGTTCTTCATGTATGTCTTCAGAGTTTGAATAAATCAATATATCATCAATATAAACAATGACAAAGATGTCTAGATATTCTCTCAGATCATCGTTTAGGAAATATTGAAAGGCTGCTGGGGCATTACATAGACCGAACGGCATCACTAGATACTCAATATAATGAGTCTTAAAAGCCGTATTCCACTCATCTACCTCTCAAATTCGAACTAGGTGATAAGCACCTCGTAAGTCAAGTTTGGTATAAATAACGGTGGATTTTACCTGGTCTAACAAGACTGGTATGAGAGGTAGTGGACATTTATTTTTAACTGTGAGTTTATTTATCGCTCTAATGTCAATACAAGGCCTCAAATCGCTATTAGCTTTATGTACAAAAAACAGTGGAGAAGCAGCTGGAGATCGTGATGGCCGAATTAACTTGTTGGCTAATCATTGATCAAGGTATTCTCTTAGGACTTGATTTTCTTTCTCTGATAGTGCATAGATTCTACAATTTGGTATATTGGCACTAGGTACAAGGTCGATCTGACAATCGTACGACCTGTGAGATGGTAATGAGCTCGCTTTCTTTTCACTGAAAACATCAGTATATTCTGAATACTGTGATGGCGGATCAATTTCCTTCTCAACTGCAGTAGCAATAGAGTGTTGAAGATTTCCTTCTATGTTTCGTCTTGATTGAAAACATTTCTTTGCACAAGAAGAAGAAGAAAAATGCAAAACCTTGCTGCGCCAGTCTATGCATGGATTATGTAACATTAACCACAGCATTCCTAAGATAAAACCATATTGAGGTGCTTGAATTATATCAAAGCAAATTATCTCACAGTGGTTCTGATTCTCAACATCTTTGCAAATCATTTCTATTTGTGAGGTTTGTTTAGTAACGGGACCTCCTGCCAACTCACTACCATCAACTGCATACACAACTTCTGGAACCTTTTTCTTGACACTGGGTATATGCAAGTCTAGTACAGTTTGTTGGTCCACAAAATTTCCTGTTGCCCATAAACCAATTAGAACTTGTACATATTGTCTTTTTCCCCACACAGTCATTTGTACTAAACTTCGAAAATGTTTGACATAACGATTTGTGCAAGAGCACACTGAAGGGATTGTCAATTTGCCCAAGAGGTCCCCTTTGTTTTTTCTTGGGCACTTTAGTTTTCCTGTGAATTTTCCAACCCAACCGCTATCTTTTTCTTTGTCACAAATGTTGGATCAATTTTACCTTTGGGTTTCTTTTGACATTCTTTTATGAAATGACCCTTTTTTCCACAATACAGACACTGACCATTTTTTTGTTGCATGTCTTTCTCCTCTTTTGTCAGTGGTGGGCGAACAGTTCCGATATCCATCGGTTTTATCATAGGATCTGAAGACAATTGAAGGTGTCTGGATCTTTCCATTCGCCAGTTGGGTTTTTCCAATTTTTTCCTTACTCCTTTTCTTTCAGAAAGTCTGTGATCTGTCCGTAGGGTTAGATTTATTAAATCATTGCAAGTTTCTGGTTGTGGTTCAACTTGGGCCAATACATCTTTTAGTTTGTCTTTTAGCCCTTGATAAAATATTGCTGACCTTTTTTCCTCAGGCCAAGCGGTTTCCACTACTAACCGGTTGAAGTGTGACAAATACGTTATCAGGTCTTTGTTTCCTTGACGTAATTCTAGTAGCTCTTTGTCTGCAGACATAGTTATTGCGCGTCTGTCAAAAACTTTTACAAATTCTTCTACAAAACGACGCCAGTTATATAAAAGAGGACTGTCTAATCGGACTAATGGCACTGCCGGAGTAGCTGCATCACCATTCAGATATGATATAAGGAATGCAATTCTAGATTGTGTGTCCAGAAAGGCACTGGGACGACATGTAAAATGTAGTTCCACCTGTTTGAGAAAAATTTGACCCTTATTGGGTTCCCCAGAAAACCTCTCTGGTGCAGCTAAAGGAATCTGTGTCAGCATATTCACAGCTATGTTAGTAGGTGCGGAAGGCGTAGGACGAGACTCAGATTCAGAACCATCCACCTTACTCTGAAACTGAGTTACTTTATTAACTAAATCAGCTGTAACTATGATTTGCTTATCTACAAAAATACTTTCACATTCACAACTATAAAAGCCGAAAAGTTTTTACTCATTGAACTTTAAGTGCTTTACTTATAATACCAGGAAGCGCTTTTACTTGTCTTGCCTGAGGCGCTATGCTCGTTATGCTAAGGGGGTGCTTTACTCATGTAGACTGAATCACTTTGATTGTTGTGCCAAGAGCCTTTTCCTCCTGGGGATGGAAGCGCTTTGATTGCCGTGCCAGGAGCGCTTTACATCTGTGGACTGAAGCGCTTGAATTACCGTGCCAAGAGTGCTTTACATCTGTGGACTGAAGCGCTTGAATTGCCACGCCAAGATCGCTTTACACCTGGGGACTGAAGAGCTTGAATTGCCCTGCCAAGAGCGCTTTACACCTGTGGACTGAAGCACTTGAATTGCCGTGCCAAGAGCGCTTTACATCTGTGGACTGAAGCGCTTGAATTGCTGTGTCAAGAGCGCTTTACACCTGTGGACTGAAGTGCTTTAATTGTCGTGCCAAGAGCGCTTTACACCTTTGGACTGAAGAGCTTGAATTGCTGTGCCTAGAGCGCTTTACACCTGTGGTCTGAAGCGCTTGAATTGTGGTGCCTAGAGCGCTTTACATCTGTGGACTGAAGCGATTGAATTGTCGTGCCTAGAGCGCTTTACATCTGTAGAATGAAGCACTTGAATTGCCGTGCAAAGAGTGCTTTACACTTGTGCTCTGAAATGCCTTTGATCGTCGCGCCAAGGCCGCTGTACTCTGGAAACTGAAAACGCTTTGCTCGTTGTGCTAAGGGGTGTCTTACTTCTGGAAGTAACTACTTCCTCCAAAATTAGATTCATCAAGGCCTTACCACTACGAGTACGACCCACTCGTTTTTTAATTCACCATGGAAACAAGGATACTTCGATTGGATGTTACTCTGCCATGCAGGAACTCTGCTTTTCTTCAGAGAAACCTCCACGAAGTCTGACTGCATTGAAGTCTTCAAAATAGTGAGCAACGTGCTTGGGTGTGGCTGGGCTTTATAGGCCTGCCACACCCCAAGATGGCTACTTCCTCTAAAAACATGGGAATTGTAGTCCCTTCATGGAATAGCACTGATAAGTGCATCTTGTCCACCAATGTCCTGAACCTGCAGCTCTATGAGCTTTGCCACAGGGCAGAAGAAGGTGATGGCCACCTTTGGAACAAGAGGGGATGACAAGTGGTGCGCATAAAGCGTTGCAGAGCCGCGCAGCGGAGTTTTGGGTGGGACCTGGACTGCACATGACCTTATTCATGACAAATGCCTACTGATATCTGGAGACTGGACTGGGTGGAAAGGGTGCTGTACTTCACTTGAAAGGGTTCTTTTGAAGTTACTCCATAGACAAAGGCACTTTTTAGTATAAGTACCGGGGCTCTTGCCCCATGATTTTAAGAACACTTTGGGAACTGTGACTGAACCTCTGTCAGCAGGACTGCTGGACTGCACAAAAGACTCATCTGGACTGCTTTTCTGCATGTTGCCCTGCTGCCAGTTGTATCCTGATATTGGACTGCCAAAGAGCTGTAGTGCTCCCAGGAGAGATCGCCATTGGAGCTGTTGTTATAACTGATTGGTCTGCCTCACCAATTTTGCCTGCTTTGTGCCCCTCCAAGTGCCTCCCAAGGAGCCCAGCACAGGGGAAGCTTTGTTTGCTGCTCCTTGGTTAATTTAATTTAGTGCATGAAGAGTGATTTCCTTGGTGTTTCCTGGATGCCTGTATTTTGCCTTATTTCAACTTAGTGCCTGAGGAGTGCTGCTATCCATCATCGAGCCGTGCCTGGTGGGCTCCCCCCTTTCCCTGTGTACCCACTTCACTCAGGAGACCTAGCATGGAGTATGTGCGACCCCGTCTGCACCACTGGGGGCTGTCATTACTTTGAAAGTACTCTGTTCCCCTCTCTGTCAGGGCAAGTGAGTGCAAAAAGGAGTCCCTAGCGCCCTGTGTGATGCTAGCACAATTGTGCACTGCCGAAGAGGAGAGCGGGTGCTGGAGCCATGAAGGAAGACTTGCCCCCAGCAAGGCCCCTCCCCCATGGAGCCACAGCGTAGAGGAGAACTTTGGCGCCCTTTCATTGGATGTTGGCAGCTCTTTCTCTGGTAGCCGCTCACCAGGGACCATGCATTGACAGGGAGAAGAGCAGCTAGAGTGCCAACCGCTCTCACAAAGAGTGGTGTGGGCCAATTGTAGGAGGCTAGCCTGGCTTATAGTGGGTACCTGATGGTACTTACACCTTGTGCCAGGTCCAGTAATCCCTTATTAGTAGATTAGTAGTGTTCTAGTAGCTTAGGCTGTTAGAGGTAGCTATAGCAGAGCAGCTTAGGCTGAACTAGGAGACATGCAAAGCTCCTACTATACCACTTATGTCATATAGCACTATATCATAATAATCACAATACTCAGAGTTACTAAAAATAAAGGTACTTTATTTTAGTGACATTGTGTCAAAAGTATCTCAGGGTTATACTCCCTTAGGAGGTAAGTAAAATACACAAAATATACACACAAACCAAAATCAGGTAAGTAAACAGTCAGAAAAGTAGTGCAAACACTGTAGAATACAATAGGATGCAATAGGCCTAGGGGCAAAACAAACCATATACTAAGAAAGAAGAATGCGAACCACATAGGAGCCTCTGGCCTAGTGTAGTGTGTAGAGGGTCGCTGGGAGTGTAAGAAAACACTAAGGGTGTCCAAGATAACCCACCCGAAGGCCCTGAAAAGTAGGAGTACAGTGACCCCACTTCCCCAGAAACACACTAAAGCCGTTATAGGAGATTCTGCAAAGACCACAACAGACTGCAAAGCACTGAAGATGGATTCCTGGAACTGAGGACCTGTAAAGGAAGGGGACCAAGTCCAAGAGACACAAAAGTGTCCATGGGGGGCAGGAGCCCACTAAACCCCGAATGAAGGTGCAAAATGGCTGTCTTCAGGTGGAAGAAGCTGAAAATTCTGCAACAACCGAAGATGCTAGGAACTTCTCCTTTGGAAAGAAGATGTCCCATGGAATGCTGGAGGATGCAGAGTTGTTTCCTTGGAGAAAGACTGCAAGCAAACCTTGCTAGCTGCAAAGGTCGCAGTTGAAGAAAAAGGGTGCTGCCCGGTCCCAAGAAAGACCAGGAGGTCACCACTTGGAAAAGGAGACAGAGGGGCCCCTCAGCAACACAGAAAGCCCATGCAGAAGAAGGCAGCACCCACAGAAGTACATGAAAACGGGTTCAAGAAAACTGAGCATGGCAGTCAACTAAACACTACAAAGGAGGGACCCACAAAGCCGGTGGTCAACTTAGCGAGTTGAGCAATGCAGGACAGAGTGCTGGGGACCTGGGCTATGGTGTGCATGAAGGATTCCTTGCAAAAGTGCACAGAAGCCCTAGCAGCTGCCGTTCACACAATACACAGGATTACTGTCTGGCAAGGGGAGGCAAGGACTTACCTCCGCCAAATTTGGACAGATGGACCACTGGACTGTCGGGGTCACCTGGATCTAGCACCTGTGTTCCAAGGACCACGCTCGTCAACGAGAGGGGATCCAGAGGAACGGTGAAGATGAAGATTGGTGCCTGCGTTAGCAGGTGGAAGATTCTGTCTACCCACGGGAGATTTCTTCTTGGCTTCCAGTGCAGGGTGAAGGCAGACAGCCCCCAGGGCATGCACCACCAGGAAACAGTCAAGAAAGCCATCAGGTTTAGGTGCTACAATGTTGCTGGTAGTCTTCTTGCTACTTTGTTGCAGTTTTGCAGGCGTCCTGGAGCAGTCAGCGATCGATCCTTGGCAGAATTCAAAGAGGGAGATGCAGAGGAACTCTGGTGAGCTCTTGCATTCATTATCTCAGGAAAAGCCCCCAGGAGAGACCCTAAATAGCCCTCAGAGGAGGCTTGGCCACCTAGTCAGGTAAGCACCTATAAGGAGGGGTTTTTGACGTCACCTGCTGGCACTGGCCACTCAGAGCCTCCATTGTGCCCTCACACCTCTGGATTCAAGATGGCAGAGGTCTGGGACACCCTGGAGGAGCTCTGGGCACCACCCCTGAGGTGGTGATGGACAGGGGAGTGGTCACTCCCCTTTCCATTGTCCACTTTCGCGTCAGAGCAGGGCTGGGGGTTTCCTGAACCGGTGAAGACTGGTTTATACAAGGAGGGCACCATCTGTGCAGTTCAAAGCATTACCAGAGGCCAGGAGAGGCTACTCCTCTCAGGCCCTTAAATCCTATTTCCAAAGAGTGAGGGTGTAACACCCTCTCTCAGAGGAAATCGTTTGTTCCACCTTCCTGGGACTGGGCTGCCCAGACCGCAGGAGGTAGAAGCCTGTCTGTGGGTTGGCAGCAGCGGTAGCTGCAGTGAAAACCCCAGAGAGCTGGTTTGGCAGTACCCGGGTTCCAAGCTGGAGCCCCGGGGATGCATGGGATTGGCACCCCAATACCAGATTTGGCATGGGGGGACAATTCCAAGATCTTAGACATGTTACATGGCCATATTCGTGGTTATCATTGTGAAACTACATATAGGTATTGACCTATATGTAGTGCATGCGTGTAATGGTGTCCCCCCACTCACAAAGTCCGGGGAAATTGCCCTGAACTATGTGGGGGCACCTTGGCTAGTGCCAGGGTTCCCTCGCACTTAGTAACTTTGCACCTAACCGTCACCAAGTGAGGCTTAGACATATAGGTGACCTATAAGTTACTTAAGTGCAGTGTAAAATGGCTGTGAAATAACGTGGACATTATTTCACTCAGGCTGCAGTGGCAGCCCTGTGTAGGAATGGTCTGAGCTCCCTATGGATGGCAAAAGAAATGCTGTAGCCCATAGGGATCTCTTGGAACCCCAATACCCTGGGTCCCTAGGTACCATATACCAGGGAGTTATAAGGGTGTCCCAGTGTGCCAATTAGAATTGGTGAAAATGGTCACTAGCCTATAGTGACAATTTTAAAGGCAGAGAGAGCATAAGCACTGAGTTTCTGATTATCAGAGCCTCTGTGACACAGTTAGTCACTACACAGGGACACACATTCAGGCCATAAACTGAGCAATGAGCACTATTTATCCTACTAGGAGCGCTGGTGCTTTTGCACTCTGTTCAGCTGGCCTAATTCAGGAGGGACCAACCAAATATTACTGTAGTCAGCCTAATAGAACCACAGGAGCTGGAATGACCTGTTTTTCCATTGTCATAGGTATTTTGAATAATGTGCTTCTCTAAATGAGTCTACCTCCATGGGTTGATAATATTATTAATGTTTTGATTGGAAAGTTGTAGAGCAGCTAAAATGGCCGCTCAATAGCAACGCTCCTGAGCTGCCGAGGATGTTTTTATATTGGAGGGAGACATTTATGACAGCTGGCTGCTTTTTTTCCCAGAATTGGATGTTGGAACAAGCAGGGAGCAGTATGGTGAGTTTTTTCTCTTTTAAAAATCTGGTGTTTTACAGAGTTTAATCTATTTAACCTACTGCTCCCTTTCTGACAGGAATGCAGCCGCCATTTTGAGAGGATTTTTTTTTCCTAAAAAATATTTTCCTTTTTTGTCTTTTGGCTACTTGAATTAATGTGGAGATCTTAATATTTTTTGGACACTCTTGGATGCCACTCTTGAAGCTGTTATAGTCATTTTATTCTAGATTTTCTTCTAAAAAATTTAACATTTGTCCTCTGAGGTGACTTAATTGGCGTTACAGGAACATTAACTAAACTATCGTACTAAATATATACTGTGTGGCTGAATGGATGGCCCTCATACTTCCAAATTATCTGTATCCTCTGTCTCTAACTCTACTGGTCGTAAAGACTCCGGGGGCCACAAAAGAGTTAAAAAAGACCCATCCTTTCCAACTAATTCTCCATTGCCGCTCACATTGGATGACATTATGGATGAGCTCAAGCTAATAAAGCCTTTTGTTATGGAGACGAATATTGCGCTACGGCGAATTGAGGAGAAATTGTCACGTCTGGATTCTAGACTTTCTGAGGTGGACCAGAGGATTAGTGACATACAAGATACTACTACTAAAGTTGATACCTTGACTAATGAAGTCGCACTACTTAAAAAACAGACAGAAGATTTGGAAAATTGCAATCAGCGGAATAATCTTTGCATTTATGGCATTCCAGAAGGATCAGAAGGCCAAGATTTGATAACATTCTTGCAAACTCATATTCCAAAGATTGTTGGTCTTCAGAATACTACTGCTCTCAACATCCAGAGAGCCCATCGTGTTGGTCCCTCTTCTCCATTAAAACCGAGAGGAATTATCGCCTACTTCCTACAGTACTCAGATTTAATGACTATTTGGCTGCCGCCAAACAACATAAACAACTGTTGTGGTCGGGCCAAAAGATTTTCTTTAGCCAGGATGTAGCCACGGCGACCACCAAGCGAAGGAAGGAATTTCTGGATCTCCGACCAGCCTTAAGATGTATGAATGCTAGATTTGGCCTAATTCACCCTTGCTTTTTAGGGTCATTTTCAAGGACAGAACAACTACTTTTAAAAATCCCTATGATCTGAAACAGTTTATATATACTCACAAAGAGGAGGAAATGGAACTCAGCAAGACTTGATCGATTAATGTGAAATTCTTAAATTATTTATTTCTTCTTTACAGATATTGGAACCATTGAAATCTCAGGTTGAGAAAGTCCCCTTTCCAATTGTGTCTATATTCCTGTATATCTCGACATCATAGTGTTCTTTCCATTGTTGGTAAGTCATGTCGTCAGTTGTTCATATTGTAATGTATGTATTTTGTTTCCTCGTCTCTCCTCTCTCTTGTTATACAATCATTGTAGTTCCTCGGGGGTACTGTTGCTGATTGGCCTCTATTTCTTTTCTTGCTCCTCCCTTTCTCCCATGCAAAGTATTTTTCTTCTCTTTAAGACAATTATGACTGAAGTTTCTTGGCTTCTTGTCATCTTTTCTTTCTTTTATCAATGGGGTGCTTTTGCTACCCTTTTCTTTTTCTCTCTTTCAGTTTTTTTCTCTTTCTACTTTTCTTTCTACCTTTATTATTTCCTACGTCCTACAATGCAAGATTGGCATCAACACGCAATATTATTTAGATATATGTTCATATGTTTCCTTTCCACCTTCTTCTATGATTCACATGTTATTTGTCTCTTAGGTTTCGGTAAGGCTTTGTTGTCTAAATGTCTTCTACTAGTTAAATGACCAGTCTTTGAATCATCTCATGGAATGTTAAAGGTTTACGTAATCCAGTTAAGAAACAAAGAGTGCTCCAGCATCTCTCTAAATTGAATTGTCAAGTTGCTCTTGTACAAGAGATCCATCTTAAAGAGCAGGATTTTAAAAGTTTGAATAGAAATTGGGTTGGTCATGTTTTTGGCTCCTCTGCAGCTCATAATAAGAATGGGGTAATAATATTGTTATATAGATCTTTACAAGTACAAGTTGTAGAGGAAACTAAAGATGATATAGGAAGATGGATTTTATTGACAGTTAAGATTTGTGGTTTGCTGTTTTCCATTTGCAATGTTTATGGTCCAACTGGCGTAGAGCCTCAATTTTGGGTGAATTTTTCTTCTTGCAACTCTGAAAATCTTGTGGTAGGAGGTGATTGCAATCAACTTATGTATCCTTTTATAGATCGTCGCTCCCAAACTCATTATATCCCTAATAAAATGCAAAAAACATTTTATCAAGCAATCTCCTCCAGAGGTCTACGTGATGTATGGAGAATTGCTCACCCAGATGTACTAGAATTCACGTTTTATTCTCCAGTACATCACTCATATTCTAGAATAGATCATATATGTGCCACACAAAATGTTATGCAAACAATTTCACATGCTGATATGGGGTCTATTCTCTTATCAGATAATGCCCCAGTAGTAATTGATATGAGCCTTCCAGGAAATTCCTCCTTTTCTAATCACTGGAGGTTTAATAACACCTTATTGCAAGATCATTTATTTATTGAACAATTTACATTGTTTCCTAAAGAATTTTTTATGCACAATTTACCTTCAGAAACTTAGATGAATTTTATATGGGATGCATTTAAAGCTACTGCTCAAGGCTTTATTATAGATTATGTTGCCATTAAAAAGAAAGAAAAATCTAATGTTTCCTCTCAACTGCTCACACAAATAAAATGTCTTGAGCATGAATATTTCTCATCTAACAAACCAGACACCTTATCCAGGTTGATTGATGCTAAACTACAATACAATAAGCATTCATTGGAAAGTGCATGTGGAACTCTACTCAAAATAAATTCTACATTTTACGGGGGAATAAAGCGGGTAAACTATTGGCAAATTATTTAAATATCAAAAAACAAAAGTCTAAAATTACTGTTATCACAGACACATTTGGAAATAGACACACTAAAGATTCAGAAATCCTGGAATGCTTTACTGACTACTATACCACATTATATACTCCCGAAAATACTCCTAATATGACTGAAGTGGATGCCTTCTTCCACTCTATTCCTTCCGAAACAAAAAGTAGATTTGTCACCATTAGACTATGACCTTTCTGAAGCAGAAATTAAAAATGCCATTACCAAGCTTCCTAAAGATAAGGCTCCTGGCCCAGATGGCTTTTCAACAGTATTTTACTCAACCTTTGCATCTATTCTAGTTCCTAAGCTATTAACACTTATACAATATTTCATATCAAAAGATCAAGCAAAGGGCACTTTTTCTGAAGCTATGTTGTGTTTGATTCCTAAAAAAGATAAGGATTTATCCAAATGTGGTAATTACAGACCTGCAGCCCTTAATAATGTCGATTGTAAAATCTTTGCAAAAGTCCTAGCCTTACGGATTAATAATTTTATTCCAGACCTAATAGACATTCATCAGTCAGGTTTTGTTAAGGGGCGATACATATCAGATAATTCTAGAACTTTTATCAATATTATCCACGTTGCTTCTAAGTCCAGGGATCCTATAGCTGCCATAACTCTAGATGCTGAAAAAGCCTTTGATCGAGTTTGTTGGGATTTTATGTTTGGAGCATTAAAATGGCATGGTTTTAGTCCTTATATTATTAAAATTATTAGACTTTTATACTCTTCACCCTCTACATTAATTTTAGTCAATGGTAAACAATCTCATTACTTCCCTCTACACAAAGGTACTAGACAAGGTTGTCCTCTATCACCTCTGTTATTTATATTAGCCCTTGAGACTCTTCTAGAGAAAATATGTAGGTCATCTGATTTTTATGGTTTTAAGCACAAACATACTGAGATTAAATTCACAGTTTATGCTGATGATATTTTACTTTTTATCTCTAATCCTCACAAGACTATTCCGGAAATGTTTTAATTATTACAAGAATATTCAAGTGTCTCAGGTTATAAGCTTAATGTAGATAAATCAGAGGTTTTGCCATTAAATGCTTACTGTCTACCAGACATGTTTAAAGATACTGGGTTTAAGTGGAACTCTAAGCATATCAAATGCCTGGGCATATCCTATTCCAACTCTCTTAAAGACACTATTCGAACTAATCTCAAAGAGGTAGAGTCAAGGATTGTAAAATTACTTGATAGATGTTATCCTCTTTATTTAACTTGGTGGGGACGACTGGCCACAATTAAAATGATGTTGTTGCCCATTTTTAATTTTTATTTATCTATGCTTCCCGTTAAACTTCCTTCAAGTTTTTTTAAAATTCTAAATGCATTATTTATGATTTTTTTATGGAACAAACGTAAATGTTGTATATCTCTAGTCAAATTGCAGGAATCTAGAGACAATGGAGTTGTAAATTTTCCATGCCTTAGAATATATCACTCTGCATTTGTTTTAAAACAAATATGGTTGTCCCTCTCTCCCACTTTTCATAAAGGGACCTCTCTATGGAGTCAATTGGAACACTCACAAATTACACCATTTACATTTAGAGATGCAGTTCGGCTTTCAAAACCCCCTAAATCTCTTTTCTCTCCGATAATAACTCAGTCTATTTCTATTGCCAGGCCATTACTTCTTGCCTCTCACTCCTCATATGAGAACCTTAGGCAAACTCATTTTTGGTACAATAATGATATTAAATTTAATAATAGAACTTTGGTATGGAAAGAGTGGATGCACAAAGGCATTATAACTTTAGATCAGTTAATTCTAGATAATGCTGTACTTGAATTTCAAGATATACAACGGACATTTCATATATCCACTTATTACGCTGTGAAATATCAAACTCTCTATGCTATCCTCTACAATTTATTGTCTCAATCTTTGGAGGCTCCCTCTTCTACACAGCCTAATTCCCAACCTTATGATTTTTCCTCACAAGTCCCAGCGTCTTTTATATACAGAACCCTTACACATACCACTCTTGTGAGACCAAAATCTAAAATAGAATTAGCATGGGAGCAGGATTTCAATCAAAGCATTCCTATATCTACCTGGAAAAAATATGGTCAGAACTCCATACAGCATCCCGTTCAGCATCTTCAACCCAAATGGTATTTTATTTTTACAATAGGTTGTACTATACTCCTGTAGACCTTTATAAATTTAAACTTACTACAGATAGCAAGTGTTGGTTGTGTTCTAAAGAAAACAGTCATTACATGCACATGTTTTTTGAGTGCCCTGCAGTTCATACTTTTTGGGAACAAGTTTGGGATAAAGTTAATCAGATTTTCAGGGCACTTTAATCAATGGACCTTTCAATGTATTACATGTTTTTTGGGTAGTACTTCATCTATTTGGTATTCCCAACCACTGCTTGGTAAATTGGCTGATTTGCTCACTGCTGGTGCACTGCATATTATAACTTCCAATTGGAAAGATACTATGAAAATATCTGTTGTAACTTGGTAGTATCTGATCTTTTATAATCACAGAATGGATCCAGCAAATGCTAATACTACTCAACTGTTAATTAAAAGGCACATGCTTTGGTTTCCCCTCACCTCTTTCCTTTTCGCAACACAAGACTTTACATACTACTGTTAATAATTAATGGTTGCTTTATTGCAACTATGTGATTTTTAACTTGTATTGTTTTACTTTTTCTTTCTTTCCTTTCTTTCTTCTCTTTCTTTCTTTACTAAAACATAACAAAAAATGCTATTATTCTACGGTACAATATTACAGTATGGTTGTGTATACAAATTGTTTCTTATAGATATAATTATCTTTATGATTATGATTAATCCTTTTTTTTAATTGTTTTTTCTTCTGGTTGCAAATGTATTTATTCTACTGTACCAGTGTATGCTAACTTATTCAATCAAGCATTATTAAACTAAAAAAAATATATTATTTATGTGTTGTTATAACCTGAGGCCAGTATGAATGTTGCCTTCCTGCTTACTACTGCATGCTTTTAGGCTATTATGGATGTTGTGTTGATGCCTACATAATCAGCACCACAGTATTTGCATACTGAGCACCACTGTCATCCTTCAAGTATTTAGATTGACATATAATGTTATCATGTTCCGTGTGTGTATTTTCAAGAGGGTTATAACTCATGCCCTGAAGGTATCTACTAATAATAAGGTGCTGTATGTCACTGGTGTTTATTGTTATGATAACAAGTACCACCTGTAAGTAATTATTCTATGTGCACAGCTTTTGTGATTAATTTCCTATCTGGGTCTGTGACATACCTCACAATAGAGAAATTCGGAGGCATATTTACAAGAAAGAGGCACATTGGTCCCGATGCGCCACTTTTCTTGTGTCCCCCTGCACCACCTTAACGACACCATGGTTGCGCCATATTTACAATACAGCGCACCATGGTGGTCATTACCACAACAGCATCTAAATTTTTGACACTATTTTGGCACTCTGCTGAACATTTTGGCACTAGTGCAGCAAAACACCATGGGCTAATACAGGAGTGTCACTTTAACGCCTGCTCTAGGCAGGAGTTAAAAATTACGGGAAAAGTGGTGCAGTGATATCTTGTAAATTTCATTGCACCATTTTTTCAGGCCTCCCTGAGGGGAAATGGCCCCCTTTTACTTTGAAAATATGGCCTACTTAGCGTAAAAACAAAAATGATGCTAAGGCGGCACTAAGAGGCGCTAATAGCTTGTAAATCTGCCCCTTATTTTTATTGAATGCTGTGTGGAGTCTCTTTTGTGATGTTTTTATTGTATCACTGATGTGAGTGTATTTACAAATGCTTTACACATGACCTTTGATGATAAGCCTGACTGTTCTGTGCCAAGCTACCAGGGGATGAACACAGGTTTTCTTTACTGTGTAACTATTTGTAACTATTTGCCCTGACTAGAGTGGTGTGTTCTGACTGACTGAGGTGCATACCCTAGCAAACCAAAAACCCAATTCCTAACAATGTACAATAGACTTCAGTTGATAGTTGTAACTGGATATTATACGTTTCCCTACCTGCACTACATTTTCATTAAAAACATCATCACATCACCCTTATTGCACAGACATAACAAAATGGCTGCCACTGTCGGTGACAATGGTTGTCACATGTTTCAAACTAATACGATGCAGCAAAGTCAGCATAGGAGTTGTCTTTAACCGATAATGAGCATGTCTATCGGTAGTGACCAGACATGAGAAAAGACCATGCATGATGAACCCTAAACTGGTGGGTTCTGATTGCTTTATCTGATTCAAAGGGGCACAGATAATCACTTTCAAAAACCACATTAATTAATCACTTGACAGCATCTAATTATGTTTAAACAAGTACTTTTAATATGTGTTTTTTTTTTTTCCATTTGACAGTTAAGAGAGGCTCTATTTTTATGATAACCACTCAAGCATTTTGATTTGAATGCATAGGCAGTTTTCCTGACTCTAGATTCAGCAACTTACAATGGTGATTTGTCCATTTAGAGCATCCCCATTTCGTGGTGAAGGTTTCACAATGTCTAGTAATTCACAAGTGTTCTGATGCAACAAGGTTGATGGCCCAATATGCCGCTTCAGGATAGAGTTGGCACGCTGGCTGTATTTTTTCTAATATCAACCAGCTTTAGCATATGAAGCATTCTATATGTTTTAAAGAACTTGTCACTAGGTTGTTACCAGTTGGTTAAGATGTGACACAGCAGTGTACATCCAACTTAAAAAACATTCACAATATGAATGACTATAAGATTTTAACATATTCTTTTTCAGTGCATAATCTTCTTTACATGTATAAATTATTTCTTCAGGGCATTATTATTTTATATGCCCCCTAGCCCGATGATGCATTATCTTCTAGTTTCAACTGTACATATTAGAGTTTGGAATACAAAGAACCCCCTGATGAAGAACGCATTGCGTTGACTATGATTGTAATGTAGCAAACATGGGCTATGAATCCAGAGTCACATGATATGAAAAAGCCAAGTAGCGATGCTTAACCAAAATGGAGAATGATTAAATAAATCCTTTTACCAAACAAATTATGGTGCACTCATATTAACTTAAATCAGCATGTCACAAATTTAGCTGTAAGTCTGTTGTACTGCCTGAATGTGAGATAAAGACAAAGACATGAGGTAGGGTTTGAGTATCAAAAGGAAATTAACAATATTGAGCGGGTGTAAGTAAAAGCCCTATGTCCTGTAACCAAATTGTACGTTAAATACCTGTAACCCTTCAATTGCGGCCTGAGCTTTCACTGGTTCATGATCAAAATGATGAGACCATTTCAAGTTTTATGAGAGGTTAATCCTAAATTTTTGTACTTAAGTGCTGCCAAAAAAACAAGAGTATTCTTACATTTTTTACCAAATGCAAAAATTTTCATTTTAACTACGTTAACAGTTAAACATTTTTCGGAAGAGAAGGCCTAATCTGAATAGCAATCAATTTCCTCTGAAGTCTGACTTTGGTGAAGTACTGAAGAACAAGATCATCTGCGTGCAGTAAACATGTGATATGCACTCTAATGTACTTTGGGAGAAGGATTTGGTCTCAGCTTTCTCGGATGATCAGCCAAATAAAGTGCAAAGAGAGTATGCAGTAAAACACAGTGCTGTTTTGAGCCATTCATGACCAGTGCAACTTAGGTGGAAATTGTTATAGTTATATCAAAGCCTACAGATAGATCATTTCTTACATGGAATCTCACTGATTACTATAGTAGGCATGGGTTTTGACACTGGCCAATATTAGAAATGGGGTCTCTAGTTGGCAGTCAGTTTGCACTCTGCCCAAGCAGGGGCTCTCATTCTAGTTAGGACAATGGAGATACACACTTAGATAACCCCTGCTCACCCCCTTGGTAGCTTGGCACAGGCAGTCATGCTTATCACAAAGGCAATATGTAAAGTATGTGTATAAACACACACAGTAATACAGTGAAAACACTACAAAATGGACGCCACACCAGTTTACAAAAATAGGTAATATTTAACTAAATCAAACAAGACCAAAACAATAAAACTCCAACATACACAAGTCAAGATATGAATTTTCAAAAGAATAAGAGTCTTACTCCATAGAAAACAATGGAAACGTTGTTGTTATACAAAGTACCTGGTTTGTGTCAAAAATAAAGCCTCACGGGCAAGCGTACGTCGAAAAAGTCAGTGATGCATTGATTGCTTACTCGCAAGTGAGGCCATGCTTCATTTCTTCTTCAGTTAGGTAGGCGATGTGTAATTTTTCTCTCCCGCAAGAGAGCGATGTGTCGATTTCCAGACAGGGCACCTCGGATCCGCGCAGGCTTGTATTGATGTTTGACGCCCAGCAATGATGCGCAAGAAATCTAGTCACATGGTGCTGGAAACTGCCCTGCGTGGGGTTTGCGTCACTATCAGCAGCCACAAGTGGGTGTGGCACCATTTCTCCAGCCACGATCCATCAATCTCCAATCCGCGATGCAGGTGGAGCATCAATTTTAGCCACGAAGTGGGTGGTGCGTCGTTTTTCAGCCGTGTTGCATGTGGTGCATCGGAACTTTCCCAGCACGGTGTTCTGTGCGTGGATTTCAGTCCTTGTTCTGCCAACTTCACCTCTCTAGGACCCAGGGACTGGATAAGGCACCACTTGGCATGGCAAGAATCTCGGTAGAGAGTCCAGGTGCTGGCAGAGGAAGTTTTTGATGCTCTGAGACTTCAAAACAGGAGGCAAGTTCAATCCAGGCCCTTGGAGATTCTTCACAAGCAGAAATATACCCCAAAGCCCATTCTTTGTCCTCTTTCAGGCAGAAGCAGCAACTGCAGGCCAAACCAGCAAAGCACAGTCACATGCAAAGGGCAGTACTCCTCCTCCAGCTCTTCAGCTCTTTTCCTTGGCAGAGGTTCCTCTTGGCTCCAGAAGTAATATAAAGTCTGGGGTTTTGGGTCCGCTATGTATACCCCTTTCTGCCTTTGAAGTAGGCAAACGTCAAAGGAAAGTCTCTGTTGTTCACAAGATCCTACCTTGCGCAGGCCTGGCCCCAAACACATACCAGGGGGTTGGAGACTGCATTGTGAGAGGGCAGGCACAGTCCATTCAGGTGAAAGTGACCACTCCTCTCTCCACTCAAGCTCAGATGTTTCATCAGGATATGCAGGCTACACCCCAGATCCCTTTGTGTCACTGTCTAGAGGGAATTCACAAACAGCCCAACTGTCTTTCTGTCTCAGGCAGGGAATACATGAGCAGGCAGAGTTACAGAATGATTTAAGCAAGAAAATGCCAATTTTCTAAAAGTTGCATTCTCAAACAGACAATTAAAAAAACAACTTTACTAAAAGATGTATTTTTAAATTGTGAGTTTGGAGACACCAAACTCCATATTTCTATCTGCTCTCAAAGGTAAACTGCACTTAAAAGATATTCAAAGGCAGCCCCTATGTTAACCTAGGAGAGATCTAGGCCTTGCAACAGTGAAAACTGAATTTGGCAGTATTCCACTGTAAAACACATCAGTGCATGGCCCACCTTTAACATGCACTGCACCCTGCCCATGGGGATACCTAGGGCCTACCTTAGGGGTGCCTTACATGTATAAAAGGGAAGGTTTAGGCCTGGCATGTGGTTACACTTGCCAGGTTGAATTGTCAGTTTAAAACTGTACACACAGACACTGCGGTGGCAGGTCTGAGCCATGTTTGCTGGGATACTCATCTGGGTGGCACAACCAATGCTGCAGGCCCAATAGTAGCATTTGAGTTACAGGCCCTAGGCACTGCTAGTGCACTTTACTAGAGACTTACTCGTAAATCAAATATGCCAATTATGGAAAAGCCAATTACACATACAGGTTCACATAGGGAGCACTTGCACTGGTCACCAGAGGTAAAGTGCCCTGAGTAACAAAAATAGAGTCCAGCACACAGTCGAAACATGGGAAGTAGAGACAAGAAAGACAGGGAAGACCATGCCAAGGATGCCAGGTCTAACAGCCAACCATTCTCAAAAATCCTCGAGGGTTTCACTGTGTTGATTCTGTTAAGCCTCATGCCCTGAGGTAACTATAACTGACACCCTCGCCATACATTGCTAATTATCCCACAAGTTACGGCACTCATGACATCTTTGAAAACATCATTGATAATATCAATGTAATATTTGCTGTAAAATATTTACCGAAAAAACTGTGCATGGCGAGGTTGCGAGTTACAGTTACCTTAGGGCACAACTTATAGGGGGTCATTCTGACCTCGGCGGTAAAAGGCGCTTACCGCCGGTCAGAAGACCGCCATAACACCGCCGCGGCCGCGGTAAACCGTCACGGTCATTCTGACCCGCAACTGCCAAACCGCTGAAAACCCGACATCCTCAATAATCCGCCACACCAAAGGTCAGTGAAAAAATGGCGCTGACCAAACCTCCACCGTCACGCCAACAGAAATACGCCCATACCATTCCGACCCACAAATCCACGCGGCGGTCTTTCAAACGCGGTATTCCATTGGCGGTACACACTGCTGCGGTCAAAATACACACACCCATAGAAAACATACTAACACCACTCCCACACACCCAACACAATATAAAACACACACCCACATCACCCACAAGCCCCTACCACCCGAAATCATTGACGAAGGCTAGAGACAGAGCACAGAATAGAGAATCCCACAACACAGAGGCACACAACACCATCACCCACACAGAATCCACGCACCAAACACCACACACCACCACACGCACCACACTCATCACCACAAACGCCACCCCACACCTCAACCACACCACCCCATGGCACCCCAAAGACACCCCAGGTTCAGTGACGCCGAACTCAGGGTCATGGTGGTGGAAATAGTCTGTGTAGAGCCCCAGCTCTTCGGGGCACAGGTGCAGCACACCACAATTGCCAGGAAGATGGAGCTATGGCAAAGGATAGTGGACAGGGTCAACGGGGTGGGACAGCATTCACGCAATCGGGAGGACATCAGGAAGAGATGGAACGACCTACGGGGGAAGGTGCGTTCCATGGTTTCAAGGCACAACATAGCGGTGCAGAAGACTGGCAGCGGACCCCCACCTACTCCTCCAGAATTTACCGCGTGGGAGGAGGAAGTCTTGCACATCCTGCATCCTGAGGGCCTCGCTGGAGTAGGTGGAGGAATGGACTTTGGTAAGGCAAATCTTCACTACTGCTTCCCACCCCCACCCCACCTGAATGCCAAATCATACCCCCACCCTCACCCCCTCCCGCATCACACCAACCCCTAGCAAAAGCCTCACCATCACAACCCACCCATCCCAACACCAAGCCCTGCATGCGACCACAAAGCATGGACACCCATCACCAAAGCATGCCCACTGCACACACACATCACCCCCACAAGCCACCCTCACAAAAGCCCCCACAAGGAAATGCCTGCACATGGGTACACGGACACCCACCCATCACACGAAATGCCACACACAGAAGCAATAACCATACCTTTATACCCCTGCAGGACCCGAACGCCGCCACACCGCCACGGAGGGTCCACAGAAGTCCATCCCACCCCCAGAAGAGTCCCCCAGCGATGACAGCAGCTCTGTCTCCCTGGAGCCAGACGACCAGCCCGGCCCATCGGGGACCTCTGGACAGTCGGTTCCCCACAGACAGCCACAGGCTACACCAGACCCAACCCCCTCTGGGAACACCAGCACAGCTCCCACCCAGCGGGCCCATGCCTCTGTCTCCGGGGCACGTAAATCAGCGGTGTGTCCACCACTACAGGGCACCCAGGTTGACCCACCACCCCAACAACAACAGGGACCTGGGGGCAGTGGTAGTGGGCACACCGGCCAGGGGACAGAGGCCCAGGAACACAGGGGAACTGGGAGGGCTGCTGAGCGACAGGGGGGGACAGGCCCGGGGAACCGACTCTCCAAGAGGCCCTCTCCACCATCATGGGAGCATACCACCGCTCTCAGGAGACGATGGCGACGGTACTGGCCCGGTTCCAGGAGATCCAGGAACTGCAGGAGGAACGGTACATGGGGTTCAGGGAGGAACTGAGGAACATCGGTTCCGCAATGGGGACCATCGTCCTGGCCCTTACCCAGATCGTCACCACATTGCGGGACCATGTGGCACCCCAAAGGGCCCCTGTCACTAGCCCAGGCCAGGAACAGCCTACCACCTCCGCCGGCGCCAGTGGACAGGAGGCCCCCACACAACGACAGGCCACCAGAACCCCACCTCCTGCAGAAGAAGAAGAACCACTCCGCAAGCGGAACCTGAGATCTCACAAGAAGACAGAGTAGGATTGCAAGACCCCCGCCAGCCTAAGATACCCCCTGATGTCATCCCACTGTCCCACATTGTCACCCTGTCCAACCTTAAACTGCCCCTGCTCCATCCTTCCACAGGCATATGGACAATGCACCTGTGCGACTGAGAACTGGACCCGCCATGGACATTACTCCACCCCCACCCATCACCATTTTACATTCATGTACCTATATCTAGCACTTTAAATAAATCACTTATTCCACTTAAATAAACAGGAGTCTGCTTGTATTCTTAACAAATGTATTACACATAACGGTTCAATAATGTCCAGTTACTTTGTGATGACAACATACCAATTTCAATAAGCTTTAGTCCATGGGCAAACAAAGCTGAAGTCAGGCAGTGTGTCATACATCTCTGAAAAGGGAAGGGAAAGTCACAAATCAGTTAACAGGAACTGGGGGGAAACACAGACAGTGGAGACGCATGAGGCCTTAAGTAAATGTAAATTGGGGTGGCTGTTTCTTACCTGTGTGCTACTGAAAGTATTGTTGTATGACTGTATCCCTGTTGTCCGTGTCGTCCCCGTCGTCTTCCTCTTCTTCACTCTCCACAGGCTCCACAGCTGCAACAACACCACCATCTGGACCATCCTCCTGCAGAAAAGGCACCTGGCGTCGCAATGCAAGATTGTGAAGCATACAGCAGGCCACGATGATCTGGCACACCTTCTTTGGTGAGTACATGAGGGATCCCCCTGTCATATGCAGGCACCTAAACCTGGCCTTCAGGACCCCGAAGGTCCTTTCTATGATCCTCCTAGTTCACCCATGGGCCTCATTATAGCGTTCCTCTGCCCTTGTCCTGGGATTCCTCACTGGGGTCAGTAGCCACGACAGGTTGGGGTAACCAGAGTCACCAATTAGCCACACACGGTGTCTCTGTAGCTGTTCCATCACATAAGGTATGCTGCTATTTCGCATGACATACGCGTCATGCACTGATCCAGGGAACTTGGCATTTACATGGGAGATGTACTGGTCAGCCAAACAGACCACCTGGACATTCATCGAATGATAACTTTTTCTTTTTCGGTACACCTGCTCACTGTCTTTGGGGGGAACCAAAGCTACATGGGTCCCATCAATGGCCCCAATGATGTTGGGGATATGTCCAAGGGCATAGAAATCACCCTTCACTGTAGCCAATTCGCCCACCTCAGGGAAAATAATGTAGCTCCGCATGTATTTCATCAGGGCAGACAACACTCTGGACAAAACCTTAGAAAACATAGGCTGAGACATCCCAGATGATATGGCCACTGTTGTCTGAAACGACCCACTTGCCAAAAAATGGAGTACTGACAGAACCTGCACCAGAGGGGGAATCCCTGTGGGTTGGCGGATGGGGGACATCAGGTCTGGCTCCAGCTGGGCACATAGTTCATGTATAGTTGCTCTGTCAAGCCGGTATGTAAGTATGATATGTTGTTCTTCCATTGTCGACAGGTCCACCAGCGGTCGGTACACGGGAGGATTCATCCTTCTCCTCGCAAGTCTCAGCGGACGGTGCCTAGCAAGGACAACATGGAGCACAGAGTCAAGCAACCCACGGGTTCGTTCACACAGCTTGCACAGTACACGAATCGCTATGCATGGAACGGCTTGTATGAGTGGCAATGCAAGGCCTAGGCCTGTGTGACGCAGTAGAAATCATGCCATGTGGGCCCTTGAAATGGCGGCTGCCTGACCTGTGAAGTGTGACAGTGGGATGTGAGGTCACTGCACTGGCGTGGCACATCGTGGCGGTAGGCGGTCGAAGACCGCGGCGCAAAGCAGCATTGGTTAACATTGAACCCTATGGGTCTCAGGAGCCAATGACGATGTGCGCCGGCGGTCGCGGTACGCACCGCCGCGGGCGTGACCGCCATTTTCTATCTGATTAATCACTCGAGACCTGATCATCCATAGTAGAGAACCTATACTGCAAGTGCTGCTGTGACCTCGGTCTGGGAGATACAATGGCTGCTGCGACTGGGGAAAGGGCCCCTGCCTTCACTTCCGAAGAATTGGAGAAACTTGTTGATGGGGTCCTCCCCCAGTATGCGCTACTCTACGGTCCTCCAGACCAACAGGTTAGTACACAGGGTGCACGCTGAATGGGCTATGCCTGTGTTGAGTGGGGTGTATGTAAGATGGTGGGGAGGGGAGCGAGTGAGGAGTGCAACGCACGACAGATGGGAACATGTGCCACATGGCAAGGTTGGGGAGGGGGGGCCACTCACATCTACCATGCTGAAAAGTGATGATATTTCCTTTCCCACCCTGTACATGTCAAATAGGTCAGCACCCATCAGAAGGTCGACATTTGGCATGCCATCGCCAAGGACGTCCGGGCCCTGGGGGTCCACAACAGACGGGGCACCCACTGCCGAAAGAGGTGGGAGGACATCTGCCGCGGGACCAGAAAGACCGCCGAGTCTCTGCTGGGGATGGCCTCCCAACGTAGGAGGGGTGCCAGCCGCCAATTGACACCCCTGATGTCCCGGTTCCTGGCGGTGGCCTACCCCCATTTGGATGGGCGCGTGAGGACATCACAGCAGACACAAGGGGGTGAGTATCAGCACATTCTGCTATCTTTGCGTGCAGTGGAGGTGTCTGGGTGGGGGAGGAGGGCTGTGGGTTACTCAAGGCCAGGGCGCTTTCTGTAGGCTAGTCCCCTCCGTTAGCCATGGCCCTGTGCCCCCGCCCCCCACCTCTGTCGGGTGCCAAGTACAGCTATCCATGGTCCTGCATCACCCATGTGTGCATTTGTCGTCCATAGACCTGTAGGCCTAGTCACAAGAACTGAGTAGTATACCCCGATTGCGCAGCGTAGTGCAGGGGGCTTCTGTGTCTGTCCTCTCCGCCAACGGTGTTGCCAATGCATGCACTCAACCTGTCTTCATTTCTCCCCCCCACCCATTTTCTTTTTCTTCCTGTGCATGTGTGCATTTGCATCATCAGGTGGAGGAGAAGTGGCATCGGCGCACGAGGGAGCTGCATCTCACATGGCCCCGGAGGGCCATGCAACGGACTCCGAGTTCAGCAGTGAGACGGAGGGCGAGGGGAGCTCCACAACAGGGACCCGTGGAGACGTCAGCGACACCGACACGTCCTCGGAAGGGAGCTCCCTTGCGGTGGCGGCAACATCCGTGCCCACCGCAACTACAGGTACAGCCGCCAGCCAGCGCACCAGCTCCGCCCTCCAAGCAGCCACTCAGCGTTCGCCCCGTGCCCGCTCGCACACCAAGGCGGGCATCTCCTTCGCCCCAGGCACCTCAGGCCCTGCCCCAGTTACCCCTGCTGCCCTCAGTGAGGAGGTCATTGACCTCCTCCGGACGCTCATTGTTGGGCAGTCTACCCTTTTGAATGCCATCCAGGGGGTGGAAAGGGAGATGCATCTGAGCAATGCATACCTGGATGGCATTCATTCGGGTCAGGCTGCCCATCAGCGATCGTTCAACGCCTGGCCTCAGCACTGACGGCAGCCATTGTCCCTGTCTCCAGCCTCCCTCTTCTAACTCCCTCCACCCAGTCCCAGTCTCCTGTTCCTCAGCCTATCCCATCCACACCATCAGACCAGCCTGCACACACCTCAACACCCAAGGGCAGCTCATCCAGACATAAGCACCACAGATCCCACAAGCATTCACACAAACAACATCCAGATGCAGACATGCCAACAGTCACTACCACCTCTGTGTCCCCCTCCTCCTCGTCTCCCTCCTCCCTCCCTGTGACGTCTCCACTCACACCTGCATGCACACTACCATCAGCCAGTACTTCCATCACCAGCACACCCTCCATTACAGTCAGCACACATGCAGTCACCACCCCCACTGCCATTTACACGTCCCCTGTGTCCTCTCCCACTGTGTCTGTCACCCCCTCTTCCAAACCACACAAACGCAGGCAGCCACCCACCCAACAGCCATCCACCTCACGACAGCCTCCAGCCCAAGCACCTGCACCCAAAGACAGCACACTTGACTCTCCTACAACCACATTCTCTTCCTCCACTCCCATACCCACTGCACCTACTGTTCCCATTGCTCCTAAAAAACTTTTCCTCTCCAAAATTAACCTCTTTGCATCACCTGACCCACCCCCTCCATCTGGTAAGAGTCCAAAGAGCACCTCAGCCACCACCAGCCCTGCATCTAGTATCACCATAGTGCAGGGCTATTGGAGTCCACCAGCTCCTAGGGAAGGAACATCGGCCAGCAGCAAGGGGACAGCCAGCCCACCCCCTGGGAAGAGGACAAGAAAACTTAAGGGCCGGCGCGAAAAGCCTGAGACGGCTGCCACCACGGAGAGTGGCCTTGCCACGTCACCTGCCACATCATCTAAGGGAGGCAAGGGCCCGAGAGCTGCAGCGAAGGAGGGCAAGGGCAGCAGGGCGGAGAAGACATGCAGCAGCCGAGCGCACCAGGAGGGCCCCACCAGCCCCATACCGGGTGTGAAGGACGACACCCACGGGCACAAGACTCCATCACAGGAGGGCCCCGCTACCGCAAGGTCGGAGGGCGACTAAGCGGGGAGTCTTGGCCAGATCTGGCTCCCTTGAAAGACAGGACAAGCACCGCTGAAGAGGGCCCCGCCAAGACAGGCACCTCTGAACAGGGCCCCGCCGTGAGGAGCACCGCTGAAGAGGGCCCCGCCAAGACAGGCACCGCTGAACAGGGCCCCGCCGTGAAGAGCACCGCTGAACAGGGCCCCGCGGTGAGGAGCACCGCTGAAGAGGGCCCCGCCAAGACAGGCACCGCTGAACAGGGCCCCGCCGTGAGGAGCACCGCTGAAGAGGGCCCGCCAAGACAGGCACCGCTGAACAGGGCCCCGCCGTGAAGAGCACCGCTGAACAGGGCCCGCCGTGAGGAGCACCGCTGAAGAGGGCCCCGCCAAGACAGGCACCGCTGAACAGGGCCCCGCCATGATGAGCACCGCTGAAGAGGGCCCCGCCAAGACAGGCACCGCTAAACAGGGCCCCGCCGCGAAGAGCACCGCTGAACAGGGCCCCGCCGTCTCAAGCACCGCTCCGCTGGGCCCTTCCTGTCAAGCACCGCTCCGCTGGGGCCTTCCTGTCAAGCACCGCTCCGCTGGGCCCTTCATCTCAAGCACCGCTCCGCTGGGCCCTTCATCTCAAGCACCGCTCCGCTGGGCCCTTCATCTCAAGCACCGCTCCGCTGGGCCCTTCCTGTCAAGCACCGCTCCGCTGGGCCCTTCATCTCAAGCACCGCTCCGCTGGGCCCTTCCTCTCAAGCACCGCTCCGCTGGGCCCTTCCTGTCAAGCACCCCTCCGCTGGGCCCTTCCTGTCAAGCACCGCTCCGCTGGGCCCTTCATCTCAAGCACCGCTCCGCTGGGCCCTTCCTCTCAAGCACCGCTCCGCTGGGCCCTTCCTCTCAAGCACCGCTCCGCTGGGCCCTTCATCTCAAGCACCGCTCCGCTGGGCCCTTCATCTCAAGCACCGCTCCGCTGGGCCCTTCCTCTCAAGCACCGCTCCGCTGGGCACTTCCTGTCAAGCACCCCTCCGCTGGGCCCTTCCTGTCAAGCACCGCTCCGCTGGGCCCTTCATCTCAAGCACCGCTCCGCTGGGGCCTTCCTGTCAAGCACCGCTCCGCTGGGCCCTTCATCTCAAGCACCGCTCCGCTGGGCCCTTCCTGTCAAGCACCGCTCCGCTGGGCCCTTCACCTGAAGCACCGCTCCGCTGGGCCCTTCATCTCAAGCACCGCTCCGCTGGGCCCTTCCTGTCAAGCACCGCTCCGCTGGGGCCTTCCTGTCAAGCACCGCTCCGCTGGGACCTTCCTGTCAAGCACCGCTCCGCTGGGCCCTTCCTGTCAAGCACCGCTCCGCTGGGCCCTTCATCTCAAGCACCGCTCCGCTGGGCCCTTCATCTCAAGCACCGCTCCGCTGGGCCCTTCATCTCAAGCACCGCTCCGCTGGGCCCTTCATCTCAAGCACCGCTCCGCTGGGCCCTTCATCTCAAGCACCGCTCCGCTGGGCCCTTCATCTCAAGCACCGCTCCGCTGGGCCCTTCCTCTCAAGCACCGCTCCGCTGGGCCCTTCCTGTCAAGCACCGCTCCGCTGGGCCCTTCCTGTCAAGCACCGCTCCGCTGGGGCCTTCATCTCAAGCACCGCTCCGCTGGGCCCTTAATCTCAAGCACCGCTCCGCTGGGCCCTTCCTCTCAAGCACCGCTCCGCTGGGCCCTTCATGTCAAGCACCGCTCCGCTGGGCCCTTCCTGTCAAGCACTGCTCTGCTGGGGCCTTCCTGTCAAGCACCGCTCCGCTGGGCCCTTCATCTCAAGCACCGCTCCGCTGGGCACTGCCGTCTCAAGCACCGCTCCGCTGGGGCCTTCCTCTCAAGCACCACTCCGCTGGGCACCGCCGTCTCAAGCACCGCTGGTCCATTGACAGTGCCGGTTCTGTGTCGAGCAGGTGTTCACGAAGCACTCTGGGCACCATGCCTCCTCCAATACCAGTGGAGTCGGTTATCCATCTGATGGACTGTGGCTTTGCACTCCCCAGGATGGTACAGTGGGCATGGAGGCCCCTCGTGGATCTGGTGTCGTGGACTCATGTGGCTGAGGTGCCCCCCTTTCCCTTCCCCCTGAGGTGCCTGTTGTTTTCTCATCTGATGCCCCAGCAGTGTTCTCTCCAATGGTTTCCGGTCTCCTGTGTGGGCTTTGCCCATGTGTTTGTACACATTGGCCCACGGACTATGGATATTGAACGGACTGTGCAGGACTTATTGACTATGTTTATACTTTGCACTATGTTCATTATTTCTTTTGTATATTTCATATGGCAGATTTACTATGACTTAAATGAACCTATTTTATACATAAATTTTAAACTTCATTTGAATTATGTCTTTGCATTCTTCCGGGGGGTTTGGGGGGTGTTACTCTTACTTGTTGCTCTGCATTGGTGTGTAGGTATTGGGGGGGGGGTTGGGGGGGTGGGTGTATCGCGTATGTGTGTGTGCCCGTAAGCTTTCCTCCTCCCCCCTCCCCTGTGTCGTAGGTGCAGTACTCACCGTTGTCGTCTGCGCCGGCGTTCGTACTCCTGGTAGATGAGCAGGTAGACAATAGCCGGTAGGATGTGTAATTCGGGCTCCATGCTGTCCTCCTTCCTCGTGGAGTGTGTATAGGTGAGCGTTTTCCCGTTCGTAGTCTGTTTCCGCCGTGTTTTTATCGGCAGGGCTCCCGCCCCGGAAAAGGTGGCGGATTGGTGAGTTGTGATAGGGTGGGCGGTACATTGTCTGCCGCCTGCCTGTTGGCGGTGACCGCCGCGCTGTTTGTCGGTCCCGCCGTGGCGGTCGGAGTGTTAATGTGGCGGGCCGTGTTGGCGGTTCCCGCCAGGGTCAGAATTCCATTTTTTGGACCGCCTGCCTGTTGGCGGGTTGGCCGCCGCTTTATCACCGACCGCCAGGGTTAGAATGACCCCCATAGTTACTTGAGATAACTCTAGGTATAACTTGTGAATTTCTATGGTTTTGTACTTTTAAAATATGAGCCTAAATGTAGCATCCCTGTAATATTTGTTTTTTAAAGTTAATTTCTATGATTTTCTTTTAATTTTATTTCCTAATTATAACCTCCCTGTAATCTTTGTTTTTTCAGTGAATATATATACATATATGTGTATATATATATATATATATATATATATATATATATATATATATATATATATATATATATATATATATATATTTATATATATATATATATATATATATTTACTTCAGTTTGCATCAGTCATTGTCTCTTTTGCCCTGTGAATAATGACATTTTCTGATCACTTGTGTACATCCACCTGAAAATGAGTGTGTTTCACTGTCAGGACTGGTCGAATACTTTTTTAGCTTTCAATTGTCTTCATATATAGGTCCCCTTTCATTGGTTTGCTTCTCCCCATTTTATGTTAATATTTCTTAAGACAATACTAAAGCTCTCAATGCAGTTCTAATGGGTCATTTGCTTGCCGATCACTTCGTCTGCAGTGTGCCACATACCAAGTGGCCACTTCCGCTAAACTAGAGTGTATGATGGAATGCTGTTGTCCATGGTGTATCATTGTATTATGATTCCAACATGGCCAAAACATTGGTTCTGAGTGTGGCAGCCATGTTGGAACTTTGAAAATCATGATAGACTATTTACAATACCTCTGCAAGACAAACACCAGCTGCTATGTTTAGTTTTGTTATTGCATGCATATACCCACCCTGCTTAGAAAGCAGCAAGTTGTCTTTGTTCTTCTTGTATTCTTTTAATTTATTGTGCAGATGTTGTTGATGTTTTGTGTGCTTATTGGGAGTTGTGTCAAAGAGTGAACAGAATGGTGAGCCTGTAGATTTATGATTGGATGCATGAGTGTGAAGATGGGTGTGACAGTGCATATATAATGACTTATTGAGAATCTACACTCATCAGTGACACAAAGGACACTTTCATTCACAAGCCACACCAATTTGCAGTGATAGTGCCTGTTATGGATTGGTTTCCACACTGCACTCTTCCAGGAGTCTATGAACATTCCTTGTTCGGCCATCCAGCAGAGAAAAGACACAAATTGGTAGCTCACCAATCCACTTTCGATGTTATTATTATTACAGTCTCAAAGGTTCTTCTTAAATTTAGTGACAGTCTAATGCTCTTGTTAAAAATTGGGTCTCTAATTGGCAGAGGTATGCATCCTGTCCAAGTAGGGACCGCAATCCTAGTCAGGGTAAGTCAGATACACAGCCTAAATTAACTTGTGCTCACCCTCTTCTAGAGTGGCACAGAGCAGGCAGGCTTAACTTATTAGACCATGTTTAAAGTATTTGAGTAACACTTAGTTACAGTAACACAGTAAAAGACACCACAAAAAGACTTAACACTAATGGGCATATTTATACTCCGTTTGCGCTGAATTAGCGTCGTTTTTTTCGACGCAAATTCGGCGCAAAACTAACGCCATATTTATACTTTGGCGCTAGACTCGTCTAGCGCCAAAGTATGAGTAAAGAGCATCATTTTTTAGCGTGAACGCCTTCCTTGCGTTAATGAGATGCAAGGTAGGCGTTCCCGTCCAAAAAAATGACTGCGACGCAAATGCGTCGTATTTATACTCCCGGGCAAAAATCACGCCCGGGAGTTGGTGGGGCTGAAAACCCCGCTTTTGCGCCACTTTTTAACGCCTGGGTCAGGGCAGGCGTTAAGGGACCTGTGGGCTCAAAATGAGCCCACAGCTGCCCTCCCATGCCCCCAGGGACCCCCCTGCCACCCTTGCCCACCCCAGGAGGACACCCAAGGATGGAGGGACCCACCCCAGGGACATTCAGGTAAGTTCAGGTAAGTATAAATATATATTTTTTTTATATTTTTTTGTGGCATAGGGGGGCCTGATTTGTGCCCCCCTACATGCCTCAATGCCCAATGACATTGCCCAGGGGACATAAGTCCCCTGGGCATGGCCATTGGGCAAGGGGGCATGACTCCTGTCTTTACTAAGACAGGAGTCATGTAAATGGCGTCTGGGCGTCGTTAAAAATGGCGCAAATCGGGTGGAGGCGATTTTTTGCGTCAACCTGACTTGCACCATTTTTAAGACGCCCTAGCGCCATTTTTCCCTACGCCGGCGCTGCCTGGTGTACGTGTTTTTTTTCCACGCACACCAGGCAGCGGCGGTCTGCTTGCGCCGGCTAACGCCATTCAATAAATACGGCGCCTGCATGGTGCTTCAGAATGGCGTTAGCCGGCGCAAAATTTTTTGACGCTAAACTGCGTTAGCGCAGTTTAGCGTCAAAAAGTATAAATACGGGCCTAAGTTAGGAAAATAGATAATATTTATCTGATTAAAGCAGGACCAAAACAACAAACATCCAATCAGTAGAAGTCGAGATATGAACGTTTAAAGATTAAGGTGGTCATTACAACCCTGGCGGACGGTGTTAAAGCAGCGGAAATACCGCAAACAGGCCGGCGGACAAAAAAAGGGATTTATGACCCTGGCGGAAACCGCCAACAAAGACAGACACTTTGGGGGTCATTCCAACCCTGGCAGTCGGTGTTAAAGTGGCGGCTAACCCGCCAACAGGCTGGCGGTTAAAAAAATGGAATTCTGACCCTGGCGGAAACCGCCAACAGAGACCGCCACTTTAACACTCCGGCCGCCACGGCGGGACAAACAAACAGCGCGGCGGTCACCACCAACAGACAGGCGGGAGACAATGTACCGCCCACCCTATCACAACCCACCAATCTGCCATCTTTTCCGGGGCAGTAGCCCCGCCGATAAAAACACGGCGGAAACAGACATTTCAAACCGAAAACGCTCACCTCCATACACCCCACGAGGAATCTGGACAGCATGGAAGCCTAATTACACATCCTACCAGCTATTGTATTCCTGCTCCTCTACCAGGAGCACGAACGCCGGCGCAGAAGACAACGGTGAGTACTGCACCTACGACACAGGGGAGGGGGGAGGAGAAAATATTACGGGGACAAACATACGCGACACACCCACCCCCACCCCCACCCACTACAACACACACATCAATGCATAGCAATACATCACTGTTACAACCCCCAAACCCTCCCGAAAGAATGCAAAGACAAAAGGAATAGAGCATAAACAGTCGAATATATTGTATTATTGCCTTATAAAAATATCACACATTTAAAACTAATATATACATAAATATTAAAAGTCCGATAATTCTAGCTGTCATTGTCCGTGGACCACTGGGCCCAAATCACATGGGCAAGGCCCACACAAGATACCTGACACCAACGGAGAGAACACTGCAGGGGCATCAGATAGAAAAACTACAGGCACCTCAGGGGGAAGGGAAGGGGGGGCACCTCAGCCACATGAGTACACGACGCCAGATCCACGAGGGGCCTCCATGGCCACTGTCCCATCCTGGGGAGTGCAAAGCCACAGTCTCAAAAGTCTCTACAGTGGGTGGGTTGCCCACTGTTACATTCTGGGGAGTGCAAAGCCACAGTCTCTCAAGTCTCTACAGTGGGTGGGTTGCCCACTGCCATATCCTGGGGAGTGCAAAGCCACAGTCTCTCAAGTCTCTACAGTGGGTGGCTTGCCCACTGTTCCATCCTGGGGAGTGCAAAGCCACAGTCTCTCAAGTCTCTACAGTGGGTGGGTTGCCCACTGTTCAATCCTGGGGAGTGCAAAGCCACAGTCTCTCAAGTGGATAACAGTCTCCACTGGTACTGGAGGGGGACTAGTGCCCAGAGTGCTTCGTGCAGCCTTGCCCGACACAGATGCGGGCCTGCCCCTTCCGCCAATGGGCCAGCGGTGCTTGAGATGAAGGGCCCAGTTCAGCGGTTCTTGAGACGGCGGTGCCCAGCGGAGCGGTGCTTGAGATGAAGGGCCCAGTTCAGCGGTGCTTGAGACGGCGGTGCTTGAGACGGCGGTGCCCTGTTCAGCGGTGCTTGAGACGGCGGTGCCCTGTTCAGCAGTGCTTGAGACGGCGGTGCCCAGTTCAGCGGTTCTTGAGACGGCGGTGCCCAGCGGAGCGGTGCTTGAGATGAAGGGCCCAGCGGAGCGGTGCTTGAGACGGCGGTGCCCAGCGGGGCGGTGCTTGAGATGAAGGGCCCAGCGGAGCGGTGCTTGAGATCAAGGGCCCAGTTCAGCGGTGCTTGAGATGAAGGGCCCCGTTCAGCGGTGCTTGAGATGAAGGGCCCAGTTCAGCGGTTCTTGAGACGGCAGTGCCCAGCGGAGCGGTGCTTGAGATGAAGGGCCCAGTTCAGCAGTGCTTGATTGAAAGGGCCCAGTTCAGCGGTGCTTGTTTGAAAGGGCCCAGTTCAGCGGTTCCGGCCCAGGCATGGGTGTCACTCGCCACCTGGCATGTGGCTGGCAGGGCCTTCCTGCCCATCTGTCCGTTGGCTTGCGGGGCCCTCCTGGGCTGCTGTACCGGGCCTCTGGATGTCCTCCTGCACACCTGGGAGGGGGCTGGTGGGGCACTCCTGGGCAGCTGGCCTGCTGCCGGACTTGTCGGGCGTGCTGCCCTTCCCACCCTTCCCTGGTCGTCTGTGGCCCTTTGACACATTTGGCGGTGTGCCAGGTGGCACCCCACTTCCAGACGGAGCCAGGGTAGGGATTTTGGTCCCTGGTGTCCGTGGCCTCTCGCGCCGGGCACTGCTAACTTTTGGGTGCTTTTCCGGGGGTGGGCTGGCCGTGCCTTGGCTCCTCGCCGGAGTTGTTGCCCTTGAGGGTGGGGGACTCCACAGTCCTTGGACAACAGTCCTGATAGGTCCTGGTTTGGTGGTGGCTGAGGTGCTGATTGCAGTCTTATGAGATGGACTGGGTGGGGGAGTTGTTGGAAAGAGGTTAAGGTTGGCAAGGAAAAGCAATTTGGAAAGAGAGTGACGGGTAGGTGTAGTGGGTATGGGAGTGGAGGAAGAGGATGTGGTTGTAGGAGTGTGAAGTCTGGTGTCTTTGGGTGCAGGTGCTTGGGCTGGAGGCTGTCGTGAGGTGGATGGCTGTTGGGTGGGTGGCTGCTTGCGTTTGTGTGGTTTGGAAGAGGGGGTGACAGACACACTGGGAGAGGACACAGGGGACGTGTAAATGGAAGTGGGGGTGGTGACTGCACGTGTGCAGAGTGTTCTGGTGGGTGTGCTGGTGATGGACATAGTGGCTGAAGATGTTGTGCATGCAAGTGTGAGTGGAGACGTCACAGGGAGGGAGGAGGGAGACGAGGAGGAGGGGGACACAGTGGAGGCAGTGGCTGTTGGTATGTCTGCATGTGGATGTTGCTTGTGTGAATGCTTGTGTGATGTGTGGTGCTTATGTCTGGATGAGCTTCCCTTGGGTGTTGAGGTGTGTGCAGGCTGGTCTGATGGTGTGTCTGGGATAGGCAGAGGTACTGGGGATTGGGTCTGGGTGGAGGAAGTTATAGGGGGAGGCTAGAGACAGGGACAATTGCTGCCGTCAGTGCTGAGGCCAGAGCATTGAACGATCGCTGATGGGCAGCCTGATCCGAATGAATGCCCTCCAGTTATGCATTACTCCGGTGCACCTCTCTTTCTACACCCTGGATGGCATTCAAAAGGGTAGACTGCCCAACAATGATGGTCCTCAGGAGGTCAATGACCTCCTCACTGAGGGCAGCAGGGGTGACTGGGGCAGGGCCTGAGGTGCCTGGGGCGAAGGAGATTGCCACCTTCCTGGGTGAGCGGGCACGGGACGAAGGCTGAGGGGCTGCTGGGAGGGCGGTGCTGGTGCGCTGGGCGGCGGCTGTACCTGTTGTTGCGGGGGGCACGGATGTTGCCGCCACCACAAGGGAGCTCCCTTCAGAGGACGAGTCGCTGCCACTGACATCAGCACGAGTCCCCGCTGTGGAGCTCCCCTCGCCCTCCGTCTCACTGGTGAAATCCGAGTCAGATGCATGGCCCGCCATGTCCATGTGAGATGCAGCTCCCTCGTGCTCCGATGCCACTTCTCCTCCGCCTGATGATGCTGATGCACACATGAACAGGAAGACCACAAAAAAGGGGGGGGGAAGAAATAAAGACATGTTGAGTGCATGGATTACCGCTACCGTTGGCGGACGAGACAGACACAGAAGCCCCCTGCACTACGCCGCGCACTTGGGGTCCACTACGCAATCCGTGGGACATGGCCTACAAGCCTATCGATGACGACTGCACACATTGATGACACAGGGCCATGGATACCTGAACTTGGCACCCTAAAGAGGTGGGGGGCGGGGGCACAGGGCCATGCCTTACGGAGGGGCCTAGCCTACAGAATTCGCCCTGGCCTAGGGAGACCCACAGCCCTCCTCCCCCACCCAGACACCTCCACTGCGCGCAAAGTCACCAGAATGAGAGTGTACTCACCCCCTTGTGTCTGCTGTGATGTCCTCACGCGCCCATCCAAATCGGGGTAGACCACCGCCAGGATCCGGGACATCAGGGGGGTCAATTGACGACTGGCACCCCTCCTACGTTGGGAGGCCATCCCCAGCAGAGCCTCCGCCGTCTTCCTGCTCCTGCGGCGGATGTCCTCCCACCTCTTCCGGCAGTGGGTGCCCAGTCTGTTGTGGACCCCAGGGTCCAGACGTCCTTGGCGATGGCACGCCAAATCGTGATTTTCTGGTGGACGCTGACCTATGTGACATGTACAGGGAGAGAAAAATTGTCATCACCTTCTGCATGCTCGATGTGAGTGGCCCCCCATCCCCACCCTTGCCATGTGGCACATGCTCTCATCTGTCGTCTGATGCATGACTCAATCGCTCCCCTCCCCACCATCTTTCATCCACCTGACTCAACCCAGGCATTGCCCACAAAGCATGCTCCCAGTGTACTTACCTGTTGGTCTGGAGGACTGTGGAGTAGCGCATACTGGGGAAGGACCCCATCCACGAGTTTCTCCAATTCTTCAGAAGTGAAGGCAGGGGCCCTTTCCCCAGTCGCAGCAGCCATTGTCTCTTCCAGACCGAGGTCACAGCAGCACTTGCAGTGTAGGTCCTCTCCTGTGGAAGATCAGGTATTGAGTGATTAAGCTGATAGAAAATGGCGGTCACGGCCGCAGCGGTGCGTACCGCGGCGGTGCGTACCGCCGGCGCACATCGTCATTGGCTCCTGAAACCCATAGGTTTCAATGTTAACCAATGCGGCTTTGCGCCGCGGTCTTCGACCGCCTACCGCCACGGTGTGCCACGCCACGCATTGACCTCACATCCCATTGTCACACTTCACAGGTCAGACAGCCGCCATTTCAAGGGCCCACATGGCTTAATTTCTACTGCGTCACACATACCTAGGCCTTTTTCCTCAACACTCATACACACCATTCAATGCATAGTGAATTGTGTTGTGTGCAATCTGTGGGAACGTACCTGTGGGTTGATTGACTCTGTGCTCGCTGTTGTCCTTCCTAGGCACCGTCCGTTTGGCAATGCGAGGAGATGGAGGAATCTTCCCGTGTACAGACCGCTGGTGGACCTGTCGACAATGGAGGAACGACATGTCATTCTGACATACAGGCTTGACCGAGCCACTATACATGAACTGTGTGCCCAGCTGTGTGCCCAGCTGGAGGCAGACCTGATGTCACCCATCCGCCAACCCACAGGGATCCCCCCTCTAGTGCTGGTGCTGTCAGTACTCCATTTCTTAGCAAGTGGGTCATTTCAAACAACAGTGGCCATATCATCAGGGATGTCTCAAACTATGTTTTCCAAGGTGTTGTCGAGAGTGTTGTCTGCCCTGCTCAAACACATGCGGAGCTACATCGTTTTCCCTGAGGTGGGGGATTTGGCTACAGTGAAGGTTGACTTCTATGCCCTTGGACATATCCCCAACATCATAGGTGCCATTGATGGGACCCATGTGGCTTTGGTACCCCCCAGAGAAAGTGAACAGGTGTACAGGAACAGGAAAAGTTATCATTCGATGAATGTACAGATGGTCTGTTTGGCAGACCAGTACATCTCCCATGTTAATGCCAAGTTCCCTGGCTCTGTGCATGACGCCTACATCCTGCGGAATAGCAGCATCCCGTATGTGATGGGTCAACTCCAGAGGCACCGTGTGTGGCTATTAGGGGACTCTGGTTACCCCAACCTTTCCTGGCTATTGACCCCAGTGAGGAATCCCAGGACCAGGGCAGAGGAACGCTACAATGAGGCCCATGGGCGGACTAGGAGGGTGATCGAACGCACCTTTGGCCTCCTGAAGGCCAGGTTCAGGTGCCTCCATATGACAGGTGGATCCCTAATGTACTCACCAAAGAAGGTGTGCCAGATCATCGTGGCCTGCTGTATGCTTCACAACCTGGCTTTGCGCCGCCAGGTGCCTTTTCTGCAGGAGGATGGTCCAGATGGTGGTGTTGTAGCAGCTGTGGAGCCTGTGGAGAGTGAAGAAGAGGAAGCCGAAGAGGACGACATAGACAACAGGAACACAGTAATAGAGCAATACTTTCAGTGACACACAGATAAGAGTAGACACCGGCATATTACATTTACTTAAAGACTCCTACCTCTCTACTGTCTGACTTTTTCCCCCAGTGTATGGTAACCGTGTTGTGACTTTCCCTTCCGTTTTCAGAGCTGTGGGCCCCACTGCGTGACATCTGCTTAGTTTCCCCATGGAGTACAGCTGTGTGACAGCTGCTTGTTGGCATCACAATGTGAATAACAATTTTGGCACTGTCATGTCTAATACATTTGTTAAAATCACAGACAGACTCCAGATTGTTTATGTGCAATAAGTGTGTTTATTCAAGTGCTCTAATTTGGATGGGTGGTTGCAAATTGGTGAGGGGTGATGGTGGAGGATTAGAGTCCAGACTATCAGGTTCACAGGTGCATTGTCCAAATGCCTGTGGGAAGTGGAGCAGGGGCAGTTTAAGGTTGGACAGGGTGACAATGTGGGACAGTGGGATGACAATCAGGGCGGTATCTTTGCTGGCGGGGGTCTTGACATGTTACTCTGTCTTCTTCCTGGATCTCAGGGCCCGCTTGCGGGGTGGTTCTCCTTCTGCAGGGGGTGGGGTTCTGGTGGCCTGTTGGTCTTCTGTCGGGGCCTCCTATCCACTAGCGCCGGCGGAGGTGGTAGCCAGTTCTTGGTCCTTGCTAGTGTCAGGGGCCCTTTGAGGTGCCAGAGTGGTCCGCAATGTGGAGATTAACTCATTCAGGGCCACTACGATGGTACCCATGGCGGTACTGATGTTTCTCAGTTCCTCCCTGAACCCCATATACTGTTGTTCCTGCAGAAGCTGGATTTCCTGAAACCTGGCCAGGACCGTCGCCATCGTCTCCTGGGAGTGGTGGTATGCTCCCATGATGGAGGAGAGGGCCTCGTGGAGAGTGGGTTCCCTTGGCCTGTCCCCCCCCTGTCGCACAGCTGCCCTCCCAGTTCCCCTGTTTCCTTGGGCCTCCGTCCCCTGGACCGTGTGCCCACTACCACTGCCCCCAGGTCCCTATTGTTGTTGGGGTGGTGGGTTAGCCTGGGTTCCCTGTAGTGGTGGACACACCGCTGATTGACGTGTCCTGGGGACAGAGGTATGGGCCCGCTGGGTAGGTGCTGTGCTGGTGTTCCCAGAGGGGGTAGGTCTGCTGTGGCCTGTGCCTGTCTGAGGGGAACCGACTGTCCAGAGGTCCCCGATGGACCGGGCTGGTCATCTAGATCCAGGGAGACAGAGCTGCTGTCATCACTGTGGGCCTCTTCTGGGGGTGGAGGGGACATTTATGGACCCTCCTGCGCGGTGACCTGGCGTTCGGGTCCTGCAGCGGTATAAAAGTATGGTTATTGCTTCTGTGTGTGCCAATGGCGTGCAATGGGTGGGTGCCCGTGTACCCCAGTGCTGGCATTCCTTTGTGGGGGCTGTTGTGACGGTGTTTTGGGGGGGGGGGGTGATGGGTATGTGCATTGGGCATGCTTTGGTGATGGGTGTCCATGCTTTGGGGCCGCATGCAGGGCTAAGTTTTGGGATGGGTGGGTTGTGATGGTGAGACATTTGCAAGGGGTAGTTGTGAAGGGGGTGAGGGATGGGGGTATGAGTTGGCATGCAGGTGGGGTGGGGGGGATGAAGTAGTGAAGATGAGACTTACCAGAGTCCATTCCTCCAGATACTCCAGCGAGGCCCTCAGGATGCAGGATGTTCAAGACTTGCTCCTCCCATATTGTAAATTCGGGGGGAGGAGGTGGGGGTCCGCCGCCAGTCCGCTGTACCGCGATGTTGTGCCTTGATACCATGGAACGCACCTTCCCCCGTAGGTCGTTCCACCTCTTCCTGATGTCATCCCGATTTCTTGGGTGCTGTCCCACTGCGTTGACCCTGTCCACTATTCTGCTCCATAGCTCCATCTTCCTGGCAATGGTGGTGTGCTGCACCTGTGTCCCGAACAGCTGGGGCTCTACTCGTAGGATTTCCTCCACCATGACCCTGAGTTCAGCATCTGAGAACCTGGGGTGTCTTTGAGGTGCCATGGGGTGGTGTGGATGATGTGTGGGGTGGAGTGTGGAGTGATAGGTGGGGTGCTATTTAGTGGTGTGTTGTGTGAGGTGCGTGGACGTTCTGTGGGTATTGGTATTGTGTGCCTGTGGATGCTTGGTAGTTGTCTGTGGTGTCTCTCTCTGGTCTTCGTTCGAAATTTTTGGCCGTAGGGGTTTGTGGGTGATGTGGGTGTGTGTTTTATATTGTATTGGGTGTGTGGGAGTGGTGTGTGTATGTGTATCAGGTGTGTGTATTTCGAATTGTCCAAAGTGGTAGTGTTTTGTAGGTGTATGTGTATTTCGACCGCGGCGGTGTGTACCGCCAATAGAAAAGACCGCCGCATGGATTCGTGGGTCGTAATGGCATGGGCGTATTTCTGTTGGCGTGACGGTGGAGGTTTGGTCATCGCCAGTTTATCGCTGACCTTTGGTGTGGCGGACTTTTGTGGATGGCGGTATTTTGGCGGTTTGCCTAGTGTGGGTCAGAATGACCGTGGCGGTTTACCGCGACCGCAGCGGTGTTATGGCGGTCTTCTGTCTGGCGGTAAGCGCCTTTTACCGCCGAGGTTGGAATGACCACCTTTAACACTTCGCCCGCCACGGCCGTACAGACAAGCAGCGCGGCGGTAACCGCCAACAGACAGGCGGAAGACAATGTACCGCCCACACTATTACAACCCGCCAATCCGCCACCTTTTCCGGGGCGGATTCACCGTGGATAAAAACACGGCGGAAACAGCTTTTGCTATGGGAAAACGCTCACCTGAACATATCCCACGAGGAACGAGGAATCCATGGAGCCGGAACTACAAATACTCCCTGCCCTTGTGTTTCTGCTCTTCTACGACCAACAGCTACGTAGGCGCTGCAGACAACGGTCAGTACTGCACCTACGACATGGGGGAGGGGGGAGGCAAAAGTTAGGGGGACACCCACCAAACAACCCCACCCCCACCCTCGCATATTACAACATACACACCAATACATTCACAAAAATCACAGTAACAACCCACAATCCCCCCGGAAGAATGAATACACAAAGCGACAATCGGTCAAACAATGTAATGTGCCAATACACATGTCATACAAAAATATACAGATATCTATTTGAAAATCAGTCATAATTATATACAATACGAGAAGTAGTGCAGATATGTACATAACAATGTCCGTGCACCATCAGTCCAAAAATACATGGGCGAGGCCCACAAACGATACCTGACCACAATCGGAGAGAACACTGCCGGGGCATCTGATAAAATACTACAGGCACCTCAGGGGGGAGGGAAGGGGGGGCACCTCAGCCGGATGACTGCAAAGCCAGATCCACGACGGGGCTCCATGCCCATTGATGTATCCTGGAGAGTGCAAAGCCACAGTCTCTCAAGTCTCTACAGTGGGTGGGTTGCCCACTGTGCCATCCTGGGGAGTGCAAAGCCACAGTCACTCAAGTCTCTACAGTGGGTGGGTTGCCCACTAAGCCACCCTGGGGAGTGCAAAGCCACAGTCTCTCAAGTCTCTACAGTGGGTGGGTTGCCCACTGTGCCATCCTGGGGAGTGCAAAGCCACAGTCTCTCAAGTTGATGCAGGTCCCTACTGGTACTGGGGGGGGACTGGTGCTCAGACTGGATGAGTCTCCCCGTGAAAGGTAGTGTCCTGTCACTGTCCCAGCTGCACATGGGATAAGGATGCCTGATGTGGCGGGCCAGTCATTCCTACCCGGTGCATTGCCCTGTTCAGCGGTGCTTTGCCATGGCGGTCTTTGCCCTGTTCAGCGGTGCTTTGTCATGGCGGTTCAGGACTGTTCAGTGGTGCTTTGCCATGGCGGTCTTTGCCCTGTTCAGCGGTGCTTTGCCATGGCGGTCTTTGGACTGTTCAGCGCTGCTCTGCCATGGCGGTCTTTGCCCTGTTCAGCGGTGCTTTGCCATGGCGGTCTTTGCCCTGTTCAGCGGTGCTTTGCCATGGCGGTTCAGGACTGTTCAGCGGTGCTTTGCCATGGCGGTCTTTGCCCTGTTCAGCGGTGCTTTGCCATGGCGGTCTTTGGACTGTTCAGCGCTGCTTTGCCATGGCGGTCTTTGCCCTGTTCAGCGGTGCTTTGCCATGGCGGTCTTTGCCCTGTTCAGCGGTGCTTTGCCATGGCGGTTCAGGACTGTTCAGCGGTGCTTTGCCATGGCGGTCTTTGCCCTGTTCAGCGCTGCTTTGCCATGGCGGTCTTTGGACTGTTCAGCGCTGCTTTGCCATGGCGGTTCACGACTGTTCAGCGGTGCTTTGCCATGGCGGTCTTTGCCCTGTTCAGCGGTGCTTTGCCATGGCAGTCTTTGCCCTGTTCAGCGGTGCTTTGCCATGGCGGTTCTGATAAGTACATTGGTGTGTAGCATGACGTCTTCTACACTGGACATTGGTGTGTGCCATGACTTTTCATCATTGCCCAGCGGGGCTGTGGCAGCCGGGGCCCTCCAGGACACTGACTCCGGCGGGGGCGGTGGTCTCCTGACCAGTGACGATACTCGGGCCCTCCTGGGCTGTGACTCCGGCGGTGGTCTCCTGACCAGCGACGATAGTGGGGCCCTCCTGGGCACTGACTCTGGTGGTGGCGGTGGTCTCCTGACCAGTGACGATAGTGGGGCCCTCCTGGGCTGTGACTCTGGCGGTGGTCTCCTGACCAGTGACGATAGTGTGGCCCTCCTGGGCTGTGACTCTGGCGGTGGTCTCCTGACCAGTGACGATACTTGGGCCCTCCTGGGCTGTGACTCTGGCGGTGGTCTCCTGACCAGTGACGATAGTGGGGCCCTCCTGGGCTGTGACTCTGGTGGTGGTCTGTGGACCAGTAACGACGGTGCTGGCGGTTGTGTCTCGACCGCCGGAAATGATGGCGCACTTCTCCGCCGTGACACTCACAACAGGTTGGGCAGACTTCCTCTGGCCCTTCCCCACCTTTGGTGGAGTCACAGCTGACTCTCCAATCCCCTTGGAACCCATGTCAGTTGTTTTCCCACCAGGAGTCTTAACACGGTCCCGTCGTCCACTCTCCAATTTTAGAGCCTTAACAGGGGGTGGGCAGCCAGTGCCTTGGCTCCGGGTCCTACTGCCTGCCCTGGTGGCCGGTGCACTCCAAAAACCTTGAACAGGCACCACTGGTATTGGAGGCTTTTTGGCTGAGGCGCTACAACGGGACTGATGAATTGGAGTGGGGGGGTGGGGGCAAAAAGGTAAACTTTACAGAGGGACAGTTTCTGACGAACACTGGGATGGGTAGCTGGAGGGGGTCTGGGAGTGGAGGAAGAGGAGGTGGTTGTCGGAGGTGTCACTTTAGGTGTTTTGGGTGCAGGTGCAGGTACTGGAGGCTGTTGTGAGGTGGATGGATGTTGGATGAGTGATTGCCGGCATTTGTGTACTTTGGGAGGGGGCGTCACAGACACACTGGGAGAGGACACAGGGGACGTGTAAATGGCAGTGGAGGTGGTGAGTGCAGGTGAGCGGCTTGTGGTGCTGGGTGTCCTGGTGCGATTCATGGTGCCTGTAGATGTGGTGCATGCAGGTGTGTGTGTAGACGACACTGGGAGGGAGGAGGGAGAAGAGGAGGAGGGGGACACAGTGGAGGCAGTGGATGTTGTTGTGTCTGTATGTGGCTGAGGCTTACGTGATTGCTTGTGGTGTGTGTGGTGCCTATATTTGCTTGAGCTACTTGTGTGTGTTGACTTGTGTGCATGCTGGTCTGTAGGTGTGCTTGGGATGGGCTGGGGTACAGGAGATTGGGTCTGGTTGGAGGAAGTTGGAGGGGGGAGGCTAGACACAGGGACAATTGCTGCCATCAGTGCTGAGGCCAAAGATTGCAGGGTTCGCTGAAGGACAGCCTGACCAGAATGAATGCCCTCCAGGAATGCATTACCATGTTGCAACTCTCGTTCTACACCCTGGATGGCATTCACAATGGTAGACTGCCCAACAGTGAGTGACCTGAGGAGGTCAATGGCCTCCTCACTGAGGGCAGCAGGGGTGACTGGGGCAGGGCCTATGGTGCCTGGGGCGAAGGTGATGCCCACCCTCCTGGGTGAGCGGGCACGGGTGCGAACGCTGAGGGGCTGCTGGGAGGGCGGTGCTGGTAGGGGATGTGGCGGCTGTACCTGTAGAGGTGGGGGGCACATATGGTGCCGCCACCACAAGGGAGCCCACATCGTCGAACAAGTCTGTGGCGCTGCTTGGTGATCCGGTGGCCGACGTGAAGCTCCCCTCGCCCTCAGTCCCACTGGTGCATTCAGAGTCTGTGGTGTGGCCCTCCATGGCCATGTGGGATGCAGCTCCCTTGTGCTCCGGTGCCACTCTACCTCCGCCTGTTGATGCTGATGTACGAAAGGACAGGGAGAGCAGAAAAAGGGGGGGAGACAGAAGAAAGAGGGTTTTAGTGCATGGCATACCGCTACCGTTGGCGGACAAGACAAACGCAGATGCCCCCTGCATTACGCCGTGCTCCTGCCCTCTGCACATGCAATTTCTGGGATATGGCCTATATGGCAATGGTGGACTTCGGCGCACATGGATGCCACAGGGGCAACTATACCTCGACTTGGCACTCTGCTGAGGTGGGCTAGAGTGCCACATGGCCTACATTACGGAGGGGACTTGCCTACCAAACTCGCCCTGGCCTAGGGACACCCACAGCCCACCTCCCCCACCCAGGCACCTCCACTGCATGCAAAGTCCCCCAAATGAGGTTGTACTCACCCCCTTGTGTCTGCTGTGATGCCCTCAAGCGCCCATCCAACTCCGGGTAGGCCACCGCCCGGATCCGGAGCATAAGGGGGGTCATGGTGCGACGGGCACCCCTCCCACGTTGGGAGGCCATCCCCAGCTGAGCCTCCGCCGTCTTCTTGCTGCAGCGGCGAATGTCCTCCCATCACTTACGGCAGTGGGTGCCCCGTCTCTGGTGGGCCCCCAGGGTCCGGACCTCCTTGGCGATGGCACGCCAAATGTCCCTCTTTTGGTGGGCGCTGACCTACATGACATGCGCAAGGAAAGAGGAACAGTCATTACCAACTGAACCGTTGTTGTGAGTGGCCCCCTCCCTACTCTGGCCATGTGGCCCATACATTCCCATGCATTAATGTTCTATGGACTCTGCCCCCTTCCCTCTTCTAACCAGCCCTCTCCCCCCAGGCCTAGCCCATACAACTTGCTCCCTGTGTACTAACCTGTTGGTCTGGAGGACCGTAGAGTAGCGTGTACTGGGGGAGGACCCCGTCTACCAGTTTCTCCAACTCCTGTGCAGTGAAGGCAGGGGCCGTTTCTCCAGACACAGCAGCCATCGTCGCTTCCAGACCGAGGTCACAGCAGCACTTGCAGTGTAGGTCCTCTCCTGTCAAAGGTCAGGTATCTAGTGATTGAACAGATAGAAAATGGTGGTCACGTCCGCGGCGGTGACGTCCCCGGCAGTGTGCATCATCACCGCCAGCGCACCTGTTCTTTGGCTCCTGGGACCCATAGGGTCCAATGTTAACCAATGCAGCATTGCGCCGCGGTCTACGACCGTCTACCGCGACGGTGTGTGACGCCAGCGCTGTTGCCCCACAATCCCATTGTCCCACTTTAGAGGTCAGGCAGCCGCCATTTCAGGGGCCCACATGGCTCCATTTACTTCTGCGTCACACATAGCTAGGCCTACACTCAACACACATACAGGAAGGGTTTTGTGAGTGGTGTAGTCTTGTGTGTGACTGTGGGTACATACCTGGATGAATTATGACTGGTTCTTCGCTGTTGTCCTTCATAGGTACCGTCTGCTGGGACATATGAGAAGATGGAGGAATCCTCCGGTGTACCGACCGCTGGTGGACCTGTTGACAATGGAAGAGAGACATGTCATCGTAACCTACCGGTTTGACCGTGCCACAATCCAGGAACTATGTACCCAGTTGGAGCCAGACCTGATGTCACCAATCCGCCATCCGACTGGAATCCCCCCTGAGGTGCAGGTGCTGTCAGTGCTCCATTTCCTTGCAAGTGGCTCTTTTCAGACAACTGTGGCCATGGCATCAGGGATGTCCCAGCCTATGTTTTCCAACGTGCTGTCCAGAGTGTTGTCTGCCCTGCTGAAACACGTAAGGAGATACATCATTTTCCCTGAGGTGGAGGATTTGCCTACAGTGAAAGGTGACTTCTATGCCCTTGAACATATCCCCAACGACATAGGTGCTATTGATGGTACCCATGTAGCTCTGATCCCCCTCCACAGGAGTGAACAGGTGTACAGGAACCGGAAGAGTTATCATTCCATGAATGTAAAGATGGTCTGTTTGGCAGACCAGTACATCTCCCAGGTAAATGCTATGTTCCCTGGCTCAGTGCATGACGCCTACATCCTGCGGAATAGCAGCATCCCTGTAATGATGGGTCAACTTCAGAGGCACCGTGTATGGCTATTGGGGGACTCTGGTTACCCCAACCTGTCCTGGCTATTGACCCCAGTGAGGAATCCCAGGACCAGGGCAGAGGAACGGTACAATGAGGCCCATGGGCGGACTAGGAGGGTGATCGAACGCACCTTCGGCCTCCTGAAGGCCAGGTTCAGATGCCTCCATATGACAGGTGGATCCCTATTCTACTCACGAAGAAGGTGTGCGACATCATCATCGCCTGCTCCATGCTCCATAATTTGGCTTTGCGACGCCAGGTGCCTTTTCTGCCGGAGGATGATCCAGATGACGGTGTTGTAGCAGCTGTGGAGCCTGTGGAGCCTGTGGACAGTGATGAGGATGCAGCTGATGAAGAAGACAACGACAACAGGGAGTTAGTCATACAGCAATATTTCCAATGAGACACAGGTGAGAACATTTTCATTTTTAGCATTACATTAACTTACACACCTCTACCTCTATCCTGTTTTTCGATTTGAGTCAACATTTGGTAACTGAGTTCTACCCTTCCATTACTGTTTCACAGGTGTGGTTACCTACGTGTCAACTGCTTGCATCCTTCAAGGCATTGTGATGTGTGACATAGGTATGTTAGCTTTAGAATGGTATACCCATTATGACACTGTCATTGATAATAAATTTTTACTGATTCACAGACTGACTCCAGATTGTTTTGTGTTTCAAGGGTGTTTATTAAAGTGCTCAGAAATGGGAGGGGGTTGGAAAATGGTGATGGGTGATGGTGGAGGAATGTCCATGGCAGAGTCCAGTCTATTAGTCTCACAGGTGCACTGCCCATCTGGGCATAGGAAGTGGAGCTGAGGCAGTTAAAGTATGGACAGGGTGACAAAGTGGGACAGTGGGACAGTGGGGGGACAATCAGGGTGGTCTCATTTCCTGGCGGGGGTCTTGCCATCTTGCTCTGTCCTGTTCCTGGATCTCAGGGACCACTTGCATGGTGGTTGTCCGTCTGCAGGAGGTGGGGTGCTGGTGTGGTGGTCCTGTGGCGGGGCGCCCTGTCCACTAGCGCCGGCGGAGGTGGTGGGCATTTCATCATCCTGGCTAGTGTCGGGGGCCCCTTGCAGTGCCACGGTGTCCCTCAAGGTCATCTGTATGTCCTTCAGCACCCCTACGATGGTGCCCAGGGTGGAGCTGATGGTCCTGAGCTCCTCCCTGAACCCCAAATACAGTTCGTCCTGCAGGCGCAGGGTCTCCTGCAACTTGTCCAGAACCGTCGCCATTGTCTCCTGGGAGTGGTGGTATGCTCCCATGATGGAGGAGAGGGCCTCGTGGAGAGTGGGTTCCCTTGGCCTGTCCGCCCCCTGTCGCACAGCAGCCCTCCCAGTTCCCCTGTGTTCCTGTGCCTCCATCCCCTGGACTGTGTGCCCACTACCACTGCCCCCAGGTCCCTGTTGTTGGTGGGGTGGTGGGTTACCCTGGGTGCCCTGTAGTGGTGGACACACCGCTGATTGACCTGTCCTGGGTAGGGAGGTTTGGGCCCGCTGGGTGGGTGCTGTGCTGGTGTTACCAGAGGGTGGAAGGTCGGTGTTGGGCTGTGCCTGTGCAAGGGGAACCGACTGTCCCGAGGCCCACAATGGTCCGGGCCTGTCATCAGGATCCAGTAGGGCAGAGCTGCTCTCGTCACTGTGGGCCTCTTCTGGCGGTGGAGTGGTGTTGTCTGGATCCTCTGGTGTGGTGATGGTCCTTCGGGTTCCTGCAGGGGCATAAGAACATGATTATTGCATATGTGTGTGTGTAATGGTGTGCAATGGGTGAGTGTTTGTGTACCCCAGTGCAAGTATTCCGGTGAGTGGGTTTTTGTGATGATGGTTGGGGGGGTGTACTGGTTTAGTGAGGGGTGTCCATGCTTAGTTGTGTCATGCAGGGCTTGGTGTTGGAATGGGTGGTTGGTGTCATGGGTACATTAGTGAGGAGTTGTAGTGATAGGGGAGGGGGTGAGGGAGGAGGTGTGTGATAGCATGCAGGTAGGGTGGAGGATATGATAGTTACGAATTGACTTACCAGTGTCCCATCCTCCACTGACTCCTGTGAGGCCCTCAGGATGCAAGATGGTCAAGACTTGCTCCTCCCATGTTGTTAGTTGTGGGGGAGGAGGTGGGGGTCCGCCGCCAGTCCGCTGTACCGCGATGTTGTGCCTGGAGACCGTTGAACGCACCTTCCCCCGTAGGTCGTTCCACCTCTTCCTGATGTCCTCCCTATTTCTTGGGTGCTGTCCCACGGCGTAGACCCTGTCCACTATTCTGCTCCATAACTCCATCTTCCTGGCTACTGATGTGTGCTGTACCTGTGAGCCAAATAGCTGTGGCTCTACCCGGACGATTTCCTCCACGATGACCCTGAGCTCCTCCTCGGAGAAGCGGGGGTGTCTTTGGCGTTACATGGGGTGGTGTGTGTGATGTGTGGGATGGTGTATGTGGTGATGGTTGTGGTGAGTGTAGTCGTGTGTGGTGTTTTGTGCGTGGATGTTGTGTGGGTGATGGTGTTGTGTGCCTCTGTGTAGTGGGGTTGTCTATTCTGTGCTCTCTCTCTGTCGCCTTCGTCTTCAGTTTTTGGACGTAGGGGTTTGTGGGTGATGTGGGTGTGTGTTTTATATTGTATAGGGTGTGTGGGAGTGGTGTGTGTATGTGTATCAGGTGTGTGTATTTGTAATTGTCCAATGTAGCGGTGTTTTGTAGATGCGTGTGTATTTTGAGCGCGGCCGTGTGTACCGCCAATGGAATACCGCGGTTGTAAGACCGCCGCGTGGATTCGTGGGTCGTAATAGCATGGGCGTGTTTCTGTTGGCGTGGAGGTGGAGGTTTTGTTTCCGCCAGTTTATCACTGACCTTTGGTGTGGCGATGTTGTGTGGGTGTCTGAATTTCGGCGGATTCCAAGATGTGTGTCATGATAGCTGTGGCGGAATGCCGCTGCGGCGGCGGCGGTGTATTGCGGTCTTCTGCACGGCGGTAAGTGCTTTTTACTGCCAATGTTGTAATGACCCCCTAACTGTGTAAACAGTGCTTAGAAGCAACTAGAAGTCAAAAGGTTACTTGAGGTCGCAGGGATCGGTGCAAAGTCAAAATCCATGTTGACTGTGAGGGAGGGTAGGCCAGCTACAGAACCCACATAGGGTCTGCTAAAACGGTACCTTTGGAAGAGCACAGTGTCATCGACAAAGGCACGGTGTGTCAGTTTTCCTGCTGCACTTGGTTTGATGCGTCGTCGTCAGCCTTCATGGAAGTAAAGGCGATGCGTTGTATGTGGGCCGTCATAGAGCTGAACTGAGGTGAAGCCACTGCCATTGGGTTGTCGATGTGTTGTCAGCAGGGATGCAATGCGTTTATTTTCCTGCTGCTCTGGGGGCAATGCATTGCATCTTGAGATTTGTAGGTGTAGATGCAATCTGTTGTTTCTTGAGGTGTGCACTGATTTTTCTGCTGCACTCTGGGTGGTGCATTGCTTCTGGAAGTGTGCAGCTGCAGAATCCACTTCTGAAGGGCCAGGACTGGAGGAGGGACCTCAGGCAAGGGTAGGACTTACAGATGGTAGAGTCCAGCAGCACCAGGAGAGTTGCAAGCAGTCTTTGATGTCCCTGAGGCTGCAGAAGAATAGAGGGCCAGCTAGCAAGCCCTTGCAGACTTTTGGGTGCAAGGACGTAGAGAAAAAAGCCCACTCTTTCTCACTGCAGGACAGAAGCATCAGGCAGAGGGCCAACACAGCAAACCAAGTAGCAAAGTAGCAGTCCCTCCTACAGCAAGCAGTAGTCCAACACAGCAATGCAGTTACAGAGTGGCAGTCCCTCCTGGCAGCACCACAGTCCTTCTTCCTGGGGTGTCCTTGGTTCCAGAAGAGATCTGATTTTCTAGGGTTTGGGGTCCAGTACTCTTATACAAAAAAGGCATATGATGTGAGGAGACTTCAAAGGAGTTAGCTGAAGTGCACAAGGGGCCCTTTCATCCTAGTCCTGTCTGCAAGGCTACCTGTGGGGGGGGGGGGGTAATCAGTCCTTTGTGTGGAAACAGGTACCACCCATTGAACTGTAAGTGTCAAGCCCTCCCCTTCCCTCTGCCCAGGAAGACCCATCAGTATGCCGATGAATGCAGATGCAGCTGAGTGTCCTGTGTGGTTGTCTAGAGGTAATTCGTTTGCAAACTGTAGCTGTCACCCAGCCCAACCCAGATGTGTATTCAGAGCCTGGCTAAAGCACAGTATGGTTTAAGGTAAGAAAATGACTTACAATTTGAAATCTGACTCCACGATAAGATATGATTTAAAACTGTAAGTCCACAGACACCAAACGCCACATTTCTATCACTTCCTAATTGGAAATTACACTTAATGTTGATGTTTTAAGGCAATTCCAATGCTATCCTATAGGAGAGATAGACCTTACAATAGTGAAAACGGATTTAAGACTTTTTCACTGTCTGGACATGATAAACTTAAAAGTGCATGTTCTATGTTTAAAATACACTGCACCCTGCCCTCAGGGCTAACTATGACCTACTTTAAGGGTGACTTACATGTAATGAAAAAGAAGGGTAGGGCCTGGCGAGTGGGTACATTTGTGAGGTCAAAATGGCAGTTTAAAACTGCACACAGGCTCTGCAGTGGCAGGCGTAAGACAAGCTTGAAAATGGGTCCTGTGGTGAGTGGCACAATCAGTGCTGCAGGCCCACTGGTAGCATTTAATTTACATGCTGTGGGCACATATAGTGCACTTTACTAGGGACTTAAAAGTAAATTAATTATAACAATTGTGGAGAAGCCATTGTTCCCATATTTTAAAGTACAGAGCGCCTTCACTTTAGCACTAGTCAGCAGTGGTAAAGTGTCCAGAACCCAAAAACAAGGTCAAAAAATGAGGAGGGGAAAGGCAAATGTTTGGGTGTGACCCTGCAGAAAGTGCCATTTCCATTAGTTCTTTATTGACACAATTGAAAAAAAGATCTATTCATTTGTCACCATTACAAAATCAAAGATGGTTGGTGGGACTCCAATTCAGCCATACAGATTTCCGAAATGAGTTATCCAAGCCTCATCAGGAATTGTGTTTATAACTAAAGTTGGGGAACAAAACCCTCTCTTTCCAAAGGACACAATTTCTTACTGTTTGAGAGTAAGCCTAAGGATTTCTAAAAGCTGATGGTTATATGCATTCAGAAGGTTTTGTTGAGTTTAAAAAGCAAGCAGATAGCAGTCACCCCAGTCAATTATTACAGTCATATTGAGAGCTGAATGTCTTCATGCATGGAGCAAGTGCATTGAAGACGATGTATTTATAACAAAAGCAAGGAAACTCAAGTAACACCTATTAAAATGAGGCTAAGTAACCTGGGAAAAAGATTAAAGAAGTTACTGACACCAATAGGACTTCATTGTTCACAAGGAAAAATAACAATAACAACAAAATACTATGCACAAGCAGCAAATTTCATGAAGGTTACTATTACCTAAAGAAAATAAACACAATTCCGTCAGTGAGTGGTCCAATACCAGAAATGCCACAATTGAGCTGCCGATGTTCCCAAAATTTAAGAGGCCTGTTACAACAACACTTGGAGGAAAGTAAAGATATTACCTTTTCCTGGCTGGAGAGGGAATGCTAGGAGTTTGTGAAAACCAATAAACATACTCGTTTGTGGGTGCTCAAAATCTTAGAAGGCAAACAAACCATGCCTTGCAACACACAGGAGCACTCTCAATCCCACCTCTTCAGCCGGATTTACAGCTGCAGAGAGCTCCAAACTTGTGATGGGTATCTCGACATCTGTAAAAGGGCTTCCATCTTCCAGGATGCCTTTATGAATCCCTAGCAAGAGTAAGTAACGTAAATTCCCTTGCAAACTTCTGTTTACACAAGAATTTACCTTACTGAATAAGGCATAGTCAACACAATTAATTCAGGTGAACATAACTACTATTATTGTTTACATGTTTTGACTCTCCCTAAGATTTATCAACATATTTCTTATTCAGGGTAACACTAGTAGAACTACTAAAACATGACAGTTTGTGGTGTAAATAATTTACACTCCCAGAGTTGTTCTGTGTATTGTGGCACTGAATCTGCCTCTTCAAACAAACACATAATTTTTCATGTAAGACAAAAAAATGAGCAATGCTCCCTAGGCATATAATACCAGCACTGTAATTAAATATAAGCTGCTGTATCTAAAATAGATCTGTATCTGTGTTGTGTTGTTATATTAATCATAGAATGATTAGGAAGTTCAATTGATGTAAATTATGGTGATATTACTGTTAATATCAGCAGGGCTAAGTTCCTTGACATCACCTCTTTGAAGATTCAGAGTCAGAGGTCATACAATGGCACTTCCTGTGATGTCACTGAGGTGCAAGAGTGTGCAATGTCACTTCTGTTATCCCCTGACATCTTTTTAAATTGATGTCCATGGTGAATTTGGCAATATACATCCTTTGGAATGCCAGTTTACATGCAAACTGACATGATTAAGACTTAAATATAAGTGTAAGGAATATATGTAAATATATGTGTCCTACAGAATGTCAAGGTTTGGTTATGACTTCAACTATATAAATGTATGTATCTTGCAGAACAATGAATACTTTATGTAATCATGATCAATGAGGCAGGCCACAAAAGCATATAGGAAACCAAAATTGGCTATCTTGTGGCAAAACATGAAATTGAGAGTCATTCTAATTCCATTGCGAGCTACAATTGGGTTTAAGGAGGTACAAAATCATGTGAGAAAAATAATATAATATACACGTATTTAATTTTCAATGATTTTCAGTATGTCTTGACTACATATCTACACAAAAGACTGTTGATCATGGACTATGTTTCCTTCATCCCATTTCTAGATATAGATTCCTCTACACTATGGCCCTCATTACGAACATGGCTGTAAATTCCGCTGAGTTCAGTCGTGGCAGTCCAAACAACGACCGCCAGCATGTTGAAGACCCCGCCGGCCAAATAAACAACATTCCGCTGGGCTGGCAGTGTTTCCGCCAGCTGGCCCAGTGGAATGCAGGGCCTGGAGCTGTCGACAATGTAGCGGTGCGGCGGGTGCAGTAGCATCCATTGCGCATATCACTGCCCATAAATCGGGCAGTGACATGCGCGACTGGGCTGTGCACCGATGCCCCTGCACTGCTAATGCCAGGTGCATGGGCAGTGCAGGGGCCCTCAGGGGAGCCCTGGAGCACCCATTCCACCAGCCTTTCCCTGGCGGGCTAAGTCACCAGGGAAAGGCTGGTGAAACAGGTTCATCGCTATCTGGGACTTGCAAAATGGTATGCATGTAACCGGTGATTCCACTAATAGCAAGTCCCATAGATTTGCATTCTCAATTAGGAAATCACAATTTTTTAAATCACAAAATTGAGATTTCCTACTAGGAAATTGCAGATTAGGAAACATTGCATTTTTGATGCAGAATGTTGATGTCAGACCAGAAGCTTTACAAATATAGCAAGTGGCCACTGCCCAGAAGGCTAGGATAGTGCTGGAAGTAAGGAGTGCTTCTGCATCACTACTGCCAGTGTACAGCGGAACAGGGTAGGGGCCCCACAACATTGGAGGGCAGGACACACAGACAGCATAGAGGCCAAACACCTAGAGTCTGTATTAAAAGCATGTCAGACGACAAGTCGGAGAGGTCTCCTGTGCTTGGTGGCTTGGAGAGGTCCATCAGCTCTGCACAGCACCTGCAAACACAACAAATAAGGATGATAAATAAGCATCTGCAACAAATGTCTAAGTCAATGCAGCAATTGAATAAAGGGCAGAAACGGTGGCCAGCTGCAATGGAGAAGGAGCACCGTGTGCAGAGACAGAGGCACAGGCAGCACCTGGCAAGGTTTGATTCCTTCAGATTCTCCATCAACCTAGTGGCAGTAGCCATAACAACACTAGCAAGGCGGACTGTGAACATACAGACTGACATGGGACACTGGTGTCAGAATGTTGCATGTAGGCTAGTGCAGGTGTGCAGGTGACCACAGTCCTTGAGAAAATACAGAGCCACAACATCTGTATCCCCAACATGCTGCCCCAACCTGACAGAGAATAGGGCTCTAGTCTCAGTGGCACATCCATTCAGGATGCATGCAGATGCAGGTGCTCAAGCTAACATGCTTCTGTGACTGACATTTCAAAAGTCCCACAGCACAGTGCTGCTGACAAGGCACCCAATCCCATAGCCTGAAAGAAGTGAACCACTGAACACTCAGAGGAATGAGTTGGCTTTGTTTTGTTTTGTTTTGCCTTACATACTTTATTGCATATTTTCTCATGCTGTTACATCCACAAGGATACAGTTGATCCTTATGTGAAACAATGTTGCTGCTACCTGAATAAAAGGTGGTCGCTCAGTTATGCATCAAGCATTTCCATGAATTGTACTGTCTCATTATTAGATGTTTTAATTACTGTTATCTCAGAAGTAGTTGTTGGTAAGCTCCGTGCATCGTGCTAACCTCTCTGCTGCAAGTGTATAAGGGTGTGGGACGGCAAGCTCTGCTCCGCTGGTGGAGCTAATGGAGTTTTTGACACTCCACTTGAATCACGGATTTCTCCCAAAAACTCCAATAGCCCCATCTCACCAAGTGCGCACTGCAGCCCGGTTATGGGCCATACAACACAAGCGCAGTCTGCGCCTACGCTCTGTAGCCCATAACTGGGCTGCAATGTGCACTCTTTGCCCGACCGACGTTGGCACGGCAGCATGGAGCTGCTGCCTGCACCAGCTCCGATCCTCCAGGCCTCCCTCCGCTAGCAGCCCTGGCTGGGCCCGGGAGCAGGGGGCAGAGAGAGGCAGAGCTCCAGGCCACTGGCAATGAGGACCCAGGCGAGTCCTCGTTTTTTGTTTTTTTGTTTGTGCACTCTTGTGCACAAAAGGGCTGAAATGGCAACTTTCACTGCCTACGACCCTGGCCTGAACTCAGGCCAGGGCCATAGGCAGGGAAAGTTGACGTTTCAGTTGTCTTGTGCACCAGCCTGCCCAGGCCTCTTGTGCACCGGCCTGCCCCATGTGTGGTACACAAGGGGTAGGCCGGTGCACAAGATGCTTGAAACAGCAGCTTTCATTGCCCACAGCCCTGGCCTGGATTCAGGCCAGGGCCGTAGACAGCGATAGAAAGCTGCTGTCCCAGGCCTCTTGTGCAGCTTTCCCTGGTGAGGGAGAGGGTGCAACTCATCGACTCACTGAACTCTGCCCCACGGAATTCAACTTAGTTTTATATCAACTCCACGGAATTCCATGGAGTGGAACTCCGTGAACTCTGCCTAGGCCTGCACATGCACCATCTTGCTGCACCTTTAGTACTGGTAATTAATCATCAAAGTCAAAATCAGGCCCTATGGGGATGTCATGCAGACATATGAAATATTAAAATATTGTGCAGAATGGCAAGTGGCAATTACCTTGCAGCACATCTCCAGTCTGTACAGTAATGCCTCGCTGGTTTCGCGTGAGCTGCGAAACTGGGACATCAGGATCCCAAAGCTCCTCTCTATGATTGACTGTGTTGTCCTGGGTGCCCTGTCGTACTGCCTTTCACTTCTTGTCCTTGGAGTCAGATATGGTTTGAGCATCTAGGGATGCAAGGCATATGCACTGTTTGCTTACGAACATAAGAAGGCAAACTATTAGGTCACATTAAACACACCATCCTAGCCACTGTATTCAATGAGTCTGCAATTCTCTTACTTAGTAGGAAACCATCACCAAATACACCCTGTGACAGTTGATTTTGTATTCCACTGTGGTGAAACATGAATGAGTCGTGGGTCCTGCCTGGGAATCTGGTCACAAGTCTTTTATGATACAGGAGGCATCACACTACCTGACCAATTAGGTAGAGTAAGCTTTCCTGCTCCTGTAAATTAATTAATTTACTGAGGGGGACATATGGCATTATGTGAGCTAAAAACACAGCCTATGACATTGGGGAACTTTGCTACCCTGTAGAACATCAATTTGGTTTGTTGCAATAATTGGGGTGTATTGGAAATAGATATATATTGGATATTTGTGCTCACCTTGATGTCCAGACACTTACAAAAGAATCTAGAAAAGGCACTTTGTAACACCCCACTGCCACTGTTATGACCCCATGGTAACTGCAAGAAGCTGAGGTGTAGACAACGCCGCACATGTGGTGGGAATGCGTTGCTTCTGCGTGTTGGAGTCTGTAGTTGAGTTTGTAACTCAGCAACTAAATCACAAATTCCCTGACTACTGAGTCTGTACCTCTCATAAATATCATCCTCAGTCTGTTCAAAAAAGGGTAAACCTCACAATAATAATCCTCTCCTGTCTCCTCCTCCTCTGCCTCCCAGCCAAAATCCTCATCCTCCTCGCAGAACGTAAAAGTCTCCATTGTGAAAGAGCCTGCTGCATGTTCGGTGCATTTTTGTATTTTGCACCTGGTTACCACCTGATCTGAATCAATGGTAATTCTATTTCGTAAATGCCTATTATAAGACTAGTCCCAGTTAGGAAATCCATTGTACATGCAGGTGGTGATTCGTAGTTTGGAAATCCGTATTTGCGATTTCCTATTTTGCGATTTCCAAAATTCGATTTCCACTAGGTAGGAATCGCATTTTGCATCACCGCAAATGCCTTTCTTACATAGCCAAATGGCATTTTGCATTCCCAATGGCCCAAAATTGCAATTTGCACTGTTAGGAAATGCAAAATGCCTTTGTGCATATGGTCCTTAATCCCTCAATAGCTGAACATGATATAACATTGTTTTTAATAGACAAGCTAAACACATGAAAGATGGCAGACACATTATAACATACAACAAAGCATGAATCTAATCGACTTGCTTAATAATGGACATTGTTGCCAGAACCTACATAAATAAACGCAGACGGCAGTGTATGCCCTTGACAGGCTATCTTTTATCTTACACAGTTGCCTACTAACATACAGTGGGATACGTTTCACAATAGCAATCACCTGACAGGTGGTCTGGACTTTGTTTTTGAATATTTGCTGGCATGCTAACCATAGAACATACCACATACGACAGTGAACCTTCACCAAACCGCAGGCATTTTACTGGATGAGAATATCCGAAAGACACTGCAGTAAAGGGCAACCTGTCTTTACCTTTTACCTTTCAGAAACTCCTCAATGTACCTCGAAACTATGACTAATCTCTTTTTAACTGACAGTCTTGCATTTCTCTCCCCTGTCATATGTGTTTTAACAGAGTGAATTATTGTAGGAATTAACTTATAATGAATTCCATCATATCTTCCCTGATATAGTCATTGGTATACCAAATGTCTTGGAAAGATGTGCTCAGGTAGCAACACCTAACACAACATGTTCTTTTGAAGTGTGAAAGTAAGAACAAACAACCATGTAAAAACTTCAAAAACACTCATTCAGGAAGTAGAAAAGGGGGCCTACCTCGGTTACAGAACTCCTTTTCACTAGTAAAGACCAAATTATTGAACATTTAATGTAAATTCTGCAACAGTTTGCATATTACGCAGCCAATTTTTTAAGGAAAAACTCAGACTATGGATGTGGCATTTTGGCTGGTCTGCACTGACCCTAAGTATATTTCACTTTCACTCTTTTAAGAAGAGCCGAGAGGGGAGAGAGAGCTGAGAGGGCGTGTGTGGAGAACCGCTTCCAAAACGCGAGAACCACTTCTGGGGTAGCAGAGCCGCTATCGAGTGCCGAGTGGAGCAGAGTGGCGAGCCAGTAGGAGCTAACGGAGGGCGACAAGACAGAGAAGGAGATCACGACAAACAGGTGGGAGGCGGGCGTAAGCAGTGGAACCCCTTGTGACCCGACCCTACCTTCTAGTGCTCCACTCTATGTGCTCCCCAGCCACCTTGACCCGTGTGGTGGTCACTGCAGCAATCTTTGTAATTCCAGAGCACATTGTATGACACTGCGTGATAATGGTGCAACAAGGCATGCAGCTATTGGGCATTAAGACAATTGGACATTAATTGAGGCCTGACGACTGCACACGACGTAGCAGAAAAATGACACTAAAAGTAGATAAAGTAATAATACAAGACAGATGCTCCTGAGGCGATCAATGAGAGTGTTCAATAGGCTGATTATGACACATCCCAAAGCTAAAGGATTTTGGGGGAAGGAGCCCAGGACTATGGCATGGGTAGTTGATGCCCTCTAAGGTTCTGAGTCTTCAGGGCCTGCTTCTTCCATCCCTGCAAATTTATCGGATGCCAGCAATCACAGCTGTGATGAGGTCATGGAGACCAAAGCCTTTCCTAGATCTCCCATGAGGCTAAGAACTAACTTCTATCAGAAGGTGGATAGGGTGCCCCCCATGTTATGTTATGTTATGTTATGTTATGTTATGTTATGTTATGTTATTGAGACTTATATAGCGCCAGCTACCCGGAGGCCTCGTAGCACTGATCAGCCTGAAAAATTAGACATACTGGAGGAATCCTAAACTTCACTGGAGGGGGGGGAACTTACTGGAATAGCCAGGTTTTAATGGCTTTCCTAAATTCAGTCTCCTGAGTCATCATACGAATGAATATTCATGGGTAGAGAGTTCCAAAGTCTGGCTCCCTGGTACTTCAGGGATCTTCCATCCCATTATGTTCTCTTTACTTTGGGGACCACTACAAGGGCTTTAGAGGCCAATCTCAAATCTCTTGTGGGTGTGTATAATGAAATTAATGATTTTAGATAATGAGGATCCTTTTTATATAGAGCTCTGTGGAAGAAGCAAAGTGCCTTAAACTTTATCCTTTTTGCCACTGGAAGCCAGTGCAGTTCAATCAGAGCTTTCTTAGCTGATGTGGTCCTAGGCAGATTAAAGAGCAGACACTCTGCAGCATTTTGTACCACCTGTAGTTTGTTAACTACATAACCTGGAGATCCCAAAAAGAGACTGTTTCCATAATCTAATCTGGATAAAATCAGGGCTTGTACGGCCAATCTTTTGGCCAATGGCGGAAGCAGGCCAATAACCTTCCTAAGTTTCTTAAGTATCCCAAAACAGGTGGCTGACGTTCTCTTGGCCTGATGTTCCATGGTGAGTTTGAGATCCAACCAAACTCCCAAGGCTTTAATCTGAGCTTTGGGAGGGGGTAAGTAATCTAAATGTATTACTGGTCCTATATTTTTAGCAGGGTTGGCCAGTTTTCCCAAAAACATGATTTCTGTCTTTTCTTCGTTGAGTTGCAGCCTGCTTTCTGTCATCCAAGAAGCAATCGCTTGGAGACAGGCAGGCAAGGCCAAGTTGTCCGCCTCCTTATTGGAGGAAAAGGAAACCACCAGCTGCGTGTCGTCCGCATATGACAACAGGGATACCCCAAAAGGTTCTTTGACCTCTGCTAGGGGGGACATATAAATGTTAAACAGAGTGGGACTCAGGGATGAGTCCTGCGGAACTCCGCATAAAAATTTCAACTGGTCTGAGAGAAAAGAGCGATCCAGGACTTGAAAGGTTCTGTTTTGTAAGAACGAGCCTAACCATTTGAGCGCCCTTCCTTTGATCCCACTATTTCCCATTCTTTAAATAAGTAGATCATGATTGACCGTATCAAATGCCGCGCTCAAATCTAGCATTATTATTACAGTTGCCTGACCTTGGACCATTCGTTTTCTGGCTTCTTCCGTAACCACAATCATGGCAGATTCAGTGCTATGGCCCGGTCTAAAGCCCATTTGAGTTATGTGCAAAATCTTGTGTTCCTCCAAAAAGCCCGATAGTTGTATATTTACATGCTTATCAATAAGTTTTGCCATCATGGGAAGGAGCGAGATAGGCCTGTAGTTTTTAAAGACCGTTCCGTTTAGATTAGGCTTCTTTAGTAGGGGCTTGACCACTGCATGTTTCCAGGAATCCGGCACCATCCCACTTTGTAGCGAGCTGTTCAACAGATCCGTTATTACCGGATTTAGCGCTACTCTTCCCTGCATAATAATATGGGGAGGTGCGGGATCAAGTGGAGAGCCCGATTTTAATATACTGAGGAGCCCCAAAGCTCCTTCCTCATAGATGGGAAGAAAACTCTGTAGCACATTGTCACCTTCCTTCTTCTCCATCGCATGCCCTGAGACTACCCCTACTTCCCCTGAGAAGTTTTCATAGATATCCTCAATTTTCTTTAGGAAGAAGGAGGCAAAGTTGTTGCTATGTTCTTCTGAAGCTTCCATTGCTTCCGGGCATGCAGGAATATACAATAGCTCCTTGAGCACACCAAAAATTTATTTTGGAGATCCTGCCGCCTTTTCAATTTTATCACCATAAAAGGTCGCTTGGGCTGATCTGGTATCCTTCTGGTACGACCTAATTGAACCTCTGTACTCTTCTCTGTCTTCCTCCTTCAGTGATTTCCTCCATTTCCTTTCAATCTTCCTACAGTTCCTCTTTAATGTCATTAAGTGATTATTGAACCAGGGGGCCGTTCCTCCAATCTTTTGCCCAGAGAGGGGTGTAAAGGGCAGCACTCTGTCCAGACTGTCGGAGACCCACTCATTAAAAGAGGTAGGGTCTATCTGCCAGTCCCTCATAAAATATTTGTTATTTCTATTCAATGAATTGACCCATTCTGTTGCCTTTAGTCTGTGCCATTTCCTAATCTTACTGTTGGAGTGATGGTGATGTCCATACCTATTAGTTATCTTAGTCCTTAAGGTGATTAAAAAATGATCGGACCATGCTACAGGGGTGGGGGTAGTGCAACCAACGATGAAAGATTACTAAACACCAGGTCTGAAGTATGCCCTTTCTCCTGTGTGGGACCGCTGATCAATTGGTGTAGTCCTAAAGCTTCCAGATCATTCACTAACCGCTTAGTTGCCGTCAGTTCTGAATTATCGACTTGGATATTAAAATCTCCTAATAGAGTAAAATTCGGTCTATTACAAATGAGACCTGCCATCCGTTCTGGTAAATAGGTTCAAGAATTCATCATAAGTCCCGGGGGGCGGTAAAGTAATACTCCTGTAAATGTAAACGTAGGATTGAAGGTAATGGAAAAGATCATTCCCTCACACCCTGCGAGGTCAAGGGGACTGTAGTTAAAAAGAAAACCTTGTTTAAAAATAATAGCTATTCCCCCTCCTTTCCCTTTATCTCTATCGGTTCTTGCTACAACATACCCTTTGGGTAATGCAAGAGCTAAATCCGGCCCTGAGCCCTCATGGAGCCACGTTTCTGTCAGGAAGAGGGCATCTGGTGCCCCCTCGCTCAGCAAGAGATTTATGTCTAGTTTGTGTGCTGGCAGAGAGCGGCAGTTTATTAGCTGAATCCTCACATTATATTTGGAGGGTTCTGCCTGATCTAAGTTAGGACCCATAGGCTTTTCCAGAGTCCAATCACATCTAGGGCAGGTCCATGTCTCCCCCGCAGCGCTGGGACAAATGTAGCAGCCCTCTCCTACTCTTTTCCTAAGGTCGTTTAGAACCCCTGATGAATAGGTATAAGTATCTGGACTTATCATACTTAATCGATGTAGGGGGGTGGCTCCTACCCCCGTCCTGGTGCGGACAGGTGCAGACGGGCTTGCCTTTGGCGCGCAGACGGCGCGTCCGCTGCGCGGACGCCGGGACCGGTTTTATTACAGCTGGAAAGCGGTCAACTAGACCGCCAACCCCCCAAGATGGCGGACCTCCGTGGGCCGCTACAGTAAAGTAAAAATGGCTACCCCTTAAAAACACGACATTCAATACAAAATCAATACAATTTAAAAAAAACTTGGCAATAAAATCTGCTAATCGTCTGACCCTAAAAAACCACTGGGCAAGCCAAGAAAATGCAGTCTGACCAAAAGAGCAGTGCTCCTTCTCCTGAAGTATTCGTATTTTCCTTTTGTTCACATCAACTTTTATCAGCCTATTTAATTTTTCCACACACCTTAGTTCCCTCTTCCTCCCACTCTCCACCACCAACTCAAAAGAATTCAACCACTTTAAAACCTTTCAAAATCCGATCTCCAGCATGGACGCCGGGACCGGTTTTATTACAGCTGGGAAGCAGTCAACTAGACCGCCAACCCCCCAAGATGGCGAACCTCCGTGGGCCGCTACAGTAAAGTAAAAATGGCTACCCCTTAAAAACACGAAATTCAATACAAAATCAATACAATTTAAAAAAAACTTGGCAATAAAATCTCCTAATTGGCTGACCTTAAAAAACCACTGGTCAAGCCAAGAAAATGCAGTCTGACCAAAAGAGCAGTGCTCCTTCTCCTGAATTATTCGTATTTTCCTTTTGTTCACATCAACTTTTATCGTACCTATTTAATTTTTCCACACACCTTAGTTCCCTCTTCCTCCCACTCTCCACCAGCAATTCAAAAGAATTCAACCACTTTAAAACCTTTCAAAATCCGATCTCCAGCGCGGACGCCGGGACCGGTTTTATTACAGCTGGGAAGTGGTCAACTAGACCTCCAACCCCCCAAGTTGGCGGACCTCCGTGGGCTGCTACAGTAAAGTAAAAATGGCTTTCCCTTCAAAACACGAAATTCAATACAAAATCAATACAATTTTTAAAAAACTTGGCAATAAAATCTGCTAATCGGTTGACCCTGAAAAAACCACTGGTCAAGCCAAGAAAATGCAGTCTGACCAAAAGTGCAGTGCTCCTTCTCCTGAATTATTCATATTTTCCTTTTGTTCACATCAACTTTTATCAGCCTATTTAATTTTTCCACACACCTTAGTTCCCTCTTCCTCCCACTCTCCACCACCAATTCAAAAGAATTCAACCACTTTAAAACCTTTCAAAATCCGATCTCCAGCGTGGACGCCGGGGCCGGTTTTATTACAGCTGGAAAGCAGTCAACTAGACCGCCAACCCCCCAAGATGGCGGACCTCCGTGGGCCGCTACAGTAAAGTAAAAAGGGCTACCCCTTAAAAACACGACATTCAATACAAAATCAATACAATTTAAAAAAAACTTGGCAATAAAATCTGCTAATCGGCTGACCCTAAAAAACCACTGGTCAAGCCAGGAAAATGCAGTCTGACCAAAAGTGCAGTACTCCTTCTCCTGAATTATTCGTATTTTCCTTTTGTTCACATCAACTTTTATCAGCCTATTTAATTTTTCCACACACCTTAGTTCCCTCTTCCTCCCACTCTCCACCACCAATTCAAAAGAATTCAACCACTTTAAAACCTTTCAAAATCCGATCTCCAGCGCGGACGCCGGGACCGGTTTTATTACAGCTGGGAAGCGGTCAACTAGACCGCCAACCCCCCAAGATGGCGGACCTCCGTGGCCCGCTACAGTAAAGTAAAAATGGCTACCCCTTAAAAACACGAAATTCAATACAAAATCAATACAATTTATAAAAAACTTGGCAATAAAATCTGCTAATCGGTTGACCCTAAAAAACCACTGGTCAAGCCAAGAAAATGCAGTCTGACCAAAAGGGCAGTGCTCCTTCTCCTGAATTATTCGTATTTTCATTTTGTTTACATCAACTTTTATCAGCCTATATAATTTTTCTACACACCTTAGTTCCCTCTTCCTCCCACTCTCCACCACCAACTCAAAAGAATTCAACCACTTTAAAACCTTTCAAAATCCGATCTCCAGCGCGGACGCCCGGACCGGTTTTAGTACAGCTGGGAAGCGGTCAACTAGACCGCCAACCCCCTAAGATGGCGAATCACCGTGGGCCACTACAGTAAAGTAAAAATGGCTACCCCTTAAAAACACGAAATTCAATACAAAATCAATACAATTTTTAAAAAACTTGGCAATAAAATCTGCTAATCGGCTGACCCTAAAAAACCACTGGTCAAGCCAGGAAAATGCAGTCTGACCAAAAGTGCAGTGCTCCTTCTCCTGAATTATTCGTATTTTCCTTTTGTTCACATAAACTTTTATCGGCCTATTTAATTTTTCCACACACCTTAGTTCCCTCTTCCTCCCACTCTCCACCACCAATTCAAAAGAATTCAACCAGTTTAAAACCTTTCAAAATCCGATCTCCAGCGCGGACGCCGGGATCGGTTTTATTACAGCTGGGAAGCGGTCAACTAGACCGCCAACCCCCCAAGATGGCGGACCACCGTGGGCCGCTACAGTAAAGTAAAAATGGCTACCCCTTAAAAACACGAAATTCAATACAAAATCAATACAATTTTTAAAAAAAATTGCAATAAAATCTGCTAATCGGCTGACCCTAAAAAACCACTGGTCAAGCCAGGAAAATGAAGTTTGACCAAAAGTGCAGTGCTCCTGCTCCTGAATTATTCGTATTTTCCTTTTGTTCACATCAACTTTTATCAGCCTATTTAATTTTTCCACACACCTTAGTTCCCTCTTCCTCCCACCCTCCACCATCAATTCAAAAGAATTCAACCACTTTAAAACCTTTCAAAATCCGATCTCCAGCGCGGGCGCCAGGACCGGTTTTATTACAGCTGGGAAGCGGTCAACTAGACCTCCAACCCCCCAAGATGGCGGACCTCCGTGGGCCGCTACAGTAAATTGAAAATTGCTACCCCTTAAAAACACGAAATTCAATACAAAATCAATACAATTTAAAAAAAACTTGGCAATAAAATCTGCTAATCGGCTGACTTTAAAAAAACACTGGTCAAGCCAAGAAAATGCAGTCTGACCAAAAGTGCAGTGCTCCTTCTCCTGAATTATTCGTATTTTCTTTTTGTTCACATCAACTTTTATCACCCTATTTAATTTTTCCACACACCTTAGTTCCCTCTTCCTCCCACTCTCCACCACCAATTCAAAAGAATTCAACCACTTTAAAACCTTTCAAAATCCGATCTCCAGCGCGGACACCGGGACCGGTTTTATTACAGCTGGGAAGTGGTCAACTAGACCGCCAACCCCCCAAGTTGGCAGACCTCCGTGGGCCGCTACAGTAAAGTAAAGATGGCTACCCCTTAAAAACACGAAATTCAATACAAAATCAAAACAATTTTAAAAATACTTGGCAATAAAATCTGCTAATCGGCTGACCCTAAAAAACACTGGTCAAGCCAGGAAAATGCAGTCTGACCAAAACTGCAGTGCTACTTCTCCTGAAGTATTCGTATTTTCCTTTTGTTCACATCAACTTTTATCAGCCTATTTAATTTTTCCACACACCTTAGTTCCCTCTTCCTCCCACTCTCCACCACCAATTCAAAAGAATTCAACCACTTTAAAAGCTTTCAAAATCCGATCTCCAGCGCAGACGCCGGGACCGGTTTTATTACAGCTGGGAAGCGGTCAACTAGACCACCAACCACCCAAGATGGCGGACCTCCGTGGGCCACTACAGTAAAGTAAAAATGGCTACCCCTTAAAAACACGAAATTCAATACAAAGTCAATATAATTTTTAAAAAACTTGGCAATAAAATCTGCTAATCGGCTGACCCTAAAAAACCACTGGTCAAGCCAGGAAAATGCAGTCTGACCAAAAGTGCAGTGCTCCTTCTACTGAATTATTTGTATTTTCCTTTTGTTCACATCAACTTTTATCAGCCTATTTAATTTTTCCACACACCTTAGTTCCCTCTTCCTCCCATCCTCCACCACCAATTCAAAAGAATTCAACCACTTTAAAACCTTTCAAAATCCGATCTCCAGCGCGGACGCCGGGACCGGTTTTATTACAGCTGGGAAGCGGTCAACTAGACCGCCAACCCCCCAAGATGGTGGACCTCCATGGGCCGCTACAGTAAAGTAAAAATGGCTACCCCTTAAAAACACTAAATTCAATACAAAATCAATACAATTTTTAAAAAACTTGGCAATAAAATCTGCTAATCGGCTGACCCTAAAAAACCACTGGTCAAGCCAGGAAAATGCAGTCTGACCAAAAGTGCAGTGCTCCTTCTCCTGAATTATTCGTATTTTCCTTTTGTTCACATCAACTTTTATCAGCCTATTTAATTTTTCCACACACCTTAGTTCCCTCTTCCTCCCACTCTCCACCACCAATTCAAAAGAATTCAACCACTTTAAAACCTTTCAAAATCCGATGCAGCGGACTGCTGAGCAAGCAAGGTTAGAGGAGAAAGCAATGATACAGGGATATGCCCCAGAGGATGATGGAGAAGAGCCCTGTGGCGTACGTCCAGAGGGAATTAGTGAAATGAGAGCTGATGATGATGCTGAAACTGTTTTGTCTGGACTATTAATCCCAGTGCCCATGTGTGAGCAAACCGACAATAAGCTATGCATTCCACCCAAAAACCAATAAAGTGCAATGGATAACTCAAAGGAGGTGGACACATCTGTGGCTCTGTCCCAAAGAAGAAAGCGTCTGTTCCATAACTGTTCCAATAGAGGGCCAATGGAGCCAAGTGATTACCCGGGAGATGGTAAACAAAAAGGGAAAAGTGACTATCTGAGTAAAAGCTCCCTTATGTTCCTTGTTTACACAGTCCCGTAGCCTAGTAGCTACTAAGAACACAGAAAGTGCAAGAAAGATTGGGCCCTGTGAATCTCCTGATGCTTCATCAATACTAGATATCTGTTTTGAGACTTGGCCGGAGGCCGCGCTTGGCACTAATTCTGTCAATTACAGTATTACCCCTAGTTGGGGGCTCTGCTTGGATGACCACATACTTCAGAGCATTCCTGCTAGCCAGTACTTGAGGGGTACCCCCATACCTGCAGAGTCCTCACAAGGTTTTAAACTTTCTGAGGCCAGGTCTGCATTAAATAGTGTCTTAGCATCAATTCTTGTACTACTGGAGAAATTTCTTGGGGGAACCGACCACATTGAGTCATTACTAACTATGATATTACAGGCCCTAGTTCCAGATGGAGGGATGGATTGAAGGAAGCATAATGCATCCCCTCAGTCCCCCCAACGAGATGGCAAAAGTCGGACCAAATTTCCAATATTTACAAGGAGTACTGTTGAGATGCAAACTTCTATACGAACTCCTGTACAGATTGAGAGCCAAACACAAACCAATGCGATTATGGTCAATCCCCGTGCTGACAGCATTTGCGGTTCTGGAGAGGATGATGGGGCTATCTTAGGGGGATGGATAGCCAACCCATAGATGAGCACCAGGTCAGCAGCCTCGAAAATGCCATTGTTACTACCAAACCCAGTCATTGGTCGGCATTGTGGAGTCCGAAGGAAGAATCTCTGGGCCGCAGAGAAAAGCCCCAGTCAAAGTAGGCAAAGGACTGAGTATGGGCAGCAAGAAGAAGGGAAGTGAAACAAGAAAGGGGAAAGGGATTACACCGAAACCCTCTATATTCTTTAACATTGTAGTTTTCCAGGTCCAAGGGACGTGCAGCCAGTTCGGTAATTCCAACCGCCAGCTTCAAGGATTTGCCAGTTGTGGAGGATACAGATGCCTACAATTCAGCTTCTCCATTGCTGGCTAATGTCTCATGGCAGGATATAAGAAGTTGGCACGAATCAGGGGCGTCCGACATTACTCAAACCCCCTACTTTCAATACAGCCGAAGCTTGGGAGGTCCAACTGAAGAGGCAACCTGCCTAGAACACCCTATCAAGGCAAGGATGCCCAAGAAAAAAGAAGGCTCTAGGAAGAGAGCAGTTGTGAGGAAGTGTACAAGGACAGCAGCTAAGGCCCATAGTCCTCCATCTTGCCCTCAGGATATAGCGGCAGCCCAAATTAGGCAGGAAAGTGCTACTGCTTCTGTTGGCATTTTGACTGAAAGAAGGAACAGTGGCCGCTGCCTGGAGTTTGTTGATCTTTTTCCTGATACCGGACTAAACCAACCTTTAAATAGATCAAGGCTGCTTACTCTCTTTTACGCTGTTCCAGAGCTGAGAGTTCTTTCTTCTAGCAATGTGAAACTATTTAAGCTAGGGAGTAAGCAACATCGGTATGACCGAGGTGGGAGGTGTGCCCATCCCACCACTCTCCCAGGTGGCCCTGTTGCTTCCTGTCCTTCTGCTCTAGTTGAATTTGTGCTGCCTGGTATAGACAGACTCATTCTTAGCCATACAGATTATTTCCATATAATGAAGGTTGACATACTGCCGTGCCTTGATATCAACCAAGAGAAAACTGACCTGGATGAGTGGTGCAGGAGCAAAATAGGCATGTTGAGCACTGGCAGCCCACACAGATATGGATCTGAGGTAGTGGGAACAATAAGGGGGTCCTTGGCTGATGGCAATAGAGTGTGAGAGACCCTGACCATAACTATCCACAAAACCGTAGGCAAATTAGGATCCCCAATCATGGCAAGAAGAAACTTGGGAATGACTACGAGGACTGGTCATGGGTAGCACCAGCACTGGCTAGATACTCAGGAGCCCCTCCTAGAGTGAGATTTGACTGAGTAAAGAAGTTTTCCCCACTCTGTAATGCCATTTCCCTGCATACATCCCTTTTAAACCTCCCCCTTTTAAAAACTTGGAGGGGGAATGTATACAAATGTTGTTGTCGAACATAGCAGGCCTCGCTAGCAAAATGGAGGATAGTGACTGGTTAGAATTTGTCAGCTTACATGATATTTGTTGCTTCCAAGAAACCTGGGCCCTTGGTGCAATACGTGTCAATGGGTTCTTCGGGGTTGACACACTGGCTTCCCGTTCTAGGAAGGGGCAGCCATCTGGTGGTCTTTCAGTATGGGTTTTGTGTGAGCTAACTTGTATAGTAGAGCAAGTAGATCTGTTTTCTCTGTCGCTTTCTGCTAATATCCAGCAAGTGAGACTTAGGTCTGGGGGAGTCATGGGGGGGTGGTTGACATCTTCAATGTATATATTCCACCAGGATGGTCCCTGGAGGTCCAGGTGCTCTGGAAAGACTGTTCCGTATATATAGGAAGTGTTAAACGGGCTGCGATAGATGACAAACTATTGAGGGGAGGTGAAGGAGGCAGGAATCTGATGCCAATCTGTGGAGACTTTAAAACACTGCCCTGCAATGCCATCAATAATACTGAAATCCTGATGGAAGATCCCGTTCTAGGAATCCCTGAGTCAGCTATACATTGCTTTAAGTCCACAAGAAAGGCTGAGCTATTCACTGATCTCTTGTTAAATTATCAACTCCATTTTGTTAATGGCACACCAAGTTGGACGGTGCTGCCAAGGCAACCTTTGACAATGGAAGATGCCCCTCGGTTATTGATTAGGTAATTGTTAATGCGGAAGCATAGGAGTCCATCTTCGCCTGGCTGTGATCAATAGAGTGTAGAGTGATCATAACCCACTTGTCCTCAGTAGGAGGATGAGCATCATGGGGAAAGAAAGCACGATAAGCCGGGCTATGGGGATTTATGGGTGTGAGATTGTTCTGTCTAATTGCAGAAGGAGAATGAGGTGGGATGGTGAGAAGTATCTGCGGGAACTCCTGCAACTCAAACATAAAGTGGCCAACTATGGACCACCTATAATAGATGCTCCGACCACTGATAGCCCCTTGATCCTAGCCACATATGACAAGATGGTAAGCAAGTTGAGGACCCTGTGGTCTGAGCCTGCAGCGTCTAAGGTAGTTGGTAAGAACAGAGGGAGCGGCCGGGTGGAAAGGTTGGTTTGACAAGGAGTGTGCGATGGTGAAAAGAGGTGTTTCCCAATCCTTAGCATGGTGTCATGATAGCTGCGCTAGCGAAGAGAAATTTTGAGAGTGTAGAAGAGACTATGGGGGTCATTACAACCCTGGCGGACGGTGTTAAAGGTGCGGCAATACCGCAAACAGGCCGGCGGAACAAAAAAAGGGAATTATGACCCTGGCGGAAACCGGCAACAAAGACAGCCACTTTAACACACCGCCCGCCACGGCGGTACAGACAAGCAGCGCGGCGGTCACCATCAACAGAAAGGCGGAAGACAATGTACTGCCCATAGTATCACAACCTACCAATCCGCCACCTTTTCCGGGGCGGATTCACAGTGGATAAAAACATGGCGGAAACAGTTACTGCAATGGGAAAACGCTCACCTGAACACATCCCACGAGGAAGGAGGACTCCATGGAGCCGGAATTACAAATTCTACCGGCCCTTGTATTCCTACTCATCTACGAAGAGCAACGCCGGCGCGGGCGAAGACAACGGTGAGTACTGCACCTACGACATAGGGGAGGGGGAGGCAAAAGTTAGGGTGACACACACGAAACACCCCCACCCCCACCCTCGCATATTACAATACACACACCAATGCATTTACAAAAATCAGAGTAACAACCCACAATCCCCCCGGAAGAATGCAAAGACAAAACGAAATCAGTTCAAACATTGTAATGTATCAATATACATGTTTAAAAAATATACAGATATATTATAAAATCATTCAAAAATGTATACATTACGAGAAGTAGTGCAGATATGCACATATCAATGTCCGTGTACCACTAGTCCAAAAATGCATGGGCGAGGCCCACAAAAGATACCTGTCCACAATTGGAGAGAACACTGCCAGGGCATCAGATAGAAATACAACAGGCACCTCAGGGGGAACGGAAGGGGGGACACCTCAGCCGGATGAGTGCAAAGCCAGATCCACGACGGGGCTCCATGCCCATTGATGTATCCTGGGGAGTGCAAAGCCACAGTCTCACAAGTCTATACAGTGGGTGGGTTGCCCACTGTACCATCCTGGGGAGTGCAAAGCCACAGTCTCTCAAGTCTCTATAGTGGGTGGGTTGCCCACTGTACCATCCTGGGGAGTGCAAAGCCACAGTCTCTCAAGTCTCTAAAGTGGGTGGGTTGCCCACTGTACCATCCTAGGGAGTGCAAAGCCACAGTTTCGCAAGTAGATAACAGCCTCCACTGGCACTGGAGGGGGACTGGTGCCCAGACTGGATTAGTCTCCCCGTGAAAGTTCCTGTCCCGTCACTGTCCCAGCTGCACATGGGATGACGATGCTTGATGTGGCGGTCTTTTCATTCTTCCCCAGTGCATGCCCTGTTCAGCAGTGCTTTGCCATGGCGGTCTCTGGACTGTTCAGCGGTGCTTTACCATGGCGGTCTCTGGACTGTTCAGCGGTGCTTTGCCATGGCGGTCTCTGGACTGTTCAGCGGTGCTTTGCCATGGCGGTCTCTGGACTGTTCAGCTGTGCTTTGCCATGGCGGTTCAGGACTGTTCAGCGGTGCTTTGCCATGGCGGTTCAGGACTGTTCAGCAGTGCTTTGCCATGGCGGTTCTGGAACGGACATTGCTGTGTGGCATGACGTTCCCTGGACTGGGCATTGGTGTGTGGCATGAAGTTCCGTCATTGCCCAGCGGGGCTGTGGCAGCCGGGCCCTCCTGGGCTCTGACTCCGGCGGTGGTCTCCTGACCAGTGACGATACTTGGGTCCTCCTGGGCCCTGACTCCGGCGGTGGCGGTGGTCTCCTGACCAGTGATGATACTTGGGCCCTCCTGGGCACTGACTCTGGCGGTGGTCTCCTGACAATTGACGATACTTGGACCCTCCTGGGCACTGACTCCGGCGGTGGTCTCCTGACCAGTGACAATACTTGGGCCCTCCTGGGCACTGACTCCGGCGGTGGTCTCCTGACCAGTGACGATACTTGGGCCCTCCTGGGCAATGACTCTGGCGGTGGTCTCCGGACCAGTGACGATACTTGGACCCTCCTGGGCACTGACTCCTGCAGTGGTCTCCTGACCAGTGACAATACTTGGGCCCTCCTGGGCACTGACTCTAGTGGTGGTCTCCTGACCAGTGACAATACTTGGGCCCTCCTGGGCACTGACTCCGGCGGTGGCGGTGGTCTCCTGACCAGTGACGATACTTGGGCCCTCCTGGGCACTGACTCCGGCGGTGGTTTCCTGACCATTGACGATACTTGGGCCCTCCTGGGCACTGACTCCGGCAGTGGTCTCCTGACCAGTGACGATACTTGGGCCCTCCTGGGCACTGACTCCGGCGGTGGCGGTGGTCTCCGGACCAGTGACAATACTTGGGCCCTCCTGGGCACTGACTCCGGCGGTGGTCTCCTGACCAGTGACGATACTTGGGCCCTCCTGTGCACTGACTCCGGCGGTGGTATCCTGACCAGTGACGATACTTGGGCCCTCCTGGACACTGACTCCGGTGGTGGCGGTGGTCTCCTGACCAGTGACGATACTTGGGCCCTCCTGGGCACAGACTCCGGCGGTTGTCTCCTGACCAGTGACGATACTTGGGCCCTCCTGGGCACTGACTCCGGCGGTGGTCTCTTGACCAGTGATGATACCTCGGCCCTCCTGGGCACTGACTCCGGCGGTGGTCTCCTGACCAGTGACGATACTTGGGCCCTCCTGGGCACTGACTCCGGCGGTGGCGGTGGTCTCCTGACCAGTGACGATACTTGGGCCCTCCTGGGCAATGACTCTGGCGGTGGTCTCCGGACCAGTGACGACGGTGCTGGTGGTGGCATCCCGACCGCCGGGAAGGATGCCGCCCTTCACCACCGTGATGCTCACAACAGTCTGTGCAGACTTCCTCTGGCCCTTCCCCACCTTTGGAGGAGTCATAGCTGACTCTGCAATCCCCCTGGGACCCCTGTGAGTTGTTTTGCCTCCAGGAGTCTTCACAGGATCCCGTCAGCCACTTTCCAATTTCAGAGCCTTTACAGGGGGTGGGCTGCCAGTGCCTTGGCTCCGGGTCATACTGCCTGCCCTGGTGGCCGGTGCACTCCACACACCTTGAACAGGCACCACTGGTATTGGAGGCTTTTTGGCTGAGGAGCTACGACGGGACTGATGAATTGGAGGGGGGGGTGGGGGCAAAAAGGTCAACTTTACAGAGGGACAGTTTCTGACGAACACTGGGATGGGTAGTTTGAGGGGGCCTGGGAGTGGAGAAAGAGGAGGTGGTTGTAGGAGGTGTCACTTTAGGTGTTTTGGGTGCAGGTGCAGGTACTGGAGGCTGTCGTGAGGTGGAAGGATGTTGGGTGTGTGGGTGCCCACGTTTGTGTACTTTGGGAGGGGGCATCACAGACACACTGGGAGAGGACACAGGGGACGTGTAAATGGGAGTGGAGGTGGTGAGTGCAGGTGAGCGGGTGTGGTGCTGGGTGTTCTGGTGCGAGTCCTGGTGCCTGTAGATGTAGTGCATGCAGGTGAGAGTGTAGACGACACTGGGAGGGAGGAGGGAGAAGAGGAGGAGGGGGACACAGTGGAGGCAGTGGATGTTGCTGTGTCTGCATGTGGGTGATGCTTGTGTGTGTGCCTGTGGGTTGTGTGGTGCCTATTTTTGCCTGAGCTTCCCTTGTGTGTTGACTTGTGTGCATGCTGGTCTGTAGGTGTGCTTGGGATGGGCTGGGGTACAGGGGATTGGGTCTGGGTGGAGGAGGTTGGAGGGGGGGAGGCTAGACACAGGGACAATGGCTGCCATCAGTGCTGAGGCCAGAGATTGCAGGGTTCGCTGAAAGACAGCCTGACCAGAATGAATGCCCTCCAGGAATGCATTACCGTGTTGCAACTCCCTTTCTACACCCTGGATGGCATTCACAATGGTAGACTGCCCAACAGTGAGTGACCTGAGGAGGTCAATGGCCTCCTCACTGAGGGCAGCAGGAGTGACTGGGGCAGGGCCTGAGGTGCCTGGGGCGAAGGTGATGCCCACCCTCCTGGGTGAGCGGGCACGGGGCGATCGCTGAGGGGCTGCTGGGAGGGCGGTGCTGGTAGGGGAGGTAGCGGCTGTACCTGTAGAAGTGGTGCACACAGATGGTGCCGCCACCACGATGGAGCTCACATCGGCGGACGAGTCCGTGTCGCTGCTTGGTGATCCGGTGGCCGACGTGAAGCTCCCCTTGCCCTCCGTCTCACTGGTGCATTCTGAGTCCGTGGTGTGGCCCTCCATGGCCATGTGGGATGCAGCTCCCTCGTGCTCCGGTGCCACTGTAGCTCCGCCTGATGATGCTGATGCACAAAAGAACAGGGAGACCACAAAAAGGGGGGGGAAGACAGAAGATAGACAGGTTGAGTGCATGGCATACCGCTACCGTTGGCGGACAATACAGACACAGCAGCCCCCTGTACTACACCGTGCTCCTGGCCTCTGCAGATGCAATTTCTGGGATCTGGCCTACATGGCTATGGTGGACATCTGCACACATGGATGCCACAGGGGCATCTATACCTGTACTTTGCACTCTACTGCGGTGGGGTGGAGTGCCACATGGCCTGCATTACGGAGGGGCCTAGTCTACGTTTTTCTGCCTGGCCTAGGTACACCCACAGGCCTCCTCCCCCACCCAGACCCCTCCACTGCGTGCAAAGTCCGCAGATTGAGAGTGTACTCACCCCCTTGTGTCTGCTGTGATGCCCTCAAGTGCCCATCCAACTCCGGGTATGCCACCGCCAGGATCCTGAACATCAGGGGGGTCATGGTGCGACAGGCACCCCTTCCACGTTGGAAGATCATCCCCAGCTGAGCCTCCGCCGTCTTCTTGCTCCAGCGGCGAATGTCCTCCCATCTTTTCCGGCAGTGGGTGCCCCGTCTCTGGTGGACCCCCAGGGTCCGTACGTCCTCGGCGATGGCACGCCAAATGTCCTTCTTCTGGTGGACGCTGACCTACATGTCATGCACAAGGGAAGACGAGAAGTCATTACCAACGTCACCGTCGGTGTGAGTGGCCCCACTCTCTACTCTAGCCATGTGGCCCATTCATTCTCATGCATTAATGTTCCCTGAACTCTGCCCCCTTCCCTCTTACAACCAGCCCTCTCCACCCAGGCCTAGCCCATACAACGTGCTCCCTGTGCACTAACCTGTTGGTCTGGAGGACCGTAGAGTAGCGTGTACTGGGGGAGGACCCCGTCTACAAGTTTCTCCAACTCCTGAGCAGTGAAGTCAGGGGCCCTTTCCCCAGACGCACCAGCCATTGTCTCTTCCAGACCGAGGTCACAGCAGCACTTGCAGTGTAGGTCCTCTCCTGTCGAAGATCAGGTATCTAGTGATTGAACAGATAGAAAATGGTGGTCACGTCCGCGGCTGTGACGTCCGCGGTGGTGCGTATCATCACCGCCGGCGCACCTGTTCATTGGCTCCTGGGACCCATAGGGTCCTATGTTAACCAATGCAGCATTGTGCTGCGGTCTACGACCGCGACGGTGTGCAACGCCAACGCAGTTACCCCACAATCCCATTGTCCCAGTTTAGAGGTCAGGCAGCCGCCATTTCAGGGGCCCACATGGCTTCATTTACTTCTGATTCACACATAGCTAGGCCTACACTCAACACACATACAGGAAGGGTTTTGTGTTTGGTGTCGTCTTCTGTGTAACTGTTGGTACATACCTGGAAAAAAATTGACTTGATCGTCGCTGTTGTCCTTCCTAGGCGCCGTCAGCTGGGACATTTGAGAAGATGGCAGAATCCTCCGGTGTCCCGACCGCTGGTGGACCTGTTGACAATGGAGGAGCGACATTTAATCGTCACCTACAGGTTTGACCGTGCCACAATCCAGGAACTATGTACCCAGTTGGAGCCAGACCTGATGTCACCAATCCGCCATCTCACTGGAATCCCCCTGACGTGCAGGTGCTGTCAGTGCTCCATTTCCTTGCAAGTGGGTCATTTCAGACAACAGTGGCCATGGCATCAGGGATGTCCCAGCCTATGTTTTCCAACGTATTGTCCAGAGTGTTGTCTGCCCTGCTGAAACACGTAAGGAGATACATAATTTTCCCTGAGGTGGAAGATTTGGCTACAGTGAAAGGTGACTTCTATGCCCTTGGACATATCCTCAACGTCATAGGTGCCATTGATGGGACCCATGTAGCTCTGCCCCCCCCCACAGGAGTGAGCAGGTGTACAGGAACAGGAAGAGTTATCATTCCATGAATGTACAGATGGTATGTTTGGCAGACCAGTACATCTCCCAGGTTAATGCTATGTTCCCTGGCTCATTGCATGACGCCTACATCCTGCGGAATAGCAGCATCCCTGATATGATGGGTCAACTCCAGAGGCACCGTGTGTGGCTATTAGGGGACTCTGGTTATCCCAACCTGTCATGGCTATTGACCCCAGTGAGGAATCCCAGGACCAGGGCAGAGGAACGCTACAATGAGGCCCATGGGCGGACTAGGAGGGTGATCGAACGCACCTTCGGCCTCCTTAAGGCCAGGTTCAGGTGCCTCCATATGACAGGTGGTTCCCTATTCTACTCACCGAAGAAGGTGTGCCAGATCATCATCGCCTGCTCGATGCTTCACAATCTTGCTTTGCGACGCCAGGTGCCTTTTCTGCAGGAGGATGGTCCAGATGACGGTGTTGTGGCAGCTGTGGAGCCTGTGGACAGTGATGAGGAGGAAGCTGAGGAAGAAGACAACGACAACAGGGAGTCAGTCATACAGCAATATTTCCAGTGACACACAGGTGAGAACATTTTCATTTTTACCATTACATTCACTGTCACACGTCCTCCTCTATCCTGTGTGTAATTTCATGGGATTATTTGGTAACTGAGTTGTTTCTTTCCATTACGGTTTCACAGGTGTGCTTACCAACGTGTGTCATCTGCATGCGTCTTTCAAGGACTTGTGATGTGTGACATTGGTATGTTGCCTTTACATCTAACAACGCATTTTGACACTGTCATAGATATTACATTTTACCAAATCATAGACTGACTCCAGATTGTTTTGTGTTTCAAGGGTGTTTATTGAAGTGCTCAAAAATGGAGGGGGGTTGTAAAATGATGATGGGTGATGGCGGAGGAATGTCCATGGCAGAGTCCAGTCTATTAGTCTCACAGGTGCACTGCCCATATGGGCATAGGAAGTGGAGCTGGGGCAGTTTAAGTATGGACAGGGTAACAAAGTGGGACAGTGGGGGGACAATCAGGGTGGTCTCATTTCCTGGCGGGGGTCTTGCCATCTTGCTCTGTCCTGTTCCTGGATCTCAGGGACCGCTTGCGGGGTGGTTCTCCATCTGCAGGGGGTGGGGTGCTGGTGTGGTGGTCCTGTGGCGGGGCGTCCTGTCCACTAGCGCTGGCGGAGGTGGCGGGCAGTTCATCGTCCATGCTAGTGTCAGGGTCCCCTAGGAGTGCCACGGTGTCCCTCATGGTCTGCTGTATGTCCTTCAGCACCCCTACGATGGTGCCCAAGGTGGAGCTGATGGTCCTGAGCTCCTCCCTGAACCCCAAATACTGGTCCTCCTGCAGGCGCTGGATCTCCTGAAACTTGACCAGGACCGTCACCATCGTCTCCTGGGAGTGGTGGTATGCTCCCATGATGGAGGATAGGGCCTCGTGGAGAGTAGGTTCCCTTGGCCTGTCCGCCCCCTGTCGCACAGCAGCCCTCCCAGTTCCCCTGTGTTCCTGTGCCTTCGTCCCCTGGACCGTGTGCCCACTACCACTGCCCCCAGGTCCCTGTTGTTGTTGGGGTGGTGGGTTATCCTGGGTTCCCTGTAGTGGTGGACACACCGCTGATTGACCTGTCCTGGGTACGGAGGTTTGGGCCCGCTGGGTGGGTGCTGTGCTGGTGTTACCAGAGGGTGGAAGGTCAGTGTTGGGCTGTGCCTGTGCAAGGGGAACCGACTGTCCCGAGGCGCACGATGGTCCGTGCTGGTAATCAGGCTCCAGTAGGGCAGAGCTGCTATCGTCACTGTGGGCCTCTTCTGTGGGTGGAGTGGAGTTGTCTGGACCCTCCGGTGTGGTGATGGTCCTTCGTGATCCTGCAGGGGCATAAGAGCATGATTATTGCATGTGTGTGTGTGATGGTGTGCAATGGGTGGGTGTGCGTGTACCCCAGTGCAAACATTCCTGTGTGGGGGCTTGTGTGATGATGGTTAGGGGGTTGTTATGGGTATGTGCAGTGGCCATGCTTTGGTGATGGGTGTCCATGCTTAGTTGTGTCATGCAGGGCTTGGTGTTGGGATGTGTAGTTTGTGTTATTAGTACATAAGGGAGGAGTTGGGGTGATAGGGGAGGGTGTGAGGGTGGGGGGGTGTGATACCATGCAGGTAGGGTGGGGGATCTGCTAGTTAAGATTAGACTTACCAGTGTCCATTCCTCCACCGACTCCTCCGAGGCCCTCTGGATGCATGATGGTCAAGACTTGCTCCTCCCATGTTGTTAGTTGTGGGGGAGGAGGTGGGGGTCCGCCGCCAGTCCGCTGAACCGCGATGTTGTGCCTGGAGATCGTTGAACGTACCTTTCCCCGTAGGTCGTTCCACCTCTTCCTGATGTCCTCCCGATTTCTTGGGTGCTGTCCCACAGCGTTGACCCTGTCCACTATTCTTCGCCATAGCTCCATCTTCCTGGCTATGGATGTGTGCTGCACCTGTGAGCCAAATAGCTGTACTGGACAATTTCCTCCACCATGACCCGGAGCTCCTCCTCGGAAAAGCGGGGGTGTCTTTGGCGTGCCATGGGGTGGTGTGTGTGATGTGTGGGGCGGTGTGAGTGTTGATGTGTGTGGTGATGTGTAGTGGTGTGTGGTGCTTTGTGCGTGGATGTTGTGTGGGTGATGGTGTTGTGTGCCTCTGTATGGTGGGGTTGTCTTTGCTGTGCTGTCTCTCTGGCCTTCGTCTAAATTTCTGGTCGTAAGGGTTTGTGGGTGATGTGGGTGTGTGTTTTATATTGTGTTGGGTATGTGGGAGTGTTGTTTGAATGTGTATCAGGTGTGTGTATTTGGAATTGTCCAATGTGGCGGTGTTTTGGAGAAGTGTGTGTATTTTGAGCGCGGCGGTGTGTACCGCCAATGCAATACCGCGGTTGAAAGACCGCCTCGTGGATTCGTGGGTCGTAATAGCATGGCGTGTTTCTGTTGGCGTGGAGGTGGAGGATTTGTTTTCGCCAGTTTATCACTGACCTTTGGTGTGGCGGAGTTGTGTGGGTGTCTGAATTTCAGCGGATTCCAATATGTGTGTCATAATAGCTGTGGTGGGATTCCGCAGCCGCGGCGGTGTATTGGCGGTCTTCTGCACAGCGGTAAGCGCCTTTTACCGCCAATGTTGTAATGACCCCCTATATGTGTCCTCTGGCCACTAAGAAATTGTTGTATCAAAAGGCTCTATGGACAAAATTGAGGGAGGCTGTAGCTGAGAATAATTTCAAGAAATTCTGGGAATTGGTAGCTACAGTGGGGAAGGGGATGGTGAACTCTGTAGAAACTTATTTTTGTCCATCTGTTTGGGTTCACCATTTTAATACCTTATATAGTACTGCTTCAGTTGGCCCCTTGGATCCCATGTTGGTGTGAGATGCCCTGTCTACCTGTCCTAATGCATTAAAAATATTATTTTTGAAAGTTATTGAAGCACTGGGTGCTATGAAGAAGCATAAGGCTCCTGGCCCTGATTTGGTGCCTGTGGACCTTTATTGCGAGGCACCATATTTTTTGTGTAGTCTCCTCACTAAAGTGTTCAATGCAGCCCTTAGGGGGAATGCAGTGTGTTGTCCTGGCCTTCTGCCATTATTGTCCCAATTTACAAGAAGGGTGATCGAGGTTGCCCTAACTATCGGCCGATCTCCGTCCTTGATGGAGCCAGGAAGGTTTATGGGAAAGTCTTACTTAACGCTGCAGGGTTGGGAAGATGCCCAGGATATTATGACAGAAGTGCAAGCTGGCTTTTGGTCTCGTGTAGGAACTACTGATCAGGTTATTCGCCTCTATATGACTTCATATAAATTCACAGTAATCAGGGAGGCTTCACTGTATTTAGTCTTTATAGACCTAAAAGCGGCCTTCAACTCAGTGGATAGGGGTGAACTTTGAAGGCCATTGCTGGGCTTAGGGGTTGATGTTTCACTAGTTAAAGCTATAGTGGCACTGCACTCGGGTAATATGGTCAGTGTGAGATATGAGATGGGTGGGGAGTGTACAGATCCCTTCTAGTTTTAATAGGGTGTCCGGCAAGGCTGTGTTCTGGCGCCATTACTTTTTAGCCTCTTCCTGAACTATGTGGTCCTCTATCTCCTAAAAGAGCAGCTAGATGTTCCTCTCATAGCGGGGAGGAGGGTCCCAATATTATTATTCGCAGATGATGCATTGTTTATGGGGCATACAGAAAATGCAGCCCATAGGCTACTTGGTCGCTTTGCAAAGTATTGCGAGGAAAAATCACTATCTATCAACTGTAGTAAGACTATGAGTATGACCTTGTGGCCAACTCCTAGCCTTAGACGAAAACTAGTGATTAATGGTGAACCAATTCATGCTACCAAACACTTTGATTATCTGGCCATGCGGTTTTCGGATAACTTAAATTGGGACAGTCATGTACAGAAGGCAGCTATAGTCTTAAACCAAGCAGCTGGGGCAATATTGAAGTTTAGGCATAAGGCTGGTGGCAGAAGTATCAGTGCCATCTTAAAAATATATGCCCAAGAGGCAGTGGCCTCAGCACTCTATGAGCCAGAGCTTTGGGGATATGTGAACACGAGTGTGTTACAAGTAGCGAAGAATAATTTCCTGAGATCCTTATTGGGGTTAGGGCTGAGAACCCCCTGGAAGACCCTCCTTGCAGAGCTCAGTCTGGTGCCAATATCAGAACTAGCAGCCTTAATGGGTAAGGTTGCTACGTAACTCTGAGGCAGTAGTGTATTTGGAAATTCTTGAAGGGGTAACTTTGAGTCGGGGACTTGGGGAGCATTTGTGGGAGGCTCACGTTGAAAAGGTTTAGGAGATCTTCTTCTAGAGGCTCTGTGAGCTGAACCCTGCAGAGTCAGGCAAGACATTGCAGGTCAGATCAAGGACTGCTACCACAAATTCAATAAAATGAGGGTATATCAGGAACTTAGGCCCGAATCAATTAGAAGATATTATTTTAATAACACCTATGATCCTGTCCCTATAGATGACCTGGATCTGCTGCACCCCGAACTGAAGCGCTCGCTGTATATAAAATATAGATTGGGTATACTGCCATTAAGAGGTTATCTAGCCCGTACCCGTAGGCTAGTGGCTGGGCTAGAGTATTGCAATTGCAGCCTGGGGAGGTAGACAATGTTGTCCACTTCACCTTGTTTTGCAGAAAATTTGATGCAACTCTGCAATGGTGGCTTTACCCCCTTTTTAAATCCAGTGAGCAAGCTGCAGTGAAACTACTAGCACTTTGCGTAAGGCTGGGCAACATTAATGCACATAAGTCGGTAGCCTCCAGGCACAATAAATGCAAATGTTTATTCAGAATGATCTAAAAGAGATTACTTTCTGTCGCATAAGTAATAAAATATTCAACATCTACCCTGTCGTCATTGATAGTAGTTATTTATGGGATGGTATGAAAAAATACACGCCTGGGGCAAACAAGCTTCACTCTGGACCGACTGTATTGTTTTCTGGGGGAGATACATTGACGATATTATCATTATATGGAACGGTACCATTGAACAATTTACCATGTATCATACTTTCCTTAACAATAATCCTTATAATGTACAATTTAGTCTACACTACAGCAGAGACACCATAGACTTCCTTGATATTCGATTCTTTATAGAACAGAACAGTATACAGAATGTTCTATATAGGAAATCCACAGCATGTAACAGTTTACTTCATGCCACTAGTGCCCACCCTGTTTTGGTAATTCAAAATATTCCTTTTGGAGAAATGGTACGTGTCAGACGTAATTGTAGTACTAATGACAAATTCTGGACCCAGATTCAACTAACTAAACACAGATTTATCAACAGGGGTTAAAAGGCTAAGAGTCTATCTCAGGCAGTTCAACGTATTATGGATACTCCCAGAAAAGATACCTTGACTGTCAAACCACAGAGGGACAATAAGAATCAAAAAAACTCTTTGTCTTTTGTGACCCGTTATACGGCTTATAATCAGGACATTTTTTAAATATTCAAACGCCACTGGCCCTTACTGACTGAAGTCCCGGGTCTCAAAGGTGTTATCTCTAACACACCTAAGATCACTTACCGTAGAGAAGTAACCTTGAGGGACCATCTTTGTCCTAGCTACATTTCTGCCCCTAGCCCCACCACATGGCTCTCTACCAAACCCAGGAGATTCTACACTTGTCACGATTGCAACATTTGTGCTTTTGGTCGTGATAAAACGAAATATTTTTGTTTTAACAACACCAAGACTTTTACAATTAATCACTTCATCAATTGTAACACTAAATTTGTTATTTATGTTCTGGGATGTGCTTGTAACAAGATTTATGTGGGGAGTACAAAACGTTCTTTGAAAATTAGGATATAGGAACATCTACGAGCTATCAAAAAACAGGATTCTGACTATCCATTAACAACACATATAGCACTTGTTCATCCTTATGACTCATTGATTTGGTTTCAGGGAATTGACCATGATCCTACTCACCCCAGAGGAGGCAACAGTGTGTTGACACTACGCCAAAGGGAGGCAGCCTGGATCTGCCACCTGCGAGCGGTTGAATTGGGCCATAATACTGATCACGAATTTCATTACTTTCTGTAGCCTTACTTTCAAGGTTTTAATATACAATACACATATATTGTCATACTTGAAACTTATGTAACCTTGTCTGTTACTTTTGTATGTTTACATTAAACAATAGCAGGATTAATATTAATATTTTGATTGGAAATTAATCTTATTGCTCATATGTTGCAATTGTATTGCTTGTCAGATATTTATACTCTTTGGTGTTTATTTGGGCACACCACCTTCGGTTCGGCTATTTTGCTTCTTCACCTCACTTTTCTGTATGTTCACTGCTTTCACTTATATTTCTTTGATCTATCCATCTGCCTGCCATTTCCTTTCTTTTCTTACCTTTTCCTTGTCTCTCGTCACTTAGTCCTCCCCCTTCCTTTTTATTGTTTTTGATTTTCCCCTCCTCTCTTTTCTTTTAGATAGTCTCTTCTACCAGTGGGTCACCCACCCCCGTTTTTGTCTCGTGCAAGGATTCCTTGCTATAAACCCTTTTTTTCTGTGCTCGATAGTATTTAGTCTTGAATTTCATGACTGTCTCAAGATGGCTGCTGCCATAGTCCTTTCTTTATCTTGTTTCTTCTAAGACTCGGACGGTGTGACTCCTTTTATTTCTATTTATGACACTTCTTTCTGTGCTTAATAATATTAACCCAATATTTTGTCTGCTCCATAACATTACTCGCGTCCAAATATCTTTGCCTTTTTACCACTTTGTTTTTGGTACTGCTTTCCACTGTAGTCTTTTGATCGTTTTACTGTTTTGACTGCTCCAGGATGGCCGCTGCCATAGTCTTTCTTCCTTTGTTTGATTTTGCGATGGACGCGACCCGGATTTCCTGGTCCCGTCTTTCTATTTAAGATATCCTCTACCTGGGCACCCGTCCGTTTTACTTTTAAAGACCGGCACGATACTCGTGCTGGTCCTGCACATACTACTACGGTCGCTCAGACCGGGATATCCTATATTTGAGACGTGTTCACTGTGGCTTATAGCCTCTCCGGTAAGATGGTTTTTTTCTTTTTTTCCTTTTCACTTCTGTTTCGCTCTGTCTCATGGCGAATTCGCTACATGCTTTGGAGCGTTCATAATTTAATTATATTCTAGATTTACTGCACTTAGCCTTTCATTCAGATATTACTTGGCCACAGACTTGTTCTTGTTTGTACTCAGTTTTAATTCGGTCTATTTCGGTTTATACTCTCCCTTGATGGTAATACTAAATTTTTTGACTTTTCAGCGGTTCTCTTAATAATATATCTCTGTGTTTCTATATATGTTTTTGCTTCACTGGTTCTAGGTGTGGACATTGGGCGTCTTTTTGGCCCTTTTCACCTTTCCCTTTGAATATACTCACTAAGTACTTTGATGAGTATATGGCCACTATATGTACTCCCCTTCCGCCCCCCCCTACCTTTGGTTCTTCTATATTTGTTTGCATTTCGACTTATGGGTGTCTTCTCTGCTAGGTACTAAAAGCGTACTGTTATCATTTGCTCCTCTGACTGACTGGATTACATTAAGGTATGCTTCACTTTATAATTACTATCTCCTACACCTATTTTGTTTCTGGTTTCTTAACACACTGGGATCCTTTGTACTCACTGGTTTCTTGAAATATGGGCACATCCCCCCTTCTTTCTTTTTTCCTTCTTCCCATAAACTTCTCTCTTTACATGTTTATTCCTTTGACATCAGTAACCTCTTGGACTCTGTCTTATCACTTGGGGTTTGTCCATTTGTACTCAGTGCTCGGAGTCTGGGACTATATACATATCGCATATTTTTAACATTTGTAACATGTATTTGTTTTTGGTGTACTTATGATCTTTGTATGTCCTTATCCGGTCTTACTGTCATTTACATTTGTGTTGGTAAGCAGTAGGTTCTTCAGTTGCCGTTTCTATTCTGAATCACAATTTTTCTTTATGCAACTGGGCTCTTGTTATCTAGTGTGTATTGTACATATTGTTTTCATGTTACATTACAGCCCTGAAGAAGCCCCAACAGTGGGCGAAACACGTTGGATGTCTATCCATTACCTTACGTACCACATTTACGGAGTTTGAAAATATCAAGCACTGAACTTGTACAGAAATATTAAAAAGAAGGAAATATTCTTCTGCATCATTGGAGCACTGGACTCTTCTTTGAATCTACACTACATGTGCTTATGTGTGGCGGTGCACCGACTGTGTTTTTTTGTTTTCTGAGTAGTTGGCAGTGGCTTTATTAGGTAAATTATTTCTCTTTTCAACCTTGACCATGGCTTTTATTTTTAATTAATCTTTCCTCGTATCCTCTTTGTCTAAATATGTTGGTGATTCCATATTAAAATACTGATTCAAAAATTCTACAGTTTTTAGTTCAATATATAAATCATTTTCAGTGAAACATTTATGTTGTTGAATCAGTTTACCACTATCCCCTTTCCGTATTACAGCTATGATATAGTCAAAAAAATGACACCATTCAATTATCTGATTGTTTATCTTTGTACATCTCCCTGCAGCATGTGTGCCCTCTCCTATTGCTATAGAAAAAGGTAACATAAGGGAAAGTGAACCTAGAATCTATGCAGTTCCTCTATGTTGTTTGTACAATACATCCTGGTACAAGAAAAAGTGTGCAGTCAGCAAAAATGCAGCAACTTCTAATAACACCTTCGCTGACAATCATTTGTCCACCCTTATCTAATTTCCCTCTTAGAATGTATTTTGGTTCATCAGACTGTAATGATTTCTGGGTGTTCCTCTATTTCTAGTCAGATTGTCACTTGTGTTATATGTTGATGCCTTTTCTATATCTACTGCAACACGTCTGTGACGTATATTTGTTTTCCTCATTGGGAAACCTAAGCGCAAATATTAAATGTAAATGTCAGTGCTATGTCTGTCATACGTGTGATGTCCCCTATTGTAGGAAAGTACCATTTTGCCTGGCATGTTACCCCCATATTTCACTGTATATATGTTGTTATAGTGTATGTGTCACTGGGACCCTGCCAGGCAGGGCCCCAGTGTTCATAAGTGTGCCCTGTATGTGTTCCCTGTGTGATGACTAACTGTCTCACTGAGGCTCTGCTAACCAGAACCTCAGTGGTTATGCTCTCTCTGCTTTCCAAATTGTCACTAACAGGCTAGTGACCAATTTCACCAATTCACATTGGCATACTGGAACACCCTTATAATTCCCTAGTATATGGTACTGAGGTACCCAGGGTACTGGGGTTCCAGGAGATCCCTATGGGCTGCAGCATTTCTTTTGCCACACATAGGGAGATCTGACAATTCTTACACAGGCCTGCTGGTGTGAAATTGGACAAAGGAAAGGGGAGTGACCACTCCCCTGACCTGCACCTCCCAGGGGAGGTGCCCAGAGCTCCTCCAGTGTGCCCCAGACCTCTGCCATCTTGGAAACAGAGGTGTTGCTGGCACACTGGACTGCTCTGAGTGGCCGCCAGTGCCATCAGGTGACGTCAGAGACTCCTTCTGATAGGCTCTTACCTTTCTTACTAGCCTATCCTCCTTCCTAGGTAGCCAAACCTCCTTTTCTGGCTATTTAGGGTCTCTGCTTTGGGGAATTCTTCAGATACCGAATGCAAGAGCTCACCAGAGTTCCTCTGCATCTCCCTCTTCACCTTCTGCCAAAGGATCAACAGCTGACTGCTCAGGACGCCTGCAAAACCGCAACAAAGTAGCAAAGACGACTACTGCTTCATCCTGACGGCTTTCTCGCCTATTTCCTGGTGGTGCATTCTCTGGGGGTAGCCTGCCTCCTTCTTGCCCCAGGAGCTCTGAAGAAATCTCCTGTGGGTCGACTGAATCTTCCTCCTGCAACAGCAGGCAACAAAAGACTGCATCACCGGTCCTCCGGGTCACCTCTCAGCATGATGAGCGTGGTCCCTGGAACTCAGCAACTCTGTCCAAGTGACTCCCACAGTCCAGTGACTCTTCAGTCCAAGTTTGGTGGAGGTAATTCCTTGCCTCCCCACGCTAGACTGCATTGCTGGATACTGTGTGATTTGCAGCTGCTCCGGCTCCTGTGCACTCTTCCAGGATTTCCTTTGTGCACAGCCAAGCCTGGGTCCCCGACACTCTAACCTGCAGTGCACAACCCTCTGAGTTGTCCTCCGGCGTCATGGGACTCCCTTTTCTGACTTCAGGTGGACTCCGGTTCACTCCTCTTCTAAGTGCCTGTTCCGGTACTTCTGCGGATGCTGCCTGCTTCTGTGAGGGCTCCCTGACTTGCTGGGCAACCCCTCTGTCTCCTCATCCAAGTGGTGACATTCTGGTCCCTCCTGGGCCACAGCAGCATCCAAAAATCCTAACCGCAACCCTTGCAGCTAGCAAGGCTTGTTTACAGTCTTTCTGTGTGGGAATACCTCTGCAAGCTTCTTCACGATGTGGGACATCCATCCTTCAAAGGGGAAGTTCCTAGTCCTGTTCGTTCTTGTAAAACACCAAGCTTCTTCCATCCAGTGGCAGCTTCCTTGCACCCTCAGCTGGCATTTCCTGGGCTCCTACCCACTCTCTACACTGTCGCGACTCTTGGACTTGGTACCCTTGTTTTACAGGTCCTCTGGTCTGGAAATCCACTGTTGTTGCATTGCTGGTGTTGGTTTTCCTTGCAGAATCCCCTATCACGACTTCTGTGCTCTCTGGGGGTTGTAGGTGCACTTTACACCTACCTTACAGGGTCTTGGGGTGGGCTATTTTTCTAACCCTCACTGTTTTCTTACAGTCCCAGCAACACTCTACAAGCTCACATAGGTTTGTGGTCCATTCGTGGTTCGCATTCCACTTTTGGAGTATATGGTTTGTGTTGCCCCTACTCCTATGTGCTCCTATTGCAATCTATTGTAACTTTACACAGCTTGCATTACTTCCTTTTGCTATTACTGCATATTTTTGGTATTGTGTACATATATCTTGTGTATATTTGGCATCCTCATACTGAGGGTACTCACTGAGATACTTTTTGGCATATTGTCATAAAAATAAAGTACCTTTATTTTTAGTATATCTGTGGATTGGGTTTTCTTATGATATTGTGCATATGACACCAGTGGCATAGAAGGAGCTTTACATGTCTCCTAGTTCAGCCTAAGCTGCTCTGCTATAGCTACCTTCTATCAGCCTAAGCTTCTAGAAGCACCTCTTCTACACTAATAAGGGATAACTGGACCTGGCACAAGTTGTAAGTACCTCTGGTACCCTCGACAAGCCAGGCCAGCCTCCAACACCTGTGCACTTGATAAGCTTGTTCAATTTACACTGGCATTTAATTGGCTAATGTTACTGTTAGAAATGGGGTCTTTGGTTGACAGTCAGGTTACCCCCTGTTCAAGCAAGGACCCTCACTCTAGTCAGGGTAAAAGAGAATCACCCTCAGCTAACCCCTGCTTACCCCCTTGGTAGCTTGGCAGAGCAGTAGGCTTAACTTCAGAGTGCTAGGTGTAAAGTATTTGTACCAACACACACAGTAACCTAATGAAAACACTACAAAATGACACAACACCGGTTTAGAAACAATAGGAAATATTTTTCTAAACAAAACAAGACCAAAACGACAAAAATCCACCATACACAAGTCAAGTTATCAATAAAAATGCAGAAAGTCTTTAAGTGGTTTTAAAAACACACTAGCGCTGCTAGAGTGAAAATGTACCTCGTGCGCCCCAAAAATAACCCCGCACGGGCGGGTGTGAGTCAAAGATAACTCTCCACGGCGGTACGTGAGTCAAAATTCCAGCTACACGATGATCTAAAAATCCCGCAGCGCAGGTTGAGATCTCCCAGCCTCTGTCAGCGATGCTGCGTGTCGTTTCTCCTGCTCCGTGCGTCGATTCTTCGATTGCGTTTCCTGCGAGTGTCGTTTCTCAGCTGCGGAGCCGGCGGCGCGTCGTTTTTTCAGCCGCAGATTGGATTTGCGTCAATCTTTTCCCCGCACGGCGCTCTGTGCATTGATTTTCTTGTCTTTAGGCTGCCAGCTTCTCCTTTCAGGGTCCCAGGAACTGGATGGGCACCACAGGGCAGAGTAGGAGTCTCTCCAGAGACTCCAGGTGCTGGCAGAGAGAAGTCTTTGCTGTCCCTGAGACTTCAAACAACTGGAGGCAAGCTCTAGATCAAGCCCTTGGAGATTTCTTCTCAAGATGGAAGGCACACAAAGTCCAGCCTTTGCCCTCTTACTCTGGCAGAAGCAGCAACTGCAGGATAGCTCACAAAGCACAGTCACAGGTAGGGCAGCTCTTCTTCCTCAGCTATTCAGCTCTTCTCCAGGCAGAGGTTCCTCTTGGTTTCCAGAAGTGTTCTAAAGTCTGTGGTTTTGGGTGCCCTTCTTATACCAAATTTATCTTTTAAAGTAGGCCTACTTCAAAGTAAAGTTTCTTTGGAATGTGAAATCCTGCCTTGCCCAGGCCAGGCCCCAGACACTCACCAGGGGGTTGGAGACTGCATTGTGTGAGGGCAGGCACAGCCCTTTCAGGTGTGAATGACCACTCCTCCCTTCCCTCCTAGCACAGATGGCTCATCAGGATATGCAGGCTACACACCAGCTCCCTTTGTGTCACTGTCTATTGTGAGGTGCAACCAGCCCAACTGTGAAACTGACCCAGACAGGGAATCCACAAACAGGCAGAGTCACATAAATTGTATAAACCAGAAAATGCTCACTTTCTAAAAGTGGCATTTTCAAACACACAATCTTAAAATCAACTTAACTAAAAGATGTATTTTTTAATTGTGAGCTCAGAGACCCCAAACTCCACATGTCCATCCGCTCACAAAGGTAATCTACACTTTAATCAGATTTAAGGGTAGCCCCCATGTTAACCTATGAGAGGGACAGGCCTTGCAACAGTGAAAAACTAATTTAGCAATATTTCACTGTCAGGACATATAAAACACATTACTACATGTCCTACCTTGACCATACACTGCACCCTGCCCTTGGGGCTACCTAGGGCCTACCTTAGGGGTGTCTTACATGTAAGAAAAGGGAAGGTTTAGGCCTGGCAAGTGGGTACACTTGCCAAGTCGAATTTACAGTTAAAATTGAAAACACAGACACTGCAGTGGCAGGTCTGAGACATGATTACAGAGCTACTTATGTGGGTGGCACAACCAGTGCTGCAGGCCCACTAGTAGCATTTGAATTATATGCCCTGGGCACCTCTAGTGCACTTTACTAGGGACTTACTAGTAAATCAAATATGCCAATCGTGGATAAACCAATCACATACACATTTTATAAAGGAGCACTTGCACTTTAGCATTGGTTGGCAGTGGGAAAGTGCCCAGAGTAACACAAATAGTAAAATCAGAGTCCAGCCCACATCAACAACCTGGGAAACAGAGGCAAAAAGTTAAGGGAGACCACGCCAAGGATGGAAAGTCTAACAGTTACCAAGATTTGAATACCTATTACGTTGTGTACTAGATTATCTGGCCTCATTAGTGTTCATGGGTTGGCTTCTGTTTTTAGATGCTATTAAAACAATGAAATTTAGTTTCGTTTTATGACAGATTTAATAATATCTATTGTCAAATCAGTTATATCTATGTGCATACTTGATGAGAAAAATAAACATGTATTCAGTAGTTGCACATTTTATGATTCAAGTCCTTATTTGACAAATGAACAATTTGTTAAGAAATGTCCCTCAAAAGGCAAATAGATTTTTATAGAGTATAAAGACTAGGCAACACAGAGGGTAGAAGAGTACCAGTCTGTTACCCAGTAGTATGTGCATGCAATGTATTAGTAGGTCTACAAATTATTATTGCTGTCGCCATCTATAATGTTCTCAAATAATGTATTTCCCTGCTTAGTAAATAAAGGAGATGCTGCATAACTATATGGAGACCATTCTTGAGTTGTGAAATAATGTATTCTGATTGCATACACTTATAGCCCCGCTGCCACATACAGTATGAAAAGAAGCAATTCCTACCACTGTTTCAATAGATATTCTGCGATTGTGTGTCTGACTTAGCCAGAGACAATACGCTGTGCCTGGACAAATGTCCATCAGAAATGTATTGAGCCCTTGTTCCCAGATCAAGAGCATCTACTTTCGACACACTGCCCAAGGCAGAGTATTACAAATGCGTTTTCATATTCACTTACCTGTTGTAAGACAGATTCTATAAAGCAACAGAAAACACTTCTACTTTGACTGCCTGAAGCATTAACACATTGATTCATAGATGTGGATTATATAACACGGGGACCCCATCGTAATGTGCGTAGAATATGCGCACTTACCTGCAGGTTACTCTGGGACAGTGGGCTTATTTACTGCTGGTGTAGATATTAAAATGTACTTTCTAAAACACATAGAATTATGTCTGAGACACTTTCTAATTGAAGTGCTGACTTGTAGAAATTATGATGACATATTTTAAGCCAATAGAACTGCCAAGAATCCAATATATTCCTTTCTGTACACAAAATATGCATTACCATCATCTCCCAAAAAATCTGACTCCGGTAAAAGCAATTTTAATACAAGGTCTTTTTGGAATAGCTTGTCTTCCTGCCGACTGCTGCTCGCCACGACAGGCTGCAGTGCACAGGTCCATAGACCCTCCTCACACTACTGGGAGCTTAGTGGGTTACAGTACCTGCTGCTGATAACTGGGCAGATGCAGCCACCATTGCCGATTATTAAACACAGGTATTTACAGTGTTACGAAACCACAGAAGGGTTAGAGTAAGCGCTACATGAAAACATATTGCAACAGGGGCCGCATTATCTTAAGTTTGCACAGCAGAAAAATTATTCAGATCAATTTTCGCCATTTTTGCTGATGTCTAAATGGAAGGAATTAAAGGTGCAATACATTAGTGTTTTTCACAGTCGCAAAGCCTACAGTGTGCAAAAAAACATATTTTACGAGTGTTAAAAGTAAAATGTAATGCACTTGAATGTACTCAAGAGACATTGAGATTTCCAATCTTCACATTGGAACACCTTGTGATTTGCAAGAAAGATGGAGCCCGAAAGGGGTGCCTCGTCTGTTCCCAGTGGATTGCAAGGACGTGTATCAGTGCTTTGCACCTCAAACGAGAAGCTTCCACTCTGAGAATAAAAGCATTGGTCAGTTAAAGGTGCATACCACACAGCCCGTCCACCTCGATGTCACCTAAACCCATTTGTTTTTGTAATTGTGTTTTTTTCGGACACATGCTTTTTCTAAGGACATTGGCTGTAATTTCACCTGCTTGCAAATGCCAGTGGAGGGCTGTAGGTCTGCTGTTCCCTGCAGCAGAATGCTAACTGATATCAGTGGAGCGGGGATTACCCAATGAGGGTTGCTATAACCATCCCAGGGCGAACAAGGGTTTTGCGCAAAAGTTGGACCTGTGATATATCTGAGAATAAAAGATTCGGACCATAGTTTGCTCTACTCTAAAGATTCCGAGTAGATGTTTTCTCTGGGGATAACAGTGGAGCAGAGGAATTATGAAATCACGGGATGAATATGTCAGATAGTTCTGCTTAGTAATTGCTTTCCTTGTGCTCTACAAACCAAAGTCAAACCTCCACCCTCGTGAAAAATGAAACAATCGTCAAGTTCCAAGTTTATTAGTCATGATTTAGTTGATTAAAACATTTACATGATATACAGACCGTGTTAGCGGAAAAAAACTGAAAAATCTGATCTTACACTATTTATGTGTTTGTATGAAAGGGAACGAATTGGCTTTGTTCCGAACTGCCTTTCGAATTTGAAAAATTGCGAAAAGTACATTTTCGCCACACGTCTTTACGAGAAAGCAGCAGAAAAAAAAGATCGGCATCGGTTTTCCATAATTCTCCTCGGCGCAGAACCCCGGGCACGGTGCTAAACGTTACGTTGTGGTCGAACCTTGTTTGCTCCCGTCCGTATCTCAGAGGCACAAACAATGGGTATTGCTTTGGGCGATGTTTCCCACAGCCACAAACCTCGGCGCAGTCCCGGTCCTGGAGGCCGTGCCGCTTCCATTCAGGTGTAGACTGGGCATGGCTTCAGGGAAGAAGTGATTTGAATAGCCGCCTCTCATACATTAACCAATAGTAGCAATAAAAAAACGAGATATTTAATAAATCTCTGTTAACCGAGAGCAGCCAAACAACCCTGCACAACCGATCGACGCAAACTCCGGGATTCTGTTTGTGTAACGTTATTTTCCCTCTCTTGGTGATACCGGACTATTCGGCCAATCTTTCATCACATCTCGATGACTCCTCTTCTGAAACCTCTCTGCAAGGCAGCGAGAGGCCACCGTCCAAAGACCACATTTCAGAAAAGGACGAACCCGGAACCCTTGTGGGCAAGGAAGATGCTCCAGTACGATTGAGATCGCGTTGCACGCTCGGACTTCAGCTCTTTGAAGCAGTCTTGGTGCAGGGGGCGCTATACAAGCTCTCCATCACCGCTTCTTTCTGTCTTTAGTGAACCTTCGCACCCCGGGTCTAGTTTCCTATTTCCCTCTCTGTCTCTCTCCACAGCGCTTGGAAACGGTGTAACGACGAGTGCGCGCTTTAGATGCAGTCACATATTATGATTTATGTTATTTTCCCTAGGGGAAAACTGAATAATCGCAGTTTATGACAGGGCCTTTGTTCTTTGTAGGGTCAGGGTGCTTAATAGCGATAGCAACAAGCACGATATTACTAAAATATTACTACGATACTCAGCATCTCGACGTTTTGCAGCTTGTAAATGCTGTAAATAACGGATGCGACTCCATTCTTGTCCCTGAAGGACGTAACACTATCCCTGCCCTGATAATCTGATCTTTAAGAATACAAAGACGGGAACGCGAATTCCCCACTTTTTTAAATAACTATGTGTTCAAAAATGTAATTTGTGTTTTATTGATGGCTGCAGCTGCAAATGACGCAATGTTGATTGGAGAGTAAAACTGTTGTGTATTCAAAAAGTGTACTCGGCGTCATTTATGCGGTAAGGTTTGAAAATTGATTTAATTTACAAACATAGTAGAAACGCGTCATATAAAACAAAAGTCCTAGCTTAAAACGGGTGGATATTATTTTAAATGTGCACAAAAATGGTTAGTCTCTTTAATTGTGTAGTCTCGGACAGGTGCATGCGAACGACTGTAAACGTTAACAATCAACAATAAAAATTGGAAACGGGTTCATGCATTCCGCAAGCCCAGTTGTGCTGTTTGTACTTTCTCCTTATCTGGTTAATGAGGACATGTGTTCTTTAAAATGTCTGCACTTTTTGATTCGTGAAATGACTGAAGAGAACTCGAGGGTTCAGTGGCTCCCTGGAGTGCTCGTGTGACTTTTTATTATATCAAAGCCAGTTTAGGAACAGGAAACTGTTAACGAGCCGAAGGGACCTCGGCAGCTTGCTACGGTCACATCCCGTCATCTTTCCCCTTCACATTCAGTGGGATTAAAACAAGGGCCCCGAATGGTACCTCGGAAGCTACGAGAAGCATTCAAGCAGTTTTGTCAACATGAAGGACAACAAATGGAAAGTTATTACTGCAATCATTATTAGGGTAGTCATTAATGTTATCTCTGGTCGAAGTAGTACTCATATTATTATCACATTTCTCGCTGGTGATTTTATGACTAACAAAAAGTGCGATGAAGGGTAATAATGCTAATGGCAACGGTAATAATAAGAAGAAGAACAACAACAATAATAATAACATATCAAGAGTAAACTAAAAAGAAATAAAAATGAAGAGGGGGCACCTCAAATTAATATAAACCGTTGCAAAATAAAGCATGGGCATAAAAATATAGATAAAGAAAACAATAATAATAATAATAATGTTCCTAAAAGTACTAAATTTGCATAAAAACAATTCCAAAAATAAAAGCCACCGAACCTTCGCATCAATATGGAAAATGTTGCTTCTGTATAAACGAATTTAAAGTGTGACGCCTTCTTAACGGGACATTAGTAACATATGGAACTGACATCCCCTCAGGTCAGCTCAGTGTTGGGCGCCTGTATCTGGGGTCGGAGAGTGAGCTCTCCTTCCAGGGTCTCCGGGGGGCGCGGGGCCTGTCCTGAGAGGTGGAAGGCGTGGATGTGAGGTGGTTGCGTCAAGGGGCTGGGGTTGTACCTGGCGCTACTCTGAGGTGACTGCTTCAAGGGGCTGTGGTAAGGTTGTTCCTGGCGCTGCTCTGAGGTGACTGCTTCAAGGAGCTGGGGTAAGGTTGTACCTGGCGCTGCTCTGAGATGACTGCTTCAAGGGGCTGTGGTAAGGTTGTTTGTTCCTGGCGCTGCTTTGAGGTGACTACTTCAAGGGGCTGGGGTAAGGTTGTACCTGGCGCTGCTCTGAGGTGACTGCTTCAAGGGGCTGTGGTAAGGTTGTTCCTGGCGCTGCTCTGAGGTGACTGCTTCAGGGGGCTGGGGTAAGGTTGTTCCTGGCGCTGCACTGAGGTGACTGCTCCGAGGGGCTGTGGTAAGGTTGTTCCTGGCGCTGCTCTGAGGTGACTGCTTCAAGGAGCTGGGGTAAGGTTGTACCTGGCGCTGCTCTGAGAGGACTGCTTCAAGGGGCTGGGGTAAGGTTGTTCCTGGCGCTGCACTGAGGTGACTGCTCCGAGGGGCTGGGGTAAGGTTGTTCCTGGCGCTGCACTGAGGTGACTGCTCCGAGGGGCTGGGGTAAGGTTGTTCCTGGCGCTGCACTGAGGTGACTGCTCCGAGGGGCTGGGGGTTGTTTCTGCGCTGCTCTGAAGTTACTTCCTCAAGGGGCTGGGGTTGTTCCTAGCGCTGCTCTGAGGGTTCTGCTCTGAGGGGCGGGGGTTGTTTCTTGCCCTGCTATGAAGTTACTGCTCTAAGGGTCTGGAGGTTGTTTCTGGAGCTGCTCAGAGTCAAATCCTTCAAGGGGGAGGGGGTTGATTCTGGCGCTGCTCTGAAGTGACTGCTCTGAGGGCCTGGGGTTGATTCCTGCCCTGCTATGAGGTTACTTCTTCAGGGGTTGGGGTTGTTTCTGGCACTTCTCTGAGGTTACTGTTCTAAGGGACTGATGTTGTTTCTGGCGCTGCTCTGAGGTTACTTCCTCAAGGGGCTGGGGTTGTTTCTGGCGCTGCTCTGAGGTTACTTCTTCGAGGGGCTGGGGTTGTTTCTGGCGCTGCTCTGAGGTTACTTCCTCAAGGGGCTGGGGTTGTTTCTGGCGCTGCTCTGAGGTTACTTCCTCAAGGGACTGAGGGTGTTTCTGGCGCTTCTCTGAGGTTACTGTTCTAAGGGACTGAGGTTGTTTCTGGCGCTGCTCTGAGGTTACTTCTTCAAGGGGTTGGGGTTGTTTCTGGCGCTACTCTGAGGTTACTTCTTCAAGAGGGTGTCTGTCTTTAGAAGGACTCCGGGTGCGTGTGTGTGACACTGTGCGTGGCACCTGTTTGTTAAGGGCCACGTAAACAACCTGTCACAATGAACAAAAGCCACGTTGCCCTGGTAAGGCTGCTCACCACAGAGGTACCCCAAACACCCATCCGAGGATTTCACTCCATTAGTCCAGGCAGGACGAGAGGCGTTGGCGGCACAAGGAACGCCTCGTGTACAACTTCAAAGTTCGCAACACAAATGCATCATAGCCCAATAGCTGCCAGGTGATGCCACTTTAAAAGCGACTTTATCAAGCAAACTGGATCTCTCTCAAACATGTTTACTAATCACAAACGCTCTTTGCCCTGTCTGTCCGAGAGAATTTGCAACCTGCCACATAATGTCTGTGACGTCAGGGTACTCTACTAGTGCTCTAATTGTTTCCAGCGCTTTTTTTGCTTTGTTTACAAACCTCGACAGTGATTTCTCACGTGCACTCTCAGAGCGTCTGTGTCCCTTAGTGCGGTGTTCGTTGCACTGGCGTGAGCAGAGGTGGTACAATGTGTATTTACCTAAGTGTGCACAGCATCTGTGGCACTGCATTTTGTGTTTACAGCGCCGCACTGCAACTATCTAATGTCCTTACTAACTGTGGTGTAATGAAATGTGAAGAGGGGGCCCTGAGTCACCCCTATCTAGCAGGCGTCCAATGCTCTTCAGCTAAAGGAGGAACCTTCCCGGGTTAGGACCCGTCCATGCGCAGCGATGCGGGGCCTGCTTAGCCCTGAGCAGATACTACGTGGCCCTTTTGGCACAATGCCCACACGCTTACGGTGCTGCAGAAAAGATTCTTAATATAGAGAACGTTTATTTGTGTGCAACGTTTCAATATTAAACAATGTTTTACTGTTTCTGGGATGCGATGACCCACCAGTTTGCTCGTTAATACAGAGCGGACACTACTGATCCCACCCTCTTTGTTAGTAAAACACAGCAGAGGTTTGTATGTCGTCTGTGTGTGCAGCACCGTGAGGAAAACCATCTCTGAACGCAAAGCTCTGCGCCTTTGGGTGGATTCGTTGCCTTGTGACTCGTCTGTGGACTGTGCGCAGCGAGGTCCAGCAAGTGCCAAGAAATATAACGAGGTATTCTGTGCGCAGTAGTAATAGTGAGCAGTATAACTTCAAGGCGCTCTTCTCGGGAACGGACACCGTGGCTGCATGGCGTGTGGCGGGTTAGAAACAAGTGCCCATGTGCGAGGCGCTTTATAAATCACACGGTACTCTTAACGAAAGCTGGCGCTCCTTTGTGAATACTATGTTTATGCTCCGCATGCATTCTTGGCGGGGCCCACTGAACGGCGCTGAGCACTTCTGTGCCAATTCGTGGTATTAGTAAGAAGTTCGCACTGAATTCACAAAGTGATGTTTATGTCGCGATAAATGCGTTAGCTACTGACGGTGCAGCGCCGAGGGCGGCCGGAGAGCTGCATCCATACACATATGGACTGCGGTGAAGCAGCACCTACGAGCAGCTTGTAAACACAGCGGTCTCTTGTCCTGGGCGGGTCATTGTCGGGAACGGCGGCCAATGCTAAACTAGCAGAAAGCACAATCTATCGGGGATGTCTATTGTTGAAAACGTTTGTAACGCCTTCAAATCCAACACATTCGGCTATACTAAATGACTTCTGATAGATAGCGAGATGTCCTACCGTTTGCTTTACACTTCGTGGTCCAAGGTGGTCATTATAATGAGTTTTGTTCTGGGAACCACAACATGGACCGCGGAGCGTCGAGCACATCACTAAAGACCCACGAAAGCCTAGCCCAAATAATCCTGCACTCCGAAGTTACATCTCTAGATAACTACGCGTACTTTTCACTTTCCTGCAATGCGTTTCTGACGGGATTGAATGTGCAGCGCGAGCACACCGACGCATCTCAGCGCGATATTGTAGTAACATGTCTGTGGCTCCTGTCATTACTGAGATCCGAGGCCAGTGGACCGGATAATGTACCGACGTGCTTCTGCATTATGGGCGGCTTTCGAGGGCCGAGCACGCATAAAGTGCGGTCCAGTCACGGTAAAAACGCTCCGGTGTGATGGGCCGGTACCTGAGCGTGTCTGTGGAGTACTGTACAGTACTGTGCACAATCGAGAGTAACCCCGATCTGAAAAAGCGCTGCTTTCTCTGGTCCCTGCCGAGAAACCGGCACTAGTGTAAAGTAATGTCAGTGATAGGTGGAATCTCACGTGTAAATGGTTCAGGTATGATGCTGAAGTTCTTAAGACTTTTCACACTTTTCACATGATTTTGTAAATGTAGACGGGGAGGGGCTCGAGATCTTTGTAGATCGGGGAACCAAAAGAAGTAGTTAAACACATCCATATTCGTAATATTGTGAACATTCACATGTCCCCTTGCACGTTCTTTCACAGCTTGGAATGGTTCACCAATGTACTCCTGTCAAAGGCGTCCAGATCGCTCGAAGGGAGGTAGCTTAGAGGGGTGTGGGTGAGGGGTTTCTCAGCCTCCCAACCCTTGAAATAAATGCACAGGTCTATGTGCTGCATATTTACACGTGAAAAATGTGACACCTTGTTGGATTCTCTGCGTGTGTAAATAACAAACTATCGGTGTCTGTAGATTTCCTGGAGTACTCGTGGAGTCCTCTGGCGGTCTGTGAAAAGTCAGAAATTCGCTCCGAAGGTAGGATTAGATCAAGGAGGGTGACCTTCCCACCAAGATACTGGAAGTTTGTCAATCGGAACCACACTGATGACAGAGGTGTGAGGCAAGTCCCTGCAGTGCCACCCTTCGGCGCTAGGCTGCGGCTTTTTCCGCAGGGTTATAGTTTTGCGCATTTACCACAAAAGTCATCATTTGCTGCATAATCTGCGGACTTGAATAAAAGCAACTTTTTTCCGGCTCAAGCTGATCAAATATTACTAAAATGCAGTGGGGAATGTTGCTGCGCAGAGGACAGACTTCTGCAAACAGTGACTGCTCGCATTTATGTTGTTTTTATGATATTTGGATGTTACACCAGTACTGATTATGTGAAACCTATGACCAGACGGTTTAGCAAGTGTACACAATGCCAACGTAATGAAGTATTACTATATCTAAATGTGTTGCATTATACCGTATACATTTACCTTTTCTTGCCACATAGTTTACTGAGCCCTGCGCATAATTCGGTCCTCTTCTGCCGCATAATTCCAGTGGCCCCACCTAAGGCCTATTAATATGGGAATCTCACGAGCGCCTCCCCTCCCTATTCGTGGGTGGGAGAGCCTTCTTGGCAACGCCACTGACTTAAGGACCGGAACCCTGTATGTGGAGTCCAAATCACCCTATAACTGACCCCTCCTTCCCTTCTTGAGCATACTCTGTCCCCGGACAAAACTTGCTGAGTTCCTGGGCCTCGCTATCTCTGTCTGCCCTGCATAACAAGCACCTAGAATCAGGCTGCCCTCAGCTTTGCAAGCTGTATTATGCACAGATTTCGAACCTCAGGCAGGCTGGAGGGCAAACTCGTGACAAACCACCGTGAACGCGATATTGTGAAGCTTCTCACTACTTCGCCCTTTACTGGGAGATATCAACGGAGACCCCTACGGGAGTGGGGGTGATTAAAGGCCAAATGTGCGGGTTCTGGGGACGGACAGACCAGTGAAGGCTAGAACCGTGTGGCGGACTCCGAAGCACTGGTGGTCACTCGGGGCACATTCCAGGCCAGTGTCCCGCGCCTTCGCTGCGCCGCTCCTGACGGTGGCTAGGCCAGTGCGATCTCCGCGCCCGGCTGCACGTTCAGGATTACAAAAGTGTGCTGTGCCAGAAAGAAAACGCGCGCACCAAATAATGCACGCTTTACCGTCGTACTCAAACAATGTATCGACAATCTAAGCACGCACACCCTGCTCATACTGTCACGATACTTCTGTGAAAAGGAGTCCGACTACAGCGAGCACCCACCTCAATAAAAATAAACATGCGACAATTCGCCGATATTCATATCTGCTGCAGGGGCGTAGCCTCAAAGAGGGACTGAGGAGTGTGGGGTGTTAACACTCCCCTCACCCCAAGCAAAGGTATCTCGCGCTAAATAGTTGGGTGCAGGTGCTTTCAGTCGGGTATGTGGGAGAGTGTGTGGGATTTCATCGGGAATTTTTACACACCGACAAAATCGCGCAGGCCCACTTTCTCTCTTTGGGAAGACTTCAAAAATGTTGGTTATCTCACAAAATGATACGCTTTCTCTGAGTGCGCTTATCAGTCCACGTTCCTCTCTCTTTCTTAGCCTCTTAAGTCCCTCCTGTGCGCCATCTTGTCCTATAATGTATTTTAACACCACGTGCCAGTGTGATTGTCGGGAAATCAGAAGCTAACACCCCCAATCCGACTGACCAAGCTACGCCCCCAATCTGCTGACCATTGTAAATAAAAACGAAATGCAAATCTCGTGAAGATAGTTGTTATAAACACAAGACGGGGCACGCACACCACACTGCACCACAGGTAAAACGTCCATATGAAAGCGTATACGGAGGAAAATGACTCACCAGACGCGCAAACACAGCTCTTGTAAACACCAGAAGACAGCATTATTTATGTTAACTACGAAAATATGCAGGGACGCAACTTGCAAACAATCGCCGTGAAAGCGGGAAACGGAGGTAGCCGCGCACCAGTCACACATATATAACGAGGGTCCTTGAAATGATTTGGCTCTGCCGTCGCGGCACGGTGCGCAGAAGTGTGGGTTTGCAGCTCTGGCATCCAAATCAACAGTTAGCTGCCCTGCTCCCATATTCCAGTAGACACATCTGACGCGGGTCAAGAGGTGCTTAAAATGCCAGGCAGTGCAGACCCTTTGGTGAGGTTAACTGTTCACATTTTGTCGCCGTCTACCGTATTCCGCATTAAAGTGGCGCTACTGAGGTGCAAACTTTACCCACATAATGATGGATAATTTACTCAATCCATCCACATGATTCCAGTGTCCCTAGGTATACAAGACGTGTCATAAAGAAAAACCCACCCCACTCATGCACAGATACACCACGTTTTTTTTAAGTACGTCAAGTGTGAAAGCACAAGTCATAATGTAAACACACCTACGAATCAGTCAGACACACGATACTCAAATACACACACATAAATTTAAAAGAGCAAATAATACAGTGTGTATGGAACACACACACATACCTTATCATCACACAGGCCAGAAAACACCACTAACCCACGCCCCAGTCGCACTCTTACAAGCATACCATTATAACAGACATCCATCTACGTCAGAAATAACATACACACGCTGCTTGAAAACATGCACATCACTTTTAATATCAAAATCACAAAATGTGTATCCAACACTTCACTCACAGTATAATAGGTCAGAAATGGGCACACACACAACGCAATAATTCAAATACAGCTTGCATTGATGGTTGTCTCCAAATGTGAGGAGGACTTACCAAGACCACCCACACACTCCACATACATTTGAAAATAGTACGCCCGCCCTCATACAGAACCACCATAAAATCGCAGGGCTATACCAAGAAGCCCCCGCATTGGGGGCAGCGCTATGTGGATATCTGAGAGGCAGCTGCGTAGAATCCACCCGCCTAATTGGACTTTTGTTGTTTGGAACCTTTCCAGAGTTGGAAAAAAACGTGCCTTAAAATAGAGAGGGGAGGAGTGTGTCCGGGTGATAGAGATGTGAGGATAAATAGTTACCAGTGCGGGGGAGGAGAGTGGAGAGCGGAGAAGGGCGGGAGGAGGGCTTGCTCTTCGGATAGAGAGAGTGTGGAGCGAGGAGGGGAGGGAGGTGTGAGGTGCTGAGCTCTCTTCAAGCTTCACTTGTCTCCGCTCCCTCCCAGCGCTGATCCGACTGAGCAGCAGAGACCGTCCCTCGGAGCAGAACCCGTGATTGACACCCAGCGTCTCCCTAATTGGGCTTCCGAGATGTTTATCGAGTGGTTTATATAGAAAGCGAGAAGCAGAGGGAGACAGGCTGAGGAGCAGCCGTCACTGGCCCCGAGACACACAGCGTGGAGAGCAGGGGTGCTGCAGGCAGTGACAGACCACCTCCCGACCCCAAGACTGCGGCGGAGTCTGCACACCCGAGGAAGACTCCTCATCCAGATTCGGCATCCTAAAGGGCAGGGGCAGCCCACCTGCCCCACCACACCCGAGGGCGGCTCTGCACCCAGACACAGCAGCCCTCACACACCTGTGATCGCACAAGAGCCTACAACTGTTTCCACTGCCCACACATGGTGGAGCACTCGGCATCCTCTTCAGCCACCAGCCGCCCACAGCCTTCAAGGGGTTCTAGAGCCACCTCGCCACATTCACCACTGTGTGCGAACCCTACAGGGGCCGGCCCCAGAGCCCCGGCATAGGGTGGCTTCCACATTCCGGGCTCCACACGAACACCCAGACCCCCACCTTCAGGGGATTCCTAGAGCCTGCAGGCGCGTTCATCCTCAGCCCTCCCACTCTGCCGGGGGTCCATGCCTCACGGAGCTCCCAGCATGCACTGCCAGGCCGAGCTCAGGCTCTCCTCCCCGGGCCAGCTGAAGGCGGCCAGGCGGCGCTACAAGACCTTCATGATCGACGAGATTCTGTCGAAGGAGACGTGCGGCTACTTCGAGAAGCTGTCGCTGTACTCGATGTGCCCCTCCCTGCTGGTGAGGCCCCGGCCCCTGCACTCCTGCACAGGTAAGGGCCGTTCACACGCTCTGCGAGGCTCACGGTTACATGCTCACCAATGCACGCGAATCCACATACGGACCAACCACACAGACACCCCCGCCTCTTATAGATCACTCGGAAACACATAAACACCTATTGATTCAGACGGGTCACAGACACACACACCTGCCCCCACATAGATCACTGGGACACACAAACACCTGCTTCTTCACACTGGTCACATGGAAACACACACGCACAACTACTCACACACACAAATCACTCAGACACAGAAACACACCAGCTTCTTCACACGGGTCACATGCGCATTCACAAACACAAACACAAACAGAACTGCTCATCCACACACATCACTCTGACACAGAAACACCAGCTTTTTCACAGGGATCACATGCACACACACCTGCTCACCCACACAGAGCGCTCTGACACAGAAACACTAGCTTCTTCACACGGGTCACATTCACATACACACACATACACACACACAACTGCTCACCCACACAAATCACTTGGATACAGAAACACCTTCTTCGCACGGGTCGCATGCACACAATTGCTCACGCACACGGATCACCCGGACATAGAAACATCTATATCTTCACACGAGTTACATGCACACGCACACACTACCGCTCACCCACACAGATCACTGGGACACAGGAACACCTACTTGTTCGCATGGGTCACATGTAGACGAACATACAACTGCTCATACACACAGGCAGACCCTCACAAAGACACATGCACTCCTAATTCCTCACACAGATATCAGACCTACACCCAGCAAACCACACACACCTATATACTCCACACAAATCACTCACCACAGAGCTCTGCAAAGCTCTCGTGGGTCCTGAATTGTAAGTGATCTCACACAAAAACACACACACACGCACACAGACGCACACATCACTTAGACAAACACAGGTCATACATGCTCCTAAACACTTACATTATACAGATCACACCCACAGGTTGTAGATTCTACACCAAACACACACATCCACATCCCCACTGAGGCCCACACACAATCATATCGAGATTGCAGACACGTACATCCCCACACACACCTCATCCATCGTGCGCCCTTAGTTTCTACTATAGTGCAATACCCGTACCACACCGTGTGTCCTGAAGTTTGTAAACTTGATTTACTTAGATCGAAAAAAATCGGCTAATATTCCTGATAACAATTTTTTTTAAATGATGGTCCCTGGCTGCATAAACACAGTATGTTTCGCCACTGTATGATCTGGCAACGCTCCGTCCACTTCCACAGACAGATGCGCAGCTCTCACAAACCCGTAGCCGCCTCCATGCACTTTATCTGCAGGTTATTTGGCAGCATTGCAGCCTTCTAACAGCGAGCATAGCGTGAATCGGGTCATTAGTTATGTGGCATGTTATGATTCTGTGGCGCCACTAGGGTCAGGATCCCATGGCACCTCAGGGTGTGGTAGGCAGCGACGATGTTGCAGCGGCGTGAACACGACGCTATGACAGTAAAACTGGACGTTTTTTACTTACTATCAACTTTTACATAGGGCTTCCAACTAGGGTTGTCGCGCTGCTGTGCAGCATTAAAGAGTTTCCTAATACAAGAAGTGCTTGTACACTTTTAATTAAACTTCCCCAGCAAGGCATCTAGGCGCCAAGGCCTTAGGAAGAGGCGACGTATTGCAGGTACCGGAAGCCGAGGTTCGCCGTGACTCTTTCATCAGTCTTACGGCCTGAAGACGAACCTGCGACGGGTAGAAACACTGATGCACCTGTGTTTTTTCAAGAGGTACCTTCAATCGAGTGCTCCGGAGTTTAGATTTTGCCGTTTGTGAGCGCGGGTAAAACAGGTGTTAATATCATCCGGTGTCATAGTTGTTATATAGTGCTGAACACAGACTAATCCAAGCGCTAAGAAACCTGTAGGACTGCTGTAGTGTTCTTTTAGTACTGTGATCATTGCACTGTGGAAGAAGACTGATTCTATAACTGAATGATAACTAATTTGGGAGGACATGTTAACCCAGGCACTCGGTCCAGAAAACACAACACTGTAGTTTTTTAGACAAGCAAGAAAGCAATACCATGTTGGAGTTCAAATGTCCGTAGTTTAGTTGCATTAAATAAGCACATGGCCCATTTTTAGGGCGGAGCAAAGCACTGCAAATATCAATTACACTTCATATCAAACATGGTCATAATTCACCACTAATGATGAGGCGAAGTTGAAGTCAGACTCTTCGAGTGCTCTTTGGAGCGCCCACCACAGCAGCGGCCAAGCTTAACCCGCTACATTTGTTTGTTCTTTGTAGTCCGCTCCATGCCGGGCCTGGGCTGCGCCTGCGCATCTGCTCTGGGGTGATCCAGGTTTTTAACCTTAGGCAGCCCTTCCTGCAGTTTGGCATGGTAAGGCCCGTTGTCTTCTTCCTCTGGCCCCTTATATTACCCGAGCAATGCTCCTCTGTGTCTCATTCAAGAGGCATGTCGCATTTGTTTAAGTTTTGCACCTTTGGCTTAGGTCCTCAGGCCCCGATGCCCTCTGCGCCGACCGGCCTTGGCCGCAGTTCGGATTAAGAGCTCTGCTTGGACAGGCCTCTGCCCTTGGTCGGACTAAAGCCCCTGCACGGACAGCCTTTGACGCTTGGTCTGGCCGAGCCTCCGGTCCCCTGCTTGGACATGTCTTCTTTGGTACCGGGGTTTATAGCAACCTTGAGAGCCAGGGGTTGCACTGCAGTTACAGAGTGACACATTCCACTGCAAACCGGTTCTTCTATGTAAACAAACACACCGAGCTCTGAGCTGTCCCACTGGCAGGGCCAGCTTACTTCCTTATCAAGAAGGTACCTCTGCAGATTCACCCGAGAACACCCTGACGTGGCACAACAAGCACAGGTGAAACATGGATAGAAACTGGGCTGCCAAGGCCATACAACTGCTGCCGGCCCTAGCGCGAACCCGTAAATCTATCACAACATGGAGCATTATAAACCCTGGAAAAACTAGCACGAAATGGGTGATGGCAAACCGAGTGCAACATGGTTGCTGGCAAAGATAACCAAAAGGGCTGCTGTCAAACACGACAACTTCGGTTGAGGCAAAACTAATCAACATCGCTGCTGGCAAACTGTGCGCCCAAACTACAGAATCGCGGCCCGGGACGATTTCTATCCCGTTTTTGCTGAGTAAAATTATCACTTAAGGCGATGTTTTTACTGCCTCAATGCACGTGGGAAAAATAGAAACGCGGGCTTGGCTTCACATCATGCAGTCTTTGTGCATATAATGGAGAATGGAGAAAGTATATTTCACAGCGTTTCTCTCTTTTTGCACTTGTGCAAACATTTTGCAAAGCGTTATTATATGCAGTCAGGCACGCGTGACGAGAAGTGAACAGAACAACTTGTATTGCTTATGCCACATATGTTTTCTCTAAGCCCAAAACTTAACTTAAATCGGGGTACAAAACGGGAAATGCACCACTTTCTATTTTTACTGTTTAAATAAAACAAAAATTAAGCAAGTCCAATTTTCGACCCTTCTAATTCCCAATGGCGGATCTATGTTTAAAATTAAATGACTTTTTTCCACCTTTAATTGTGTAAACAACAATAGTGGTGCAACATAAGTTGATTCGATGAATCCCAATTTCATTGTTAGCAATTACACTCGTAATTGTGATCGTTAATAGTTACCATTTTCTTTGTAACAGTTTCGAACGTTTTCTAAAATGTTCGCGTTGCGAAACTGTTATCCTATGTGGACAGAACCAAACAGTGTTCCGTTCTCGAAAGTAAGAAGCAAAAGTGTGCAACATGCATTTACTCTGGCTGGTTTTTGTGTGCGCCACCGTAACGTTTACATCGAATATCCCCTAATGTTCTTTTCCTATAGGCCCACGAATAAAAGGCCGAATTACGCCCCTCAGACTTAAACCTCTTCCGCCTATGTCCCAAAGATGCTTCAAGGGCCTTCGTGACTAGTGGCTGCTCACTCTATTGGGCATGTGTGCTGTCTGGTGACCTGCCGACAGAGGGCGCTCCTCTCACTAGTCATTGCTGGGTCTGCCGAGAAGAGCGTGCGTTCAAACCGACTTTCCTAGAAGTTCCAAGTCCGTCTTGCTTGGTTACTAGGCCTAATTTATGCATTTTCAGCATTGTAACCTTTGACACTGTATCCTGACAAAGACACATCAACAAGTGCCTAAAGGGTGTTAGTCACCCAGCTGCACGGGGGCACTTCGACCCGCCGAGAGCTCTTGGTGACCGTATAGGATTTTGCAATTGTTTTAAGCGAAAATAAAATACACAATTCATAAAATTTTACAGTATCTGCTGGCGGGTATTTTGTAACTGACTTTTTGCAAACAATTTCGAGAGTTGTCTCTGACCCAGCAAGAAGCCGTTTTAACATACAGAATATGTCATCTGGCTAAATTGCCGACCGTGGAAGCAAGATACTCGAGTTGTGTTCTCGGCTTCACCGAGCCCACACCGATGATCCCGCGCGAAGCAGTTGTGTCTCAGGCAGTGGTCGCATTAGCTGCTAAACCTGAAGCCAGCGGAGGCAAACTGAACTAGTACGACAACTTAGCAAAGCATGCACGTGCCTTTAGAGCTCACCAGAAAATACTCCAGGCTTATTTACTGTATACACTACACTAAACTACTCAACAAATAGAAAAGACAGCGAAACAGCCACATTTTGTATGTGAGAATGGCCGTGCACGTGGCATCGTACTGTGAATGAATTATGTGGCGAAACGCATTTCAACGAGGTCGCAGGTAACCTGTGCAGTGCTGCAGTTTTTTCTTCCCAAACTTTATTACTTTTTTCCGAAACTTAATAGGTTTTGAAAACTCAGCAATTTTGAAATTGCGAGAGAAACGTCTGAAAATGTGTGTTTTGTAGCAAAAATCCCCAAAACAACTTACTTTTGGTAGGTGAAAAGTCTAGCATTTTCTCGCCGAAATGTTATATGAATTTATTTTTGTTTGCAGACAAATTTCTGTAGTGCTTATACAACTATGCACAATTTATAAGGTGTTTGAACCATGCCACATTTTACATTTATATTTCTCCACCACATCCACCCCAGGGCAGATGACCTTTGGCAACTGGTTTCTGCTCTGAGTTAGGAACACATTTTTCATCACAGATCTCCAACCTGTAAAAGTCGACCCGATAGGGAAAGGTTTTCCTAAGAGCATGAATGACTTCCTCTTGTAGTAGAACTCGCCTACTACTGCGCCTAAAAAATAGGCAAGTTGTGCTACAAGAGAAAATCATATTTTTTTATTTATTTGGACACAGAAATAAAGGGTGTTGTGGGCCTTGATAAAACATTACATTTGCAGGGAAAGAAGTGGGTGGAATCAAAGATAATCACTATTGAATAGTGCAACATCTAGTTAACCTGCTCACATCGCACGCCATAAACAACCAAACTGAAAGTAGATTGCCCTGGCAGCGTACATTATGGGCCAGGAGTGGCAGAGTTGTGCATGAAGAATCCGCTAATTATGTGGTATCTTTTGTGGAAATAATATTTTGTTATTTTACCATACACTGCCCGGGCAGAAGTTTCACTTCAATACTAGTTTAACGCTCGAGAACGCCTAATAATATTCTAAAATGCGAAGGGCTAACATTTGCAAAGGCTCTTCCACTCGGTTGCACCACACCGGGATCTTTATTTTTATATAACTTTTGATCAGTTTGAACTATAAACATTTTTTGTTGTCATCTATATGTTATTCATCAGATGGGATATGTATTTCAAGTAGGGATAAATAGATATCTAGGCAGAATAGTCTGCAAAACCAGGGGCCAGACCATAAGGAACCGTGGCAATTCCACAGAAAGACACAGCACTTTCGATTACATATCCCTTTAGTATCAGCCAGGATCAAAGCTGAACTTTCTGAAATGAAGCTGTGAACGCCAGTGTTGCAGAGGGTGAGCGTGGTACATGCTACATATAAATCATGGTGTGCAAGGACACTTCCGAAAAATAATTAACAGTGTATTTTATCCCATTGATTACATGAAGGAATAAGCTAAATCATTTCTATGCCCGAAGAACCAGGGTTATGTTTCGAGGCCTCACTTTAAATCCGGCCTCGTCTGTATTGTTTAAATTCACTGTATGCAACATAACCCAACATCTGTTGCTCAGTCCCCTGTTTAAAAAAAAAAAAAAAAAAAAACTTAAGGTAGAGTCCACGAATCCCTTTGAAAAGCATGATTTGTACAGTAAAACACTATTAAAAATAAATATTCGACGTCATTCAGTTTTAAAAATGATCATCCATGGTCTAAGTGCCTACTGCACTCATGTCAAACAGTAATTGCTGAAATCTCTTTTTTAGGGTAAGTGGTGTGCCTAAAGTTGTTGTGCCAAAAAGGCTCCCCAAAACGGATGCAGCTCCAGCTTTCTCTTTTCTGGAGTTGTCGGCAGAACATGGCACATCGACGGGTCCTCGACTTTAAGATGGTGGCACATAGAAGTTCACACAACTAAGCCCTCTCTGTGAGATGGCTCTCACATTGAAATAGTGCGGACTTATTTAACAGTCCTTTTCGCTTGTGAGTTGTCACACTGCTAACTGCCCTAGTGCAGGCACATAATGAACTAGGGTGTGGAGAGATTCTGTCATTTTCCCTGGATCACATAACTTTGGTCAAGTTCAGAAGTTAAGATTGCGGCTAAATATATCTCCTCTCTGTTTGCTGGAGGCCTTAAATTGACTGCATATTACCGGATTCTGAAAGGGCCCCTCAGGCTATCTAGGAAGGTATATTGGATGTACTGAAGACCAGATAGACGTTCATTTCAGATATGTGAAAATCAGGACCACAGATTTGTTGCAGTTTGCTAGTAAGAGATTTTATCGAATTTTTCTCCCCTCATTTTATTTAATCTCAGAGTCTGGCCCTTTTAAATCAATTACCCTAGTTTAAAAACGTACATGGGATATCTCCCTTGTTCATATAAACTTACTTCTCAGGAACACACTTGGCTTGCCATCCTTCAAATTGCTAGCAATTCCCACATTAAAAAAAAACGTCTTTGCTTTGGAATAGTTTGCCTACTACTCAGCTACCCTGTAGAATGGCTGGCCCTTAAAGATATGTTTGGAACCAAACATACCCCACAACTGGAAGACAAACACTTCTCTTCAGGTTTTTCCTTTAGAATAGGGCTTCCATAGCTCTATGTTTGAGAGCAATGTTAGGTATAACACAACTTAAAGTGACATAATAGAAAACATAAAAAAATGCAAAAATTAGCCATGTTAGATAACAAATAACCTAATATACCACAAAACAAAAACACAGCACATCACAGAACATGAACTAAAACTTAACTGACAATAACATGCCATAACATATACTAAAATATATAACATGCAGCACAACGTATCCGATAACATACAACAAAACATCTAATATAACGTGTGACAAAACATGTAATGCAGCATATAAAATACCATAATATTATGACATAAAATCGCATAACATACTATAACTTACAACATAACAAAAATAGAACATATATCACTATAAGTGGTAGATACTTATATTAGTCAGGGGTCCTACTAGGCGATTGTCCAAATAAATCATTGTCTTTTGAGAATTATTTTTTTCCATGTTAAGGCTTCCTTACTGCCACCCATTTAAAGTATTCAGCATTGACTTATTTAATACTTTGATATTTTGTTTTCCGATTCTTGGCACATGGTGCTAGTTTGGGGCTAGGGGAGTTGTCAAACTTTTCAACAGTTTGGGGCCTAAGAAAGACTGGTGAGTCCCTGGCACAACCAGTGTCTGCCAGGTGAGCCCTAGTTTCCTATGTTCAGAACCAGGGCAAGGTAAGATTTCTTCTCTCCAACACAGCCCTAGGAGTGCCAGATCCCTATCAGAGTTTTAGGGTAGCTTTAGGCTCTGAAAGTTATTCCCATGTGCTGCTAGACAAGCTTATCTTAAGGAGCAGGCAAATGCACAGAATAAAGCTTGTCCCGGGGAAAGCGTTCTGCACCTCAACTCATATCTAGGGACATATTTACAAGCCCCTAGTGCCACCTTGCCCTGCCCTAGCATCATTTTTTTTTACGCTAAGGTGGCATTAAGGAGGCCTTTCTCGCACGCCATATTTATAAAGTGGCACAAGGCTTGCATTGTGCCACATTGTAAATTCTTACACCACGTTATGCATGCGCGAGGCATAATGTATGCAAGGGGCGCGTTCCCACGCAGGGAGGCCAGAGAAAATGGTGCAGTGAAATTTACAGCATTTCACTGCACTATTCTTTCCATCATTTTTAACACCTGCGCAGAGCAGGCGTTAAAATGACGCACTTATTTTAATCAATAGGCCTCCCTGTGCTTTGCTCACTAGAGTCAAACGTTTTGACACTACTGCAGCAAAGCGCCACAATAGCATGAAAACTTTTGATTTCATTGTTCTAGCGACAGCCACGGTGCACCATATTGTAAATACAGTGCAACCATGGTGTCGTTAGGTGGGACAGGGCAATGCAAGAAAAGTGGTGCATTAGGACTGATGCGCCACTTTCTTGTAGATATGCCCCAGAGTAGGTGGCGTAATTTGCCAGACATCTGGTGTACTGTTAAAAAGGAACTACAATTTTGATCTACAATAGCAAAATGATGAACTGAACCAAAATGCAAAAATGTGCTTGATTTTTAGACTGCACTACCACCAAGTCAAACCTTTGTTTACTTGTTACTTTAAGAATTCTACTAAACTCTATAGGAGTACATACATGTTAAGTTGCTAAATATACTTGACGTTGGGGCCCCTTACACGAAGGAATTGACATGATGCACGCAAGTTTCATTATAGAAAACTGTTTGTGATTTGATCAGCCTGATACTTTCCAAGTTTGGGGCTTTCTACAGTAGTAGACAAAATGACTGCATGGAAGGAAAGGCTTGATAAGGAATTGTGCACCTTTATTTTGCCATTGGCATGTGCCGTAAAATAATGGATTACGAAAGATGAAAAGAGGAGTAAGATGACCAGAGGAATGAAAAGGCAACTAATGGATAATAATTTAGAATGGGTACAAGCACATCTCCCGTAATATAGCCGATAATCTACCATTGACCGCCCAACTGCCTATAATGAAAATCCAGCATAAAACCCGACAGCAAATGGAGAACACTAGGCCCAACTGTTTGGTCCATTTCCATACTTTTCTTGATAGATTAACCCCACATGGACTCCTGCATAACTGTGTTTTGTCCGTGCTAGTGATCCACTGCATCTGCCTTAGGCTATATTTCAGAAATTCACTGTTTTTGTCTTCATCTCTCATACTGAGAGGCTGTTCGATGCACTTATATTTCCTCACAAAAACAAGCATTGGCTAAGCCAATATGTCTCTCCCTTGGCACGTATTGGCTTTGCCAATGCCTTTTGGGGATGGGGTAGCAGTGCGAAAAGCAAACAAAAAGCAAAATGAGGTTGCCAGAGTGGTTGCATCATTTTCTAGGTGTGTGTATGCATGATGACATGAGCACGCAGGCATGTTTACGCATGCATGGCTATAAAATGTCTCAGGCAGCATGCTTTTTATTTGCCGATCCATTAAAAAAATAGCAAAGGTAGTAGCATCAAAGTGCATTTTTTAAGGCGACAAGGCAGTATCAGTATGCTGCCTGATCCTCCTCCTCCCAGCCAAAGTAAACAAAAAGAATTGTGGATGTGGCGGCAACAAAGGATGGTTGGAGGCAAACAAAGGGAAGTGGGTGAAGAAGGGAAAAAGCACCACATGAGTGAGACCAACAAGGATCTGGGGGAGGGGCACACTAGTGAGAAAGCAACACAGGACCCAGGGGAGCCTGGGAACTTGGCGGGGAGAAGCACTAGAGGGAGAGCTTGCATCATGAGGGAGACAGCAACACAGAGTGTGGCATGACAGGTATTTGTTGAGAGGGGAAAACATATGTGGGCGAGAGCTGGAAAATTCACACACTCTCATTGGGTGCTTAAGTAAAAAGAAAATAAGTAGTTTCCTAGAAATGGGTAGTGGAAAGACAGCAGCCTGCCAGTCACAGAGATAGTAAAGAGGCTATTCTTCACGGGAAGGACAATCACAAGATGGACAAGTTAGGACAAAGAAAGCCATAACCTAACAAGCAGGCAAATTAGAGTGACAATAAAGACAACTGATGGTGAGCAATGGGCAGGCATTAAGTGCCTCTAACTTCTTGGTAAGCCTAAATTAGGTCTGTTGCAACCAGACAACTTGTGTTGTCTAATTGGCTAAACCGAAACATTTTTTATAGCTCTTAAACCTTGGCTTCTGGTCTCACCAAATAAATATATGTAGGTCAAAAGTTTGCAAATGTGTCTAATGTTTAAAGAAAGAATAGAAGTGTTAAAGGGAACTTGAAAGAAAAGTTCAAAACCTATGGGGCAGATTTAAAAGCTCCTTGCACTGCCTTAACGCTTCCTTAGCATCATTTTTATGATGCTAAGGTGGCATTAAGGTGGCCATTCATGTGCGCCATATTTACAAAGTGGCACAATGCATGCATTGCACCACTTTGTAACCCCTTGCGCCACATTATGTCTGCGCCAAGCATTATGTATGCAAGGGGGGCATTCCCACACAGTGGGCCCAAAAAATGTTTTGTAATTTTTAATGCCTGACAGGGCAGGCGTCACAGTGATGCACCCATAATAATCTATGGGCCTCCCTGTGCTTTGCTGCAGTAGCACCAATATTTTTGCTGCTAGTGCAGCAAAGTGCCTCAACAGCTTCAAAAATGTAGACGCTGTTCTGGTAACAACCACCATGGTGCCCCGTATTGTAAATAGAGCGCAACCTTGGTGTCGTTAGGGGGGGCAACAGGGACACAAGAAAAGTGGCACATCGGGACCAATGCTCCACTTTCTCATAGCAAAGCCCCAAAGATTTATGTTCCTGTTTTTTACATTAAATCCAGAATATGAAATTCAAATTAAAGCATTAGCAAGAGAGGCAAAATGTGAGGGCAAATGCAGCTGCAAGTCAAGTAGTTTTCCAAAAACATGTTCTTCATTGTTACTTTTTATTTTCTTGCAGTAATATAACTTTTCAAACATTGCACTAATATCCAGTTTCCCTATTAAATGGTTTTTGGAAGGTTCTTTGTCAAACCTCATTTGTTACATAGACACTTGAAAAGTGGCAGAGGACGTTTTAGTCCTCCTCCAAAAAGCCATGTACCCTAGGGAGGTATCGTTGCCCCCTAAACTCCTACATCGCCAAAGGAAACCCACCCCCAGTTTGAAGACTACTCTTCTAAAAAGGTCTAGTAGAAAATATGCGTCTACCATACTGATGGAATCCATTGCATCTTCATACAATAGACTGATAACGAATATGTATGCATTTATCTTTATTTGAAATTAAATACTTTTAGCTAACTTAATAATAACCATTTTATTGACCATGGGAACCTAAATCTAGGATTAAGCATGCTCTCATTTTCTTTGGTCTGAGGTCTGTTTAAAGATAGGATACTTTAGCATTGAAAGAAGTAACTGGTATAAATATCGGATTAGGAAGACACGTTTAAAACATAATGCACATGTAGTTTATACATTTATGCAATATGAAACTCAAATGGTCTCCAAGGTTCAGTGTCGCCCTTGACTTCCACGGCCACTCTTCTTATGGGTTTAGAACCCCTTTCAAAAGGTAATTCTTCCAAAATTAAATATAATTTTATTTCATTTATTAATCAAGTTCACCTTGATTTATAGCGGAGCATGGCTGTTTTGCTCCCGGCTTGTGAATCCAGTTTTATAGCAGTTCTTGATCTATATATGGGTGCCAATGAAGAGTCTATGATACCGGTTGATGTAATCAGTGGAAGCCTCTTTATCCGTGGTTAGTTGTTATCCTTGGAGAGCAGAGGAGAGTAACAATATACCCTCTGGTGTCTCCACATTATTTGCTGTCCTGATGATGACCCTGCACTGATTAATCTGTTATTGGGGTCAAAAGGTTGACAGAACTCATAAATGTGGACTGGTTTTTAATTTTTAATGGGGATAGGGATATCGATGTACAGATATACTATAAAATAACACATCATCTGTTCCAGTCACATGTACACATTTGGTATATATAGCACCAGTGCACTTTTTTCCCCTTGTCACTTTGCACTGCGCGTCTCTGTATAGGAGCACCTTTGTTATTATGATATTGTGATGTTCTTGTTTTGAAATGTTCTTTGGGAATGTAAAAATAAAACTAAATTTAATTTTTGAAGAATTTCTTTTTGAAAGGGGTTCTAAAACAATAGGAAGAGTGGCAGTGGAAGTCAAGGGTGACATTTCTCCCCAGGAGACCATTTGCATTTGATATTGTTTATATCCGGGTCCCTGGGCTATGGGTTATTTCCATGCAATGTATATTATACATGAATTCAGTAAGAAAAAGCAACATATGCACATATGTTTTCTCACAAAATTCTACTTAAGCAAAATTAGTGTTATTGTGTCTTCATTATTATTTATTATTGTCAACAATTACATTAAACCATACATTTATACTTAAACTACGTCAAATTTAGACCTTGTGATCCAGTATTACTTGTCATACCACAACTTTAATATCCACGATTCCTTAGCAAGGTTTCCATCAAACAGCTTTAGTCTTTGCATCTATATCTGTAGCTCTCTCCCCCACTCTCTCTCTCTTTCTTTTCTCTCTGAAAACTGAATACAAAAAAAACACTGAAATTCACCAGTGATATGTAAACTGTATAACTTGCAAGGCTTTAGATTGCAGATGTCATTAATGATGTAATATGTCAAGTTTGTGAGGTCAAAAGGAGTGCATCAAAACGATGCAAGTTATACTTAGGTCAGTTACATATCATTGCTGAACTTGATATTTTTTGTTTTTAAATGTAAAGTTTTTTCAGTAATAGAATATCTATGTATAACAGCACTTTAACCTTTTTTCCAGTGAATTTTTATGTATTTTTAACGTTAAGTGAGATCTCATAACCACACGTCTGCAGTCAAGCACTTGGTGTGCAAGGCAAGGCCCAGCGCCTAACAACCCACAGACGGCCAACCATCTCCCACACCATACATGGCTTTTGGCATTATTTGGAGTGGACAGCCAACACCCAGTGAGTGGCCAAACAGCCACAGACACCCTCCACATTTTCCTTTTTCAAAATTCTTTTTCTGTCCCATTGGACTCCAGTGGGAGCACGGTGGGCCTCACTGCCTTCTGTGAGAGTCCAATGCAGGAAACAACTCTGGGTCTCACAGTCAGAGACTCGTACAAGACTAGTGCAAAACTGACACACAGAAAAAAATATGTTGCAATTTTATGTGCCAGATGATGGTCTTTATGAGACCCTAGCCACTTCACAAAGGCTACGGGTCAGGTACCTCTAACCTATTCACTTATACCCAGGGGTGTAGCTTGGTCAGTAAGGTTAGGGAGGGGTGAGCTTCAGATTTTCCAACAAACACGCTGACATATAATGTCAAAATACATTATACGACAAGCAGGGAACATGAGAGAGGCTAAAGGGACTGTGGAAATTGAGACAAATGCGGATGGGTTGGGGTACTAAGTAAGAGAGAACACAATACTTTGTTAAATAATCAACATTTTTGAAGACTCAAAGCAGAGTGGGAGAGAATGTGTATGCGTTGCGGTATGTGTGTTTGTACAAATTCCTTGTGAAATCTGACAGACATCTCATTATACCCGACTGAAAGCACCTGTACCCAACCATTTTCCGGAAAATACATTAATTAGAGGAGTGTAACACTCCCTACGCCCCCTGAAGCTATGCCCCTGCTTATACTTTTTAAAAGAATTATTTCAGTACACAGGGACAGAGTATTTTGTGACCCTATTTTTCTCAGGCCCTGCTTAACAAATCACTCAAAACCTTTCTAGGAAGGAGCTGAAGTGGACCCACTTCTCTTTTGGAAACTTTTGTGAAGATTCATGAAATGGTGCCAAAGTTATTAGCGCAAATAACCCTCTTCTTATGGAAACGCTGACTGTTTTGAGGGGACCTTCCGCACAGCCCGCGTTATTTCTGTGCATCTTGATAATAATACACCTAAAAATTATGGAGTACCCCAGCGAAGCATTTTATTTTACAGTATGCTCGTATTTTTGTTATTGCAGGCAAAGGAAACGTCCATTGAGGCATTACAGAGGGACCCTCACTTCCATGTCTGGTGAATCTCAGCAGTAACGCTTGTGCTGCTGCATTGTGCATTGGAGAAATCCAAGCACAAAACCCAATTCGAACCTTGAGGAGTATTACATAACTCTCAGTCTGCTCCTGCAGACTGATTATCAAGATTTTAGAACACATTTTCTTGCAGGGACCAAGCATTGATAATAAACGATAATTGAAAATCATGCTCGCATTTTTAGTTTTTGGAGAAGCACCTTATGGTATCCTTCCATATTCAAGAAACATTGCCAACTTCATGTACTGTCCTAAACAGTTTTGTTATCACCTAATTTCACCATTTGCTTATTGATATCTATTTAAGTTACCAATTAAAAAATCAAAATCAATGAAAGTACTTTTTGCCATAGAAAACACAGCTAAACATACGTTTATTTTGGGAGGAATTTCTCACACAGTAACGTTCTCTTTTCTTTCTTTCCGTTTTTTGAATAAGAAAGCTCAACCCTCTTCCCTCAAGCCCCAGAGAAAGTGCTGAGAAGTATATGAGAACAATCGAACGTGCATGCGAAAATAACACTTCGTTCACCCCTTCCAAACACTCAAATATTGGTAAATTTCAATGTTAAGAAGAAACTTGACCATAATTCCTCTACCCTCGTGTTTTGCCCAAGCTGCATCTAAAACCGACTGTGATATGAATTGTATGGGGTCGATAAATATTGTAATCATTTGCTCCAACACACTTTATTTGGTATAAAATACAATACACACTATTAGAACTGCCAGTTTGGTGCTGTTAATTCCAAGACTCAAAAGAGGAGTTGTCAACATTTCTAAGAAAAACACTTCCTCGGAAGAAGCCCTGGATAATTGGAAAATCTCGGGGGAATTGTGTTAGCTACTTTTTTTTTGCCCTAGATGACCAGAAATTAAAAGTCCAACTCTAAAATTTCCGGGCCTATGAAAACCTGCTCAATTTCTCTACTTGTTTTCCTTACTTGGGCGATGCAGAGACTACCGCTGACAAGCCCAGCTTCCCATACAGTCACATTGGTTCATGTTGGAAAAAATAATAGGCAAGTGAAGTAGATTTAAGTATGTATGCTTGTGATGTTGGTCTTTTTAGCAACTTTCATGAAGTTCAATAAAGAGCTTTGCAACTTCACAATGCTGTGCCACGTTTACATGGGAATCTTGACTTCTGCACCAATTTATATCATACAAATTACATTTAGGAGAAAAATTATAGATAAGTTTTCCATCGTGCATGGAAAAACTCTGACCAGAGGTAAACTTGCAGATAAAAAGTTCGCATACAATTTTCAAATTGCCTGGGTTCAATTAGAAAGAAAATGATCTCACTATGTGGCCAACATTTCAAGCAAAGAGCAGAAAAACTCTGCACGTATCAAGTTAAACCAGATACGTTCTCTCAGTTCACAAAGGATAATAAATCGTAAACCTCCCAAAATTTTGCCTGCAGAAAAAAAAAAAAAAATGCACACTATTGCTATGCATGTGGCTGAAGAATAACTATAGAGTGCAATCGTATTTAAAGATGTCTTCATTAGCCTTACCGTCTTTTAGCAAACACATGTCACACACTATGTTCTAGTATCACGGAAGGTTACCTGAAAATAATGGCAATTCTTGGAAATGTAATTTTAGCAAACAGATTTTCAGTTCCAGATAAATGAAACTGCAGTTTTACTTGACTAAGTGTGTCGATGCCAGCTGCTGGTGAAGAACGGGTTTTCTGAGGACTGAAAAAAAATTCTAGCCACATTTTTGGAAAATAAAACAAGTCATTACGGATAGCAGATGTTCAAGGCTTCTGTCTAGTTGGCTATCCAGCGGTGCACACAGATGTGCTGACAGCTTCTGGCCACACTCGGTATTAGTGTCAGATAATCATCCGTGTTCGCAGATTAACGGCGGGAAAACAGGAATTGTGCACGTGGTCCGATGACCCCCGGACTAATTAATACTGTTGTGAAAATATCGCTTATATAGCCGGAATATTCCAAGAAGTGCTTTGGATTCATCGGACGCCGCTCTATTCATTTTGCTGCACACTTTTCGAAGTTCTGAAGAATTAGCCCTGTACCTACGCATGTGTCTGTGTAAGTATGTGTTTGAATTATGTAGCGCCACCGGAACTGGAGGTAAGAGAGTGATGGCCCTCTAGCAGGTCAAAAGTACATTTTTAATTCCTCTTTTCAGATGTAAAAGACGGACTAACTTTGCTCCATTCCATACTGTGGAAATTAAAATGTAAGTGTAAAACATCTTTTTTGACGGGGGATAGCGTTCTCATCCCAAATTTTAAATTTTGTGAAAACATTTGTCCAAGAGATTATAATTGTTAATGTGTGTAAAGAACCCCAAAAAATTAATTTCACAGATTTTCTGATTCTGTGCATACACTTTAGACAACTCACATTCAGAAAAGGGGGCACAAAACTCTCCCGTGAGCCACCACAGCTCTTCATGGTAAAATCCCTTGCTGTGAGTGCTCAAACCACTGATCTATTTTACTAGGTTGGTTTGTAGTGGCCATAGAAGTGTTAAAGATTGAGGCCCAGATTTACAGATATTTTGAATTAAGGTTTGTGTCATAAAAGTGATGCAAACCTGCACGAAATTATTTTTTTTAGATTTACTTTCCAATGCAAAATATTTGAGCTAGAAATTTGCCTCAAAGTAATGCACAACAGCACTAAGTGCTGCTGTGCATTACTCTTTGACAAGGGGTAGAGCCATGGGTGGTACACGAGCATTCCCATGCAAGCACCCATGGTTTTTGTTGCAAAACCCTATCTACTAGCAATAGTAGAAATGGTGTTGCAACCAAAAAAATAACACCACTTTGGAGCAGGCATAAAAAGGAGTAACTAGTTTATTTCTCTTAACTTTTCCCACTTTGCATTCATGCTGCCCTGTGTAGCACATATCCAAAGTGAGAACAGTTTTAAAGTTAGCCTACACATAGGCCCTGATTCTGACACGGTCGCAGTCGGACCGCTGCTAAAGTGGCGCTTCGACCGCAACATTACGGCAGTGGCAAAAGCATCACTGTCGGACCGCTGGCACCACCATGTTGGTCGTCTTGGCGGTTGTAATCCAACGGGCAGTGGGGATTATGAGCCCCCTTTCCGTCAGCTTTTGCATGGAAGTATCCCTGCCATGCAAAGGCTGGTGGAAAGGGGTGCACTGCCCAGGCACTTCGCATGGGCAGTACGGGGGCCCCCATGGACGGCCCCGTCACCCTTTTCACTGCCTGAATGACGGGCAGTGGAAAGCTCAACGGGAGCTGCTTCACACACCGCACCGCCACATTGGGGTTGGCTTGATTACGAGCCAGTGTCAATGTTAAGGCCCTGTTCACCGCAGGGCCGGTGGGTGGAAATACTGTTTCCGCCTGCCGGCCCTGCAGTGAACTCCTAATAGGGCCGGTGGTGTTCAGGCCACACTGGCAGCCTGAAGGCGGTACAAGATTGGCTGGCGGCGGAGGCCGCCCGCTGAATTCGTAATGAGGGCCATAGTATTTTTAACTGTAAGGGTACCCTTCCAGTACAATATCTATGTTAGACATAATGCAGACACCAATGCATAATGGTACAGAGGTATCTGTTTGGCGCTAGACAGTCTGATTGTGCGCTAGAGTTATGGAAGGAGCACCACATCTTAGTAGATGTGGCACTTTTCTTCTCTCTCTCCCTCTCACGCAACTTTGTGTGACACCTTTGTAATCTATGCCCAGGGCCACTGGAATTATGTGATTTTGCATAATTACACATTTGCCACATAATTCCAACTCCAGCATAATCTGCAGATTTTAACAAAAAATGGTTTCTAGCTCAAATGGTTCAAAAGTTACTAAAAATAGAGACATGTTGCTGTGTGGTAAAAGGCCCTTTGCAAAGCTGGACTGGTCACCTTTTTGTTGCTTATTGCTATATTTGGGTCTTAAAATTGCACTTAAGAGGTGCAAACAATGCCCAGACAGTATTCCTGAGTTTAAAAATGATAAATACTGTTACAAAATGTGCTGCATAATTTGCCCTTTCTTGCCACATAATTTAGTAAACCTGCAGCATAATTTGGCCCTATACAGCCACATAATTCCAGTGGCCCTGTCTTTGCCTCATTTTACAAAGTACTCTAGGCTACATATAGTGTGTCCTTTTGATATGATTAAAAAAATCAGTTTATGCTTTTTTCCTTTGCTTCCTTTGCTCCAGTAGGATAAAAAGAGCTTTACAAGCTTTGATATACATCTGCACTGAAAGTAGAAGTGAATGAGTGTCTAGAAATGTAAGTGACTCACGAAAAAAAAATCATAAATATTAAAATGATCTGATTTCCCATTTGATTTAAGGTGCTAGCACATCAGTTTTGACATAGACTCGCCTTGAATCCTGAGCTCTTTTTGGTGCATTTTTTTCACTGAGCTTGGAAGAGGATCAATGGCTGCTAAAGCAGCCTCAAAGTGCTGTCTCACACTTAGCATAATATACAGACACAGCAAATAATGAAGTTTACCGGTAAGTAATAGGACATTATCTTCAGGTCCCCCTTGTCCTCGTCCCATTCATTACATGCGAGAATACCCAAGCTGAGAATCCAGCATTTATATACAAAGCTATCACAAAAGGACACAACGCCAAACTGCAGCACCCAGAAGTGATTTATTATTTCAGAACAGAACAAAAATTGTGTAGCGCATAGAATGTATACTGCCAACCCAAAATTGGTGTCATCACATAACACATTTTCGGGATGATAATGCCTGACAAAAGAATTAGAGGAAGCCCAAGTAGCTACCCGGCAAATCTCGGAGATTTCCACCACTCTCAACTTATCCCAAGATGTAGCTATTCCCCCTAAGTTGATTGTCCCTGAACCCCAGTCAGAGAAGGAGACCTAAACATAGAGTAAGCAAACTGAATCAACTGTTTCATCCAACAACTAATGACTAAAGAAGAAACCTTATCCTCCGGGGAGGAAGTCCCAAAAGAGACAAACAAAGTGTCAGTCTTTCTAAAGAAGCTAGTTTGGTCCAAATACAGTAACAAGGCCCATTTCACATCTAAGAAGGACCACTGAACATCCTCAGCAGACTCAGAACAGCCAACAAAGTTGGTAAATCACCTCCTGAGATTTATGAACCTGAGATGCCACCTTGGGCACAAAGAAAGGATCACACACATCAGCACAACCCCATCATCAGAAAAAGACAAAATGGGTTCCCCAAACATTTGGGCCCCAAACTCCCTAGGATGCCGGGCCGAAATGATGGCCAGAAATAGCATTTTAAACATGACAAATTTGATATCCACCACCTCCAGTGGTTCAAAGGGAGTTAAAACCAGAGCCTTCAACACTAACGGCAACTCCCATAGTGGAAACAAAGGCTTCACCCAAGGGTGAGAGAGAGAAAAGCTATGTAGCAAGGTTGCCACCAAATCCTCAACATCAACCAAGTTTCCCCAAGGAGACCAGAAGGCTCAAATATTTGCCCATTGGGTCCATAATGTAGACATAGCAAACCACTTTTCAAAGCCCTCCCACAAAAATTGGAGAACATCAGTAATGGAACTCTCCAGGGGAAACAAATTAAGAGACCTACACCAGCACTGGAAATTGCCCCAATGCCTCTCATAGGACTTCAAAGTGGAAGGCTTTCATGATTGTTGGATGGCTTCAGTTAAGTGCCAGGGAAGCCCATTGCTCTGCAAACCCTGTCCTCTCAACTTCCAAATGGAGAGACAGAGCTGCGGTAGGGATAACAGTGGAGCTGACCTCAGAGTAGAAGAGGAGAATGGAATCATTCAGAGACCCCGAACTGCCATATGCTTGAGACTGGGAATCCCAGAGCAACAGGGCCAAAATTGTATCACCATCACGACAAACCAGGATTCTCCCATCAGATGAGCTAGAACCTTGGGAATTAGAGCAACTGGAAGAAAGGCATATAACAGTTGGTCCAGTTAAGAAATGTGAACCTGTGCATTGAGCCAGGAAACAAATAGGTCCAGGAAAAAAATACCAAACCTCCTGCATACATGAAGAAAGATCCCTAATGAGACATTTCCTGGAACGGAGGAAAGAACCGACTGAGGGAACCTGCCTCCCATTGTCCACACCCTTGATGTGCACAGCCATCAGAGACTGCAGGTGACCCTCCCCCCCAACATAAGAGAGGCACATCCACCGCACTCAGGAAACTGGGACAGAGCCCTCCTTGATGATTCAGCTATGCCACAGTCAACTGGTTTGACCGCACTAGATGATGGCAGAACCCAATGACCGCTGTGTTCACTGCTATCAGTTCTCTCTGATTAAATAACTACCTTGGTAATCACCCTTGGGGCCAACCAGAAGCCAAACTGCAGTACCCGAAACTGATAGTGGGCTTCCCCGATGCAGAACCTCAGATACTGCTGGTAATGTGGATAAATTGGGACATGCAGCATCTCCATTTTGAAGGGCGGGACCTGCACACATTTGTTGAGTGCCTTCAAAGCGAGAACCAGTTTGAAAACTCCTGTGGTCTTTGGTACCAGAAAGATTATGGAGTAGAAACCTCTGCCCTCTCCATCCAAGGAACTTCCATAATGGTCCCTTTTTGCAGAAGAGAGCAAATTCCCGGAGACAGAGACAAACTCTTCTCCATCTTTGAGGGCCAAGGAGCCGAACAGATTCCTGAAGGAGGGGGAACCTTCACAAGTTTGATCTGGTAACCATGTCTCAAAATGTCACCTCTGGCATCTGGAGTAGATTCCTCCCTTTCCTGAAGGAAGTGCTGGATCTGACTTCCCACCATACACTCCTGACCCCCCCCCCACAATATAGTCAGGACTGATACTTCGGAGAGGGAGACTTGACCTTCCTGCCTTGACCCCTTCATGCTAGAAACTTGCCTTGAGAATGGGATACTGCCTCCGAGGAGTTTGACGGAATGGGGATTTAGGCTTCACAGATTGCTTATCAGTAGAGGCCAGCTTCAGGGATGAAGGATGCTTCTTCTCCTTGAACCACTCATGGAGCTTATCTTCCAATTCTGCTTCAAGCAGATAATTCCTTAGGATAATCAGCCATAGAGGTGATGCCTTTTGGGCGGAATCAGTCCTCCAAGCTTTAAGCACCAAATTCCATCTTGCCCCCACACAGGCTTAAGGCACAACCTGATAATGCGGCACACTTGCCACATCAAAGGAGACATCCAACAAAAACTCCACTTGACATTCAATCCAGTCCAACAAAACAGATCAGTCCGATGTGTCGTCCAAAGAACCATGCAAGGCCATAATGTCAGAAATCAGGGAATGGCCCACATAGGTTCCGCACATCCCAGGTTGGAGGGTCAAATGTGAACCAGAATACACTTTCCTGAGGGAAGCATCAACTTTCTTATCCACTGCATCATTAATCACAGCATCCTCAGCCAAGGATGTCCTTCCCACTAGCCTGGCCACAAATGAATAAATGGGGATAATGTCTGTTAACGCCTTCTGAATATTTCACACAGGGTATAATTTGGCAATGAACTGAGGCAACATAATTTTGTCAGGATCCTTCCACTCCCTTTTAAGAACCTTTTGGATATATGGGTGAACCCGAACATCAAATTTGAATTTGAATGCTATTAGCCCAATTTTTCTCTTAGAAACTCCTGGGAAAATGTCCCTCATTTGCATACCTGTCCAATATATCAAACTCGGCAACGGAGCTGGCAGTTCTAAACTTTTGCTGAGGCCAGAATCTGGCGTTTTCACTGGCAAGGAGAAAGTTGAACAATCGAGATGTAAACAAGAACTGTAACTGTGGTTTAGGTATTTGCTGCTCTCAAGTAACTTTATGAATACATTGTTTAATCTTTTTATCTTTTAGACTTAGTTTTTTAAGCAAACTTTAAGAAATAATCACTTGTGTCTGCGAAAAGACTTGTACATACCATGCAATTGTTTAACGTAGCGTGCTGTGGGATGGTTTTTATTGGTTTTAACTAGGAGGGAAGGATGTGATATGAATTTGGATAATTACTTTTTTTTAAACAACATGTTTAGTGTACAGTTAGAAAAAATGTGGTTTAACTAAACCTATTGCTTACCAGCACTGGCTCTAAGCCTCACCATTGAGAAATGAGGTAAAAAAGGGAGAAAGGAAGGAGAAAAGGAAGGAAGTCGAACAAGGAATGGAGGGAAGGGTGCACGAAGGGAATAAAGGAAAGCAAGGAGAAAGAAAGGAGGGAAGGCAAAAGAAGGAAGGAAGAAAGAAAAAAGTATGACAAAGAAAAAAGGCATTAAAGAAAGAAAGTAAAAAATAAAGAAGCAAGGAGGGGAAAAGAAAGAAAAAGAAAAGAAAAAATGAAAGACGGCAGAAAAGAAAGATTGAAAAAAGAAGGTAAGGAAGAATGCAGGCAGAAAGAAAGAAGAAAAGACATGAAAACAAAAGAAAAAAGAAAGCAAAAGAAAATGAAGAATGAAACAAGGAAAGATGGCAAAAAGAAAGAACAATGGAACAAAGGCAAAATGGAAGGAAGGAAGAAAGGAAAGGAAGAAGAAAAGAAAAAGGCAAAAAAGAATTGAGAAGCAAAACAAGGAAATAAGGCAAAAAGAAAGAAAGTAATAAGGAATGAAGGCAAAAAAAGAAAGAAAGTGTAATCACTGGCAACACTTGTGCCATTGTGCTATTCAGCATTTTTTCCTGTGGATTCTTCCCCAGGATTTTTGCCCTGTCCCTCCATTTCCCTTTGGCTTGGGTGAAGTCAGTCAGTCAAACTTGATTTGCTACACTTCCGTGGAATAAAAGTACAGAATAAAATACACACACATTAAAATACTAAAACAATTCAGATTGTCATAAATATTACATACAGCCATCAGTATCCTGTGAACTTTCATAGCCATAACTACACTTAAAAATTATCATTTAAAAAGATCCACCTCCCGAAAGGACTTTGACATTTCCTATGTGACCTACCCACAAAATAATATGCATTACCTCAAAATAAAGAAATAATATAAATATCCCCAAAAAATACAGTTCATTAAAAGCACTATCATGTTGTCCTACTGTTCCTAGATCAAGAAACATCACGTTTCCTTAATTACAGACACTCCCAAAGAAAGAGAGACATAACCTGCCACACTAAGGGGTATCAAGTTTCTTTAGGAAACAAAGTGCAGGTCTGCATGGTCTAAAATTGAAACCTTTAAAAAAAGGCACAATTAGCTTTTCCTAGGAACCACATAGAATGGGCAGAGAAACAAAAAGTGGAAACCAGTTTGAGCGGAGATACCATAACAGAGGCAGGGACCTAACTCCTTCAAGGAGTAACACTTACTAGGATGTCCTAACATTAGGGGTGAACAATTTAGATGAAACCTAGTAAGAATAAATCGGATACCTAATACATAGGATTGGTGGCACCCATACGAGGGAATCTTGGGATAAGAAAGTACTGCAGATTTATTTTTATTGGCGTCTACTCTTACCCCCCTTGTCTTACTGTAGGAAAAGCAGGATTGAGGTGAGGTAAACAGCTTCATTAGCCCTAATTTCTCCAAGGTCAATTTCACATAAAAGATCCAAGGTATCTTGAGGGCTGCGTGAATTTTCAAACAATCCTTTGGCACTTATTGGTTTAGCTTGGCTGATTCCATTGTCCAGATTGAGTGCCAGAGCAATGGAGGGGCAAGTTTGATTTTGTCCTTAATGTAAGGGAGACCTAGCTCCTTGTGACACACTCTACTGGGACCACTAACAGATTGTTTAGAAAAGTGCCCTCCCCATGCTGGATCTCATAAATATCTACCACGGCCCAGATCCCTGCCCCGTATGTTGCGATGGCCACAGATTTTGATGAATAGATAATCTGAATCTCCTGAAGTGGTTTTACTCCTAGTTTCTTACTAAAGCTTAAGACAGCCAAAACTGACTTTTCTAACATGGCTGCTCTGTTAGAGACCATCGGTTTCCATGTAAACTTAGAGTAGAAAAGAATGCCAAAGCAAAAGAGCTCAAGGCGTCACTCACCCTAAGGTTATTGATGGAGAATATGGGGTGCCTTTTAGGCCTATTTCCACAGTGCATGATGAAGGTTTTGCTCGAGTTCACCTTTAAATTCAACTCCTGCCTCAAGTTGGTATAATCCTCTATTAAGCCCTGCACTGCCCATCCAGTTCTTACCATAAGCTCTGCGTTGTCCGCGTAGAGGAGGATCAGAAGGGGGCATGGAATATCTCTAACTCTCCTCACCATGGCTGCTTCTACTCTATTGGTGTACAGACAAAATAGCTAGAGGGTGAGCACACAGCTTTGCCTGACTCCACGTTTAAACAGAAAAGTCTGTGAGCACCTGCACTCCCTAACATATCACACACAGGCACTTGCATCTGAGAGTAACTGCCTGGTGAAATTAATGATAGCAGGCTCAATTTCCATCTCAAACATAATGTCCCAAGGTTTGGAATGAGTCACACAATCAAATACGGCTGTCAGGTCCATAAACGCTCGAGTCTGTTGACAAAGTCCCCAGAATGTTCTCCTGCCTTCTTTAGGTCTCCAATTGTGGTTTTGTGATCGTGCTTGAAATCTCATGAGATTTCGAGCTGGTCACATGATCGGTGGCCATTTGACAAAGGGAGGGCATAAATACCATGCCCTCACCATGATGCGGGTGCTTGGCTTCTTGAGCAGCTGAGAAGATCGACCTCCCTCGTAAACTCACCACTTACCTGTACACTTGACTCCTGTGCCTTCATTGAGATCCTGGTCTTTTGCCAGACGATCGTCCCCACTTCAACTCTGTGTGTCACCTCGAATCCTGCAAGACAACAAAGAGAGAATTATCAGTAATTTCAGGTTATTGCGCTACCAATTTTGGATTTACCAGTTTCTAATGAGTCTACTTTGAGGAGCGCTGAAAACATAGAAACTTGTTTTATTGAACATGAGAGTCTGTTTTGGTAAAGGACTCCCTTGCACACCTTGAGGGATTCTCCACAAGATTGGCTTTTACCTGTTGACATTTTCTGGAGTTCCACATTCACCAGACTTGAGATTGAACCTAAGAGCCTGGGAATAAAGATTCAAGATCCCACATGGAAACCTTAATATTTATTTTATCAGTAAACTATTGTTATTTTGTGCATTTAACCTATCTTTAAACACTCATATACCACTGTGATTGTTCTTGTAATTTCTGTGCTGTATTCCTTATATACAAGAACAATTCCACAAGTAAGTGAACAGAGATGAATAGAAAATATATGCTCTCCTAGGCACTCAAAAAACCGGGATCCAAGATAGGGGAAAGAAGCTACATTTCTTCCTCTCTCATCAACAATCCCGTTTCCCCTTGTGATCTTAACTGCGCATTGACAGTGGTTCAGTTGGGAGTGGGTGGACGTTCCCCACTCCTGCAGAACACTTATTGTTTTATGGTGAGTGGCAAAGCAATACAGAAAGAAGGAAAGAAAAAAGCAAAAAAGTAAAGAAGGCAAGAAATAGAGATGCAAAGAAAGAAAGTCAAAACAGAGACAAAGGAAAGAACTCACAAAAGAAAGAAAGGAAACAAGGAACAAAAAGGAAACAAGGCAAACAAGAAAGAAAGAAAGAAAGAAAGAAGGGATAAAAGAATGAAAGAAGGCAAGAAAGAATGAAAGAAGGCAAAAGAGAAAGAAGGAAAAATAAAGAATGAACAAAAGAAGGTAACAAGGTTAGAAAGAAGGAAAGAAAAAAGAATAGGACAGGAAAAGAAATGAATGAAAGAAAAAAACAAAAGAAGGGAAGAAAAAAGAAAAGGAGCCAAAAAGAAAGAAATTAAAAAATAAAAGAAATAAGGAAAGAAAAAGTAAGAAGGCACAAAAAGAAAGAAAAACAGAAAGAAAGAAAGAAAAAGGAAAGGCAAAAGAGAAAGAAGGAAAAAAGAAATGAAAAAAGAAAAAATGCAAAAAGAAAAGAAAAAGAAAGAAAGTAGAGAAGAGGAAGAAAAAAGAAAGAAAGTACGAACAAAAGAAAGAAAGAAAGAAAGAAAGAAAGAAAGAAAAGAAAGAGGGCTCACCGTATGAAATATTGAATACTAAAACCCAGATTACATCCGACCTCTGATTAAATAAAACTGATACAAGTGTGCTGCAAATGAAACACAATAAAGTTTGGTTTTCTTCCTGGGCAAAGTTTATTAAAGAGCTATTGGTGAAACTGGGCCCAGGAATATAATTCAGTATACTGTGAATTAGCAGTCCACTTTAAAACTGCATTGGAAGGAGACAGGAACTGGTGAAGCAGGAATGTGCCCTGTGCTCACCTCGAATGTGTTCTATTATCACATCATGCAACACCAGCACTGAAAGGAACTAAACTACCTTGTTTGTGGATATGCTCATAGTGAAAGAGCAAAATTCAGTTATTCAAAGTAGTGTTTACCAGAGGCTCTCCTATTGCCCCCCGCTGTGTGGGCTAGTGGACAGAACTGAAATAGGAATGACATAACAGCAGATCAATGGATGAAGAGATGTAGCTGAATGCCCCTTTAAGTAAAGTATATTATGCATATTCTTTCAGTAAAATTAAAAGCTCTTCCCTAACACAAGACCTAAAAATGTATTTGAATGCTATTACAGAAACATTAATAAATAAATATACACATGCCTTCATTATAAACTTTGATTGCAGGCGACCTGGAGGCATGTAAAGGAGAGGCAAAGACAAACCTAATGACTACAAGATGGTCTGAATGTACATATAGAGGCATGAGGGTACTAGGGGTTAGATACGAGTGCCGAATGGCAGTTAGGAAATATGCAAATAGGCTACATGGTTGCATGGGACCAGAAGGGGCGGAGCATGGTCAAACCGAGTTCAGGTAGGATTGTGAACACTTAAGGGATGTTGTGAAATGTGACACGTAGAAGGAAACAAACACAAAAAGAGATTGAAGGTGTATGTGAGTAGACACGTCATTACAGACTAACACAACAAATAGCATATCCAAACTCATTCACCACAGTGCAGTGGCGTAGCGTGGGGGGTGCAGGGGGCAACATCTTGGAAGAGACTAAATCCACGGGTTAGGGGGCGCAAATTACTTGCCTTGCCCCGGGTTAGGGGGTGCAAATTACTTGCCTTGCCCCGGGTGCTGACAACCCACGCTACGCCACTGCCACAGTGCTTAATTTGTAAATAAAAAGGTGCCGGTGCCCAAAGCCCTCCTCTTAAACAGGCGGCTGCTGCAATTAAATGTGCGAACACAGAATACTGAGGCGGAGTAATCCTGAAGCCATTTTGGGCCTCTTCAAGCCATATAAAGCCTCTACTGCCCCTTCAACTCACTCTTGCAGCTTTCTGCTTTCTCCCTTTGTGACTCTTTTTTCATTTTTCCCTTCCTCCGTCTTTCTTATATGTGTCTTTTGCTCACAGCAAATTCTTGAGGCAGAAGAATAAGCCCCGGCCCTCAAAAATAAGTGCTGGTGCTCAGCACCGGAAACAACAAGCACACATAAAGCACTGATTCACCATCATACAAAAACAATATGATTTTAAAATATTTAAAAAACAACTGCATTATATGTCAACATAAACACCATTATATATCTGCACAACACATAGAATATGTAAAGCATTACATGATCGTAAACTCATATTGAAAATGAGCAGGAGCCACTTAAAGGGGATCCATGAATATAAGAGCATGTGCATAGGCTGAAAGGCAGTTAGATAGAACCCAACTTAGGTGTAAGGGGCCACAGTGGCACAAATAGGGTGCATAAAAATGATATACATGGAAGTCCAGCCATACATGAAGGGACAGCAGGTGACTGGAGAAACACTTACCATCGTACACCAACATAGCAACAAACATGCGCTAATACACCCACCATCAAATATTAACACACTCAGAAGACAAATAGAACAAAACCCGCATCTTATGCCAACATAAACACCATACCACGCTAACATAATAAACACAAATATAAAGAACACCCTGCTATAGATTATAAGGATCTTGAAAGTCACAGAGGAGTTCCATGGCCATATAGAGAACAAGTTGAAGGCTGAATTTTTTGTAAAGTAATGGTACTCCAAAGTGTATTGCCCTTCAATATGAAAGAGATAATATGGTTGCAGACATGAAAAATAAAAACAGAATCTGCGGTGTAAAATTAAACACACCAAAAAGCATTTAGTAATTTGTTACAAACATATATTAGCATCATTTTAATGTAAATCAGATAAAAATATGCAGTAGGTCGGACTATGTAAAAACATAAAGAGAAATTTAGTTTTTCTGGTAATGAATGATAGTGTAAACAAGTTGCATAAATATCTCTTTTCATACAATCACTGTTCATTTTAGAAAAATAAATCAGAAGAACCAGTCTCATTTTCATTGTTTACACTGCACTTTATTAATACTCTGTAATCCACCTTTCACCTTGGCTGCTAATCTGGCAGTAGGCACTGTGTTGTCACAATTCAGTCGTAATAATTTATTACGGTTGAGCCGCAATGACATTTGGTTATTAAAGGTGATTGCAGAGGTCAATACTCAGTTTCATTATAGAAATAGGCTTTAATACAGGGATTTCAAGCTTTGAAGTCGCACAGACACATACATGTGCACACATATACATGCATGCAGGGATGGCTCCTCCGCGAGCGTCGCCCCTTACCTGCCAGCAGCAGCTGGTGCAAAACGTTTAAAAGAAAATAATAATATAAAAGGGGCAGGGCCACGGGCTGTGACGAGCATGGAGGGGGAGTGCATAGTACTCCCCTTCAGTGTGTGCATGTATGTTTGGCCGTCCGTTTCGGGACATGCCAAACATACATGCTCACTAGGCTCTCTCCAAACCAGCAATGCAGGCACTGCGTTGAAGGGTTGGAGACAGCAGGCAGAGACTTTCAGTCTGCCTTGGAACGCTCTGCTGGCTGGGTGCTCTGTCCAATCCTAAAGCTGTTTTCATGCTGCTAGCAACATGATATCAGCATTAGGATTGGATGCATGGCGGGCTGGGAGCCTGTGCCTGCAGTAGAAGAGAGGAGAGGAGCATTGGGAATTGGTGCGGCTTGTAAGGTAAGTATTTAAAAACATTTTTTTTGCCCCTCACCCTTCCACACACCGTCCCTTTTCCCTCCTGCGAGCCACCACTGCACGCACACACCACACACCTGCCCCCCCCACACACAAAAGATGTGGCCACAGAAGCACTATGTGACTTTATAAGGTGGATAAGGATATTATAGTATCATAATATGATACAACACTCCGATTCTGTGGCAAAAGTGCCATGACATCAAGGACAGTTTAAATCTTCACATTCGTTTTTGACATTGGCAGCGACATCACTGTGTGACAATGTGGCATACACTGTGACACTTTGCCCTGTTCCATGGCAATAACTGTGATACTCTCTGTGCAATTGATTAACATTACAGTCTGCAATTTGCTGCTATTATCCGTAGTTAAAAAAACAAACATACCGGTATTAAACATAAAGAATTGCAGAACTGGTTATCTTGCTTTACTTTAGGATATGCATAGCTGCGAAGCTGTAGGCCTAACAACTTTGCATTTGAAAAACAGGCTTTGCCACCTTTCCAAAGCCTAGTTCCACTGTTCTGCAGGGCCTCTAAGTCTGCTGTGCTCTGCAGCCGTTTGCCAATGTTTTCAGTAACACCTCGCATCTCTCCTTTACCTGCTGCCAGAAGTCTGAGGGTGGGCTTTCCATTTGAAGGAAAACGGACTGGCACGGATGCCTAATGGTAGTAATTGTGTTTCACTGGTGCCGTCCCCCAAAGGAGTGGAATACGTTTCCCTGCAGCCCGATGAGCCGTTCTGGAAAGTGCAGTGTTCCCTGACTGCTCAGGTATAGGGTTTTATTCCTTATGTGCTTAGAAGTAGGTGAGCCAGACAATTCATGGCAAGAGCCGAGCCAGAGTCGAACCAGGGATCTGGCTTGGCACTAAGATCCCAATTATGAGCCAAGCCCATAAAAAAGCAGCAGGTGCCATCAAATGACATAAAATGGACAGTGACTAGAGAAGGTGGAGGATGACTGGTCAGTGTACCTTTATTCCAGTTCTTGTCCCCCCGCAACTTCAATCTCCTGCCTCCCATTTCAGGTGTGCCATTGACAGGGTTGTCCAAAGCACAAATCCAATGGTTGTAAATGTGTTGGTAATGTTTGAAAACAAGGGGCATATTTATCATGCTTTTGCACCTTGCAATGAGGCACAAGTGTGATGTAAAACCTAAGTCATATTTATCAAGCCACGCAAGGCCACCTTGCATGGCCTTGAGTGGCTTCATAAATCAAAGGTAATGCAAGGTAGCACCAATCACTGCCTTGTGTTACTCCACCTCCGAGAAGTGCGCCCTGGGTAGAGCATGTGTGGTCCCATGCATCCACCCATGAATTTTGGTGCATTCCCAGATTTATTAACACTGGTAACCCTGGGAATGCATCCTTCCCAGGGGAGGTGCAACGGGGAGACATATCTTTATTTCTCCTCATTTTTCCATTCTGCAGCACACTTAGAAAGAAGAAAATGCCTATGAGGATTGTTTTTGTGCAGGAAGGTGCCCCTTCGTACACAAAAATAATCCAGCCTGCAGCGGAGGCATCCTTGCACTATCGTACCTGTGTTGGTGCATGACACATTGTGTGCCAGGGCAAGTAAAGGATCATGTTCAGTATGGCGCATTCCTGTCCTTTCTCTTTCCCTTTCATGTTACGCAGCGGAGCAAGGTGGCCTGCTGTGCTGCACTGAGAGAAAGTATGATAAAAATGCCCCCAAGTGAGGGGCTGGCATGTTACATCCTCCTTATGTTTCCTGCTGAACCACTTGTTTTGCAAAAGCCAGTGTTTCTTTTGCCTGCCAGTTTCTTTAGGGAAAATCTAATTACCCTGTTGTGGTCCATATCTATCAATTTTTCACAGTGTCCAGGCTGAGCAGGATAGTGATCAAGAGAGGTAAATCAAAATACAATTGATGCAGGCTTCCATTGGTTACCACCTTTCCAAAAGAAAAATACAGGCCATTTGTCCATGTTTTAAGTCTGCAGAGGCCTGACGATATACTTAAAGAGAACTTCATATAAAGACTGTATTCAGTTGTAACATGACCTTTCGGTTTTTGTTTACTTATTAGTCAAGGATCATTAGGGCCATCCTAGAGCATGTTTTACAGTGCTCTCTTCATATATTTTCTGTTTGAAATATGTACTGGCAAAGCGGCCGCTCTGTCCCTTCCCTCAACCTCCGTCTGTTTATTTTTCTTTTTTACATATAGTACAAACTCACTGTGAAGGTATTGGAATGCTTCACATGTGCGCCAGTTACATAATCGGTATTGGAACGCTTCACATGCACGCCAGTTACATAATCGGTATTGGAACGCTTCACATGCGCGCCAGTTACATAATCTGGTCACATTCGTTATGGCCAGAAAGCCGCCCAGGTCCCTGTTGTCTAAATTAACATACTATCCTGCTACCAAACCAACATGCAAAAGTAAGTGAAAAGACCTCAGGATGTATTTTATTTATTACATACAAAAATACATTAATGCATATCAAAAACATCATAAACTCCACATTAAATGTTTGCACAGTAACCACTTAATCTTTAAAGGGCGGGGGCCAGTGAGACGCCCCCTCCACCAGCCAGAAAACCTCCTACAATCCCCGAAGGACTAAGGGGCATATTTAAGAAAAGTGGTGTTGCACATGTGTGTGGTGTATTGAAAATACGGTACACCATGGTGGTAGTTAGGGGACTAGAATCAGAATTTTTAACGCTATTCCGGAGCTTTGCAGGATTATCATAAAAAATGTTGACACTAATCCTGCAAAGCTCATAGAGGCCCATTGTAATCAATGGTGTGCCCCCATTTAACGCCTGCTCTAATCTCTTGGATTTCTTTGCACCATTTTTTCAGCTTCCCAGCGGGAGAACGGCCCCTTCGCATACATTATGCCTGGTGCAGGCATAAAGTAGCACAAAGGGTCACAAAGTAGTGCAATACATGCACTGTGCCACTTTGTAAATATGGCAAAGGATTTTCGTCTTGTTGGGCCACATCAGTGTAAGAAATTATGCTAATGTGGTTGAAGGAGGCGCTAGGGGCTTTTAAATATGCCCCTAAGTCCCTCCGGGCACTGCTGTTCCTGGAGAATGCCCTCAGACCCCTTCCCTGTGGCCCATGGCACCCTCACCTAGCTCTCAGCTATCCCAAGCTGGAAGAGTCTGTACCACATGGCTAGGGAGGTGCAGGGGTCCCTGTTGTTTAAATTAACATTGTACCCTGCTACACATACAATACGTACAAAGTGATTTTTGAGATCAACAGATCACAGGCCGTATTTTATTTATTGTGTACAAAAAACATTAATGCATATCAAAAACATCATTCACACATCAAATATTTGCACAGTAACCACATTTCCTATTTGCATGATTGTTCACAAATTGAGCGTGACCTTAACAGAGCCTCTAATACATTGGAGTCTCCCAACCATAACTTCTTTGTTTCTGTGCGACCAAAAAGAAAAACAGTACCTAATTGAGATCATGAGTGGCTCCATGACCCTTCCTCTTCCTTCCCCGAACAGAGGGCAGGAGTCTCCATAGGGGAGATACAGACCTTCCTGCTCTTCTGAAGCTCTAGTGCAGGGAGTCTGTCTGTCCCAGGATACCTACCTTGAGCCTCCACTGCACCCAACTTATCTCTCCACAAAAGGGCCAGTGCTATGTTGTGTCCCACTACGCCTGTGCAGGAGGTGACAGGTAAGGACTGCATATCAGTGACCACCCCCAGCCCACCCACCCTACAACTTCCTTATGCATTGCTGCCAGCACCCCTTTGAGGTTGCCCTGGCACGGCAGGGAACCCGAAGTGTCCCGTCAAATCATGAACTCGCCTGCACGATAAAATACAACAAAGTTGGCATTACAGTGACCCGTTTTTTAAAAGAAAATTAAAATTAATATCACACACAAGAATAATTAATGACAAAACCCCTTCCTCAAGATCTAACCTTTGCTCCGGGGATGATAGGTGAGGAAAACAAGTACCCCTGCCTGTGCGGCTCCCGGAGGGCTGATGCAGGGGAGGCTGGCAGCTGGTGTGTGGGGGAGCTGTCTGGGCAATCTAGGCAATGTGAAGCTCATCAGAAAGCTGAAACAAACAGATCTGCTTCTGGATGTGCTGTCTCTTTAAAGGGCAGAGGCAGCATGGCACCTCCCCCAGCCAGAACACTTTCTATAACCAGGGTAGAACTAAGGGCCTGACTTAGAGTTTTGCAGATGGGTTACTCCGTCACAAACATGACAGGTGTTCCATCCACCGTATTACGATCTCCATAGGATAGAATGAAATTGTGATACAGCAGCTGGGATAGCCGTCACATTTATGACAGAGTATTCCCCTCTGCTGACTTCTAAATCAGGCCCTAAGTCTCTCGGGTGACATAATTATGGCCTCGCCCCCAAGGCCAGCCCTGCTATTCTCAGGGCATGTCCACAGCCTGTCTCCTGTGGTTCCTGGCACCCTTGTCATAGCTGTTGGCTTTCCTGAGCTGGGAGAGGCTGTTCCATATGGCCAGGGAGGCACAGAGGTCCCTGTTGTCTAAAGTAACTTTCTACCCTGCTAAGCAACCAACATGCACAAAATGACCTCGCCTGAGACCACTGCTTGGAGTTCAGATCAAAAGTTCTCAGGCTATATTTTATTTATTAAATACAGAAAGTTTAACGCATATCAAAACCATCATAAACACCACATCAAACATTTGCACAGTAACCACATTTCCTATTTACATGATTGTTACAAGTGGAGTCCGACCTTAACAGTGTGTCTAATACATTGGAGTCTCCTAACCATAATAACTTTGTTCCTGTGCAACCAAAACAGTGCCTGAGTGATATCATGACTGTCTTCATGACCATTTCTTTTCCTCACTCGGCCAGATGGCTGGTGCCTCCATATGGGAGAAACCCACCCTCCCATTCCTTTGTAGATATCATGCCGGGGGCCTATTTGCTCCCATGAGACCCACCTATGGGCACTCCCTGTACCCACCTTTTCTCCCCCACCAAATGGCCAGTGCTGTGTTGCGCCACACTGCACCTGCAGGGGAGGTGACAGGTAAGTAATTGTGTGTCAGCATCTGCCCCAGCCTCCATGGCCTGCATCTTCCTTACGCATTGCTACTAGCACCCCTTTGAGGTTCATCTGATGCTGCTGTTTTACCAATTGTTTTGGTATACAAGGATGCCACAGGGGACCCAAAGAGTCCCTGCCAAATCATGACCTCACCTGCCACAGGCCAGCATAGTTCACTTACTCTCTGGCCCCTCCGCTGTAGAGTGTGCTGGCTGAGCCATGGCAGCCAATTTTCTAGAAGCACTGCGTTGCTCTCTTTGGACAAGTGCACCCCATCATGCAAGAAAAAACGTTCTCCCTTGATGCAACCATGGAGTATTGATGCCAACCTAGCAGTCTTCAATAGTTTTTGTTTAAACACTTTGCAGACTCATTACTGGCCATGACAGACTTACCACCTCTCCAAGCTCCCGGAGGGCAGATGCAGGGGAAGCCGGCAGCTGGTGTGTGGGGGAGCAGTCTGGGCAGTTGAGGTGACGTGCAGCTAATCAGAAAGTGGAAACAAAAAGATCAGCTTCCAGACGCACTGAACCTTTTAAGGGCGGCGCCAGCACAACACCACCCAAAGTCAGAAAACTTCCTATAACCCAGGAAGAAATTAGGGTGCTATTTATGAGGCTGTGGTGCAAGATCAATGCAAACCTTAAGACAGATTTCTGAAGCCACGCAAAGCCACTTTCCTTGGCTGAGTGACTCCAAAAATCTTGTGTAAAGCAATGCAGTGAAAATCACTTCATTGCATTACTCTATCCAGAGAAGGTATTCCATGGGCGTTGCGTGGGTGTTACCATGCAACCCACATGATTTTTTACGCATCCCTAGATTTACAAGAACTTGTAAACTTAGGGATGCGACAAAATCCCCCCGGGGGGGGCATAATGAGGAGAAATATTTCTACATCTCTTTGTTTCTTCCTCTTTCTATGTGTGCTGCATTTTGCAGCACACGGTGAAAGAAGAATAAGCCTCCCAAGATTGTTTTGTGCAGGAAGGTGACCGTTACTGCACAAAAGCAATCCTGCATGCAACGCAGGCACACTTGCACCATGGTGCAGGTGTGCATGCATTGGTGCTAAGCAGCCCATTATGCGCCATTGCATGGAAAAGGACAGGTATGCACAGTATTGACTTAAATCTGGCGCATTCCTGCCCTTTCCCTGTCACGCAGTGCAGCGTAGCAAGGTGACTTGCTGTGTTGTATTGCGTAACTTCCTCAGAAGTGACGCCCTAAGACCATCTAGGGTGACATAGCTATGGCGATGCCTTCCAGGCCTGTCACTGTGTTCCCTGGGTTTGTCTACCGACTCTCTTCTGAGGTCCCTGGTACCCCCGCCATGGTTGTCAGCTCTCCCAACCTGAGAGTGACTGTTCAATTTTTTTAGGCACAGGAATATTAAGTGCTTTGCCCAGAATCACAGGATGTTGAATTGAGAATTTGATTCTTCTCTGGCCTTGATGCCACACTGTCCCCTCCTTTTTGTGTTTTTAGAGTTTTAACACAATTATGGTTTTCACAGCGTGTAAAATATAACAGTGTATTAAAACTCTTAGAAACCCCAAACCGAAGCATTCTTTACTAGTTAGATGCTCCAAAAAGGCAATTTGTTGGCTTTTCCTACAGTTTTAACACAATGCCGTAGGAACTACCGAAACGGGCACTGCAGAGTCCAGTAGGTAATGCGTCTGTGTTTTAAAATGTTGTTTTTCGCACTTGCAATTTCTTACCAAGAGAGAGGGGTCGGGCTCGAATCGTGTTGGGCTCGAGGGTTCCTGAGGACCCTGAGCTGAGCCAGGGTCGGGCATCGGCTCGAGCCAGACTCAAGCTTTCAAGTGCTTGATGTACTGCACTATTGGTAAAATATTGGTAAAAGCAGTGCTTCAAATATAAGTGCAGGTGCCCTATACTAGAGTATCTATTTGCTTCTGAGAACAGCAGGTACTCTTCAGTTGAAATTGTTGTGCCTCTGCTGAGAAGTGCAAGTACTCTCCCTCCCAAGAAGTGCAAGTACTCAGTCCCTGACAGTACTAGCCCATTTAAACACTAGTTACAAGGCCAGTGTATCTAAATGCTCAGGGTGCTAGTAGGACACAGGTGCTGAGTTAATCATATAGTAAACAGCGATATTTTTTCTTCCATCGGAACAGCTCCAATTTAATCGGAAGACCTTTTGTCGTGTTTTTTTTTTTTTTTTTTTTTTGAATTTCCGCAGCACTTTTAAAATTATTTTTTTTGCTTAAAGCAAAATTGCTACAATGCTGGAAGATATGATCCAAATATGGTGCCTGTAGGTCATGGAGTTTGGAAGAATGCACTAAAATACCTTATTTTGTCATACAATGGACGGGGAATGTTGATGAAAGGTAGAGGCCTCTAGCTGATGACTTTCATATACAGCCATGAAAAAGTAATCTAAGCGCAGATTGAAACATTACCCTAAATACAAAAATGAATGATTTCCAAGTTTGGTTTTATATAATAATTTAATGTTGTACCTCTTAATATGCCCTAGTGTAGGAATGGGAGCTTTGCTTCAGAGGAAAAAAGTTATATGAAATATAACACACCAACTAATGTTGCCATGTGATAAACAAGTCTTCTTCACAGCCGAAAAGTAGAAGTGTAGAAATGCTGCACTTAGACGTGTCATTGTATTATTGTTGCAAACTCATTTCGATATATTCGAGGATTAAAGGAAAACAAACAAACAAAGGGATCGACTATTCACTCTACAAAGAGAATGTTTCAGAGTTAGGGAAATGTCTTTCCTATCACCCCAGGAAAATGTAGGGCATGGATTTCACCCAGATTTGTAGACTTGCTCCAGCCTATTTTGAGACAGAGAGTAGCTGTACAACTTCAGTGAGAAAAACATTGGAGAGTTTTGTTGATACCCACAATGCTTCAACTTTCTGAGTGTATTTGCAAATTTCCCACATTCGTACACGATTCTGCTGATTGTGACCACATGTACTTTTTGAGCACTTTAGTGTGTCGAAAGTTGCAAATGTTTGGTGAAACTGTCCGAAACACAGGCGTAGTTGCAAACTCCATAATTTTCCCCTGACCTTTAGGGAAATACGCCTTTATGTCAAAAGTATATCTCTTTGTATGGCAAAAACTATGAGCCTGAAAATAATAATTTTGAATATTTAAAAACAGTACTGCGATTTCTTGCTACGCAAGTGTTCTCACCCTTCTTCTCGTCATGAGACTCCAAAAGTCCTGAATGAAGTATAAAACGTCCTAAAATGTAATTAACTATGACCCTTATGAAGATTACCAGCAGCATTCAGAGAAAGGGAGCATCAGTGCACAGTAAGAATCTGTAGACAGTCCTATCGGACTCGAAGCAGATTTTAATTTGCTATTATACATTTTAGACTGGTTATGCCAAATATGATGTCCCCTGAGAAATACATGATCATTTCCATAAGACATGGAGAAAGGACTATGCTAATTGCATCCATATACAGATGCCCAAATTAAGCTGCCACAGGTTCAGACTGGGCTAGGGTCTCCTATCACAGCCAGACCTGGGAGGAGTTTGCGGAGTTCTGCTAGACAGAAGTCTGCGAAGAGTAAAAAAAACTCCTCTGCACTACGTGGAGTTCTGGTAGTGGCAGAGTTTGGGTAAGTCATGCAGGACTTTCTCCCGCACTGTGAAATCAGCAAAAATGGCATCACACAGAGCGCTACTGATATAATATTGAAACCAACAATATTGTGCAATAAAAAAATAATGTCAAAAGTATTGATTATAAAAATATTGTTTTCCTAAACTTATCATGGTGAGGACAAAAACATCAAGAAAAATATAGTTTCACACTAATATTGTTAAACACATAAAAAATTTGATTTTTAATATATATAGGTAAAAATGGAAAGCCTTACTTATTTCAATGTGTGACAATAGTATAAGGTAAATTAAATAAATCAAAATAATATTTAACATTATATATAAATATATACTTATATAAACACACATATGTTTCTGTATGTTTCTATCTACATATATAAAATGTAACATTATTTAAAAAAAAAAATATTTTATTTTATTTTACATTATAAATATTGTTTGGTCTTCTTTACGTTTACTAGTATATATATATATATATATATATATATATATATATATATATATTAAACAAATTAACAAATCAACTGCAAACCATTAAATAAATAAATTGATAAAAAATAAATATAAAAAAATACAAAATAGAACATTTACTAAGAATACTGCAAAAAATGAATATATGGATATATGTATATATTTAAAATTACACAAACAACAACTACAATAATAATCATAATAATAATACATATAAAAACAATAATAATAATACCAATAATAATACTATATTTAAACAATAGAAAGAAAAGTATTGAAGTCTGAGAATAATAGGTAAACTATTCCCATTCCAATTTATTCAACAGGAGTAAAAGCGCAGGCTTTCAGAGAGGTTACATTTATTATTCCCACTCCAGCCCGTGCAAAATTAGGGAAAGCATTGGACTTCGGAGGGGTAAAATGTACTACTTACACTCCAGTCTGTGCAACAGTAGGGAAAAACGATGAACTTCAGAGGGATTAATTTTACTATTCCTACTCCAGTCTGTGCAACAGTTGCAAAAACATTGGAACTGGAGGGGTAACATTTGCTATTCCCACTCCATTCTGTGCAACAGTAGGGAAAGTGTTGGGCTTCGTAGGAATAAAATGTACTATTCCCACTCAGGTCTGTGCAACAGAGGGGAAAGCATGGGCTTGTGAGCGACTACATTTATTATTCTCACTACAGTCCGTGCAACAGTAGGGAAAGCATTGGACATCATAAGGATTACATTTATTATTCTCCACTCCAGTCTGTGCAACAGTAGAGAATGCATCCGACTTCCTATGGAATAAATGCACTATTCTCACTCTAGTCTGTGCAACAGTAGTCAAAGCTTTAGACTTTGGAGGGGTAAAAATGAAGTGTTCCCACACAAGTCTGTGCAATAATAGGGAAAGCTTCTGTGGTCTTCCTCTCCAGGCCGTATCTCACACAAGCCATGACTTAATTGTGAAGTTGCCTTAGAAAGCTGACTATACACAGATCAACCCCCATATCTGACACAATGCTTCACAATTTGGCTCTATTAACAGAGTCAAAAGTAAAGCTTAAATCCATGAATGCCAGATGAAGCTTACCCTTTTTTGCCACAGTGTACTTACAAATTAGGAGGTACAAATTGAGGGCCTGCTCTACCGTTCTCAAACTGGGCCAGAAACCAAATTGCAGCTCAGACATCACATTATGTTCGCTGGCCCATGTCTGCAAGCGATCCAACAATATTCTTCCCATGACTTTAGCAGTGGAATTGATTGATGAGATGGGACGATAACAGTGTGGATCACCTTTAGAGCCCTTTTTAAAAACAGGAATAATGGAGCATAGGACCAGGATTTAGGAAGGCCTGTGACTAAAAAAGCATTGGAGATGTTCATCAAAAGTGGACCCCACAGCTCGACGTTAGCCTTATACAAATCAGAGGGGATCGCATCAGGGTTCAATTTCTGGGCCTGCAAGTGATGCTACCAGTGGGTGGGAAGTCAGAGAATTATCTTAATCTAGGGGAGACAAAGACAAACTCTCTGCTGCCTCCCCAGGAGAGATGATGGCCCCTGCATCGAGGTCCGCATAAAGTTTAGTAAAGTGGGCAACCCAGTTGTCTGGAGGGATCACTGTATCAACTCAAGAATCATTGTTGCTACTAAAATAATTGTAGTTATCTGTCACGCATTAAGTCTTGCTATCCCATAACTCGCTGGCCTGAGCAATGAAAAGAAGGATTCCTCTCTTATGATGGCCTTTGTGACTCTCAGAGCATTCCTAAAAGAGTCTTGCACTAACACACCATTTCCCGGTCTCTAGGGGACACTTTGAGAGCCACCAGTGACTAATTGTGTGCTATTGTGCAATTTGCATCAAACCATTTTACAGGTTTCCTCTTGCTAGACTTAATTGGAGCCAAGAGAAAGTTGCCCGCAATGCAATATATCCTGTCAACACTATTGATTATCTCCCACCCACCCTGCTGCTTTCAGTCGTCAGCCAAGCATCTCAGAAAATCAGGCAGTAAGGAAGCTACCAGGCTTGTCATAAAAGAGAATACATCCCTCGTGGGCAACCATTTGAGAATCCCTTTGTTCTTTAAATATTGAAGAGGGAGTGGGTTACGCTCAGTAGGTGATATGGCCAAAAAAGAAGCAAGCAGAGAAAGAGTCAGGAGCCTGTGATCAATTTGCTAGGCTATAATCCATTACTCAGTTACTCAGAAATTGTGAGAAAATAATAAAATCTATCTGACTAGGGGATCCATCCCAACAAAACTGGGTAATTTAATGGGCTTTCAGGTTAACTGGTCAAAGAACAACAGAAAACTGTATTTTATAATAAGGTTGATTGAATTTATCCCCAAGTGGGTAGTGAACAAAGTGAGTGATTGGATACCCTGCACTATCTGCCAACCTACAGGCCATGAACATGGAAAACTGGCAGATTCTCAAATTGCATTCCCCCTTGAGCACCACCACATATTTCCACTGTATATTACTTATACATTCGTCAATGTCCCTATGTAATGACCTGGGCATATCCACTTTGGAGGTTTCAAACACATTATTGTACTCATTTATTACTAGCATCTGGGCTGAGATTTAACCATACGACCTGGGCTGGAAATATTAGGGAGATAAAGGTTATGAGCCCTCCTTTCGCCTGCCCATTGAACCCAAAAGAGATGGTGTGGAGTAGGTTGTACAGCCGTCCATAAACAAAAGATTCAGTAAGTCATCTTTTCTGCCAGCAAATAAACCCAGGGTGTTTAAAAATCTGTGGAACCTGAGGACTTGTGAGGTAAAACGACATCAGTTCCTCCACGGATCGAACTCACTGGCATTGCCCTGGTTGTATACTGCACTAACAAGTCACCCTTCAAATCTCTCAAAGTTGCTTCAACTTTATCAGGGCAGTCCAAATCGGGTCTAGTGCACATGTGAGCAATTACCGTATTTATCGGCCTATAACACGCACCGGCGTATAACACGCACCTCATTTTAAAAGGAAAGTTCAGAAAAAAAAAACATTACATTTTATCGGCGTATAACACGCACACATCATTTGCCCCCTATTTTCAGGGAGAAAAAGTGCGTGTTATACGCCGATAAATACGGTAAATAACAAAATTATAAATCACTTAAAATTAAATAACACTTATACAAACAAAAACAAAACAGAAAAACAAAAAAGACACATACAATTAATATATGAACTAAAACACATAAAGATATTTAAAGAACAATATTTTTACAGCTATTTTTTAAAAACAATATTAACAACAAATATATTTTTGACACCAATATTACTGACTTGAAAAAAATCAATATGCTTAACAGCGATATTTCTACATCATAATATTTTTGTATCATGATTTTTTTCCCGATATTTCTATAACTCAACGTTTAAAACTAAATCTTTTGTCCAAATACCCCCGGGGCCACTGGTGCCCTTGACACCTATATCTGGTGTCTACAGCTGCAGGAAAATTAAATACCATAAACCGATTAATAAAGTGTGTATATATAGATATATGTAAAGAAAAAAAAAATATTGACGTTTTTAAAACGCCCCATAAATGTGAAGGAATATTAAATTGGGGGCTAAAAATGAAGGGTCCTATTTATGAGAGGCCTGCGCTGCCGGAATGTCGCTTTTTCTGATGCTCGGGCAGCGTAAACCTCTCAACCATATCATTGAGGCTAGGCAAAGCCACTTTCTGTGGCTTTGAATGGCCTCATAGATATGGAGTAAAACATAGCAGCGCAAGTCACTGCGTTGTCTTACTCTGCACTAGGGAGGCGTTCCCTTGGTGTTGCAGTGGGTGTTCCCACGCAACACCCATGGATATTGATGCTGCTCCAGATTTACTTAATCATGCATATCTGAAGAAGTTCCAAAACCTTACATCTCCCGAGAGGAGGCGTAACTAGGAGAAATATTTATATTTCTACTTGTTTTTTCCTCTTTCCTTGTGTGCTGCATTCTGCAGCACACATAGAAAGAGGAAACTGTCTTTCAGGATTGTTTTTGTGCTGGAAGGTGCCCCTTCCTACTCAAAAACAATCCTGCATGCAACGCAGACACCCTTGGGCCATGGTGGAAGGGTGCTTGCATTGGCATTAGGCAGCCAATTGTGCACGAGGGAAAGGACAGGAATGCACTTTATTTTGTAAATATGATGCTTTACTGTCCCTTCACATTGGCGTAGGGCAGCACAGCAAGAACTCTTGCAATGCTAACCTACGCCAATTCCCCATATATAAGTCCCTAAGTTGCTATCTTCAGATTGGTTCATGGGAGCAGTGCAAGTACATCAAACAGACTACAGTATGGATGATGAGTGGCCTCAGTTCCATTTGGGAAAGCCCTTATAAAACAACAAATATATATCTTTATATTTGTTTGTGAAATAAATAGCATATTTTATCATTTGTGTATATGTTTGAGGAATGCTTTTTCTAATTGTTCAGCCCGGGGACCTACGTTTCCCATAATGACCCATGGGGGCGCTGGATTCCATTAATGAATCTGTGGGAGTTGCTGGTTTTCAGTAGTGATTAAGCAGGGGTCCACAGAAGTCAAACGGTTCAGAACCATGGCAATAGAAGTTTTGGAACAAAAAAGATCTTTTTGAGCAGGAATGTTTATCCCTGAGTACCATGAGTGTGGCACATAATAGAGCAATTTGAAATTCTGCAAGAACATAAACTGAGAGTGTCTGTGGAGAATTGTAGTGAGTGTGACAATGGCAGAAAACAAAACAACATCAAAGATAATGTACGTTTCAGGCTTGTTATCCTTTAACCTTAGAATGGGTGTTTGAATGAGAGAGCGGGGTTTGTGGGTGTGTGAGGCATCTAATTTCTTTTAAAGAGGATATCTTCTTGAAATTCAAAGGGTGCATTTCAGCGATCAGCTGCAATTACATGAAATGCATGGTATGAGATTGAGCGTGACTGGGTTTTGGCATTGGAAGAAAGTGAAAATGGGTTGACTACGTGCCCGAGAGTGGGTATATCTTGTTAGGGTGTCTGCCAGATAATAACATGTTTAGCCATGGATACCATGGTGAGAAGCCTACATTGAACCACAGTTAAAGGAGGTGGGATATCTATGCAGGAGAAGGTAGGGTATTCAGTGGCAAAGATGATTATATTTCTGGGTTACTTTGGAAGTGCTGCAAACAAGCTGTTTGCTCATGCATAGAGAGGTACGACACATCTATGTATGTTATAAGTTACATGTTGGTGAACTTGTTTGATGTTTAATAATTGTATCATGTATTTACACAGTTTATGCTGCTTGCTTAATAGGGCATGGAGGCAACTTTCTTCCAATCTCTATTAAATAAATATTATTACATACGGGCAAAAATAGAATGTCTTCTTAAATCATTTAACAAGGATGATTTATCCATTCTCTATGAATCATTATAACTTTTTAATACAGTTTCATCAAAGAAAACATGGCCCATGAACAAAACTTTAGCAAAGAAAAATGGAGCAGAATGTGTTTGTACCAACTTCTTATCTTTACGACTGCAGAGACTATCTTATCCTTTTATGTGCGGAGTTCTCCACTATTGTAAAGAGACTCCACATAAAACTACACTCCTAGTTTGTGCAGCGTGGCTCCTCTGCTATTACGGAGGAGCGTCACCCCCCCTGCCAGTGGCAGCTGCAAAACTTGAAAAATAAAACAATAATAAAGCATGTTTATTATTGTTTTATTTTTCTCCATAGCGTTGAGTCTAGGGGGTGGGGCCATGGGAAGACAAGCCACGAAGGGGAGTTGTAGGGGCACTGTTGTCAGTGCGCATGTGGGTTTGTCCGGCTGTCTCAGGACGGCCAAACCGACATGCACACTGAGCTGTGTCCAACCTGAGCTGGGTTGCAGGGTTGGAGACAGCAGGCACAGGCTCTCAGTCTTTCTGGGAACGCAAATCAAGGGTGCTCAGGCCAATCTTGATGCTGCTCTCATGCCAGCAGCATCATAACAGCATTAGGATTGGCCACAGGGCAGTGTGGGAGCCTGTTCCTGCAGTGGAGCCAGAAGAGCGGCGATCAGGTACGTTTTTGTTGTTGTTGTTTTTTTGCTTTGTCCTCTCCCCTCCCCCACCCGCCACATTGCCCTCAACACCAGCCGCGACTGAGTTTGCGAAGAGCAAAACAATAATAAACTTGCTTAAAAAGTGTAACTTTACCTTTGTGAATACGGTCCAGTGACTACTACTCAGTTGTGCAATAGTTTTCCTTTAAAACTTCATTTAAAGTAATAACATTGTTATGAACCACACAAAGTCACTGCTACGATGATCTGGGCAATACCGAACTCATAGCCTCACACGTCATAGCTCAAAGATACTATAATTGCTAATACAGCATATTTTATCATCTGTGACATCACAGATTAGCCCTGAATTATCCTTGTACAGGTGGTTCATGAGTGTGTCTCTCAAAACTGACGGCAATTTTCAAGGTTTTCAGTTTATGGATGTTAAACAGAAGTTTTAAACTGTGTCAGTCTTTCGTCCAAATATAACCTTTGCAAGAACGTCTGGTTTGTGACAACAGCTCTCCACCTTCTCAATTCATTTAAAGTAGTAATGTCGTTGATGAAGTCAATTATGTAATATATCATGTTACCAATGATGCAATTGATGATGTAATTTAGGAAGTAATCTATTGCTTCGCGTGCAAGGCCCAGAGCAGTGCATTACCAAGAGTTATACCTGAGGTAGTCCACCTTAACCAGTGACTTTCAGCGTTCTTTAGACTTTAAATTTTAGCCACGGGTATCTCTAGCTGGACTCTGTAGCTTTTTAGGCTCCAAATGAAACATTTTTGAGGTCCCTTCATTAATGATGGTTATGGTTATGTTTTCCAATAAGACCACGACACCTATAAAAAAGAAACATAAAATGACTTTATGATTGCACTGCAAATTAAAACAACAGTAAAACTTGCTAATCATTTCCTCGTCATTGCTCATGTAATCAATTATGTCATCTACGATGAGAGCATCAGCTTACCATAACTACCAAATCCAGTGTTTTTATGTTTTCCATTGTAACCCTAGCGACCAAAGTATGTGAAGTTTTGTACCACAGTACAACTTAGGTCTTCAGAAAACACTATTTAATGCCTGATATATTTCATTCTATAATCCCTTTGTAGAAGAGAACTACTGGGGCCAAACTCACAAGGCCTAATTATTGTGATTTTATCTCACCACATTGATTCAAATCCCTGTCCTTTGGTTATAGTTTAATATTGTTATTTATATCTACTGCACACAATTAGCATTGCAAAAATCATACATGTATATGTGCTACGTCTAATATGCTGCTTAATATCACTGTTGAAGGTAGGGAGAGGCATGGCAAACAAGAGCAAAATCACAGCCCCTCTCCACACAAAACAATGGCACTAAATGGCATAGGACGCTCTGTTCTGTGCATCTAACACACACACCCTACTGCAGAAGAGTACTTCTCTGTAACTATTGTATCATTTTCTATTAAAAATAGTTGTTGTTTTCCTAATCACGCTTGCACCGTTTTGACAAATCTGCAAAAGTATCAACAAAAGGCTATACTTCAATCTTGTTCAATCCTGTAACGTTTTTGCATTGTCAGTAAAGGGAGTCAAACGATATGGGGGTCAAAAATGTAAGAATAGGTATAAACTGCCCTTGTTAAAAACACCCTCACATAAAATCATCACATTTAAGATGTACAGAGACCACAGTTGCCTCACTTTGCTTTATTTTTTAGGGAATTAATAGTTCTCTTTCCTATATTCAGCTTGTTAATTACAGCAAAATGTCTCCACAAATCTTTAAACTTCATAATGTCCAGTAAGTAGTATTTCGGACTCAAGGATTTCTTCATTCTTCAAGTTCAAAGATTTAGCTAATTTCATAAAGACCTCTAACATTCTGCATAAAATGTTCTAATGGGTTCTATGCCATAAATTAGGTTTATGACAACTACTGAGAACATCAGAAAACATGTTTTGTTGCATGCATTGGGATACTTTGATAAAAGTAAAAAGTAAACATGGTTGAATAGTTATATGTTATCCTGTGGAAGCCTTGAAAAGAGTTAGCCGGAACTATGGATCACTAGCAAATGAAAAAAATGAAGAATGAGTGGATTATAAAGAAGAGTTCCACAGCATTTACTGTGAATGTGGAAAGGAAATTTAAATGACGATAACACACCACACATTTTGTAGGGATCACTGACAGAATTACGGAAATAGAAATATTCTATGGGCAGAATATTGTGTTAACCATATCGAGGACCAAAATGTTGAGACGGTAAGTGCAAACGGGTCAGTATAGATTTACTATTCTTAACTCCACATCCATGTGCCTTGTTGTCAAGATACATATATGTGGCGTAATAAATTATCAAACTTTGCTTACCTATAGAAACTTACCTTCACAATAGTTTTGCCCTTGATAGTATTGGCATGATAATCATCCACACACTATTTTTCTATAAAATTATGTCTCAACACCATTTTTGACTTCTCTTTTCCACGTTAAGTATAGCAGAGTGTGACTGGTTTGTCTGCTTGCTTAGGTTTACCTGTGTCATAACGTTTTTGATGTTTCTAAGGAATTTCTAATGAATCGTTGACGATTTGAAGTTATAAGATTTTGAGAATAATTACAATGAGTCTATTTTTATATGACAAGGGCATTCCGTATATATCAATAATATTATTGTGCGAATATTGAGAAGACTAGACAATGTAGATTTTCCTAGTAATTTATGACGGAAAGTCTTAATTTTATTAAAGACACGGAGGCGAATATTATGCGTTCTTTTCTTACTTTATTTTCAAATAGCAGCAGTCAAGAACTACAGCTCCCAAGAGGAATAGCAACAGGCTGTCCAATGGGAGCAAAAACAGGAACTAAGATAGACCAATCAGAAGGGACTCTCAACCATAGAGTATACCCTTGACTGCAAGCAGCCCTCTTTTCTTGAGCGAGTTAGTCAAATGGAGTCATAAAACAGTGAAAAAATCAGACCAACAATAGCCAAGGCCAAGGAAACGGAACAAAATTCTTGAACCACAGTGATGAAATGAGAGGCCGATGAGGAAGGAAGATGATCCTGAGGAAGTTGCCAGTAGAAGTCCTGAGGATTCTTTTTGAAGACGGATAGGATGGAGCGGGAGGCGTTATCCGGAAGCTGGAGGCAATGCAGGAGTCGCTGGGAGGGAGACAGAAAGTACATGTTAATAAAAGTACTGCGGTGGGATAATATTCGCCTCTGTGTCTTTAATAAAATTAAGACTTTCCGTCATAAATTACTAGGAAAATCTACATTTTATGTCAAGACCGGAGGCTCTATTATGCGAGTTTAAAGCTTGTCAATAACTAAAGAAGATGCAGTTTTAACAGGTTTACAATAAAAAGTTTTGAAGACATTGTCGTTAGACCAATCCGCTGACCTGAGAATGTCCTCTAAGCTGGACCCCAGGGCGAAGGCTTTGGAGGCCATCGCACCCCTGGAAGAATGGGCTCTGAAAACGGAGGTATCAATCCCCGCCAGGGACATTATCCATTTAACCCAACGAGCCAAGGTTGCAGAGGACACTGGATTGTGAGGTTTGCGAAAAGAGATCAACAATTGGTTGGAAGAGGACGTTCTCAGGTCGCCAGTTCGTTTTTCATATTCTTTTAAACAAAGACCTACGCACAGTTTTGGTTTTTCAGGGAAGAAAGGATAGAAGACAGAATGTAAGTTAGTTTTGGTGCATTTAGAAATATGAAACAAAACACCTGTGGGTAGAAACTGACGGGCAGACACGTCTAAGGACCTAACGTCCAACACTCTTTTGATAGAAATCAAGCACAGCAACATAGTAAGCTTGGCAGAAAGCATTTTGAGAGATAGGATCGAATTGTCTGGCCAGGAGAGTAGTAGATTTAACACAAGCGAAACATCCCAAACATGGGAATATTTGGCCGATGGAGGTCTCAATAGTTTTACACCTTTTAGGAGACGGCATATCAACGGGTGGCTTCCGATTGGTTTGCCGTCAATATTCGTGTGGTTCATGGATATAGCCGATCTATAAAGGTTTATCATCCGATAGGATTTACCCATACCTGCCTGGGCAGCTAGAAAATTGATAATTAAATTTAAATCTGTTGAAAAGGGATTGGCACGTTTTCCCACACACCAGCCTGACCAGAGAGACCAAGCTGATCTGTAGGCTCGCCTAGTGCCTGGTGCCCATGGGTTATTGATGAACTCTGAAGCTTCCGACGAAATAGAGGAAGATTGTTGGGAAGCCCGGAAATATTCCAGGCTGTCAGGGTTAGAGATTTGTTGAGAATGAGATTGTGGGGACGCCCGAAAGGATCCAAGAGAAGGGACGGAAACATCGGGAGTACGATTGGAAAGTCCACCGTTAGTTCGAGGAGAGGTGGGAACCAGACTTGTGATTGCCAGAAAGGTACTACCAGAACCAGGGACGCCTTTTGGCGTCTGACCTGGTTCAGAACCCTGTTGATTAGAATGAAAGGTGGGAAAGCATAATTGAAGGTCCTGGACCAATCTTGGAGGAAAGCATCCGTGGCCATGGCCAGAGGGTCCGGACGCCAACTGAAGAAATGTGGCAGTTGAGAGTTGAGCCTGGATGCAAAGAGGTCTATTTGTAAAGGACCCCATTTTCTGTTGATTTGAAGAAACACTGAGTGATGTAGTTTCCAGTCGCTGGAATCTGAGAGATGGCGCGAGTGCCAGTCTGCGTTGGAATTCAGGGAACCTGGAAGATATTCGGCCAAAAGAGAAAATTTGTGGGACAGACAGAAGTCCCAGAGGCTCTTGGCTAGAAGCGCCAGAGGTCTGGACCTTGTGCCTCCTAAGTGGTTGATATAACGAACCGCGGAAATGTTGTCCATATGGAGTAGGATGGAACATCTTGCTCTGTTTTTTGTAAAACTTTTGAATGCAAAGGAGCCTGCAAGAAGCTCTAAACAATTTATGTGCAATCTGGACTCCTCTGCGGACCATATACCTCCAGTCGATATTGGACCACAGCGGGCGCCCCAGCCCGTGAGACTTGCATCTGATTCTAATACAAGATCGGGCACAGAGGGGAAGATGGATCTGCCGTTCCAAGCTTCCAAATGGGATATCCACCATTGAATCTCCATTTGAGATTCTTGATCTAGTGACACAAGGTCGGAAAAAGCCAAACCTCGGCGGAGATGAAGGATTTTGAGACGCTGGAGGGCGCGGTAATGAAGTGGACCCGGAAAAATGGCCTGTATCGAAGAGGAGAGAAGGCCGACGACTCTCGCAAGAGCTCTGAGGGAAATGGAATCTTTTTGGAGTGTCAGAACCAGCTCCTTTTTGATTGCGGAGACTTTGGCATGAGGTAGGAAAAGAGAGGCTAATACAGAGTCTATCTGGAATCCCAGAAATTCTATTTGCTGTGAAGGAATCACGACAGATATTTCGTGATTTATGAGGAAACCGAGATCTGTGAGGACAGTGGACGTTATCTGGAGATGGGTTAGAAGGGAGGACTTGCTCTGGTGCATGATAAGGATATCGTCGAGATAGATAATAAGTCTGATGCCCAGAGATCGAAGGTAGGCAACCACCGGTTTCAAAAGTTTTGTGAAACACCAAGGTGCCGACGATAGACCGAAAGGAAGAGAGGAAAAGTGATAAGTTTTTGAATCCCAAAGGAATTGTAAATATTTTCTGTGAGAAGGATGAATCGGAATTGTCATGTATGCGTCTTGCAAGTCTAGCCTGACTAACCAATCGAATTGGAGCAAAATATCCCTGAGATGGATGATGGTTTCCATCTTGAAGTGTCGATAGACGACAAATTGATTGAATGCTTTTAGGTTGATTACCGGTCTTAGTTTCTTGTTCTTTTTGTGGACGAGGAAAATAGAGCTGAGGAAACCAGTAGGATCTGGAATGCAAGATTGGATGGCATTTTTGTCTAGCAGGGATTGAACTTCTAAAGAAATGAGAGACGACATTTCGAGAGAAAATTTTGGAAATGGCGGGAGATAGTACTGGTGAGGGGGATAAAGGAGTTCGATATGATATCCCTGAATAGTGGAGAGGACCCATGGGTCTGAAGTAATTGACTTCCATTTTTGAAGGAAAAAATAAAGACGCCCTCCCACGGGAAGGCCAGAAAGTTGGCTTACCTTGGTTATTGGGCGTCCTGGAAAGGCGTTGTCCACGATTGCGGAAACCCCTTGCTCTTTGGGGGTAAAAATGGGGTCTAAACTCTTGGGGATAGGACCCGAAGGAGTTGGAATAGCCTCTTGAGCGTTGATTTCTATATGCGCGGCCGGTAAAGCGGCTCCTGCCTCTACCGGCCCGGGCAAAAACCCATTGGTTGAAGACCTTCTTTAATGATTGTTGGGCCTTGTCCAGGGAGGAGAAGGTAGAAACGAAGCGACTAAGGTCCTTGATAAATGAATCCCCGAAGAGTTTGCCATCAGCCTGGATGCCGGGATCTCGAGTAGCTAGGTTGGCTAGCTTGGGGTCCATTCTGAGAAGGAGACCCTTGCGTCTCTCGTGAATAATCGCCGAGTTCGCATTGCCTAAGAGGCAAAAGGCTCTTTGAATCCAAAGGGAAAGGTCCACTGGGTCAATTGGGGAACCCCCCAATCTTGCTGATTCCGCTAAATCGAAGATTCTTGCTAAAGGGCCGACAACGTCCAGGAGTTTATCCTGGCACGTGGTCCAGGCCTTATCTACCCCCTTACGGGGATCTTTACCGAAATTGGTAAAAAACGTAATGAGTGACTCATCAATAACCGGAGTAACAGTAATGTTAGAGTCCAACGAAGGTCTAGGACACTCAGATTTTAATTTGGAGCGCGTCTGCTTGTCTAGGGGTAAACGCAACCGGGAAGAAATATATTCCCCCACATGGTCCAACGGGAACCACTCGGTTGAATTGGGATGATGAATCAACGACGGGTCGAACATGGGCAGACCCTCTGAATCCACTACACTGGTGGAAGGGCCAGTAGAAGAAAGTTTGATACGCTTTGGAGGAGGAGAGGATGGGGAAAACGTATCATCAGGATTATCGGATTGGGATAACTCGTCCATGTCCTCATTATCTGTGTCCAAAATTTTTGAGATAACAATCTTTTTTGGCGCATGAATATGTTTAGTTTTTGATTTGCATTTCAGCAATGGCGCCGGTTTTTTGGCAGAATTCCCCTCCTTCGTAGGAGGCCTGGGAGGAACCAAGTCCTCATTCTCGTGTGAGGCAAGCTCACTTTCTGTTTGTGCGCCTTTACTTGATTTAACAGTAGATATTTTGTGTTTTCTGCCTTCCCCCGCAGAATGGGCCATAGATTTGGACACCATAGACATAACCAAATTTTCAATGTTTTATGACATTTTGTCCATTGATGCTTTTAAAGCATGCTTTACTGAGGATTGAATAAAATTATTTAAATCCTGTTTGAATGATTCCTCATCCTCATCTGAATGTGGTCTCAGAGGTGAACTGTCAAGTTCCATCATTAAATTGTAAAGGAGCAGTAATTCTGAATGAAACTGTGAGGTAGGAAAGGGTTAACAAGAGCAACACGCTCTAAGGGTGAAGTCCGGCTCCTCCCCGAGGGCGGGGACGAAGTGGAGAGACTATCTGGAGTTCAAAGCTGAGCCGGCACCGAAGGGAAGCGGACCGGCTTTCAGAAGAGCGTCCCGGGGGAAGTGACTCGGCAGGGAAGATGAAAGTAGAAGTCCGAAGTCAGCCGCGCGAAGGCTCAGACGCGCGCTGACAGGAAAACAGCACGCAGTGCAAAACGAACGCGCGACGGTTGGTGCGCGAGCCAACCGAAACGAGGTAACGAGAGAGAGGGGGGGGCACCCCGTAGGTCGGTGCTGGTACCAATATTAATATATACATAAAATATTAACAGATTAAAAAACTAAACCATACTATTATGACAAAACCACGTTAAATAAACAGAGAGACTTGGAGAGTATACTTATCTTGACTGCGAGCAGCAAGAAAAGAGGGCTGCTTGCAGTCAAGGGTATACTCTATGGTTGAGAGTCCCTTCTGATTGGTCTATCTTAGTTCCTGTGTTTGCTTCCATTGGACAGCCTGTTGCTATTCCTCTTGGGAGCTGTAGTTCTTGACTGCTGCTATTTGAAAATAAAGTAAGAAAAGAACGCATAATAGAGCCTCCGGTCTTGACATAAAATTAGGATTATGTTAGGCCAACCCTAATGTGATGAAAGAGGAGGGGAACTCCTCGTTCACTCTCCTCCCTAATTGTGATTTAGAAAGAGTCACAAAGGGCCACATGTACAAAAATCAAGTTTTGCGACTAGCAATTTGCGAGTCGCAAAACCTGATGTACAACAGTGTTAATGACACTGTTTGCGATTACCAATGGGGTCGCAAATGACCTACCGCATAAATATTCAAAGGGTGGGTCGCAATTTGCGACCCCATTTGGAATGGTGCATTCATAGAGATGGTGGCTAGCTGGAGACAGCAGACCACAATGTCTGTGACTGCTTTTAAGTAAAGCTGTTTTTTTAAAAATGCAGCCCGTTTACCTTGAAGGAAAATGAGATGCATTTCAAAATCAAAAACGAAAAGTTTTCGTTTTATTTTTTCAGAGCAGGCAGTGTTCTGAAAAAATACTTTTGCTACCATTCACAAATGGGAAGGAGTCCAAAGGGGACCCCTTCCCGTTTGCGAATGGATTAGCACCAGTTTGAAACTGGTGCTAACTGCAATTATTTTGCGACCGCATTCGCGGTCACAAAACAATCATACATCCCATCTGGATCCGGTATTAGGAAGGAACGCCCTTGTCACGCCCCTTCCTAATACCGAATCACAAAACCCAAACTGCGATTCAGTAACAAGTTACTGAATCACAGTTTTGGCTTTGTACACCCAAAATAGCTTTTTCAAGTCGCAAACAGGCAGATTCGCCATTTGCGACTTGAAAACTGCTTTGTACATCTGGTCCAAAATCCTTTGCACCAGGGGAAGACTTTCTGGGCATGTAAAAAAGGGTTTTGTTCATTCTTAAAATGTATTTTGCAAATGTAACGTTTAATACACAGGTTTTACAACTGCAAAAAACTTTAGTGCAGAAGTCCTGGATCTTCACACACTCTATTTGCATTATATCATTTCAGTTTTTGGTGCTTTGCACTCTCTGCACTTGGATTCAACAACTTTTAAAATGAATGTCAGTAGCACCAATGAGAGCCACAAGTTGCTATGGTGCAATCCTTTTTATTTTGGGACCCTATCAATACTAAGTGAATGAAGTCTCGAAGTTTGGACCTGTAGGCCAGATTTGATCCAAGATTACCACCTGCACTGGTTTACTGAAAAAATGGTTACTTTCGTTCCTAGGTAAGCAAACCAATGTTATAGGCCTCAACACAACAATACCATATGTCTATGATTTGGTCATATGATCCAAAAAATAGACCAACAGAGAAAGTAAAAAAACAAACTAATATTTCAAAGTGTTCCAGGAAAAATCTTTATGCAGTGCTAATGAACGTCTCATATCTTACCTCATTATTTGGGTCTACATCTTAGCGATTTACAAATATTTTTGAATACTAATAAACAACTTGTAATATTTCTCTGTCTTATGGTCTTAACCATCCCTTCACTTGATACAATTTACTTCTTTCAGATTTTGCCCTGTTATCATTGTTAACAGGACTATGCTCAGGGTTCTAAGAGAATTTTAAAAAGTGGTGGTGGTCTCTCAAAGGTGAATGACTAAAGAGGCGTTAACAAAAGTGCTGTATAAGTGGAGATACCTATGCAGATAAATGCGTGGCCTAAATCAAGTGAGTCTATAGTCCTATTCCTCACAAATTTATGAAGTCTTACCAAAAAGGAACTGCAATTATCAGCAACAACATACTTATCATAAGAAGTAAAACACTTTATAAGGTACATGCAAATTTCTGTGAGCTAGTACAACTCATTACATTTGTGTTAAGGACCTTTTACCAAACCCATTACACTTTTGCATGAAGTTGCTATTAACTAAGAGGCATATTTACGAGCCCCCTTGTGTTGCTCTTGGACCACGCAATGTGGTGCGAGAGAGACTCAACTGAATAATGAGATCAATGAAGCCCTGCAAGGCCATATTGCACAGCCCTGAATGGCTTCATAAATGTTGAGTAATGCCACACAGTGCAAATTGCTGCATTGCATTACTTTGTGCCAGGGAGGTATTTCCACGGGTGTTGCATGGGTGTTCCCACACAAGATCCCTGGATTTTGACGAATTCCCAGATTTACCAGAAGAGATAGACCTGGGAATGCACCAAAAACCTATGCATATCCAGGTGAGGCATAACGAGGAGAAATGGAGAAATATTTTTATTTCTCCACATTTTTAGACCAAGCGCAAGTACTTTGACATGTTGTACATATTGTGGGCTTTGAACCACGCCCATGTTGCACTCATCACTTTCACTAGATCATGGGCTTGCCTTTCAAAAATCCCTTGATGTCATTTGTAAATGCTTTACGTTTGTCCAGCCTTTGGCCGGTTTTGTTACCGCCTTGCAGACCGCCCCTGTTACATGGATTATTGCATGATCGGCTACATACCTTAGTGTCAGCGCACTACTTTCTCTTTCTTCATTTGCCTCTGCGCTTCAGGGATCTTTTAAAGAGCAGGAAGTGTGTGTGGCATGTTTGAATTAATAAAAGCTTTGTTTATTTAAATGATTTCGGATGTCGTGCCGCTTTTATTTTATCAGCACGGTACCCACTTCAGGTGGTTGTCTTCTTTCCTGACTGGCACTGGGGTGGAGGGAGGGCGGTTTGGAGGGGTTTGGCTGCCTGGTTTACATTGGAACTCGTAAAGGTCCACTTAACACCTGGTTCTTTTGTTGCCAACATAAAGACTGCTGAAAAGAGCTGTAATTATAGGGTTGAGGCCTTCGATGGACGCAATAGATGCCCTTCCCTCCACCTCTTTTCCCAGTCAAAGGATCTCACATCAGTTCAAATAACGAGCCGCAGCTTCTCACCATTGGACGAAGGCTTCCAGTAAATGTGCCACTTCCTGGAAGACAAGCGGGTCACACATTTATAATTCAAGACAGCAAGCTATTTATCTTCCTAGGTCTTTCTCCATGCAATTGTTTTTATTTCTCTCTAGTTTTCATGATGTTTTATTTTCCATGATATTACAATGTGCTTACCCATTCTGTGCCTTCTTGTTTTGTTTCCACTCAATCAATTACTGCCTGTGTCTCCCTGTGTTTCTCTTCTCCTCTTTTATTTCTTTCTTTCTGCCTTATCAGTCTTTCATGTCCTGCTTCCTTTTCTCTTCCTACATGCCGGTTATCTGTTATTTGCGAGTCTTCCTTTCATTCCCTATATGGTCCTGTTTTTCTTCTTCTACCCGTTTGTTTTTGTCTACTCACTTGTGCTGTGCCTGCACCTCACTCCTCCTGTCTTCATTGGTATGCCCTTGCTTTATACAATTTTTCTCCTTCTACCCTGCTTCAGCTTATCATATTTCTCTATCATTCCTGGCCACTCTGGGTATATTGATTTCTTTATGTTGTCCATCCCCTCTCACATGCCTCCTCTCAGGAGTCCCTCTGATTTTGAGCCTGTCGCTATATGTATTTAATATTTATGACATAGCTGTGTGTAGGAGGCTGGCCTGGTTTGTAGTGGGTACCTTGGGTACTTACACCTTACACCAGGTCCAGTTATCCTTTTTTAGTGAAATGTAGTAGTGCTCTAACAGCTTAGGCTGATAGAGGTAGCTATAGCAGAGCAGCTTAGGCTGAATTAGGAGACATGCATAGCTCCTGCAATACCACTTATAGTTACACAGTACTTAAACACAAATAAAGACAATACTCAGTGTTACAAAAAAAAGGGTCGTTTATGTGGGTGACACAAGTCCAAAAAAATATCTTAGAAGCAATACTCCTTCTGGAGGTAAGTATTATACACAATATATACACTAGACACCAAAATAGGGTAAGTAATTAGACATAGGATATTGCAAACAATAGGAAATGCTATAGAATGCAATAGGAGAAAATAGGTCTGTAGGCAACACAAACCATATAGTAAGAAAGTGGAATGAGAATCACAAATTCCCCCCTATACAAGTGTAGTGTGTAAAGAATCGCTGAGAGAGTAAGAATACAGCAAAGGTAAGTAAAATACACCACCCCAGAGCCCAGGAAAGTAGGAGTAAAGTATTGGAAATTTCCTTAGGACACACTACAAGTCGTGATTAGAGTTATTGCAAGAACCAAGCAAGACTGAAAACAACAAATGGTGGATTCCTGGACCTGAAGACCTGCAAAGGAAGGAGACCAAGTCCAGAAGTCGAAAGAAGTTCCAGGAAGGACAGGAGCTCCTGCCAACCCAGAAGAGGGTGCAAAAGAAGAGTCCCTGGTTGGATGAAGACTGCAGTAATGCACCCAAGGAAGATGTCAGGGGTTTCCTGCATGATGCACTCGATGTCCCACGAAGAGAAGTTGGATGCAGGCGAGTTTTGGAGCTGGATTTGTCCAACAAGTCTTGGTTCCGGCAAAGTCACGTTTTGCGTCAAAGTGGCGCTGTCTGGACCCAGGAAGGACCTGGGGGCCTCAACTCTGAGTGAGGAGGAAGAGGGGGTTCTCAGCACTTTAGAGAGCTCTCAGAAGTTCAGACAGCACCCACAGGAGTCCCAGGACACGGGGACAAAGGAGGTGCAAAATGCGGTTGGTGCAGAACTACAAAGGAAGGTCCCACACCACCGGAGGTCAACTCATTGAGTTGAGCATCACAGGATAGAGTGCTGGGGACCTCGGTCAGGATGTGCATGAAGGAATTTTGCAACTAGTGCACAGAGGCCTCAGGAGGTGAAGAAGATGCGGAGCACAGGGGTACTGTTGTTCTCGGGAAAAGCAAGGTCTTACCTCCTCCAAATTGGGACAGCAGGACCTCAGGACAGTCTGTGTTGAAGGGGTCTACCCTCTGTGTTCCAAGGAGCATGCCCATGAGCAGTAGAGGAGTCCAAGAAAACCAGTCGTCGACTTAGAAGGTCCTGCTTGAGCAGGGAAGTGACTCCTTCACCCCACGGGAGATTTCTTTGGTCCTTCTGGTGCAGGGTGAAGACAGGGAGCCCCCAGAGTGTGCACACCTTGGAAACTGTTGCAGGTGCTGGCTGGAGCTGAAGTTGCAGAGGAAAAGTAGCCCTTCTGGATACTTTGTTGCTGTTACAGCAATTCCTGGAGCAGTCTGCAGTTGATCCGAGGTCAGAGGATGAAGTAGTAGTTGCAGAGGATTCCTGCTGGTATCTTGCAAGCAGAATCTGAAGAGAAACCCAAAGGAGAGACCCTAAATAGCCCTGAGAGGGGGATTGGCTACCTTATCAGGTATGGACCTATCAGGAGGGGTCTCTGACATCACCTGCTGGCACTGGCCACTCAGAGGTCTCCAGAGTGTCCCCACATCTTGGAAAACAAGATGGCTGAAGTCTGGGCACAACCCCTGGGGTAGTGATGGACAGGGGAGTGGTCACTCCCCTTTCCTTTGTCCAGTTGTGCGCCAGATCAAGGACTGGGGGTCCCTGAACTTGTGTAGACTAGCTTATGCAAGGGAGGCACCATCTGTGCCTTTCAAAGCATTTCCAGAGGCTGGGGGAGGGTCTCTCTCCCTAGCCTGTAACACCTATTTCCAAAGGGAGAGAGTGTAACACCCTGCTCCCAAAGGAAATGCTTTGTTCTGCCTTCCTGTGACTGAGCTGCTCAGACCCCAGGAGGGCAGAACCCTGTCTGTGAGGGGGCAGCAGCTGTAGCTGCATTGCAAGCCTCAGAGAGCTGGTTTGGCAGTACTGGGGGTCCATGGTGGAGCCCCCAGGATGCATTGAATTGGCTCCCCAATACCAGATTTGGAATGGGGGAAAACTCCATGATCTTAGACACCTTACATGGCCATATTCGGAGTTACCATTGTGAAGTTACATATATGTATTGACGTATATGTAGTGCACGTGTGGAATGGCGTCCCCGCACTCACAAAGTCCAAGGAATTAGCCCTGAACTATGTGGGATCACCTTTGCTAGTGCAAGGGTGCCCTCATACTGAGTAACCTTGCACCTAGCCTTCATTAAATGAAGGTTAGACATATAGGTGACTTATAAGTTACTTACGTGCAGTGAAAATAGCTGTGAAATAATGTATGCACTATTTCACGCAGTGGCAGTCCTGTGAAAGGGTTTGTCTGAGCTCCTTATGGGTGGCAAAATAAATGCTGCAGCCCATAAGGATCTCCTGGAACCCCAGTGCCCTGGGTACCTAGGTATCATATACTAGCGACTGATAAGGAGGGTCCAGTGTGCCAATTTAAATTGGTAAATGAAGTCACTAGCCTTTAGTGACAAATTTTAAAGCAGGGAGAGCATAAGCACTGAGGCTCTGGTTAGTAGAGCCTCAGTGACACAGTTAAGCACTACTGACAACACACACATTAGGCCACAAACTATGAGCACTAGGGTCCTGGCTAGTAGGATCCCAGTGAGTCAGGCAAAACACACTAACATATAAGTTTTTATCTATGAGCACTGGGGTCCTGGCCAGCCGGATCCCAGTGACACTGTAAAAACACACTGACACACACTCACAAACAGGCCATAAGTGGGGGTAACCATGCTAGAAAGAGGCTACTTTATCACACTGTGAAGGCCACAGGACAAACAAAACGGCTCTTACTGAAGGGTTCTTGTGGGGGGAAGTAATAGGATATGGGTTCGGTGGGCCACAAAAGAATCTTCTAGTAAAGGAAATAGTTGTTGAGACAAGGGGCCCTAGTCCTGCACATCATGAACATCGGACCTACTTTCGAACACTTCATTTGGGCCAAACGCCCACCTCTGAATTTTTTCTCCACAGTAAGACTCCGATCAAGTATTTAATATTGCCTGGCCTGGCATTGGGCACCCATCCAGTGACGTCGCTGGTCCCACTCCTTCTGTTAGTAAGTGAGAATCCACCGACGTCAATGGTATCAGTCTGACAGTGTGAGAGCCCCCTTCAAATGTAATTCTTTCATGTCACTGGTTCTGGCAGCATGTGAGGCTCCACATCAGTCAATGATCTCAGTGAATCTGTATGTAAAGTGGCTCACTAGCCGGGCTGTGAGTAAAGCTCTATAAAAGTCACTACTGTCACCTAGTCTGAGAGTACATAAGACGCCAACCCCCTACCAACCCACCCCCTTCTATTCTTCAAAAAAGGGGTTGAAAATTCACTCGCATTCTTTGACGTTAGAATCTACTGGAGGTCATCACACTCAGAGCACAAGTTCCCACAAGGAGTATTCCTCGGGTGAGTCAACTTCCATGTGAGGAAATCCTGGGCTTCAAAAGTGACAGAAAAGAAAGCATAATAGGCCCGGGATAGCCATTATGTTTCCCCCATGCTCTCCGGTGGTTGTTCTCCTCCTGGTGCAGGCTGGGGTGATACAATTAAGAACTGCAATGGAGAACAAGGTCACCTCGATGCTTTCCAGTCAAAGGTTTTGTTTGCCTTAGCAGCTGCTATTTTTTTTGGTTCAGTAATTAAGTAGATGAATGTGCAGCTTGAATTGGATCCATCTCCATTTTCCTTTTAAATTACTGCCAGTGCTCACGTGTGGCAGGACCCAGCCCACTTAATGGCCTGAGTATGCTTTTTAAATTTTGAGTACCTTTCCTGCTTTTTCAAGAGTAGTTTATTACACATTTGTTCTTAAGAGCAATGCTTATGGTACGAATGCATTTTGCTACAAATAATAGTCCAGGGCCGTATTATGGAAAGTGCAATTGGCATGATTACCCGCTTGGTGTGCCCTCTGGACACTTTGGTATTACAGAAAGGGTCCCATACGCTTGTGCTACCCTTTCTGTAATACAGATAGCAATGGCGCTCGTATAGCACCAGCGCTATCACCAGAGGGAATTCCCTGATTTTCATGAGGGTGAGCCCCATGCAGATGAGGGAATCACTTTGACTCTGCGCCCATCCCATAATATAGACGCGGGCGCAGTGGTAAAGAAGCTGTCACGAGGCGCACTGACAGCTATCAGTGAGCCCCCAATGGCAGCCCTGTGGAAGGGGAACGGGGTCCTATGGAACCCCCAGACCTCCCCTTGCAGTTGGGTGCAGTCACTCAAAGTGCAGGAGGGTTGCCACCTGTACAGTGAATTGCAAAACAGCTGTAAAGCAGCCACTCAGTTTTAAACTTGAATGTGCTGGCCCCTGTCCTTGTTTGTGCTGGGTGCAACATTTGAAAGGCGCACCTGGCACAAGCAAGGAAAATGCTCTGCATTCTGTAGTCCAGCCCGAGGTACCCTGTGCTCATCAAAGAATTAACAAATAATGACTTTGTTATTCAATGGAGCTGTTCAATGTTGATTCTGGTAGGTTAACTCTAGGTCAGATGTTCAGGATAATCATGAACTTTTGTAAATTATTTCGATTTAGAATCAGTATTTGTCAGTTTTTCCCATTACAAATTCCATTAAACTTTAGCATGGATCCATTCTTTGTGGACTAACGCTGTTGTAGAACAATTGATGCACTTATGTTCAATTCAATGTATTGGTTGGCTAACTTCAAATACTTTTTGGAGAAACTGGAGAATATTTCAGAAGTCGACAATAGAGTATTGAGTCAGCAGAGCTATCTTATTTAAGTCTCAAAAACATTTGAAAATACAAGGATTAAATATAAGCAGTACTGTTGCCTACCATATATTACATTGTGGTTGGTGTTAATAAATTCCTTTGCATGTTGCAGTGGCACACTAACATTTTACAAGAGTCATATGTTTACAATACGTTATTCATCAGTTACTCATCAGTTCACCATTATATATCTATTTATATATCTATCTATCTCTCTCTCTCTCTCTCTCTCTCTATAAATATATATACATAGGTGGGAATGTGGTGTTATGGGACATGGAAAAGCATCAACAAGAAGCAAGGAGCCAATTGGTATTATCAAATTGGTGTGAGAGGTCAACAGTGGCAGCATATAGGTCCTCTTTGGAGGCATATTATTCAGATGGGTATGATCATGGCCTCCTAACGGAGGATGAGTTACAATTTCTTACATTAAAGAAACCAGTGGTGCCCTGCTTTTACACGTTGCCAAAAATTCACAAAGACAGTATGAATCCTCCTGGGAGGCCTATAGTTTCAGCGAGAGGTAGCCTCCTTGAAAATACCTCCATATTCCTTGACCATTTTTTATGTCCTTATGTACTAAGTCTTGCCTCATATTGTAGAGACAGTATGGACTTTATCACTAAGATACAAGATATCCCTTGGAAATCAAACTATATGATAGCTACTGTAGATGTAGTATATTTGTATAAATGTATCAAACATGATTTAGGTATTCAGGTATGTAAGCATTTTTTCAGGGATAAACCTTTGAGTTTATATGATCTCTCTAAATTGCTCTTGAAAATGTTGATATTCTGTTTAGAGAACAATTATTACCTATATGAGGATCAATGGTACAGACAGGTCACAGGGAGGGCGATGGGGAGTTGTTTTGCTCCTAGCTATGCATGTTTATTCATGGGGTGGTGGGAGACCCAACATGTGATGTCTGAAGAGAATGAGAAATGGTTGTGATATGTTATTTTCAGGACAAGATATATTGATGATCTATTTACAAGAGTTCTTGGATTGGCTAGCTAAAAATGATTTTAATTTGAGCTTCACACATAAGAGTGATAGATTTAGTATGGAATTTTTGGATGTGTTAGTTACAGCGGAATGAGAGACCCTCCATACCAGTCTTTTTAGAAAGGGGACAGCAGGCAATAGTATTCTGCATGTGCAAAGTCATCACCCACCTAAATTAAAGTGGAGTATTCCTTATGGGGAATTACTCAGAGCCAAAAGAAATTGTAGCACGGCTCAGATTTTTCAGAAACAACAAATGAATATGGTTGGTAGATTCAGATCGAGGGGATATCCGGTGAGACTTATCAAAGATGCCTGTGATAAGGTATCCAAGGTGCAACAAGATAGTCTTCTCGTGCCTAAAAACAGAAAGGAAAAGAAAATATTGTGAGATGTATCACTACCTACAACTCATACTCAGATCAGGTGACGAAGTAAGTTGGTGAGTCCCTATTCTAGGATGACATATAGGAAAAGCAGTTCTTTGCGGGACATTCTTGTACATAGCTACACAACTAAGAAGGAGGGTACAGTCTTTGGAAGTCAGCATGGTTTCTATAGGTGTGCTAAATGTAAGGCCTGCACATACAGTATTAATCGTAAGACATGTGACTTACCCACAGGTAAGGAAGCTAAGATCAAAACATTCATTAATTCTAACTCAGATTTTTCTGTGTATGTAATATCCTGCCCATGTGGACTCCGATATGTGGGAAGCACAATATTTCCAAGTGAAAAAGCGTATTTTAGAACATCGGCGTGCCATCAAAAATAATGATGTGAATTATCCAGTGGCACAACACTGTAGACAAGTACATGATGGAAAGATTGATAGCATGTCTTTTTTTGGAATTTGATTATATGTGATTATAGAGAGCAAGATTAGAATAGATTACTATAGTGAATTATATTGAATGAATGCTGGCTAAATCCTGTTAGAGATCATTGTAAACCACCATGCGTGAAGATTTATGTTGCTTTCAGTGCCTCAAGGAGTTCCTTGTCACGTCAAGCATCTGTTATGGTTCAGGATTACTTGGCCAAGTGTCACCTTTGACTAAATGTTAAAGAAAAAGTTGACTTCTTGAAACTTGTTATCTTTAAGAAGAAGACACGTTTGGACGTTGACCTCAGTGCAAGCCTAACAGTTAGAAAGTAGCTATTTGCCAGCTGGCTATTTCCTCTTCCTACTTGAAGTGGCTTTGAGATAACTCAATTAGTTACCTCCATGCTTTTGAGATGCATGTGCCATCTGTAGTTTTTAGCGCTAAATGTCATTGAGCAAAAGTAAACCTTTCATCTCTCGAGGTCAATCAATTAATTGGCATTCAGGTGGGTAAATGTATTTTCTGTTAGCGCTATCAGGCAAAACTGTAGCAGAAAACATTATATAATACATGGTACGAGACAATTTCCTTGCAAAATCCCATCATTTATTTTCTTATTACAGCTGGTTTCTTATATCAGAATATTACCCCAATAAGAAGCTGCATCTCTGCTTACTTGTCTATAATTTATGACAAGTAAGCTGTGATATCAGTGCTCCATTCTTCGTGGTAGAACACAGTGGGTGCATTTCTTTGCCTCATAAATTGTGAGAGAAGATGCTAACCAGTCCAAATGTAAGCTAGAACCTGTTCTGGGACAGCGACTGTGCCCAGCTACCTGTGTGTATTTAACCTCACAAAACCTGAATTGAGGTGTGGCTGCCTTGGATACAGGAGGAGTTTGTATGCTAGTATTTTCGACTTTCCACCCCATTGTCATCTTGATAGGGAACGTTTGTAGGGGTCCCTGTGCAGACTAGTGTTGCTAGGCTCAAAATGTGACAGTCAGAATATGTCACCAAGGGTGTCTTCAGGTTTTATCTTACTATTGAGCCCAAAACTTAGCACCAAGTACCCCTATAGAACTTGACCCTCAGAACAGTGATGTCGAGCACTCCATTGCTTAGTCAGGTAGGTGAGGTTAGAGTTTCAGAACTAAGCACATCAACCTGATGTAGGTCAATAATTCAAGGTCCAGCTAGTGAGGGATATTTGACAAAGAAACACTTTAGTAACTAGCCCAATATAATGTGGTATATTATATGTCAGAAGGAAGAACAAAAAAGACAGATTTTAATTGTGACACAGCTCAAGCTAATTCCTGTGGAACACCTTCCTTAAGATACCTGTTGTGCAAGAGACCCAAGTAGTCTTTACAATTCTTTTTGGAGGAGGCTGCACTGGTGAAGCCAGCACTTGTGATGACTCTCTTCCTGGGACTATGGTACCTTGTTGTCCATTTGATTGTGCAGAGCACAGGCAGCACCTTCATTCTTTAACAGCCAATAGAGCAGCATCACTTCAAATGGTGTGCACAGCACAGCCACAGAACATGTAGGGCAGTGTATTCCCTCGGTCAGACAACATCTGTGTGAGTGGCATCTGCATTGTAGTGAATGGGTTAAATGAAGGTAGTACCAGCAGCAGTCGAGTATGCTGCAGTGGAATTGCTATGCTATAAACTCAGTATTTTTTTGCGATGTGCCATCTCTCTTCTTATCAATCCAAAAAATGACCACCCAAATAAAGTAGCACCCTAAGCCTGATTGTAGGGGTGAGTACACAAGTCTTGATGCAGGTCTCCTTGTGGATGTAGTATGTCACCTGCCACTCTGATTTAGTGATAATTGCTCCAAACTTGAAGCACAGAACGTTTCTCATTCACCATTGGTTTGGAAGCCCCAGATTCTGGTGGAGAAGACTTGGTGCATTAACTGGAAATTGCTGTCTCTTCTTTACACCAAAATTGCAGAAAGTAGTTGTGTTTCCAATATTCAGCTCTAAGACTAGTTCTGGTCAGTTCTAGCCATTTAGTGTATTCTATTCTACATAGACTAGTCCACCTGAAGTCCGTGATACAAGGTGTTCCAAGCAAGGAGGGATGGAGCTGGAATTTCCCTGCCATGAGAGACCCAAAACAAGGGCACAAAACAAAGGGTGTCTGTCCCACTTACCTACCTCTTAGTCTGTGGGTGGTAGCGCTACCAGTAAAAAACAAGGCCCAGATTTAAGAAAAGTGGTCCTTCACGTTATAAAGCACAACTTTTCTTGCAGCCCATGTCACCGTGTGTGCGATGTATTTAACATATGGTGCACCATGGTGCAGGTTAGGGCCAATAGCACTATAATGCTTGGTGCTATTTTTGTACTTTGCAGGATTAGTGCCAAAAATGTTGGTGCTAATCCTGCAAAGTACATGGAGGCCAATTACAAATAATGGTGTGCCTCCTTTTAATGCCTGCTCTCTGTAGCTAAAAATTATGAATCTTATAGATTCCACTGTGCCATTTTTGTGGGCCCCCTAATGGGGACGGCCCCCTTGCATACATTATGCCTGGCACAGGCATAATCTGGCGCAACGGTTTCCAAAGTGGCGCAGTGCCTCCATTGAGCCACTTTGTAAATATAGCACAGCGGTTTTGCCACACTATCGCCACATTCGTGTCAAAAAATGAAGCTAATGTGACAGTAGATGGTGTTAGACCCTTCTTAAATCTGGGCTCAATTTAGGAAAAGGGAGAGTAAACTCCTTAAGCTTCATTTGGGCCTTTGTCTCATCTTCTCCACATCCCAAAGAAGGAATCATTACAATGGATACCTGAAAGATCCCGGGGGAGCCTTGCAGTTCACATTTACTGTCTGGCCTCTATTCACCTCTCCTTCATACATAACATTTGGACGATGGAAACACAAAATGGATTGCATTTTGGCTATTGCCACAGTTATCACACATGCTAGCCAGACATCAACTATGCACATCCAAAAAATGCAAAAGATATGCATATGTGACATCCATGTCTCACATTGGATGGGTGAACGACTCGGTCAAGGGAACTGGTAAACCAATTTAAAAAGGTGAGAGGCCCTTGACACACAAAAAGACCTGCTTTACCACTAGAACTACAATCTTTAGTGCTTCCACCATTAGCAGTTTTCAAGAGTCCATTGAGCTGACAGTAGACATGCTTGGTAAGGAGGATGCACCTGGTGTGTGCCTCCAGACCACAAAGGCTTGCTTTTGGACTCTATCAATGCATCAATCAATGCCTCCAGGTCACACTTGTGAGTGTCATGTCTTCTGAGGTGAGGATCAAACATCTACGGACCTTGCTATGATGAACTTATAGCAGGAGCCCACATCCGTGCAGTGGATATTTTTCTGCTCCAACAGTAGCACTAGTAGTCATGGTAAGTGTGGAACCTTGAAAAATGTTTTTTACGTAAAAATGCCAAGGGAAGTGCCAAACATCAAGTGTGTTGTAAAATTATGATGTTTAATTTAGACCATGTTCTTGCCTACATTCTCGGCTTCCCAGCTATTAACAACATGGAAAATGTTTTTTCTTTTGCCTTTGCACTGAGTACATCTTACTTCTTCTGTGAGGTGGCATACTTTGCTCAAAAGGTGCTTATATGTGAATGTAGCACATTGATACTACCAGATGCATTGGATTAGATCAGCCATGTCCCTGGTAAATGTGGCAGCACCCTGATGTTATTATTAGCACCCGGGCTCAGACAGTCCCCTAAGATGGAAGCACCCAGCTGGACATAAGACAGCACCCAAATTAAAATATGGGTAGCAAATACAATAGCCTCTCTCGGTTTTACTGGGAATTATACCTTTCTTTTGAGTTTCATAACGAAAAGTATTATGCATTCCGTTGCACAATGTTGCTTCTTTTAATTTGATTGGTATCAAACACACAGCAGGACTATGGGCTGAGCACTTTCAGGGCCTCATTTGCAAGCCTCTAGCAGCACACTGCATGACCATAGCGTCAGCTCCAGTGGCGCAGTGTGGCGGACCATACTTACATGGCCACGCAAAGCCACCTTGTGTGGCTTTTCATGCCCTTGTAAATATGGCCCCTTTTCAGGCATAACTCTTTATGAAAGGGGCATTGCATGGGTGTTGCTGTGGATGTTTGCACGCAACACCCATGGAATCTGACATATTCCTATATTTACAAGGCTGGGAATGTTTCAGATTCCTACACCACCTTAGTGGTGAAATTAAAGTGGTGCAACGGGGAGAAATAACATTATTTCTCTCTATTTGTTCTTCTTTCTATATGTGCTGCACTCTGCAGCACAGAGAGAAAGAGGAAAACTCCACTAATGATTGTTTATGTGCAGGAAGGTGACCCATAAACAATAATCCCTGCAACGCAGACACCGTTTCACCATGGCACATAGGGGCCTGCGTTGGCGCTTCGCAGCTGTTTGTGTGCCAGTGCAGAGGATGGTACAGGGATGCATTGTATTTCTATAAATATGACTCATCCCTGCACTTTCAAAATGAAGTAATGTGGCACCGCAAGCTGTCTTGCAGCACCACGCTGCATCAATTCCTTGTAAATGAGCCTCTTAGTTTTGTGACCCATATAAGAATGGTATGTGCATGCATCAGTCACTGAACAACAGGCTTTATTCAAGCCTAGAAAATTGTCATTGACGTTTAAAACATAAAACATTTTTAATTTCAATTTCATTCTGTAATAAAGCTGTTTTGATTTAAGTTGGTCATACCCTTCTTTAGTCAATGGAACTGTTCTAAGACCAGCCTAATACATCACAGAAGAAATGCAAAAGACACGAAAATGTTCTCAGAAAAAGACATCCTTTTTCATTACATGGCATATGAAAATCAGAAGCAAATATCTTGTTTGGATATGATGTTTATAAATTATATACCATGGTTAAAATGTTTCCTAATATTCTGTACTGTCACATTGTAGGAGGCTGGACTGGCTTGTAGTGAGTACCAAGGGGTACTTGCACCTTGCACCAGGCCCAGTTATCCCTTATTAGTGTATAGGGTGTCTAGCAGCTTAGGCTGATAGATAATGGTAGCTTAGCAAAGCAGCTCAGGCTGAACTAGGAGACGTGTGAAGCTACTACAGTACCACCTAGTGTCATATGCACAATATCATAAGAAAACACAATACACAGTTATACTAAAAATAAAGGTACTTTATTTTTATGACAATATGCCAAAGTATCTTAGAGTGTACCCTCAGTGAGAGGATAGGAAATATACACAAGATATATATACACAATAGCAAAAATATGCAGTATAGTCTTAGAAAACAGTGCAAACAATGTATAGTTACAATAGGATGCAATGGGGAAACATAGGGATAGGGGCAACACAAACCATATACTCCAAAAGTGGAATGTGAACCACGAATGGACCCCAAACCTATGTGACCTTGTAGAGGGTCGCTGGGACTATCAGAAAATAGTGAGAGTTAGAAAAATAACCCTCCCCAAGACCCTGAAAAGTGAGTGCAAAGTGCACCAAAGTTCCCCTAAGGACAAAATAGTCGTGTTAGAGGGAAAATGCAAGGAAAACACAAATCAGCAATGCAACAACAATGGATTCCTGACTGAGGGTACCTGTGGAACAAGGGGACCAAGTCCAAAAGTCACAAGCAGCTCGGAGATGGGCAGATGCCCAAGAAATGCCAGCGGTTGGTGCAAAGAAGCTCTTACTAGGCTGAAGAACTGTGAATACTGCAGGAACGACAAGGGCTAGAGACTTCCCCTTTGGAGGATGGATCCGCCACGCCTTGGAGAGTCGTGCAGAAGTGTTTTCCCGCCGGATGGACGCCAACAAGCCTTGCTACACGCAAATCGTGCGTTTAGCGTTTTTGGACGCTGCTGGGGCCCAGGAGGGACCAGGAGGTCGCAAATTGGACCTGCAGAGAGAAGGGACGTCGAGCAAGACAAGGAGCCCTCACTGAAGCAGGTAGCACCCGGAGAAGTGCCAGAAACAGGCACTACGAGGATGCGTGAAACGGTGCTCGCCGAAGTTGCACAAAGGAGTCCCACGTCGCCGGAGACCAACTTAGAAAGTCGTGCAATGCAGGTTAGAGTGCCGTGGACCCAGGCTTGGCTGTGCACACAGGATTTCCGCCGGAAGTGCACAGGGGCCGGAGAAGCTTGCAAAGTCGCGGTTCCCAGCAATGCAGCCCAGCGAGGTGAGGCAAGGACTTACCTCCACCAAACTTGGGCTGAAGAGTCACTGGACTATGGGGGTCACTTGGACGGTGTCGCTGGATTCGAGGGACCTCGCTCGTCGTGCTGAGAGGAGACCCAAGGGACCGGAGATGCAGCTTTTTGGTGCCTGCGGTTGCAGGGGGAAGATTCCGTCGACCCACGGGAGATTTCTTCGGAGCTTCTGGTGCAGAGAGGAGGCAGACTACCCCCACAGCATGCACAAGCAGGAAAACAGTCGAGAAGGCGGCAGGATCAGCGTTACAGAGTTGCAGTAGTCGTCTTTGCTACTATGTTGCAGGTTTGCAGGCTTCCAGCGCGGTCAGCGGTCGATTCCTTATCAGAAGGTGAAGAGGGAGATGCAGAGGAACTCGGCTGAGCTCATGCATTCGTTATCTGAAGTTTCCCCAGAGACAGAGACCCTAAATAGCCAGAAAAGAGGGTTTGGCTACCTAGGAGAGAGGAAAGGCTACTAACACCTGAAGGAGCCTATCACAAGGAGTCTCTGACGTCACCTGGTGGCACTGGCCACTCAGAGCAGTCCAGTGTGCCAGCAGCACCTCTGTTTCCAAGATGGCAGAGGTCTGGAGCACACTGGAGGAGCTCTGGACACCTCCCAGGGGAGGTGCAGGTCAGGGGAGTGGTCACTCCCCTTTCCTTTGTCCAGTTTCGCGCCAGAGCAGGGGCTAAGGGGTCCCTGAACCGGTGTAGACTGGCTTATGCAGAATTGGGCACATCTGTGCCCAACAAAGCATTTCCAGAGGCTGGGGGAGGCTACTCCTCCCCTGCCTTCACACCATTTTCCAAAGGGAGAGGGTGTCACACCCTCTCTCAGAGGAAGTTCTTTGTTCTGCCATCCTGGGCCAGGCCTGGCTGGACCCCAGGAGGGCAGCTGCCTGTCTGAGGGGTTGGCAGCAGCAGCAGCTGCAGAGAAACCCCAGGAATGGCAGTCTGGCAGTACCAGGGTCTGTGCTACAGACCACTGGGATCATGGAATTGTACCAACAATGCCAGGATGGCATAGAGGGGGCAATTCCATGATCATAGACATGTTACATGGCCATATTCGGAGTTACCATGGTGAAGCTACATATAGGTAGTGACCTATATGTAGTGCACGCGTGTAATGGTGTCCCCGCACTCACAAAGTTCAGTGAATTGGCTCTGAACAATGTGGGGGCACCTTGGCTAGTGCCAGGGTGCCCTCACACTAAGTAACTTTGCACCTAACCTTTACCAGGTAAAGGTTAGACATATAGGTGACTTATAAGTTACTTAAGTGCAGTGTAAAATGGCTGTGAAATAACGTGGACGTTATTTCACTCAGGCTGCAGTGGCAGGCCTGTGTAAGAATTGTCAGAGCTCCCTATGGGTGGCAAAAGAAATGCTGCAGCCCATAGGGATCTCCTGGAACCCCAATACCCTGGGTACCTCAGTACCATATACTAGGGGATTATAAGGGTGTTCCAGTAAGCCAATGTAAATTGGTAAAAATGGTCACTAGCCTGTCAGTGACAATTTGGAAAGAAATGAGAGAGCATAACCACTGAGGTTCTGATTAGCAGAGCCTCAGTGAGACAGTTAGTCACTACACAGGTAACACATACAGGCACACTTATGAGCACTGGGGCCCTGGGTTACCAGGGTCCCAGTGACACATACAACTAAAACAACATATATACAGTGAAAAATGGGGGTAACATGCCAGGCAAGATGGTACTTTCCTACACAACCCCCCCCAAACGAAGGACAATAAGACTAGCCATTACCTGATGAGTCTTCATTGTCTAAGTGGAAATATCTGGAGAGTCCATCTGCATTGGAGTGGCTACTCCCAGGTCTATGTTCCACTGTATAGTCCATTCCCTGTAGGGATATGGACCACCTCAACAATTTAGGATTTTCACCTTTCATTTGTTTTAGCCAAAGTAGAGGTTTGTGGTCTGTCTGAACAATGAAGTGAGTGCCAAACAGGTATGGCCTCAACTTCTTCAGAGCCCAGACCACAGCAAAGGCCTCCCTCTCAATGGCAGACCAACGCTTTTCTCTAGGGGTCAACCTTCTACTAATAAAAGCAACAGGTTGATCCTGGCCCTCAGAATTAAGTTGTGATAGGACTGCCCCTACTCCTAATTCAGATGCATCAGTTTGGACATAGAATTTTTTAGAGTAACAAGGGCTTTTCAGGACAGGTGCAGAGCACATGGCCTGCTTCAGCTCCTCAAAAGCTTTCTGACAGTTTGCTGTCCATAATACCTTTTTAGGCATTTTCTTGGATGTGAGGTCATTAAGAGGGGCTGCAATGGAGCCATAGTTCTTAATGAACCTCCTGTAATACCCAGTGAGGCCTAGGAAGGCTCTCACCTGAGTCTGAGTGGTAGGGGGAATCCAATCAATAATAGTTTGGATTTTCCCCTGAAGTGGTGCAATCTGTTCCCCACCAACAAGGTGTCCCAGATAAACCACCTTACCCTGCCCTATCTGGCACTTTGAAGCCTTGATAGTGAGGCCTGCCTTTTGCAGGGCCTCCAAAACTTTCCAAAGGTGGACCAGGTGATCATCCCAGCTGGAGCTAAAGACAGCTATATCATCCAAATATGCTGCACTGAAAGCTTCCAGCCCTTGCAGGACTGTGTTCACCAACCTCTGAAAAGTGGCAGGTGCATTTTTCAAACCAAAAGGCATTACAGTAAACTGGTAATGTCCTCCAATGGTAGAAAATGCAGTCTTAGGTTTAGCATCTTCTGACATTTTGATCTGCCAATACCCTGCAGTCAAATCAAAAGTGCTTAGATACTTGGCAGATGCCAGTGTATCTATTAGCTCATCTGCCCTGGGTATAGGGTGAGCATCTGTTTTGGTTACCAAGTTGAGACCTCTATAGTCTACACAAAACCTCATTTCCTTCTTTCCATCTTTAGAATTGGGTTTTGGTACCAGTACCACAGGAGAAGCCCATGGACTGTCAGAGTGCTCAACCACTCCTAGTTCCAACATCTTCTGAACTTCTTGCTTTATGCAGTCCCTGACATGGTCAGGCTGCCTATAGATCTTACTTTTGACAGGTAAACTGTCTCCAGTATCTATAGTGTGCTCACACCAAGAAGTGGTGCCTGGCACAATGGAGAAGAGTTCTGAAAATTGTCCTAGGAGATTTATGCAATTATCTTTCTGCTCAGCAGTAAGACAATCCGCCAAAACTACACCTTCCACAAGAGCATCTTGTTCTGTGGAAGAGAAGAGATCAGGTAGAGGATCACTGTCTTCTTCCTGTCCCTCATCTGTTGCCATGAGCAGGGTGAGATCAGCCCTGTCATAGTAGGGTTTCAGGCGGTTGACATGGAGCACCCTAAGGGGACTCCTGGCAGTGCCTAAGTCAACCAAGTAGGTGACTTCACCCTTCTTTTCAACAATTGTGTGTGGACCACTCCATTTATCTTGGAGTGCTCTTGGGGCCACAGGCTCCAAGACCCACACTTTCTGCCCTGGTTGGTACTGAACCAAAACAGCCTTCTGATCATGCCATTGCTTCTGGAGCTCTTGGCTGGCCTGAAGGTTTTTACTGGCCTTTTTCATGTACTCAGCCATCCTTGATCTGAGGCCAAGTACATAGTCCACAATATCCTGCTTAGGAGCTTTTAAAGGTTGTTCCCAACCCTCCTTTACAAGTGTGAGTGGACCCCTAACAGGGTGTCCAAAAAGAAGTTCAAAGGGGCTGAAGCCCACTCCTTTCTGGGGTACCTCCCTGTAGGCAAAAAGGAGGCATGGTAGAAGGATATCCCATCTCCTGCGGAGTTTTTCAGGGAGTCCCATAATCATGCCTTTGAGAGTTTTATTAAATCTCTCCACCAGTCCATTTGTTTGTGGATGATAGGGTGTTGTGAACTTGTAAGTTACACCACACTCCTTCCACATGGCCTTTAAGTATGCAGACATGAAATTGCTTCCCCTGTCTGATACTACTTCCTTTGGGAAGCCCACCCTGGAAAATATTCCCAGGAGGGCCTTTGCCACTGCAGGAGCTGTAGTGGTCCTTAAAGGAATAGCTTCAGGATATCTTGTGGCATGGTCCACTACCACCAAGATAAATCTATTGCCTGAAGCAGTAGAAGGGTCAAGGGGGCCAACTATGTCAACCCCTACCCTTTCAAAGGGAACCCCAACCACAGGCAGTGGGATAAGGGGTGCCTTTGGAGTGCCACCTGTCTTGCCACTGGCTTGACAGGTTTCACAGGACTTACAAAATTCTTTTGTGTCCTCAGACATCCTAGGCCAATGAAACAGTGGAACCAATCTGTCCCAAGTTTTCATTTGACCCAGGTGCCCAGCTAAGGGAATGTCATGTGCCAGTGTTAGGAGGAACTTTCTGTACTCCTGAGGAATCACTAATCTCCTGGCAGCTCCAGGTTTAGGATCCCTATTCTCAGTGTACAAGAGGTTGTCCTCCCAGTAAACTCTGTGTGAGTCACTGACATCCCCATTAGCCTGTTTGACAGCTTGCTGTCTGAGACCCTCTAATGTGGGACAGGTTTGCTGTGCCACACTCAGCTCCTCTCTGGCAGGCCCCCCTTCACCCAAAAGCTCAGCAGTGTCTGCTTCCAGCTCCTCTGGTGTAGGTTCTGCACAGGGAGGGAATTCTTCTTCCTCAGAAGTAGAATCCACTGTAGAGGGAGGGATAGTAGGAAGTGGTTTGCTTCTACTAGCCCTAGCTTTAGGGAGCACTTGGTCCATTGTTCCAGGATCCAAGCTTCCCTGTCCTTTTTGCTTTTTGGCCTGAGCCCTTGTCAAAGCAAAAATATGCCCTGGGATGCCCAGCATTGCTGCATGGGCCTCCAACTCCACATCTGACCAAGCTGATGTCTCCAAATCGTTCCCTAATAGACAGTCTACAGGTAAATCTGAAGCTACCACAACTTTCTTTGGACCAGATACCCCCCCCCAGTTGAGATTTACAACAGCCATGGGGTGGCTTTGTGTTATGTTGTGAGCATCGGTTACTTGGTACTGGTGTCCAAGTATGTGTTGTTCAGGGTGCACCAGTTTCTCAATCACCATTGTGACACTGGCACCTGTGTCCCTGTAGGCCTGGACCTCAACACCATTTATTAGGGTTAGTTGCTTGTACTTCTCCAAGTTATGGGGGCAAGCAACCAAAGTGGCTAAGTCAATAGCCCCTTCAGAGACTAAAGTAGCCTCTGTGGTCTCCCTAATCAGACCAACCCCAACTAAATTACCAAAAGTGAGCCCAGCTACTCCCTTGGATTGGCTATTAGTAGGTTTGCTCCCACCACCACTGCTATTAGTAGGGACACTAGGTGTAGCAGTAGGGGTTGTAGTGGTAGGAGCTGTGGTGCCTTTCTTTGGACAACTGGGATCTGTTGTCCAATGGCCTTTTATCTTACATAAATAGCACCATGGTTTCTTTTCCTTGTTCTGATTAAAGGAGGATTTGGGCCCACCACCCCCACCAGAGTGTTTTTGTGGGCCTGATGAAGACTCATTTTTAGATTTGTCCCCACCCTTGTCAGAAGACTTACCATCCTTCTTTTTGTTGCCATCTTTGTCACCCCCTGTATGAACTTTTCTGTTCACTCTTGTTCTGACCCATTTGTCTGCCTTCTTTCCCAATTCTTGGGGAGAGGTCAGATCAGAGTCCACCAAGTACTGGTGCAACAAATCAGACACACAATTATTAAGAATATGCTCTCTCAGGATCAAGTTATACAGGCTGTCATAATCAGTAACTTTACTGCCATGTAACCACCCCTCCAAGGCCTTCACTGCCTGGTCAATGAAATCAACCCAGTCTTGTGAAGACTCCTTTTTGGTATCTCTGAACTTTATCCTGTACTGTTCAGTGGTTAAGCCATAACCATCCAGGAGTGCATTCTTAAGAACTTGGAAATTGTTAGCATCATTTTCTTTTACAGTAAGGAGCCTATCCCTACCTTTTCCAGTAAATGATAGCCATAGGATAGCAGCCCACTGTCTTTGAGGGACATCCTGTACAGCACAGGCCCTCTCAAGTGCAGCAAACCACTTGTTAATGTCATCCCCCTCCTTATAAGGGGGAACTATCTTGTGCAGATTCCTGGAATCATGCTCTTTTGCAGGATGACTATGGGGAATACTGCTGCTGCCACCATGGGTATCTAAACCCAACTTCTGTCTTTCCCTCTCTATTTCTAAAGACTGTCTATCCAAATCCAGCTGTTGCTTCTTGAGCTTCAGTCTGGTTTGTTCCACTCTCAATCTATTGAGCTCCCTTTCTAACAATCTGTCATCAGGGTGGGTGGGAGGGACATTTCTAGATACAGAGGTATGATGGGAATGAACAGAAGGAGACCTGTCCCTTACAGAGGGCACCCTAACAGCTTGGCTACCAGCATAATGTGAGATCACATCATCAGTATGGTGTGATTCAACCTCTGTACCAACTATGCTAGACTGTCTAGTAATGGGCAGGCTGAGAAGTTTCTTTCCTGAACCTTTTCCTGGGGGAGTCCCTGGATCAGATTGAGAACCATTAGCTACTTTTTCTACAGATTGGGCACTTATGGCCTTATCCTGTACTCTAAGCATATTAGTTAACAGTTCTAAGGAAGGATTCTTCCCTACACTCAAACCTCTCTCTATGCAGAGACTCCTTGCTCCTTTCCAGCTAAGGTGATCATATGCAAGTTTGGACAGTTCAACATTTTTTCCTGTGCCAGACATTTTTTAGAGAGAGTTAAAGTGATAGAAAAAGAGAAAAAAGTTTTCAGAACTTTTTGGAAAGACAGAAAAAACTTTTTAAACTTTTAAGAACTTTTTGAAAGTTTAGAAGTACTTTTCAGCACTTAGAAAAGAGTGAAAAGAGGAAATGCAAAACTTTTTGTCTATGTGTATATACACTGACCTTGTTTTGTATATTTTTCTCTTATGAAAAGTACAATGACAAGAGTGGTAAGTAGTCTCAAGCACTTATCCCACCACTGCACAACCAATGTAGGAGGCTGGACTGGCTTGTAGTGAGTACCAAGGGGTACTTGCACCTTGCACCAGGCCCAGTTATCCCTTATTAGTGTATAGGGTGTCTAGCAGCTTAGGCTGATAGATAATGGTAGCTTAGCAAAGCAGCTCAGGCTGAACTAGGAGACGTGTGAAGCTACTACAGTACCACCTAGTGTCATATGCACAATATCATAAGAAAACACAATACACAGTTATACTAAAAATAAAGGTACTTTATTTTTATGACAATATGCCAAAGTATCTTAGAGTGTACCCTCAGTGAGAGGATAGGAAATATACACAAGATATATATACACAATAGCAAAAATATGCAGTATAGTCTTAGAAAACAGTGCAAACAATGTATAGTTACAATAGGATGCAATGGGGAAACATAGGGATAGGGGCAACACAAACCATATACTCCAAAAGTGGAATGTGAACCACGAATGGACCCCAAACCTATGTGACCTTGTAGAGGGTCGCTGGGACTATCAGAAAATAGTGAGAGTTAGAAAAATAACCCTCCCCAAGACCCTGAAAAGTGAGTGCAAAGTGCACCAAAGTTCCCCTAAGGACAAAATAGTCGTGTTAGAGGGAAAATGCAAGGAAAACACAAATCAGCAATGCAACAACAATGGATTCCTGACTGAGGGTACCTGTGGAACAAGGGGACCAAGTCCAAAAGTCACAAGCAGCTCGGAGATGGGCAGATGCCCAAGAAATGCCAGCGGTTGGTGCAAAGAAGCTCTTACTAGGCTGAAGAACTGTGAATACTGCAGGAACGACAAGGGCTAGAGACTTCCCCTTTGGAGGATGGATCCGCCACGCCTTGGAGAGTCGTGCAGAAGTGTTTTCCCGCCGGATGGACGCCAACAAGCCTTGCTACACGCAAATCGTGCGTTTAGCGTTTTTGGACGCTGCTGGGGCCCAGGAGGGACCAGGAGGTCGCAAATTGGACCTGCAGAGAGAAGGGACGTCGAGCAAGACAAGGAGCCCTCACTGAAGCAGGTAGCACCCGGAGAAGTGCCAGAAACAGGCACTACGAGGATGCGTGAAACGGTGCTCGCCGAAGTTGCACAAAGGAGTCCCACGTCGCCGGAGACCAACTTAGAAAGTCGTGCAATGCAGGTTAGAGTGCCGTGGACCCAGGCTTGGCTGTGCACACAGGATTTCCGCCGGAAGTGCACAGGGGCCGGAGAAGCTTGCAAAGTCGCGGTTCCCAGCAATGCAGCCCAGCGAGGTGAGGCAAGGACTTACCTCCACCAAACTTGGGCTGAAGAGTCACTGGACTATGGGGGTCACTTGGACGGTGTCGCTGGATTCGAGGGACCTCGCTCGTCGTGCTGAGAGGAGACCCAAGGGACCGGAGATGCAGCTTTTTGGTGCCTGCGGTTGCAGGGGGAAGATTCCGTCGACCCACGGGAGATTTCTTCGGAGCTTCTGGTGCAGAGAGGAGGCAGACTACCCCCACAGCATGCACAAGCAGGAAAACAGTCGAGAAGGCGGCAGGATCAGCGTTACAGAGTTGCAGTAGTCGTCTTTGCTACTATGTTGCAGGTTTGCAGGCTTCCAGCGCGGTCAGCGGTCGATTCCTTATCAGAAGGTGAAGAGGGAGATGCAGAGGAACTCGGCTGAGCTCATGCATTCGTTATCTGAAGTTTCCCCAGAGACAGAGACCCTAAATAGCCAGAAAAGAGGGTTTGGCTACCTAGGAGAGAGGAAAGGCTACTAACACCTGAAGGAGCCTATCACAAGGAGTCTCTGACGTCACCTGGTGGCACTGGCCACTCAGAGCAGTCCAGTGTGCCAGCAGCACCTCTGTTTCCAAGATGGCAGAGGTCTGGAGCACACTGGAGGAGCTCTGGACACCTCCCAGGGGAGGTGCAGGTCAGGGGAGTGGTCACTCCCCTTTCCTTTGTCCAGTTTCGCGCCAGAGCAGGGGCTAAGGGGTCCCTGAACCGGTGTAGACTGGCTTATGCAGAATTGGGCACATCTGTGCCCAACAAAGCATTTCCAGAGGCTGGGGGAGGCTACTCCTCCCCTGCCTTCACACCATTTTCCAAAGGGAGAGGGTGTCACACCCTCTCTCAGAGGAAGTTCTTTGTTCTGCCATCCTGGGCCAGGCCTGGCTGGACCCCAGGAGGGCAGCTGCCTGTCTGAGGGGTTGGCAGCAGCAGCAGCTGCAGAGAAACCCCAGGAATGGCAGTCTGGCAGTACCAGGGTCTGTGCTACAGACCACTGGGATCATGGAATTGTACCAACAATGCCAGGATGGCATAGAGGGGGCAATTCCATGATCATAGACATGTTACATGGCCATATTCGGAGTTACCATGGTGAAGCTACATATAGGTAGTGACCTATATGTAGTGCACGCGTGTAATGGTGTCCCCGCACTCACAAAGTTCAGTGAATTGGCTCTGAACAATGTGGGGGCACCTTGGCTAGTGCCAGGGTGCCCTCACACTAAGTAACTTTGCACCTAACCTTTACCAGGTAAAGGTTAGACATATAGGTGACTTATAAGTTACTTAAGTGCAGTGTAAAATGGCTGTGAAATAACGTGGACGTTATTTCACTCAGGCTGCAGTGGCAGGCCTGTGTAAGAATTGTCAGAGCTCCCTATGGGTGGCAAAAGAAATGCTGCAGCCCATAGGGATCTCCTGGAACCCCAATACCCTGGGTACCTCAGTACCATATACTAGGGGATTATAAGGGTGTTCCAGTAAGCCAATGTAAATTGGTAAAAATGGTCACTAGCCTGTCAGTGACAATTTGGAAAGAAATGAGAGAGCATAACCACTGAGGTTCTGATTAGCAGAGCCTCAGTGAGACAGTTAGTCACTACACAGGTAACACATACAGGCACACTTATGAGCACTGGGGCCCTGGGTTACCAGGGTCCCAGTGACACATACAACTAAAACAACATATATACAGTGAAAAATGGGGGTAACATGCCAGGCAAGATGGTACTTTCCTACACACATCTAGACAGGAAGCAAAAGAATGCAGTGTTTGCAGAAAACATCCCCACAATACCTGCAGTATACTGTTCTTACCCCTACCAGAAAACTGCACATGTGGCTAACGCAAAATATCACAGAATCACTTTTTTTTACATCTGTCAGCCTTAGGTTGGTCATCCCCCAACTTTTCACCTGCCTCCTTCAACTTTTCTGACACTATTGTTTCTGGTTTTAGGACTCTGCGCACTTTACCATTTCTAACCAGTGCTAAAGTGCATGTGCTCTCTCCCCTAAACATGGTAACATTGGCTCCTACCCTAATGGCATATTTAATTTACTTGTAGGTCCCTAGTAATGTGCACTACATGTGCCCAGGGCCTATACATTAAAAGCTACCAGTGGGTCTGCAACACTGATTGTGCCACCCGTATAAGTAACCCCTTAACCATATCTCAGGCCTGTCATTGCAAGGCCTGTGTGTGCAGTTTCACTGCCACTCTGACTTGGCATTTACAAATACTTGCCAAGCCTTAAACTCCCCTTTTTCTACATATAAGCCACACCTAAGGTAGGCCCTAGTAACCTATAGGGCAGGGTGCTCCGTAGGTAAAAGACAGGACATGTACTAATGTGTTTTACATGTCCTGGTAGGGAAAAATTCATAAATTTGTTTTCCACTACTGTGAGGCCTGTTCCACTCATAGACTAGCATTAGAGCTACCCTCATATGCTTTTAAGTGGTAGATTATTTGGAAGGAGTAGCCCTGTCATGTTTAGTATTGCCAGAATGGTAATATAAAATCCTTCCTACTGGTGAAGTTGGATTTAATATTACTATTTTAGAAATGCCACTTTTAGAAAGTGGTAATTTCTCTGCACTTACTGTGATCTGTGCCTTACAGCCCTTTCTCCAATTCTCGTCTGGTCTGTGCTGGTTGACAGCTTGCCTTGTGCATTCCACCCAGACAGCCATAAAGACAGGGCACTCAGTCACATCTGCATTCTGCATTCATCTGCATACTGAATGGGTCTCCCTGGGTAGGAAGGGTGGAGGGGCTCTCTCTTACATGTCAAAGGCCAGTGGCCTGCCCTCACACAAAGGACTGATAACCCCCCCCCTCCCAGGACCCTGGCAGACAGGAATAGTCTTAAAGGTGAACTAGTGCACTTTAAAACCACTCTTCGAAGTTTCCCCCACTCAAAACACTTTTTTGAGATATATAAACTGGGTCTCTGACCCCACCAAATCAGTCACTTCTAGATGTACACCTCAACTCTGTCAGAGGAACTGCCTGCCTGCCAAGGGACTCATCTGGACTGCTTTGCTGAGGAAGGCAGCTTCCCTGCTGTTGCCCTGCTGCTTGCTGACCTCTGATTGTGCTGGAAGAACTCTGCTTTCCCCAAAAGTGCCCTCCAAGGGCTTGGATTGAGCTTGCCTCCTATTTGAAGTCTCAGGGACAGCAAAGAATTCACCTGGTAGCTTTTAGCTAGTTTTCCGACTTCTGAGATACCAGGAACAACTTCAGTGATGCAACACCGATGCCACAGCCTGCTCCCGCTCTGTTGACATCACTACTTTCAACGACCCTGGCCTGCAATGCAAGTTGGATGTTGCAACACTACTAAGTGGAAATATCATGTCTTGACCTACTAGATCCATTGACCCCACCGGGTCACAAGGAACCAACGCATTGCCACAGACGCTGCACCAGCTCCACTTGCAACTGGACGGAACTGACGCCTCACCTCCCCCTACCTCGCAGTGCAGAACCGACGCGTCATCTTCCCATTAGGGACTGATGCCACACTGGCCCCAGCGACGCCTCATCTTCCTGACTCTGGGCGATGTCTTTGCTTCTTCGCTTTCAAAAGGTACTGTATCTAGGAGTCTATGCAGCTCTGTGATCAGCACCTGTGGCGTCGGATTATTAGGAACGACTCCCTCAACGACATTGTGATAGCCCCAGTTGGAGCTATTGTGTTTCCAAGTGCTTTAGTGGGATTTAATCTTTAAAAAGGAATAACTTTGCTTATGTACATTGGATTGTCATTGTTTAAACAGTATTTTATTCAGATAAATATTATCTATTTTTCTAAACCTGTGTGCTGTATTTTTGTGGTGTTTTCACTGTGTTACTGTAAGAGGTATTGCAAAAATACTTTACACATTGCCTTCTAAGTTAAGCCTGCCTACTCAGTGCCAAGCTACCAGATTGTGAGCACAGGATAATTTGGGCTATGTTGTGACTTACCCTGACTAGGATTGTGGTCTCTACTTGGACAAGGGTGTATACCTCGGCCAACTAGAGACCCAGTTTCTAACATTGGGATCAGCGGTGAGGATAGGACTTGTGTCTGTGCAGGTGCATACAATAGCTACGTGCACACTACCTACCCACAGTTAAAGGTCAATTTTGTTTGTTTTGTTTTTTCTGCAAACTTTCCCTGCTTGACATTTTTTATCCATTCTATACATCATGTCTCTGGCTGGGTCCACAATTGAAGCTGTAAAGTTTGACCTGGCTAAGCTGGATGATTACACAGTCCCCCAGCTGAAGGGCTTTTGCAAAGCTATGGGGTTACCTGCCCATTGAGCTTCCAAGAAGGGAACATTTCAAAAGGCGCTGAGGGTCTGTGGAGAGTCCTGCACACAAGAGAATGATGAGTTGGGGGAGCAAGTGGATGGCTCTCCCGAGGAGCTTCCAACAACAGTGGGGGATGACACCCTAGATTTGTGTCCCCTGCGAAACCGGGGAGCAGTGTCCAAAGTCAAGGCCTGACCACAGAGGAAAGGAGAGAGGAGAGAGAATTCAGACTGCAATTGGCAAGATTAAAAATGGAGGCAGAGGAGCGGAAGGCAAAGAGAGAGGCTGAAAGAGCCTTGGCAGAAAATAAATTACTTCTGGCTTATGAACTGAGTCTAAAAGAGCTGGACCTCAAGGCTAGGCAGTCTGAGCCCAGCAGTGATGGTGGCAACATACATACAGGACCTGCTGGAGACAAGAAGGTTAGTTTATCCAAAGATTTGGTGCCAAGTTATGTGGTGGGAGATGACATTGATAAGTATTTTGCAGCTTATGAAGTTGCACTGAGGGCACACTGGATTCCTGAAGCATACTGGGGGGGGCGGGTCAGTTGAAACACAGGCCTACACTTGTGGGGGATACACTTCTGACATTGCAGGCCTACCTGAGGCCATGAGCCACAAGTGGGACGTCTTCTTGCCATTCCTTCTCTTCGCTTACAGAGAGGTGCCCCAGAAGGGGGTAGGGTCTAGTCACTTTGAGCTTCTCTATGGCTACCCTGTTAGGGGGCCTTTAAGCATTGTCAAAGAGGGGTGGGAGAAAGCTCCCAGGGACCCCTCAGGATGTGGTCAGCTTCATGTTGGCCCTGTGCAACCAGATGCACCCCTTCTGGAAAAAGGGCAAAAGCAACCTTGAGGCCAGTCAAGAGGTAATGAAACGCTAGTATGACCAGAAGACCACTCTGGTGGAGTTTCAACCTAGTGACAAAGTATGGGTCATGGAACCACTAGAGCCCGAGCTCTCTAGGATCACTGGACTGGCCCCTATAAATTAAAAGAGCATAGGGGGAGGCCACTTATTTAATGGGTCTCCAGACCCCTAGAAACCACCTAAGGGTGCTCCAAGTAAACAGGCTAAAACCTCACTTTGAGAGGTCTGAAGTCAGCGTGCTCTTTGTGACAAATGAGGGTGTGGAGGAGGTGAGTGAACCTCTCCCTGACCTTCTCTCCGCACAAGAAATTGATGAGTCAGTGGAGGGTGTCAACTTTTCTGACTCCCTGACCCTAGACCAGCGAGATGACTGTTACCAGTTACTGAGACAGTTTTCCTCCCTGTTTTCTCTCACCCCTGGACTCACACATCTGTACATCTATGATAGTGACACCTGTAAAGAACAAAATGTACAAGTTGTCAGACAGGGTGAAGGACAGCATGAAGGAGGAAGTTGCCAATATGTAAGCTTTTGGGGTGATTGAAACCTCTAACAGTCCATGGTCCAGCCCATTTGTGTTGGTACCTCAGGTTTCCCCACCGGGCGCCAAACCAGAACTTCGGTTCTGTGTGGACTACTGAAGTCTCAACTGCATCACTAGAACTGATGCACATCCCATCCCCAGAGCTGATAAGCTCATTGACAAGCTAGGCACTTCCAAATTTCTCAGTACCAATGGTTTGACGTCAAGGTACTGGCAGATTGCCTTGACTGAGGGGGCAAAAGAGAGATTAGCATTCTCAACCCCCGAGGGACATTACCGATCCGAGGGATGCCCTTTGGCTTGAAGAATGCCCCTGCTACCTTCCAATGGTTGGTTAACAGGGTCCTGGTTGGTAAAGAGGCATTCTGTGCCACCTACTTAGATGACATTGCCATCTACAGTCACAGCTGGGAAAAACACCAGCTTCATCTCAAGGAGGTGCTCCAGGCCCTGCAAGAGGCAGGACTGACAATCAAGGCCAGTAAGTACCTGATTGGGCAGGGTTCCGTGGTGTATTTGGGACACCTGGTAGGTGGTGGCAAGGTGCAGCCTCACTAGGCCACAATTGAAACAATCATGATTTGGCAGCCACCTAAATCCCAAACTGAAGTGAGAGCCTTCCTAGGCCTCACAGGTTACTATTGCAGTTTTGTTGAGGAATAGGGCACAATTGTTGCCCCCTTAACTGAGCGGACATTTAAGAAGCAGCCCAGGTTGGTGATCTGGACAGAGGCTTGTCAGAAAGCCTTTGATTCCCTCAAGGAAGCCATGGGCGCAGCACCTGTGCTTAGGGCCCCTGATTACTCCAAGACATCCATAGTACAGACGAACGCTTCAAAGCATGGCTTGGGGCAGTCGTGGCACAGCTGAATGAGGAGGGCCTACACCAACCGGTAGCCTTCAATAGCAGGAGGATACCTCCACGGGAATAGAAGTGGAGGGCCATTAAAAGAGAAACATTTGCTGTGATCTGGGCACTGAAGAAGCTGAGACCACATCTATTTTGGACGCATTTCCGGGTTTCACAGACCACAGGCCCCTCAAATGGCTCATGGAAATGAGGGGTGAAAATCCTAAATTCTTGAAGTGGTCCATCTCCCTAAAGGTAACAGTCTTTTTGGTGGACCATCCGCCCGGGACTGACCACTCCAATGCTCTCTCCAGATTTTTCTGTCTTAGTGCTTGGTTGGGTAGCTCTTCCCACGTTGAGCGGGGGGAACATATGTTAGACCTGACAGCCTTAGGGTGGTCATCCCCAACTTTTTCCTGCCTCCCTCCACTTTTCTGACACTGTTTTTGCTGGTTTTAGGACTCTGCATGCTTTACCACCGCTAACCAGTGCTAAAGTGCATGTGCTCTCGCCTCTAAACATGGTAACATTGGTTCCTACTGAAATGGCATATTTAATTTACTTGTAAGTCCCTAGTAAAGTGCACTACGTTTGCCCATGGCCTGTAAATTAAAAGTTACCAGTGGTCCTGCAGCACTTATTGTGCCACCCACTTAACTGCCACTCTGACTTGGCATTTAAAACTACTTGCCAAGCCTTTAACTTCCCTTTTTCTACATATTTCACCCCTACGATAGGCCCTAGGTTAACCCATAAGGCGGGGTGCTATGTAGGCTTAAAGGCAGGACATATACTTATGTGTTTTACATGTACTGGTAATGTACAACTCATAAATTCATTTTGCACTACTGTGAGGCCTGTTGCTCTCATAGGCTAGCATTACAACTACCCTCACATAATTTTAAGTGGTAAATTCTGATCTGGAATGAGTAGCCCTTCCGTGTTTAGTATTGTCAGAATGGAAATAGCAATTCCTGCTTACTGGTGAAGTTGGATTTAATATTACTATTTTAGAAATGGCACTTTTAGAAAGTGGGCATTTCTCTGCACTTACTGCCATCTGTGCCTTTCAGCCCTGTTTCCAATGCACTTCTTGTCTGTGCTGGTTGACAGTCTGGTGACCCTAGGACCACTGGACTTGTGGTGGCAGTCAGACGGTGGCGGTCCAACAGCCATAATATAACCGTGACAAAAAAGCCACAGCCCGACCGCCAGCACTGCCACTTTTTCGCAGACCGATGGCAAGCAACGCTGCCCTGGGGATTATGACTCCCGTGTCCACCAGCTTTTGCATGACGGTTCCACTGCAATGCAAAGGCTGGCTGAGACGGGGTGCCATGGGCCCCATGGGAGCCCATGCACTTGGCATGGGCAGTGCAGGGGCCCCCATGGGCAACCCCCTTGTGCTTTTCACTGCCTGAATTACAGCCGGTGTCACTGTTGTGGGTAGTTTCCCGCTGGTCCAACAGGAAACTCATAATAGGGCCAGCGGGTGGAAGACTGAACTGGCGATCTTCCGACCTAATGAGTTTGTGGGCAGCCTCCACCGCCCACCAAACTCGTAATGAGGCCCTCAGTCACATCTGCATTCATCTCCATACTGGATGGGTCTTCCTGGGCAGGAAGGGTGGAGGGGTTCACACTTTCATTTCAAAGGCCTGTGGCCTGCCCTCACACAAAGGACTGAACCCCTCCTCCCCCCACAGGGACCCTGGCAGACAGGATGGGGCTGAAAGGGGAACTTGTGCACTTCAAAACCACTCCTTGATGTTTCCCCCACTAACTTCAAAGGCAATTTTGGGTATATAAACTGGTTCTCTGACCCCACTATATCAGACACTTCTGGCTCTACACCTCAACTCTGTTAGATGAACTGCCTGGCTGCCCAAAGGACTCATCTGGACTGTTTTGATGAGAAGGACAGCTTCCCTGCTGTCTGCTGGTCTCTGACTGTGCTGGAAGGACTCTGCCTTCCCCAAACGTGCTCTCCAAGGGCTTGAATTGAGCTTGCCTTCTGTTTTGAAGTATCAGGGGCAGTAAAGACTTCACCTACTAGCTTTTAGCTACATTTCCGACACCGACGCTGCAGCCTGCTCCCGCTCCATGGACATCATTGCACACTATGACAGCGGCCTGCAACACTAGTCCGATGTTGCCCAGTCACTGCTGATGTCACTCAGGGTCATAGGGACACTGCCAAGTAGACACATTACCTCTTGAACGCCCGGGTGACAAGGAACCGACTCATTGCCATCAACGCTGCACCAGCTCCCCCTGCAAGCGAACATAACCAACGCTCGCCTCCCCCTGCCTCACAGTGCAGAACCGACCAGTCAACTCCCCGGACTCCGTAAGGGACTGAGCCGCACCACTCCAGCCACGCCTCATCTCCTCGACTCAGTGAAATGTTTTTGCTTCTTTGTTTTCAAAAGGTACTATACCTGAGAGTCCATGTGAATACGTGTCCGGCGCCTGTGGCATCGGATTACTGCGAACGACTCTGTCCACGACGCCTTGATAGCCTCAATTGGAGCTATCGTATTTCTAAGCGCTTTAGTGGGATTTAGGCCCTCATTCTGACCCTGGCGGTCTTTGACCGCAAGGGCGGAGGACCGCGGGAGCACCGCCGACAGGCCGGCGGTGCTCCAATGGGGATTCCGACCGCGGCGGTAAAGCCGCGGTCGGACCGGCACCACTGGCGGGGTCCCGCCAGTGTACCGCGGCCCCATTGAATCCTCCGCGGCGGCGCAGCTTCCGACCCCCCCTACCGCCATCCAGATCCCGGCGGTCGGACCGCCGAGATCCGGATGGCGGTAGGGGGGGTCGCGGGGCCCCTGGGGGCCCCTGCAGTGCCCATGCCACTGGCATGGGCATTGCAGGGGCCCCCGTAAGAGGGCCCCTACATGTATTTCACTGTCTGCTGCGCAGACAGTGAAATACGCGACGGGTGCAACTGCACCCGTCGCACAGCTTCCACTCCGCCGGCTCGATTCCGAGCCGGCTTCATCGTGGAAGCCTCTTTCCCGCTGGGCTGGCTGGCGGTCTGAAGTCAGAATTACCGCCGCGGTCTTTCGACCGCGGAACGGTAACTTGACGGCGGGACTTTGGCGGGCGGCCTCCGCCGCCCGCCAAGGTCAGAATGAGGGCCTTAATCTTTAAAAATCCATAACTTTGCTTATGTACGTTGGATTTTCATTGTTTAAACAGTATTTTATTCTGATAAATATTATCTATTTTTTAAACCCATGTGGTGTATTTGTGTTGTGTTTTCACTGTGTTACTGTATGAGTTAGTGCAAAAATACTTTACACATTGCCTTCTAAGTTAAGCTTGCCTGCTCAGTGCCAAGCTACGAGAGGGTGAGCACAGGATAATCCGGGTTGTGTTGTGACTTACCCTGACTAGGACTGTGGTTTCTTCTTGGACAAGGGTGCATACCTCTGCCAACTAGAGACCCAATGTCTAACACACCTCAACAGCTGAGGTGGAGTCATATACACCACATTACTTGCCTGGTTACCTCGACTGATTTACCCAAAGCCGGAGCTTGCGTAAATTGGTTGCTTTGTCTGATTATTACCGCTGTCATCTGGTTTGCCAGCAAGGATGCATAAATGTTGTGTATGTAGCCAGGTGTGACATCAGAGTGCCTTAGTTGCTGATCAAGGAGTTTTAAGCTGATATTATGTTTTTTACCAGATGCCAGTGCAATGTTTTCAAAGTTCAATGTAAAAACTACAGCGTGTGTAAATGATTTCTTCTATAAAAATTAAAACGTTATGATTTTAAAAGTATTCCTTCCAATTTTATGCAATTTCCCCTATATAGGAGTTTTGCTTTTCTCCCTTCACCATTGACAGTTCGAAGATGTATGTATAAGTGGCATGTGACAAAAGAATAGAGAGTGACTATGTATGTGGTTTAGCAACCAGGGTGGATAAATTAAATGTCTGGTCATGGCATGCATGTTAGTTTTTTTTTTTTAAGTATTGCAAACATCTCCAACAAAAAAAAATAAGAACTAAAATTAATAAATTGTGCCACTGTCTAAATGTGGACGTCACATACTAGCAATAAAAATGTTTTTTTTTTAAATAACATAATTTTTAATCGAAGGTTGAGTGCTTTCTAGCAGGTAGGTGCATTTAGGATATGTACAAATCATTCGTTAGTTTTAATGTACATCATAGGAACATATGAGTCTTAGTAGTACAATAAAGGTTAGTATTGAGTTTGAAATACTGCAATCTGAATACTTTGTTTAAACACACAAGGATGAGTAAAATTAGTAAAAAAAGGAATGATATAAGCATTGGCATCCTATACGATGTGGTGGACGAAAGAAAATGTGAATTGATAATTGAATAGGCCAATGGCCAAAGATTGCAGGCCCAAAGTTCCACTGTTTATGTATATACATGCATTTTTATTAATTATTTTTTCTAATATACTAAGATGGTGAATCTAAAGCTGCCACTACGCCAGACATAAAATGGTTTGAAGGTATTTGACGCTGCACCCTCCGTCAGACTAGTATGATGAGTTTACAGATAATGGCAAAAGCCAGACATTATTTCTACAAAACATTAACTTGTCAACACTGGAAACTCGGGGGATTGATGTATAGGAAGTGCTCGAACGCTGCCTGGCAACATGTGGTTTAAAGTTACACGCTGAATAAGAGTTGTCGTAAATCTTCACAATACTTAGTTGACAGTTTAATGTCAGATGATTTCCGCTGGCCACGTAATGCTTTCTTGACGACCAACTCTCTCCGTGTACGGCAATGTATATTTTGCCCTCTGCTCTGATTTCATGACGTTTCGCCCCCTATCTGTAATTCAACAACTGAGAAATCACTTTATTTGGCAGACAAAGTAGCGCTGCCTGTAGTTAGGAACATGCTATTATCCTGAGGACAAAATGTAAAATAAAAAGATGGAAGTGGTTCTATACAACACAACTCAATCTGCATTAAGAATACATTTAATAGTTATCTGAAGATTTTAAGAGTCAAATACTAATATAATGGGTGACAACGTCATCAGAGACATCGTAGACTAGGCCCGGGTGTACATTTAGTAACCCAGTTCACTTTGGGACTTGGGGAGCGAGTAAACCTCACTTAAACTCAGTGGACTGAACTTCTAGGTTAATTGTGTTAACAGTGACAGAATTACCTCGTACAGGTACATAAGGCTGCTTTTCAGTCGTCCTAAAAAAAGATTAGTGACGGACAAGAGGAGTTTGAAAAAGCAGCCTTGTCCTCTTGGGGTGGTTTTACCAAAAGTCCTGAGTCGTGATACTGCGCACTGAGGCAGTTACAAGTCTCAGATTACAATGCAGGTGAGAGGATACCGTGTGGATGGAAATAACTTTTCTGGGTGGTATTCTTGTACCTAAATCCGGCCATTACATTACATTATGGAATGGGGATTAATTATGCACCTCCATCTTTCTTCAGTACAATTGTGCACGGAACTTCCAATTCTGTGTGGGTAAGGAGCGCATTTACCGCCTATTCTGAGAGAGTGGTAAATAGGGGCAAGAGCCTGGTGCAGGGAGCAAAGGTGGATGTGGGGAAGGTCACAAGGGTGAGGGCAGACTGTGGCTGGCAGGGAAAGTGTGCCATTCTCCTCTCGTACCGTAGTAGGCAGTCGGGCAAAGCCTGGGGTCCGGGCTGCTCTCGCAGCTTGAGTCTCAGAATATTTTACTGGCAGGAGTTTCCAGTTGGTAAATTAGGACCCAGCGTTCCCCACACCATGGAGATCCTTATGTGGGAAAAACGGCTCTAACCAGCTTGTAATCGGGACTAAAGTTGTTGCACCAAATGACTACTAAAAGGTACAATTCAACTCTTGTTCGCCCCCGAACAACTGCAGGAATCAAGATAGCACTAATGAATTACCTGTGTAGTTCCCAGCATTCCTTAATGTATGTCATTGTGAAAAAACAGTACAGGCAAATAATAAATGGTGCCTCCCCTTATCTCTCCATATATTATTTAATGAAAAGTGGTTGATAAAATAATGTCTAGGCTTTAAAGGGCACATCAGTTGGGCCAACCTGTATTTTTGTGTTTCTCAATACGAATGATGATGATGAAGATAATGAGACTAAATAATATGATGATTATACCTATTATTATTGTTTCTACTAGAATCCGTAACATTTTTAGGATCTACATTTTTTCTTTTTTAATGAAGTATTTATAGAGCACAGATATCTGCACAGAGCGTAGTAGAGAACAAATGCAGGAGCAAGGGGTTAAAAATGTGCAGGCACGTGTATACATGGACACTAAGTGCCTCATTATAACATTGGCGGTATATACCGCCTACCACTGCGGCGAAAGCCGCCAAAAGACCGTCACCGCGGCTACTTGCCATCAGGCGGATTATGACCACAGCTGGATTTCCTCCAGAAGGATGGTGGAAATCCAGTTGTGGCCATGCTGGCAGATGGCGGTAAGGTGGGGCGGCTGCCAGCAGCAGCGCCACGCCAGTGGACCGCCACAGACTGTAATAAAGACACATGATACGGCCTGGCGGTGTTCTGCTGGTGGACGCTGCTGCTGGCAGCAGCGCCCTGTCCCGTCTCCTGCCGGAAGACCCCCTCACAAAAGGTAAGTCGGGTGCTCCGACAGGGGAGGGGGTGGGGGTGTTTTGTGTGTGTGTGTGTGGGGGGGCTGTGTGTGTATGTCTGTGTGTGCGTGAATGCGGGTGTATGTTGTGTGTGTGTGCAAGTATGGATGTGTGAGTGCGTGTATGTTGTGTGTAAGCGTATGTGCCTGTATGTATGTAAGTGTGTGTGGATGTCTGTGTGAATGGATGTCTGCATGTGTGCCTGAATGTGAGAATGAGTGTGTGAATGCGTGTGTGCATGTGTGCATGAAGGTGCATGAATGAAGGGGGCGGTCAAGAGGAGGGATGGGGGAAACCAGGGAAGGGGGAGGGGGCGGGGAAGACCCCTATCAGTGACAGGGAAGGTATTCCCTGTCACTGATAGTGCCTACCACCATGGTTTTTGTGACCGTAAGGTTGCCATGAAAACTATGGCAGTCGGCGGGGTCATAATCCCGCAGGCGGGCTTGTGACGGCAGCCATGGCGGACGGTGTGGTACATTGGCGGTTTGGCTTGAGCCAAACTGCCAATGTCTTAATATGGGGAAAAGTACCGCCAGCCTGTTGGCAGTACTTTTCTCCATTTTACCGCCGTCCTCCGGGGTCATAAGGAGCCCTTAAGTGATGTATTATTCAATCATGGTTGGAGTTTCAACACTGGAAGTATAAAATTATAAAACATTGGTAGTTCAGTAAAAGTATTACTGTGACGTACAGACAGATGAAGTTGAGGGAGAGTGGGAGTGTGTGTGTGAGAGAGAGAGAGAGAGAGAAAGAGAGAAAGTATTTGAACAGTTTTCTCAAAGTCTGAGTCTTCATTTCAGGTTTCCCCTCCTTTCCCAAGTGGACATCTACAACCATAGCTTTCCTTCTATGGGCAGTGCAGCTAGGGATGCCTTAGCATTTCAGTCAGGTAGTCACTCCAAGTAGTATGAATGGCTTCAAAATAACAAACACTTAAGTGTTATATTTCTTGTAGTTACTTAAGTGATTTGGTGATGATGTCAAATTGCAGTATCAGCTGCAAGGATGGTGGCTCCTAGAAGAATTACTGATGTGTTCAGGTGGCCAGTACGATGTAATTGCCTGTTGATCTATGGTCAACTTGACCATCCCCAGTGGACTGTGTGGGTTGAGAGAAGTTTCATTCTGTGAAGGAGGTTAATTTTGCACCAAGAAGACAAACCTTTCTCAGGTGTACTTTTAAGGAAGGGTTTTCTCAGTGTACTAGCCTAGGGATCTGGCAAGGTTGAGGGAGAAACCATCGAGCTGCAAAGCCATCAGGCATTTTTTCGCTGTTGGTAGGATTCAGCTCAAGAACAACTGTGGATATGTGGCATTGAATGGTGTGCCAGTAGTGTCTTTGGCACAGGAATTAATTTGCAAAAATATACCGGGATCTTAGTTCCAAAATTAAGTTCTGCTCTAAATATTTGCATTTTACTGCTTTTCTCACTTTCAAATATCACTGCTAATATGATGTTACATATATTTAGTTTGTTTGACTACTTATATTAACAGTTGCAATGAAGGCTTAGGAGAAAGTTGGGAGTTAATGAACTGACACAATTATAGTTTCTGGCAAACATTCACAATGGCATTCTACATATACAATTTATATTCTACATATATCAATATTGATATGCGCTTTTTAGTGTGCAGTTGTCTTGTTTTTCTGCAATTCTAAAAGGAGTTTCATCTTATTAATTATAACTTGTTTTTGGTCATTATGTTTACAAACTAACTGCTATCGCTATCCAAGATAAACCATTGCAAGGTCCACATAGCAAATGGGGAATCTAGAAATACAAAAGATACCAAAATATAAAACAATAGCTAAATTAGTTCCTGAAATGGGAACCTAGGCAAGTGACAACCAGGATGTCAGGTGTGATAGATTGAAGGGAAAATAAGAAATTGAAGGCAAAACAGGAATGTCCTAAGACCAAAGAAGAAAAATTCAGCAAAGGGAGGGGAGGAGACAGTGAAAAGGAAAAGATCAAGAGGAGGTGAAACAAGGGAAGCAAACTCTGAAAGAAAGGTGAAACAGCAATACACCGAGTTATAAAGTAATATTTCAAATTTGAAGTCAGTTTTAAGATACAATGTTAACAAGCAATCTCAAAAATGCATGTCACCATATTAGGCATATGGCACTTTGCCCCACATTGTGTCATGGCACACACTTACCTAGGTTTGCAGGGCACAAACTGGGACAGTGTGCACTACTACACTGAATGTGCTGTTCCCAGGACAGCTACAAACTCACAGTTGTCCTTGGGGCAACACATTAGTGAAAGACAGACCAGCTGAAGTCATTGGTTTGTGGCAGGGATCTCTACGCAGACAGGTGCAGTGAGTGGCTTTATCAGGGTGCAGGGGGGATGTCTGCACAGACCATATGGCCTCCTTCCCTCTTCCAAGTGGAGCCCTCAGCGATGACTCACTGATGTGCGCCAGCTCCTTGCCTTTGTGCCCCCATCTATACTACATCCATAATACAGTGCAAGCCCAGAGGTAAAGTGTTCCCCCATTTGTGTAGAGCCATGTCTCCATGCAGATGAGGGAATGCCTCATTGAGGTTTCAGCATTACTACTTGTGGGACGGCATGATCTGTATTTACAGAAGGGATGCATGAACATCTGCAGCCCCTTCTGTAATACCAAAGCACCCCAGTGTCTCAGGAAGGAGGTGCACATGCCCATTGCTCTTGCCCAGCTACTTAGTGCAATTTGACTCCTGGTATGTAGTATTGTTCCAAAACTCCATGTCCAGGTTTCTAAGAGAATGCATATTTGCAAAGCCGCTAAAGACCATGCATTCCCAAAGCATGTCTGTATTAAGCAGCTAGCTCATACCGAGACCAGCATCCCTGATCACCAGTAAGTGGAATGCAACTTGCCAATTAAAGTTGGTGTAGTGACTGCCAAATACTCCAGATACCTATGACCCTGTTTTTCACCTCCCATTTAGACCAGCGGACAAACAGCACCCCTCTTTGAAAAGCCCATTACAAACTATCAAAAATACCTGAAAAATAACTCACTTAAATGCACCAAGTAGAAAATACCTGCAGATGTAAATGGGAATTTTTACTTGACAAAATCTTTTAGGGTATCAAAACATCATCATTATGGCTTTAAATTAACACTTAATAAAGACGCAATACCATTGATAACAAGAACAGCAAATATAAAAATAATAATGACCTCTAAACTTGTTTATCATGTGTTTATGTTATTAGGGCTCCGTCCCTGATATTAACTCCTCTGTCCACCATTAGTCCACCTTCTTCCAATATAACTTTCTTTGGTTTTCATGCACATTTTCTGGTGACGATTCTCAAGCTAATTTTAAATTTACATCCTTCAGTGACTCTATTCATGCACGTCTCTCCACCTATCTTTCAGCCATAAAAAGGTGGATAGCATCTCATTTTCTTCAGTTTAACCCTTCCAATACTGAAATGCATTTCATTTGTGTGTCTGATTTGTTTTCTTCTCCTTTTTTATTTATTGTCCTCCATTTATTATTGTCCATTTGATTATGTCAGTAATCTTGGTATTATTTCTTCTTGTGGCCTAACTTTGTAAAACAAATCTCTCTGATCGCATGGACATGTCGTTTTCAGCTTCCAAAAATCAAGAAAATCCAATCCTTTCATTCTTGCACAGCCACAAAGTTCCTGTTCAATATCTCATATAGTCATGTTCTTTTAACTGCTCAGTATACATGAGGCTTTCAGAATAAGTTGTGTTTCTATTGCAATATATTCATCGCTCTTCAGCTCTGCATGTTTTGGAGGTATTCCATCAAAATATCGGGTAGAAAATATTGTGGGTCAGAGATATGTCAAAAGAATTATGATGTAAAGAATATCTTCGGACAGAATATTGAAGTTAAGAATATTGTTCTTAAGTTTTTCATATTGTTTTTGTTAAATCTAGGTGTATATAATGTGGTTTTATTTAATGTAGTAGTAAAAAAAGTCAATTTCAATTAGTTTGATAAATATTAGTTATTTTAGTACTATGAGTTATTAGTATCAAAACAAAATTCGTTTTAGTAACTTTGTCGGTTTGTTAATGAAATGTTTTACTTAATTCAAAATTGTTCATTTAGTTGCGGGTTGGAGTATTAGGGGGCTGGTTGGGGAGTGTTTTTAAAAAAATATAAAGCATTACTTTTATTTTATAATTACTTTTTTACATAATATAATTGTTTTAGTAGATAATCAGTTATATAAATTAATTGGTTGATTGTTATTTCAATTGTTTACTGATTTTTAATGAATTAAAACAAACTAGAAGGTGATATGAAACTTTTCTAATGTGAAGCATGTTCCTCGTTTTTACTAAGTTATTTTAATTTGAAGACCTTCTTGTAGCACACAGACAGCTGTTGGGAAAAAGTTGATAGTAACTTTTTTCAATTGTGGTAGTTTTAATTTGACACATTTTAATGGGGAATTGTAATGGTTTTATTAGCCATATACAACGAAGAAAAAATAATTTTAAGTGATTGATCAATTTAAGAACAACATTTTGTTAGTTTTATGTTGATTCATTGTTTTATTTAACAATTAGTTTAATATTATATTATTTTCATTTATGTAATTTTGTTTTTTTTGTTAATGGTGATTTTGTATCATTTGTAAGGTAGCAGGAAAGCAATGTTTTATTTTAAAATGTTTTAATATTTTTCAATTTTTATTTTATATTTGGAATATACAATTTGTATTTTTTCATGTAATTGTATTTGTTTCATATTTAATTACAAGTGCGGGTGCTTTAACTATGTTTTACATTTTGTGATCTATATTTACATATTTTATTTTAAAAAATTAGGAGTGGAATAGTAACTCTAACCCCTGCAAGGCTCAACACTTTCCCTACCATGGTGCAGGATGGAGTGGAAACAGTAAATCTCACCTCTACTAAATCCAACTCTTTCCCTACTTTTGCTTACTTTAGAGTGAGGATAATAACTCCAATCCCTCCAAAGTCCCACATCTCTCCTTAATGTAGCTCAGGTTGTAGTGAGAATAGTAAATCAAAGCCTAACATTTTCCCTATTGTTGTTTGGGTTAGAGTGGGAGTTTCGAATTATACCTCTTTGACTCAATTTTTTTAATTAATTTTTTTAAATCTATTTTAATATAGATTTTTTGTTTTAATTTGAAGAGTTAGTTTAGTTTAATGTATTTTGCATTATTTAATTTTTCCTTATTTATTTTTATGATCTTGTAGATATTTGTTTATCTAGTTTTTATATAAAAGTAACGTATTAATATTGTTAATTCTTTATGTTGAAACATGTTTTTAATATTAGGTTTATTATTTTTTCATTTTTCAAAGCATATTTCATTTTATATTTCTAAGTTTCATTCCTTTTTATAGATTTGCTACATTATTAGTGTATTATTTAATGTGATATTTTTGAATGTAATATATTTTGTAAAGTTAGTATAGTGTATAATAGTTAAAATTAGATATACCCTTCAATTTTGTAACAATAGTGTGGTCTTCTTTATTTGTATTGCTGATATGTTTGACTATACATACAAAGTATATTTGATTTTTGTTTTGCTGTTTCACTGCTGCAGGCTTTTTAAAATAATAGCTTTGACTCAAACTACGAGCAAGAGCTATTGGATGTGCCAAAACTTTGCTTTCTTTCTCTTGTTCATTTATGTCATCAGTATCAATTTTCAAGACACTAGTGCTCTTTGAATAAGGTCTTCTTGTCTGTTGTAGTCATCTCTGCACTGCTTCTTAAATATTTCCTGGATTTTCCTGGGTCCAAAACAGTAGTAGTAACTTCAGTGTACATTTGTCATTTTGTTTATAATTTATTACTTCTTAAAAACATCAGAAAGATAATTTACCTGGCTTAGTATTCCTACTTGTATGGTTTAATGGTGTGCTTTCTCTTGCATTGATTGTATTTAATGATGTGTCTGTTTCCTTGCAATTTTTATCTGGCCCTAATTTGCACAAACTCTTAGTATAAACATGCTATATAAATTCAAATTAATAATGTAAGAAACAAACATTTGGTCAACTGTATTATAGGCATAGTGGAAAGATGCCTATGAATTAAGGAATAGAAAAAAGTATTTCTGTTATGTCTTCAGAAATGCATGGATGAGAGTGAGACAGAACCTGCTCACTCACTTCTAGACTATTCAAGAGGACTATTACCAGCTTAACAGTGGAAAGAAAGCAGATGCAGCCTAGCAAAAACATTTCCTGTGGTCTAGACACTCAAAGTTAAGGGCCTGGCTCACACAAATGGGCCATGCACCAGCGGTGGCTCGTGGTCTGTCTGAAGTGACAATCGCAGTCTCCAGATGTCACCTTCTGTTGTCAATGAGTTATGGACTGAGGTCTGAAACAGATAGCCCCTCTCCTGGTGCCCAGCTGCTGTGTGTGCATCTCTGACTACACCTTGGCCATGTAAAAGCCTCCCCTTGTGAGTAACCCTGCTTGCTGCCTTTGAGAAGAATTGAGTACAGTGCTTGCAGTAAACCTATATAAAAATAGCAGATGATATATTGCTTCCTCCCCTTATCCTTCCCCCAACAGACAGGAGGTCAGGCTAAAGTGCTTTTGTTTATGTCTTGTTTCAGCACTAAAGCATAGTTTAAAGGCACTGTACACAGTGATTGGGCCACAGCCACCTAAGCAGTCCTTACCCCACCCCTCACACCTTAAGTTTGTGGAAGAAACCCCACGGTAGCCACCTCCATTTTGTAACCCCAGAGAGAGAGCAAGGGTAAAGGAAACAGAGCAAGAGTACATACTTTGTGCTGTGCACTTTTAACTCTAAAACTGCTGTTTTATCTTAAGCGTGTGTTAGAAATGGGGGGCTATATGTACTAACACAGTTTCCCATAAACACAGAATTGGTAAAACCCTTTAATACATCTGGCCCAGGGTCTCTAGTTGGCAGTCAATTTACTACCTGTCCAAGTAGGGACCATCACTCTAGTCAGTGTAAGAGAGATACACAGCTCAGATAACCCCTGCTCACTCCCTTGGTAGCTTGGCACAGGCAGTCAGGCTTATTTCAGAGGTAATGTGTAAAGTAGTTTTACAAACACATAAAGTAATACAGTGAAAACACCACAAAAGGACTCCGCACTAGTTTAGAAAAATAGCAAATATTTATCTAAATCTAACAAGACCAAAATGCCAAAAATTCAACATACACAAGTAAATATATCAAATTTTAAAATAAAAGAAGTCTTAATCCATAAGAATCATTGGTTGCATTGTTTTAGCACAAAGTACTTGGTATAAGTCAAAAATAAAGCCGCAAAGGCGGGCTTGTGTCGGAAAAGCAAACAATGCGTTGATTCCCTACTCGCAAGTGAGGCCATGCTTCGATTGTTTCTCCACTGGGTAAGCGATACATCAATTCTTTCCTTGCAGGGAGGGATGCATCAATTTACGGACAAGGAGCCTCAGGTCCAGTCGGTGATGTTGAAGATTGAGACGCCCAGGGACGTTGCATTGAAAATCCAGATGCACGGCAATGGTGAAGTCACGCTGAGCTGGCGATGTGTTGATTTCTGCAGTCACGAGGCAGGTGCAACGTTGACTCTACAGCCGAGAGGAGCGTGCTGCATCGGTTTTTCGGATGCTCGGCTCTGGTGCATGGATATGTTCTGCCAGTTTCTCCTTCCAGAGGCCCAGGGAATGGATGTGATACCACTTGGCAAGACAGAGGGTCTCAGCAAGAGAGCCCAGGTACTGACAGATGAAGCTTTTCACGTCCCTGAGACTTCTCAACAAGAGGCAAGCTCAGTCCAAGTGCTTGGAGAAACTTCACAAGCAGGATACACAGCAAAGTCCAGTCTGTGTCCTCTCTAAGGCAGAAGCAGCAACTGCAGGAAACCCAGCAAAGAACACACAGCAAAGGGGCAGTACTTCTCCTCACAGCTCATCAGCTCTTCTTATTGGCAGAGGTTCCTCTTGATCCAGAAGTGTTTTAAAAGTACAAAGCGTCTTTTTTAGTGCACAAGACCCTGCCTCCTCCTTGCCCTGCCCCAGCCGCACACTAGGAGGTTGGAGACTGTATTATGTGAGGTCAGGCACAGCCCTTTCAAGTGCAGGTGACAGCTCCTCCCTTCCACCTTAGCCCAGGAAGACCCATCAAGATATGCAGGACACAGCACAGCTCCCTTTGTGTTACTGTCTAGTGGGAATTCACAAACAGTCCTACTGTCAGTCTGACCAAGATGTGGATTCCGCAGCCAAGCAGAGGCATAGAATGGTTAAGCAAGAAAATGACCTCTTACTAAAAGTGGCATTTTCAAACTCACAATCTAAAACCAACTTTACCAAAGATGTATTTTTAAATTGTGAGTTCAGAGACCCCAAACTCCATTTCTCCATTTGCTCCCAATGGGAAACTGCACTTAAAAAATACAGGAGAAATAGGCGTTACAATAGTGAAAACCTACTTTATCAGTATTTCACTATCAGTACATGTAAAACACAATAGTGCATGTCCTTCCTTTAAAATACACCGCACCCTGCCCATGGGGCTGCCTTGGGCCTGCCTTAGGGGTGACTTACAAGTAGTAAAAGGGAAGGGCGAACTGGCAGTGCAAAACTGCACAAAGAGACACTGCACTGGCAGGTCTGAGATATGTTTACAAGGCTACTCATGTGAGTGGCACAATCAGTGCTGCATGCCCACTAGGAACATTTGATTTACAGGCCTTGGCACCTCTGGTGCATTTTACCAGGGACGTACCAGTAAATCAAATCTGCCAATCATGGATAACCAATGACCAATACAATTTAAACAGAGAGCTTATGCACTTTAGCACTGGTTAGCAGTGGTAAAGTGCGCAGAGTCCTAGAGCCAACACAAACAGGTAAGTAAAAATAGGAGGAAGGAGGCAAACAGTTTGGAGATGACCCTTCAAAAAGGGTCAGGTCCAACAGCGTGACTGTTTGAAAGCCTTTCCTTGTTTTCCCTAAAATTGTACTAAGGCTACTAGAAGTCAACCCCCACCTCTGTAGAATCCAAAAAGGGAAAAGATGCACCCCAAGCCTAACCTTAGTGTCTTAGAGACTTCTTTATCTGTTTTGTGTTTTAGATTGTGTTTGGCATGTGAATGTAGGACTCACTTTTAGCTGGACAATCAATGTTTTTAGTGCACAATGAGGCATTATTTAGTGGCTTTACATTTGGGTCTTACCTGCAGGGTTGAACAGGAACTGCAAAGTGCATATTGGCCTGTCTGTATCCAAGAAGACCGCGAGCTGCAGAACATTTCCCTCCACCTCTGCACACCAGGTTCTGCTTTACAGATGGAACAGGTCTCCTCAACTCCCCTCAAACCCAGCACAATCCCTTAAGTTTAAGGTCACATGCTCTTTAATTAGTTTTTTATTGGTTGTTACATCCATTTTCCGATTGGTTCCTTGGGCTAAGTTTTGGATTAGCTCTAAGGTATAGGGTTTGGGTTCCCACTGGCCCAAGTTCACTGGATCACTAGGACTAGTTATCCTTAGGGCTCTGGGCATTTCAGCCTGAGCATTGTGGCAAAGGGCATAGATGGCAAGGACAATTTTTGGGATGGATCTGGCTTAGGGCCAGAGATGCTGCTCATTGCACAATCCAGAACCACTCTCCATAAAAGAGTCACAAAGGCATTACTTCACCAAACTCTATTTGGTGATAGAACATACTCACATATACCCTTATTTCCTTACACCCACAAACTCGTACACACTCCACTACTCTGTACTACAAGACAACCAAAACACATTTTGCTTACTTACCAATAAAACACAAAACTCACACATAAAATCACACAAACACCCCCTTTAATCAGAAATACATTTCACTACCCTCCTATTGTTTGTAGCATTGTACTTGCCACCCTTCTGCACCCTTACTTCAACATCTATCATACCATTTACAACCACAACCATCCTCTTCTTCTCACAAAGAGCCTATGACAACATGCCATCAACACTCTCCTACATAAATCAGACAAAATCACCCTCCTGCTCAGCCTACAAAGATCTCTCAAATCTCCCTCTTTCACATTACACAGAGCTATATTCACACACAACCCCAAACCCTTATTCTTCAACATACAGAACTCATCAGTCCTCAACATTCAAATACTACACCTTAGGTTTCTGCCAAATACCAGATAATACTGGTCCTCAAAAACAAAATAAAATACACCTAAAAGTGTATCAGCACATACTCATCCAACACCTCACTCCATCCCAAAATACATACACAAATCTGCTTTTCTCCAAATACCAGCATAACTAACCCACATTCAATGCCATCTCAAACTCACCATCTCCATGCACTAAATACACCAATCGCTCAATCCACAAGCACACAACACCCCTCTCCCACACACCTTCAACATTCAACATACACATAAGAAAGCAACACCACAACTCTCTTTAGAACCTTACATCCCCTTAGCTATACCAAAACAAACCCACCATTCACACACAACTCCAAAGCCCAACTCATCCACTTCAAACAGACTCACCACCACCCACATTACCAGACTCAAAAAGATACCTTCTATCCTTTTAGAAGAAGATAATGATAAGGCTAAACAACACTTCATCTGTCCCCCAACAGTTAACAGCACCATGAATATACATCAAAAACAACATCAATGGGCAATACTCACCCTCCTGCAGCAAAAACGTTATCCACCTAATAAAAGCTTACTCTCTGTCATAAAACATGTAGCACTTATTAAACATATTGATAAACACACAGCCAGATTTACTTTTCATTACAGAATTATGGCAGAAAGTAGACATGGCACCAGTAATTGCATGGAGCTATCCCACCATGACATAGAACAGTTATTTAAAACTGGCCGTCATAATTAAAGAAAGAATTATCTCACCAAAGCTGAAGATTTTTCTTTAAAAGGTTGCAAGATCCTCCTTTTCAGGTGTAACTCTACACCAACATTTTCAAGTCACTTTCTCTTTCTCTACACACCACCACCTTGTAATGGTACAATAGTGCTAGAGACAGTCTATAACTTCTTACAATTTACTCACACTTATGCATTCTTGGTGACCTCATATGGTTTGACAAACCTAATACACCACATCCAGAACTATCCTCATTGACCTAGACACGCACAACCTAAGAAACGCATTCTTAGACCAACACATATTGCTGGACAGACATTAGATATAATTTTGGCAACCCAAAGCTAGTAACACTCCTAAGAATTGCTCCTGTTATGTGGTTAGACCACTTCCTTATTGTCTTCCATCACAAAACATCAAAACCCACCACAACTAAAACCTTCCTATCCAACCACATACCAACCACAGAACAAGCTAAATTTACAGGAACTAGAAAATGTGCTTATCTTCAACACAGATCAGGTCACTACCAATTCTGTAAAAACACTGCATGGATGGCTCCAGAGAGCTTTTGATCTTTAATTTCCCTGAAGATATCTAGGCATAACAAAGGAAAACACACCCATTCGATGAATGCAAAATTAAAACAAATAATCAAACAAAATGCTAACCTTCAATGCATCTGACTCAAAACAAACAACACTGAAGGCAAGATATGCCTACAAAGGCACAACAGAATATACAAGTCAACAATAAAAAAGCAAAAAATATCTATACTATTCAAACCTAATCGACAAAGAAAAGTGTGTACGTCCAATAAAAAATTCCATAAAACACTCACCGATTACCTAAGCCAAAATGCTCAGAAGCTACCAATCTCTTTCTCAGGGGGTTTGTGACAAAATGGCTAACCATTGCACATCTGAGGCAAATATGTTGAATGCCTACTTAAACTGCAAAAAACCATCATCCCCAACATGTTTCCCACAATAACCTCCAAACAAAAGGACACACAGCAACTTTGCTCCTTCAAAGAATTACCACCAACTGAATTTCTGGACTTTATCAAAGCATGCCAGTTAGTTGCCCCTCTCACCCTTGTCCACCTCAAATATTCAAAAACATTCTTCTATCAACTTCAGTGGCTATCATAGTAAGAACGCTCATCAACAACTGCTTAACGACAGAAATGTTCCCCTTAGACCTTAAAAAGGCATACATACGCCCCTTTTTAAAAATGTCCCAAATCATTGAACACAATTCCATACTTTCCCACTTTCAAACTGGATTCTTTCTAGGAAGAGGCACTGAATCAGCCCTAATCTCTCTCTGGGATGACCTTAAAAACAGAGGGGACCAGAACTGAGTTGCTGCCCTTATCCACTTGGACCTTCAGCAGCTTTTGACACAGTGGCTCAATCTGCACTCATCCAAAGACTTATGGAAGCCAGAATAGAGGGCACAGCTTTTATTTGGATCACATCCTACCAACACAACCAAACAAATACTATACATACTGTCAGAGCCACCAGATCCTCGGGGTCTGCGCACATTCCCAACACGTCCACCACAAGACAGCTCCAATACTCTGATTAGAATGTCACAGAGTCTAAGAGAGTCCAAGTGGGGAAAAGGGGGTTAGGTAGGGAACAGCAGGGAAGGAGACCTGTAGGAAGCAAAAAGGTTAAAACACACAATATCAAGATTATATCACATTAATCATTACTAGACTATGATTCTAAGCATTGTTATACTAGAAACATGGATAACTTAGGCATGGACTAAAATAGCTAGGCCTCAAGATGTCTGGTTACCTGTGAAGGAATCAACAAGGATTAATACAACTGTTCAATGAACCTCTCAAATGAAATGTTACACATGGATTAAAAAACATCAGAACCTTCTAGAATTACGTTTTCAAATTCAAGCATAGAGTTTTGCATGAAGACAAGAAAATAATCTGAATGGATTCTATAACACCATAGGAAATGTATTTAAGGGACTTATTATGCACACACAATATAACATCTAGAATTCTAGCACTTTAGTTTCTTAGAATGCAGGAACATGAATTACGCACACTGCGGATTTCCACAAGAGTTTGTAAATGCCATGAAATGGCTACGCACAATGAATAACATGAATTAAGCACAAGATAAGAATCGCGCGTCTTTACGATTCGAATGTCACCACGTAAATGCCAGGAAATGGTAACACACAATGCATAGCATGAAATTAGCACAAGAAATGTATCTTGCGTCTTGCCGATTCGAATGCCACCATAAGAATGCCATGAAATGGTAGCGCACAATGAATAACATGAATTAAGCACAAGAAATGAATTGCGCGTCTTGACGATTCGAAATGCTACCCTGTAAATGCCATAAAATGGTAGTGCACAATGAATATCAAGAGTTGTACATGAGCAATGAATTGCGTGTCTTGCCGATTCGAATGCCACCATAAGAATGCCATAAAATGGTAGCGCACAGTGAATAACATTAATTAAGCAAAAGTAATGAATCGCGCGTCTTGCCAGTTCGAATGTTACCCTGTAAATGCCATAAAATGGTAGCGCACAATGAATATCAAGAGTTGTACACGAGCAATGAATCGTGCGCCTTGCCGATTCGAACGTTCAGCATGTAAACGCCATTAAAACACCAAGCGCACATTCACACGCACGAGAACCAAAATGTTTCATCATGCAAATTAGGCCCAAGAACTCGAAAGCCTTCGAGAATGGGATCGGGGGCCCAGAACCGACCTCCGTCTTACCGCCCTGATCAAGAATCACCAAAAAAGTGAAAGGGCAAGGCCTGGAAGATCAAAGTAGGCCTCGGGAACAGGAGCTCAGGAAATTGCTGCTGCTCTGCACCGGGACCTCTGAATAGTGAGCACGCGGAGCTGGGCTGGCCCCCTCATATAGAGTCTTGGCCCAGCCCACAACCACACCCAGGCATGCTGCAGGGAAAGCTTCTAGAAGGCCCTGGAAAGGGACCACACCCTGACACACTCTGAAAGCCTGCAGCAATACATTACAAATGAACAGTATTTATAAGCACCTTGAAAATAAGTCTTCAGGATTAAGCTCTGCAATGCAAAAGGTTAAAAAAACAGCATATCAGCACAATGCATAAATTACGTTATCTTGAAAGTGCTGGGTTTTTGCATTCTAGTCCCCCGTAGAGCGCGCATTGCCCTGATGTTGACAACATACCCCCATTCCCTTCTAAACCATACAAAATTAAAGGAGGAGTCCCTAAAGGCTCAATTATCTCACCCATGCTTTTCAACATCTACATGAAATCTTTACCAGATCTGATCAAGAGTTTGGACATCACCTGCTATACCTACACATTTGCCATACAGATACTCCTCAAACTGGAAAGCTAAAAGGATATAAACACACTAAAACTCTTTAGTTGCATCACTTCTCTTGATCAATGTATGACATGAAGCCAACACAAATTGAATGCCTCCAAAAATTGTGACCCCCCCAAACCCTGTCGACTGCCACCTCCCCAAGGCCATTGTAAAATTATATGTGGGGGGCTGCGTGCCCCCCGCAGTCCCAGGGACTACCATCTCCGCAGGGCTAAAGTAAAACAGCAAGGAGGGTCTGATGCAGGGCCCTGGGACTACCACCTCCCTGAAGCAATACACATTGAAGGATGGCCGCTCAGCCCTCCTTGAGAAGCCAGTGATGGCCCTTGGTACTGCCACCCCCTTGGCCGGCTCCTGGTATGCCCCAGGTTGCCCACCCAAGGAACACAGCTGTTTGCTCTGACTTGATGGGAGCTTTGAGAGCTACCGCCAAGCCAGAGCGAACACTTCACTTTCTGCAAGTGAGAGCTGTGAAACAGCTCTCACTTGCAGAAAGTGAAGTTTTCATCAGTTTCCCTGCACGCAAATATGCTATTTAAAGAAGCAAATATGCTATGTAAATATGCTATTTAAAGCAACTCCCTGCTTGTGGGAGCAATGCTGGCTCCTGCAGGATGCGGGGAGTCGTCTAGGGCCTTGAGGCTCCTCCAGTGGTCCCGTCACACACTCGCTCTCTCTCTCTCTCTCTCTCTCTCTCTCCCTCTCTCTCTCCAGAGAGAGAGAGAGAGAGAGATTGTTATTGCAATGGTCACTCAATACGATGACTTCAAAGCATCAAACTAGCAAGATGTGTGCTGCTAACTTTATAGTAATGTTGCAATGAACAGCAGACCATGGTCACTTCTGGCCTAATGGTAAAGGTCTTGGACTGTGTAGGAAAGTACCATCTTCCTTGGCAAGTTACCCCCATTTTTACCTGTATGTCAGTATTCTTTTGCCTGTCTCACTGGGATCCTGCTTGTTAGGACCCCATTGCACATAGTTTATGGCTTAATGTGTGTGTCTGTGTAGTGCTTAACTGTGTCATTGAGGCTCTGCTAATCAGAACCTCAGTGCTTATGCTCTCTCTGCTTTAAAATTAGTAACTGTAGGGTAGTGACTTCATTTGCCAACTTCCATTAGCACACTGGACCCCCCTGATAAGTCTCTGGTACATGGTACCTAGGTACCCAGGGCATTGGAGTTCCAGGAGATCCATATGGTCTGCAGCATTTCTTTTGCCACCTCTAGGGAGCTCAGAAAAACCCTTGTACAGGCCTGCCATTGCAGCCTGCGTGAAATAACGCACACATTATTTCACAGCCATTGTCACTGCACGTAAGTAACTTATAAGTCAGGGTGGTGCCCAGAGCTCCTCCAGTGTGTCCCAGACTTTAGCCATCTTGCTTTCGAAGGTGTGGGGGCATTCTGGAGGCCTCTTAGTGGCCAGTGCCAGCAGGTGATGTCAGATACCCCTCCTGACAGGTCCCTACCTGATAAGGAAGCCAATCCCCCTCTCAGGGCTATTTAGAGTCTCTCCTGTGGGGTCTCTTCAGATTCTGCTTGCAAGTTTCCTTCTGGAATACTCTGCAACAACTTCCTCTGACCTCGGATCAGCTGCAGCCTGCTCCAAGAAACGCTGTAACTGCAACAAAGTATCCACAAGAGATACTTTTTTTCAGCAACCTCAGCTCCAAGTCAGCAACTGCAACAGTTTCCATGGTGTGCACGCTCTGAGGACTCCCTGTCTTCATCCTGCACCAGAAGGACCGAAGAAATCTCCTGTGGGGTGACGGAGTCACTCCCCTGCTCCAGCAGGCACCTTCCAAGACGACAACCGGTACCCTTGGACTCCTCTCACAGCGACGAGCGTGCTCCTAAGAACACAGAGGGTGGACATCATTGACATAGACTGTCCTGAGGTCCTGCTTACGCAATTTGGAGGAGGTAAGACCTTGCCTTCCCAGAGAGCGACAGTACCACTGTGTCAAGCATCTTCTTCACCTCTTGAGGCCTCTGTGCACTCTTTGCAAAATTTCTTCATGCACACCCTGGCCCTGTTCCCCAGCACTCCATCCTGTGATGCTCAACTCGCTGAGTTGTTCTCCGGGGGCATGGGACCTTCCTTTGTTATGCTACATCAATTGCGTTTTGCACCTCCTTTGTCCTCATGTCCTCAGACCTCCAGGGGTGCTGGCTGGCATCCTGAGGGCTCTCTAAAGTGCTGAGAGCCCCCTCTTCCTCCTCACACAGAGTTGAGGCCCCCAGGTCCCTCCTGGGTCCCTCCAGTGCCATTTTGATGTCGTAGCCAAGACTTGTGGGCAACTTCCAACATAAAATCACATCTGCAACAATCATCACGTCATGGGACATCCTGTGCATTATGCAGGAACCCACTGGCATTTTCCTAGGGTGCATTTCTGCAGTCTTCAACTAACCATGGACTCTTCTTTTGCACCCTCTTCTGGGTTGGCAGGGGCTCCTGTCCTTCCTGGAACTTCTTTCAACTTCTGGACTTGGTCCCCTTCCTTTGCAGGTCTTCAGGTCCGAGAATCCTGCAGTTGTTCTTTGCAGACTTGGATGGTTGCTGCAAAATCCCAATCATGAGGTGTAGTGTGTCCTAAGGAAACTTGCAGTACTTTATTCCTGCTTTTCTGGGCTCTGGATGGGGTGATTTACTTACCTTTACTGTATTCTTACTCTCCCATTGATTCTGAACACACTACACTTGTCTAGGGGGGGATTTGTGATTCACATTCCACTTTTCTACTATATGGTTTGTGTTGCCCCTAGACTTATTTTCTACCATTGTATTCTATAGCATTTCCTATTGCCTGCATTGTTCTATGACTATTTACTTGTCTAATGTTGGTGTCTAGTGTATATTTTATGTATAATACTTACCTCCAGAAGGAGTATTGTCTCTAGGATATTTGTGGTACTGTGTCGCCCAAATACGTTTATTTTTGATAACACTGAATATTGTCTTTACTTGTATATAAGTACTGTGTAACTATAAGTGGTATTGCAGGAGCTTTGCATGTCTCCTAGTTCAGCCTAAGCTGCTCTGCTATAGCTACCTCTTTCAGCCTAAGCTGCTAGAACACTACTATATTTCATTAATAAGGGATAACTGGACCTGGTATAAGGTGTAAGTACCCAAGGTACCCACTACAAACCAGGCCATCCTCCTACAGACTGTCACTCAGTAGACTGAAGGTTCAAATCATTGTGGGCCATATGTACGAACACATTTTCCCATTGACACAGAATGGGAAAAACCCTTTGCTACATCTGGCCCTGTATCTCATGGTAGTGTGTCTGTTTATTTTCCAGTGTTTTGACTGGTAAACATTCCTAGTGACGTAGCATTTAAGTATTTGTCCCCTCAAAATCTGTGGGTTGAATGTTATAGCTAAGTCTGGACATTGCAGAGTAAGGAGTCACCTCTGGTATGGTGAGTGAAGGTGTGGTGAGCTTACTCTTTATTAATTGACAAAACATTTTTCTATTTAATTTGTCCCAAAATATCTCATTCTAAATATGTCATTCATCAAAGCCTATAGCGCTCTCTCTCTCAATCCCTCACTTTCTCTCTCTCTTTCTCAGGGTTGAGTATTTAGGGGAGTTGGCCGCAGGAACTGGCCGCAGGTGGTGGTTTAAATAATGTATAGTAATGCAAATTACTTTAAGTTTTTAAAAAAACGATGGAAATTCACTGAAAAAAACAAAGGTTACAGGCACGTTATAGTTAGGAAAGAGAATTTTACGGCACTCATGACATCTTTGCTAACGTCATTGATAATATCTATGTAATATTTGTAGTAAAATGTTTGACTAAAAAACTGTGCATTGCGGGGGGCAAGTTATAGTTACTTGAGACAACTCCAACTATAACTGGTAAATTTCTGTGGTTTTGTACATAAAATGTGAGCCTAACTATAACGTCCCTATAACCTTTGTTTTTTTAAGTGAAATTCTGTGCTTTTTTAAATTCTGTTTCCTAACTATGATGTCCCAGTAAACCTTTGTTTTTTCAGTGAATATATATATATATATATATATATATATATATATATATATATATATATATATATATATATATATATTTTTTTTTTTTTAAACCTAGTGGCAGTTACCACTAGGTCATCATAGTTAGGAGCTAGTTTCTACGGAGAAATTTTTTTTTGTTTTGCTAATAGCTTCAGCACCTTTGAACGAATCTTCCTGAAATATTCCAGGAGAATACGATGCTCACTTCAGCAGCGATAACTCCCAAACTACTGGACGGGATAACATCAAATTTGTCAGAAAGGTAGCTCTTGGTCCAGAAAGAACCTTTTTTGTTATTTGGTGTAAATCCGTTCAGTAGTTTTTGAGAAATTACAGAAAATCCAAATTTGTATACATATAGGGACGCGAAGGCTCTGCAAACCCTCCCAATCTCGTGATGAGATCTGATTAACTGCCAACACTTAAACAAAGTGTTGGCAGCCATGTTGGGACTCGTCTTCAGCGGAGTCCCAGAAAAAAAGTAAATAAATAAGGAAAGGGGCCAGTGTAGGGTCACCCTGACCCCTTAGTTCTGGTGCTGGGGTCCCAGAGGGAACCCCCAAAACAAAATAATTTTTTTTTTTTATTTCGGCCGGAGTCACGGCAGATCCGTGGCTCTGCTGAAAATTTCAAAGAAAAAAAAACAAAGCATGGGCTCCTGCACTTGTTTCTATAAAGCTGCTGGGTGGGCCAGGTCCCAGAGGACTTTATATTTTTAATATGATGGGCCTTCAGGTTCCTCTGCAGCTCCAGGGACTGCCACCTCCCCAGGACTAATGTTTTTGAAAATGCGGTGGGACACCCGACCTCCCTGCAGCCCCGGGAACTGCCACCTCCCTGGGGCGTTTTTTTTTTTTTTTTAAATGGGGAGGCGCCCAGCCCTCCTGCAGCCTGGGGGACCACCACCTCCCCAAGGCACACATTCAAAACAAATATGGGGGAGGCGCTCAGCCCTACCGCAGCCCCAGGGACCACCATCTCCCTGGGGCACACATCTATTTCAAAGGGGTGGCCCCGCTGCCCCCCCGAGCACCTGGGACTGCCACCTCCCGTTGCCAAATTTGAAAAAAAAGAAAGGGGGTCCATTTCTGACCCCACAGCCCTGGGAACTACCACCTCCCTGGTGCTAAATGCAGAGTTGAAGGGGGGGCACTTGGCCGCCCTCGAGGAGCCACAGATGGCCCTGAGGACCCTCATCTCCCAGGGCTGGCTCCTGCTATGCCCTGTGGTGCCACCCCTAGGACATAGCTGTTTCCTTTTGCTTGATGGAAGCTGACAGCACCCACTGAGCAAAAGCAAACATAGTCTACTTTCTGCAAGAGAGAGCTGTCAAACAGCTCTCCCTTGCAGAAAGCAGACTTCTCATCTATCTTCCCTGCATGCAAATATGCGTGTGGGGAAGACAGATGGAAACATTGCTTCCACATGAAAGGAGCTGCTACTTAACGCATCTCGCTGCTTGTGGGAGCCATGCCAGCTTCCACAGGATGTGGGGAGCCAGTTAGGACTGTGGGAGCCTTGAGGCTCCCCCGCGGTCCTCTCACACACACACTCTCTCTCTTCCATCCCATAATGGGATGGAGGCGAGAGAGATAGTCTTTACAAAGGTCCCTCCATGCAATGACTTTTCAGCACAAGTCAACTGTGGCACAATGGTTAAGGTCACAGACCCTCATACTGAAAGTTGAGGATCCTAGTCCAGGTGTGTCTCTGGTCATCCCCTAGTTTAATTTATTTTCAACATCAAAAGTTGTAGGCTCATAATGAAAGGTGATCTCACTCTTTTCAGTTGACAAATAAATTTGTATTTCAATTTGTACAGAAATATCTCATTATAAGTATATCATCCATCAAAGCCTAAAAAACTCTCTATCTCCCTCCCTCTCTTTCTCTTTCAATTTCTCTATTCAATCTCTTTCCCCCACTCACACATCCACTCAGACCCTTACGCACCCATTTGCAGACCCACACTCACTCATGCCTCCACTCACAGACCCGCTCACACTCATGCACCCGCTCACACACCCACTCAGACCCTCGTGCACCCACTCACAGCCCCGCTGAGACCCTCAGGAACCCACTCACAGACCCACTCAGACATTCACACACCCACTCACAGACCCACTGAAACCCTCATACACCCACTCACAGATCTACTGAAACCCTAATACACCCACTCACAGACCCACACAGAAACTGACGCACCAAGTAAGACACTAATGCATTCACTCTCACACCCTAACAGACACTCTCACACCCACTCTCACACCCAGAGAGAAAGGCTTGGCCAACTCCCACTGCACACAGCCAAAGGGACATGCTCTGCATGCGGTTGGGTGGTTAGCGGGGTTGGCCTCAGGGTCTGGCCCCAGACCAGGCACTGCAGCAAACAGGTGCCTCGCACAGCCTTTGGATTGACATATAGTAATACAAATTACTTTATGTTACAAAAACCATAAAAATTCACCTAAAAACAAAGGTTACATGGACGTTATAGTTAGGCTCACATTTTAAATATACCAAACCATAGAAATTCTCCTTTTATAGCTAGAGTTAGCTCAAGTAACTATAACTTGTGCCCTAAGGTAACTAAAACTTGCACCCTCATCATGCACTGCTAATTACCCAACAAATTACAGCACTCATGACATCTTTGATAACATCATTGATAATGTCACTGTAATAAGTTGCAGTAAAATTTTGGATCCAATAACTCTGCCTGTCAGCAGTACGAGTTATAGCTACCTGGTACGTTCAAAACGTCAGTCTAAATATAACATCCTTGTTACCTTTCTTTTTTTAAGTGAATATATACATATATATTCACTTAAAAAACCAAAGGTAACAGGGACGTTATGGTTAGGTTCACATTTTAAACGTACCAAACCATAGAAATTGACCTGTTATAGTTAGAGTTATCTCAAGTAACTATTAGTCACGCCCTGCGGGAACTATATCTTGCACCCCCCATGCACAGTTTTTTTGTCAATTATGTTATCAAAGATGTCCTGAGTGCCATAATTTGTGGGGTAATTAGTAGTGCATGGCCAGGGCGCAAGTTATAGTTACCTTAGGGCACAAGTTATAGTAACTTAAAATAAATGTAGCTATAACAGGTGAATTTCTATGGTTTGGTACGTTTAAAATGTGAGCTTAACCATAACATCCTTGTAATCTTTAGTTTTTTTAGGTGAATTTATACACACACACACACACACCAAATCTCCCATTCGCTCTCCTCTTTGATCAAGGAATTAAGCAGCACATAAATCATGGGCGTTTCACCAATTGTTCTGTATTTTATTCACCAACAATGCATAGAGAAAAAGATGGCCAACATGTTTTTGCATTTTGCCTTCAACTGCACCATAGAGTGCAACCGTCTAGATAGTCCATTTAAAATGCACACACCATGATAGTCCTTCATCACTACTTATTTTGAAAGAACAACTAGAGCACCCGTGTACTTATTTCATACTGTTAATTCATTCACCATCTTGGATTTCCATTTTTCAACGTTAGTGTGAAGTACATTACTATTTCAATTAAATTGTTGTTGTAGCTATGAACTTGACACTGATTCAATTATAGGCAGAAAGATTCATTGTAAGCAGAGCGATGCTCATCATTTTTGATGTCCAAAAAGAACATGATAGTCAATGTGAGAAAACTCAATATACCAATCTATGTAACTTGCCAACCAATTTCCTTATGGTGATATCTATTACTCGATAAACCAAATAACTAGACAGTGTAGAAAATGTTTTTACCCCTATGTAAATGAAAAAAAGACAAGATACACCAGTTTTCCATCAAGTGTACTGGGAAATTAGAACGCGGTCGGTTTTATCATCATTTCATCACATTTCAGTGCTGAGTATATACACAACAAACGAGTCCACTAAGCACTGTGCTCCCTCGTGGGGTGTTGCATGCTACCGGGCGCGGTTCCCAGCAAGGTAACAGCTTCAAACGCCATAGAGTAAAGCAACCGCACTCAAGAGGAAAGTTTCTTTCAGTTTATTTACGATACTCCAGTCCCTGCAACGCGTTTCGGCCACCAGGCAATGTTCCCAACAACCTCCTAAGCACTGAGTGCTGACAGTGTGGCTAGGGGCACACTATTAGTGTCAGCACAGAACCACCGTGCAGAGAGGGTCTTGAATTCTTCCATAACAGTGAATGCAGTCTTTACTTTTACCAATCTTTGGTGTGCAGTCATAACAAAAGCTTGTCTTAAGTTTGCAAAATGTGTGCAAAAACACCTATACACACAAACAGTTTCAAGGGTTTTAGAGAAAATGATGTCTGGAACAGGACGAATATTTCCCAAGAAATACAGATGATGTGCTAAATGCAGATGAATATATGTACTCGGAAGCCAATCCTCAAGAACATGCGTAGGGCATGCCAATACTGGTAAAACTATAAATCATGCATGCATCTGCATAAGAGCTCCTGTGGATTTTTGTAAAGTTGTCCTTTCAAAAATTTTAAAATAGGTTTGTAACTCATGCTTAAATAGGATACACTTCTCACGCCTGAGATGAGTGTACTTGCGATCAATACACACATCTTTTCTTGGAGAACACACTAGTATGTTCGGTCCATCTCATCCATTTTTTTCACTACCTTTGATCAATTATCAGTGACTGATGTACCACAATTTAAAATACAGATGGGTTGTTTTGCTCAAAATTTCTGAACTTGACTTCATTTCACCTCCTGGCTATCGGTTTGTTGCAGAAGACGTCCTCCAAAAGTCGTTTCTTTCCGTTCCTTTCCGAATAAGGTCGTCTCCGCTTGCCTAATCCTGCCAAATCTAGGAGAGGAGCAGGCCCAGCTTCGCCAAAGTTTCCCCTTCTAGGCATTTGTTTTCAATGGTTGAGTGCTTTTGAGACCCGCTGAGACACAAGCGTCCTTCAGAGAATACCCAGGAAGCGCAGAGAGCAAACATGAATAAAAAAACACAAAATTCCGCTTTTCAGTTAAGATTTCTTAGTAACTTTGAGGTAATTTAGTATGTCCATAATAGTTTTACAAATAAAAGGTACATGTGGCATTATTGCATATGTACCTCAAAATGGGGAATAATTTGGTACACAAATTAAGACTGAGGTGCAGATGTACTAAGAAGTAAAGCAGCGCAACGCACCAAGACAACTTGTTGTGCTGTGGTGTGTGACAGAGAGGAGAAATTCTGCATATTTGCTAAGATATGATGCATATCAACTCTCTGGCACACTGTGCGCTGCCTAGGTCCAACGCATGCACCCTTGCATCATGGTGCAAGAATGCATAAGTTACTGGCACACTTGTTTTTGTGCAGCAACGGATGCCTTCTTCCACAAAACCAATCCTTATAGGTATTTTCCTCTTTTTACATGTGCTCAGAATGCGCACACCTGGAAAGAGGAAATAATGAGGAGAAAGAAAGGCATTTCTCCTTGTTATGCCTCACCTGAAATGGCATACCATTTAAATGCAATCCAAGGTGTACTGACCTTGGTAAATATGGGATTGAGTCAAAATCCATGGTTGGATGCATGGGAATGCCCATTCTCAATGCAGACTAATAGAAGGCAGGAAGTTGAGTTGCCTTGAGTTCGTCTGTATTTACTAAACCATGCATAGCCATGCAAGGTAGTTTTGCATGGTTTAGTAAATTCCACTTGAGGGCTTTGTTGTCTTGCTTTGCCTTGTGTGACACAAGAGCACTGCAAGCCCTTCGTAAATCTGCCCCTATGTTTCTTTGTTTAAGAAAGCCTTGAGTCTATAGTAAACCCGGTTCTGTGTATCTTGCTGCTTTGTTTACAGAGGGGAAATATGATGTGACTGGTAGCCATATAGTGACATTATTTTTGCTTTAAATAAATATTCAATCTTTTTGGACGCATAATATTTGTAAGACTAAAGAACAGACTTTTATTTTAGACTGTCTGAGCACGTCATATATTTAGGGTCCAGGTGAAATTTCTGTTACGTCTTGTAATCTTGTGTAATTTTGGTAACTTTGCATTATGCTTATTAAGCAAAATTCCGAAGTTACACTATTACTTCACAATGCAGAATTACAAGCTGTTCCCATCAAAAATTTAGCATTAGCGCACAGGTACAACACAAAAGTTCAAAATCCGAGTGACTGTTTACAACATGTGTTTTTTGTGCCATTTTTTAGCGTGGAATACGTCCTCACTTTCAAAATAGATTCACAAGATGAAAATTTAGGACCCTATTACACATGTTTTGTTATCTTTGATCCTTTAAAAAGTTGTTTCCTTTAAAGTGCACCTAACAATAGGCACTATTTGCAACTAGATTAGGGTTTCAGGGTTTGGCTATTTGTTATTTAAACAGTGGACAATGGTGAGGGTCGGTGGAGTTATATAATTCTGTGGCTTTATCATTTACAGCATGATTGTTAGATTTACTGCATTTCTCAGATAATGTGTAGATTTTATAAAAATGTTTCTATCTATAATGGTTGAAAATAATTCTGCCAGAGAATGTGTCACATAGTTTATGATTTTTTACCAAATAAGGTAGATAACCTTGAAGCATTATTTGGTACTTCATGCCTCATAATCCTACTAACTCTGGCCTACTAACTCTAGCTCTGCAAAGTGGTTTGGGTGCTCTCATTATGAGGATTTCATAGTTTTTTAAATGAAATATGTGTTCTTATACCGCTATATGTATATTTATATATTTCAAGTCATTGCAAAAGTTCCTATACATTGCAGACACCAGCTCAGGTGAGAAGGCTGAGTTGTAGCAAACACTTCATCCTTTACCGTAGGAATACACCTGAGACTCCGGTGCTGATGACATCCAATAGCAAATTTTCTTGGGATTCAGACCCAACGGTTTTTCAGCCTATCTCCGTGAGCCCTGTTCACGTTGAGTCCGTATCCGAATGTTTATACTCCAGACATGCATTGTTATTGGATCAATAATTTTACTGCAGCTGTTGCAGTGACATTATCAATTATGTTATCAAAGATGTCATGAGTGCTGTAATTTGTTAGGTAATTAGCAGTGCATGACAAGGGTGTGAGTTATAGTTACTTCAGGGCACGATTTATAGTTACCTGAGATAAATATAACAGGAGAATTTCTATGGTTTGGTATGTTGAACATGTGAGCCTAACTATAATGTCCCTATAACCTTTGTTTTTTTATGTAATTTTCTATGGTTTTTAAAAAATTCTATTTCCTAACTACAACATTTCTGTAACCTTAGTCTTTTTCAGTGAATTCCTATGTTTTTTTTAATGTAAAGTAATTTTCATCACTATAAGTTAATCCAACCACCTCCACGCATGGCCTTTGTGCAGACCAATGGGGTCAGGGTACCTCTACCCTGACCCTTTTATGTCCATTCCCCCCACATTTCAGCACCAGAGTGCCATTTCCCAGAGAAAACAAAATGGCGACTGCAACTTTCTTCTCAGGTTGAGGCCAGCCAATCACATTCTTCCAATGGCGCATGAATATGCGATTTCTGTATTTTTTCCTCTTTATTATCTCAAAAACTACTGAACAGATATACACCAAATCACAAAACGCACAATCTGCCCATGCACATCTAGCAGTTCACACTGTGGGCGTGTCTAAAGACGCTAGGGGAATTAACATGGGAAACTCACTGTTTTGACCTACCCTTTTTCTCACCCCCTGCTTGACAGATCACGCTGAAACATTCCATGTCCAACAAGACTGTATAGGACACTTTTATTTGGAAAAATTCATGAAGTTATGTCAAACGGCGCCAAAGATTTGTCAAGTCAAAAAATGCTTTTTCAGTGGAAACTGAATCCTAACTATAACTATCTACTGGAGGCCGACAGTAGGTAATATGGTAATATGTATATATATATATGTATATGCACTTTGTGAAAAGGATTTAAATAAAAAGTATTAATATAAAAGCAAAAAACATTGAGCGTCTGTGTTGTAGTGTTTCCAGCTTCCAGCTTGGCGAGCTTGGTGAATCCAGGGGCGGATGAGAATCTACACACACATATTTACACACACACACACACACACATATATATATATATATATATATATATATATATATATATACACACACACACATATATATTAGATATATAGATTCTTGATTTTACTTATCCCTCAATATATTTCACTTGTTCACTTTATCATGAACAGTTCTTGCCCATGTTTTCCCTATATTAAGAAAGGAAACCTTAGGAACGCCAGTAGTTGAAGGACGTTTTAACTATTTCATATTAATAGCACAATGAAAAAATCAATAAAAATACTATTATAGTTTCCCTCTGACTTTTGGCAGTTGAATAAGTATTTATGAAGCTCCTTGTGTACTTTCTGTCAAGCACTAGTTATCCATCAAATGCTCCCTGGCTGTGAGACTTCCTCTTGTGATATGACCTTTATCTCTGTGTACAACTGTAGATTGTAACTGAACCATAGCCCTAAATCCATTAGGACTCCCATGCTATGAAACACATGAACTTATAGGGCCCTCCAATTATCTGAATTCACTGGCTGCCTTTCTTAGATTGGATGGATTGTAGATTTAGGCCTGTATATCTCCACAGGGCCAAATATGTACTCCAAAAGCTCTATAATGTAGTATATTTTCAATCATGACCACCACCATCTACCATTCATTTCAATCCACACACCAGCTCACCACATGAAATTAATTTTTAAAAGTTCTCCTTTCTTGTGACTTTTTAGTATTGTAAATAACAAACATCTTCAATATATCTTTCGAACGAGCATGAGAAGACGATTCAAAAGCTTGCTAAATTGGATGCACCTGTATTTGAGCAATCAGTGGAGCAGTCTCAAGACCGTGTAATATGAAATCTCTTGTTGGTCTCCACCACCATGTGAGTTGCAGCACTTTAGACCCCCATGTCAAATATCGTGGGTCCCTGCGCAGAAAAAGGCAGAAAAGCAAGACCTTTGGCAGGAGGTATCCATAGAGGTAATTCTCAGGCACCAAAACGTTCTTCATATTGAACTAATGACTCAACCCATTTTTTTTTCTTTTTGTAAGCTTCTAAAGGCCCATCATTCCCAACTTCTCCTAGAAAAGTGATGGAACCGTCGATATCTGTAGTATACACTCTTTATCACTTAACTGTTTTCAGGTATTTTATCGTTCCGTGCAAGGTGCACCGAGGCCAACCTGGGTCAGTAGCGCTATACAAAATGTAAGTAACTAAATAGGTACGAAAGTAGTTAATTATCAGGTTGCACGCGAAGAAATGATGAAAACAAGAAACCACTGAAGATGTTTAAAATAATAATCAAAGCTACAGAATGGAGGGCACAGAAATGTGCAAGTGCAATAGCTGAATGGGTTGATGCTTCCTTTTTAATGAACTATGGGTAGCCTAAAGGTCTCAGGTTTGAATGGCTGCCAAGGACTGGAAAGACGTGTCAATGGGCTAAGTTGCGGAGATCTGACTTATTCAAGTGAGGTTGAGTCAGACTTTCGTCTTTTGACTTCCATGAACCGAGTACCTTTAAGTATGGCAATTGTATGAAATGTTACTTACAGTGTTATGAGACAGAACAAAAAATGTTGTGGCAGGTGCAGCTGTGTAGTTTATCAAGATGTACCTCTTTTGATTTCTCAGACTCGCAGGAGAAGAGAATAGAACCGAGTTATGTTGTGTACACCTTAGATAAGAGAATCCAGTGGGAATATAAAGCAGTTGATTCTTGAAACATACATTAAAGAAACGCACGTTAATCCTCCGTGAAATACGATCACATCATGTCATACAGACAGTAACACTTTAAAATATATATATCCCCGCGTGGGCCTGCACCTGGTGCCAACAATACACATTCTCCAAAGGGTACCCGAGAACACAGATCGTAAACGTAAAATGCAAGTTTCCTCTCTGTCCACAGCAGCAGGACAGATGGCTGTGCCAATACATGCAGTCCGATGTACACTACCAGGGAACCGCATCACACACTGTCGCTGCCAGGGCACTTGTAACCAGACGTGGTCCCAATCAATAGTCAGATCCAGGCCACTCAGGGTAGGGCAGAAAGGTCCAGGACCACCAGCAGGCCAGTCCCCCCTCCTGACACCCTGGTGCCCCAAATTTACACCTCACACAAAGGGGATAGAAAAGCAGTGAAATAGTCAAATTTTGGTGTGCCCTTATTCTAATCTGTTTACCAATTCCGTCACAGGGCAATGAGGTTGCTAGCACCCTCGCCCTTCCCCCTCTCGCTGTAGAATTGCTTCCGTCATAGCCCCTAAAATTGCCTGGATAAAGACCTTATGGCCCCTATTGGAGAGGTGCACACGAACCCTGTGGAAAAATTCTGCCCAAGTGAGCTGCAGCAACCCATGACGAGCCGTGCTCGTGCATGAGCCTGCCAAAACATCTGGAATGAAATGTTAAGCTTCCTCACTGGCTTGGTCATTGTACTGGCGGGGACCCCCCTGGCGGAACCGTTTAGGGTGTGACCTTGGACCAAAGCAGGGTTGCCTCAGGGAGCTTCTTTCTCACCTTGTAGAAAGCAGAGAACAGCAGCTCATGCACTACACGATCCCCCAAAGGGACCATATCATTGAACCCTGCATGGATTACCAAAATATTCGGTGGTCCTCCGCGAGTTGTGTGCCAGGATTAGGTGGTCAAAAAGGTACTCCAGCCAGAACCCTCCAATGCCCACCCAGTGGTGTTTTATACCTGTGGCAAGCTGTGCCCTCTCCCAACTGGAAACCATGAAAGCGCGCGCCCATTCTCAGTGCTTAATTTGTAAAGAAACCGGTGCCGGTGCTCAAAGCCCTCCTCTCGGGCCTCTTCAATTCATTTCAAGGTACTCCCTGTCCCTCAACTCACTCTTGCAGTTTTCTACTTTCTCCCATTCTGTCTCTTTCGTTTTTCTCTTCCTCTGTTTTCCCAAGTGTCTTTTGCTCGCAGTGAGTGCTTGAGGCAGAAAAATAAGCGCCGGCCCGAAAAAATAAGTGCCGGTGCTCAGCACCGAAAACAACAAGAACAAATTAAGCACTGCCCATTCTACGGATAAAAGAATGCCCGCACATGCTAACGTTCACCGGCCTCTGTGATGAGGCTGCAGGGATAATTTTGAAAATAGAGAAAGGACCGTTAACTGGGGGCAGGGACAGGGCAAGGGAAGCAGCTGTGGTGTGCCCCTTAAGCCAGATGTGGCCTAACATAGCGCTCAAAGCTTAACGATTTCCACCTGCCCACCCTTTTAATCGTCCCAGAGGGTAGGCCCAGCGCAACTGCCATAGTGGCCGCACCAGTAAGGAACGAGTGCGAAGTGAAGTGTGCAGCATCTGCTGAATATCTCGTTTGAATATCTGTATGAATTGTAAATGTGTGAGGGGGGTTCCATCCTCATGCACTAATAGGGTGCAATGGTTGGTTAGGGGCCCTAGACGCAAATACTCATACACCAGTAATGCTGGGCACCAAGCTGTTCCTGGTGCTGTGAATAGTGACACCCACTCACCCTTTTGCAAATGATCAGTCTTGGACATCCTTAGTCTAATTTTCACAGAGTTCTTTGGATGCCGCGACTAGCTCAGAAATTGTTAGTGCCTCGAAAAAGGCGAGTGAGTAGGCAAGGCTAAACAACAGGGACTCTTAATGAGATGAGCAAATCATGGGCAGCATGCTGATTATCGGTGCCAACCTTGCTCTATCTATTGATCTCCTATCATCTGGTGCCACCAGTGCCAGGTGCTCCCAACCTATCATCGTCCTACAAACCCTATCGTCTTTTGAGGGGCCCTTTTCACCCTCCAGCCCTATAAAGAAGACAATAGCTGACATCTGCTTCCTGATCCCGGACACTGACTTTCCAAAGGCCCTCTGCCTGGCAATGAACTGTAACACTCCATCTGTGCTGAAACACTTGAATGTAACACGTGCCTCAAAACCCAGGCAGTAGGCCCGCCATGCTGCTTCATAAGCACACTTGGGACTTGAGGCACGCAACGCTGCTATCAGGTCCGGGACTAGGGGGCACCAGCCTACCACAGATCCTCAGGGAATTTAGTCATTGCCTTGTCTGCCTTCGGTCAGCATGCTCTGAACTCTGCCAATATAAAATGTAATAGCACATCAGCTACGGTACGGTACAATGAAATAAACATAAGCAGTGCGGCACTGCCGTATCAGGGCCTTGCGCAGCCTCAGAACATTAGTGCAGTTCGCCCTCTGATTGTTGATTGCGGCCACTGCAAACATGCTGTCAGACCAGAACACTATTCTCTTGTTCGCCAAGAGTGGGTCACATATGAATAGTGCCACTACAATTGGGAGTAGCTCGAGGAAGGTAATATTTCTAGTGAGGCCTGACACAACCCAACTTGTGCACCACTTCATTCCAAAAATCACCCCAAAATTCACACTGCCTGCTGCGTCTGTGTGGAGGGCCAAATCTGTTTGTCTGTACCAGCTGGTGTCATATAAGCGTGCTATTATAGTTCTACAGGAACTCTTTCCAGATGGTTATATCCTCGTTGACTTCTGGTGACAGCTGTGATGGTGCTTAGCTTGCAGGCCCGACATCACCCTTGCTATGCTTTTGGAAAGGACCCCATTGGGATCACTCTGATCGCAAAATTCAGTTGGCCCACGAGGACCTGCAGTTGGCGAAGATTGACTTTCTTGGCAGCTAGACTTGACTTGATGGATGCCTGAAAACCTGCTGCCTTGTTCTGAGGTAACCTGAAGACTCCCACCACCGAATCTAGCTCAATACCCAAAAAGGCCAGGGTAGTTGTAGGATCTTCCATCTTGTCTTCTGCCAGGCACACCTAGAACTTGTGCCGGTTCGCGAATACCCTTGAGGGCCCTTCCACAAGGTGGGGAACCTGGGGACCCCATGAACAAGAAGTCGTACAGGCAATGAACCATGTCCTCTGAGCCACTCCAGGAACTGCCCGAATGTTTCAAAATGTGAACCTGCTATTGCGCAGCCCATGGGCATGCAAAGGTCAACATAGTATTTCCCCTCAAATGCGAGCCCACAAGGCGAGTGTCATCCGGATGCACCGGGTGAAGGCGAAAGGCGGCTTCAATGACTGACTTCGCCATCAAGGGCCCACGCCTCAAGCTCTGCACTTTCTAGATAGCATCATCAAATGATGTGTACCTAATGGTGCAACATTTCTCCTGCAGGCCATCATTGAGTGACTGCCCATGTGGGTAAGATATATTACGGATTAGTCTGAATTTACCAGGCTCTTTTTTATGTACCAGCCCTAGGGGTGAGCAGACGAGGTCTGATGGGAGGGCTGTCAAATGGGTCCGCCCTCTTACCGCCCCAAATTCCTTTAGTACCTTTTCTCTGACAAACTCCAGTTGCTGTGTGACTGACAGTTGATTTCTGGGAGGGGTTGAGGAGCGTAATGCCTGGGATGGAGTGCAGAAACAATCCCTGAACCCACAGTAGAGAAGGTATGCATCATCCCCATGTTTATACTTTCCCAAGAGGTATGCCAAAATGTGAAGTCGTATAGGAGATGCTGCTTTGCCCAAGGTTTGGTGGTATTATTGTCCATTTAGGGCAGTTTGGTTCTTTGGTCTACCATGCTTTTTGAAACACTTAACTTCTGGGTTCCCCTGCGTTCCACAGAAAGAGCACACATGTTTGAAGTTGCAGTTAGACCTCCGAAAGACACTCTTTTTTGTTGAACTGCCAGCAGGCCACTCTCTTTTCCCTCGACCCATGTCCATCCAAAAGGACTGTGGGTTCATCCCCTGTACCGGCTCCATAATAAACTCAGAGGGCTAGATGTTGATCTCTCTTTGACCCCAAGCAACCTCTAGCCTGATTGCCTTCATCTGTCTAAATTTGATATTATTTTGCAGCTAAGCAGAACCCTGGAATTCAGAAGCCACACTATGGATCAAGGACATGAAAACAAAGAACAGAGGGGCCAGGGCCGGGAACTTCTCTGTCAGGATCCATGCATATATGTAGAACTCTGTAACCCAGTTCTTCAAGGACCACTCTACCCAAACTTTCTTTGGCTTCTGCTCTATCTCCTTACTAACCTTCACTTTGGCTGGCACTACCCCTACATTGATTATATCAAATACATTGCAGAATTCCTCCTTCTGTATCATGTCCCTGGTCTCTGTGGGGACATGCCACACAATCACTGATCATGGGGAAAGGGTAGGCAAGGCTGTATTGAACAGGATCGGGATAGAACTAAAATGAGTCTGTCCCAACCCCCACTCACTGGCCCCACTGCTGCTGTGGTTTGGGCCCACACCTGGGCTGCTGAATTGCTGGGTACTGCCCCCGGCATTGCCATCATCTGGGGTAATGGAGCAGCCCAGCAGCCATTGCTCCTGCTACTGGTGCAGCCATTGCTACTGGGCTTACTAACAGCGTGGCTGAATGAGGGAGACCGATGGCATGTCTACTCCTTGGTGCATAGCCTTGGGAGGGGCTGCAGGTAATGCTAAGATAGAGTCGTGGGGTGTGGGACTGTTCCCGCCACTCGCGAAGGGGGAGTGGCACTTACTGATGTGGGGGGCCTTTGCCCTGTGGTGTAGGAAAGATTACCACATTACGCTGACCAACAACCCTCCCGTTGGCATTGCAAATTGGCCCGCTACTCCCTGCCTGAAGGGGATGTGAACGCAATCCCTCAAGCTTGATGTTGCTTGTAACTGATTTGGTGCTCCACTCTTCGGAGCTGGTAGTGCATCTTTGGATCATGCTGGCACCTTTCTCTGGTGCGTGGGATGACTCATCCACCTGGTGGCCCTTCCCCAGGCCTTCTGACACCATCTTGAGGGCCCAGTTGATACTGTGTTTTTTTGTCAATTCCAGAGTTGGCTAAAAGAATGGAGCTCCTCCACAGTCACAAGACCACTTGTGGCTTCACGTGTTTGTTTAGGTGCCATACCACTACAGGAACTATGCGAAGTTTATCATTAAAGTGTCTGAGGCGCTCTGCCATACCACCCACTATTGTTTATGCGATTTGCCACCCAAATCCCACAGTCCCTGGCCATCCCTCTGTCAGGGCCTGTGCTACAGGTCCCACACCACACTCCTTTGAACCTCTTTGCTGCATGTACAGATGTATCATTCAGCTTACCCCGCTCCAAATGCACTGCTTCTCCTCCAGGGAACACTAGGAAACAATGTGAGGTAACTAATGAAGTAATATTATTAAACTTTGAGAATGCAGGAATCAATCATGCTACCGCTCGCATGCTAAATGAGTGCTCTGTCATTTGAGTTAATTTGCTTTCCCCCCAGTGCTTATCTTCACCGGGCTTATACATGGTAACATGTTAACTGCCTAGAGAAGGACAAAATACTCAACATACTATGTAACACCTCCCGCAATGGGCAAGACTGATGAATGTCTCTAATCTGCGCCGCAGGCCCTCACAACTGTTACCTTCAAATAATTCTTGTGTAGGGACGAGGAGCATAAAATCCAATGCTGCCGAGGCTAAGCGAGGTGAACTATAACACATTAAGGTGAGATAGCAGTTAGGGCCCTGCTCAGTGTCACAATCCCTGTACTCCCTCCTGCCTTCCACAGAGGCAACCACCAACACCCCAAGGACCACCGATTCACTGGCTCAAGTTCCTGGTCTCCCAGCTTCCCGTGCTGGCCCAAGCAGTAAAGCTCAATTGTACCTCGGGACCAACAGAGCCCTTGTCAGAGATGGAGGGTGCTGCTGCAATCAGTCTACCAAAGCAACCCACACAAAATGCCAAGGAGACAATGGGGCTTGTACCACAGGGCTCAAGCAGGAAAGGAGATAGTTCAGAGTCAGGGAAAACACACATAGTGGCACTTCAGCAAGAAAACAGATTGGAAAGAAGCGTACCATGTTTAGGAGTCCCCCAACCAGACATGGGGGTCATTCCGACCCTGGCGGTAAAAACCGCCAGGGCCGTGACCGACGGAAAGCACCGCCAACAGGCTGGCGGTGCTTTCCTGCCCATTCTAACCGCGGCGGTAAAGCCGCGGTCAGAAAAGGGGATCCGGCGGTTTCCAGCCGGATTACCCCTGGCTGGGCTGAATCTCAGCGCCGCCATGGAGATTCTGACCCCCTTCCCGACATCTTGTTTCTGGCGGTTTTTACCGCCAGGAACAGGATGGCGGGAACGGGTGTCGTGGGGCCCCTGGGGGCCCCTGCATGATTTTCACTGTCTGCTTAGCAGACAGTGAAAATCGCGACAGGTGCAACTGCACCCGTTGCACCCCTGCAACACTGCTGTCTCCATTCGGAGCCGGGTCCTGTGTTGCAGAGCCTTTCCCGCTGGGCCGGCGGGCGCTCCCTTGGCGGGAGCCCGCCGGCCCAGCGGGAAAGTCGAAATGGCCCCCGCGGTCTTCTGACCGCAGAGCGGTCTTTTGACGGGGGAAGTTTGGCGGGCGGGGCCCGCCAAACTTGGAATGACCCCCATAATCTCTCTTCCAGACTCACCTCTTTGCTTTCTGCCATTTGGATGTTGCCCCAGCCGCAGGTAGAACTGTCTGCGAGGAAGAGGAGTAGAACAGTTGCTCTGTGCATGGATGAGGATTGAATCGACTGCTCCTCACCTAGCCTTGTACTTCAAAAGTCCTCCTATGGGATTGCATCCAGGTGGTGTTACTGCAAGCTCCACCATTGGCTGGCTCCTGTCTGTTGCACGACTAATGACGTACCTCTGCTATGCGTGGGGTGCGTCAGGTCATTCCGGGCTTTGTAGTCCTGTTTATACCATTTTAAAATCAAGACTACAAGTCCCAGTATATAAAGAATAAACCTAGACAGGATGACCTACTCCCCAATGGACCTGGGAAACTTGACAGCTCTGAGATATTTGCTCATGCAAAAATGGAATTCAGAATGGGATTCTAAGAGCACTTGTGGCAGAAAATGCCAGAGTCTGTGTGAATATCCCCAAAACTGTAAATGTCCATCGTTTTTTGTAAGTTAGTATAACAGGACTGCTTGGGAAGCAAGATGTTATGTTTAGAATTTCATTATATTTATTTACAGAATATGTGTTGCATGCGCTGAATTGTCTTCCTGCAGGATAGAGAAAGAAGCAGCTTCAGGGCAGTAAAGTGGCTAGCTCATGGTTGGGCTACGGAAGAGTTTACACAGACTGCCTGACGAAAGCTTGGAATGGGAAAAAAACAATAGTGCTTGGAGTTCTGGGCTCACGTGTGCTCTCATTTTCCGGCGTGAAGTGATCCGGTCTCCTGCGTACTATACTTTTTGCTATTTGACTAGCTGATATTTAAATATTCTTGCACAAAGGGCATTAGCGTAGCCAGTTTTGAAGTGCATCATTGGGGTCACTACGGCTTTATTGGATCGAGCGTGGTCATGTCTGTACGCAGGTATGTAGATGCACATGTTTATATAGTACAGCCCTGCATTCCAATGGAGCACTGAACATTAGGTATGAATCTCGAGATGCATTTCAAGGTCGTCCTAACGAGGCAAGCAGAAGGTTTCTATTGAGTGGAGTGGAAGTGCTCCATCCCAGTCCTTTAAAACTGTTTGGACAGGGCTTATATTTGTGCTCATATGAGGTTAAATTACACACTGAGGTTTGTGAAGGTGGGGTTGAAATAAGTGAGAATTACAAGGACAAGAGTGGAGCTGCACAGAGGGGAAGTCGGTCAGACAGTGGCCCTTTGCCAGAATGTTCATGTTTCAGACATTTAAATTGAACTCCCTCCCACGTATTTAGTATGCAAACTCTATAGGATGCGAACGCTTCTTGGGGCCATTGACCTTTGGCAATGGGGTGAGAGGTGAGGTCAAGTAATCTGAATTTGAACATATGGAGAAGTTTGCATAGGCTGATGAGAATGGAATGGAAGACAGAGGGAGGAGCCGGGGGGTGTCCCTTCCTTTCATGGATACACAGCTGACAATAAAGGGCCTTATTTGGCCTATTGGAGTAGGCCAGTGAGTACGGATTTGAACTACTGAGTCATCAGTCCAGAGATCTGACAATGATGTTGCGTTCTGAGAAATGTAGTCGGATGGAATTTAAACATCTTAATAGTTATGGAGGGTGTTAGAAATGGGGTCTTTGGTTGGCAGTCAGGTGACCCCCAGTCCAAGCTAGGACCCTCACTCTAGTCAGGGTATGTCACACACAGTCCAAATCATCCTGTGCCCACCTTCTGGTAGCTTGGCACTGAGCAGTCAGGCTTCACTTAGAAGGCAATGTGTTAAGTATTTGTGCAATAAACCATACAATACCACAATATAACACCACAAAAATACACTACACCATGTTTAGAAAAATATATAATATTTATCTGGATAAATGCAGGTCAAAACGATTAAAGATGAAATAAGCAAATGTAGGGATATCACTGAAAGTGATATATAGTGTTTTAGAGTTAAAATATTACTGTAAAAGCAATAAAAAGTGTCTTAAGTTCTCCTAGAAACAACAAGTGTCTCTTGCAGGGCAAAGTACCTGGTTTGCATTGAAAAACCCTCACAAGGGACCGCAGAGGAGGAGATGCATGGAAAACGGTGAGTGTGCGTCGGTTTTGCCCCTTCGCACATGGACTTACGTCATTATTTTCCACGCAGGGAAGATGTTCAATCGATTTACGGTGCACAGACTTGGATTCTCTTCGGGTTGAGGGGTTTTCAGATGCCCCATTGACGATGCGTGGAATCCTGGGCTTGCGGAGCGAAGTTACAGGGGCTGCGTCGATTCTAGTAGGCGATGAGTGGAATTTTCTTCCGCACAGCAGGCGCTGCGTCAATTCCTCTCAGGAAGTCATGCAACGTTGTTTTGAGTTGGCTTGTGTCAATCCAGTAGGGCCGTGCATCAAAGTTCCAGTTGCATCGCTGGCGCTGCGTCGATCTTCTGTCAGGAAGTCGGGCTGCATAGTTCCGGACTCGGCGTACAGTGAATTTTTCACCGTGAGCAGGCTGTGCATCATTCTTGGCAGGCGGTGTGTCGAATTTTCGCCGCACAGGAATTTCAGCTGCAGGAAAGAAGTATTTTTGGTCCTGAGACTTCAGGGAACAGGAGGCAAGCTCTATCCAAGCTCCTGGAGAGCACTTCTGCAGCAAAGCAGGAGAGCAGCAAGACAGCAGGGCAACATCAAGGCAGCAGTCCTCTTCAGAAAGCAGTCAGGTGAGTCCTGTAGGCAGCCAGGCAGTTCTTCTTGTCAGGGTGCAGGTTCTGGTTCAGGTTTCTTCTCCAGGAAGTGTCTGAGGTGGTAGGGCAGAGCCCTGTTTTTATACCCAGATGTGCCTTTGAAGTGGGGGAGACTTCAAAGAGTGGCTTAGAAGTGCACCAGGTCCCCTTTCAGTTCAATCCTGTCTGCCAGGGTCCCAGTAGGGGGTGTGGCAGTCCTTTGTGTGAGAGCAGGCCCTCCACCCTCCCAGCCCAAGAAGACCCATTCAAAATGCAGATGTATCCTGTGTTTGGGATGTGTCTGAGTGAATGCATGAGGAACTGTCAACTAAACCCAGCTAGACATGGATTGTAAGGTATAGAAAGATTTAAGTGCAGAAAAATGCTCACTTTCTAAAAGTGGCATTTCTAAAATAGTAATATTAAATCCAACTTCACCAGTCAGCAGGATTTTGTCTTACCATTTTGGCCATACTAAATATGACCTTCCTACTCCTTTCAGATCAGCAGCTACCACTCAAACAATGTATGAGGGCAGCCCCAATGTTAGCCTATGAAGGGAGCAGGCCTCACAGTAGTGTAAAAAGGAATTTAGGAGTTTTACACTACCAGGACATGTAAACTACACAGGTACATGTCCTGCCTTTTACCTACACAGCACCCTGCCCTAGGGGTTACCTAGGGCACACCTTAGGGGTGACCTATATGCAGAAAAAGGGACGTTTTAGGCTTGGCAAGTACTTTTAAATGCCAAATCGAATTGGCAGTGAAACTGCACACACAGGCCTTGCAATGGCAGGACTGAGACAAGGTTAAGGGGCTACTGAAGTGGGTGGCACAATCAGTGCTGCCAGCCCACTAGTAGCTTTTAATCTATAGGCCCTGGGCACATATAGTGCACTCTACTAGGGACTTACAAGTAAATTAAACAGCCCAATTGGGTGTGATCCAATATTACCATGTTTAAAGAGAGAGAACATATGCACTTTAGCACTGGTTAGCAGTGGTAAAGTGTGGAGAGTCTAAATACCAGTAAAACAGTATCTCAAAAGTGGAGGGAGGCAGGCAAAAAGTTAGGGGGACCACCCTAAAGCTGTCAGGTCTAACAGAGGGTAGCTGCCTTGATCTGAGATTTTTTAATGAAAAGTTTTGAGGGGGAGAAAGTGTACATAATGAAAGAGACCACTTGGTAGTAAGCAACTGATGATGTCCTTTAGAATGTGGCAAGGATGGTGGTGCAGCCCTTCGTCAGATATTTGATTCTCTCTCTCTATGTCTCCCTCTTCCTCTCTTTCCCTTTCTCTCTCTCTAGCAGCAGTGTAATCAATGTGGCAAGCTTTTTCACTGGACAGTGTGTGCAGATGTATGACTTTGTTTTCACACACAACAGAAAAAACTACACAAAACTGTAAAGCGTTTTTTAAAATTGTGTCCATCAAACAGAAATGTGTTATGTAGAACCCAAACGTAGGAAAGTTATATTTCCTTGACTTATTTTTAGCAAACGTTTCCCTCAAAAGAGTGATATTTGCATATCTTCTTTAGTACAATAAAAGTTTCCACCGAAAGGGTTTTTGTTAGTGTAATATTGTAGAATTTGGAAATGGGCTAAAAAATCTGAAACTCATACTTTTCCCAACGAAAAAAATGCCAATTTCCTCTTATGGAATAGAAACTCTGAATTTCAAACAATGTAGCTGGGAAGGTTACACCCAATACAGGAAACATAGGGAACCATCTTCAGACTCTGTGATAACAAAGCTATACAATTCCTAAACCAAGGACATCAACAGCCTCCTTAGACATTTAAATATATCATCATTAGCCTTGGTTCATAACAATCCAAAAAAGCAGTGCATCAATTAATTGAATTGTAATCCAGTGACCAGTTTAAAGTACAACGTACGACAATTTATTGTGTACCTTCATCTTATTGACATGCACACATTTCCTAACTGAATCACCGCTACATAGTGATACCTTCTGCAATTATAAAACGTTTAATTTATAAAAGCCATATGTAAATCATGTGTGATTTTTGTACCTTTGCAGAAAATATCATTGTATTATCATATAGATTTGAAGTAGTTTTCTCTATGATATGAATGTTGATGGCGTCCTAAATTCCATGGAATAGAAACTTGGTCCACTAGTTGGAGCAAGCCTTGAAATGTTTGGAATAGTTACATACTTTATCAAATGAAAAGTTTAACAAGGTCACCATATTCTCAATGAGGACAATGAATGTAAGGCATTCATCTACGTAAATGATCGATTATATTGTTCATTGATGAACAGACATGGCACTGAAACATCTGGTTGGGCGGGGGTGAGGTGCTAAAACAATAATAATAAAACTGCAATCTGTTTTTACATTCGCAGGTGGGAGTCAATAACTAGTAGGAAATACTGTGTATCTGTTGATGTGACCAGCACTGGTCCTGATTTAGACGCCTTAACGCCATGTTAGCGCCGCCATAACATAATTTTTTGATTCTAAGGCGGCGCTAAAGTGGCTTTTTACACACACCATATTTACAAGGTGGCGCAATGCATGCATTGCACCACTTTCTAAACCCTTGCGCCACATTATGCCTGCGCCAGATATAATGTATGCAACGGGGTGTTCGCCTATTGGGGGGCCGAAAAAATGATGCAAAGAAATCTAAGAGATTTTCATTGCGCCATTTTTTTTGGCACTTTTAATGCCTGCTCAGAGCAGGCGTTAAAATGGGGCATGCCATTGAATACAATAGGCACCTATGTACTCTGCAGGAGTAGCGCCAACATTTTTGCGCTACTCCTGCAGAGTACATCAATAGCGTCAGGAATTCTGACGTTATTGGCCCCTACCCTGCACCATGGTGTGCTGTATTTTAAATACGGCGCACACATGGTGGCGGTACAGGGTGCCAAGGGGCACAAGGAAAGTGGCGTTGCACTCGGTGCAGCAACACTTTTCATAAATCAGCCTCACTGTTTCTCTACATAGCGCCTGACTCAGAAAGCATTTCAAAATGTGACTACAGATGGATCACTGGACATGTCTATTCCAAGAAGCGGGACAATGGATCAGCAATAGGGAAAGTTCGGAACAGCTCCTAAGTCTTACCTTTGTAGATAGTCTGAAGTAGTCCAATATGATTTCACACCAACTATGCAACCTTAAAAGAGGTAGAGAAATTTGCATAGTGGGTGCTAGGGTATCCAAATTACTCCACATTGTTATAGGGTATGAAGATAAGGGATGTTTCAAAAGGAAAACATTTGCAATGTATAGAAAAACTGTTAACATGCATTGGTACCCTAAACCCAGGGTCACTGGAACTATGTGGCAAGAGAGGGCCAAATTATGCAGCAGTGTTGAGTAAGTTATGTGGCAAGAAAAGGAAAACTATGCGGCATAATGCAGAACATTTTGTAATAGCATGATTTCATTATTTTGTCATTTTTAAACTTGAAAACACTGTCTGGGCATTGGTTGCACCTCATTGGTACCAGTTTAACACTCAAATATAGCAAGAAGCAACAGAAGGTTGACCAGTCTAGCTTTGCAAAGGGCCTTCCATTGTGGGCAACAAATGGTGGTGCATTTTTAGTAAGTTTTGAACCATTTGAGCTAAAACATTTTTTTTTTATTATGCAGCAAATGATGGACTATGTGGCAAATGCATCAAACCTATAATTATGTGAAAATTGCCACTTCTGCACAATTGTATAACTCAAATGGCCCAGCCTAAGCCTTACTAAAGACCAATAAAGTTTCTATTTGTGCAAAATCTGCTGATTCGTGGTTAGGTGATTACATTGAAATCTACGATTTCTTTGAGCAGCACGAGCAAGGAAATAAATATTTCTGAAGCCATAAAAATAAGGAACTAAATGAAAATTATTTTCAAAGCCTATGACCCGTAGATTTATTTATTATTATGGAGAAATAGGCCACGTTTCTGCAGAGTTGTAAGTAATAGGGTCTGACGTTTTCATAGCGATTTATTTACAAGTTGTAAAATGAGAGGTTTACCAAATAACTCCCTGCCTTCTGAATGCAAGGCACATTAGTCAAAACTGATTAGAGTAATCAGGCCAGACTGACCTTCTCACCAGGTCAGATTCATCAGATTCGATTCATCAACATTTCACAATACAGGTGATTACGATGGCACTTAAGGATGTTGATTTTTTACAACCTGTTTCATGGATTTTACAATCTTATCTTCATTATTCAGCTGCATATTGCTTATACGACTTCCAACAACATCAATAGGTTATTAATTACTATAAACAAGAATTAAAAATTAAATCTATCCAATTTAATCTGATGAAAACTCAGTGTTTGAAATGTACTTAAACAGTTTTAAGAACTAATTTTAAAATCTGACTTTAACTTCGTAAGGAATATCTATAAATAGTTTAGTTTGGAAAACAAATGCCCTGGACAATTTAGAATATAACTCTTTAGGGATGCAGTGACAGCTTTCGCATCCTCACAGGTTTTGAAGAAGAAAGGTATAATGGTGTAGCTTTAATTGTTTTATTGAGAATAAGATCAGTTTCTGTTTTGTGACCAGTTTTTAATTTATCGCATTCTATGGAACACCACTTGGACACTCTGCAATAAAAAGTCAAAGTCTAATATGTTTTTTTATAAGAAATAAATTCTTACATAAATATAGGATCATTTTTTTCAATTCATCATACATAACATTTAATTATATTTTAAAAATACCAACAGATAGGCTAAACAATAAGGCAAACAAGCAAATATCCATATTTAAGATACTTTTCAAAATGTACTCCTTATGGGAGTTTACTACAAATCCAATTCATTAACATTCTTATCATAGTCGAAACGTGGAAAGTTTATGCTTGTTCCAACTGCAGGGCATATTTACTGGGAATTGGAGTAGGGCAGCGCTGCAAGCCTTTCTGCTGCACGGCCCTGCGCCAATTCGAAAAGGCATTTTTAAAACACCTAAGCGTTCCATAAAGATTTGCACTGGATTCCTCTTATCATGAAAGGATGTCATTATCTCATTGAGGATTTGCACAGATAGTTTATCATAGAGGGTAACATTTTTAATTGAATAATTACATTGTAGGGCCCTTGCATCCACCAAAATACCCCAAGCAACAGGTTTCAAATCACACTTTATGGCTTGAATCAATGCGTTTTTCGGTTAATCAAGCAATGGTTTCAGAATACTGCCTTCTAGGGTCTCTCATGCGACCCACCGCTACATGGCAAGCACTTTGTTCCTTACAAAGCCTGAGAAATGATCTTGCCCAATGTAACTTTGCTAAGAGGCTCAAAGGTGTAACGATCTTATTTATGGTTGAACTGCCACAGACCATTGACTGCGGGCATCAGTGTCATCCTTCGACTGGCCAGGTGCTTGTAATATCTTAAGTCAATTGAGATTGTCATCCCCAAGTATTTGTAATCTCGCACCTGGTCCAACCGCATATTGTCAAGGAACCAAGAAAATATCCTCTTCTGCTTTGCAAATAACAAAGTTTTTGTCTTATCAATATTGATCGACAATTTGTTCTCCAGACAATGAGTACTTAATACCTTTAATTTGCATTGGAGACCAGTACGTGTGAGATCCATCACTACCAGGTCATCCACATACATTAAACAGCTTGTGTGCTTGCCCCCTATCTTGGAGGAAAAACTGTGTGTAGCACTTCATGACAGAGGAAGATCCGCAATAAAAAGCTAAATAAGAAGGGTACGTAAACGCAACACTGTCATAGGCCATTCTCCACTGGGAATTTCATTGAAAGGCTACCAGACCCATCCAGATCGATCCAAACCTAAATATTACTGTGGAGTTTGATCAAGAGACACAGCCGGGCCTCAGGTGTGTTCCACTGTCAGAGCTTAACCCATAAGGTTTGTTTGTCCACTTGATGAAGGCAGCCTGGAAGTCTGCAAAGCAGCAACAGAGATGGCATACCAACTCCATTAACCCCCCCACAGGTGAAAACAGTGATTTGACATGAACTCCCCCTGCTCCACAGGGATAAGACCTGCTCCAAATGCCCTGGCAGCTTTAGTAAAGTCTGAGCAAATAACTTAGAGGTGATATCTAATAATGATATCAAAAGATAACTGGCCAGCGAGTCAGGTTTACCGTTTTTGTGAAAAGGTTCCCCTCCATGATTCAGGGAGGATACTCCAAATTGTTACCCACTTAAAGAACGTACTTAGAAATAGGCTCCACTTCTTGTGTCCTTCTTAAAAATAACTGATGGAAGACAATCTGGGCCACCAACCCCTGAGGATTTCATCTTGAAGGTGATTGCTGATACTACCACCGCTGATTCAGAATTTGCAATAACCTCTTTGTCAGATTGGCGAGCACTCAAGGCCATCGCCAAGTTTGCAGGATTTCCTCCACTATAAAGTGAATGAATAAAGGAATGCCAATTTTTCTTGGCTATCTGTGCCTCCAAGCAGAATGGTGATATATGTGTTACAGAGTTCACCAGCCTCTAATAGTGCTTACTGTCTTTCCCTGCAATAGCGGCTAACATTTGTTCCCAATTTGTTCTATAAAATTACCTTTTTTATACGCATAACATTTGCAATATACTTTTTCAAGGCCTCCATTGCTTCTCTTAAACATATGCTATTTTTATGATTGCTGAAGAACTGGTGCCAATTATTCAGATTTTTTCTTCCCGGCCGACAATCACCATCAAACCAATCATTCCACAATTATCTGTGGCCACAAAATAACTTTCATCCAACTTTTCCTGATTCAAAATGGGCTAACAGTTGCTTCATCAGTCTGCCATAGCATCCAATCCTATGGTCCCCTAATTCCACATCTACAAACTCAAATTCAATTGTGGATAGAACATGTAGTGAGTCTTTCGCAATCATGACACACATTCTTCAATGGTATACTACCTCAGGAACCAGAACTGCATTTTCTTGGAACTAGAAAGCATCTCTAAGCTCTACACTGGTGTGTTATAATCACTAGGGCTTAAATCAAGCACCCTAAAGTGTTTTACAAATGAAACTAGTGTACTGGCACAAACACATAATCAATGGGTAAACTGCTATTGCCAAATTCAAAGGTTCGGGCGGTGGGTATGTCGTCATTACAATGGCAATTATCATTATTAAATTCTGCTGAATTAACCAGGACAAAACCCTCACTTCCTTGTCTGAGTCTCTTGACAAGACAGTACCATTGGGGATATTTAGCAATATTAGTAGATCCTTCAAAGAAGCATTAAGCACTTTGAGCGTTGATTTTTATTAAAATCCCCTTTACCCCCTACAATAAAAGGAGCATCTGGATAGACCAAGTACATTTTCTGTAGATCATTAACCAATTTAAGAAGCTCACTTTCAGGTATGGAACACACTGGTGGTATGTATATATTTAAACAAAACAATTGTTTCAACACAGCCACATCATTGAATTAATCATTTATGCAGACGAGCACCAATGCACAGGAGGTTTGCAGCTTAGTAACCTTATTCCCTGCATCAAACAGACTCCAAAATTAAAAGTCCTGTAGTCAAGGGCTTGGCATTTTGTGCAGTAGAAACAAAACCATCAACACCAGGCACTCTATTAGCCAGGTTTCCTGGAGGAACAATACTGAGTGAATGCTCAAGATCATTTTATAATTTCCTGCTTTCGTAAAGATTTTAAACCCATGTATGTTCTACAAGACAGGAACCGGCAATAGATGCCTTGGCTCCTACCAATCCATCAATTCAACTCCCCTATCACTCCAGTATGTGGTATAGCCATCTTGTGTAGGATGGAAATAAGAGTTTTAATTCCTACATGGTCTGGAAATATGGGCCTTTATCCTTCAAAGGACTAGGTGCACGTCTGTCTCTCTCAGAGTGGTGGGACTTATCTTGATTCCCTCCATTTTGGGCTTTATCATTTTGAAAAGTGACAGTCTCTATTCTATCCTGTGACCCTTCCTATTCCTACAAGCTCCGACCAAAGTCTGCTTTCTGTCCTTCACACATTGACCTTTTCTAACTTGCTAGTTGTATTTAAAAGACTGTGTTTGGCTAGGAATGGGGCTCTTCTATGACCGCCCCTGGCCGCTTGTTGTCACTCTGCCAATCTACCTCCACGCTATTCTGTAGGTATATACCATGGGCTTCCAGAGTGGTCGCTGAAGCTTAAACCAAACCCTTGACCTCCTCCAGAGCAAATATTGCATGTGTTAGCTCAGCACCTCCTACTGTCTTAAATCCCACCAGTACCAAATCATATGAAGACTCTTTAACCTTTTAAAATTTGCACTGGCACTTAGCAGCCTAGCTGGATTTAGGGGAGAGCTATGCGAAAGCTGCAAATTCCTTTTAGAATGGAGTTTAAGGGACCCTAATAAAATAATTTTTAACCTGGCCTAGCTCAGGCTTTTTTCAAAAAACTTTTACTCCTCCCCTATAAGTTTTACTATTGGGAGAGAGAGTTTTAGTTCCCACTGAATTCTCCTTCTTTACTCTCCCTGCTAGTTTCTTCCAAATTATGGTTCAGTCAGCTCTCCTGTATCTACCTTTGCAGGTCTTTCCCTAGGGTCTAGTTGATTGTCTTTGGCTGCTGAGCCTGCTTTAGTATACAATTTATTAGAGGTTTGCCTAAATGGGGCCTCTCCATATACAGTCAGCTTTCTACCAGGTTTTAAACTCCTCCTCCTGCCAGTAGCCATCCTTTCAAATCCCATACTAAAGGACAGACTGATGCTAACAATACATTTCTCTTCCCATAGGCACTCCCTATTTTCAAGACATGATGGGATACTTTGGAACATGGGTCCCTTCGACTGTTTGGGGGCAGATGTGATAGTCTTATGGTACCTAAGTGAATCTCATGATTCTGGAATATAACACTTATCTGACTCCCTGGGTGGCTCCTTAGCCCTTTCCTTTAGTATCAGAGCTGAATCTGCTTGCTGTTTTGGGAGTTAACTAGTACCAGAGCTTTTGACATTTCCTGGAATATTATTTGCATAAGAAATAAGAGGCTCAACATTGTCTGATCTCGCACAAACTCAGACATTTTTGCCTGGTAATTGCCCTCATTGGTGGATTCCTAGTCCTCATCTTCACCTGCAAACTCCTTCCTTACTGCTTCACCCAGATCCTCCAGCATGGTAGTGAGTATTAACTCAGTTTGAATGTTATCGGGTCTAACCCACCTTCCCTCACTAATACTGGAGCATATGGTAATGTAGGGGGGTCTTACCCTCATAATACTCCTGCAACATTTGACACCCCTCCACCGGGATGGATGACCCGGATAACTCAAATGTTTCTAATCCCTGAAAAGCACCACCAGTATGAGGATGGGCAGTCCCAACAACATCTGCCCTTTTGACAAAAACAGCCCTGTGGTCAACCATAGACATCTTACCAGTTTCTTTGGTTGAAACACTGAAGGACAAACAAAAGTACCTCAACATGCATTTTTAAGAGTTCAGACCATTTACTGCTAAACCTTAATCTTTGTCATGAAAATTCAAACAAGGAAGGGGAGCTGATAAGTAAAGAACTGGCATAAAAAGTAGGTACTGGTGTAATTTAGTTTCCTTAAGAATTCATTCGACCAAATCTTTTGAATTGTGAACAGAGTTTCTTCAAATAGCACATGAAAGTCCTGTGCCATGAGAGTAGCGGAATGGAGTTTTTCATATTTCCAGATTTCAATCAGTAACATCAGGTGTATAATTAAATATGAAATCACATTTTCATACACAAAATTGATGTAGCCATACTGCTTTGGTGTGGTTCCGTTACGAACTACTTTGACATTTGTTAATAATGGGGTCTTTGGTTGGCATTTAGGTTACCCCCTGTCCATGCAAGGACCCTCACACCAGTCCGGGTAAAGGAGAATCACCCTCAGTTAACCCCTGCTCACTCCCTTGGTAGCTTGGCACGAGCAGGTAGGCTTAAATTCAGAAGCACTGTGTAAAGTATTTATACCAACACACACAATAACGCAGTGAAAACACTACAAAATGACATATCACAAGTTTAGAAAAATAGGTAATATTTATCTAAACAAAACAAAACCAAAATGATAAAAATCTGACATACATGAGTCAAGTTATGAATTTTAAAAAGAATAAGAGTCTTGCTCCTTAGAAAACAGTTAGAACGTTGTTATTGCACAAAAGTACCTGGGTAGCGTCAAAATAAAGCAGCACGAGTGAGATTGTGTCAGACAAGGCCAGCGATTCATCGATTTCTCACTCGCAAGCAAGTCTGTGTGCCATTCCTCCTCCAGTCGGGTCATCGTGCATTATTTCTTCTCTCCTGCAAAAGAGCGATGCATCGATCCCAGATGGGCACCTCAGGTCCGGGCAGGCTCTGCATTGATTTTCCCTACTCAGCAATGTTGTGTTGAAATACGGTCTCACGGTGTCAAGAAACCGCACTGCGTGGGGGCTTGTGTTGTTAACAGCAGCTGCTGCGAGTGTTGCACGTTGTTCGATGCAGGTGGAGCATCGATTTTAGCCACGTGCCTGGTGGTGCGCCGTTTATCAGCAGCGGGGCGGGTGGTGCGTCAAAAGTTTCCCACAAGGTGGTTTTTGTGTGGATTTCTGTCCTTTTCCATCAGCTGCAACTTTCAAGGCCCCAGAGACAGGTTAGGGCACCAGTTGGCAGGCAGGACTCTCAGCAGAGCCCAGGTGCTGGCAGAGAGAAGTCTTTGTTGTCCCTGAGACTTCAACAACAAGAGGCAAGCTCAGTTCAAGCTTTGATTTTCTTCACCAGCGGGAAGTCACACAAAAGTCAGTCTTTGTCCTCTCTCAGGTAGAAGCAGCTACTGCAGGACAATTTAGCAAAGCACAGTCACAGGCAAAGAGGCAGTACTCTTCCTCCAGCTTCCCCGGTACTTCTCCTGGGCAGAGGTTCCTCTTGGTTCCAGAAGTAATCTGCTTTTCAGGGATTTTGGGTGCTCTTCTTATAACCTTTTCTGCCTTTTACGTAGGCCTACTTCAAAGGGAAGTCTCTGTTGTTTTCAAGATCCTGTCCTGTCCAGGCCAGGGACCAGACACACACCAGGGGATTGCAGACTACATTGTGTGAGGGCAGGTATAGCCCTTTCAGGTATAAGTGGCCATTCCTCCCCTTCCTAGCCCAGATGGGCCATTGGGATTTGAAGGCTACACCCCAGCTCTCTTTGTGTCCCTGCCTAGAGGAGAGGTGCAAACAGCTCAACTGTGAAACCGACCCAGACAGTGAATCCACAAACAGCCAAATTCACAGAATGGTTTAAGCAAGAAAATGCCTACTTTCTGAAAGTGGCATTTTCAAACACACAATCTAAAAACCAACTTCACTAAAAGATGTATTTTTTAATTGTGAGTTCAGAGACCCCAAACTCCACATTCCTATCTGCTCCCAAAGGGAATCTGCACATTAAGGATATTTAAAGGCAGCCCCCATGTTAACCAATGAGAGAAATAAGCCTTGCAACAGTGAAAAACAAATTTGGCAGTATTTCACTGTCAGGACATATAAAACACAAAAGTACATGTTTCAACTTTAACTTACACTGCACCCTGCTCATGGGGCTACCCAGGGCCTACCTTAGGGGTGTCTTACATGTATAAAAAGGGAAGGTTTAGGCCTGGCAAGTGGGTATACTTGCCAAGTCGAATTGGCAGTTTAAAACTGCACACACAGACACTGCAGTGGCTGGTCTGAGCCATATTTACAGGGCTACTAATGTGGGTGGCACAACCAGTGCTGCAGGCCCACTAGTAGCATTTGATTTACAGGCCCTGGGCACTTCTAGTACACTTTACTAGGGACTTACTAGTAAATCAAATATGCCAATCATGGATAAGCCAATGTACACATCTAATTTATACAGCGAACACTTACACTTTAGCACTGGTCATTAGTGGGAAAGTGTCTAGAGCAAACAAAACAGCAAAAACAAAGTCCGGCACACAGAAGCAACCTGGGAAGTAGAGGCAAAAGTTTAGGGGAAACCATGCCAATGATGCCAATTCTAACATTATTGCATTTTTATTCTGTTCACTATTTGAAGACCCTCACTAAACATGAAGATACTGTTGCACAATACACCAAATACACATTTGTTAGTGTAAAGAAATGTGTCTTCACTTTACATCAAGAAATTACAAAATGTATCATCTTAAGTACATAGGTGTAGCACACAGCGTCCTACTATCCTCATGTATTGTAAGCCTCTCCATGTTCAGTAAGCACCTTTGTGGCATATCTAGGGGTATATATATATATATATATATATATATATATATATATAATTCGTAACCAAGTCCCGGAATGCAGGGGCTCCACACAGCGGTCCTGGATGGGCTCCGAGAGGCCCTAATATAACCTTAAACACTCCCTTAAATACCAGGAGAGCCAGGACACCTCCAATATGAAAAATCTATTTATTTCAGTACAAAATCCTATATATTTAAATTTGAGATTATGTGAATTTAAACACTATTGAACAACATAGACTCACCTATTATTTTGCGAGACTTTCATTACTAAGAATGAGTCGTCATGCTAGGTTTTTTCTATTAAACAATAGGACAGGGAGACTATGTTTTATGTTGTTGTTGTTGTTATATTGTTTAAATGTGTACAAGAGCTACACATTAGATTTTGAGGTGACTCGCCCATTAACAAATCATTACATGTGGTCACTTGGAAGGACTGTGTTGACAGAGGTTTAATCACTGACACAGTCAGAGCTGATAACCTTAAGTTAGAGACATCAAAAGAAAGATAGTAGAATGCTGATGCAATTAAATCACCCTGGGTCCTTAAATACAGTGTATATTTTTATTATTAAAGGCCCATTGTCTGTGTTTACTGCTTTAACCATCAAGTCAGATAATCACCACCAGATTATGCAATATCTTCCCCAAAGGTACCTAACATTAAGTCCCCGACTTCAGCATTAATAACACAATATGAATATTGCAATGACATCATTTGTGCCATTTCACCACTCCAAACCCATGAAGCAATTCTCAATATTTTCACCTACAACCCTAACCAACCTTCTATATTCACCTCCTCTGCCACTTTTAGGAACACTCAGTCATTGTGTACCACAAGTCCTGCTGTACATTCCTCACCCAAGTTTTAAAATCTGTTCATGATCTTGAGTTCTGTAACTAAGCACTCCCAAATATTGCAGGTTCCATGCTATTAACTCTCCTGTCATTACACCTGCTAATATCTAGACCCTCGAGTCTTTTCTTCCACTGCTTCCTCAGCCTATTTGTATAATAAAAGTAACATTGCCTATACACCAATTCCTCATTCTGACTTACACCTGATCACTAATGTGTAAGTATACATAGTTTTAAATTATATTTAATTAAATAATGTATTCATACTCTTACCTTATAGGTAACCCTAGCTCTCACCAAACCTATGCATAATATCTATTATGAATCCAAATATATATTGATTTTGTATTAATTCAATTATTTAAAATTGTTAATTTGACAAACTGTTACAGAAGTATGGCCCTAATTAAATTCAGTGAATCTAAATGTAATGATTATAAATGATTGATCCTTAATCAAAGTAATTATAACTTTACTCTTAATCTCTGTTTATTATTCATTTGTTTTTAGTAAATTAATTATATTACATTAAATAGATTTTTCAGAAGAAGTAATCCTTAATCTAACTGTAATAACCCTAAACCCAACTGTAATGCTAACCCTTAACCCAAACAATGATAAATATATATTTTAAATTATTTTAATGAAATACCAACTATTTAAATTAACCACAAAAATAACTATTTTGTTCTGTTTGTTTTTAATATATATTCTAACTTCTATTGTTTTAATGAGAGGTTGTTGGATTATATAATTTTAAAAAATGAACGTTAAACCTATTTAACCCATGGGGGCAAATGGTGCACATATGAAAAGCAAACAAGGTAAAACTACTGTAGTGTTAACTTTGTTGAGGTAAATGCCAGCTGAAGTTTCATGGGGGAGCAGTGGTGTGTACTCTGTGTTGCCTGTAGCATTTCATGTAACCACAATGCAAAATGTCTGTAGAATATGAAAATACCATTATTGGTCAGATAGCTATCTTGAAATTAAGAAATAAGTTTGCTTTTTGAACCAGGTTTTACTGAGCCTTCCTCAGGTTTGATAAATGTGTTCAAGAGCAGCCAAAAGGAAATGTTGTAATCTTAGAGAAAATTACATTTCAATTGTTGGACTTGGTTCTCTCTTTGCGGTCATCTGCAAATGTTTTGCCTTCATTCCTCCTGTTTTCTGAGCCCAATTGTGTTGACCTTTAGGACTCTGTGCATGTTACCACTGCTAACCAGTGCAAAAGTGTTTAACCTTTAGACATGGTGAAACTGGCTTACACCCAACTGGCACATTTAATTTACTTGTAAGTACTTAGTAAAGTGGAATTACATGTACCCAGGGCCTGTACATTAAATGCTACTATTAGTCTGGCAGCCCTGATTGTGGCACCCACTTAAATAGCCCTTTTAAACATGTCTCATGTCTGCCATTGCAGCCTGTGTGTGCAGTGTTATACTGCCGTATCGATCTGGCAAAATAAATCATTTGCCAGGTCTAAGCCTTGCTTTTTAATACATATATGTCACCCCTAGGGTAGACCCTAAACAGCCCATAGGTCAGAATGCAGTGTATTTAAAAAGTTGAACATGTACTCTTAAATTTTACATGTCCTTTCCTGATAGTGAAAAATTCTTAAATGTATTTTGACTACTGTGAGTCCTACCTCTCCCATAAGATAGCACTGGGTTACCTTTTTTTTTTTAATTCGGCAGGTGAGATTTACATTACATATATTAGTCAAACATGCATCATACCTCATACATCAGAGCTAAGTTTGTGACTTAGAGCACTATACCCATAGTGAAGTTCGCAAATCTTGACCCTCAACTTTCACTCCCTCCCAACCTAATCTGTCACCAAGTTATTCATTTTCTCCCATATCCCCTGGTATCTTTGCATTGCTCCTATCCATTGGGCATATCATTTTTCTTTAACCCGTGTTGCCTCCATTTTTGCCTCTAATCCTGCATATGCCGTGGGGGGCTGGTAATTTCCACGCCTGGAGAATCAGCGATATGGCTATTAAGGTATCCACAAATATTATTTATCTAGACGAAATGGGGAGATCTGTAGTTTGCGTAATGCCCCACAACACCACTAATGGGCTAGGGGCTAGCTCATAGGCTATCAAAGTACTCAACCTTTAAAAGATCTTCTCCCAGTACCCTGCCAGATACGTACATGCAAAACACATATGGATCCAATCCCCCTGGGACTTTTGGCAGCGTGGACAAAGACCTGATACCTCTGGGTGCATTTCCTTTATTCTAGCGGGGGTGTAGTAAAGCAACCATTTAGAGAATAGAGCGATTCTTTTAACATTTGCCCCTCTGAGTGCTTTATGAGACACCTTGTAATGCTTTTGCCATTGCTGTACCCCTATTTTACACCCAGTGATGTTTGCTACTTTGACCAGGAGTTGAGTGATTGCCTTGGTTGACCCCCCCATCCTGAAGCAGCTTACACCATTTACCAATGCCTAATTGATTGTCATAAAAAGCCTGGCCAATAGCTTTATTGGAGCCATCTATTGCTTGTTTTGTTGAGTGAAGGGAATGCTGGATTTGGCAGTATGAAAATGTTACGTTTTCTGGAATATCCCTGATGCCCAGCACCACTGTGCCCATGTTTTAATATGATCCGCTATATAGAAATCCGCTAGGGTCCTAAACCCCAGCGCCTCCCATTGTTGCGCATTTCTTTAATTAAGTTCTACTCCTATCATCCATATATCCCTTACTCATATTAACGGGTGAGTCTTATGAATTTGGTAATTTGCCTGTATCTGTAATATACCAAACTGTATCATTACCGGCAATTTGTATGTAGTACTTTTTGGTAGGCGGGGAAATTTTAGAATGCATGAAAGCTGAACGTTGGTTTCTGCCAGCATTTGGTTGAGGTAGAAGTTGAATTTTGGCTTTTGCGCCGCTCTTGTTGCCCAATCCAATAGCGCTGCTTTGTAATAAGTTACAATATTGGGGAGAGCCAGCCCCCCAACTTCCACTGCAAGAGTTAGCTTCTCCAACTGCAGCCGTGGTTTCTTACAATTCCATATGAATTGTCTAATTAAAAAATCTAGCTTGTTAGAAAACTTTTTAGGTACTCTCAGAATTACACTAGAGAAGCTAGAGAAAACAAATAGTAACAGGGGCAGTATCATCATTTTGACCAGTGTGGTTCTTCCTGTAATGGTCATAGTAGTTTCCTGACACTGTAAAAATAGCCCTTAGATCTGCCGAATTCTTAGACACGTATATTCCTAGATATCTAATGGCATTATAAAGTGAAGATACAACATGGATATCTTTTGGCAGGATGGATATTTCTGCATTATACAAGAGAGCCTCTGACTTAGACTAATTACTTTTGTATCCCCCCAGCTCTGAAAAGGCCTTAATCTTTGCAAACGTTCTGTCGATATTGTGTGGATCTGCACGAAGGTACAAGATCATATCATCAGCGAACAGCTTCGCCCTGGGTGCTAGAGGGAATGGTGCCTGTATGTGTGGATCTTGTTGAATCGCTGCAGCCAGTGGCTCTATGAAGAGTGCAAACAGAACTGGAGACAGAGGACAACTGTCGCTTGCCCCGTGAAATTTGTACAGATCCTGCTATTTGTGCGTTTACTGAAACTTTGTCTTGGGCCCCAGTGTAGAGTGCGCGTAGTGTCTGGATAAACTTCACAGGGATGCCAAACTTAGCTAGAACGTAAAAAAAAACACTTGCCATTGAACTAGATCGAATGCCTTTTCAACATCAAGCATTATGATTGCCGCCAGATGATTATTATGAGATAAATAGTCTATTGCCTGTACCAGAAAGTTGGTATTGGTGGACAGCAACCTTCCTGGTAGGAACCGGCACTGGTCCTCATGTACCAATCCTTGCACCACCTGAGCCGTACGGACTGCTAGAATCTTGGTAAATAATTTATACTCCTGCTGTAACAGACTAATTGGACGGTATGAGCAAGGATATTCTGGTGGTTTATCCTTTTTAATGAAACTAACCACTACAGCTTTGAGAATTCAGAAGGGACCTCAGGTCCTTCTAGTATTTAGTTGAATAGGCCTACTAATATTTCAACGATTTGATCCTCTAATATTTTGTGGACCTCCACCGGGAGGCCATCTTCTCCTGGAGCTTTACCATTGGGGCGCCCCTTATTGCATCTACTGCCTCTTGAATAGTAATTGGGGATGTTAAAATATTCTGTGCTGCTACACCTAAGCCTGGTAATGCTCTTGGATCTAAGTACTGTTTGATTTGTGAGCTATTCACTTGTGTCGTCTCTGTATATAGCTTACTATAAAGGGAGAAAACAACTTTTTCAATCTCTTTAGGCTGAGTAACCATTCTACCCTGCTCTTCATCTAAAATAACTTTTATTAAATCAGTACTGGATCTCCTTTTGATTGACCAAGCTAGGAATCTACGTGCTTGCTCGCTTTATTCATATTGCTGCTGAAAGCTTGTATGTCTATTAAGTATTCCCTGGATAAAAAAAGTCCCTTAATTTGGCCTGAGCCCTTGTCAGCCTTAATGTCGCCTCTGGACTGGGTAGTAGTTGATTTCTTTTTAATGCCTGTTCTAGCTCCCGTTGAAGTATATTGCTTCTTTCACGAGCAATTTTTCCTAGATAAGCCTTAAAGGAAATTGCCTCCCCTCGTAGAAAAGCTTTAGTTGCCTCCTCAGGTATGAAAAAGAGAGGATGTTTCTTGTTTACCTCTAGAAATTTAGTGACTGATACTTTGAGATTTGCTACCTAACCTTCATCTGCCAAAATAGATCTATCCAAGGGACACTGCGGACGATGCTGCTGATTACCTAGCTCATTAAGATCGACCCAGGGAACAGAGTGATCTGAAAAAGGATTTGCAAGTATTCCTGTCTTCTGCCATTTTAGTGCAATTGAGATTAAAATATAATCAATTCTTGATGCCGTATTATACCTTTTTGAATAACGTGAATTCTTTTTCATAGAGATGGTCAGCTCGCCACACATCTACTAAGGTTAGATCTAAAATCAATTTTGAAAGCATTTGGCAAGCTCTTGGTTTATTCTGCGTTTTGTTGCTCCGTGATGTGTCCCACAAAGAATTTGGTATAATGTTGAAATCTCCTCCTATTATGAAATAACCTTGGAGTAAACAAAGATGCATAAATAGCACCTGCTTTGACTCTATATCGACCTCTATTGGGCCGTAGAAGCTTACAAAATGGATCTCTTTGTCTGCCAGCGTAGCAGTAACTACTATCCATCTTGCCTGCGGGTCTCTAACATCCTCCCTGCAAATGCTCTAGAAAATCTCATATCGCGGAATCAGCCGATGCAAAGAAGGAATGAGCAATACATACCGGGAGTCTAGGTAACTTAGCATTGGCCCTCAGATGAGTTTCCTGTAAAAAAACAACTTGTACTTGCGCTGTTTCCAGCCAGTTGAGTGCTGCTTGGAGTTTAACGTTATTTTTAGCCCCATTTAAATTGCAGGAAGCTACTCTTAGCTTGGACCCCATCATTTCTCAATGTTCCATCCCATCATCGCCATACCCCATTATGCTGGCGCTACTTGCTTTGCTAGACTTTTGCCTTGTAGCTTATCTTCAGATAAAGAGTAAAGTTTGCTAGTCTCCATCTGCATTTTTACTCTAACTCCACCCTGTTCTCTCCTCCCTTCCCAACTGCATCCGGGGCCTTGCCCACCCTGGCCCCTACCTCCCTTGAGCCCCCTGTGCCCCCCTGTCCCCCCCCCTCATTCGCAGTACCCCCCTCTCCACCTGCCCTCCATATCCCAAAGGTGAGTGCACTGGCATGGCACTCGTAAGGCCTAACCCCGTGCAATCAGCAAGATCAGCAGACGAAAAAAATCCATGGGGAGACGGAGAGAAGGAGGGCATATACTATGTGGTATGTCTTGCTCAAGAGAAAAACATCCCTTCCTCCCCCCCCTGCTTTCTACTCATCTTACGCTTCTTCTCTATCCCTCACCTTATCTCCTCCAACACCGGTCCCTGCACTAATCATATTAACATTGTTTTTAACAATGTTAAAAATTTCTTAGCATCTTGAACACGCTGAAATACGTGCACTTGATCCTTGTGCAACAATTTAAGTTTGGATAGTTGTACAATCCCGGCCAGAGCTCCCAGCCCTTTAAAATCATCTATAAGTTGTACAAACTCTTGTCATCAATGAGCTGCGTTGACTGACATATCCGAAAATACCCGAAAGTTGAAAGTGTCCTCAGATTTAAAATATTTCTTCTTGATTGCTTGTGATAAAATCTGTTCTTTAATCCTTTAGTCACGAAGTTGAATAGTATAGTACGGGGATATTTTAAATTAGCAGAGCGCATGAAGGGTACTCTAAGTGCTCTCATTATTGAAAGATCGGTTTCTGCTTTTGCTGGTTCTGGATGGATATAGTTGTTGATGAGATCAGAGACCACCTTTGTTACGGTAGATGCTGCCTCAATCCCTTCCGGTACTCCTACAAATCTCAGATTTGAACATTGAGATCTGTTTTCCATCTCATCCATCTTTAGTTGGAGGTCCTCTAATTCTGAGTGAATCTGAGGTATTGTCGATTCTTCTTGTTTGCCGGCATCTTCTAGATCCGAGACTCTCTGTTCTACTGAGTTAGTTTGGTAGAGAGATGGGCTAGATGTGTATTTAGTTGGATAAACTGATCTTTAGTCTCTTTATGAGCCACCTCTGGGGATAGCTTTATTGCCCGCAGTTCCTCTAAAACCTGCCTCATCCAATCCTCCATTGAGAAAGTACTGCATATTGCGCTGCGATTACTAGGGCTGAAATTCAGAGTACAAGGGAGGATACTGGCATCTTCATTTGTGTTAATGTTCGGTATTGCCGAGTCTGTCATAGCTAGAGAGGGGATCTCCACACCTGGGTCTACTGACTTATTGGAGATTATGGCATTATCTGTAACCCTGCTCTAGGTGATGATATAGCTTCCTCATGATCTACTATTCTGTCCTCCTCCCTTTCTGGTACTTTTGATGGCGCTTTTGTATTAACACTATTGCTGGAAATTGAAAACAAGGGATACGTAGACAGTTCCTTAAACTGCGCCCTTACTGCCGATGCAGCAGGGGATTTGTTGCTAAAAACAGCAATAGTTGATGTAGAAGCTGTTGGAGGGGGATGCTGATACTCTTGATATCCTTACTGGTTGTGCTTGTCTTGATGCTGATGGCTCATCATGCTCTACTTAACCGGGCACTGTTAGCACTGGAGCTATTGGTAGCACTGGTAAAAAAGAAGGCACTTGCTGCGGAGAACCTTGTGCCCCAATAGAGGTTCTCAGCCCCCCACTGCAGGCAAAACCTCCGAGCTATATCTCTGTCTGCCCGTAGCGGGAGTCAATGACTTGGTAAATGTCTTGGTTTTAGAGCCCTTAGCTATTTTCCCCATTGTTCGTGCCCTACAGCTTCCGTCTCTCGTAATCCGTTTCATGCTAGTAGGTAGACCGCAGACCGGGTCAAGAACTAAACAGAAGTTCTTAAAGTCCATATAGCGAGGCAGAGAAGGGAAGGCCACGTCTAGTGCCCAGTGTCTGACACCTCAATTACTTTACGCCCTTTGTGCCCTTTTTTTACCCCCTTCTCTCCTTCCTTCCCTTCTTCTCTTCTTCTAGTGACTGACACCAGTGTTGCTCGAACTCCTCTAAGTTGCCAAACAGTATGAGCTCATAAAAATCTCTGCTTGTAGGGCTATTTTCAAGTAACCGTAGGTATCTGCCACAGGTCCTTTGTTGGGGTAATGCTAATATGCCCCCCCCCCCAAACCCAGCCATCTTTGTAACTTATCTAAGTTTCTCTCCAGAAGGCTTAGTTTTGCTGTATGTACACGGCTTGAAAGGAGGAGGGGGCGGTTGCAGACCTTGACCCTGTATTAAAGCTGAAAAGCCCCTGTTGATCGTCAGAATCCCGACAGGCTGACTTGGTGAGTTAAGCTGTGCTGTCAAAGTTTTCAGCGCTCCAGTGCTGGCAGGAAACGCCACCGTCATTGTAGGCATCTGAGGGCTCTGTCCACTGCCGCAATAAGCCGTTTCCAGCACAATACGGAAATGCAATGGTGTCGGATGGCCGAGTGGCTTCAGACAGCTTCGCAGGGGAGAAGCGGTTCCTGAGGGACGCTCGCTGACCGACCGCACCTCCCACTCAATGAAAGCGATGAGTTTCGGAGTTTTCTTCTTCATTTTGGTGAGCGGGAGTGCAATCCTTTGGTGCTCCGCTCCGTCTGCCTGCCATCTTGCCGCCGATTGCTGAAGCGCTAGTCCCAGAGCATGACGGGAGCTCCCATGGGACTCCAGTACTGGATTACCTTATTGCATTCAATAAGTGATAACATTTAAGGAGTAGCAGGTATGAATGTCAATTTGCTGTCTACAGGATTCTAATTTAAAACCCTCTTTAATGATAAAGTTGAATTTTAAGTCACACTTCTGAAAATGTCACTTTTTGAAAGTTGATGAACACACTTAGGGACAATCCAATATTCCCCGTAGGAATTGGGTACAGACAATGTCTCACTTAAAAATGCACCTAGAGGAATTATTTAGATATAGTATGCGTACATATTATACAATCTTCAATTAATGAATAAGACAACTCCGTACTGTTAAAATCCAATATATTACTCAATAGGATTCAGGAAGTTCAAGAACATGTACAACAATTCCAAAGAATGTCCATTTCATAAACAACAACACTGTATATAACCCCTCTAGATCATAGGATTGAATCCCAACTGCAGATCCAGTAAGGGGTTTTAACCCTCCTCATGACACAGTTCTGCACAATAATTGCCTGGTTTTCAGTCCCAATTTAAGCAATATCATGGCATTTCAATTCAGCTTGTCAAATGAGAAGGTAATGTCGACGTTTTGGCCTGTAGTGTCAGTCAGAGGTACGTCAGACCATCATCAGGACTCAGTGTTGTTAAATAATACAACAGGTTGCAAAAATAGGCTCTGTAGCAACACACCAGGGGAATTCAACCTACAAGCCCAGGTAAACAAATCTTTTAAATATGGGACCGCTAGTGTCTGTCTCCATCCACATCCGCTCACACATGCGAGTCAGAATCAAAATTTGAATCCTGAATCCTATTGAGTAATATATTGGAGTTTAACAGTACGGGGTTGTCTTATTCATTAATTTAAGACTGTATAATATGTATGCATACTATATCTAAGTAATTCCTCTAGGAGCATTTTTGAGTGAGACACTTTTTGAAAGTTGGCGTTCTAACCATTGATGTCTGCAGCCTGTATCCTGGGTCACATGACGAGGTGTAGCTGGCAGTTGGTCTTTGTGTATTACTCCCAGACAGTGAAACAAAAGAGGAATGGGTGTTTGCAGTATTGGCCACCTGTGACTTCATATGGGGCAAACCTGGCACCTAGCACACTTACACATCACAGAGACTGCCTCAGCACACTCACAAAGTGTTTCACACTAGTAGTCTGTGCCAGGTCAGGAAAGCAAACAATTCCAAACGCCTCTGGGGTTGAAGCCTCTAGAACCTTTTTCTACTTCAAAACTGACACCAATTATAAATAGTGGACCCTCTGATCCAACTCTTTAGAACACTTCAGGACCTGTGGTAGACTCAGAAGGACTGTCGTGCTGCTCTGCAAGAACGACTGCTGCCCTGCTGCCCTGGTGCCTAAGTGAGAAGGACTATACATGCTCCTTGAACCCAGGGCAACAGAAGTGACGCCAAGGGCTAGTTAGTTGGAATCCTGATCTGAATCTCAGGACAGAAAAGGCTCCAAACATGTTGAACCCAGCACCTGGATTCTGCCTGCTGTGATTCGCGCCTCACAAGTGGTGCCACCCCAGTCCTGGACCCTTGGAAGTGGGCCAGAACAGTGGTCTGTTAGGCAGAAACAGTACATCGCAACTCATCTCCACTCAGCCTCGTATCAGAACCACTGCTGCACAACACATACCCTGTGCAGGGCCTCACATCACAGCTTCCGTCACTGCACAACACATCTCCGAACAAGGACTTCGCATCACAAGCCTTCATCGACAGCAGCCTCAGGAACAATGCATGACCTTGCATCGCAAGCGGACTGGTGGCTTCATCAGAAATACCTCTGCGGGATGCATCTCCAGTGCAGGACCTCACATTGCCACCCGCAGCTCTTGAAACTGCTGCTGTGTGACACATCCTTGACGTGGGATCTTGCAGCAATCTGCAAACAGAATTTAAGGTACTCTGACCAGCAGCCTAACTTGGGGCCAGATGTAGCAAGCCTTTTGCGCCTCGCAAACTGCGAAAAACGCAGTTTGCAAGGCGCAAAAGGCCTAACGCGATTCACAACCGCAAATTGCGAGTCGGTACCAAATCGCAATTTGTGGCTGCTACTCGCAAATAGGAAGGGGTGTTCCCTTCCTATTTGCGACCGCATCGCCATGCAGAGTTGCTTTGGGACCGCGAATACGGTCGCAAACCAACTCGCAGTTCCATCCACTTGAAGTGGATGGTAACTCATTCGCAAAAGGGAAGGGGTCCCCATGGGACCCCTTCCCCTTTGTGAATGCCAATACAAATATTTTTTCAGAGTAGGCAGTGGTCCTATGGACCACTGCCTACTCTGAAAAAAACGAAACCAAATGGAAAACGGGCTGTAAAAAGAAAAACAAAACTGCTTTATTCAAAAAGCAGTCACGGACATGGTGGTCTGCTGTCTCCAGCAGGCCACCATCCCTGTGAGTGCCTAGACTCGCAATGGGGTCGCAAACTGCGACCCACCTCATTAATATTCATGAGGTGGGTCTTTGCGACCCCATAGCGAGTCGCAGAAGGTGTCTGAGACACCTTTCTGCATTTCATTTTGCGAGTTGCAAATTGCGAGTCGCTAGTACTCGCAATTTGCTACTCGCAAAATGAAACCTACCTACATCTGGCCCTTGGTCTCTGTACCTAGCCTGTGCTCCATCGCGGTTGACCTGACTTGTGACTTTGCCCTCATCTGGCTCGACGAAATAACCACAGTTGGCGTGTTGTGCTTTTAGGCACTGTTTTCATTTAACTCTTTAAAACTGCATCTCTCCAGTACTACAAATTGGATTTTTATTGTTTTGGTCTAAAACAATTTATCAATTTTCACTCTATTGTTCTATAGTGGTGTGGGATTTTTATTTTGTTGTTTTTCCACTTTATAACTGTTTGAAGTGCTGTCTCTTCTTAAGCCTGAGTGCTTTGTGCCAAGCTACCAGAGGGTTAAGCACAGGTTAATTTGGGGTTTGCTTGGGTTCCACCATGACAAGAATTGTGGTTGCTGCTTGAGTATGGTTTCACCCCCTCAACCAGTAAGCCAATTTCCTTCATCAATTAAACATATAAATATTGTTTATTCTATGTTGTTGTTTTCTAAGAACTATGTTTATGTTTTTGTTACAGGATCACCTTCTCTGAGAGCATATCCCCTAATCTCTGTTATCACAACACCATCTTCAGTTGCCTCCAGACTCGTCCCCACTTCCAGCAGTTCCCACCTGTCCCAGGCCTTGTCCCCCCACTCCTCAATAGGGGATGCTAGAGCAGAGACGCCAGCCAGTGAGACGCTTGCCAGCAGCGAATCAGAGGCTGAGCTGCACACCCCTCGGGTGAAGAAACCACGCCGCAGCAGAACCATCTTCACTGAACTGCAGCTCATGGGCCTAGAAAAAAAGTTTGAAAAGCAGAAATACCTCTCCACACCAGACAGGTGAGATAAGACAAAAGGTGCTCTCATTTTCCTTGTTGAGCTATTAATATAAAATGATTTCAACTATTACATTTTGCATTAGAGGTCTTCATCTTTACCTCCATCATGGTCAAAAAAGAGGCACAGATTATCCACATCACCTAAGGAAATGAGAGCACACACAATTGTTCTTGTTGAGGTGGTGAAGGATTTTATTTGCTGATGCGTGTTTCATGGATTAACACTTTTTAAAGGCTGTTTATTTTAACACAATAAAACAACTGCATTATTGTTGTGCTTTTTGTGCTTTAAAGGGTGGAATTACAATATGTGACGAACAATGTGATTTACACGTCAATACAGCACTCTGTAATTGGAAAATATACAACTGCAAAAATAGAAGAATCCTGTAATTGTTAGTGTGCATCTATGCCGTTGGAAACATGCAAAGGTTTATTTACAAACCCTGTGGTGCATGGCAGCACAGCAAGTAACCTTGCTTCGCTGCCCTGGAACACAGGAAAAGGACAGAAATGTGCTGTATCTACAAGATGCAGCGCATTTCTTTTCTCTCCCCTTGCTCTGGTGCACAATGGGCTGCCTAGCGCAGACGCAAGCACCCTTCTACCATGGTGCAAGGATGTCTGAGTCGTAGACAGGATTGTTTTGGTGCAGGAAGGGACACCTTCCTGCACAAAAACAATCCATGGAGGCTTTTTCATCTTTCTATGTGTGCTGCAGGATGTAGCACACATAAAAGGAGGAAATAAAATAGGAGAAATAAGGATATTTCTCCTTGTTGCATCTCCCCTAGGGAGGCGTAAGATTTTGACACATTCCTAGGTTTACAGATTCTCGTAAATCTGGGAATGCACCAAAACCCATGGGAGTTGCATGGGAAAAGCCACCAGAACGTCCTTGGCACTCCTCCCTGGTGCAGTGTAAGGCAACACAGCTACTTGTGCTGCATTGCCTTACATCATGGACCTCATTTACGATGTTTTGGAGCAGGGCAGCACTACAAACCTTCTTGCTGCGCTGCCCTGTGTCAAAATAAAGGGCAGGAATGTGCCATATCTGTAAGGTATGGGGCATTCCTGTCCTCTTCCACATCGCTGGTGCACAACTGGCTGCCATGCACCAATTCAGGTACCCTTCCACCATGGTGCAAGTGTGTCTGCATTGTGTGGACAATTATTTTTGTGCAGAAAGGGACACCTTCTTGCACCAAAACAATCAATGGGTATGATATCCTCTTACTATATGTGCTGCAGAATGCTGGAGCATCACAAAAAGTGACGCACCAGAGGTGCACAGGGCCTGTAAATTAGCACCCTAGTTTGCAACTGGAATGCTATGAGATCAATAATATGATGCCCGTTCAAAGTAACAGGAACAGTTGAATATCGAAACAAGCTGTCAAACGAGTTGCAATTATATAAGCAGTATTTTTGTTATTACAAAGTATTTTGGATAATATTATACCTTAAACCGAGTACACATTCGTTTTCTATTGTTTCTATATGAAAAACAGAAAGACTAACATTTATTACGCAGTTGTCTAAACTGTTGCCTGCCCTCAGTGTCACAACTCTACTCTCTGATGAACTCTGAAAGCCTTCATAGAAATTAAAAAAATCGTTTGACACAGAGCAATTGTTATTAGGAGCATAGGATGAATACTTCCCTATGTCAAGGAGTAAGTGCCTTAGTTTACAGTAATGAAAGTCCCACTAGCTGTGGGTATTTCCTATTGTATGTTAAAAGGGGTCTTTTGTTGTTATTTCCTTTTCATAGAAGGCACTGAATAACACTGATAGAAACTTGATATAAGTGGGTTGGTTGCCCCGTGACAGGAGTTCAACCTTAGATACACAAAAAATATACCCTGCAACAGTGCCAAGAAAGCAAAATAAAACATAAAACTAAAAGTTATTGGGTTACTTATTCTAAGCATAGAGAAGGGAAGTGTCATGCCATTCTGACTATCGAAATGAAGACACCCACTGAAAGGAGACCAAGGACAGGCCGTTCAACCAAAGCACTAAAGTAAATATGCTTTCCTCAAGTGATTAATGACAGCAGAAAATGTGGCCGGTCCAACTGAGCATTCATTTATATGAGGTGGCCAAAGAGAAGAGTCTCTGCAAAATCTCTTCAACATGATATCCAAAAGCTACTTACCCACCTCCAGTAACTTACAGTGTTTTTTTTTCAAAGGTTGGATTTAGCCCAATCTCTGGGACTGACGCAGCTTCAAGTGAAGACTTGGTACCAAAACCGCAGAATGAAGTGGAAGAAAATGGTAAGCAGCTTGAAAAACGTGACACTTCCTTTCATTAGTTGTCATGATTGCCTGATGTTTCATCATGACTGAATGATATTTCCTCGTGCCACATATATACAGATATTTGCAGCAATAGATCTCTTTATATGACATCTAAGAATCAGGGCCACACACAAAAACTACACCAAGGAGTCATCCAGGCCACAGATCCCAGAGTTCGGCTAGGTGTGGAGGCCATGTATATAATTCCTATGAAGGTACATAAAAATAACAGCCAGTGGTTCAAAATAAAGCAGCAGAAGTAGAATGTGATTGGAAGATTAATGGGCAACATGCATTATCTCCTCAAAGTGTACTTAGAGTGTCAATAAAAAAGGTACATAATAAAGAGCTTCAATTTCACAATTTAGTATAGTGTCTACATACCCAACAAGGCACTTTAACAGTTCTTTAAATAATATGTGTACATATAAACAAACTAGTTTACATTGTTATTTAAGACAAGTTTTACCTACTAGAAATTTTTATTTGGTTACATGCTGTACTATACTTGTTTCAAACAAGAGTGATAGTTACTCCTTCTATTGTATACCTGTTTGGTTTGAGGACCCTGCACATTGCAATCTTTTTTATAATGCATATTTAATATTATACCTATCAAATATGTGGAAAGCTACAAAAATCTGCCGGATAATAGAAAAAATAGGGAATCTTACATATATTAGTTAATTGTACAACTCATGGGAGCAATACAGATACAAAGGAGGCAAACATAAGATATGCACTATTCTTCGTTGAGACTATCAAATGTGTGTGCATGGCATAATTTGTAACCAAGCCCACAATCAAATACAGCAAACAAAATATGACAGCACAACTGAGCTCAAAAAATTAAATGCGGGTAAGGAAGAAAGACTTTCAAGGAGTAAAAAAAGCAACAATGTTTCACTGGGGTCTCAACAGTAGACACTCAAATAGCGGACCTGTAAGTAGTCCATAAAACATTGAACGCAGATATATACATATATAACTAGGCAGGATTAATCACCAGCAGGAACCATTCAACATTCCAAATAATTATATTTTAATTTCTATTTCTATATAGTTTGCATAAGCATAAGCCAGGTACTTGCCACTCATACTGACCCCACAGTGCAAAGTAAGAAGTGTATACAAGGTGCATACAAGATAAGGAACTGCCAAAGGGACGCTTTATTTTTTATGCATCGAAGATAAATAACCCCAACCTGTATAAAATACTGTAACTCTAGTTTAAATCCTGTGGATCGATGGAATTTTGACCCAGATGTCAGCAGAGGCTATTATTAGGACGTGTGTAGGGGGTAAAACACAAAGTCAGTCCTTGTCCCCCAAAAATGAGTGCCAGTGACCTCCACCTGCAAACGGGCACAAATGATGCAGTAGATCTGAATGGACCATTTGATGTTGAGGGGCACTTGAAATTAACTCCATTTAAGACTCACATTTAATGTGACTTAGCACTAGACTCCCAGGTGTTTCCGTAGAAATTTGCTGTCACCATTACCTTGCCCTTCCTTCTCTGAAAGAATAACTGATTTGCAGCATATTTCAATAACTGATAGCAGTATCAGGTCTGATGATCACTCATTATATTCAAAAGGAATTTGCAAATAGGGCTTTATGCTAGAGAAATGTACAATATGTAGTCCTGGTAAGGTAATAAAAAAACATTAGTTTTGTGCTTATGTTAAAATAGTCTGTGTGATTGACCTTCCTACCAGGAAGAACAGAAATGGAAAGATATATATATATATTTTATTATTTTTTAATGCTTATGTATAGTTAGATAATGTGCTCAATTTCTCATTTATAATATGCTCAAATCGATCATTTATAAAATATGAGAAAAATAGTAAGGATTGAGTTGAGTGATAAATGGAATGTCGGTTATTTTAATAGACACTGTACTGGTGGGTCACCTAGTAGGTTTGTGAAAAGGAAATATAAACTTTAAAGTACAGTCTATTATGCCACCATTTAAAAGTCGGTACAGTGTAGATTGTCAGATATGTTCTTGAGCCGCAGGTGCTAACTGTTCCTCCTTCACATGAGTCAAGTCTGTTTGGCCAGTTGTATTATTGCATAACTAGTTAATTGCTTCCATACCCTGGGAGTAGGCAGAGGGTGTGCAATTTAACTGCCTTATGATTATTAATGTTATCATCATTGTTTTTACAGTATACAAAAAGGATTTCAAAGCTATAATTATATTGAAATTGTTTCCTTATTATAGCTGAGTGATATTCCCTGCGATCTACAATAATTAGACAGTGACACAGGAGTAGAACAATAAGAGCATTCTTTATCACCTCTTTATTCACCACTTTCTTGTGAGTCAACAATTTATGTTAGCCAGTTGGGGCAGTTGCTAGTCAAAATATGCCTCAAATACATCATGACACAACAAACTCCATAATACACTTCTGTTCACCTCCAGTTTCTCCATGTCGCAGAAATTTCTTCTGCACCGTGGACCATCCAAATTTCAGTTGACTCATATAGACCACTGCAACGTCTAATGTCTCCTAGGGCCAGATGTACAAATCTTTTTTCAGGTCACAAATGGGCCGATTTGCAGAATCATGCCATCTGTGACCAGAAAAAAAGCATTTTTGGATGTACTAAACATTATTTTGCGATTCAGTACCCTATTACCAAATTGCAAAATAGATTAATGATTCAGTATTAGGAATGGGAAAGTTAAGGTCGTCCCTTCCTAATAGCGACTTGCAGTGGTATGTATGAATGTTTTGCGACCACATTGCGGTTGCAAAATATTCGCCTTTTACCACTAAATTAACTTTTGGTGGTAATCCATTCCTAAATGGGAATGGGTCACTAAGGAGCCCCTTCCCTTTTGTGAATGCATGCAAAACTTTTTTTAAGGGCAGGCAGTGGTTCCATAGACCACTGCTAACTCTTTAAAAATGAAACTGAAATGTTTCATTTTTCTTTTTGAAGCCCATCCAGTTTTCCCTTTGAGGAAAATAAGCTGCATTAAAAAAAATGCTTTATTTTAAACACAGACATGGCGGTCTGCAGGCCACCATTCCAGGGTTTTTATTGATTCCCACCTATCTCATGAGGTAGGTCAATTGCAACCCAGTGGGAGTCACAAACATTGGGTAAAACACATTGTAGCACATAGTTGTTTGTGATTTCCTAATTGTGAATTGCAATTCAGAAATTGCAAATAAAAGCTATGTAAATATGGCCCTAAATCTTTACACAAGATGATTTGGCTTAACCATCAAGATCTCGGTGCTGAATAAAATTGACATAAAAAATATCAAATGGTATTTGGTTTCAAGCGTATAGTAGTCACACCGCAACCTTTGAATGTGGGTCCACTCTTTCTATGGTCCTTTAAAGAATGCCAAGAGTAGCATGCACACAAAATTGAAGTGCTAGCAGGTTTTCACTGACCACTCATAGTATTGCGGTAACCATTTGTTTTCAATCTTCCAATATCTATCACATACTAAGAATATTTCACATGTGTAAACTAGAGATAATACCTAATGCTATAAAAAATGAGTCATTAAATGTGCCCTCTACTACAAATGTGGCTCAAAGCTATAAATATAATGTTTTTTGAGCTGTGCTCTATCTAGCCTAGTGAACATTAGACTCATAATAGAGCCACATACCCCAGATTTCAAATGAATAGTAGAATACCCTTCAAACATTATAAAAAGCTATATGAAGATTGTATGCATGCATGCATGCCAATGCAATCTGCATCCTGTTTAGTTAAAGCCGGATTGTTTTGCTGCTGATTTCTCATTAGAAACTCAATTGTGTGCCAAATCTTGTGAGCTTGAGTGGACGACTGTTTGTTTATAGTAAACACCATTGTTCCGGGATCTAAGTCAGCAATAGCAGATAAGTAACTGGTTAGTATTTGAGGAACATTGTTGTAGAAGAGAAAGTACACTGAATGAAGTAGCCAATTTGTATAAAATGCATGAAATTAACTCAGACTTTGAGGTATGTTTACTACCATTTTCCTCCAGGTATGAGTCACAAAATTGAGGTAAATCAGCACACAATGTTTAATTTAAATATATTTTCCAAAGCAAAACTTTTTTTATGCAGGAAATTCACAGAAATGTAGGTAATGCATTACTTAGCATTTAGGGGGCATTCCATGGGTTGTACATAGGCATTCACGTGCAATGAACCCTGTTGTTGTACACAATACGCTATCCACAAAAAAAAGTATGCAGGGTTTTGCATAAAAAAATAATACAGATTTGAGATTGGTCTTATTGAAGCAGTAATACATTTATTTCTTCAATCTTTTCAGACATAGCATGTGTGCTGCACTGCACGGCACACACAAAATGTAGGAAATATTTAAAAATGTAGTCAAATTATAGTATTTTGTACTAGGAGGTAATCTTTCCAGTACAAAACCTATGCTAGACATCACACACACACACCTTTGAACTAAGATTTAAAGGTATGTGAGGGCAATGGCTACCTGGCTGCACACCAGTGCTAGTGAGAGAGCAGGACTGGGGCATATCTTCTCAGATGAGGCCCTTTCCTTCTCTCTTCCTCTCAGGCAACACAGCTCAGCAGCTTTAGTTGTTGCTTTGCATTGCAATGCATTTTAGTAACTATGCCCCTTAGTTCTATGAACTCATGCTCAGAACCCTTGGAAACCCCAGATTATTTTTGGGAGCCTTATCTGTCTTTAGCAAGGGACATTATTTTATGTTCACATCCTACAAACACCCTACTGTTGTCCTTCTGCAATATTTGTTCCCTCCACTGGAAAACGTTTTACATTGGAAACGTTTCAGCTTCCCCAAGCACATAACTCCTTTCCATTATCATCGCCAGCCAGACCTGCTTTCCTGCAAGAAGAGGGTATTTTACAAGTTCTTAACATTGGTTTAGAAAACATTTAATGGCATTGTCCAAACCACCTCTCTGATATCTTAACACAACATATCCCCACCCACATTTAAGATTCACCAAACAGCACCTCCTTAGACCCCCTCAAAGACCCCTATGCAGCATCAAGTTTTCAGTCCATCAATCTGCTCTGAATTCTACATTAGAACTCATTTCCAATCACCATCAGTGCTAGCCCTTCGTTACAGAAGAGCAAAATAACCTAAACAAGCATTTGCAATGCAATAGGTCTTGCATTTGTTTGAGTCTGAGCTATTGGCATTGTAAACGTATAACTGGACATTTCTTGCCACGTAAATCCGTAAACTCTGCCTCATAATTTCATCTTTTCCTGCCATATAATTCCAGTGGCCCTACATATAACTAAAGGACTTTCATTTACCTTCTTCCTTTATCTGCAGCAAAAAATGAAAACATTACCATTTAACATTCCAATTTAAATCTGCCATGCTAATTCCAGCAGAATATCATTTTCACCATCCCACCATCAGAGCTGCGGGCTGGCTAACACAATTCCCCTCAAAAAGACACAAAACAGCCACAGAGGAGAAATAAACTAGAAGGGTCACCTAAACATGTCAAGAGTGTTCAAACAGTCATAGTGTAATAAAGATGTTAAATTGGCCTGAATTATGGTAATAATTGTAATACGGAGAGATTATTAAATATATACAATTATCATTTAAACCGTTATCAGAAATAAACTTTTGACATTAGACTATAATGCTCAAAACAGTCCCTAGAGGGCACATAAAAATATAATTTGTAAGAAACATGGTCATGTAACCATAGTGTTAGCCCCTAGAGAGCATAACCCATGAGAAATAGTAGAAATTAATGCAGTGTAACCACATACTTAACCCCTTTAGAGCATGTTTAGGGCTAGCAGACCTACTGCAATGATATTACAGACAAGGCATTTAAAACAAAATCTTACTCAGCTATAAAACAAAGGTTCTATCAATGAGAAAGCTTAAAAGACACTGAATGGTGGGAGAGAGTATACTATTTTGGGATCTCCACTAACCTAGCTTGGGGACACAGGGAAGATGTAGACAGAAAGAGTGTTTTGAAGGTGGTCACATGGTCCTAAAATCACCACAGACTGAGTTACAAGCAAAAATGTTTTGCAAAAGTAATGCCCTGCAACACATTATGGGGGCAGTTTTTGTGTTGGAAATATTATAGTATGTTGACTGCAATACTCAGAACAGCCCCTAGAGAACAACACAATAAAAATAGCATTTGGAAGAAACAAGGTCATGTAATTATACAGTCTGCCCTTAGAGAGCATAACCACATGAAATAAGAGTGGGAGAAAGTAATGCAGTGTAACCATACATTCAGCCTTTAGAGAGCATAATGCAGTACATAGTTTTAAGGCTAGCAAGCCCATTGCAATGATATTACAAACAAGGCCCAATAAAACATAACTGCAAAACAAAAGTTCCAGCTATGAGAAAGCTTACAAAAACACTGAATGGAGGTAGGGGTTATTATTGTGGTGTCCTCACTAACACAGTGTGGGGACCCATAGATGATGTAGGCAGAAAGAGCACATTGTGGTCAATGTTTGTAAGTTGATCCCACTGTCCTAGGAGCACCACAGACTGAGTTATGAGCAAAACCCTATTTTAAAAGTAATACCCTGCAAAACATTATGGGGCAAGTTTCTGTGCCACAAATATTTTAATATGTTGCTATGACTGGACTGCTTATAACAGCCCCTAGAGGACACCACAATGAAAACAACATTTGTAAGAAATATGGTCATGTAACTATATAGTTAGCCACTAGAGAGGATAACTATATAAAATGAAAATGGCAGAAAATATTGCGGAGCAATCATATATTTAATCTCTAAAGGACATAGTGCACTACATACTTTTAGGAGTAGCAGGCCTATAACAATGATATTACAAACAAGGCCTTTAAAACACAAGCCATTACCACCTATAAAACAAAGGTTCCAGCCATGAAAATGAGTAAAAAGACATTGAATGGTGGGAGGGGTTATTATTTTGGGGTCCCCACTAACCTAGTGTGGTGACCCAGAGATGAGCTAGACAGAAAGAGTGTGTTGTGCTGAACCTTTTGGTGGTACTCTCATTGTCCTAGAACCACCACATGGTGAGTTATGGGAACAAATGTTTTGTAAAGTCATGCCCTGCAAAGTATTATGAGGTGAGTTTCCAGAGTGCAGTGAATATTGTAGTATCCGCTCTCCCGCTGTGCCGGGAGGGACGCTTTTGATTTGAGGATTTCCATTTTACCAATTTCAAGTGTTTAAATGGGAGAGCCACAAGAAATGACTCTGATTAGGTAACTGTGAACAATGTGACCAGCACTCCAATACTGTCAATCAAGTTCACACTGTTGTGCTTGTTCACGCTGTGAGCATCTTGGCTGCCATGAAGCATGAAGAGTAGAGACAAAAAAAAAAGTTCACCCATGCTGAAGTATATCGACAACCATGCAATAATCCATGTACCAGGGGCAGTCTGCAAGGCGTGACAAAAACAGCCTCAAGGCGGGACCAACGTAAAGCATTTACCAATGACATCAAGTGATTTTTTAAAAAGGCAAGCCCACAAATGAGGGAAAGTGATGGGCGTGACATGAGCGTGGTTAAAAGCCCACAACATTTTCAAGCGGTAAAAGCGCTTTCGTGCTCAACCTAAAAACTGTCCTAATGCTTGAAACCAATAACAGAAACCATTATCATTTCACTTGGAATCCAACTATGTAATGTAAATATGTCAATATAATCCTAGCCCTATCTTCCATAACACTTTCATCCACTCTAGTCAATGTAAGCTACCAAATCTATTTAAATTCATATTTATCTTATGAATATTCTCTTGTACAGCATTTGTAATCATTTGTGATAGACTTTCTGCTGCAGCAAATAAATATTTGTGATTAAAAATTAAAAATTCCTCCTTATCTAATGTTCAAAACACTGGGTATAAGATTGATCAACTATAGTTCTAGGCTTGATAGGCCATGCAAATCAATATTGGGTAAATGTTTATCACTTATTTGCATGACATATTGCTGATAAAATTGAGAGTGGTTGAAACCTAACCTAACTTCTAATAGTTCAAAGTGGTATTCGTATAAAAATCAAAACCACTTCCTATTAATTAATGTATGTCTCCGGCTTCTTAAGCCTAGATGTTTTTGTAGCTGATCTATCTAATCTTATAATACTTTGTTATTTCTCATTTTATCTTTCTCATGAGGTCCTGAAAGGAGGGCAGGAAGCTCCCACCAAACCCAAGGGTCGCCCAAAGAAAAACTCCATACCTTCATCGGAGGAGATTGAGGCAGAGCAGAAAATGAATGGCATGGCTACCAAGGAAGAACAAGGCACAGCAGAAGGAGGCCCAGAACCGGGGCAGGAAGACGGTGGGGTGTTAAAGGAAACAGAAGATGAGGAACTAAATCACCCAGAGGCACGAGCAACCCCCGAGAATGCTCCATTTTCGTCCCCATCAGACAATGCAGTGTCCAGCTAAAAAAGAGGAGACAAATAAACACTTAGGCCTACAAGACTTCTGGTTTTAGCACTGGGAAAAATACTCACCTAGGAGAACATATGGATTGAACTGCAGTGTGCAAATCCTCCATATTCTGCAGTGTGCAAGGACGACTAGAAAGCTACCAGAGTGACCCAGCCTGATTGACCTGAAACTTTCTGGAGGAGGAAGAGTTGTTGCTGTCAAACTTTATCCTAGCATAGAAACTTTGAAGGTGGTTGACCCAGATCAGTGTGGACCGAGGGATTGACGTGCTAGCCAGGAAAGAAGAATAGACACTGTACATAGTGTTCCAGCGCTTTGTTTGTGTTTACGTGAGAGCAGGAAACTGTAAACCATTGATCAGCCACTGCCAACAAGAAGCAGTTGGTGATATGTTTTTTTTCCCATTAAAAGCACTTAAGAATACAATTACATAAGATCCATATATGAGGCGCCATTAAAACAGGAACAAATGAAGCTAACAGCGGATGAATTAGGCAAAGAAGGTGGGATCGCCTGCTCTGATTTTTGGAAGCAAAACCAAACGATCTGACCTTTCGGTTTGATGTCCACGCTCCGTATCACTGCTACTTCGCTTTGCTGTGATAGGTGGTGCTCCTGTCAGACTCTTTCTATGGTGTGTTAATTTTTAAGTCTTGTCAAGACACAGCTTTTGTTGACTCGCCTGCCTTATGTTTTCCAAAAAATATATTAAAAAATCGTGACATATGTGTGTGCTTAAAAGTCTTTCACCCATGCTTGTATAAAATAAAAAAGCAAGTTTGCCAAGAAAAGACTTATTGGCCTTGCCAATACTTCTTAGAAAGGCAGTGAATTCAGATGGTAGCTTCTACCATGAGGAGGACACTAGTTTCGTTCTGCAGGGGAGCTGTTTGTGTGCAGTCAGGGTAGAGACTGCATTAAGGGAAGATGTAGTTGACGGGGGAACTATCCTGAGGACGCGTCGGGCAAATATTATGAAGAATTCCAAGCCAGACAGATATGATTCTTCTCATCTCTCAAGTTCTCGAAGCACAAATGGAGACAAGTATTGACAAACCCAGTAGGTCTGGCCTATCCAACCAGTGTGATGGCTACTTTTGTTCCTGTGTTAGCAAGTGCCATAAAAATGAACATAGAAAAATGTACCCACCATCGCACAAACACCATATGCTTGCAATAAACATTTTAAAATGAGAAACATTTACTGATGTGGCCCTTTTACTTGTAATGTTTATGAAATAACAAGCCTCAGTTCTTCCCTACTTCTTCTTACTATTATCTGTGAAGGAGATAAGAAGAAATTGTCACGTAACCAAACATTCACATTGCTGGTGCTACAATGTTCCAATGCAATTTAAACACTTCATGTCAGCTAGTTTAACAAGTATTGTCAATGCAAATAAGTTTATCCTTGGAAAGCATGCAGTTATTTCAATTCTTATTTTGCAAGCAGGTTCAAGAGAATTAAAAGATTAAAAGTAAAAATAGTAAAAATGTTACTGTCAATATTTGGCAGACATGCTTCCAACGAAATATAAGTACGAAATTAAACATCGTAATGGACAGGGGCGATCTTTCAATTGTATTGTGCATGCTTTATACATATTCAGACCCATTTAGTGACAACTATGGAGAAGTGAGAATGGAGCACACAAAAAATAGTATCCCTCTATTAGCAATATTCAAGTAGTCATTACTCACTTAAACGTATAAGAGAAACGTAATATGAATTTCCACAAAGGTGGTATCAGTGCAAAGTATAATAATTGAAAAGTTAAAAAAGCAGACATTTTTTAATAGATAAATCATGAACATTGAGTTTAATGTGTAACAAAACAAACAAAAAAAATTGTTTCAATGGAATTTTTTAACAATACAACTAGAGTTTCATAACAAATAACCTATCCATACATGAAAGAGTTCTCCAGAAATTAGACAGATGTATGTGTTAAATCGACAAAAGAGTGGTTCATCCCCTACTATGATCATTCCAAGTTCAACAGATTAGTTATAGGGGTGGACACTATCCACTCTGATGATTAGGAAGCGGAAGGATTTATCTTCATCCAATAGAAAGAAGGATTGTCCAGTTCCTCCAAATTCAGCCGACACGTGTTTCGTCCTGCAAGGGACTTTATCAAGGCTTTCTCTTTTTGAACATTCGTTGTTTCAAGTAGAAATGTTAGTCCAAAGTTATTCAAAAAGTCACGAAGAATCTGTGATTTGAGGTATCCACTTTTGAAAAATGTCTCTAAAGGTCCAAAGTGAACCTGACATCCAAATATAGGGTGCGTCTCGCCGTCTTGGCCTTGGCGCCATCCTCAGCCCGGCGCCAGAGGAAAGACAACGCCTTTGAAAACAAGGCCAACATTGCACTTTCTCTCGATTGTGCATGCTTTATACATATTCAGACCCATTTAGTGACAAGCTGGTTTATTCATGATAAAACAAAATTTCAGTGCATACGGTATAAAAGTTAAAATTGGCTCAACTCTGTATCCATTACCTTTTTTGTAGTCCAGATTACATTATTAAAACCACATTTATCAATGTCAAAAACCAATAGTGCGATATTAATTGATGCCTCTGGTGATGCAGCTGATAATCCCATTTGTAATCGCTTGTTTCTAAATGGCAGCTTCATGGAAGTATCTTTCACAATGCGCCTAACTTTGCCAGAGTTGGATTTTTAATTAAAACAGAGACCTATCCTGACAGTAGGTCAGATCAGTTGGTTCAAACTATCATAACACAGATCAATTTATAGCCTGAAAATAAAATATTCTTATCTTTGGAAGGATGGCTCATCTTTTCATCTTGCTCTGGTCCATAAAATAATGGCACATGAAACCAGCTGTATAAATCATTACACGGTATTATTGTTGTTACTCTTATTCCTATTGTGTTTATTGCAGTGGGTGATGGGTGCTGTATTTTATGTCTCAATCTAAATGGATAGCCCCTGTCCATCAGGGCCTTAGGTGAGGCACACACGCAGAGTAAGTACTATTAGGTGTGGGACCATTGTAACCAGTTGTGTCGTGGGTGAAGTAGGAAAGCATGGGGCCCAGGCCTCTCAAAATACCACTGGTGCTACATGGGTGCCAACTCTACAAGTATAATAGACGTGCCCACACAAGCCTCCACCACCTCTTCTGTGATACCTTAGTGCCTGGAGGGGCGCATAAAGAGTGCTCACATGCCTGTGCCTTTGTGGATCACTATGCATAATGCCCCCTTGTGTGCATAGGCACACACTGCACACCTCACAGCAGCAGAGAAGGGCAGACGCTGTCTAACAAAGACAGCCACTTTCGAGCCTTGCAGCTTTCCATAAAACTTGGTGTGAGTGACAATGCAGTGGCTTTTTAAGGGAGCTGCTCGTCTAGCTACTGCGCAGAATGAGCAAGTGTGATTTTTAAATATGGCAGGTGAAAAGGTCTGAAAAGCAAAGAATAATGGCAATGGGGAAGAATTAAAAGGTAATAGTATTACTATGCTTCATCATAATTACATTGGTAGGCAGCTAGTTTTAAAACCATTGTTGTAGCCATCTTAGAATTGGAAAACAATGCTATATTTTCTGGACTATGAATCCACATGTTGTAAAAGCAACGTCCAGGGGTGGTTCTCAAACTGCATGTGGAGTGATTATCCCGAAAAAAGGAGGGAAATGGTAGCGAAATAAAAGCACCCATTGTCATAGTAGACCCTAACACTGAAAGATGCTACTTTGTGTGTGGGTATGCTATTTGTGAACGGGCCGAATGTGTCACTCACAGCAAAGTTGGACAATCGCTGAAGTGGGCTGACCCACTGCCACGTGCTATGTGATGTAATGGGTGGAAGGAAAATGTGAATGACACAACAGACCAAATCATGAAGCGAACTTGCAGAAGGTCCCTATAAGTAACCTATTATACATATAATTTTAGTAAAATCAAAAGGTCGTGGATAACACTAGTCATAAAAAGGGAATTTGCTGTCAGACTAGTGAGGTTAGGGTCAAAGTCAGTCATAGGCCAGACAATCCAATCACAGACATCAGCTAACCAGTTTAGTCCCCAGACTGTTGAATGCTTATTCATGTCTGAAAAGCAACTCATATTTAAAGATTTTAAAAAGTACACAGGGTGCGTACCATCTCATTGACATACATTGACATAAAAAAAAACTTTACATCATGTCACTTACCTCGACTCGCCATGACCTTGATGTGGCTTTAGCACCCAAAATGCTAGGACTGGAATCAAAATGCTAAATCAGACAGATTAAGGTCACGGCAGGTTGAGATGATGATTATGCAATGCAAAGATTTTGTTTATGCCAAATTCTTTCTCTATGAAGGTTGTTGATGAAATGTTAATAAAGAGTCTCTAGGGCAGAAGTGTCCAGAGGAGGTTCAGGAGTTTTGGATTCATCGCAGATTTGCAGTATAAACACAGCCTATGTAAATGAACTTCCCATAGTTTCATTGAATACATTTTATGTAAATATCTTGAAAATCTGGGATGAATTAGGCATTCTGACCTTATGTTGGACACCCCACCTCTGCTGTTCGGTGAACAATAATGACCTCTCCTTTTGCCGTAGTGTTGCCTCACCAGGCTTCACAAAGAGGGGGCTTGGCAGAATTAAGCTGGAGAGGACTAACTATTTCTAGCACGTGCAGTTCACCACAGACCACACGGGTCTTGGTTAGCTGATGGGTTTTTGTCGAACACACTAAAATACCTTAGAAAGAATCTGAGTTGCTTCTGTCTTTGATAGTATGTTGCTGGTATTAACATTTTCCAGTGCTGCTTTCAGTTGTCAGATCTATTATGCTGTCATTATTGTAGAAAGAGAGCATTTTATAAAAACTGATTTACAGAACTGTAGCTTATAAGAATCCCAAGGCTTAGATTTCGAATTGGAGCGCCGTATTTAGCAGATATCAAATGTCAGGTCAACCTTGATGTCAAATATTTTTTTTAGCATATATGTAATGTCTATATTTTGAGGCGCTGCAACATCCTTCTTTTCTGAAAGCTGATCCTTGCTATTTATAATTAGACACAATTGCAACCTACGTAAAACGTTTGCATTTCTTTTTAAAAATGGTGTTCGCTCTCTGCTGAACAGCTTTCTGAGCGAAGTTGCATTTGTACAGCACATGGTGCTTTGAAGAGATGAGCTTTTCTTTAAGAAAACTGAAGTCCAACTGCTTACCACACATACTGTTAGGAAAATCTGTATGAATATGTATGTATGAAATTGTATGAAATGCAAAGCAAAAAAGTCGTAATGTGAATGAGAGGGCGAGGGGGTGGAATACCGCAAGCCAAATGTATGGTGGGTGGTACCTAATCAGGGCTTAAATTGAGCCAGTGGTTTCTGGTGCTAGGCATTAGCACTTCAGTGTCAGTACGGCATGTATGACAGTCTGCCACATGGTGGTGCTGTTTGTCTAATTTAGAGATGAGCACAACAACAGTTGTTTATTATTAAATGCAAATTAAAATTTACTATACCCTCTGCCAAGGCCATTCTTGTAGCATTGGGGGTCTGGAGTAGTCTAAATGTTCACACTTGTAGCAGTTTGATGGTTGGTAGTTGAGCTGGTAGCGCTGGTAGCGCTGGCGGGGTAGTAGGTGGTACAAGCAGCAGTGGCCTCCTGACAAGGGCCCTGGCACTTAATATTATACAAATTATCCACTGTACACAGTAAGATAGATCACAGTACAAAATACACCTTCAAGCCCCCTCCTTGCATGGTCTGTATCTTTGCAGTGATTTGAGCGTCATTTGTAATAAATACTCTTCTCCTCTTTCCCTTAGACCCCCAGATTTAATTTGAAACACCAGAAGTCTATTTTTGGTTTTCAAACACGTGAGTGCGTACCAATAACAATTTCCATTAAAATAGCATCTACGCCCAAGCAAGACTGGGGTTGAAAACACCACACAATTATGACCAGGAGCCTGCACTGTGCCAACTTATTAATGGCTGATTTTTGTATTAAAACATATCAATTTGCTGTTTGTTGAACGATCTGCATTATAAAAAATGTTGATGAAAAAACACATTTTGGTACAAAGTATTTTCTTAAAATCATCTCAACATTTTATTGCGTGAGATTCCTATGTTTTAAGAAAACGAAATTCAGACATAGCTCTCTTTGCCTGCATACATTATTATTGAAAGATAGTGCAGGTTGTCACCAGTTCACCATAAAACTACTATAGAAAATTTGTGAATGGCAAATTAAAATTAAGAACCCGAAAAGTATAGGGTAATCTCCACTGTGGTTCTGGTAATTCATGAAATGTAAAATGTATTTGATAGATTTTAAAGTCCAAAGCAAAGAACTAGAAAAAGATGAAAGTGTGAAAACAGCTTTCTTTATCACATACCCTAAGAATGCAATTAAAGGGTCAAAATGTATCATTTTAGCACCCCAAAATAATTAGATTCCAGAAAAGGAGGTAACAAAAGGCTACAAGAAGTATCATCTTTTTGTAAACCAACTTTCTTCTATTGCAGCACAAACAAATCTATAAAGAGGTGGTTACAAGCATGCCTTAACACGTCAACATTCAATATATTGAAAGGTCTTGGGTCGTTTCCTGAAGCTAGTGGTGGGAGGGAGTTCGAGATGAAACTAACTATTTCGTAAAGAAATGAAAATGTTCTTGATTGGTTGTGACTTTGGGTATCATAAGTCTAGGGATACATTTGCTTTCACGATTTCTAGAGCCATCTTAAGATTTCATTTATCAGCTGTATTGAGTGAACCTGTGACTATCTTTTAGCTATTTTCTGAATAACCAATTCAGCAATATCTAGTGAAATGTTTTTCATTTCATGAGACTTATTTAGGGGTTTTCGTAATTCTCAAAATGAAGGTTTACAAATAAAATGATGTGATTTTATTCAAAATCAAGTTTACATGTCTTGGTACTCTTACCAAAAATGTGGAAGCCAGTCATCTAGTAATTGTATGGCATATTGGTTTACAGCAGTTTCTTAAAGTCCTTTGAATGGTTCACATGAAATTGTGTCAGTTTCTCAAAATCTACACGCAAGCACACACTAAGCAAGTACACAAATATTCTGTTTTCTGAGAACATTGACAATCAGGATAGGAAACCCCAGATTATGTTTTATAGACATTAGTAAAACGAGCTACTTTCTGATGTAACATTCATCAGTTGCAAATTTGAGAATTCTTCAGCATCTCAAAGTTCTAATGGGTACACCTAGACACACAACAAGTTTAGTAGCATGTCTACATACTTTGTGGATACATAATTCATAGAGCATGTAGATAAGAGAACAGTAGAGGATCTGCACATAGTGGTCTCTCTGGTGACTATGACCACTAAAAAGGGTAGAGAAATTTTATAGTGTTGCAGATAATTGTGCTACTAAAGCTGCAACTCCAAAGATTGAAGGTCAAGTTAGACAAATTGTGAGGTAGGCAAGTACCACCACAATCTCTAAGACATTCAGCAAGTAGTTGGAAAGTGAGCCCTCCAAACATCTTTCTAATAGAATTAGATTATACCATATGCAAACTTTGCACTTTTGGAGAAACGTCACAGGATTCTATGCTTTCAGGCCATAGAGATTCAAAGATGCATTCTCTTGGCTAGGAAGAGGTAACTTCCCAAGCATGATGCTCACTTCACAACAGCTCTTTTCTCCCCGTCACCAAGTCGTCCTCTAATCAGAATCAAACACTATAGTGTAGAATACTAATTCTAGTATATTTGTTGCAGAAAGAATATAATAAGGCCTGTCTTTATGAGATTTGTTCATCCACCTAAAGCCCATATCAGGAAGAAGTGTACTAAACCACCTGAAACCCATACCAGGAGGCTGCAGACAAAGTTGACATCTATTGGCTCCTGGCATAGTTAAAAGCCTTTAAAGACGAGAATCCGAAAAATGGTTTAACATATAAACATTGAAGAGAGTGAATTTTAAATGACAGCTAAAATAAGGCACATTTCTAATCTCAACCTAATAGCTACCTATATATTTTGCTGTGGTATCAAAGACAAATGTCTTAATTGTTGCTTATAACAGTCTAATAGTCTGGGGCAAAAACTGTCAGAGAATTGTGTCCACAGAATTATGGCTCATAAGCAGGACAATCTTATAGGGCATGGCTTGCAGTTAGCATCTGTGAGAAGGATCTAGGTCCTTTACCCGAATAAGATGTTACAACTTAGGCAGATCAAAGATAAGTTTGAAAACTATGGAAATAGTGTCAGAAGATTGCTGATATAAAATATAATGATTCACCACAACTGCAAGGGTGAATGCGTAACTATTAATTAGGAAAAAGGGCTCCCATCTTCATAGTGTCCTTTAAGGCAAACCTTACAAGTTAGATTTCAGGATAAAAGCCACAAAGCATAGGCAAATCACAAGATAAAGGAACAAAACCATGAGAATCTTATGAGGAATGCGTCATGTAACAGAGGCTTCCAGAAGCTATCTCAATATGTTTCCACTCCAAACAAATTAACAATATTGTGGAGGCATAGAAGTATAAATTAGCTTTTGCGAGAATAGTGAGAATTCAGGTATGTAACAATCTAGAAATTACTTCTTCCCATGGATTGTACGTTGCCTGTCAGCAAAATTCAACATCACTTTTAACGGAGCCAAATTCTGGTTTTCAGGGGTTTCGCAAATCTACAATTTTATTGAGGGTTGGTGAAAACTATCACACTGAAATACTAAAGCATGATACCAAAAAACATCCCACACTGTCCACCCTTAAAACACCAAACCTCAGTTGAAGGGTGATAATACTTATTTGATGCAATGTCTAATCAAACCTCAGCTCCAAAGCCAAGAGAATGAGTGGGACCAAATGCAATTCTGGTGCACATCCATCAATGGATTTCCATTAAAGATTTAACATGGCTTCATATTTGTAACAAAAGAAATTACCAGATGCCAATGCAGTGTTGTTGCCCATGGATGGGTCTGTTTGGGGTGGTGGCCTCACGTCCCTATTATCCATTACTATGTGCCACTATGGTGTTCATCCTATTTCCCTGGTATGGCAAATATATGCATAGTCTTTTGTTTTAAAGTTTTTTTTGATGTTATAGTCTTCAGATCAAAACACAAACAACCATTTAATTAGTAAACCTAACAAGTACAATTTGTGCAGAAAATACAGTACAAGCCTCAAGCATACACTGATATCCCAATACGGATCCAAGGACACAAAAAATCTCACTATATTCACTATATTGCAAGTTTCATGAATAAACACCTTATGATACTCTGCTCCCTCAGGCACTACCAATAAACAAAGTCTTAAGTACCCCCTGGACCATAATCAGTTGGGTGACATCATGTCAAATGGGGCAGCATTGTAAGGTATAATCCCATAATCATAAGTCAGGCTACATACCAGTACCAAAACCAGTAAATCATTATCAGTTTCCTATTGTCAGTACAGACTCTTTTCAGTCAGCCCTCTCAGCTTCATGGGGTCTTGTATCCATGGGGTCCATGAGTTTTTGTGGCATTTCTGCTCATTCCGGCAAAACCTCTGTTTATCACCCTTCTGCACCGTTTTCAATTGCTCTTCCCCAGCTATGGCCCATTGAAACATATCTCTAACCCAGGTGTTCACTTGTGGTGCCTGCGATGTCAGAGGATGTGTGGCCTATTCTGTGATTGCTAGTACCTTCCCCAGAACACCAAATATTCATTTAGTGTTTTTTTTCTTGGATGTATGTAAACACAACAAGCACTGCTTGTGTGTTAGCCAGACGGCTCCCAGGTGATTAGTTGCATCTTTCCCCAAACCTCAATCCAATAATGCTGCACAACCTCCACTGATCAATAATGCTGCATCGATGGGCAATGATCCATCATGTGGAGAAATCCCACCGTCACGTTGTATCAGCACAGCTGGTCAATGGACTGCCACAGATAAATCTTACTCAGCTTTCCCAGAGCTAAATTAATCCTTTGTAAGTAATTAAATTAGACCAGTTTAAAGCATGCATTACTAGGCATTGTTTTAACATGTTCCCATGTTGTGGGTAATCCTGATCTGTAATTGGTTCTTCACAATCTGATTCTCACCTATCCGTAGCTGTAGTACAAGTATCACCCTTATACTGCTTAAGTGCCCAATATAGGTTACTCTTTAACTACTGATTCTTTAACTCTCTGTCCACTTTGTACTTTAACAAAAATTAAAATTAATAAATATATTATATTTCTCATTAATTTTTGTAACATAAAATGTAGTTAAAATGAGAATTTTAACTCACTATTTATGTTAAGAAAAGTTTAAGATGTACACTGTGTTTGTGAAAAATGTATGTCTGTTCAAGCCCACAGTGTCTGTGAATTAAAAATAACATTACAAATTACACTCTGTTCTCAATGCTCCTAGGGTTGTCAAGTTCCAACCTGCTTATGTGCGGCATTTCTATGTTTGTAGTGTGCCAATGTGTGACATTTCCCAGTCACAGGTGTGACATTTCAATTGGCACTGTATTCCAAACATGGTCAATGTTCCAACTCCTGAAATTTCATCGACCAATATAAGTATTTTCCTCTCGTGATGTAATCACTGCCCCACAGTGGAGGGCTAACATTCACAGCAGCTGGAATTGTCCCAGTATCAAACATTGACTTTAGTGTGGTCTCTTCAGGGCTCGTCTGAAGCTAATATTTCTCCCAACTCTAAATCTTGCACTGCTTTGATGTCCTGGACAACGGTAGTTTAAAACAACTGGAGAGTAACTTTAACCACTTCAGTGCGGGTGTCGGCCAAGGCTGATGCCCGCACTACCTCCCTGGTGTGGGTCACGACCAGACATTCAGATATTGCGAGAGAATGAACAAAAGTACGTTTCTCTTAAACATCAATTTATTCAATTGGAAAGACTGCATAAAAAAAGAGATTAATAGGAGTTGGGAAGTGATTTCATTGGAAAAATAGATTGAAGTTAATAGAATACCAAGAGGCTTACATATTTTTACTATACCAACATATACAGGTGTAAAACCAGAATTATTTAAAGAATGGAGAGAAAATAATGCTCAATAGTCACTGAATATGATGAAAATTCTTATTAAATATGCAAAACTGGATTTGGAGGAAACACATGGCAAGATTAGAGAAATAGAAGAGAAATTACAAAATTATGAAGACAAAAGTGAACAGGCAGTATTGAGAAAGAATATGGAGAGTAGTCTTGATAAATATGAGGATATTGTACAAGAGATGAAAAAGGCTATAAACAGGGGGAGTATTAACTTTTGCAAAAAGATTTGAAAATGTAAAACATGATGTAAAGTGGGATGATGTAAAAGAAGGTTTGGATTGTGTGGATGTCTTAAGTGAATCGGATGTTGACCTAAACGAAGGAGAGGGGTCCTCAGGACATGATGATGGCATGACAAGAAACACTTTTTTAGAGGAAATGAAAGTGCTATATTTGGATAATCGGTTATCGAGAGGAAAGAGCAGAGGTCGAGGGTCAGTGAAAAACTTGGACTGGCTGATAAAAAGAAAAGAAAAACCAGAAGAGCGAAAAGAAACAGAAAAGAGACAATATCCTCTCAGGAGTCAGAAGAAATAATAGAGACATCAAATCATGCACTAACAATAGCAGAACAGCGAGTGTTGAATAAAGGCCTTTCCTACTGTCCAGAAGTCCATTTCAATGATGTTGATGAACAGATAGACATTTACAAATTCATTAGGGAATTGAAATTAGTGAAATTCTATGCAACCCGGCCTCGGGCGTTAAAAATTAACGAAAGTGGAGGAAGTTACAATAAATCTTGAAAACAAGGAATTATGGCCCTTGTTACAACCCTGGAAATCGGTGATAATGCCGCAGTAACCAAAATGGAATTATGACCACTGCGGTAACTGCTCAGACAGACAGCCACTTTAACACACTAACCGCCATGGCGGTAGCAACAAGCACCACGGCGGTAACCGCCAACAGCCAGGCGGAAGATAATGTACCGCCCACTGCATTAAGACCAGCCAATCCGCCACCTTTTCCGGGGCGGTACCAATGACATCAAAAGCACGGCAGAAACAGAACACAGAAGTCAAAGGACTCACCTCTGGTGACACAGGGAACAACCATGACACCATGGAGCCCAAGTTGCACATATTTCCAATGCTCGTCTACCTTTTCCTGCATTACGAACACCAACACCGGCGAAGACAACCACGGTGAGTACTGCCACCTAGCACACAAGGGAGGGGGGAGGAAAAAGAGAGTGACACACACATGCAACACCCCAACCACCAACACAATACACACAACCAGATGCAGTAACATTACATATCCACCCCGTACCCCTCAGGAATAATGCAAGGACAAAATGATTGGAAGAAAGTGAGTGTAATACGATTAAAGAACATGAATAAGTGCACATTACAGATGTATATATATATTTACAAATGGAGGGAAACTGCCCAGTCCTCAATGTCCGTAGGCCACAGGGCCACAACAAATAGGCGAAGGCCCCACTCACTCCTGCAAAAACACGGAGAGAACACTGCAGGGGCATCAGGTCGAAAATACACAGGCACCTCAGGGGGACGGGAAATGGGGGGGCACCTATGCCGGAAGATGGTACAACACCACTGGTCCTGGAGGGGGCTACAAGATCTATGCTTGGTCCTGGGGTGTGCAAGGCCACAGTCTCTCAAGTGGGTGGTTTGCCCACTGCTTGGTCCTGGGAAGTGCAAGGCCACAGTTTCTCAAGTGGGTGGTTTGCCCACTGCTTGGTCCTGGGGAGTGCAAGGCCACAGTCTCTCAAGTGGGTGGTTTGCCCACTGCTTGGTCCTGGGGAGTGCAAAGCCACAGTCTCTCAGGTGGGTGGTTTGCCCACTGCTTGATCCTGGGGAGTACAAGGCCACAGTCTCTCTAGTGGATGGCTTCTTCCACGGGTTCTGGAGGGGACATTGTGCCCAGTGTGCTTCATCCTGGGAAGGATGGGGTGAGTGGATGACCTCTTCCACTGGTTCTGGAGGGGGCATTGTGCCCAGTGTCCTTCATCCTGGGAAGGATGGGGTGGAGGGGGCATTGTGCCCTGTGATTCAGATCTTGGGGAGTGCAAGGTCACAGTCTCTCACCTGGGTGTGAGACCCAGTGGATTTTCAGGGGTCAGGACGCACAACAGCCCATGGAGGCAGGACTACACACTGTCTGCCGTCGGTGATGGCTGCTCAGTGGTGGCAGTGGCGGTGCTGGTGTCGGTGCTGGTGTCGGTGCTGGCAGTGGTGGTGGGAGGCTCCAGCCCATCCCTTGCAGCCTCGGCCGGCTACCCACTGGGGGTTCTGCTTCTGGCAGTGGTGCTGGTGGCGGTGCTAGTGGTATGCAGGTGGCGGTGCTGGCAGTGGTGAGGGGCGGCTGCAGCCCATCCCCTGCAGCCTCAGACGGCTGCTCACTGGGGCTGCTGGCATTGGTGCTGGTGGCTGTGCTGGCAGTGGTGGGGGGAGGCTCCAGCCCATCCCCTGCAGCCTCGGACGGCTGCCCACTGGGCTGCTGCTGGCAGTGGTGCTGGTGGCGGTGCTGGCAGTGGTGCTGGTGGCAGTGGTGGGGGAGGAGGTTCCAGCCCTTCCCCTGCAGCCTCGGATGGTTGAACCACCATGGTTGGTGCTGGGGCTCCTAATGACTCCCAGCACCAGGCCTCCTCTCCTTCCTGCCTGCTGGTGCAGACACCTTGCCCTTCCTGTTAGCAGCCGGGGATTTCTCCTTGCCCTCCCTGTCGCAGCTGGTGGTGCCTCCTTATCCTTCCTATACGCTGCTGGTGGTGCCTCCTTGCCCTTGTCAGTCGCAGTTGGTGGTGCCGCCTTGCCCTTCCTTGATGCACCTGGTGCAGGCACCCTGTCAGCGTTGCTGCATGTTGCTCGGGATCCTCTCCCCCCTGCAGTAGCTGTCGACACTACTGTGCCCCTGGACTGGCTGGCTGAGGTGCCTGCCTGGGTTTTCTTCACTCCGGCCTGACGTTGAGGATGGGGGAGGAGGGGTAGGGAAGAGGACAATGGTGGAGAGGAAAAGTTTCTTAAGGACATTGGGGCGGGAAGAGGGTGAAGGTTTGGGAGTGGAGGAAGAGGAAGTGGTTGTAGGAGGTGTCTGCTGTGTTTGGGTGCAGGTGCATGGGCTGGATGCTGTTGTGAGGTGGATGGATGTTGAGTGTCTGAGTGCTTGCGTTTGTGTACCTTGGGAGGAGGGGGCACAGTCACATTTGGGGAGGACACAGGGCACATGTTCATTGAAGTAGGGGTGGTGACTGGCAGTGAGGGGCGTAAAGTGATGGTTGTGATGATGGTAGTGGATGAGGAAGTGGTGCATGCATGTGTGAGTGTAGGTGCTAGTGGGAGGGAGGTGGACGAGGAGGAGGAGGGGGACACAGTGGAGGCAGTGGATGTTGGTATGTCTGTATCTGGATGGTGCTTGTGTGAGTACCTGTGTGATGATATGTGGTGCTTGTGTTTGCCTGAACCACTCCTGTGTGTTGTCCTGGGTGCATGCTGGTCTGCCTGTGTGCTTGGGATAGGTTGGGGTTGAGGGGAATGGGATTGGGCAGAGGTGGTTGGAGGGGGGATGTTAGATACAGGGACAATGGCTGCCATCAGGGAGGAGGCCAGAGCCTGGAGTGATCTCTGTTGGGCCGCCATGCCAGAGTGAATGCCCTCCAGGAATGCATTTGTTTGTTGCAAATGGGCTGCCAGCCCCTGGATGACATTCACAATGATTGACTGCCCAACAGAGATGGATCGGAGGAGGTCAATAGCCTCCTCACTCAGGGCAGCAGGGCTAACTGGGGCAGGGCCTGAGTTGCCTGGGGCGAAGGAGATGCCCACCCTCCTGGGTGAGCGGGCATGGGAAACATGCTGAGGAGCTGCTGGGAGGGTGGTGCTGGTACAGGGGTGGCAGCTGTAACTGTAGTTGGGGTGGGCACAGAGGTGTCCGCCACCACCAGGAAGCTTCCATCAGAGGAGGTATCACTGTCAGAACTGTCCCCTCCTGTCTCTGCCGGGGTGCTCCCCTTGCCCTCCGTCCCACTGGTCCCCTCACCGTCGGTAGATTCGGCCTCCTGGACCTTGTGGAATGCAGCTCTCCCCGTCTCTGGTTCTTCTGCTCCCTTTCCAGATGATGCTAATGCACATAAGGACAGGGTGACAAAGCAAAAAGGGGAGGAAGAGACAAAGGATACCCTTAGTCAATGGCGGCAACAACACCACAGTTGGCATACATGATAAACACACACACACAAGAAACAGCCCTACTCACTAGGCAATGCACTACCAGTCACAATTCTAGTCACCAGCACATGGACAGGGATACCTAACGCCAAATGCAGCATACCTGAGACCCACAGACCCCTGCCCTGTAGTGGAGGCCTACTATCTTGGATGGAGGAGGTTGACATCAGACCCTGCCCAACATAGGCCCTACCCTGCACTGGCCGGCCTGGCCTAGGGGCACCCACTGGCCCACATCCCCCCCCCGGATGCCACCCACCACGGCCAAGTAGTATATTGGGGCACTGTACTCACCCCCTTGAGGCTGCTGTGATGCCCTCCAGCACCCATCCAGCTCTGGGTAGGCCACCACCAGTATGTGGGCCATCAGGGGAGACAGGTTCTGATGGGCACCCCTTCCTCGTTGGGAGGCCATCACCAGCTGGGCCTTCATGGTCTTCCGTGCCCAGCATCTCAGGTCCTCCCACCTTTTCCAACAGTGGGTGCTCTGCCTGCTGTAGACCCCCAGGGTCCGCACGTCCTTGGCAATGGCACACCAAAATCCCTTCTTCTGATGGGCGCTGACCTGCAGGGGTAATACAGATGGAAGGCACCATTACACATACAATCCAACCTGTCACACATATGGACCACAAATCCCATTTCCATCTCCATTGGTACACACATCACCGATCGCCCACCATGTACACTAGCAACAGACATACCACCCCACCCAAATGACACGATGCTTGCACACACATCTCCATGCAACCTTCGCACATGCATCGTGCCCAAGGTGTACTCACCATTTGGTTTGGAGGCCCATACAGCAGTTTATACTGGGGGTAGGACCCCTTCCACCAAACACTCCAACTCCTCCGAAGTGAAGCTAGGGGCCTTTTCCACAGTCACAGGGGCCATGGTAGGTTCCAGACACAGGTCACAGCAGCACCCACAATGTAGGTGTTGTCTTGTGGAGAGTCAGGAATCAAGTGAGGATTTAGATAGAAAATAGCTGTCACATCCATGGCGGGGTACACCGTCTCCGCCGCCGCTGATCCCCATGGGCCATTGTACTCCATAGAGCCCCATATTAGCCAATGAGGAATTGCACGGCGTTACCTCACTTCCACCAGTCCCTACATACAGGACAGGCGGTCGCCATTTAATGGTGGTGGACAACATTCAGATAATCCATAACTGAATCACTGCTGATGATTGCACGTACGTTGCCATTCCCACCATCCCTTCACATTAATTCTCTATGTACACTGAGGTGGTGGTTCCATTGTACAAATTGTGACAGTCTACTCACTCTTGTGTCCCTTCGATACCTACAACTGTGGATGAATAGGAGGAGGAGACAAGCCCCTGTGTACATACCCCTTAGGGACTTGACTACACTGGAGGAGAGGCACATGAAACTCACCTATAGACTGGACAGGGCCACAATCACAGAGCTGTGTGCCCAATTGGAGCCTGATCTGATATCAGCTATCCATCATCCCACTGGGATCCCCCCTCTTGTGCAAGTTCTATCAGTGCTCCATTTCCTGGCAACTGGTTCTTTCCAAGTGACGTGGGCTTGGCAGCAGGAATGTCACAGCCAATGTTCTCAATCGTGCTGACAAGGGTTCTGTCTGCCTAGGTCAAACACATGTGCAGCTACATCGCTTTCCCCCAGGTGGAAGATTTGGCCACTGTAAAGGCAGGATTCTATACAATGGGACATATACCAAATATTGTTGAGGCAATTGACGGAACACATATTGCATTTGTCCCCCCGCCAGAATGAACAGGTGTTCAGGAATCAGAAGAGTTTCCACTCACTCAATGTGCAAATGGTGTGCCTGGAAGACCAGTACATCTCTGATGTCACTGCCAAGTATCCTGGGTTGGTGCATGACGCCTTTGTGCTGAGGAATAGCAGCATCCCACAGCTGATGGCACAACTACAGAGGCACAGAGTGTGGCTAATAGGTGTGCCTGAGTGCCCACCCAATGCATACCAGCATATGCCTTCTGCTGTTAACCCCATACCATTGTGTAAGGCTATTTATTGCCCCTCAATACTTTCAGGTGACTCAGGCTACCCAAACCTATCATGGCTCCTGACCCCTGTGAGGAATGCCAGGATAGGGGTTGAGAATCGTTATAATGATACACATGGGCAAACCAGGAGAATCATCGAAAGGACCTTCGGCCTCCTGAAGGCCAGGTTCAGAAGCCTGCATCTGACAGGTGTATCTCCATGCTACACACCCGAGAAGGTCTGCCAGATAGTAGTGGCATGCTACATGTTGCACAACAGACAACATGTACCTTATCTGCAGGAGGAGGAGACTGGAAATGCCCCTGTGGCAGCAGTGGACCCTGAGGAAGGCGAGGATGAGGAGGCAGAGGAGGAGGATGTGGACAACAGAACATCAGTTATACATCAATACTTCCAATGACACACAAGTAAGACAGTGGAACTGACCATTCCTCTGACTATTGTTTTATCTGTGTGGCTGTAGCAACATGGCATTCACTTCCTTTGCATCTCAACTTACTGTCACCAATGGCTTCTCATTTTGCAGATGTTGGTGATATTACAACAGTGTACTGATGTGATGACTACAGACAGCTACAAGTCATTAATTGTATGCTATCTCAGTTTTAAGATAATTTGCATATGATGTGACTGTTTCCATAACTGCACATTTTCATCATATTAAACAGTATCAGTTAAGTTGTGTTCAAGGGTGTTTATTGTAGTGCAAATAATTGAAGGGAAAGTGCAATGGAATGGGGTGATGGTAGAAAAAAGTCCAGGGTATGGTTACATTCTGTTTGTAGCACAGGTCCAGTGTCCAATGGCCATAGGAAGGGGAGCAAAGGCAGTTCAAAGTGGACAAGGTGACAGGGTGGGACACAAGGGGGCATTCAGGAGGGTCTTATTTCCTGGTGGTGGTCTTGGTCTTGGCAAGTGTTTCTGGCTTCTATCTGGGTCGCAGGGAATGTTTGCGGGGTGGTTCATCTTCTGCATGGGGAATGGTGCTGGTGGCCTGTGGGTCCTCTTGCAGGGCCTCCTGCCCACTAGCTGCAGCAGATGTGGTGGGCTGGTCAGTAGGCTGGTCCGCTGGTGTGCTGTCCATTCCCTCATGATGTTGGCCATGTCTCCCAGCACCCCTGATATGGAGATCATGGTGGTGTTGAGGGCCTGCAAATCCTCCCTGATCTTATGGTGTTCCTCCTGCAGCCACTTGTTCTCCTGCATGTTGGTAAGGATCTGGCCCATCTTGTCCTGGGATTGTTGGTAAGCCCCCAGGACATTAGTGAGTGCCTCCTGGAGAGTTCCCTGGGCCTGTCCTCCCCCTGGCGCCCAGCGGTCCTCCAAGTATCCCTGTAGCCCTGTGCCTGCCTCTGTCCCCAGAACTGTGTACCCACTGCCCCTGACCCCAGGACCCTGATTGTCTTGGGTTTGAGGTGTGGACTGGGGTCCCTGTATATGTGGGCACACTGCAGATTCACGTGTCCTGGGGACAGAGGTGTGGGGACGTTGGGTGGGTGCTGTGGTGTTGGATACTGATGGGGGAGGCTCTGTGGTTGACTGTGAGTGGGCTGGGGTGTCCGACTGACCAGTGGTCCCTGATGGGCCAGGTAGTTCGTCCAGATCCTGAAGTCCAGAGTTACTGTCATCACTGGGGGCATCTTCTGTTGGGGGACATGTTAGATGTTAGACTACATCCTCCTGGGAGACCTCAACTTCCACTTGGAGAACAACAATGACGCCAACACCGCATCACTGACCACCAACCTCTCCAACCTCGGACTCCGTCAACTGGTCAACACACCCACCCACATCGCCGGCCACACCCTTGACCCACTCTTCACTGCAAGCAACCACATCTCATTCAGCCACACCTCCGAACTCCACTGGACCGACCACCAATGCGTCCATTTTTCCTTCAAGAAAAACACCGAACACCACCGCACCCCACTACCGCCTCACCGCCGCTGGGGAAAAATCACCAAAGATCAACTAGCCAGCACCCTCGCCAAAAACCCACCACCCGACCCCACCGACCCGGACTCCGCCGCCATCAACCTCCAACAATGGATCCTCAACTGCGCCAACATCCTAGCACCACTCAAGAGACCCACCGTCAACCAAGAAAAGAAAAAACCAGCCTGGTTCACAGACGAACTGACCACCTCCAAACGCACCTGCCAGAAACTCAAGAAAAAATGGATCCTCGAGCGAACACCCGACAACCTTGCTACCCTCAAGGAAGCCAACCGCGAACACCACCAACTGATCCGACTCGCCAAACGCTCCCACTTCACAGAACGCCTTAACAACAACGCACACGACTGCAAGGAACTCTTCTGCATCGTGAAGGAGCTCTCCAACCCCAACGCCAGCGTCAACGACGTCCCACCCTCCCAGAAACTCTGCGACGATCTCTCCACCTTCTTCTACCAGAAAATCGCAGACATCCACGACAGCTTCAACACCGCACCTCCGCCTGACCCCACCCCCAACAACTCCTCCCACGCCGACCGCCTCACCACTTGGACCCACGTAGATGACGCCGAAACCCTAAAGACCATGAACTCCATCCACTCAGGATCTACCTCAGACCCCTGCCCACATCACGTCTTCAACAAAGCCGACGTCACCATCGCCCCCAAACTCCGCAAGATCATCAACCTTTCCTTCAACACCGCTACCTTCCTGGACAGCTGGAAGCACGCAGAAATCCAACCCCTCCTCAAGAAACCTAAGGCTGACCTCAACGACCTCAAAAACGTCCGTCCGATCTCCCTCCTCCCTTTCCCAGCGAAAGTCATCGAGAAGATCGTCAACGCACAGCTCTCCCACTACCTCGAAGACAACTCCATCCTAGACCCTTCCCAATCCGGTTTCAGACGCAACCACAGCACAGAGACTGCACTCCTCGCCGCCACAGATGACATCAGACAACAAATGGACAACGGCGAAACTTCAGCCCTCATCCTCCTGGACCTCTCAGCTGCCTTCGACACGGTCTGCCACCGCACCCTACTAAATCGCCTCCACGAAGCCGGTATCCAAGACAAAGCCCTCAACTGGATCTCCTCTTTTTTCTCCGGCAGAACCCAGAGAGTCCGACTCTCACCCTTCCGCTCCGAAGCCACCAACCTCATCTGCGGCATCCCCCAAGGATCCTCACTAAGCCCAACGCTGTTCAATGTCTACATGGCCCCCCTCGCACAACTGGCCCATCAGCACAACCTCAGCATCCTCTCCTACGCCGACGACACCCAGCTCGTCCTCTCCCTGACCAAAGATCCTCACACCGCCAAAGCCAACCTCCACAAGGGACTGAAATCCATCGCCGAGTGGATGAGCAACAGCCGCCTGAAACTAAACTCCGACAAGACGGAAGTCCTCATCCTCGGCCGCTCCCCATCGGCCTGGAACGACTCTTGGTGGCCCACCGCCCTGGGCCCCCCACCCACCCCAGCCAGCCACGCACGAAACCTCGGCGTCATCCTCGACTCAGCTCTCACCATGTCCAAACAGGTCAACGCAGTCTCCTCCTCCTGTTTCAACCCCCTCCGCATGCTCCGCAGAATCTTCAAGTGGATTCCAACAGGAACCAGAAAGACAGTGACCCAAGCCCTCGTCAGTAGCAGACTCGACTACGGCAACGCACTCTACACAGGCATCCCAACTAAAGACATCCAACGACTCCAACGCATCCAGAACGCATCCGCCCGCCTGATCCTCGATATACCCCGCCGATGTCACATCTCCCACCACCTGAAGGACCTCCACTGGCTCCCCGTGGACAAGAGGATCACCTTTAAACTCCTCACCCACGCACACAAGGCACTACACAACACCGGACCCACCTACCTGAACACCAGACTCAACTTCTACGTTCCCTCACGCCAACTACGCTCTGCCAACCTCGCCCTCGTCCCCCGAATCCAGCGCAAGACCTCTGGTGGCAGATCCTTCTCCTACCTCGCCGCCAAGACCTGGAACTCACTCCCGACCTCGCTAAGCCAGACCCAGGACCTCCTCACCTTCAGGAAACTCCTCAAGACATGGCTCTTCGAACGATAGCAGCTACCCCCCCCTAGCGCCTCGAAACCCTGACGGGTACATAGCGCGCTTTATAAATCTAATGATTGATTGATTGATTGATTAGACGTGGCACCTCCTCTCCGCTGAGATTGGTTGGCGCACCTGTGGGGATGTAAGTGATGTATTATGCCTCATGTCTGTGACAAATTGTTCATCCCTGGCTTCCCCTCAATCGTTGCTGTTTCCCTGCCACCTTTGTTTGTGTATGGTGTTTTATTGTGGGCTTGTTAGTTCTCCATGTTATGCATGCTTTTTGTGATGGGTGTCCATGCAGGGCTGGGAGGGCTGTCCATGCATTGCACCAATGTCATAATGAGGGCCATAGCCACTTCTGTCTTTGCGCTTGCTTGATGCATTTTATCATTCTGCACATTTTGCTCAGGTTTACGCGAAAAGATTCTAGAGTCACTTCGGCTAACCATTTAAATCTCCAGAAATAGTGGTACCGCTCCCTGTTCGACATTTACTGACTTCGGGGGTCGGGGTTTGAGGGGTGTGTGAATTCTTCACAATTCAGCTGGGGTTCCCAGGGGCCTTGGCAGCTACACTCCCTTTCCTCTCTATATAATTATTTTCATTGGGAGCCAACCCAAAAAGAAAATTGGCCGTCTCTTAAGGAGCCTCAGGTTACCTATTTGATGCCTGGAATACAATCTCCTTTAGTAGGAACATCATGCACACGTATAATAGTAACTCTTCCTGACCCTTTATAAATGAATTGAGAATATTTTACTGGGATTTTGAGTTGGTACACAGCGGGAACTGAGATGAAATTTCCTAATCCGTCGTGGGGGGATTTTATAGATAAATATCAAATATGTATGTTCCAGGAAACCTGGAACTTAGAACCAAAGTATAGGAGTGAACATTGATTATATACTCTTAGAAATCCAACTGTGGGAGTATATGGCCGACATGGAGGTAGTAGAACGTGAAGAGAGTGAACATGATCCCCTACTACTTTCTGTTTGTAAGCTTCCACCTTCTACTGCCGCCTCTAACAGAGGAGATTCTGACTTAAGTTGACCAACAACAGGAGAAATGATAAATGCGAGGTAGGAAATTGCTCTTTTTCACACTATCTCTTCATTGTATCAGGCACTTGCTAAGCATATGGATCTACGATTTCACATTGGAGCAATTGTGGGAGGATTATTGAAGGGCATCTGAATTTCTATAACACTCTTAAAACCCTTTTTGTATTGGATGCTTCCGGAAAGACTAGGCCCAGATCCAGTAATGGGTGGTTTGCTAAAAGCTTCAAAGAAGTTAAGTCGAACCTGCTAAAGGCCATCAAAGCAGGTAACAGAAGTGAAATTAGAACAACCTAAGCAGATTATAGGCAATAACTGACCCAGGCTAGGAGAAAGTGGGAGGGCGAATTATGGGGTGATTTACTTGAAGCGGCTAGGAATAATGATCAGACGCGCTTCTGGAAGCTGGTTAGCAGTTGTAATGGGAATACCTTTTCTCCTCCCGGGTGAATTGCGTACACACTTTAGTTCCCTCTACTCTGGCTCCGATGAGTTCCATCATGCAAGTACCAGTTCCACCAGGACCAAGGTTATGGTCCAGCTTGAGTTGTCAATATCTGAAACTTTATTAGCTGTTAAATCACGTAAGTTAGGGAATGCCCCAGGCATTAAAAAGGTTCCAGGTGATTTATATAAACCTAACAGAAGTATCTGGGTGCCTTACATCAACACTGTCTGTAATGCGATTGCAGCCAGTGCTCTGATTCCCCTTTCGTGGAAGGGGGTTGAGATAGTGCCCATATTTAAAAAGATCTGCCCGAGCGATCTGTATGATTTCTGGCCTATCAGTTTGCTGGATAACTCACAGAAAATATTCTGCGAGCAAATCCTGGACCAGTTACTGGAGTGGATTGACAAGAGTGGTGCAATCTCAAATTTGAAGGCAGGATTCACACCTTCGTTCTGCACTGTAGATCAAGTCTTCAGACTCTTACAGATTAAGTGTAAGACTGTGGACATCGGTGGTGGAAATTTGTTTGTAGCTTTTATTGATCTTCGGGCGGCCTTGGATTTAGTCCCAGGAGGGAAGCTTTGGAGTACACTTTGAGAGATGGGGGTTCCGCCAGAATTACTAGGCCTCATTGTTCGCCTTCATGAGGGAAATATTGCGAGGATTTGGTACGCAAGCATTACCACACCTGCCATGAACCACGCATGTGCCTGAAACTTACAAATGCATGGTTCAGGCACACAGGAGGAACAGACAGATGAACCCGGCGGCCGGGTAACTGGGGCTGGGGGGATTTTTAAGGACAAGGTGATTGAGATTGTATTTAGGACAGGGTGGGGAAGGTTTTAGGGTTCAGGGCGGGGGCAGGGTGTTAGGGTAGTTTATCAGACATGGTGGGGTAGGTTTTAGGGTTTAGGGCAGGGGTTGGGGTAGTTTTTAGGACAGGGTGGGATAGTTTTTAGGACAGGGTGAGGTAGGTTGTAGGGTTTACGGTGGGCGGGTGTGAGGGTAATTTTTGGGACAGGGCAGAGTAGGTTTTAGGGTTTAGGGCGGGGTGGGAGTGAGGGTAGTTCTTAGGCGAGGGTGGGATAGTTTTTAGGACAGGATAGGTTTTAGGGTGAGGATGGGGACAGGGTAGTTTTAAAGACAGGGCAGGGTAGGTTTTGTGGTTTAGGGTGGGGGTTGGAGGGTTGGGGTCATTTTTAGGACAGGATGGGGTAGATTTTAGACCAGGGAAGGTTTTAGAGTTTAGAGAGGGGGTGGGGTGTTGGGGTAGTTTTTGGGACAAGGTGGGGTACGTTTTAGGACACAGCAGGGTAGCTTTTAGGGTTTAGGGCAGGAGCAGGGTAGTTTTTAGGACAAGGCAGGGTAGGTTTTAGGGTTTAGGGTGAGGGTGTGGAGTCAGACAGGTTTTAGGACAGGGTGGGGTAGTTTTTTGGACAGGGTAGGTTTTAGGGTTTAGGGCTGGGGCCAGGGGTTGGGGTAGTTTTTAGGACAGGGTGGGGTAGGTTTTAGGACAGGGCAGGGTAGCTTTTAGGGCTTAGGGTGGGGGAGGGGGCAGGGGACAGGGTAGTTTTTAGGACAGGGTGGGGTAGGTTTTAGGGTTCAGGGTAAGGGTGGGTGGTGGGGGTAGTTTTTAAGACAGGGCAAGGTTGGTTTTAGGACAGGATATGGCAGCTTGTAGGGATTAGGGTGGGGCGGGGTGTTGGGGTAGTTTTTATGACAGGGCAGGGTAGGTTTTATGGTTTAGAGCAGAGGCAAGGGTTTGGGTTAGTTCTTAGGACAGGGTCGGGTGTTTTTAGGACAGGGTAGGTTTTAGGATTCAAGGCGGGTTGTATCACTCAACCACACATGACGTCACCAAGTATACCTTTTCTAAGCATGCATTTACAATGAAATTTGTTGTAAAGGCATGCGTGGTGAAGGCATGCATGGTTAAGATGGGATCTGGTTTTGACCACATTGCTAAGTGATGTGTGGATCTGCCATGCGTAGTTCTGTCGTTGCTAAGACTAAGATGGGTAAAAAATGTAATGACTATTTTTTGTGCTTTTTACAAGAACTTCGTGTGGAAGTCAATTCAGCTAAAACGAAGGTGATGAATTATATCAAGAACAGAAATGTTAATGGTATGGTTATTTTGAATAATGAAAGTTTAGAAAGAGTCACTGAATTTGAATGTGTGGGTGTCAGATTGGCAGTCTCGGGCTAATGGGCCCGCAAATAACTAAAAGCTTGCTTGTCATCAGCTACAGAGGAAGTACTATTGTTAGGATGGCTAAAAAAGCTCAGTATTTTCCAGTCAGCCCCTCAATCAATATTTACAAAATGCAGGCGAGGGGTGCTGCCTTATATGGGAATGAGTTGTGGGGACAGAGCATTTTGAATATTCTTGGTGTGAAGGAAAATAATTTCCTTGGAACGATCACTGGGATGGGGAGAGAGATGCCCTTGCTGTCCCTTAGATTTGATCTCGGCATTCACCCTGTTACAGATGGCTATCCTAAGAACTTTTCTATATGAGATGCCAAATAAAGAACTAGAAAACTACAGGGACGGTCTTAGCAATGTATTGGGGAGGGTGCAATCAGTGCAGAAGATTGGTTAGCTGAGGGACTTGAAGAACACATGGGCATTGCTAGGATTTCCATATTCTGGGCCACTCCTGAAGTAACACCGCAGAATGTTATGGTTTTGGTAAAGCAGAAATTTTGGAAGAGTTTCCTCTCAGACTGACTAGTCCAGTGACCATGGAACTAGATGTTTCTTTCAATTTAAACATGAACGCTAGGCCGAGTCTTTTTTGGATGTCATCAGACCAGTGCATGCCAGTTCTCTGTTTCTACAGTTCAGGTACAGCACTTTGCACTTGTTTCCTTTACTGGTCTTTGGGCCTCCCCTGTAGAGAGTGGCAACAATTACAAATTCTGTATTGTCACTGAAGAAACAGATGAGGACCTGCTCTTCTTTTGCTCCAGATATACTATGCTGAGGCGTAGGTGGATTGTTCCCCTATGCAGAAACCTCTCTGTAACTTACCAAGTCACTGCCCTAAGAATCTGCAAGAGCGATTCTACATTAATGATAGTAGTAGCTGTTTCCACATTTTTATTTGCAGCTTAGACCATTAGGTCGAAACAACTTTCGTTAACGTAATTAATTTGTTTAGGGGATTATGAGCATTACAATGACTGGCCGTATAAAGATGACAGCTTGGGGTGTTTTAAAAATAGCTTGCCTCCTCATTTCTAAGTTTTTAACTTTGAATTGTTTTATTTTACCTCAGAAGTTTTTATGTTAAATTTGGTTTGCTGTTTTTTTCCTAATGGTTTGGATTATGTTATATGACGGTGAGATTATTTATTTTGAGCAGTCAATAACCTTTGAACATAGCCACTTGCAAGCTACGATAATTGAAGTGACTCCATAGATGTTGCCTGAGTTCCTCATTCTGCACTGGTATTAGGGTGTTTTTTGCATGGAACAGACATGTAATGCCAGCTTTCCAGCTCAGAAAAACTGGGGTCCATATTTACAAGTGGCCTGCACTCCCTGTGTGTCATTTTTTTAAACACTCCAGCGGCACAGGCTGCACACCCAGATTTACAAGATCAAGCAAAGCCACTTTGTGTGGCTTTACATGGCCCTGTACATATGGAGTAAGGCAATGCAGTGCAAGTCACTGCTTTGCCTTATTTTGCATTAGGGAGACATTTCCATGGGTTTTGTGTGGGTGTTACCAGGCAGCACCCATTGATTTTGATGCATTCCCAGGTTTCAAGGTTCTATAAACCTGGGAATCATTAAAAGCCTATGATTCCCCAGGGGAGGTGTAAGAGTGAGGCAACTGGGAGAAGTATCTTTATTTCTCCCCATTTTCTGCAGCACACACACAAGGAGGAAATCACCTCCATTGACTGTTTTTGTGCAGGAAGGTGTTCTTTTCCTCCACAAAACCAATCATCATCACAACGCAGGCAACCTTGCACCCTGGTTCAAGGATGCCTGCCTTGGTGCGTTGGCGCATGGTAGCAATTTGGGCACCAGCGAAGGGGGAGAGGACAGCAATGTGCTGTATCTTTTAGATACTGCGCATTTCTGCCCGTTCCTGGTGGCACAGGGCGGCGCTGCGCCATGGGCCTCATAAATATGGTCCTAGGTTTTCCAGCTTAGCTCTTTGTCGATGTATCATCCACTTTAAAATGATTGATTTTGTCTGCAGACTGGCAAGGGGAAAGGCAGGTGTAGGGGGGCATCGTAAGCTAGACAAGAAACCTTTTTCAGTTCTGTCCAGCAGAGAGTAAGGGCCTGAATAGGAGTAGACTATTGATTGCCCCTGATAAATAACAATACCATGGGGCATATTATTTATTGGGTGTGATAAATAACACTTATTACGAGTTCATAATGAATAACATGCAGATTTTGGCCTTTAACATACAAAAATCTACATAACTCAGTAAATACCCTATGCTTTTCTCTGTTAAAATTCAGGAGGTTTAAACCTGCCGAAATATAAGAACTTTTGCGTTATTTAATACATCCGATAATTACTGCATGCCTTAAATACCATCCAACTCCTAAGTTTGACCCATGCATGTAGGAAAGTACCATCTTGCCTGCCATGTTACCCCCATTTTCACTGTATGTATGTTTGTTTTTGCCCTTGTGTCACTGGGATCATGCTAGGCAGGACCCCAGTGCTCATAGTGTATGCCCTGTATGTGTTCTCTGTGTGGTGCTTAACTGTATCACTGAGGCTCTGCTAACCAGAACCTCAGTGTTTATGCTCTCTCTGCTTTCTAAAATTGTCACTGCAGGCTAGTGACTAATTTTACCAATTCTCATTGGCACACTGGTGCACCCATATAAATCCCTTGTATATGGTACTTTGGTACCCAGGGTATTGGAGTTCCAGGTGATCCCTATGGGCTGCAGCATTTCTTTTGCCACCCATAGGGAGCTCAGACAATTCTTACACAGGCCTGCCACTGCAGCCTGAGTGAAATAACGTCCACGTTATTTCACAGCCATTTTTCACTGCACATAAGTAACTTATAAGTCACCTATATGTCTAACCCTCACTTGGTGAAGGTTGGGTGGCAAGTTACTTAGAGTGTGGGCACCCTGGCACTGGCCAAGGTGCCCCCACATCATTCAGGGCAAATTCCACAGACTTTGTGAGTGTGGGGACACCATTAAACGCGTGCACTGCACATAGGTCACTACCTATGTGTAGCGTCACCATGGTAACTCTGAACACGGCCATGTAACATGTCTAAGATCATGGAATTGTCTCCCCAATACCATTCTGGTATTGGAGGGACAATTCCATGCCCCCCCGGGTCTCTAGCACAGAACCCGGATACTGCCAAGCTGCCTTTCCGGGGTTCCCACTGCAGCTGCTGCTGCTGCCAACCCCTCGGACAGGATTCTGCCCTCATGGGGTCTGGGCAGCCCCGGCGCAGGAAGGCACAACAAAGGATTTCCTCTGAGAGAGGGTGTTACACCCTCTCCCTTTTGAAATAGGTGTGAAGGGCTGGGGAGGAGTAGCCTCCCCCAGCCTCTGGAAATGCTTTGATGGGCACAGATGGTGCCCATCTCTGCATAAGCCAGTCTACACCGGTTCAGGTGTCCCCCAGCCCTGCTCTGGTGTGAAACTGGACAAGGGAAAGGGGAGTGACCACTCCTCTGACCAGTACCTCCCAGGGGAGGTGCCCAGAGCTCCTCCAGTGTGTCCCAGACCTCTGCCATCTTGGATTCAGAGGTGTTGGGGGCATACTGGACTGCTTTGAGTGGCCAGTGCCAGCAGGTGATGTCAGAGACCCCCTCTGATAGGCTCTTACCTCTCTTGGTAGCCAATCCTCCTCTCTTGGTAGCCAAACCTCCTTTTCTGGCTATTTATGGTCTCTCCTCTGGGGTATTCTTCAGATAACAAATGCAAGAGCTAACCAGAGTTCCTCTGCACTTCCCTCTTCGACTTCTGCCAAGGATCGACCGCTGACTGCTCCAGGATGCCTGCAAAACAGCAACAAAGTAGCAAGACGACCACCAGCAACATTGTAGCACCTCATCCTGCCGGCTTTCTCGACTGTTTTCTGGTGGTGCATGCTCTGAGGGCTGTCTGCCTTCACCCTGCACTGGAAGCCGAGAAGAAATCTCCTGTGGGTCGATGGAATCTTCCCCCTGCTAACGCAGGCACCAAAAGACTGCATCACTGGTCCTCTGGGTCCCCTCTCATCCTGACGAGCGGGGTCCCTGGAACACAGGAGCTAGATCCAAGAGACCCCCACAGTCCAGTGATCCTTCAGTTCAAGTTTGGTGGACGCTAGACTGCAAACCTGTGTACTGCATGATTTGCAGCTGCTCCGACTTCTGTGCACTTCTCCAAGGATTCCTTTGTGCACAACCTAGCCTGGGTCCCCAGCACTCCGTCCTGCAGTGCTCAACCCTCTGAGTTGGACTCCGACGTCGTGGGACCATCCTTTTGTGACTCCGGTTACACCAATCTTCTAAGTGCCGGCTCCGGTACTTCTGCGGGTGCTGCCTGCTTCTGCGGGGGCTCTCTGAGTTGCTGAGGGCCCCCCCTGTCTCCTCCTCCAAGGGGCTACATTCTGGTCCTTCCTGGTCCCCAGCAGCACCCAAAAACCTCTACCGCAACCCTTGCAGCTAGCAAGGCTTGTTTGTGGTATTTCTGCGTGGAAACACTTCTGCAACATCCAGCACGCCCTGGGACATCTTCCATCCAAAGGAGAAGTTCCTAGCCCGTTTCATTGTTGCAGAATCTTCGGCTTCTTCCACCCGGAGGCAGCCCCTTTGCACCTTCATCTGGGGTTTCCTTGACTCCTGCCCCCCCTGGACACTATCGGGACTCTTGGACTTGGTCCCCTTGCCTTGCAGGTCCTCCTGTCCAGGAATCCGTCTTCAGTGTTTTGCTGGTGCTTGTGGTTCTTGAAGAATCCCCCTATCACGACTATTGTGTCTTTCTGGGGTAGTAGGGTAACTTTACTCCTACTTTTCAGGGTCTTGGGGTGGGGTATCTTGGACACCCTGACTGCTTTCTTACAGTCTCAGCAACCTTCTACAAGCTCCCATAGGTCTGGGGTCAATTCGTGATTCGCATTCCACTTTTGGAGTATATGGTTTGTGTTGCCCCTAGACCTATGTTCACCTATTGAATCCTATTGTGATTCTACATTGTTTGCACTACCTTTCTTACTGTTACTTACCTGTTTTGGGTTTGTGTACATATAACTTGTGTATATTACTTACCTTCTAAGTGAGGGTATTCTCTGAGATACTTTTGGCATATTGTCATAAAAATAAAGTACCTTTATTTTTAGTAACTCTGAGTATTGTGTTTTCTTATGATATTATGCTCTATGATATAAGTGGTATAGTAGGAGCTTTGCATGTCTCCTAGTTCAGCCTAAGCTTTGCCATAGCTACCTTCTATCAGCCTAAGCTGCTAGAAACACCTCTATTCTACTAATGAGGGATAACTGGACCTGGCACAGGGTGTAAGTACCACAAGGTACCCACTATAAGCCAGGCCAGCCTCCTACAATGCATAAACAGGAGTTTTCGGATGGTTCAGAATATTTTCAGCAACTCACAATCAGGCTCTAAGTCTGAAAGGACAGAGATATCACAATCTGATTTGGAATCTTTCTGTTGAGAGCCAGACTGGGGTGACTCAGCTAAACTCCCAGCTACCTCTCAGTGATCATCAGAGAAGGTTCACCTCAGCTGCTGCAATGTGTGGGGCAGTACAGGCTCTCAATTGAGGTCCTACTCCATGGCAGGCACTGACAGTGATAGTCAAAACACATGACCCAATATTATGAGGAGCTCAATGGAGGACCAATAAGGGAGCATACTCCCACAATCCTAAATGCAAATGAGGAGGTAGAAACTGCTGTTGCAAGGAAGTCCCAAGAGGTGAAATGAACATATTTTCATGCTGTCATTTCAGCTCACCTTCTAAGCTTGACTCATTTTGGCATTTGGAGTAGCACACAACATATTTCAATATGTGTTAGTTTAACCTTAGATGCGTAGCACTTGCCAGGGCTGTGCTTTGGAAGCTCTCCTGGGCTTTGTAAAAAACACATATTTTATCACAGGTAGAGGTCCTCAGTCACACACCTGCATCTCACAATCCCAAGGACAGTCCACAAACTATGCAAAGGCAACCTGCAGTAATCAAGCAGCAGGGATGCTAGAATCTAAGAGGCAGCTGCAATAAGTCTAAGGGGAGGACTGCACGACATCTGTGACCAGGGATTCAATGAATAAAAGGACTGCAATGAAATACAAAAGACTGTGTGCAAAGAATAACAGAACAGAGCTTCAATTAATCCAAAAGCAGGAATAAAAACAGATTCGGTGACTCCAGGAGCAAGGCTATAATTAATCCAAGAACAGAGCTAGAATTAATCAAACAAAAAAAGGGATGCAATTAATACAGGAATAGGGATATAATTAGTTCAAGAACATGGCTGCAATACATGTCACAGCAGGGCTACGCAGAACCCAAAAGAAGGGCTGCAATGAATCTGAGAGTGGCGCTTCAGTGAAGTAAAAGATCCAGGCTTCAATGAAGTGCAAAATCAGGATTCAATGAAGTGCAAGGCCTGATTAAGGACAAAACCAAACAAAGACTCCAGGCTGCAATGAGGTGCAAGTGATAGGCTACAAAAAATCCAAGGGATGCTATTAATCCAAGAGAAGGGTTTAAGAAATCCAGGAGTATGCAGCAATGAATCCGGGAGAATGGCTCCAAAGAATCCTAGATGAGGAGAATAATTAGTCTAAATCAAAAAATGTTGACTCAAAAACGGCGCAAACTTAGAAAATTCAATTGTACTTTGCAAGTTTGTACCACTTTTGCGTCAAAATAAGACGTAAATGCGGCACTAAAAAAGTATAAATATGGGCTTTACTGCTCCAAAGAGCGGCTACAATGCATCTGATGTAGGGTTGCAAAGAATCCACGAATATCAAAAGCAACACATTTAAAATGAGAGTTGCACTGGAACCAAAGGGAGGACTACAGCACATTAAATAGCAGCACTATGCTGAATACAACAGCAGCAATACAACCTGCTTCAAACCATGAATTAGATGGATCAGAGTATTTCAGCTAAAAGACTTTGGGACACATTATTTGTTGGTGCAATGCAGAGCAGCAATCAAACTTGCTGCTCTGCATTCAGCAAGAGGAAGAAAGCACTGACAAGCCACATTTATTTAAAATGTCGTGTTACTGCTCTTACCCGCTGAGGCGGCACATAAACAGGTTGCCTAGCACCATGCATAATGTTGGTGAAAAGATGTGTGCATGATGTCTGCATAGGTTGTGTCCGGGCAGTCTAACCTACCAATACAAAAATTCCATGTCAAACTGTCCACAATCCACATATCGGTTGTGTGCTTTACAGTGCTGCACATATTCAATGTGGGAAATGTTTGGAGGAATTGCAATTGTAATTGTAATTGTATTTATACAGCGCTTACTACCCCTGACGACACTACTTCAGAACCCGAAACAATTAGTGGTGGTTTAGTATAGGGAAATATGAGTATAGTATTAGTATGAGCTGATTTGAGCAGAAAATATGCAAGTTTATTAGTAGGTTTGAATGGAATAATGGAGGGATAGAGGAGGGAAGAATCCAGAAGTGTTAATTGGGAGTTTATAGTAATAGGATGAGGCCTGAGATGAGTAAAGGAGAGATGGAAGAGGAAGGAGTCTGTAGAAAGGGGTTAGGGAGATCATAGTAGTAGAAGGGGTTTTGGACAATGGCGGTTGGTAATTTTAGGAGGGAGGGGGCGGGCGAGAAGTACACTCACACTCATTCATTTACACATGCATGGGCATCCATTCACAACATTCGTCAACATTCAAACATAAACGCACGCACCAAACATTCATTTAAAAAACACACACACTTACCTTCAGCTCGAGGTCCCAGGAGGTGGGACTTCTGCCTTCCCTCACTGGCTGACCTTAGGTCAGCCATTGAGGGAAGGCAGCAGTCCCAACTTCGTCACAGAGTGGGATGGGATCAGTGAGACTGCTGACCCTACCCCACTCTGTGACAAGTTGTCACAGATTGACACTCACCATGGACGCTTCAGGGCTTAAACCTGAAGCGCCCAGGTCGAAGACAACGGGTGATGCTTCCCCTCGTCACCGGGGGGAGGGCCTTGAGGCACCTTTGCTGAGCTGAGGAGGTCACACCCATAGGAGCTGTGACCTCCTCAGCCCAGCAAAGTTCCGCTCAGCCAGCCAGGAGTCTGCGCAAATTGCGCATGTCTCACTCCTGGCTGCCTGAGCTGAACATGAAGAATGTCTGACAGGCTGACCTTTGCTCAGCCTGACAGGCACTCTTCATGATGGGCAAAAGGTGGGAGGGCGTGGCCCCTCTGCCCTAAAGGATGGCCCGCGGCTGGTTTTTGATGAGCAAAAGGTGAGATAAGGGAGGGAGAATTTAGTAGGGTTGTTTGGCAGATCATAATAGTAAACTGTGGTTCGGAGTGAGGCAGGAGCAGTAGAGGAGGGAAGAGCTTAGACTGGGTGATTTTGGAGATCATTGTAGTAGAATGGGTTTGGGTTGAGTCAGAGAGTAGGAATGAAGGATAGATTGATTAAGGTATATGGTGATGGGGAGACAGAGTAAAGCTTATGAGAAAGAGTTTTTTTCTTCCTCTTGTTCAGTTTATTTATTTATTTACGTAAAATAAATAGTTTACGTAAATACCTAGTAAGGGAATATATGTGTGAGGAATATAAGAATGGATATAATATTTTGAGATTTAAAGTTATGATGTATAAACACATACATTGAAGATTAGCAATATTTGAGGTTAATTTATTTGTGTACTTTTATAACATTATTTTATCTTTCCTCAATTTTCAATACTGAAATGCTTGCTGATAAAATAGTTAATATAACATTTGCTCAATGCGATAGCTAAAATTAAAGCAAGGATTCATAAGTACCTAATCTAACAACTTATCTAGGAACGATGCAATGACCTATGAACATGTTAAGCATAGGATAATATATATATATATATATATATATATATATATACATATATATATATATATATATATATATATATATATATATACATATATATATGTATATATATATATATATATATATATATCTATACACACACACATACTTATAAGTACATATACGCACACAGACACAAATATATCCATTTAACCATGAGTAAATATACATTTGTTAAACAGGCTTAAAGAGTATGCATCTATTTTATTATTATGAAATTGTAACTATGCATATTTCTTTAAAAGATACACAAATCTAGATGTATACACATAAGCAGATCATAAATGTTTACCAACACAGGCATACGCAGTCCATTGCTGTTTGGATATGGTGGTGATGAAGGAAGGAGCGAACTTTTGAGTAGCCTTCTGAAGACAAGATAGTTATCCATGGATCTTATATTTGGGGGTAATGAATTCCATAGTTTGGCCGCTAGAAAAGAGAAGTCATTTTCTTCTATGGAGGCATTTTAAGGTGGGGTGCCAATCCTGAGCGGAGGTTTCTTTGTTGAATATATTTGGTGATTTTATTCCTGATGTAAAGCGGTCCTGTATTGCATGGTGGATCTTCTGGCAACCAGCAACCATTGTAGTGCCTTCAAGGCAGGGGATATGTGGGCTTGTGGCTTAACATCTAGTAGTAGTCTGGCAGCTGAGTTCTGAATGCGTTGTAGTTTTTTCATAGTAGATCGAGATGATCCATGGTAGAGGCAATTGGCGTAATCTAGTTTAGATAGTACAACAGCGATAGTAGCCTGAACCTTGTGTGGAATTCCAAGGTGGGGAAAATGGGTCGCAGAGTTTTCGAGGTGATGAGACTTGATCGTGCTAATGTGTCTACTTGAGCATTCATTGTTAACTTGGAGTCCATGGTAATTTACAAGGTTTTCAACTTCCTTTGATACTTGAGGAGGTGGTCCTAAATCATCATGCCAGGCGCACAGTGGGTCATAATTTTTCCAGTCGCCACATGTGAGTATTTCCGTTTTGGAAGCATTCAGTTTAAGATGACTGCACATCATCCGCTGATCAGTGACTCTGAGGCAAATGAAGATTTGTCAGTTTCCAATGTCTTTGGGGCATTCCAATTAAGGAGTACTTGTGTGTCATCTGCATAGTTGTAGCATGTGAGTTTAAATTAATTGATCAATTCCGCTAATGACATTGTGTAGATGTTGAAAAGCATAGGTGAGATGATTGATCCTTGAGGGACCTCTGCTTTTGTGAAGTAGGATTTGGGTGAGAAATGAGAAGAATAGATTACATTTGTTCTGTTTTGAAGGTAGGAAGTGATCCAGTCGAGAGCAGTTCCTTCTATGCCTGCTTTGTGGTCTCTTTGAATTAGGGTATCATGGTCAACAGTGTCAAAAGCAGCTGAGAGGTCCAAGAGAAGTAGTGCAGCAACTCCATTGCGGTCCACTGTATTTTTAAGATCAGTCAAGATTGTGATGAGTGCAGATTCACTGCCTCTTTATGGCGGAATCCAGTTTGGTAGTCTGAAAGTATGGAGTTATCCTCAATGAATTGTGACATCTGGGTGATATATCAGTTTGCCCAGGAAAGGTCCATTTGTAATCAGACTGTAGTTGTTGGGGTCATGTAGGTCTAAGTTTGTTTTCTTTAATAACTGCGTATGTATGCCTTTTTAAGTTCTTCAGGAAAGGTACCTGTAGTCAAAGAATTATTGATGATTCTTCTAATAGGTGTCTCAGCAGAAGTAGTTAAAATAATGTTCTTGAACATGTGTGCTGGACAAGGGTCGGGGGGCTGTCAGAAGGCTTGCTTGCTTTGACCAAATCCATAAATTCACTTTGTGATATGTATTTGAAGGAGTGCAGATGCTGGGTTGGCTTACTCTTGGAGGGGATTTTAGGAAACAGGTTGGTGCTGGTGGTTTTACTTTGTTTTACATAGGAGTACAATGAGTCTGCCTTAGTTGTGTAATGATTTGCCACTTTGTCTGTGAATTCTTGAGGAATGGGATGAGTCCCTTCCACGCATTTGGGTTTTCGAAATTTGTTGAGAATTTCATAAAATTCTTTTTTTAGCAGATTTATTCTTTTGAATTGTCTGAGTAGTACCTTTTTTAGCATTTTTGATTGATGATGTATCTATTCTGTTACCTTTGTGTAGGAGACGTTTGTCTTGAAGGTTGGTTGCAGCCTTTTGATTTGTTGTTTTATCTTTTTTAGTTCTGTATTTCTCCAAGGTGTGGGTTTCTTTTCTCCTGTTTAGTTTTTTTGAGTGGCAATAGGATATCAAAAGCTTCCTGTAGGCACTCATAAAGTTTTGGAACACAATTTATTGTGTCTAGATCTGTTTTGGTTGTTAGTTGTGTTTTTAAGTCTTCAAAAATTGAGATTGTTCCATGGTCAATAGATGAATGCATGTAAGGTGGTCTTGGGTGTGTTGGTTTGTGGTGTTTTATGTTGTAAAGTTTCTAAATGGTGGTCTGACCATGTGAATAGTGTGATGTTTTGAATGGTAACTAGTTCTGGTTTTGCAAAAGTGACATCTAGGATGTGTCCAGCGATGTGTGTGGGATTGTGTACAATCTGGTGTAGGTTCAATGTGACTAGGCCAGTGGGATGGTTTTTGGATGTGGCATATTGGGTTTGTCAAACCAAATGTTAAGGTGCCCAAGAATGCAGAGGTTGGAGTATAATGTTATAATATTTTAAAAAAACAATTGTCCATGCTAGCACTTGCTTCAATGAGGCATTACATATTGATGCAACATCCAGTCTGACTATCTTAGAAGATCACCTTTGCATCGAGAACAATAGTTGCTTCTGCTGTGACACCAAAGTTCCACCCAAGTAGCGTCTTCTTGATGCAAAGTCACACAAAGCTATCTTTCCTGAAATAGGGCACAAATCCAGTGGAAAATATGTTTGGCAATGTATAGTAAATACCCAAACAGAGGTTTGTGGAGTTTTGGGTCGCTTGTACAATTTACTCTTACGTGGGTGCAAACTCTTACTAAATCAGCCCCTTAGGGTGTGAAACACAGGTGGGCATTAACAGTGTTTCTGTCAAGAAAATAACACAGGCTACTTTCATCCTCTCCTGAGTGCCTATACCCGGTATCAGAAAGTGGTCTTTGAGATGACGGAGCCAGTGCTGTCTCTGACATTCTGAATGCTGTAAGGAGTTTGTGACACTTCAGGAAATGGCTGGGAATGGTCTGTCAAATCCACCACAATGTTTGGTACTGCCACCTCTATCTAAGTTTCCTCTATGAACCATGTTAGTCTTGCATGGCAAGCCACTCAAATCTCCCTGATTTCCTGAGAAAAACTACCAGCACATCTTGGATACTTAAAATATCACTATTGTATTTCTATTACTTTAATTTTGCGGGATAATTCTACTCTGCTAGCTTGGCTTAGAGGATTTGCCATCACAGAAGTTTTTTTCCCTCAGCGGCACCGATCACGCCAGTAGAATTTCCCTGGGGGGAAAACTCTTACTCCCATACTAGCAAAGTTTAACTGATGAGCATGTTTCTCTTCTTGTGTAGCAGAGGTGTTTCCTCTCATGCACTTACACCCTGGCAGTCCAGGCACTATTTTTAAATCAGATATTTAGCCTATGCAGAAGGCACAAGCCAGGGGCTGTTTTACATAAAGTGGCTCGGGGGCACAAACTGCATGTGCAACTGCTTTCTGTCTCCAAGACAGTTTGGAATTACAGAATGGGGCGCAGATGCTTGTATGGGCCTTTTTGTAATGTAGATCATGCTAGATTACAAAAAGTGATGGCACAATTCTAAGGGGCATTCCCTCATTAGCATGACAATGCAGCCCCATGTTAAGGAGGGAAACACTTTGCCTCTGGGCCTCAGCTGTGTTATGGATGCAGGTACTGTGGCAAAGAGGATGTCAGGAGTGTCACTGGTTTTGCCCAGAAAGAAGTGACTCCCACGGATGGCCCTTGCAAAGGGGAAAGAGGGGGAAGAAAAGTTCCCATTGTCCCTGAGGAAATCCTTCTGCAGCCAATGGGAGGAAGATCTCTGTCCCCCTTTTCAAAGCAGGCTGAGTTGCCACATGCACTCTAAAAGATGGACTGGCTGTTTAAAAAAACTGTCCTCCTTTTCACTAATGTGCTGCCCTAGGACAGGCATGTGTTTGCCATAACCCTGTGGGAAGTGCATTTTCTGTATCAGGACACTGTCCCTGTTTGCACCAGGCACACTTAAGAACAGTTACCCACATGAATAATATGGCCAAAGGTCTTCTAAATATTTTAAATGCTAATTGTAAACTTCCATGACAGAAATCACAGTTCCAGCGGGTCTTTACAATGGATTTACAGTTTTGTGTGTTCTCAAAAGTGAAATAGTGCACTGTCAATTACAAGACTCTTTTGCAGATTACCTACATTATAGTTACAACTGACATTTTTAGGTCGAGCCTCCTACACAATTCATGACCTGTCATTTCTGAGGTATATTGTGGCTTACCAAAAACATAGGGACTTGAAGACCACCCATTGCTTACTACTGTTTGGCTTTCAATGTCACTCCCATTTGTCTGCTTCTTATTGGTGTCCCAGATTGGGTTTGTCCCACCCGCTGAGCATTTTTTAAAATCTTTTTGATTAGCTAGCATTGCTACTGTCACTGCTTGCTTTTCAAGTATTACATTTTTTTTGGTTGAAGCATTCCATTAGAGTGTATGTATTTTAGAGCTATCGCTGTCTGGTTCATCTCTCCCCTGGAAGTCTGAGTTGCTCTCTGTCTCCCCAACCAGCTCCAAACGGATCGCAAATTGTGAGTCGCAAAACAAAAGATCGTACATCTGGCCTGTTGGAAAGTGGATTATTGGTAAGGGCAGGTAGGTACCTACACTTAGCAATAGGCCACTAACCCCCACTAGGTTCAGTAAGGTCTCAATAAATTAACCCCAGCTCAACCCTTGGTAGCTTGGCACCAAGGGCAAGGCTTAACTTAGGAGACAAAGTGTAAAGCATTCAAGTATCACAAAACAGAAAGGAAATAAAATACAGAAAACTGTTTAATAATCCTAAACCAATTTATGAAAATAGGAAATATTTTTAGCTTTAAAATGACACCAAAACAAATAAAATCAGATAAGGGGAACGAGAGATATGATTTTTTAAAGAATTAGTGTTTCTTAGCGCTCAGAAACAAACAGCGCCAATCTGGTCATCTGGCCGCAGCTCGACTGGGGCAAAGTCAGAGTTTAAGGCAGACCGCAATGGAGCCATACAGCAGGTAGTTTACCTTTGGACTTAGTTGTTTTCTTAAAGATTTTCTTCAGCGGGACAAAGTCGCCAGTCTGATCCGATCTCCCTGGAGCCCTTCCTCAGATACTCGTCGTGGGAGCCCTCAGTGAAGATTTCTACATTCGGACTTAGACGATTTTTTTAGATGAAAATCATTCGACCAGGCTGAACCTGACTCTTGATCCGACATCCTTGGAGCCCTCATTGGATACACTGTGGGGGAGGTCTGAGTCAACTTTCTTTGTTTCGACTTAGGATCTTTTTCTGAGATTTTCTTTAACGCGACGAACCTGTAAGTCGGGCCGGGTTGCTGTTGAGGCAAACTGACTAGAGTTGCTGTGGCAGGTCGGTCCCTTTATGGAGCTTTTTCCAAAAAGTTTTCCAATCTTCTGCAAACTTCTGGATCTTCTTCCAGAAGGCCTTTTAAGGTTCTTTTGGAGTCCACAGCTCACACCAAGGTTCCAGAAGCTCTGAGTTGCTCCTTGAGGGTGCAGACTGCAACTCCCAGAATGCACCTGCCTCAAACTCCAAATTGGCCACTGGACAGTGGTCAGCTGGTCAGTTTCTTCAGGATCTGAGACAGGGGACTCTGGTTAGCAGTTTTTCACCTGTAGCAAACAGGGAATCTCTCCTTGAACCAGTTGAAGCCAGGTAAAGTTCTTCTTGTGGTGAAGCCAAGTATGCAGCTGATGGAGACTGCAGTGTCCAGGTGCAGATCAGCGGTTCAGCAAGGCAGTCCTTCTTCTTCTGATGTTCTTCCTTGTAGGGATCTGGTAGGGATCTGAGGTGTGGGTGCAGCTCTGCCATATTTATCCTTGCTCCTGGGAGAAAACAGGGGGGTCCTGGTTCTCCAATCTAATCAAGAGGGCACCTAATTGTCTGGGGTTGCAGGATGTGAGGAAGGTGCTGGGTTGCTCCAAATTTCCTTCCCTGTCTCTGAAGATCAGTTTGGCAGCCCTCACCCCTTCCTGTCTCCCCATCTGCTGAGGTAGTTCTCCTCCCCCCGGCAAATCCCTTTGTGTTCAGCCCAGGCCACTTCACACCTCATCAAGGCTGCCTGGCCAGGCTGCCAGAGGCTGGCCAATAATAGAAGGGCACTACAGAGCTTAGGTTGGCAACTTTTCAGGTAGAGTTTAAAACACTTTTACCTGAACTAGTTGTATTAAATCCAACAATTGTAAGTTGTGGGATTTATTATAATAATTAATTTGATACCAAACTTTGAGGTATCTGACACTTAGGGGGACTCTGTTAATTAAAATAAAGTCTTCCCATTTTAGCCTATGGAGGCCATTCACTACAAACATTGTTTATAAGGTCCCTGCTTATAGTTACATGGCACCCAACCCTAGGGGCACATAGGACACACCTTAGGGGTGACTTATATGTAAAGATAAGGTAGTTTAAGACTTTGGAACTACTTTTCATTCCAAAGTCAAATTTGCATATAACTTTAGTTTAAAAGCAGCCAGCAAGGCAGGCCTGCCTTTAAAACGACACTGGGCACCTCAGCAATTCACCCATTGATGCACTACCTTTGCGGAGGTCCCTAAATCTACATGCCCTACCATATACTAGGGCCTTATAGGTAGGTTAATACTGCCAATTATAATTAGCCTAACTTGCATATCCACTTTACACAGAGCACTGGCCCTGGGAATGGTAAGCAGTACCCAGGGCACAGCCAACAGTCAGTAACCACCAGTATCTTTCCAAAAAGTTTGGGGGTGACCAGGGCAAAAAGGAGCACTTTTCTACACGGCCCATAGTGCTGAAGAAAGCATGCCCATAGCGCTGTAGAAAGTATGCCTGGCCTGCTGCTGCAGAATAGTTTTCGATCAAAGACATGAAGATTTGTAAAAAGAAGTGAAGGATAGGAAGAGAATCCAGAGCTAAGGGAATACTGGGATGTCATGCCTCATTAGCACTACAGTTAGAAACACAAGCAGCTTTTTGTATTCTACAAAATAAATCATACATTTACAGATAAGTTTACATACTACTTTGGAACTTTTCATTCATAAAGGCATATGTCCAGGTGGTTCTACAGCACCTAAAAAGCATTTCCAAAGATTTTCACTTTGCTGCATTAAGCCACCTGCCAAGAGATTCCTTGAACTTTCATTTTGCTAAACCTGGTGCCTCTTTAACTGAGAACTGAACGTCTATGTTGCCATTATACTAAGAACGTTTTGCTGACTTCCTAACACTTCTGCCTGGTTGCTTTGAGGTACATAAACAACTTAGGTCGTCTGCAACCTTGATGCCGGTATCTAAACTCAATTTATGAATATCCTCGATCACATGTCCTATCTGAAAGATAAAAGGCAACCATTAGCATTTTTCCTGTAACCAGCAAACGAACTGAAATGCGAGTTATTCAAGGTAAATTCAGCAACTTCCTCTGATGGCCCTAATGTTACAGACAAGGCCTTACTTTGTCTCAGACACTACGTGTACAAGACTGGTTTTCATTTTCTCAGGTAACCCATTAATTAATGGATCATACATTTATATCTGGTTCTAAGTTATCCCCTGCCTTTCTCGTATTTGGCCATCAATAAATATCTGTGCTACACTGTTGTTTCTCTGAAAAAACGTTTTGTTACAAGTTTTCACCTGGTGTAAGGGAGCGCAGAGCACTGTTTTTATTCTGTTTCTATGTTCATGGTTATGGTTTCATGTCAGGTTACTCCAAAAAGTGCATTTGTATTGTAATGTACTTATACTCATCCCGCACTGCCTCGCTAAGCATTCCTGGGTAATCCAGCCCTATCCATACAGCCGAGGAAATGTGGTGAAGCCAGTTTTCTGTTGCAGAGCTAGTACCCATAATGGTTTCTTGGGCCCCCAATATTCTAACTGAAAGTTCTTGCGGGGGCCAGCATTTCTGTGTCCTAACAACAATCTCGACAGTTAATAACTTTGGTGGGACCTACAGACAGTGCTGTGAATACAATCTCCATAACTATCAGGGCAGAAGAGTGTTTCTGCGGCAAGATATTTTGTAGAACATTGAGAAAGATCAAATGAAACGTACCGTTTTCTTTTGTGCTTCTCATGTGGACACCGCGGGCCTCATGTGCAAAGGATCTTTGGCGGTCATTCTGACCCTGGCGGTCAGTGTTAAAGCGGCGGCCAACCCGCCAACAGGCTGGCGGTCCAAAAAATGGAATTCTGACCCTGGCGGGAACCGCCAACACAGGCCACCGCTTTAACACTCCGACCGCCACGGCGGCACAAACAAACAGCACGGCGGTCACCGCCAACAGCCAGGCGGCAGACAATGTACCGCCCACACTATCACAACTCACCGATAAAAACACGGAGGAAACAGACTACGAACGGGAAAACGCTCACCTATACACACTCCACGAGGACGGAGAACAGCATGGAACCCAAATTAAACATCCTACCAGCTATTGTCTACCTGCTCATCTACCACGAGTACGAACGCCGGCGCAGAGTACTGCACCTACGACACAGGGGAGGGGGGAGGAGGAAAGCTTACGTGCACACACATATGCGACCCCCCCCCCAACTATCTACACACCAATGCAGAGCACCAAGTCACAGTGACACCACCCAAACCCCCCGGAATAATCCAAAGACATAATTAAAGTGAGAATCAAAATTTATGTATAAAAGAGGGTCATTGAAGTCATGGTAAAATAGCAATATGAATTCAAAAAAATCAAGTAAGAACCTTTGCGAAACCGATAAACATAGGCAATAAGTCCTGCACAGTCACTTAAATTTCCACTGTCCGTGGGCCAAAGTGTATCAACACATGGGCAAAGCCCACACAGGAGACCTGAGTCCGTTGGAGAGAACACTGCTGGGGCATCAGATGACAAAACTACAGGCACCTCAGGGGGAAGGGAAGGGGGGGGCACCTCAGCCACATGAGTCCACGACGCCAGATCCACGAAGGGTCCACCATGCCCACTGTGCCATCCTGGGGAGTGCAAAGCCACAGTCTCACAAGTCTCTACAGTGGGTGGTCTGCCCACTGTGCCATCCTGGGGAGTGCAAAGCCACAGTCTCACAAGTCTCTACAGTGGGTGGTCTGCCCACTCTGCCATCCTGGGGAGTGCAAAGCCACAGTCTCACAAGTCTCTACAGTGGGTGGTCTGCCCACTCTGCCATCCTGGGGAGTGCAAAGCCAGAGTCTCACAAGTCTCTACAGTGGGTGGTCTGCCCACTCTGCCATCCTGGGGAGTGCAGAGACACAGGCCATCAGGTGGATTACAGACTCCACAGGTAATGGAGGAGGCAGGGTGCCCTGAGTGCAGCGTGAACACTAGCTCAACACAGAACCAGCACTGTCAATGGGCCAGCGGTGCTTAACAGGAAGGGCCCAGCGGAGCGGTGCTTGAGACGGCGGGGCCCAGCGGAGCGGTGCTTGAGACTGCGAGGCCCAGCGGAGCGGTGCTTGACAGGAAGGGCCCACCGGAGCGGTGCTTGAGACGGCGAGGCCCAGCGGAGCGGTGCTTGAGACGGCGGGGCCCAGCGGAGCGGTGCTTGACAGGAAGGGCCCAGCGGAGCGGTGCTTGAGACGGCGAGGCCCAGCGGAGCGGTGCTTGAGACGGCGGGGCCCAGCGGAGCGGTGCTTGACAGGAAGGGCCCAGCGGAGCGGTGCCTGAGACGGCAGGGCCCAGCGGAGCGGTGGTTGACAGGAAGGGCCCAGCGGAGCTTGACAGGAAGGGCCCAGCGGAGCGGTGCTTGAGACGGCGGGGCCCAGCGGAGCGGTGCTTGACAGGAAGGGCCCAGCGGAGCGGTGCTTGAGACGGCGGGGCCCAGCGGAGCGGTGCTTGACAGGAAGGGCCCAGCGGAGCGGTGCTTGACAGGAAGGGCCCAGCGGAGCGGTGCTTGAGACGGCGAGGCCCAGCGGAGCGGTGCTTGAGACGGCGGGGCCCAGCGGAGCGGTGCTTGACAGGAAGGGCCCAGCGGAGCGGTGCCTGAGACGGCGGGGCCCAGCGGAGCGGTGCTTGAGACGGCGGGGCCCAGCGGAGCGGTGCTTGAGACGGCGAGGCCCAGCGGAGCGGTGCTTGACAGGAAGGGCCCAGCGGAGCGGTGCCTGAGACGGCGGGGCCCAGCGGAGCAGTGCTTGAGACGGTGGGGCCCAGCGGAGCGGTGCTTGAGACGGCGAGGCCCAGCGGAGCGGTGCTTGAGACAGCGAGGCCCAGCGGTGTTTGAGACGGCGGGGCCCAGCGGAGCGGTGCTTGACAGGAAGGGCCCAGCAGAGCGGTGCCTGAGACGGCGGGGAACAGAGGAGCGGTGCTTGAGACAGCGGGGCCCAGCGGAGCGGTGCTTGAGACGGCGAGGCCCAGCGGAGCGGTGCTTGACAGGAAGGGCCCAGCGGTGCCTGAGACGGCGGGGCCCAGCGGAGCGGTGCTTGAGACGGAGGGCCCAGCGGAGCGGTGCTTGAGACGGCGACGCCCAGCGGAGCGGTGCTTGACAGGAAGGGCCCAGCGGAGCGGTGCGTGACAGGAAGGGCCCTGCGGAGCGGTGCTTGAGACTGCGAGGCCCAGCGGAGCGGTGCTTGATAGGAAGGGCCCAGCGGAGCGGTGCCTTTCTGCCCGGCGGGGCCCTCTTCAGCGGTGCCTTGCTGCCCGGCGGGGCCCTCTTCAGTGGTGCCTTGCTGCCCGGCGGGGCCCTCTTCAGCGGTGCCTTTCTGCCCAGCGGGGCCCTCTTCAGCGGTGCCTTGCTGTACGGCGGGGCCCTCTTCAGCGGTGCCTTGCTGCCCGGCGGGGCTCTCTTCAGCGGTGCCTTGCTGCCCGGCGGGGCCCTCTTCAGCGGTGCCTTGCTGCACGGCGGGGCCGTCTTCAGCGGTGCCTTTCTGCCCGGCGGGGCCCTCTTCAGCGGTGCCTTGCTGCCCGGCGGGGCCCTCTTCAGCGGTGCCTTGCTGCACGGCGGGGCCCTCTTCAGCGGTCCTTGTCCAGTCAATCAAGGGTGCCAGACCTGGCCAGGGCTCCCTGCTTAGTCGCGCTCCGTCCGTGCAGTTGCTGGACCCTTCTGTGACGGAGTCCTGGGCCCGTGGGTGTCCTCCCTCACACCCGGGATGGGGCTTGTGGGTCCCTCCTGGTCCGCGCCCCTGCTGGCTGTCTTCTCCGCCCTGCTGCCCTTGCCCTCCTTCGATGAGGCTCTCTGGCCCTTGCCTCCCCTGGATGTTGTGGCAGGTGACGGCCCAGGACTTTGCTCCTTGGGGGCAGCCGTGTCAGTCTTCTCGCGGCGGCCCTTGATTTTACGGGTCCTCTTTCCAGGGGGGGGGCTGGCTGTCCCCTTGCTGCTGGCCGATGTATCAGTGCTGGGAAAGGGTGGACTCCAAAACCCGTGCACAATGCTGACACTTGAAGCAGGGCTGGTGGTGGCTGAGGTGCTCTTGGGACTCTTAGCAGATGGAGGGGGTGGGTCAGGTGGGGCAAAGAGGTTAAGTTTTGAGAGGTAAAGTTTTTTAGGACCAATGTAAAGGGTAGGTGTAGTGGGTATGGGAGTGGAGGAAGAGGATGTGGTTGTAGGTGAGTCAGGTGTGCTGTCTTTGGGTGCAGGTGCTTGTGACGGAGGCTGGCGTGAGGTGGATGGCTGTTGGGTGGGTGGCTGCCTGCGTTTGTGTGTCTTGGAAGAGGGGGTGACAGACACAGTGGGAGAGGACACAGGGGACGTGTAAATGGCAGTGGGGGTGGTGACTGCACGTGTGCGGACTGTACTGGAGGGTGTGCTGGTGATGGAAGTACTGGCTGATGGTGGTGTGCATGCAGGTGTGAGTGGAGACGTCACAGGGAGGGAGGAGGGAGACGAGGAGGAGGAGGACACAGGGGTGGTAGTGAATGTTGGCATGTCTGCATCTGGGTGTTGCTTGGGTGAATGCTTGTGTGATCTGTGGTGCTTATGTCTGGATGAGCTGCCCTTGGGTGTTGAGGTGTGTGCAGGCTGGTCTGATGGTGTGGATGGGATAGGCTGAGGAACAGGAGACAGAGACAGGGTGGAGGCAGTCAGAAGAGGGAGGCTGGAAACAGGGACAATGGCTGCCGTCAGTGCTGAGGCCAGAGCATTGAACGATCGTTGATGGGCAGCCTGACCCGAATGAATGCCCTCCAGGTATGCATTGCTCCGATGCACCTCCCTCTCTACCCCCTGGATGGCATTCAAAAGGGTAGACTGCCCAACAATGATGGTCTGTAGGAGGTCAATGACCTCCTCACTGAGGGCAGCAGGGGTAACAGGGGCAGGGCCTGAGGTGCCTGGGGCGAAGGAGATGCCCACCTTCTTGGGCGAGCGGGCATGTAGCGAAGGCTGAGGGGCTGCTGGGAGGGCGGAGCTGGTGCGCTGGGTGGCGGCTGTACCTGTAGAGGCGGGGGGCCCGGATGTTGCCGCCACCGCTAGGGAGCTCCCTTCCGAGGACGTGTCGGTGTCGCTGGTGTCACCACGGGTCCCCGTTGTGGTTCTCCCCTCGCCCTCCGTATCACTGGTGACCTCGGTGTCTGTACCATGGCCCACCGGGGCCTTGTGACTTGCAGCTCCCTCGTGCTCCGATGCCAATTCTCCTCCGCCTGATGATGCTAATTCACACATGCACAAGAAGATAAAGAAAAAGGGTGGGGGGAGAAATAAAAACAGGTTGAGTGCATGCATTGACAACACCGTTGGCGGAGAGGACAGACACAGGAGCCTCATGCACTACGCCGCGCAATCGGGGTACACTACTCAGTACTTGTGACTAGGCCAACAGGTCTATGGACAACAAATGCGCACTTGGGTGATGCTGGACCATGGATTGCTGTACTTGGCACCCTACAGAGGTGGGGGGCGGGGGCACAGGGCCATGCCTAAAGGAGGGGACTACACTGCAGAAAGCGCCCTGGCCTAATGTCACCCACAGCCCTCCTCCCCCACCCAGACGCCTCCACTGCGTGTAAAGATAGCAGAATGTGCTGGTACTCACCCCCTTGTGTCTGCTGTGATGTCCTCACGCGCCCATCCAAATCGGGGTAGGCCACCGCCAGGATCCGGGACATCAGGGGGGTCAAGGTACAACTGGCACCCCTCCTACGTTGGGAGGCCATCCCCAGCAGTGACTCGGCAGTCTTCCTGGTCCCACGGCGGATGTCCTCCCACCTCTTTCGGCAGTGGGTGCCCCGTCTGTTGTGGACCCCCAGGTCCCGGACTTCCTTGGCGATGGCACGCCAAATGTCGACTTTCTGATGGGCGCTGACCTATTTGACATGTACAAGGTGGGAAAGAAAATTTCAACATTTTCTGCATGTTAGATGTGATTGCCCCCCCCTCCCCAACCCTGCCATGTGGCACATGCTCTCATCTGTTGTGCCTTGCACTCCTCATTTGCTCCTCACCCCACCATCTTACATCCACCATACACAACCCAGGCATAGCCCATTCAACGTGCACCCAGTGTACTTACCTGTTGGTCTGGAGGACCGTAGAGTAGCGCATACTGGGGCAGGACCCCATCCACAAGTTTCTCCAACTCTTCTGAAGTGAAGGCAGGGGCCCTTTCCCCAGTCGCAGCAGCCATTGTCTCTTCCAGACCGAGGTCACAGCAGCACTTGCAGTATAGGTCCTCTCCTGTGGATGATCAGGTCTCGAGTGATTAATCAGATAGAAAATGGCGGTCACGCCCGCGGCGGTGCGTACCGCGGCGGTGCGTACCGCGACCGCCGGCGCACATCGTCATTGGCTCCTGAGACCCATAGGGTTCAATGTTAAGCAATGCTGCTTTGCGCCGCGGTCTTCGACCGCCTACCGCCACGGTGTGCCACGCCAGTGCAGTGACCTCACATCCCACTGTCACACTTCACAGGTCAGGCAGCCGCCATTTCAAGGGGCCCCATATCTTAATTTCTACTGCGTCACACAGGCCTAGGCCTTGCATTGCCACTCATACAAGCCTTTCAATGCATAGCGATTCGTGTACTGTGCAAGCTGTGTGAACGAACCTGTGGGTTGCTTGACTCTGTGCTCCATGTTGTCCTTCCTAGGCACCGTACGCTGGGACTTGCGAGGAGAAGGATGAATCCTCCCGTGTACCGACCGCTGGTGGACCTGTCGACAATGGAAGAACGGCATATTATACTTCGATACCGACTTGACCGAGCCACTATACATGAACTGTGTGCCCAGCTGGAGCCTGACCTGATGTCCCCCATCCGCCAACCCACAATGATTCCCCCTCTGGTGCAGGTTCTGTCAGTACTCCATTTTTTGGCAAGTGGGTCTTTTCAGACAACAGTGGCAATGTCATCAGGGATGTCTCAGCCTATGTTTTCTAAGGTTTTGTCCAGAGTGTTGTCTGCCCTGATGAAATACATGCGGAGATACATTGTTTTCCCTGAGGAGGGTGATTTGGCCACTGTGAAGGGTGATTTCTATGCCCTTGGACATATCCCCAACATCATTGGTGCCATTGATGGGACCCATGTGGCTTTAGTACCCCCAAAAGACAATGAGCAGGTGTACAGAAATAGAAAAAATTACCATTAGATGAATGTCCAGGTGGTCTGTTTGGCTGACCAGTACATCTCCCATCTAAATGCCAAGTTCCCGGGGTCAGTGCATGACGCGTATGTCATGCGAAATAGCAGCATCCCTTATGTGATGGAACAGCTAGAGAGACACCGTGTGTGGCTAATAGGTGACTCTGGTTACCCCAACCTGCCTTGGCTATTGACCCCAGTGAGGAATCCCCGGACCAGGGCAGAGGAATGGTACAATGAGGCACATGGGCGAACTAGGAGGATTATAGAACGGACCTTCGGGGTCCTGAAGGCCAGGTTTAGGTGCCTCCATATGACTGGTGGATCCCTAATGTACTCACCAAAGAAGGTGTGCCAGATCATCGTGGCCTGCTGTATGCTTCACAACCTGGCTTTGCGACGCCAGGTGCCTTTCCTGCAGGAGGATGGTCCAGATGGTGGTGTTGTAGCAGCTGTGGAGCCTGTGGAGAGTGAAGAGGAGGAAGACGACGGGGACGACACGGACAACAGGGACACAGTTATACAACAGTATTTTCAGTAGCACACAGGTAAGAATCACCCACGCCATTTTACATTTACTTCTGGCCTCCTGCATCTCTACTTTCTGTGTTTCCCCCCAGTTCCTTTTCACTGATTTTTGACTTTCCCTTCCCTTTTCAGAGCTGTATGACCCACAGCGTGACTTCTGCTTTGTTTGCCCATGGACTAATGCTTATTGACACTGGTATGTTGTCATCACAATGTAAATGAACATTATTGCACCGTTATGTGTAATACATTTGTAAAGAATACAAGCAGACTCCTGATATTTGAAGTGCAATTGGTGATTTATTTAAAGTGCTGCGTATAGGTCCATGATAGTAAAACGGTGATGGGTGGGGGTGGAGTAATGTCCATGGCAGAGTCCAGTTCTCAGTAGCACAGGTGCATTGCCCATATGCCTGTGGAAGGATGGAGCAGGGGCAGTTCAAGGTTGGACAGGGTGACAATGTGGGACAGTGGGATGACATCAGGGGGTATCTTATGCTGGCGGGGTTCTTGGCATCCTACTCTGTCTTCTTGTGTGATCTCAGGTTCCGCTTGCGGGGTGGTTGATCTTCAGCAGGAGGTGGGGTTCTGGTGGCCTGTCGTGGTGTGGGGGCCTCCTGTCCACTAGCGCCGGCGGAGGTGGTAGGCTGTTCGTCATCCGGGCTGGTGACAGGGGCCCTTTGGTGTGCCACATGGTCCCGCAATGTGGTGACTATCTGGTTGAGGGCCAGGACGATGGTCCCCATTGCGGTACCGATGTTCCTGAGTTCGTCTCTGAACCCCATGTACCGTTCCTCCTGCTGTGCCTGGATCTCCTGGAACCTGGCCAGTACCGTCGTCATCGTCTCCTGGGAGTGGTGGTATGCTCCCATGATGGTGGTGAGGGCCTCTTGGAGAGTGGGTTCCCTGGGCCGTTCAACCCCCTCTCGCACAGCAGCCCTCCCAGTTCCCCTGTTTCCCCGGGCCTCTGTCCCCTGGACGGTGTGCCCACTACCACTGCCCCCAGGTCCCTGTTGTTGTTGGGGTGGTGGGTCAGCCTGGGTGCACTGTAGTGGCGGACACACCGCTGATTGATGCGTCCTAGAGACAGAGGCATGGGCCCGCTGGGCGGGAGCTGTGCTGGTATTCCCAGAGGGGGTTGGGTCTGCTGTGGCCTGTGTCTGTGTGTGGGGAACCGACTGTCCAGAGGTCCCCGATGGTCCGGGCTGGTCATCAGGTTCTAGGTCGACAGAGCTGCTGTCTTCACTGGGGGCCTGTTCTGGGGGCGGGATGGACAAATCTGGACCCTCCTGGCCGGTGTGTTGGCGTTCGGGCCCTGCAGGGGTAAAAGAGTATGGTTATTGCTTCTGTGTGTGCCATGGCGTGCGATTTGTGGGTGCCCTTGTCCCCCAGTGCTGGCATTCCCTTGTGGGAGGAGTTGTGAGGGTGGTTTGTGAGGGGGGATGGGTATGTGCAGTGGTCATGCTTAGGTGATGGGTGTCCATGGTTTGTGGTTGCATTCAGGGATTGGTGTTGTGTTGGGTGGGTTGTGCTGGTGAGACATTGGCAGGGAGGATGTGTGCTGGGGGGTTGGGGGTGAGGGTGGGGGTGTGGGTTGGCATGCTGGTGGTTGGGGGGGTAAGGTAGTTGAGATTAGACTTACCAGAGTCCATTCCTCCGCCTACTCCAGCGAGGCCCTCAGGATGCAGGATGTTCAAGACCTCTTGCTCCCATGCTGTGAATTCGGGTGGAGTGGGTGGGGGTCCGCCGCCAGTCTTCTGCACAGCGATGTTGTGTCTTGACACCATCGACCGCACCTTCCCCAGTAGGTCGTTCCAGCGCTTTCGGATGTCTTCCCGGTTTCTGGGATGCTGTCCCACAGCGTTGACCCTGTCGACGATCCTTTGCCATAGCTCCGCCTTCCTAGCTATTGTGGTGTGCTGCACCTGTGTGCCGAATAGCTGGGGCTCTACCCTTATTATTTCCTCCACCATGACCCTGAGTTCTTGGTCCGAGAACCTGGGGTGTCTTTGGGGTGCCATGGGGTGGTGTGGGGTGGTGTTTGTGGTGATGAGTGTGGTGTGTGTGGTGGTGTGTGGTGTTTTGTGCGTGGATGTAGTGTGGGTGATGATGTTGTGTTCCTGTGTGTGTTGGGTTTTTCGATAGCTGTGCTCTCTCTCTCTCTCTCTCTCGCCTTCTCTCCGAAATTCTAGTAGTGGGGGTTTGTGGGTGATGTGGGTGTGTGTTTTATAGTTGATTGGATGTGTGGGAGTGGTGTATGTATGTGTATCAGGTGTGTGTATTTCGAATTGTCCAATGTGGCTGTGTTTTGTAAAGGTGTGTGTATTTTGACCGCGGCGGTGTGTACCGCCAATGGGATACCGCGGTTGAAAGACCGCCGCGTGGATTCGTGGGTCGTAATGGCATGGGCGTGTTTGTGTTGGCGTGACGGTGGAGGTTTGGCCATCTCCAGTTTATCGCTGGCCGCTGATGAGGCGGCCTTCCGTGGATGTCGGGTTTTTGGCGGTTTGGCAGTTGTGGGTCAGAATGCCTATGGCGGTTTACCGCGGCCGCGGCGGTAGTATGGCGGACTTCTGACCGGCAGTAAGAGCCTTTTACCGCTGAGGTCAGAATGACCCCCTTTGTGTTCACAAACTGTCCGCTTGGCAGAATCAGCCCGTTTACGAATACATAAAGGCTTTTTGAAATGTGCAAAGCCCTATTTGCGATTCAGTAGTCTATTACCTAATCGTAAATTAGGTTTGCGATTTTGTATTAGGAAGGGGTAGGGCATCCCTACCTAATACTGAATCACAGTGGTACGTTAGAATGTTTTGCAACCGAAATAAGGTCGCAAAATTTCACATTTTACCATTTATTTCAAGTTGGTCGTAACCCACTGGCAATTAGCAAGGGGTCCCCTTTTTGAATGTTTATAGAAACATTTTTTGAGAACAGCTGTGGTGCCACATACCACTTCCTGGTTTTAAAAAAAATGAAGAGAAAACTTTTCATTTTTCTTTTTGAAATGCAGCCCATTTTATTTTAAACAAAATGTCCTGCATTAAAAAAAAGATTGCTTTATTGAACAGCAATCGCAGACATGGTGGGCTGCTGGACCCAGCAAGCCACCATACCTGTGATTTTTTCAATTCCCAATGGGTCGCAATCCGCTGGGACTAACAAAAAATGTAAAACACACATTTGTACATGGGCCTTTGTGATTATCAAATAGCAAATCGCAAAAAAACGCTATTTGGTAAATGAAATAACACTTATGTACATGGGTCTTTGTGATTATCAAATAGTAAATCGCAAATAAAAGCTATTTGGTAAACAAAATGACACTTACCTTTGTACATGTGGCCCTTAGAGCCTCAAAAGTTGATAACATTTTTTTTTCTTTAAAGTACAACCTCTCTTGCACTCCATTCTCTTCTTGTAAGCCCTCTCCTTAGTTCGGTTAAGTACTTCCCATGTTGTTAATTACCAGGTACTAGAAATACTTGTTTCAATATAGCTGTCATAGTGATTAACCAGTATCCTATTTGAAAAAAGTGCGCACAAAAAGGACGAATGACCTAAACGGCAACTGCCGATAACATCAAGCTGTTATTTTACCATGCCTGTGCCTGGATTTATGAGGGTGTTTTCTTGGCCACTCACCAAGAACAACGAGCCAGTGCCTTTGTGTTCTCAGTTTCTTTTTCTTGGGGCTGGAGGACTTACTGTGCATCACTGTGATTGTGAGAATAACGAGGGAACTACCTTGCGAACCATCACACCGGTATTGAGAGAACAGGCAGTAGGATCATGATTCAAAATCACTCTGAATCCTCTAACAAGCCAATAGGAAGAACAGCCGTTTCTGCCTTGAAACTATTGCACCAGACCAAATACAATCCGAACACATACCTATGGCACCGACCTGCGAGTTGCGCTAAACTGTAATCAACTCTTGTTGGAGGCAAATAACAGGTTTCGGTAGAAATCTCTATTGACAATTTCGGGAGAAAAGGAAAAACACCCTAAAATCAGGAAGATCCTGAAAAAAAACAATTTCCGAAACGCAGAATACTGAAATAAAATGAGCACAGATTGCTGCTAAAAGACATTCGTGTTTTCTTATACTGTTCCAGAGAGAGAATCTCTAGAACATGGAAACATGGGTACTGGGACAAGGCAAAGAGACTTTAGACTCTGAGAAACGGTCTCATTGAGTCATGAAGGCACACAAGACACAGACATTGGGAGTTGGAGACACATAATTGAGGAATAAAGACACAGGGTTAGGGATACTCAGTATTGGACAAGAAGTCAATGACATTGGGGTAGGGAGATAAGGGCACTGGATAAGGAAGAAAAGAACACTGGGATACAAAGGTATTAGGACAGGAACTGCAAAAGATAGAAAAGGACCCTAGGGCAGAGCACGTTGGCACTGGGTCAAACTAAAACACATACTGAAAAAGGGAGATGTTAGCCTTTTCATCCTCGGCGTGGTCTCCCTTAACTTTTTGCCTCTCTTTCCCAGGTTGTTGATGTGTGCGGGACTCTGTTTTTGCTGTTTTTGTTACTCTGGGCACTTTACCACTGCTAACCAGTGCTAAAGTGCAAGTACTCCTCTACAAAATGTGAATGTAATTGGTTCATCTATGATTGGCAAATTTGATTTACTGGTAAGTTCCTAGTACAGTGCACTAGAGGTGCCCAGGGCCTGTAAATCAAATGCTACTAGTGGGCCTGCAGCACTCGTTGTGCCACCCACATTAGTAGCTCTGTAAACATGGCTCAGACCTGCCACTGCAGTGTTTGTGTGTTCAGTTTTAAACTATAAATTCGACTTGGAAAGTGTACCCACTTGCCAGGCCTAAACCTTCCCTTTTCTTACATGTAAGGCACCCCTAAGCTAGGCCCTCGAAAGCCCCAAGGGCAGGGTACAGTGTATGGTTAAGGTAGGACATATAGTAATGTTTTTTATATGTCCTGACAGTGGAACACTGCTAAATTAGTTTTTCACTATTGCAAGGCCTGTCCCTCTCAGAAGTTAACATGGGGGCTACCTTTAAAAATGATTAAAGTGTAGATTCCCTTTGGGAGCGGATAGACATGTGGAGTTTGGGGTCTCTGAGCTCACAATTTAAAAATACATCTTTTAGTAAAGTTGATTTGAGGATTGTATGTTTGAAAATGCCACTTTTAGAAAGTGAGCGTTTTCTTGCTGAAACCATTTCTGTGACTCTACCTGTGGGACCACCACACCAGTGAGGGGAGGGGAGGAGTGGTCACTCACACCTAAAAAGGCTCTGCCTGCCCTCACACAATGCAGTTTCCAACCCCCTGGTGTGTGTTTGGGGCCTGGCCTGGGTAAGGCAGCATTTCACAAACAAGAGAGACTTTTCTTTGAAGTAAGCCTACTTCAAAGGGCAAAATGGGTATAAGAAGGGCACCCAAAACCACAGATCTTAGATCACTTCTGGAAACCAAGAGGAACCTCTGCCTGGAGAAGAGGTGAAGAGCTGCCCTGCCTGTGGGGTTGAATTAGAGCTTGCCTCCTGTTGTTGGAAGTCTCCGGGACAGCAAAGACTTCTCTCTGCCAGCACCTGGAGCCTCTGCTGAGAATTCTACTCTGCCAAGTGGTGCCCATCCAGTTCCTGGGACTCTGAAAGGAGAAGCTGGCAGACCAAGAGTGAGAAATCCACGCACTGACCGCTGTGCGTGGAAAAGATCGACGCAACTCCGATACATGGCTGAAAAATCGACTCGCTGCCGGCTTCGCGGCTGAAAATCGGCGCTCGCCTGCAGCGCGACTGAAAGATGGCTACACGCAGTTGGAGAAACAACGCACAGCATCTCTGACAGAGGCTGGTGAGATCGCAACCCACGCTGCATGGTTTTCGGATCATCGTGCAGCTGGATTTCCGATGCAAACATCACTGGGCGTGTAAAAACAATGCAAGGCCTGCCCGGACCTGAGAGTGCAGTTCGAATCGACGCATTGCTCTCCTGCGGAGAGAAGAAACAACGCACGCCGACTCGACTGAAGGAGAAATGACGCACGGTCTCGCTCGTGAGTGATATTGATGCATTGCAAGCCCTTTTTAAAGCACACTCACCCGTGTGGGGTTATTTTTGACACACCCAGGTACATTTCCACAATAACAGCGTTAGCGTTCTGTTTAAAATTACATGAAGACACATTTTGTTTTTTAATTGATAACTTGACTTGCGTATTGTGGAATTTTGTCATTTTTGTCTTGTTTTGTTTAGATAAATATTTTCTATTTTTCTAAACCTGTGTTGTGTCATTTTGTAGTGTTATCATTAAGTTACTGTGTGTGCTGGTACAAATACTTTACACCTAGCACTCTGAAGCTAAGCCTGCCTGCTCGTGCCACGAGCTGAGGGTGATTCTCTTTTACCCTGACTAGAGTGAGGGTCCTTGCTTGGACAGGGTGTAACCTGACTGCCAAACAAGGACCCCATTTGTAACAGGAGACAAGAAGGGTGGGATAGAAAGAACAAGACATTTGGATAGGAAAGCACAGGCATGGACACAGAACCAGGAAGATACCTACACTAGGGCGGGGAAACACAGTCATGGAAACCAAGACATGGAAACATTAAACAATAAACATTCAGACATATTTGGGAATTACATCACTTGGCAAAGTGCAAACATTCAAACATCCCTCAATGCCAAGAGATGAAGGACATGTTATTGTCAGAAACTACATTCAATACAATACACGTTGATGGTCATTTCTATAAAGATAAAAGGACAAGGGGTCCTGAGAACACCAATAGCTTTGGAGGTCAAACATGGTAAATTTCCTGAACCCCAAAGGACAACTGCAACCTTTAGAAAAGTAGGACAACTGACAAATGTTTCTCACACCTTCAACTGAGTTATGCTCATGAAGAATTGATGTGCTTAAAAAGACAGACCTATTAGAGCTAGGATATCAGAGTTGATCACAGCATACTTTATACATGTTTAAATAAATAAGTAAATAAATATTAGAGAAGCTCTTGCATCTCCAAGTGAAAAGTGAAGCCCTCCCCTAACTCCCCAAAATTAGGGTACAATGTATTGTGAATGTTTTGTAATGATCTGAAATTCATTATGTGTTATTATTCTACACACAATAACCGGAACAATTATCCCTATAATAATGAATATTTTGGCAATTAAAATAAGACAGGATGAAAATAAATACTCAACAAACATTGTTCATTGACCATCCCTAACTTTTATTTTAAAATCCATTAATTCTTTGTGGCAACCTTCCTTGCAACATCATTTATTGAGTGAAAATATTTGTTAAGGCATTTAAAACTTCCTGCATACCCGTATGCCATAAAGCCTCAAATCGCATTGCACGTGGCAGCACCTTCAAAGCAACCCTTCAATCTGCAAACTCAACCCAAATTGCTAGGGTTTGTTTTAAACATTTGCCCAAATTAGACTACATAGTAAGTAGGGGCTAATTCCCTCAGATCCTTGCTGAAAACAATGCTCCGATTAGTTTTCTAGGAAGCATACAGAAGACACAGCTCTTACAGAGTGACGGCTGGTGACCTTTGAAAGTAGTGGGGTGTAATTCTTAGCTCAAATTCCGAAGAGCTTTTTTCTTGAAGGGCTCTCCAACACTTATTTGCACTACGTTTACTATCTCACTCTGACTCACTCAGTCTCACTTGGTCTCACTAGTTCACACAGTCTCACTCATTCTACACTGGCCCATTTTGTCTCACTCACTCCCACTTGCACTCACTCATTCTGAATTACTCAGTCTTACTGTGAGTCAGTCTCACAGACAGAAACATTCAGTTACACGCACTGTCATTCTCCTTCAGTCGCTCACATTCATTCTCACACATACTCGCCCTTACTGTCACACATTCTCTTTCATTCTGACTCATTCCTTCACTGACTCCCTCACTTTTATACACAAACATAGTCACACAGACATGCTCACAGTGCTGAGATTTCACCAGCTCTGAACAATCTCTCTGATGGCTGGTGTAGGCACCTTCATGCACCTGTGTCAGCAATCAAACAATGTCACTAGCTGCCTCAGTTTGTTACTGGACCCAAAGAGGGTCTAATAAATATTAACTCGTGATACAGTAAAAGTGGACCACAAAACAAGGAAGGTGTAGTGTAGCTGTGGAGCCTATAAAGGAGAGCTACCACTGGTCCAGGGACACCTATCCGTCAAAGCAATCCATCCACTCAGTCATTCATTCTTTCACTTATCCATCCCCTCTTTCATCCATCCATTCATCCATCAACTATCCATCCTGTCACTCCATCCATCCATCATCTTGCCTTTGGCTCATCCATCTATCCACCCTTTTACTCAGTCATCCAGCCTTGCACCCATCCATTCACCCTTTATTCCATCCATCCATCCGTCCATCCATACATATAAACATCCCTCCATGTACCCTTTCACTCATCCATCTATTCATCCATCCGTCAATACACCCTTGACTCATTGATCCATCCTTTCATCCAGACATCCGTCTACCCTGCCGTTCACTCATCCATCCAATGTTTTATTCATCCACCTTAACATACATCCTTACACACATCGATCCTTTCGCTCATCCATCATGCTTTCACTCCATCCATCCACTCATCCATCCACTTACCTTTCCACTCATCCATCCTTTCACTCATTCTACCACAAATCCATTCGTTCTCTCGTCATCCATGAACCCATCCTTTCATTCCATCCTTACATTCATACACCCTTCTTGACTTTCACTCTTCCATTCTCATATCCACCATCCTTTCACTCACACACCCTCTCCCTTTCACTTACACAACCTCTCTCCCTTTCACTCTTTTCACTCATTCATCCTTGCATCTACACATTCACTGTTTCATCCATCCATCTCATCCTTTCTTTCACTCACTCATTCTCCCAAGATAATTATGAACCTTTGTCTGCTGAGCTGCAGACAGAATAGGCCCATAAAGAACCCCACCTCAGTAGCTGCTAAAGCAGAGAGTGGGTGGGGGTAGGGGTGGGGGTGACGTTGTCCCCGATTCAGAAGCTTAACTGCACACTTATCTCTTAGTCCACTAGTGCAATTGTTGTCCACAGCTGGTTACTTCCCTCTCTTGGGCCTCTGTAGTCAGGATAAGAAGCACGCTGATTCTCAGCTCAATAAAAAAAAATTCAAAGTGAAACCAAATGCAGTACTAAGGGCCAGATGTATCAATGCTTTTTGCATTCGCAAACGGTGCGAATGCCCGTTTGCTAATGCAAAAAGCCATTTCAGAATGTATCAAAGGCATTCTGAATGCAATTTTAAGGAATCGTTAAAATAGGGATTCCTTAAAATTGCGACCCTGTTTAGAGAGTCGCAAATTGCGACTCTCTAAATAAGAAATCGCAAATAAGGAATCCTTATTTCCGATTTCTAAAGCACATGTAACAAGAAAGTCCTTAATGCGAATTGGGCATTAAGGAATCGCTATTTATCACCAAGTTGAACTTGGTGGTAACCATGTGCAAATTTTAAAAATGCATTTAAAATGCCCCCAGCACCCTGGACTTTGCATTTCCAAAAATTGCGAATTCCAGTTAGGAATTTGCAATTTTGGAAATGCAAAAAATTCGCAAATATGGCCTTACAGGCCCCCTAGGTGCGAATGAGGGCCGGTATGGCAATTTGCGATTCGTTAATAGCATTTGTGATTTTTAATAAATCACTATTACCGAATTGCAACTGTGATACATTGCATTTTGCAAATCAGAAATAGCGATTTCTTAAAAATCACTATTTCCGATTTGCAAAAGGCCTTTTTCATACATCTGGCCCTAAATGTGTTACTGCCAGGAAAGCAGCCTCCTCTAGACCTTTTTAAGGCTGCCCCTCTGTGATCATCAACAAATTGTTGCCACCCACACCCTCCTTGTCCTCATCGGCCTGCCCAAGCCCCAACCCCAGCCATTTTAGTGGATGAAACTTTGGGCCATATTTATACTCTGTTTGCACCAAATTAGTGTCATTTTTTTTTACTCTAATTCAGTGCAAAACTAACTCCATATTTATACTTTGGTGCTAGACTCCTCTAGCACCAAATGTATAGACTTAAAGTCATTTTTTGAAATTGGAGACCTACCTTGCCTTAATGATATGCAAGGTAGGAGTTCCCGTGCAAAAAAATGACTCTAGACGGGTCGAGCACCAAAGTTTAAATATGGAGTTAGTTTTGCACTGACTTAGAGGTCCATATTTATACTTTTTGACGCAAAACTGCGCTAACGCAGTTTTGCGCCAAAAAAATTAGCGCCGGCTAACGCCATTCTGAAGCGCCATGCGGGCGCAGAATTTATTCAATGACGTTAGCCGGCGTTAGCCGGCGCCGCTGTCTGGTGTGCGTTAAAAAAAAACGACGTACACCAGGCAGCGCCGGCGTAGGGGGAAAATGGCGTATGGGCATCCACAAATGGTGCAAGTCAGGCTGAGGCAAAAAAATCGCCACAACCCGATTTGCGCCATTATTTTACGACGCCCATCCCCCATTGAAATGACTCCTGTCTTAGCAAAGACAGGAGTCATGCCCCCTTGCCCAATGGCCATGCCCAGGGGACTTCTGTCCCCTGGGCATGGTCATTGGGCATAGTGGCATGTAGGGGGGCACAAATCAGGCCCCCCATGCCACAAAAAAAAAAAAAAAAAATACTTACCTGGACTTACCTTAATGTCCCTGGGGGGGTCCCTCCATCCTTGGGTGTCCTCCTGGGGTGGGCAAGGGTGGCAGGGGGTGTCCCTGGGGGCAGGGGAGGGCACCTCTGGGCTCATTCTGAGCCCACAGGTCCCTTAACGTCTGCCCTGACCCAGGCGCTAAAATCCGGCGCAAATGCGGGTTTTTTAGACCCGCCCACTCCCGGGTGTCATTTTTGCCCGGGAGTATAAATACGACGCGTATGCATCGCAGTCATTTTTTAAGACGGGAACGCCTACCTTGCATATCATTAACGCAAGGAAGGTGTTCACGCAAAAAAATTATGCTAACTCCATGAACTTTGGCGCTAGACGCGTCTAACGCCAAAGTATAAATATGGAGTTAGTTTTGCGTCGAAACAAACGACGCAAATTTGGCGCAAACGGAGTATAAATATGCCCCAGAGTTTTCAAAAAATGATGCTAATCTGGTCAGAATCATTTATTTTGACTCAAAGCTGCCTAATGTCATTTTTTTTTAAGCTAGCCTACCCTTTGCACCGGCTTGCACCATTCCATAAATATGGTGCCCTGCTGGTACTTAAAAATGGTGCAAGCCGATGCAAAACTTTTTGCTGCAAAACTGCGCTAGTGCAGTTTTGCACCAAAAAGTATAAATAAGGCCCTTTGTAACTCCGCCCAGTTTATGTGTTTATGTGCCCCAAATGCTGCTGTAGCTTGTGCCTGCAGGTTGAAGAAATCCTCACCAGCTGGCACTTGCGCAGTAGGACTTCTACAAAGTTCATTAGAGCTCACCCAGGACAGCCTGCACACTGTCTCAGATCAGCCATTTATTTTCAGCTGCTCTGTGTTTGGTTTTCCTGTTCCTGCCTCTCCCCGAGAGCAGCAGTGCAACGCACCTTTTGCCAATGTACACCAGTCGCCCTTGCTCTATCTCTTAAACTCTTCCAGAAAAGAAGTTACTGTTAGTCCACATGTGATCACACTTTAGCCAATATGAACACTGCAGTGAATGGGAAATCCTATTCTGTCTTGTACAATGGAAGAAAAATAAAGTCAAGAGACTCACATTAATTGAGGTCAAACAATGTAGACTTAGCATACTTATCCTAAATAAATCAAGCATTAATATCGTTCTATTGCACAGTCATTTACTATTTTAGCTTGGGTCAAGGTTTGTAATGAATACTTCAAGAAACATTAGCAAAAGTGTGCTCACACACGAAAAGGAGTCTAACTATAGGATCACAGTCTGGCTGTAGAGGGAGGTAGGGAGTGAACTGGTAGCTAGATACAAATAGAACAATAACTATCATAGTTTAAAAGACCTTCCAGGTCCTGGTTGCAACCTTGCGCCCACTTCCCATCAACACTGCCCTACTGCAACCACACAACTTAGTGACATGGAATACTCTTCACACAGATAACTCCTTGTGTTTGGCGTTTGTGTTCTGGGAACAGCATCCCAAACACAAGTACACATGGGCAGCAGCTATCTGGACTGTGGAAACAGTAAGTGCAATGTATCAAGAGCATGCATTTCCTTATTGTTGCAAATTGTACCAATTTTCATCATGCAGGAGCTATGATTCTTTGGGCCAGATGTACGAAAGGATTTGACCCATTCTGTGTCTATGGGAAAAAGCTTTCGTACATATGGCCCTTAGTCCCTACTCCCAGACAGTGTAACATGAAATCTTTGTGTACTAATGAATACATATTGTGAAAGATTTCCATTGGTTCATCATGGTCTGCATTAGCGTAGCTACCAATGGTGCAGCCGTTGAAATGCACCAGAGCCCAGAGGTGGTTGGAAGCCCATCTACAACAGTCCCTTGAACCCGGAGAAGGCACCTAAATAACCAGGTTGGAGTTTTGAATGTGAACAAGCATTAAATATGACTTTACATTTTGGTCAAATGCAAAGACTGATTTGAATATGGCTGAATATGGCTGGATCCAACCTGGGTGCAAACATCATTTGACACATATTGCCATCCTATTATGTTTCCCTAGGACTGGAGAAGTAAGGGACATTACTTCTGGGACAGATTAGAGTAAGATCAGAGTAAGAAATTGGAGTATTATTAGTAGGGGTGAGAACTAACCGCAAATAATAATCAAAATAATTCTTGTCATGGTAAATCACAAAAGCCAAAAGCCAATAAATAAACATGTGCTCAACTCTCTAATGTCTATGGCACAGGGAAACCAGGCTTAGGCAATGTGTAAAGTTTTTATGCAGTACTTACGAGGTAAAAAAGTGGAAACACAACACATGAAAAATCTTAAACCATAATTAATATGAGACCTGAATGACAAGAAGAAAATAAGTATGTTTTTTTAAACTTCGCATTTAAAAATAGAGTCAAAAAGCACTTAGCTTCAACTGCTTGCAAGTGTTGGACCGGGACGCATACACCGGTAAGATTTAATGCTGACAGCAATGGAGCTTGGGTTGGATACAAGGACCAGGTTTTTCTTGGTCACAAAAATACCTTTCGACTTAAGAAATGTTATGAAGTTAGAAAGTCTTCACTGGGGGCAGGCAGACAACTGAAACCCAGGAAGGGCTTGAAGACAATGGGAAGCCACTGTGTAAGGTCTCGGAGATGATTGGAGGCTGCTTGGCACCACTCCCGGTTATGCCATTGATGGGTGCTGCTTGACGTTGAGTCCTGGGAAGTGGTTTGGGTGATGCTCACTGTCGAATCTGGTGAAGTTATCAAAGCTGTGGAAGGTTGTCAACATTGATGCTCAGTATCGTTGATGCTCAGTGACACTTTTAGTTAAGCAGGGAGGACTGCCCTGTGACCACAGCCAAAGTTTGAGGACCTTGGGGGCAGTACTTGGGAGCCAGGACTCACTTCAACAGAGTACAGCAGAGGGGACCAAGTTAGGAACAATTGGGACTGTTCAGCTGGAATCCAGTAAAAGGCCTCTGGAACCTTATTGTAGCCCTGTAGTTCAAACAGGAGGTAAGTTAATTGACCATTGGAGTCACTTATGGGATCCTGGGTTCAAGGCAAGCAGGTCCAGTCTTCCTTCAGGTATTTCAAATAGCAGAGCAGTACTTCTTCTTATTCTTCTTAGGACCAGGAGTGTTCTGAAGAATGTACTACGATGCCTTTTTACGGTCAGGGCCAGCCTGTGGATAGGCAGTCACTGGCCACACCCTAGACAATTACGTAGAAGTTTACAGATGGGACCCTAGCCACTTTTGCAGTGCTTCCTGTGTGTTTCACTGTAAACTATCCCACAATACTCCTCTCTACTTACATTCAAGATGGCAGGACCTTTCTTCCCTTAGTCAGAGATCCATGGCCACACTGAGAGGCGATGCTATGATAATGGGCAAACCCTTCTCTTGTTGTCAGTACAGATAAGTTCTGGAGCATTTCCCTTCCCACTCGGTTTGGACCTAACCTAACTAGAGGGACAAAGAGAGGGGGCTGGCCTGATGTCAGGTACATTTGCATGTGACAGGGTAGGCCCCTTTGAAGTGTACTAGTCCTTGAGCACACCCCCAGGCCATCCTGTAAGGGAAGGCTAACATCTCTCAACACCAAAGCACTTTGTCCTCTGTCTGTCAATCTATGTTTCACTAGAGGGGAGCAAAAATTGGTCAGATGACATTTGAATTCTGGCACAAATGCCTTCAACGGTTTAGGCAAGGGCAGGTAACTTTTCTAAAAGTACCTTTTCCAACAAAGGTAGTCAAAATATAATTTCACCATTAAACTGGATTATGAATAACTATCAAAATTAATCCTTGAACTACATTTTTAGCTGCTTCCAAACCAAAAGTATCACTTTAAGGTGCTGTAATGTAATTTAGTATTTTTCTTAGGGGCAGCTAACTTTGCCACAGTGAAAAGGGCTTTTGGGGCCTTTTCACTGTAAGGACATGTGTAACATTATTTGTTACATGTTACACTTTTAAATACCATGTAACCTGCAGTATTGGGCAACAATGCCTTTCTGAAGGGTGACTTATGAATACTAAAATGAAGATTTATGCCAGTCAAAAGGGTGACTTTGTCAAGTCGAATTGGCAGTTTGAAAACTCTGCAGCCAGGCTGCAGTGGTAGGCCTGGAGACATGCTTTACAGTGCTTCTTTAGTGGATGGGACAATAAGTGCTGCAGCCCACTAGCAGCATTGAATTACAGGCCCTGGGTACCTGTAGAACCACTTAATAGGCACTTATATGTCAAATAAATGTCCCATTAAGAGGTGTGCCAATTTCAGTGTGTTTTAAGAGAGAGCACATCATTTTAATGCTGGTTAGCAGGAGAAAGAAGTGCAGAGTCCTAAAGCCCAAAGAATAGGTGATATAAAAGGCCACCGCACAAGAAGTTCTAGGCTTGGCAACAGTGCAACTTAGTTGCTTCATTGTGCTGCTGTATAATTTGGTCATAGTGTGCCTAAGTTGATACCTTTGTCCCTCCAGTTCTGCTTCCACTTAGGTTATCTATTGCTTCTTCCTCTCATGTCTGCCTTTCTGATACCGGTTTGGATTCTCATGATATGGCATTCCTGACCAAGATTCCCACTAGGTCAATTAATCTGGAGTGACAGGGTGGTTAACATCAATGTTGTTTTAACAAGGCAAAACAACATTGCCAATTGTTCTTTTTTTCAGCTTAGGTTTTGGTATTGTGTTCCCAGTACTGATTGTAGGGGAGTCGGGGAGGGTGTGGGTCAGACTGCAGCCGAGGTTTGTACACATATTGGAATGAATTCTCAGCAAAAGGAGATACATCCACCCTTCTAAATCGGCAATGACAACAATGACAATGTTAAATGCATCTCCCACATTCACCTGTAGTTCATTTCCATCCCCCACCAGAACAAAACTCTAATTAAGAGTTGATAATAGGGGTGAAAGATATGGCCCCAATAATTATGCATGGCACTAGAAACCCAGCCACTGAAGTTTATATTTCCAAATTAAAATCTGTGGTGGAGAACGATTTAAGGGGTTACATGAAATGTTAATCCCAAGGAACAAAGGTGAAAAATGTAGAGTCAGTAATAACCAGACATATCTGCTTGGAGTCATATTGGTAGTAATGTAGAAGAAAGTCATAGTGCTACATCTCAAACCTACCACAACCTTCAATTAATATTACCTGTTTGTTTTTAATGCACATTTTGGCCAAAACATTACCCCTATCCATGGATGAAGGAACAGTGTGGTTCTCTGGTTTGAACACAGTTTTGAGGGGAAACCTTTGCCTTGCAGGATTATAATCTCTGTTTCAGTCCTTTATGTATAAATGTTGTAAACTAGTGTATGTTAATCAAACAGCTACCATTACGAAGACGTGAATAAACAGACTGTCAAGGTTCAGCTGCGGCTAAACAATAACTTGACATGGAAAACTACAGAGTTCTTCCAATGGACCTTGTTTTTAGGTTGCGCATAGGCAACGTACATGTGCTGTCTAGAAGACCTTTTGTATGGAATAAAGGACTTTGCTTCCACCTGCTGCTTACCATTGGTTTAGTCAATTGTCAGGCTCCTATTCTGCCTTCTAAGTGGTTCAGACAGCGATAACGTCACTTCCGTTTTTCTCAGGGCAGTACCATTCAACTACAGTTTCCTTTTTCTTCTATTCTTCATCTATTGTTGGGGCGAACTCATTTTTTTTGTAATTGTTGCAGTGCTAAAGCCACACTATGGCCCTCATTATGACATTTGCGGTAAATCCCGCCTGCCGCCACAGCGACGGCCTCCAAAAGACCGTTGCCGTGGCTACCTACCGTCCACCATAATATGACCGTAGGCGGAATTCCGCCAGAAGGCTGATGGAATTCCGGCTATGGTCATGGTGGTGAATGGGGTAAGGTGGTGCTGCTGTCAGCAGCAGCGCCACACCAGTAGAACGCCGCCCACCGTATAAATGACACCGTATCATGACACATGATATGGCCTGGTGGTGTTCAGCTGGCGGACTCTGCAGCTGGCAGCAGCACCGCGTCCCATCTCCTTCCGGAGGAACCCCCCTGCAAGCAGGTAAGTCAGGTTCTCCAACTGTTGAAGCCGACTCAGATATAAATCAGATCCAGACAATTCAGGATACAAACCAAAGACCAGCCCGCTCTTCTGTTAGATAAAGTTTAATAAGAAATACGGGTACACGGAGACTGAGCAGCCTAAGTCCAGCTCGAACAGTCTCAAAGAGGAAGTAATACATGATCTTTTATACAGTTAAACCGCAAGCACATTAATACATTTCATTGGTTCTTGATACTGACACATGATCAAATTTACAATAGAGCACACATGATTTATCATTTATTCTTCATAACGCTCCATATAAGGGTTAAGATCATAGACAAGGAACTTGAAAAATATGTCCTATAAATCTGATAGCACATGATACATCTATATTAAGAGGAATAGGAACAATAAGTGCATATGTTAGTACTTTTGAAAGTGAGGATTGCTCAAGCTAGCATGCAGTGATGTCTCGTGATGGCTATAAATTTAGCAAGCCTTGCAGTATAATGCGTTCCAAGAGAGATAAACACATCTTAAAGGCCTAGCAAATCTAGCATTATACGGTGTTCAACAGAAGCAGGCCCAAATGTCATTGTGTATCACAGGGCCCACTAGGCCCAAGTTGGCACCAAGGAGAAATGTGATTCCACACAACAGGGGAGGAGGTGAGGGGTGTTGTGTGTGGGGGTGTGTGTGTGACTGTTTTGATGTGCGTGCATGCTTGTGTGAGGCCTGTGGAATGCGTGTGTGCATGAATGGGTGTGAGTGTACGTGTATGTTGTGTTATGTGAATGCGTGTGTGCTTTTATGTATGTTAGTGTGTGTTGTGGTGTGTGTATGAATGTATGCATGCGTGGGTGGATGTGGGTATGCGTGTGTGTATAAGTGTGTATGTCTGCGCGTGTAGGTGTATGTATGTTGGGGGGCCGGGAGCGGAAGGGGGAGGGTGGGGGAAGACTCTGGGGAGGGGGAGGAGGGGGAGACCCCTATCAGTGCCAGGGAAGGAACTCCCTGGCACTGATGGTGCCATAGTTTTTGTGGCGGTAAGATTGCCACGAAAACCATGTCGGTAGGGGGGGTCATAATCCAGAGGGTGAGATTGTGATGGATGGCTGGCTGGAGACTGAAGTCTCCAGCCCAGAGGCTGTTACCGCCCTGGTGGACGGAGTGGTACATTGGCGGTTTGGCTTGGCTTGAGCCAAACCGGCAATGCCATATTTTGGGGAAAGATACTGCCAGCCCGTTGGCAGTACCTTTCTCCAAAATAATGCCGTCCACCCTGGTCGCAATGAGGGCCTATATCTATAAGTATGGCGGCCGCGCCATTCTTTCTTTCTGCACAGCACTCATTTTCAAAAATAATAAGAGTCATTTGTCTTCAAACGAAAACTATGACGTTTGATTTTGAAACATTTGCTTAAAATCATGGATGGCATTCTCCATGCGCTTATTGAGATATCAAATTATTCTGATAGAAAATGTAATTTAAAAGACACATTTTTAGTCATCAGTAAAATCATAAAATGTCTGGCAGACCTCCCCGCCCCCAATGTCTTTTGTAAAGTAGCCAAAGTAAAAGGCGCATTTAACAAGGAAACTGGCTGAGCCTGCCACAATCAATGAAGCTCTGCTTTCTTTAACATGGCCGCTGGCTCTGTTGGGTCTGACAAGGAATTCCAAACGCGCCTTATCTTTAAGTATGGCAGCCGCGCCTTTCTTTTATTCTGCACCACATGCATTTTCAACAATAAAATGGAATCCTTTGTCATCAAAAACAAAAACTACAACGGCTAATTTTGAACTTTTGCTTAACATCACAGGATGATATTCTCCTTGGACTTATTTCGATATCAAATTAATCTGATAGAAAATGTCATTTAAAAGACACATTTGTATTCATAAAAAACATTTAAACTAAAGTTTAAAATGTCAGCCTAGCCCCTGCCCCCGATGTCTTCTGTAAAGTAGCCAATGTGTGAACTTCTCAAGTAATGTAATTTAAAAGACACATTTATATTCATCAGTAATCAGGAAAATATAGTGTTTGGCATTTGCCAGAATCAATGATCATTGTAAAATATGTATAACGAATACATTGTTGTGTCGCATAGGCTCTCATTATTCTAATGAGATTACTGGATTTTGAGCGGCAGAATCACCCGCGGTGTGGGAGACTAAGTGTAACCCACTGCAGGTGACATCTGTCGCTCCAATCCGGGTTTTGATCCTGCTAACTAGCAGTGCGTCATCTCTACCCGAGGGCAGGGATGACTGGGCAGCCGAGCACATGACAAAATTGGTTTCTCAGGGAAGCTGTGGTCACTTAGGCCTCATCCGTTTCTCTCAGTTACATTAGTCTTATATATACAAAGACAATCAGAGGCAATATATGTTTCAATAATGATTTTAATGAAGTGACTGAATCTTAGATAGCAAAGCGTGAGCTGCAATAACCAGGACGACACAGCATGACAGTATTAAAATTATGACAAGGAGAGTGAAGCATAAGTATAACACTTCCATATTGTCACTACAGTCAATAGACTAATTCCTACCTAGGCTATGATACAGCACAGCATGTTAAGCTCTAATTCTGCCCTTCAGGTTCCCCTGGGAAGACATCATCCCCCATACCTGAGCAAAGGCCTGAAGTCTGCAAAATAGCTGTAGCGAAGCATTTGGCAATCAGCATACAGTCGTGGTTCTCTGGCTGGAATCTCCCTATTATGCAGTGGTCTTCAAACTTTTTAATGCGTGCCCCCCAGTTGAAAAATAAAAATCATTGGGCCCCCCTCCGAATTTTTCACAATTATTTTAGAAAGATGGCAATGTTTAAATATGTCTAAACCTATTTAAACATTGCAGTTAACTACTGTTACCTTTTTAAAACTGCAATAACATGCTTCTGCTTAAAACAAAGGCATGTTATCTGTATAATATTTCTTTTGGCCAGAGTTTGGCGCTCCCCCTGGGATCGCTTAAGGTCCCCCAGTTTGAAGACCTCTGCTTTAATGTGTAAGGGACAAGGAAGTGTTTTTATAATAAAACAGCTGATGTTCTAAGAAAATGTCCCTGCGCAAAGATGCGTGCTTTCTACGAATATTGGCAACTAAACTTATACCACGTTCATCAGCAACCTATCTTGCGGTCACCTTGGAAGAAGCACAGAGTGAGCAAGAATGTCTTATTTGAGAAGAGAGTGCTGGCCTAGGCAAAAACAGTTAGATAAACAGAAAATAAAACAAGACCGTAAAAGAGGCTATTGTAACAATAATAAAATAAAGCAGAATAAAATATATCTAGGTTAGAGTGCACAGAGGCAGGGCCTAGTGTGTTAAAATAACATGCATGGAGCTATAGCTAAAATGGCTACACAACACCCTCCCCTTTTCGGTTGAAAATGGTTCAAAGCCTAGTTACATATAAAATTGCTACTAAAAAGCTCAACCTAAGATATACGTGTAAAAATGTATGTCAATTATGACAAGTCGAAGGGAAACGTGAGCATATAAAAGGACAATTTAAAATGTGAACATGTGGCATAAATAGACCAAATTTCAAAAGTCAAAGTTATTTTTAAAAGTTCCAATCGCTTCCGGGACCATAGAGGACAGGAAATCTTCCACTTTGGCAGATGTTAAAGTTAGAAAGGCATCGCCAAGAAAGACCAAGGAACAGTCGTGTTCCATAGCATCAGCCAAGGCGGCATTCCGTGGTGTACCCAAAGATGAGTTAAGAGCCACAATCCTTCAGGAAGGGCAACTCATAAGTAGCTTCCCATAGCAAATGCAACCTCAACATGCATGTCTGGTAATGAGCCCTCAGTGAGAACATCAACAGATCAGCGTCCAATGAAGGCAAGCGCTGTGTAGAAAGATAGACTTCCAGTGCGTATTCGAAAGAGCACCAGAGGCACCGAAACACGGGCTGCACACAATGCAAAACCGGTCTGAATGACAGAGACCAGTCACACTCCAATTGCTCCAGGAGTGTTGATCCAAAATACTGCATCATGCGTTCACGACACAGGTGCCCTGATGGGAGCGCTTTCATTCCTTCTTGTTGCAGCGGGACAGCCATTGCGCCTAAAAAATAGCAACAGCAAAACGCCAACAGCTATAGCCAAAGTTATCGGAAATCCCCTGAAAATACTGGAGAAAATTGAATGAATGGCTGGAGGTATTAAACCGGATATGGAGGAGAAGGTGTGAACGAAACCAGAACCAAAAAACTTCAAATAAATTGTGATTCCAGTAGTACTGGACACATTAAATATCCGTCCCACGAGTTCACCAAAGGGTCTCGGGAAGTTGGTACTTAAAAGGGACTGTATTTCTGCTGAAGACCTTGTCACCTGAAGTGCGTAGGTCTCACGTAAGGGCCACATGCTTATGAAACAATAAAGCCTTGAGTCTGCTCAACTTGTCAAAATTCACATTAGAAGTAGAAATGTGAGGCCAAATGTCTGCTACCTCTTTTATTTTAGTAGGCTAGTGAGGAAGTTCTTAACCATTACTGGCATAGTTTCCCTACACTGTATGTTGTTACTATACCCGCATGTTCAGATGGTATATAGCGAGGGTCCGGCCTATTCACTCTAAAAACCCCCAAGAAGTTAATGAAACGTTTGTGACACCCATTGGTATCTACTGGCCACAATAACCACCCGCCCGGACGTGTCAGTGAAACATTAAATGTACCATTCTGGAGCCATTTGACAAGCTGATCTTCAGTTGCATTTGTTTATTTTTGCCATTTATAACATTTTGCAGGGGCAGGTGTACTGGGCGTGTTTAGTCAACCAGGAAACAAAGGAATACGAATATATACATTTCGTATTTGTCAATAATATGTGTATGTTTTCAGTAGATGGCAATTTAAAATAATACGAATCAGCATTTTTAACATCATCCCCAGAAAAATATGTAAACTTTCTGGAAACTCCCTTGTGGTGGAGTCGGACAATGTTCCCACTGTGTATAATTAAAAACAGTTTTGGGGCTGCTTGCTCTGTGTATGAAATGGTGCCCATAATAATTATAGCAAAACATATCACCATAATTTTCTTTAGATTGATAAACATCTTCGTTTTCAAATACAGTATAATACTGAAATTCAGTCATCATAGAATCAACTGCTTTTACATCCCAATCATCAGAAACAATGCCTGGTCTTATTATATCATTCCTTGAGAGTTTGAACACATATGGTATTTGAATGACCTCCGTACGGCCGTATAAATCAAAAGTTACTTTATCCCAAACAGTCCCATCAGGAATTGGTAATGCGGAAATGTTCACAAAAAACAAGTCTCTTCGGACTTTGTGTGATGAAAAATGTGGTTTTAGGACCCCATCCAGCAGTTGAACTGTTCATTTTTCAGGATGAAAATGAACATGTATTAACAAAAAGAAAGTGATGACAAAATCAATCCAAAGTAGGAATGCTAGTACAGTCAAGGAAAGCCATAGAGACTTCCATGGAAAAATAAAGTATGTTATTTTAAGCCAGTTCATTAGCTTACGTGTTCTTGACAGTTCAGGTTTTGAAGAGGCAAATGAGTCTCAGACGTTGTCATTGATGTCAGCAAAATACCTAGAAGCACTTCGTTCAAAAACTGGAGCTGTGTTAGCTGGTGTTTCTCGCCGTGGCACAGAATAAATAGCACCATCAATTGTGTTGAAGCTGTATCGAATCAATCAAATATTTCTGTATTATTTGATGTTAGTGGACCCAATGCAAGATCATTTTCTACCCTCCCCAAGCTCGTAGAGGTGTCAGTGTTGCTACTCACAACTTGTAGAGGAACGACCTGACCAGAAGTGAGAGGGATTCGAGAACTACTGGTTGTTCCTCTTGGTCTGCTGTGCAGCATCGGCCACATGGTGTAGGTTGACGATGGAAACGAAACGATTTTCCTTGGCACCTGCCAACGGTGGTAGAATTACAGTTCTGGTACCATGTATTCCGAAGACTGGGACTGGTGCTCGATAAGAAGGACCAAATTCCTTTTTTACAGCAACCTTTTCACGTACTAGATACCTGACTCTAGGAATCAAGCTGGTAGGCGTTACAGGTACATCCTTGATTCCTGTGGAGGCAGCACTGATAGAAGAATTGTCGTCACGTAACTGTTGTAATTCCTCTAAGACAGTGACACGTTCATTTATGTCAAAGGGTGTTTCCGCCGCCTCCACGCCAGGACCATCAAGATCTGGAACATACATTTGAGTTCCAAAAAGGCACTCATATGAAGTACGACCTTCCAGGGACCTTCTAGGCAGATTGTTAAGTGCTCTCTAAACTCCATACAGGTGATTAAGCCAACTACAACCCGTACCTAAGACTCTGGCTGTTAAGGATTGCTTTAAATCACGGTTTAATCACTACACAACACTATTTCCCTCTGGATGAAATGGAGACAAGTACTGGAGTTGGATCCACAATGAAGCCATGGCATCCCTGATTGCCCTTGAGGCGAAAGCAGGGCCTAGTTCAGAGTGGAAAGCCACAACTGCATATGTACCATTAAAGACTCGCAAATCTTTAATAACAATCCAAGCGTCAGCCAAGCGTTGTGGCCACACCCATAGAAATCTGGAGCAAGAGTCAGCAGCAACCAGAATATACTTGTATGCACTCTCCGGTGTTAGGGGACCACAATGATCCAAGTACACACATTGTAAAGGCTTCTTTGAAATCAAGAGGGGTGTCTGTGGAGGGCCTTTGGCAGTGGAAACTTTAATTTGTTGGCAGATGTCACAACAAAGGACATACTGCTTGGTCTCCTTGTAGAGGCCTGCCCACCAATAGCGGGCATGTAAGACTGATATTGTAGCCGCCACACCAGCATGGGCAGATGCTACCCCTTCGTGCGCTGCTTTAATCAATTGTGGTCATACATCTTTGTTGGGAATATCTCGCACCCCTACGTCTGGTATCTTAACTACAGCGTGCAGGCAGCCTCCCATTCTGTAGGAATATTTGGCAGGAAATGCTTTTGGATAGGCCATACCATCAGCCGTAGCTTTCACGGCAGCCCATATGTCTGCGTCCGGTTTCATACTTAAACGAGTTACTGCAGCAACAGCAGCCACAGCTACTGCTGACTTTGCGGCTTCATCAGCCACTGTATTCCCAGCAACGTGTATTCCAACACGCTGGTGTCCAAGTGTGTGTACAACATGGACATTTGGTAGCGTTTCTTTCAGATCCGCTACTTTCCCTCACAGAAGTCTGTGTTTAATGGTGTTGCCTTTAGAATCTCTGAACCCATTCTGGCGGCATAATGCAGGTATTCTTTGAAGGACTGGACACAATAGTACGAATCACAAACAATCAGTGTGTACTGTGCAGGATCCGTATGTTCCAGTGCCATCACCAGAGCTTTGAGCTCTGCTAATTGTGCTGTGCAATCCCCTAGGGCTTGTGTAAATGTATGGAGTGGACAGAATTTATTGTCCTCCATAAAGCCGCTTACGACTGCGCAAGCAGCAGAGTATTAATGCTTTGTGCCAATTGCAGGTTGTGCTGAGCCATCGGTGTACATGACTCTGTGATATTGTTCGATAGGCAATGTGTTTGCTGGAACTGGATATTCCAGCTCGTATTGAAAAAATTTGTGAGTTTGTAATTTTGGTTCAAAGATGCAGTCTACATCAGTGTCCGTCAAAGACGTGGCCCATTGTATCCAACGTGGATGTAATGCTTTCGCGTTTGGGACGCTTGCTTTTGTGACAGCCTCAAGGGCTGGAATAGGAGAAACAACAGTAATGCATTTACCTTGGCCTAGAGGTCTTTCTTTAATGACAGCCATCTGAACAGCAGTGAGAATGTTCCCAGTGGGAGCAAAGCGTTATTCTGCTCCTGAGTACAAATGTGATTTGTAAGCTATCGGGACGGTCTCATCCTCATTAAAGGTTACATAAGTGAAACCAATGGCCCCAGCAAATACTCTGATGACCAAATGTGTTTTGTTGTCCCTCGTGTGTAGGTGTTGTGCTGAAAGCATATCTGTCTGCATTTCCCAAAGTATTAGTGTGTCTTCGACTGTCCAAAATTTACTTGAAAAGTCAGGACGTATTAAGTCATATAAAGGTTTAATGCGTGAAGCATAATCTGGAATGTAAGTTCTGCCAAAATTTTAAAAAAACAATAGAGATTGGAGTTTTTTGTTCGTGTTTGGAGGTTGTAGTTGTGCAAATTTTTCTAAAAATTGTGGTGCTAGGTTCTTTCCTTCACTTGATAGCTCATATCCCAGCAACAGGACGCTAAGGAAGGCTATTTTTTTTTTTTAAAGTTGAATTCGTAGCCAAATTCAGCAAATCCTACAACAATGCAGGCTACCCGTCTTAAATGTTGTAGGAATTCATCATCCGTATGATAGATATCATCTACATAGGACAATGCTTCAGGGTCATTGTCGTGCAAAATCGCAGTCACACGAGCTGCGAACAGTCCTGGGCTGTTCTTGTACCCCTTAGGTAAACGGCAGAATTTTTTCTGGGAGCCTAGTGCACTGAAACTTGTTAGGTCTCTACTCTCAAGCGCTATATTCTGGCAGAAAAAAACATTGGAAATAGCCAGTATTTTTTACGCACTATATTGTTCATCAGTGCTCTACTATGTGAATTTTGTAAAGCATATGTGGATGTAAGACTATTCTTTACGAATGGTCTGGTTTAGCTACTGGGAATAAAGGATTATTCATTGGGAGTCACAGGGTTCAATTACGCCCTGGTACTCTAGTTGTGTGAATATTTCTCTCACAGGTGCTTTTGCTTCATGTTTTATTGGGTACTGAGGTTGGGGTTGAGGTGCATTTTTAATGTCAATTACATGGTAGGGGGATTCTTTATCCCATCCTAGATGATTGCGATATAACACGGGTGCCTGTGCCAATGCCCAATCCATGGCAAAGGATTCAGCGAGTTCCTCCGAACAAGGGACGAGAAAGAATGTTTAATAACATCTTCTCCATATAGGCAGGTACGGACAAATTGAGGTGGCCAAACCTGTTCGGTCAACAAAACATCATATATTTTTACCTCGCAATCCCAAATGATTGCGTCTATAATGCGTTCAATGTCTCCTTCTAACGGTAGCATTACTTTATACACCCTATCAGGCATGGCGACTCGCATGTCCACAGTTTCTACTTGTAGAAAGTCATCAGTTGCTTTCACCTCCAGATGCTCTAGAAGACTCCGGCGAACTATTGTGACTTCTGCCGCGCTGTCTAGCAGTGCCTGTGCCCACTTCCTGTTCTTCAAGAGGACCCTCTTCTTGAGTGGCATGTCGTACTGCGACTGTTGCCACCTTTTTCTTTTTAAATTGGGGTTTCTGTTGGGGAGGTTTCTCTTCCTTTTTAAGTGAGACCTCTGATGAGCGTTGTGATTCCTGTCTCGGTTTCACGTACTCTGTTCTTCGCTCTAATCGCCCACCTCCCTCACTGAGTTTTTCCGATGAGTCCTGAAAGGAACGAGATTGGCGTGTATCAGTATATTGATACCTACCAGGTGTCTTTACATTATCTTTATTTCTGAGATTATATATATTCTGTGGGGTCTCCGTACTTGAAGATTCTCCCCTTTCTTTTTTGAGTGTTTGTTGTTTTTTATCCCATCGTTTCTTATTACCCTCAGGCGCTTGCTTGGAAAAATCTTTATTAGATTTGCCCTGAAATTGTGGTTTAGTTGGTCTGGCCCCTAGACTATCTTGACCAATGCTAGAATAGGTTTCTGCGATAATCTTGGGCAGCTCACGTTCCTGATCCTGTTGAGGAACAGGCTAATAGCCTGCGCAGACTCCATCGCCCCATTGAAAAGAAACAACAACACCCGCACGGTCAAGACCGCCCCCTGTTTCACCACAGAACTCCCAGCTTCCAAACGAGAATGCCATAAAATTGAGAAAGACTGGTGCCAAGAACCCTCAATGAGCAATTTCTCTGCCCTCAAAACAGCCATGCGCAAACACCACCAACTCATCCGGACCACCAAACGGTCCTACTACAAAGAACGCATAGGCAACAACACACACAACAGCAAGGAACTCTTTGCCGTCGTCAAAGAACTCACCAAACCCAAATCCAGCACCATCGATCCTCCCCACTCCCAAAACCTCTGCAACTCCCTCTCCAACTACTTTCACCTCAAAATCGCAGATATACACAACAGCTTCACAACATCAGCACCCACCAACACTACCACCGACATAACCAACAAAACAACGCCCTCCCACACCAACCAACTACACACCTGGACCCCCACCAACGACGAAGAAATCAACAAAACCATCCACTCAGGCTCCCCCACAGACCCCTGCCCCCACCACACTTTCAACAAGGCCAGCCGAATCATCGTTCCCCATCTCCACTCCGTCATCAACAGTTCTTTCGAGACCGCAACCTTCCCAGACGTTTGGAAGCACGCCAAAGTCAACGCGCTCCTCAAAAAACCCAAAACAGACCCGGAAGACCTCACAAACTACCGTCCCATCTCTCTTCTCCCCTTACCCGCAAAGGTCGCTGAGAAGATAGTCAACGCCTAACTGTCTCACTTCTTAAAAGAAAACAACATACTCAACACCTCCCAGTCTGGATTCCGCAAGAACCACAGCACTGAGACTGCCCTCATCGCCTGCACAGACGACATCAGGACCAGAGTGGACAAGGGCGAGACCGTCGCCCTCATCCTCCTAAACCTCTCAGCAGCTTTCGACACTGTATGCCACCAGACCCTCCGCTCACGCCTTTTTGAGGCCGGAATTTAACACAAGGCCCTGAACTGGCTCACCTCCTTCCTCGCTGAAAGAACCCAAAGAGTTTGCCTTCCTCCCTTCAGGTCTCCAGCCACCAAGATCATCTGCGGGGTCCCCCAAGGATTCTCCCTCAGCTCACCCTCTTCAACATCTACATGGCCCCTCTCGCCAACATCCTCCGCCCTCATGGAATCACCATCATCTCTTACGCAGACGACGTCCAGCTCATCATCTCCCTCACCAGGAACCTAGCCACTGGCAAGATAAACCTGCACGCCGGACTCCTCGACATCGCCAAATGGATGACAGCAAGCCACCTCAAACTTAACTCAAACAAAACAGAAATCATCATCTTTGGCCCCAACAAAACAGCATGGGACGACTCCTGGTGGCCCACCACCCTTGGACCACCCCCAACACCTTCCACCCACGCACGCAACCTTGGCATCATTCTAGACTCATCTCTCTCCATGGCCCAGCAAATCAATACCATATCATCCTCCTGCTTCAACACCCTTCTCAAGACTTTCAAATGGATTCCTTTAGAAACAAGAGGAATGGTCACCCATGCCCTGATCAGCAGCAGACTGGACTACGACAATGCCCTCTACACAGGGAACACAACCTAGCTTCAAAGAAAACTCCAGCAAATTCAAAACGCAGCCGCACGTCTCATCCTCAACCTCCCTCGCCACGAACACATATCCACCCACCTCAAATCCCTACACTGACTGCCCATCAGCAAAAGGATCATCTTCAAAGTCCTCGTCCAAGCTCACAAAGCCCTCCATGACACTGGACCGGCCTACCTCAATGAACTAGTAAACTTCCACATACCAACTCGACAGCTCTGCTCCTCTGACCTCGCCCTCGCTACAGTCCCCCGCATCCAACACACCACCTCCGGCGGCAGATCCTTCTCCCACCTCGCTGCCAAGACCTGGAACTCCCTCTCCACCAACCTAAGTCGGTGTACTGTGTTCGGTTGTATAGAGCGGGGCAAATACCGTGCCCCAGGTATTACAGTTATCTACTGTAGGGACCATCCCAAATGGCAAGCACATCGTTAGAATTCTGTTTATCCTGAGGTGCCGTATGGGGAAATACTGCTTCCAGCGCATTTATTTTTTGTGCTAACCAAAGCAGAGTTTCCGCTCGTTTGGCAGGTACTTTACCCATGATCGAATGTACAGTTGCAGGATTAATTTCTGGTGTCACTGCGTGTGGTTGCGCTGGAGCAGCACATGCTGGGTTTGTATTCAATATTTGCATTTCAAACTGTACTAATCGTCTGAATGTCGCTGTCAGCTCAGTATATAGGCAACGAACTTCAGCTACTGCTAAAGTCGCTACTGCAGATTGAGGTGTATAGGTGGCCAATAAAGGCCAGGTAGGACCATCATTACTTAGAGGACTTAACCCAACGGGTAATATGGTGTGGGGTAGGGCGCCATCAAGCCAATTATTATGTTCTTGATAAGATAAAGGTATTTCTAGATATGCATAAGCCCTGTATTGTCCAGGGACGTTCGCAAGTGTATAGTGATGAAATGCATTTGTGTTCCCATCAACTGCTGGAAATGTGACCCAAGAGTAGAAAAGTTCTGTTCTATTAGCTGGATGGGCATCCACAACAAATGTGGTGGGCCGTTTGCTAATAAATGTGCAGTCAGAGGTTGTCTCATATTGACTGCTATTGCTACCTGTTGCGGATTCACCATTTTAGATAGTAAATTTGTTCAGAGAAGGCACACCAAATGGGTAATTCCCTTTTAAAGTTCAAGCTTGAACAACCTCCAGCATCAGATAGGATTCCCTACGTAGCTGACAAGGAAATCCTCAATACCACGGTTGCCCCGTATATAAGGTACTGACGAGTCTTTGTATACAATGAGACAAAGATATTCAGGGGGACCTGAAAATTAGAGCCTGACCAAACTTTGGCAGCGTCATGTTGCATAGGCTCTCATAATTCTAATGAGACTACTGGATTTTGAGCAGCAGAATCGCCCGCAGTGTGGGAGACTACCGCCCGCCAAAGTAACCCCGTCGAAAGACCGCTCCGCGGTCAAAAGACGGCGGGGGTCATTTCGACTTTCCCGCTGGGCCGGCGGACGACCGCCAAAAGGGCACCCGCCGGCCCAGCGGGAAAGACCCTGCAACAATGAAGCCGGCTCCGAATGGAGCCTGCGGAGTTGCAGGGGTGCGACGGGTGCAGTTGCACCCGTCGCGATTTTCACTGTCTGCAAAGCAGACAGTGAAAATCTTTATGGGGCCCTGTTAGGAGGCCCCACAACACCCGTTCCCGCAATCCTGGTTCTGGCAGTGTAAACCACCAGAAACAGGCTGGCGGGAAGGGGGTCGGAATCCCCATGGCGGCGCTGCAAGCAGCGCCGCCATGGAGGATTCTCCGGGCCAGGGGAAATCCGTCGGGAAACCGCCGGATCCCCTTTTCTGACTGAGGCTTTACCGCCGCGGTCAGAATGGCCCTGGAAGCACCGCCAGCCTGTTGGCGGTGCTTCCTTGTCCCTCCACCCTGGCGGTCCATGACCGCCAGAGTTGGAATGAGGGCCTAAGTCTATCCCACTGCAGGTGACACCTGTCGCTCCAATCCGAGTTGTGCTCCGGCTAACTAGCAGTGCCTCATCTCTACCCAAGGGCAGGGATGACTAGGCAGCCGAGCGCATGACATATTTGGTTTATCAGGGAAGCCGTGGTCACTAAGGTCTCATCCGTTTCTATCAGTTACATTAGTCTCATATATACAATGACAAACAGAGGCAGTATATGTTTCAGTAATGATTTTAATGAAGCGACTGTATCTTAAATAGCAAAGTGTGTGCTGCATTAACCAGGATGACACAGCATGACAGTATTAAAATTGTGACAAGGAGAGTGAAGCATAAGAATAACGCTACCATATTGTCACTACAGTCAATAGACTAATTCCTACATAGGCTATGACAGACACAGCATGTTAAGCTCTAATTCTGTCAGGTTCCCCAGGGAAGCCATCATCCCCCATACCTGAGCAAAGGCCTGAAGTCTGCAAAATAGCTGTAGCAAAGCATTTGGCAATCAGCATACAGTCGTGGTTCTCTGGCTGGAATCTCCCTCCAACGTGTGAGGAACAAGGAAGAGTTTTTATAATAAAACAGCTGATGTTCTAAGAAAATGTCCCTGCGCAAAGATGCGTGTTTTCTATGAATATTGGAGACTAAACTTACACCACGTTCATCGGCAACCTATCTTGCTGTAGCCTTGGGAGAAGCACAGTGTGAGCAAGAATGTCTTGTTTGAAGACAGAGTGCTGGACTAGGCAAAAACAATTAGATAAACAGAAAAGAAAACAAGACCGTAAAAGTGGCTATTTTAACAATATCTTGCAAAACACTTCTACACCATGTCTATACAAGTTCAAAACTGCCCCCATTTATAAGCAAGGATAATTTTTTTAGCTATCAAATTCACTAATGGGGGCCACTTTTATTTTGGTGCCGGGGCCTATTTTCTGCACCAGTCCGATATTGGGAGAAGGAGTGAAAAGATTGATGAAAAGGGAGAGACAAAACAATGAGAGGAGGGGAGAAGGTCTGGTTTGAGCATTTTTGCTGCGACTGCTTTTGGTTCCCAAGTTTGATGCCCATTTTCACTAAAAATGCCACCCACAGCTATTTGAACCCACCTCTATCCTGATATATAGAAATAACATTTTATTTTTAGCTTCCAAATGCACCTCAGTCCTGAACTAAGGCTCCCTGTTTGTCTTAATAATGCCACATATGGATCTTTCAATGGGCCAATTTTAATAAGAAGGCCATTCTAACACCCTCCAAAGCACCTCAGTCCTCATTAACAGTACAGATTTTGCTTTCCCAGCTATCCATAGGTGAATGACCTGCAGAATCCGGTGGGGAGACCCAAGAGTAAGTCTAGTGACGCATTCCCTCCATCCAACAATTGCTTGTGAATTATCATTTGCTTTTTCATGTCCTATTTAATTATAACAGAAAAATGAACATTACAGTCGAAAACATAATCATCTCAAAACATCAAACATTATTTTACCTCATCAAGTCAAAATCCCACACTGATAACTAGACATGTAAAAATCATAACCTAAGCTCTCAGATTATTGGTTGACCGTCCTTCAGACCCTTTGGCATCAGAGAAATTGAATGAGGATCCCCCTTGATCATCGGACTTCCACTGCTGATGCCAGAGCTAAACGAACATTGGCCAAGCCAATAGGGCTGGCATTGGTCGCCAACCTTTTGGCTATTCTTTTTTTGTTTTATCATGTTCTTGCAAAACTGTATTGTTCAGGAAAATGCTAGACCCTCATTAAGCCTGAAGAAAAACATTGACTATAGGAAAAAGTGATTTTCTGGTCTACAAAATGTACACGCTACCAATGTACACCCAGCACTGAAGAGATCTACCATGTGCGTGGATGTGTTTCTTGTGAAGGGCAGCATGCGGTAATTCATGGTAAACTCAGTCAATGGCTGAAGTGGGCAAACTTTGCCCCATGATGCATGCTGGAGTTGGTGGAATAAAATGTGAATGACACAATCACAGACGAATGGATGAAATTTAGCTGATTATACTTACTTTTAGTATAATCAAGAAGACTTTGCTAACACAGATCTAAAAATCTATCGATTGGCATTGGTTGCTAGCCTCACCTTTGAGAAAAAAGGCAAGACCAAAGGGAAGTAAGGAAGAAAGGAAGAAAGGCAGACAAAGAGGCAAGGATGAAAAGCAGAAAAAGAAAGGCAGGAAGGAAGGCAAAAACCTTGGAATCACCATGGATTCCAAGTTAACTATGAATGCCCAAGTGGACAAATTAGCACGAACAAGCTTCATCACCTTGAAGACTCTACGACGCATCTTCCCCCACCTCTGATTTCTACACAAGGTGCAAGCTACTATCTCGCTTGTACTACCCAAACTGGATTATGCCAATGGCCTCTACCATGGATCATCTCTATCTATTATGAAAAAACTACAACGTATTCGGAACTCCGCAGCCAGGCTACTATTACATGTAAAGCCACAAGCCCACATCTCCCCTGCCTTGAGAGCACTACACTGGTTACCCGTTGCCAGAAGATGCACTTTCAAGCTGCTTTGTATCACCCACAAAGCTATACATGGAACAGGACCGCATTTTATCAGAAACAAAATAACCAAATACATCCAACAAAGAAACCTCCGCTCAAGATTGGCACCCCGCCTTAGAACATCACCATATAAGAAAAAGACTATGGGGGTCATTCCAAGTTTGGCGGGCGGCAGTTGCTGCCCGCCAAACTCACCCCGTCAGATGACCGCTCCACGGTCAGAAGACCGCGGGGCCATTCAGACTTTCCCGCTGGGCCGGCGGGAAAGGCCCTGCAACACAGAAGCCAGCTCCGAATGGAGCCGGCGGTGTTGCAGGGGTGCGACGGGTGCAGTTGCACCCGTCGCGATTTTCGCTATGCAGACAGTGAAAATCATGCTGGAGCCCTGTTAGGGGGCCCCTGCACTGCCCATGCCAGTGGCATGGGCAGTGCAGGGGCCCCCAGGGGCCCCACGACACCCGTTCCCGCCATCCTGTTCCTGGCAGTAAAAACCGCCAGAAACAGGCTGGCGGGAAGGGGGTCGGAATCCCCATGGCGGCGCTGCTTGCAGCTCCGCCATGGAGGATTCTCCCAGCCTGGGGAAATCCGGCGGGAAACCGCCGGACCCGGCTGGGTGATCCCAAATGAAGCACCGCCAGCCTGTTGGTGGTGCTTCCGTGGTCATCCACCCTTGCAGTCGATGACCGCCATGGTTGGAATGACCCCCTATATGTGGTGCATCCTTCTCCGCTCAAGCAGCCAAACTATAGAATTCATTACCCCCAACTATAAGAGCCACAGATAACTTTCTTGTCTTCAGAAAACTACTCAAGAGTTGGCTCTTTCCTTCATAACCACCATATTCAAACAACTGTGGACTGCATATGCCTATGTTGATAAATATTTTTTCTGATTATGTCTATTTCTAGTTATGTATAGTTCTTTAGAAAATATGTATCGCTACTACGTCATAACAATAAAATACACACACACTCTTTAAACCTGTTTGACTAAGTATATTTACCCATGGTTCTAATTATGTATTGTATGTACATATATGTGTGCATATGTTTGAGTATTCATCTGTGTATGTATGTGTGTGTGTATGTATATATGTATATATACATACATATATATATGTATGTATGTGTGTATGTTGTTCTGTGCTTGGCATGTTCATAGGTCATTGCATGGCTCCTGGGTGGGTTGTTATAGTAGATATCTATGAATCCCTGCTCTCATCTTATCACACTTATCTACCCATCATCATATGTCATGTCTCTATCATTCTATACTCCATTCCCACTCTGACTCATCCCAAATCCATTCTACTACTTTCATCTCCTAAATAACTCTGCCTAAGCTCTTCCCTCCGCTTCCACATCTAACTCACCAAACCTCACTCTACTACCATGACCTCCCAAACAACCTTACTAAATTCTCCCTCATTTATCTCAACCTGCTACTATGATCTCCCAAACCCTTCCACAGACTCTTCCCTCCTCCATCCCTCTTTGCTCATCCCAAGCCTTTGGGATGAGTAAATGAGGGATATACTCCCATTTAACACTTCTGGATTTCTTTCCTCCTCCACCCCTCCATTACTCCAGTCAATCTAACTAACAAACTCTCATATCAGGGGCTCAAATTAACTCATAATAATACTAAAACTGTACTCATATTGCCCAATACTAATCCATCACTAATTCTTGTTGGGTTCCGGAGTAGCGTGCTACTTGCCGAAAAGCGCTGCAACGCCTCGTCAAGGGTAGTAAGTGCTATATAAATATTATTACAATACAATACAATACAAAATGGAAGGATGGAAGTCAGAAAAGGAAGAAAAGGGGGAAGAAGGCAAAAAGGAAGAACAAAGGAAGAAAAAATGAAAGAAGGCAAGGAAGATAGAAAGAAAGAAAGAAAGAAAGAAAGAAAGAAAGAAAGAAAGAAAGAAAGAAAGAAGGCACAAAGAAAAAGGAAAGAAGGCAAAAAAGAGAAAAAAGGTAAAAAGGCATGATAAAATAATGCAAAAAAGGGGAAAAAAGAGAGAGAAGGGAAAGAAGGCAAAAAAGAAAGAAAGAAAGTGAAGAAGGAATTTTTTTTAAAAAGGAATCAGGCAAGAAAGAAAGGAGGACAGGAAAAAGGAAAGATAAAAGAGAAGCAAAAAGAAAGAAAGCATGAAAGAAGAAAAGGAGGCAAAAAAGAAAGAATGAAAAATGGAAAAAGAAGGCAAAAAAGAATAAAGGAAAGTAGGAACAAAAGGGAAAACAAGGAAAGAAACAAGGAAAGCAAAAGAAAGAAAGAAGGAAGGAAAAAGAGTTCACAGTATAAAATAATGGATACTAACACCCAAATTGCACCCCACCTATGTTTAAGTCAAACTATTACCAGTATGCTGCAAATGAAACAAAATTAAGTTTGGTTTTCTTCCTGGTCAAGCATTGGTTAAACCCAGTCAAGAAAAACAATATAGTTTGCTGTTAAATAGCAGCTGCCTACTTCAAAAGGATTTTACAACTGCATTGGGAGGAGACAAGAACTGACAAAGCAGTATTATGCCCCACACTCTCTTCAAATGCACCATACTTTCACATCAGGCAACGCTGACATTAGAGTGAACTAAATAAACTACTTTGTTTGTGGAAATGCTCATGCAGTCACTCAAATTGACATTAGCCAGAGGCGTAAGTGGGCTGACCCATTGTCCAATGCTGTATGCTGCAGTGGGCAGAAACAAAATGGGAATTACACTACAACAGACCAATAGGTGAAGATAGGTGTCTGAAAGCCCCTAAAAGATAGTATATCATGCATATTATTTTGGTAAAATCAAAAGGTCTTAGGTAACATCATTCCTAAAACTGAGCAAAATCATAATTTGCCTGACTTTTGGAATGCTTGATGGCAAGGTGTTTCTGCCTTGTGAACAACCATAACTCTACCCGGCAAAATACAACATTCAGAAACCAATAACACAACCACCAGAGCAAATCAAATACGTCCCTGCATATCATGGAGCACCAAGCCGTTACCTCGAACATAAAAAATAATGAGCGCACGTGGTAGAAGCTCCACTACTGCCATGTTTTCCAGCACATGGCATTTCCGATCCTCAAAGCCAGACCAATGTGTCTTGAACCCAGCTGGCCTTGCCTCTCTTCAGAACATGCACTGATCAAGCACAGCCTCCAATCTGCTCACAAATGAGCAGTCAAGAATTTATACGCTGGCAGAAAGCATTAGACCTAATGCAAGTAGTTGAGGTGGGAAAGGAGATAACATCAGCATACAGTAAAACTTCAGGGTTAGTGCAGTCAGTTTTATGGGCCCAGGACGAGATTCAGGTGCACATAGCATTCAATGCAGTCAGATTTTCATCTCCCGGTCCTCGTAGCAGAGTCTGAATCTAGACCCAATCCCATTGCAGAAGTGTCTGCTACAATCCTGAAAGAGTGATTGATAAAGTTAGGGTCATCCATACATGATGCTTACAGGGTCAGAGTAAGGACCTGAAATATGGTCAGGTGTCCCCTTTAACAACCACAAATAAATGAATTGCCTGACAGTCAGAAAGCAACCTCCTGAAATGACCAAGAGCTGAGACCCAGCACCCTACAACACCCTGTGCCTGACTCAAGTTTACTTGAACTCTCCCTCCTTAACTGATCGGTCTGAGAAAATGGGAAGGTGATGGTAAAGTCATCCACTATCCTGGTAACATTTGACAAGAGTAGCCTTCCATGACTGACCCTATTTGATCTTGCCACCACTTCTGACACCTGAAATGCCCCTTAGAAGTCCAAGCAAAGTGCAGCATTAAATAATACTGCTTCATAATTTCAAGTACTGATCCACAAGAGAGAATGAAGCTCTCGTACCATCTCAAGGTCAGTGGACCACTTCCTGTCCACCTGCTCTCCCTCGAGCCATCAAAGGCTTTGTGAACATGGAAAGAGTTTGAATAGTCAGAAGCCTCCGCCACCCTGGAAAAGAAGGCCACAACAGTGATGTCTCCTCTATCAAAAGCAACAGACGTTCCCCTGTACTGCATATGCTCCACAAACCCAACCCAAGGTCCCAGGGAATACAGCTCTGTCCATGGGACACCATCCACATAGTAGAGATAGGACTGTAAAGCCCCCTTATTGACTTACTTAGTCTTATGCAGCAGTCTGGTTGTTCCAAGGTGAGGAAGGACAGAGCACCCAGATTAAAATAGTCATTCTGGAAAGGTGCTGGTTTCTTCCTTTAGCTCAGGGGGAAAATACTGGAACTCCGGCACCTTAAAAGGAGATAAGGCATCAGCAGTTTGATTTTAAACACCAGACACAAATTTGGCAGTAAACAAGAGTTTATTCCATAAGCAAATGATAACCAATTGCTTTAGCAGCTTCAGTAGTATCTTAACCTTGGCATTCTGTATATTAATGGACTATACTACTGACATGCTGTCAGATCAGAATATGGCTAACTGAAAGTGGTCATTCCAAACAAGAGCCACTAGAATGGGAAACATGTCTAGAAACGAAACATCCCCAACTAACACACATTCAAACCAGTGCTGCATTCACAGTTTGGCACACCACTGCTTCCCCTAAATGTCTCAGAAATCAACACTACCTGTTGAATCACAGAATGGTCCAATTCAGGGTTTTGGCAAGGTCAGGATGGCCATATCACAGAACCATTGAACCCCTCAAAAACTTGAAGATTATCTCAGAAAGTCCTGGCACATTTCAGCTGTCTGGTTAGTCCTGTGATACTTTTTCCTTCGACCCAATATGGCATGGGCAATTGGCCTAGAAAAGGTGTGACCCATTGGAGTAATCCACAGGACAAAGTTCAGCTGTCTCACTAGAAATTGGAGGAGAAGAAGCATTACTTTGTGTGGCCCAAGCCATAACCATACAGACTCCTTAAAAGGTTCCACTTTCTGGTAGGGCAACCAGTAGTCTTCTTTCAGTGAATCAATCTATATGCCTATGAGCCTTGCGTATATTAATGCTGTCTAAATATCCTGGCACCTAGAGGAATGCCTGAGGTCCAGGAATGGGAAGTCATCTAAGTTATGATCATGTTAGTTCCTGCTGTCCTTTTAAACACCAACTCCTGAAAGATCCTGATGCACCACTTTTCTTGCGTCCCCCAAAATGTTTACGCTAGTGCAGCAAGTACACTTATTTTAAAAAGATTAGAAATAATATTTTCATAATCATTCATATGCATTGCATTATGACAGAAATAATTATATTAATTCACTCAAGTATGCATTTACGTTTGTATTAATTTGGCTGGAAAGAAGGCCTGAATTTCTTTTAATGGTTTAACTTTCCATGAGAAGCTTGATTTGCTGCATATTTCTTTGAACTGCAGGTGTGATGGTACCAGCTACTGGCTAATGAATAACTTATTGTTATTGAGTGTTAATGGGGCTTGCAATGATGTGCTAACAGGATGGGAAAAGCAATGTGGAGATGGTTACTGAACGACCTTCCAAATTCCTGAAGCATGGGAGAGACCAAGGACAAGCACATCTAGGATGAAAAGATCAAAGTGGAGATCAAATGTGTGATTTATTACTTTGTTTTCAAGTGGAAGGTTTTGGCCATGAGGTCAGCCTTTGGGATAGCAAGGGTTTTGAGTCTAATGAGGTTTCAGGTTCCCTTTGCCCCTTGAATAGAGCTGATCTATGAGAAGTACAGACTACTCCCTCTTTGCTAAATTCTGTGGCTCTATACTGCTCACACCACTCTTGCCAGGACCTCTACAGAGAATTCTGATACTTTTTCTTTAAAATCCTTTTGATGTACAATGGCCAGGAACATAGACTAGATGATTAGGTAGGAGGACTTATGCCTGGCTTTAAGGCACCATACGCCTTTCCTCATTTTCTGTATTGTTGCTATTGAAATATTGGTATTTTATATGCTGATCCAATTTCATGTGGTGCACTGCTTTGATTCACCTTTGGTAATACACTACATTTATTGAATGTTTTTGAGATTCATGTATGTAAGTCTGACTTTTGAGTCTGTAATAAAATACTGTTGTGTAGACTCTCATTATTCTAATGAAACTACTGGATTTGAGCGGCAGAATCGCCTGTGGTGTGGGAGACTGATTCTAACCCACTACAGATGACACCTGTCGGCCTTATCCGGGTTTTTTGCTCTGGCTGACTAGCAGTGCCTCATCTCTACCCAAGAGCAGGGATGATTGGGCAGCCGAGCGCATGACACAAGTGACTCCTCAGGGAAATCGTGGTCACTCAGACCTCATCCCTTTCTCTCAGTTACATCAGTCTCACATATACAAGGACAAGCAGAGGCCGTATATGTTTTAATAAGGTTTTAATGAAGCAACTGCATCTTAGATATTAAAGCATCTACTGCAATAACCAGGATGATACAGCATGACAGGATTAAAATTGTTACAAGGAGAGTAAAGCATAGAAATAACGCTACCATATTGTTACCAGAGTCAACAGACTAATTCCTACCTAGGCTATATTAGAACACAGCATGTTCATCTCTAATTCTGCCCTTCAGGTTCCCCTGGGAAGACATCATCCCCCATACCTGAGCAAAGGCCTGAAGTCTGCATAGGCAGCTGTAGTGAAGCGTTCATCAATCAGCATACAGTCGTGGTCATCTGGCTGGAATCTCCCTCTGACGTGGATGGGACAGGAAAGTGTTTTTATAATAAAACAGCTGATGTTCTGAGAAAATATCTCTACGTAAGGATGTGTATATTTCTATGAATACAAGAGACAAAGGGCCTGATTACAACTTTGGAGGAAGGTGTTCATCCGTCCCAAATGTGACCGATATACCACCAGCCGTATTACGAGTCCATTATATCCTATGGAACTCGTAATACGGCTGGTGGTATATCCGTCACATTTGGGACGGATTAACACCTCCTCCAAAGTTGGAATCAGGCCCACAGTGTTACCATGTTTACAGGCAAACTATCTTACTGCAGCCTTGAGAGAAGCACAGAGTGATCAAAATGCCTTGTTTAAGAACGCAGTGCTGGCCTAGGCAAAGAACAGCTAAATAGAGAAAAATAAAACAAGACTGCAAATGTGGCTATTGTTAAGATAATAAACAAAGCTGAATTAAATATGTCTAGGTTAAAGTGCACAGCTGCAGGCCTGGTTTTGCTAAAATAACGTGCATGGAGCTATAACTAAAATGGCTACACAACACCCTCCCCTTGCTCGTTTAAAGGAGGTTCAAAGCCTAATGGTATATAAAGCTACTAAAACTCAACCTAAGATATATATACAAAACATCAATAATGACAAGTTAAAAAAGACACTTGAGCATAAATATAATAGGACAATTTAAAAATATTTACTTATGGCATAAAAAGGACGGATTTCAAGAGTCAGAATAATTTTGGAAGTGGTCAATAGAATCCGGGACAATTGAAGACAGGAAATCTTCCACTTCGGCAGGTGATATTTCAGCCACAGTAAAAGGCAACTTTTCTAACTTTTCGATGTTTAACATGACATAAGTGGCTTCATTCTTAGCCATTAGTTGTTGTCGCGTAAAATTAAATGTAGAAAATATATCCCTTTGCCCTAATGTATTGCCAGGGAAGGCGACCTGCCTTCAATGTTTGAAGTGTCCAACCCAACTGCATAATGGACCTTAGTTGACTTTGTCCATGGTTTAACAAGGACATATCACTTTGTATTATGTCTATTGCAGAGGAAAAGATGTTGTTTAAGGTGTATATCCAGTCGGATGGGGTATTAATCCCATTATCTACAACAGCTAATGCCTTCTGTAAGTTTTCCTGGTCTATTTGCCTTAACCGGGCAACAGCTTCTTGTTGGGAAAGCTTCCAAATTTCATTATATAATGTGTATATGAAGCACTTTTTGCGTTGTTTTCTGGGGCCTAACAGAAATTCCTGTAAGTCAGTGTCATTAGACAGTAGACTGAGGTGTTCTCTAACAGCATCTAGTGAGGAACTCTTCAACCATTGCTGGCATAGTCTCCCTACAGTGTATGTTGTTACTATACCTGCATGTTCGGGTGACTCATAGCGAGGGTCCGGCCTTCTAGTTCTAAAAACCACGTGGAGTTTATAAAACATTTACAACACCCATTGGTATCTATTGGCCACAATAACCACCCGCCAGGACGTGACAGTGAAGCATAAACATGCCATTCTGGACCCATTCATCGAGCTGATCTTCTGTTACATTTACATATTTTTCCCATTTGTGAAATTTTGCAGGGTCAGGAATACTGGGCACATTCAATTCATTGATCTTTGCTAAGCCTAAACAACTAGTTTGCTGTACTGTTCACTTAAAAATATCATTTGAACAGGTGTCAGGCATGCTCTAAACAAAGCTTCCTTCCCCCTCATTTGCCAATTTTGTGATCCCCACACACTTTTTAAGTCAATCGACTTCAGCCAATATTCATAGCCTTCTATAGCCAACCGGGAAACAAAGGAATCCGAATAAATGAATTTTGTATCTGTCAATAATATGTGTACATTTTCCATTGATGGCAATTTAAAATAATATGACTCAGCATTTTTAATATTGTGCTCAGGGAAAAAAGTGAACTTTTCAGAATACGTTTTAGAACTCCCTTGTGGTGGAGTTGGACAATGTTCCCATTGTGTGTAGTTAAAAATTGTCTTTGGGATACTTGCTCTGTGAATGAAATGGTGCCCATAATATTTATAGCAAAACATATCACTATAATTCTCTTTAGATTGCTAAACATCTTCACTTTCAAATGCAGTATAATACTGCAATTCAGTCATCATGGAATCAACTGTTTTCACATCCCAGTCATCAGAAACAACTCCGGGCATTATTACATCGTTAATTGAAAGTTTAAATACATGTGGTATTTGAATGACCTCCGGGGGCCCATATGTATCAAATGTTACTTTATCCCAAACAATCCCATCAGGAATTGGTATAGTGGAAATGTTCACAAAAGACAAGTCTCTGCGGACCTTGTGAGAAGAAAAATGGGGTTTTAGGACCTCATCCACCAGTTCAATTGTTGATCTTTCAGGATGAAAATGACCATGCATTAATAAAAAGAATGTTATGACAAAGCCAATCCAAAGGAGGAAAGCTAATACAGTCAAGGAAAGCCACAGATAGTTCCATGGGGAAATAAAGTAATTTGTTTTAAGCCAGTTTATCAGCTTACGTGTTTTTGACAGTTCAGATGTAGAAGAGGCAAATTAATCCAAGAAGCTGTGGTTGACGTTGGCGAAGTATCTAGAAGCAGTTTGTGCAAAAGCTGGAGCCGTATTTGTAAGAGGAGAACTGGTAGGGGTCTCCCGTGGTGGTTCATAGTAAATTACGCCATCCGTCTATGTTGAAGTCCTGTCAAATCGACCAGTACTTTCAATATTATTTGTTGTAACAGATGTTAGTAGAACTAATGCAAGATCATTTTCCACCCTCCCCAATCTCGGAGAGGTGTCAGTATCACAACTTTTAGAGGGACTTCTTAACCAGTAGTGAGAGGGATTCAGGAACTACTGGCTGCTCCTCTTGGTCTGCTGTGCAGGATCGGCCACATGGTGTAACTTGACATTGTCGATAGATACAAAGTGATTTTCTTTAGCACCAGCCAACGGTGGTAGAATGACAGATCTGGTACCATGTATTCCCAAGACTTTGACCGGTGCACGATAAGAAGGCCCGAACTCCTTTTTTACAGAAACCTTTTCACGTACTAGATCCCCAACTTTAGGAATCCAGTTGGTATGTGTTATTGGTACATCCTTAATTCCTCTGGAGGCAGCACTGGCAGAAGTGTTGTCATCATGAAACAGTTGTAATTCCTGCAAGACAGTGACACGTTGATATATGTCAAAGGGTGTTTCTTCCGCCTCCACGCAGGGCCATCAAATCTGGAACATACATACATACATTCGGAACATACATTTGAGTTCCGAACAGGCACTCGTATGAAATATGACCTGTCAGAGTCACCAGATCCTCGGGGTCTGTGCACGTTCCCAACATGTCCACCACTGAACAGCTCCAAGACTCTGATAGATAAATCACAGAGACTGAGAGAGTTCAAGAGGGGAAGAGGGAATTAGGAAGGGAACAGCTGCGAAGGAGACCTGTAGTAAGAAAATGTTAGAAAACACAATATGAAAATTATATCTCATGAAATCAATACTAGACTATGATTCTAAGCCTAGTCACTCTGAAAACATGAACAATCTAAGAGTTAAGTTTAAAATGATTATGTTTCAAGATGGCCGGATACCTGTAGGGGAATCAAGATGAATTAAATGAAAACTTTCTTATTCAAGTACTTTCCTTTACATGAGAATCAGAAAAACATTCTGACTAAATTTTAAACCAGTCATATAAATCCTGTTTTGAGAATGTATACTAGGACCATACAATATTGCATCTAGAAACTCTGGCCTTCTGTGTACTCTTAAAATGTTTCAACACAAATTGCGCATATTGCAGATGTACATATATATATATGGTAAACACCATAAAAGGATTGTGCACCATGAATAACACAATATGGATTCAGGAAACAAATCACATAACTTGTCAACTTGAATATTACATAATAAATATCTTGGAATAGTGGCATACAATAAACAACATGAAATAAACTCGAGGAGAGAATCGTGCGTCTTGCCGATTCGAGTGTCACCATGTAAAATACCAAGAAATGGTAACACGCAATGAGTATCAAGGTCAAATCATCATTAATCGAATTGCGCGTCTTGCCGATTCATAAAACACAATGTAAATGTCAAGAAATAACAGCTCACAATAAATAACAAGATCAAAGTACAATGAAACGAATCGTGCTTCTTTTGCCGATTCTTAAGCCACCATGTAAAGGTCAAGAAATGGTAGCGCACAATGAACAACAAAGTTAAATCCTCATGAAACGAGTTGCGCGTCTTGTCAATTCGTAAAACATCATGTAAATGTCAAGAAATAGTAGCGCGCAATGGACAACAATGTTTAAACACCATAAAACGAATTGCGCGTCTTGCCGATGCTTAAGCCACCATGCCAATGTCAAGAAATGGTAGCACGCAATGAAAAACAAAGTCAAACCTTTATGAAACGAATCGCGCGTCTTGCCTATTTGTAAACTACCATATAAATGTCAAGAAATGGTAGCCCGCAAGTAATCTGTTACTCATTTAAGAATTAAACTGAGAATATGAAAATTCTCAATAACGGTGTCCGGACAGTCCAACCACCGTCTTACCGCCTGGAACAATGATCACCAATGAAGGATGAAGGGCAGAAGACTGGAAAATCCAAATAGGCCGCAGGAACAAGAGCTCAGGAAGAAGCTGCTGCTCTGCACCGGGACCTCTGAATAGTGAGCATTGGGAGTTGGGCTGGCTCTCTTTTATAGAGTCTTGGCCCAGCCGAGAACCACGCCCAGGCATGTTGCAGGGAAAGTCTCTGGAAGGCCCTGGAAAGGGGCCACACCCTAACACACTCTGAAAACCTGCAGCAATACATTGCAAAGGAACAGTATTTGTAAGCATATTAAAAATAAGTTTTCAGGATTGAACTCTGCAATGCAAAAGGTTAAACCACAACATATCAGCACAATGCCTAAATTACTTTGTTTTGAGAGTGCTGGGTTTTTGCATTTTTGTCGCCAATAGAGCGCGTATTGCTCTGGTGTTGACAGTACTCCCCTCTCTCAGACGCACTTTAGGGCCTGGTTTGCTTGGATTAAGACGATGAAAGCGTCTCACAAGTACTGGAGCATGAACATCAGATGCGGAAACCCATGAGTTACTTTCAGGACCATAACCTTTCCATGAGATTAAGTACCATAGATTACACCCTCTCAGTTTCAGAATCCAACACTTTCTTGACTTCGTATTCGTCTTCCCCTTGTACTAGAACAGGAGCTGGATGAGGGTGGACCTTTTGGACTGCCTTTTTCAAGAGGGAAGTGTGGAACACTGGATGAATCTGTAAGGATCTGGGCAATTGTAGTTTATAGGTCACCGGATTGATTTGCTGAAGGACAGTATAAGGACCTATGAATTTAGGGTTAAACATGTGCTTCTTCTTGAAGTCTATGGGGGTCATTCTGACCCTGGCGGTCATCGACCGCCAGGGCCAACGACCGCGGAAGCACTGCCAACAGGCTGGCGGTGCTTCCTGGGCCATTCTGACCGCGGCGGTAAAGCCGCGGTCAGAAAAGGGCAACCAGCGGTTTCCCGCCGGTTTACCCCTGGCCCAAGGAATCCTCCATGGCGGCGCTGCTTGCAGCGCCGCCATGGGGATTCCGACCCCCTTCCCGCCACCCTGGCGGGAACGGGTGTCGTGGGGCCCCTGGGGGCCCCTGCACTGCCCATGCCACTGGCATGGGCAGTGCAGGGGCCCCCTAACAGGGCCCCATAAAGATTTTCAGTGTCTGCAAAGCAGACACTGAAAATCGCGACGGGTGCCACTGCACCCTTCGCACCCCTACAACTCCGCCGGCTCCATTTGGAGCCGGCTTCATTGTTGAAGGGGGTTTCCCGCTGGGCCGGCGGGCGGCCTTCTGGCGGTCGCCCCCGCCGGCCCAGCGGGAAAGCCAGAATGGCCGCCGCGGTCTTTTGACCGCGGTGCGGTCATTCGGCGGTTCCCTCCAGGCGGGCGGCTCTCGCCGCCCGCCGGGGTCAGAATGACCCCCTATATGTTTTGTGGAAAGCCACACTTTGTCACCTGGTTGAGATTGCGGTCCCTCACAATGTTTCTTGTCATAATGCCTTTTATATTTTTGTTTGGCTTTTTCTAAATGCTGTTGAATCAGTTTCTGGGTTTGATGTAAATGCTGTATGGTTTCTGACACAGCTGGAGTAAGAGAACTTTCTTGAGGAATTGTGATGGGCAAGTTGTCAGGATGATAGCCAAATAAACCAAAAAAGGGTGTAACGCCAATAGAAGTATGGAATGAGTTATTGTAAGCTGACTCAGCTAACCAGAGCATAGATGTCCAAGAATGAAGTGCCTTTTCAGCGTAGGCAAGTAGGTATTGTTTCAAAGTCTGATTTAGTCTCTCCGTTTGACCATCTGTTTGAGGATGGTGACTAGTAGATAGCGTAGATGTCACTTGGAGTGTTTTACACCATGTCTTCCAGAAATTGGAGGAAAATTGTGACCCCCGATCGGAGAGGATAACCTTTGGCAGTCCATGATAACGAACCACTCTGTTCAGTAAAATAGTTTCCAATTCACTAGAAGTGGGCAATTTTTTACAGGCGATAAAATGTCCATATTTCGTGAGACTATCTACTACCACCAGAATTACTGAATGCTGTTGAACCACTGGCAGACCGGTAATAAAGTCTAAAGAAATGTGCTCCCATGGACGACTTGGGGTTGGAAGTGGATGTAACAACCCTTTTGGTTTTGAATGACTTGTTTTAATGCGAGCACAAACTTCACAGTTGTATTCCATTTGCTTTTATATCTTTTGTTAGGGTAGGCCACCAAAAATAGCGTTGGATCAGTTCAAGAGTTTTAGGGTGACCTGCCGTAGGTATAACATGCAACCAATGAAACACTATCTTGCGAAGTTTGGTAGTGGGTACGAACAAACGAGCGTCATAAAAGGGTAAACCTTGCTTGATTGACCTTTTGGGATCTGCTTGGGCCCATGTTTGCCATTTTTCAACAGTGAAAGAGTTGCAAATTTCTTCAAAGAAATCTTCAGTTTTTATGACACATAGAACCTTGTCAGGAGCAATGATAGCTCTGGAGGCTTGAAATGCAGGCAACGTGGTAGACTCTTGACGGGACACGGCATCAGCCTTGCGATTATCTTTACCAGGCCGGAAGGTTACTACAAAATCAAATTCTGCAAATAAAGCATCCAGCGTAATTGCTGAGGGGTCAAAAGTCTGGCGGAACTCATGAATTGAAGATTACGATGATCAGTATATACTGTGACAGTGTATTTAGCACCCAACAAATGATGTCTCCATTCTTTAAAGGCGTCACGAATCGCCAGAAGCTCTTTTTCAGCAATGACATAGTTCTGTTCGGCTTCGTTCAACTTCTGAGACATATTAGCTACAGGATGAAGTTGACCAGTGTCTTTATTTCGCTGTGATAAGACGGCTCCTATTGCTACATCTGAAGCATCAGCTTCCACTATGAAAGGTTGATTCGCATCAGGATGAGTCAAGACTGAGGCAGTGGAGAAAGCTTCCTTCAAAGTCGAGAAGGCTTGATCAGCTTCTGGGGACCATACAAACTTTTCTTTCTTTCTTAGTAGCTTAGTGATTGGAGACACTGTCTGGGAGAAATGATTTAAGAACCTCCGGTAAAAATTTGCAAACCCCAGGAAACATTGTACATCACGAACAGTCTTTGGGGTGGGCCAATCAGATACGGCTTTTACTTTCTTTTCTGCCACACCATACCTTGAGGGTTAAGAATAACTCATAAAAACTCAACTGTGGTAACATGAAACTCACACTTGGTTAGTTTGCAATATAAATGGTGTTTTTGAAGGGCTGCAAGAATTTTCTTGACATGTTGGACATGTTTGTTTTCATTGTCTGAGTAGATCAAAATGTCATCGATGTAGACTATGGCAAATATGTCGAGGTACTCTCTAAGAACGTCATTCAAGAAATATTGAAATGCTGCTGGAACATTACACAGACCAAAAGGCATGACGGTGTATTCAAAAAGGCCATATCTTTTCTTGAACGCTATTTTCCATTCGTCACCCTATCTCATTCTGACCAAATGATAAGCACCTCGAAGGTCAAGCTTTGTGTAGATTTTTGCTTTCTTTACTTGTTCCAATAAGACCGGAATTAGGGGCAAAGGATATTTATTCTTGATGGTGACTTTGTTCAAACCCCTATAGTCGATGCAAGCTTGAAGTTCTCCATTAGCTTTTGGAACAAAAAACAAAGGCGAAGCTGCAGGAGACTTAGAGGGGCGAATGAAGCCATTCTCCAAAAATTGATCTAGGTATTTTCGTAAATGTTGATTTTCATGTTCTGACAGGGCATATACACGACAGTTGGGAAGTATCGCACCTGGGGCTAGATCAATTTGACAGTCATAAGATCTATGAGGAGGTAGAGTCTCTGCTCCTTTCTCATCAAATAAATCTTTGTAAGATGAATACTGTTTGGGCAGCTGAATTTCTTTCTCCGCGGCAGTAGCTATGTAAGAGTTGCAAACTTTTGGTACTTGAATGATCACGACTTTTCGTTCTGCCCAACTGATCTCCGGATTGTGATGAGTTAACCATGGCAAGCTGAGGATAATCCCATACTGGGGAGCATGGATCACGTCAAGGATGATTTTCTCTTTATGTTTCTTATCTTCACAAATCATCGACAAGGGGATAGTCTGAAAAGTTACCGGACCTCCAGTCAAGAGTTTACCATCGACCACCTGGATGATTTCTGGGGTCTTCTTTTCAATACATGGGATCCCCCATGCACGAACCAATTGGACATCAACAAAGTTCCCAGTAGCCCCAGAATCGACTAGAGCTTTTTTTAAATAGATCTTTTTCTTGACCTAAACTCTTATTTCCAGTTTAAGATGTCTAGATTGTGAAGGGTCCACGGTGACACCCAAGAGCAACCCTTCTCTGCATCTTGGGTGTTTTAGTTTTCCATCTCGACTGGTGCATTGGCTGCGACCTTCTGAACTGGACCTTGCTTGTTCTTTGGTTTGATTGAACAATCTTTGGCAAAATTACCTTTTTGCCAACAATAAAGACATTGTAAATTTTTTCTGCGTAGGTCCTTTTCATCTTTGGTCAAAGGTCTTCTGATGGTTCCAATTTCCCTTGGTTCCGGCGTTCTTTCTTTCGGAGTTCTTGAGTCTCTGTTATCATGAACGCGCCATGAATATTTTTCAATCTTTTTGCGCGTTCCTTTACGTTCTGCTAAACGATGATCAAGTCTCAAGACAAGATTTATTAATTCTTGACAGTCTGTACGTTGGGAATCGATTTGCGCTAAGATATCTTTTAGTTCCTCTTTGAGTCCCTTGTAAAACAAGACCACTTGTTTTTCTCTAGGCCAGGATGTCTTGGCAACCAGCCGGTTAAAGTTGGCTAAATACGACACTAGGTCTTGATTCCCTTGGCATAAATCTAATAATTCACGATCTGCTGACTGTGTTACAGTTCTACGATCAAAAACTCTCTCAAATTCACGAACAAAATTTCTCCAGTTGTACAAGGGACTATTTTTACGTACAAGAGGAATTGCCCAAGTAGCTGCATCCCCAGACAGATATGATAACAAGAAAGCTACTTTGGACTGGGCCTCAGGGAAAGTATTTGGTCTGTAGGTGAAGTGTAGTTCCACTTGAACCAGGAAAGATTGCGCTTTCAAAGGGTCAACGTTCTGGGGGAGCTAAAGGAATTGCAGAAGGAACATTTAGGGAAATCGGATTACTTCCAGAAGCCTGAGAAGAAGTACCTGGCCAAGACACTCCTGTGGGACATTGTTCCTTCTTCTCTACCTTGTCTTGCAACTGACTCACTCTCTCTGCTAAGCTAGTTGTCAATTCTTTGGATGATACCACCTCTGCTTGGAGCTGGGTGATAGCCTTGACTAACTGGTCTAGCGTGGCCATGCTGAGAACATACACAAGCCAGGAGGATAATCATTTGTGGGCTCACTATTCTGTCAGAGTCACCAGATCCTCGGGGTCTGTGCACGTTCCCAACACATCCACCACTGAACAGCTCCAAGACTCTGATAGATACATCACAGAGACTGAGGGAGTTCAAGAGGGGAAGAGGGGATTAGGAAGGGAACAGCTGGGAAGGAGACCTGTAGTAAGAAAAGGTTAGAACACCCAATATGAAAATTATATCTCCTGAAATCAATACTAGACTATGATTCTAAGCCTAGTCACTCTGAAAACATGAACAATCTAAGAGTTAAGTTTAAAATGATTAAGTTTCAAGATGGCCGGATACCTGTAGGGGAATCAAGATGAATTAAATGAAAACTTTCTTATTCAAGTACTTTCCTTTACATGAGAATCAGAACAACATTCTGACTAAATTTTAAACCAGTCATATAAATCCTGTTTTGAGAATGTATACTAGGACCATACAATATTGCATCTAGAAACTCTGGCCTTCTGTTTACTCTTAAAATGTTTCAACACAAATTGCGCATATTGCATATATATATATACATATATATATATAGCAAACACCATAAAAGGATTGTGCACAATGAATAACACGATATGGATTCAGGAAAAAAATCACATAACTTGTCAACTCGAATATTACATATTAAATATCTTAGAATAGTGGCATACAATAAACAACATGAAATAAACTCAAGGAGAGAATCGTGCGTCTTGCCGATTCGAGTGTCACTATGTAAAATACCAAGAAATGGTAACACGCAATGAATATCAAGTTCAAATCATCATTAATCGAATCGCGCGTCTTGACGATTCATAAAACACGATGTAAATGTCAAGAAATAACAGCTCACAATAAATAACAAGATCAAAGTACAATGAAATGAATCGCGCTTCTTTTGCCGATTCTTAAGCCACCATGTCAAGAAATGGTAGCGCGCAATGAACAACAAAGTTAAATCCTCATGAAACGAGTTGCGCATCTTGTCAATTCGTAAAACATCATGTAAATGTCAAGAAATAGTAGCGCGCAATGGACAACAGTGTTTAAACACCATAAAACGAATCGTGCGTCTTGCCAATTCTTAAGCCACCATGTCAATGTCAAGAAATGGTAGCATGCAATGAATAACAAAGTCAAACCTTTATGAAACGAATCGCGCATCTTGCCTATTTGTAAACTACCATATAAATGTCAAGAAATGGTAGCGCGCAAGTAATCTGTTACTCATTTAAGAATTAAACCAAGAATATGAAAATTCTCAATAACGGTGTCGGGACAGTCCAACCACCGTCTTACCGCCTGGAACAATGATCACCAATGAAGGATGAAGGGCAGAAGTCTGGAAAATCCAAATAGGCCGATGGGACAGGAGCGTAGGAAGAAGCTGCTGCTCTGCACCGGGACCTCTGAATAGTGAGCACTGGGAGTTGGGCTGGCTCTCTTTTTATAGAGGCGTGGCCCAGCCCAGAACCACGCCCAGGCATGTTGCAGGGAAAGTCTCTGGAAGGCCCTGGAAAGGGGCCACACCCTAACACACTCTGAAACCCTGCAGCAATACATTGCAAAGGAACAGTATTTGTAAGCATATTAAAAATAAGTTTTCAGGATTGAACTCTGCAATGCAAAAGGTTAAACCACAACATATCAGCACAATGCATAAATTACTTTGTTTTGAGAGTGCTGGGTTTTTGCATTTTTGTCGCCAATAGAGCGCATACTGCTCTGGTGTTGACATGACCACCCAGGGACCTTCTAAGCAGATTGTTAAGTGCTCTCTGGACTCCATACAGGTCGTTAAGCCAACTATGACGCGTACCTAAGACACTGGTTGTTAAAGGCTGCTTTAAATCACGGCTTTGTCACTCCATGACACTATTTCCCTCAGGATGAAATGGAGACGAGTAATAGAGTTGGACCCCTAATGAAGCCATGGCGTCCCTGAATGCCCTTGAGGTGAAAGCAGGGCCCTGGTCCGAGTGGAAAGCCGCAACTGCTTATGTACTGATAAAGACTTGCAAATCTTTAATAACAGTCCGAGCGTCAACCGAGCGCTGTTGCCACACCAATAGAAATCTGGAGCAGGAGTCAACAGCGACAAAAATTTACTTGTATGCACTATGTGGTTTTAGGGGACCACAATGGTCCAAGTCTACACATTATAATGGTTTGTTGGAAATTAGGAGGGGTGTCTGCGTTGGACTTTTGACAGTGGAACCCTTCATTTGTTGGCAGATGTCACCACAGAGAACATATTGCTTGGCCTGTTTGTATAGACCTGGCCACTAATAACATGCTTGCAACAATGATATTGTAGCCGCCACACCAGCATGGGCAGATGCTACCCTCTCATGCGCTACTTTAATCAACTCTGATCTTATGTCTTTGTTGGGGATTACTCGAACCCCCACACCTGGTATCTCTACTTCGGCATCTAGGCAGCCTCCCATTCGGTAGAATTATTTAGCAGGAAGTGCTTTTGGATACGGCATGCCTTCGGCCATAGCTTTCACGGCAGCCCATATGTCATCGTCTGGTTTCGCTCCTGAGCGGGTTACTGCAGCAACAGCAGGCGTAGCTACTGCTGATTTGGCGGCTTCATCAGCCAGTGTATTTCCAGCAACGTGTATTCCAATGCGCTGGTGTCCAAGTGTATGTACAACATTGACATTTGGTAGCGTTTCTTACAGATCCGTTACTTTCCCCCACAGAAGTCTGTGTTTGATGGTGTTGCCTTTAGAATCTCTGAACCCATTCTGGTGCCAGTAATGCAGGTATTTATTGAAGGACTGGACACCGTAGTACGAATCACAAACAGTCAGTGTTAACTGTGCAGGATCCGTATGTTCCAGTGCCATCACCAGAGCCATTAGCTCTGCTAATTGTGCTGTGCAATCTCCTAGGGTTTGTGTGAACTTATGCTGGGGACACAATTTATTATCCTTCGTGTAGCCACTTACTATTGCACAAGCAGCAGAGTACTGATGTTTTGTGCCTACTGCAGTTTGTGCTGAGCCATCGGTGTACATGACTCTTTGATATTGATCAAAAGGCAGTGTATTTGCTGGAACTTGGTATTCTAGTATATATTGCAAAAATTCTTGAGTTTGTAAATTTGGGTCAAAAATGTAATCTACATGAGTGGCAGTCAAAGACGTTGCCCATTGAATCCAACGTGGATGTAATGCTTTAGCGTTTGGAACGCTGGCTTTGGTAACAGCCTCAAGGGCTGGGATTGGAGAGACAACAATAATGCGGTTGCCTTGGGCTAAATGTCTTTCTTTAATGATGGCCATCTGAACAGCAGTGAACATTTTCTCAGTGGGAGCAAACCGCTGTTCTGCTGCTGAACACAAATGTGATTTGTATGCAATTGGGACTGTTTCACCCTCATTAAAAGTTATGTAGGTGAAACCAATGACACCAGCAATTACTCTTATGACCAAATGTGTTTTGTTGTCCCTTGTGTGTAGGTGTTGTGCTGCAAGCATGTCTGTTTGCAAAGCTCTGTGAATGGGTGAGGATTTCCTTCATGGGTGCTTTAGCATCATGTTTTATTGGATATTGGGGTTGATTTTTAATAGGGATTACATTGTAGGGGGAATCTTTATCCCATCCTACGTGGTTGCGATATAACACGGGTGCCTGCTCCATTGCCCAATCAATGGCATAGGATTCTGTGAGCTCCTCAGGAACAAGAGGCGAAAAAGAAGGTTTGATAACATCTTCCCCATATGGTCCGGTGTGGACAACTTCAGGTGGTCAATCCTTTTCTGCCAGTAGAATATCATATATGTTTACAATGCAGTCCCAAAAGATTGCGTTAATTGTGCGCTCAATGTCTCCTTCTAACTGTAGCGTTACTTTGTACGCCCTATCAGGCATGGAGACATGCATGTCCGCAGTTTCTACTTGTAAGAAGTCATCAGTTGCTTTCACCTCCAGATTCTCTAGAAGATTCAGGCAAACTATTGTGACCTCTGCTGCGCTGTCTAATAGCGCTAGTGCCCACTTCTTGTCCTTCAACAGAGCCGTCTTCTTGAGTGGCATGTCGAACTGCAACTGCTGCCACCTTTTTGTTTTTGAATTGGGGTTTTTGTTAGGGAAGTTTCTCTTCTTTTTCAACAGAAACTTCTGTTGGGCGTTGTGATTCCTGTCTCAGTTTCACATTCTCAGTCCTTCACTCTGACCGCCCACCTCTTTCACTGCGTTTTTCCAATGAGCCTTGAAAGGAACGAGATTGGCATGTATCAGTATATTGATATCTGTCAGGCGTTTTTATTTTTTCTCTATTTCTGAGATCATATCTATTCTGTGGGGTCTCCGGATGCGGAGATTCTCCCCTTTCTTTTTTGAGTGTTTGTTGTTTTTTTCCCAGCGTTTCTTAGTACCCTCAGGAGTTTGTTTGGGAGAATCTTTATTAGATTTACCTTGAAATTGTGGTTTTGTTAGTCTGGCCCCCAGACTATCTCGACTAGTGCTAGAGCAGGCCTTCGTGATAATCTGTGGCAGCTCGCATTCTTGAGCCTGTGATGGATAATCCCAGAGCCGCATGCGCACCGCTAGTGCAACCGCTTCCCCTTTAAGGTTACTTAATATAATTGAGGATACTGAGGGAAAGTTGCCCATTAGTTATATCCCCAAATCCAGGGCCGGGGCAGCCCTGAATTCATTTGGAATTAGTTTCAACACTTCTGGTAAATTGGTAAGTGGTGGTGTACCATGTGTGGTAGTATAGAGCGTGGTGAATACCGTGCCCCATGTATTACAATTATCTACAGTGGGAACCATCCCAAATGGCAAGCGCATTGTTAATATTCTGTGTTTATCCTGAGGTCCTGAATGGGGAAATGTGGTTGCGCTGGTGGAGCACTTGCTGAGTTCGTGTTTAATGTTTGCATTACAAACTTTGCTAATCGTCTGTATGCTGCCATCAGCTCAGTGTATAAGCGACGAACCTCAGCTACCGTTAGGTTCGCTGCAGCAGGGTGAGGTGTATAAGTGACCAACAAAGGCCATGTAGGACTATCATTACTTAGAAGACCTAACCTAACGTGTAAAAGTGTGTGGCGTACGGTGCCATCAAGCCAATTATTATGTTCTTGATAAGATGAGGTATCTCTAGATATGCATATGCTCTGTATTGTGCAGGTACGTTTGCAGGTGTAGAGTGATGATATGTATTGGTGTTCCCATTAACTGCTGGAAATGAGACCAAAGAATAAAAAAGTTCTGTTCTATAGGCGTCAATGACAAATGTGACTGGACCCCCCTGGGCCGTTAGGCCATGTGCCGGTAAATGTGCAGAAAGGGGTGGTCGCATATTGACTGCAAATGCTACCTGTTGCGGATTCACCATATTAAATGGTAAATTTGTTCAGAGATAAGCATACCAAATGGGCATTATCCTTTTAGTGGTTCAAGCTTGAACAACCTACAGCGTTAGTTAGGTACTCCCTACTTAGCTGAGGAGGAAAATCCTCAATACCATGGATGTCTCCATATATAGTACAATGGTGTCTTTGTATGTAGTGAGACAGAGATACTCAGGAGAACCCGAAAATTAGAGCCTGACCAAACGTTAGCGGCGCCATGTCGCGTAGGCTCTCATTATTCTAATGAGACTACTGGATCTGAGCGGCAAAATCGCCTGTGGTGTGGGAGACTGAGTCTAACCCACTACAGGTGACACCTGTCGGCCTAATCCGGGTTTTTTGCTCCGGCTAACTAGCAGTGCCTCATCTCCACCCAAGAGCACGGATGATTGGGCAGCCAAGCTCATGACACAAGTGACTACTCAGGGAAATCCTGGTCACTCAGATCTCATCCATTTCTCTCAGTTACATCAGTCTCACATATACAAGGGCAAGCAGAGGCATATATGTTTCAATAAGGTTTTAATGAAGCAACTGCATCTTAGATAATAAAGCATGTACTGCAATAACCAGGACGATAAAGCATGACAGGATTAAAATTGTGACAAGGAGAGTAAAGCATAGAAATAATGCTACCATATTGTCACTAGAGTCAACAGACTAATTCCTACCTAGGCTCTATTAGAGCACAGTATGTTAAGCTCTAGTTCTGCCCTTCAGGTTCCCCTGGGAAAATATCATCCCCCATACCTGTGCAAAGGCCTGAAGTCTGCATAGGCAGCTGTAGCGAAGCGTTCAGCAATCAGCATACAGTTGTGGTCACCTGGCTGGATTCTCCCTCTAACGTGTATGGGACAGGAAAGTGCTTTTATAATAAAACAGCTAATGTTCTGAGAAAATATCCTTACGTAAGTATGTGTACATTTCTATGAATACCAGAGACAAAGCGTTACCATGTTTACCAGCAACCTATCTTATTGTAGCCTTGAGAAAAGCACAGAGTGATTAAAATGTCTTGTTCAAGAACACAGTGCTGGCCTAGGCAAAGAATAGCTATATAGAGTGAAATAAAACAAGACCGCAAATGTGGCTATTGTTAAAAAAATTAACGAAGCTGAATAAAATATTTCTAGGTTACAGTGTACAGCCGCAGGCCTGGTTTTGCTAAAGAAACGTGCATGGAGCTATAACTAAAATGGCTACACAACAATACTTTAAAATACTAAATTTGTCTCAGAGGTTGAATGTATGACTAAATGGGTTACACTGAAATTAATGTTTGAAATGTTTTGATTGATGATTTTTATGATCACCTCTTCACCTCTTGGAACAGAGAGGAAAAGGTTCATTGACCTGAGAATTGGCAAATGGTGTAAACTGTCCTTTTAGGTGGTAGCAGATATGGATGGTTCTCATTCCGAAGGGAGGATAACTAGAAGCAGGTTCTAGAGTAGTTAGTCCCGTAACCCAATACTAAGTCCTCTGCCGAGAGTTGGAGGATCGGTGACATTGCGGAAACCTGGAGGAACCTAGAGGAGAGTCATGTTGGTGGCAGAGCTGTGAGCATTGATAGGGCTATGAATTGCAGCAGTTCATGTTTAGTTTGCAGTGTTTGTGAGTCTGGATAGTGTCTTGCGGAGATGTTTTGTATGTTGTGTGGGTGTGGTGGTTTATAAAGATGTTGAAGAGGTAATTGGGTCTGATGTGACCAAAGATCCTGGGATAGTATCAAAAGGTGTAGAAGACACCATAATAAATTATCTGCTAAAGTGGTTGTGTTAATTGAAAGACGTTGTCAACAGCACAGATAGAGGTTTCTTTTGTGTGAATGTGAGGTGATTAGAATAGTGGATCTAAATGTGCAGAGAGAAGCTGTAGTGATCCAGATGATACCCGCAGGTCAAGGTTTCATTTGAAGGGTTTGGAAATTTCTTTGTGTTTAAAAAACTATTCATTTCCTTAGTGAAGTAGACTAAAAGTTATTGCAATAAACTTTTGTAGGTGAGTGATATTGCGGAGAGAGTGTTCATGCAGATTGTAAAGGAGGGGGAACTGCTGAAAGGAGTGAGGTCTACATCATATTGTGTCACACTGGTATAGGTTGGTTGGTGTGGTGCTGCGCTGTGTCTGGTTGATAATGTCATAATGAGTCTCAATGCAATTGGTGGTTGTTTCGGAGCAAGGGATTGTGTATACGAGAATTAACCCTTAAAAAAGCGGTAACGTGCTGCGCACAAATTAAGAACATGTATTGCTAAGACTTGATACTTGCTGACTTGAAACTTGATAAGCAAATGTTCCAGGATGCAATGTGCCAAAAAGGACACATCTTTGGGTTTTAAGGTCATTGGAATGTTCGCCGCTTGTCATGCTATAACGCTTATTGTAGCTGCTTGCATTATACCACTGAAAATTATATACTGCAAATACGTTTTTTATCGCTGACTTTAATGTGCCATTACTATTGTTAGTGACACGATGTACTGTGAATATGGTTATTTTCGCTGAGTTCAAAGTGGCATTTGCATTATTTCAAATTCTTGCTGGTGATGCAGAACCTCCTTTGTTTGGCGCTTAAACGAAGTTGAAGCTTCATTTTGAGTTGCTCAAAATTACACTGTGATTAAACAGTGATAAGCCGGTTGTTCATGAAGCTGAAAGCTATTGATCAACCGCATGTTTTCATAGTAATACAACGTGAATCGTAATCCTTGATATTAACCCTATGTTTACAGTGTGATTTAAACACTGAATTGTGTTCCTCGCAATACCAGCACAGTACAATGATTAACCTATGACTATCTGGAGAATCTAATTCTCTGAGAGTTTGTTCTTATTATTGCTGCCCATGTAAATGTCTATGAGTTGAGTGAGTCAGCATCTTGGGAAATCTCATCACAGTGAAACACGCAAGATATCCACTGAACATCAAGGAACATCTAGGTAGGTTTAATTGAGGTGACGAGGGACTAATCTGGAATCACAGTAGAAGTAGTAATAGACAGTATAGGAGGTTCAAGGTTCTTATTTAATTACAGGTAATCCACATCGTTTCTGAAAATTCCTTCAGAAAGGGAGAGCCATCAAAAGCAGGAAAGGGGACCCCAACAGGTAGATCTAGCTTGCACATCATAGTTGAACAGTAGAGTTTACATGGGTTATGAGATATTAGTTATTTGACTGATGTGTAATTTATCATAGGAAAGACCAGCTCTTCAAAAACCATTGCTAGGCGTCCAAATCCAGCCATGTGACTCCAGTGTCTCTCCTTTTGTCATCCATCCTCTTTCCCCTGGGATGTTGAGGAGCCGATCACATGTATTTAAGTGGGAGACACACAATGTTTGGGTGGAATTAGGAACAAGCAGCTTGGTCAATATTGTGTCTCCGTGGGATGAACAGGTTAGTGCTTGACATGAAGCCACCTCCTAAACCTGCACAAAATGAAGCACTTAATGCTTGGGAGCATGCTGCACATACCAGAGAGAAAGAAAAATACCAGGGTAGAGCACGAAAAGCTACACACACCTATGCGGATGTGAGGTGGGATGCTGAACAGAAAAGATGGAGGACAGATATGATCGAGGGAATTAAGCTGTATCCAACCATAACCTTTAAGAATGTAGAAGGAGAGGGTAGTAAGTGAAAGACCAGAAGAATGAAGGAAATGACGTCAAAGAGACTGCTACAACTCCAACTAAGATGACTCCTAGGGCCAGATGTATCAAACGATTTTGCATTCGCAAACGGTGCGAATCGCTAAATTTGGCCATTTGCAAATGCAAAAACGTGGACTGCGAAGCATGAAAGGCATTCGCAGACCAAAAATAAGGAATCGCAAAAATAGCGATTTTTTGCATTGCAACTTGGTTTTGTGTCTCGCAATTTGCGTCTCGCAATTTGCAACATTAAATACCGAATCGCAATTAGCGATTCGGTATTTCAAGTCGGAAATTGCGAGACGCTAAATGCGACTCGCAAAACCAAGTCGCAAATCGATGCATCAAAAAATCGTAAATTGCTATTTTTTTGCAGAATGGCCTTTTGCACATGCAAATTACCACTAGGTGAAACCAGGTGGTAACCAGGTGCAACCTATATAAAGAGGCCCAGAATGCCTCAGACTCTTTTCCACAATGTCTGCACTCTACGTCATGGCGAGGAGAATGAGGATCTTGGTAGGTTTGAGGAGAGGGAGGAGGAGGAGACAGGAGCGCATTTTCAGAGTGTGCATTACCCTTTTTGACCAGACTGAGGAGGAGATATATGATAAGTACAGGTTGAACTCAGCCATGATAATTGACCTGATAGCTGAGCTACAACCCATACTGCAGCGCACAACACATAGGACTCATAGCATACCCACCCATGTGCAGGTATTATACTTCCTCCACCTACTTGCCTCAAGGAGCTATCAAGGGGTCATAGCAGCAGCTGGAGGAGTATCACAGAGTGCCCTCTTTAGATTTGTCAACGCATTTAAAAATGCCATGCTGAGTAGGATACACCAGTACATCAGATTCCCCCACACCCCACAGGAAATACAGCAGACAAAAATAGATTTCTACCAGATAGCACAGTTCCCCCACGTCCTAGGTGCCATAGATGGAACACATGTTGCAATCTGTCCATCATCGGCCACAGAGTATGTGTACCGCAACCGTAAATACCAACATTCAATGAATATACAGGTGATATGCAATGCCTCCTACATCATAACTGATCTTGTGGCCAGAAACCCAGGAAACACACATGATTCATACATCTTTTGTCACAGCGGCATTCACACAAGACTGCTAGCTGGGGAGTTTGGTGAAGGATATCTACTAGGTATTGTCCATCTGTACACTGCCGCATTGAGGGCGTTGTGACGTCAGATGGCTCACTTACTCATTATAACCTCTGTTCCTTCCAGGAGACAGTGCCTACACAGTGCGCACCTACATGATGACGCCCTACCTCAATCCTACAACACCAGCAGAACGGAGATACAATTCAGCACACAGGGAAACCTGCAATGTGGTGGAGCGCACCTTTGGGCTGCTGAAGAGTCGCTTCCGGTGCATCCACAAAAGTGGAGGGGCACTGCAGTGCAGCCCGGATATGAGCTGTAGAATAGTGGCCACATGTGCAATCCTGCACAATATGGCCACCACCAGGGGCCTACCTGTGGAAATATCAGATTCAGACTCTGATGAGGATGATGATCCCATACCCCCCCTACAGCCAGCAGACAGGACCAGTGCAGCAGAGGGCAGGCAAAGGCGTGCAGACATCATACACAACCATTTCAGATGTAAGTAATAACAACACAACTTCACTGACATGTGTACTGGTAATTAGAACATTTATTACCTTAATGTCAGGTAACATAAGTTTCAATAGCAGAAAAAATAAAATAAAATGTGTCTTAGAATAAGCAGATAACAGTGTCTCGCCATTGATTCATAGTTTACTGTATCACAAAAGAAGCAAACTGTCCCCTGAGGCCATTTTAGTCACTTTCTACGGCCACGCAAGCCACTCGAGTGCACAGTGGCCTCACTGGCACCTCTGTCATCGGCCTCAATGGCAGTGCTGTGCCTGGCACTGCGACGCCTAGGATCAGTGGTGGGCACTGCTACGCTTCTGAGGCTAGATGAGTCCTTAGTCTCCCCTAGTCCAAGTTCACTGGGTGTAGCAGAGCGGTTATCCAGCATATTCTCCAGCACATTAGTGATCTGGACCAGTCCCTGTGCCACATCCCTACTGCTGTGCGCTGCCTCAACCTGTGCGGCCACAGCACGCCACGATATGAAGGCTGTTGAAATAGCGAGGCGATTGACCGAGCGACAAAATCTACCAAACATGCCCATAAAATGCCTCTCCTGCCTGCGGTGGCTGACTCCGTTGTGCCTTAGCTCTGTGCAGAGTTCCCTCAAAGCAATTGTCAGCTCCTGGTGTTCTCAGAAGCTGTGATCTGTCCCTCATGCAGTTTTGAGATGTTGGAATTAAGGCACTCCAACTGGCGATGCAGCCGCCCCATGTTGGCATTGTGTGCCTGCATCTGCCTTTGCATTGCTGATATTTTCCTGTTGGCAGGTGCTGCTGTTTCAGCATAGCGGATTCCAGGCCACCGAAGACTGATGGGCCCTTTCCTGCTTCCATGTGCTGTGCGCCTGCATACTGAGGCCTCCTGCGGGGTGTTGAGTTACGCTGGGGCTGGGAGTCCTGCATAACAGTGGATCTGCCATCTGAGGAAGGTGTGTGGCCGTCATCCCGCATGTCGTCTGAGTCCTGACTCAATTCGGGAAGCGGTACAGCCCTAGCCCTGCGTCTGATAGGCACACTATTCAGTGACTCAATGGTGTTTGAGTCTGATGCAGGGTGGGTTTCAGCATCCCCCACAACGGCACTTGCAGATGCTGCTGGGCCTGGGCCACCTGCAACAACAATGTGCAGCATGTCAGTTATGCATGTATCACCAAAGGTTCAACAATGGCAATAAATATACAGTTACATCATAGCACTATGTAGTGTGTGTTGTGTTCTTCTGGGTGTCGCTCTGCCTAATTACATTCTATGTACTACTTTTAGCTCTAGGTTGTGGACTACCACTCCCATAAGTCATTGTTGTGCCGCTTCTAAGATGAGGAATGGACTACTTCTCACAATGCTTTGCACTACTTGCTAATTCCTAAGGGGCATTAGTACATACACATATGGGGTTACATTTCAATATTGCACTTACCTTTACTGGTGGTTGGTGTGCTGGATGTGTCTTTGTCAGTGACCCCACTGACAGTTTTTGGGAGGAGTGTCAACTCCACCAGGTCTTCCATCGGGGTGGAGGGTGTCTCGGTGGATGGCCCGCCTCCTGTGCTCCTTGCCTCCTGTAGTCTTCTTGCCACCCTATCCTTGGCACGGGAAAACAGGTCTTACCACCACTTTTTGATCTCCTCATGAGCGCTGCGCAACTACCACAGTGCAGATTTCTGTTTGAATGTCCGCCCAGAGTTTGCACTTCTCACTCTCAGAGACCTGGAGTGAGCTCTTCCCAAACAGACGGTCATGGCTCCTCACCACCTCCTCAGTGAGCACCTCCAGTTCCTGCTCACTGAACTTGGGTTTTCTTTTCCTCTCTACCTTCTCCTTTCCATGTGCAGAGGTGTCCATGGTGATGTGCAGTCCTGCCTTTTTCACAGACTTGCTCCCTGTGGCTGGGATGTGTCTCTCTCACTGCTCCTTTGGGTGTGGCACCTGCAAACTGCTTGGGATGACTCACTTCCTGCTTGTGATGTCATCAGGCGCTACCAGGTGTGCGTTCCCGCAATTTGCGATTTTCAATTACCGAATTGCAAATTTTTTGCGATTTGGTATTAGGGCCTCGCAAACCACAAATAGCGATTTTTTAGAAATCGGTAATTCCGAATCGCAAATATGTTACATAGCATATTGTGACTCAGAAATAGCGATTTCTTAAAAATCGCTATTTGCGATTTGCAGAGGGCTTTCTTCATACATCTGGCCCCTAGTCCTGTGGTAGCCACCTCAGCTAATGTACCTCATGGATCAAGGAGTCATAGTTTGAGGCAGTGTGTTCCTGCTGATCCTACAAAAGATGCTCTGACCATTCCAGTTAATAATGGCCCAGTAGTTCCTATGTATAAATCAGATGGGTCCGGGAACAACACTTACAATTTGGCTGTACCTATTCCTGTTAGTGGGCAAAGAGGAGTTCCAAATAGTCCAGATGCTAGAGAATGTGCCCCGTTGATCCTGACCTGTACTAACACTAATGTGGAGCCAGTGTAGATTCAACATTAAGGCGCTGATTTATACTTTTTAACGCAAACCTGCGTTAGCGCAGGTTTGAGTCAAAAAGTATACCGCCGGCTAGCGCCATTCCTGGATGCCAGACGGGCATCATATTTAAGTCATGACACTAGCCAGTGATAAGGCCCAGTTAGCGTCAAAATTATTGACACTAACCGGGTGGGGGAGGCGTATGAGAAACTGGAGGTTGTGCGTTAAAGAATGGCGCTAGTCAGGTTAGAGTAAAAAAAATGACTGTAACCTGATTAGCGTCATTATTTCCACACACGACCCCCATGGACATGACTCCTGTCTACTGTATGTAAAGACAGAAGTCATGCCCCCAGCCCAATGGCCATGCCCAGGGGACTTAAGACGTAATTCTCCTGGACATGGCCATTGTGCACAGTGCCATGTAGGGGGGCCCAAGTTAGGCCCCCTACGGCAATTTGCAAAAAAAAAAAAAAAAATACTTACCTTGACTTACCTGGGATGGGTCTCCCCATCCTTAGGTGTCCTCCAGGTGTGGATGTCCCTGGGGGCAGGGAAGGGCACCTGTGGGCTGTTTCCATGGTCTGTAAGTATGTTAGAATAACCCTCCATAGGTACTTATCAGAAAATATCCACCCATGCAACTCCCCTATGGGAACCACCATTGAATTTTGAAAACGGTGCTCAAGGACATGGCATTAAATACAACATTCCTGTGGTGACTCGAACAGTCAGTTTATAGGAGGTAGACGAGTGGGTGAAAGCTTTTAACGGGAAACCTCCATCTAGAGAATGTGTGAGTACAGAGGTGAGTTAGGGAACAATTCAGTCATTACAGAAAGAAACATTGTTAGATGAGATGAAACTTACCACAGGAAATATTGTCTTGGATCGATTAGACACATATCAGGAGGATAAACTCACATTCATGTGTAGATATATTACTAGGCAAGCAGGACAGGTCTATAATAAGTTGGCAGAACTAGCACACAAATATGAAGTGGATTTGAATAAAACCAAAGCTTTACAAAGGAGCTATCAAGTGTGCTTTAGTGAAAAGGACATTAGTGATATGAGAAAACCATGAATGAAAACTCAAATTAAGGAATTAATTCATAACATCAGGAAGTGGAATGAGTTAGAAAAGTGGGAAAACAAAGTGGCAAAAAAGAAGGAGGTAAAGAAGTCTACAAGAGAGCCACCTCTGGGAATAGGAGAAGGGGGAGTTACAACCTTTTCCTTACGAGAAGTGCCTGGTGGTGGTTACATGCATATACCGTGGAGCATAAGTGATCTTGCATCGTTTACCAATGATTTCCCCAACTTGAGAGAGAAACCAGTGGAATGGTTTGGGCAGGTTGAAAGATTTGTGAAAATTTCACAGGATCTGTGGGTTGATTTGAATATGTTGTTTTACATTGTTGTTCCTAGTGATTTGAGGATGCAGTATTCAGTGGCCTGAGACCAAACCAAATAGAAATCCAATTACTAAAGGTCCTTCAACTTTGGTGATGAAGAAGCATCATCAGGTCATGACGTTTTTGAAAGAGAAAGTGCCTCTCCAAGACATTCAGGGCCATATTTATACTTTTCGACGCACAACTGCGCCAACGCAGTTGTGCATCAAAAAGTTTTACGCCGGCTAACGCCATTCTGAAGCGCCATGCGGGCGCCGTGTTTATTCAATGACGTTAGCCGGCGTTAGCCGGCGCTGCGGAGTGGTGTGCGTCAAAAAAAATGACACACACCAGGCAGCGCCGGCGTAGGGGAAAATGGAGCTTGGCCGTCAAAAAATGGGGCAAGTCAGGCTGAGGCAAAATTATCGCCTCAACCCGATTTGCGCCATTTCTTTTTACTCCCAACCCTCATTGAAATGACTCCTGTCTTAGCAAAGACAGGAGTCATGCCCCCTTGCCCAATGGCCATGCCCAGGGGACTTTTGTCCCCTGGGCGTGTTCATTGGGCATAGTGGCATGTAGGGGGGCACAAATCAGGCCCCCCTATGCCAACAAAAAAATAAAAAATAAATACTTACCTGAACTTACCTTAATGTCCCAGGGGTGGGTCCCTCCATCCTTGGGCGTCCTCCTGGGGCGGGCAAGGGTGGCAGGGGGTGTCCCTGGGGGCATGGGAGGGCACCTCTGGGCTCCTTCCGAGCCCACAGGTCCCTTAACGCCTGCCCTGAGCAGGCGTTAAAAAATGACGCTAACGCGGCTAGATGGCATTTTTTTTGACCCGCGCACAGGCCTGGGAGTCATTTTTTAGATGGGAACGCCTACCTTGCATATCATTAACGCAAGGTAGGTGTCCACGCTAAAAAATGACGCAAACTCCAAGATCTTTGGCGCTAGACGGGTCTAACGCCAAAGTATAAATATGGAGTTAGTTTTGCGTCGGAATTGCGTAAAAAAAAACGACGCAATTCCGGCGCAAACAGAGTATAAATATGCCCCTGAGTGGGTCAAGATTGACAGGACGACACAAGACTCAAAGGATTTGATTCATGCCTATTATGAACATTTTTTACACGCTTTTAAACTACACGCTTTTAAACAGTACAGTGGTTTAGAAACATTAAATGCAAAGGATATGGGGCATTTCGCTTCAAGGTTTGTGACAGGATAGAGGCTAGAGATCAGTATGATGATCCAGCAACATTTGATTTGTTGGCAAAATAAGTCAATTGATGAATGTGTGCGGTACGCCAAGTACTGCCATGACGAGATTGAGATGAAATAGAATATGTTGAAGAAAAAGCTTGTGGTCGCTCAGATGAAGGCGGCTCAAAGAACTAATCAAATGTCCCCAGTTGTAAGTAATGTGGGCACGATGCAGGGTGTATATCAACAAGCACCAAACTCAATGCAGGGTAGGTGTCAAGGGGTTCCTATTGGCCCAGGTACAGGAATGGATGTAAATAGTCTAAAAGGTCAACACCTTCTCACGCTTGTAACAGACTGGGACACTGGAAGTGGGAATGTTGTTTCAATCCAGCTAATCAGATCCAAAATACAGGATTTGTGCCATCTCAAGGTAATAATCCTACTTAGATGCAGAGTGTGCAGTGACCTAGAAGTAAACATTTTAATGTGGCTTTGGCTCTGATAATGCAAGTCCCACAACCTATGATGCCACAGCTAAATGCTGTAGTGCCTCGACAGAATTTTAATCAAGGTGTGAGAATGAATGCCAATATGTCACAGGATAATAATCCTTTCTAACAGTTCCCTTTAAATCGGGTGAGAGGAATGATTCCGACCAGTCATCCTGATGGTGCCTAAGAGGGGAGGATGACTGCATACTTGGCGCAACGTTAGAGATAGACCAGGCTCTACCATTCTATAGATAGTGAAGTGGATGGTCATCCCATGTCATTCTTGGTTGACAGTGGTGCTACCTGTTCTACTCTGAGAACAGTGGAAATCCCAAACCTACCCCTCGTGGAAAAAACAGCCCAAGTTGTTGGTGTTAAGAACAAAAAGATTTAAACTCAGGAAACTGCTCTTGTGCAGTAAAGATAGGAACCTTTGAAGACAAACACAAATTTATAACATGTGACTTTAGATCAGTGAATCTCTTAGGTAGAAATTTGCTTTCCAAACTTAATTTTCTCATCTTTTGCATGCCTGAATTGATTGCGATACAATCCCAAGATTAGGATGCTGTTTTTAAAGAAATAAAAAACGAGCCACACTGTACTTTGTTGACTTTGCTGACTGATGGTCTGTCCTTAGATTTGAGAGAAACAGTCAAGCTTGAAGTGCGGGATTTCACACGAAAGGATATCAGACTGATAAAAGGTGCTGCTACAACAGGAAATTTTAAGAGAAATAATGGGCAGTCCTCGTAATTCACTAATCATGGGTCTTCAGTCACCAAGTGGCAAACATAGGATTGTGCAGGTCCATTGAAAAAATAAACAACATTGTCGTTACTTGTTGCCTGTTGGTACCAAAACCATCTGTGATATTGTTTTAGATTCCATGTGAGGCAGAGTGGTTCACTGTTACTGATTTGTGTCAGACCTTCTTTTTGATACCACTGCAAGAGGATAGGCAATTCGTTTTTACATTTGGGTTCAGAAATAGCCTCTTGGCCTGGTACAGAGTTCCACAAGGGTACATGGAGAGTCCTTCAATTTTTAATCAGATTCTAAAGAAAAATCTGGAATCCTTGGTTATGACTTACAACTCTGTCTTGATCCAGTACATCAACGGCCTAATGGTGGCATTGAAAACACAGGAAGCTTGTCAACAGGATACTATTGCATCACTGAATCACCTGGCTGAGAATGGACACAACATATCCCCAGGAAAGTTGCAATGTTGCCCAGAAGAGGTCCAATATCTTGGACACCTCATTGAGAAAGGAGTTAAAAAAGTGTCACAAGAGAGAATCCCAGCCTTCTTAAGAGTGGATCTGCCAACCACACAGAGAGAAGTCAGGATGTTTTTGGGACTCATGGGCTACTGCAGACAGTGGATACTAAACATCTTGTCCCTGGTAGCCTAGCCTTTACAGAGGTTGACACACAAGGATGTGTTTGTTCCAGTGCCATAGGATAACGACTGTTTCATCGACTTTCTAGAACTGAGATAATGTCTGTTTCGTGTCCTCCGATAATAACAAATCTTTTGCACTTTTCTGCAGTGAGAGGGATGGCTGTGCTCTTCTAGTGCTTACACAAACACATGGAAATGCAAGAGACCTGTGGCTTATTTTTCTGCCATGCTGGACCCTGTAGCTTATGCTCTGTCTGGTGGCCTTAAAGCGGTGACTGCAGTCAGCACTAGCACAGGGAGATGTGAAAATATTGTTGTGGGTCACCCATTGACTGTGCATGTTCCCCACTCTTTGGAATTGTTGTTGACAAGAATCAGAACCCGATGCCTTACAAGCAGCCAGCTCACTGAATACGAGCAGGTTATTTTGGCTGAAGAGAATGTGACTGTCAAACATTGTGGTATTCTGAATCTATTTACTTTGTTTCTGATACTGGGACAGGAAGGCAATGATGATTATGAAGGGGACCATGATTATCTTGATGTCACTGAATTGTGGACAAAACCGAGACCAGACATACGTGACAAACCATTGTCTGAATGTGATTTTGTACTCTGTGTAGATCGTTCAGAGATAGGATGCAGTGGTGAAAGGTTAAGAGCAGCTTACCCTGTCTGCACACTTTTAAGAGTTGTGAAGCCTTCTTGGCTACAATGAGCATTCCCAGCACATGTGGCTGAGTTTATTGCTCTTACCAGAGCGTGAGGTGTTTCTGATCAATTGAAAGTGAGAATCTTTACCGATAGTCATTGCAGCTTTGATGTCATTCATGACTTTGGACAAATATGGTCCACAAGAGAGTTTAAAACATCCACAGATCTTCGATTCATAATGGCGAACACGTGAAAAACTTCCTGAACACATTACAATTGCTTGAGCAGGTTGCCGTGGTAAAGTGCATGCACACCTTTCTGGCGATCATCATGTGACTTTGGGCAATAGATAGGCAGATGAGCCTTTAAAGAATTGCCCCCATAATGTGTGTACATTTAATGGTGAATTTATAAATGAGGGTCTGGAAAGACTAACTTTAACTTCTTTTTGACAACAGCTGATACCTGGGAAGAAGTGAAGTGTTTGCAGGAAGAAGTGTCTGAGGAGGAACAGAAGAGTTCGGTGAGCAGGTTATGTCAAAATAGATGGTGACACCCCAGTTTCGATGGATAGAAGACCAGTGTTGCTGAATGGTCTGTTACCTCCGATGGCTAGACATTTCCATTGTCCAGCTCACATTGGCAGAGATGCTAGGGTGAGGTTGTTCAGACAACTAGGTTTAATACTAAATTTGGTTTGATGGCTGAAGCGTTGTGTCATAGGTGCACTGCATGTCAACAGAACAATGTTGGTAAAAGAATTACAGTTACTCTGAGTCATTTAGGAAGGTAAGGGTTGAATGCAATTAGATTTTATAGAGATGCCTGCATGCAATGGGTTGAGAGGCATTTTGGTCATGGTGTGTATCTTTTCCTGTAGGGTAAAGGCATATCCAGCAAGGTGAAATGATAGTCTCACAGTGGCTAAATTGTTGTCAAGGGCACTGATTCCCGATTTGGATTTCCAACCTCTTTGGAATCAGATTGAGGAACTCATTTCAACAATTATATTGTTGTGTGCAGCACTGCAAATGGAACAGGGGCTACATTGCAGCTATAGACCTTAGGCTTTGGGTTTTGTGGAGCAAGTAAATGGTATGCTGAAATTCAGGTTGGTAAAACTGTGTGCTTCAACATCTTTGAAATGGCCAGATGCCCTGCCTCTTGCGCTGATGAGTCTTCGATGTGCACCTGATTGAAAGACTGGACTGTCCCTCCACAAGATAATTCTGGGGAGAGCAAAGACACTGCCAGCAAATCGTGCGAATGAACATTACTGATGATATGGTCCTGGACTATAGCAAGGGACTAGCTGATGTAGTGCATTCTGTGTTCCATCAGACTAGAGGAGTTACAGCCCCTCTGTATCAAGAAAACAGTGGCATGAGTTGAGTCCCGGCGACTTAGTCTTGGTAAAGAAACAAGTCAGGAAGATGTGCTCGGAGCCCCATTGGCATGGGTCATACCAGTTGATCCTGGTCACTACAACTGTGGTGAAAAGTGGAGGTCTCTCCAACTGGATTTATGCTTCCCATACTCGCAGAGTTGAATTTCCCCTTGATTCGGCAGCACCTTTTCCAGAAGAACCTGTGCTGAAAGAGAGGTGGCAGGAGCAGGTTAGTCATGCTGTCAGGGACCAGCAAGAGCCAGAAACAGCACTTGACCAGTCTGAAGGGGGTCGTGAACAAGCTACAATCAAAGCTGAAACAGAGGTGATTGAACCTTGTCCGGTGGTGAACCAGTCAAACTCAGAATCAGACCCTGATGAAAGACCCACTGTTGGGAGAGAGTGAGTGGAAGCTAGTTACCAATAGCCCAGAAATCAAGAGACAATGAGAGTGAGTTTACATAAAGAATGCATACTTCAGATGATGTCTGAAGACACTGAGAACTCTGATCTAAGTGAAAGCGAGTATGAAGATGCTGCTCTGAGAAGGTAAAAGAAAACAAGGGTGTCTAGTGAAGGTATTCTTCACCTGAGTGGACCTATTTGGCAAATAAAACAGATTGTGAGTTCTGGGAATATTGGAGTCAATACACAAGTTTGGCTGGACCTCTTTGAACTGAATATTGTGGTTGAGCTGTACATTGAATTTTCATTGCCATTTTTCAACTTGGTCGGTGTGAACATTAGAGACATTTATATTGATTGGCAAAGAGAATTGATAACCTAGGCCCGAGTAGAAGAAGAAAAAGAGTTGTTGTTTAGAAGAACACGGAGTAAGGCTGAGGATGTCTCACGCAGATGTGTATACATGTTAATGAACTTTTGAACATTTGAACTCAGTTACTGTTCGTATTATTGAATCAACAAAGAAATATTTTGCTGATGCTGAATTTAATTTAAAATAGATCTGATTCGGAAGACGTAATGGAGCTAAATCAGAAGAGTAGACGTAGGTACATAATAGGTGTTTTAGTGCTTATTTTCTTTGTGACATTATTGGTGCTGTTAATAGGTTTGTTTTCCCCTATATCTTCTGTAGAGAAAGAGTTACCCCTAGTGTTTTCCCACAGACTTTAAATCATAAACATGCAAACATTTATGTGTTAGATGAGAAAGCATTACACTTAGATGAGCTTAAAGGAGATTATTCAGCAAATTTATATTTTAAGTTGCTGTATGAAATGCCAGAGACTGCTACGTTTGCACACATTTTCCTACTTCTGTGTCAGAAGTTATTACCTATCATAACATTCCGTTGACCTATGCCATCCCTTGTAGTCTTTTATTGAGCATAATTTGCAATGAGGAAAGTATTCAATGCTATTTTTCAAATTATAATTTAGTGTTGTCAGAAGTTCCATTGTTTAAACATTAAAATAAAAATCCTTATTTTAAAGATGCAGAAATAGCAGGGAAATAATTTGGTCAGATTTACAACCTAACAACACCATGGGTGCGATGCATTTATAATACGGCGTACCACGGTGCACGTTAAGCCAATAGCGTAAACATTTTTGTCTAGTGCAGCATAGTGCAAGGGGGCCCATTGATTTCAATGGGTGTGTCCTTTTAACGCGTGCTTTGAGCAGGCTTTAAAAATGGCGCCAAAATGGCACAATGAAATCTTGTAGATTTAATTGTGCCATTTTTGCAGGCCTTCTAACGCCGAAACACCCCCCCCCCCTTTCATACATTATGCCTGACGCAGGTATAATGTGGCACAAGGAGTTGCAAAGTAGTGCAATGCATCCATTACAACAGTTTGTAAATATGGTGCAGTTATTTTTGCCTCATTGAGCCATAGCGGTGTAAAAAAAAGATGCTGATTTGGCGTAAGGAGGCACAAGGGCCTTATAAATGTGGCCCTTTGTTTCATTGAAACCTTTAGACACTGCATATGCACACAGACACAATTTGACCTGTTCTATGACTGAGATAGAAAAGAAAGTTTTGAATTTAGTAGAAGACTGAAAGAAGGAATTAGAATCCAGATACAAGACAGATAAAGAACTCAGAGCACAACACAGATGGATTAAGGAAGAAATAGAGCATCGAGTGAAAGGGAATTTAGCAGAATTAACTTTAGATTGGCAACACCAGTGCTGTAACAAAGGCCCTCGCAGCCCCCGCAGTGCAGGAGGAATGCACCAAGCTCCAGCGGGTACCCACAGCACAGTACCCTGGCCTGAGAGCTCCTGAGTGAGCCCAGATGGGGGTCCTCCATGTAAAGTTCAGGTTTAGATACCCCACTGGGCAACACAAAGGGAAATCGAGCATTCACATTGTTCAAAGTTACATAGACTCACTGTTCCTAGGGAAAAGTGACGGTGAACATGTTTTAGATATTAGAGGCAAGAGTGAATTCTTGCTGGATGGAAAAGATCCTGTGATTCCTGGAGTATATTTCATTTGTGGAGAGTATGAATCTTTTAAGTTCCCAAAGGGATGGCATGAAATGTTTTATATGGTGATAGTATTTCCATAGATCTATCATGTGGAGCATCTTGAGGGTCCTGTGTGGAAGATGAAACCTAGAGCTAAAAGAGGAGATAGTGCTTCAGAAATAGATAGAGATGTATTTGGTGCAATGATTCAATCAGTAGGGGTGATCTTGAATGATCTGAAAATTAGAAAGCTGTCTATGATAGTGCATAAGTTAGCTACTAGCACAGCGGACTCTTTGTAGCTTGTAAACAGAGAGATGGCAGCGATAAAAGTAATGTTTTTCCAAAATCGACTTGCATTAGTCTTGTTGCTTTGCAAAAGAGGGCAGAGTCTGCCTGATGCTGAAGTTTCAGCAATGTTGCACTTATATTCTGGACAAGAGTAAGGATTTTGAGAAATGAATTCTGAATATTTCAGGGTTGACAAAGGATTTGAAGGAGCTGGAAGCAACAGGAGCTTGGGAAACAACTGGAGATGGATTTTCTGCTATAGGCAGATGACTTGGGAACTTGGGAAGTGGAGTTGTAGGGTTTATTCTGAAGTCATTAATTATTATCACAATAGTGACTATTGTTCTGTTGATTGCATATAAAGTCTTTCAGAGAACAAAGATTCAGAAGGGAAGGAAGAGAAAGACAGCAGAGGTTGAAATGGAAGGCAATAAGTGTAAATATTATGATGACATCAAGCGTTTAGAGGAGTTCACACATACATTGATGAAGACACCCAGGTTTTAGAGAGTCTCATCTGAGAGAAAATAGGGTTGTGATGACCTAAAACATCATCGGGGAAAGGGGTTGAGAGAACATAACTTGGCTGTGCCATTGTGTTCTTCCAAAATGTGGAGAAGGGTCTAATCATTTTCATATATAACGTGTGTAAATGACGTTCATATAATGCAGTGCACTGAAATGCATATTAGTAAGGTGCATATATGATTAAAGCCCTATGAATGTTTCCATCTAAACCACATCTGTTAAACCTTTTTGAAGTACATTTATGTTATAGTGCTTAGAAATAATATTTTCAAAATCATTTATATTCATTGCATTATGAGAGAAATACGTATATTAATTCAGATCATGTATGCATTCATGTCTGTATTAATTTGGCCGGAGTGAAGGCATGAATTTCATTTAATGGTTTTGCTGCATATTTCTTTGACCTACAGGTGTGATGGTACCAGCTGCCGGCTAATAAACAAGTTATTGTGTGACAAGGGGGCCTGCGAAGATGTGTTACCAAGGATGGAAAAAGCAGGGTGGAGAAGGTAACTGAACTCCCTTTTAAATTCCTGAAGAGTAGGAAAGACCAAGGACAAGCAAAGCTAGGATGAAAGTGGCAATTAAATGTGTGCCTTATAACTTTGTTTTCGGTTTTGTCCATGAGTTCAGCCTTTTGGAGATTCATTTAGTTAGATGAGGTTTCAGATTCACTTTGCCCCTTGATTAGAGTGGATCTATGGGAAGTACAGGCTTCTCACTTGTTGCTAAATTCTGAGGCTATATGCTTCTCACATGTCTCTTGCCAGGACCTCTACAGAGAATTCTGTTGTGCTAACACTTTTTCTCTAAAATCCTTTTGATATAGGATTTCCAGGGACATAGAATTGATGGTTAGGCAATGTATGGATAAGTCTAAATTCACAAGGTTCTTTCTTACAACCACACCCGGTGAAGAGCACACCAAGTTATCAAAAGAGCGTTCCCTCAATGACTATGAGCCTCATTTCGGGTTTGGCGGAGGGGATTACTCTGTCACCAATGTGACAGAGATCCTGTCCGCCATATTACAATCCCACTATATCCAATGGGGACCGTTATACGGTGGGCAGGATATCCTTCACATTATCACCTCTGCCAAACTCAAAATCAGGCCCTTAGTCACACGCCCAATGCACCTTTTCTTCTGAAGTTTTTTCCTGACTACCTCTCTGCTAAGCAGAAAAACCTGATGCTGATGGTTGCTGCAAAAATAGCAGTCATGCAACTCACCCACTGTACCCTTCAACCATAGCGGAAACCAGAGTAAAGCTGCTGTGCCACATACAATTTGAAGCAAGTGTTCAACCAAGAAATGAATGCCTGCAACACCATGGGAAAAAGCTTAAAGAGCAAAAGCCTCCTCAGTGCCCCTTTGTCTATTGACTTCTTGAAGCATTTACAGTCAGGCAGGTCTGCTTTCTCACAGAAGGAGCAAATTGTGTTTGAATCTACAGATGTTGGCTGTTAAAAGAGGAACACAAAAATGCGATGGGTGTAGTGTTTGAAGTAATATTTCCAAACATCCCCCTCCTGGAAATATGGTTGGGCTCATGCTTCAAATTATGATGTTTATGAAACCTCCTGACTAATGCAGTGGCATCTACAATGTCTGTGGCCTCCCAAGACCCCCCCAGACACAATATATCCCTTCCAGGCCACTTATATTTCAATTGGCCCTTATGTATATGAGAGTCCATAATCTTCATATTAGGGTCATCCATCTACTAGTATTGGTGGAGATTTGCTCATTGTGTCAGGCAAAGCTGATTGGACTTGGAGACATGAAAGACAGGATGAATTTGCATATGTGATGGAGGTGCGAGTCTTACTGCCACATTTCCAACTTTGCCATCAATTGAGATTAGCCCAGCAAAACAAGGACTAAATTTAATATGCAACCCGGGGATGGTTAAATATTTTGTGGACAACCAAACCCTATTCACCTTCTTCTAATCTGGTGGCTTTCTCCTACGCTTATCAGGAAAATGTTTTTCTGCTGTATTTGCTTTTCACTGCACCCGATGTTGGTGTGTCATTCTTTGTATGTTCTGCAATTGAAGCAATTGGTATTACTGTGTCAAAAGGGGAAGTAGGAATGTGTCTGGGTAGCATCCATGGATATTTGTAAGCGCAGAAGAAGTATGATCTTCCTAAAGATCAATGCAAGGGGTTGTTATATGTGAATTCTGCTAAACCAACCCACCAGTACTAGGCATGGTTCATGAGCACCTACTATAAGTACTGCAGTGATTGATTCAATTGCTCCATCTATTCATCAGTCTGTGGATGATAAATGGTGGATTTGAATTGAAAGTGTCATGAACTGGGAATATCTGCTGGTAATGATGATATCTGTGAGGCCATAAATTTGAAGTGTGGGAAGTGGTTATACCTCTCCTGCTGTTGGCATATCTGAAACTTAGGCCTGTGCACATACAATACATCTTTAACGATATTCTTTAACAGATATACTTAGATCAGGCCACCAGTAATCCATATTAGTCAAGTCCAACATCTTGCTTTGTCCAGGATGCCCTACTGTAAGTGTATGATGACACACCATTTCAGAACTTTAGATTGCAATTATTGTTCAAGACGATACATGGTGTCTTATCTATAAATGGGGTCATCATTCGGGGATCTCTTGTTCAGCTCCATCTGTGTCCCTGGCTGCTGTGAAACCTTCCTGAGCTTCTTTGAAGAGGACTAAGAATATTGTAGCTCACATTTGTGGAAAGTGCCAAGATATAGGGAGCAGATCATTTGGTTTCCACATTACCTCTCTTGTCTGATTGGTGAGGGAGGGCATCAGGTTTACTATGCTGGTCTTCAGATCATTAGGTGATAACAATCAAATTGAGAGAAGGAAAGTGTCAAGTGTGCATGCCTTGAATTGGTGTACTACATGCTTGTTATATACAATATGTTTTTATGGCCAGTCCATACTACTTTCTTATGATGTGCCCCCTCAATATGATATCTCCAGTGTTAGAAAGCTTCTTTAATAGCTTGATGTTGTCAGTTCAAGATTGTCTTCACCCCTTCAGGAACATAGATTGTTTAGTTATTTTCTGTATCCGCCAAAATCTGAGAGTACTGAGCAGTGGGATGAAGCTATTTAGTATCTAATGCATGCTGTGAAAGAACTGCTTCCATGGTGACATGAGTCATCTGATTCTATGATAAAAGGAAATTTGTTATCAGTGTGTCTTAGACAAGGAATGGAGGTGAATACAGCCTTATATCAAGGAAATGCTTGTTCCTGTTCCACCCCATATATATTTCTCCTTTTGGGTATAGTTTGTATGATGATGGAAAAGGTCTGAATAAACCATAGAAATAGACAAATCCAATTAATCTCTGTATCTCTTTCACTGTTCATGGAGGGAGCCATTATAACACTGCTTTTACCTTCATAGAGCCCAAACTCATGCCTTGTTCTGAAATCTCAAAACCTAGGATGGTAACATTTGGTACCTCAATAAAGCACTTTTCAGTTTTAGCATAAAGCAAATGTTTCTAGAATCTGGCAAGACTTTCTTTAACTTCCCTTCAATGTTCTTCTAATGTCTGTGAGTACATGAATACATCATCCAGATATATACGCCCATAGAGTCATCAAGTAGTTTTCTGAATATATCATTCATAAAGTGTGCGAAGGCAGCAAGAGTACAGCAAAGGCAGAAGGGCATTATGAGACACTCAAAGCAGCCATAACAAATGTTGATAGCTGCTGTCCATTACCCCCCTTTTATTTGCCTTCTAGGTTGTAAACACCTATGAGCTCCAATTTTGTGTAGATCTTGGCTGTTAAGTTGTGATTTAGGCGAGCAGAAATGAGGGTCTGAATTTCCCATTGATTTTGTAGACAAAGGACAGCCTGTGCCTGCCAGAGAAATGAAGTCCTGGATAAATCAATTATTAAGATTCTCTTGTAGAAAGTGCCATAAAATCTCATTTTTTTAATGGATAAAAGATTGATTCAACCATGCCAGATTGCATATTCAGGTATGAGATTGATTCAAGTATTGTATTCTCTGTGAGGATGAAAGGAATCAGCCCTCATCTTGCTGATTATATTGGCGAATTATTTAAATGGTGCCAGGATTGTATTTTTGTCCGTCTTCCAAGGCCAGCTGTTAAGGATTGTTGCAGGGTGAATCAGGTCACGAACTAGGACCTTTGGTGCTTCTGAGCAAGGAAACAGCGTTTCACACAAAAGGAGGAAACAAAGGTGATCACCTGATGATCCCAAGCAATTTGCGGATTAAGAAGTCTCAGCCACATAGTTCCCAGTATGACTGGAGTGCAGGACTGATACAGGTCAAAACAGATTGCCTCAACATGACCGGTTTGCATGGCCATCATTGCTGAAAACGTCTACTTACGTACTGCTCCAGAAATTAAAGTGGGTGGCATCTGTTCCCAGAATGTTCTCTTTTACAAATTGATCTTAAGTAGAAATTTCCACCTCACTGATAAATTATGTAAAAAACATCCATAAGCACCTGAATCTATTCATGTGCCTTAAATGGTCCTCTGGCTATGGGGATTACTGACAGAAGTAGTGTGCTTTCTTGTCAAGTAACACTTCGGTAATCAATGATCTCATCCCATTCAGGGGTGAGCTAACCCCTTTCTTGGTAATTGTGGACAATTGTAGACAAAATGTCCCGGTTTCCCACAATAGAAGCAGAATCCTACTTTTACCACCACTACTTTTTCTCTGGAGTTAGTGTTGTCTATATTTCTCCTATTTGTACAGCATAGGGTTCTACAGACTAGGCTGCCCCTTCACTATTATCCATTTGTTTTGGAACCTATGTTCAGTGGTATACAGTCCAGCACTTTGTACACATTTTTTTACTTGAACTCTGATTAAGGTTGTTGATGTAGGGGACCAGTTTAAAACCAAGTTGAGAGAAAGAGTGCTTTTACTCTTCCCACAGACATCGATAAAACCTGCTGCAGATCTGTTGGTCAACTGTGCTTCCATACACAGTTGTTTGCATTAATTAATGTAGATTTTATTGTAGATTGCATGGTGTGCATCTTCTCAAAGGTTGCCTTAATTTTAACAACTTATTGAGCCCAATTAGTTAACCGAGTGTCTGTTTTAGAGTAAAGGATGTGGTGCATACCAATGCATCTTTATTCAGATTTGACAAAAAAGGTGATTTTAGAAATATCAGCAACAAAAGAACTGGGGGTTGGCTAAAAAAATGCAACTGTCATTGAACCCTGAAGAATTGTCAAACAGCTGCAAAGGGGAAAACAGAGTACCGGACCAGGTACAAGTAAAGTAAGAGGGTTTGAGAAGAATGCTGGTTCCAGACAAGCTGCTTCTTTTACTTCATGAATTTTAGTTATAGCTTTGGGGTTTTCATTTGGGTCCACTGTATGCTTTACAAACTGTCAGGTTGTGATGATGCAGACTCATTAAAACACCTGCTGTCCCAGAATACCTACACTTGCGAGCAGAGATAGTCAAGATAGGCTTGCTACTCGTGATATGAATCTGGGAAGTGACAAAGAAAGAGAGACAGAGAAACAGCAGACTGGTACTTGCTCCCGGATGCAACTGTCTCATCAAGAGACAGCATTGTGCAACTTCCTTGTTACAGATATAGGCCCTCATTATGACATTGGTGGTAAGTCCCGCTTACGGCCATGCTGACTGCCGGCAACATACCGCAACCGCGGCATTATACCGCGACCCATATTATGACCACACATAGCAATCCGTCACTATGCAGACACAAACACAAGTCCGCCAGCCCTAAGGCAGTTGCAAAACCCACACCGTTACACCAACAGAAGTACGCCCTCAGCATTATGATGCACAAATCACAGCGGCGGACATTAAACCGCAGTAAACCATTGGTGGTACATACCGCCGCCCTCAAAATACACACACACATGCAAAACATCACCACATTGGATAATTCAAACTACACACACCTGACACACATACACACACCACACCCACACACCCATACCACTATAAAAAACACACACAAACTACCCACAACCCTTTATGACACAAAGAAATTGACAACTGAGAGAGAGAGAGACACACCAAGAGCACCCACAGAACCAGAGCCACAGAACACCATCACCCATACACCATCCACGCACCTCACAGCACACACCCCAACACATCACCCCACACACCCTCACACACACGACACACATTACACCGATGGCACCACAAAGACACCCAAGGTTCTTAGAGGAGGAGTTAAGGGTCATGATGGAGGAAATCCTCAGAGTAGAGCCACAGCTATTTGGATCACAGGAGCAGCAGACATCTATTGCAAGGAAGATGGAGCTGTGGCGGAGAATCGTGCACACTGTCAACGTCGTGGGACAGCACCCCAGAAATAGGGATGACATCAGGAAGAGGTGGAATGACCTACGGGGGAAGGTGCATTCCGTGGTTGCAAGACACCAAATAGCTGTACTGAGGAGTGGCGGTGGACCCCCACCTCCTCCCCCCACAACTAACAACACAGGAGGAGCACATCTTGGCAATACTGCATCCTGAGGGCCTGGCAGGAGTAGCAGGAGGACTGGACACTGGTAAGTCAACTCTTTACTACTGTCACCCCTCCTACCTGCATGCCATCACATAGCCCCACCCCCACCCTCAACCACACCCCTATCACCCCATCACCCCACATACACCCCACCATCACAACCCATCCATCCCAGGACCTAGCACTGCATGCACCACCAATACATGGACATTACTCACAGCCCTGCATGGACACCCATCACCACAGCATGCACACTAGAGAGAGCCACCTAGCCCACAAAATAACTAATCAAGCAAGGCAAAGCTGACAGGGCACTCACAACCATACAGGGCAACACACCCATGCACAAGATGTCACACGCAGACACATTAACACTGCATTTACATCCCCACAGGTCCCACACCCAACGTCACCGGAGACGAGGTGCCAGCAACAACCAGTCCCCCCCTGAATAGGTCCATAGTGTATACAGCAGCTCTGCTCGCCTGGATCTGGATGACCAACCTGGCCCATCAGGGACCTCTGGACAGTCGGTTACCCAGCCACAGTCCCATACCACCACAGAGCCTCCCCCCTCGGGAAACACCACCACAGCACCCATCTAGTGGGCCCATACCTCTGTCCCCAGGATACATCAATCAGCAGTGTGTCCAACACAACAGGGACCCCAGGCAACCCTACAAACACAGGACGATCAGGGACCTGGGGTCAGTGGCAGTGGGCACACGGTTCAGGGGCAGAGGCACAGGACAACAGGGAGGCTGGGAGGACTGCTGTGCGACAGGGGGAGGACAGGCCCAGGGAACCGACTCTCCACGAGGCACTCACCAACATCCTGGGAGCATACCACCATTCCCAGGAGACGATGGGCCAGATACTGGCCAAGTTGCAGGAGACCCTGCGGCTGCAGTAGGGACAGTACATGGGGATCGGGGAGGACCTGAGGGACATCCACACTACCCTGGTCATCATTGCAGGGGTGCTGATAGACATGGCCAACATCATGAGGGAGTCAGTGGCACACCAATTGGCCCCTGACACTAGCCATAACGATGAACAGCCCTCCACCTCCACTGACGCTAGTGGACAGGAGGCACCGCCACAGGAACAACAGGCCACCAGCACCCCTCCCCCTGCAGAAGTAGAACCACCCCGCAAACGGTCCCTGCGATCCAGGCAGAAGCTAGAGAACATTGCCAAGACCCCTGCCCGGAAATAAGACTCTCCTGATTGTCACCATTGTGCCCCACTCTGTCACCCTGTCCACCATGAACTGCCATTGCTCCAATTCCTATGCACATCCCCATTACATTTTAAGCAATTAAATAAACACCCTTTGAAAAAATACAAGTATGTAGTATGTCAAATGATTTAAGTATGTATTTCTTTACCGATCTGTAGACATTGCAAGTCGACTGTACAGTAATGTATACATAGGTATGACCTGTATTGCGCTGCAGTCAATACATCAGGAGCCAGAGTAGGTCACTGGAAGTACTGTCAAATGATAGATGTTCTATTGTCCACATCCTCATCCTCTGCCTCCTCTACGTCACTGTCCACAGGCTCCACTGCTGCCACATGCCCATCTCCAGCCTTATCCTCCTGCAGAAAAGGCACCTGGCATCTCAAGGCAAGGTTGTGCAACATGCAACATGCCAAGATGATCTGGCTCACCTTTTTGGGTGAGTAGCACAGGGAACCACCTGTTGGATGGAGGCACCGAAACCTGGCCTTCAGGAGGTCAAAGGTTCGCTCTATAATTTGTCTTGTTCGCCCATGTGCCTCATTTTCACATTCCTCTGACCTTGTCCTGGGATTCCTCACTGGGGTCAGTAGCCATGAGAGTTTGGGGTAACCAGAGTCACATGCAAATATCGAGGGATACCTGTTAGCCAGACACTCACCCTTAGGGCAAACCCCACACCCATATACCAAGATACACTGGGTGGGGACCATGTGCTCGCCTGTTAGCCACACTCTGTGCCTCTGGAGTTGAGCTATCACATTATGAGATGCTGCTATTCCTCAGGATATAGGCATCATGCACAGACCAAGGATACTTTGCATTTACATGGGAGATGTACTGGTCCGCCAGGCACATTATCTGAACATTCATCAATCGAAAGCACTTTTGATTTCTGTTCATTTATCCAGGGGGGGGACAAAGGCAATATGTGTACCATCAATTACCCCAACAATGTTGGGGATATGTCCCATTAGATAGAAGTCAGCTTTCACTGTTGCCAAATCCTCCACCTGGGGGAATACGATGTAGCTGTGCATGTGTTTCATCAGGGCAGAAAACACTCTGGTCAGCACTGTTGAGAACATTGGCTGGGACATTCCTGCTGCCATGGCCACTGTCACTTGGAAGGAGCAACTTGCCAAGAAATGGAGCACTGATAGGACTTGCGCAAGAGGGGGGATCCCAGTGGGCTGACGGATAGTTGAGATCAGGTCTGGCTCCAATTGGACACACAGCTCTTGGATTGTGGCCCTATCAAGTCTGTAGGTGAGGATAATGTGCCTGTCCTCCATTGTTGCCAAGTCCACCAGGGGCCTGTACACGGGGGGATGTCTCTATCTCCTAATTAACCTCAGTGGTTGTAATCTAGGGGGCAAAACGATGAGCATCTCGTCAGTTTTCAACATTTCCTCAATGTACAATGCATTGCACCACCATTTTCTATCTGTTCACTCACTTGCTACCTGACCTTCAACAGGAGAGGACCTACACTGCAAGTGCTGCTGTGACCTGTGTCTGGAACCGACCATGGCTCGAGTCACTGGGGAAAGGGCCCCTGCCTTCACCACTGTGGAGCTGGAGAGACTGGTGGATAGGGTTCTACCCGAGTACTGATTGCTTTATGGGCCTCCAGACCAACAGGTGAGTAAACTGTGTGCATGATGCATGGGGCATGAATGCATGGAGTGCTGTGTGTGAAGGCCTTGTGTAAGGGTGGTGGTTGAGGGGTCCTGGGCAGCGTGCTGCATGTATGGTGGGAAATGTATGTGCGTAAGGGGATGGGAGGTATATGGTGGGCAATGGGTGTAAGAGGCTGGATGGTATGACTGATCCCTTTTTCTATTTTCATTTTTCTGCAGGTCAGCGCCCATCAGAAAAATGGTATATGGTATGCCATCGCCAAGGACGTGTGGACCCTGGGGGTCTACGGCAGGCAGAGCATTCACTGTTGCAAACGGTGGTAGGACCTGAGACGCTGGACAAGGAAGACGGCAGAGGCCCAGCTGGAGATGGCCTCCCAAGGAGGAAGGGGTGCCCGTCGAACCTTGACCCCCGTGATGTTCCGCATACTGGCGATGGCCTATCTGGAGATGGATGGGCGCTTGAGGGCATCACAGCAGCCACAAGGGGGTGAGTACAGTTTCCAAATCTGCAAATTGCGCATGGTGGGGTGGTCTCTGGGTGATGGATGTGCACCTGTGGGTGCCCCTAGGCCAGGCAGGACATTGCAGGGTAGGCTCCATGTTGGGCAGGGGCTGATGCACTCCACCCCCAAACATGCTAGAGGGCATCTACTACTGGGCAGGGAGCTGTTGGTCTCAGGTATGCTGCAACTGGCGTTTGGTATTATCGTCCATGGCCTGGTGACTAGCATTGTGACTGGTAGTGCATCGCCTAATGCGTGGGGCTGTCCCCTGTGTGTTGTGTATGCCAACGGTGGTGTTGTTGCTGGAATTGACCAAGTGTATCCTTTGTCTCTCCCCCCCATTTTTGTTCTGTCACCCTATCCTTCTGTGCATTAGCATCATCTTGCGGAGGACCAGAGGCACCGTCGACGGAGGGAGCTGCTTCCCACATGTCCCTGGAGGCCGAATCCACCAACCGTGAGGGCACCAGTGGGACGGAGGGTGAGGAGAGCACCATGGCGGAGTCTGGAAGGGACAGTTCTGAAAGTGATTCCTCCTCCGATGGAAGCTCCCTGGTGGTGGCGGACACCTCTGTGGCCACCCCAACTACAGGTACAGCTGCCACCCCCGTACCAGCACCGCCCTCCCAGCAGCCCCTCAGCGTGTTTCTCGTGCCCGCTCACCCAGGAGGGTGGGCATCTCCTTCACCCCAGGCACCTCAGGCCCTGCCTCAGTTAGCCCTGCTGCTCTGAGTGAGGAGGCTATTGACCTCCTGAGATCCATCTCTGTTGGGCAGTCAACCATTGTGAATGCCATCCAGGGGCTGGCAGGGCATTCGCAACATACAAATGCATTCCTGGAGGGCATTTACTTTGGAAAGGCAGCCCAACAGAGATCATTCCAGGCTCTGGCCTCCTCCCTGATGGCAGCCATTGACCCTGTCTTTAGCCTCCCCCTCCAACTTCCTCTACCCAGTCCCATTCCCCTCAACCCCAACCTATCCCAAGCACACATTCTGACCAACATGCACCCAAGACAACACACAGGAGTGGCTCAGGCAAACACAAGCACCACACACCATCCCACAGGCACTCACACAAACACCATCCAGAAGCAGACATACCAACATCCACTGCCTCCACTGTGCCCCCCTCCTCCTCATCATCCACCTCCCTCCCAGTAGCATCTACACTCACACCTGCATGCACTACATCCTCATCCACTACCTATCATGCCTATCAGTACACGCCCCTCAGTGGCAGTCACCACCCCCACATCCATGCACACTTCCCCTGGGTCCTCTCCCACTGTGTCTGTGCCCCCTCTTCCCAAAGTACACAAACGCAAGCACTCAGACACCCCACAGACTATCCACCTCACAACAGCATCCAGCCCATGCACCTGCACCCAAACACAGCAGACATACACTTCCTACAACCACTCCCTCTTCCTCCACTCCCAAACCTTCACCCTCTTCCCACCCAGGGTCCCTAAGAAGCTTTTCCTCTCCTCCCTTGACCTCTTCCCTACCCCTCACCCCCCGTCCTTCACTTCGGGCCAGGGTAGGCCAGCACCTCAGCCACCCAGTCCACAGCCACTGTAGTTTGGGCAGCTACTTTGGGTGTGAGAGGCTCCAAGGAGACACCAATAAGCACTGGCAGTGTGCCTGCGCCAGCTGCCAAGGGCAAAGGCAAGGAACAACCACCAGCTGCCAAGGGCAAGAAGGCACCACCAGCTGCCAAGGGCAAGGAGGCACCACCAGCTGCCAAGGGCAAGGAGGTACCACCAGCTGCCAAGGGCAAGGAGGCACCACCAGCTACCAAGGGCAAGGAGGCACCACCAGCTGCCAAAGGCAAGGAGGTACCACCAGCTCCCAAGGGCAAGGAGGCACCACAAGCTGGCAAGGGCAAAGGGCATGCCCTTGCAGGCAGGAGGGACAGGAGGCCTGGTTTTGTGACAGGATCCAAGCCCCCACCACCAACCATGGCGCTTCAGCCATCCAAGGCTGCAGGGGAAGGGCTGGAGCCTTCACCCACCAGTGGCAGCACTGCCACCAGCACCGCCACCAACACCACCACCAGCACCACTGGCAGCAGCCTCAGTGGGCAGCCATCTGAGACTGCAGGGGAAGGGCTGGAGCCTCCCCCCACCACTGGCAGCACCACCACCAGCACCACCACCAGCACCGCCACCAGCGCCACTGGCAGCAGCAGCAGCCCCAGTGGGCAGCCATCTGAGGCTGCAGGGGAAGGGCTGGAGCCTCCCCCCCCACTGGCAGCACCGACACCAGCACTGCCACCACTGTGCAGCCATCGCTGCCGGCGGATGGACTGTAGTCCTTCCTCCATGGAGTGTTATGCAGCCTTCCCACTGCAAATCTTGTGGGTCTGACACCCAGGTGAGAGACTGTGACCTTGCACTCCCAAAGATCTGCATCACAGGGCACAAGGCCCCCTCCAGAACCAGTGGAAGAAGGCATCCACTCACCCCCTCCTTGCCAGGGTGAAGCACACTGGGCACAAATCCCCCTCCAGAACCAGTGGAAGAAGGCATCCACTCACCCCCTCCTTCCCAGGATAAAGCACACTGGGCACAAGGCCCTCTCCAGAACCAGTGGAAGAAAGCATCTACTCACCCACTCCTTGCCAGGATGACGCACCCTGGGCACAAGCCCCCCCCAGAACCAGTGGAAGAAGGCATCCACTCACCCCCTCCTTGGCAGGATGAAGAACACTGGGCACAATGCCCCCTCCAGAACCAGTGGAAGAAGCCACCCTCTTGAGAGACTGTGGCCTTTCACTCCCCAGGACCAACAGTGGGCAAACCACCCACTTGAGAGACTGTGGCCTTGCACTCCCCAGGACCAAGCAGTGGGCAAACCATCCAGTTGAGAGACTGTGGCTTTGCACTCCCCAGGACCAAGCAGTGGGCAAACCACCCACTTGAGATACTGTGGCTTTGCACTCCCCAGGACATCGCAGAGGGCATGTAGCCCCCTCCAGGAGCAGTGGCGTTGTACCATCTTCCGGCTGAGGTGTCCCTCCCTTCCCCCTGAGGTGCCTGTGTATTTTCAATCCTGATGACCCAGCAGTGTTCTCTCTGTGTTGAGGCAGGAGTCAAGTGGGGCCTTGGCCTATGTGATATGGCCCTGTGGCCCATGGACATTATGGACTGGGCAGTGTTCCTACATTTGTATATCTGTAAATAATGTTTTGATTATTGAGGACGTATTTCTAGTATTTTATCTCATTACACTCACTTTCTTCAAATCATTTTGTCCTTGCATTATTCCTGAGTGGTACGGGGTGAATATGTGATGTTACTGCATCTGTTTGTGTGTATGGTTTTGGGGGTGTTGCGTGTGTGTGTCACTCTCCTTTCCCCCCCCCGTGTGCTAGGCGGCAGTACTCACTGTGGTCGTTGTCGCCGTCGTTGGTATTCCTGGTGCAGCAGGAGGTAGACCAGCATGGGGCACACCCGCAGTTTGGGCTCCATGGCGTGGTGGTTCTTCCCTGAGTCTCCATAGGTGAGTCCTTTGCCTTCTGTGTACTGTTTCTGCTGTGCTTTTGATGTCATTGGTACCGCCCTGGAAAAGGTGGCGGATAGGCCAGTTGTAATATTGTGGGCGGTACATTGTCTTCTGCCTGACTGTTGGCGGTTACTGCTGCGGTGCTTGTTGCTACCGCAGTGGAAGTCGGTGTGTTAAAGTGGCTGTCTGTGTTGGCGGTTTCCGCCGTGGTCATAATTCCATTTTTTTTACCGCCGACCTGTTGGCGGTATTACCGCCGCTTTATCACTGACCGCCAGGGTTGTAATGAGGGCCGTAGTCTGCTCTCACCAGGAGGAAAGCAGAGAAGGACTCCAGAGTATAACAAACCAGCTGGATAGAAGATGTGAACACATATATAGTTATAGGCCTATCAATTTTGGCAGCAGGTTTTGCCCTGTTGCCATGTTGAGCCTTAGGCTGCAGGGAATTCTGCAGTCAGTCCCAGGATACTGCTGTAACAACATTGGTAAGTATAGAATTACAAGAGGCAAAAACACCCAAAAAAAAGGTAGCAAGGTAGGGGGGACAAGAAGGGTACTGAAAAGGGAAAACACAACAAACATTAGGGAGGGATACAAGTGAAAATAGAAAGAGCCAATGCAGCTAGTGCCACTTTGAATCTGCCACCATTGCCCCAGACGTGACCTTAACACCAGGACGTGAATATGGGATTTTAAACCATTAGCAGTCAATTGTTTCAGATCTCATTAGTTTCAACTGACCTGTCTGCGCCTGTTGCTAGCCCTGAGTATGCTATGCTACCTGTGGTTGACTTAAATTCTGAAACCAATTGTGATTAGCGTTCCAGTCCATTGTTTGTTTGCCCAACAGCCACTCAGCCACTTGTAATTCCTCTGTGCTACAGTAGAGCCCATTGATTTCATTTTGTGTCCATCATGCCCAATCAGACAGAAGTGGGCCACATGCCTTTGTCTCTTTAGTGGGGTACAGCTTGAGCCCTGTGGCACAGTTAGCATAGGAGCTACAGATGGGCACTGTCGTTTCGCTTACGGCTTCGCTCTGAGGAAAACAAAAAAGTGATGGGTGGACTGCTTGAATTAATCTCAGCACTGGTAATCACTCTCAGCCGCAATCCAGTCCATTATTTTTTAGCTACCTCAGACAAAACAAACCGTGTGAAAATCATTACTGGTTCTGCTCCAGGAAGAATCCAGCATAAACTAAAAAGCCCTTGTTTCCTCTGAGTGGAGCACAACCAACCACAAGCAATTCAATACCAACAAGGCAGTTACAGGCTTGATGTGCTACTGCTCATAAAATATACAAAAAAGGTCATCTATTCCCCAGGGGTTGGTTGCCCTTCCACCGACACAACCTTCTACGCTGTAACACAGTTCCCTGTCATGGTTGCACTCTTGTAGCCAGACCCTTGTGAAAAAACTGCAAAATCAATGTGCAATAATTTTCAAATTCAAACAAACTAAAATATTTGGTCCCACTGCTCTTCCCAGCCTTCTCACCTCTGCACTGAAATTTTCAAGAGCCTTTTCCTAGCTGACAGAGCAGCCTGGTACCATGTTCACTGAAAAGAGTGAGCCATGCAGCATAGACGTACCACCAATGGAATAGCACAGGCAGTCACTGAAAATTGACCCTTGCGTGATGGACCAGGGACTGCCTTCACAACCAGAAGACCTTGAGGGAAACAAGGAGAAAGCAATCAAGACTGCAGCACTACTTAAAGGAAAAAGCAACCAGCAACAAAGCATCAAACCTGTGCTATACAGGTGGCAGCAGCAGGTTGTCCTAGCCAGAAGAAGAAGGCCAAATCAAAAGCCTACTTGCTTTAAATCAGGCTGCTCCTGACCCCCTGCGGATGCCGTTCTAACCATGCAACACTTCCCAGCCAATCGGGCAGGAGATCAGGAGCTGTTTTTTTTCAGACTTCCCGTTGAAGGCTCTGGATTCCGCCAAATTTTAAAACTCAATGTGGCATTTGCCTGTGCCACCAAAAATTCTTGCTCTACTATTCCGTAGACACAAATTTGTACCACCGGGATATGGACAAAGCAGTAACAAAGAGGCGTTCAGACACAATATGGTATGTACACAAAAGGGCACTCCTAAGTTAATTGCTAGGTGCGGGAAAGGGGGACAAAAACATAAAATTGTAAATCCGTTCAACCTATCTACATTACTTCAAGGAATCAATCCCAACTAAAGTGATCCAAGACAAAATTACGTTACGTGACATTTTATTACATTTGTTCCATATTTGATTCTTTGCAAAAAATGATTTTATATTCAAAAATTACAATTTTGACAATCATATGAAATATAATAAAAAAACGTACTACAAAAAAGCATAGTGATTAACATGATACAATATAATGCAATGCATCAACAAATCAACCCACTCACCAATATCTCATTTGCATTCATATTATACTCCCATACACTTTTTATCTACAAGTCTAACAGGCTCCCAGAGCACAGAACTTTCGGAACAGCAATTGAAGGGACCAATACTCTTTAGTCCTCAAGAGGATCCTTTTGTGCTGGGCTCGCCACTAGATTTGTCAATGTACTTTTCAGTGGAATAACATTGCTTCCATCCACCTTCATCAGGATCTAATTAGTATATATTTTTTATGACATTCCGGGAAACAACATAAAGGAAAGCATAAAAGACCCAGACATTAGTCTGTTCTGAGGTGTACATTGCTAACAGTATCTACACAATTCCAATGATACAGCACATAAGTCAGGAAATCTGGTTCTTATTACACTGTGGCCCATATTTATACTTTTTTTAGCACCGCATTTGCGTCATTTTTTTACACAAAAGCGGCACAAACTTGTAAAATACAATTATATTTTGTAAGTTTGCGCAGCTTTTGCGTCAATAAATGTGGTGCTAAAAAAGTATAAATATGGGCCTGTATGTATAGAAAGTAACATATTTGTATTGGAAAAGTAACAGATTGAACATAGTTGCTACAAACAGTGCCCCCCCCAACCTAACCCCAAATGGTCTGCTTCTAGAGTCTCTTGATGAGGAAAAGCCACTCGTAGACCCGGGGGGGGGAGGAGGGGCCAGCAGTATACAAGATCATCTCAGGTCATCTCTTATCTAATTTGGAAGTAGTTGCCCTGATCTATACTTTGGTTCAAAGGTGTGGGGTCCGGGAGAGGGAAAACTGTATCCATTGGATCAAACTTCTTGTACATTCATTATCTATTAATAATAAAAATATTAATCACTGCCATACATGATTTATATGATTCTAGGAAGCCATCCTCAGAGAAGCAATAGGTCACTTATGCAGTCCCTAATACTCCTTTCTACACAGTGCATTTCCCTCCTCAATGCTTGGCTATCAAGAGCGCTAGGTCTACAAAGTGTGACAGGGTTTTGGAGGATTTCAGGCTTGGATAGAGTCCCAGCAGGCAGTGTTCCACAGTATTCCAGAGAGGGACCCCGGCTAGATCTGCCAGGGTTGCGGGAACTTTTGCCTAGTAAGATCAAATGTAATAGAGTTGCGGGGTCTGTGTGACATCTAGGGCAGTGTGGAGAAACTGCTGAGTACAACCTGTGTCATGTCTGGGGGTTGAGGTACACCCTGTGAAGTAGTGAGAACTGGATGAATTTGAATCAGTGGTTACGTGGGATTAGGCAGGTATATTCAAAAAGACATCGCCATTCCTTATCATGCAGACCACGGCCAAGATACTTCTCCCATCAAGCACGTAGAGGACTGTAGTGAAACTTGCAAGTGAGCATGTAAGCCTTTGTATAGCCATTTTACAAGGTGTCTGCCCATCCCCAATTCGTAGATCGCCTGAATTAATGAGTACGTACTGGACTCATTGCCCAGTGTGTTTAAATATAGTGGGACATGTTAGCATGGGTCAGAAATAGGGTCTGAGAATTCGTACAGCATTATGAAGTCTTGATATGTCATGAGTGTACCATCCATAAACATAGCTCCCAGTGTGTGTATCCCAGACGATTCCCAAGGTTCTAAGCAGTGGGCTGTAAAGGGGCCCAGTGTGGTAGGTATACCCCAAAGTGGTATGCTGAGAGTGTAGAGTGTATTAGAGGCCCTGTATTTGAGATAACCTCTGCAATTGGTCTGCCTAACAGTAGGCCCAAATCTCCGGGGCACCCATTACACCCTCCGACGGTTGGAGCTGTACTTTGGAGAGCCCCACTCTATGTCTACCTACCCCCACACCAAGGTAATAAGGAAATAATTAAGCAAATTAAAGTATGTTATAGGGACCACCACTGGAAGGTTGACAAAGAAGTACAGTAGGTGGGCCAGCATTACCATTTTCGAGAACACTACACTGCCCACCACTGAGAGAGGCAGAGTAATCCAAAAATTAATTTGTGAGCAAAGTGATGTAATGGCTCTATTTAAGTTTCCATCTAATAGATCAATCAGTAATGGGCTGTAGACTTGTACACCAAGTTTACAGAAGGTGTGGGGGGCAATGGGGATCGTATGTGTATCCATCTATACTGTGTTCCCATGGTCTTAGTCCCACAAATAGAAAGCATGAGATTTAGCATGGTTAACATGGAAGCCAGAGAGATCAAAAGTTTATTGAGCAAGGAGACCAGGGGTGTAAGATAACTGGTCAAGTAACGCACATACATGATCAAACCATCTGCATATAAAGAGACAGCATGGAAATGGAGGCGCTGTGATATGCATCAACTAGTCGCTGTTGCACTGATGCCCTGTGCTAGTGGTTCAATCGCAAGCATCAAAAGGAGTGGGGATGAAAGGTATCCTTGCCTCGTGCCACAGTGTATTACGTACATGGAGAATATGTGTGTGCCGCTGTGTGCCCTTGCAGTGGGGTCTGTGTAAAGGAGTCAGACCCAGCTAATATGGACTTGGGGGATCCCAAACTTCAATAGAACAGCAAACATATAATCCCATCTCAGAGTATCAAATGCCTGCTGCATGTCAAGGGAGAGGCTCCCTGCATTGAGGAGATGAGGCCTCGCCACCTCCATAACCTGGTACAGGCACCAAATATTCAAAGAGGTTCTCCGGCAGGGGACAAACTCATTTTGGTCTGTATGTATTAAGTCCTGTAATATGGGAAGTATCTGTCTTGTCAGCACTTTACTGAGTATCTTATATTCTGTTGTCAGTAAAGAGAAGGGCCTGTTTGAGGACATAATGTCAAGATCGGGACCAGGTTTCACCAGGGATATGACCAGGGCCTGATGAATTGTGGGCGGAAGAGTGCAGGTTGCCAGCATAGTTTTACATAGTGTTTCTAGATGTGGCAACAGATGGGTTACAAAAGTGGTGCAAAATTCAACTATTATGCTGTCTAGATTACGGGTCTTATTACGAGGAAGTTCAGATATTCCAGTGCAGATATAAACCCATGTCGGGGGTTTAAAATATTGGCTAGTGAGAAAGGGACACCTGGCGCAGCTGAAGCCCATCTAAGAATGTGGCATTGGCGGTAGGAGGTGAAAGGTCAGTGCCCATAGAGACAAGCATAATATTCCTTGAAGGCATCATTGATATCAACCTGGGTGGTGCAGTGGATGCATGCATGGGTGCGCACTGCAAGGATGGGAGTAGGCAACAATATGTGTGGCCTCATCATGCTTGCCAAGAGCGCTCCGGCCTTATCGCCTGCAGAATGTGACATATATTTGTATGAGTTAAAATCAATATCTCACAGGTGCTCTTACTATTCAGCATCATGAATATGACATTCTTGAAGGTCGTCTCAATGGGAATGATCTTTTGCTGTCTCATGTTCTAGGGGCCCAGGTATGTTTTTGTGTGCTTAATATTGTTTCGCACAGAGTGTGGTGTACCTACTATATTAGATATGGAGACTCTGCATACTATCACCTTAAATGCTTCCCATTCCATCAAAGGGGAGGAGGTAGTGCCAGCGTTCTCCACAAAATAAAATGCAACTGTCATTGCCAGAGTGCCCTTGAATACTAGGGGCCTGATTTAGATCTTGGCAGTCGCACCACCAAGCCATGTTGGCGGCGAGGCCGAGAAGACCGGCAAGTAGATGGACTTCCGCCTCCCATATTTAAATGTTACAACCTGCAGGCGGTGTACTGGTGGCGGGTCGCCAACAGAGGGAGAACATCTTGGGACCCAATGGATAGCAGACAATGGCAGTGGCTTCAGAATAGAGGTAAGTCCCTCACACACACACACACACACACACACACTACCTTTGCCACTTGTATACCCCTCATCCTGTTGCATCACACATAACACACCATGCTACATACACACCTGTATCCAGGCCATTCAACCACAACACAACGTGGACATGTTGCAAATACACATTGACTAACATCCATGACACAAGAAATGCACAACATTAACACTGCACCCACACACAACAAAACCACAACAAGCAACATAACTACACACTCAGCTCCACAAACACACGCACACACAAGCACAACTACACACATCATGACAATGACCACCACACAACACCACTCACCTGAGTGTTGCATGCAGCAACACAACAGACAACATACACAACAACATCAATGCCATATGCAAGTGGCACACATACTAACACAACCACATCACCAACTCCAGCTTCATGCACCTCATCCATCCAATAGCATCACACGCACAAACACATACACTTACTGACTCAGACACAAAACTGTCAGCGCAACATGACAGTTACAGGTCCCCTGGCAATGTGTACACATGGACACAGTTGACAGGTGTGAATGTACTGTCACTGTGGTAGCAGCATTCATTTTCCAATGAACACTGGCACCATAATAACAATTGTGTATTTGTGTGATATGTGTTGTGCACCAGTGTGTCCCCACTTGTGTCTTATCCACTTGTTTTTTTGACATATGCATGCCACAGTAACTTGAAAGGATTACTGTGACATGCATATGTCTTCAGTGGTCCTGTGCTCATGTGCAGTGAACCCCCCCAGTGTACACAGCCAATGCAGGTTCCCTACCTTTGTTTCGAGTGAAGGTTGTGTTTTCTCCGGGCATCCCATGATGGCACGGTGGGTGCTGGCAGATAACCCGCAATGAATTGTGAAGTGTTATAGCTGGGGTGGATGAATCAAATTGGCAGTCATTCTCAGTTGGTGTCATGTGGACCAAGCACACACCTAAGGGGCTGCAGGACCAATTCCAATGTCCGTTGAGGGCTCCAATCACTATCAGTGACCCCCACACTGGTCACAATAGTTGAGGAGAGAGATGCCAACACAGGAGTCTAATCACAGTGACCCACCAAACCACTAGTAGAAAGGGGAGGCCCCCCCTCACATATATAGGACTTAGCCTACTTGGTGCACAGACAGTAGGTAGTGGTGTGAAGGTGCTATAGGACTAGGACTCGGCCCCACTGCTGTAGTCTACAGCCTATGAAGATGCAGTCAGAGCAGAAATGTTCTGTGTGGCACTCCGCTGTCCTTGTATACTCCCACAATGCAAACACTCAATTTCATGTAGCAAGGGGTGAACAAAAGGAAAGTCAAGGGGTTCAGAGGGCCAGTCCCGTTTGGTATATTTACTGCAAGGCAGGGAGGAGAGACCGAAAGGTGGGTTATCTTATCAGCAGCAGGCCCTACAATTTGCAGTTCAGGTCCTTGTAGTTGTCAATGTGGCACCTGGTGGGGCATGTGTAGTTCCAGGCCTCCAGGTGTCAGGGTGGGGCCATCTGCCTTGTAACCTAGAAGGATTTGCCTCATGTGCCCCACACAAGCACTCCCGTGGGCGCTAAGGGGCCACAGTCTGTCATGAAATGAAATGTCCCCTGGGTGCCTCTGGCACTCTGAGAATAGGTGCCATCAGTTGCATTCCGTGAGGGGAGGAGGCCGAGAGCTGTTGCCAGTACTGTTTGATAGGGAGAGGGATATCTTCAGGGGCTGAGCAGCTCACCAACCCCTGTAAGAAGCTCTGAAGAAGTCACCGTTGGTAGAGTTCAAGAGGCTGTGCTGCATGCTGTGGCCCCTCCAGTTCTCGTCAGAGCCGCAGCATGTTGTAGCCTGTACTAGCCCCTGCAGATTGTCCCATGCATCAGGTGAGGCGGTATCAGATGGTGGATGAAGGACAGCTGCAGACTGGAGGATGACGGAGTGAGCTAAGCCAAGCAGAGAGGTAGGAAGTAGTTCACGGCCCGCGGGGAGGTGGAGCACCACTCATCCAAGCCGGAGCACTGAGGCAGTCGCCATCAACCTGGGGACAGAGTTCAGAAGGCTATGCTGCTCAGGTCGGGCCCTTCAGCTCCCGCAATGGCCCACGTCAGGCCCTCCAGCTCCCTCAAGTACTGCAGCATATTGAGGACTGCAGCAATCCCCATAGAGCATCCTCAGTAGCAGGTGAGGGGGCCTCAGATGATTGATGAATGTCAGCAGCAAACCAGATGATGATTAAGCAAATTGGGCCATAGGGGGATGCAGGAATCAGTGTATGGGCTCATGGGGTAGTGGTGCGATACTTGTATCATCAAGGCGAGCCGGGTTGACCAACATGGCACAGGTTTCATGGAATGTTTCTTGTTGCACTGCTGGGCTCTCAGAGTGATCTACCAACTGTCGGGGGAAATACAGGCGATTCTTCATGTCCCTGTATTTATTTGAGGCTACAGAAAGGCAGGATGTCGGTGGATAATGTAAATGCCTGAAGCACCATGTGGAGCTCTAGGGAAATCCACCCACCATCTTTTGGGACTAGGCACGCCTCAACAAGAATACTCATCTCATGTCTCCATATTCTAACTAGCTTAATTCTCTCCATGTTATTCTTCTCCCTGCATCACAGTGCTTGGCTTGCATTTCACTTCTCTGTATTTCTCCTTTACCTACTTCACCTCTCTCTCAATTTCATCTCTCTATACTTCAGTTCTTGAACTCTCCATACCACACCACCTACATCTCCTTCCCTCTCACCATGTTCATATCCCTCACCTTTCTCTACCTCATTTCTCTCTCTACATGACATTTCTGTACCCTACATCACTCTAATTACCTAACCTCAACCACTCCTAAATTTCTCACAATACCTAATCTCTCAATTTACCTCACCATTCATATACTACCTCATCTCTTCACCATCCCATGTTTCCTCCTCTGTTCCCTGTTCTGTAACTGCTCTTACTATCTTATATCTTTCGCACACTTCTCATTTTCGACTGCTACCTTTATCTCTATCATTACCTCCTCTCCTTCTCTTTTATCTGTACATTTCAAATGACCTTTTTTGTCGCACCACATACTTTATCTTTTTGTTTATAAGCCTCTCTATCTCCAGTCTCCCTCTCTACTTCACCACTTTATCTCTATAACACTCTTTCTTGATCCATCTCTGCATCAGCCTTATCTATTTCTCTACTTCACCTGCCTCACTCTATTTTAGCTATCTTAACTCTACACCTCATCTTTCTTTCTACCATTCACCTCTCCGTCGATACCTTTCTCTCTGTCTTGCTACGTTCTTTTCCTGACCTTCCTTTTTGTACCTCATTTCTCATTTTGCCCTCTTTTTACTTCAGCACTCTTTCTGCATGTTGCGTCTGTAGAGGTAGAAATATTTCTAACTCTATTTCACTTCTCTACCTGTCTACATCTACTTTGGGGTTACTTTACCTCCCTCAAATGTAGCTCTCTTTTTATACTACCTTTCTCTCGCTACCTCACTCCTCTGTACATTCCATGTCCCTCCCTACCTGTATTTTTCTTTCTAGCTACCTCGCCTTTCTCTGTTTGCCTTACATCTCTCTCTACTTCACCTATTGTTTGATGTCAATCTATCTCTACCTCACTTCACTCTCTGTTTCACCTCTCTATACCATTTGCTTTATCTTCCTTTTTCTCCTGTCTCTGCACTGCCAGAGGTCACTGCCTTGTCATTGATTTGTACACACAGAAAGAAGAGACGTGGAAAATAATTTAGTAGAACATTATCAGATTTCATCATTGCATTGGTTGACTGTTGCACTGAGAATGCCAACTCTGAAGGGGATTTATTTCTGATGACAAGCATCCAGCAATTAGAACTACAATTTAATCTATTATGTGAATATGTCTTATTTTTATGCTATGCACTAGACCACTAAACCTATATTAACTCAATCGTACTGTACATTACCACAATGGAAGGAACATGAAAGTTTGACATTGAATTCCACCTAAAATATTCCCATTGCAACACAAACAAATTAGACCTAAGCACAAAAAGAAATGGCTTTATCAATGCTTGACCAAGTGTTCTTATGGTTCTATTTGACTCGAACAGCTACACTTCTTGGACCTTTTTTGTTGCTTCAAACACACATGAAGTGATGAGAGGAATGTTTGCAATTTGTCTAACCACTGGCAATCACTTGTTGTAAGATTTCCAACCCATTGTTCAATTGCCCACTCTCCACCTCAGTTGGGACCCAGTCATGTGCAAATCACTCTTGACCCTGCTTCAATAGGAACAGTTTAGCCTGAACTGCCATGCTAGGTTTTCCTTGAACCGGGACACAAACAACCTGTAAGAAAATGTTTCTTTTAGTATGATCACCTCCAAGGTTTTGGATTGATGCCGTAGGTTTTTCGACTGTGAGTACATTAAGCCCTGTCAAAAAGGGATTAGTACTCTGACCCATAAAACCTGTATGTCTGACTGGCACACCCACAATTGGCATAAGTTAACATATAAATTCCTATTATTATATGATACAAAGAGTAACCAGGGAACTGTGTCCCCAAACTGCTGTTTGTGCTGTAGAAAGGCTAGCAGCTCCATTGCAAGTAGAGGGTTACAACCTGACAAATTAGTTGTGTTATCTCTTGAATGGAACTACTAAAGTTGATACTTCAAGGTATCATACGGATCATTACAATAAACCTGACTTGTTGCCCAATTCAAATTTAATTTCACTTTTAAGGAGATGGCAACTTGAGAAGGTTGTCACTTTGTAGCCCCAGTTTTCCAGTGACTGTTTAAGTGCTGCGAGTCACGAGACAGCCTTCTGCCCCCCTGGAGAGATGTGTGAACGGCTCTCAGGAAGGAACACACAGGATCTGCCTTTGAAAGAGTTATTATCTTTTGCTGGCAGGAAGGCCAAATGGGGTGTGAGCACAAAAGGCAAGTTACAAAGGGGAAGGCATCTTTGAAGGGCTAATGATGGACACAAACAAGAGGGGCTGCTCTTTTGTTCAGGTAGACAGGTTTCTGCATCACTGACAGGGAGGCAGAAATAGTTCCAAACCTGTTTTCCCATGGGTGTGTAGCCCATAGGTAGCCATACTTCTAGGGTGGGCTACTAAGCTCCCCACAAAGAGAACAGGGCTCTGCTATTTTGGAAGTGGGCAGATTATTGCATTCTGGGACAGCTAGATGCTACACTTGACTGGAAGTTGTCATCAGGAGGGAGGGGACCTGGCGGCCCATTGGCTAGTAGCCACTGCATCCCCCAATGGCACATTTTGGGGTTAAAAATGGCACCCTTGGGAAACAGACCTCAGATCACATCTGCACTCCAGAGAGAACTGAAGAAGGACTGTTCCCTAGACCTGGCAAAGACATGTTTCACCAAAGACTGCACTGCACCTGCTCATCCTCGGGCTGTGCCTGTGATGCGCTGCTGGAAGAAATGTATTCAGAGTGATACAGACCGTCACCTTCAGTCACATCATGCAAATAAATTGCAAACATACATTAAATGAAAAATTCACTCTTTGTTTTATAATTTATGCTTGAATACCATAGAGAAGAGCACAACATTTCAACACTACTATTTTCTCATGAACTATGAGTAACATTTCATTGGATATGCACTTGGAACAGTGAGAATGAATTCATGTATATGAGAAAGGAGGATGCAACAGTGGCATGTGGGGCACCTGCCACAATGGAAAGGTTGCCAGGTGACTGCAGATTTGATATGTCTCAAACAAAGTTACGAAAGAATTTCAGAATGACCATAAGCTACAGGGATTTGAAGGCAATGAAACTGCGAGGACTAAAAACCCATGTTAAAGAATTGGTAAAGTGTATCAGAGAATGGAATGGCTAGGGGAAGTTTAGCAAGAAGTGGTCCAAGAAGGAGAGGTCAAAGGTGAAAATGAAAAAAGGAGGTGACAAAGCTGGTCAGCCACTCAGCAACCTCCCCCCCCCCACCCAGTCTCTACTCCCCAACCTGAATCAGTAGGCAAAAAAAACTAAACATTCATCCAAACTACACCTAAAAACACTTCTCCAAAAACACCAACCAAGAAAGCGGACCAGCACTTCTCTGCACCCACCTGGTAAAGCCCTGACTCCAGAGACTGAGCAGTCAGAGTCCATTCCCACTGAAGCTAGTTCTCCCATGTAGGAAAGCACCATCTTGCCTGGCATGTTACCCCCATTTTTACTTGTGTGTATGTTTGTTTTTGCCTGTGTCACTGGGATCCTGCTAGCCGGGACCCCAGTGCTCATAGTTTGTGGCCTATATGTGTTCCATGTGTGGTGCCTAACTGTATCACTGAGGCTCTGCTAACCAGAACCTCAGTGTTTATGCTCTCTCTGCTTTTAAAATTGTCACTGCAGACTAGTGACTAATTTTACCAATTCTAATTGGCACACTGGAACACCCTTATAATTCCCTAGTATATGGTACCTAGGTACCCAGGGTATTGGGGTTCCAGGAGATGCCTATGGGCTGCAGCATTTCTTTTGCCACCCAAAGGGAGCTCAGGCAATTCTTACACAGAACTGCCACTGCAGCCTGAGTGAAATAACATCCACGTTATTTCACAGTCATTTTACACTGCACTTAAGTAACTTATAAGTCACCTATATGTCTAACCCTCACTTAGTGAAGGTTAGGTGCAAAGTTACTAAGTGTGAAGGCACCCTGGCACTAGCCAATTTGCCCCCACATTGTTCAGGGCAATTTCCCCAGACTTTGTGAGTGCAGGGACACCATTACACACGTGAACTACATATAGGTCAATACCTATATCTAGCTTCACAATAGTAACTCTGAACAGGGCCATGTAACATATCTAAGATCATGGAATTGTCCCCCCAAGCCAAATCTGGTATTGGGGTGCCAATCCCATGCATCCCTGGGGCTCCAGCATGGACCCCGGGTACTGCCAAACTAGCTCTCTGGGGTTTTCTCTGCAGCTACCGCTGCTGCCAACCCTCAGACAGGTTTCTGCCCTCCTGGGGTCTAGGCAGCCCAGTCCAAGGAAGGCAGAACAAAGGATTTCCTCTGGGAGAGGATGTTATACCCCTTGGAAATAGGTGTTAGGCCTCTCTTGGCCTCTGGGAATGCTTTGAAGGGCACAGATGGTGCCCTTCTTGCATAAACCAGTCTACACCAGTTCAGGAATCCCCCTGTCCCTGCTCTGGTGCGAAACTGGACAAAGAAAAGGGAAGTGACCACTCCCCTGCCCATCACCACCCCAGGGGTGGTGCCCAGAGCTCATCCAGTGTGTCCCAGACCTCTGCCATCTTGAATGCAGAGGTGTGAGGGCACAATGGAGGCCTCTGAGTGGCCAGTGCCAGCAGGTGACGTCAGAGACCCCTCCTGATAGGCTCTTACCTGGTTAGGTAGCCAATCCTCCACTAGGTACCCTGAAACAATCCCCTTAAGGACCACTACAACTCCTGCAGTGGCAAAGGCCCTCCTGGGAATCTTTTCCAGAGTGGACTTCCCTAAGGAAGTGGTGTCGGACAGAGGTAGCAACTTCATGTCTACATATCTCAAAGCAATATGGAAGGAGTGTGGTTTAACATACAAGTTCACTACTCCTTATCATCCACAACAAATGGTCTGGTTGAGAGGTTTAATAAAGCTCTCAAAGGTATGATAATGGGACTCCCTGAAAAACTCAGAAGGAGATGGGATGTCCTGTTACCTTGCCTCCTTTTTGCTTACAGGGAGGTACCCCAAAAAGGAGTTGGCTTTAGCCGCCCCTTTGAACTCCTCTTTGGGCACCCTGTAAGAGGTCCCCTTGTACTTGTTAAGGAGGGTTGGGAACAACCTTTAAAAGCTCCTAAACAGGACATTGTGGACTACGTACTTGGCCTAAGATCAAGAATGGCTGAGTACATGAAAAAGGCTAGTAAAAACCTTCAGGTCAGCCAGGAGCTACAAAAGCAATGGCATGACCAGAAGGCTGTCCTAACCCAGTATCAACCAGGACACAAGGTGTGGGTATTGGATCCTGAGGCCCCAAGAGCACTCCAGGACAAATGGAGTGGACCTCATCTAATTGTTGAGAAAAAGGGTGAGGTTACCTACTTGGTAGACCTTGGCACTGCCAGGAGTCCCCTTAGGGTGCTCCATGTCAACTGCCTAAAACCCTACTATGACAGGGCCGTTCTTACCCTGCTCATGGCAACTGATGAGGGACAGGGAGAAGAGAGTGACCCTCTCCCTGATCTCTTCTTCACCACTGAAGCTGATGGCTTAGTGGAGGGAATAGTAGTTGCAGAGTGTCTTACTGCTGAGCAGAAAGACAACTGTATAAATCTTTTAAGTCAGTTTTCTGAATTCTTCTCACTGATACCAGGTACCACTACTTGGTGTGAGTACACAATCAATACTGGAAACAGTTTACCTGTCAAAAGTAAGATTTATAGACAGCCTGACCATGTCAGGGACTGCATAAAACAAGAGGTTCAGAAAATGTTAGACTTAGGAGTGATTGAGCCTGCAGAAAGCCCATGGGCTAGCCCAGTGTTGCTTGTTCCAAAACCTCACAGTAAGGATGGAGAAAGACAGATGAGGTTTTGTGTTGACTATAGAGGGCTCAAACAAGTAACCAAGACAGATGCTCACCCTATACCCAGGGCACTTGAGCAGATAGATACACTGGCTTCTGCCAAGTATCTAAGCACTTTTGATTTAACTGCAGGGTATTGGCAGATTAAGTTATCAGGAGATGCTAAACCCAAAACTGCATTTTCAACCATTGGAGGGTACTATCAATTCATTGTAATGCCCTTTGGTCTGAAAAATGCACCTGCCACTTTTCAAAGGTTGGTGAACACAGTCCTGCAAGGGTTGGAAGCTTTTAGTGCAGCATATCTGGATGATATAGCTGTCTTTAGCTCCATCTGGAATGATCACCTGGTCCACTTGTGGAAAGTTTTGGAGGCCCTGCAAAGGGCAGGCCTCACTACCAAGGCTTCAAAGTGCCAGATAGGGCAGGGGAAAGTGGTTTATCTGGGCCACCTGGTAGGTGGGTAACAGATTGCACCACTGCAGGGGAAGATCCAGACCATTATAGAATGGGTTCCCCCTACAACTCAAACCCAAGTGAGAGCCTAGGCCTAGGCCTCACAGGGTACTGTAGGAGGTTTATTAAGAACTATGGCTCCATTGCAGCTCCTCGTAATGACCTAACTAGTAAGAAGATGCCTAAAAAGGTATTGTGGACAGCTAGCTGTCAAAAAGCTTTTGATGAGCTCAAACAGGCCATGTGCTCTGCACCTGTCCTAAAAAGCCCTTGCTACTCCAAAAAGTTCATAGTCCAGACTGATGCTTCTGAATTGGGGGTTGGGGCAGTGCTATCACAGCTTAATACTGAGGGCCAGGATCAACCTGTTGCTTTTATCAGCAGGAGGTTGACCCCTAGTAAAAAGTTGAAAAGTAGACCCAGCACATCGAAGTGTCCATTGATATCCACAAAATTATCAAATTTCTTCAAAAATCACATAATTCAATTCAATGAAATTGTCAGGAGATCGGATGGCGTTCTGCCGTGGAGCACGTTACATATTGCAATTATGAGCCCTGAAGAAGTCAGTGAGGATGAAACGTGTTGGCTATGATGGATTAGATATTGTCATTGTGGATAAATAAAGAACAAAAAGTTTTCATGAGAACTCCATTGAATTATGTGATTTTTTAGTAAATGTGATAATTTTGTGGTTATTAATGGACACTTCGATGTGCTGGGTCTCCTTTTCAATGTTATGAGTCCATGGCTATTTGAGGTCTAGGGGGTTGGCCCTCACGACCCGTGCACCGAAAAGTGACACAAATTGCATACACATAATAAAGGAAGAAGGTGCGGTTTCAATTCACCTTGATTACCATTTTCTTTATTTTAAGAATTCCCTAGTAAAAAGTGTTGGTCTACCATAGAGAGGGAGGCCTTTGCTGTGGTCTGGGCACTAAAATGTTGAGACCATACCTGTTTGGTACTCACTTTATTGTTCAGAGAGACCACAAACCTCTACTTTGGCTAAAACAAATGAAAGGTGAAAACCCTAAATTGTTTAGGTGGTCCATCTCCCTACAGGGAATGGACTATACAGTGGAACATAGACCTGGGAGTACCCACTCCAATGCAGATGGACTCTCCAGATATTTCCACTTAGACAATGAAGACTCATCTGGGCAGGGTTAGCTTTATTGTCCCACGTTTGGGAGTTGTGTAGGAAAGTACCATCTTGCCTGGCATGTTACCCCTATTTTTACTTGTGTGTCTGTTTGTTTTTGCCTGTGTCACTACGATCCTGCTAGCCAGTACCCCAGTGCTCATAATTTGTGGTCTGTATGTGTTCCCTGTGTGGTGCCTAATTGTATCACTGAGACTCTGCTAGCCAGAACCTCAGTGTTTATGCTCTCTCTGCTTTTAAAATTGTCACTGCAGGCTAGTGACTAATTTTACCAATTCTGATTGGCACACTGAAACACCCTTATCATTCCCTGCGGTTTCAGGAGATCTCTATGGGCTGCAACATTTCTTTTGCCACCCATAGGGAGCTCAGACAATTCCTACACAGGACTGCCACTGCAGCCTGAGTAAAATAACGTCCACGTTATTTCACAGCCATTTTACACTGCACTTAATTAACTTATAAGTCACCTATATGTCTAACCCTCACTTAGTGAAGGTTAGGTGCAAATTTACTAAGTGTGAGGGCACCATGGCACTAGCCAAGGTTCCCCCACATTGTTCAGGGCAATTTCCCCGGACTTTGTGAGTGGGGGACACCGTTACATGCGTGAACTACATATAGGTCAATACCTATGTGTAGCTTCAAAATGGTAACTCCGAACATGGCCATGTAACATCTCTAAGATCATGGAATTGTCCCCCAAGCCAAATCTGGTATTGGGGTGCCAATCCCATGCATCCCGGAGGCTCCAGCATGGACCCCGGGTACTGCCAAACTAGCTCTCTGGGGTCTTATCTGCAGCTACCGCTGCTGCCAACCCTCAGACAGGTTTCTGCCCTCCTGGGGTCTGGGCAGCTAAGTCCCAGGAAGGCAGAACAAAGGATTTCCTCAGAGAGAGGGTGTTACACCCTCTCCCTTTGGAAATAGATGTTAAGGGCCTGAGAGGAGTAGCCTCCCCTGGCCTCTGGGAATGTTCTTCTTGCATAAACCAGTCTACACTGGTTCAGGGATCTCCCAGCCCCTGCTCTGGCGTGATACTGGACAAAGGAAAGGGGAGTGACCACTCCCCTGTCCATCACCACCCCAGGGGTGGTGCCCAGAGCTCCTCCAGCGTGTCCCAGACCTCTGCCATCTTGTGTGAGGGCACAATGGAGGCCTCTGAGTAGCCAGGGCCAGCAGGGGACGTCAGCTACCTCTCCTGATAGGCTCTTATCTGGTAAGGTAGCCAATCCTCCTCTGAGGGCTATTTAGGGTCTCTCCTGTGGGTTTCTCTTCAGATAATGAATGCAAGAGCTCACCAGAGTTCCTCTGCATGTCTTTCTTCGACTTCTGCCAAGGATCGACCGCTGACTGCTCCAGGACGCCTGCAAAACTGCAACAAAGTAGCAAGAATACTACTAACAACATTGTAGCGCCTAATCCTGCCGGCTTTCTCGACTGTTTCCTCGTGATGCATGCTCTGAGGGCTGTCTGCCTTCACCCTGCACTGGAAGCCAAGAAGAAATCCCCCGTGGGTCGACAGAATCTTCCCCCTGCCACCGCAGGCACCAAACTTCTGTATCACCAGTCCTCTGGGTCCCCTCTCATCTTGACGAGCGTGGTCCCTGGAACACAGGAGCTAGATCCAAGTGAACCCAAAAGTCCAGTGGTCCTTCTGTCCAAATTTGGTGGAGTTAAGTCCTTGCCTCCCCACGCCAGACAGTAATCTGTGAACTGCGTGATCTGCAGCTGCTAGGGCTTCTGTGCATTTTTGCAAGGATTCCTTTGTGCACAGCACAGCCCAGGTCCCCAGCACTCCGTCCTGCATTGCTCAACTTGCTGAGTTGACCACCTGCTTCGTGGGACCCTCTTTTGTTGTGTTGAGATGACCGCCATGCTCAGATTTCCTGAATGCCTATTCAAGTGCTTCTGCAGGTGCTGCCTGCTTCTTCGTGGGCTCTCTCTACTGCTGAGTACCCCCTCTGTCTCTTCCTCCAAGGGGTGACCTCATGGTCCTTCCTGGGCCCTGGCAGCACCCATTATCTTCAACAGTGACTTTTGCAGCTAGCAAGACTTGTTTGAGGTCTTTCTGCGTGGAAACAACTCTGCATCCTCCAGCACGCCGTGGGACATCTTCTCACCAAAGGAGAAGTTCCTGGCACCTTCCGTTGTTGCAGAATCTTTGGCTTCTTCCACCCAGAGGCAGCCCTTTTGCACCTTCATCCAGGGTTTAGTTGGATTCTGCCCCCCCTGGACACTTGCATGACTCTTGGCCTTGGTCCCCTTCCTTTACAGGTCCTCAGGTCCAGGAATCCATTTTCAGTGCTTTGCAGTCAGTTGTTGCCTTTGCAGAATCCCCTATTTCGACTTTACCTTCTTTTTGGGGTAGTGGGGTAACTTTACTCCTACTTTTCAGGGTCTTGGGGTGGGGTATCTTGGACACCCTTAGTGTTTTCTTACACTCCCAGCGACCCTCTACACACTACACTAGGCCTGGGGTCCATTCGTGGTTCGCATTCCACTTTTGGAGTATATGGGGACCCCTGCACTTCCCATGCACTCAGCATGGGCAGTGCAGGGGCCCCCAGGCACAGCCCGTCACAAATTTCACTGTGCCTGGCAGACAGTGAAAAGCGCAACGGGTGCTGCTGCACCCTCCGAACCGCCACTTTGCCGCCGGCTCCACTAGGAGCCGGCTGCAATGTTACGGCCGGCATCCCTGCTGGGCCGGCGGGCGTAAACTCTGACTCGTCTGACTGCCAAGGTTGTAATGAGGGCCTAAGTGACTTGCTGAAACTCACTGGGTGTTGAACTGACACCAGGACTCTAACCCAGTTCCCCGGTTCCAAAAGCAGCAGCTGTAACCCTTAAGCCAGATCTTATCCCCACCCTTTTCCTGTGTTGAGATTTTTGTTTACACACTACTCTCCCCCTGCTTTCACCTGCTCGCTTCATCCTTCCCAAGGCACTTAGGGGGTCATTCCAACCCTGGCGGTCGGTGATAAAGCGGCGGCCAACCCGCCAACAGGCAGGCGGTCAAAAAAAAGGAATTCTGACCCTGGCGGGAACCGCCAACACAGCCCGCCACTTTAACACTCCGACCGCCACGGCGGTCACCGCCAACAGGCAGGCGGCAGACAATGTACCGCCCACCCTATCACAACTCACCAATCCGCCACCTTTTCCGGGGCGGGAGCCCCGCCGATAAAAACACGGCGGAAACAGACTACGAACGGGAAAACGCTCACCTCTACACACTCCACGAGGAAGGAGGGCAGCATGGAACCCGAATTAAACATCCTACCAGCTATTGTCTACCTGCTCATCTACCAGGAGTACGAAGGCCGGCGCAGACGACAACGGTGAGTACTGCACCTACGACACAGGGGAGGGGGGAGGAGGAAAGCTTACGGGCACACGCATGCGCCATACACACACCTCCCCACCCCAAATACCTACACCCCAATGCAGAGCAACAAGTCCGAATGACACCCCCCAAACCCACCGGAATAATGCAAAGACACAATTCAAATGATCTATAAAATATATGTATAAATAGCTCCATTGAAGGTATGGGAAATATGCAATATGAAAGATACAAAATAAGGAATGAACATAGTCAAAAATATATACATAGGCAATAAGTCCTGCCCATTCTGTCAAAGTCCCATAGTCCGTGGGCCAATGTGCACAAACACATGGGCAAAGCCCACACAGGAGACCAGATACCATTGGAGAGAACACTGCTGGGGCATCAGATGATAAAACTACAGGCACCTAAGGGGGAAGAGAAGGGGGGGCACCTCAGCCACATGAGTCCACGACGCCAGATCCACGAGGGGCCTCCATGCCCACTGTCCCATCCTGGGGAGTGCAAAGCCACAGTCTCACAAGTCTCTACAGTGGGCGGCTTGCCCACTGTGCCATCCTGGGGAGTGCAAAGCCACAGTCTCTCAAGTCTCTACAGTGGGTGGATTGCCCACTGTGCAATCCTGGGGAGTGCAAAGCCACAGTCTCTCAAGTCTCTACAGTGGGTGGCTTGCCCACTGTTCCATCCTGGGAAGTGCCAAGCCACAGTCCATCAGATGGATTACCGACTCCACTGTTAATGGAGGAGGCATGGTGCCCAGAGTGCTTCGTGAAGCCCTGCTCGACACAGAACCGGCACTGTCAATGGGCCAGCGGTGCTTGAGACGGCGTTGCCCAGCGGAGCGGTGCTTGACAGGAAGGGCCCAGCGGAGCGGTGCAGAGACGGCGGGGCCCACCGGAGCGGTGCTTGAGATGAAGGGCCCAGCGGAGCGGTGTTTGAAAGGAAGGGCCCAGCGGAGCGGTGCTTGAGATGAATGGCCCAGCGGAGCGGTGCTTGAGATGAAGGGCCCAGCGGAGCGGTGCTTGACAGGAAGGGCCCAGCGGAGCGGTGCTTGAGATGAAGGGCCCAGCGGAGCGGTGCTTGACAGGAAGGGCCCAGCGGAGCGGTGCAGAGACGGCGGGGCCCAGCGTAGCGGTGCTTGAGATGAAGGGCCCAGCGGAGCGGTGCTTGACAGGAAGGGCCCAGCGGAGCGGTGCTTGAGATGAAGGGCCCAGCGGAGCGGTGTTTGAAAGGAAGGGCCCAGCGGAGCGGTGCTTGACAGGAAGGGCCCAGCGGAGCGGTGCTTGACAGGAAGGGCCCAGCGGAGCGGTGCTTGAGATGAAGGGCCTAGCGGAGCGGTGTTTGAAAGGAAGGGCCCAGCGGAGCGGTGCTTGAGATGAATGGCCCAGCGGAGCGGTGCTTGAGATGAAGGGCCCAGCGGAGCGGTGCTTGAGATGAAGGGCCCAGCGGAGCGGTGCAGAGACGGCGGGGCCCAGCGGAGCGGTGCTTGAGATGAAGGGCCCAGCGGAGCAGTGCAGAGACGGTGGGGCCCAGCGGAGCGGTGCTTGAGATGAAGGGCCCAGCGGAGCGGTGCTTGACAGGAAGGGCCCAGCGGAGCGGTGCTTGAGATGAAGGGCCCAGCGGAGCGGTGCTTGACAGGAAGGGCCCAGCGGAGCGGTGCTTGAGATGAAGGGCCCAGCGGAGCGGTGCAGAGACGGCGGGGCCCAGCAGAGCGGTGCTTGAGATGAAGGGCCCAGCGGAGCAGTTCTTGTCACGGCGGGCCCCTGTTCAGCGGTGCTTCTCACGGCGGGCCTCTGTTCAGTGGTGCTTCTCCCGGCGGGGCCCTGTTCAGCGGTTCTTGTCACGGCGGGGCCCTGTTCAGCGGTGCTTCTTCCGGCGGGGCCCTGTTCAGCGGTTCTTCTCCCGGCGGGGCCCTGTTCAGCGGTGCTTCTCCCGGCGGGGCCCTGTTCAGTGGTGCTTCTCCCGGCGGGGCCCTGTTCAGCGGTTCTTGTCACGGCGGAGCCCTGTTCAGCGGTTCTTGTCACGGCGGGGCCCTGTTCAGCGGTTCTTCTTCCGGCGGGGCCCTGTTCAGCGGTGCTTCTCCCGGCGGGCCCTGTTCAGCGGTGCTTCTCCCGGCGGGGCCCTTTTCAGCGCTTCTTGTCACGGCGGGGCCCTGTTCAGCGGTTCTTGTCACGGCGGGGCCCTGTTCAGCGGTTCTTGTCACGGCGGGGCCCTGTTCAGCGGTTCTTTTCACGGCGGGGCCCTGTTCAGCGGTGCTGCTCCCGGCGGGGCCCTGTTCAGCGGTGCTTCTCCCGGCGGGCCCTGTTCAGCGGTTCTTGTCACGGCGGGGCCCTGTTCAGCGGTTCTTGTCACGGCGGGCCCTGTTCAGCGGTTCTTGTCACGGCGGGCCCTGTTCAGCGGTGCTTGCCCTGTGTTTCTAGGGAGCCAGACCTGGCCAAGACTTCCCGCTCAGTCGCCATCCGACCTTGCGGTCGCGGGGCCCTCCTGTGATGGTGTCCTGGGCCCGTGGGTGTCGTCCGTCAAAACCGGAATGGGGCTGGTGGGGCCCTCCTGGGCAGCTCGCCTGCTGCCTGACTTCTCCGCCCTGCTGCCCTTGCCCTCCTTCGCTGAAGCTCTGTGGCCCTTGCTTCCTTTTGAAGATGTGGCAGGTGACGGGGCAAGGCTACTGTCCTTGGTGGCAGCCGTCTCCGGCTTGTTGTGCCGGCCCTTATTTTTTTTTGTCCTCTTCTCAGGGGGTGGGCTGGCTGTCCCCTTGCTGCTGGCCGAAGTTCCTGCCCTAGGAGCTGGTGGACTCCAATAGCCCTGCACTATGGTCACAGTAGATGCAGGGCTGGTGGTGGCTGAGGTGCTTTTTTTACTCTTACCAGATGGAGGGGGTGGGTCAGTGATTGGAACGAGCTCAAGGTTGGAAAGGAAAAGGACTTTGGAAGGACAGGGACGGGTAGGTGTAGTGGGTATGGGAGTGGAGGAAGAGGATGTGGTTGTAGGAGAGTCAAGTGTGCTGTCTTTGGGTGCAGGTGCTTGTGACGGAGGCTGTCATGAGGTGGATGGCTGTTGGGTGGGTGGCTGCCTGCGTTTGGGTGGTTTGGAAGAGGGGGTGACAGACACACTGGGAGAGGACACAGGGGACGTGTAAATGGCAGTGGGGGTGGTGACTGCACGTGTGCGGGCTGTAATGGAGGGTGTGCTGGTGATGGAAGTACTGGCTGATGGTGGTGTGCATGCAGGTGTGAGTGGAGACGTCACAGGGAGGGAGGAGGGAGATGAGGAGGTGGGGGACACAGAGGTGGTAGTGACTGTTGGCATGTCTGCATCTGGATGTTGCTTGGGTGAATGCTTGTGTGATCTGTGGTGCTTATGTCTGGATGAGCTGCCCTTGGGTGTAGAGGTGTGTGCAGGCTGGTTTTATGGTGTGGATGGGAGAGGCAGAGGAACAGGAGACTGGGACTGGGTGGAGGGATCAGAAGAGGGAGGCTGGAGACAGGGACAATGGCTGCCGTCAGTGCTGAGGCCAGAGCGTTGAACGATCGCTGATGGGCTGCCTGACCCGAATGAATGCCCTCCAGGTATGCATTGCTCCGATGCACCTCCCTTTCTACACCCTGGATGGCATTCAAAAGGGTAGACTGCCCAACAATGAGTGTCCTGAGGAGGTCAATGACCTCCTCACTGAGGGCAGCAGGGGTAACTGGGGCAGGGCCTGAGGTGCCTGGGGCGAAGGAGATGCCCGCCTTCCTGGGCGAGCGGGCACGGAGCGAAGGCTGAGGGGCTGCTGGGAGGGCGGGGCTAGTGCGCTGGGTGGCGGCTGTACCTCTTGTGGCGGTGGGCACGGATGTTGCCGCCACCGCTAGGGAGCACCATTCCGAGGACGTGTCGGTGTCGCTGACGTCTCCACGGGTCCCCGTTGTGGAGCTCCACTCGCCCTCCGTCTCACTGGTGTACTCGGAGTCTGTTGCATGGCCCTCCGGGGCCATGTGAGATGCAGCTCCCTCGTGCGCCGATGCCACTTCTCCTCCGCCTGATGATGCTAATGCACACATGAACAGGAAGACAAAGAAAATGGGGGGGGGGAGAAATGAAGACAGGTTGAGTGCATGCATTGGCAACACCGTTGTCGGAGAGGACAGACACAGAAGCCCCCTGCACTAGGCCGCGCAATCGGGGTACACTACTCAGTTATTGTGACTAGGCCTACAGGTCTATGGACGACAAATGCACACATGGGTGAGGCCGGACCATGTATAGCTGTACTTGGCACCCTACAGAGGTGGGGGGCGGGGTCACAGGGCCGTGTCTAACGGAGGGGCCTAGCCTACAGAATGCGCCCTGGCCTGGAGATAGCCACAGCCCTCCTCCCCCACCCAGACACCTTCACTGCGCGCAAAGATAGCAGAATGTGCTGATACTCACCCCCTTGTGTCTGCTGTGATGTCCTCACGCGCCCATCCAAATCGGTGTAGGCCACCGCCAGGATCCGGTACATCAGGGGGGTCAATTGGCGGCTGGCACCCCTCCTACGTTGGGAGGCCATCCCCAGCAGAGACTCGGCGGTCTTTCTGGTCCCGCGGCGGATGTCCTCCCACCTCTTTCGGCAGTGGGTGCCCCGTCTGTTGTGGACCCCCAGGGCCCGGACGTCCTTGGCGATGGCACGCCAAATGTCGATCTTCTGATGGGCGCTGACCTATGTGACATGTACAGGGTGGTAAAGAAAATCGCATCAGTTTTCTTCCTGGTCAATGTGAGTGGCCCCCCTCCCCAACCTTGCCATGTGGCACATGCTCTCATCTTTCGTGCGTTGCACTCCTCATTCGCTCCCCTCCCCACCATCTTACATGCACCCCACTCAACACAGGCATAGCCCATCCAACGTGCACCCTGTGTACTAACCTGTTGGTCTGGAGGACCGTAGAGTAGCACATTCTGGGGGAGGACCTCATTAACAAGTTTCTCCAATTCTTCGGAAGTGAAGGCAGGGGCCCTTTCCCCAGTCGCAGCAGCCATTGTATCTCCCAGACCGAGGTCACAGCAGCACTTGCAGTATAGGTCCTCTCCTGTGGATGATCAGGTCTCGAGTGATTAATCAGATAGAAAATGGCGGTCACGCCTGCGGCGGTACGTACCGCGGTGGTGCGTACCGCGACCGCCGGCGCACATCGTCATTGGCTCCTGAGACCCATAGGGTTCAATGTTAACCAATGCTGCTTTGCGCCGCGGTCTTCGACCGCCTACCGCCACGGTGTGCCACGCCAGCGCAGTGACCTCACATCCCACTGTCACACTTCACAGGTTAGGCAGCCGCCATTTCAAGGGCCCACATGGCATAATTTCTACTGCGTCACACAGTCCTAGGCCTTGCAATGCCACTCATACAAGCCTTTCAATGCATAGCGATTCGTGTACTGTGCAAGCTGTGTGAACGAACCTGTGGGTTGCTTGACTCTGTGCTCCATGTTGTCCTTCCCAGGCACCGTCCGCTGGGACTTGCGAGGAGAAGGATGAATCCTCCCGTGTACCGACCGCTGGTGGACCTGTCGACAATGGAAGAACGACATATCATACTTACATACAGGCTTGACAGAGCAACTATACATGAACTATGTGCCCAGCTGGAGCCAGACCTGATGTCCCCCATCCACCAACCCACAGGGATTCCCCCTCTGGTGCAGGTTCTGTCAGTACTCCATTTTTTGGCAAGTGGGTCTTTTCAGACAACAGTGGCCATATCATCTGGGATGTCTCAGCCTATGTTTTCTAAGGTTTTGTCCAGAGTGTTGTCTGCCCTGATGAAATACATGCGGAGCTACATTATTTTCCCTGAGGTGGGCGAATTGGCTACAGTGAAGGGTGATTTCTATGCCCTTGGACATATCCCCAACATCATTGGTGCCATTGATGGGACCCATGTGGCTTTGGTTCCCCCCAAAGAAAGTGAGCAGGTGTACAGAAACAGAAAAAGTTATCATTCGATGAATGTCCAGGTGGTCTGTTTGGCTGACCAGTACATCTCCCATGTAAATGCCAAGTTCCCTGGGTCAGTGCATGACGCGTATGTCATGCGAAATAGCAGCATCCCTTATGTGATGGAATAGCTACAGAGACACCGTGTGTGGCTAATTGGTGACTCTGGTTACCCCAACCTGTCGTGGCTACTGACCCCAGTGAGGAATCCCCGGACCAGGGCAGAGGAACAGTACAATGAGGCCCATGGGCGAACTAGGAGGATCATAGAAAGGACCTTCGGGGTCCTGAAGGCCAGGTTTAGGTGCCTGCATATGACAGGGGGATCCCTAATGTACTCACCAAAGAAGGTGTGCCATATTCGTGGCCTGCTGTATGCTTCACAATCTTGCTTTGCGACGCCAGGTGCCTTTTCTGCAGGAGGATGGTCCAGATGGTGGTGTTGTAGCAGCTGTGGAGCCTGTGGAGAGTGAAGAGGAGGAAGACAACGGGGACGGCACGGACAACAGGGATACAGTCATACAACAATATTTTCAGTAGCACACAGGTAAGAATCACCCACGCCATTTTACATTTACTTAAGGCCTCATGCGTCTCCACTGTCTGTGTTTCCCCCCAGTTCCTGTTAACTGATTTGTGACTTTCCCTTCCCTTTTCAGAGCTGTATGACCCACTGCCTGACTTCAGCTTTGTTTGCCCATGGACTAAAGCTTATTGAAATTGGTATGTTGTAATCACAAAGTAACTGGACATTATTGCACCGTTATGTCTAATACATTTGTTAAGAATACAAGCAGACTCCTGTTATTTTAAGTGCAATAAGTGATTTATTTTAAGTGCTACATATAGGTACATGATTGTAAAACGGTGATGGGTGGGGGTGGAGTAATGTCCATGGCAGAGTCCAGTTCTCAGTCGCACAGGTGCATTGTCCATATGCCTGGGGAAGGATGGAGCAGGGGCAGTTAAAGGTTGGACAGGGTGACAATGTGGGACAGTGGGATGACATCAGGGGGTATCTTAGGCTGGCGGGGGTCTTGCAATCCTACTCTGTCTTCCTATGAGATCTCAGGTTCCGCTTGCGGGGTGGTTCTTCTTCTGCAGGAGGTGGGGTTCTGGTGGCCTGTTGTTGTGTGGGGGCCTCCTGTCCACTAGTGCCGGCGGAGGTGGTAGGCTGTTCCTGGCCTGGGCTAGTGACAGGGGCCCTTTGGGGTGCCACATGGTCCCGCAATGTGGTGACTATCTGGGTAAGGGCCACGACGATGGTCCCCATTGTGGAATCGATGTTCCTCAGTTCCTCTCTGAACCCCATGTACCGTTCCTCCTGCAGTGCCTGGATCTCCTGGAACCGGGCCAGTACCGTCGCCATCGTCTCCTGGGAGTGGTGGTAAGCTCCCATGATGGAGGAGAGGGCCTCTTGGAGAGTCGGTTCCCTGGGCCTGTCCCCCCCCTGTCGCACAGCAGCCATCCCAGTTTCCCTGTGTTCCTGGGCCTCTGTCCCCTGGACGGTGTGCCCACTACCACTGCCCCCAGGTCCCTGTTGTTGTTGGGGTGGTGGGTCAACCTGGGTGCCCTGTAGTGGTGGACACACCGCTGATTGACGTGTCCTGGAGACAGAGGCATGGGCCCGCTGGGTGGGAGCTGTGCTGGTGTTCCCAGAGGGGGTTGGGTCTGGTGTAGCCTGTGGCTGTCTGTGGGGAACCGACTGTCTAGAGGTCCCCGATGGGCCGGGCTGGTCATCTGGGTCCAGGGAGACAGAGCTGCTGTCATCGCTGGGGGCCTCTTCTGGGGGTGGGATGGACATCTCTGGACCCTCCGTGGTGGTGTGGTGGCGTTCGGGTCCTGCAGGGGTATAAAGCTATGGTTATTGCTTCTGTGTGTGGCATTTCGTGTGATGGGTGGGTGTCCGTGTACCCAAGTGCAGGCATTCCCTTGTGGGGGCTTTTGTGAGGGTGGCTTGTGGGGGTGATGTGTGTGTGCAGTGGGCATGCTTTGGTGATGGGTGTCCATGCTTTGTGGTCGCATGCAGGGCTTGGTGTTGGGATGGGTGGGTTGTGATGGGGAGCCTTTTGCTAGGAGTTGGTGTGATGGGGGTGGGGGTGAGGGTGGGGGTATGATTTGGCATGCAGGTGGGGTGGAGGTGGGAAGCAGTAGTGAAGATTTGACTTACCAGAGTCCATTCCTCCGCCTACTCCTGCGAGGCCCTCAGGATGCAGGATGTGCAAGACTTCCTCCTCCCATGCTGTAAATTCTGGGGGAGTAGGTGGGGGTCCGCCGCCAGTCTTCTGCACCGCAATGTTGTGCCTTGATACCATGGAACGCACCTTCCCCCGTAGGTCGTTCCAGCGCTTCCTTATGTCATCCCGATTGCGTGGATGCTGTCCCACCGCGTTGACCCTGTCCACTATCCTTTGCCATAGCTCCATCTTCCTGGCAATTGTGGTGTGCTGCACCTGTGCCCCGAAGAGCTGGGGCTCTACACGGACTATTTCCTCCACCATGACCCTGAGTTCTGCGTCAGTGAACCTGGGGTGTCTTTGGGGTGCCATGGGGTGGTGTGGATGAGGTGTGGGGTGGCGTTTGTGGTGATGAGTGTGGTGCGTGTGGTGGTGTGTGGTGTTTGGTGCGTGGATTCTGTGTGGGTGATGGTGTTGTGTGCCTCTGTGTTGTGGGATTGTCTATTCTGTGCTCTCTCTCTAGCCTTCGTCAATAATTTCGGGTCGTAGGGATTTGTGGGTGATGTGGGTGTGTGTTTTATATTGTGTTGGGTGTGTGGGAGTGGTGTTAGTATGTGTATCAGGTGTGCGTGTTTCAAACTGACCAATGTGACTGAGTTTTCTATGTGTGTGTGTATTTTGACCGCAGCGGTGTGTACCGCCAATGGAATACCGCGTTTGAAAGACCGCCGCGTGGATTTGTGGGTCGGAATGGTATGGGCGTATTTCTGTTGGCGTGACGGTGGAGGTTTGGTCATCGCCATTTTTTCGCTGACCTTTGGTGTGGCGGACATTTGTGGATGTCGGGTTTTTGGCGGTTTGCAAGTTGCGGGTCAGAATGACCGTGGCGGTTTACCACGGCGGTGTTATGGCGGTCTTCTGACCGGCGGTAAGCGCCTTTTACCGCCGAGGTCAGAATGACCCCCTTAATAACCACTCTTCTCATAACTGCACAGTATGTCCAGTGCAGCATCTCACCTGTACTCTGCATTCTATTGGATGCGCCCTTCCAGTTCTAGGTCTTCATCCGGGTGCCTGGGGTTGATAGGGAAGAAGGCACCCTGCCCCTAATTTTAACTCAGTTGACTATTTAATTAATTCTAATGCCGCCAAAGGGCAGCCAGGTTCTTTCTCCCCTAACACGGTGCTCTCCAGCATTCCTCTGTCCCCTGTGTGTGAATGAATGTAAAGAGGGGGCTTGTTTCACTTCTAGTCTAAGAGGTGAATCCAATCATCCTTATCAAAGGTGTTGGGTGGGGGTGGTTTTAATTATTTAACATCTACGTTTCTCTAGCTACACAAGGTCATTTTGTCCAGTTTAAAATAATAAAAATACTTGTGGAATTTATACCTTAACCAAGGAATGCAACAAATGGTTCCTAACTATTCACACAGCCTGTGGCTATCAAGATTATCTGGTTATTATATACCACCAAAAAACAGCCATCCAACCTCTGGTGCCACTGTAGGAGCCTTTTTGGTGGTAACATGTTACAAGTGCAGTGGTGCTGGTAAAATACAAGTCACATGCAGTTCCTCTAAAAGAGCTCAGGTGAATATCCACAAGTGTCTGATTTAGTGAGATCAGAAACCCAGTTTATATTCCCAAAAACGCTGTTGCAGTGGGGGAAACTTTAAAGAGTGGTTTTGAAGTGTACAAGTTCCCCTTTCAGCCCAGATCTGTCTGTGGGGTGTTATCAGTCCTTTGTGTGAGGACAGGCCACTGGTCTTTGAAATGTAAGAGAGAGTCTCTCCACCCTTCCTGCCCAGGAAGACCCATTCAGTACGCAGATGAATGCAGATGCAACGTAGTGTCCTGTGTTTATGGCTGTCTGGGTGTAATGCACACAGGGAGCTGTCAACCAGCGCAGACCAGCCATGGTTTGGAGACAGGGCTCTAAGGCATAGATGGCAGTCAGTACAGAGAAATGCCCACTTTCCAGAAGTGGCATTTCTAAAATAGTAATATTAAATCGAACTCCGCCAGTAAGCAGGACTTGCTATTACCATTCTGGCCATACTGAACATGACAGGGCCACTCCTTCCGGATCAGATTCTAGCACTCAAAAGTATATGAGGCAGTTCTAATGCTAGTCTATGAGAGGAGCAGGCCTCACAGTGGCAGAAAACAAATGTATGAGTTTTTCACTACCAGACAGGTAAAACACATAGGTAAATTTCCTGCCTTTTACCTACATAACACCCTTCCCTATGGGTTACCTAGGGCCTACCTTAGGGGTGAACTATATGTAGAAAAATGGGAGTTTAAGGTTTGGCAAGCAGTTTTAAATGCCAAGCCGAAATGGCAGTGAAACTGGACACTCAGGCCTTGCAATGGCAGGCCTAAGACATGGTTAAGGGGCTACTTATGTGGTTTTCACAATCAGTGCTGCAGGCCCACTAATAGCATTTAATTTACAGGCCCTGGGCACATGTAGTGCACTTTACTAGGGACTTACATGTAAACTAAATATGCCAATTGGGTAGGAACCAATGTTACTATGTTTAGGTAGAAAGCATATGCACTTTAGCACTGGTAAAGTGCACAGAGTCCTAAAACCAGCAAACACAGGGTCAGAAAAATGGAGTCTGGCAAAAAGTTGGGGGATGACCACCCTAAGGCTGTCAGGTCTAACACACATGTCAACACTGTCAAAGGACTTTAATTAATGCCTGGTAGTAATAGGTCCAGTTTATCATCGATGATTTATCACAAACATTGATGTCAGGAGAATGTGCTACGTGGCTAAACGCTTATAAAGTCCCAAAGAGGAGACCTATTGGCTATGCCAATGCTTTTTACTCTGTGCCACTGGACTGAGGCCTGTAGGCTCACTCACATTTTTAAAAATTCCACTGCTGCGTGCAAAACTCACAATTGGCCTACATCAGGGAGATATAGAGTGCTGTTCAGTGCAGGAGTAGTGACTCTGCATTGGATGTATGTGTGCCTGGCAAGGGTACAGTACAGAGATAGTGCAGTGCTGTGCAGCACATGTATAGAGAGTGCCCATGCATGTAATACATTACATGAGAGATGCATGTGGAAGGTGTATGTGTGTTTTGAAAAGTACAATACATGAAAGGTGAAGTGCTGTGCAATAAACGCATTGTAAGTCTGTGTGCTAACAGTGTGTGTGTGTTTTAAATAGCACAAAGCTTATAATACAGAAAGGGTACAGTACTGTGTAGTACACATAGAGAGATTGTGTGCTGGATGTATGTGTGCCTGGGGTGGCACAATATATGAAGGTGATAGTATTGGGCAATGTGTGTGCTATGTATGTACATTGAGGGCAAGTATGCCTCCAATGGTGCATTACATGGAGTACTCTGGGTTCCATTATGCGAAGCCTAGGCCTGCCTGGCAAAGACATGAGAGGTAGAGGAATCCCCCCGACAAATTTGTGCATGACTGCATTCCTGTGAGCTGGGTGGGACACACTAAAGAAAGGCACATAGAGGCACCACCTTTACACTACAACAGGGTGGTCTTTGATTCAGTGATAGATCACAGCGAAAAAGGCCTGGACACATTTTAGGAAAGAGATGGGACTGATGAAAGAATCATAAAGAGTGGGGCTAGGAGCCTAGGATGAACCTTTTCATGAACATATCACTGTGGCTGGCATCTAGGTATGGACAGTAGTCACTCCCATGGCCTCAGCTTTGGAGTCTATTCTGCTGTGACAGACAGCCTTCAAGAGGAAAGAAGGGAGAGAGAGAAGCATACACTTAAAAAAAGCAGATCACAAGCATAAAATTAACTTCAAAGATCCAGACCCTAAATCACATTTGGTGTCTGGAAATGGACTATAAGAAGGGAAAGTTGAGGACCCAAATTCTACCTTGTGCCAAGTATCCAGATGGGCTGTGTGAAAAGAGGAAGCTCTGCAAGACTGCTTGTGACCAGCACTAGGGGTCATGGCCTGCTACTCTCCCTGCTGGGTGAGAGGACATCACTCAGGGAAACCAAGACACACTTGTCCTGGAGCCTGGAACACCAGCACCTGCCTACTTGCCAAGACCAGTGTGCCCTGTGAGGAGGAGGACAGGGTTGGAGGGAGTGAGGTCCAGTGGGGCGCCCTACCGAGATGACTCCGTGAGCGAGGTATAAGGATACAGCTGTGCACCAATCGGGTTGTTTACCATGTGCAGGAGGGATTTGGTGATCCCCATATGCGAGGACAGGACCACGTGGGCTGAGCTGTTGATCAATTGCCATGCAGGGAGTGCCAAGCATGTTCTGCCTTCTTGTGGTGACCCCGTATGCCAGAGGAGGCAACCCTCGAAGTGATTGCGCCGAAAAGCACAAAGCTCATGTGTGCCAAAGCATCAACCTCTTGTGCCAGGAGGGGCTGCTGTGGGGAGGATGCTTGCACCACAGGAGTATTTATTTTGCCACCAGTACCGCGGCAATCCTGTGTGCTAGGAGAGGCCAAATGTTTGGCCCCTGGCCCGGGAAGAATTGGAGCAGCAACCAGCAGGTTGAGCCCACTCATCAAGATCTGCCCTTCATTGACCCGGAAGACTTTAGTAGGGTGGCGAGAAGGATGTCACGCCATCACTGGGCTCCGATCGATCGGGAGATGAAGATCATCCCTGGTAGAGAAGACAGACTTACAGAGTCTATGAAGCCTAGGATCGTCTCTGACCACTTCGGAAAGCCAGCAGTGCCACTCTAGAGAGAGCTTGTACCTGCTAGGTACTGCTGCATATGCCACGACCAGCCCAACATCTTCTAACAAAACCAGAGCAAGTAAGGGCACCCACCTAAAAGCATGTAAGACTTGAGTCAGGCCTTTTGGGCCCTGGAGGATTCGCTGCTGAAGGTTCTGCAGCACCATAGACACATTTGACTAATTTCTAAGTCTCAAATGGGGGTTCTTGAATAAGGCCTACTAGTGAAAATTCCTTGAGTGTGACCACTAGTGAATGGGGAACAACCACATGCACATTGCAAGGATCAGGGTGGGATAGGGACTCACCAAGGAAACACTATAGTCCCATTCACACAAAACTATGCATTACACTGGGCATTGATTTATTGGCATTGCTAAATTCACTTTGAGTTATGAGTCATGTACACTAACCTTTATTTACACTTCCCCTGTGGGAACCTTTGACTGCTTGTCCACAGCTACCAATGAAAGTCAAGTGCAGAAGAGGTACTTGGCCCATTTACTTAGGATCCATTGTTAGGCCGGGCCCTGGGACAACAGGAGTGAAAGGCCTCAACCACCATGGTTGGGCCTAGTAGCCCCTGATTGCCCCGTGGCCCTGTGGCCCCCTGAAAGGTGTTCTGACGTATGCAAAGGAGAGAACGTAGTCCCTTAATGAAGAGGTAGAGGGAATATTGGAGGCACAAATATTGGTGTTTGAAGAAAGATACTCCTTGCTATATTCGCAAAAAGGTGGGACAGTGAAAGAGGCAATGTAAATACTTCCTCATAGAGTGCAATTGATGCTCAATCACAGAATGCCAGGTCACAGGAAGAAGTAATGCCAATTACCCTGCCTCCTATGTTCAATCAGTAAGGCTGAAGGTGCCTCAGGCTCCCATCTTGCAGCCATAGATGTAGAATGAAGTTTCCAACTTCCATCTCAGTCCCAGGGTACATCAGAATCCATTTACAGGTCACATTCCCTAGGTTCCTATGATTTTTGAGAGTTCCATTGGACTCTATCAGTCCCAACGACGGTGACTGAGGGGCAAGGAGGATTGTGTGCTTGGGGCAAATCTGAAAGTGGATCAGAGTGGCACATATGTGGCACGAGAAGGCAATAGACCCCTTGTATCAGTTTTGATTGATACAGAATATTGCCAGACCTGGATGCTGACACAGAAGCAGAGCTGGGTCAGGGATCTGCACAAAGGATAAAGTAATATATATACAAAAGAAATGGTGTAGATCAAAGGCTAAGGCAAAGCATTTAGAGGACTGGACGGTAAGACCTCAACTTTCTCACATTTTGGATAAAGAATACAAGTTTGTTCAACAACCATACTTGAAAAGCATAGAAAGGTGTAGGGGCAACAAGATGGATGCTGAAGCTTAGACTGGGCCAAGTACCAGCTTTTATCGCATGGAAGCCAAGGGTTAAAAATCACGTCTCTACTTTTGGAAGGCTAACTATATGTCCTTTCTACCAACTGAATATCCTGTCACTTGTACAACGTTTGGTCTAGTAAGGAAAAAATATTGTTTTAATGTTAAGAATAATTTCTAACTGCTAAATTGAGCTTTATGGAGAATAATGTTTTTGAATATAAGGCGTTCACACCAGGCACTTTGTCCTTCTTTACAATGTCTTGCCTTGTTTTTAACTTTTAAATTGAGCAGTATAGAGCATGATGTGTATGACAAATCGCTGTAATAGCTGCTATGTTAAGGACTATAAGGAGTTAGCATCTGGCATGTTGCATCTTATAACAAAGCATTGTTTCTTAGTAATGTATTTTTTTAAACTTTTTAAGTGGGATGCTTTAAGCGTATTGGCACTGATACTGCTTGGATGGGTGGGGTTGTTCAAGGAGATAGTCAAGTCACAATATAATCATGTTTTATAGACTGCATAGTACACTTTGTTTGAAATCTTCTTTAAATTACTACTAAATGAACTCCTTACAGAGTCTAAATTGTAAACATGTATATCCTGCACTTCCCTTGATATTACCATGCTACAATTATAGAACTCTGGCGTTTCCATTTTTTGCTTAACCTCAAAAGATGGCAGAAGGAACACTGCAGAAGGAATTTCATTGAAACTAATCCAGTGTCTGCTATACATTTTATCATACAGACATTTTTGCTCTAATGGATGAATGAAATGTTATAAAGCATGTGTAGGGTGGAAAGGTATTCTGAAGTCTATTATTTATATTATCTTAAATAATAAATTGGGTTATTTTTCTTTGTCTAATTTTTTTTGGTATAATTTACCTAACATAAAATAGATTATTTTAAAATTTTGTACTTTGTGCATACAGCTTTTTTAGATGCATAGTATTATTAATTATTTTAATCTTTTGATATTTTAATTGTATGTGTTGATTGCAATGTTTGTTTTTGCCAAGTCGGCAATATATGAAACAAATAAACTTGAACTGGGGGGGCGTGGCGTGGAGTCCATGGAGTGAGCAGCCTAGAAGAGGAGCTCCGGCGGGGATCCCCTGTCTGCATTCATCCTGAGCCCATAGCCGAGAAATTTGTGCAACACCTCACTCCCTCAAGGTCCAGAAGTGGGGGTGCATGAGGAAGTGGAACGGAGTGACTGTTGCGGGGTCCAATACCGGCCTGAGGCGGCGGTGCCCACCGGGCCGCCTGACTCCAAAATGCCAGGCGCGACGGGACAGATGACTGTAAAGGGGGGGATCCATAAGGCCAACCATCATAGGAGCAGGCCGGCGGCCCGACTGATAAGCCGGATCCGCAGAGGGATCACTGGTGGCTTTGCCTCCCCCCTCAGCAGTAAGCGGAGGATTGGGGACTGAGAGGGCCGGGCCTGCGTCGCTAACCCCGACTACCCAGAAGCAGCGGCGAATGCGGAACGCAAGGCGGCATGCCTCCCCCCATGGCGCAAGAGACTTAGTGCGGCCTGGCTGCGAGGAACAGGTAACGGGCCGCGGTGAGAACATGGATGACCTTTTCCCCCGGGCCTGAAGGAGGAGAGGGTGCAGGGGACACAGCACACAACAGGACTGTCCTGCCTCCTCCCCTACCAAAACGATGTAATCAGCAACTACCGAGGACCCAGTGGGGGGGCCCTCTTTGGGAGATATCTTGCAGGCTATCACGTCCTCCAGAGAAAGCCTGGAGTTTAAAATCAACACGCTTGCAGTTGACTTGAGCCTCTTGCGAGAGGACCAACGACAACTAGCAGAAAGGGTTGCAACAACAGAACGAAACATGGAGGAACTCAAACCAGAGGTGGCGGCGATGGGAGACCGGGTAACTTTCCTCGAGAAGCAAGCAGGGATACTAATAGCCCACGCTGAAGACGCCGACTACAGTTCCGGAAGAAACAATATCCGCATAGTAGGGCTACCCGAGAAAGTTGAACTACAAGACTTAACTGAGTACCTGGAGAACTGGATAGGTACAGCGATAGCACCAGAGGGCCTGTCGTGCTTCTTCGCTTTCGAGAGAGCACATAGGGTGCCAGTGCAATCTACCCCTCCAGGGTCCCCGCCAAGGCCGGTGGTGGCCAGACTGCTGCACTATAAGGACCTGGACCACATCCTTGCTCAAGCAAGGAAAGGTGGGGAATTGAGAGTGGAGAACAACATAGTCGGAATTTTCCCTGACTTATACCGCGTGGTACAAAAACAAAGAGCAACTTTCTTAGAAGTCAAGAAACAGTTGCGTTTACTAAATCTCTCGTACGCCATACTTTTTCCTTCTACGTTGAGAGTGGCGGGCAGCTGAGGAGCGCGATTCTTCCATACCCCACAAGAAGCAAGGGAATGGTTGGATGAGCAGGAGGTCCCCACAGACACGAGAGCACCTCGCAGACCCAGACCCAGGAACAGGCAGCAACGTTCTAGAGGACCACGGCGTAGGGGCGCAGTGCCCACCTCGGAGGAGGCCCGGTAGGAGAGACAACATGCCACAAGCTGCCGTGGTATCATTAAGGGGGGGGGAGGCTAGCCCACGATCTACAGAGACAAAGAGAGGAACGCAAGGATTGGACTCTAAAGTGGAATCTGAGAGCTCGGCGGCCATGAGTGTGGAGCTATTTGCGGAGAAGGGGGCTCACATAGTAATGTTACAGGAGACACACCTGACAGCAGCAGAAGGTGCAGCACTGCAGAGGAGATGGAGGGGCCAAGTATATTACACAACCTACTCAGCATATGCAAGGGGCACCCTAATTTGGATAAGAGCGGGTGTACCGTTCCAAATGACCAATACACTAATTGATCGTAACGGGCTATTTTTTGTGGTCACTGGTAGACTGGGGGGATGAGACATTGCGCTGATAAATGTATACACGCCAAACACAGAACAAAGCACATTCCTAGATCATATCTCGAGTGCACTTGCTCCCCACCTGCTTCATGCCGCACTGATTGGAGGGGATTTTAACTGTGTGGCCAATCCTGAACTCGATAGGTCCCATCCAGCATTGAGGGAATCACTAGTGAATGCTCTAGCTAACAAATTCCAGGACTGGCAGTCTGAGTGGCAGTTGTTAGACTCCTAGAGAACCTTTAACCGGCACCCCAGGGACTATTCCTTCTATTCCACAGTACACGATCTACATGTGCGACTAGACACTTTTTTATGCACACCCGAGGTACATACTCAGGTAAGAGAAGTAGAGTGCTTGGGAAGAACTCTCTCCGACCACAACCCAATCCTACTTTACTTGTCATGGGTAAATACTAACTCAAGCATACCCACCTGGTGTCTCAAACCTGATTCCCTTGAAGACCCTTCATTTCAGGATCAAATAAGGGGACACATCAAACATTACTTTGAGGATAATGAGACCACGACCCCTTCCCCCAAACACTATGGTAAGCATTAAAGGTGGTAGTATGAGGACGCTGTATTGCTGCTTCAATGGGGATTAGGAAGACTCTATTACGAGACAGAGAATTAGCTGAGAAAAAGCTACGAACATTGGAGAAACTAAACCCAGTACGCCTCTAATTGCAGAAGGAAGTGCGCGAGGCTAGAGGGAGGGTCATGGAACACACTGAGAGGCTCCGGTGCTTTGAGTATAAAAATTACATGGCGAGGGCACATGCAGAAAGAGATAAGGCGGGAGCACTGTTGGCATGGCTGGCCAATCCTGCTAAACATGGGTCCCCCACAATAGAGATCAATACCCCTTCAGGGGCCAGGCTATATCAACAGGACAAAATTAACCGCCACTTCCTCGAATACTACACTACCCTTTATACTAGCCCTCCACTCGGGGAGGGGGACGACATGCAGGCATTTCTTGAACAACTGCTGCACCAATGCTTCAGCGAAGCGGAGAGAGCTGTGCTGGGTGGGTGACATAGAGATATCAGAAATTAAAGAAGCCATTACAGAACTAGCGAGGGGAAAAACTCCAGGCACAAATGGCCTGCCAATTGAGTTTTACACCACGTATGCACAGGAACTGACCCCTAAATTAGCACAATTATATAAGGCACGCGAAACAGAACACCCCCCAAATTCCACAAAAGAAGCCCTGGTAATTCCTCTACTCAAACCAGGTAAACTGCCTTATGATAGCAGAGCCTACAGGCCCCTATCCATGCTAAAATCAGGCTACAAGATCCTAAGCTGAATATTAGCGACAAGGTTGCTCCCATATATGACCCGCTTAGTTCACCCTGACCAGGCGGGTTTCATCCCCACCAGAAATACTGCCCAGAATATCCACATTAAAGACACCATTGCCCCACATGTAGCTGCGGCAACAGTGTTGGCAGAAGACATAGGAAAAGCATTCAACAGTTTAGAATGGGATTACTTATGTGCAGTTCTCGCTCGCATGGGCCTGGGTGAGGACTTTATCAGATGGACGAAGCCATTATACACAGACCCTAAGGCGTGGGTTAGAACCGGGGTCACCATCTCAGAGAAATATTCGGTGGAAAGGGGCATCCAACAGGGCTGTCCACTTTCGCCATTATTATTTGCTTTCGCAATGGAGTCCTCAGCTGCCCAGGCTCGAGCCACCACTTAGTATCGGAGACTGATGCAGGGTAACCGGTGTCACATGATAGCGCTATACGCAAACGACCTGCTCCTATTCTTACAAAACACTGGGCCAGACCTAGAGGGACCCCAAGCTCTAGAGACTTGTGTCCTCCGCCGATGCTGGAAACGATGTCTCTATAGAACAGGCTTGACTACACCTTATACACCTGAGATACCAATGGCATGGCTTCGGTGGCTACCCCGAGCAGGAGATTGGAGGGGACTGACAGGAGGCAGGGGCCTTTCAGATGTGGGACCTATATCGAGAGGGTAAACTACTACCATTCGAAATTTTCCGGCAGGAACATGACCTACCACAGGGCCACTTCTTGATGCACTGAGAGCTCCTACGCACCATTGGTGCCCATTGGAAGATGGGAAATGCGGAGCCCACCCTCACCGACCCAGCACCTATCTATTGACCTCTGATGGCACACAAAAGCCATCACAGGCTTATATAAAGCGATCCGCACAGGATGACCTACGGCATAAATGGGAGGTGGACTTGGGTACCCAAATATCAGAAAGAGACTGGGACCATATCCTGGAGAGGGCACCGAAGGTCTACAGAAATGCTAGGTTCCAGCTTATACAATTTTATGTCATACATAGAGCCTATCTCACCCTGAAAAGACTACGGGACCACCTCCACATACTGGATGCGAAATGTCCCCGATGCGGGGAAGGGGTGGCGGACTTTATACATATGATGTGGTCCTGCCCACGCTTGAGCGCCTACTGGGACACAGTGGCGACGGAAATCACTGAGCCCGAAGTTGCATGCACACCAGCCCACTGCTTACTACTGGTTTCCTCATACCCCCAAGAATAAGGCAACTAGCAAATTCCAGGATTTTGCATTTACTCTAGCCAAACAAGAACTGACAAAGACTTGGAAGAGCCCAATAGGTCCCAAACACCCAAAGCTGGAAAAGAGAGTTAAGGAAATGGGCAGTGTGACAGCTTAGTGCTGAAAAAGGAGCTTGGATGGGGAAGGGGTTCCCTGGCGATAATAGATGCCGGGGAACAGATTTTTATAGCATTGCATGGTGGACCTTCGATTTCCCGTATAGAGGTGGCTGAGCTAATAACAACACCCACAACATGATGTGATACTACATCCACAAAGTAGATAGTAAGCAGAGGATAGGGTTGGTAACTGATCTATAAAACTTGTGCACTCTGAGAGGCACCATGATGCAACACAAACATGGGCGCAGTAAGCAACTACTATGTATATAGGGTAAGGGGCAGGTGGGTGGCGGGATACGAGGGATAGCTAAGAGTTGAATGGCACTACTTATTACCTTAATTTAGCATACTGACAAGAGAGATTTCCAAATTAACACTTCCCTCAATTATATGCATATAGAGATTTTGGCATACTTAGAGGAGCTGAGAAGAGGAAGATTCTGGATCTCTCTACATGTTTATATAAATATGTGATGACAGACTCTGCTATCCAATACCCAGCAAAGTTAAGCTCAGCGATACAGGATACATGAATACCGACATTGTACCATTCCCATGTATTATTAATGTTTGAACTAAAATACTAATAAAATCTGTTTAAAAAATAAAATAAACTTGAACTGAACTGACCTGATTTGGAGCTGCTCCTTGGATGGTTGAGATGCAGAATCTATCTTTCTCCGGAAGAGAAATAAAGTTTCAGCCCCAGTTCCAGTAATCAATCAGGTTCAATCAAAGACAATCACCAGTTTGTAATTTGCAATTTAAGTCTCATGGACCTATGGACCTGCCTTGAAAACTCGACTGCGTGATTTACTACACACCAGAAGGTGTGGAAATAGAGATAAGGGCAGATGATGCAGAATTTAAACTAAGGTCTCAAAGAAGCAATAACTAGGCCGTACCCTGTCTCACCGAAGAAGATTTAAATAGTCAGTGAAACAGGAAGTGTGGGATTTGGCCAGCAGAGACATTGATCTGATCAAAGATGCTAAACCCTGCAAAGTTTCCTTAAGAACAGATGCAGTTTTCTCCAAGACACCTCCATATTAGCTCTCACCAGATGCAACAGCTGGCATAAATCAAATCCCTAAACACATGATGGAACAGGGTATTTGAAAGAAGTCATTGGGAGTCCATGCAGCTCTCTGACTTCGACTTTGCAGAAATCTAACATGAAATTGAAAATAGTGCAGGACTTTAGGAAAATTAACAAAATGTGACAGTCTCAAATATCTTATTGAATACTGTACAGACCTTCAATGAGCTGAAAGAGTTACTCCTTGCCATATTTGCAACACGGTAGGACACTGACAGAGAAAGTATATAACCCTGAAAGAGTGTAAATCAATGATAAGCACTGAATGCCATGTTACAGGAAGGAGTAATGTTGATGTCCAAGCCTCCTATGTTCAATCAGAGAGGTGTAAGGCTGAAGGTGTGACTCAGGCTCCCATGGTGCAGCCACAGATGCGGAACAAAGGATCCAACATCCAGCCTAGTCCCAGGGTACATCTGAACCCATTTACAGGTCACATTCAGCAGGTCCCTATGATGCTTGAGAATCCTGTCAGACCCGATCAGACCCAGTGATGTTGCCTGAGACGGGAGAAAGACTGCATAGTTGGGGCAATTCAGGAAGTAGATCAGATTGGCGCTTATGTGGACGGAGAAGTCAATGGTTCGCTGGTATCATTTTTGATTGCTACAAGAGCCACTCATTTGATTTGGAAAGACAGCTCTGCCTGATTCCATGCTGCTGGCTATGGTTAGACATATGCAGTCCATATTGGGCAAGATGGTATGGTGCAGGCCTTCAAGTGCTATTTGCACAACCCTCGTTTCAACATCATGGCTGAAAGATTGAGCCAACTGTGTACCATGTGCCTGAAGATGAATGCAGGGAGAAAAGCTGTTGGAAGCATGAATCACATAGGAAGGTCAGATGGCTCCTTCGATTTACTTCTTATCGTCTTCCTGGAGATGCCTTGCTGTAGCCAGCAGAGGCACATCTTAGACATTGTATGTTTTTTTTCAGGTGGATTGAGGCATACCTGACTAGGAGATGCAGCAGTCTAACAGTGGCCCAATTACTTTTCTGGGAGTTAATCCCAAAGTCTGAGATGCTAGTTTATCTCAAAACAGATCAAGGGAGTCACTTCAAGAATGAGGTGCTGCAGCTACTGTGCACAGACGAGACACTGACCAAAGATTTGACTGCAGTTACAGACCACAGGCATCAGCAGTGATAGAGAGGGTAAATGGAACGATCAAAGCAAACTTAGCAAAAACATGCATCTCCACGTCTCTTAAATGGTCAGATGCACTCCTACTGCTAATCATTAGCATTTGAAGCACTCTGTTCAGGAAAAACAGGACTCTTCCCCCTTGAGATAATGATGGGAGACATATAAGAATTTCTTCTGCTCCTGCGGCCGCACTTTTGAATATTACACATAACATAGTTCTTGACTACTTCAAAGGACTGACTGAAGTGATGCGTTCTATATCTCACCAGGTTGACTTGGTGGCACCATCTGTGAGATCTGTCCCATGTCACGATTTGATTCTTGAAGTTTGGTTTCATGTGAGAAAGCCAGCTCAACTCAATGTTTCTGAGGCATCAGAAGAAGATAAGGACTAGACTGAGGGTTCACAGCACCGCTCATCTGAACCACGACTATAACAGAGCTCGTGCGAAATTACAGAATTTCTCTCATAAAGTAAATTTGAGAACCAAGACTGAGGGGGTCATTCCAACCCTGGCGGTCGGTGTTAAAGCGGCGGCAAAACCGCCAACAGGCTGCCGGTACAAAAATGCAATTCCGACCCTGGCGGAAACCGCCAACAGAGACCGCCACTTTAACACACCGCCCGCCACGGCGGGACAAACAAACAGTGCGGCGGTCACCGCCAACAGACAGGGGGAGACAATGTACCGCCCACCCTATCACAACCCACCAATCCGCCACCTTTTCCGGAGCGGTAGCCCCGCCGATAAAAACACGGCGGAAACAGACATTTCAAACGGAAAACGCTCACCTCCATACACCCCACGAGGAATCTGGACAGCATGGAACCCGAACTCCAAATCCTCCCAGCTATTGTCTTCCTGCTCCTCTACCAGGAGCACGAACGCTGACGCAGAAGACAACGGTGAGTACTGCACCTATGACACAGGGGTAGGGGGAGGCAAAAAATTTCAGGGACACACATATGCGACACACCCACCCTCACCCTCACCCACTACAACACACACATCAATGCATAGCAACACATCACAGTTACCCCCCCAAACCTCCCGGAAGAATGCAAAGACAAAAGTAAATGATTATAAACTTAGAAATATATTGTATGACTGAGTATAAAATATATCACACATCTAAAACTTTATATACATAAATTGTCCAGTCCGATATGTGTATCAGCCATTGTTCGTGGGCCACTGGGCCAAAATCACATGGGCAAAGCCCACACAGGATACCTGACTCCAACGGAGAGAACACTGCAGGGGCATCAGATTGCAAAACTACAGGCACCTCATGGGGAAGGGAAGGGGGGGCACCTCAGCCAGATGAGTCCACGACGCCAGATCCACAAGGGGCCTCCATGGCCACTGTGTCATCCTGGGGAGTGCAAAGCCACAGTCTCTCAAGTCTCTACAGTGGGTGGCTTGCCCACTGTGCCATCCTGGGGAGTGCAAAGCCACAGTCTCTCAAGTCTCTACAGTGGGTGGGTTGCCCACTGTGCCATCCTGGGGAGTGCAAAGCCGCAGTCTCTCAAGTCTCTACAGTGGGTGGCTTGCCCACTGTGCCATCCTGGGGAGTGCAAAGCCACAGTCTCTCAAGTCAATATCAGTCTCCACTGGTACTGGAGGGGGACTAGTGCCCAGAGTGCTTCGTGCAGCCCTGCCCGACACAGATGCGGGCCTACCCCTTGCGCCAATGGGCCAGCGGTGCTTGAGATGAAGGGCCCAGCGGAGCGGTGCTTGAGATGCGGTGCCCAGCGGAGCGGTGCTTGAGATGAAGGGCCCAGCGGAGCAGTGCTTGAGATGAAGGGCCCAGCGGAGCGGTGCTTGAGACGGCGGTGCCCAGCGGAGCAGTGCTTGAGACGGCGGTGCCCAGCGGAGCGGTGCTTGAGAGGCGGTGCCCAGCGGAGCGGTGCTTGAGATGAAGGGCCCAGTTCAGCGGTGCTTGAGACGGCGGTGCCCAGCGGAGCGGTGGTTGAGGCGGCGGTGCCCAGCGGAGCGGTGCTTGAGATGAAGGGCCCAGTTCAGCGGTGCTTGAGACGGTGGTGCCCAGCGGAGCGGTGCTTGAGATGAAGGGCCCAGCGGAGCGGTGCTTGAGATGAAGGGCCCAGCGGAGCGGTGCTTGAGATGAAGGGCCCAGTTCAGCAGTGCTTGAGATGAAGGGCCCAGTTCAGCGGTGCTTGAGATGAAGGGCCCAGCGGAGCAGTGCTTGAGACGGCGGTGCCCAGTGGAGCAGTGCTTGAGATGAAGGGCCCAGTTCAGCGGTGCTTGAGACGGCAGTGTCCAGCGGAGCGGTGCTTGAGACTGCGGTGCCCAGCGGAGCGGTGCTTGAGATGAAGGGCCCAGCCGAGCAGTGCTTGAGATGAGTGCCCAGTTCAGCGGATCAGCCCATGGCGTGGAGGTCATTCGCCACCTGACCTGTGGCTGGCTGCGCCTTCCTGCCCACCTGGGATCGGCCTGGTGGGGCCCTCCTGGGCTGCAGTCCCAGGCCTGTTGGTGTCCTCCTGCCCACCTGGGATGGGCCATGCGGGGCCCTCCTGCTCAGCTGGGCTGCTGGTGGTCTTGTCGGGCGTGCTGCCCTTCCCAGCCTTCCCTGGTCGCCTGTGGCCCTTTCCCACCTTTGGCGGTGTGCCAGGTGGCACCACACTCCCTGCCGGAGCCATGGTAGGGATTTTGGTCCCAGGTGTTTTAGGCCTCTTGCGCCGGGCACTGACAATTTTGGCATGTTTTTGCGGCGGTGGGCTGCCCGTGCCTTGGCTCCCTACTGAGCTGGCTGCCCTTGAGGGTGGGGGACTCCACAGTCCATGGCAGACTGTCTTCACAGGGCCAGCTGTTGTGGTGGCTGAGGTGCTGACTGGAGTCTTTTTAGATGGACGGGGTGGGGGAGTTGTTGGGAGGAGGTCAAGTTTGGAAAGGAAAATAAGTTTAGGAAGAGAGGGACGGGTAGGTGTAGTAGGTATGGGAGTGGAGGAGGAGGTTGTGGTTGTAGGAGTTTGAAGTCTGGTGTCTTTGGGTGCGGGTGCTTGTGCTGGAGGCTGTCGTGAGGTGGATGGCTGTTGGGTGGGTGGCTGCCTGCGTTTGTGTAGCTTGGAAGAGGGGGTGACAGACACACTGGGAGAGGACACACGGGACGTGTGAATGGTAGTGGGGGTGGTGACTGCACGTGTGCGGGGGGTTCTGGTGGGTGTGCTGGTGATGGACATAGTGGCAGAAGATGTTGTGCATGCAGGTGTGAGTGTAGACGTGACAGGAAGGGAGGAGGGAGACGAGGAGGAGGGGGACACAGTGGAGGCAGTGGGTGTTGGTATGTCTGCATGTGGATGTTGCTTGTGTGAATGCTTGTGTGATGTGTGGTTCTTATGTCTGGATGAGCTTCCCTTGGGTGTTGAGGTGTGTGCAGGCTGGTCTGATGGTGTGTCTGGGATAGGCAGAGGTACAGGGGATTGGGTCTGGGTGGAGGAAGTTGGAGGCTAGAGACAGGGACAATTGCTGCCATCAGTGCTGAGGCCAGAGTGTTGAACGATCGCTGATGGGCAGCCTGACCCGAATGAATGCCCTCCAGGTATGCATTACTCTGGTGCACCTCCCTTCCTACACCCTGGATGGCATTCAAAAGGGTAGACTGCCCAACAATGAGCGTCCGCAGGATGTCAATGACCTCCTCACTGAGGGCAGCAGGGGTGACTGGGGCAGGGCCTGAGGTGCCTGGGGCGAAGGAGATGCCCACCTTCCTGGGTGAGCGGGCACGGGGAAAACGCTGAGGGGCTGCTAGGAGGGCGGTGTTGGTGTACTGGGTGGCGGCTGTACCTGTTGTAGCGGGAGGCACGGATGTTGCCGCCACCACAAGTGAGCTCCTTTCAGAGGACGAGTCGCTGTCACTGACATCCGCATGAGTCCCCGCTGTGGCGCTCCCCTCGCCCTCCGTCTCACTGGTGAAATCCGAGTCAGTTGCATGGCCCGCCATGGCCATGTGAGATGCAGCTCCCTCGTGCTCCGATGCCACTTCTCCTCCGCCTGATGATGCTAATGCACAAATGAACAGGAAGACAACAAAAAAGGGGGGTGGGGAAAAATAAAGAAATGTTGAGTGCATGCATTGGCGACACCGTTGGCGGACAGGACAGACACAGAAGCCCCCTGCACTACGCCGCGCACTTGGGGTCGACTACGCAATCCGTGGGACATGGCCTACAAGCCTATGGGCGACCTCTGCTCACATACATGACACAGGGCAATGAATAGCTGTACTTGGCACCCTACAGAGGTGGGGGGCAGGGGCACAGGGCCATGCCTTACGGAGGGGCCTAGCCTACAGATATCGCACTGGCCTAGGGATACCCAAAGCCCTCCTCCCCCACCCAGACACCTCCACTGCGCGCAAAGTCACCAGGATTTGAGTGTACTCACCCCCTTGTGTCTTCTGTGATGTCCTCACGCGCCCATCCAACTCGGGGTAGGCCACCACCAGGATCCGGGACATCAGGGGGGTCAAAGTACGACTGGCACCCCTCCCACGTTGGGAGGCCATCCCCAGCTGAGCCTCCGCCGTCTTCCTGCTCCAGCGTCGGATGTCCTCCCATCTCTTCCTGCAGTGGGTGCCCCGTCTCTGGTGGACCCCCAGGGTCCGGACGTCCTTGGCGATGGCACGCCAAATACCGATTTTCTGGTGGGCGCTGACCTATGTGACATGTACAGGGAGAGAAGAATAATCATCACCTTCTGCATGCTCGATGTGAGTGGCCCCCCATCCCCACCCTTGCCATGTGGCACATGCTCTCATCTGTCGTTTGATGCATGCCTCAATCGCTCCCCTCCCAACCATCTTTCATCCACCCGACTCAACATAGGCATTGCCCACAAAGCATGGTCCCAGTGTACTTACCTGTTGGTCTGAAGGACCGTAGAGTAGCGCATACTGGGGGAGGACCCCATCCACGAGTTTCTCCAACTCCTGAGCAGTGAAGGCAGGGGCCCTTTCCCCAGTCGCATGAGCCATTGTCTCTTCCAGACAGTGGTCACAGCAGCACTTGCAGTGTAGGTCCTCTCCTGTGGAAGATCAGGTATCGAGTGATTAAGCTGATAGAAAATGGCGGTCACGCCCGCGGCGGTGCGTACCGCGGCGGTGCGTACCGCGACTGCCGGCGCACATCGTCATTGGCTCCTGAGACCCATAGGGTTCAATGTTAACCAATGCAGCTTTGCCCCGCGGTCTTCGACCGCCTACCGCCACGGTGTCCCACGCCAGCGCATTGACCTCACATCCCATTGTCGCACTTAACAGGTCAGGCAGCAGCCATTTCAAGGGCCCACATCCCTTATTTTCTACTGCGTCACACATACCTACGCCTTGCATCGACACTCATACAAGCCATTCAATGCATTGGGAATCGTGTTATGTGCAAGCTGTGGTTACGTACCTGTGGGTTGATTGACTCTGTGCTCGCTGTTGTCCTTCATAGGCACCGTCCACTGGGACATGCGAGGAGATGGAGAAATCTTCCCGTGTACAGACTGCTGGTGGACCTGTCGACAATGGAGGAAAGACATGTCATACTGACATACAGGCTTGACCGAGCCACTATACAGGAACTATGTACCCAGTTGGAGCCAGACCTGATGTCACCAATCCGCCAACCCACAGGGATCCCCCCTCTAGTGCAGGTGCTGTCAGTACTCCATTTCCTTGCAAGTGGGTCATTTCAAACAACAGTGGCCATATCATCAGGGATGTCCCAGCCCATGTTTTCCAAGGTGTTGTCCAGAGTGTTGTCTGCCCTGCTGAAACACATGCGGAGCTACATCGTCTTCCCTGAGGTGGGGGATTTGGCTACAGTGAAGGCTGATTTCTATGCCCTTGGACATATTCCCAACATCATTGGTGCCATTGATGGGACACATGTTGCTTTGGTCCCCCCCAGCAGGAGTGAACAGGTGTACAGGAACAGGAAGGGTTATCATTCCATGAATGTCCAGATGGTGTGTTTGGCTGACCAGTACATCTCCCATGTTAATGCCAAGTTCCCTGGGTCAGTGCATGACGCGTACATCATGCGGAATAGCACCATCCCTTACGTGATGAGTCAACTCCAGAGGCACCGTGTGTGGCTATTAGGAGACTCTGGTTACCCCAACCTGTCATGGCTTCTGACCCCAGTGAGGAATCCCAGGACAAGCGCGGAGGAACGGTACAATGAGGCCCATGGGAGAACTAGGAGGGTGATCGAGCGGACCTTCGGCCTCCTGAAGGCCAGGTTTAGGTGCCTCCATATGACTGGTGGATCCCTAATGTACTCACCAAAGAAGGTGTGCCAGATCATTGTGGCCTGCTGTATGCTTCACAACCTGGCTTTGCGACGCCGGGTGCCTTTTCTGCAGGAGGATGGTCCAGATGGTGGTGTTGTAGCAGCTGTGGAGCCTGTGGAGAGTGAAGATGAGGAAGGCGAAGAGGACGATATAGAGAACAGGAACACTGTAATACAGCAGTATTTTCAATGACACACAGGTAAGAATCCACACCGGCATATTACATATACTTAACCCCTACTACCTCTCTACTGTTTGTCCTTTCCCCCCAGTGTATGGTAACTGAGTTGTGACTTTCCCTTCCAATTTCAGAGATGTGGGCCCCACTGCGTGACATCTGCTTTATTTCCCCATGGACTACAGCTGTGTGACATTGGTATGTTGGCATCACAATGTGAATATGCCATTTGGCACGGTAATGTCTAATACATTTGTACATAATCACAGCCAGACTCCAGATTCTTTTATGCAATAAGTGTGTTTATTACAGTGCTCTAAATTGGTGGGTGGTTGCAAATCGTTGAGGTGTGATGGTGGAGGATTGTCCATGGCAGAGGCCAGACTATCAGTATCACAGGTGCATTGTCCAGATGCCTGTGGAAGTGGAGCAGGGGCAGTGTAAGAATGGACAGGGTGTCAATGTGGTAAAGAATGATATTCCTTTCTAGCTTGATCTGTAATGAAATTAACATGGTGCAGAAAATTGCCCTTCTAGTTTTGGCTATTGACCTAGTGGTCTCCGTAGTTGGCTTGCTGTTGGACTTCTATCTGTTGGAGGGAGAAATCTCACCTAATCATCATACAATGAATCAAACGATAGTTTCTAAACCAGAATAGTCAGTAGGAACTATTTTTGAATTCTGAAAATATTTTTGTTTAAAACATATATTTCCACATCCTTGCTGAGTATGTAAAGTTAATGCATGTAGAAAACTGTTTTGTCTGTTCTCCACTCACTTTCATCTTCCTTTGTCCTATTCACGGTCCTGTATTTTTCCTTCAGTCTGTTTTATCATCAAGATTCAATCAAATTGTATTATGTGGTTATGAGTAGCCTTTAGAGAATGTACCTGTTACCAATCCTTTTAATTTGTACACACGAATAACAAATCACAACTCTCGATTTTCGAACTATCATAAATGGGTGAGTAAACTAGAGGACATGGGTGATATTCTTCTTGCCACTTGCACGGTCTTACTTACCTAACCCAGATGCACGCGATCCTTCACTCAAAACAAACCATGCTGAAATTATCTTTGTAGGTGAACCTAACAAAAGGATAAGAAAGGACAAAGAAGCTGCAGGAGAGGGAGTCAAGGAAGGATCAAAGGGAGGAAAGGAGAAAGATGGAAAAAAGATTTACACCCAAAGTTCCATTTGGATTTGGCAAAATAAGGGAAATTGTGAATTATTCGAGAATGAGAAGGACATGAGACAGCAGAAAAGTGAGTTGGAATGAGTGTGGCTAGAAATAGTTAATAAAGGACAATGTATTGGTAGGACATGGACTAAGCATAAGGGGAATATACTAGGTGGGTGGCAAATTTGCTTATTTGTAGTTGCTGCATAAATTGGGTAGGCAGTTGTTGGACAGCCTTGGTCTTTCCAAGGATCTACTATACCAACATTTTTGAAGAAAGGAATTACATTTATCTGTGAAGAATCAAAACGTAGTTTTGCACAAGTTTTTGGTGATATATTTTGGTGCCATAATACCTTCAGTGGAAGTAGCTTTAAATCATGTGAAGATTAGAAAGCTGTCACAATTGGTAGATAGAATAGCAACCAGTATAGCTGGTGCACCAACTGTGATTAACAGGGGCTCTGGCACTTGGAGCCATAATCATACTGGACAGAGTTGCTTTAGACATGCTCCTTGCAAACGAAGGCGGAGTATGTGAGAAAATCTTTGCAAGAGAATACTGTGCCTATGTCCCTAGAATAGATAACCAGATTAACAATTTTGTGGTGAATATCATTAACATCACGCATTAACTAAAGGAGAAGAAACTGGTCCTTGGGAAGGAGCATCTTCTGTATTTAGTTCCACTGGGAGAGGATTTTCAAAGCTAGGCGAGTGACCTGGCACTGGAGGTGGAGGAATCCTTATAATGATTTTGGCTCCCCAGTTACAGGGTGAAATGAAAATTGGGGAAAAGAAACAATGAGCAGAAGAAAATGAACACAGATTATTGTGAAACTTGAGAAATTAATAAAGTGACCTGTCCACTGATATGAAAGAGCTGAAGGAAACCAGATGGAAAAGTCTAAAGTTAGGTCAACTGTCTTGTGAGCTTTCCAGAGAACATGTTAATGATGATTCAAGGGAATCATCAAAGGGTGTGGCTGATATAGCTATTTTGCCATATTGTGGGGCATACTTATACTTTTTTGGTGCAAAACTGCACTAACGCAGCTTTGCATCAAAACGTTTTGCACCAGCTTGCACCATTCCTGAGCGCCAGCTGGGCACCATATTTATGGAATGGGGCAAGCCAGCGCAAAGGGTGGGCTAGTGTAAAAAAATTACGTTAGCCGAGTGGGGTGGTGATATGGGAGAAGGGGGTTACGCACCAAAAAAATGACGTTAGGCAGGTTAGAGTAAAATAAAATGACTCTAACCAGCCTAGCGTCATTTTCTGAAGAAAAACCATTCGTACCACATGACTCCTGTCTTAGAAAAGACAGGAGTCATGCCCACCACCCCAAAGACCAGCACAGGAGACCAGTGTCCCCTGGGCATGGCCATTGCACCCAGTGCCATGTAGGGGGGCCCATTTCAGGGCCCCAGTAGCACTTTAAAAAATAAAATAAAACACTTATCTGTACTTACCTATACTTACCTGGGATGGGGTCCCTCATCCTCCGCTGACCCTCTGATGTGGGTGGGGGTGTCCCTGTGGCCTAGGGGGGGCACCTGTGGGCTTATTCCATGGTGTTCCCCCATGGAAATAGGCCCACAGGTCCCCTAACGTTTGCCATGACCCAGGTGTTAAATAATGGTGCAAAGCAATCTTTGCACCATTATTTGACCTCTCCTCTCCCCTGCGTGATTTTAGCAAGGGGATAAATATGGTGCTAAGGTCATAGAGTCATTTTTTGCATGGGAACGCCTACCTTGCATCTCACTGACGCAAGGTAGGTTTCCACGTCCAAAAAGTGACTTTAACTCCATAACTTTGGCTCTAGACAGGTCTAGAGCCAAAGTATAAATATGACGTTAGTTTTGCACTGAATTTGCATCAAAAAAATGACACAAATTCGGCGCAAAGCAAGTATAAAATATGCCCCTTAATGTTTTTTTGCAGTAATGAAAATTCATCCTCGAGCTAATTTAAGGCAAACTAGATGTTAAAAAACATATTTTCTGTGATGTTTGATTGTACCACATAAATAGACTTGCAATTTCATGTCTCACTAGAATAAAAATGAAATGTGACCCACATTGAAGGAGGAAGACTTTCACACACTGTTCTGAATAAAGTATACACATTTAGGGTCAACCCTAGCTGTCCCATGGAGAATCACATTACGTAAACGTTTCTGTTCGATGTGCCAAATATTGTTTGAGAGAAACCCCGTGAAGTAGAATTATGAGAATCTTGTCAAATGTGTTTAGAAATTCTTCTCTTTTGCAGTACTCTGATTGGTTTAAAACTTGTGAACTATGCACTGCTTTAATGAATGTATGAAATCTTTTGTTTAAACCCTTATTAAAGAGTGTGAATTCTTGAAGTGAGAGAGAGTCCATTCCCTTCACTTTAGGAGGAGAATCTTTGCTGGATTTCTTCCACATTTTGTAGTCAGTATTTTGCTTGTGTGAACTTTACTGAGCTCTTAATTGATTCTGTACTTTAATTGAGCTTTGCACTCCGATCTACTAATTTATTTGATTATTTTTAATTATCTTCTGTATTCTCAAAATTCTTAAAATAAGACTTTTAAGGTTGAGACTGTTGTCTCTCATTCTTGTATGCTGAAATGTGTTCTCCATTTCTGCTAATTGAAATTGCCACCTTTGGGTTCTAATAATTGAGGTGAGTCCAGTGGGGATCACCTAAGTCCCTCTACGGACAACACTGCTCGCCATCCATCAAGGCGTGCTTTGGGCAACATTGATTGGGTTTTGGGCACTGTCAAATTCCACCCCTCACCCCTGCCATCCACCAAATGACAGCGCTCATGAAGACTAATATACATCTCCTTGTTAATCAACACGTCTCTTGAAATTTCCAAAGGTAACCTTGTCACTCCCTCCTCAGTTCAGTATATTGGTCTCCTGCTTCCAGCTACAGCAATGAAGGCAATATACTTCCAGTGCCTGGAAAGCTATTCTCTCCCACATCATGTGGTATTGGATAGACCGTTCACCTGGTTCTAGGATCTATCAAAAGTACCTAATATAATACAATCCTATATGCAAATAACGATGTTGCTTTCTACAATTTTACAGCTACACAGTGTAAGTTTTATCAGACGCCTGATCTATGCTCCTAAAACCCTGCATGAAAATGTAGATCTTGAGTTAAAACGTCTGATTGTCCCCTCTCTTTTTGCTTCAGATTGACCTTCTCCTTAGTTTACATCTACTGTATGCCTCCTCTCTCAGAAAATAGCCTACTATAACTCAAATCCATGTTTGTGTTAGTCTCTACTATTTTGTTTCTTTAAATTATCCGCACTTCATCTCAAAGATCATAACCTGTGCGCCTTTGACAGTTAAACCCTGCAACCTTTCAGTACCTAATTGCCTCTAGCTGAAATATTAATTTCACCAAACATGTGCATGAACTAGCACACTTCCCCAATAATGATCACACCTAAAGTCTTCTAATTTAACCCACAACAAAGACAATAGAGTAAATGGAATGGCCTCCTTCTGAGCAAATGACTAATCCCAATAACAAAAAACAACTAATAATCACTGGATAAATGACTAACCATGGGTTCCTGATAAGCATGCTGTCATTGTAAATCACTTCAACATCGTGGTTGGAATAGTAAGAGGTATATAAATGCAATTACAATTCTTTGCCAATAAAGCATTGCACCTCCCCCACACCTATTCAAAACACTGCACTTTGGAACCTTGATATCTCCTTCCGCTATATTAAAAGCAATTGATAATCATGGTTAAATGTGTAGAGGGCCGGCTTTAGGGCGGTGTGATCGGTGGGATTGCACCAGGTGCTTACCTGGATTGGGGGGCGCTGACCTCGGGGAGGGGGGGCTGTGTTTAGTAATGACTTCCAAAACCTGCGATTTAAAAGTACCTGCTTAAAAGTTCCTTGTGCATCCAGTGTTCAGGAAACAATTAAAACGTAAAGATACTCTTGTGATTAATGTTCCTGCTATGGAGAGATGAGGGGCACATTTGCCGGGTGGTAGTGAGTGAATCTGAGGAGGTGGTCATAGGGCGGGGGCACCAAAAAAGCCTATCACACAGGACACCACTAGCGTTAAAGCAGGCCCTGAATGTGTATAAGACTTTTTAAATTTATGGTTAAAGCTAATGGTCATCCATTTATTAACAACTTCCTCTTATGGCAGAAGAAGTACAAGGCAATAACGATATTTGCACGAGATACATAAATTGTTTAAGGGAATAATACAGGTTTCCTGAATTCTACCATCAACCAGTTGGCCAAGCTTGCCTGAGGCACTCTAAAAATAATCGCGTGCAACCAATCACATACTAAGTGCTTTGAAGAATGGAATTTCCACATTGACCACTATAAACTTTTTAACATAGATCAATGTGCCTCTGTCATTCTACCTACTCAGCAGTACGTCTGCTCCGATGAGCCACAGACCGAGTCATCACTAATCATCTTTCTGTGATCTGTCGCAACATGTCCGACCTGGTTTCTGAAGGCACAAGGACAACACTGTTGTCATTGTTTCCTTAAAACAATTGCCATTTAACGATGAGGGTTGAGGCTGGAAGGGCAGGAAGGGCGCGGACGGGAAAGATGTTTTTATGTCTTGTTCCTGACAATGAGAAACCTCTGGAGTTCTGAGAATCCAGAGAGAACTGTTTGTTTCGCGCAGCGCTCAGAGTCCTGTAGAAATTGCATAAAATCCATTAAGCTGTTGTGTTTTGAGGTGTGGCGGGAAAAGTCATGAGGCTAGTAGTCAAGGGTGAAATCCGTGGGCACGAGGTTTATGTCATTGGCCAGACTTCCCCTTGATGAAGGCACCCAATTTAATGACAGAGCGTGTCACTCAGTGTTACTGCATTCTAATGACAATGCATACCTGAGCAGGCAATAACCATTAATAATAGTTTTACTGCTACAATTATGGAAAGAGACTCATTCTTGTTTAGTGAAGTCAGCTTTCCAGAAACAGAAACCCGCGCCTCACTCACCACCGGCTTTTGAAAGGCTGGTTGGCAGCGGCAAAAAATGCAGGCTGAATACTTGCCAGTTTTCTGGAATCCACTATATTGACAGAGAAGCAGAGCCTCCAAAAGGAAGGACCCGGAGTTTCAGATGGAAGGAACGTCTGGTCTGCCATGGGAGTGAGCTACAGGTGCGTCTTTTATTTTTGCACGGTTTCCTGTTTTAATGTGTACGTGTGTGTGTGTGTGTGTGTATATATATATATATATATAATTCACTAAAAAAACCGAGGCCCCAATTTTTTATGCAAAAGCGATATGTAATTCAGAAAAATAAACAAGGCCCCGATTTTAGATAACTTAGTGCCACCTTTGCGCCATTTTTTTAATGCAAAAGCAACGCTAACTCAGCGTCATATTTGTATTTTGTCGCCAGAGTAGTCTAGGGCAAAAATATTCGATTTGGCGTCATTTTTTGGGAGCACCATCTCACCTTGCGTTTTTTAATGACAATGATATGCAAGGTAAGCACTCCCTCCTAAAATAATAACGCTAGGCCACTAGCTTCATATTAGAACCTCGCGGGAAAACAACGTCACAAAGGAACAGGTCCAAAAAATGACGCTAATTGCAGTTAGCATCAACATTTTAATGCCTGGTCAGAACAGGCGTTAAAAAGAGGCTCACATACTACTACATAAGGGAAACACACAGAAGGAACATTGTCAAGCAACTGAACAACATGGACCTGTTATTGCTACAGCTCGCCCCCCGTAGAAGACAGCAGCAAAGACACCAAGTGCCACCAGCACCACAGCAGAAACCGCAAACACCACAAAGGCAGCATAGAAGGTGGGAGGGAATATTTCGCCAGCTTGCAACTATACCGGCCCTCAGGAAAGAAGAGGTGATCAGACTCCACTGACTGAGGCAAAAGTTCATTGTACGCCTGCTCCACCACACTGCGCCAGACATCACAGCAAGAGTGCAGAATCACATAGCATTATGATCAAACTCCTGGCTGTCCTCCACTTGCTGGCATTAGATTCATTCCAAATGACTACAGCACAAGTGGGTGGAACCTCCCAACCATCCCTCTCTGCCTTCCTTCGAAGGTCCTGGATGCCATCATCAGACTCACACCCCACCACATCCGGTTCCCCAACACCCAGGAACTGCAGCAGGGGACCAAGCAAGGTTTCTTTCAAATTGCTGTGTTCACTCATGTGGTGGGTGCAATGGACTTCACCCACGTCCAACTGGTCCCTCCTGCTGCAACCAAACACCTCTACAGCAACTGAAAACATACACAATCCATCAATGTGCAGGCCATCGTGGATCACAGTGGAATTATCTCAAACATCCTTGCAAAATATCCCAACATGGTGCATGATGCTTACATCTTCAGGCACTCTACTATAAACCAACAATTCCAGGATGGACAACATGGCAATGGTCGACTTGTAGGTGAGATACCATACAAATCATAACACAGGCAACACACCAAACTGTACAAACAACACATACAGCACACTAAACACACATGGACAGGGAAACACAGATGCATAGACCAAAACACATATGCCACACTACACCACATTCAATCACCCTCACATACGCCCATATCTACAAGTCCCTTTCCAAGAAATCGCTCTCCGATGTGAATTGCATCAGCCATTCTACTGTCAAACAACTCACATATTGGCACTGCCCCACGTTTACCATACTGTAGAAACCTTAGGCAGCACTGATATTGATTGAGACCTGAGTGGTCCTAGCACCATCTACATATCAGCAAAATATAACAGATGTGGACCTTCATTACGACTTCGGCAGTCTTGAATAAAGACAGCCGAAGCCGCGGAAGCCACAATACTGCCAGTGCTGGTGGTGTTGGTGGCACCCTATTTTGACATTTCCGATGACCAAGCGGAAAAGTCACATCAACATTGCAGCCGGCTCATGATAGAGCCGGCGGCAATGTTGATGTACACCGGGTGCAGCAGCGCCCGTCGCGCATTCGGGCTGTGAAATTCGTGATGGGGCTGTGCCTGGGGGCCCCTGCACTGCCCATGCCAAGTGCATGGGCAGTGCAGGGGCCCCTCAGGGGCATCCCAAGTCCCCCTTACCACCAGCCTTTCCATGGCGGTGTTTACCGCCACGGACAGGCTGGAGGTTGGGGACTCATAATCTCCAGGGCAGTGCTGCTTGCAGCGCTGCCCTTGGGATTATGACCGCCTGGCGGAAGCCTGGCGGTATTGTGGAAGGGCCGGCGGTATGGATGTGGCTAATGCGCCACGGTCATAATACACTGGCGGAACACCGCCAGCCTGTTGATGGTGTTACTGCCAGTGTTCCACCGGCCGCGAGGGTCGTAATGACCCCCATAGTCATTGTGTTCAACTTTCTCTGTGTGGTACGTAGTGCAGCACACATTGAAATACAACATCATCATCAATGAAAGATCATGTGCAGGAATGGACACCTCACAGCACACAAACAAACATACCTGTAAATCCCACATCTCCATACCATGATGCAAGTGTACCAACAGTGGACTGAGGCAGATGGACTACTGACAATGTACACGGAAAGGCCAGAAATGCATATTAATGAGGATACATGGAACTTAGCAGGGCTGGACTCCTGGTGCAGAGCAGTGCTGAAAAAGCACACCATGCCCTGTCCTACAGCTGTCTGAAAAATCTTGCATACATCACAATACATTCCATACAACTGTGCCACACTGGGCATATGAACCTCATGCACATACCTATGTCAGCCAGCAATAGGCAAGAGAGATTTTTCAAGGGTAAAGGGGTGGATTCACATGCAACACACAGGGCCCTACACCCGTTACATGGCACACAACACACAAAATAGGTTCACATTTCCACAACATCACTCTTCTGCAGGTCTAAAATGAAGGCACTAAGGGCTACATGTCAGAAAAGTTGGGCAGCATCTAAAGCAACTCCACTTTACTTGCACCCCTTAGCGCCGCCCTACCACAACATGTGTGTTCCGTATACAATATATGGCACACCATTACCCAGAGTAGGTGCAATAGTGTAAACATAATGGATGCCATAGATGTGTCACGTAGGTTCTCATTATGCTAATGATGTTAATGCATTTGGGTGAAGAATCTCTTAGACTGTGGGATACTAAGTAAAATTCCACACCATGTGATGCCTGTCGTCCGAATCCGGGTTTGCGGCTAACTAGCAGCGCCTCATCTCTACCCAAGAGCAGGGATGATTGTGGCAACTGGGCGCATGAAAAGAAAGACTCCTCAGGGGAATCGTGGACGATCAGATCTCATCCCTTTCTCTCACTTACATTAGTCTCACACAGGCAAAGACAACAGAGGCAGAGTACAGTTAAATAAGGTTTTGTGGAAGCAACTGCATCTTACATAAAATGTCATTTATTGCAATAACTAGGATGATAAAACACAATAAAAGCAATAAGGTGACGAGGAGAGTGAAACACAAAAATTGTCCCACCATATTGTCACTAGGAGTAAGATATAGGGGGTTATTCTAACTTTGGAGGAGTGTTAATCCGTCCCAAAAGTGACGGTAAAGTGACGGATATACCACCAGCCGTATTACGAGTTCCATAGGATATAATGGACTCGTAATACGGCTGGTGGTAAATCCGTCACTTTTCCGTCACTTTTGGGACGGATTAACACCTCCTCCAAAGTTAGAATAACCCCCATAGTTCTCCTACCTACGCTATGTTAGAGCACATCATGATAAGCCTAATCCGCCCTTCAGGTTTCCCCCTGGGAAAACATTATCCCCAATACCTGAGTAAGGTAGCCTGTAGTCTAAAAAGACACCGTCCTCGTGTGGGCCAGGGATTCGGCAGTCTAAGCAAGCAGCTATAAAAAGGCAATCAGCATGCAGTCATGGTCATCTGGCTGGAATCTCCCTAAAAGCAGTGTTTTTACAATTAAACAGTTGGCATTCTAAGAAATGGTCCCCACGTATGAGTGTGTATGTTTCTGTGAATGATGGAGGCACAGCATACCACTTTCACCAGCAACCTATCTGACTGTAGCCTTGAAGAAAGCACAAAGTGAAATGAATGTCCTACCGAGAACATATTGTTTTCCTAGGCGAAAGAACAAATAGATAGAGAGAAATAAAACAATACCGCAAATGTAGGTATTGCTAGAAAGCGATGCTTGAATAAAATGTAACTGGGCTAAAGTGCACAATGGCATGCCTAGTTTGCTAAAATAACATGTCTAACATATGGCTAAAATAGCTATCAAACAGATGGACTATGTAGGAATATTGCCAAATTTATGATGCAAATCCTGCACAATACATAGGGGCCCACTGAAAGCAATGGTGTGCCTCGTACTTGCGCCTGCTCTGTGCAGGCGTCAAAAGTACCAGATAAGAATGACGCATTGGAACCTCCGCTCCATTTTTGCATTTGTCCCAACGGGGGAATACAACCCTTGCATACATGATGTTTTGCACAGGCATAATGTGGTGCAAAGGGTCACTAAGTGTTGCACTGGATGGGTAGTGCTACTTTGTAAGCATGGCACTGTGTTTTTTGCCTTGTTGGCCCACAATAGTGTGTGTAAAATTAGGCTAATGTGGTGCAAGGAGGTGCTAGGTCCACTTGAATTTGGGCCCCAGGCTCAAATCTAGACAACGCCACACATATCTGGCATGTCTGCACTGTCAGACAAGATTTTAAATTCCAATTACCAGGTACCTGAGGCACAATCCATGACAGGAAAGTGCACAACCACACACCTATACAACCATCCATCCAAACAGGAACACACACAATACCAGATGCAAGTCTGATTCACCACTCCACTCAAAACAAAAACGTGCCATGGCACCTAGCAAATAACTAGTAAGCATGATTGATACATGTTCACACATTTAATTGCAGCGGACCAAGGTTACTGCATCCAGCCATGGGTCATGACACCTTTTGGAAATTCTACAACGGATACAGAGTGGGTGTACAATGAAGGCCACAGAAGGACCAGAAATGTGGAGGGAAGGACATTTGGCCTCCTTAAATCAAGGTTCAGGTGCCTACATCTTAAAGGAGGAGGACAGTTATATGCACCACCCCTTGTCTGCAAAATGATCCTTGTGTGTGCTATATTGCAGAATATTTTGATTAGCACAAATGTCCCCTGGGATGAACAAGTAGATGTCCCCAATGAGGAGGATGACAACAATGGAGGACAACTTTGAGGAGGGGGAACAACAAAACACTGTTGCTGCAGTATGCAGAAGAGGACTAATTGTGCAAAAGTTTTCCCATAGAACTGTACTCCAAGAATAACCATGTAAATAGTTCAATAGAATCATGTAAACTCAGAATGCTCATGGTGTACTCATTTACACCATCACATACTATTTGTTAGTTGTCCATAACTCAGAGAGCATGACTACACCACAACAGCTGTAAACAACTTGAGAACATAGGCCCGGATTTAAGAGGGCCCTAGTGCATCCTTACGCAACATTAACGCCATACATTTGACACCAATGTGTCCCAACAATGCCAAAATCTGCGACAGGCATTAAGTATGCAAGAGGGATATACAACCTGGTGGGAGGGGTGCCAAAATGGTACAGTGTAATATAAGAAAATCAACTGTGTCATATTTTTGCTGCCACTTTTAACACCTGCTCTGAGCACCTGTTTAAAGGGGGCACACCATTGGTATCAATGGGCCCCTAAGTACTGTTCAGAGTTAGTGCCAAAATGTTAGCTCCAACCCTGAACAGTATATAAATTGCATCAAATACTTTGGCGCTATTGCCCCCTGCCCTATGCCGTGTTGCGCAATCTTTAATATGCGATGTACACATGGTGGCGGTAGCGGGTGCTAAGGACCCCTGCATTGGCTGCAGCAGCACTTTTCTTAAATCTGCCTCATAGTCAGGAACAAATAACTATTTACAAGAATTCACTACTACATTAATGTGTGGGTGGAATGTAGGCATCGTCTGTAGCAAATACATTTTACATTGTCACACACACATATCACACAAGTGTGTTGGCTTGACATATGCCTGTAGCAATCCTGGAAATATAAGTGAAGACTGCCGTGCAGATGTTTGAGCCAGGTAGGGAAAGGCTGGCAATTACCTACAATGGCAGGTTTGTGTCTGCTATATACCCTAGCAAACTCTGAATGACAATATCACATGTGAGTACTGGGAACATACTTCTCAGTGCCACTCCCATGTTTTAGCAACACAGTGACATACAGGGGTCAATACACATAAATGTCTAGGTGTATCACACCCAATCATTTGGGAATTTGCATGTAAATCAAGTAATGTTCAAACAAGTCACAGATCCTTGGAAAATTGTATGTGTGAAGAATGACACAGAAAGGTTGATTGTCTCATTCCCTCTACTCATAGCTGACATGGGTAATCCAGTATCACAATACACTCATTGTGATTGTGAAATAGGTTGTAGAATGCAATTATGAGTATGTGGGCATGTATAACAAATGACGTGAAGCTACAGTAGAACAGTTGAGAGGGAATTTGGAAGACTTGGAGGGTTGGTCCTGCTAAAGTAATGTATGGATACTAGTGGTACCTTTAAATACCAAGGGTCTAGACATGGACCTCTTCGTGGAGGATTTCACCCTGAAACAGCTGCAAACATGTGGACTTTCAAAATCCTTTATGTGGGAGTGAGCCCACCGCATCCCAGGTGCACCATCAAAGCCTGGAGCACACCCTTGTCCCATCATAGCAAGACTCATCAACTTCTGATACCGGGATGTGATTCTCCAAGCAGCTCACAGCGCCCCTCCATTGCATATAGGTAACGCTCGGGTTACCTTCTTTCCCAATTTTAGTCTTTTGGGTCTAGAGGCTGCGCCAGAGTTTCCTCTCGGTGAAGAAGGCTCTAGGGAATGGGACCACAAGTATTCAGTGATTTATCCGGTGCAGCTTTGATGAGTAGCAGCGTGCAAAACTCACTTTTTATCATGCCCAGAAGATGGTCTGCATTGGCTGGATGGATGTAACATGGCAGGAGGTCACCTCCCTAAGAGGCGCTAGGGTGGCAGTACCACAAAGGAGAAATGTGATACACTTGAAGTGGAGATGCGGGCAAAAAAAATGGCCTAGCCCGGGGCATCGTTCTGATCCCTGGAACGGATCTTTGGACCAGTGGAGAGATGAGAGGGGCTCGTGGGATTGTGAATGTGGCACTGGAGATGCATCGGGAGCAACTTGTGGGTGGGCGGGGAGTTGCCCTTGATGGTCCTAAATTGGTGATAAGGGGCAAAATTGAGACAGAGGATATGAGAAGCCAACTTGGTAAAGACATTCCAGTAAGGGCCTGGGTGGGGGCCAGAAGACAGTAGTGACGCTTCATAGTTAGCAGTATGTTTAGTTGGGGCAATTGGCACTATGCACAGTTGAGGAGATGAACAGTTTGGATTCCAGAGCGCATTGTAGCAGGGTGGGGGGGATTCATGATTGAAGAGGGGTAGTGGGATTATTGCTGTAGCATGTGTCCAGGCAAGATACATATGGCTAGTCAACATAGCTGAGGCACACAGGACATTCACTCCAACAGTCTAAACTCCACCCAGCATTGGCCCGGCAGCCCACAGGGTGTGGTTCATTAACCACACAGTGAGATGTCTAAAGTTAGTATGTCAACCCTAAGGATACTATCCTGGAACATCAATGGCCTAGGCGACAAAGGCAAACGGGGAGTGGTGCTCCAGTACATCAAACTAGACTCCCCTAATATAGTTCACCTACAAGAAACCCACCTCCGAGGTAATAGGTGTCATGCCTTGGACTATTGGGGATATAAAAAGGCTGCTCATGTGGCTTATACCACCTCCTCTAGAGTAGTAGTAATCTTGGTGCGGAGAATGCTGCCCCGGGTCATTTGGCAAATATGTCCCGATCAGCTGGGTCGCTATGTGGTGCTCTCTGGGACCTGGGAGGGGGGCATCTTAAACATACTTTCAGTATTTATCCCAATATGACTTTACAACTCGGTACTACTGCCCCTGACCTCTCTGCTACACAGTCTTCAGACAGGGAATTGATCATGTGAGGGGACATTAATGCAATGCTGAGTTTTAGTATTCACCAACATCCCCCCAGGCCTCTGGACTCCGTTAGATGTCCATTTGCAAAATTCCTCACTGCCCAGGGACTGGCAGATGTATGGTATACCCTTAACTGAGAAACCCGGCACTTTATCCTATTCCTTGGGGGTGCATGATAGTCTCTTTTGATTTGATCACTATCTCATGCCAACTCTCCAGCTGTTAAAAGTCAGGAAGATTACCAACTTAGCCAGGGATATTTCTGACCATTCTCTCCTGTGACTGGTGTGTGGTCGGGGCGAGAGGCCGAACACTAGCCACATTATATTGAGCCCTTGGTACCTCAAAGTCCCGAAAATTAGAAAATGGATGTTAGCCACAACAAACCATTTTTTTCTGGAAAACAGCACTTCAGTCGAGTCTGTACTCACGTTGTCGGCCGCCTACTAGACAATAGTCAAGGGGGTGGGTTGCTACATGATGGCGCAAGGGGAAAAATTAAAAAGGGACAAATTAAAGGCTCTTGAACATGAGTTATTGTTACTTGAGTCTGGCTTACCAGATGAGGAGAGATCTGAAGAAGCCCACATCTTAGCCCTTAAGCAAAAAGAATACCGAGACGTGGCCCTGGAAGCTGCTAAAATGCAACATTAGGCAACACAGCACCACATAAATTAAATGAGGGACAAGACAGGAAAAATATTGGCCTGGCTGGACAGGTAGGAGGCAGTGGATAGATGGGTTCCTGGGATCCAGAAGGATTCAGGAGAACTTTCTAGTACTCGAGAATCCATAGCCCAAACATTTGCCCACTTCTATGGCAAAATCTATTATGCAAGGTGTTTCGCCACTAAAGGCAAAGCTGGGTGACATACCCATTCCAACCCTCCCCCCAGAGGATAGGGAAGCCTTAGAAGATAAACTTTCCCAGGAAGAAATTGTACGAGCTATCAGGGATGTGAAGCCAGGCAAAGCATCAGAGCCCAATGGGTTACCAATAGAACTCTCTAAATTGACAGCCACTAAGATTGCCTCACATCTGAAGAAGACGTATGAGGAGAGCCAGAAGGGGGGGGACTCTTGTTAGACTAGCACCAGGCTTCAATAGTGGTCATTCACAAATTAGGGAAGCCCAGGGAGGACATTATCTGTACCCTGGGTCTACACACATGACCCAGCTCCACAACCTATCAATGAGCTAACCAAGCATCCTAAGAATAATCTCAACTATTTACCGCTAGGCATGTAAAACAATGGGAATTGATAAGACGTGTCCTATACAAACAAGCTGCCTGCCCCAGTACATGATAGGGCATGACTGACATAAAGAACCACAAAGGTAACAAAAAATACTTGGCCATGGGATCACACGTGTAGGTGTATGTCTGCAGGGGACTGTGCATTGCAGTGCTGATGGTCTATCATGAAGATGTCAGATCACCACCCAACGCCCTCCCCCCAATCTCCAGAGGAGGCTACAATGACCCTTGACACAGTCAGGAGCCTGCTGATTGTGGACAGTGAACTGAGCTGAGGTGACCACAGTCAAGCTGTGTTACAACATGCAACAATGGGCCTGTGTGGCCATTCAAAGTGCCACAGGAGCAATGATGACTAGGGTGCATTCACTGCATGAGAGCAGCTCTGCCATAAAGATTGTATTCAATTTTATCAAACTGGCAATAACAACAAAGTTTGACTCATTGAACATTCAAAATGTACGCAGTTAACACATAAGACCTAAAGTTTTCCATACATGTCCTAGCTAGGTGGACCAGGCTTGGTGCTATTTGTGGATGGACAAATGAGTACAATTTACATGATAAAATGTGTGTGTGTGTCACATTATAACTTATAACTTATTATGACTAGTACAAATTTCCCCACAGTGTGAAACATATTTTAAAATGATATGTGTAAACAGCCTTGAGACAATGGCTTAAATATAACACAGCTGGAATTGAGAATTGGTATGTGTCTAATCCCTAACCACACCACTGTATCATGCATCACTTATCAGACATGATACATATATTTTCACACACAAACATGTCACATATATACCTACAATGACACATATCAGCACACCATCTCCAACATTTTGCATGCATGGGGAACTATACGTTACATGTGTTGCTTTGCATGTGCCCCTTACAACACACCAGAGTGTGCACATACGTGCACTCACATTGTAATGGCTTACAGGATCTTATCCCAGCCTTAGTCCCCAGCATCCTTTGCTAAAGATTTGTTAAGAGTATCATATGCCTGAATAGGTATTGCACATGGCCCTTTCTAACTTAAGTTGTGGTTTTGAAACGTACAGTTGGAATTCTAACATGACAGTGTGGTAGACCCACAATATGAGTAGCGTCACATATGTACACTCAGTACACATGTGTGAACATGTATATGGCAAAGAGTATTCATACACATGCACATTTGCAAACAGTATCAGTCCTTGCATGCATCACACACACATATGGTAACACATTCCTATGTTACCGGTACACAATGAAATGCACATGCACACACATATAACCATACCATGCAAACTGCATAGATGCATAGCCCCTGTAACAAGGTATGTGAATCTGGGTGCACTGTCAGCCTTTCCAACAAAATCCACATATGGCCTTTATGCGTCAAAAACATTGACGCATACGGTACTTCTCACTACATCGCAAATTACTAAAATGGCACCTGGCACCACGTGTCTAAACTGTCTTGCCTTCTCAGCCTTCCTTCCAAAATCCACGCATGCCCAGATTGCGTAAAAAATTATGACGCATACCATTGTCCTACAAACAACACACGTGTAAAAACATGCCTAGCTCCTGCGGGTCAATACTAAATCAACAGGCCTTGCAAGCCTTCATTGAAAAATTTCACACATGCCCGTCATGCATCAAAAGAAACAATGCATATCTGAAAAAGGTGACACAATACACCCAGAAAATGATGTAACAGGACTTCCATGCTGCACACATGGTAAATGAAATTACCTTCACTTTTCCTTTAACGTTTTCCAGTCTGTGGTTGTGAGAGTTTATGTGGAGATTGTGCTGGTTGAGTAGTGGTGGTTTTGGAGAGTTTTGTGCTGTGTCCTGTCTGTGTTGAGTCCAAATCGTTATACTTGTAAGTTTTTGTTCTTCATTGTTTTGTTATTGTAATTGTGTTGTCGGCTGTTTGTTTTGGGGTAGTGTAGTTTCGTTGATATTTGGAATTAGGTGGGGCATTGTTAATTTTTTTGGGGGGGTCATTATTTTTGCAATGGAGGGAACCTGCAAAATGTTGGGGAAGGGGAGTGGTGATGAACTGCGATGGTTCATCTGGTTAGTGTGCCACTACCTCCCCAACATGGTGGCTATGGAGAGTGCAGGCCACCAACTAAAACACTGGTGGGCAGACCTCATTGCCCATGAAGGCGATCTCCTGGGTCACCTGGTGATTCGGGTTGGCAGACCTGTTGGTCAGTACCCCATTTACATTGCAACATCCTCAATTGCATGTGCATGACAGCAGGACATAAGGAAAACTGTGGCATGTATTGACAAGGGTCAGGACAGCAAGTTTTGTGTCTCAACCAACCTGCATTTATGAGAACTCAGAAATGCACCAGTAGCAGATAAACTGCACATTTCTCTCTGTAGACCTTGTGCATTACATATACATACTAAAGTGGCAACAATCATGCAGATGTGCAATGTTGCAAAGGTTCATGTTTCGCAGGCACAAATGTACATGTCCATCATAGGCTTCACAATTTGGGAAATGTGCCAAGTAATGTTTAAGTGATTACAAACTTGACACAGGAGTATTGTTAGTCATGGGTGTGTGTGTCTCGAGTCATGTATGTGCAGAGTGACATGACAAGAACACAAATGTAAGAAGGAGTGATAGCCTCATAACATCTATGTCTTAGTGTTTGAAGGTAACGTTGCTGATAGAGGCAAGTATTACCTAACCATATGTCACAATTTGGCCAGTGCAAGCATTGTGGCAGTTTGAAAGTCTGGTGTCACAGGATGGCAGCGTCCAGCCTGAAGAATGCAAGGTGTGTATTCCAACCGTAGGTGGCACACAAAAAAAGAGCCTTTAAATCAACCTGGTTACACTGGGCCTTTTTTGGAGTTAACTTGTATTTGTGCCTAAGGCAGGTTGGTTACATGACAATTCCATTGTTATCAAATTGTCTATTTTCACTTTGCAGGTATTGAACCTGCATGTATGATGCAAAACATGTTAAGTAAAACCATAATGTCATAGTTTCCATCTTCAATGTCCTGACATCTGCCATGTTGTGCCATATGTTACATGCAGCACACACATGATGGTGTTATGTGGTGGTAGTATTGGTTTTAAACGAGTTAAGCATCTGAGTGCTTTCTGCTTTTTCACACAGATTAACTACTAAATTCTAAGCTACTGCCAATGGACAGTATTCTGTCCCCCCAAAATGTGTAACTTATGTATCTCATACATGTATATATGTCTGCATCCTATGTCTGTACATGTTTTTGTGGGCCAGATGTTAAAGAAACAGGTGCAGCACGATGCTCTGCCAACATCAGCAGCACGGCGCTGCACCAGTTTTTACACACAGGGATGCGCCGTTTTTATAAGAGTACGGCACTGCCTTTCGTCTGCGCTGGCACATAATTAGGCGGCCTGCGTCAAGGCAGGCAGATTTGCACTGTAGTGCAAGTGCGTCTGCATTGAGGGGAGTGTTTGTTTATGTGCAGGAAGGTACACCTTCCTGCACATAAGCAATCATCCATGGCATTTTGCTTCTTCTGTATGTACTGCAGAATGCACCATACATAGAAAAAGCAAGAAACAAGGAGGAATACAAGCATTCCTCATTATACTGCCATGCTAACGCAACCCTTGGGGTGGTGTTTGTTTTTGGCACTGTCATCAATCTATGATATCTCGAAAATCTGGGGCAGCACCAAAAGCCAAGGTTGTTGTGATGGGTCGCCCACTGCAACACCCATTGCAGGCTTCTCTGACGCAGAAAACAGCTTCATAGAGGCCCATATCTACATGGAGGCTTTAAGCCACAAAAAGTGGCATTACAGCTCCTTGTACATATGGTGCAGTGAAAAGCGCAAAGGGAGTGTCACTGAAAGTGATGGTACAGTGGCACTATGGCCTTTTAAATTTAAATCTGTCCCTTTGTCTTCCTGACAGACATGTAATAGTTGAAAGATGATTATTCCAAACACTCAGGTAATTAGCTCACTCAGCTAAACAAGTTGAATGTGTAAAAGTTGTCCATGCTTTTATTTGTTTAACAAACAAAAAGCCATGTTTTCCTGTCATGTCGTGCAAGCGGACCTCTACCCTAATCTGTTGGAGAGGTTTCCCGGTTTGAAGACCCGATGCAACCAGTAAGTGTCACATTGTATGTCACAAGTCTAGATCCACATTTGTGTGTGAGAGGGTATGATGTGTGCAATGCCATGTTAAAATGGCATGTGTGATAATTAAGTTACCATCATCTATGCTTGGGTGTCAACATCATGTCTGATGTGATGTTGAGGATGTGGAATGAGTTGATTGATGCACACGTGCCAACATGTGCTGCAATGGAATTGTGGGTCTTAGGAAAATGTAATTATGCCCACAAACACAGTGATGTCAGTCAAGATATGTGTCAGAGGTGCTGGCTTTTAAAAGTGCATTGATGTTGCCAAACATATTTGTTACAGCACATATTGCTGCACTGTGTGCCAAACATTGCACTAACTTACTCTGGACATGGTACAATTTATGTACATGTGTTGAGGTCTCTAAGGGGCTTATCAATGAGATACTTGCACCACCAGTGCTTCACTACACTTCAGAAATGAAGTGAGGCACCAGCTTGCAGGGAGCTTTTTATGATGGGCAACAGTCAGTTGAGAACACAGAGATTTCAGCTCTTCTCAAGATGGATGTGGGACATGTGTACGGATTGTAGCAAACAAGATGAGTGCAGATTAACTACATGATCTTCCAATCGTTATAATTGTGAGCGAACATGGTCAGATCACTTGTGTATAGGATGTGCATGGTGAGTGTTTACCTGGAACTTAGGAAATGTAAAAAGGCATGTGCACAGATAGGTAAATAATTAAGAAAAGTGACGCTGCACTCAGTGCTGCACCACTTTTCCTATGCCCCTTAGCGCAACCCTACCGCCACCATGTGTGCGCTGCATTAGGAATTCAGTACACCATACCACAGGATAGGAGGCAAAAGGATAAAATTTGTAGACGCTATTGATGTACTGTTCGAGTTTAGTGCAAAATGTATTGTCACTAACCCTCAATAGTACGTAGAGGCCCACTGGTGTGCCCCGTTGTAATGCCTGCTCTGAGCAGGTGTGAAAAGAAGAAAAAATAAATGACACTGTGGAATCTCTTAGAATATGCAGCTCCATTTTTCCAGGCCCCCCCACTGGGTGAACCCCTCTTTGCATACATGATGCCTGGTCAAGGCAAAATGTAGCGCAAGGGGTGACAAAGTGGCATAATGCATGCATTGCACCACTTTGGTATGATGGCATAAAGATTTTGGCCTTGTTGGGCTACATCAGCCGCACAGTAATTTTTACGATAATGTGGCACAAGGAGGTGCTAGCCCAAATTAATTTTGGGCCCTAATGTGCAACATTAGATAGCTGTTATCTCTGTGACATGAACATGTTACCGTAGATGCCTGGTAGCAGATTTGTATTGATTTAGATCTTGACATTATTGTAGTATGTCTGGTGGATGAAGTGTCATCTGAAGATGCCATATACATTGCATGGTTGTTCTTCCTCCACCCAATGCGGTTTTTGATGTCAGGTTCTCCTGATGTTTAAGCAGCCACAATGACCCCAGCACAGAAGCATGCATTCGAGAAGAGGATCAAGCATTTCTGCCACATATGAGAAGTGCAAGAAGGTTACCGCAAGATTGCCAAGAGGTATCGTAGGGAGAAGTAATCCAGGTCTTGGCTGACATTCCCACATGGGGGACCACCACAACAGGCAGTAACCAGCAGCAAAAAAACCTCAAGCTCTACGCCGAGTTTCAGGGGTGCCTCAGCAGGTCCCACCCCCTCCACATCCACTGCACAAACTTTGACAGCAGCCCAGCAACAGCCACCACCAGATGCAACAGTCCCCACCTTTGAGGCTGACATGAGAAGGGACATGGCTGATGTAAAGGCCAAGTTAGCAAAACTGGAGCAGGACAATGCTCGCAACTACAGACTTTTAGAGTACATTAAGAAAAAGCTGAAAAAGCTATGAATTTGAAAATAGTGACCTTCCCAGTTCTTTCCCTTTCCCTATTTTATATTGTAAATAGTTTTAGTGGGTTTTAGGTGGGTAGTTCTAAGTTAGGTAGCATAGATTAGGTTAGTTGTAGGACATAGTTAATATAGTTGGGGGGCGGGTTTTTGATATTTTATTGCTTTGGGGGGTTGGTTGGGGGTTATGTATGGGGCTCTATGTAAAAAAAAAAATGTAAATAAAATAAAAAAATACAAAAAAATAAATTTGTTTAGGCAATAGGTTTAGCTACTCTATGTGTAGCTTTTGTTCATGTTGTCCCACTCGTCTATTGTCTTTTAAGAGGTTTGGGGGGACAATGTTTATTGTGTGGCATAACATGTATAAGATACGTTTAGATTAGGATAGAGAGCTGTAGGGGTATGTTAAGATAAGTTGGTTTAAGTTAGCTTAGTGTATATTTATAGGTTTTTAATGGGTTGTGTTTTTAAGAGACAAAAAATCCTGTTAGTTTTAGACAACGAGGTTTCCATGCTGATTGACTGTCTGGGTGTTCTTATGTCTGCACTGGCCAAGTTATAGAAATGCCTTAGGGTATGCATTCGGTATTGATTTACATGTATGACTATGTGTATCCCATATGACCAAGGAGCTGTCTGATTGGAAGTGGTATGACATCAGCTGCTCAAGACAGTTTTCAGCGCAGTTCCAGACACTCGGATTGTGTATGGATACAAATTCTTTGACAGGTGATAATGCAACATCAATTGTCATTGCTAAGGTCTGTAACAATCATTCTAGAAAAGTTTACCACATTAAACTCCACCTTATTTTGGGACTGGATACTGGCACACTAACAGCTGCCCCTCACAGCCTTATATATGCCTCTTCTGTTTTTCACATACCTGCTGTACAGGTGCAATCATCAGGGTAATTTCCAGTCACTTGTTTTCTGAACCACACATGCCATATGTCAACTTGCATAGATTTCTGTTTGATATATGCTTTGAAGCCTCAGATAGTTGGTTGTAGTCCACAATACTATTGGTCACCTTTATCATGCTTGAGTCCTAGTGTGTGTCTTTGTGCCTAACAGTAATCCACACGTCATTTGGTTCTGGACTCATTGACATAGCTTCACACAATTCATACATTCATAGGAGTTAATGGAACACTGAAAAAGGCAGGACACGTGATTATGGTGATTTATTTACATGTGCAAGTTTTGTTTCCAATGATGTCCAATGTACTGTTCACTGACCCCATGAGAGATCCCAAGCCATTGAATATTCAGTCAGAGTCCAAGAGTGAGAGCCTTGTCATGAGACATGTGTAGGAGAGATGTGCATTAGTGAGGAGTTGTCAAAATTGACAATAGGTAGGAACTGAGACAATGACCTCTCTGACCAAGATGTCATTCTCCTCCTCACTAAAGCAACACTTCTGCTTCCTTTTCTCATTCTCTTGGGATTTTCCTGCTCCATCCTGGCTTGTACTGGGCTGATTGGGATCTCACTGGGGTCTCTCCTGGTGTGGGTTCTCCATCTTGGCTCTCTTTATCTTTCTTTGTTGCTTGCAGGCTTTTTTACTGCAAATGTTACAGTGATAGTATCAATGATGTCATGAGTGATGTAATATCGGTGGTTCTTAGCAGTGCATGGCGGGGCACGAGCTTTAGTTACCATAGGGCACTAATTACATTTACTTGAAATAATTCTAACTATAAAAGCTGAATATGTATGGTTTTGTGCGTATAAAATCTGAACTATAATGTCTCTGTAGCCTTTGTTTTTAGTGAATTTCCAAGGTTTTTTTTTATTCTAATTTCTAACTGTTAGACCTGACTGCCTTAGGGTGGTCATCCCCATATTTTCTCTTGCCTCCCTCCATTCTTCTGACCCTGTTTTTGCTGGTTTTATGACTCTGCACACTTTACCACTGCTGACCAGTGATAATGTGCATTTGCTCTGTCCCCTAAACATGGTAGCATTGGTTCCTACAAAATTGGCATATTTAATTTTCTTGTAAGTCCCTAGTAAATTTCACTAGAGGTGCCCCGGGCCTGTAAATGAAATGCTAATAGTGGACCTGCAGCACTGATTGTGCCACCTGCATACGTAGCCCCTAAACCATGTCTCAGGCCTGCGGTTGCAAGGCCTGTGTGTACAGTGGCACTGCCAGTTGGACTTGGCATTCAGTCAGTCAGTCAATCAACTTTATTTTGGAAATACGTCATAAAAAGCAAAGTAATACAATGCACAAACATGAGAAGGTAAAAGGTCATATAAATAACAGTATAGGGCAATAAAACATAAAAATCAGTTTCAATAAAATTCCAAGAAATCAGGAGGGAATTACATTTCTATCAAATTAAAATCTCAGGTTAAATTTACAAGCTCATAATGGTCTCTAATTCGAATTGCACTTCTAATAAAATGTTAACACAGTGTGACATATATTAATCGTGGTTGGTTTCTATAAGAATTACATTGTGGGATGATGTTGCCTAAACTCCCCTTGATGCCACAGTGGAGTCAGAAAGGACCTTCTTGGATCTGCATAGAGTGGACAGAACAAAATAAAGTGACATGTGGTTTGTGGGGTGAAATGATCACATTAACAAACACGGGGGCAAGTCCGCAGGCAAAAACCTTGTGATGGTAAGGCTACTTTAAAATGGATCAGATTGAATCTAAAATAGGTTAAAAGAAGCTGGTGATTTGCATTCTCTATCCATCTCAAATATGGTTTTCAGTTTCCGTAGGACAACTGCCTGCTCTGAAAAAATGTTTTCAGCGGCATTCACAAAGAGGAAGGGGTTCCAGGGGGACCCCTTCCCGTTTGCGAATGTGTTACCACAAGTGTGACACTGGTGGTAACAGCGATTGCTTTGCAACCGTGTTCGTTGTCAAAAAACAATCCTACATCGCACTGCAAGTCGCAATTAGGAAGGGAACTCCCCTTCCTAATTGCGAGTCGAAAACCCGTTTTGCGATTCAGTGACAATGTTACCGAACTACAAAACTGGGTTTGTTCATCTGGAAGTGCTTTTTGTACATCGCAAACAGCCAGATTCGCTGTTTGCGAGGTGCAAAAAGCATCCTACATGTGTCCCTTAAATGCTTTGTACATTTAAAATGCTACCCCCATTCTAAAGTGCATTGTTTTAATGTGATGGTCCGCATGTCATGGTATATGATTTTGAGTGGTTTACTTTTGAGTCCAGGCCTTCCATCTATTTAGTGAAGAGGTCTAATAACTTCTGGAGTGCAATAGGTGTATGAGTGATCAAAACTGCATCATCCGCATACAGGAGTATTGGCACTGAACGATCCCTCACATTCGGGACATCCACACCTGCCCGGAATAAATTATCTGCAATACCATTGATATAAATTAAGAACAGGAAAGGTGTTAAAATACAACCCTGTCTGACGCCCCTCATGGACTTAATTGGAGACGATAGTTCCCCTTGTGGGCCATATCTGACTGATACTTTAAGATCATAATGCAAGCGTCTCAATAAAATAAGCAAATCTGAATCCACCCTCATTGTCTACATGATCTCCCATAATTTATCCCTGTTGACCAAGTCAAAGGCACTTGAAAAGTCAATAAATGCCTAATGAATGGCACCACCCTTGGCCTTTACATATTTATTAGTATTCAGACTTAGATTTAGTATTTGCTCCACAGTTCCTATACCCGGTCTAAAGCCAAACTGGCAGGAGTTAAAATCTTGTTCTCTTCGTCCCAAGTCTCAAGTCGGGCAAGGATGACCCTTCCCAAGATCTTTGCTGTGGAGTCTATCTAGAGATATTGGCCTATCACAGGCTGGGCATGATTTATCTCCCTTTTTGTAAATGGGAACAATGATGGTCGTCTTCCACGTCTCAGGAATAACCCCCACCACAGCACTTCTTAAAACATTTGTCAAAACCTGAGCCCATAAGTCTATGTTTCATTTAAAAATATTCCGGGTACGTAGCTCTACCCAAGCTATATTTTCCAAGTGCAAAAAGAACCTCACTGATTTCTACGGGGAACTCAGGGGTACTGGTGCTGGCTCTGGTTGATAAAATCAAAAGGAAGCACCTTGAGGTGGCCAGCCACTTTCTGTTGGTTGAAAAATGCCCCTGAAATGTGGCACCCACTGGTCCTCCGGGATCATAGCTTCCAATTTGGGCGTGTCATCATTACGAAAATAAGGCTGGTTTATGAGGGACCAGAACCTTGCATTATACCTAAATGATGAGGCCTGGGCCAGCTCTTCCCAAGCCTTATCTCTTATAGACCTCTACCTTTTTTCAACAGCGGGCTGATAGTCAAACCTAGCCTTTTTAACGTCCAGAGGGTTGTGCGGGGTATTTTTAAGTGCTACCTTTAGGTGCTTGTGCACCGCCGAACAGGTGGCGTTGGACCAGCGTTGTGAAGCATTCCTAGGATTGGGTTTGTTAGTGACCAAACCGTCAGAGATCACGCCGCATAAGATTTTTAATTCTGCAAGGACTGGGCTGTTACTACAATCCTCAACCAAACATGCAAAAAGGGACTCTATGTTATCCTGAACGATTTTCTGGTTAAAACTAATGTGATCGACATTTGCCCAGTTGAGCCGAAGTCCTTTATTCTTAAAGAGGCCTGTATTTAATTCTGCCACTGCAGACCTTTTGAGTATTTTTGACTCCAAGGTAAAGCATACAGGATTATGATCACTAAACAATTTGCCATCATATTAAATTGGAAACTAGAGGTACTGCAGTTGCAGAAATTAATATAAAATCAATAGTACTCCCTGTAGCCCCCCCTGTGAATGTTGGAATCTGATCTAAACCACTTGACTGAGCCTCGCCAAGAATTATGAGGTCATATTTCAACTTTAGTGTGTTCAGAACAACCCCCAACTTAGTATGTTTAAACTGAGCCCTATCCTCGCGTTTGCCCGGTAAAAAGGCGCAAGCAAGATTATCACCAGATTATCACCAGATTATCACCAGCCAACCAACAAGGTGATATTAAAATCCCCTACCCATATTAGAATTATATTTTTCTCATGGTCAGTGAGGAAAGTATTTATAAAATCACCAAAGTCACTCAGTCCTTTGTTTACTTCGTGATGGGCAAAGTTATTATAAAATTTATCAGCAAAATATCACATTCATCTGGGCACAAAATTATTGATACCAGAAACTGTGGGGAGGACCATTTATGAGCAACATATACATTTGAAATCTTAAGAGTAACAAAAGTAGCAAGACCACCACGTGCACTTCCTGAGAAGGAAGCAAGAGCAGTTTGAGACAAGGATGTATAACCATCAATATAGAAGGGATGTAACAATCAGGACTCTTGGACAAAGAAAATGTCAAAAGATGCAACTAGCTTGTACCAGTCTGGGTTCTTTAACTTATTGCAAGTGCCTGCAATGTTCCATGTTGCTAATGTCACCCCCTTTAGCTGGAATGTAGCATCTCTAATTGCATCCACCTCTGGGTCCGTAGTCCCCACATTCCCCTCTCCATGAGAGATAGAGCTGCACCACACATGCCATGGAGGCCCCATTATTTTAACAGGTCACGTTGGTCCGGGAAAGAGGCGATAGAACAATTGCCACAGATCAAAGGCCCCCCTAAAGTCAAGTCATAGTTATGAAGGGGTGTCACTGTGAGCGGGCCCAGGCACCTATTGACCTTTACTATAGTTCTGTCATCCATGACTCCCAGCATATGGACAGGCTCCCTGGATGGGGAGGGCCTGCTGATGCCTCTCATATTTGAGTACCAACCAACAGTGGGGCCAGCCATATTATTCTTGTTATTGTTGGAGCGTCCTAGCGGCGCCATATTAATTAGTCAATCAGCCTCCTTGAGAATGTCAAAACGGTTAGACACTGTTATATTATATGGCCCCACAGGCTATAGAACACCAGTGTTTGGAAAATAAGAACGTGCTGGGAGTTGTACTAGTGGGGAACACAGTTCTAACCAGATCATTTGGAGGTTTATAAAAATGCCCTAGGGGAGAAAGGCAAATGTCAGTATGGTCTTCACAAGGAGTCCTGGTGGGATCCAGCAGCTTTTGAACCAGCACGGGGTCTTTAAAATTAACTATAGCACAGTCCCCAGGGTGATCCTTCCTACTCCTTCCAATCCACCGTACTCTGCGCGTGAGGAGTATATTATGGGCCTGGGAGGGGGGGAGTTCTTGTGCTTCGTAAACCAGTGCAGGCAGTTGATGGGATTGCCATGAGATTCTAACTGATCAGCGTCCAAGTCCAGAACTCCTGTCAACACTAGGACGTAAGGGCTTGCTGCAGGGGGGTAAATTGATAACAGGGAGGTTCCTGGTTTCTTGCAACGGTGCCCTCCCGTTAGCCCCCAGTTGAAGGGTTGATGCTAGTCCCTCCCCGCTAATTGACTTTAATCCCCTGACATGCTCTTTATCATAGCCAGCTCCACCCATCAACTGTGAGGGAACACTGTTGTTATTGCTAGCATTCTGTGAAACCTGTGAGGACTGGGTAGTCTGCAGTTGAGCTATTTGAGTAGGGTGAGTGGGCTGTGTAGTCTGAGAGGGCTGAAGTGGGTGAAACGGCTGAGTAGGCTGAGTGGGTAGGGAAAGCAATGAAGGTAACAATAGAGAAGGCTTGCTGATATTCTTAAGGGATTGTTCCAACAACGTCAACCAAGCCAAGAAAGAAGCAAGTTGCAATTTCAAAACCTCTTCGAACCTGCCCGCTAACTCTTCCACCAAGGAGGTCACCCAGCTTGGCCTAACATAATGGCCCTCAGTAAGACATTGGTGGTAAGTGCCACTGCTGCCAACATACCGCGACCGTGGTGGTATAGCGCTACCTGTATTATGACCCACACATAGAAATCTGCCACTATACAGACACCCACATAAGTCCGCCAGCCAAAAGGTCAGTAATAAACTGGTGGTAGCAAAACCCACACCGTTACGCCAACAGAAATATGCCCACAGCATCATGACTCACGAATCACTGCGGCGGTCATTCAACCATGGTGAACCATTGGCGGTACAGACCGCCGCACTCAAAATACACACACACTAACAAAACAACACCACATTGGACAATTCAAACTACACATACCTGACACACATACACACATCCACAACACTATAAAACACACACCCACACTACCCACAACTCTTTACGACCCAAAGAATTTGACAACTGAGAGAGAGACAAGGCAGGAGCACCTACTGAATCTGAGCCACAAAACACCATCACTCATACACCATCCATGCACCTCACAGCACACACCCTAACACATCACCCCACACACCCACACATACACCACTCACACTACACCCATGGGACCACAACGACACCCCAGATTCTCTGAGGAGGAGCTAAGGGTCATGGTGGAGGAAATCATCCGGGTAGAGCCACAGCTATTCGGATCACAGGTGCAGCAGAAGTCCATTGCTAGGAAGATGGAGTTATGGTGGAGAGTCGTGGACAAGGTCAACGCCGTGAGACAGCACCCCAGAACAAGGGATGACATCAGGAAGAAGTGGAATGACCTACGGGGGAAGGTGCATTCTGTGGTTGCTAGACACCAGATAGCTGTACAGAGGACTGGCGGTGGACCCCCATCTCCTCCCCACAACTAACAACATGGGAGGAGCAAGTCTTGGCAATCATGCATCCTGAGGGCCTGGCAGGAGAAGCAAGAGGTCTGAACTCTGGTAAGTCAAATCTTCACTACTTTATCCCCCCACCTGCATGTCATCGCAAACTCCTAACCTTAGCCTCACCCCCATCACTCCACCCCCTCACATATACCCCACCATCACAACCCACCCATCCCAATACCAAGCCCTGCATGCAACACCAATGCATGGACCCCCATCACAGACCTGCATGGACACCCATCACCACAGCATGCACAATAGTGACAATCACTTAGCCAACCAAATCACAACTCACACAAGCCAAAGCTGCCTTGATAATAACAACCAGAGAGGGGAACATACCCATGCACAAGATGTCACACGCAGAAACAATAACACTGCATTTACATCCCCACAGGACCCCCACACATCGTCACCGGAGAGGAGGTGCCAGCAACATCCAGTCCCCCCACAGAAGAGGCCCTCTGTGATGACAGCAGCTCTGCACACCTGGATCAGGATGACCAATATGGCCCATCAGGGACCTCTGGAAAGTCGGTGACCCAGCCACAGTCCCAAACCACCACAGAGCCTCCTGCCTGTAATGAAAATAATTATGTTTGACCACTGACTGCGTTTTACCACTGTGCATATTAGTTGTTCAATGTTCACCAGTAGCACATTACATTTTGTATTCAGTTTAGCTGCCTATTGGCGTTAACGTCGCATTAGACATTACATTCTGTATTCAGTTTAGCTGCCTTTTGGCTTTAACGTGGCATTAGACATTACATTTTGTATTCAGTTTCTTCCAACTCTGACCTACAGTAACCAGCATGTTTTGAATATTATAAAAGGTGTCCCTTGGCAGCAGTGAGGGGGAATTTTCCGAGACTTCAGTCAGGAGTGGACGTCAACTGCCTGATCTGTCCCGTGAGGGTGGAAAATCTCTTTCTCGCAGTTGCACAGGGGTCATCAACTTGTTGGCATGAGAAAGATGACGAGCACTGATAGGCCCTACGGTGATTAATTTTGACTTTTATTCTTTGCTTGGCAGTTATGCTATAATATAATCACATATATTTGCTGTGTACATTGCATTTAAGAATCACTTTGATATATTTTCCTTTCATTGCTGTGACTATTTTTAAACGTGTGCCTCCAACCTACTAATCTCCTCTCTCAGGAACCTCGTGGTGAAGTAATAATAAATGTCTTCTTTAAACTAAGAAGTGCATTGCAGAGATTTTTGTCAGCTCAGTCATTAGTAAAAGCAAAACACCCCCTCAGGAAACACCACCACAGTACCCACCCACGGGCCCATACCTCTGTCCCCAGGACATGTCAATCAGCAGAGTGTCCACCACTGCAGGGACCCCAGGCAACCCCACAAACACAGGATGATCAGGGACCTGGGGTCAGTGGCAGTGGGCACACGATTCAGGGGACAGAGGCACAGGACAACAGGGACGCTGGGAGGACTGCTGTGCGACAGGGGAGGTCAGGCCCAGGGAACCGACTCTCCACGAGGCACTCACCAACATCCTGGGAGCATACCACCATTCCCAGGAGACCATGGGTCAGATACTGGCCAAGTTGCAGGAGACCCAGTGGCTGCAGGAGGGACAGTACCTGGGGATCAGGGAAGACCTGAGAGACATCCACACCACCCTGGTCACCATTGCAGTGGTGCTGGCAGACTTGGCCAACACCATGAGGGAGGCAGTGGCACACCAATGGGCTCCTGACACTAGCCACACCGATGATCAGCCCTCCACCTCCGCCAACGCTAGTGGCAGGAGGCCCTGCCACTGGAACAACAGGCCGCCAGCACCCCACCCTCTGCAGAAGGAGAACCACCACGCAAAAGGTCCCTGCGATCCAGGCAGAAGTCAGAGAGCATTGCCAAGACCCCCGCCAGGAAATAGGACTCACCTGATTGTCACCCTTGTGTCCCACTCTGTCACCCTGTCCACCTTGAACTGACATTGCTCCACTTCCTATGCCCCCTTGGACAATGCACCTGTGATACCAATGGAATGGACTCTATCCTGGACATTTCTCCACCATCAACCCAGCCCATTGCAATACCTCAAGGCCAGGTTGTGCAATATGCAACAACGATCTAGCACACCTTCTTGGGTGAGTAGTACAGAGATCCACCTGTCAGATGGAGGCACTGGATTCTGGCCTTCAGGAGGCCTAAGGTGCTCTCAGTTATCCTCCTTGTCCACCCATGTGCCTCATTGTAACGTTCCTCTGCCCTTGTCCTGGCATTCCTCACTGGGTTCAGTAGCCATGAGAGGTTCGGGTAACACGAGTCACCTGCAAATATCGAGGGATATCTGTTATTTACACACTCACCCTTAGGGACAACCCCACACCCATATACCTACATCAACAGGGTGGGGACCATGGGCTCACCTATTAGCCACACCCGGTGCCTCTAGAGTTGAGCCATCACATATGGGATGCTGCTGTTCCTCAAGATAAAGGCATCATGCACAGAGCCAGGATACTTTGCATTGAAATGGGAGATGTACTGGTCCGCCAAACACACCATCTGCACATTCAGAGAGTGAAAGCTCTTTCGATTTCTGAACACCTGTTCATTTCTCCGGCAGGGGGCAAAGGCAATATGTGTACCCTCAATAGCACCAATGATGTTGGGATATGTCCCAGTGCATAGAGGTCAGCCGTCACTGTGGCCAAATTCTCCACCTGGGGGAATACGATGTAGCTGCGCATGTGTTTCAGCAGGTCAGACAACACTCTAGTGAACACGTTTGAGAACATAGGCTGTGACATCCCTGATGCCATGGCCACAGTCGTTTGGAAGGAACCACTTGCCAAGAAATTGAGCATTGACAGGACCTGCACTAGAGGGGGGATACCTGTGGGGTGGCGGATAGCTGAAATCAGGTCTGGCTCCAATTGGGCACACAGCTCGTAGATTGTGGCCCTATCAAGTCTGTAGGTTAGGATACTGTGCCTGTCCTCCATTGTCGCCAGGTCCACAAGGAGTCTGTACACGGGGATGGTCTCCATCTCCTATTCATCCTCAGTGGTTGAACTCTAGAGTGAAAAATGGTGAGCAGAATGTCATATTCAAACTTGTACTCAGATTAATATGCAATCTTTGTTTTACAGAAACAGTATGTGAACTTGTAAGTCAGTTGATGTGCCTATGTCTGCTGTGATGCAGTTAGGTGCCATGGCCTGTGCCCCCCTGAAATGGCGGCTGCCCGACCTGTGAGGAGGGACTAGTGGAAATGAGGTAATTTTCCTGGCATTGTGCGCCGTTGCGGTCGGCGGTCGACGACCGCCGTGCAACACCGCATTGGTTATGATTGGGGCCTACGGGTTCCAGGAGCCAATGGCGATGTACGCCGGCGGTGGCGGTATGCACCGCCGCGGACGTGACCGCCATTTTCTATCTGTTCACTCACTTGCTACCTGACCTTCAACAGGAGAGGGCCTACACTGCAAGTGCTGCTGTGACCTGTGTCTGGAAGCGACAATGGCTCTAGTGTCTGGGGAAAGGGCCCCTGCCTTCACTTCCGAGGAGTTAAAGAGACTGGTGGATGGAGTCCTACCCCAGTACCCTTTACTTTATGGTCCTCCAGACCAACAGGTGAGTACACTTTGAGCATGACGCGTGGGGCATGAATGTATGGAGTGCAGTGTGTCTAAGCCTCATGTAGGGGGGGCTGAGGGGTTCTGGGCAGAGTGCTGCATGTATGGTGGTCAATGTCTGTGCGTAATGGGATGGGAGGGATATGGTGGGCCATGAGTATGATAGTCCGGACAGTATGACTAATGCCTTTTCTGCTGTATTTTTCCTGCAGGTCAGCGCCCATCAGAAAAAGGGTATTTGGCGTGCCATCGCCAAAGAGGTGCGGACCCTGGAGCTCTTTGACAGGCAGAGCACCCACTGCCACAAACGGTGGGAGGACCTGCACGCTGGCCTTCCAAAGAGGAAGGGGTGCCTGTCATACCCTGATCCCCCTGATGTTCCGCATCCTGGCGGTGACCTATCCGGAGTTGGATGGGAGCTTGAAGGCATAACAGCAGCCACAAGGGGTACAGCACAGATTCAGATTCTTGACTTTGCGCACGTTAAGGTGTTACCTAGGTGGGGGATGAGGGCTGTGGGTGCCCCTAGGCCAGGGTGAACATGGCAGGGTAGGTTTCATGATGGGCAAGTTCAGATCCACTCAAACCACAATAATGTTGGTGGGCATCTGCTACTAGGCAGGTTCCTGTGCGTTTCAGGTGTGCAGCTAACAGCGTTAGGCTTTGTACCCCATGGGCTGGTGACTAGCATTGTAACTAGTAGTGCATGGCCTAGTGCATAGGGCTCTTCCCTGTGAGTTGTGTACGCCAACGGTAGTGTTGTTGCTGGCACTGACCAAGTGCATCCTCAGACTCCCCCCCTTTTTGTCTAGTCACCCTGTTCTTGTGTGCATTAGAATCATCTGGCAGAAGAGCAGAGGCACCGGCAACGGAGGGAGCTGCATCCCACATGGGCCTGGAGGCCGAATTCACTAACAGTGAGGGCACCAGTGGGACAGAGGGTGAGGGGAGTACCACAATGGAGACGGGAGGGGACAGTACCGACAGCGACTCCTCCTCTGATGGAAGCTCCCTGACAGTGGCGGACACCTCTGTGCCAACCCCAACTACAGGTACAGCAGCCATCCGCATACCAGCACCGCCCTCCCAGCAGCCCCTCAGCGTGTTCCCCGTGCCCGCTCACCCAGAAGGGTGGGCATCTCCTTCGCCCCTGGCACCTCAGGCCCTGCCCCAGTCAGCCCTGCTGCCCTCAGTGAGTAGGCTATTGACCTCCTGAGATCCCTCTCTGTTGGGCAGTCAACCATACTGAATGCCGTCCAGGGACTAGCAGGGCATTTGCAACAAACAAATGCATACCTGGAGAGCATTCACTCTGGCGTGGCTGCCCAACAGAGAGGATTCCAGGCTCTGGCCAACTCACTGATGGCAGCCATTGTCCTTGTCTCCTGCCTCCCCCTCCAACGTCCTCTACCCAGTTCCAATCCCCTCAACCCCAGCCTTTCCCAAGCACACCTTCAGACCAGCAATCTCCCAAATTAACACACAGAAGTGGCTCAGGCAAACACAAGCACCACACTTCATCTCACAGACACTCACAGAAGCACCATTCATATGCAAACACACCAACATCCACTGCTTCCACTGTGTCCCCCTCCTCCTCGTCATCCACCTCCCTCCCAGTAGCATCTCCACTCACACCTGCATGCACTACATCCTCATCCACTACCTCCATCACCAGCACGCCTATCACTACACGCCCCTCACTGGCAGTCACCACCCGCACATCTATGCACACGTCCCCTGTGTCCTTTCCAACTGTGTCTGTGACCCCTCCTCCCAAAGTGCACATACGCAAGCCCACAGACACCCAACAGCCATCCACCTCACAACAGCATCCAACCCATGCACCTGCACCTGCACCCAAACACAGCAGACTGACACCTCCTGCAACCACTCCCTCTTCCTCCACTCCCAAACCTTCACCCTCTTCCCATCCCAGTGTCCCTAAGAAGATTTTCCTTGCCACCCTTGACCTATTACCTACCCCTCCTCCACCGTCCTTCACTTCAGGCCAGGGTGGCCAGAACGCCGCCCAGCACCTCAGCCACCCGGTCCACGGCCACTGTGGTTTCTGCAGGTACTGCAGGTGTGAGAGGCTCCAAGGAGGCACTCGTCAGCCCAGACAGTGTGCCAGCACCACCTGCCAAGGCCAAGAAGGGTCCGCCACCTAGCAAGGGCAAGAAGGGGACACCAGCCAGCAAGGGGAAGGAAGCACCACCACCCAGTAAGGGCAAGAAAAAAACACCAGCTGGCAGAAGCAAGGATGCACCACCGTCTGCCAAGGGCTGAAAGTGGCACACAACACCAGCCATGGCACTTCAGATGTGTGAGGCTGCAGGTGAGAGCCTGGAGCCTACAACTACCGCGGCCAGCTCCGCTACCTGCACCGCGGCTAGCACCGCCTCCTGACCTGCCGCCAGCAGCACCACTGCCTGCAGCAGCAGCCCTAATGGGCAGCCGTCTGAGGCTGCAGGTGAAGGACTGGAACCTACCACCACCGCGGCCAGCACCGCTACCTGCACCGCGGGCAGCACCGCCATCTGTCCCGCCGCCAGCAGCACCACTGCCAGCAGCAGCACCACTGCCAGCAGAAGCAGCCCCAGGGGGCAGCCGTCTGAGGCTGCAGGTGAAGGGCTGGAGCCTACCACCACAGCGGCCAGCACCGCCACCTGCACTGCGGCCAGCACCGCCACCTGCCCCGCCGCCAGAAGCCCCAGTGGGCAGCGGTCCGAGGGTGAAGGGCTGGAGCCTACCACCACCACTGACAGCACCGCCACCTGCAGTGCAACTGCCATCCACTGAACAGCCATCACCGCCAGCGAGCAGTGCGTAGTAGTGACTACATGGGTTGCAGTGCATCCTGGCCCCTGCAACACCTGTTGGTGTGACACCCAGGTGAGAGACTGTGACCTTGCCCTATCCAGGATGAAGCATACTTTGCACAAAGCCCCCTCCAGAACCAGTGGAAGAAGGCATCCACTCACCCCCTCCTTGCAGGATGAAGCACACTGGGCACAAAGCCCCCTCCAGAACCAGTGGAGAAGCCATCCACTTGAGACTGTGGCTTTGTACTCCCTGGGAGCAAGCAGTGGGCAAAGCACCCACTTGAGAGACTGTGGCTTTGCACTCCCCAGGACCAAGCAGTGGGCAAACCACCCACTTGAGAGACTGTGGCTTTGCACTCCCCAGGACCAAGCAGTGGGCAAACCACCCACTTGAGAGATTGTGCCCTTCCACTCCCCAGGACCAAGCAGTGGGCAAACCATCCACTTGAGAGACTGTGGCTTTGCACTCCCGAGGACCAAGCAGTAGGCAAACCACCCACTTTAGAAACTGTAGCTTTGCACTCCCCAGGACCAAGCAGTGGGCATGGAGCCCCCTCCAGGCCAGTGGCGTTGTACCATCTTCTGGCTGAGGTGCCCCCCCATTCCCTGTCCCCCTGAGGTGCCTGTGTTTTTTCAACCTGATGCCCCTGCAGTGTTCTCTTCGTATTGAGGCAGGAGTCAAGTGTGGCCTTGGCCTATGTGTTAGGGCCCTGTGGGCCATGGACATTTTGGAGTGGGCATTGTCCCTCCTTTTGTATATATTGTACATACTGTTTATTGTTTAAGGACGTATATATCTAAAACTGTACTATTACATTAATTTTAATCCATTCCGTTTGTCCTTGCGTTATTCCTTTGGGTTACGTGGTGTATATGTAATGTTGCATCTGTTTGTGTGTATGGTGTTGGGGGTGTGGGTAGGGGTGTTGTGTGCTGTGTCACTCTCTTTACCCCCCCTCCCTTGTGTGCTAGGTGCAGTGCTCACTGTGGTCATCTTTGTTGGTGTTCATGTTCCTGGAGTATGAGAAGGTACACCAGCATTGGAAAAAAGTGCAGCTCAGGCTCCATGGCGTTGTGGTTCTTCCTTGAGTGTCGAGAGGTGACTCGTTTCCCTTTGGTGTACTGTTTCCGCTGTGCTTTTGATGGCATTGGTACCGCCCCGGAAAAGCTGGCGGATAGGCCTGTTGTAATTTTGTGGGCGGTACATTGACTTCCACCTGGCTGTTGGCGGTTACAGCTGCGGTGTTTGTTGCTACTGCCGTGGCGGTCGGGTGGGTTAAAGTAGCTGTATGTGTTGGCGTTTTCCGCCATGGTCATGATTCCATTTTTTTGACCGCCAGCCTGTTGGAGGTTATACCACAGCTTTATCACCGACCGCCAGGGTTGTAATGAGGGCCTATGTGCATTACCAGAAATATCAGATGCATGATTTCCAGGCCGATGGAAGATAAGCGGGGAATGGCAGTGAAATTATAGGAACCTTGCTTTCAATGAACAGTCCTTTTTATGTGCTTGGCAGCATGCTCCTCTTCCTGATGTCCCAGCGACCCTCCCGAGTGCAGGTACAAAACCAGGCTGGTTGGATTTCGACCAGAAGACAGTTGGCCCAGTATCAATGCCTGGGGACTAGGGATGCAGGGCGGAGTGTCTATCGCTGGCACTAGCACTGGCACTGGCCCGGCATTTCCGGCATTACCGGGAACACTGCCGGATACACTGCCACTTGGTATCACGGTAAGATTGCCCTCTCCCGGTGATGAATGTGTCGTGTTCAAAGATCCCATAGAAAGTCTCCTCTCAGTCATCACAATCTCTGTGGCAAACACCCCAATTGCCCGCTGAAGCACCATTTCAATGGATGTTGCATTAGAGTGCCCAGGGCCCCTGTGCTTTTACGCTTAACCATAGTCTCATAAGCCGGTACCAGGCCCCAGCACAGGACGTCTTAAGTGGCCTCCGAATAAATGGCAAAAAAAATTAATGTCAGGGAGAGTACATCTGAACATAACCACGAAAGAAAGGAAGAATCTTTTTTTTCTGCAGTCAATGCATAAACAGCAGATAACACACGACAATGTCACTTGCACTTACCTCCCCCTCCTGGTCTTGCCACCGCCTCCACCACATGCACGCATGAGGACTGCTCTAGATTAGATGCCAAGTCTTAAACTCCCCTTTTTCTACATATAAGTCACCCCTAAAGTAGGCCCTAGGTAACCCAAAGGTCAGGGTGCGATGTAAGTAAAAGGTCAGGACATGTAACTATGGCCCTCATTTTAAGATGGGCGGTAAATGCTCCCACTGCCATAGCGACGGCCGCCAAAAGACCATCGCCGCGGCTAACATCCATCTGCCAAATTATGACCATAGCCAGATTTCTGCCACATGAAGGGTGGACATCCTGCTGTGGCCATAGTGGCAGATGGTGTTAAGGTGGTGCTGCTACCACCACCAGCACCATGCTAGTAGACCGCTGCCAGCTGTATTATGACAAATAATACGGCCTGGCAATGTTCTGCTGGCAGGTGCTGTTGTCGGTAGCAGCGCCCTATCCCGTTTCTTGCCGGAAGACCCCCTGGGTGGAGGTAAGCTGGGCTTCCGACATGGGCGGGGGTGTTGTGTATGTGTGTGTGGGGTTGTGTGCATGAATGTGTGAATGTGTGCATGAATGCGACTGTGTGTGTAGTGTTGTTTGTGTGAATGTATGCATGTGTGAGAATGCGTGTTTGAATGGAAATGTGAATGCGTGTCTGGTGTCAGAGTGAATGTGTGTACGGATGTGTTTGAGAATAAATGGATGCATGCGTGAATGAATGCATGTATGCATGTGTGAGTGAGTGTGTGTATGCGTGGTACGTGTCTGCGAGTGTGTGTGAATGGGGGGTGGGGGATTGGAAGGGGGAAGAGTGGATGAATGGGGGTGGGGGTGTCTGGGGAGTGTTTGGGGGGAGTGAGCCTCCTACTAGTGACAGGGAAGGAATTCCCTGTGACTGGCAGGGCCTACTGCCATGGTTTTTGTGGCATTGCGAATGCCACAAAAACCATGGTGGTAGGCAGGGTGAAAATGCCAACGATGGTACAATAGCGGCCGCCGGGCTGGAGATTGTTATCTCCGGACCGGCGGCTGCTACCACCATGGCGGTCGGAATGGTATATTGGAATTTCATAATGTGGCAGCCTGTTGGCGGACCTACCACCACATTATCACCAACCGCCAAGGTCATAATGACCCCCTATGTGTTTTACATGTCCTAGTAGTGAAAAACTCACAAATTCGTTTTCCACTACTGTGAGGCCTGCTCCTCTCATAGACTAGAATTAAAATTGCCCTTATATACTTTTAAGTGGTAGATTCTGAATTGGAAGGAGTAGCCCTGTCATGTTTAGTATTGCCAGAATGGTAATAGAAAGTCCTGCTTACTGGTGAAGATGGATTTAATATACTATCTTAGAAATGCCACTTTAAGAAAGTGGGCATTTCACTGCACTTACTGCTATCTGTGCCTCCAATCCACCTTGTGCATTCCATCCAGACAGCCATAAACACAGAAAACTCAGTGCCTGAGTACAACCTTGATGGATGGGATACTCCATCACAAATGTGACGGATATCCCATCCTCCGTATTACAAGTTCTATTATATCTTATGGAACTTGTAAAACGGCAGGCAGGATTTCCATCATGTTTGTGGCGGAGTATACCATCCACCAAGGTCATAATCAGGCCCTCAGTCTCATCTGCATTCATCTGCATACTGAATGGGTTCCCTGGGCAGGAAGGGTGGAGGGGCTCTCTCTTACATTTCAAAGGCCAGTGGCCTGCCGTCACACAAAGGACTGATAACCCACCCACAGGAATCCTGGCAGATAGGACTGGGCTGAAAGGGGAACTTGTGCACTTCAAAACTATTCTTTGACGTTTCCTCCACTTCAAAGGCATTTTGGGGTATATAAACTGGGTCTCTGCGCCCCCCCAAATCAGACAATTCTGGGTCTACATTTAAACTCGGTCAGAGGAACTGCCTGGATGCCCAAAGGACTCATCTGGACTGCTTTGCTGAGAAGGACTGCTGTCGTGCTTGTTACCCTACTGCTTGCTGGCACCTGACTGTGTTGGAAGGACACTGCCTTCCCCAAAAGTGCTCTACCAGGGCTTGGATTGAGCTTTCCTCCCGTTCTGAAGTCTCAAGGCAAACAAAGACTTAATCTACTAGCTTTTAGCTAGTAGCTAGTTCATCGACTTCAGCTACCGCAGTACCAACTCCTGTGATGCTAGCACTGAGGCCACAGCTGCTCCCACCCCGTGGACCTCGCTGCACGCAACGACCGTGGCCTAGAACGCAAGTCTGATGTTGCAGTGACGCCGCTGATGTCAAGCAGTGTGATTGCGACACTGCGAAGTCGACTCATCACGTCTTGACCGACTGGATTCATTGTGCCCGCCGGGTCACAAGGAACAGATGGCCTTGCCACCAATGCCGCACAAGCTCCCCCTGCAGCTGGACAGCACTGACGCTGTGCCTCCCCTGCCTCACAGTGCGGAACCAACACATCACCTCCCCGGAAGCTCTAAGGGACTGATGCCTCACTGGCTCTAGCAATGCTTCATCTCCCCGACTCTGTGCAATATCTTTGTCTCTTCATTTTAAAAGGTACTGTGCCTGGAGGGTCCTTGCAACTCCCTGACTGGTGCCTGCGTCGTCGGATTATTGGGAACGACTCCTTCAAAGATGCTGTGATAGCCCCAGTTCGAGCTAATGAGTTTCTAAGCACTTTAGTGGGATTTAACCTTTAAAAATTCATAACTTTGCTTGTGTACAATGGATTTTCATCCTTTTGACCTGATTTTATTCAGAGAAATATTATCTATGTTTTTAAACCTCTGTGGTGTATTTTTGTGGTGATTTCACTGTGTTCCCATATGAATTATTGCACAAATACTTTACACATTGCCTTCTAAGGTAAGTCTGCCTGCTCTCTGCCATGCTACCCAAGGGTGAGCACAGGATAATTGGGGTGGTGTTGTGACTTACTCTGACCAGGATTGTGGCCCCTACTGGGACAAGGGGGTATACCTCTGCCAACTAGAGACCCAATTTCTACACTAACTATAACGTCCCTTAACTTTTATTTTCAGTAATTTTTTAGGATTTTTTTAAACGTTAAGTATGATGCCTATCGCAATGCATGGTGGTGAGGGGGTTGGACGCAGGGTCTGGCCTGGCATTGTGCGCTCCCCACCCAAGCTTGCTGATCCTGCTTCCCCTCGTCCTTGCCATCCATTGTACAAGTTCATGCCCCTGCTCCCTCATTATAGTCCTATGTGGCCATTGTTTTACCACTGCCCTTCCCATCTGCAATGTATGGTAAGCTTGCTGCTTCATCCACCTCCTCCCTAACCTCTGTTGTCCGAGTCCATGCACCAGCCCCTCCCTCTTGCCCTGCATGGTCCAATGTGCTGCCAGTGCCCTCCATTCAGCTTGATGTACCTGCCCACTCCTCCTGCACTCCGTTGCCCAAGTCCATGCCCATCATTGCCCTCCTGCTTAACCTCTGATCTTAGCCTGCTGCCCCAACCTCATTCCCTCTGCCCGCCGATATCTGTCTGTATGTTCCTGCTCTCTCCTTTTTACCCACTATGTTCCATGGACCTGCCACTGCCCCTCCTATCTACTTTGAGTATTCTGTTGAGCTGCCACTGCCCCTCCCAACTGCCGAGCGTGACTAGATGGCTGCCACCTGCCCCTGCCAGCTCCACATTGCCTGTCAGAGTTCCATGCTCCTAGCCCATCCCTCCTGTCCTCCATGGTCCATTTTGCTGCTACTCCCTTCTGCCCTCCATTCTCTGTTGTGCTGCCCTTCCCTGGGTGGTCTGTTGTGAAGTCCCTTCCCTCTTATCTGTGCCCTGCCCCTACCCCCTCCCTTCTGTCTTTATGATCCTTTGTGCATGTCCCTGCCCCCTCCCTCTTACCCACCATGGTTGTTGTGCTGCCACTAACCATCCTGCTTGTCATGCACAGTCTTCTGTGCTGCCACAGCCCCTCTCACCGGCCCAGTGTGGCCAGCTTGCTGCCCCTGACCCCCTTCCACCTTCCTTCCAATGTCTGTGTATATGCCATTATAGTCTCACTGTTTCCCTCCATGGTGTGTTATGCTTCCAGTGGCCATCCTGCCTACCCTACATGGTCAGCTTTTGTACTCCTGCCCTGCCTCTTACCCTGTACCCTTCATTTTCCATTAGCAGGCCCCTATCCCCTCCATTCTGCCTTGTCCAGTCCGTTGTCATGCCAGTGCCTCCTCCATCCTGCCCTTCATGGGCCATTATACTGCAACTGTCCCTTCAATCTGCCTAGTATGGTCAGCTTGCTGCCCTTGCATATTTCCCCTCTACTGTCTGTTGTCCATGTGCATGCCCCTGTCCTCTCCCTATTGCTTTCCATGGTCCGTTGTGCTGCACTGCTGTCCCACTTGCCCTGTGTGGTGTATTATGCTGCTGCAAACCCTGAAGCCTGCCCTGTAAGGTCAATTTGGTGCACCTGGCCATTTCCCTCCTGCCCTCTATTTTTCGAGTCCATGCCCCTGCCCCATTCCTCTTGCCCTCCCTAATCCAATGTGCCAAACCTGCCATCATTTTGAACTTGGCAAGAGGGAGATTTTGAAAACAACACCTTGGGAATTGATGTTCCCTATTGATCTACATTGCCAAATAGGAGAGTTTAGACAAGAGACTGATAAAATAAGCCTTGTTTGGCTTAAAAAAACATTGGAAGTCTCCTGCCTGAATTGGGTCTGTTGGCATGTATGATTGTACTGCCACTGCCTCTTCCTTTTGCCCTCAATGGTCTATTATATTGTCACAGCCTCTCCTGCCTGTCCTGCATGGTTGGTTTGTTGCCCCTGCCCTCCATGGTCTGCTGTGCTGCCACTGCCCCTCCCACCTGCCCAGCGTGGTCAACTTGTTCCCTCTGCACCCTCTTCCCTGCTTTCAATTATCCAAGTCTGTGCCCCTGACATCTGCCTCCCCACAGTATTCTAATGAAAAACTAGATTGCTAACATTCTATATCTATTACAAAAGTGTGGCACGCCTGATGCCACCTAGATGTAATCAGAACTGTAATACCTAAAGCATTTCCTTTAGAAAGTACAAAAATGAGAGGGTCTTATTACAATGGAAATTATGGTTAGTGCTAAAACTAAAACTAAAATGAGGACATATTTTCTGAGGTCTCAAATAGTGACAGAGCACTTTTAAAATATTTGCTATCTTTATGTTTTTTTATCAAGCTTATCACTTGATTATATGTTATAGTTAGGGGAGAGGATGTGGCGTTACAGCCAGAGCTACAGACTTTGCAACTGGGGAATCAGATTTGAGTTTTGGTGTCAGCTCAACATCCTGTGATTCTGAGGAAATCACTTAATCTCTCCATGCCTAAAACCAAAATGAATGAGTCCTTGGGTAATGTAGTTGATGCTCATGTAAAGCATTTGAATACCTTCGGGTCAAGTCTGCGCCATATAAAACTGCAAAAAATACACAAATTACGTGTTTTACACACTTCTGTCTCTGGACTATACATGTGCTACACTTGGGTGATATCTGTGCTACATTTGAGCTCCATTTTTCTCTGGTGGCCATCTTAGAAGGCTTGTGAGTTATAAAGCTCCCTAATTTCCTAATTTCCTGCAGTATCTACGGTGGAAAATGCTTTCATTTTTCCTCTTTGATTCCATGAAGATGGCACTCAGATGTGCCATACCTTTGGCATAAATTCAGAATGCTAGCACTCTAGTTGATCATTAGAAGACTGTAGTAAACGGTGGACCATCAGTGAGTTTAATGGCAGTCTGATGCTGGTGTTGGACATGCATGTTTCAGTCTACATGTCAGAATGTTTTAATGAAATAGAATTGGGAGATATTTGAGAACTCACTTAAAACGTACCCTAATTTTTCTTTCTACAGCACTAGACATAATTTCTATGACAAAATTAGCCACCTCATTTTGCTCCTTTCTGGACTAAATGTTTTAACTTTTACCAACTTGACTCAAACAAGATGGCTTCAGGTGTGCCACACTTTTGTCATAAGTAAAACTGTTAGTGCTCTAGTTGTTCTTTAAAACACAAGGGAATCAACTGTTAGCCTGTTCCTATTGGAAGTATATGTTTTACTGAGAATATCATACTTCATTCTCATATGGGCAGAGAAAGATAGTGTGAATTTACAGAAAATATGCTTTCATTTTAGCTTCTAGAGCACCTTCTATCACCTCTATGGGAAAATCATGAGAAAACAGTTTTCTCTCAACCATGATTCATGAAGTACCAGCAGAGTAAAACCACCTTAGAACACATCACTATTCCAAAAGTTAGTATGGTGCCATCAACAAATGATTTATAGTGTAACTACAATTTGTTAACACCCTTTATACGTTCTCCTTTTTGTGGTCCTCAAAACCTGCCATTCACTACAGTGCATTGCAATGGGGTGCTATCATGTATATTGGTCTTAAGGTGGCTGCCAGCACTTCCTGGTTGAAGTGCAGACATCCAATCAGATCTCACCATGAGATAGGTGCTTAGGCTCCATCCAGATATACAAATGTATTTTTCCTTTCTTAACTCCAAAACTACTGAACAGATTTACACCAAATATGACAAAGCACTATCTGTGTACCAAGATCTAGCTCCCTGACAAATTTGGTGTCATTTCTTTCAGCAGGTTGGATTGCAGTTGCCTCTAAAGGCCTTATTAGGAAATGCAAGGGGGAAAACGCGTTTTGGGACTCCCATTTTTTCTCAGCCTACGCTTGACGGATCACCTCGAAACTTTGATGAAAACAGCTGAAGTGAGTGGTGTACTAATTTTTGAATTTTTTTGGAAGAATCCTCAAAAGGTGCCAAAGTTATTGGCAAAATAAAAAAAGCTTTTCCTATGGAAACTAGTTCCTAAGTATAACTACCTACTGGCCAGTAGGCAATATATATATATAAAGAAAGCGCCACACGAAGTCAAAATGCTAATAGTGCAAATCGTTATTACTTGTAGTGTGCTGATGGGTCATGGTCTAGTTACCCAGCAGTACACCCGAAGCACTTGCAGACACCCTCGGGCCAGGAGTGGCCCAAGGTAATAAATAAACGGGAGAAAGACGCTCGGGCAGTGTTGCCAGAATGGGCTATTTCCACACAAATAGGTGACATTTTTTCCATTTGTGTGGAAATAACTCTCTTCGTGGGTGGCACAAATTTGGCCTTTATTTATCCGTTTGTGCGTAAAATTTGTGAATGCAGCGCTGCCTCTGAAAATGTGCTGTCAATCATTAATAGCCCAAAAGCACTACCTAACCACCCAGCTTCATGCTGCTGGCCTGCCCCCAGAGTGTCTGACTTTGGACCAATGTAGTCATGAGGGACAGGCCAGTTATTCTTTTTTTTTGCTATGATTGTCCGGTCGTGGTTTGGGGTAGGGCCGCAACTCCTGCTCACTCCACCACTCGGAATTGAGAGGAAGGACGAGCGGCTTGCTGCTGCCAGGAGTGCCAGCTGAGAACAGCCAGCTTAGGCGATACAGCATGGAGGGTGTTGCTGGCAGTGTTAGATGTGGGTAGGTTCCCAGAAATCAGCTATTGTGTGTGTACAACAACCCAGACTTCCAGGGAGAGCTGTTTGTGGGGGGAATTGTGAGGGGCGCATCTCTCTGTATCCCTGCAGGATCCTCAATCTTGCTTTAACTTGCAGGGGCTGCACAGGGGCGCTAGAGGAGAGTCATAGCAAGTTTACAGATTGCATGTGTGTGATGTTTCCAAGGTTTCAAAGTACTAATGAGTGATTGTCTGCTGCCAATGTTTCATATGGAAAACCAAGCAATAAAGTAAAAAAAAAACATAAAACATTACAAAAGCACAGTGTGGTAGCACACTGTCAATTACAGGCAGCACATTTTCCAAAGTAAAGGCCAATAACTTTGCAAATGATAATGTGTGGAAATCTAGTTTCACTGTGTATATCATTTGTGCTTGTTTTGATCATACTGAAATGTGTGTTTCCATCATACTTCAAAGTTATTAAAAATGTGCTTTACTTGTGCTTTTTTAATGTGTTGACAAAAATTATGTTCGTTTACATGCATTTAAATTTTGGTGTGTGTTTGGAAAAATATGGCATTTTGCAGCATTTGCTTTCCCACACATTTTACCAAGCAAGATTATTGCATAGCTCACCTAAACAAATTCACTAACTTTTCAGTGTGAGAAAGACAGATAAAGACCTAACTGTCTTGTATGAAACTAAGCAGCGGTTTGTCATAAGCGATAGCCTTACATGTGACCTCTGTCTTTGAACGAGCAGCAAATGTGACTGGATATAAACAATCTTTAAAGACATCTTTATTCTACTACACCTTCTGATCTCCCGTATGATTATTTTGGAGGTGCCAGGGCCTATGCTGTAATTACAAATGCAGGCATACACACAGATGTACTTGCAACCAATTCTCTATCAACAAACAGTACCAAAGTGGGGAAAATGCTGCAGCTGCCACAGGCCTCGCAGTGCATTACTGTGCAACAGCTGTGCTAAATCACTGCAATCATAATGCTGTTGCTGGGGTCGTGCTGGGAGGCAGGCTCTCTCACCTCACGCCATGGGCTTCTGTTCTTTAAGTAAGTCATGTCCAACGCAACAGAGGAGTCCTCTGACAGAGGTGTGTCACAGCCAAAAAACAGGATGGAAGGAACTACAGGCCTTGTGACAGTGGTACCGCCTCTGAGGCAGCCATGATGAGGTCTCAGCTGTCTTCAGTACAGTCAGCTAAGCCCAGTTCGGCGTAGCATGCACCTGAGGTGGATATAATGGCTAATGGAAACTCAGTATTTCCTACAAATGGATTCAACTTGAGGGCTTTGCAGCATTTAAGGATGGTGCTATATGAATCGAAACCCCTTCCAAGACCAGCACAGTTTGAGGCATTAGCGATCTGGGAGCTAGTAGCCAGACAGCAACAGCACCTGAAATTCGAGAGGAGAATGAGAAAGGCAGAAAAAAACATTAACAGAGGCCAGGTGGGACAGTGCTCAGAGAGTTTGGAGAAACAAGACTTTGCATGGAATTACGTTGTGTTCAGCAATTACAGAACAGACTGAGAAAGGAGGCAGGAAAGCTACTAGAAAGACTAACAGAAGCCCTTCAGAGAGTAGGGAGATGAGAAAATCCTCAACAGTGGAGGAAGAGTCAGACGATGATGAGTTTCTTACACAGTTACTGAGAAATCATCCACCACCATATGCAGCACATGAGAGTGGTCCAAGCACCAGTGCTGACCCTACAGCTCCGACACAGATTAATGGGACAGTGAGTCTGGTACAGGTTAACACTAGCCTGACACAGAGTCGGATGCAGAGTAGTCTTAACGCGCCTACTAATTCAGTGGTACAAAATCAGGTGTAACCGCCACAGGTTCAGAGACTCTACCCTGATGTACCCATTATGGAAATGACTGCAGACTTAGTGGTGCCTACGGAACAGATTTTCCCCAGACCGATGTTGGTTCAGACAGAACCAACTCCACTTTTACTGCCCCGAGCGCAGCCACAAGTTATGCTGAATTTCACTCCAGTAACAGGGACAAAGTCAGATATGTCTTCAATGATGAATCAGAACGTGGGGGTTACTCTCCCACAGAACTTAAGTACCAGCCCAAACCCAGAAGCTATATCTCTACCTATTACTGTAGGTCCAGCTGTCCCTTTCTTTGCACAAAAGAAACCCAGTGTATGTGAACAGGGTGTCAGGACACAGAATGTAATGAGGGGAGGACATAACGAAAACACTCAAGTAGTTTCTCCTGTGGGATAGACATTTGGCAGATCGAGATCACTGTTAGACCGTAGTCCATTTGGAGCACTTCCAGATACTATGGTAGGGTCAAACATTAGTCAGAGCTTGAAATTGCTGACACCGCAGACCCCAAATGCAGCTGCGCAGCAGGTATCACCAGTCCAAGCCAGCAACATCTTGTTGCAAGGTGTAACTGCTCAGCAGTTGACTGTATGGTTAGACAAGCTGAATACCCTGCAGAGTGCTCCGAAGGGAGAGGAGTATTTGATTTACACTAGGCTTAGCATGGAAGCGGGTGAGCTCATTGAGGGAACTATGGGTGTGTGCAGGTTAGAATCCTAAGCAGAAGCAGAATTGAGATATCTGTGCCTGAAGATTACAAGGGAAGTGAGCAATGTGCATATGAAGCTAGCAGACCTGGCAGAGAAGTACGACAAAGAAGTAGATAAGATGAAGCATTTGAAAAGGAGTTAAAGATTAGATTTTGAGACTAACAATTTTGAACACATGAGATCTGCCGGAATTAAGGCACACCTTAGGGAATTGCTTCAATGTGCCCAGACTTTGGGAGTGTTAGACAAGTGGGAAGGCAGATAGGTAAAGAAAAGAAGCTAGAGAAAAGGGGATTCTGTGGAGCTGACTGCAAATAAGCAGCAAAGCCAACATCCAGTGAAGATTTTACCAATCAGACAGATTCCAAGAGGAAATTTTGTTCATGTCCCTTGGAGCATAAGTGATATTCCATCATTCACAAATGATTAGTACCAGCAGACAGAGGTTTGTAAAACTTGCAAAGTGCCTGTGGGAGGACTTGAACACTTTATTAGAGCTGATCCCAGCTGATCTGTGGATAAAGTGTAAGTGCAGCATAAACTGCCCAACAAGAGAACCAGAGAGAGATAAAATTGCAGGTGAACCGTCTCCCGAGGTAATTAAATATTACTATAAGGTGATTGACTGTTTGAACGTGAGAACTTCGCCCAAGAACATTGATTGGCAGAGAATTGACAGGACGGCTCAGGAAGCAAAGGAGTTGAAACATGCGTATTATGAGAGATTGTCACAGGCGTTCAAGCATTACAGTGGTACAATTGAGGCGAAGGACATGATTAATTTTGTGTTCACATTTGTGGAAGAACTGAAACCTGAAATTAACCAGATGATTAAGATTCATTTGATTTGCTGCCAAGCAAAGCTGACTGATGAGGTGTTGCAGTATGCAAAGTACTGTAGTGATGAAATTGAGTTGAAGCAGAAAAAGCTGAAAGAGAAGGTGATGGTGATGCAGATTAAAGCTGCTCAGAGAGGCATGCAAGAAAATCTTCCACAGCAGCTACCACAGCAGCAGCAGGGAAACATGATATTTCAGCCCCAGATGAGAGGTAGAGATCGCAGAGATAATGTGAATCACGGACCAGACTTGAGTATTGTAGTAGTTCAGAATGATGTGCAGTGGATGAGGAAATTGTTGCCTTGTCACGCTTGTGGAGCCATCGGACATTGGAAATGAGAGTGTCCGATGTTGGAACAGGAAGATGTTATTCAGCAAACTAATTATGTCAATTCATTCCAAAAGATGAGAGGACCGAGAATGAGAGGTCCAAATCCAAATTTTCAAAATATTATAAATCAGGTGCTGAATTTTCAACCCATGCAGCAGGTGCAAATGCCACATGTGCAAGTGACACAGATGCAGCCAATGCAGCAGCAGGTTACCACGGTACCTAGACAGCAAATTCAAATATCTCAAGCCAGAATGGAACAGCAGCAAATGATGCTTTCTCAACAGGTCACAGGTCAGAAGCTTAACCAAAGTAATTACACAGTACACCAATTCCTGTTACACAGTGAGAATGGCATAAACGATGATTGGGTGAGTCAGAGTTTAGATGAGGAGGCATGTGTGCTTGCAAATTCCTTAGAAGTAGATCAGAGAGGTCTCTATGTGAGGGGAAAAGTTAGGGGTCACAGAGTTTCATTCTTGGTTGATACGGGAGCTACACGTTCTACAGTAAGATCAGTTGAGGTTCCAAACCTGCCTCTTTCAGGTAAAACCATTCAGATTATAGGAGTAGCGAATCAGAATTTGACCAACCCGATTACAGAACCAGTTCAGGTTAAAATTGGAAACTTCCAGGGATTGCACAAATTCGTAGTCTGCGATTCTGTTGTGTAGCCATTTTAGTTATAGCTTCATGCACATTATTTTAACATACTAGGCCTGCCGCTGTGCACTTTAACCTAGATATATTTTATTCGGCTTTGCTTTATTATTGTTACAGTAGCCACTTATACGGTCTTCTTTTATTTTCTCTCTATCTGACTGTTTTTGCCTAGGCCAGCACTCTGTTCTCAAACAAGAAATTTTTCCTCCCCCTTGCTTCTTCCAAGGCTGCAGTAAGATAGGTTGCAGGTGAATGTGGTATAAGTTTAGTCTCTGACATTCATAGAAAATGCACATCCTTACGTAGGGACAGTTTCTCAGAACATCAGCTGTTTTATTATAAAAACACTTCCCTGTCCCTTACATGTTAGAGGGAGATTCCAGCTAGAGAACCACGACTGTATGCTGATTGCTGAATGTTTCACTACAGCTGTTTTGCAGACTTCAGGCCTTTGCTCAGGTATGGGGGATGATGTCTTCCCAGGGGAACCTGAAGGGCAGAATTAGAGCTTAACATGCTGTGCTCTATCATAGCTTAGGTAGGAATTAGTCTGTTGACTCTAGTGACAATATGGTAGCATTATTTTTATGTTTTACTCTCCTTGTCACATTCTGAATATCGTCATGCTGTATCGTCCTGGTTGTTGCAGTCCACACTTTGCTATCTAAGATGCAATCGCTTTATTAAAGCATTATTGAAATATATACTGCCTCTGTTTGTCATTATGTATGTGAGACTAATGTAACTGAGAGAAACGGATGAGACCTAAGTGACCACGGCTTCCCTGAGAAACCAGTTATGCCATGCGCTCGGCTGCCCAATCATCCCTGCCCTGGGGTGGAGATGAGGAACTGCAAGTTAGCCGGAGCAGAACCCAGATTGGAGCGACAGGTGTCACCTGTAGTGAGTTAGACTCAGTCTCCCACATCACAGGTGATTTGGCCACTCGAAATCTAGTAGTCTCATTAGAATAATGAGAGCCTACACGACAATTCAAGTCCAGTACCCATACTGGGAAGAGACATGCTGTGTAAAACAAGATGCTTGATTACTTGTTCAAATGATGGAATTGAGATTCAAACGAATGGCGATGATGAAGATGACCAAGCCCCAGAGACAGAATGTGATAAAATAAATTAGGAATACCCTCTGATTGAATTTTTTCCAGTGTTCACAGTAAAGGAGCTTCATCCTGATTTACTGGGAACAGTTAAGGAGAAGGTTTGGGATCTGACAGGAAAAGAGATAGGTCTGATAAAGGGAGTTGAGCCAGTTACAGTTACTTTAAAGCTGAATGCTATTTTTCCTCAAATCCCCTAGTACCACATACCACAAGATATCCTTATGAAGGTCATCCAAATAATTTCAGACTTTGTAAAACAAGGGATTTTGAAGGAAGTATTGAGTAGTCCATGTAATTCACCGGTAATGGGTTCGAAAAAGCCCTGTGGGAAAGTTTGAATTGTTCAGGATCTGAGAAAAGTAAATGATACTGTTTTCAAATGTTGTCTCGTGGTGCCAAATCCAGCTGTAATAATGTTTCAAATTCCATGTGAAGCAGAATGGTTCACTGTCATTGATCTGTCGCAAGCCTTCTTTTCTGTGCCTCTTCATGCGGACAGCCAATTTCTCTTCTGTTTAAAATTTTTGGACCGAGTTTACTGTTGGTGTCGAATTCCTCAAGGATTTTTAGAGTCACCTTCCATATTCATCAGATCTTGAAAAAGAATTTGGAGTCATTGCAATTGCCTTTCCAATCAACCTTCGTATTGTACATTGATGACTTGCTGATTGCGTCCAAAACAAGGGACGATTGTAAGTATGACACGATTGCCTTGCTGAACCATTTGGGAAGGAATAGTCATAAAGTGTCCCCACTTAAATTGCAATATTGTCAGAAAGAAGTGAAATACTTGGTTCATCAGATTGAGAAGGGATCAAGAATGGTATCCAGAGAAAGGGTTACAAGCATATTGCAGATGATTCCCCCGACCACACAGAGAGATGCCAGGATGTTTCGCGGGATGGTAGGTTATTGCCGCCAATGGATTCCCAATTTTTCCATCATTTCAAGACCTTTGCAGAAACTGACTTACTAAGTAGTCACTGCTCCCATACTGTTAGATCAGCCGGAAATGAAAGCGTTCACTGAAGCGAGAGAGAGTCTGTGCAAGGCTCCAGCTTTGGGTATGCCTGACTACACAAAACCTTTCACATTATTTTGTCATGAGCGTGATGTATGTTCTTTGTCTGTCTTGATGCAGGTCAATGGAGGAGTAAACCGCTCAGTAGCTTATTTTTCAGCTACTTTGGACCCACTTGCAGCAGCCTTACCAGGTTGTTTGTGTGCAGTTGCAGCAGTGGGACCGAGCCTTACACAGTGTGAGGGCAATGTGATGGGATATCCCTTGACTTTAATGGTCCCTCACTCTATTGAGATCCTACTTACAAAGACGAAAACCCAATATTTGACTGGTGCAAGACTGACCAGATATGAAATGAGTATTCTAGGGTCACCAAATGTGTCATTGAAAAGATGTACAGTGCTGAACCCGGCAACCTTACTTCCAAATGCAAATGTTGAAATTGAAAAGTTGAAGACATCGAGCATGATTGTTTTGAAGTAACTGACTTGTGCACAAAACCGAGACCTGATATTAGAGACACCCGATTGGAAGAGAATGACCAAATTATCTTTGTTGATGGTTCTTGTCTAGGAGACAGGGAAACTGAGAGCAGGATATGCCGGGTGCACAATCACTGGTATCCAGGAAGCTTCTTGGCTTCGAGAAGTGTATTCTGCCCAAGTAGCGGAACTGGTAGCCCTTACCAGAGCCTGCCATGTTTCTGCTCAGCTGAAGGTTACCATCTATACGGATAACCAGTATGGATTTGGAATAGTACATGATTTTGGCCAGTTGTGGTTACAAAGAGGTTTTGTGACCTCATCTGGTTCACCTGTGAGGAACGGTGAAAGAATTAAAGATCTGTTGCATGCTATTCAAATGCCTGAAAAGATTGCTGTGGTAAAATGCAGTGCACATCTGAAGTCTCAGGACTTTGTGTCAATGGGACATAGATATATGGATCACGTCGCAAAGTTTTATGCATTGAAATATATATTGTTCAAAGATAAGTGGGAACTGTTACCTGAAGAGGATGAAACATGTCCAAGTTTTACATTGAAATTAATTGATACATTGGAGGAATTGAAAATGTTGCAGAATTATGTTGACAGGGAGGAAAAATGTTAAAGGATCAAAATGAAATGTGTACAGTGAAAAGATGAATTGTGAGTTTCAGAAGAGGGGCAGTTGGTTTTGCCTAATAGTCTGTTGTCTCAAATTGCTAGGTATTTTCATGGTCAAGCACGTTGGGAGGGATGCCATGATTTGTTTGTTCAAGCACGATTGGTTCAACCCAAGGTTTAGACAGGCTGCTGAAGCAGTTTGCCATTGTTGCGTCATTTGATAGCAAATTAACATGGGGAAAGGGACAGTGGTTAATTTAAGCCACATTGGAAGAGCATGAGGTCCATTCAGTAGAATGCAGATGGATTTTATTGAGATGCCTATGTGTGGAGGTTTCAGATATGTGTTGGTGATTGTGTGCATCTTTAGTCACTGGATTGAAGCATACCTTACACAAAGAGAGGACAGTTTCACTGTAGTGAAACTACTGCTTAGGGAGCTGACACCACGTTTCAGGTTTCCGATCTCTTTAGAATCAGATGGAGGAAATCACTTCAACAATGAAGTAATTAACCACTTCGCTGCCAGGCCTTTTCCCCTCAGGTGCCAGGCCCTTTTTTGGCTATTTGGGGCAGTTCGTACTTAGGCCCTCATAACGTCTTGTCCACAAAAGCTACCCACGCCAAATTTGCATCCTTTTTTACCAACATCCTAGGGATTCTAGAGGTACCCAGACTTTATGGGTTCGCCTGAAGGAGATCATTTGATATTTTCAAAAACAAAATTAAAAAAGGGCTGCAGAAGTAGGCTTGTATTTTTTCTCCTGAAAATTGCATCAACAAAGGGTTTGTGGTGCTAAAATCACCAGCATCCCAGCTTTTAGAAACAGGCAGACTTGAATCAGAAAACCCAATTTTCCAACACAATGTTGGCATTTTACTGGGACATACCACATTTGTACTATTTTTTGTGCTTTCAGCCTCCTTCCAGTTAGTGACAGAAATGGGTGTGAAACCAATGCTGGATCCCAGAAAGCTAAACATTTCTGAAAAGTAAACATAATTATGAATTCAGCAAGGGGTAATTTGTGTAGATCCTACAAGGGTTTCCAACAGAAAATAACAGCTGAAATAAAAGAATATTGAAATTGAGGTGAAAAAAACAGCAATGTTTCTCCACATTTTACTCTGTAACTTTTTTCTGCGATGTCAGATTCTTTAAAGCAGTATACCGTTACGTCTGCTGCACTCTTCTGGTTGCAGGGATATATAGGGCTTGTAGGTTCTTCAAGAACTATAGGTACCCAGAGCCAATAAATGAGCTGCACCTTGCAATGGGTTTTTATTCTATGCCAGGTATAATGCAATTCATTTGCTGAAATATAAAGAGTGAAAAACAGGTATAAAGAAAACCTTTATATTTCCAAAATGGGCACAAGATAAGGTGTTGAGAAGCAGTGGTTATTTGCACATCTCTGAATTCCGGGGTGCCCATACTAGCATGTGAATTACAGGGCATTTTTCAAATAGATGTCTTTTTTACACACTGTCTTAAATTTGGAAGGAAAATATGTAGCAAAAGACAAGGGGCAATAACACTTGTTTTGCTATTTTGTGTTCCCCCAAGTCTCCCTATAAAAATGGTGCTTCACTTGCGTGGGTAGGCCTAATGCTCGCAACAGGAAACGCAACATGGACACATCACATTTTTACATTAAAATCTGACATGTTTTTTGCTAAGTGCCTAGCCGTGGATTTTTGCCTCTAGCTCAGCCGGGACCTAGGGAAACCTACCAAACCTGTGCATCTTTGAAAACTAAACATCTAGGGGAATCCAAGATGGGGTGACTTGTGGAGCTCTCACCATGTTCAGTTGCCCAGAATCCTTTGCAAACAAAATTTGGCTAAAAAAAAACTTTTTCCTCACATTTCGGTGACACAAAGTTCTGGAAACGGAGAGGACACATCACGTTCTCCCAAAGAAAACAGAGCTGTTTTTTGCAATGTGCCTAGCTGTGGATTTTGGCCTCTAGCTCAGCCGACACTAAGGGAAACCTACCAAGCCTGTGCATATTTGAAAACTAGACACCTAGGGGAATGCAAGATGGGGTGACTTATGGGGCTCTCTCCAGGTTCTGTTACCCAGAATCCTTCGCAAACCTCACAATTTGGCTAAAAAAACACTTTTTCCTCACATTTCGGTGACACAAAGTTCTGGAATCTGAGATGTGCCACGAATTTCCTTCCACCCAGCATTCCCACAAGTCTCCCGATAAAAATGGTACCTCACTTGTGTGGGTAGGCCTAGCTCCCGTGAAAGGGAATGCCCCAAAACACAACGTGGACACATCACATTCTCCCAAAGAAAACAGACCTGTTTTTTGCAAAGTGGCTAGCTGTGAACTTTGGCCTCTACTTCAGCCGGCACTTAGGAAAACCTACCAAACCTGCACATTTTTTTAAATTAGACACCTAGGGGAATCCAATATGGGGTGACTTGTAGGACTCTCACCAGGTAGGTAGGGTTGCCCAGAATCCTTTGAAAACCTCAAAATTTGGCTAAAAAAAAACCTTTTTTCTCACATTTTGGTGACACAAAGTTCTGGAATTTGAGAGGGGCCACAAATTTCCTTCCTCCCAGCGTTCCCCCAAGTCTCCCTATAAAAATGGTACTTCACTTGTGTGGGTAGGCCTAGCACCCGCGAAAGGCAATGCCCCAAAACGCAACGTGGACACATCACATTCTCCCAAAGAAAACAGACCTGTTTTTTGCAAAGTGCCTAGCTGTGGATTTTGGCCTCTAACTCAGCCGGCACCTAGGGAAACCTACCAAACCTGCACATATTTGAAAACTAGACACATAGGGGAATCCACGATGGAGTGACTTGTGGGGCTCTCACCAGGTTCTGTACGCAGAATCCTTTGCAAACCTCAAATTTGGTAAAAAAACACTTTTTCCTCACATTTCAGTGACACAAAATTCTGGAATCTGAGAGGACCCACAAATTTCCTTCCACCCAGCCTTCTCCGAAGTGTCACGATAAAAATGGTACCTCACTTGTGTGGGTATGCCTAGTGCCCGCGAAAGGCAATGCCCCAAAACACAACTTGGACACATCACATTCTCCCAAAGAAAACAGACCTGTTTTTTGCAAAGTGCCTAGCTGTGGCTTTTGGCCTCTAGCTCAGCCAGCACCTAGGGAAACCTACCAAACCTGCACATAGTTGAAAACTAGACACCTAGGGGAATCCAAGATGGGGTGACTTGTGGGGCTCTCACCAGGTTCTATACGCAGAATCCTTTGCAAACCTCAAATTTGGCTAAAAAAAACACTTTTTCCTCACATTTCAGTGACACAAAATTCTGGAATCTGAGAGGACCCACAAATTTCCTTCAACGCAGCCTTCTCCCAAGTCTCCGGATAAAAATGGTACCTCACTTGTGTGGGTAGGCCTAGCGCCCGCAAAAGGAAATGCCCCAAAACGCAACGTGGACACATCACATTCTCCCGAAGAAAAAGGACCTGATTTTTGAAAAGTGCCTAGCTGTGTCTTTTGGCCTCTAGCTCAACCAGCACCTAGGGAAAGCTTCCAAACCTGTGCATTTTTTAAAACTAGAAACCTAAGGGAATCCAAGATGGGGTGACTTGTGGGGCTCTCTCCTGGTTCTGTTACCCAGAATCCTTTGCAAACCTCAAAATGTGGCCCAAAAAAAACTTTTTCCTCACATTTCGGTGACACAAAGTTCTGGAATCCGAGAGGAGCCACAAATTTCCTTCCACCCAGCATTCCCCCAAGTCTCCCGATAAAAATGGTACTTCACTTGTGTGGGTAGGCCCTAAAACACAACCGTGGACACATCACATTCTCCCAAAGATAAAGGACCTGTTTTTTGCCAAGTGCCTAGCTGTGGATTTTGGCCTCTAGCTCAGCCATCACCTAGGGAAACCTACCAAACCTGTGCACGTTCTGTTACCCAGAATCCTTTGTAACTCTCAAAATTTGGCCAAAACCCACTTTTTCCTCACATTTTGGTGACAGAAAGTTCTGGAATCTGAGAAGAGGCACACATTTCCTTCCACCCTGCGTTCCCCCAAGTCTCCTGATAAAAATGTTACCTCACTTGTGTGGGTAGACCTAGCGCCCGTGAAAGGAAATGCCCCAAAACACAACGTGGACACATCACATTCTCCCAAAGAAAACAGACCTGATTTTTGCAAAGTGTCTAGCTGTGGATTTTGGCCTTTAGCTCAGCTGGCACCTAGGGAAACCTACCAAAACTGCGCATTTTTGAAAATTAGACACCTAGGGGAATCCAAGATGGAGTGACTTGTGGGACTCTGACCAGGTTCTGTTACCCAGAATCCTTTGCAACCCTCAAAATATGGCCAAAAAACACTTTTTCCTCACATTTTGGTGAGATAAAGTTCTGGAATCTGAGAAGAGGCACACATTTCCTTCCACCCTGCGTTCCCCCAAGTCTCCTGATAAAAATGGTACCTCACTTGTGTGGGTAGACCTAGCACCTGTGAAAGGAAATGCCCCAAAACACAACGTGGACACATCACATTCTTCCAAAGAAAACAGACCTGTTTTTTGAAAAGTGCCAAGATGTGGCTTTTGGCCTCCAGCTCAGCCAGCACCTAGGGGAACCTACCAAACCTGTGCATTTTTTAAAACTAGACACCTAGGGGAATCCAGGATGGGGTGACTTGTGGGGCTCCCTCCACGTTCTGTTACCCAGAATCCTTTGCAAACCTCAAAATTTGGCCAAAAAAACACTTTTCCCTCACATTTCGGTGACACAAAGTTCTGGAATCTGAGAGGAGCCACAAATTTCCTTCCAACCAGCATTTCCCCAAGTCTCCCGATAAAAATGGTACCTCACTTGTGTGGGTAGGCCCTAAAACACAACGTGGACACATCACATTCTCCCAAAGAAAAAGGACCTGTTTTTTGCTAAGTGCCTAGCTGTGGAGTTTGGCCTCTAGCTCAGCCATCACCTAGGGAAACCTACCAAACCTGTGCAGGTTCTGTTACCCAGAATCATTTTCAACCCTCAAAATGTGGCGAAAAAACACTTTTTCCTCACATTTCGGTGACAGAAAGTTCTGGAATCTGAGAAGAGGCACACATTTCCTTCCACCCTGTGTTCCCCCAAGTCTCCTGATAAAAATGGTACCTCACTTGTGTGGGTAGACCTAGTGCCCACGAAAGGAAATGCCCCAAAACACTATGCGACACAGCAAAATTATCAAATACAAAACTACAAGTTTTTGAGGGGGGGGAAGGGATGACACCTGCATTTTTGGTCCTGCGCTCAGCAGCCATACAGTGAAACCTACCAAACCCAGACATTTCTGAAAACTAGACACACGAAGGAGTCTAGGGAGGTGTGACTTGCGTGGACCCCCCAATGTTTTTTAACCCAGAATCCTCAGCAAACCTCAAATTTAGCTAAAAATCACATTTTTCCCACATTTCTGTGTGGGATCACCGCACTGGGACGAATTTCCTACCACCCAACGTTCCCCTCAGCCTCCCGGTAAAAATGATATCTCACTTGTGTAGGTGGGCCACGTGCCTGTGACAGGGAAGAGCCAAAAACATGTCGAAATTGAAGGGGAACCAAAGTGGGTCTAAAATGACAGTTTTGAAAAAAAAAATTTTAGGCTGTCTCTTGCTGCAGAATTTTTATCGGTATGGATGAAACAATACTGGGTGGTAGGAATTTTGTGGATTCCTGCAGATTCCGGAAGGTTCTATCATAAAAATGTGGGAAAAATGTATGATTTCCAGCAAAGTTGGAGGTTTGCAGGGCATTGTGGGTAAGAAAATGGTGCAGGGTGCATGTGAAGCACACCACCCTGGAATCACCCAGATGTTTAGTTTTCAGATGTGCCTAGGTCTTGTGGATTTTTCTACATGGCAGCATGCCAAAGTCCAAAAGGTGCAGCCCTCACCATTCCAAGTGGGATGATATTGAGAGTTAGCCAAGCTCTCATGGCCCAAATGTAAAACCAAAACCCAAAATAACCAAACGTCCTCTTGCTTCTGGCATCTAGTATGCTTTCTGCCCACCGGGGAGTGATTTGAGGGTAATTGCCCCATCTGCCCACCGGTGGGCAGAACAACTTTGGCCCCATTTATTTGGGGTGGGGGTATGGCCATACCCCCACCCTCTTATTTTGGAAAAAAATCTTCTGTGGTCTCTGGTGGGGTTTCTGCCCCCGAGCCTTCCAAAAATAGGCCGATCTGCCCTCAACGGGGGCAGATATGGCCAACAGTAAAGTGCCCCCCATGCGGAGAGACCCTTGCCGAGGCTGCCCCCCAAACAAAACTCACACATACACACACACCAATCCCTGGTGCCTAAGTGGTTTCTGCCACCCACGGGGGCAGATCGGCCTAATAGAAATAGGCTGATCTGCCCCCAAGGGGAGCAGATATGGCCTAAAATAAATTTGCTCCCCCAGGGGAATGACCCTTGCCTAAGGGGTCACCCCCCCCCTGTGTGAAATTGATGCAAAAAAATAAAAATCCCTGGTCCCTAGTAGTTTCTGCCCCCCTTGGGGCAGATTGGCCTAATAAAAATAGGCTGATCTGTCCCAAGGGGGGCAGAAATGGCCTAAAAGTAAAAATGCCCCCAATGGAGCGATTGGCCTAATAAAAATAATGGCCTAAAATTAAAATTGCCCCCAAGGGAGCGACCCTTGCCTAAAGGGTTGCTCCCCACAGATATAAAGCAAATAAAAAACAACAAAAAATTATCCCTGGTGTCTAGCAGTTTCTGCCCACCCTGGGGCAGATCAGCCTAATTATAATAGGCCGATCTGCCCCAGAGGGGCAGAAATGGCCTATAAATAAATTGCCACCCTGGGAAGCGGCCCTTCCCCAAGGGGCTGCTCCCCTTATGCACAAGTATAAAAAAAAAAAATCCCTGGTGTCTAGTGGTTTCTGCCACCCTTGAAAATAGGCTGAAGGGGGCCAGAAATGGCCTAAAAGTAAAATTGCCCCCAAGGGAGCGACCCTTGCCTAAGGGGTCGCTCCCCACATACATAAAGCTAATACATTTTTTTTTTTAATGATCCCTGGTGCCTAGCGGTTTCTGCCCCCCGGAGGCAGATCGGCCTATAAATAAATTTCCCCCCTGGGGAGCAGCCCTTGCCCAAGGGGCTGCTCCCCTTATGCGCAAATATAAAAAAAAAATCCCTGGTTCTAGTGGTTTCTGCCACACTTGGGGGCAGATTGGCCTAATAGAAATAGGCCGATCTGCCCGCCAGGGGGGCAGAAATGGCCTAAAAGTTAAATTGCATCCAAGGGAGCGACCCTTGCCTAGGGGGTCGCTCCCCACATACATAAAACAACAAAAAAATGAGAATGAGTGAATGTAGACATGTGTTTTTGGTTCAGAGTAAATGGACATTTATGTTGAATGGACAGGATCCAGCGATTCCTGGGATATATTACATCTGTGGTCCTAATGCTTATTACCGTCTTCCAAGAGGATGGTATGGGGCATGTTATTTGGCAATAGTTTTCCCAAAGATTTTTCAAATGGATGACTTGAAGAAGTTTCCAAAAGTGACTGAATTACATCATATGAGACAGAGGAGAGAGTCTCCTTTTGGTATAGTGGGAGATATATTTGGAGCAATAATTCCTTCAGTGGGAGTTGTTCTGAATTTGATAAAGATTCGAAATTTGTCTACTATTGTGGATAACATGCTGACAAACTTTTCACCAGCCATACTCCTGATAGATATTGAATTAGCTGCCGAAAGAGCCATGACTCTTCAAAATCGCCTTGCTTTAGACATTCTTTTAGTGAGGGTGGCTGAATTGGTAGAATGCTTAATTCTAGGCATTGTTGTTCGTTCATCCCTGATAATAGTAAAGAAATTAGAAGCTTACTTACTAATCTGACTAATGAAAGTGCTGATTTGAAAGAATTGAAAGAACCAGGTGTTTGGGAGAAAGTTGGCAAAGGTTTTGCTTCAGTGGGAAATTGGCTCAGCAACATTGGGAAAAGGATCTTATTGAAAATATTACAGGGAATATTAATTATAATGGTTTTCCTTATTGGAATATGAGGAATATGTAAATTGTGTAAAAGAATACAATTGAAAAGGTCAAAGAATAATCAGAGGAGGGAAGAAAAGTAGAGGGAAAAATTGTTCAGGGAAAATTGGAAAAGGGAACAAAGATTTGAAGGGATTGAAATGACAGAATTTTAGCTGATGCAAAAATTTGTGAGTGATAGTTTAATGTGATGACACATTTAGTCATCAGAGGAGGGATTGCTAGAGCAGGTGTTTCAATAAAAACATTAATGAATATTTATGTATTCTGAGTAATGGATTTGCGAAGAAAATGAAATAATGTAGAGAAAAATAATGTACACATTTGAAAATGTGTCCACATGAGTGGCCGTCATTGTTCAAGAAGTATACTTATTAATGGCTTATTAATATGAAATATAGAGCTTATGTTTGATCAATGTAGTAGTACATCTTATTAAGTGTTATGTATTATGTCTTAGCTTTATTAATTGTAGGCCTTAATTTAGCAGAGGTCTTGGCTTAGTTGCAGTGCTTCATTTCCAGCTGTATTTCTTAGGCATAAATAAAATGTCTTCTTAGAGAATGAATATTGTAACTTTCCACTGTACTGTCCAAATGTGCTAATAGCTAAAAGTCTTTCTCATGAGAACCGCTTGCTAGAAGATGCTGTTCTTGCTAAATGTAACAATATAAGCGTAATGTGTGTAAGACTGAATTTCTCAGGAGGAGAACAATGGAGACACTGACTGGAGTACAAGCTGCAACAATATTGTTACCTGATGAGCTTGGATGATGAGGACATTACAAGCAAAGCCAATCAGCGACATGTGAACTGTGTACTAGTAGAAATTATAGATTTGAAGTTTTATTTTTATTGGACAAAGTGTGAACATGTGATCCCTTGACCAATAGGAACTTGGGAAGTAGTTTTAGGGAATCGAGTTCAGCCGGTCTGCACTGGTGGAAGACAGCGCATTTGCCCATTTTCTTCTTGCCGAAAGGCCATTACTTAACTGAGCGTTTAGAGACGTGCTTTACTTTAATGCTTTAAGACTTTGCATTTTCCTGAACTTTGATGCTGAATCCTGATGCCTTGCTGACTGAACTGATGTCCTGATGACGAAGACTATCTTAGCTTGAAGATCCAATTGAGGAGAGGTATATTATTTCTGATGTGTTTCTTAAGTCTATTTTCTTTTTCTTTCTAGGTACCAACCGCACTATTTTGAATGAGCCATAGTTAGATGTTTTCTAAATTTGTGTTGACTACATTGTTTTGCATGAAGCCCAACATGCTATTGCTAATCTGGTATTTGATAAGGATCCTCACTATTGAAAGTCTACAATAAGGGGTAATAATTGATGTCTTTCATTTGCTGAATATAAGTGTATGTAATATTGTTTGCTCAATTGTTCTTGTTATTAATTTGCACTTTAACCTTAGAATGTGTAATCGTTCAAGCTTTGATTAAATTACGTTTCTTTTGTTGCTTTGGGCAGCCAGTGATGTTTCTATATGTTTATCATTTGATTTTGAGATTATTGTACATGACATTAGCATTGTTAATATGGGGAAATAAATATTCCAACTTTTACTAAAAGGTGTGGTTATTCAAGACTGAAATGACATGGTGTGTGATAATTACTGACTCCTATCATTGATTATTGTTACTGATTGATTACTGATTATTGATCTGTATGTACTGGATCTATGGTGGGAACATCTTAAATGTGAGTCAAAACGTTCATCGACCTATTTGCGTCCCCTTGTAAGTTTACTTATTAAGGTCTGACGTGCTAACACTCCTATACCTCCTACGCCTCATTGCGCTACATAAAAAAAAAACATAGAGATTGATTTACACAATTGTATGATTCATTGTCTCTGTAGAATATGTTTATATGATATAAAGTGCCTTGGCACCCTACAGTAGAAAAAATAGAGCTATAAAAGGAATTCAATAAAAAAAAAAATAGTAAGTGGTATTTACATCATTAGTGGGATTACTCATACAGACGTACAACCCTCCTCACCCTCAACAGATTGCTGCTATGAAAGTAAAGCAGACAAATTACTCAGTGACAAATTCAATGTATTGCACTAATGCTGGCCCTGATCCAGCTCAATAATAGCTGCCTGATCCTCACATTTCCTGCACAGATTAAAGGAAAATATGTACAGAAGGAGAGAGTGGAAACTGGTGCTGAAGAGAAAACGGGTGATGATGAGGTATGCAAATGGAAGATTTCAAAAAGATATAGGGGTGAAAGAAGCCTACAGCCCTGGCCTCATGTTGCCCAGATGGCCATGACCCAGCTTCCTGCTGCACAAGTGTAGTACTTTCATTTGCAGAGAGACCCAGGATTGCATGTGCATTTAGTCTGAACACCTTAAAGAACCACTGGCAGGCACAGTGAGAAACTTGTCCTGCTTTCAGCCTTAGGGCTCTTAATCATGCCACACATAAATGCCCACCCATAATCTGAACTCACCCAGGCACCAAGAGGCGACTCAGTTTGCAATATGTACTGTGAAGTCAAATGAAAATAAAAATAAAGAAATGCAACATCTGGGAAAAACAAATATTCATATGGGTGAAGTAAACATGTGAAATATAAACAGGGACTGCTTTGCTGACATGGATTATTTTAGGGGTTTTCGAGTCTTCGTTGAGAAGTCAATCAATGTTTTTCCTTTAAAGTTAAAAACATGAATATAGGGATCCATTTCAAACGCAGTTGTTGGACCTGTCACACTTAAATTCCATTAAGGAGTTGCAACGCCTCATGAGATTGCCCACGTCAGCAATGGTATTATAGCAGGACAGTGCTAATGATGAAGTTGGATGGGACAAGAAGAGTGATGACAGCTTCAGCAGAGTTGAGGTAGCGTCACAGTTGAAATATTGGAGAAGGTTTTGCCATAAGTTCTGGGAAAATGTATCTTTTTCCTTTCTGTTCCAATAGCTGTTACTTCATTTAGAACAAAAACAAGCCTATCTGCTTCTTGCCAAGCCTGGATGCTTTAGTATAGTTTTTGTTGCAAAATGAAGGAAACAACACAGGTCCCACATATCATTCATTGCCAGATTATGTGCTCATGTTTAAGGACTTGGGAGTGAAGGACAGGGGACTGATCAGAGTAAGCGACTATCGCTTTTCTGGCCTTCTTAAATTTTAACTAGAAGAAATGGGACTCCTGTCGTACTGTGATGACCCTACCAGCTTGCCAAACCAGTTGTGCTGGAATTGCTTTAACCCCAGGGTGTTTTTTTTAAGTGTGTATCATTGTGTGGTGTTAATCCTGTGAGATTCATTCTCTATACTGGTTAAATATACTGTTTTATGGGCTACATTACTTAAAGAGTTTCAACATTTCTGCACTTGCGCTTAATTAAGATGAGGTATAGTATGTTCTTGTGAAGTTCATTCATCGGTGCCAGGATTGGATTTGTGGTGATCGAAGTGCCAAACAGAAGGTCCTCCAGGAGGCCCATCTTCAAAATGAGTAATTATTAATAGAATTTGGACTTGATTGCAGAAGTGCATAGGTGCCCATTGAAACTCCTCCCTTTGTAGGCTTATTAAACAGAAATTTGATTTATGGTCAGAATGTTTCCTGAAGGCTATTTTTGCATACTTTGAAAATTGCAACTTTGGGCTGGTTTTTGGGCTGATACTAGTCTATGTTGGGCTGAATTTGGGCTTGAACGTGGACAGCTTTGGGCTTGGGATGGGTCTCAAAATCTGGAAACACTGGCTCGGGGTCTTCTGCCCGACTAGAGAAGATGTGTGTGTGTCTTCTCTATGCAGCAGCGCAGCGCGCAGGCCCTACACCACGTGGGCCTCCACAATTATTTTTAACAAAATTCATAATAATATAATTTTACATGGTACTTGGCAGCAGTGTCTTGGCACAGCTGAAAAGATTCGAGTACGAGGGACTGGAGAAGGTGAAAGACTGACCCGGCCCTGCCCATATCCGAACGTGTGACCATAGCACTATCTCAGAGAAAGTCCAAAATACAAAGGGGCATATTTATACTCCGTTTGCGCCGAATTAGCGTCGTTTTTTTCGACGCAAATTCGGCACAAAACTAACGCCATATTTATACTTTGTCGCTAGACGCGTCTAGCACCAAAGTATGAGTAAAGAGCGTCATTTTTTAGCGTGAACGCCTTCCTTGCGTTAATGAGATGCAAGGTAGGCGTTCCCGTCCAAAAAAATGACTGCGCCGCAAATGCGTCGTATTTATACTCCCGGGCAAAAATCACGCCCGGGAGTTGGCGGGGCAGAAAACCCCGCATTTGCGCCACTTTTTAACACCTGGGTCAGGGCAGGCGTTAAGGGACCTGTGGGCTCAAAATGAGCCCACAGCTGCCCTCCCATGCCCCCAGGGACCCCCCCTGCCACCCTTGCCCACCCCAGGAGGACACCCAAGGATGGAGGGACCCATCCCAGGGACATTCAGGTAAGTTCAGGTAAGTATAATTTTTTATTTTTTTTATATATTTTTTTGGCATAGGGGGGCCTGATTTGTGCCCCCCTACATGCCACAATGCCCAATGACCATGCCCAGGGGACAGAAGTCCCCTGGGCATGGCCATTGGGCAAGGGGGCATGACTCCTGTCTTTACTAAGACAGGAGTCATGTAAATGGCGTCTGGGCGTCGTTTAAAATGGCGCAAATCGGGTTAAGACGATTTTTTAGCGTCAACCTGACTTGCGCCATTTTTAAGACGCCCTAACGCCATTTTTCCCTACGCCGGCGCTGCCTGGTGTACGTGTTTTTTTTCCACGCACAGCAGGCAGCGCCGGTCTGCTTGCGCCGGCTAACGCCATTCAATAAATACGGCGCCCGCATGGCGCTTCAGAATGGCGTTAGCCGGCGCAAAAAATTTTGACGCTAAACTGCGTTAGCGCAGTTTAGCGTCAAAAAGTATAAATACGGGCCAAAGAATGCGAGAAGGCATGCCTTATGCTGCTAAACCATCCCTGACCTGTGAACGCCTTTCACTTGCTTCGATTCTGCCCCCTTCCTTAATCCTTTGTTTACCTGCGCACAAACCATTAGTCTTATAATTAAGAGCGGCTGTGCACTGCTGAGCTGTCATTAGCCGGGTGCTATGAATGGAATCATTGACAGAGGAAGTCCCTTAAATAACAACAAAGAAGGATAAAAAGAACAACTTGCTGTAGTTTAACGCCAAGGCCTAGAGCAACCGAAACTCTCCACAGATACCTGCTCAAGTGGAGGAATGTGCTCAGGGCGTTTGCTCCTCTCCCTCACTGGCGGCAGTGTTACTGAAAGCCTGAGTCAAGCGTCGGCATTCGGCATAGGGTTCGTTTGTGCTCGGGTGCCCCGCTCGGCTTTTCTCTAGATCAATCTCACATTCTAATGCACCGGCTCGAATATTAGTATGAAACGTGTCACGTGTATTTTTCAAGCAAACATAGCTTGTCAGAAAGCTAGTAGAATACTAAATTGAATAACTTCGCCTACTCACTTTCAAAACTTTTTTATTTACTTTTTTAATTTAAAACGTGTGAAAAATACGCAGGTTTTTTTCATGAGTAAAACCCGGCAAGCATACGTTTTAGAGCAGATTTTTCTTACCAAGAAAGTTAGAGAGGGAAATTCTCTGGTAAAATTATCCATCACTGTTGAACTAGTGGATTTACCAGGACTTGGGTATTTCCAGCAGCAGAAGGATCGTGGTGCCTGCACAAACACAGCCAGGCAGCTCCTATCTCGGGCAGTCTCCTCCATTAGATCATTTTTAACATTCAAAGTCCGACGCCTATCATCCCGTGTTTGTGAAATACATGCTTAGCTAAGGTATCATCTATGGCTGTGCAGCAGCTCCAACTCCCCCACATTGCATCTCTCCACAAGAGATTTGAACTGGTAAATGGGATAGATCATTGTGCTTTGGGCCCTCTAGTGAAATCACACATGAGAGGGCTTACCACATTCAAATGACATAGTCCCAGAAATGAGAGGTGGGAGCCAGGTTGTGATTTGGCTGCTATGGGTGCTGGTTGATTTACAGTCTTCATTGGAGAACAGCCAGCTACTTGAAGTTCTGGGAGTGGTAGGAGTCCTCTTGGGTGATGGATGATCTTCTACTCTGGGGCAGATGGCAACCCTCCATAGGTGCCCCAGATACTATATTCTGGTTCAGGACTGCAGACTCTGCTGACAGGTTGAGCAAACAATTCATAGTGCTGTTTCCCTCTTCTTCTTCACTAAGGTCCGTTTCATCTAGAGTGGGCACTAGTCTTGTGTACAGTTTTAACAAGAAAATGATCTAGATCACATGGTATTCTACATTAGTAGACTGTGAGCATGTAAACTTCACCTATGAGACTCTTAGTAGTTGGGGCTCAAATGGCATTTAGATATTTGCATTAGGACCCAGTTCCCAGCTTTGAGTAATGATACTCTGGCCCCATGCTTCTTGCTCATGTATTCACTATCCTGGCATCTCTGGATAGCAGGTCCCAGGCTGACTCTCCCCTGCTGCTGCAGCACTCTTTCCTGTTTTCTGTCTCACTTTCACTGCTTTCTCCTTCCTCACCCCATTTTTCTGAGTGCTTTCTCCTGCATTCTGCCGTGTTTTCACTATTTTCTCTTTCCTTCTTCCCGCTTTTCTGAGTGCTTTCTTCTGCTTTTTGCCTTATTTTTACTGCTTTCTTCTCTTTTCCCCTGAATTTTCTGAGTGCTTTCTCCTGCTTTTTGCCTCGTTTTTATTACTTTCTCCTTCTCTCCCCTGGTTTTTCTGAGTGTTTTCTCCTCCCTTTTGCCTTGTTTTTACTGATTTCTCCTCCTTTCCCCCCATTTTTGCTTCCTCCTGCTATTTGCGTCACTTTTCCACTGTTCATCCTTTTTTGTCCTCATTGCCACTTGCGCCTGCTGCACGTTTTCCCTCCTCCCACCTAGCCCCACCCTCTGCCTCCAAAATGCCTCTCTTTCCTCCCAGGACTTATTAAATGGAGGCCACAGCGAGACCCGACTGAGGAAGTCCCAGGCCAGCTCTACCCTGCTGCTGCATTGCTCTCTCCTGCTTTTGGTCTCGTTTTCACTGCTCTCTCCTGCCTTTCCCCCATTTTTCTGAGTGCTTTCTTCTGCCTTTTGCATCATTTTCACTGCTTTCTCTACCTCTTTCCCTGTTTTTCTGAGAGCTTTCTCCTTCTTTTTGCCTCGTTTTACTGCTTTCTCCTCCTCTCCTCCCATTTTTCTGAGTGCATTCTGCTTTCTGCTTCCTTTTCACTGCTTTCTCCTTCCTTTTACCTGTTTTTCTGAGTGTTTTCTCCGTTTTGCCTTCTTTTTAGTGCTCTCGTCTCCTCTCCCGCGTTTTTCTGAGTGCTTTTACCTCTTTTTTATTTCTTTCTCCTCTAACCCTTTTTCCTGAGCGCTTTCTCCTTTTTGCCTCATTTTTTAACTTTTTCACTGTTCATCCTTTATTCCCCATTGCCGCTCCTGCCTAATGCTCGTTCTCCCACCTCCTGTTCAGCCTTCCCACCACCTTCCAGTGCCCTCCCTCATCCCAGGACCTACTTAATAGAGCCAAAGGCAAGCCTGTCTGTGTCTGTCCACACCTGGACTGCACCCAGCACCAGGACCCCTTGCTGTTCCACCCCATGAACATACACCGCTGCTGACGTCTGAGCCCTGGACCCTTGATGTACCAACACCCAATGCTGCCACACATCCCAGTGTTCCACCAGAGGACCGTTCTCCTGCGACACTGCTGCCTCACATTCAGCACCAAAGCAACCAACAGCACCAGTAACACCACAAATGCGGCAGCACTTGACACATCAACCGAGACCACTACGACACAACTCCAGTGCATCCTACTCAACACACTTTCACTCGGTAAACACGACACTGAGGTATGGGACACGATCTCCTCCCTCACTCTGAACATCAGCTTCCTAGCAGAATACTGGCTCAACCCCACCTCCACACCAGACATCGCCACAGCCATCCCCAAAGGTTACAAGATAACACAATGCAACTAAACCAACAAGCATGCAGGCGGAATCACCATCATCTACAGCGACACCATCTGCTGCACGACATCCCCTGACGGCCCTACACTGGTAATGGAACACCTCAACTTCCAACTCCACACAGATGGAAAGAGCACCATCAGAGGCACTCTTGCCTACAGACCACCAGGACCGTTCCCAGCTTCTGCAACACCATCCCAGAACTCATCGCCCAGCAAGCAATCAACTCAGAGCACTTGATATTCCTAGGGGGCCTCAACTTCAACCTCTACGACCCCAGTGACGCCAACTCCACTGACCTCTTGGAAAGCATGAGCAGCATCAGCCTCAAGCAGCTCTTCACCAACCCTACCCACAAGGCAGGACACACCTTCAACCCAATATTCACCTCCAGCAACAGAGTCAGGTACATCCACACCGCATCACTCACCTGGTCCAACCACCACAGCGTGCATTTCAGCATCTCAGGACCCACCCCAGCTCCGTGCCCCCCAGATCCACATTAAGAAACCAGAAAAAGAAGACCAGTGGAACAACACTCTCTGCTCCCACCTCGCAGACTCTACACACTACTCTGAATAAGCAGCACGGAGCTTCTCCCAGTGAATCACAGAATGTGCTGACCACATCACCACACCAAGACAGCCAAGGTCAAAGAACAAAGCAAAAGAGCAAGGTTGTTCACCAAGGAACTCTAGTCCATGTAATGCAAATGCTGACAACTTAGAAGAAAGTGGTGCATCAGCAAAAAAACTGAAAACCGCAATGCCTTCAGGACCACCCTCAACCAGTGCCAATGCCTCCTGAAAGAAACCAAGAAGAATGTACTAGCAGACAGCATCAAAGCCAGCGCAAATCACAGAAAATAATTCTTCGCCATGATCTTGGCCATCTACTAAAACTTGGGATGCCAACCCTCTGCTGCAGACAACATCAACCAGCTCACAGACACATACACACACCCCGCCACACCTTCTCACCCACAGGAAACTCCTCATCACGGAAGACACCATCTCCATCATGAACTCCATACACTTGGAGATCCCATGGACCCTTTCCCCACCACGTCTTCATCCTCGGAAGCAAGATAATCGGCGGTGAGCTCAGGAAGGTCCTGAATACTTCCATCACCATTGCCTCCTCCCTGGAGGACTGGAAACATGATGAACTGAGGCCCCTCCTGAAAAAACCATCCGCCAACCCAATCAAATTGAACTACTGGCCCATGTTTCTGCTCCCTATCCAGCAAAAGTCCTTGAGAAAGCGATCAACCAGCAACTCACCCAACATCTAGAAGACCACGACCTCCTGAAACCCTCCCCATCCAGATTTCAAGCTAACCACAGCACTGAGACAGCCTTAATTGCAGCCACAGATGACATCAGAGCCATCCTGGACCATGGGGAAACAGCACCCTTCATCCTCCTGGACCCATATGCCGCGTTTGACACTGTCTCCCACCACATCCTGATCAACAGACTCCACAACATAGGATTCAAGGCAATGCCATCAAATGGATTGCCTCGTACCTCACCAGCAGAACCGAAAGGATCAGTCTCCCACTGTTCACCACAGAGCCCAATAAGATCATCTGTGGAATCCCCCAAGAATCGTCTTTCAGCCCGACCCTCTTCAACACATAAATGACCCCCCTGGCCAGCACCATCAGATCACACAGACTCAACATCATCGACTACACACAGCTAATCCTTTCACTGTCTGAAGATCCCTCCACCACAAAAGCTAACTTCCTCAGATGCATGATGAACATAGCAGACTGCATGAAGGACATCTGTTTCAAATTCAACACTAAAAAAATGGAAGTCCTCATCTTTGGGAACAAGAAGTCACCATAGACCGACAAATGGTGGCCCGGAGAGCTCAGCACCCCCACACACCCTGCCAACAGACCATGCCCGCAACCTCTGCATCATCCTGGAAAGCAGGCTATCCATAATGAAACAAGAAGGCGCAGTCTCATCTGCCTGTTTGTACACTGTTTTCATGCTCCGCAGGTCCTCGACGAGGCTCCCAGCAAACACCAAAAGGACTACCATGCAGGCCCTCTTCACCAACAGAGTGAACTACAGAAACACGCTTGACATAGGAACTACAGCACACCTCCTGAAGAGATTCCATACAAAACAGAACTCAGCGGCAAGACTCATACCCGACCTCCCCAAAAGGACCCAAATCACACCCCATCCCAAGAACCTACACTGGCTTCCAATTACAAAGAGGTGCCAGTTCAAAATGCTGACCCTGTTCAATGAAGGACCAACATACATCAACAAACACCTGATCTTCCACTAACTGGCCAGACACCTTATATCAGTTTTCCTCTCCCTCAAAGACACCCCACTGATCCATCGAGCCAACAGCGGAGGACACTCCTTTAACATCTGGCAGCCAAGGCTTCTAATAACCTCCACCTGCACCTCAGGACTGCACCGTCTCTCCAGAGATTCAGAAGAGAACTAAAAACCTGGGTGTTCGAATTATCATACCTCCAGGCGGCAGCAGCATACAGCTTCAGCGGCTCAAAACCCTCACTGGTGATGTGCCACGCTGAATTGAATGTTTGATTGATTGATTGAAAGGTGTGAAAAAGTAGCCTCTTTCTAGCCTTGTTACCCCCACTTTTGGCCTGTTTGTGAGTATATGTCAGGGTGTTTTCACTGTCTCACTGGGATCCTGCTAGCCAGGGCCCACTGCTCATAGTGAAAACCCTATGTTGTCAGTATGTTTGTTATGTGTCACTGGAACCCTGCTAGCCAGGACCCCAGTGCTCATAAGTTTGTGGCCTATATGTTTTCCCTGTGTGATGCCTAACTGTCTCACTGAGGCTCTGCTAACCAGAACCTCAGTGGTTACGCTCTCTCTGCTTTCCAAATTGTCACTAACAGGCTAGTGACCAATTCACATTGGCATACTGGAACGCCCTTGTAATTCCCTAGTATATGGTACTGAGGTACCCAGGGTATTGGGGTTCCAGGAGATCCCTATGGGCTGCAGCATTTCTTTTGCCACCCATAGGGAGCTCTGACAATTCTTACACAGGCCTGCCAGTGCAGCCTGAGTGAAATAACGTCCACGTTATTTCACAGCCATTTACCACTGCACTTAAGTAACTTATAAGTCACCTATATGTCTAACCCTCACTTGGTGAAGGTTGAGTGCAAAGTTACTTAGTTTGTGGGCACCCTGGCACTAGCCATGGTGCCCCACATCGTTCAGGGCAAATTCCCTGGACTTTGTGAGTGCGGGGACACATTACACGCGTGCACTGCACATAGGTCACTACCTATGTACAGCGTCACAATGGTAACTCCGAACATGGCAATGTAACATGGCTAAGATCATGGAATTTTCACCCCAATGCCATTCTGGCATTGGGGGGGACAATTCCATGATCCCCCCGGTCTCTAGCACAGAACCCGGGTACTGCCAAACTGCCTTTTCAGGGTTTGCACTGCAGCTGCTGCTGCTGCCAACCCCTCAGACAGGTTTCTGCCCCCTTGGGGTCCAGGCAGCCCTGGCCCAGGAAGGCAGAACAAAGGATTGCCTCTGAGAGAGGGTGTAACACCCTCTCCCTTTGGAAATAGGTGTGAGGGCTGGGGAGGAGTAGCCTCCCCCAGACTCTGGAAATGCTTTGATGGGCACAGATGGTCAGTCTACACCGGTTCAGGGATCCTCCAGCCCTGCTCTGGCGCGAAACTGGACAAAGGAAAGGGGAGTGACCACTCCCCTGACCTGCACCTCCCAGGGGAGGTGCCCAGAGCTCCTCCAGTGTGTCCCAGACCTCTGCCATCTTGGAAACAGAGGTGTTTGTGGCACACTGGACTGCTCTGAGTGGCCAGTGCCAGCAGGTGACGTCAGAGGCTCCTTCTGATAGGCTCTTACCTCTCTTGGTAGCCAATCCTCCTTCCTAGTTAGCCAAACCTCCTTTTCTGGCTATTTAGAGTCTCTGCTTTGGGGATCTCAGCAGATAACGAATGCAAGAGCTCATCAGAGTTCCTCTGCATCTCCCTCTTCACCTTCTGCCAAAGGATCGACCGCTGACTGCTCAGGACGCCTGCAAAACTGCAACTAAGTAGAAAGACGACTACTAGCAACCTTGTATCGCTTCCGCCTGCCGGCTTTCTCGACTGTTTCCAGGTGGTGCATGCTCTGGGGGTAGCCTGCCTCCTCTCGGCACCAGGAGCTCTGAAGAAATCTCCTGTGGGTCGACGGAATCTTCCCCCTGCAACCGCAGGCACCAAAAGACTGCATCACTGGTCCTCTGGGTCCCCTCTCAGCATGACGAGCGTGGTCCCTGGAACTCAGCAACTCTGTCCAGGTGACTCCCACAGTCCAGTGACCCTTCAGGCCAAGTTTGGTGGAGGTAAGTCCTTGCCTCCCCATGCTAGACTGCATTGCTGGGTACCACGTGATTTGCTGCTGCTCCGGCTCCTGTGCACTCTTCCAGGATTTCCTTCGTGCACAGCCAAGCCTGGTTCCCTGACACTCCTTCCTGCAGTGCACAACCTTCTGAGTTGTCCTCCGGCGTCGTGGGACTCCCTTTTGTGACTTCGGGTGGGCTCTGGTTCACTTTTCTTCTAAGTGCCTGTTCAGGTACTTCTGCGGGTGCTGCCTGCTTCTGTGAGGGCTCCCTGACTTGCTGGGCGCCCCCTCTGTCTCCTCATCCAAGTGGCGACATCCTGGTCCCTCCTGGGCCACAGCAGCATCCAAAAACCCTAAAAGCAACCCTTGCAGCTAGCAAGGCTTGTTTGCGGTCTTTCTGCGTGGGAACATCTCTGCAAGCTTCTTCATGACGTGGGACATCCATCCTCCAAAGGGGAAGTTCCTGGTCCTCTTCGTTCTTGCAGAACACCAAGCTTCATCCAACAGGTGGTAGCTTCCTTGCACCCTCAGCTGGCATTTCTTGGGCTCCTGCCCACTCTCGACACTGTTGCGACTCTTGGACTTGGTCCCCTTGTCTTACAGGTACTCAGGTCCGGAAATCCACTGTTGTTGCATTGCTGGTGTTTGTTCTCCTTGCAGAGTCCCCCATCACGACTTCTGTGCTCTCTGGGGGTAGTAGGTGCACTTTACACCTACCTTTCAGGGTCTTGGGGTGGGCTATTTTTATAACCCTCACTGTTTTCTTACAGTCCCAGTGACCCTCTACATCTCACATAGGTTTGGAGTCCATTCGTGGTTCGCATTCCACTTTTGGAGTATATGGTTTGTGTTGCCCCTATACCTATGTGCTCCTATTGCAATCTACTGTAATTTTACATGGGGAACATCCTTTTTTATGACTTTTTTTTTCCGAAAGTCGTGGTTAACGAAAGCGCAACAACGCTTTTTTTAACCACGACTCTGTTTTTTTGTGCCTTAACTACGTATGTTCTGAACAACGAACATGCGTGGTTAAGGTACAAAGAAGTGACTTGGCGAAGTTAAGTGGTGGGTTTAGGTTTTGGGGAGGGGGTGGGGGTACAGGGGGTTTTAGGTTTTAGGGTGGGGTTGGGGGGGTGGGGCGTTTTTGGTTTTGGGGAGTGGGTGGGGGGTCAGGGGGTTTTAGGTTTTGGGGTGGGGTTGGGGGGGTGGGGCGTTTTTGGTTTTGGGGAGTGGGTGGGGTCAGGGGGTTTTAGGTTTTGGGGTGGGGTTGGGGGGGCGGGGCGTTTTTGGTTTTGGGGAGTGGGTCGGGGGTCAGAGGGTTTTAGGTTTTGGGGTGGGGTTGGGGGGGGTGGGGTGAGGGATGTAGGGTGAATGGTGCCTATTGCTAATGATTTTATCAGGAATGCCTTTACAACAAAATATCGTTGTTAAGGCATTCGTGGTAAAATCATTAGTAGTAGCAACGAGGTCGGTGTTCCGACCTCGTTGTTAAGGCAGTAGTTGTTTTTGAAGTTGTTGTTTCGTCGTAAAGTCATTTTACATTGCTTGCATTACTTCCTTTTGCTATTATTTGTATAATTTTGGTTTGTGTGCATATATCTTGTGTATATTTCTTATCCTCATACTGAGGGTACTCACTGAGATACTTTTGGCATATTGTCATAAAAATAAAGTACCTTTATTTTTAGTATATCTGTGTATTGTGTTTTCTTCTGATATTGTGCAAATGACACCAGTGGTATAGTAGGAGCTTTACATGTCTCCTAGTTCAGCCTAAGCTCCTTTGCCATAGTTTCCTTCTATCAGCCTTAGCTGCTAGAAACAGCTCTTCTACACTAATAAGGGATAACTGGACCTGGCACAAGGTGTAAGTACCTCTGGTACCCACTACAAGCCAGGCCAGCCTCCTACTTTGGTTGTGCAGCGGTGGGATAAGTACTTGTAACTACTTACCACTTTGTCATTGTGTACTTTTCATAAGAGAATAATATACAAAACAAGTTCAGTGTATGTACACCTAACCAAAAAGTTTTGCTTTTCTCCTCTTAAACTTTTGACAAAGTTCTGAAAAGTTTCTCTAAACTTCTAAAAGTTTCCAAAAAGTTAGAAAAAGTTTTTTTTTCTCTGTTCTTTAAAAAGTTCTGAAACTTTTTTTTTCTTCTCACTGTCTCTGAACCTTCTTCTATCATGTCTGATGTAGGGGCTGCTCTTAAAATGGTCAATACTACCTATGACAATTTGAATTTCAAGAGCCTAAGGAGTCTCTGCTTAGATAGAGGTTTAGTGATAGGAAAGAACCCTACCAGAGAGTTTCTATATAACATGCTCATTGTGAATGATGAGCCCCTAGCAGGCACTTCAAATGAGAAGTTAATAGATGGCTACCATTCTGACTCAGGGGAACTCCTTGAGGGAGTTGGGGAGGGTTCTGTTCCAAATCTGCCCCTTAGCAGACCACCTAGCAATGCTGGTAGTAATAGGAGCTCCCATCATAGTAGGGATGTTTTTATTCCTGGAGGCCAGGTTGTTAGAGTCCAAGCAGTTACGGACAGATCTCCCTCTGTTGTTTCCAATTTATCCTCTGTGTCCAAGCATTCCCAACCCACCCACCCTGAAGACAACATGTTAGAAAGGGAACTTAAAAAGTTGAGAGTGGAAGAGACCAGACTGAAGCTTAAACAGCAACAGCTGGCTCTAGACAGGGAATCCCTAGACCTGGAGAAGGAGAGACAGAGATTGGGGGTTGGACCCCATGGTGGCAGCAGCAGTATTCCTGATAGTAATCTTGTTAGAGAGCATGATTCCAGGAATCTGCACAAGATAGTTCCCCCTTACAAGGAGGGGGATGGCATCAACAAGGGTTTGCTGCACTTGAGAGGGCCTGTATGGTGCAGAGGGTCCTTCAAAGGCAGTGGGCTGCTATATTGTGGCTATCTTTCAATGGAAAGGGTAGGGATAGGCTCCTTACTGTTAGAGAAAGTGATGCTAACAATTTTACAGTTTTGAAGGATGCACTCTTGGATGGATTTGGCTTAACCACTGAACAATACAGGATTAAGTTCAGAGACACCAGAAAAGAGTCCTCACAAGACTGGATAGACTTTGTTGACTATTCAGTGAAGGCCTTGGAGGGGTGGTTACATGGCAGTAATGTTTCTGACTATGAAAGCCTGTATAATCTTATTCTGAGAGAGCATATTCTGAATAACTGTGTGTCTGACTTGTTACACCAATATCTAGTGGACTCAGATCTGACCTCTCCCCAAGAATTGTGAAAGAAGGCAGACAAATGGGTCAGAACAAGAGTGAACAAAACGTTCATACAGGCGGTGACAAGGATGGCAAGAAGAAAGATGGTGAGAAATCTCAGGATAAGCATGGGGATAAGGGTAAAACCAAAGATCCTTCTTCAAATCCTAAACACTCTTCAAGGGGTGGGAATAAATCAAATTCTTCCTCTTCTTCACAACATACACACATTAAAAAGCCTTGGTGCTATGTGTGTAAAAATAAAGGCCATTGGCAAGGGGATAAATACTGTCCAGGTAAACCCCCTGAGCCAACCACCACTAATACATCAAACTCTAGTGCTACTAGCAGTAGTGGTAATAGTGGTGGGACTGCTGGCAACAGTCAAAGTAAGGGTGTAGTTGGGTTCACTTATGGGTCCATCATAGAAACTGGGGTAGTCAGTCCCAAGACAGTTTCTGTCACACCTAGTGGCATTGGCCTTGCCACACTGGCTGCTTGTCCCCTTACAATGGATAAGTACAGGCAGACAGTTTCAATAAATGGTGTTGAGGCCCAGGCCTACAGGGTCACAGGTGCCAGTATCACTTTGGTGACTGAAAACCTAGTGCCTCCTGAACAACACATCATTGGACAACAGTACAAGATTATTGATGTCCATAACTCCACTAAGTTTCTTCCCTTAGCTATAGTTCAGCTTAGTTGGGGTGGAGTTACTGGCCCTAAGCAGGTGGTAGTGTCACCTAGCTTACCTGTAGACTGTCTCTTAGGTAATGTCCTAGAGACCTCAGGTTGGGCTGAGGTAGAGTTTTATACCCATGCAGCCATGCTGGGTATCCCTGAGGAATTGCTCCCTCTCATTTCTACTGAAATGAAAAAGCAAAGGAGAGAAATAGGCCTGGAAACTCAGGATCCCTCTCCAACAACAGTTAAAAGGGTATCAAAGTATCCCCCACCCACCCTGCCATTCAGGATAGCATTCCTGTGGTGGGAGAAACCTCTCCTGGGGTGACATCTGTACCAAGGGAACCATCAGATGGCACAGCTGTATTCCCTGAGGTGGAAGTACCTCTCTGTGGGATAACTAACATTGGTGAGAAAAAGTCCACCATTGTAGATAACATGGAGCATCCCTCCAACCCTCCCACAGAAACTTTAGTGAAGCAACCCTGCACTGCCTCAAAACACTTAGGACAGCAGCCCTGCCCTAGTGTGGAGCTCATAGGACAGCATCCCTGCCCTGCTCCAAAACAAGAGAAACAGCATCCCTGTTCTCTCTTACTGCCATATGGACAAAGTTTTTGCCCAGCTATGGCTTTACTGAGACAGCATCCCTGTCTGGCATTGTCATCACTAGAAATTGGTGCAGTGGACAATTTCCACTGTTCTAAACTAAAACTTACTGATAGGAACTCTGAAAATATCTCTTCACATTGTTGGTTAGCTAAAAAACTTCAAACAGGGTGGTTTACATCCCCACATGGAAGTAACCATATAGTGGATGATAAAGGGAGTAACCAGTCTATTGCAGAGCTACTCTCCACTTATCACCACTTAGATAATAAAGACTCAACTGGCCAAGGTTAGCCTTATTGTCCTTCGTTTGGGGGGGGGGTTGTGTGAGAAAGTAGCCTCTTTCTGGCTTTGTTACCCCCAATTTTGGCCTGTTTGTGAGTGTATGTCAGGGTGTTTTCACTGTCTCACTGGGATCCTGCTAGCCAGGGCCCACTGCTCATAGTGAAGACCCTATGTTGTCAGTATGTTTGTTATGTGTCACTGGGACCCTGCTAGCCAGGACCCCAGTGCTCATACGTTTGTGGCCTATATGATTTCCCTGTGTGATGCCTAACTGTCTCACTGAGGCTCTGCTAACCAGAACCTCAGTGGTTATGCTCTCTCTGCTTTCCAAATTTGTCACTAACAGGCTAGTGACTAAATTGACCAATTCACATTGGCATACTGGTACACCTATATAATTCCCTAGTATATGGTACTGAGGTACCCAGGGTATTGGGGTTCCAGGAGATCCCTATGGGCTGCAGCATTTCTTTTGCCACCCATAGGGAGTTCTGACAATTCTTACACAGGCCTGCCAGTGCAGCCTGAGTGAAATAACGTCCATGTTATTTCACAGCCATTTACCACTGCACTTAAGTAACTTATAAGTCACCTATATGTCTAAACTTCACCTGGTGAAGGTTGGGTGCAAAGTTACTTAGTGTGTGGGCACCCTGGCACTAGCCAAGGTGCCCCCACATCGTTCAGGGCAAATTCCCCGGACTTTGTGAGTGCGGGGACACCATTACACGCGTGCACTGTACATAGGTCACTACCTATGTACAGTGTCACAATGGTAACTCCGAACATGGCCATGTAACATGTCTAAGATCATGGAATTGTCCCCCAATGCCATTCTGGCATTGAGGGGACAATTCCATGATCCCCCGGGTCTCTAGCACAGAACCCGGGTACTGCCAAACTGCCTTTTCAGGGTTTGCATTACAGCTGCTGCTGCTGCCAACCCCTCAGACAGGTTTCTGCCCCCCTGGGGTCCAGGCAGCCCTGGCCCAGGAAGGCAGAACAAAGGATTTCCTCTGAGAGAGGGTGTAACACTCTCTCCCTTTGGAAATAGTTGTGAGGGCTGGGGAGGAGTAGCCTCCCCCAGCCTCTGGAAATGCTTTGATGGGCACAGATGGTGCCCATCTCTGCATAAGCCAGTCTACACCGGTTCAGGGATCCCCCAGCCTTGCTCTGGCGCGAAACTGGACAAAGGAAAGGGGAGTGACCACTCCCCTGACCTGCACCTCCCAGGGGAGGTGCGCAGAGCTCCTCCAGTGTGTCCCAGACCTCTGCCATCTTGGAAACAGAGGTGTTTGTGGCACACTGGACTGCTCTGAGTGGCCAGTGCCAGCAGGTGACGTCAGAGGCTCCTTCTGATAGGCTCTTACCTCTCTTGGTAGCCAATCCTCCTTCCTAGGTAGCCAAACCTCCTTTTCTGGCTATTTAGGGTCTCTGCTTTGGGGATCTCAGCAGATAACGAATGCAAGAGCTCATCAGAGTTCCTCTGCATCTCCCTCTTCACCTTCTGCCAAAGGATTGACCGCTGACTGCTCAGGACGCCTGCAAAACTGCAACAAAGTAGCAAGACGACTACTAGCAACCTTGTATCGCTTCATCCTGCCGGCTTTCTCGACTGTTTCCAGGTGGTGCATGCTCTGGGGGTAGCCCGCCTCCTCTCTGAACCAGGAGCTTTGAAGAAATCTCCTGTGGGTCGACAGAATCTTCCCCCTGCAACTGCAGGTACCAAAAGACTGCATCAGTGGTCCTCTGGGTCCCCTCTCAGCACAAAGAGCGTGGTCCCTGGAACTCAGCAACTCTATCCAAGTGACTCCCACTGTCCAGTGACCCTTCAGTCCAAGTTTGGTGGAGGTAAGTCCTTGCCTCCCCACGCTAGACTGCATTGCGGGTTACCACATGATTTGCAGCTGCTCCGGTTCCTGTGCACTCTTCCAGGATTTCCTTCATGCACAGCCAAGCATGGGTCCCCGACACTCCTTCCTACAGTGCACACCCTTCTGAGTTGTCCTCTGGCGTTGTGGGACTCCCTTTTGTGACTTCATGTGGAATCCGGTTCACTTTTCTTCTAAGTGCCTGTTCAGGTACTTCTGCGGGTGCTGCCTGCCTCTGTGAGGGCTCTCTGACTTGCTGGGCTCCCCCTCTGTCTCCTCATCCAAGTGGCGACATCCTGGTCCCTCCTGGGCCACAGCAGCATCCAAAAACTTTAACCATGACCCTTGCAGCTAGCAAGGCTTGTTTGTGGTCTTTCTGCATGGGAACACCTCTGCAAGCTTCTTCACAACGTGGGACATCCATCCTCCAAAGGGGAAGTTCCTAGTCCTCTTCGTTCTTGCAGAACACCAAGCTTCTTCCAACAGGTGGCAGTTTCCTTGCACCCTCAGCTGGCATTTCTTGGGCTCCTGCCCACTCTCGACACTGTCACGACTCTTGGACTTAGTCCCCTTGTCTTACAGGTACTCATGTCCGGAAATCCACTGTTGTTGCATTGCTGGTGTTTGTTCTCCTTGCAGAATCCCCCTATCACGACTTCTGTGCTCTCTGGGGGTAGCAGGTGCACTTTACACCTACTTTTCAGGGTCTTGGAGTGGGCTATTTTTCGAACCCTCACTATTTTCTTACAGTCCCAGCGACCCTCTACAAGCTTACATAGGTTTGGAGTCCATTTGTGGTTCGCATTCCACTTTTGGAGTATATGGTTTTTGTTGCCCCTATACCTATGTGCTCCTATTGCAATCTATTGTAACTTTAGACTGCTTGCATTACTTTTCTTGCTATTACCTGCATAATTTTGGTTTGTGTGCATATATCTTGTGTATATTTCTTATCCTCATACTGAGGGTACTCACTGAGATACTTTTGGCATATTGTCATAAAAATAAAGTACCTTTATTTTTAGTATATCTGTGTTTTGTGTTTTCTTATGATATTGTGCATATGACACCAGTGGTATAGTAGGAGCTTTACATGTCTCCTAGTTCAGCCTAAGCTGCTTTGCCATAGCTACCTTCTATCAGCCTTAGCTGCTAGAAACACCTCTTCTACACTAATAAGGGATAACTGGACCTGGCACAAGGTGTAAGTACCTCTGTTACCCACTACAAGCCAGGCCAGCCTCCTACAATTGGTGTTTAAACCTCCTTATGGTCTGAGGTCTGGGTGCCCAAGTGGATGCCCATCAAGTTGCTCCCAGGATAAGGCAGCCCTTGAAGTCCTTGAAGAAGACCACATGATGTGGGCTGTGTTCCGGTACTTCTGTAGGATTTGCAAAACTGCACACTCAATTTTTTTACCATTGTTTTATGACTATCCTCAGCAAATTTTCATGGCCCATATAAAGTGCTCTGCCTGGCATTAGCTTAAGGCCATCAGGGTGTGAGGTTTTGGAAATTCTGTTCTTTGAATGGCAGCTCATTATCAGTGTTGAGCAGTGGTGCAATTTGCAGTATTTCGAGAGTTTGACCACCACAGTTAGCAAGCGTTCTACTTCAGGGGACAGGCAGTATACTAAATAAAGGCTGTCTCAAGGTATGGACTTTAGTGACTGGGATACAACTGGCATGGGCAATCTGGCACAATAGACTTATTTGGAACTCTTCCTCTGCCTTCTGGTCCATCTCAAAAACCTACTTGTGTTCTGTTAGCTTCTATTCAATATTTAGAAAAGCCCCTAACACTGGTTGCAGTGCAGCTAAGAGATGTTAGGTTGTTAGATGTATCTGCAAGTACTTCATTCAAGTTTATAGGCATCAACCAGTTGCAGGTCATGTTTATTCATGATAGATGAGTCTTCTTGTGGGTGGGGGCAGTGGATCCTTGGAACAGTGGAACAAGTGGTTTGTGGTCACATACAGTAGAGGTGGTTTCAGCCCCAAAGTGTCACAGTTGTTTTTCTCCATTTGTGAATATTGCTACTGAGTAATCCTGAGCACCCACTGGCATAGACAATAGATTATGGTGTCATTTTGATGTCTTTCTAGGGTAGCCCTGGTTTTCATCCTACATGTGTTGATGTCCATCAATAATTCTGCATGGGTCAAAGTATTCCATTGTTGTTTTGCCTTTTGAAGCATCATTGGCCTTACGGAATACTTCTTGGAGCGTCTGTACTTCCACTCAGTGTGTCTCTTTATCATATGACTAAGTACTATTTGAGTGTGTTCAAGTTCAGAATGATACATCATCAGTAACTGGCCCTAGCAATGACATTTCAGATCTTAGATAAATTCTGGCTTAGATAGAGGAAAGAAAGGGTTATTCAATGCCCTTAATGAGGGTCTACTCTAGCTGACTACTGCTCACAAGACATGAGCAAAAAACGTCCGGCTTGAGCATTAGGAAGTCAAAATTGTCCATGCAGGTCCTGATTTTGTAGCTTTGGAAAGGCTTATTCACTAGTGGTACCCCTGGTAGGTGCTTGCTTGTGTCAAGATGTCACATTAATAACCCCATGAAATCCTGACAACATATCTCTGGAGTATTTTTGAACACTTTTAATGCAGAAGATACACCAAACAGAGGCAATGGCACTTTCTGATCCCTCCTTGCATGGAGACTGTCATTCTCACAATGGAGCTGCATTTTTTGGTAACCTGCTTCATGATGTCAATGGAGATCTGTGGAGATCAACTCGGATCTTGCAATATTTACATTTGGCATTTCAATCTTACATTTTGTGCCATCTGGTCTACATCTTTGCAGTATTAATATGACATATTGTTCATCCACTCAACAGTTTGGAAATGTGTTGTTTTGTACTGAATTCTTTGATCATTTTTCAAATAGGATAGACTTGCAATCTAGTATATTCAAATACACAAGTCACCCTGAAGCAATCGCTATGGCGGAACTATGATCACAATTGATACATTCACGTATCCAAATATAATTCATTACAAAAAAGTCTTAAACTTCAACATATTCATTTTCTAAAGATTCTAGTAGTGTCATTAAAAACCTCTGAGAATCCTCCAGTGAATTTAAAGTGTCTTGGACTCTTCCTGTGCAGAAATCCAAAGCATCCCTTATATAAGTTGCAAATATTTGTATTTTGATGAACATTTCGTAGAAAGTTTGTCTTTGAGAAGCAGACAGATTTCTCAATCCATTGCACTCTTTAAATCACAAGATTCCCTCAAATACTTTACCCTGGAACTCCATTGTTGTTTTCCAGCATCTCCTTTATTATTCCTCCAACGTGTCATTCCCTTTTGATGAAGCAGTTGTGAAACATCATGTTCACACATATTTTCTCCTACGTGGGCTGCTAACCATACGGAGAGCACTTCTACCAGCAATCACTACCTCTCACTTTACTTGCTAGAAGCTATGGAGGGGAAACTAATTTTAGTCACATCCCCCCTTGGGCCACTGGGATCCAGTTGGCTTTTGATTGTTTGTTCTTGAGGCATCTAAGCACTTAGGACATTTGAGCCATTATTTAAAGACGGCCACTACCTTATGTTAGCCATTTTTTAAACAAACTGGATCTGCAGTAGGCCTTTTTCTTTGCTGCAGCTAAGGAGCATCCCTGAGCATCTCATAAAAAAAATTCAGGGAGGTGTTATATATAGCTTCATGTCATATGATGCATTAAAAGCCCCTCTTGAGTAGAGGGAGTTCCAATAGTCCATGGGTGAAGAGTCAGGTGCTAGTGACTGTCTCAATCAATCAATCAATCAGGCACTTGTAAAGTGCAGCTTTTCACCTGTGGGGTCTCGAGGCACTGTTATGGGCGTGGTGCTCACTCGAAGAGCCAGGTCTCTAGATCCTTCCTAAACTGCTTCAGCGATGCGGCATGTCCGAGGTTGAGTAGGAGCGTGTTCTATGTCCGTGTTTTGAGGTAAGAGAAGGATCTGCCTCTAGCTGTGCTCTTCCTGAATCTGGGGATGGAGACAAGAGCGAGTTGAGAGGATCGGAGCTGCCTGGTGGGGCTGTAGAAGGTCAGGCGGTGGTTGAAGTAGGCCAGTCTCATGTTGTGCAGTGCCTTGTAGGTGTGTGTCAGTGGCTTGTAAGTGATGTGCTTGTCAATCGGGAGCCAGTGCAGGTCTCTGAGGTGGGTGGAGATGTGGCTGTGGTGGAGGATTCTCTGTAGTCTTGTTTAAAGCTTCTTTGTGATGCCGGCATAGAGTGCGTTGCTGTTGTCCAGTCTGCTGCTGGCAAGCACGTGGGTGACCGTCCTTCTTGCCTCAGTGGGGATCCACCTGAATATCTTCCGAAGTAGGCACAGGGTGTGAAAGCAGGACAATGAGACTGCGTTGACTTGAAAAGGTCATGGAAAGCATGGAGTTCAGGATGATGCCCAGGTTACGTGCGTGCTTGTGGGGGTGGTGGAATTTCCTAGGGCAGTTGGCCACCAGGAGTCGTACCAGGCAGAGAGGGTGGAGCCAAGTATGAGGATCTCTGTCTTGTCTGAGGTGAGGTTGAGGCAGCTGGTTTCCATCCAGGCGGCAACTGTTTTTTTTCTGTTTTGGGCAAATTGCTCTTGGTTGTTGATGGGTCATCGGTCAAGAAAAGGATCAGTTGGGTATCATTGGTGTTGGAGACGATATTTAGACCATGCTTGTAGCAAGCAGGCTATGTAGATGTTGAAGTGGGTGGGCTTAGTGAGGATCCCTGTGGTACTTTGCAGCATGTTCTTTGGGTGCCAAGGTGAACGTCGGGAGTCTGACACTCTGGGTTTTTCCAGGGAGGAAGGATCAAATCCATTCCAGTGATTTACCACGGATGCCAGCATTGTGGAGTCTGGTGCAAAGAGTGGAGTGGTGGACTGTGTTGAATGTGGCAGAGAGGTTGAGGAGGATGAGGACAGCATATCTTTGTAGTCCAGCATGGCACGGATGTTGTCAGTGGCTGCAAGGAGGGCCGTTTCGGTGATGTGGATGCTCCTGAATCCAGACTGGGAGTGGTCTAGGATCTGGTTTTCTTCGAGGAACTCCGTGAGTTGCATTTTGGTTGCCTTTTCAGTTACCTTGGATTCTTCATATATGTCCTGCATTTTCCATTGTACAAAGGTGGCAAGGTCATCGCAGAGGTCTTGAGAAGGGGGATGTCTGAGGTGTCTGTTCTGGGGTTTGTGAATTCCTTGACTATGGTGAAGAGCTCCTTGCTATTGTATGCTTTGGTGTTGATGCGTACTTGAATGGCAGCTTTCTTGGAGGCTCTGATAAGCTGGTGGTATGTGGTGACTGCATTGTTTTTAGGCTGTGTGGTCTTCAGTTGTTTTGCTGTTTTTCCATTTTTGTTCCAGTCATCTGCAGGTGCGTTTTGATTCTAGGAGTTCTGTCGTGAACCAGCTTGGTTTCTGGCTGGTTTTCTGAAGGGGGCTATGCTGTTAGCACATACTGTGATCTAGCAGTGTTGGTTACATGCTGAGTTGTTCGCATTTGAGGCGTCCAGTGGGAGGGAGTGGCTGAGTGCATTGGTGAGCTGCACTTTGATGACTTTGCCCCAGCTTTTAGGTTTGCCCCAATTGTCTAAGTTTTTTGCTACCTGTATAGATCGATAATGACGTTCCCAGTAGAACCTGTGTCAATCGGAATTTTCTCTTTAGTCTTTGAGTTGACACCTGGCCCTTTGGATAAATGTGGGCCTTGTCATCTTTCTAGATGATGATAAGGTCCTGGACTTCTTTGTACATTTCTTCATTGAAGAAATGAGGTATCCAGTAGTTACTGCCATCTCCTCAGTGGCATGGTCTTCCCAAGTGATTTTCTTGAGCATATTTCCCATTCTTCTAGACAAACTTCCAAGCAGAGCAATTCTCTCTACAGCCATTACAGGATTGAAAGCTGCTCTGGCTCCAAGGCTCCAAGACTGGTCTGAAAGGACTGTCCATATGTGAAAGCTTGCCTGGCCATTCTAGAGGTTCATCCTGGACAGCGACAGGTGCAAACATCAGTTTGATGTGGAGACCCTTGCGTGAAATCACTTAGTAGTGCAAGCATTGCACTTAGTAGTGCAAGCATTGCTTGTTGCTTAGTAGCGTGTTCCTTTAGCCACTAATACCTTAGATTGGGTAATCTGCATCATAGTATTAATTGCCCTCTTACATCATCTTTCGGTTAGTGACAGAACATACATCCACTACTTCTAAGACACTGACACACCACCTTCTTGGCATCGTATCCACAGGAGAAATAGCACATAGTTAGAATTAACTTGATATGAAATATGTGTTCAGTACATCAATAGAGCCATCACTAGATCTCTTGTTGGGAATTTGAGGATACCATTCAGTATTTCCTTACTCAGATCATAAAGTTGAAAAATGGAGGCACATATGTCAATCGAAGAAGAGTGTCGACACTTCCTTACCCACTTCATACTAGCCTCTGACGATGGACTGCGTTTTATTAGACTGTGCTATTATCAAACGAAAAAATCAGTCAGATCTGAAATGGTATTTTTGATTGTGAAAATAAAATGTAACCAGGAAGAACACTTTTTGTCCAAATGTGTCAAAAGAAACCCCCTAAATTCAAAAATACCCCTTTAAAGCTTCAACTCACTTGATCTCTATGCTTCTTATTTCACTCCACTGGAATTATTGTGTGAAAAACACCAGTGGATGGCATAATTTTGGACGTTCGTTTAAGAATCTTTTCGCTCACACCTTCCTTGGTGTGTTTTGGAGTGCTCAACATTGCATTTACCCTCTCACCCATCTATAGATTCTGGCTTATCAAATTCAGATTTCTACACCAACTGTACTGTACCCAAGTATAGCTGCTCCGCATGGGGCTTGTCAATGATGACCACTGTCTGCGCTGCCTTGTGGTCACCTTTCCTACACCCCGCCTGGGAGTGCCGGAGTGGCGAGCTTCTGGTCCAAAGTATTCACAATCCTGCTTCAGATTACTGGCCATCCAATGATGCAGACCCCATTGGTAGGCCTTTTGGGATATGCTAAGGACGTTTCCCCTGAGTTCCAGGGCCTCACAGCCCTGCTCCTGCTTTTGGCTAAGTGTCAAGTTGTGATGTTCCGGAGGGAGATGGCCGGCAATGAAAGCCGAGACCTGGCTTCAAGACACAGCCTATTGCCAGGAACAGCTTTCTGCATACTGGGAAATCATGCTGTGACATCTGTGAACTACTGTTGGCATACCTAAAACAGAGAGATGCCCCTCCCCTGCTGGCTACTGCTGAGGACATGCTGAGAGATGTCATCTCCAATTCTCTCGACCTGACGACCTGACTCCTGCCTCTTCACACATCCGAAACCAGGTGACTTGGAGTGACTAGAATTGTAAGACATCTGCATATTTGGTCATTTTTATGTTGGAGTGCTAATACTTTGCTTGATTCTGTGTTGTAATGAATTCGCTGCTGTTTCAACCGTTTCACTGCTGGAGTGATGATACAATTCTTGCTTGTGTTACTTCATCAACTTATTGCTGTGACCTGCCTTTTTTTCCTTCTCCTTTGCCTCCATCCCCCATTTTGTTTTCCTTTTTTTTGCAGGCCCCTGAACTGGTGGTGTTATTTTGATGAAATGCCAATAAAAACAGTTTTAAAACATTGCATCTACTAATTATCATTTTTGATAAGTTAAAAAGCACTGTTGGATATCCACTTTTGCCTGCAATTCTTGGTGAAATGAATTCTATGCTCCTCTACAATGTTTCACTTTGCTGTCAATAGTTGGCTTTGGGTGCAAGAATTTTTTACCCGTTATATGATTTGAGATTCTTCATGGGTGCTCGGCATTAGAAAGCTTGATGACCACTCGTCTAGAACTCGAAAAAGGATGTTTTGGTCCAGAGACTAACATTTTGTGATTAGGTGATGTAGGCCCAACCCTGCCTTCCTCCATTGGCCCTTCATGAGGCAGTCATGTCTTTCTCACTGTGAGTAGCAAGGCCTTTCTGGAGGATAGAACAGATTGTACATTTATTGGTATACACATGAATAACACACTCAATAACCTTGGTGGTAAGTTGGATTTTAAAAGGGTCATCCTGGCCTCTGGGGCAATCAGGCAGTGACCACTGGGCTGCTCTGACAGGACAGTGTATGGGACATTTTTGAGGACCTATTTTATGGTCTACTAGGCTTGATTTTACTTTTATTTTGTAGCAAACATGGAGGGTCTATTTAAAACAACAAACTCAGTAGTCATTCTTCACATATGTAGGTCCCTTTGAAAATAAAAACAACAAATAACAAAAATGAAAAAAAAGATAATTATATTTTAAGGATGAAAACTCTCACCAACCTTTTGCTTTACCATCAGGTTCTTACTCATCCCACTAACAATTTTTTGTGGCAGTAGGGTGGGCTACAAATCTTCCAAAAAGAGGTTAAGCAGCACTTATATATGTAGAACATAGGAATTTACACCAATGTGAACTGCATAGTGTTAGTGAGAGTGTAAAGCAGAAAAAACTAAGAAGTGGTTAAAATGACCCTTGATGGACCTAACCCTGGTTTTAATGAATGTCCCTGAGGAGCATATTACAAATAAGCGCGGGGAAGTGCCTTTACCCCGTATGTCACAATGAGGTCTACATGTTTCTGCCAGTCCTAATATTCCACTAAGAGGTGTATAGCCTTCTTCGGGCCTATTTTTGTAATAATATCAATCTGTAGGTAAAGTGTGTGTGAAAAAACAAACAAATGAAAAAGAAATTCAAAAGTATAAATGCTAATCTACAATCAATGTGGCTTTGAGCATCATTGTCAGCATCTGTGAAGACAATCAAGAAGCCATACAAATACGAAAAACAATTAATATAGGGGGTCATTCTCACCCTGGCGGTCTGTGACCGCCAGGGCGGAGGACCGCGGGAGCACCGCCGACAGGCCGGCGGTGCTCCAATGGGGATTCCGACCGCGGCGGTAAAGCCGCGGTCGGACCGGCACCACTGGCGGGGTCCCGCCAGTGTACCGCGGCCCCATTGAATCCTCCGCGGCGGCGCAGCTTGCTGCACCGCCGCGGGGATTCCGACCCCCCCTACCGCCATCCAGATCCCGGCGGTCGGACCGCCGAGATCCGGATGGCGGTAGGGGGGGTCGCGGGGCCCCTGGGGGCCCCTGCAGTGCCCATGCCACTGGCATGGGCATTGCAGGGGCCCCCGTAAGAGGGCCCCTACATGTATTTCACTGTCTGCTGCGCAGACAGTGAAATACGCGACGGGTGCAACTGCACCCGTCGCACGGCTTCCACTCCGCCGGCTCGATTCCGAGCCGGCTTCATCGTGGAAGCCTCTTTCCCGCTGGGCTGGCTGGCGGTCTGAAGGCGACCGCCCGCCAGCCCAGCGGGAAAGTCAGAATTACCGCCGCGGTCTTTCGACCGCGGAACGGTAACCTGACGGCGGGACTTTGGCGGGCGGCCTCCGCCGCCCGCCAAGGTCAGAATGACCCCCATAGTGGCAAAGCAAAATAATCACAATACAGGCTGTATCCATATCTTTTGCATATTGCAATATTAGAGCTGGGCTATCTACCTTCAAGTGCCACGGCAAGCCCCAAGTAGGTGCAAAAATAATACTATATAATTATAGGTAGACATCCAGCTGTATTATGTTGAAACCAATATTACTGCTTTCTCGCAACAGTTGGTTTTAATAGCCTCAACTTGCCAACTTAAGACAGACAGAGACAGTGCTGCGAATAGCAATCTGAAACATGAGTCAAAAATTAAAAACAAGCCAAACTTTATATATTTCACTCAGACAGTGGGCAGTTATAAAGAGAAAAACACAATCACTATCGTTGGACTGAAAAGAGACGGACCAGAAACATGATGTCTGAGGCTCTTAAAAAGAACATAAAACTTGTCATTCAAGAAAACATGAAAAAGACCAGCCTGATTGGAAACGGGATAGTCATTTGAGCAAAAGAGAGGGATAATGGGGTCTTGGGGGGCAAGGAATGGAGCTTTCCAGTGACTTCTCTGGTGTTTTGGGGCTTTTTTGGGCACCAGGCTTTAAAGCCGGGCATTTTAGGGTGCCAGCCACCATTTTGTTACACATAACACAATGGCTGGCTGGTATTGAGGTGCTTTAAGTCGGCTGTTTATATTAGCCAGGCGATTTGGAGGCAGTATTAGTGCTTACCTGGTGGATTATGGCAGCAATGTCAGCAGACGAAAAGGTGGCCAGTGCCCTGCAGGGGGGCCCAAATTACAATGCCAGATCGAATGCAGGGAACGGGAAGGGGAGAGGGAAGGGCAATGAGTGGTGGCTGGGAGGGGGAAGAGGTACTGGTCAGAGCAGGTAGCAGCTGGGAGGAGAAGACTGGGCTTGAAGGAGCAGCTGTGCTAGGGCCTTGGGGGTGGGTCAGGGCATGACAGGTGAAAGCCAGCTTGGGGGGAGGGTCCACTAGTGCTTTGGTTTCCTTAGCAAAGGGGGTTTGCTAGACCGAGTTCCCTCAAGGTTAAGGGACCAGTTGGCTGCAGAGGTGCTGGAGGGGCAGACGGCTTGTAGCTCCAAATCGTTCTTCATTGTAGAGGGTTTGGAATGGAGAGATGGGGAGGATGAAAGGGGGGAGGACACTGAGACAGGGTCGCAGACTGGGAGACTGGATTCATGGTCGGTGTACTCAGAGAGCCCCCTAAGAAAGTGTATGCAAGGGGGGGCAGTGGTAAGAAGGGCACATATCATAGAGAACCAAGGGCAGCCCTCAGTACTAAGGTGCGGGCAGGCATAGGTATGGCAACGGTGGGTAGGGGGGAATTGATGGAGGTAGTGATCTGCTGAGCATGGTGTGAGTTAGTGACCAGCATACTGGGCACTTCCTTTCTTTCACAGAGTGTGACAGAAAGCGGAGATGACTCAGGAGTGGGGGCTTGGTATGGCTCCACAACCCCAGGTGGAAGAGAAGGCTTGGCCTAGCATGGCCAGCCAGACTACGTCGATAGACCTCAAGATCACTGTCACATGAAGGCCCAGCACGGCCTCAGTGGTGCACCAGGCCAGGGGGTACAGCACTACTTTTGGCCAGAGCCTACAAACTTGGTGATGGCACATGTCAGAGGAAAGGGTAGGAAGGTATGCTATGACCTCCCAGCCCAGCGGTGCACAGGGTTTTGAATCAGTAGCATTAGTGACCATGTAGTTGCAGGTGGCAAACGCTTCCACTAAGGTTGAATGGGTTTATGTGGGTGAAGACACAGTTCTGGATTATGAGGATGACAGCCTGAAAGAAGGGGAATTGGTGGAGGAGGAAGCTTTGGCTATGGAGGAAGAGAGGTGGAGGTGGCAGGGACAAGGTGGTCAGGGGTAGAGAGACTCTTACCCACCTGTGACTAGTATTTTGCAGGAGTCAAGCAAAGGAAGGCAGCATCAGGTGACACAGCTCATGCAGGACACAAGGGAATTGTTGGAGAGGCTGCGGGCTCCAGCTCAGGCACCAACCCTGGCACCAGGTAAGGATTGCGCAGGAGGGTACAAATCTTATGCAATGGTACCAATTGGTGTGGTTGCGATTGATCCATAAGGGAGCAACATACGACTGCAAAAGGGGTTTTATTTGACTGACGGGGGTACGCACATACTAGACTTTTATTCAGGAGAAGAATGGGTAGTCATCAGGGCATAGGGGCATGAAAACAGGAGTTGATACACCTTTAAGGGGTGATAAGGGTTTAGATGGGGGTAGGGACAGTACAGGATATGGAGATAGGGACATGGAGAGGGGAAAGGTACAGGGCAAAAAAGACATACTAGAGAGTAAGGAATTAAAGATCAAAAACGTGTGTTATATGGGAGTTTTTAAGCCATTGGGGTGCACCTGAAGCAGTCAACTAAAGAAACAAATTAGAATGGGGAATATGTGGAAATTCTGAAACTGTTACACAGGGAACTGAGGGTAAAGGAAGGCTTGAGGGAGGAAGAGTACGAATTGGCAAAGCACCCTATGGTCCGGCTGACTGTTGAGAATTAGACACCGGCCTTTCTGATATATGCCGGTGTGTGGCACTGTTTAAGTACATGGACACCATTAGGATGGCACAGGTTAACTATGGCGGATATATGTGGGCCCAATATGATGATGAGTTTCGGGTTTGCATTGTGTCTGCCCCCGATGTGCAATGCGGGGAGGTGGACACAGATCTCTGGCACCATACCATCGGCCCCTCCAAGTTTGGCAAGACCATTTTTACTGCCAGTGACCTTCCTATTGTATATTGCCCCTTTCAAGGGCACCCCATCCAGGCAGGGGTGGGGACAGCAGGCAAAGACAGTGGACAGAGGTGAGTGTGTTGGGATTTTAATAAGGGATTGTGCACCGGGGAGTATAGCAGGCTTCAACACGAATACTCCAAGTGTGCGGGCAGACATGCCCTTGTCAATTGTTATTGGGTGGGTTGACAATCAGGCAACTCAGGAGGATATTGGACACAGAATCAGGGACAGCTTGGTAATCAACAGCAGGGACAACCTTCAGGTTTCTGGGGAGGAAGGGGAATACATGGGGCCTGATTCTAACTTTGGAGGACGGTGTTAAACCGTCCCAAAAGTGGCGGATATACCACCTACCGTATTACGAGTCCATTATATCCTATGGAACTCGTAATACGGTAGGTGGTATATCCGCCACTTTTGGGACGGTTTAACACCGTCCTCCAAAGTTAGAATCAGGCCCATGGTCCTTTGGGCAAGAGCTCATACTTCCATTAAACTGGATCAGATAAAATTTTGGTTGATTAAGTATAGTCAGACAGGTGATGCAAAAGTATTGGAGGAAACATTCACTTGTGGTTTTCATTTGGGATACCAGGGGCCAAGGAGGCGCAGGTGGCCCAGCAATCTCAAATCTGTGGGCCCGCTGAAACATGTGGTCAGGGGAAAATTGCTGAAGGAAATTTGGGAAGGAAGAATGGCTGGACCGTTAGACGATTGATCCATGGCAGATTTGATGATATCACCCTTTTGAATGTTTCTGAAAAAGGGCAGCTCAGATTCATCTAGCACCTCTGGTGGCCGGAGGGAGCTTCTATCAATGATTTTATTCCAGAAGATCAGTCTTCAGTCAAATACTCCTCTGTTGACCATTTTAGCAGAGGTTGGAAAGGACGCGCTTATGACAAAGAATGACATAAAGTCAGAATTTGGGTTGCTCCCTGTGCACCCAGATGACTTCCAGTTATTCAGGAATTCAATTTGAAGGTCAGTGGTATGTGGATGAAGCACTCCCAATGGGGTACTCTACTTCATGTGCATTGTTTGAAATGTTCAGTCCATTCCTCAAATGGCCATTTTTATGGTGCATAGGTTATACATGGGTGACCCATTACTTAGATGACTTATTTTTGGTTGGTCAACCTCAGACAGAAGAGTGTCAGGAAATGCTGAAAAGTTTCCAAGTGATTATGGAGGACCTGGGGGTCCCACTAAAGCCAGAACAGACAGTTGGGCACAGCATGGCGCTGCCTTTCTTGGGCATTGAAATTGACTCAGGTGCAATGAAGGTCAGCCTACCTGCAGATAAAAATTGACCAACCAGATACTGTTGGACACAATGTTGAGAAAGAGACAAGGTCACAGTCAGAGAGGTACAAGTGTTACTGGGACACCTCAATTGTGCTTGCAGAGTTGTGAGAGCTGGATGGGACATTCTGTAGGTGGTTGGGCATGGCGCTGTCAGGTTTTACGTTGCCTCATCGCTATTTCCGACTGTCGGCGGGTCAAAGGAGGATTTGCATATGTGGAGATTCTTTTAAGAATTTTTTTTAACAGAATGCCCTTACTGGCGCCATCTCACTTTGAGTGGGATGCACAAGTTTACTTTGATGCAGCAGGTGGAATTAGTTTTGGACTGTACTGGCAAGGGCAGTAGTGTGCGGAAGAATGGCCAGAAGTATGGAAATGTGAGAGACAGAGCATAGCCTTTTTTGGAATTCTTCCCTAGAGTGGTAGCTGTTTCATTGTGAGGGGTGCAATTGGCGCATAGGAGCGTGCTATTTCGCATTGATAACATGGCGTTGATTCAGGTGCTGAATAGACAGTCTGCAAGGGACCTGGTTGCCACAGGCATTATGGACAGTAGGAGACAGAGGATGCTGCAGCTGGTGGTAGAGTATTTGGCTGTGTCAACGAAACAGACTTACAGTCAGATGTGGGTGGAGTTCCTGAACACCATTGGAGGGGGGATGCAAGAAACTGGACAAAGGATGTAGTACAGTTCTTGCTGTCCCTAAATGAGAAAGGTTAGTCCAGAATTACAATCACAGGTAAACTGGCGGGCATTGCTTTCATGAGCAAACTTCATTGGGGTTACACCCCAATGATTGGGAAATTGGGAACTCAGATCTTAGAGGGCTGGGCTAGGGAGCTGAGGTGTGCTGGACCTAGGAGAAATCCTTTCATGTGGGAATTATTTTGTGAGGTGATACATAGTCTGCAGGTAGTGTGTCTTGGGAGGATGAACATGTTTTGTTCTTGTGATGTTTTTGGAGAATTTTGAGTGTCAGAGCTTTTAAGGGGCAGGGGGACTAGGGGCCAGATGTAGCAAACGTTTGCGACTCGCAAACGGGCCGATTCGCAATTTGCGACAGTGCAAAATCGGAAATGGGATGCAAAAAGCCCATTTCCGACTCGCAAAAAGCGATGGGACCCGTTTGCGAGTCGCATCCGTTGCGACCCCATTTTGCGACCCGCAAATTGCAAGTCGCAATTTGCGAGTCGCAACCCATATGCAATTGCAACTCGCAAATTGCGACTAGTCGCAAAAAGCCCAGTTTGCATGTCCCATTTACCATTAACTCAGAGCAGGTGGTAACCATTACCAAAGTATAAAAGGGGACCCAGAAGGCATCTGGGTTACTCAAGATGGCGGAGATATACCTGATAGCAGTGAGGAGGAGAGTCTACGCAGCCCAGCAGAGGAGGAGGAGGGGCCACAGACAGGAGAAGATATATAGAACCAGGCAGACTCTTTTTCAGCAAACTGAAGAGGAGATCTATGACAAATACCGCCTTAGCAGCGCAGCCATTCTAGAATTAATAGATTTACTGAAACCACAGCTAGAACACAAGACTCTGCGTGGCTGCACCATCACTACGCATGTGCAAGTGCTATGCGCACTGCACCTCTTGGCCTCAGGGAGCTATCAGGGGGTCATTGCCGTGGCAGGTGGGGTATCCCAAAGTGCAGTGTCAAGGTTCCTCAGGGCATTCCTAGATGCCTTAGTCACGCACATGTCTCACTTCATATTCTTACCAAGGAATGAGGCAGAAATTAACAGCACCAAGCTGGACTTTTACCGCATTGCCCACTTTCCTCATGTCATAGGGTGTGTAGATGGGACACACATTCAAATATGCCCCCCTGCTAATCTGGAACACATTTTCCGCAACAGGAAGTGTACCCACTCACTCAACATACAGGTTGTTTGTGATGCCCATTATGTCATCACGGACATCGTAGCTAAGTTTCCTGGCAGTACCCATGACTCATACATTTTTAGGCATAGTGGGATACATCAACGCCTGGAACGTGGGGAATTTGGAGACGGTTACCTCCTAGGTAGAGCCACAGACACTTGCAGACATACACACAGGTCACTGTGCACGACAATCTGGACTTCCTAACCGTGTACTTTTGTGCCCAACAGGTGACAGTGCATATGCTCTCAGGCCTTGGATCATGACTCCGTTTTTAACACCCAGAACTGAATCAGAGAGGCAATACAACAGTGCGCATAAGAGGACCAGGAACCTGATCGAGCGCACCTTCAGACTGCTGAAGGCAAGATTCAGATGCCTCCACCGCAGTGGAGGCGCCCTCCAATACACCCCCATTACCGCTTTCAAAATTGTGGTCGCATGCGCCATCCTCCACAACATAGCCACCCGATGTGGGCTACCTCTCACCCCTGCAGACCCAGATCCTGATGATGAAGAGCAAGAACAACCACATCGCCATCATGGGGATAGGAGTCTAGCTAATCAAGGCAGACTGAGACTGGACCACATTGCAACGCAATATTTTGGACGGTACGTGTCAACTCCCACCATACTCACCTATTAACCATTTGTTAAGTGGAACAAAAATAACTGTTTTATTAATGTCATGAAGAAACTATATACAAGTTGAAATTGTCCATGGGCAGGAAAATGCCAACCAGTCATGTGGCACATTAACGCCATGTGCCACATTAATCTGTCCTGGCTGTTATCTATGATCTCCTGCCCCTCCTGCCAGCCTGGCTGGTCCCTGCTGCGTCCATGGTGCTGTGCCTACCACTCCTCAGCACCCTACTGTGAGTGGCAGAGACACTGCTCACTGTTGAGCCCTCCTCCCAGGTGTATTTGTTAACTTCCTTGCTGTGATGTCATCATCATGTGCCAGGAAGTGTTTCCAGAGTGTTCTGGTATGCTTTCTGGAGTGTTCTGCTGCATCTGCAAGCAATTTTGAAGGTAATCGCAATTTGCGACACCCACTCGCTAATTGCGAGTTTGTTTTTTGCACACTCGCAAACAGCGACCTCGCAAACTGCGGACTCGCACACAGCGTTGCGAGTCCGGCTGCGAGTCGCAAAATCGGATTGCTTTTTTTTCTGGCATTCCAATTTGCGACTCGCATTTTGCGAGTCGCATCAACTCGCAAAATGCGAGTCGCAATTTTTATTTTTGCTACATCTGGCCCTAGGAGGGCTATTTTAGAGGATTAGCGTAGTTGTCAGGCAGGTCTTCAAGTTCAGTTGCATAAGTTAAGATGGTTAAGAGAGGGCAGGGTAGGTGGGTTTTGTTGTGAAGGTTCCTAGCCTCCCTGTTTTGCCCCATCAGCAAGGCCACCTCGCTGAGTAGCAGCAGTGCTGCTCAGGAGGGCAAGATTTTCAGGCATCGGTCTGGCAAGCCAGTAAAGGCTTTCCAGTTGCTGGGAGTATTCCGAAGGGTCATTACACATATAGGTGTGAAAGCAAAAAGATGTGGCACACATTCATTCCTTATAGGGATGACGACTGAAGCGGGCAGGAGGGGATATAGTAGAGAACGCATCATGAGCTTGGAAAGGTGAACATCTGAATGTTTTCAGCGTTACATGCAGGGGGAGTTGGGAATTAGTCAGTGGCATATCTTTGACTCTTTGTTTTGTCATTCAGGTTCGGTTACAGACCTGGAGGCACCTAGGTTATCTCTATGGAATCTAGGACACTCGTTTGTAAAGTGGGACGAGAGACAGGCGCAGCAAAGTACCTTTCGGCTTCAACTTAGGCTTTGACCCCTCAAAGTTACAAGTTCGCTGACAGGGCAAAGGGGGTATGAGATGGGCAGAACTGTTGACATGTTTGAATAAACTAATAATCAGAGGACAGTGTCCAGATCTCTTACTCGTTCACTTAGGGGGAAATGATCTGGTAGTGGTTAAAGGTGTAGTACTCCTGCGATCTATGAAAGATAAGTTGTTGGAAATACAGAAACAATGAGCAGGCTGGCACATTATGTAGATTGAGTTCAAACCAAGGGGGAGGTGGCAGCGGGCTGTGATGCTGACTGTTATTGAACAGACAAGGCGGAAAGTTGACAAGGAGATGAGGACATTTTGCAGGCAGCGAGAGATGGATAAAGTGCAGCATAAGGACTTGACCCATGGCGTCTTAGAATTCTTCAGCGGAGATGGTGTTCAACTTTCATTTATGGTTATGGATCTTTATTTGTTGCAGGTACATGAGGTGGTTGATAAGGTTCTTAATGTATGCTAGAAAGCTCCTGGTGTCTAAGGGAGGCAGGGGAGGGAGCAGGCAAAGGAGGTGCAGTGACCTTTTTCTGGATGGCGGTTGGCCGAGAATTTGGCTTGGGTTAGCTAAGTTTATTGTTGTTGACAGTAGCAATACAGGCGGAAAGGGGACAGGTAGACAAGCGCATGCCTGGACGAGGCAGGAGGTTTAAGGTTCATTAGCAAGCTAACTTAGTTACAGGTTAATAGTTGCAGTGAAACTGTTAAAGAGAGGTTAAAGGCCTCAAGTGAAGAAGTTTAGCCCAGGATGGGGTAGAACTTCTCAGTTTTAAGTTTGTGTGTGGGAGGGGAATTTTAGGGGTGGGGTAGTTTAACTTAGATAACTGGGTTGTATAGTGAGGTTTAGTTCTGTATGGTATTAAGGCCTAGGTTTTTTTCATATGGGGTGCATTTGTTTCAATATAGTGACTTTTTTCATACAAACATGGTATCAGTGGTCGGTGATGCTCCATTCTTCCTCAAAGGGGTCTTTAGGGGCAGATGACCACAGGAAGGTCTGCCCTACCGGGATAGTTTGGGGAATGGAGTAGTCCAGTATCTGCTCCTGCTTTTCGTTAAGCTATGTTGGGCGTCAAGCTTTAAAGCAGGCTATTTTAGGGTGCCAGGTCCCATTTTGTTACATATTTAACACAGTGGATGGCTGGTATTCAGGTGGTTTTCCCCCGGACATCCATCCTTAATTTCAGGAATTTATTAGAGATGTACGTTTGAGGTTTTATGGATCATGATTTTTAAACAAGTGTGTAAGCTTAGAGTTGATAGTATGGTTGTTGGTTTGAAGTAGGTGCAGAGGTGGTTCACTGAATTGTTGGCTTGGGTTATCCAAGTTTAATATTGTTGGGAGCATCAATCCAGGCGGAAAAGGGATGGGTAGACAAGCGCACACCTGGAAGAGGCAAGAAGTCTATGGTTCAGTAACAAGCTAACTTTGCTACAGGTTAATAGTTGCAGTGAAACTGGTTGGAAGGTTAAAGGCCTCACGTGAGGAAGTTTAGCCCTGAATGGGGTACAACCTTACAGGTTTAAGTTTGTAGGAGGGAAGGTCATTTTAATGGTGTAGGGTAGTTTAATGTAGGTAACTGGTTTGTATAGTGAGGTTTTGTTACTTAAGGCATTAAGGCCCAGGCTTTTTCATACATGATGTGCACCTGTTTCAATAAAAAAGCCTTTTTGCACAAACACAGTGTCAGTGGTCTGTGGTGTGCCCCCTATTCCGCAAGCGTTCCTTTCAAAAAGAAAAAGTCTGCTGCCAGCAATTGCAGTATGTCTAAGGCAAGGTGCTCATCATCCTTAGAGATGCCCGTCTAAATGAGATGACCCACAGGATGACGAATGACGTCACTGAGGCTCAACGAATCTCTGAATGATTGAAGTCCCAATTATCGAGTGATCTTCATTTCGCAGTGAAAAAAGTACCCCTACAGCTTATACATTAATCGGGACTACAATAACCACAGAAAAAGACGTAGACATTAATTAAGAGTACCACTTAACACAAAAGTAAAACCTATTATCCAAACAGGGAAGAATGGGTAGGATTTAATCTCACAACTAACTTTGGACAAATGGTAGTCGAAGTCTACTGCCTAGAAAGGTCACAGAATGTCATGAAGCTATACAAGTAAGTTGCGACAACAAGACTGGGCAGAGAAGGATGTACAGGGGTAATCAGAGCCAACCAGCTACAACTCACTAGAGATGCAAGGTTGTTGGGTACTTTCGACTAAGAGGCTCTCAAAAATAAGGCAATAAGTGTGAGAAAAGTGAACAGGTAACTGGAAAAACCTACATCAATTTAAATGATTATGCAGAGCTACAATGCAAATCAACAGGGTTTACACCAAGATCTTCCAAAGGATCTCATAGTTGATCCCTCTTATATGGGTCTTAAGCCTATATACTCATTGGTGTTCCATATTATGCAGGGAACAGTGCCCCCCAATCCAGTGGTGAACTAAAGGGGTTTATCAATTATCACCCACAAAATATCATGGTCACTGTGACCTTCTTCAAGGTATGCCGGTTAGCTTTGTGTTGTTACGTTTTCAACTGATCGTTTTGTGGTGCTCCAAAATCCTGATCTTAATCGTCCACATGGTGAGACCAATATAGCAAAGTCCACAGGGACACATGTTCATATATATCAAGCCGCCACTGCTATTAAAATTACTATACTGCTTCAATCTCCGTGGGGTATTAAAACCCAAATCCAGCTCTGTAATTTGTTTAGCGAATTGGCAGAACAGGAGCCATAAGGAAAATTATCAGTCACTTTGGGAAAAGACAATATATACTTCAATAATGCACCACTGAAAATATATCTAGACCAGTCCAATCACTCAATGTCGTCTCATTGTTATCTTCTCTTTATTCTTCTTTTCTTAAAAACACTTCATAACAACTTCAGCCAATGCATTTCGCCCTCAACACAGGACTTCTTCAGGGCTGTTATACAATAAATATAATACCCTCAAAATTTAAAGACTCACATATATATCATATATTACAAAAACAAACATGAAATACTTAACATGACCAACTTAATCCAGTGACTGGACATACAGACATGGGACACCCACAACCCACTTACTCCTTTTCTGAAACATGTATCTTCAATATATAAAAAGTACATATATATTGATAAAACTTACATATAGTACTACCATGAAGACATACACTCGCATTATATAATAAGACAAATTTCCACAAATAATTACATAAACAAAAACATAAACAAAAAAAATATACTAATACATATACTTCATGAAAAACACATCTAGGGAGTGTTGTGGGTTTATTTAATGTTTTTATTAAATGTGTTTTCTCTTTGTATATATAGATGTGTTTTTCATGAAGTATATGTATTAGTATATTTTTTTTGTTTATGTTTTTGTTTATTGTTTCTTTCACTCTCCTATATGCCGCCCTGACTAACAGAAGTAGATGCACACTAGGCGATCTCTATGCAAATTCCCATTTGTACAAGGAACAGACTTTAGCCCTGAATTTGTAATGAGGGCTCAAGCAGTAGGTGTAGTAGCGATGTCTTCATGCCAGTTAACTTTTAAAATTAAAGGCCAGTACAGAGTAACTGTGATTTCATTTTCTATGTGGTGGTGACCTACCAACTTGCACAGCATTGGTCTAATCTCAATTCACAGATGCAACCTTGCGGCAGGGCAGGACTGGTAGTGGTGGGCATTTTCCCAGTAGGTTGGAATGGTGGGGACCCGTTTTTAAGCAGTGGAGGTGGTTTTCTTACTGTCTCCCCGCCTCCACCCACTGCTCCCGATCTGGGGGTTGGTCTGACAAAATTGCCAGGGCTGCTTTGGGTTGTCATTCCGGCCCTGCCTTGCAGTGTGTTGGACTTGGCCCTTTTTGCACGGCCATCCTCTGACATTTTGCCTTCCTCTTCCTATTTTTTCAGACCTGTTTTTGTTGGTTTTATGACTCCGTGCACTTTACCTCGGCTAACCAGTGCTAAAGTGCATATGCTCTCTGTCTAAATTGTATTGATGATTGGTTTCTCCATGATAGGCCTATTTGATTTTCTAGTAAGTCCCTAGTAAAGTGCACTAGAGGTGCCCAGGGCCTGTAAAGAAATTGTTACTAGTGGGCCTGCATCACTGTTTGTGTCACCCACATGAGTAGCCCTGTAAACATGTCTCAGACCTGCCACTGAAGTATCCGTATGTGCAGTTTTAAACTGCAAATTCAACCTGGCAGGTGCAGCCACGTGCCAGGTCCAAACCTTCCCTTTTTACTACATATAAGTCACCCATAAGGTAGGCCCAAGGCAGCCCCTTGGGCAGGGTACAGTGTATTTAAAAGGTACACATAAAAATCCAGCTGGGGAAACAATCGGTAACTACCTGTGTCTCTGAACTATGGAAAAATGTGCAAGTGACAGACAATAGAAAATCAATTGCTTGGTGTGGTCATTCAAACTCAGATCTACATTCCAACAGAGCCCACATCCTTGTGGAATAGGCATCCAGGAATTATAAGGAGTATGGGAAACTAAATGACCCAGAGATCATTCATACCTTCGAGACCCTAATCAGCTTTTCAGAGGGGGGACTGTAGCTAGCAACAAACTGGCAGAAGCGGGGCAAATAGTAATGGCAATTGTAACATAGAGTTTTTGGACGATGAGTGTGGCAAGTTAAAATATGAACTTTTACTTGCACTGAAAACCAGGCAAGCTACTCCTGATGAGGAATGCTATCTAAAGAGATAAGGCAGATATACTAGCGACTTATCAAACTTAAGTAAAAGCCAAATCAAAGTCCAGGCCTGAAGGCGCTCATGGAAGCCATGTCAGAAAAACACCCGGCGGCTGGAAAATGTTATTACATCCTCCACCTGGATCAAACATTTTTCAACAGTCTATATGTTCCCAAATCAGGCTAGTCCAAGCATCAAGGCCCCAGGGCTGGGGCATGAAGAACGCAAGGCTGATATCCATCCAGCAGAGGAGATCCAAAGTAACCCATTTTTAGCAATGCCAGAGGGCGGAATAACAAAAAGGGAATTTTGTGAGAGGGAGGTATGACCAGGTATCCTCAGCCAGAAACCAAACATGTCATTAGATCCCAATGGGACCAGGGAGGAGATGTATAGATTGGAGATCAAGCAGTGGGCATCTGTACTGACTATAGTATGTAATGCGATCTGGTACCAGGAGAAAGTTCCAGCATCCTGGAAGTCTGCAATAATGGTCCCCTTGCACAAGAAAGGCCCACTGAATGACCCCTCCAACTACCACCCTATTTTCGTGTTGATGTAGCTGGAAAAATATGTGTGAAGCTGCTGCATATCTGCCTAGATGAATGGTTAAGTGAAAATAAGGTGATCAATACTACACAAGCTGGGTTCCAGAGAGAGCAAGGAACGATGGACCAGGTCATGAGTCTGTTTAATATCTGCTTGAAATACACTAGTGTTAAAAAATCCATGCTGTATCTGATGTTCATAGATTAAAAACAGCCTTTGATACTGTCAACCGTGACCTTCTCTGGCAAACATTATTAAAGTATGGCTGTCCAGCAAAACTAGTGCTAGCTATCAAGGAGCTTTATAGTAACAATGTCTCTTCAGTCAGGTACAGTCAAAAAGGGGAAGTTAGGGAGGGCTTTGGCATAAACATCAGAGTCAGACAAGAGTGTGTGTTGGCCCCAGCATTGTTTAACATCTTTATTAACAATGTTGCTGATTTCCTGGGAGCCTTATATCTTGATATCCCAGTTAGCAAGGGCAATAACATTGCAATCTGGCTCTTTGTGAACAACACAGTTCTCTTGTGATGCCCTGAGCTGGTCATGCTTAGGCTCCTGAATACACTTGAGACTTTCTGCACAAAGGAGGGTCTGAAGATTAACATAGGAAAAACAAAGTACAAGATCATAAAGGAAGTGTTAGGCTGAGGAGCTCTTTTAAAATTCATGGAAAACCTTTAGACCGTGTTGGCCACTATGACTATCTAGGAGTGAGATTCACCTCCAAGTTCTCCTAGTCCCCTCAATTAATCAAGTGTGAGGCATCACTGAGCCAACATGCTGGTAGTGTGCTTGGTTTTGCCAGAAGCCAGGGGAATGTTTGATGATTTCCACTTAAAGCCAACAGAGCACAGGCTCTTGTTGCAGGCTTGTATGGAACAGAGGTGTGGGGGTATACAAATGAAAAAGGGCTAGTTAAAGCAGAGAATCTCTTTTTGAGTCACCTCCTTAATCCTAGTCCTGGAGTCCCAATGGATGTTTTATGGCATGAGCTGGGTATTAGATCCATTGAGCAGCAGGCTGCACTCTGCCCAATTATTTATTGGATAAAGGTATAGACCAAACCTGTGTTAGAAATTATCTGAATGTTGTGCAAGATGTCTGGTCTCCCGCCATACAAGTCAAACTACCCTGGTATAGTCATGTGCCCAGCACCCTGTAGAGTATAGGGTGGTCCAAATGTTGGGCCAAACCAGATAAAATGATGAAAGTAACCAGAAAATTTGTGCAGGAAAGGTTTTGGTATTATGTGCTCACTAACCAGCCAGGAAGGAAGCTGGAACAGCTTCGGGCATTTAAGCTCCGCTCCACTTTTGAATCATATATGGACAAAATCAACCCCCATTTAAGAAATCACAGTATGTTAACTTTAGGTTAGGTACCTTGCAGTAAAACAGTATACCAGTCTGTGACATAAAGGTGGGTCTAATTCATCTACCCGTGGATGTGACCTGGGGAGAGAGAAGTCCATAAAGCACTTTGGGCCATATGTACAAACACATTTTCCCATTGACACAGAATGGGAAAAACCCTTTGATACATCTGGCCCTTTATGTTGGTCTGCACTTTTTCAGCAGTGGTAAGAAGCAAACATCTCCACCTACTCCTTATAGCATATACGATAAGAAGCTGCAAGGATTTCTTGTTGCTCTGTATGCCTACTGATTTGGAGCAAGTAGTTATACAAGTATCCATATATTTATGTGGCCTGGAGAATAACTAGGCAGCAACACCAGTAGGTCCATAGAAGAGTTCCATTTCAAACATCAACCAGCTCAAGGGAAATGTACTGTTTGCTTAAATGCTTCTGTGAAATAGCAGTGGACACTGGAAGGACTCCACTGGTTAGTTAATGATAACAATAATAATAATGGTTAACAGTTTGTACTGCCAAGACCACCTAAAATGCTGCATCCGGCTAGTAAAGAAAACCTGCCATAGTCTAGAATTGAAATCTCCAATGTGTAAACATTGATAAACTACTGCCACCATACCCTAGGGTGTGGTACATCACTCATTAACCAATTGTGAGCCAGCACTTACTGTGCCAGGGAGATACAAAAACATAAATCCATGCTACTCTAGATGGAATTAAGGATGAGTGCCCAAGTATGGTCGTCTGATTGTCTCATGTGACAACCATATGAGTAATCCATCTCGTATGACACTAATATCGATCCCTCAAGTAGTTGCTAAGGCTTGTACAGGCCCGCCACCACCCAACACCCCCAGAAACTATTGTGACAGAATCATGGTAGATTAATCGGGAGGAAAAGTAGGAGATTTCATTTAAAGAGAACCAGACTTGATGATAGACCTGTATAGCCTTCGGTCTATTTGTCCTGAAATACAATGTGTCAATCAATCTTAGATTTGGCTTGATTACTCTCCTGAGGGGCTTTTAGTTCACAAAATGGAACCCAGCAGCCATAGAGCTTTCTTCATTACTCTAGTAAGACGAGATATAAGTGGAGCAAAAAAGTTGTGCTGCAACATTGATAATGATGTACCACCATTTTGATGCGGGAGTTGAAGAAGTTGAATCTTTGTCCTGGGTTTTCTATGTTGGTGACACCTTATAGCAACGTGAGCATTGCACAGTAGCCAGCAGATAGACGGCTACAGTATTAGTTGTTTCCCATCTCTTTGCATTTGTATTAAAAGAAGTCTACACATCTTCAAACTTATTGAATCCTGTATGTGCTGTCACTGTCATTTTTTCCATGGCACACAATCTCTATATGTTTGTTCACCAGAAGTTTATTCATGGAGCTTCCTGCTGTTCCCAAAACTCGGAAATGGACAGTCTACCCAGTATGCAAATGTGCGTAATGAGATTGCCCATTGTGGATGTAAATGGAAGAGATTTATCACCTCATGTGTTTCTAAAGAAGATCACAAGCAGACCAATTCAAGCAGAGTTTCCCATGATATCTGTTATGTGTTGAAATATTGTTTCCACAACACATATAAATCTTTGGCCATGCCACCACATGTCAGTCTTGGTTTTCCTTTCAGCACATCTTCTCCATCAATAGTCACAGATCCAGAATATAGCATTCAATCTAATTTTTGTGAAGTACCATATCATTAATACTGTGCAAGGATTTTAGTTATGTTGTAACATATGGAGTACTTTGCTGCCCTAGTCCAGATAATTTCCCACGTGCCTTCTGGTATACGTACACCTGATTCTTTATGTTGTTTTGGTGATTACTTTTTTGCTGTCAAGCACATCCTATCAATTTGTAGTAATTAGAAATGCCATTTGATATGCATGATTTGAAAAACTGTTTGCCTATATGTGTCCTATTTGCACTCCACACCCCATATCGATCTGAATAGGGTCAAAGAAGCAAGTGTATCAGTCTAAAATTGACAGTGGGCAATAGATCCAAAGCTTCCATACAGGATGGCCACTAAAATCAACATTATCAAATAAATATCCCAAATGTGATGGGGACGTTTGTCACCAATTGCGAAATCTGACACTGGCTATTCCAGGAAGAAAATCAGAGTTGTGGTTTATAGGTGTCTGTGGGGAAGGATAAGTGGTGATTTTATGTTTCTTAGTCACTGCATACCAGTAGTAAAAGGTTATTAGAATGGAATGCAGTGTTGCTCGGGCTCACTAAATGGCATTGTAGTGTTGTGTGAGTTAGCCATGATGGGAACGCTCCTCCATAGAACAGTGACATAAGGGTTTAGGTGTGGTGAATAGATTTCATGTTTAGAATGTTGAGTTTGTGGTTACACGCAAAGCAATAAAGATGTGTAAGACCAAGCTCCATGGGTGGTGTAGTCATTTATAAGTAGCTCGGCTGGGGAGGACGCAGCAACTGGTAACGAGATAGTGGATGCAGTACCCCAAGATCGACAGTGCTCTCCCAGAGAGTTTTCCGTGGCCCAGCAAACCTATTGTGCATAACACACGTGTCTTAGTCGAAGTGAAAATTGACATTTGGCATATGTGGAGTCAAAGCAACACTCCAGCGAGTTTGAAGCTTTTGAAGATAATGAAAGCCTCATTGAGAAGTTTATGCATTGTTGGCCAGAAACTTGCTACTAATGCCGCCAAGGAGACACAATCATGCTTACCTAAACCTGAGGAAAGAAAGCCACCCGACCTCAGCACTGGGTGGTTCAACCCAAGAAGAAGCACGGGGTTGTGTTTAAGAGGCTGGTGAATCACGTCCAACCGACTTAAAGGCTGTAAGTAGTGGTCATAATAGTAAACTTTTTCAATGGCTGTTGGAAAGAGTTCAAAAAATGGCACCCACCCTTCTTGAAACCACTGCTTCCCTTTGATACCGCCAAAAAGCAAAACAATGGTGACAGATGGACAGATGGACTGCCTGGATAGAAATTTTGGTGATTTCATCGATTCACTGGAAGAAACAGACAACAAAACTATTGTAAAATACCTCAAAAATCTTGCTGATGAAGGAATAGAAGAGGCACTAAAGAAACTGCAGTGAACTGAAGAAGTCACATATCATCAAACCAGAGAAGGATTACATTTCAAGTTCAATCCAATCCGAATGTTGGGTACAGAAGATATATTTTCAGTCAGCTATGACAAAAAGTTGGTGAAACAACAGACAAGAGACTTGATGCACTTGTCAAACAATGTAAGCTCAATTAATTCTATGATGAAGAAGCCATACATCTCCAAATTATTGACGGATGTCTGTCAGATTCACTCAGACGATGACTACTGAGTGAAACCCTTAGTTTGAAGAGAGTTCTCATGGCTGCCAGGACTGAGGAACGTGCTGATCGACAAGCTGCTGACATGGAGGCCAGAGGTGCTGAGAACGAGTCAATCATGAACCTTGAAAATTAAGCAGAAACACAAAGCTGAAGGACATAAAGTGATGTGTCTATAGAAAAAGAAGCTGTGCTTTAGATGTGGATTTTCATTTCCACATGAAGGTAAATGTCCCATCATTAGAGAAATATTCAAAGGCTGTGGGAAGGAGAACAATTTTGTAATGGTTTGCAAGGCGACTAGATGTGAAAACAAAATGGATGCCCGAACTTCCAGAAGCAACTTTCAATGCACGCTCACAAGGTCAAGCGGTAGCTTCAGCTGAGGCAAATTGACACTAAACAAAGTTGATAGTATCTAAATATTCGTCCAATGGTTCTTCAGTTTCATTGTCAAGTGACAGTAAGAAAGACGGATGTTCCATGTCAATGTTTACCTCAGGAAATGGTGTGCATGTTGGACTGGCCACATGCAAAGAAGAATTTGAGTCAAAGAAAAGTTAACAAGTAAAATCACAAAAGCCATTCAAACATCGTCCCAAGATTACATTAAAAGTAAACAGTTGCTCCATGCCTTTTACTATTGACAGTGCTGTGTAAATAAATATTGTACCTGAGAAGAAATACTGTACAATGAACTGTCTCCATTGCCCTGTATCACACTGTTGAAGACTAAAGTGCATACATTGGATGCATAAACACCATTAAAGAGTCAAGGATCATTTGTAGCATCCATAAGACAAAAAAAGACAAAAGTACTAGCACCCAATACCTACTTCAAGCTACTGCATCAAGTGACTGTTTACTCTGTTTCAATAATGCTGCTGATATGGGACTAACAGGTGTGAACTACAACCTGAATACTCATCACAAAGCAGTACCTCAGTTCCCATCATCGTTTCATGGATTGGGAAAACTTAAGACCTTTAAAGTGATACTGCATATGAATGACGACCTTTGTCCTGTTGCTCAAAATATAGACGAAATCCATTTTATCTACAAGAAGCTGTTGAGAAAAAGCTTGAGACATTACTAAAGCAGGATATCATTGAGCAAACTACTGGTCCCACTCCATGGGTTTCGCTGATAGTGGTAGTGCCTAAAAAGGACAATGAAAGAGCTGTACGCATCTGTGGTATATGAGTCAAGCTAACAAGGCAATTGAAATAGAACATCCCGCTCCACACATTGCTGACATGATCACACAGCTAAATAATGCCAAAGTCTTCTCTCGCCTTGATCTGAAAAAATGATATCAAACGGAACTCGAAGAAAATTGCAGGTATATTACCACCTTTTCTACCTATATTGGTTTTTCAGATATAAACACTTACGTTTCTCTGTGTCATCAGCTGCAGAATTTTCTCAAGCCGTCACCTGACGTATCATGTAACCTATCATGAATGCTTTTAATTACAGTGGCGACACATTGGTTTTCAGAGCCACCAAAAAGAACCACGATAAAGCTCATACATAAGTGTGTTATTTGCTTGCTGATGCAGGTTTAGATCTGAATGCTGAGAAAGGTGAGTTTCACAAAACAAAACTCAGATTCTTGACCATATCTTATCTGATCAGGATATGACAATAGATCAAGCTAAATTATAAGCTTTGTCAGGCACCATTCCCCCACAAGATGTTACAATGTAACATTCTTTCCTTGACATGGCCAGTTACTGTTCCAGATACATATGTGACTTGGCCACAGTAAGCACTCCCTTAGGAGACTTAACAAAAAGAATTGCTTAATTTTACTGATCACATCAATGTGACCAATGTTTTAAGAAAATCAAGCATGCACTTGAGAACACCACTGAAGTGGCCTACTGTGATCTAATGCTTCATAAAGAGGTTGTTATTGTAGTAAGCCCAGTTGGGTTGGGTGCAATCATTGCCAACACATTGGACACCCAAATGTTCAAAGGCATATTGTGGCATATGCAAGAAGAAGTTTGTCACAAACTGACAGTTCCTGTTCACAACCTGAGAAAGAAAGTTTAGCAGTGGTGTGGGCTTTTGAATATTTCCACATATTGTAATATGGAAAACCTTTCACTTTTGTAACTAACCATCAAGCATTGCTTACAATCTCTGACAATCCAAAAGCCAAGATACCTCTTAGAATTGGACCATGGGGTTTGTGACTTCAGGATTATAACTACACTATCATGCACTGACCATGAAAAGTTCAAAACCCTGCTGCCTACTTTTTACGAGTGCCAGTACAGTGTCATAGTACCCCTTCAGAAGCTGCTGAAGCCTATATTAACTTCATTGTAAAGTCACGTACTCCTGCCACTATTTCTTTGGAATAGATTATTACTGCAACGAGTAAAGATAGTGGTATGTTGATGCTAAAAGACATTATTGCACATCAATCCTGGAAACAGGGCACTCGACCTCTCACATCTGACAGTGAATATCAGAAGCTAAAAAATGTGACACTGTCCATTACTCAAGAAGGTATTGTCTTAAGAGGTTAGAGAATTGTCATGCCATAGAGTCTGCTACAACAAGTAATTGAAATGGCCCATGAAGACCATTGTGGAATTGTTGCAATAAAAGAGCTCTACAAGACTGAGTTTGGTTTCCTAATTTTAACGAGATGTGATGGGGCTGGGGTGGCAGGAGAGAGGGGGGTGGACTCAGAATACCCCGGGGCACTCTGGAGAGTGCAGGTCTGTACTTCTGACCCAAAGTCACAGACAAGGAGAGAGGAGCAGCGCAAACATCAGAAGGAACGGGAGAAGCCGGAGTGGGGAAGGCGAGAAGGAGAAGATAGAAACAGGAGGACCGAGGAGAATGCCATTGGAAGGAAGACGTGCCAGAGACGACGAACAACGGAAAAGAAGAGAAGTCAACGGGACGAGGTCACCATGGAGAGGGGAGAGCGTCCTCAGAGAAGACTATGAGAGAGAGAGAGACAGGCGAAGAAGGCAGCCACGTTCCTGGCGGAGCGTGGCTCACGCAGGTAAGAAAGTGGACAATGGGAGGAGGAGAAAATACTGAAGGGAGGAGGCAGGAGTAAAATTGGGAGGGAGAGATCAGCCAGATGGACATTAATGCCACTAGATAATCTGCACGAGGAAAGCAGCATGGGGTGGAAGAAATAAAAGAGTTGAAGCACTAAGCACAATAAATAAAATAAATAAATAAAAATACTATAAATAGAAATGTGACACTGCTAATGAGTTACGAAACGAACAACCACTACCTACTAACTCAAGTTCTCACGGAAAACACAGAGCATGAAAGGAAAACATTCACGGGAGGGGAAAATGTAAGGAATAGAATACAAACCTATCCACTTACCTAATATAGGCTTCGTATCTTCTTTTCTCACTCTCTCCTGGTTCAGACGAGGGGCCAGAGATCGCAACAACTTACCTGGGGAGAAGAAACAGAAGGAACATATATTAGAAAACAGCAAGAAAGAGAAGAAGAGAATTAATAACTAGAGGATTAAAAAGAATCATAGAACATTAACATTATACACCTTGTAAAGGATAAAGGGGACAGAGCAAAGGTGAAGAAATAAAATCCAAATACCACATAAACTTACCATGCCGGCAACATTATTCAGAGTTCAGATTTTTTAAAAAAGGTGAAATATCCCTGCATATTACTTACCTGTCACAGTGGTGTCAGAAATGGGGTTTCAAATATCCATTTCCTAGACGGGAAGATAATATGTAGGAACAACCAAGCCTGGCGGACATGATAGCCCAATTGGCCGAGGGCCAGAGACACCTACAGCTAGTATGGGAGGAACAAGTAAAAGAGGCAAGAGAAGACCAGAATGCCCTACAGAATGCACTAAAAAACCAGGCAACGATCATCTTGAACAATCAGCTAATATACAAAACAGCTCTGGGGAAACTAACGGATACCATTGCCACCACTCAAGTTCACCCCACTGTCCCTAGCACTGTGTTACAGAAATATCAGGAGGGAGAAGACCCAAATGCTTTTTTCTCAAATTTTGAGAGAGTTGCGGGTTCCGCTAACTGGCCACAGGAACGATGGGGTCAGTATATCGCTCCTCTACTTACTGGTCCTTTGTAAGCAGCTTATCAAGCAGTAAACCTGGGTGGTGTAACCCCATAAATTGACATAAAAAAGGCAATCCTGGAAACGGTTTGACTTGATCATGAAAGCTATAGACTACGGTTCAGACGCACTAAATGGATTACTGCTGAGAACCTGAGGACCCTCTATTACAGAGTACAACATGAGGCCTACAAATGGCTGATTCCTGACGTCACCAAAGAAGAGATGTTTCAAGCCGCTGTTTTGGAACAATATTTGGAAGCCCTACCATCAGCCATTCGCAACTGGGTTAGACAACACCCCAGTGTGGACAACACCTCTGCCATCAAAATAGCCTGTGCTTATCATAGAGCTCCCAAGTATATGGGGCAATACAAAGAGAACCTTCCCATTGCCTTTCAAACCCACTTCTTATGTACCCAAAACAAAACCTATGACAGGGTCAAACACTGAAAGAAGCTATTATTTCCGACTACCACTAAAGAAGCCCATGACCACACCTCAGTGTTATCAATGTAGAGAATGGGGACATATCGCACGTTATTGTCCACAAAAATGGAACAAGGTAGAACCTATGGAAATAGGAATAGCCAAGTGGCGGGTCTTGTGGTTAGGTACTACAATCACCCGGTATACCACCAACCTCATCGTGAACCACTAATATCAACGGGCATTATTGAACAGAATTGGCCATGGCACACAGAAAGTATAGTCCAGAAGTATGGCAGGGAAAAGTATCCCTGGTTGTACGATGCTGAGGTACACAGTGAATAATATCGACGGGCATTAGTAGATTCGGGCTGCAGTCAGAGTGTGGTAAACAGGAAATACGTGCAACCGGATCAGTGGTTGAAGGGAGAGTATGTAGTCATCACCTGTTTACACAGCGACAGCAAAACATATCCAGTGGCAGCCATACAGGTGACGTGGAGGGGGAAAGAAAAACGAGTTGTAGTAGGGGGAAGCCCAAAACTGGTAGAAGATGTCATCATAGGGACTGATTATGCTGCTTTTCAGGACCTTCTAGACAGCGTAAAATCGAATAACACTGTAGAATCCTGGTAGACTGAAGCACCTTTCTGTAAAGAAGAGAGAGAGCAAAACCTGTGTAAGAAACAGTTGACCAAGGCCCAGAAGCGAGCTCAGAAGAAAATGCATCAAATAGGAACAGTACAAAGGAGGAAGTATTTACCAACTAAGTGAAGAGAGTCTTATCCATCACTGGAGAGTTCAGACAATGCCAACGGGATGACTCTACCCTCAAAAATGGCACACAACCCTCACAGATACAACCAATCCGGTAGGTCCTTATTTCCTGATCAGAAACAATCTATTGTTTTGAGGTTTCACAAAACAAGGGAGTGAGAAAACTCAGTTAGTAGTGCCCAAGGAATACAGGACTCAGGTGTTACACCTAGCACATGGACAAGCAGGGGGAGGACATCTCGGACCGGAGAAGACTGACGAATACCTAGTGAGACGGTTTTACTGGCCAGGGGTACATGGGGATATACGTAGATATTGTCAGCACTGTCCCAAATACCAGCTACTGAACCCTAACGCAGAACCAAAGGCTCCTCTCCTCCCTCTACCCATTATAGACATCCTATTCACACAAGTAGGGATGGATTTGGTGGGTTCACTAATAGCTTCCTCCAAGGGTCACCTGTATATCTTGGTTCTGGTTGATTACGCTACCAGATATCCAGAAGCCATACCCCTTTCCAGCATGACGACTAAGAGTATAGCTCATGGCACCACAAAGACACCCCCGTTTCACAGAGGAGGAGCTACGGGTTATGGTGGAGGAAATTGTCAGGGTAGAGCCACAGCTGTTTGGAGCGCAGGTGCAGCAGATATTTATAGCTAGGAAGATGAAGCTATGGCGGAGAATCGTGGACAGGGTCAATGCCGTGGGACAGTACCCAAGAACTAGAGATGATGTCAGGAAGAGGTGGAATGACCTACGGGGGAAGGTACGTTCCATAGCAGCAAGAAACCAGCTCGCGATCCAGAGGACTGGCGGGGGACCCCCACCTCCTCCCCCACAACTCACAGCATGGAAGGAGCAAGTCTTGGCAATACTGCATCATGAGGGCCTGGCCGGAGTCTGAGGGGGATTGGACTCTGGTAAGTCAACTCTCTACTACTATCAGCCCCACTACCTGCATGCCATCACATACCCTCATCCTCACCTTCACTCCCATCACTCCACTACTTCCCACACACCCTGCCATCAGATTTCATTCATCCCAATGCCAAGACCTGCATTCTCTACCAATGCATGGAATGTTGAAACAGGAAACATTTGTGGCCTTGGACTTTGGCTTGTGGCCATGTGGCCCACAAAAATTGAGGACTGGGCTGTGTCCCTTTTTGTGTAAATATGCATATATCTATTATCTTGCCTAACTTATTATTTCTATTGTGTTTATCTTATCATAAACACTTTTGCAAAATCGTTTTGTCCTTGCATTATTCAGCCGAGTTACGGGTTTCTATTGTTTTTTTAATGCATCTGGTTGTGTGTATGATGTGTGTGTGTGGGGTGTGTGTTGTGGCTGTGTGTGTCAGTCTCTTTTTCCTCCCCCCTCCCTTGTGTGCTAGGCGGCTGTACTCACCGTCGTCTTCTTTGCCAGTGTTGGTGTTCGTGGTGGAGGAGAACGTAGAATATCATAGGAAAAACATGCAGTCCGTTTCCATGGCGGCGTGGTTGTTCCCTGTGTCTCCAATGGTGAGTCCTTTGACTCAGTTTCCACCAGGCTTTTAATGTATTTGGTACCCCCCCGGAAAAGGTGGCGGATTGCAGGGTCTTAATATGGTGGGTGGAACATTGACTTCCACCTGGCTGTAAGTGACTACCGCCGTGGTGCCTGTTGTTTATGTCCTGGCGGTCGGTGTGGTACATTGGCTGTCTTTCGGAGATCTTTCCATCATGACCATAATTTGGCAGTAGTTACCGCCAGCCTGTTGGCGTATTACCGCCACTTTATCACCGACTGCCAGTGTCGTAATAAGGGCCTATGGGCCTGATTCTAACTTTGGAGGACGGTGTTAAACCGTCCCAAAAGTGGCGGATATACCACCTACCGTATTACGAGTTCCATAGGATATAATGGACTCGTAATACGGTAGGTGGTATATCCGCCACTTTTGGGACGGTTTAACACCGTCCTCCAAAGTTAGAATCAGGCCCTATGTTTCTAGAATGATGCAAACTTTGCACCGTAATCTTTTATATTAACCCTACATTTTCAGTATGATCAAAAGACACCAAATGTGTGTTCCTTGGAATTCTAAGTACACTGCGTAAATGAACCCAAGAATGTCTGCAAGCCTAATCACCTGAGAACTTGTCGTTATTATTTGTTACCTATTTAAATGTCTATCGAGTCGAGTAAGTCAGCATCTTAGGAAATCTCAGCAAGGTCCTCAAACAAGATATCCATGGAACTTCAAGTACATTTAGGTAGGCATTAATTAAGGTGATGTGGGATCAGTCTGAGGTCACAGTGGGAGTAGTCACAGATATTATAGGAGGTTCAAGGTTGTTATATAATTACAGGTAATCCACATCATTTCTCAAAAATTCCTAGAGAGAGAGAGAGAGAGAGCCATCTAAAGCAGGAAAGGGGAACCTAACAGGTTTACTTAGCTTGCACATAGTAGTCAGAGACCAGTACATACATGGTTACGAGTTATGAGCTGTTTGACTGAAATGTCATTTATCATAGGAAATCTCGGCGCTTCAAGGACTATCACCAATCATTTGTTTTCCGGACCTGTGGCTCCAGTGTCTCTCTCTCTCCCTCTCTCTTTCATCCATCCCTTTTCCCCCGGGGGGTCCTGATGCCGATCATGTGCATTTAAGTGGGAGGCACTTAACGTCTAGGAGGAATTGGTAATAAGCAACTTGGTCAACATTGTGTCTCCGTGGGACAAACAGGTTAGTGCTTGACAGTACAGAAAGCCCACGTTTAATTTCTCACCTGGACACAATGGAGACAAAAGAGGTTTCCCTAGCGGATCTGGCGCATATGTTATGAAGTTTGCAACACAAAAACCTTGTATTGTCACAGGGTTTGGATGCCCTTCAGCCCACGCTTGCAGCTAACCGCCTCCTTTGGGTAAACCTGCGTTATTTGGAGTAAGGCCTCAACTACTTCCAGTGGGTGCTGTTCAAGAACAATCACCGAATCAGGCCTCGGTAATTCCCGTCATTGCACCATTTCAGGTACCTTTGGCCCCCCCAGAGTGCTATGCAGGGGATCCTTCTAAAATAGCTCTATTTTTTAAATCAATGCCACCTTTATTTTTTATGCTGACCAACCTCTTTCCCTGGTGGACAGCCTAATGTGGCTTTTGTTCTCGTGTATTTGCCTGGCACTGCTGCCTCATGGTCTATTTCTTTAGTAGAACAGGTTGATTTGTTATTATATGATTATCAGGCCTTTAAAACTGAAATGAAAACATTTTTGGCATGCATACATTTATGCAGGCAGTGGACCCGGAACTGCTTAATGTAAAGCAAGGAAATACGGATTTGCTGACATACATAATTGCCTTTAATAGACTGGTGGCAGAGTCTGATTGGCCACTCGAAAGGGGGGGTCCTTGTTTTATAGAGGGTTGAAAGATGAACTTAAGGATCTTTTAATCCAAGTAGTTAATCCACCCGATTCTTGTGAAAAACGAATTTCTTTAGTGTTCAAATAGGATCACATTTATTGGCGATATGGAGTGACAAAGGTTGCACCGTCCACAAGCTGTTAGTTATCAAATATAAGAGACAAGACACAAACAAAGGCACTAATGAAGGTGAACCGATGCAAATCGGTACCGTTAGAGGCCCACTTACCAAAGAAAAACTACAACGAAAACGTGACCAAAAGTTGTGAAAAAATTGTCACTTTTTGAAGGATTGTACGGTTAAGTCTAAAAAACAATCCGTAGGGGCCGAAAGCTCTGAAAGTGAGAAGTTTAATGGAATATAGAACACCCGACTACAGTGGAGGCTAGTTGTTCGGTGTGAAAAGACCAGAAGTCCCCCATTTTTTGGCCCAAACCAGCTCACACAGAAAATTCCATCATTTATATATATCTGCACAGATGGAATGGCGATCATTAGATTGTCCAATTCTGCTCAAGCTCCTGATTGATTTGGGGGCCACTGGGAATTTCATGGATATCGCCTTTGGAAAACAACTTGGATACCGCTCTTGCCTAAACCCAGTCCTGAGGTAGTTAAAACTCTCGATGGGAGCCCTTTGTCCTCAGGCCTAGTCACCAAAACTACTTGTGAGTTAATAATGTGCTCATACTCTAATAATCATGAAATCATACAATTTGATCTGATATGTGTCCCCCAATTCAAAGTTATATTAGCAATCCCATTGCTGCAAATGCATAATCCCACTATAAACTGGGCTACACAAAGTGTTACCTTACAGTCCACGTTCTGTAAAGACCGCTGTTGAGCGGAATTACAACCAGATAAAGGTATTGCTTCAAGCACATGAAATGCAGAGAAAGAAGAACCTGAGCTACCTTCAGTACACCAAGATTTTGCAGATGTCTTCGACAAGGGGAAGGCCACTATGTTACCACCCCATCGCCCCTTTTGACTGTTGAATAGAATTTCAGCCAGACTCGTAAATTCCTTGCAGTAGAATTTACACTCTAACTGAAAAGGATAATTCACATTTGGGACAGTATTTGGTTAACATGCTGGCCATAGGATTTATAAGACATTATAGGTCCCCACCTTTGTTGCCACTATTTTTTGTTCCTGAGAAAGGAGGGGAGCTTAGGATGTGTATTGATTATAGCACCCTAAAACAAGATTACAATCAAAAATAGATATCGGTTAGCTTTGATCTCAAACCTTATAGATCAGGTTTAAAATGCATGCATATACACGAAAATTGATTTGCGAGGGGCCTACCATCTTGTGGAAGTCTGGGAGGGTGACGAGTGGAAAACAGCCTTCTGGACCAAATTTGGTTTATATTAGTACCTCTCCATGCCTTTCGGGCTCTGCAATGCCCCTGCTGCTTTCCAATATTTTATCAATGAGGCACTACGTGATTTTATTGATCAGTGTGCTTTTGTCTACATTTTTCCAAGTTTACCACTCTGTTCACTGGCAGGACCAAACCAAATTTGGTGGATTCTTCCCCTCCAGACATTTTCAGTGAAACCGCAGGGCCAGAAGCAGTGGCTATGCAACCTAAAGATCTGCCCAAGGTGAGAACTCTCCTTTCTTTCTAACTAAAAGTGGGAGGGTGCTTGCCTCAGTTTCTGAAAAACTGGCATACCTTGACACCGGATGCATGGGTACTCCAGAAAGTTTCCACATAGATTTTTCTGGGACACCTGTACAGACATCTCAAGCCCCTCTTATTCAGTTCATTGAAGAAGATTGGAGGCTTATCAGTCAGGAGGTGTCAGAGCTCTTGGCCAAAGGGGCTATGGATCCTATGACCTTACATCCTGCGGGATTCATCAGCAATCTTTTCCTGGTGCTAAAACGAGATGGAGGCTTCCGATAGGTCTTAAATCTATGAATGGCTCGTATACCATTACTTCAAGATGCGGGAATCCATCTCCTAAGGTACTATTGCATCCAGGAAACTGGTTAGTGCTGTTAGTTCTAAAGGACGCTCACCTTACGATCCAAATTTTTCCTTTGAATCACAGCTTTATACAGTTTTTATGGGGTCAACAGGCTTTTAAGTTCTAGACACTGCTGTTAGGGCCGTCGTCCACCCCTTGATGCTTTATCAAGACTTGGAAGCCAGCAGTGGTAATGCTTCACAGCTGGGGTGTCCGGATGGTTGTGTATCTGGACAAAATCGTATTGATGAACCAATGACCTTGAGAGCTCTTGGCACAGCTTCAGATGCCAGTAGATGTACTAGAACAACTAGGTTCTGTGATCAACATGAAGAAGTTGTTGTTGATCCTGGCTCAGTGCACAATGTTCCTAGAGTTTGTCATCCATTCTTTGGAGTTGGCATTCAGTCTGCCTTCCAAAAAAGTGGTGAAGATAAAGCATGAGATCCGAAGGATGCTGTCACGACAGAACACATTCCTCCGTCAACCTGTTGGGCTTCCTTGCATCATTGATACAGGCCATATGTGCAGGCCCTCCCCACTACAGGGTGCTTCAGAGACTCAAGTCATTCCATCTTACCCAAGGTCTGAGGTATTTGGAGTCTGTCCCTCTGATGGCGGAGGTTCGGGAGGAGATGCAGTGGTGACTCAAGTGCATGGAAATGTGGAATGGGAGGGGTGTCTTTGGTTCCAGCCCAGAAATTGTGATAGAATCCAACTCCACCAAAACCGGTTGTGGAGCCAGCTGTGGAGGAGTATCTACAGGAAGAAAGTGGACATCCGAAGAACTGACTCTGCATATAAACTGCCTGGAACTACTGGCGGGTTTCTTTGCAGTACGATGTTGGACCAAGGAGAAGAAGGTGATTAATTGTATTCTGTTGAAGATGGACAACTTATCGGTGGTCCGCTATATTAATCGTATGGATGGTCCCAGATCAAAGATGTTTGTGGATGTAGCAATGGAGTTATGGCAGTACTGCCTGGACAGCCACATCTCTGTGTCAGCAGAATATATCCCTGGGACAGCCAAAGAGGTGGCAGAATCACACTCCTGGCATTGATGGGACCTCAGCACATGGAAATTGCATCCAGAAGTATTCAAGGTGATCCAGGAAGCCTGGGGACCGTTCTCAGTGGATATGTTTTCCGCTCGCTGGATTATCAGTTGGACAAATATTTCATCTGGAGCCCGGTTGCACATGCTTTGCCTACAGACGCCTTCCTTCATGATTGGAGTGAGGATAAGGGATATACCATTTCCCGGTTCTTAACCATCACAAGTCTGTTAGCGCAAGTCCGTTGCCAGAGGACAGATCTGGTGGTCATCACTCCATTTAGGAGGTCTCAAGCGTGGTTTCCAGTGATGAAGGGACTTTCCTGGGACTCTCCAATCTGTCTACCCCTCCGACCAGATCTCTTTCAGGACAATCAGGGGTATCCCCATCACATGATCCAATCCAGCTCTCTTTGTCTAATGGTTTTGAGGATTACCAGAATCAATAGACGATCAGAGAACTTTCAGAGGAGGCTGAGTGCCTCTTGCCAATGACTTGGGCAGAAGGGACAAATAAGAAGTACAGATCTGCTTGGGGGGATGGCTGTGTTGGTGTATTTAGAGGAATACAGATCCTTTGAAATCCTCTATGGTCCACATTCTGAATTTTCTGTCCTTTCTGGTTTCGGATAGATTGGCTTATCGCTCGGTGAATACATTTAGGTTCATTATGCCGGTGGGTCACATTTTCATCATTGGCTCTCCTCTTTGGGGGAACCCCTTGGTCAGGAAATTGATGAGGGGAATGTGATTATCGATCCCACCAGGGCCTTAATAATTTGTACTTTGGGATATGAACAAGGTGCTTAACCTCACCCTTTTCATGAACATGCAACAAGTATCTTACAAGAAAGCATTTATCTAATAAATTGGCTATGATATTGTGCCTCATACCATGTAAACTGGTGTTGGATGTGCAAGCCCTGGATATTAGAGATAGGGTATTCACTCTTGGAAGGGGTTCTTTTCCATATATCTGGGAGAACGAAGTCTAACTCGAGAGTGGCTTCATACCTGGCATATCCTACAGATTTCATGCTATGTGTGGTCAGCTGCCTTATGGCATGTGAGGCAATGACAGAAGTGGTCTGCCCAGTGGGGGAATATCAGTTCTTAATATCCTTATATAAGTTATGCATGGCGGTTTCTTCTCCAACCATTGCCAGATGGATGAAGTACGTTATGCAAGAGACAGGCATATATGTTTCGCTCTTTGGTGCCCACTGGGGTAGAGGGACAGTGGCCTCTAAAGCTTTCTCCATGTGTGCAAACCTTGAAGATTTCTTGAGCACAGCTGATTGGTTCACAGATACTAAATTCAAGATGTTTTGTTTTAAACCAGTAGTTAATATGGGCACTTTGGTCAGCAAAAATCTTTGAACTAGTGTAATCCTCGCCTCTGGTCCTGACAGAATGTAAAACGTCCTTGCTTTAGTAACAAGCGTTTCAATTCTATTAACCGGTTCTGTGCCTTGGACGAGATGATCTCGTCCAAGGCTACAGTTCCCCTGTGCCTTGGATGAGATCATCTTGTCCTAGGCACAGGGGAACTTGGGGGAGCGCTAGCGCGCCCCCCGTGCACCCCCTTCACCCCACAGGCGGGGATGGAAGGGGAAGACCTACCCCTTCTACCCCCGCCTCCCCCCACGGCAATCTGATGACGTCAGCGCGCGCACAGCGCGCTGACGTCATCTAGTGTTGCTGGGCGCGCTGGAAGCCATTTGCTTCCAGCGCGTCTTAGGAGAAGGACAGAAAAGGTGAGTCCTCTCCGTTTTTGGGGGGCGGGGTGGTGAAAACAGACACGGGGGAAAGGAAAGGGTTTTTCCTTTCCCCCTGTGCCTATTTTCTTAAGATTCCTGCTCCACGATCGCGTGCAGGGCCCGCGATCGTAGAGCAGGAATCTCCACTAGCCACCAGGGATTTTCTTTTTTGTTTATTTTGGGGGTGACCCCTTGGGCAAGGGTCGCCCCCCCCGGGGCAATTTATTTTTGTATTTCGCCCCCCCCCGGGGGCAGATCTGCCGATTTTTCGGCGGATCTGCCCCCAGGGGGGGCGAAAACCACTAGACACCAGGGAATGTATTATTTGTGTGTATTTTGGGGGCGACCCCTTGGGCAAGGGTCGCCCCCCCTGGGGGAATTTTTTTTTTGTATTTCGCCCCCCCTGGGGGCAGAAACCACTAGACACCAGGGATGTTATATTTTGTGTATATTTTGGGGGCGACCCCTTGGGCCAGGGTCGCCCCCACCCCCGGAGGCAATTTTTTTTTGTATTTCGCCCCCCCCCTGGGGGCAGATCCGCCAATTTTTCGGCGGATCTGCCCCCGGGGGGGGGGGGGGGCGAAAACCACTAGACACCAGGGATTTATTTTTATTGTAAAGTTTTTTTGGGGGGCGACCCCTTGGGCAAGGGGCGCCCCACTGGGGGGCTATTTTTTAGTATTTCGCCCCCCCCCGGGGGCAGATTGCCAATTTTTGGGCTGATCTGCCGCCAAGGGGGGGGGGCGAAATCCACTATACACCAGGGATTTTGTTTTTATTGTTTATTTTGGGGGCAACCCCTTGGGCAAGGGTCGCTCCCCTGGGGAGCTATTTTTTTTTTCTGTTTCGGCCCCCCCAATGGCAGACCAGCCATTTTTTGGACGATCTGGCCCCGGGGAGGTGGAAGCACACTAGGCGCCAGGGATTGTGTGGTGTGTGTGTGTGTGTGTGTGGTGTGTGTTTGGGGGCACCCCTTGGGCAACGGTCGCCCCCCCTAAGGTGGGGAAAAATCGTATTGGCCATCTCTGCCCCTAATTTTGTAGGCCCATCTGCCCCCAAGGAGGGCAGAAACCACCAATACGGCAGGGATTTTTTTGTTTTGTTTTGTGTTGTGCTGGGGGTGCCCCCTTTGGGAAGGGTCGCCCCCTAAAAGGGGGCACAGAGGTGTTGCCCATTTCTGCCCCCCTTGGGGGCAGATTGGCCAATTTTTTTACGCCCATCTACCCCCGAGGGGGGCAGGATCCACTTAGGTACCAGGGACAACTTCTAAGTTCTTGGTGGTGGGGTGTCTGTCAACTGGCAAAGTATTTGTATTTGTGATTATAACAATTTATTTCTTCTTTTTCTTCTAGTTCAACGCTTTTGCTTCCTTTGCTGTGGATCTTTGCTGTTTTGGCAGTAGTTGTCCTGTGGTTTGCATAGTTGCATGTTTTAGGTAAGTGAAAGCAATTTACTCCAAAGGAGTATTGTTGACATGCATGAATGACATGTTTGTAGGTGGTGTACTAAATGCAGTATTGTGTGTTTGACATTGTCCTTAGATTTGAGCACAGTGATGTTTGTGTTGTCATATGTCTAATTTGCTTTTTTCTTTTTTCTTTTTAGTGGGATATCATTGGTGATTGCTGTGTCTGTGCAGAGTAGTTGCTTGGTGAGTAGCTATTTCAGGCAACTGAGTGGTATAGTTTTTTGTAGTACTTAACTCTTTGTGATAAAGCTACACTTTGTTTATTACTTATTTTAGTGCTAGTTGTTGTTGGCAATCCATTTGTTGTTAGGATCATGGCTAGCCGCAAAGTGACCGCTCAGCAGGTTGTTCGCATGCTCTTTGAGTCGTCTTCAGACCATGATTACGACACTGACTCTGCATCTGAGGCAGAGGAGGAAGCAGGAGATTCTGGAAGTGAGTTTTCTGTCCGAGAGTATTCTTCTGATGAGGAAGCTACTCTCAGTGCAGATGAAGGGCCTGTGTTAGAGGAGGACATTGATGTGCCAAGAGTGCAGCAGCCTGGGGCTGAAGGGTTTCCCATTGGAAGACCTGACACCTGGATTGCCCCAAACATGGAGCAGCCACAGTTACCTGCATTTACTGGTCTCCCAGGGTGTAGAGTTAATACGGAAAACTTTCTGCCTGTCCATTTCTTTCACTTGTTTATGGACGATGTATTTTTGGAAGAGATTGTGGAGCAGACAAATGTGTATGCAGAGCAATATTTGCGGGACAACGCTGCCAGACTTAAGCCTCAGTCTAGAGCTACTCATTGGGTTCCCACATATGAGGAAGAGATTAAAAGGTTTTTAGGTTTGTCTTTTTTGATGGGGTTGATCAGGAAGCCGTCACTGGCTTCTTATTGGTCTACTAGTCCCTTGATGGCAACTGTTATATTTCCTGCAACTATGACACGTAATCGATATTTGCTTCTTCTTCGTATGCTGCATTTTGTAGACAATGCTTTAGCCTTGCCACGAGATCACCCTGATTGTGACCACCTTTTTAAGATTAGGCCTGTCCTTGATCATTTTGTGGATCGGTTTTCAGAGGTCTATGTTCCAGGCAAAGAGATAAGTGTGGACGAGTCTTTGGTCCTTTTCAAGGGGCGTTTAGTTTTTAAGCAGTACATTCCTAGTAAGAGGGCACGGTATGGGATTAAATTGTATCTGCTGTCAGAAAGCAGTACAGGATATGTGTATAATTTCCGGGTCTACATTGGTAGGGATTCCAGTATTGACCCTCCTGGTTGTCCGGCCACTTTTGGAGTTAGCGAAAAAATTGTGTGGGAATTTGCTAGACGGCTGTTTAACAAAGGTCACCATTTGTACGTAGATAATTTCTTCACTGGAGTGCAGTTGTTCAAGGAGTTTTTTAGGGTGGACACTGTTGCTTGTGGCACAATCCGTTCTAACCGGAAAGGCTATCCAAGGGAGCTTGTCTGTAAAAAACTTGAGAGGGGACAGTGCAGTGGCTTGCGGAATAATGAGCTGCTAGCGCTGAAATTTTCAGACAGGAGGGATGTGTACATGCTATCGACCATCCATGATGAGAGTACTTCCCCTGTGGCTGTTTGGGGTCAGGTTGCGGAAGTGCGCAAACCTGCGTGCATTTTGGACTACAATAGGCACATGGGTGGTGTTGATAGAGTAGATCAGAGGTTGGAACCTTACACTGCTCTTCGTAAGTCTTATGTGTGGTATAAAAAGTTGGCCCTACATTTATTTCATTTGGCAACTTTTAATGCCTTTATTGTATACAAGGATTGTTCACCTGAGTCAAGGATGACATTTGTTAAATTTCAGGAGTCGGTGATAGAAAGCCTTATTGTGGTTGAACCGGCAAGAGTTCCTAGAGTAGAAGTGGTGGAGGATGTGGCTAGATTGAAAGATCGGCACTTTCCAGATCACATTCCTCCCACTCCCAAAAAAGACATGCTCACAAAGAAATGTAGAGTATGTGCCCGGAGATTAATCCGGAGGGAGAGCCGGATGTACTGCCCCGAATGCCCTTCAAAGCCTGGGCTGTGTGTTCCCGGCTGTTACAGAAGTTACCATACCCAAAAAGAATTCTGGGAAATACCTTGAGCGTAAGCTGTCTGTTTTATATTTTCATATGTTTCACGGTTGGCATCTCTGTCATGTATTTAGTTAGAGCTTTTGTGTTTGTAGTTTTGTGCTTATTTTATAATTAGTGGTTTCTTTGTTGTTTATAAACAAAAAAAGTGATGGTGGTGTGCTTGGAGTGGCGCTCGGCTGACGGTGTGCTTGGGGTGGCGCTTGGCTGGCAGTGTGCGTGGGGTGGCGCCTGGCTGGCGGTGTGCTTGGGGTGGCGCTTGGCTGGCGGTGTGCTTGGGGTGGCGCTTGGCTGGCGGTGTGCGTGGGATGGCGCTTGGCTGGTGGTGTGCGTGGGGTGGCGCTTGGCTGGCGGTGTGCGTGGGGTGGCGCTTGGCTGGCGGTGTGCTTGGGGTGGCGCTTGGCTGGCGGTGTGCTTGGGGTGGCGCTTGGCTGGCAGTGTGCGTGGGGTGGCACTTGGCTGGCAGTGTGCGTGGGGTGGCGCTTGGCTGGCGGTGTGCGTGTGGTGGCGCTTGGCTGGCGGTGCCAGCCGAACGCCAGTCCACACTCCCATCAGCTGGTGTGATTCTTGTATCAGGCATGTGGGCGTATGTAAGTGATGGGCCCTTGAGTGGCGCGGTCTGTCGATGTGAGTGTTGTAATGTGCTGGGCCGGTGGCTGGCGGTGTGAATGGTCTTGTGCGTGTCATGTATGAAAGGTGTGTGAATGGACTGTAAAGCGGTTGGTGCCTTGTCGCGGCTTTACAGCTCACGTGCTGTGAGTCATTGGTTCAGTTTTTTGCCTTTCAGTTATTAGCAGTGCATTTCATTTTTGTGAAATCTCTTGTTAATAAAATTTGATCCACTGAACCATCACTCACCCTCGTGCCAAATCCAACCAGTATGTGTGGTAAAAATGACAAAACCTGCTCCGCTGTAATCAGGCGTCGCAGCACACCTGTGACACGCTAGGTGCCTCGGTGGGACCCCGATGATGAAGCATGCCACCAACTTGGTTGGTGGGTGAGGGGTCTTCTTCACATAACCTAAGTGTGTTTCTTTTCACAATTTTAGTGTTTGGCACATCACGGACGTATGTGCACACATCAATATGATATATTACAAAAATACCTGTTTTTGGGGGGGAGGGCCCACCTATGTTTTTGGTCCTGGGTGCGGCCTTCATCTAGGGAAACCTACAAAACCCAGAAATGTTTTAAAACTAGACACCCCAAGGAGTCCAGGGAGGTGTGGCTTGCTTGGCTCCCCCAACATTTTCTTACCCAGACTCCTCTGTAAACCTCAAAATTTGCATAAAAAAGCATATTTTCCTGACTTTTCTTAGTAGGATCACCTCTCCAGCAGAAAATTCCTACTCCCCAGTTTTCCCCTCAGTCTCCCAAGTAAAATGACACCTCACTTATGTGGGTCCCCAAAGCAGAGTCCGTCTAAAGATGTATAAAAGAATATGCCCTTATAAACTCGCTGTGCTATCCCTTCTATCTCTTCAAGTTTTGGGCCTTATTCTGTTGCAGGCACCTGGCCCACCCACACAAGTGAGGTATCATTTTTATCGGGAGACTTGGGGGAATGCTGGGTGGAAGGAAATTTGTGGCTCCTCTCAGATTCCAGAACTTTCTGCCACAGAAATGTGAGGAAAATGTGTATTTTTAGCCAAAGTTTGAGGTTTGCAAAGGATTCTGGGTAACAGAACCTGGTCCGAGCCCCACAAGTCACCCCATCTTGGATTCCCCAAGGTCTTTAGTTTTCAAAAATGCACAGTGTTGGTAAGTTTCCCTAGGTGCCGGCTGAGCTACAGGCCAAAATCCACAGGAAGGCACTGTTTTCTTTCAAAAAATGGGATGTGTCCACGGTGCGTTTTGGGGCATTTCCTGTCGCGGGGGCTAGGCCTACCCACACAAGTGAGGTATCATTTTCATCGGGAGACTTGGGGGAACGCTGGGTTGAAGGAAAGTTGTGGCTCCTCTCAGATTCCAGAACTTTCTGCCACAGAAATGTGAGGAACGTGTTTTTTTAGCCAAATTTTGAGGTTTGCAAAGGATTCTGGGTAACAGAACCTGGTCCGAGCCCTGCAAGTCACCCCTCCTTGGATTCCCCTAGGTCTCTAGTTTTCAGAAATGCACAGGTTTGGTAGGTTTCCCTAGGTGTCGGCTGAGCTAGAGGCCTAAATCTACAGGTAGGCACTTCGCAAAAAACACCTGTTTTCTTCCCAAATTATGGATGTGTCCACGTTGCGCTTTGGGGTGATTCCTGTCGCGGGCGCTAGGCCTACCCACACAAGTTAGGTATCATTTTTATCGGGAGACTTGGGGAAACGCTGGGTGGAAGGAAATTTGTGGCTCCTCTCAGATTCCAGAACTTTCTGCCACAGAAATGTGAGGAACATGTGTTTTTTTAGCCAAATTTTGAGGTTTGCAAAGGATTCTGGGTAACAGAACCTGGTCCGAGCCCCGCAAGTCACCCCTCCTTGGATTCCCCTAGGTCTCTAGTTTTCAGAAATGCACAGGTTTGGTAGGTTTCCCTAGGTGCTGGCTGAGCTAGAGGCCAAAATCTACAGGTAGGCACTTGGCAAAAAACACCTCTGTTTTCTTCCAAAATTTTGGATGTGTCCACGTTGCGCTTTGGGGCGTTTCCTGTCGCGGGCGCTAGGCCTACCTACACAAGTGAGGTATCAATTTTATCGGAAGACTTGGGGGAACGCTGGGTGGAAGGAAATTTGTGGCTCCTCTCAGATTCCAGAACTTTCTGCCACAGAAATGTGAGGAACATGTGTTTTTTTAGCCAAATTTTGAGGTTTGCAAAGGATTCTGGGTAACAGAACCTGGTCCGAGCCCCGCAAGTCACCCCTCCTTGGATTCCCCTAGGTCTCTAGTTTTCAGAAATGCACAGGTTTGGTAGGTTTCCCTAGGTGCCGGCTGAGCTAGAGGCCAAAATCTACAGGTAGGCACTTCGCAAAAAACACCTCTGTTTTCTTCCAAAATTTTGGATGTGTCCACGTTGCGCTTTGGGGCGTTTCCTGTCGCGGGCGCTAGGCCTACCCACACAAGTGAGGTATCATTTTTATCGGGAGACTTGGGGGAACGCTGGGTGGAAGGAAATTTGTGGCTCCTCTCAGATTCCAGAACTTTCTGCCACAGAAATGTGAGGAACAAGTGTTTTTTTAGCCAAATTTTGAGGTTTGCAAAGGATTCTGGGTAACAGAACCTGGTCCGAGCCCCGCAAGTCACCCCTCCTTGGATTCCCCTAGGTCTCTAGTTTTCAGAAATGCACAGGTTTGGTAGGTTTCCCTAGGTGCCGGCTGAGCTAGAGGCCAAAATCTACAGGTCGGCACTTCGCAAAAAACACCTCTGTTTTCTTCCAAAATTTTGGATGTGTCCACGTTGCGCTTTGGGGTGTTTCCTGTCGCGGGCGCTAGGCCTACCCACACAAGTGAGGTATCATTTTTATCGGGAGACTTGGGGGAACGCTGGGTGGAAGGAAATTTGTGGCTCCTCTCAGATTCCAGAACTTTCTGCCATAGAAATGTGAGGAACATGTGTTTTTTTAGCCAAATTTTGAGGTTTGCAAAGGATTCTGGGTAACTGAACCTGGTCCGAGCCCCGCAAGTCACCCCTCCTTGGATTCCCCTAGGTCTCTAGTTTACAGAAATGCACAGGTTTGGTAGGTTTCCCTAGGTGCCGGCTGAGCTAGAGGCCAAAATCTACAGGTCGGCACTTCGCAAAAAACACCTCTGTTTTCTTCCAAAATTTTGGATGTGTCCACGTTGCGCTTTGGGGTGTTTCCTGACGCGGGCGCTAGGTCTACCCACACAAGTGAGGTATCATTTTTATCGGGAGACTTGGGGGAACGCTGGGTGGAAGGAAATTTGTGGCTCCTCTCAGATTCCAGAACTTTCTGCCATAGAAATTTGAGGACCATGTGTTTTTTTAGCCAAATTTTGAGGTTTGCAAAGGATTCTGGGTAACAGAACCTGGTCCGAGCCCCGCAAGTCACCCCATCTTGGATTCCCCTAGGTCTCTAGTTTTCAGAAATGCACAGGTTTGGTAGGTTTCCCTAGGTGCCGGCTGAGCTAGAGGCCAAAATCTACAGGTAGGCACTTCGCAAAAAACACCTCTGTTTTCTTCCAAAATTTTGGATGTGTCCACGTTGCGCTTTGGGGTGTTTCCTGTCGCGGGCGCTAGGCCTACCCACACAAGTGAGGTATCATTTTTATCGGGAGACTTAGGGGAACGCTGGGTGGAAGGACATTTGTGGCTCCTCTCAGATTCCAGAACTTTCTGCCACAGAAATGTGAGGAACATGTGTTTTTTTAGCCAAATTTTGAGGTTTGCAAAGGATTCTGGGTAACAGAACTTGGTCCGAGCCCCGCAAGTCACCACTCCTTGGATTCCCCTATGTCTCTATTTTGCAGAAATGCACAGGTTTGGTAGGTTTCCCTAGGTGCCAGCTGAGCTAGAGGCCAAAATCTACAGGTCGGCACTTCGCAAAAAACACCTCTGTTTTCTTCCAAAATTTTGGATGTGTCCACGTTGCGCTTTGGGGTGTTTCCTGTCGCGGGCGCTAGGCCTACCCACACAAGTGAGGTATCATTTTTATCGGGAGACTTGGGGGAACGCTGGGTGGAAGGAAATTCGTGGCTCCTCTCAGATTCCAGAACTTTCTGCCACAGAAATTTGAGGACCATGTGTTTTTTTAGCCATATTTTGAGGTTTGCAAAGGATTCTGGGTAACAGAACCTGGTCCGAGCCCCGCAAGTCACCCCATCTTGGATTCCCCTAGGTCTCTAGTTTTCAGAAATGCACAGGTTTGGTTGGTTTCCCTAGGTGCCGGCTGAGCTAGAGACCAAAATCTACAGGTAGGCACTTCGCAAAAAACACCTCTGTTTTCTTCCAAAATTTTGGATGTGTCCAAGTTGCGATTTGGGGTGTTTCCTGTCGCGGGCGCTAGGCCTACCCACACAAGTGAGGTATCATTTTTATCGGGAGACTTGGGGGAATGCTGGGTGGAAGGAAATTTGTGGCTCCTCTCAGATTCCAGAACTTTCTGCCACAGAAATGTGAGAAACATGTGTTTTTTTAGCCAAATTTTGAGGTTTGCAAAGGATTCTTGGTAACAGAACCTGGTCCGAGCCCCGCAAGTCACCCCTCCTTGGATTCCCCTAGGTCTCTAGTTTTCAGAAATGCACAGGTTTGGTAGGTTTCCCTAGGTGCCGGCTGAGCTAGAGGCCAAAATCTACAGATAGGCACTTCGCAAAAAACACCTCTATTTTCTTCCAAAATTTTGGATGTGTCCACGTCGCGCTTTGGGGCGTTTCCTGTCGCGGGCGCTAGGCCTACCCACACAAGTGAGGTATCATTTTTATCGGGAGACTTGGGGGAACGCTGGGTTGAAGGAAATTTGTGGCTCCTCTCAGATTCCAGAACTTTCGGCCACAGAAATGTGAGGAACATGTGTTTTTTTAGCCACATTTTGAGGTTTGCAAAGGATTCTGGGTAGCAGAACCTGGTCCGAGCCCCGCAAGTCACCCCTCCTTGGATTCCCCTAGGTCTCTAGTTTACAGAAATGCACAGGTTTGGTAGGTTTCCCTAGGTGCCGGCTGAGCTAGAGGCCAAAATCTACAGGTCGGCACTTCGCAAAAAACACCTCTGTTTTCTTCCAAAATTTTGGATGTGTCCACGTTGCGCTTTGGGGTGTTTCCTGTCGCGGGCGCTAGGCCTACCCACACAAGTGAGGTATCATTTTTATCGGGAGACTTGGGGGAACGCTGTGTGGAAGGAAATTTGTGGGTCCTCTCAGATTCTAGAACTTTCTGCCACAGAAATTTGAGGACCATGTGTTTTTTTAGCCAAATTTTGAGGTTTGCAAAGGATTCTGGGTAACAGAACCTGGTCCGAGCCCCGCAAGTCACCCCATCTTGGATTCCCCTAGGTCTCTAGTTTTCAGAAATGCACAGGTTTGGTAGGTTTCCCTAGGTGCCGGCTGAGCTAGAGGCCAAAATCTACAGGTAGGCACTTCGCAAAAAACACCTCTGTTTTCTTCCAAAATTTTGGATGTGTCCACGTTGCGATTTGGGGTGTTTCCTGTCGCGGGCGCTAGGCCTACCCACACAAGTGAGGTATCATTTTTATCGGGAGACTTGGGGGAATGCTGGGTGGAAGGAAATTTGTGGCTCCTCTCAGATTCCAGAACTTTCTGCCACAGAAATGTGAGGAACATGTGTTTTTTTAGCCAAATTTTGAGGTTTGCAAAGGATTCTGGGTAAAAGAACCTGGTCCGAGCCCCGCAAGTCACCCCTCCTTGGATTCCACTAGGTCTCTAGTTTTCAGAAATGCACAGGTTTGGGAGGTTTCCCTAGGTGCCGGCTGAGCTAGAGGCCAAAATCTACAGGTAGGCACTTCTCAAAAAACACCTCTATTTTCTTCCAAAATTTTGGATGTGTCCATGTTGCGCTTTGGGGCGTTTCCTGTCGCGGGCGCTAGACCTACCCACACAAGTGAGGTATCATTTTTATCGGGAGACTTGGGGGAACGCTGGGTTAAAGGAAATTTGTGGCTCCTCTCAGATTCCAGAACTTTCTTCCACAGAAATGTGAGGAACATGTGTTTTTTTAACCAAATTTTGAGGTTTGCAAAGAATTCTGGGTAACAGAACCTGGTCCGAGCCCCACAAGTCACCCCATCTTGGATTCCCCTAGGTCTCTAGTTTTCAGAAATGCACAGGTTTGGTAGGTTTCCCTAGGTGCCGGATGAGCTAGAGGCCAAAATCTACAGGTAGGCACTTCGCAAAAAACACCTCTGTTTTCTTCCAAAATTTTGGATGTGTCCACGTTGCGATTTGGGGTGTTTCCTGTTGCGGGCGCTAGGCCTACCCACACAAGTGAGGTATAATTGTTATCGGGAGACTTGGGGGAACGCTGGGTTAAAGGAAATTTGTGGCTCCTCTCAGATTCCAGAACTTTCTGCCACAGAAATGTGAGGAACATGTGTTTTTTTAGCCAAATTTTGAGGTTTGCAAAGGATTCTGGGTAACAGAACCTGGTCCGAGCCCCGCAAGTCTCCCCTCCTTGGATTCCCCTAGGTCTCTAGTTTACAGAAATGCACAGGTTTGGTAGGTTTCCCTAGGTGCCGGCTGAGCTAGAGGCCAAAATCTACAGGTCGGCACTTCGCAAAAAACACCTCTGTTTTCTTCCAAAATTTTGGATGTGTCCACGTTGCGCTTTGGGGTGTTTCCTGTCGCGGGCGCTAGGCCTACCCACACAAGTGAGGTATCATTTTTATCGGGAGACTTGGGGGAACGCTGTGTGGAAGGAAATTTGTGGGTCCTCTCAGATTCTAGAACTTTCTGCCACAGAAATTTGAGGACCATGTGTTTTTTTAGCCAAATTTTGAGGTTTGCAAAGGATTCTGGGTAACAGAACCTGGTCCGAGCCCCGCAAGTCACCCCATCTTGGATTCCCCTAGGTCTCTAGTTTTCAGAAATGCACAGGTTTGGTAGGTTTCCCTAGGTGCCGGCTGAGCTAGAGGCCAAAATCTACAGGTAGGCACTTCGCAAAAAACACCTCTGTTTTCTTCCAAAATTTTGGATGTGTCCACGTTGCGATTTGGGGTGTTTCCTGTCGCGGGCGCTAGGCCTACCCACACAAGTGAGGTATCATTTTTATCGGGAGACTTGGGGGAACGCTGTGTGGAAGGAAATTTGTGGCTCCTCTCAGATTCCAGAACTTTCTGCCACAGAAATGTGAGGAACATGTGTTTTTTTAGCCAAATTTTGAGGTTTGCAAAGGATTCTTGGTAACAGAACCTGGTCCGAGCCCCGCAAGTCACCCCTCCTTGGATTCCCCTAGGTCTCTAGTTTTCAGAAATGCACAGGTTTGGTAGGTTTCCCTAGGTGCCGGCTGAGCTAGAGACCAAAATCTACAGGTAGGCACTTCGCAAAAAACACCTCTGTTTTCTTCCAAAATTTTGGATGTGTCCAAGTTGCGATTTGGGGTGTTTCCTGTCGCGGGCGCTAGGCCTACCCACACAAGTGAGGTATCATTTTTATCGGGAGACTTGGGGGAATGCTGGGTGGAAGGAAATTCGTGGCTCCTCTCAGATTCCAGAACTTTCTGCCACAGAAATTTGAGGACCATGTGTTTTTTTAGCCATATTTTGAGGTTTGCAAAGGATTCTGGGTAACAGAACCTGGTCCGAGCCCCGCAAGTCACCCCATCTTGGATTCCCCTAGGTCTCTAGTTGTCAGAAATGCACAGGTTTGGTTGGTTTCCCTAGGTGCCGGCTGAGCTAGAGACCAAAATCTACAGGTAGGCACTTCGCAAAAAACACCTCTGTTTTCTTCCAAAATTTTGGATGTGTCCAAGTTGCGATTTGGGGTGTTTCCTGTCGCGGGCGCTAGGCCTACCCACACAAGTGAGGTATCATTTTTATCGGGAGACTTGGGGGAATGCTGGGTGGAAGGAAATTTGTGGCTCCTCTCAGATTCCAGAACTTTCTGCCACAGAAATGTGAGAAACATGTGTTTTTTTAGCCAAATTTTGAGGTTTGCAAAGGATTCTTGGTAACAGAACCTGGTCCGAGCCCCGCAAGTCACCCCTCCTTGGATTCCCCTAGGTCTCTAGTTTTCAGAAATGCACAGGTTTGGTAGGTTTCCCTAGGTGCCGGCTGAGCTAGAGGCCAAAATCTACAGATAGGCACTTCGCAAAAAACACCTCTATTTTCTTCCAAAATTTTGGATGTGTCCACGTCGCGCTTTGGGGCGTTTCCTGTCGCGGGCGCTAGGCCTACCCACACAAGTGAGGTATCATTTTTATCGGGAGACTTGGGGGAACGCTGGGTTGAAGGAAATTTGTGGCTCCTCTCAGATTCCAGAACTTTCGGCCACAGAAATGTGAGGAACATGTGTTTTTTTAGCCAAATTTTGAGGTTTGCAAAGGATTCTGGGTAGCAGAACCTGGTCCGAGCCCCGCAAGTCACCCCTCCTTGGATTCCCCTAGGTCTCTAGTTTACAGAAATGCACAGGTTTGGTAGGTTTCCCTAGGTGCCGGCTGAGCTAGAGGCCAAAATCTACAGGTCGGCACTTCGCAAAAAACACCTCTGTTTTCTTCCAAAATTTTGGATGTGTCCACGTTGCGCTTTGGGGTGTTTCCTGTCGCGGGCGCTAGGCCTACCCACACAAGTGAGGTATCATTTTTATCGGGAGACTTGGGGGAACGCTGTGTGGAAGGAAATTTGTGGGTCCTCTCAGATTCTAGAACTTTCTGCCACAGAAATTTGAGGACCATGTGTTTTTTTAGCCAAATTTTGAGGTTTGCAAAGGATTCTGGGTAACAGAACCTGGTCCGAGCCCCGCAAGTCACCCCATCTTGGATTCCCCTAGGTCTCTAGTTTTCAGAAATGCACAGGTTTGGTAGGTTTCCCTAGGTGCCGGCTGAGCTAGAGGCCAAAATCTACAGGTAGGCACTTCGCAAAAAACACCTCTGTTTTCTTCCAAAATTTTGGATGTGTCCACGTTGCGATTTGGGGTGTTTCCTGTCGCGGGCGCTAGGCCTACCCACACAAGTGAGGTATCATTTTTATCGGGAGACTTGGGGGAATGCTGGGTGGAAGGAAATTTGTGGCTCCTCTCAGATTCCAGAACTTTCTGCCACAGAAATGTGAGGAACATGTGTTTTTTTAGCCAAATTTTGAGGTTTGCAAAGGATTCTGGGTAAAAGAACCTGGTCCGAGCCCCGCAAGTCACCCCTCCTTGGATTCCACTAGGTCTCTAGTTTTCAGAAATGCACAGGTTTGGGAGGTTTCCCTAGGTGCCGGCTGAGCTAGAGGCCAAAATCTACAGGTAGGCACTTCTCAAAAAACACCTCTATTTTCTTCCAAAATTTTGGATGTGTCCATGTTGCGCTTTGGGGCGTTTCCTGTCGCGGGCGCTAGACCTACCCACACAAGTGAGGTATCATTTTTATCGGGAGACTTGGGGGAACGCTGGGTTAAAGGAAATTTGTGGCTCCTCTCAGATTCCAGAACTTTCTTCCACAGAAATGTGAGGAACATGTGTTTTTTTAACCAAATTTTGAGGTTTGCAAAGAATTCTGGGTAACAGAACCTGGTCCGAGCCCCACAAGTCACCCCATCTTGGATTCCCCTAGGTCTCTAGTTTTCAGAAATGCACAGGTTTGGTAGGTTTCCCTAGGTGCCGGATGAGCTAGAGGCCAAAATCTACAGGTAGGCACTTCGCAAAAAACACCTCTGTTTTCTTCCAAAATTTTGGATGTGTCCACGTTGCGATTTGGGGTGTTTCCTGTTGCGGGCGCTAGGCCTACCCACACAAGTGAGGTATAATTGTTATCGGGAGACTTGGGGGAACGCTGGGTTAAAGGAAATTTGTGGCTCCTCTCAGATTCCAGAACTTTCTGCCACAGAAATGTGAGGAACATGTGTTTTTTTAGCCAAATTTTGAGGTTTGCAAAGGATTCTGGGTAACAGAACCTGGTCCGAGCCCCGCAAGTCACCCCTCCTTGGATTCCCCTAGGTCTCTAGTTTACAGAAATGCACAGGTTTGGTAGGTTTCCCTAGGTGCCGGCTGAGCTAGAGGCCAAAATCTACAGGTCGGCACTTCGCAAAAAACACCTCTGTTTTCTTCCAAAATTTTGGATGTGTCCACGTTGCGCTTTGGGGTGTTTCCTGTCGCAGGCGCTAGGCCTACCCACACAAGTGAGGTATCATTTTTATCGGGAGACTTGGGGGAACGCTGTGTGGAAGGAAATTTGTGGGTCCTCTCAGATTCTAGAACTTTCTGCCACAGAAATTTGAGGACCATGTGTTTTTTTAGCCAAATTTTGAGGTTTGCAAAGGATTCTGGGTAACAGAACCTGGTCCGAGCCCCGCAAGTCACCCCATCTTGGATTCCCCTAGGTCTCTAGTTTTCAGAAATGCACAGGTTTGGTAGGTTTCCCTAGGTGCCGGCTGAGCTAGAGGCCAAAATCTACAGGTAGGCACTTCGCAAAAAACACCTCTGTTTTCTTCCAAAATTTTGGATGTGTCCACGTTGCGATTTGGGGTGTTTCCTGTCGCGGGCGCTAGGCCTACCCACACAAGTGAGGTATCATTTTTATCGGGAGACTTGGGGGAATGCTGGGTGGAAGGAAATTTGTGGCTCCTCTCAGATTCCAGAACTTTCTGCCACAGAAATGTGAGGAACATGTGTTTTTTTAGCCAAATTTTGAGGTTTGCAAAGGATTCTGGGTAAAAGAACCTGGTCCGAGCCCCGCAAGTCACCCCTCCTTGGATTCCACTAGGTCTCTAGTTTTCAGAAATGCACAGGTTTGGGAGGTTTCCCTAGGTGCCGGCTGAGCTAGAGGCCAAAATCTACAGGTAGGCACTTCTCAAAAAACACCTCTATTTTCTTCCAAAATTTTGGATGTGTCCATGTTGCGCTTTGGGGCGTTTCCTGTCGCGGGCGCTAGACCTACCCACACAAGTGAGGTATCATTTTTATCGGGAGACTTGGGGGAACGCTGGGTTAAAGGAAATTTGTGGCTCCTCTCAGATTCCAGAACTTTCTTCCACAGAAATGTGAGGAACATGTGTTTTTTTAACCAAATTTTGAGGTTTGCAAAGAATTCTGGGTAACAGAACCTGGTCCGAGCCCCACAAGTCACCCCATCTTGGATTCCCCTAGGTCTCTAGTTTTCAGAAATGCACAGGTTTGGTAGGTTTCCCTAGGTGCCGGATGAGCTAGAGGCCAAAATCTACAGGTAGGCACTTCGCAAAAAACACCTCTGTTTTCTTCCAAAATTTTGGATGTGTCCACGTTGCGATTTGGGGTGTTTCCTGTTGCGGGCGCTAGGCCTACCCACACAAGTGAGGTATAATTGTTATCGGGAGACTTGGGGGAACGCTGGGTTAAAGGAAATTTGTGGCTCCTCTCAGATTCCAGAACTTTCTGCCACAGAAATGTGAGGAACATGTGTTTTTTTAGCCAAATTTTGAGGTTTGCAAAGGATTCTGGGTAACAGAACCTGGTCCGAGCCCCGCAAGTCACCCCTCCTTGGATTCCCCTAGGTCTCTAGTTTTCAGAAATGCACAGGTTTGGTAGGTTTCCCTAGGTGCCGGCTGAGCTAGAGGCCAAAATCTACAGGTAGGCACTTCGCAAAAAACACCTCTGTTTTCTTCCAAAATTTTGGATGTGTCCACGTTGCGATTTGGGGTGTTTCCTGTTGCAGGCGCTAGGCCTACCCACACAAGTGAGGTATAATTTTTATCGGGAGACTTGGGGGAACGCTGTGTGGAAGGAAATTTGTGGCTCCTCTCAGATTCCAGAACTTTCTGCCACAGAAATGTGAGGAACATGTGTTTTTTTAGCCAAATTTTGAGGTTTGCAAAGGATTCTGGGTAACAGAACCTGGTCCGAGCCCCGCAAGTCACCCCTCCTTGGATTCCCCTAGGTCTCTAGTTTTCAGAAATGCACAGGTTTGGGAGGTTTCCCTAGGTGCGGGATGAGCTAGAGGCCAAAATCTACAGGTAGGCACTTCGCAAAAAACACCTCTGTTTTCTTCCAAAATTTTGGATGTGTCCACGTTGCGCTTTGGGGTGTTTCCTGTCGCGGGCGCTAGGCCTACCCACACAAGTGAGGTATCATTTTTATCGGGAGACTTGGGGGAACGCTGGGTGGAAGGAAATTTGTGGCTCCTCTCAGATTCCAGAACTTTCTGCCACAGAAATGTGAGGAACACAGCCAAATTTTGAGGTTTGCAAAGGATTCTGCGTAACAGAACCTGGTCCGACCCCCGCAAGTCACCCCTCCTTGGATTCCCCTAGGTCTCTAGTTTACAGAAATGCACAGGGTTGGTAGGTTTCCCTAGGTGCCGGCTGAGCTAGAGGCCAAAATCTACAGGTAGGCACTTCGCAAAAAACACCTCTCTTTTCTTCCGAAATTTTGGATGTGTCCACGTTTCGATTTGGGGCGTTTCCTGTCGCGGGCGCTAGGCCTACCCACACAAGTGAGGTATCATTTTTATCGGGAGACTTGGGGGAACGCTGGGTGGAAGGAAATTTGTGGCTCCTCTCAGATTCCAGAACTTTCTGCCACAGAAATGTGAGGAACACAGCCAAATTTTGAGGTTTGCAAAGGATTCTGGGTAACAGAACCTGGCCCGAGCCCCGCAAGTCACCCCTCCTTGGATTCCCCTAGGTCTCTAGTTTACAGAAATGCACAGGTTTGGTAGGTTTCCCTAGGTGCCGGCTGAGCTAGAGGCCAAAATCTACAGGTCGGCACTTCGCAAAAAACACCTCTGTTTTCATCCAAAATTTTGGATGTGTCCACGTTGCGCTTTGGGGTGTTTCCTGTCGCGGGCGCTAGGCCTACCCACACAAGTGAGGTATCATTTTTATCGGGAGACTTGGGGGAACGCTGTGTGGAAGGAAATTTGTGGCTCCTCTCAGATTCCAGAACTTTCTGCCACAGAAATTTGAGGACCATGTGTTTTTTTAGCCAAATTTTGAGGTTTGCAAAGGATTCTGGGTAACAGAACCTGGTCCGAGCCCCGCAAGTCACCCCATCTTGGATTCCCCTAGGTCTCTAGTTTTCAGAAATGCACATGTTTGGTAGGTTTCCCTAGGTGCCGGATGAGCTAGAGTCCAAAATCTACAGGTAGGCACTTCGCAAAAAACACCTCTGTTTTCTTCCAAAATTTTGGATGTGTCCACGTTGCGATTTGGGGTGTTTCCTGTTGCGGGCGCTAGGCCTACCCACACAAGTGAGGTATCATTTTTATCGGGAGACTTGGGGGAATGCTGGGTGGAAGGAAGTTTGTGGCTCCTCTCAGATTCCAGAACTTTCTGCCACAGAAATGTGAGGAACATGTGTTTTTTTAGCCAAATTTTGAGGTTTGCAAAGGATTCTGGGTAAAAGAACCTGGTCCGAGCCCCGCAAGTCACCCCTCCTTGGATTCCACTAGGTCTCTAGTTTTCAGAAATGCACAGGTTTGGGAGGTTTCCCTAGGTGCCGGCTGAGCTAGAGGGCAAAATCTACAGGTAGGCACTTCGCAAAAAACACCTCTATTTTCTTCCGAAATTTTGGATGTGTCCACGTTTCGATTTAGGGCGTTTCCTGTCGCGGGCGCTAGGCCTACCCACACAAGTGAGGTATCATTTTAATCGGGAGACTTGGGGGAACGCTGGGTGGAAGGAAATTTGTGGCTCCTCTCAGATTCCAGAACTTTCTGCCACAGAAATGTGAGGAACACAGCCAAATTTTGAGGTTTGCAAAGGATTCTGGTTAACAGAACCTGGCCCGAGCCCCGCAAGTCACCCCTCCTTGGATTCCCCTAGGTCTCTAGTTTACAGAAATGCACAGGTTTGGTAGGTTTCCCTAGGTGCCGGCTGAGCTAGAGGCCAAAATCTACAGGTAGGCACTTCGCAAAAAACACCTCTATTTTCTTCCGAAATTTTGGATGTGTCCACATTTCGATTTGGGGCGTTTCCTGTCGCGGGCGCTAGGCCTACCCACACAAGTGAGGTATCATTTTTATCGGGAGACTTGGGGGAACGCTGGGTGGAAGGAAATTTGTGGCTCCTCTCAGATTCCAGAACTTTCTGCCACAGAAATGTGAGGAACACAGCCAAATTTTGAGGTTTGCAAAGGATTCTGGGTAACAGAACCTGGCCCGAGCCCCGCAAGTCACCCCTCCTTGGATTCCCCTAGGTCTCTAGTTTACAGAAATGCACAGGTTTGGTAGGTTTCCCTAGGTGCGGGATGAGCTAGAGGCCAAAATCTACAGGTAGGCACTTCGCAAAAAACACCTCTGTTTTCTTCCAAAATTTTGGATGTGTCCACGTTGCGATTTGGGGTGTCTCCTGTCGCGGGCGCTAGGCCTACCCACACAAGTGAGGTATCATTTTTATCGGGAGACTTGGGGGAATGCTGGGTGGAAGGAAATTTGTGGCTCCTCTCAGATTCCAGAACTTTCTGCCACAGAAATGTGAGGAACATGTGTTTTTTTAGCCAAATTTTGAGGTTTGCAAAGGATTCTGGGTAAAAGAACCTGGTCCGAGCCCCGCAAGTCACCCCTCCTTGGATTCCACTAGGTCTCTAGTTTTCAGAAATGCACAGGTTTGGGAGGTTTCCCTAGGTGCCGGCTGAGCTAGAGGCCAAAATCTACAGGTAGACACTTCGCAAAAAACACCTCTATTTTCTTCCAAAATTTTGGATGTGTCCATGTTGCGCTTTGGGGCGTTTCCTGTCGCTGGCGCTAGGCCTACCCACACAAGTGAGGTATCATTTTTATCGGGAGACTTGGGGGAACGCTGGGTTGAAGGAAATTTGTGGCTCCTCTCAGATTCCAGAACTTTCTTCCACAGAAATGTGAGGAACATGTGTTTTTTTAACCAAATTTTGAGGTTTGCAAAGAATTCTGGGTAACAGAACCTGGTCCGAGCCCCACAAGTCACCCCATCTTGGATTCCCCTACGTCTCTAGTTTTCAAAAATGCACAGGTTTGGTAGGTTTCCCTAGGTGCCGGCTGAGCTAGAGGCCAAAATCTACAGGTAGGCACTTCGCAAAAAACACCTCTGTTTTCTTCCAAAATTTTGGATGTGTCCAAGTTGCGATTTGGGGTGTTTCCTGTTGCGGGCGCTAGGCCTACCCACACAAGTGAGGGATAATTTTTATCGGGAGACTTGGGGGAACGCTGGGTGGAAGGAAATTTGTGGCTCCTCTCAGATTCCAGAACTTTCTGCCACAGAAATGTGAGGAACATGTGTTTTTTTAGCCAAATTTTGAGGTTTGCAAAGGATTCTGGGTAACAGAACCTGGTCCGAGCCCCGCAAGTTACCCCTCCTTGGATTCCCCTAGGTCTCTAGTTTACAGAAATGCACAGGTTTGGTAGGTTTCCCTAGGTGCCGGCTGAGCTAGAGGCCAAAATCTACAGGTAGGCACTTCGCAAAAAACACCTCTGTTTTCTTCCAAAATTTTGGATGTGTCCACGTTGCGATTTGGGGTGTTTCCTGTTGCGGGCGCTAGGCCTACCCACACAAGTGAGGTATAATTTTTATCGGGAGACTTGGGGGAACGCTGGGTGGATGGAAATTTGTGGCTCCTCTCAGATTCCAGAACTTTCTGCCACAGAAATGTGAGGAACATGTGTTTTTTTAGCCAAATTTTGAGGTTTGCAAAGGATTCTGGGTAACAGAACCTGGTCCGAGCCCCGCAAGTCACCCCTCCTTGGATTCCCCTAGGTCTCTAGGTTTCAGAAATGCACAGGTTTGGGAGGTTTCCCTAGGTGCCGGCTGAGCTAGAGGCCAAAATCTACAGGTCGGCACTTCGCAAAAAACACCTCTGTTTTCTTCCAAAATTTTGGATGTGTCCACGTTGCGCTTTGGGGTGTTTCCTGTCGCGGGCGCTAGGCCTACCCACACAAGTGAGGTATCATTTTTATCGGGAGACTTGGGGGAACGCTGGGTGGAAGGAAATTTGTGGCTCCTCTCAGATTCCAGAACTTTCTGCCACAGAAATGTGAGGAACATGTGTTTTTTTAGCCAAATTTTGAGGTTTGCAAAGGATTCTGGGTAACAGAACCTGGTCCGAGCCCTGCAAGTCACCCCTCCTTGGATTCCCCTAGGTCTCTAGTTTACAGAAATGCACAAATTTGGTAGGTTTCCCTAGGTGCCGGCTGAGCTAGAGGCCAAAATCTACAGGTCGGCACTTCGCAAAAAACACCTCTGTTTTCTTCCAAAATTTTGGATGTGTCCACGTTGCGCTTTGGGGTGTTTCCTGTCGCGGGCGCTAGGCCTACCCACACAAGTGAGGTATCATTTTTATCGGGAGACTTGGGGGAACGCTGGGTTGAAGGAAATTTGTGGCTCCTCTCAGATTCCAGAACTTTCTGCCACAGAAATTTGAGGACCATGTGTTTTTTTAGCCAAATTTTGAGGTTTGCAAAGGATTCTGGGTAACAGAACCTTGTCCGAGCCCCGCAAGTCACCCCATCTTGGATTCCCCTAGGTCTCTAGTTTTCAGAAATGCACAGGTTTGGTAGGTTTCCCTAGGTGCCGGCTGACCTAGAGGCCAAAATCTACAGGTAGGCACTTCGTAAAAAACACCTCTGTTTTCTTCCAAAATTTTGGATGTGTCCACGTTGCGCTTTGGGGTGTTTCCTGTCGCGGGCGCTAGGCCTACCCACACAAGTGAGGTATCATTTTTATCGGGAGACTTAGGGGAACGCTGGGTGGAAGGACATTTGTGGCTCCTCTCAGATTCCAGAACTTTCTGCCACAGAAATGTGAGGAACATGTGTTTTTTTAGCCAAATTTTGAGGTTTGCAAAGGATTCTGGGTACCAGAACCTGGTCCGAGCCCCGCAAGTCACCCCTCCTTGGATTCCCCTAGGTCTCTATTTTGCAGAAATGCACAGGTTTGGTAGGTTTCCCTAGGTGCCAGCTGAGCTAGAGGCCAAAATCTACAGGTCGGCACTTCGCAAAAAACACCTCTGTTTTCTTCCAAAATTTTGGATGTGTCCACGTTGCGCTTTGGGGTGTTTCCTGTCGCGGGCGCTATGCCTACCCACACAAGTGAGGTATCATTTTTATCGGGAGACTTGGGGGAACGCTGGGTGGAAGGAAATTTGTGGCTCCTCTCAGATTCCAGAACTTTCTGCCACAGAAATTTGAGGACCATGTGTTTTTTTAGCCAAATTTTGAGGTTTGCAAAGGATTCTGGGTAACAGAACCTGGTCCGAGCCCCGCAAGTCACCCCATCTTGGATTCCCCTAGGTCTCTAGTTTTCAGAAATGCACAGGTTTGGTAGGTTTCCCTAGGTGCCAGCTGAGCTAGAGGCCAAAATCTACAGGTAGGCACTTCGCAAAAAACACCTCTGTTTTCTTCCAAAATGTTGGATGTGTCCACGTTGCGATTTGGGGTGTTTCCCGTTGCGGGCGCTAGGCCTATCCACACAAGTGAGGTATAATTTTTATCGGGAGACTTGGGGGAACGCTGGGTGGAAGGAAATTTGTGGCTCCTCTCAGATTCCAGAACTTTCTGCCACAGAAATGTGAGGAACATGTGTTTTTTTAGCCAAATTTTGAGGTTTGCAAAGGATTCTGAGTAACAGAACCTGGTCCGACCCCCGCAAGTCACCCCTCCTTGGATTCCCCTAGGTCTCTAGTTTTCAGAAATGCACAGGTTTGGTAGGTTTCCCTAGGTGCCGGCTGAGCTAGAGGCCAAAATCTACAGGTAGGCACTTCGCAAAAAACACCTCTATTTTCTTCCGAAATTTTGGATGTGTCCACGTTTCGATTTGGGGCGTTTCCTGTCGCGGGCGCTAGGCCTACCCACACAAGTGAGGTATCATTTTTATCGGGGGACTTGGGGGAACGCTGGGTGGAAGGAAATTTGTGGCTCCTCTCAGATTCCAGAACTTTCTGCCACAGAAATGTGAGGAACACAGCCAAATTTTGAGGTTTGCAAAGGATTCTGGGTAACAGAACCTGGCCCGAGCCCCGCAAGTCACCCCTCCTTAGATTCCCCTAGGTCTCTAGTTTACAGGAATGCACAGGTTTGGTAGGTTTCCCTAGGTGCCGGCTGAGCTAGAGGCCAAAATCTACAGGTCGGCACTTCGCAAAAAACACCTCTGTTTTCTTCCAAAATTTTGGATGTTTCCACGTTGCGCTTTGGGGTGTTTCCTGTCGCGGGCGCTAGGCCTACCCACACAAGTGAGGTATCATTTTTATCGGGAGACTTGGGGGAACGCTGGGTGGAAGGAAATTTGTGGCTCCTCTCAGATTCCAGAACTTTCTGCCACAGAAATTTGAGGACCATGTGTTTTTTTAGCCAAATTTTGAGGTTTGCAAAGGATTCTGGGTAAAAGAACCTTGTCCGAGCCCCGCAAGTCACCCCATCTTGGATTCCCCTAGGTCTCTAGTTTTCAGAAATGCACAGGTTTAGTAGGTTTCACTAGGTGCCGCCTGAGCTAGAGGCCAAAATCTACAGGTAGGCACTTCGCAAAAAACACCTCTGTTTTCTTCCAAAATTTTGGATGTGTCCACGTTGCGCTTTGGGGTGTTTCCTGTCGCGGGCGCTAGGCCTACCCACACAAGTGAGGTATCATTTTTATCGGGAGACTTAGGGGAACGCTGGGTGGAAGGACATTTGTGGCTCCTCTCAGATTCCAGAACTTTCTGCCACAGAAATGTGAGGAACATGTGTTTTTTTAGCCAAATTTTGAGGTTTGCAAAGGATTCTGGGTAAAAGAACCTGGTCCGAGCCCCGCAAGTCACCCCTCCTTGGATTCCACTAGGTCTCTAGTTTTCAGAAATGCACAGGTTTGGGAGGTTTCCCTAGGTGCCGGCTGAGCTAGAGGCCAAAATCTACAGGTAGGCACTTCGCAAAAAACACCTCTATTTTCTTCCAAAATTTTGGATGTGTCCATGTTGCGCTTTGGGGCGTTTCCTGTCGCGGGCGCTAGGCCTACCCACACAAGTGAGGTATCATTTTTATCGGGAGACTTGGGGGAACGCTGGGTTGAAGGAAATTTGTGGCTCCTCTCAGATTCCAGAACTTTCTTCCACAGAAATGTGAGGAACATGTGTTTTTTTAACCAAATTTTGAGGTTTGCAAAGAATTCTGGGTAACAGAACCTGGTCCGAGCCCCACAAGTCACCCCATCTTGGATTCCCCTACGTCTCTAGTTTTCAAAAATGCACAGGTTTGGTAGGTTTCCCTAGGTGCCGGCTGAGCTAGAGGCCAAAATCTACAGGTAGGCACTTCGCAAAAAACACCTCTATTTTCTTCCGAAATTTTGGATGTGTCCACGTTTCGATTTGGGGCGTTTCCTGTCGCGGGCGCTAGGCCTACCCACACAAGTGAGGTATCATTTTTATCGGGGGACTTGGGGGAACGCTGGGTGGAAGGAAATTTGTGGCTCCTCTCAGATTCCAGAACTTTCTGCCACAGAAATGTGAGGAACACAGCCAAATTTTGAGGTTTGCAAAGGATTCTGGGTAACAGAACCTGGCCCGAGCCCCGCAAGTCACCCCTCCTTAGATTCCCCTAGGTCTCTAGTTTACAGGAATGCACAGGTTTGGTAGGTTTCCCTAGGTGCCGGCTGAGCTAGAGGCCAAAATCTACAGGTCGGCACTTCGCAAAAAACACCTCTGTTTTCTTCCAAAATTTTGGATGTTTCCACGTTGCGCTTTGGGGTGTTTCCTGTCGCGGGCGCTAGGCCTACCCACACAAGTGAGGTATCATTTTTATCGGGAGACTTGGGGGAACGCTGGGTGGAAGGAAATTTGTGGCTCCTCTCAGATTCCAGAACTTTCTGCCACAGAAATTTGAGGACCATGTGTTTTTTTAGCCAAATTTTGAGGTTTGCAAAGGATTCTGGGTAAAAGAACCTTGTCCGAGCCCCGCAAGTCACCCCATCTTGGATTCCCCTAGGTCTCTAGTTTTCAGAAATGCACAGGTTTAGTAGGTTTCACTAGGTGCCGCCTGAGCTAGAGGCCAAAATCTACAGGTAGGCACTTCGCAAAAAACACCTCTGTTTTCTTCCAAAATTTTGGATGTGTCCACGTTGCGCTTTGGGGTGTTTCCTGTCGCGGGCGCTAGGCCTACCCACACAAGTGAGGTATCATTTTTATCGGGAGACTTAGGGGAACGCTGGGTGGAAGGACATTTGTGGCTCCTCTCAGATTCCAGAACTTTCTGCCACAGAAATGTGAGGAACATGTGTTTTTTTAGCCAAATTTTGAGGTTTGCAAAGGATTCTGGGTAAAAGAACCTGGTCCGAGCCCCGCAAGTCACCCCTCCTTGGATTCCACTAGGTCTCTAGTTTTCAGAAATGCACAGGTTTGGGAGGTTTCCCTAGGTGCCGGCTGAGCTAGAGGCCAAAATCTACAGGTAGGCACTTCGCAAAAAACACCTCTATTTTCTTCCAAAATTTTGGATGTGTCCATGTTGCGCTTTGGGGCGTTTCCTGTCGCGGGCGCTAGGCCTACCCACACAAGTGAGGTATCATTTTTATCGGGAGACTTGGGGGAACGCTGGGTTGAAGGAAATTTGTGGCTCCTCTCAGATTCCAGAACTTTCTTCCACAGAAATGTGAGGAACATGTGTTTTTTTAACCAAATTTTGAGGTTTGCAAAGAATTCTGGGTAACAGAACCTGGTCCGAGCCCCACAAGTCACCCCATCTTGGATTCCCCTACGTCTCTAGTTTTCAAAAATGCACAGGTTTGGTAGGTTTCCCTAGGTGCCGGCTGAGCTAGAGGCCAAAATCTACAGGTAGGCACTTCGCAAAAAACACCTCTGTTTTCTTCCAAAATTTTGGATGTGTCCAAGTTGCGATTTGGGGTGTTTCCTGTTGCGGGCGCTAGGCCTACCCACACAAGTGAGGGATAATTTTTATCGGGAGACTTGGGGGAACGCTGGGTGGAAGGAAATTTGTGGCTCCTCTCAGATTCCAGAACTTTCTGCCACAGAAATGTGAGGAACATGTGTTTTTTTAGCCAAATTTTGAGGTTTGCAAAGGATTCTGGGTAACAGAACCTGGTCCGAGCCCCGCAAGTCACCCCTCCTTGGATTCCCCTAGGTCTCTAGTTTACAGAAATGCACAGGTTTGGTAGGTTTCCCTAGGTGCCGGCTGAGCTAGAGGCCAAAATCTACAGGTAGGCACTTCGCAAAAAACACCTCTGTTTTCTTCCAAAATTTTGGATGTGTCCACGTTGCGATTTGGGGTGTTTCCTGTTGCGGGCGCTAGGCCTACCCACACAAGTGAGGTATAATTTTTATCGGGAGACTTGGGGGAACGCTGGGTGGATGGAAATTTGTGGCTCCTCTCAGATTCCAGAACTTTCTGCCACAGAAATGTGAGGAACATGTGTTTTTTTAGCCAAATTTTGAGGTTTGCAAAGGATTCTGGGTAACAGAACCTGGTCCGAGCCCCGCAAGTCACCCCTCCTTGGATTCCCCTAGGTCTCTAGGTTTCAGAAATGCACAGGTTTGGGAGGTTTCCCTAGGTGCCGGCTGAGCTAGAGGCCAAAATCTACAGGTCGGCACTTCGCAAAAAACACCTCTGTTTTCTTCCAAAATTTTGGATGTGTCCACGTTGCGCTTTGGGGTGTTTCCTGTCGCGGGCGCTAGGCCTACCCACACAAGTGAGGTATCATTTTTATCGGGAGACTTGGGGGAACGCTGGGTGGAAGGAAATTTGTGGCTCCTCTCAGATTCCAGAACTTTCTGCCACAGAAATGTGAGGAACATGTGTTTTTTTTAGCCAAATTTTGAGGTTTGCAAAGGATTCTGGGTAACAGAACCTGGTCCGAGCCCTGCAAGTCACCCCTCCTTGGATTCCCCTAGGTCTCTAGTTTACAGAAATGCACAAATTTGGTAGGTTTCCCTAGGTGCCGGCTGAGCTAGAGGCCAAAATCTACAGGTCGGCACTTCGCAAAAAACACCTCTGTTTTCTTCCAAAATTTTGGATGTGTCCACGTTGCGCTTTGGGGTGTTTCCTGTCGCGGGCGCTAGGCCTACCCACACAAGTGAGGTATCATTTTTATCGGGAGACTTGGGGGAACGCTGGGTTGAAGGAAATTTGTGGCTCCTCTCAGATTCCAGAACTTTCTGCCACAGAAATTTGAGGACCATGTGTTTTTTTAGCCAAATTTTGAGGTTTGCAAAGGATTCTGGGTAACAGAACCTTGTCCGAGCCCCGCAAGTCACCCCATCTTGGATTCCCCTAGGTCTCTAGTTTTCAGAAATGCACAGGTTTGGTAGGTTTCCCTAGGTGCCGGCTGACCTAGAGGCCAAAATCTACAGGTAGGCACTTCGTAAAAAACACCTCTGTTTTCTTCCAAAATTTTGGATGTGTCCACGTTGCGCTTTGGGGTGTTTCCTGTCGCGGGCGCTAGGCCTACCCACACAAGTGAGGTATCATTTTTATCGGGAGACTTAGGGGAACGCTGGGTGGAAGGACATTTGTGGCTCCTCTCAGATTCCAGAACTTTCTGCCACAGAAATGTGAGGAACATGTGTTTTTTTAGCCAAATTTTGAGGTTTGCAAAGGATTCTGGGTACCAGAACCTGGTCCGAGCCCCGCAAGTCACCCCTCCTTGGATTCCCCTAGGTCTCTATTTTGCAGAAATGCACAGGTTTGGTAGGTTTCCCTAGGTGCCAGCTGAGCTAGAGGCCAAAATCTACAGGTCGGCACTTCGCAAAAAACACCTCTGTTTTCTTCCAAAATTTTGGATGTGTCCACGTTGCGCTTTGGGGTGTTTCCTGTCGCGGGCGCTATGCCTACCCACACAAGTGAGGTATCATTTTTATCGGGAGACTTGGGGGAACGCTGGGTGGAAGGAAATTTGTGGCTCCTCTCAGATTCCAGAACTTTCTGCCACAGAAATTTGAGGACCATGAGTTTTTTTAGCCAAATTTTGAGGTTTGCAAAGGATTCTGGGTAACAGAACCTGGTCCGAGCCCCGCAAGTCACCCCATCTTGGATTCCCCTAGGTCTCTAGTTTTCAGAAATGCACAGGTTTGGTAGGTTTCCCTAGGTGCCAGCTGAGCTAGAGGCCAAAATCTACAGGTAGGCACTTCGCAAAAAACACCTCTGTTTTCTTCCAAAATGTTGGATGTGTCCACGTTGCGATTTGGGGTGTTTCCCGTTGCGGGCGCTAGGCCTACCCACACAAGTGAGGTATAATTTTTATCGGGAGACTTGGGGGAACGCTGGGTGGAAGGAAATTTGTGGCTCCTCTCAGATTCCAGAACTTTCTGCCACAGAAATGTGAGGAACATGTGTTTTTTTAGCCAAATTTTGAGGTTTGCAAAGGATTCTGAGTAACAGAACCTGGTCCGACCCCCGCAAGTCACCCCTCCTTGGATTCCCCTAGGTCTCTAGTTTTCAGAAATGCACAGGTTTGGTAGGTTTCCCTAGGTGCCGGCTGAGCTAGAGGCCAAAATCTACAGGTAGGCACTTCGCAAAAAACACCTCTATTTTCTTCCGAAATTTTGGATGTGTCCACGTTTCGATTTGGGGCGTTTCCTGTCGCGGGCGCTAGGCCTACCCACACAAGTGAGGTATCATTTTTATCGGGAGACTTGGGGGAACGCTGGGTGGAAGGAAATTTGTGGCTCCTCTCAGATTCCAGAACTTTCTGCCACAGAAATGTGAGGAACACAGCCAAATTTTGAGGTTTGCAAAGGATTCTGGGTAACAGAACCTGGCCCGAGCCCCGCAAGTCACCCCTCCTTAGATTCCCCTAGGTCTCTAGTTTACAGAAATGCACAGGTTTGGTAGGTTTCCCTAGGTGCCGGCTGAGCTAGAGGCCAAAATCTACAGGTCGGCACTTCGCAAAAAACACCTCTGTTTTCTTCCAAAATTTTGGATGTTTCCACGTTGCGCTTTGGGGTGTTTCCTGTCGCGGGCGCTAGGCCTACCCACACAAGTGAGGTATCATTTTTATCGGGAGACTTGGGGGAACGCTGGGTGGAAGGAAATTTGTGGCTCCTCTCAGATTCCAGAACTTTCTGCCACAGAAATTTGAGGACCATGTGTTTTTTTAGCCAAATTTTGAGGTTTGCAAAGGATTCTGGGTAAAAGAATCTTGTCCGAGCCCCGCAAGTCACACCTTCTTGGATTCCCCTAGGTCTCTAGTTTTCAGAAATGCACAGGTTTAGTAGGTTTCACTAGGTGCCGCCTGAGCTAGAGGCCAAAATCTACAGGTAGGCACTTCGCAAAAAACACCTCTGTTTTCTTCCAAAATTTTGGATGTGTCCACGTTGCGATTTGGGGTGTTTCCTGTCGCGGGCGCTAGGCCTACCCACACAAGTGAGGTATCATTTTTATCGGGAGACTTGGGGGAATGCTGGGTGGAAGGAAATTTGTGGCTCCTCTCAGATTCCAGATCTTTCTGCCACAGAAATGTGAGGAACGTGTTTTTTTAGCCAAATTTTGAGGTTTGCAAAGGATTCTGGGTAACAGAACCTGGTCCGAGCCCCGCAAGTCACCCCTCCTCGGATTCCCCTAGGTCTCTATTTTGCAGAAATGCACAGGTTTGGTAGGTTTCCCTAGGTGCCAGCTGAGCTAGAGGCCAAAATCTACAGGTCGGCACTTCGCAAAAAACACCTCTGTTTTCTTCCAAAATTTTGGATGTGTCCACGTGGCGCTTTGGGGTGTTTCCTGTCGCGGGCGCTAGGCCTACCCACACAAGTGAGGTATCATTTTTATCGGGAGACTTGGGGGAACGCTGGGTGGAAGGAAATTTGTGGCTCCTCTCAGATTCCAGAACTTTCTGCCACAGAAATTTGAGGACCATGTGTTTTTTTAGCCAAATTTTGAGGTTTGCAAAGGATTCTGGGTAACAGAACCTGGTCCGAGCCCCGCAAGTCACCCCATCTTGGATTCCCCTAGGTCTCTAGTTTTCAGAAATGCACAGGTTTGGTAGGTTTCCCTAGGTGCCGGCTGAGCTAGAGACCAAAATCTACAGGTAGGCTCGCAAAAAACACCTCTGTTTTCTTCCAAAATTTTGGATGTGTCCAAGTTGCGATTTGCGGTGTTTTCTGTCGCGGGCGCTAGGCCTACCCACACAAGTGAGGTATCATTTTTATCGGGAGACTTGGGGGAATGCTGGGTGGAAGGAAATTTGTGGCTCCTCTCAGATTCCAGAACTTTCTGCCACAGAAATGTGAGGAACATGTGTTTTTTTAGCCAAATTTTGAGGTTTGCAAAGGATTCTTGGTAACAGAACCTGGTCCGAGCCCCGCAAGTCACCCCTCCTTGGATTCCCCTAGGTCTCTAGTTTTCAGAAATGCACAGGTTTGGTAGGTTTCCCTAGGTGCCGGCTGAGCTAGAGGCCAAAACCTACAGGTAGGCACTTCGCAAAAAACACCTCTATTTTCTTCCAAAATTTTGGTTGTGTCCATGTTGCGCTTTGGGGCGTTTCCTGTCGCGGGCGCTAGGCCTACCCACACAAGTGAGCTATCATTTTTATCGGGAGACTTGGGGGAACGCTGGGTGGAAGGAAATTTGTGGCTCCTCTCAGATTCCAGAACTTTCTGCCACAGAAATGTGAGGAACATGTGTTTTTTTAGCCAAATTTTGAGGCTTGCAAAGGATTCTGGGTAACAGAACCTGGTCCGAGCCCCGCAAGTCACCCCATCTTGGATTCCCCTAGGTCTCTAGTTTTCAGAAATGCACAGGTTTGGTAGGTTTCCCTAGGTGCCAGCTGAGCTAGAGGCCAAAATCTACAGGTAGGCACTTCGCAAAAAACACCTCTGTTTTCTTCCAAAATTTTGGATGTGTCCACGTTGCGATTTGGGGTGTTTCCTGTCGCGGGCGCTAGGCCTACCCACACAAGTGAGGTATAATTTTTATCGGGAGACTTGGGGGAACTCTGGGTGGAAGGAAATTTGTGGCTCCTCTCAGATTCCAGAACTTTCTGCCACAGAAATGTGAGGAACATGTGTTTTTTTAGCCAAATTTTGAGGTTTGCAAAGGATTCTGGGTAACAGAACCTGGTCCGAGCCCCGCAAGTCACCCCATCTTGGATTCCCCTAGGTCTCTAGTTTTCAGAAATGCACAGGTTTGGTAGGTTTCCCTAGGTGCCGGCTGAGCTAGAGACCAAAATCTACAGGTAGGCTCGCAAAAAACACCTCTGTTTTCTTCCAAAATTTTGGATGTGTCCAAGTTGCGATTTGCGGTGTTTTCTGTCGCGGGCGCTAGGCCTACCCACACAAGTGAGGTATCATTTTTATCGGGAGACTTGGGGGAATGCTGGGTGGAAGGAAATTTGTGGCTCCTCTCAGATTCCAGAACTTTCTGCCACAGAAATGTGAGGAACATGTGTTTTTTTAGCCAAATTTTGAGGTTTGCAAAGGATTCTTGGTAACAGAACCTGGTCCGAGCCCCGCAAGTCACCCCTCCTTGGATTCCCCTAGGTCTCTAGTTTTCAGAAATGCACAGGTTTGGTAGGTTTCCCTAGGTGCCGGCTGAGCTAGAGGCCAAAACCTACAGGTAGGCACTTCGCAAAAAACACCTCTATTTTCTTCCAAAATTTTGGTTGTGTCCATGTTGCGCTTTGGGGCGTTTCCTGTCGCGGGCGCTAGGCCTACCCACACAAGTGAGGTATCATTTTTATCGGGAGACTTGGGGGAACGCTGGGTGGAAGGAAATTTGTGGCTCCTCTCAGATTCCAGAACTTTCTGCCACAGAAATGTGAGGAACATGTGTTTTTTTAGCCAAATTTTGAGGCTTGCAAAGGATTCTGGGTAACAGAACCTGGTCCGAGCCCCGCAAGTCACCCCATCTTGGATTCCCCTAGGTCTCTAGTTTTCAGAAATGCACAGGTTTGGTAGGTTTCCCTAGGTGCCAGCTGAGCTAGAGGCCAAAATCTACAGGTAGGCACTTCGCAAAAAACACCTCTGTTTTCTTCCAAAATTTTGGATGTGTCCACGTTGCGATTTGGGGTGTTTCCTGTCGCGGGCGCTAGGCCTACCCACACAAGTGAGGTATAATTTTTATCGGGAGACTTGGGGGAACTCTGGGTGGAAGGAAATTTGTGGCTCCTCTCAGATTCCAGAACTTTCTGCCACAGAAATGTGAGGAACATGTGTTTTTTTAGCCAAATTTTGAGGTTTGCAAAGGATTCTGGGTAACAGAACCTGGTCCGAGCCCCGCAAGTCACCCCTCCTTGGATTCCCCTAGGTCTCTAGTTTTCAGAAATGCACAGGTTTGGTAGGTTTCCCTAGGTGCCGGCTGAGCTAGAGGCCAAAATCTACAGGTAGGCACTTCGCAAAAAACACCTCTATTTTCTTCCGAAATTTTGGATGTGTCCACGTTTCGATTTGGGGCGTTTCCTGTCGCGGGCGCTAGGCCTACCCACACAAGTGAGGTATCATTTTTATCGGGAGACTTGGGGGAACGCTGGGTGGAAGGAAATTTGTGGCTCCTCTCAGATTCCAGAACTTTCTGCCACAGAAATATGAGGAACACAGCCAAATTTTGAGGTTTGCAAAGGATTCTGGATAACAGAACCTGGCCCGAGCCCCGCAAGTCACCCCATCTTGGATTCCCCTAGGTCTCTAGTTTTCAGAAATGCACAGGTTTGGTAGGTTTCCCTAGGTGCCGGCTGAGCTAGAGACCAAAATCTACAGGTAGGCTCGCAAAAAACACCTCTGTTTTCTTCCAAAATTTTGGATGTGTCCAAGTTGCGATTTGCGGTGTTTTCTGTCGCGGGCGCTATGCCTACCCACACAAGTGAGGTATCATTTTTATCGGGAGACTTGGGGGAATGCTGGGTGGAAGGAAATTTGTGGCTCCTCTCAGATTCCAGAACTTTCTGCCACAGAAATGTGAGGAACATGTGTTTTTTTAGACAAATTTTGAGGTTTGCAAAGGATTCTTGGTAACAGAACCTGGTCCGAGCCCCGCAAGTCACCCCTCCTTGGATTCCCCTAGGTCTCTAGTTGTCTGAAATGCACAGGTTTGGTAGGTTTCCCTAGGTGCCGGCTGAGCTAGAGGCCAAAATCTACAGGTAGGCACTTCGCAAAAAACACCTCTATTTTCTTCCAAAATTTTGGATGTGTCCACGTTGCGCTTTGGAGCGTTTCCTGTCGCGGGCGCTAGGCCTACCCACACAAGTGAGGTATCATTTTTATCGGGAGACTTGGGGGAACGCTGGGTTGAAGGACATTTGTGGCTCCTCTCAGATTCCAGAACTTTCTGCCACAGAAATGTGAGGAACATGTGTTTTTTTAGCCAAATTTTGAGGCTTGCAAAGGATTCTGGGTGACAGAACCTGGTCCGAGCCCCGCAAGTCACCCCATCTTGGATTCCCCTAGGTCTCTAGTTTTCAGAAATGCACAGGTTTGGTAGGTTTCCCTAGGTGCCAGCTGAGCTAGAGGCCAAAATCTACAGGTAGGCACTTCGCAAAAAACACCTCTGTTTTCTTCCAAAATTTTGGATGTGTCCACGTTGCGATTTGGGGTGTTTCCTGTCGCGGGCGCTAGGCCTACCCACACAAGTGAGGTATAATTTTTATCGGGAGACTTGGGGGAACGCTGGGTGGAAGGAAATTTGTGGCTCCTCTCAGATTCCAGAACTTTCTGCCAGAGAAATGTGAGGAACATGTGTTTTTTTAGCCAAATTTTGAGGTTTGCAAAGGATTCTGGGTAACAGAACCTGGTCCGAGCCCCGCAAGTCACCCCTCCTTGGATTCCCCTAGGTCTCTAGTTTTCAGAAATGCACAGGTTTGGTAGGTTTCCCTAGGTGCCGGCTGAGCTAGAGGCCAAAATCTACAGGTAGGCACTTCGCAAAAAACACCTCTATTTTCTTCCGAAATTTTGGATGTGTCCACGTTTCGATTTGGGGCGTTTCCTGCCGCGGGCGCTAGGCCTACCCACACAAGTGAGGTATCATTTTTATCGGGAGACTTGGGGGAACGCTGGGTGGAAGGAAATTCGTGGCTCCTCTCAGATTCCAGAACTTTCTGCCACAGAAATGTGAGGAACACAGACAAATTTTGAGGTTTGCAAAGGATTCTGGGTAACAGAACCTGGCCCGAGCCCCGCAAGTCACCCCACCTTGGATTCCCCTAGGTCTCTAGTTTACAGAAATGCACAGGTTTGGTAGGTTTCCCTAGGTGCCGGCTGAGCTAGAGGCCAAAATCTACAGGTCGGCACTTCGCAAAAAACACCTCTATTTTCTTCCAAAATTTTGGATGTGTCTACGTTGCGCTTTGGGGTGTTTCCTGTCGCGGGCGCTAGGCCTACCCACACAAGTGAGGTATCATTTTTATCGGGAGACTTGGAGGAACGCTGTGTGGAAGGAAATTTGTGGCTCCTCTCAGATTCCAGAACTTTCTGCCACAGAAATTTGAGGACCATGTGTTTTTTTAGCCAAATTTTGAGGTTTGCAAAGGATTCTGGGTAACAGAACCTGGTCCGAGCCCCGCAAGTCACCCCATCTTGGATTCCCCTAGGTCTCTAGTTTTCAGAAATGCACAGGTTTGGTAGGTTTCCCTAGGTGCCGGCTGAGCTAGAGGCCAAAATCTACAGGTAGGCACTTCGCAAAAAACACCTCTGTTTTCTTCCAAAATTTTGGATGTGTCCACGTTGCGATTTGGGGTGTTTCCTGTCGTGGGCGCTAGGCCTACCCACACAAGTGAGGTATCATTTTTATCGGGAGACTTGGGGGAATGCTGGGTGGAAGGAAATTTGTGGCTCCTCTCAGATTCCAGAACTTTCTGCCACAGAAATGTGAGGAACATGTGTTTTTTTAGCCAAATTTTGAGGTTTGCAAAGGATTCTGGGTAACAGAACCTGGTCCGAGCCCCGCAAGTCACCCCTCCTTGGATTCCCCTAGGTCTCTAGTTTTCAGAAATGCACAGGTTTGGGAGGTTTCCCTAGGTGCCGGCTGAGCTAGAGGCCAAAATCTACAGGTAGGCACTTCGCAAAAAACACCTCTATTTTCTTCCAAAATTTTGGATGTGTCCAAGTTGCGCTTTGGGGCGTTTCCTGTCGCGGGCGCTAGGCCTACCCACACAAGTGAGGTATCATTTTTATCGGGAGACTTGGGGGAACGCTGGGTTGAAGGAAATGTGTGGCTCCTCTCAGATTCCAGAACTTTCTTCCACAGAAATGTGAGGAACATGTGTTTTTTTAACCAAATTTTGAGGTTTGCAAAGGATTCTGGGTAACAGAACCTTGTCCGAGCCCCGCAAGTCACCCCATCTTGGATTCCCCTAGGTCTCTAGTTTTCAGAAATGCACAGGTTTGTTAGGTTTCCCTAGGTGCCGGCTGAGCTAGAGGCCAAAATCTACAGGTAGGCACTTCGCAAAAAACACCTCTGTTTTCTTCCAAAATTTTGGATGTGTCCACGTTGCGCTTTGGGGTGTTTCCTGTCGCGGGCGCTAGGCCTACCCACACAAGTGAGGTATCATTTTTATCGGGAGACTTGGGGGAACGCTGGGTGGAAGGAAATTTGTGGCTCCTCTCAGATTCCAGAACTTTCTGCCACAGAAATTTGAGGACCATGTGTTTTTTTAGCCAAATTTTGAGGTTTGCAAAGGATTCTGGGTAACAGAACCTGGTCCGAGCCCCGCAAGTCACCCCATCTTGGATTCCCCTAGGTCTCTAGTTTTCAGAAATGCACAGGTTTGGTAGGTTTCCCTAGGTGCCGGCTGAGCTAGAGACCAAAATCTACAGGTAGGCTCGCAATAAACACCTCTGTTTTCTTCCAAAATTTTGGATGTGTCCAAGTTGCGATTTGGGGTGTTTTCTGTCGCGGGCGCTAGGCCTACCCACACAAGTGAGGTATCATTTTTATCGGGAGACTTGGGGGAATGCTGGGTGGAAGGAAATTTGTGGCTCCTCTCAGATTCCAGAACTTTCTGCCACAGAAATGTGAGGAACATGTGTTTTTTTAGCTAAATTTTGAGGTTTGCAAAGGATTCTTGGTAACAGAACCTGGTCCGAGCCCCGCAAGTCACCCCTCCTTGGATTCCCCTAGGTCTCTAGTTTTCAGAAATGCACAGGTTTAGTAGGTTTCCCTAGGTGCCGGCTGAGCTAGAGGCCAAAATCTACAGGTAGGCACTTCGCAAAAAACACCTCTATTTTCTTCCAAAATTTTGGATGTGTCCACGTTGCGCTTTGGGGCGTTTCCTGTCGCGGGTGCTAGGCCTACCCACACAAGTGAGGTATCATTTTTATCGGGAGACTTGGGGGAACGCTGGGTTGAAGGAAATTTGTGGCTCCTCTCAGATTCCAGAACTTTCTGCCACAGAAATGTGAGGAACATGTGTTTTTTTAGCCAAATTTTGAGGCTTGCAAAGGATTCTGGGTAACAGAACCTGGTCCGAGCCCCGCAAGTCACCCCATCTTGGATTCCCCTAGGTCTCTAGTTTTCAGAAATGCACAGGTTTGGTAGGTTTCCCTAGGTGCCAGCTGAGCTAGAGGCCAAAATCTACAGGTAGGCACTTCGCAAAAAACACCTCTGTTTTCTTCCAAAATTTTGGATGTGTCCACGTTGCGATTTGGGGTGTTTCCTGTCGAGGGCGCTAGGCCTACCCACACAAGTGAGGTATAATTTTTATCGGGAGACTTGGGGGAACGCTGGGTGGAAGGACATTTGTGGCTCCTCTCAGATTCCAGAACTTTCTGCCACAGAAATGTGAGGAACATGTGTTTTTTTAGCCAAATTTTGAGGTTTGCAAAGGATTCTGGGTAACAGAACCTGGTCCGAGCCCCGCAAGTCACCCCTCCTTGGATTCCCCTAGGTCTCTAGTTTTCAGAAATGCACAGGTGTTCTAGGTTTCCCTAGGTGCCGGCTGAGCTAGAGGCCAAAATCTACAGTTAGGCACTTCGCAAAAAACACCTCTGTTTTCTTCCGAAATTTTGGATGTGTCTACGTTTCGATTTGGGGCGTTTCCTGTCGCGGGCGCTAGGCCTACCCACACAAGTGAGGTATCATTTTTATCGGGAGACTTGGGGGAACGCTGGGTGGAAGGAAATTTGTGGCTCCTCTCAGATTCCAGAACTTTTTGCCACAGAAATGTGAGGAACACAGCCAAATTTTGAGGTTTGCAAAGGATTCTGGGTAACAGAACCTGGCCCGAGCCCCGCAAGTTACCCCTCCTTGGATTCCCCTAGGTCTCTAGTTTACAGAAATGCACAGGTTTGGTAGGTTTCCCTAGGTGCCGGCTGAGCTAGAGGCCAAAATCTACATGTCGGCACTTCGCAAAAAACACCTCTATTTTCTTCCAAAATTTTGGATGTGTCTACGTTGCGCTTTGGGGTGTTTCCTGTCGCGGGCGCTAGGCCTACCCACACAAGTGAGGTATCATTTTTATCGGGAGACTTGGAGGAACGCTGTGTGGAAGGAAATTTGTGGCTCCTCTCAGATTCCAGAACTTTCTGCCACAGAAATTTGAGGACCATGTGTTTTTTTAGCCAAATTTTGAGGTTTGCAAAGGATTCTGGGTAACAGAACCTGGTCCGAGCCCCGCAAGTCACCCCATCTTGGATTCCCCTAGGTCTCTAGTTTTCAGAAATGCACAGGTTTGGTAGGTTTCCCTAGGTGCCGGCTGAGCTAGAGGCCAAAATCTACAGGTAGGCACTTCGCAAAAAACACCTCTGTTTTCTTCCAAAATTTTGGATGTGTCCACGTTGCGATTTGGGGTGTTTCCTGTCGTGGGCGCTAGGCCTACCCACACAAGTGAGGTATCATTTTTATCGGGAGACTTGGGGGAATGCTGGGTGGAAGGAAATTTGTGGCTCCTCTCAGATTCCAGAACTTTCTGCCACAGAAATGTGAGGAACATGTGTTTTTTTAGCCAAATTTTGAGGTTTGCAAAGGATTCTGGGTAACAGAACCTGGTCCGAGCCCCGCAAGTCACCTCTCCTTGGATTCCCCTAGGTCTCTAGTTTTCAGAAATGCACAGGTTTGGGAGGTTTCCCTAGGTGCCGGCTGAGCTAGAGGCCAAAATCTACAGGTAGGCACTTCGCTAAAAACACCTCTATTTTCTTCCAAAATTTTGGATGTGTCCAAGTTGCTCTTTGGGGCGTTTCCTGTCGCGGGCGCTAGGCCTACCCACACAAGTGAGGTATCATTTTTATCGGGAGACTTGGGGGAACGCTGGGTTGAAGGAAATTTGTGGCTCCTCTCAGATTCCAGAACTTTCTTCCACAGAAATGTGAGGAACATGTGTTTTTTTAACCAAATTTTGAGGTTTGCAAAGAATTCTGGGTAACAGAACCTGGTCCGAGCCCCACAAGTCACCCCATCTTGGATTCCCCTACGTCTCTAGTTTTCAAAAATGCACAGGTTTGGTAGGTTTCCCTAGGTGCCGGCTGAGCTAGAGGCCAAAATCTACAGGTAGGCACTTCGCAAAAAACACCTCTGTTTTCTTCCAAAATTTTGGATGTGTCCAAGTTGCGATTTGGGGTGTTTCCTGTTGCGGGCGCTAGGCCTACCCACACAAGTGAGGGATAATTTTTATCGGGAGACTTGGGGGAACGCTGGGTGGAAGGAAATTTGTGGCTCCTCTCAGATTCCAGAACTTTCTGCCACAGAAATGTGAGGAACATGTGTTTTTTTAGCCAAATTTTGAGGTTTGCAAAGGATTCTGGGTAACAGAACCTGGTCCGAGCCCCGCAAGTCACCCATCCTTGGATTCCCCTAGGTCTCTAGTTTACAGAAATGCACAGGTTTGGTAGGTTTCCCTAGGTGCCGGCTGAGCTAGAGGCCAAAATCTACAGGTAGGCACTTCGCAAAAAACACCTCTGTTTTCTTCCAAAATTTTGGATGTGTCCACGTTGCGATTTGGGGTGTTTCCTGTTGCGGGCGCTAGGCCTACCCACACAAGTGAGGTATAATTTTTATCGGGAGACTTGGGGGAACGCTGGGTGGATGGAAATTTGTGGCTCCTCTCAGATTCCAGAACTTTCTGCCACAGAAATGTGAGGAACATGTGTTTTTTTAGCCAAATTTTGAGGTTTGCAAAGGATTCTGGGTAACAGAACCTGGTCCGAGCCCCGCAAGTCACCCCTCCTTGGATTCCCCTAGGTCTCTAGGTTTCAGAAATGCACAGGTTTGGGAGGTTTCCCTAGGTGCCGGCTGAGCTAAAGGCCAAAATCTACAGGTCGGCACTTCGCAAAAAACACCTCTGTTTTCTTCCAAAATTTTGGATGTGTCCACGTTGCGCTTTGGGGTGTTTCCTGTCGCGGGCGCTAGGCCTACCCACACAAGTGAGGTATCATTTTTATCGGGAGACTTGGGGGAACGCTGGGTGGAAGGAAATTTGTGGCTCCTCTCAGATTCCAGAACTTTCTGCCACAGAAATGTGAGGAACATGTGTTTTTTTAGCCAAATTTTGAGGTTTGCAAAGGATTCTGGGTAACAGAACCTGGTCCGAGCCCTGCAAGTCACCCCTCCTTGGATTCCCCTAGGTCTCTAGTTTACAGAAATGCACAAATTTGGTAGGTTTCCCTAGGTGCCGGCTGAGCTAGAGGCCAAAATCTACAGGTCGGCACTTCGCAAAAAACACCTCTGTTTTCTTCCAAAATTTTGGATGTGTCCACGTTGCGCTTTGGGGTGTTTCCTGTCGCGGGCGCTAGGCCTACCCACACAAGTGAGGTATCATTTTTATCGGGAGACTTGGGGGAACGCTGGGTTGAAGGAAATTTGTGGCTCCTCTCAGATTCCAGAACTTTCTGCCACAGAAATTTGAGGACCATGTGTTTTTTTAGCCAAATTTTGAGGTTTGCAAAGGATTCTGGGTAACAGAACCTTGTCCGAGCCCCGCAAGTCACCCCATCTTGGATTCCCCTAGGTCTCTAGTTTTCAGAAATGCACAGGTTTGGTAGGTTTCCCTAGGTGCCGGCTGACCTAGAGGCCAAAATCTACAGGTAGGCACTTCGTAAAAAACACCTCTGTTTTCTTCCAAAATTTTGGATGTGTCCACGTTGCGCTTTGGGGTGTTTCCTGTCGCGGGCGCTAGGCCTACCCACACAAGTGAGGTATCATTTTTATCGGGAGACTTAGGGGAACGCTGGGTGGAAGGACATTTGTGGCTCCTCTCAGATTCCAGAACTTTCTGCCACAGAAATGTGAGGAACATGTGTTTTTTTAGCCAAATTTTGAGGTTTGCAAAGGATTCTGGGTACCAGAACCTGGTCCGAGCCCCGCAAGTCACCCCTCCTTGGATTCCCCTAGGTCTCTATTTTGCAGAAATGCACAGGTTTGGTAGGTTTCCCTAGGTGCCAGCTGAGCTAGAGGCCAAAATCTACAGGTCGGCACTTCGCAAAAAACACCTCTGTTTTCTTCCCAAATTTTGGATGTGTCCACGTTGCGCTTTGGGGTGTTTCCTGTCGCGGGCGCTATGCCTACTCACACAAGTGAGGTATCATTTTTATCGGGAGACTTGGGGGAACGCTGGGTGGAAGGAAATTTGTGGCTCCTCTCAGATTCCAGAACTTTCTGCCACAGAAATTTGAGGACCATGTGTTTTTTTAGCCAAATTTTGAGGTTTGCAAAGGATTCTGGGTAACAGAACCTGGTCCGAGCCCCGCAAGTCACCCCATCTTGGATTCCCCTAGGTCTCTAGTTTTCAGAAATGCACAGGTTTGGTAGGTTTCCCTAGGTGCCAGCTGAGCTAGAGGCCAAAATCTACAGGTAGGCACTTCGCAAAAAACACCTCTGTTTTCTTCCAAAATGTTGGATGTGTCCACGTTGCGATTTGGGGTGTTTCCCGTTGCGGGCGCTAGGCCTACCCACACAAGTGAGGTATAATTTTTATCGGGAGACTTGGGGGAACGCTGGGTGGAAGGAAATTTGTGGCTCCTCTCAGATTCCAGAACTTTCTGCCACAGAAATGTGAGGAACATGTGTTTTTTTAGCCAAATTTTGAGGTTTGCAAAGGATTCTGAGTAACAGAACCTGGTCCGACCCCCACAAGTCACCCCTCCTTTGATTCCCCTAGGTCTCTAGTTTTCAGAAATGCACAGGTTTGGTAGGTTTCCCTAGGTGCCGGCTGAGCTAGAGGCCAAAATCTACAGGTAGGCACTTCGCAAAAAACACCTCTATTTTCTTCCGAAATTTTGGATGTGTCCACGTTTCGATTTGGGGCGATTCCTGTCGCGGGCGCTAGGCCTACCCACACAAGTGAGGTATCATTTTTATCGGGAGACTTGGGGGAACGCTGGGTGGAAGGAAATTTGTGGCTCCTCTCAGATTCCAGAACTTTCTGCCACAGAAATGTGAGGAACACAGCCAAATTTTGAGGTTTGCAAAGGATTCTGGGTAACAGAACCTGGCCCGAGCCCCGCAAGTCACCCCTCCTTAGATTCCCCTAGGTCTCTAGTTTACAGAAATGCACAGGTTTAGTAGGTTTCCCTAGGTGCCGGCTGAGCTAGAGGCCAAAATCTACAGGTCGGCACTTCGCAAAAAACACCTCTGTTTTCTTCCAAAATTTTGGATGTTTCCACGTTGCGCTTTGGGGTGTTTCCTGTCACGGGCGCTAGGCCTACCCACACAAGTGAGGTATCATTTTTATCGGGAGACTTGGGGGAACGCTGGGTGGAAGGAAATTTGTGGCTCCTCTCAGATTCCAGAACTTTCTGCCACAGAAATTTGAGGACCATGTGTTTTTTTAGCCAAATTTTGAGGTTTGCAAAGGATTCTGGGTAAAAGAACCTTGTCCGAGCCCCGCAAGTCACCCCATCTTGGATTCCCCTAGGTCTCTAGTTTTCAGAAATGCACAGGTTTAGTAGGTTTCACTAGGTGCCGCCTGAGCTAGAGGCCAAAATCTACAGGTAGGCACTTCGCAAAAAACACCTCTGTTTTCTTCCAAAATTTTGGATGTGTCCACGTTGCGCTTTGGGGTGTTTCCTGTCGCGGGCGCTAGGCCTACCCACACAAGTGAGGTATCATTTTTATCGGGAGACTTAGGGGAACGCTGGGTGGAAGGACATTTGTGGCTCCTCTCAGATTCCAGAACTTTCTGCCACAGAAATGTGAGGAACATGTGTTTTTTTAGCCAAATTTTGAGGTTTGCAAAGGATTCTGGGTAACAGAACCTGGTCCGAGCCCCGCAAGTCACCCCTCCTCGGATTCCCCTAGGTCTCTAGTTTACAGAAATGCACAGGTTTGGTAGGTTTCCCTAGGTGCCAGCTGAGCTAGAGGCCAAAATCTACAGGTCGGCACTTCGCAAAAAACACCTCTGTTTTCTTCCAAAATTTTGGATGTGTCCACGTTGCGCTTTGGGGTGTTTCCTGTCGCGGGCGCTAGGCCTACCCACACAAGTGAGGTATCATTTTTATCGGGAGACTTGGGGGAACGCTGGGTGGAAGGAAATTTGTGGCTCCTCTCAGATTCCAGAACTTTCTGCCACAGAAATTTGAGGACCATGTGTTTTTTTAGCCAAATTTTGAGGTTTGCAAAGGATTCTGGGTAACAGAACCTGGTCCGAGCCCCGCAAGTCACCCCATCTTGGATTCCCCTAGGTCTCTAGTTTTCAGAAATGCACAGGTTTGGTAGGTTTCCCTAGGTGCCGGCTGAGCTAGAGACCAAAATCTACAGGTAGGCTCGCAAAAAACACCTCTGTTTTCTTCCAAAATTTTGGATGTGTCCAAGTTGCGATTTGCGGTGTTTTCTGTCGCGGGCGCTAGGCCTACCCACACAAGTGAGGTATCATTTTTATCGGGAGACTTGGGGGAATGCTGGGTGGAAGGAAATTTGTGGCTCCTCTCAGATTCCAGAACTTTCTGCCACAGAAATGTGAGGAACATGTGTTTTTTTAGCCAAATTTTGAGGTTTGCAAAGGATTCTTGGTAACAGAACCTGGTCCGAGCCCCGCAAGTCACCCCTCCTTGGATTCCCCTAGGTCTCTAGTTTTCAGAAAGGCACAGGTTTGGTAGGTTTCCCTAGGTGCCGGCTGAGCTAGAGGCCAAAACCTACAGGTAGGCACTTCGCAAAAAACACCTCTATTTTCTTCCAAAATTTTGGTTGTGTCCACGTTGCGCTTTGGGGCGTTTCCTGTCGCGGGCGCTAGGCCTACCCACACAAGTGAAGTATCATTTTTATCGGGAGAGTTGTGGGAACGCTGGGTTGAAGGACATTTGTGGCTCCTCTCAGATTCCAGAACTTTCTGCCACAGAAATGTGAGGAACATGTGTTTTTTTAGCCAAATTTTGAGGCTTGCAAAGGATTCTGGGTAACAGAACCTGGTCCGAGCCCCGCAAGTCACCCCATCTTGGATTCCCCTAGGTCTCTAGTTTTCAGAAATGCACAGGTTTGGTAGGTTTCCCTAGGTGCCAGCTGAGCTAGAGGCCAAAATCTACAGGTAGGCACTTCGCAAAAAACACCTCTATTTTCTTCCAAAATTTTGGATGTGTCCACGTTGCGATTTGGGGTGTTTCCTGTCGCGGGCGCTAGGCCTACCCACACAAGTGAGGTATAATTTTTATCGGGAGACTTGGGGGAACGCTGGGTGGAAGGAAATTTGTGGCTCCTCTCAGATTCCAGAACTTTCTGCCACAGAAATGTGAGGAACATGTGTTTTTTTAGCCAAATTTTGAGGTTTGCAAAGGATTCTGGGTAACAGAACCTGGTCCGAGCCCCGCAAGTCACCCCTCCTTGGATTCCCCTAGGTCTCTAGTTTTCAGAAATGCACAGGTTTGGTAGGTTTCCCTAGGTGCCGGCTGAGCTAGAGGCCAAAATCTACAGGTAGGCACTTCGCAAAAAACACCTCTATTTTCTTCCGAAATTTTGGATGTGTCCACGTTTCGATTTGGGGCGTTTCCTGTCGCGGGCGCTAGGCCTACCCACACAAGTGAGGTATCATTTTTATCGGGAGACTTGGGGGAACGCTGGGTGGAAGGAAATTTGTGGCTCCTCTCAGATTCCAGAACTTTCTGCCACAGAAATGTGAGGAACACAGCCAAATTTTGAGGTTTGCAAAGGATTCTGGGTAACAGAACCTGGCCCGAGCCCCGCAAGTCACCCCATCTTGGATTCCCCTAGGTCTCTAGTTTTCAGAAATGCACAGGTTTGGTAGGTTTCCCTAGGTGCCGGCTGAGCTAGGGACCAAAATCTACAGGTAGGCTCGCAAAAAACACCTCTGTTTTCTTCCAAAATTTTGGATGTGTCCAAGTTGCGATTTGCGGTGTTTTCTGTCGCGGGCGCTATGCCTACCCACACAAGTGAGGTATCATTTTTATCGGGAGACTTGGGGGAATGCTGGGTGGAAGGAAATTTGTGGCTCCTCTCAGATTCCAGAACTTTCTGCCACAGAAATGTGAGGAACATGTGTTTTTTTAGACAAATTTTGAGGTTTGCAAAGGATTCTTGGTAACAGAACCTGGTCCGAGCCCCGCAAGTCACCCCTCCTTGGATTCCCCTAGGTCTCTAGTTGTCAGAAATGCACAGGTTTGGTAGGTTTCCCTAGGTGCCGGCTGAGCTAGAGGCCAAAATCTACAGGTAGGCACTTCGCAAAAAACACCTCTATTTTCTTCCAAAATTTTGGATGTGTCCACGTTGCGCTTTGGAGCGTTTCCTGTCGCGGGCGCTAGGCCTACCCACACAAGTGAGGTATCATTTTTATCGGGAGACTTGAGGGAACGCTGGGTTGAAGGACATTTGTGGCTCCTCTCAGATTCCAGAACTTTCTGCCACAGAAATGTGAGGAACATGTGTTTTTTTAGCCAAATTTTGAGGTTTGCAAAGGATTCTGGGTAACAGAACCTGGTCCGAGCCCCGCAAGTCACCCCTCCTCGGATTCCCCTAGGTCTCTATTTTGCAGAAATGCACAGGTTTGGTAGGTTTCCCTAGGTGCCAGCTGAGCTAGAGGCCAAAATCTACAGGTCGGCACTTCGCAAAAAACACCTCTGTTTTCTTCCAAAATTTTGGATGTGTCCACGTTGCGCTTTGGGGTGTTTCCTGTCGCGGGCGCTAGGCCTACCCACACAAGTGAGGTATCATTTTTATCGGGAGACTTGGGGGAACGCTGGGTGGAAGGAAATTTGTGGCTCCTCTCAGATTCCAGAACTTTCTGCCACAGAAATTTGAGGACCATGTGTTTTTTTAGCCAAATTTTGAGGTTTGCAAAGGATTCTGGGTAACAGAACCTGGTCCGAGCCCCGCAAGTCACCCCATCTTGGATTCCCCTAGGTCTCTAGTTTTCAGAAATGCACAGGTTTGGTAGGTTTCCCTAGGTGCCGGCTGAGCTAGAGACCAAAATCTACAGGTAGGCTCGCAAAAAACACCTCTGTTTTCTTCCAAAATTTTGGATGTGTCCAAGTTGCGATTTGCGGTGTTTTCTGTCGCGGGCGCTAGGCCTACCCACACAAGTGAGGTATCATTTTTATCGGGAGACTTGGGGGAATGCTGGGTGGAAGGAAATTTGTGGCTCCTCTCAGATTCCAGAACTTTCTGCCACAGAAATGTGAGGAACATGTGTTTTTTTAGCCAAATTTTGAGGTTTGCAAAGGATTCTTGGTAACAGAACCTGGTCCGAGCCCCGCAAGTCACCCCTCCTTGGATTCCCCTAGGTCTCTAGTTTTCAGAAAGGCACAGGTTTGGTAGGTTTCCCTAGGTGCCGGCTGAGCTAGAGGCCAAAACCTACAGGTAGGCACTTCGCAAAAAACACCTCTATTTTCTTCCAAAATTTTGGTTGTGTCCACGTTGCGCTTTGGGGCGTTTCCTGTCGCGGGCGCTAGGCCTACCCACACAAGTGAGGTATCATTTTTATCGGGAGAGTTGTGGGAACGCTGGGTTGAAGGACATTTGTGGCTCCTCTCAGATTCCAGAACTTTCTGCCACAGAAATGTGAGGAACATGTGTTTTTTTAGCCAAATTTTGAGGCTTGCAAAGGATTCTGGGTAACAGAACCTGGTCCGAGCCCCGCAAGTCACCCCATCTTGGATTCCCCTAGGTCTCTAGTTTTCAGAAATGCACAGGTTTGGTAGGTTTCCCTAGGTGCCAGCTGAGCTAGAGGCCAAAATCTACAGGTAGGCACTTCGCAAAAAACACCTCTATTTTCTTCCAAAATTTTGGATGTGTCCACGTTGCGATTTGGGGTGTTTCCTGTCGCGGGCGCTAGGCCTACCCACACAAGTGAGGTATAATTTTTATCGGGAGACTTGGGGGAACGCTGGGTGGAAGGAAATTTGTGGCTCCTCTCAGATTCCAGAACTTTCTGCCACAGAAATGTGAGGAACATGTGTTTTTTTAGCCAAATTTTGAGGTTTGCAAAGGATTCTGGGTAACAGAACCTGGTCCGAGCCCCGCAAGTCACCCCTCCTTGGATTCCCCTAGGTCTCTAGTTTTCAGAAATGCACAGGTTTGGTAGGTTTCCCTAGGTGCCGGCTGAGCTAGAGGCCAAAATCTACAGGTAGGCACTTCGCAAAAAACACCTCTATTTTCTTCCGAAATTTTGGATGTGTCCACGTTTCGATTTGGGGCGTTTCCTGTCGCGGGCGCTAGGCCTACCCACACAAGTGAGGTATCATTTTTATCGGGAGACTTGGGGGAACGCTGGGTGGAAGGAAATTTGTGGCTCCTCTCAGATTCCAGAACTTTCTGCCACAGAAATGTGAGGAACACAGCCAAATTTTGAGGTTTGCAAAGGATTCTGGGTAACAGAACCTGGCCCGAGCCCCGCAAGTCACCCCATCTTGGATTCCCCTAGGTCTCTAGTTTTCAGAAATGCACAGGTTTGGTAGGTTTCCCTAGGTGCCGGCTGAGCTAGAGACCAAAATCTACAGGTAGGCTCGCAAAAAACACCTCTGTTTTCTTCCAAAATTTTGGATGTGTCCAAGTTGCGATTTGCGGTGTTTTCTGTCGCGGGCGCTATGCCTACCCACACAAGTGAGGTATCATTTTTATCGGGAGACTTGGGGGAATGCTGGGTGGAAGGAAATTTGTGGCTCCTCTCAGATTCCAGAACTTTCTGCCACAGAAATGTGAGGAACATGTGTTTTTTTAGACAAATTTTGAGGTTTGCAAAGGATTCTTGGTAACAGAACCTGGTCCGAGCCCCGCAAGTCACCCCTCCTTGGATTCCCCTAGGTCTCTAGTTGTCAGAAATGCACAGGTTTGGTAGGTTTCCCTAGGTGCCGGCTGAGCTAGAGGCCAAAATCTACAGGTAGGCACTTCGCAAAAAACACCTCTATTTTCTTCCAAAATTTTGGATGTGTCCACGTTGCGCTTTGGAGCGTTTCCTGTCGCGGGCGCTACGCCTACCCACACAAGTGAGGTATCATTTTTATCGGGAGACTTGGGGGAACGCTGGGTTGAAGGACATTTGTGGCTCCTCTCAGATTCCAGAACTTTCTGCCACAGAAATGTGAGGAACATGTGTTTTTTTAGCCAAATTTTGAGGCTTGCAAAGGATTCTGGGTGACAGAACCTGGTCCGAGCCCCGCAAGTCACCCCATCTTGGATTCCCCTAGGTCTCTAGTTTTCAGAAATGCACAGGTTTGGTAGGTTTCCCTATGTGCCAGCTGAGCTAGAGGCCAAAATCTACAGGTAGGCACTTCGCAAAAAACACCTCTGTTTTCTTCCAAAATTTTGGATGTGTCCACGTTGCGATTTGGGGTGTTTCCTGTCGCGGGCGCTAGGCCTACCCACACAAGTGAGGTATAATTTTTATCGGGAGACTTGGGGGAACGCTGGGTGGAAGGAAATTTGTGGCTCCTCTCAGATTCCAGAACTTTCTGCCACAGAAATGTGAGGAACATGTGTTTTTTTAGCAAAATTTTGAGGTTTGCAAAGGATTCTGGGTAACAGAACCTGGTCCGAGCCCCGCAAGTCACCCCTCCTTGGATTCCCCTAGGTCTCTAGTTTTCAGAAATGCACAGGTTTGGTAGGTTTCCCTAGGTGCCGGCTGAGCTAGAGGCCAAAATCTACAGGTAGGCACTTCGCAAAAAACACCTCTATTTTCTTCCGAAATTTTGGATGTGTCCACGTTTCGATTTGGTGCGTTTCCTGCCGCGGGCGCTAGGCCTACCCACACAAGTGAGGTATCATTTTTATCGGGAGACTTGGGGGAACGCTGGGTGGAAGGAAATTCGTGGCTCCTCTCAGATTCCAGAACTTTCTGCCACAGAAATGTGAGGAACACAGCCAAATTTTGAGGTTTGCAAAGGATTCTGGGTAACAGAACCTGGCCCGAGCCCCGCAAGTCACCCCACCTTGGATTCCCCTAGGTCTCTAGTTTACAGAAATGCACAGGTTTGGTAGGTTTCCCTAGGTGCCGGCTGAGCTAGAGGCCAAAATCTACAGGTCGGCACTTCGCAAAAAACACCTCTATTTTCTTCCAAAATTTTGGATGTGTCTACGTTGCGCTTTGGGGTGTTTCCTGTCGCGGGCGCTAGGCCTACCCACACAAGTGAGGTATCATTTTTATCGGGAGACTTGGAGGAACGCTGTGTGGAAGGAAATTTGTGGCTCCTCTCAGATTCCAGAACTTTCTGCCACAGAAATTTGAGGACCATGTGTTTTTTTAGCCAAATTTTGAGGTTTGCAAAGGATTCTGGGTAACAGAACCTGGTCCGAGCCCCGCAAGTCACCCCATCTTGGATTCCCCTAGGTCTCTAGTTTTCAGAAATGCACAGGTTTGGTAGGTTTCCCTAGGTGCCGGCTGAGCTAGAGGCCAAAATCTACAGGTAGGCACTTCGCAAAAAACACCTCTGTTTTCTTCCAAAATTTTGGATGTGTCCACGTTGCGATTTGGGGTGTTTCCTGTCGTGGGCGCTAGGCCTACCCACACAAGTGAGGTATCATTTTTATCGGGAGACTTGGGGGAATGCTGGGTGGAAGGAAATTTGTGGCTCCTCTCAGATTCCAGAACTTTCTGCCACAGAAATGTGAGGAACATGTGTTTTTTTAGCCAAATTTTGAGGTTTGCAAAGGATTCTGGGTAACAGAACCTGGTCCGAGCCCTGCAAGTCACCCCTCCTTGGATTCCCCTAGGTCTCTAGTTTTCAGAAATGCACAGGTTTGGGAGGTTTCCCTAGGTGCCGGCTGAGCTAGAGGCCAAAATCTACAGGTAGGCACTTCGCAAAAAACACCTCTATTTTCTTCCAAAATTTTGGATGTGTCCAAGTTGCGCTTTGGGGCGTTTCCTGTCGCGGGCGCTAGGCCTACCCACACAAGTGAGGTATCATTTTTATCGGGAGACTTGGGGGAACGCTGGGTTGAAGGAAATGTGTGGCTCCTCTCAGATTCCAGAACTTTCTTCCACAGAAATGTGAGGAACATGTGTTTTTTTAACCAAATTTTGAGGTTTGCAAAGGATTCTGGGTAACAGAACCTTGTCCGAGCCCCGCAAGTCACCCCATCTTGGATTCCCCTAGGTCTCTAGTTTTCAGAAATGCACAGGTTTGTTAGGTTTCCCTAGGTGCCGGCTGAGCTAGAGGCCAAAATCTACAGGTAGGCACTTCGCAAAAAACACCTCTGTTTTCTTCCAAAATTTTGGATGTGTCCACGTTGCGCTTTGGGGTGTTTCCTGTCGCGGGCGCTAGGCCTACCCACACAAGTGAGGTATCATTTTTATCGGGAGACTTGGGGGAACGCTGGGTGGAAGGAAATTTGTGGCTCCTCTCAGATTCCAGAACTTTCTGCCACAGAAATTTGAGGACCATGTGTTTTTTTAGCCAAATTTTGAGGTTTGCAAAGGATTCTGGGTAACAGAACCTGGTCCGAGCCCCGCAAGTCACCCCATCTTGGATTCCCCTAGGTCTCTAGTTTTCAGAAATGCACAGGTTTGGTAGGTTTCCCTAGGTGCCGGCTGAGCTAGAGACCAAAATCTACAGGTAGGCTCGCAAAAAACACCTCTGTTTTCTTCCAAAATTTTGGATGTGTCCAAGTTGCGATTTGGGGTGTTTTCTGTCGCGGGCGCTAGGCCTACCCACACAAGTGAGGTATCATTTTTATCGGGAGACTTGGGGGAATGCTGGGTGGAAGGAAATTTGTGGCTCCTCTCAGATTCCAGAACTTTCTGCCACAGAAATGTGAGGAACATGTGTTTTTTTAGCTAAATTTTGAGGTTTGCAAAGGATTCTTGGTAACAGAACCTGGTCCGAGCCCCGCAAGTCACCCCTCCTTGGATTCCCCTAGGTCTCTAGTTTTCAGAAATGCACAGGTTTAGTAGGTTTCCCTAGGTGCCGGCTGAGCTAGAGGCCAAAATCTACAGGTAGGCACTTCGCAAAAAACACCTCTATTTTCTTCCAAAATTTTGGATGTGTCCACGTTGCGCTTTGGGGCGTTTCCTGTCGCGGGTGCTAGGCCTACCCACACAAGTGAGGTATCATTTTTATCGGGAGACTTGGGGGAACGCTGGGTTGAAGGAAATTTGTGGCTCCTCTCAGATTCCAGAACTTTCTGCCACAGAAATGTGAGGAACATGTGTTTTTTTAGCCAAATTTTGAGGCTTGCAAAGGATTCTGGGTAACAGAACCTGGTCCGAGCCCCGCAAGTCACCCCATCTTGGATTCCCCTAGGTCTCTAGTTTTCAGAAATGCACAGGTTTGGTAGGTTTCCCTAGGTGACAGCTGAGCTAGAGGCCAAAATCTACAGGTAGGCACTTCGCAAAAAACACCTCTGTTTTCTTCCAAAATTTTGGATGTGTCCACGTTGCGATTTGGGGTGTTTCCTGTCGAGGGCGCTAGGCCTACCCACACAAGTGAGGTATAATTTTTATCGGGAGACTTGGGGGAACGCTGGGTGGAAGGACATTTGTGGCTCCTCTCAGATTCCAGAACTTTCTGCCACAGAAATGTGAGGAAAATGTGTTTTTTTAGCCAAATTTTGAGGTTTGCAAAGGATTCTGGGTAACAGAACCTGGTCCGAGCCCCGCAAGTCACCCCTCCTTGGATTCCCCTAGGTCTCTAGTTTTCAGAAATGCACAGGTGTGGTAGGTTTCCCTAGGTGCCGGCTGAGCTAGAGGCCAAAATCTACAGTTAGGCACTTCGCAAAAAACACCTCTATTTTCTTCCGAAATTTTGGATGTGTCTACGTTTCGATTTGGGGCGTTTCCTGTCGCGGGCGCTAGGCCTACCCACACAAGTGAGGTATCATTTTTATCGGGAGACTTGGGGGAACGCTGGGTGGAAGGAAATTTGTGGCTCCTCTCAGATTCCAGAACTTTTTGCCACAGAAATGTGAGGAACACAGCCAAATTTTGAGGTTTGCAAAGGATTCTGGGTAACAGAACCTGGCCCGAGCCCCGCAAGTCACCCCTCCTTGGATTCCCCTAGGTCTCTAGTTTACAGAAATGCACAGGTTTGGTAGGTTTCCCTAGGTGCCGGCTGAGCTAGAGGCCAAAATCTACAGGTCGGCACTTCGCAAAAAACACCTCTATTTTCTTCCAAAATTTTGGATGTGTCTACGTTGCGCTTTGGGGTGTTTCCTGTCGCGGGCGCTAGGCCTACCCACACAAGTGAGGTATCATTTTTATCGGGAGACTTGGAGGAACGCTGTGTGGAAGGAAATTTGTGGCTCCTCTCAGATTCCAGAACTTTCTGCCACAGAAATTTGAGGACCATGTGTTTTTTTAGCCAAATTTTGAGGTTTGCAAAGGATTCTGGGTAACAGAACCTGGTCCGAGCCCCGCAAGTCACCCCATCTTGGATTCCCCTAGGTCTCTAGTTTTCAGAAATGCACAGGTTTGGTAGGTTTCCCTAGGTGCCGGCTGAGCTAGAGGCCAAAATCTACAGGTAGGCACTTCGCAAAAAACACCTCTGTTTTCTTCCAAAATTTTGGATGTGTCCACGTTGCGATTTGGGGTGTTTCCTGTCGTGGGCGCTAGGCCTACCCACACAAGTGAGGTATCATTTTTATCGGGAGACTTGGGGGAATGCTGGGTGGAAGGAAATTTGTGGCTCCTCTCAGATTCCAGAACTTTCTGCCACAGAAATGTGAGGAACATGTGTTTTTTTAGCCAAATTTTGAGGTTTGCAAAGGATTCTGGGTAACAGAACCTGGTCCGAGCCCCGCAAGTCACCCCTCCTTGGATTCCCCTAGGTCTCTAGTTTTCAGAAATGCACAGGTTTGGGAGGTTTCCTTAGGTGCCGGCTGAGCTAGAGGCCAAAATCTACAGGTAGGCACTTCGCTAAAAACACCTCTATTTTCTTCCAAAATTTTGGATGTGTCCAAGTTGCGCTTTGGGGCGTTTCCTGTCGCGGGCGCTAGGCCTACCCACACAAGTGAGGTATCATTTTTATCGGGAGACTTGGGGGAACGCTGGGTTGAAGGAAATGTGTGGCTCCTCTCAGATTCCAGAACTTTCTTCCACAGAAATGTGAGGAACATGTGTTTTTTTAACCAAATTTTGAGGTTTGCAAAGGATTCTGGGTAACAGAACCTTGTCCGAGCCCCGCAAGTCACCCCATCTTGGATTCCCCTAGGTCTCTAGTTTTCAGAAATGCAAAGGTTTGGTAGGTTTCCCTAGGTGCCGGCTGAGCTAGAGGCCAAAATCTACAGGTAGGCACTTCGCAAAAAACACCTCTGTTTTCTTCCAAAATTTTGGATGTGTCCACGTTGCGCTTTGGGGTGTTTCCTGTCGCGGGCGCTAGGCCTACACACACAAGTGAGGTATCATTTTTATCGGGAGACTTGGGGGAACGCTGGGTGGAAGGAAATTTGTGGCTCCTCTCAGATTCCAGAACTTTCTGCCACAGAAATTTGAGGGCCATGTGTTTTTTTAGCCAAATTTTGAGGTTTGCAAAGGATTATGGGTAACAGAACCTGGTCCGAGCCCCGCAAGTCACCCCATCTTGGATTCCCCTAGGTCTCTAGTTTTCAGAAATGCACAGGTTTGGTAGGTTTCCCTAGGTGCCGGCTGAGCTAGAGGCCAAAATCTACAGGTCGGCACTTCGCAAAAAACACCTCTGTTTTCTTCCAAAATTTTGGATGTGTCCACGTTGCGCTTTGGGGTGTTTCCTGACGCGGGCGCTAGGTCTACCCACACAAGTGAGGTATCATTTTTATCGGGAGACTTGGGGGAACGCTGGGTGGAAGGAAATTTGTGGCTCCTCTCAGATTCCAGAACTTTCTGCCACAGAAATGTGAGGAACATGTGTTTTTTTAGCCAAATTTTGAGGTTTGCAAAGGATTCTGGGTAACAGAACCTGGTCCGAGCCCCGCAAGTCACCCCTCCTTGGATTCCCCTAGGTCTCTAGTTTTCAGAAATGCACAGGTTTGGGAGGTTTCCCTAGGTGCCGGCTGAGCTAGAGGCCAAAATCTACAGGTAGGCACTTCGCAAAAAACACCTCTATTTTCTTCCAAAATTTTGGATGTGTCCAAGTTGCGCTTTGGGGCGTTTCCTGTCGCGGGCGCTAGGCCTACCCACACAAGTGAGGTATCATTTTTATCGGGAGACTTGGGGGAACGCTGGGTTGAAGGAAATGTGTGGCTCCTCTCAGATTCCAGAACTTTCTTCCACAGAAATGTGAGGAACATGTGTTTTTTTAACCAAATTTTGAGGTTTGCAAAGGATTCTGGGTAACAGAACCTTGTCCGAGCCCCGCAAGTCACCCCATCTTGGATTCCCCTAGGTCTCTAGTTTTCAGAAATGCACAGGTTTGTTAGGTTTCCCTAGGTGCCGGCTGAGCTAGAGGCCAAAATCTACAGGTAGGCACTTCGCAAAAAACACCTCTGTTTTCTTCCAAAATTTTGGATGTGTCCACGTTGCGCTTTGGGGTGTTTCCTGTCGCGGGCCCTAGGCCTACCCACACAAGTGAGGTATCATTTTTATCGGGAGACTTGGGGGAACGCTGGGTGGAAGGAAATTTGTGGCTCCTCTCAGAGTCCAGAACTTTCTGCCACAGAAATTTGAGGACCATGTGTTTTTTTAGCCAAATTTTGAGGTTTGCAAAGGATTCTGGGTAACAGAACCTGGTCCGAGCCCCGCAAGTCACCCCATCTTGGATTCCCCTAGGTCTCTAGTTTTCAGAAATGCACAGGTTTAGTAGGTTTCCCTAGGTGCCGGCTGAGCTAGAGACCAAAATCTACAGGTAGGCTCGCAAAAAACACCTCTGTTTTCTTCCAAAATTTTGGATGTGTCCAAGTTGCGATTTGGGGTGTTTTCTGTCGCGGGCGCTAGGCCTACCCACACAAGTGAGGTATCATTTTTATCGGGAGACTTGGGGGAATGCTGGGTGGAAGGAAATTTGTGGCTCCTCTCAGATTCCAGAACTTTCTGCCACAGAAATGTGAGGAACATGTGTTTTTTTAGCTAAATTTTGAGGTTTGCAAAGGATTCTTGGTAACAGAACCTGGTCCGAGCCCCGCAAGTCACCCCTCCTTGGATTCCCCTAGGTCTCTAGTTTTCAGAAATGCACAGGTTTAGTAGGTTTCCCTAGGTGCCGGCTGAGCTAGAGGCCAAAATCTACAGGTAGGCACTTCGCAAAAAACACCTCTATTTTCTTCCAAAATTTTGGATGTGTCCACGTTGCGCTTTGGGGCGTTTCCTGTCGCGGGTGCTAGGCCTACCCACACAAGTGAGGTATCATTTTTATCGGGAGACTTGGGGGAACGCTGGGTTGAAGGAAATTTGTGGCTCCTCTCAGATTCCAGAACTTTCTGCCACAGAAATGTGAGGAACATGTGTTTTTTTAGCCAAATTTTGAGGCTTGCAAAGGATTCTGGGTAACAGAACCTGGTCCGAGCCCCGCAAGTCACCCCATCTTGGATTCCCCTAGGTCTCTAGTTTTCAGAAATGCACAGGTTTGGTAGGTTTCCCTAGGTGCCAGCTGAGCTAGAGGCCAAAATCTACAGGTAGGCACTTCGCAAAAAACACCTCTGTTTTCTTCCAAAATTTTGGATGTGTCCACGTTGCGATTTGGGGTGTTTCCTGTCGAGGGCGCTAGGCCTACCCACACAAGTGAGGTATAATTTTTATCGGGAGACTTGGGGGAACGCTGGGTGGAAGGACATTTGTGGCTCCTCTCAGATTCCAGAACTTTCTGCCACAGAAATGTGAGGAACATGTGTTTTTTTAGCCAAATTTTGAGGTTTGCAAAGGATTCTGGGTAACAGAACCTGGTCCGAGCCCCGCAAGTCACCCCTCCTTGGATTCCCCTAGGTCTCTAGTTTTCAGAAATGCACAGGTGTGGTAGGTTTCCCTAGGTGCCGGCTGAGCTAGAGGCCAAAATCTACAGTTAGGCACTTCGCAAAAAACACCTCTATTTTCTTCCGAAATTTTGGATGTGTCTACGTTTCGATTTGGGGCGTTTCCTGTCGCGGGCGCTAGGCCTACCCACACAAGTGAGGTATCATTTTTATCGGGAGACTTGGGGGAACGCTGGGTGGAAGGAAATTTGTGGCTCCTCTCAGATTCCAGAACTTTTTGCCACAGAAATGTGAGGAACACAGCCAAATTTTGAGGTTTGCAAAGGATTCTGGGTAACAGAACCTGGCCCGAGCCCCGCAAGTCACCCCTCCTTGGATTCCCCTAGGTCTCTAGTTTACAGAAATGCACAGGTTTGGTAGGTTTCCCTAGGTGCCGGCTGAGCTAGAGGCCAAAATCTACAGGTCGGCACTTCGCAAAAAACACCTCTATTTTCTTCCAAAATTTTGGATGTGTCTACGTTGCGCTTTGGGGTGTTTCCTGTCGCGGGCGCTAGGCCTACCCACACAAGTGAGGTATCATTTTTATCGGGAGACTTGGAGGAACGCTGTGTGGAAGGAAATTTGTGGCTCCTCTCAGATTCCAGAACTTTCTGCCACAGAAATTTGAGGACCATGTGTTTTTTTAGCCAAATTTTGAGGTTTGCAAAGGATTCTGGGTAACAGAACCTGGTCCGAGCCCCGCAAGTCACCCCATCTTGGATTCCCCTAGGTCTCTAGTTTTCAGAAATGCACAGGTTTGGTAGGTTTCCCTAGGTGCCGGCTGAGCTAGAGGCCAAAATCTACAGGTAGGCACTTCGCAAAAAACACCTCTGTTTTCTTCCAAAATTTTGGATGTGTCCACGTTGCGATTTGGGGTGTTTCCTGTCGTGGGCGCTAGGCCTACCCACACAAGTGAGGTATCATTTTTATCGGGAGACTTGGGGGAATGCTGGGTGGAAGGAAATTTGTGGCTCCTCTCAGATTCCAGAACTTTCTGCCACAGAAATGTGAGGAACATGTGTTTTTTTAGCCAAATTTTGAGGTTTGCAAAGGATTCTGGGTAACAGAACCTGGTCCGAGCCCCGCAAGTCACCCCTCCTTGGATTCCCCTAGGTCTCTAGTTTTCAGAAATGCACAGGTTTGGGAGGTTTCCCTAGGTGCCGGCTGAGCTAGAGGCCAAAATCTACAGGTAGGCACTTCGCTAAAAACACCTCTATTTTCTTCCAAAATTTTGGATGTGTCCAAGTTGCGCTTTGGGGCGTTTCCTGTCGCGGGCGCTAGGCCTACCCACACAAGTGAGGTATCATTTTTATCGGGAGACTTGGGGGAACGCTGGGTTGAAGGAAATGTGTGGCTCCTCTCAGATTCCAGAACTTTCTTCCACAGAAATGTGAGGAACATGTGTTTTTTTAACCAAATTTTGAGGTTTGCAAAGGATTCTGGGTAACAGAACCTTGTCCGAGCCCCGCAAGTCACCCCATCTTGGATTCCCCTAGGTCTCTAGTTTTCAGAAATGCAAAGGTTTGGTAGGTTTCCCTAGGTGCCGGCTGAGCTAGAGGCCAAAATCTACAGGTAGGCACTTCGCAAAAAACACCTCTGTTTTCTTCCAAAATTTTGGATGTGTCCACGTTGCGCTTTGGGGTGTTTCCTGTCGCGGGCGCTAGGCCTACCCACACAAGTGAGGTATCATTTTTATCAGGAGACTTGGGGGAACGCTGGGTGGAAGGAAATTTGTGGCTCCTCTCAGATTCCAGAACTTTCTGCCACAGAAATTTGAGGACCATGTGTTTTTTTAGCCAAATTTTGAGGTTTGCAAAGGATTCTGGGTAACAGAACCTGGTCCGAGCCCCGCAAGTCACCCCATCTTGGATTCCCCTAGGTCTCTAGTTTTCAGAAATGCACAGGTTTGGTAGGTTTCCCTAGGTGCCGGCTGAGCTAGAGACCAAAATCTACAGGTAGGCTCGCAAAAAACACCTCTGTTTTCTTCCAAAATTTTGGATGTGTCCAAGTTGCGATTTGGGGTGTTTTCTGTCGCGGGCGCTAGGCCTACCCACTCAAGTGAGGTATCATTTTTATCGGGAGACTTGGGGGAATGCTGGGTGGAAGGAAATTTGTGGCTCCTCTCAGATTCCAGAACCTTCTGCCACAGAAATGTGAGGAACATGTGTTTTTTTAGCTAAATTTTGAGGTTTGCAAAGGATTCTTGGTAACAGAACCTGGTCCGAGCCCCGCAAGTCACCCCTCCTTGGATTCCCCTAGGTCTCTACTTTTCAGAAATGCACAGGTTTAGTAGGTTTCCCTAGGTGCCGGCTGAGCTAGAGGCCAAAATCTACAGGTAGGCACTTCGCAAAAAACACCTCTATTTTCTTCCAAAATTTTGGATGTGTCCACGTTGCGCTTTGGGGCGTTTCCTGTCGTGGGCGCTAGGCCTACCCACACAAGTGAGGTATCATTTTTATCGGGAGACTTGGGGGAACGCTGGGTTGAAGGAAATTTGTGGCTCCTCTCAGATTCCAGAACTTTCTGCCACAGAAATGTGAGGAACATGTGTTTTTTTAGCCAAATTTTGAGGCTTGCAAAGGATTCTGGGTAACAGAACCTGGTCCGAGCCCCGCAAGTCACCCCATCTTGGATTCCCCTAGGTCTCTAGTTTTCAGAAATGCACAGGTTTGGTAGGTTTCCCTAGGTGCCAGCTGAGCTAGAGGCCAAAATCTACAGGTAGGCACTTCGCAAAAAACACCTCTGTTTTCTTCCAAAATTTTGGATGTGTCCACGTTGCGATTTGGGGTGTTTCCTGTCGCGGGCGCTAGGCCTACCCACACAAGTGAGGTATAATTTTTATCGGGAGACTTGGGGGAACGCTGGGTGGAAGGACATTTGTGGCTCCTCTCAGATTCCAGAACTTTCTGCCACAGAAATGTGAGGAACATGTGTTTTTTTAGCCAAATTTTGAGGTTTGCAAAGGATTCTGGGTAACAGAACCTGGTCCGAGCCCCGCAAGTCACCCCTCCTTGGATTCCCCTAGGTCTCTAGTTTTCAGAAATGCACAGGTGTGGTAGGTTTCCCTAGGTGCCGGCTGAGCTAGAGGCCAAAATCTACAGGTAGGCACTTCGCAAAAAACACCTCTATTTTCTTCCGAAATTTTGGATGTGTCTACGTTTCGATTTGGGGCGTTTCCTGTCGCGGGCGCTAGGCCTACCCACACAAGTGAGGTATCATTTTTATCGGGAGACTTGGGGGAACGCTGGGTGGAAGGAAATTTGTGGCTCCTCTCAGATTCCAGAACTTTCTGCCACAGAAATGTGAGGAACACAGCCAAATTTTGAGGTTTGCAAAGGATTCTGGGTAACAGAACCTGGCCTGAGCCCCGCAAGTCACTCCTCCTTGGATTCCCCTAGGTCTCTAGTTTACAGAAATGCACAGGTTTGGTAGGTTTCCCTAGGTGCCGGCTGAGCTAGAGGCCAAAATCTACAGGTCGGCACTTCGCAAAAAACACCTCTGTTTTCTTCCAAAATTTTGGATGTGTCCACGTTGCGCTTTGGGGTGTTTCCTGTCGCGGGCGCTAGGCCTACCCACACAAGTGAGGTATCATTTTTATCGGGAGACTTGGGGGAACGCTGTGTGGAAGGAAATTTGTGGCTTCTCTCAGATTCCAGAACTTTCTGCCACAGAAATTTGAGGAACATGTGTTTTTTTAGCCAAATTTTGAGGTTTGCAAAGGATTCTGGGTAACAGAACCTGGTCCGAGCCCCGCAAGTCACCCCTCCTTGGATTCCCCTAGGTCTCTAGTTTTCAGAAATGCACAGGTTTGGGAGGTTTCCCTAGGTGCCGGCTGAGCTAGAGGCCAAAATCTACAGGTAGGCACTTCGCAAAAAACACCTCTATTTTCTTCCAAAATTTTGGATGTGTCCATGTTGCGCTTTGGGGCGTTTCCTGTCGCGGGCGCTAGGCCTACCCACACAAGTGAGGTATCATTTTTATCGGGAGACTTGGGGGAACGCTGGGTTGAAGGAAATTTGTGGCTCCTCTCAGATTCCAGAACTTTCTTCCACAGAAATGTGAGGAACATGTGTTTTTTTAACCAAATTTTGAGGTTTGCAAAGAATTCTGGGTAACAGAACCTGGTCCAAGCCCCACAAGTCACCCCATCTTGGATTCCCCTAGGTCTCTAGTTTTCAGAAATGCACAGGTTTGGTAGGTTTCCCTAGGTGCCGGCTGAGCTAGAGGCCAAAATCTACAGGTAGGCACTTCGCAAAAAACACCTCTGTTCTCTTCCAAAATTTTGGATGTGTCCACGTTGCGATTTGGGGTGTTTCCTGTTGCGGGCGCTAGGCCTACCCACACAAGGGAGGTATCATTTTTATCGGGAGACTTGGGGGAACGCTGGGTGGAAGGAAATTTGTGGCTCCTCTCAGATTCCAGAACTTTCTGCCACAGAAATGTGAGGAACATGTGTTTTTTTAGCCAAATTTTGAGGTTTGCAAAGGATTCTGGGTAATAGAACCTGGTCCGAGCCCCGCAAGTCACCCCTCCTTGGATTCCCCTAGGTCTCTAGTTTTCAGAAATGCACAGGTATGGTAGGTTTCCCTAGGTGCCGGCTGAGCTAGAGGCCAAAATCTACAGGTAGGCACTTCGCAAAAAACACCTCTGTTTTCTTTGAAAAAAATGGGATGTGTCCACGTTGCTTTTTGGGGCGTTTCCTGTCGCGGGCGCTAGGCCTACCCACACAAGTGAGGTATCATTTTTATCGGGAGACTTGGGGGAACATAGATTAGCAAAACAAGTGCTATTGCCCCTTGTCTTTCTCTACATTTTTTGGTTCCAAACATAGGAGAGTGTGTAAAAAAGACATCTATTTGAGAAATTCCCTGTAATTGACGTGCTAGTATGGTCACCCCGGAATTCAAAGATGTGCAAATAACCACTGCTCCTCAACACCTTATCTTGTGCCCTTTTTGGAAATGCAAAGGTTTTCTTGATAGCAATTTTTTACTCTTTATATTTCAGCAAATGAATTGCTGTATACCCGGTAGAGAATGAAAACGCACTGCAGGATGCAGCGCATTTATTGGCTCTGGGTTCCTCGGGTTCTTGATGAACCTACAAACCCTATATATCCCCGCAACCAGAGGAGTCCAGCAGACGTAATGGTATATTGCTTTTGATAATCTGACATTGCAGGGAAAAGTTACAGAGTAAAACGTAGAGAAAAATTGATGGTTTTTTCACCTCAATTTCAATATTTTTCTTTTTCAGCTGTTATTTTCTGTAGGAAATCCTTGTAGGATCTACACAAATGACCCCTTGCTGAATTCATAATTTTGTCTACTTTTCAAAAATGTTTAGGTTTCGGGATCCAGCATTGGTTTCATGCCCATTCCTGTCACTGACTGGAAGGAGGCTGAAAGCACAAAACATTGCAAAAATGGGGTATGCCCCAGTAAAAATGCCAAAATTTTGTTGAAAAATTGGGTTTTCTGATTCAAGTCTGCCTGTTCCTGAAACCTGGGAAGCTGCTGAGTTTAGCACTGCAAACCCTTTGTTGATGCCATTTTCAGGGGAAATCCACAAGCCTTCTTCTGCAGCCACTTTTTCAATTTTCTTTGAAAAAAACGAAATTTTCACTGTATTTTGGCCAATTTCTTGGCCTCCTTCAGGGGAACCCACAAAGTCTGGGTACCTCTAGAATCCCTAGGATGTTGGAAAAAAAGGACGCAAATTTGGCTTGGTTAGCTTATATGGACAAAAAGTTATGAGGGCCTAAGCGCGATCTGCCCCAAATAGGCAAGAAAAGGCCTGGCACAGGAGGGGGAATATGCTGATGTTCTTCTCTAATTCCCCCCACCCCGCTGACAAGGCACACATTGCGAAGCAGCGAGATATATGGTATGAGTATAACATATTCTTCACTATTGTTGATGAGGTACAATGATTTGGTTTTAAATACATAATGATATTTTGGCATATTTGCTATGTTACTATACATACTTGTTTTCTCCTTTGATATGTTAGAATGAATGAGTTATGAAGATTTTTTCTGTCTTTCTGTTTCTACAGAGAATGATTCTTCTAGAGGATCATGGAACAAATGCTGTTTGTCACACAAAGGAAGAGGAGGCTTAGAAACTGTTGATGGACTAAATTTGGACTGAGAGTTTATAATTGGTTATTGTTGTTGCTATTCTCTCTCTAGTGTTCGTTTTTAAAGGAATTCTTTTGATATAGAAATAAAAATGAAGAAAGAACGGCATAAACCTCTGTGTCCTTAATACCATTGAAACTTTCAGTTACTAAAGCTAGAAAATGTTGCATTCTAGTTGCAAAATATTAATAAGTTGCAGACTCATTTGAAAAAGAGAAGGGGTCTTTTTTGGAACCCTTCATCTTTGTGAATTGGGGTGGCTGATTCATGAGGAGTATGCAGTGATCAGAGAACAGCTGTCAACCCTCACTGAAACTTTTCAAGAACGAAAACTTTAAAAAGGCAAGATTTCCTTTAAAGGAAATAAAGCTGCTTTAAAAAAAATTGAAAAGCAATCACATGGACAGTGGCCTGATGACCCTTTCAGGCACCGTCTCTGTGATTGTAGCTAATATGAGAAAGTTGCGAATTGCATCCTGCCTAATCAACCCTTTCGCTGCTAGGCCTTCCCCTACCCTCTCCCCCCCCCCCCCCCCCCCCCAAGTTTTGACATTTTCCAAACACAAAACCCATTTTCTCATGTTTTCAGCTTTCAACCTACTTTCAGTTTGTGGTGCAAACCAGTGTGAGACCCATGCTACCCCACTTGTGTGGCTGACAAGATGTTCCAGTTTGTCACCTTGTACTTGAAATGTGCCTGGTCAAACAAACAAAACCCATAAGTAGCGTTTGTCAACCTTTGTGCAGCCATTGACCTTGTCCCTAGGGATAAGCTCTGGAGTGTTCTAGCTGAAATGGGAAATCCCCCTGAACTGGTTAGACTCATTGCCCATCTCCATGAAGACAACTGTGCCCAAGTGCGATGGGAACACAGTGGTAAACTGACGGAATCCCAATAAACAGAGGTGTTCGTCAGGGGTGGGTACTAGTGCCGAGGCTTTTTTCCCTGTATGTTAATGACTTGGCTATATATTTACTGGATTGTCTGATTGATTCGACTTCTGTGGAATGTTCCAAAATATCTATTCAGCTTTTCAAAGATGACTCATTACTTATCTCTAAGTCCTGGACCGGCCTGCAAAACTTGATTGATCATTTTGTTACGTTCTGTGACCAAAGGGTTTGGAATTGACCCTTCCCAAAAAAAGTTTATGGTTTTCAGGAACTGACACCCAAGGAGAGTGTTATGAGGTTTGGACCTAACAAGCTGGAGTAGTCTATAGGTTTGATTGCTTGGGGACTAAACTGTCCAATAAATTTGAGTGGGACCCCTAACGAGACAAGAGTGCCTTACTCCTTCAGGACAGGTCGAAGGCTATTGCACATATGCTTTTTAAAACCAGTTCGAGCTCTATTTCCAAATCTTTGGATGCCAACAGATCAAATGCCCAGAATGACACTCTGTATAGAGCAGAACTAAGTGGCTATAAAGATTCTTGAAAATCGGCCCGTACAGAGAATAGCTTTGTAAGATTTCAAGTTTCAGTTCCAACAAGCAGACCAATCATACCTCTATTCGATGACACTTCGATTAAAAGAATTTCTGATGTGGACAAATTGAAAACCTTGGTTTATTGGCTAAGATGGTGGTCCACTCAAGAGCTAATTCATTACAGGAATTGTCTGAAGGTAATACTGAGCTTAGCAAGCCCCCAAAGTCCTTGGTTGAAACGTGTTTTCACCTGGGTTACTAAACTAGGCCTCAAAGGGTTTTAGGATAATCCCCTCTCTATCAAAAAATCAAATTTAGAAGTTCTAAAGTCACATTACTGGACGTTTGTGTATGATCATTATGTTTTAAGTTTCGGCAATGGTTGTTTAACTAACCAATACTTTGATTTTAAACTTGTCCCTCAGTTTGAAACATTTTTGGACATCATTACGCCACCCCTATCCAAAAGCCTATATGTAAGATTCCAATTGGGGAGCTTCCCCTCAAGGCCTTTTGGGCTAAATGGCGGAATGGTGTGGCACACAATATTTGTCTAGCATGTGGCAGTGGCCCGAATATTTTCTTTTGCTGTCCGACATATCACTGTGTCAATCCAAGTGGTTAAAACCAGTGTGTTTGAACCTGAGGACCAGGAGCTTACTATTTCCCTTAGAATGTTGAAATCTAACACCTCTTACTATAGTTTTTGCCATAAGTAATTTTTTTATTGGTGTCTGGTACAGGAGGGACAATTTATTAATCTAGCCCGAGCCATTGTGCTCGGATTAAGGACAGGATCTTAAAACCCGGAGTGGGACCTGGGTCTACACACCTCACTGTTTCTTTCTAATCTTCTTTAGGATGTATTGCTCAATCTGAAGGGATTTCTGCTGATTGTGGATGTTTTGCCGTTGTATAACTAAACCATGTGACCTGTGTTTGAGGTGTATCTTATGCTTCTTTTATCTAGACTCAAGCATTTTCTCAGAGTCCCCATGCTGAGTGACAGAGCTTACTAATATGAGAAAAGAGGAATGTTCCGACATTATGTTGAAGGGTTTTATTTTTTTATGGAAGGTTGCTTATAAGTTTTGCTATTGCACAGCCTATTTGACATTTTCTTAACTGTTTTTAATTGTTTTAGCTTGTATTTGTTTTGTGCTTTGATGATTTTACAAATAAATAAAGTATACTAAAGAGTTCTCACACAAGTGGGTAACACTTTTATCTGGACAAGTGGGGGAATGCTGGGTGGTAGGAATTTTGTGTATTCCTGAGTTTACATCACAGAAACACAATGTAAATGTCCAATTTTAGGAAAAGTTTAAGGTTTGCATGACATTGTGGGTAAGAAAACTTAATTGGATCCACGAACAGTACACCACCCTGAGCTCCCCCAGATGTCTAGTTTTCAGAAATGACTGGGTTTTTGTAGGTTTCCCCAGGGGCAGCTCATCCAAACCTGAAAAGTGCAGCCATTCAGCATAAAAGTAGGAAGATACTGGAATTAGCCCAACACTGCTACCAATATGTATAACAAAATTCCAAATCAAAATTTATTTCCCAATGTCCCTTCTTGACAAAAAGACAGGGATGCTTTAGTTCCCAGGGAGACAGAATAATTGTTGGGATCATATTGGAAGTGGAGGCTAGGCCAGATGTGTGGGCAGGTGGGCAGGCCAACCCCACATCCTTTAGCAATAAAAAAGTCCCTGGTGTCTAGTTGGTTTTCTGGCCCTCCCACCAAGGCAGATTGGAAGACCTTGTATCTGCCCCTGAAGGAGAGGCAGAAAGACTGTTGCCTGGGGGGGTTGCTCCCACCCAATATGCCTTTAAAAATGAATCCTTGGTGTCTAGTAGACTTTCTGCCCCTCCTCCCCAGGGCAAATTGGAGATAAGAACCTTAATTTTGCCCCCGTTCTAGGCAGGAAGAAGATTGGGCCCGGGAGAGGAGGGAGCACTAGCTCATTGCCGATGTTCCCACTCCAAATACAGTTCCTAGTGGTCTAGTGAGTTTTCTGTCCCTGCCGGGTGGAGATTGAAGAAACACACCACCATTCTGCCCCAACAGGGGGCAGAAAGACTGCACGGGTTATCTAAGAAGAGAGGGGGCTAGAACCTCCATATTGCCCCAAGGGGAGACAGAAAGTCTTTGGAGCACCGGGGAGCGGGGAGCACTAGCCCGTTGCGAGGGGGCATCCCCCTCCTCAAAAAAGAGCCCCTGGTGTCTAATGGTGTGGATCCCTGCTTGGAAATCACCCTCCATATGCCACGAGCACCAAAGCAGTGAAAGTGAATTCCTCTGAAATGATGTAAGCATGCCACTCGTGCTGATCGTCATTTCAGAGAAAAACAAAAATAGCCTGGTGATTTGGGGAAGCTCATCCCCACTCCCAAGGCTAAAATAAATAAAAGGAAATTGCTCTGGTGCTTGCACCAGAGGGATTTCCTGCCTCAGTGTGAGGATGGCCTGAAGCCATCCTCAGCACATGAGGACTGGTGCGAGGGATGGCATGGAGCCATCCTCTGTTTCGAACACTTTTATAATCATTAGTCAGTTCAGTCTGCTATTCACTACGAGTCCCTATATTGTAAATAAACCTATTAGTACAGAGGTAAATTCGATGCATGATTTGCAACCACTTTTTGCAAATCCAATCTTACTATATATTGCCCCTTTATTTTGTTTGGAAAAAATGAACTCTCATAATATTGACTGGCACCAATTTTGACTGAATTTAAAAGTTGAGTAGACTCAATGACTGCGATCTAGAATTAGGTCATAGTTTTCTTCAGCTAGTAGAATGTGATGAATTAATCACTTAATAGAGTATAAATTTTAACTGTCCTCAGACTGTGATAAGTTTCTTTTATGAAAGTAAAGAGTGGAAAAACAAATGTAGAAAGCTGCATCAACACGCATTTTAAATGTGCATTTATTTGTATTTTGAAGATCAACATAGATGCCTTTTTCAATTTAATCACATACTGGAAGGTTAAAATTTATGTCGAAATGTAATTTAGACTCTAAACTAATAGCCAATGTGGAAACAATATCAGATTTCTTGTGATTAATGAATGATTAATAACTTTGAAAATATGTGCAAATGAGAAGAATGCAGTTCTGTGTTGAAATATTATGAATTATGAATGTTAGACTTGGCATTATTGGCATGGTCTCCCCTAACATTTTTGTGCCTCTACTTCCAAGGTTGTTTCTGTGTGCTGGACACTGTTTTTGCTGTTTTGCTTGCTCTGGACACATTACCACTCCTGACCAGTGCTAAAGTGTAAGTGTTCCTTGTATAAAATATATGTGTACATTGGCTTATCCATGATCAGCATATTTGATTTACTAGTAATTCCCTAGTAAAATGCACTGTAAGTGTTCAGGGCCTGTAAATTAAATGCTACTAGTGGGCCTGCAGCACTGGTTGTGCCACCCACATTAGTAGCCCTGTAAACATGGCTCAGACTTTCCACTGCAGTGTCTGTGAGTGCAGTTATCTACTGCCAATTCGACTTGGCAAGTGTACCCACTTGCCAGGCCTAAACCTTCCCTTTTTATACATGTAAGGCACCCCTAAGGTAGGCCCTAGGTAGCCCCATGGACAGGGTGCAGTGTATATTAAAGGTGGGACATGTACTTATATGTTTTACATGTCCTGACAGTGAAATACTGCCAAATTCGGTTTTTACTGTTGCAAGGCCTATCTCTTTCATAGGTTAAAATTGGGGACTGCCTTTAAATGTTATTAAAGCACAGATTTTCTTTGGGAGCAGATATTATTTTGGACGCTAAAGTGGCACAAACATAACTCCATACTTTTATTTGGACGCTAGACCCCTCTCGTGTAAAAATGTAGGAGTTAACGCCATTTCAAGGGAGCTCCAAACCACCTTGCGTCATATGGCGACAATGCGATGCAAGGTAGGCGTTCGCATCCAAAAAATGGCACTAGCCCTCTACCTACCTACCAATGCAAAAGCAAAGCTAACAAAGGAAGGGAACTTAAAAAATGGAGCTAAGTCCGATTAGCGTCAAATTTTAATGCCTGGTCTGACCAGGCATTAAAAAGAGGCCCACACACCACAACTCAAGTGAAAAACACAGCAGGAGCTCTGGAAACCTCCCGCACAACATGGAAGTGGTACTGCTCCAGCTTGGCACACGCGCACCTGTCAGTGAAGACAGCAGGTCCCTCCACCACCACCACAGCAACCCTAAACACCATCACAGCAGCCACAAAGGCAGTGCAGAAGGCAGGAGAAGATCTTCAGACAGCGGACAACCATCCTTGGACTGAGGGAACAAGATGTGACCGGATGTACAGAATGAACCAGGAGTGCATTGTATGACTGCTGCATCATATTGCCCCACACATCACAGCAAGGGTTCAAACTCCCACTAACATACCACCCATGACCAAACTCCTTGCTGTCCTTCATACGCTGGCATCTGGATCTTTTCAGATTACGGGTTCACAAGTGGCTGGTATCTCCCAGCCATTCTTCTAGGTGCTTCTACCTAAGGTCCTGGACGCTATAATAGGTCTCATACCCCACCACATCTGCATCCCAAACACCCAGCTTCTGCAGCAGGAGACCAAGCAAGGTTTCTATCTAATTGCTGGGTTTCTTCATGTGCTGGGTGCAATGGACTGTACCCATGTGCAACTGGGGCCACCTGCAGCAACAAAACATCTATATAGGAACCGCAAGCACACACATTCAATCAATGTGCAGGTCATCGTGGACCACCGTGGGCTCTCCACCAACATCCTTGCTAAATATCCCAGCAGCGTCCATGATGCTTACATCTTTCACCACTGTATCATCAACGAGAGGAAACTGGATGGCCAATATGGCAATGGTCTACTCATAGGCAAGCCACTATACCAATCATAACACACACAACACACCAACCGTCTAGGACAAACAAGACAAACACCACAATAAATAAACATGGGTATGGCTACAGAGATGTACAGACAACAACACCTGCAACATGCCATACTACACTGCATACATTGCACTTCACAAACACACACACCCACATGTACATAATACAGCCACACCCTGACTGGAACACCATGTGTGGACAGCTGGAGCCAAGTTCCCTTTGCATACAGAAACTGCTCACAAACCACTACAAGTGTCCACAGGTTGACAACTAAAAACAGATCACTCTCACACATTACACCAAACAACGAAGCGGCCATATCAATGGCATAGGTCATGGTCAACTTGAGAAAGTTACACATAGGCACATCCCCACGTAAAATCATGGTGTGCAAGCCTCTGGCAGAACCTAAATCAAATGCCACCCAAGTGTGCCATAACCAACTACATATCATCTACACATACCTGACACACCTGTAGTGCAAACATACACCTGTCTGCTGCATTGTGTTGCACACATACGAATACAAAATTATCTGCCATTAAAGACCATGGGGCAAAATCATGAGAAGTGGGGCATCACCTACTCCAGTGCCACTTCACATGCGACCCTAGTGCCCTCTAACACCACCATGTCTGTTCCGTATACCATAAACCGTCCACCATGTTGCCTAGTTTGTAAAAAAAGTGTAACAATCATAGATGGCATAGTAGGACTCGGTAGGAGTAGAAGGACTCAGTAGGAGTATAGAGGACATACCTGACCTAACATGCCCATACTAAGGGACCTATGTGAAAAATAGCTGTGCCCTCTCCCAAAGCCTGCACGTGCATGTGTAGAAAGTATTTGTGAGAAATCATGTATTCAGAAGCTAGGAGATATTACTGCACCAAAATATATCATCCTATTAATGTGTGATACACACCCTCGTACGCTTGATGGCTGCCACAAGCATCATCTGACATAAATGGTCACAAAGTGTCACACTGCATGCGTAGTGCCACACGGTCACATGGACGGCACAGTCTGGCTTTCCAGGGCAACTATGGTGTCTCAAAATCTGACACCACTGTGGTGCAAAGAGGTGGTAGTTTCCATCTAACAATAGAACACTGATTCATATTTCAACTACAGAACACATTTTCCTAATTAATACCCATCATTTTGAGATCAACATTAAAATTTCCAGACCCTTGAGCCACTACCTCGATTGCCATGTCCATCAACACATTCCAATTAATTTATTTCACAGGAACATACACTATACCACAAGCAAGTCTGTGTCACGACTTCAACTAAAACTAACAACTGCCATGGTATGTTCCAAACCACTATCAAGCTTTATCAACACATCTTCTCTCTTTCCTTTGCAGCTGATCAAGGATACGGCATACAGCCGTGGGTGATGTCTCCATTTGCCAGTCCCACAACGGTGGAAGAGCGGGCCTACAACGAGGGGCACAGGAAAACTTGTAATGTGGTGTCAAGGACATTTGGGGTTCTGAAATCAATCAAGGTTGAAGTGCCTGCCCCTGACAGGAGGAAGCCTCTTGTTTGCTCCACCACTTGTTTTCAAAATAATTCTGGCATGTGGGATCCTCCACAACATCTGTGTCCGAACAAATATCCCGTGGGATAACCAGGTCGATGTAACCAACGAGGAGGAGGATGATGATGGAGCAGATAGTTTGGAGGGGGAACAAGAGAACACTGCTGCAGGAGTTCGCAGGAGACTCCACATTGTTGAGAACTTCACACATAGTCACTATACTAAAAATATCACATTGGAAATAGCACAAATAAAATACTTTGCCCCTGATTCTCCTTGGTCTACTCATTCTCCAGTACATATACATTTGGAATGTGACTCAAACCTTAGTGAACAAGTAAGAAACATAAAGGTGACAAGTATGGTAGCAACATCGTTTGTGATGTAAGAGGGTCTACTGCCTCAATCTAACATGTCAGTCCCACGCAATTCCCAGGCATGTGACTCCTGAAGGCCTGCATCTATGCACCACTACATATATTGTGCCGTCAAGTGGTCAAGGTGCTAATACCTAGCCCATTCACCACAACAACACCATGCCTCAGAGGATGTATGCAAGGGGAGCACACATATGGTAGGGGATGTCAAGAAATTTATGTTAAGTAATATAGGAACAGAACATTGCCACAACTCATAGTGATTGTAGCTTTGCCTGCATGTGTGACAAGGGTGATTCATCATTGGTAACTATGGATCTTCAGTAATTGTCCAGGTATTGTAACCAATGTCCGATGCTAAGCCTGCACAGTGTATCCCTGGGATAATGTCCTGGCACTGCCATTGGGTGCGACCCTGCACCACTGTTGTTTTATTGGTCCCTTTGTGTCATTGTCCAAGGCCATGTAAGGGAGTTTGACCATGCACTAGGTCCAGACTACTAGCATTTCCCTGATCCAGTTCATTGTGTATCACATACACCCTATACTATGTCTCTTACCACAAACAAGTGCAGAGTCAGTTCCACAGGCCTGCCACTTCTCACTGACAGTATGGAGCTGCCCTGCATCTGCTCCATCACTGGCACATCACTCAGTAACCTGCACCAACAAATGCATACTTGGACCACTGAGCAAGTGTGTCTGTGTTGAGGCATATTTCTATGTGCATGTTCTTATCCTTCCCTGGACAAATAATGGTATACCCGAGCAACAATGGCTGTCCACACACTATTGGCAATACATGCATGATTTTAATCATTTTATGTGCAGGTAGGTATAACTATCTTCACACGAGTAAACTCCCATGGCATTTTTGATTGTGTGTGTGCCTTCAGATGGCACACATATATTACTTACGTCACTGAAGGATGTATCACAGCATTCCTCAACACCTTGGAATACCCACACAACCTCTGGGCAGTAGTTTGTCAGTTTGCTGTGACAATGAGGTAGATGTCTACTACATCTGAGGCAGGCTCAAATGCTGTGGGTGTCACAATGAGACAGCCACTGCAACAACCATTGCATGCCCCTCAGATGCAATAGACAGTGTCAAGCAGTCCCATATAGTCATGGAGGTGTAGGGCTAACGGACACCTACATGACAATGACATATATAAATGGTGCAGTGACAAGCACCGCAGGAGTGTCAGGGACCGTGACGGTTTGTAGGTGTGTGGGTCTACATTATCTGAGGCTATATGTGATGATCATAGTTTGTCAGTTGCTCTGATCAACCACTAGGATGACTTGCTCACTCAGCCTAACAATTTACAGTGAACAATGTCGTCCATTAACTGATAAGTACAAATTAAACATAACAATGATTTCCATTTATTTCTTGCAGGTGGGGCTGCGCCCCACACTGTAGGAGAGGTTGCCTGATTTGAAGAACCTGATGTATCCGGTAAGTGTCATCTTGCACGTCATGTGTGCTAATCCAGGGTTTGGTGTGAGTCAGTCTGAAGTTATGGAATGCTATGAAAGATGGTTTTGTCTGAACAATGATATGATATTATTGGAGAATGGATGGTGACATCATGAATGTTGGAATGTTGTGCAATGAGAATGGCTTGCTTGTAGTTCAATGGGCAACGTGCGCTGGCGTGGAATTGTGTGAAATGGGAATTGTAATGGCTGGCCACACATTCATTGATGTCTACCATGATAGGTCTCAGGGCAGCTGTTTGTGTACATAGCATGCCTATTGACAACCACTGTGTCACAGCACCATTGTCAGAACTGTGTGCCACACATAGCTTACACTTACTAACAAGACTGTACAGATGTGGGTTATGTATGCAGAGGTCTCTATGGGGATTATGTAGGAGACACATACACCAGAGGTGCTTCAGAACCATTTAGATATAATGAGTCTGTAGTACTGCAAGGAGCCATATTGTGCAGACAACTCAGCTCCAGGTGGTTGTGGGAAAAGTCTATGATTCTTCCCACACCAGATCTCTGCAGTTTTCACAACATGGTCCTGCCACAATGATATTTGTGAGTGATGTAGGTCACATCACATGATGTGAATGCTGTGTGCGTACCTGGTACTTTGATTATATCTGACTCGCATGTGCAAATGATGTACAATGTTTCAGGATACTGTTGACGCACGCAGTGCCAAACTCACTGTGGACCTAAGGGCACCCATACAGGCACCGTGTGTGCCGTTTAACACATGTAGTACTACAGAGCACAGGGTAGAGAGCTTCATTTCTGTAAAGTGTCAACAACTTTGATGTGCACCTCAGGCTTTGGCCAAACCTTCTGGGAACATTGCATGAGTTATACATGGGGGCACATCATGGGCAATGGCATGCCCCCTTGTGGCGTATGCTCAGGCCAGTTCTTACACCAGAACACACGAATGTTGATTTACCAAACCATAGAATAGCAGGAGGGAAGTTGCCAGACCCACTATCATATGGCCCACACCTTGCCTCCATGATGACTGGGCAGGCCTTGATGTTTCACCAGGGATGTTGAGGTGATGGATTGCATGTGCATCCCCCTTATGCAGAGCGCCACAGGAAATCCAGACTTGTTGGGGCATGCGATCCTCACAAGTTAGATGACATAAACGTTGATCATGGACAATTTTGTCCAATCAGCTCTGGGCCCTGTTGGTTAACAATGGATTGCCGTCATCCCAGTGACATGTACATGATACTGTTGATGGCTGATAGGAAATAGTCATAGATGAGGAGTAAGTCATTGTTGAGAAATGTGTGTTGGACTGCATGTGTTATTTGCAGTTGCAATGTACATTAAATGTCTGTACAACCTCCCCCCAATGCTGATGCTGATGCTTGCTTTTTCCTCATATTTCAGCTGCCAACATGACACAAGAACAGAGGTGAGCTTTCCCCAAGAGGGCCGAATGCTACTGCCACATAACGTAGGTTGAGACCGGATACCACAGAATGGGCAGGACGTTCAGAAATGAGTAAGCATCACTGGAATGTCTTGCGTTTGCACATGGTGGACCTCCACAGCATCCACAAAAGGACATTCGAGCAAAGTCATCAGGGGTCAGGGGGCCACAGCTGGACTAAGGCCCTCCAAATCAGCTGCACCAGTGATAACCCAGGCACCAGTTCAGCCACCTGCAGCAAGTTTGAACAAGACATAAGAAGGGACATTGGCAAGATTTTAGCTAGACTTAAAAATTGGTGGAGGAATCAGCAGCGAACCGGAGGATATTGCAATATATCAAGAATATTTAGAAAAGCAGGAAATTAACTCTTTTGTGTCATATAACATCCCAGTTCCTTCCCCAACCTTTTACTGTTTTACATAATTTTATATTGGGTTTTAGATGTGTAGTTTTAGGTTAGTGTAGGGTAAGCATAGGTTAGGTTAAATATAGTGGGGGGTAGTTTTTACATTTTTTTTTTTATTGTTGGGGGTTGGGTGGGGGGGTCATGTTGGGGTATTTGTGTATAAAAAATATATATATAAAAATAATAAAATAAAAATACCAAACAAATATATATTTGTTTAAGCCATAGGTTAGATTAGTACATGTGTAGTCAAAGTTTATTTTGTCCTACTTGTATCTTGGCCCGTATTTATACTCCGTTTGCGCCGAATTAGCGTCGTTTTTTTCGACGCAAATTCGGCGCAAAACTAACGCCATATTTATACTTTGGCGTTAGACGCGTCTAGCGCCAAAGTATTGGCAAATAGCGTCATTTTTTTGCGTGAACGCCTTCCTTGCGTTAATGAGATGCAAGGAAGGCGTTCCCGTCTAAAAAAATGACGGCGACACAAATGCGTCATATTTATACTCCCGGGCAAAAATCACGCCCGGGAGTTGGCGGGTCAAAAAACCCCGCATTTGCGCCACTATTTAACGCCTGGGTCAGGGTAGGCGTTAAGGGGCCTGTGGGCTCAAAATGAGCCCACAGGTGCCCTCCCCTGCCCCCAGGGACCCCCCCTGCCACCCCTGCCCACCCCAGGAGGACACCCAAGGATGGAGGGACCCATCCCAGGGAACTTAAGGTAAGTTCAGGTAAGTATAATGTTTTATATATATATTTTTTTTTTTGGGTGGCATAGGGGGGCCTTATTTGTGCCCCCCTACATGCCACTATGCCCAATGACCATGCCCAGGGGACACAAGTCCCCTGGGCATGGCCATTGGGCAAGGGGGCATGACTCCTGTCTTTACTAAGACAGGAGTCATGAAATGGCGTCTGGGCGTCGTAAAAAAATGGCGCAAATCGGGTTGAGGCGATTTTTTTGCCTCAACCTGACTTGCCCCATTTTAAGACGCCCTAACGTCATTTTTTCCCAACGCCGGCGCTGCCTGGTCTACGTGGTTTTTTTCCACGCACACCAGGCAGCGCCGGTCTGCTTGCGCCGGCTAACGCCATTCCATAAATACGGCGCCCGCATGGCGCTTCAGAATGGCGTTAGACGGCGCTAAATTTTTTGACGCTAAACTGCGTTAGCGCAGTTTAGCATCAAAAAGTATAAATATGGGCCCTTGTCTCTTAAAGGGGGTTGGGGGCCAATGTTTAGAGTGGTGAAACAGCCTCAACAATGTTTCTCGAACCACACTGTGCATTTACAACTAGGCCCGAGCCACAAATTTGTCTTTACAACACATTCCTTACCCACACAAGTGATTACAACGACTTGCCTTAGGGAAAGCGTTGTTGGACTAATGTTGGACTTTAAGTTCAACACTCTCCCTACTATGGCACAGACTGCAGTTGGAATAGTAAATTATACTACTCCAAAGCCCAGCGCTTTCCCAAGGCAAGTCATTGTAATGACTTGCGTGGTAAAGGAATGCGTTGTACAAACGCATTCATGGTTCGGGACGCATTGTTAAAGCAGGCGTGGTAAATGCCTGCGTTGTTCCAACGTACAACCTTTAGAGTCTGGTGCTACATGTGTAAGGTAAGATTAGAATAGGTTAAATAGGTGTAGTTGTTAATTAAGTATAGTTAGTATAGGTTAGTTCAGCATAGGTTAGGTTTTAGGTATTCTTTCGGCATATGGTTTTAAAATAAATCCTGTTCATCTTAGCCTAATAATTTTGTAATTTGATTGAGTGTCTGGGGCTCCTCATGAGTGCACTGGCCAAGTTAGGGTAATGCCCTAGGGTATGCTTACTGTCTTGATATCCCAGGTTTCACATGTGCATCCCTTATGACCAAGGAGCTGTCAGAATGGCTGCTACATTATGTCTACTAGTGCATACATTTGCCATCCAATGTTGCAGACATTCACAATGTGTATGTATTCTTTATCTTGGACAGGTAAATATGTTACTTCACCTGTTACTGGTGAGGTCCTGCAATTCATTGTTGGCAAGTGTGGTACATCTGACAACAGGCACATTTGGAACTGTATCCTGAAACACTGACAGGTGGCCACCACCGATAAGGTGAGCTTTTGCTGTTCCACACAAATAAGTTGTACTGGTACTCCCATCTGGGTAAATTACCTTTGATTTGGTTCAGAGCCATACATGCTCTATGTCTACTTCAAAGGATATGGGTTCAAAATTATATAGTATACACACTAAGTTGGTTGTAGTCGACAACACCATCTTTCAGCTTTCTCTTTTTCGGATCCTAGTGTGTGGCGAAGTGTCTGACAGTCATGCACTTGTACTGATATTCTGTACAAATTGACATAGATTGACACAATGCTATCTTTTAGCTGAGTAGATGGATCACAGTAAACGTAAAAATGCTACACGTGTACAAGGTGCTTTATTTACAGGTGCATTTGTGTAGCGCAGTTCTACCTCATTTTTATTAACGTGAGCTAACGCCATTCCCTAATACCATCCGTGCACCATATTTAAAAAAAAGACGCACAATGGCTCTAAAGAATGGTTAGAGTCTAAAAAAAAAGACGCTAGCCGGTGATGGATGGCATTAGGGGAAATGGCGCTAGTGGGTAAAAAATGACAGTAGGCTGATTAACTGCAAAATATCTGCCACCAGTCAAATATAAATATGGAGTTACGTTAGTGCCACTTAAGCATCCTAATAAATTACGCTAAAATGACTCTAACTTTCCATAAATATGGGCCTAGTTATCTGCACATTGCGTCTGTGGACTGTAGATTTGAGACAATATTGTTAGCGGTTAAGTTTAATTCCTCCTGATTACATGTAGCTGGGTTGCATCCTTTGACCGTCCTCCCAATACTCGTGCCCAGTCTCTCCTAGTACAATTCCTTGCACACATTTGTCCATCCTGCAGTCTGATGCAATGATTTGTCTTGTTCTTTCCCCAAGCTCCCTTTATAACTGCTTTTAGGTTGCAGGCATGCAGACACACTATCTGCTACCCTTCTCTGCATCTTTTTCTTAATTAACAGGCAGTGGGACTTTTAGCACCTTCTGACTGTCCCGCTAATACCGCAGCACAGCTGCGATGTCTCCAGCTCATGTTACATCAGCACCTGTCCGCTGCTCACACTAGCCAATGCTCATTCCTGAAGGACCTCCACTCCAATACCTCAACTTCTTCACTCCAAAGCTCACTATCTTGGCTCTGAAATTCAAAAGTCAGTGCAGTTGCCATTGTGTTCAAGGCTGTGGTTCTCAATCCCAATGCTTGGTCTGATCTTGAAAGCACTTGGATGCTTTTATCTTGATGGAAGGAGCGAAATGTTTGCTTTTATATGGGGAGAAACCAATAATTACCAGCCATTTATTATCTTTTATTGTTTGCATCTGCATTGATGGCAAAGCTTTGATTTCTCAACTTGTGGAGCTTAATCTTCTTCCTTTTACCTAGAGTCTGCTCCTTTTTAGGTTTCCCCTGCACAGCTCTTGCGCTATGCTTGTGAAATCTATTGTATTTAATATAACTCTTAAAAGGGGCCTACATCTCGCCCCCGGTTTTCATTGGTCCACATGCTTGCCACTTATTTTTCTTCAGTTTCTATTTCTGTAGCATACTATTTCCTGTTGTTCCTCCTGTGCTTCTCTTATCAGTTTCCCGAGGCCCAAGTACTGTTTTCATCCGCTTTGGTGGAACTTCTTTTTAAGTGTGTCAGCAACTCTGCATGCTGTATGGTACGTCAAAGCTCTGATCGCAATGCACACTTACCAGTCCCCCTGGGGCCCAAGCAGGAACCCACTCTAGTGCTGCCCTTTGTCTTCAAACTGAGCAGTGCAATCAGCAGTGCCCCTGGGGCCCAAACAGGGACCCACTCCAGTGCTCCCTCTAGTTGATGCTCCCCATCTGCTTTCCATCATCAGCTTACTCTGTTATTGCTTGTTCACCTGCGGAAACAGCAAGTGCTACAAGCCCTGCAGATGTCATGGCAGTGCGGCTTTTGGGTGAAGCCCTTATGCCCCCCCAAGCACACTTTATTGCAGTCCCCACTCTAAAGGCAGACTGCGTCCTTCTTACATTGCACAGTCTGGCGTGCATGCATGTGCATTTTCCAGTCATGCTCAGATAGTGCGAATTACATATTTAAACAAGCCTATCTAAATGGGAACATACTGTTCTTTCCTATACTTTTATCTTTAAATGTGTCTCTGAAATACCTTTTTTACTTTGTTTCCAACCATGCGTATTTCTGGAAACCTGCTGCACACATGTACCTGACTTGGAAGTTGTGCGCTGTTCAGGGAAATCTGTTCACATTAATATTCCTGATTAACCCATTCAGAGTCCATCATAAACTCAGAATGTGATATTAGAGGGCTGCACACAGGTCAATTTTAGCTAAGCTCAATCTGGTCAACGATAAATATAAACTCGCCACACCAACGTAGCTGAAACATTGATTGCCCCTTTCTCTGATGAATTTTGATTGCCTTACTGGGCTCTGGAAGGAGAGGATTGATTAGCACTGTTTGGGTACACCGTAACCCCAGTAAAGAAAATACAGTTCTGTATGTGTCATCTTTAAAGTTTAAGTAGGGAATCCGTTTAGGTTATTGGTCAGAACGCTTAAGTTACAATGTCAGTTTATTTACTCACATCAGAATAAGCTTTAATACACATTTCTATGTAGTAAGTGTGTGTCCCCCCCAAGCACGCTTTATTGCTATTGCAGTTCCCATCTTAAAGGCAGACTGTGTCCTTCTTACAATGCATGAGTGGTTTCATGGAGGATTTATTTTGTGTCGGGAAGCGCAACAGCTCAAAGAAGCCTTCTGTCTGAAGATGTGAAATACTCTATTGGGGTCAAATACATCTATGGTGTTAGAGTATCATTCCAATTTTAGTATATGTGCAGCCGAAGCAAGAGTATTTGTTTAGGTTTGTGACAGGAGGTTGCTGTTTCTGTGAAGGTAATGCAGAAATCCACCCTCACCTCCCAGTCACTCTGGCAGAAAAATGGGATGTGAGAACAGGTTGTGCAGCATTGTGCACCCCACAGGTCATGTGCAGTAAACAATTCATTAATGAGACTAGTGCTTTGTTGACAGGAGCTCAGGCATGTGTGGGCTTCACAGTGCTCTCCTGAGGCTATAACTTTGTGTTGCTTTTCTCACACCTCAGCAGCTCCCCTCAGATGTGCAGTGTGCCCTGCTTCAGATCCTGTTAATTACTCCTCTTCTTGGTTCACAGGGGCATCCTTTCATGTTTGTTGCAGTGCAGCCCGCTCTGTTTCCAGGTGACCTTGAGAGGAGCTCTTTTGTCACCATACACGCAAGCTGCTTGCTGCGGTTGAGTTACTGAAAGCACCCTGGGTGCAAGCGGAGGCTTGCCCGTGAACTGGTGCCAGCACCTTAGGCTGGGAGTACGAGGTGACGAGAGTTGTCCTAAGGAGCTTAGGGGTCTCCATGTCTCTTGCTGCCTACCCGTCTTCCTCCCTACTCCTCTCGATGCACTCTAGGCCTCTCACTTGCATTCCAGACATCAAACCTTGCCTCAGTGTATGTCTACTACTACCCTACCACACTGTCTCTGGCTCACCATTACTCAGTCCAGCCATCCTTACCCATCTGTCTCACACTCTCCATCTCTATTTCTTTCAATATGCCCCATCTCGAGATCTCTACCTCTTCTTCCACAAACACAGCCTCTTATCCCCATATCCCTCTGTTTCCTGTGCTCTACCACAAATTCTTGATACCTATCCCATTGTCTCTTGACTCATGTCCCTCCCTCTACTGCACTATCCCCCCTCTGTCACTTGCACTCTACCTTGTTTTTTTGTATTCAAACTATCACAGGTAGAAATGATCACTGCATTTATGTGATGCACTTTATGAACTTGGGCCCATATTTATACTTTTTGATGCAAACCTGCCTTAGTGCAGGTTTGCGTCAAAAAGTGTACTGCTAGCTAGCGACATTCCTGGATGCCAGCCGGGCGTCATATTTTTGCTATAACGGTAGCCGGCGGTAAGGCCCAGTTAGCGTCAGAATAATTGCCACTAACTAGGTGGGGGAGGCGTAGGGTAAACTGGAGGTTGTACGTGAAAGAATGGCGCTAGTCAGGTTAGAGTAAAAAAAAAAGACTCTGACCTGATTAGCGTCATATTTTCCATGCACAACCCCCATGGACATGACTCCTGTCTAAATAAGGACAGGGGTCATGCCCTCCGGCCCAATAGCCATGCCTAGGGGACTTAGGTCCCCTGGGCATGGCCATTGGGTACAGTGTCATGTAGGGGGGGCCCAAGTTAGGCCCCCCAATGGCGCGTTGCAAAAAAATAAAAATACTTACCTGGACTTTCCTGCGATGGGTCATCCCATCCTTAGGTGTCCTCCAGGTGTGGGTGAGGGTGGGTGGGGGTGTCTATGGGGGCAGGAAAGGGCACCTGTGGGCTGTTTCCATGGTCTCTGACCATGGACAAAAGGTCCACAGGTCCCCTAACGCCTGCCCATACCCAGGCGTTACATAATGGCGCTAAGCAGGCTTAGTGCCACTAATTAAGGCCCTCCTGCTCCCGTGCGTGATTTTTGCACGGGAGTATAAATAAGGCGCTAGGGCCTTAGAGTCAATTTTTGCCCGGGAACGCCTACCTTGCAGCTCATTGACACTAGGTAGTTTTCCGCAGGCAATAAATGACTTTAACTCCAATATGTTGGCGCTAGACATGTCTAGCACCAAAATATAAACATGGAGTTAAGTTTGCGCTGGATTTGCGTAAAAAAATGACGCAAATCCGGCTCAAACAGAATATAAATATGGGCCTATGTGTTTATTTACCCATCTCAGTGGTTCTAGTTGTATTGACCTCAGAAGGATGAGAGACTGAATTTCCGGTTGAGGATTCAACCAAGCAACCTTTATCTTAGTCGTGGGGTGGAGCTTGGATTCTTATGCCCCAGTCGCAATTGTATGTGTTGCCCCCCCTCTGACACCAGGCATAGTATTAACCCATTTAACTAATATCCCCACTTTATAATAACACCAGTAACAGCACAATACATTGCCTTTCTTAAAAAAGAAGTCGAAACACTTGAACAGAGTTTCAGAAACATATATTGCACAACTATTCACCAAGCTACAATTTAAAACATTTTTTTTATTAATAACATAGGCGAAACCTATAGCATTTACCAATGCTTGTTTTTTAAGCCTACACATCTAGCCTCATTTTTCTTAGAATTAATAGCTTCTTCTCCATGAAAATATTTAGCCTGCTTCAAAGCATTTCTTCTTAGTGCCCATTGTTTGTCTTTAAAGTCATTACCCTTTTTGTCTGTGACGTTTTCCTGGCTACCACTACTTAGCTAATTTCTATAATTCACTTTTTTCTGTACACATTTTTATAGTGACCATTATCTTTATTTAGAATATGTCGGTCTGTTGTGCCTTCTGCCAGGTCAGAAGAGGAAGGTACTCCTATGCCATGGCAGAGTATGGACTGCCATACTTAGAGATCTACGGCAGACAGGTGGAGACCTTTGTGCTTTTAGCACAACCCTTGCCACGGCAGGTTTTCTGAAGGCATTGATATTTTGCTGTGTATGTACCATGTTCAATACGTCAACATCCTAAAGTTTTTTTTGTTTTTTGTAAGCAAACTCCCAAAATGCAAGGCAAAACAATAGGTTTTGCCTTTGAGACCTATTAGTTTTGCCAATGTCTTTGGCAATGCTGTACAGTGCTGAGGGTGAAAAGGCAAATGTTGTTTCCTGATTCTGTGTAGCACTTTTGAAAAAAAGCAGGTGCTATGATGTGAGATCTGCTAATGGTCCGCTCTTCCACAGACGTGTAAGCATAATGACACATGCAGGTGCATGTGTCAGAACGTATGTGTGCACAGCGAAATAATACGGGTGCCATTTTTTTTTATTTACCCATCCAATATGGAAGAAACAACTTGGACGGGTACATAAAAATTAAAGAAATGTTTAGCTCAAAAGACCCCAAGGTTGAGGGACGACAAAAGAGTGGGTGGAGACATCTGATGGGGGCAGGAGAGGAAAATGAGTGTACGAGGGAGAGAGCAACAAAGGTTGTGGGTGAAGAAGCACACACTGAAGAGAAGACCATGGAAGGACAGGGGAGAATCACACGAGAGAGGGAGAGCAAGTAGTTCATGAACTTGAGAATAACACAAGGAATGGGGATGAGTAAACAAGGGTGAGGGCAACATTGGTCAGGTGAGAAGCACATGAGAGAGATGGAGAAAGGAAACAGTGTACATGTGAGAGGGAAACAGAATAATGGGGTGGAACAAACATTTGAGGGAGGAGAACACATGGGACAGAGCTGGAAAACACATGCACTCTCAAGAAGTGCTTTATCAAAAAGAAAAGAAGTTCCCTAAAGTGATCAGTGACATGATACAGCTCAGCCGTTCAACATAATGACAAAGAGGGTATCCTTTGGAGGCAAGACAAGCACAAAATGGACAAGATGGGAAAGGGAAACCCATTCAGTAAGAAGCAAGCAAGTGAGAGTTGCAATAAAGCTCACCAATTTAAAGACGAGGGAGGGTTGTAAGCCCCTGTAATTTCTTGGTAAACCAGAAAAAGGTCCTTCTCAACCAGATAGCTTGCGCTGCCTGATATGTAAAACCCCAGAAATGGCCCTGACACTATAAGAGTTTTCTCCCAGGCATAGAGTAATGTCTTTGTTGTCGTGTTATCGATGGACACGATTTCCCTGGAATCCCAATCAGAAAAAAATTCCATTCGAACAGGTGGATGGTCCAAGGTGCTTTGACCAAAGGCTAAATGATAGTCAGACTGATGGTCAAAGGTCTCTGTTGGATGAGCCAACACAGTCTCTGACATGAGAAACATGGCAGTTCCACTGACCATAAAAAGAGTGTAGGAGCCTCAAGTGTGGCAAGCAGGGTATTAACATTTACTTAGGAGAACCCGGTCTTGCAAACTCTATATAAGGCCTAATATAATCGTTTATGATTAAAGCACACAAAGGGGGTCATTCCGACCCCGGCGGGCGGCGGGCGCTGCCCGGCGGGCGGAGACCGCCAAAAGACCGCACCGCGGTCAAATGACCGCGGCGGTCATTCTGACTTTCCCGCTGGGCGGGCGGGCGACCGCCAAAAGGCCGCCCGACGGCCCAGCGGGAAAGACCCAGCAACGATGAATCCGGCTCTGAATGGAGCCGACGGAGTTGCTGGGGTGCGACGGGTGCAGTGGCACCCGTCGCGATTTTCAGTGTCTGCAGAGCAGACACTGAAAATCATTATGGGGCCCTTTTAGGGGGCCCCTGCACTGCCCATGCCAGTGGCATGGGCAGTGCAGGGGCCCCCATGGGCCCCACGACACCCGTTCCCGCCATCCTATTCCTGGCGGTAAAAACCGCCAGGAACGGGATGGCGGGAAGGGGGTCGGAATCCCCATGGCGGCGCTGCAAGCAGCGCCGCCATGGAGGATTCCCTGGGCCAGGGGAAAACCGGCGGGAAACCGCCGGTTCCCCTTTTCTGACCGCGGCGGTCAGAATGGCCCAGGAAGCACCGCCAGCCTGTTGGCGGTGCTTCCGCGGTCGTTGGAGGGTCAGAATGACCCCCAAAGTCATACGCAAAATAAAACATGGGACCGTTGAGGTATTCCTTGAATTACCAGATGATTGACTCAGATCATTCAATTGACCTCATGTTATAATTCTGGGTTTTCACCTAGCAACCCAATGCGTTCTAGTGGTCATAGACAGAGCCAATTGAATTATGCCGACTAGAGGACACATTGTGCTGCACAGTTGACCAGATTACATAGCAACAAAATGCAAGTTATGTAGCAATATTCAGTGCATTCTATGCCATTATCAGCTCACTAGTTTAACAATTTAAGACATATTGGGATAGAAAACAATATACTTTTCACTGATAATATTCAAAATGTTATTCATCTACAAATATTGCTTTTGTGATGCAGCGTGGGTGTTGAGCTGCAATAAGAGGCCGGGTGCAGCGTACACTCGCTGTTCCCATTATGGATTCCAACCGGAGTGCACGATATTCGATCTTTCTTGCTAGATCAGGTGAGTTCTATCATCTTGAAATGTTCTTCCAATGGGGAAGAGAAGACCCAGGAACCGTATTTTAGGCTGTGGACAGGGTAAAAGTATAGACGCGGTACAAGCCTGTGAAAGTTCATTTATTTTGATCTTTAATACCGGTTTTAATGTACGAGCGAGGGTATGTTCATCAATATGAGGAATATTTCTAGACGAGCTCCCCGTTTCTGTGCGGGTTCACATTTTCTTATAGTATTCATAGCCATATGTGGGACAATAAAAACGCTGTCTTTGTAGTTTATCTTTATATTATTTACGTCAGCCGTTTTTGATGGCTGCTTTCTGGCTTTGATCCAGGTGATCGGTGTAACTAATGGATATAACATTATCAATCCCCCTATTAGGTGATTTCTTCATTTTTTGGGGGTGCCTGGGTGAGTAATGTTAGTTATTTCGTTATAGAGTGACAAAGGAGTGTATATATTTAAAACAATTCCTAAAGTGGAAACTCCATCAGGTAGGATAAACTAGCTCATTTATTTGTCTGTCATTTTTTATATACTTTTTTAAGCACTTTGGGTGATTTATACAATCGTTTTTTTGAAGGTTTGAGGTACCTCATATACTTGCTTTTGGTGTTGGTTTGTTTTTTGGTGTTTTTTCACATGGTTGTTTGTGAGCACCTTTACATTTATTTTTAATTTTTATTTCATGGTTTTCTTGCTTATGAAGGTACGGATACTTACATTGACTTATTCTGCATTTTTGGCATTATTAGATTATCTTTTAAATTATTATAGTTTACAACACAACTGATATACAGAGGCGTATAGTATTGAATGATATATTTTTTATATTGTTTCTGTTTAGATGAAATACTGTGTTTCTGGTGTTTTTTTCGGTATATACATGGCCTGATGAAGGTGGCTGTGGAATTATAAGTTTACTAGGAAGTTAAAATCCACCGAAATGCGTGTTGGCAATGGGGCACCAAGGTTACCAGAACACCAGAGTTTCATAAATCCACTGACGAATTACTATATTTGGATCAGACCAGCTTGGAAAATAGCCCCACTGATATCTTGCGCTGTCTTCATGATCATAGAGACTCTGAGTGCTACAGAACTTTTTATAAAGATTAGTTTTGAGCAGCTGTTATATACAGTGATTTTTAGATCTCTGATTGAGGCTGATGAAATATAGATATAATATTAAAATATATAAGGTTGCTGGATAAAACATACAAGATTGGTATGCATGAATTCCTATATTGAATTTCTATGTAGATATTTGTTATTATTTTGATGATTCTTTTGTGAAAAAAGTGGTTATCTATTGTTTGTCTATTCAGGGTTTTTTGAAGTGGGTTTGTGTTATATGTTGTCTTGATTGTCATTTGTGTATATCTATGTTGTGTTGTTATTTATTTATATTTGATATTTTCTTGGATGAAATATGTCATATCAAAATTGGAATTGAATGTAAAGGTTTGTTTAAAATCAATATAGGATTAAAGGCTTTTGCCTTATGTTTGATTTAGTTTTTCATTCGTACAATTTGTTCATTATTTAGACAGGAGAGTAATTTTTCTTTAATAATTTGAAAGTGCAATAACTCCACTTGTTTAACCATGCTAACTCCCTGTGTATGGTGGTTTGCATAAAACATTAAATGTTGCCCTCAGCAGAAAACCGGTTTACATGTACACTCTTCCTATAAAAAAGTTGTTCTGCACAATTCAAATAGGTTTTAAATATATTCTTTAATTCCTAATTTCCTGGAAACACATTGTTCTATCAAGAATCCATACAGCAGAACAAGATTGTGTATTACATATACATATGTTATGTATTTGTATTGCTAAAAGGTAAAGAAAGATTTAAGATATCAGATCCAAAAGAGATTAACACATTTGAGATTTGTCTTCACTCTCAGTGCCTATGTGAAGCAGCTACTACTTTCTGAAACATGTCTGTAGTAAAAATGATCTCAAGGACTGTATGCAAAGTAGGTCGTTGAGTACTCTTTGACATTAAAAAAGGGTAGAGTAACTCCTTCTCGTAGCCATGGTGCCACCCTGAACAGAACAATATATGTGAAAGGTGACATGTATCCAGGGCTGAATGCTTCATTAAACCCATCATTCAGCTCTCCAGGGAGCCAGATCCTTTGCTCGCTGTTATTTGAGAGCGCAGGTCTGCCAATGTGCCTTCTAAAAGACTCTGCAGTTACTGGGGGTTTGTAGCAGTAAACTCTCATTTGGCGCCTTTCAATTGGTTAGCTCCTGTAAACTACCCTTGCTTTCTTGTGTTATCTCCCCCTTGGAGCATGGACCAAGTGCATGTGTTCTTCCTCGTCTTCGTTCTTCCTTATCTTTTTGACCCACACTTTTTTTTATAAAGCATTTCAGTATTATTACTGAATGTGCACTGCGCTTTCCAAATTGTAACACAGTCATACAGCATCATATTTATGTTACATTCAACATATCTGCTTCCTCTATTGACACTTTAGTTATTTACATCCATAACTGTACTACTCTACCCCACTCTACTCTATGCTACTCCACCCTACACCACTCTAGGCCATTCTAAACCACTCCAGTCTTTGCCATACAACTCTACCCTACACCACTCCATGCCACTCTATTTTACCCTACTGCACTCTACTCTGCCACTCCATTCTATGCCACTCTGTGTGACTCAACTCTATGCCACTCCAATCCACTCTGCTCGACACCTCTCCACTCTACTCTATGCCACTCCATGCCACGCCACTCTACTCTACACCACTCTAGTTGAAGTCACTCTATTGTACACCATTCCACGCTACATCACTCAAAGCCACCGTGCTTTCTGCCACTTTACTAAACTCCCCCTCACTCTGTGCTACTACTCATTGCCACTATACTCCATTACACACCATGTCATTCTACGCCACTCCACACCACTCCACTCTATACCAATCTAATCTATGCAATTATACTCTACACAACTCTGTTCTACTCCACTCTCTGGCACTCCACTTCACACCATTCGATTCCAGTCTATACCACTCCACTCCACACAATGACACTCTACACCATTGTACTCCACTCCACTCCACTCCACACAATGCCACTCTGTGGCACTCTACGCCACTCCTCACCACTCTATTCTATGCCACTTTATGTCACTTTACTCTACAGTATTCCACTATATGCAACTCTACTCTACACCACTCCACTATACGCCACTCCACTCTACACCACTCAGCTCAATGACACTCTATAATACACTTCTTTAGTTTTTGCCATGCTACACTATTTCACTCTATTCCACTCTACATCACTCTACGCCACTATACTCTGTGTCATTCTACTCTACGCCACTCCACTCTATACCCCTCTACTCCCCTTCACTCAATGATACTCTACTCCACTCTACTCTATACCACTGTAATGGATGCCAACCTACTCTGTGTCACACCACTCTATGCCACTCTAGTCCACTCCACTGTACCCTATGGCAGTTTACCCCATACCACTCAATTCTACACTACTCCACTCTATGCCACTCCACTCTAAGCTACTCTATGCCACTTCAGTCCATGCCATTCTACACCACTCTACTACACTACACTCTACTCTATGCCACTTTCCCCTAACCATTTGACTCTACACCACGCCACTCAATGCCACTCCACTCTAATCCACTCTATGCCACTTCATTCCACATCACTCTGTGCCACTCCACTCTGTTCCACTCTCCTCTACAGTACTCTCCTCAACACCATTTAACTCTACACAATTCCAGTAACTCTTAGCTATGCTGTTCAGCAGCCACGCTGGCCTACGACATGGATGAAAGACATTGGCAAAGCACTTAGGCAACACCTATTGGCTTTGCCAATGCTAGTTCACACTGTTATATTAAGTTAAATTTGTCTGAACGGTTTCTCTAGTTGGCAGTGGTTTGCACCCTGTCCAAGTAGGGATCCTCACTCTAGTCAGGGTAAGAGAGTCACAAAGCTAAGATAACCATTGCTCCTCCCCTCAGTTGCTTGGCTCAAGCAGTTAGGCGTATCTTAGAGGCAATGTGTAAAGTCGGCCATTCTGAACACAGTGAAAACACCACAAAAGTACTCCACAACAGTTTAGAAAAATAGCCAATATTTATCTGAGTAAAACAAGACCAAAACGAAAAACATCCAACATGAACAAGTAAATGTATGAATTTTCAAAGATTAAATGTAGTATAGTGGTTAGAAACACAATAGCGGCAACTCAAAATGGCTTGACGGATTTGCTTCCAACAGTCCAGCACCCCCTGCGAGGAAGTGCAGCGGGCCATGGAGTCGTGTAGACCCCGGTTACAGTACCTTGGAAAATCATGAGGAAAAAAAGGTGACACAGACGTCACTGACACGGCACTCTGGACTCTGCTGTAGCAGGACTTTGGAGGTGCTGCGGCAGCTTTGGCCTGCATTGTAGGTCGCAATCATTGCACTCAGCCGGGGACCACAGATCTGGTGCAGGAAGCAGCATGGGGTCAATAAGCAGTGCCAGCTCTGAAGTCGTTCTGGAAGTTGAGGCACTAGTTTCTTTCTTGTTGCATCAGAACTCACTCCCAAGTGCCCAGGAACTGGATTCGGCACCACTTGGCAAGTCAGGACTCTCAACCCAAGTACTGACATCTGAAGTCTTTGATGTCCCTGAGACTTCTTAACAGGAGGCAAGCTCAGTCCAAGCCCTTAGAGAATCATTAGAAGCAGGATTTAGAAAGCCAAGTCCAGTCCTTACACTCCCAGGTCAAAAGCAGCAAGCAGAAGGCAGCACACCAAAGCAATAGGCAGAGTGGCAACCCCTTCTGCAGCATCCAGCTCTGCTTCATGGAAGAATTTCCTCAGTCCAGAAGGCTTCTAACTATGTGGCCTCAGCGGTCCAGTACTTATACTCATTTCTGTCTTTCAAGTAAATTTCAAAGCAAAGACTTTGCTGTTCACAAGACCCTGCCTTTCCCTGCCCAGGGCTTGTAGGAAAGTACCATCTTCCTTGGCATGTTACCCCCATATTTACCTGTATGTCAGTATGTTTTTACCTGTCTCACTGGGATCTGGCTGGTCAGGACCCCAGTGCTCATAGTTTATGGCCTCATGTGTGTGTCTGCATAGTGCTTGACTGTCCCTGAGGCTCTGCTAATCAGAACTTCAGTGCCTATGCGCTCTCTGCTGTAGGCTAGTGACTTCATTTACCAATTTCAATTGGCACACTGGACCCCCCTTATAAGTCCCTAGTATATGGTACCTAGGTACCCAGGGCATTGGGGTTCCAGGAGATCCATATGGGCTGCAGCATTTCTTTTGCCAGCCATAGGGAGCTCAGACAAACCCTTACACAGGCCGGCCATTGCAGCCTGCGTGAAATAACGCACAATTTATTTCACAGCCATGTTCACTGCACTTAAGTAACTTTTGTCACCTATATGTCTAACCTTCACTTGCTGAAGGCTAGGTGCAAAGTTACTAAGTGTGAGGGCACCCTTGCACTAGCAAAGGTGCCCCCACATAGTTCAGGGCCATTTCCCAGGACTTTGTGAGTGCGGGGATGCCAATACCTATATGTAGCTTCACAATGGTAACTCCAAAAAAGGCCATGTAACATGTCTAAGATTATGGAATTGTCCCCCCATTCCAAATTTGGTATTGGGGAGCCAATTTCATGGATCCTGGGGCCTCCACTACGGACCCCCAGTACTGCCAAACCAGCTCTCTGAGGGTTGCTATGCAGCTACAGCTGCTGCCACCTCACAGACAGGGTTCTGCTCTCCTGGGTTCTGAGCAGCTCAGTCCCAGGAAGGCAGAACCAAGCATTTCCTCTGAGAGCAGGGTATTACACCCTCTCCCTTTGGAAATAGGTGTTACAGGCTGAGGAGGTGTATCCTCCCCCAGCCTCTGGAAATGCTTTGAAGGGCACAGATAGTGCACTCCTTGCATAAGCCAGTCTACACCAGTTCAGGGACCCCTTGTCCCCTGCTCTGGTGCAAAACTGGACTAAGAAAAGGGTAGTGACCACTCCCCTGTCCATCACCACCCTAGGGGTGGTGCCCAGAGCTCCTCCAGTGTGTCCCAGACTTCAGCAATCTTGCTTTGCAAGGTGTGGGGGCACTCTGGAGGGCTCTGAGTGGCCAGTGCCAGTAGGTGACGTCAGAGACCCCTCCTGATAGGTCCTTAGCTCATAAGGTAGCCAATCCCCCTCTCAGGGCTATTTAGGGTCTCTCCTGTGGGTTCTCTTCAGATTCTGCTTGAAAGTTTCCTTCATGAATCCTCTGCAACTACTACTTCATCCTCTGACCTCAGATCAACCGCAGCATGCTCCAGGAACCGCTGTAACAGCAACATAGTATCCACAAGGGATACTTTTACTCTGCAACTTCAGCTCCAGCCAGGAACTACAACAGTTTCCACTGTGCACAAGCTCTGGGGACTCGCTGTCTTCATCCTGCACCAGAGGGACTGAAGTAATCTCCTGTGAGGTGACGGAGTCACTCCCTTGCTCACGCAGGCACCTTCCAAGACGACGATCAGTACCCTTGGTCTCCTCTCACAGTGCTGAGTGTTCTCCTAAGGACACAGAGGGTGGACCCCATCGACATAGACTGTCCTGAGAGTTGAGGTCCCCTGGTCCTTCCTGGGTGCAGCCAGCGCCATTTTGATACAAAACACATATTTGTCGTAACAAAGGCTTGTTGGTGGCTTGCGACACAAAATCATGTCTACATCCATCTTCACGTTGTGGGACATCCTTTGCATCATGCAGGAACCTGTCGGCATCTTTCAAGGGTGCATTCCTGTAGTCTTCGTCCAACCGGGGACTCTTCTTTTGCACCCTCTTCTGAGTTGGCAGGGACTCCTGTCCTTCCTGGAACTTCTTTCGACTTCTGGACTTGGTCCTCTTCTTTTGCAGGTCTTCAGGTCCAGGAATCCAGCAGTTGTTGTTTGCAGACTTGGTTGGCTACTGCAATATCCCAATTACGAGGTGTAGTGTGTCCTAAAGAAACTTGCAGTACTTTACCCCTGCTTTTCTGGGCTCTGGGGTGGGGTAATTTACTTACCTTAACTGTATTCTTCCTCTCCCAGCGTTTCTGCACACATTACACTTGTCTAGGGGGGAATTTGTGATTCGCATTCCACTTTCTTAGTATATGGCTTGTGTTGCCCTTAGACCTATTTTCTCCCACTGCATTCTATAGCACTTCCTATTGTTTGCACTATCCTATGTCTAATTACTTACCTTATTTTGGTGTCTTATGTATATATTGTGTATAATACTTACCTTCAGAAGGAGTATTTTCTCTGAGATATTTTTGGTACTGTGTCACCCAACTAAATACCTTTATGTTTGGTAACACTGAGTATTATCTTCACTTGTGTATAGGTAGTGTGTAACTATAAGTGGTATTGCATGAACTTCGCATGTCTCCTAGTTCAGCCTAAGCTGCCCACTACAAACCAGGCCAGCCTCCTACAGGCCCCAGAAACACTCCAGGGTGCTGGAGTTTGCTTTGTGTGAGAACATGCACAATCCTATTCAGGTGCAAATGTCATCTCCTCCCGCTACTCTAGCTCTAGCTCAGCAAGACCCATAAGCCTGGTGATGGGCCATCAGGATATGCAGGGCACAACTCAGCTCCCTTTGTGTGACTGCCTAGAGTAAATGCAAAATGATGTGTGCTGTGGGAGGTGCCTGTATCCTTTTAAAAGATCATACCACATGGTAAGGAAAACATGGAAACAAAGTTCGTACTAAAAAAGATAAATTTCACATCACAAGGTTTACAAGAATTCTGAACACACTCATCTAACATCCAGCTACCTAACAAAACATCCAACAGCACCCATCCATTTGTATTCGCACACCTAATCCACCTATTTGAACTGGTGTTTGCAGGTGAGGCCCACTGGCACTCATTCATGGGGACCGGCACTTATTTTTTCCTCATCAAACTTTGACCAGAGCAAGAGATAGAAAAACACGCAAGGGTGAAAGGATGATAAGAAGGACGAAAATACTATGAAAAAGAGATAAAGCTTAAACCTACAGCAGTGAGATAAAGGGATGGAGAGCATCTGTTGGTGGATAAAATAGGCAGGACGTGTAATCAAAACTACAGTATACAGTTTTGGCATTCGGTACACTGACATTAAGTAGTGCTGAAAAATATGTTGGGGCTGGCTCTTATTCTTTTATAAATTAAGCACTGCCCGCATCCATTCTTATTTGTTGCCAAACCCCTTTCTTCTGGTCCCTCCAACTCCTACACATACTCCTTCCCAAGCCTCCCACCTATTTCGTCCACCCACTCACATCCATCCAACATATATACATCCATTTAATCCATTCACCTAATCGTATCTATTCATCCATTCACATTCATTCATCCATCCATCCCATAATCATCCATCCAGTGGCTCTCCGCTCCACTAATCTCACCTCTCCTCACTGATGACTTTTCTTTACCACCAGCCACACTCCTGCTCACTCATCTCTGCTGCAGTCAATGTCCTTCCTTCTACTGAACCCTGCTCCCTGATTTGCTCCACTATTTGAACTCATCTATCATCAGCAGCTGCTCAGTCTACTACTGACAGCAGTTCTCCACTCCAACTTCTCTTCTCTCCACTGGTAGCCTCATTCCTCACCTCCATTGCTGAAAGCTTTTGTGCTCAGAGAGGGCGCGGAGCCCAGTGGTTGAGATTGGGGGAAGAGCCTTTGGGGTAGGAGGAGGTGGATGGTCGAATACCATCTCCAGCAGAGGCACAGAGCAGCAAAAACTTTTTCCAAAAGAATCCTGATCACGTCTCGAGTATGCCAGTGCTATAAGGTTCTTAGTACCTGCAATTCTTCATTTTGAATCGGGGAGTAACTGCACTTTTCAGCAGAGGTGGAACACTGTTAATCTGAGTGCACGGGCACTTCTCAGAAACAAATGGGTACTCTGAGAAACGGTACCTGCACTTCTGTTTTTCTGTTTCAAGCACTGCCCCCACACCTTGTATCCCAAGCCAGAAACAGCTCATCACTCCAGCACTGAACGGCTAATATTCATGGGAGAGATGCCAGGGCGAACAAGTGTCCAAAAAAGGAACGGATAGGTCTGTACTTTCAGGTAGGAGGATCTGCGCAACATACCTGGGAGAGGTTGCTCGGTGAATGTTTGAATGAGTGTGTATGTATATACATATATGCATATTCGTGTGTGTGGTAGCACCCGCGCTTTGCCATGGGGAGACACACGAGACTGTTTTATTGCTGAAAGGGGAGGCTAGTTACCTTGAGCAAAATGGGTCATTGGTGCATGCCGCTAGAAATCACGTCAGCATAGTTCACAGAATCTGTGACAATAAGTACATTTCTTTGGTGGATTAGCCAATAAATTAACCAGAGAGTCGAGCCGTCAAAATACCTAAATCTTGCTACAAACATCAAGTGAAAATATAATAGTCTTTTTAGAATTAAAAAAGTATCTCTTTAACACACAGATGCGTTTAAACTTGATTTATCAGATCATTTTTGTACAGCTCACACCCTGGATTCCCGTATTGCAAGGTTCTCTCAAATGTGATAACGAACAAAAGTGGGATCTGTAAAATAAAATAGTAACCTAGATCAACACACTTTGGTCAAGCAGTGAAGCTAGGAGTGGTCCCAGTTTTTCTTGTTTCACATCATGCAATTCACCCAGTAGATGGCTACCTCTTTTTCTCCCTTTTAATACCAAAGGTGTATACGTTGGTTTTAATTCCTAGTGCATAATGTAGATCATGGATGACAGACATAAGCCACTTTAAAGCTCCTGCACGTTCAATCTTTAAGTGGCTCGCCTACAGTGTAGACCAGTGGTAGCTGGTGAACTTTGAAAGTGGTGGGAAAAAATATGTCACTGTATATTTTCAAGGGAGTGAGCGAAGAGAGCAAGCCTGACTCCCAGTGGGAATTGGCAGGGAGTTTTTACACTGAAAACATTAATAGTGTAATATTGATGTAACTGTCATCTGCTAAATTCTTTTATTTAATGCTTTTATAGCGCTACAAATCTAAGTGTACATATACTTATAAAAAGATTGTAAATCAACGTACAGATAATGTTACACAAGGCATTGAGGATTATAGGGTGTAGGAATCACAAATCGTCCATACTTGTAGACATTATGGCCCTCATTACGAACCTGGCGGTGGGTGATAAAGTGGCGGTATTACCACCAACAGGCTGGCGGTAAGTACCGCCAAATTATGACGATGGCGGTGATATCTCTGATTGACGGCCAATGTGTGAGAAGGTAGCCTCTTTCTAGCCTTGTTACCCCCACTTTTGGCCTGTTTGTGAGTGTATGTCAGGGTGTTTGTCACTGTTTTCACTGTCTCACTGGGATCCTGATAGCCAGGCCTCAGTGCTCATAGTGAAAACACCATGTTTTCAGTATGGTTGTTATGTGTCACTGGGATCCTGCTGGTCAGGACCCCAGTGCTCATAGGTTTGTGGCCTATATGTATGTGTCACTGGGACCCTGTCACACAGGGCCCCAGTGCTCATAGGTGTGCATGTGTATGTTCCCTGTGTGGTGCCTAACTGTCTCACTGAGGCTCTGCTAACCAGAACCTCAGTGGTTATGCTCTCTCATTACTTTCAAATTGTCACTGACAGGCTAGTGACCATTTTTACCAATTTACATTGGCTTACTGGAACACCCTTATAATTCCCTAGTATATGGTACTGAGGTACCCAGGGTATTGGGGTTCCAGGAGATCCCTATGGGCTGCAGCATTTCTTTTGCCACCCATAGGGAGCTCTGACAATTCTTACACAGGCCTGCCACTGCAGCCTGAGTGAAATAACGTCCACGTTATTTCACAGCCATTTTACACTGCACTTAAGTAACTTATAAGTCACCTATATGTCTAACCTTTACCTGGTAAAGGTTAGGTGCAAAGTTACTTAGTGTGAGGGCACCCTGGCACTAGCCAAGGTGCCCCCACATTGTTCAGAGCCAATTCACTGAACTTTGTGAGTGCGGGGACACCATTACACGCGTGCACTACATATAGGTCACTACCTATATGTAGCTTCACCATGGTAACTCCGAATATGGCCATGTAACATGTCTATGATCATGGAATTTCCGCCCTCGAAGCCATCCTGGCATTGTTGGTACAATTCCATGATCCCAGTGGTCTGTAGCACAGACCCTGGTACTGCCAAACTGCCCTTCCTGGGGTTTCACTGCAGCTGCTGCTGCTGCCAACCCCTCAGACAGGCAGCTGCCCTCCTGGGGTCCAGCCAGGCCTGGCCCAGGATGGCAGAACAAAGAACTTCCTCTGAGAGAGGGTGTGACACCCTCTCCCTTTGGAAAATGGTGTGAAGGCAGGGGAGGAGTAGCCTCCCCCAGCCTCTGGAAATGCTTTGTTGGGCACAGATGTGCCCAATTCTGCATAAGCCAGTCTACACCGGTTCAGGGACCCCTTAGCCCCTGCTCTGGCGCGAAACTGGACAAAGGAAAGGGGAGTGACCACTCCCCTGACCTGCACCTCCCCTGGGAGGTGTCCAGAGCTCCTCCAGTGTGCTCCAGACCTCTGCCATCTTGGAAACAGAGGTGCTGCTGGCACACTGGACTGCTCTGAGTGGCCAGTGCCACCAGGTGACGTCAGAGACTCCTGCTGATAGGCTCCTTCAGGTGTTAGTAGCCTTTCCTCTCTCCTAGGTAGCCAAACCCTCTTTTCTGGCTATTTAGGGTCTCTGTCTCTGGGGAAACTTTAGATAACGAATGCATGAGCTCAGCCGAGTTCCTCTGCATCTCCCTCTTCACCTTCTGATAAGGAATCGACCGCTGACCGCGCTGGAAGCCTGCAAACCTGCAACATAGTAGCAAAGACGACTACTGCAACTCTGTAACGCTGATCCTGCCGCCTTCTCGACTGTTTTCCTGCTTGTGCATGCTGTGGGGGTAGTCTGCCTCCTCTCTGCACCAGAAGCTCCGAAGAAATCTCCCGTGGGTCGACGGAATCTTCCCCCTGCAACCGCAGGCACCAAAAAGCTGCATTACCAGTCCCTTGGGTCTCCTCTCAGCATGACGAGCGAGGTCCCTCGAATCCAGCGACACCGTCCAAGTGACCCCCACAGTCCAGTGACTCTTCAGCCCAAGTTTGGTGGAGGTAAGTCCTTGCCTCACCTCGCTGGGCTGCATTGCTGGGAACCGCGACTTTGCAAGCTACTCCGGCCCCTGTGCACTTCCGGTGGAAATCCTTTGTGCACAGCCAAGCCTGGGTCCACGGCACTCTAACCTGCATTGCACGACTTTCTAAGTTGGTCTCCGGCGACGTGGGACTCCTTTGTGCAACTTTGGCGAGCACCGTTTCACGCATCCTCGTAGTGCCTGTTTCTGGCACTTCTCTGGGTGCTACCTGCTTCAGTGAGGGCTCTTTGTCTTGCTCGACGTCCCCTCTCTCTGCAGGTCCAATTTGCGACCTCCTGGTCCCTCCTGGGCCCCAGCAGCGTCCAAAAACGCCAAACGCACGATTTGCGTGTAGCAAGGCTTGTTGGTGTCCATCCGGCGGGAAAATACTTCTGCACGACTCTCCAAGGCGTGGGGGATCCATCCTCCAAAGGGGAAGTCTCTAGCCCTTGTCGTTCCTGCAGTATTCACAGTTCTTCTGCCTAGTAAGAGCTTCTTTGCACCAACCGCTGGCATTTCTTGGGCATCTGCCCATCTCCGAGTTGCTTGTGACTTTTGGACTTGGTCCCCTTGTTCCACAGGTACCCTCAGTCAGGAATCCATTGTTGTTGCATTGCTGATTTGTGTTTTCCTTGCATTTTCCCTCTAACACGACTATTTTGTCCTTAGGGGAACTTTGGTGCACTTTGCACTCACTTTTCAGGGTCTTGGGGAGGGTTATTTTTCTAACTCTCACTATTTTCTAATAGTCCCAGCGACCCTCTACAAGGTCACATAGGTTTGGGGTCCATTCGTGGTTCGCATTCCACTTTTGGAGTATATGGTTTGTGTTGCCCCTATCCCTATGTTTCCCCATTGCATCCTATTGTAACTATACATTGTTTGCACTGTTTTCTAAGACTATACTGCATATTTTTGCTATTGTGTATATATATCTTGTGTATATTTCCTATCCTCTCACTGAGGGTACACTCTAAGATACTTTGGCATATTGTCATAAAAATAAAGTACCTTTATTTTTAGTATAACTGTGTATTGTGTTTTCTTATGATATTGTGCATATGACACTAAGTGGTACTGTAGTAGCTTCACACGTCTCCTAGTTCAGCCTGAGCTGCTCTGCTAAGCTACCATTATCTATCAGCCTAAGCTGCTAGACACCCTATACACTAATAAGGGATAACTGGGCCTGGTGCAAGGTGCAAGTACCCCTTGGTACTCACTACAAGCCAGTCCAGCCTCCTACATTGGTTGTGCAGTGGTGGGATAAGTGCTTGAGACTACTTACCACTCTTGTCATTGTACTTTTCATAAGAGAAAAATATACAAAACAAGGTCAGTGTATATACACATAGCCAAAAAGTTTTGCATTTCCTCTTTTCACTCTTTTCTAAGTGCTGAAAAGTACTTCTAAACTTTCAAAAAATTCTTAAAAGTTTAAAAAGTTTTTTCTGTCTTTCCAAAAAGTTCTGAAAACTTTTTTTTCTTTTTCTATCACTTTAACTCTCTCAAAAAAATGTCTGGCACAGGCCAAAATGTTGAACTGTCCAAACTTGCAAATGATCACCTTAGCTGGAAAGGAGCAAGGAGTCTCTGCATAGAGAGAGGTTTGAGTGTAGGGAAGAATCCTTCCTTAGAACTGTTAATTAATATGCTTAGAGTACAGGATAAGGCCATAAGTGCCCAATCTGTAGAAAAAGTAGCCAATGGTTCTCAATCTGATCCAGGGACTCCCCCAGGAAAAGGTTCAGGAAAGAAACTTCTCAGCCTGCCCATTACTAGACAGTCTCGCATAGTTGGTACAGAGGTTGAATCACACCATACTAATGGTGTGCTCTCACATTATACTGGTAGCCAAGCTGTTAGGGTGCCCTCTGTAAGGGACAGGTCCCCTTCTGTTCATTCCCATCATACATCTGTATCTAGAAATGTCCCTCCCACCCACCCTGATGACAGATTGTTAGAAAGGGAGCTCAATAGATTGAGAGTGGAACAAACCAGACTGAAGCTCAAGAAGCAACAGCTGGATTTGGATAGACAGTCTTTAGAAGTAGAGAGGGAAAGACAGAAGTTGGGTTTAGAAACCCATGGTGGCAGCAGCAGTATTCCCCATAGTCATCCTGCAAAAGAGCATGATTCCAGGAATCTGCACAAGATAGTTCCCCCTTATAAGGAGGGGGATGACATTAACAAGTGGTTTGCTGCACTTGAGAGGGCCTGTGCTGTACAGGATGTCCCTCAAAAGCAGTGGGCTGCTATCCTATGGCTATCATTTACTGGAAAAGGTAGGGATAGGCTCCTTACTGTAAAAGAAAATGATGCTAATAATTTCCAAGTTCTTAAGAATGCACTCCTGGATGGTTATGGCTTACCCACTGAACAGTACAGGATAAAGTTCAGAGAGACCAAAAAGGAGTCTTCACAAGACTGGGTTGATTTCATTGACCATTCAGTGAAGGCCTTGGAGGGGTGGTTACATGGCAGTAAAGGTACTGATTATGAAAGGCTGTATAACACAATCCTGAGAGAGCATATACTTAATAATTGTGTGTCTGATTTGTTGCACCAGTACCTGGTAGACTCTGATCTGACCTCTCCCCAAGAATTGGGAAAGAAGGCAGACAAATGGGTCAGAACAAGGGTGAACAGAAAAGTTCATACAGGGGGTGACAAAGATGGCAATAAGAAGAAAGATGGTGAAAAATCTCAAGATAAGCATGGGGATAAGGGTAAAACCAAAGATCCCACTTCAAATCTTAAACACTCTTCAGAGGGTGGGGATAAAACAAATTCTTCCTCTTCTTCCCAACCTGCACACATTAAAAAGCCTTGGTGCTTTGTGTGTAAAAACAGAGGCCATAGGCCAGGGGATAAGTCCTGTCCAGGTAAACCCCCTGAGCCTGCCACCACTAATACATCAAGCTCTAGTGCCCCTAGCAGTAGTGGTACTAGTGGTGGGACTGCTGGCAACAGTCAAGCAAAGGGTGTAGTTGGGTTCACTTATGGGTCCATAGTGGAAACTGATGTAATCAGTCCCAAGACAGTTTCTGTCACACCTAGTGGCATTGGCCTTGCCACACTGGCTGCTTGTCCCCTTACAATGGATAAGTACAGGCAGACAGTTTCAATAAATGGTGTTGAGGCCTTGGCCTACAGGGACACAGGTGCCAGTTTCACTTTGGTGACTGAAAACCTAGTGCCTCCTGAACAACACATCATTGGACAACAGTATAAGATTATTGATGTCCATAACTCCACTAAGTTTCTTCCCTTAGCTATAATTCAGTTTAGTTGGGGTGGAGTTACTGGCCCTAAGCAGGTGGTGGTATCACCTAGCTTACCTGTAGACTGTCTCTTAGGTAATGACCTAGAGGCCTCAGGTTGGGCTGATGTAGAGTTTTATGCCCATGCAGCCATGCTGGGCATCCCTGAGGAATTGTTCCCTCTCATTTCAAGTGAAATGAAAAAGCAAAGGAGAGAAGGCCTGAAAACTCAGGATCCCTCTCCATCAACAGGTAAAAAGGGTATCACAGTATCCCCTAACCACCCTACCATTCAGGATACTATTCCTGTGGTGGGAGAAACCTCTCCTGGGGTGGCACCTGTTCCAAGGGAATCATCAGCTGGCAAAGCTGGACTCCCTGAGGTGGAAGTACCTCTCTGTGGGATAACTAACATTGGTGAGAAAAACAGCACCATTTTAGTTAACATGGAGCATCCCTCCAACCCTCCCAGAGAAACTTTAGTGCAGAAACCCTGCACTACCTCACAACACTTAGGACAGCATCCCTGCCCTAGTGTGGAGCTCATAGGACAGCATCCCTGCCCTGCTCCAACTCAAGAGAAACAGCATCCCTGTTCTCTCTTCCAGCCAGATGGACAAAGTTTTTGCCCAGCTATGGCTTTTCTGAGACAGCATCCCTGTCTGGCATTTCCATCACTACAAATAGGTTCAGTGGACAATTCCCACTGCTCTAACCTAAAACTTACTGATAGAAACTCTGAAAATACATCTTCACATTGTTGCTTAGCTAAAAAACTTCAAACAGGGTGGTTTACATCCCCACAGGGAAGTAACCATATAGTGGATGATAAAGGGAGTAACCAGTCTATTGCAGAGCTACTCTCTACTTATCACCACTTAGACAATAAAGTCTCAACTGGCCAAGGTTAGCCTTATTGTCCTTCGTTTGGGGGGGGGTTGTGTGAGAAGGTAGCCTCTTTCTAGCCTTGTTACCCCCACTTTTGGCCTGTTTGTGAGTGTATGTCAGGGTGTTTGTCACTGTTTTCACTGTCTCACTGGGATCCTGATAGCCAGGCCTCAGTGCTCATAGTGAAAACACCATGTTTTCAGTATGGTTGTTATGTGTCACTGGGATCCTGCTGGTCAGGACCCCAGTGCTCATAGGTTTGTGGCCTATATGTATGTGTCACTGGGACCCTGTCACACAGGGCCCCAGTGCTCATAGGTGTGCATGTGTATGTTCCCTGTGTGGTGCCTAACTGTCTCACTGAGGCTCTGCTAACCAGAACCTCAGTGGTTATGCTCTCTCATTACTTTCAAATTGTCACTGACAGGCTAGTGACCATTTTTACCAATTTACATTGGCTTACTGGAACACCCTTATAATTCCCTAGTATATGGTACTGAGGTACCCAGGGTATTGGGGTTCCAGGAGATCCCTATGGGCTGCAGCATTTCTTTTGCCACCCATAGGGAGCTCTGACAATTGTTACACAGGCCTGCCACTGCAGCCTGAGTGAAATAACGTCCACGTTATTTCACAGCCATTTTACACTGCACTTAAGTAACTTATAAGTCACCTATATGTCTAACCTTTACCTGGTAAAGGTTAGGTGCAAAGTTACTTAGTGTGAGGGCACCCTGGCACTAGCCAAGGTGCCCCCACATTGTTCAGAGCCAATTCACTGAACTTTGTGAGTGCGGGGACACCATTACACGCGTGCACTACATATAGGTCACTACCTATATGTAGCTTCACCATGGTAACTCCGAATATGGCCATGTAACATGTCTATGATCATGGAATTGCCCCCTCTATGCCATCCTGGCATTGTTGGTACAATTCCATGATCCCAGTGGTCTGTAGCACAGACCCTGGTACTGCCAAACTGCCCTTCCTGGGGTTTCACTGCAGCTGCTGCTGCTGCCAACCCCTCAGACAGGCAGCTGCCCTCCTGGGGTCCAGCCAGGCCTGGCCCAGGATGGCAGAACAAAGAACTTCCTCTGAGAGAGGGTGTGACACACTCTCCCTTTGGAAAATGGTGTGAAGGCAGGGGAGGAGTAGCCTCCCCCAGCCTCTGGAAATGCTTTGTTGGGCACAGATGTGCCCAATTCTGCATAAGCCAGTCTACACCGGTTCAGGGACCCCTTAGCCCCTGCTCTGGCGCGAAACTGGACAAAGGAAAGGGGAGTGACCACTCCCCTGACCTGCACCTCCCCTGGGAGGTGTCCAGAGCTCCTCCAGTGTGCTCCAGACCTCTGCCATCTTGGAAACAGAGGTGCTGCTGGCACACTGGACTGCTCTGAGTGGCCAGTGCCACCAGGTGACGTCAGAGACTCCTGCTGATAGGCTCCTTCAGGTGTTAGTAGCCTTTCCTCTCTCCTAGGTAGCCAAACCCTCTTTTCTGGCTATTTAGGGTCTCTGTCTCTGGGGAAACTTTAGATAACGAATGCATGAGCTCAGCCGAGTTCCTCTGCATCTCCCTCTTCACCTTCTGATAAGGAATCGACCGCTGACCGCGCTGGAAGCCTGCAAACCTGCAACATAGTAGCAAAGACGACTACTGCAACTCTGTAACGCTGATCCTGCCGCCTTCTCGACTGTTTTCCTGCTTGTGCATGCTGTGGGGGTAGTCTGCCTCCTCTCTGCACCAGAAGCTCCGAAGAAATCTCCCGTGGGTCGACGGAATCTTCCCCCTGCAACCGCAGGCACCAAAAAGCTGCATTACCAGTCCCTTGGGTCTCCTCTCAGCACGACGAGCGAGGTCCCTCGAATCCAGCGATACCGTCCAAGTGACCCCCACAGTCCAGTGACTCTTCAGCCCAAGTTTGGTGGAGGTAAGTCCTTGCCTCACCTCGCTGGGCTGCATTGCTGGGAACCGCGACTTTGCAAGCTACTCCGGCCCCTGTGCACTTCCGGCGGAAATCCTTTGTGCACAGCCAAGCCTGGGTCCACGGCACTCTAACCTGCATTGCACGACTTTCTAAGTTGGTCTCCGGCGACGTGGGACTCCTTTGTGCAACTTTGGCGAGCACCGTTTCACGCATCCTCGTAGTGCCTGTTTCTGGCACTTCTCTGGGTGCTACCTGCTTCAGTGAGGGCTCTTTGTCTTGCTCGATGTCCCCTCTCTCTGCAGGTCCAATTTGCGACCTCCTGGTCCCTCCTGGGCCCCAGCAGCGTCCAAAAACGCCAAACGCACGATTTGCGTGTAGCAAGGCTTGTTGGCGTCCATCCGGCGGGAAAATACTTCTGCACGACTCTCCAAGGCGTGGGGGATCCATCCTCCAGAGGGGAAGTCTCTAGCCCTTGTCGTTCCTGCAGTATTCACAGTTCTTCAGCCTAGTAAGAGCTTCTTTGCACCAACCGCTGGCATTTCTTGGGCATCTGCCCATCTCCGAGTTGCTTGTGACTTTTGGACTTGGTCCCCTTGTTCCACAGGTACCCTCAGTCAGGAATCCATCGTTGTTGCATTGCTGATTTGTGTTTTCCTTGCATTTTCCCTCTAACACGACTATTTTGTCCTTAGGGGAACTTTGGTGCACTTTGCACTCACTTTTCAGGGTCTTGGGGAGGGTTATTTTTCTAACTCTCACTATTTTCTAATAGTCCCAGCGACCCTCTACAAGGTCACATAGGTTTGGGGTCCATTCGTGGTTCGCATTCCACTTTTGGAGTATATGGTTTGTGTTGCCCCTATCCCTATGTTTCCCCATTGCATCCTATTGTAACTATACATTGTTTGCACTGTTTTCTAAGACTATACTGCATATTTTTGCTATTGTGTATATATATCTTGTGTATATTTCCTATCCTCTCACTGAGGGTACACTCTAAGATACTTTGGCATATTGTCATAAAAATAAAGTACCTTTATTTTTAGTATAACTGTGTATTGTGTTTTCTTATGATATTGTGCATATGACACTAAGTGGTACTGTAGTAGCTTCACACGTCTCCTAGTTCAGCCTGAGCTGCTCTGCTAAGCTACCATTATCTATCAGCCTAAGCTGCTAGACACCCTATACACTAATAAGGGATAACTGGGCCTGGTGCAAGGTGCAAGTACCCCTTGGTACTCACTACAAGCCAGTCCAGCCTCCTACACAATGTACCACACAAACCGCCAGGGCGGAAACAACAGCCACCACAACGGTAGCCGCCAACAGCCAGGCGGAAGTCAAAGTTCTGCCCACCATATTTTGACCCTGCAAACTGCCACCTTTTCTGGGGCGGCACCAACACCAACAAAAGCCCGGCGGAAACAGAGCACAGAAGTGAAAGGACTCACTATTGGAGACACAGGGAAGAACCACGACACCATGGAACCTGAACTGCAAGTTTTCCCGATGATCTTCTACGTCTATGAAGACGACGGCGGTGAGTACAGCCGCCTAGCACACAAGGGAGGGTGAGAGGAAAACGAGAGTGACACACACACACTCACCACACACACCATTCACACAGACACCATACACACAACCAGCTGCACTACAAAAATAATTTGACCCCGAAAATTGGCAGAATAATGCAAGGACAACAGGAATTGATGAAAGTGATTATAATCAGTTTAACATCAAAATGAATAATCTGATTTGGCAATGAAACAGATATTTACACATGTATAAAAAAGGGACACTGCCCAGTCGAAAGTTCAAAGGGCCCACATGGCCATAGGGCACCGTCGAAGGCCTAACTCGAATCTTGACCACATCTGGATAGAACGCAGGGGCATAAGTTTGCAAATAGGCAGGCACCTCAAGGTGGGGGGCACCTCAGTCGGATGCGGGAACAAGCCCACTGGTTCTGGAGGGGGCAACATGCCCATTGCTCCTTGTCCTGGGGAGTGCAAGCCCACAGTCTCTCGAGTGGGTGTCTGGTGATGGTTGGGGGATGCTCCTGGGCAGCCCCTGCACTCACTGATGGCTGCATGCTGGTGGTGTTTGGGGGAGGCGCCTGGGCAGCCCCTGCACTCACTCATGGCTGCATGCTGGTGGTGGTTGGGGGATGCTCCTGGGCAGTCCCTGCACTCACTGATGGATGCACATCCACAGCTGGCGGTGGGGGCCCCGTGACAGTTTGTGGTGGTGGCGGTGTTTGCCTGACAGCTGCAGCTGATGTTGCGTGCCTGTTGTCCTCCTGGTCATGGGTTGGGGATCCTGGCAGAGCTGGATGGGCTTTTCCCCTCTCTGCCTGGTGGTGCATTCTCCTTCCCCTTCCTCATAGCTAGTGCAGGCTCCTTCCCCTTCTTCACAGCTGGTGCAGGCTCCGTCCCCTACCTCACAGCTGGTGCAAGAATCTTCCTTTTCATCCCAGGTGGTGCAGCTACTTCCCCTTCCTTGCAGCTGGTGCCAGACTATTCCCTTTCATCCCAGGTGATGCTGGCTCCTTCCCCTTCAGTGTTGTTGGTCTGGTATCCCTACCACCATAAGTAGGTGGTGCTACCACTGTCCCTGTGGACTGTTTGGCTGAGGTGCTGGGCTGTGTCCTTGGTACCCTGCCCATACGTGCAGGACGGGGGGAGGGGTAGTGAAGAGGTCAATCTGGGAAAGGAAAAGCTTTTTAGGGACGTTGGGGTGGGAGGAGGGAGGAGTAATGGGAGTGGATGATGAGGGGGTGGTTGTTGGAGGAGTATGTCTGCTGGATTTGGGTGCAGGTGCATGGGCTGTATGCTGTTGTGAGATGGATGGCTTTTGGGTGTCTTGCATTTGTGTTCTTTAGGAGGGGGGACAGACACGGTGGGAGAGGACACAGGGGACACGTGCCTGGATGTTATGGAGGTGACCGCCAGTGAGGTGTGTGTTCTGCTTGGTGTGGTGATGATGCTGGTAGTGGATATTGATGTAGTGCATGCAGGTGTGAGTGTGGACGTAATTGGGTGCGAGGTGGAGGAGGAGGGAGAGACAGTGGAGGCAGTGGATGTTGTTGTGTCTGCAACTGTATGGTGTTTGTGTGAGTGCCTGTGGGAATGAAGTGTGGTGCTTGTGTTTGCTTGTGCCACTCTTGTGTGTTGTCTTGTGTGCATGCTCGTCTGTATGTGTGCTTGGTATGGGTTGGGATTGAGGAGAATGGGACTGGGAAGTGGTAGCTGGAGGGGGGACGGTTGAAACAGGGAAAATGGCTGCCATCAGAGAGGAGGCCAGAGCCTGAACCGACCTCTGTTGGGCCGTCAATCCACAGTGAATGCATTGCATTGCTGCATCTGGGATGCCAGCCCCTGGTTGGCATTCACAATGGTTGATTGCCCTACAGATATGGATCTCAGGAGGTCAATAGCCTCCTCACTCAGGGCAGCAGGGCTGACTGGGGCAGGGCCTGAGGTGCCTGTGGAGAAGGAGATGCCCACCCTCCTGGGTGAGTGGGCACGGGCAACTCGCTGAGGGGCTACTGGGAGGCCAGTGCTGGTACAGGTGTGGCGGCTGTACCTGCAGCTGGGGTGGTCACAGAGTTGTCCGCCACCACCAGGGAGCTCCCATCAGAGGAGGTATCTGAGTCTGTGTTGTCCCCTCCAGTCTCCGCCGTGGTGCTCCTCTCGCACTCCGTCCCACTGGTTCCCTCGGCGTCAGTGGACTCTGCCTCCAGGGTCCTGTGGGATGCAGCTCCCTCGGTTGCCGGTGCCTCTGCTCCTGCACCAGATATTGCTAATGCACATAGGGACAGGATGACAAAACAAGAAAGAGGGGAGAGAGACAAAGAATCCACTGGGTCAATGAGTGCACCAACACCACAGTTGGTGTACACAGCACCCTCACACACAGGGTCCAGGCCTACGCACTGTGCATTGCACTACCAGTGAAATGGCTAGTCACCAAGGCATGAGGAGGGGCACACACTGCCAACTACAGCACACCTGGCTAAAAGTGAATACTAACAAGCTAGGTAACCAGTATTTTCCATTCAACCCTTAGCCTCCAGATGACCTATGCTGCTATGTCTGGCCTGGCCTTAGGGGCACCCACTAACACACAACCACCATCCGGATACCACCCCACCAGCCATACGTTGTAATGATAGCCACTGTACTCACCCCGTTGTGGCTGCTGTGCACCCATCCAGCTCAGGGTAGGCCACCGCAAGTATGTGGGCCATCATGGGGGTCAGTGTCCGACGGACACCCCTTCCTGTTGGGAGGCCATCCCCAGCTGGGCCTCCATGGTCTTCCATGCCCAGTGTCTCAGGTCCCACCACCGTTTCCGAGAGTGGGTGCTCCACCTGCCATAGACACCCAGGGACCGGACGTCCTTGGCGCTGGCATGCCATATTCCCTTCTTTGGATGGGCGCTGACAAGCAGAGGCAATACAGGCAGGAGAACACCACTAAACAAACAGTCCAGCCTGTTACACAAATGGCCCACTATACCCGTTTCCATCACCATTGGCACACACATAGCCCAGTGCACATCATGTACACTGCCAAGAGGAAATCCACCCCCCTACATGATGCCTTCACAACCAACTCCATGCATTCATGCCACATGCATTGTGCCCACAGTGTACTCACCTGTTGATCTGGAGGCCAATACAGCAGTCCGTACTGGGGTAGGACCCTATCCACCAGTCACTTCAACTCCTCCGAAGTAAAGACTGGGGCCCTTTCCCCGGTCACATGGACCATGGTAGGTTCCAGACACAGGTCACAGCAGCACCTGCAGTGTAGATCCTCTCCTATGGAAGATCAGAAAACAAGTGAGGAATTCCAAATAAAATGGCGGTTACGTCCGCAACAGTGCATACCGTCACCCCCTCTTGTGCATGTTCTATCAGTGCTCCATTTCCTGGCAACTGGTTCTTTCCAAGTGACAGTGGACTTGGCAGCAGGAATGTCACAGACAATGTTCTCAATAGTGCTGTCAAGAGTCTTGTCTTCCCTGATAAAACAGATGTGCAGCTACGTTGCTTATCCCCGAGGTGGAGGATGGCCACTGTGAAGGCTGGGTTTTATGCAATGGGACATATCCCCAACATAACTGGGACGATTGATGGAACACTAATCGCGATTCCCCCCCCCCGGCAAAATGAACAGGTGTACAGGAAACGTAAGAGTTTCCACTCCATGAATATGCAGATAGTGTGCCTTGTGGACCAGTCCATCTCCCACATCAATTCTAAGTATCCTGGGTCGGTGCATGATGCCTTTGTCCTAAGGAATACCAGCATCCCAAATGTGATGTCTCATCTACAGAGGCACAGGGTGTGGTTAATAGGTGAGCCTCGGTCCCCACTCAGTGTATGTTGGTGTATGCCTATGCTGTTGGCCACATTGGATAGTGAGCCACTACATGTTGTCCCTCAAAATTTGCAGGTGACTCTGGTTACCCAAACCTATCGTGTCTGCTGTCCCCTGTGAGGAATGCCAGGACAAGGCTAGAAGAACGTTATAATGAGGCACATGGGCGAACCAGGAGAATGATTGAGAGGACCTTCTTGCCTCCTGAAGGCCAGGTTCAGGTGCCTCCATCTGACAGGTGGATCCCTGTGCGAATCACCCAAGAAGGTCTGCCAGGTAGTAGTGGCAGCTGCATGTTGCACAACCTGGCCATCAGACGCATTGTACCTTTTCTGCAGGAGGAGGAGACTGGAGATGTCCCTATGGCAGCAGTCGACCCTGAGGACAGTTGGGGATGAGGAGACAGAGGATGAGGATGTGGACAGCAGAACATTAGTGATACATCAGTACTTCCAATGACATACAGGTGAGACAGTGCAACTTCACATTTCTACGACTATTGATGTATTTGGTGTGGCATTGGCATGCTGGCATTACCCACTTCTTTCCCCTACTTACTGTTACCTATGGATATTCATTTTCCAGATGTTGGTGATATGACAACGTCCTGATGTGATCACAACAGCCAGCAACAGGTCATTCATTCTTTGCTCACACTATGTACAGTTCATTTGCAATGGTTGTAGCTGTTTCAATCAATACAAATTTGCAATACATGACATACTAGTAGTCGAGTTTTATCCAAGGGTGTTGTGCTAAAATATAGAAGGGAAAGTGCAAGGGAAGGGGTGATGATAGAGGAAAGCCCAGGGAATTGTTCCAGTCTGTTTGTAGCACAGGTGCAGTGTCCATGGGATCATAGGCAGGGGAGCAGTGGCATTTCAAGGTGAACAAGATGACTGAGTGGGACACAAGGGGGACAATCAGGATAGTCTCATTTCCTGGCGATGGTCTTGGCAAGTGTCTCTGGCTTCTGTCTGGTTCGCAGGGAACGTTTGCGGGGTGGTTCACCTTCTGCAAGGGGAGGGATGCTGGTGGCCTGTGGGTCCTGTGGCGGGGCCTTCTGGCCACTAGCAGCAGTGGAAGTGGAGGGCTGTTCAGATGATTGGCTAGTGGTAGGGGCCCGCTGGTGTGCTGTTCCCTCCCTCATGATGTTGGCCATGTCTGCCAGTACCCCTGCTATGGAGATCAGGGTGGTGTTGATGGCCTTCAAGTCCTCCCTGATCCCCTGATACTGTCCCTCCTGCAGCCTCCTGTTTTCATGCACGTTGTCTAGGATCTGGCCCAATATGTCCTGGGAATGTTGGTAGGCTACCAGCATCTCGGTGAGTGCCTCCTGGAGAGTCGGTTCCCTGGGCCTGTCCTGTTGGTGACTGGATGACTGGATTGTGGTGGCACCTCCTCTCCGCTGACACTGGCTGGGGTACCTGTGGGGATGTAGATGATGTATTATGCTTCAAGTGTATGACATTTGTACTCCCATAGCTTCCTCTCTGTGGTTGGTGTTACCCTGCCAGTGTTTGCTTGTGTATTGTGATGTATTGTGAGATTGTTAGTTTCCCTATGCTGTGCATGCTTTAGTGATTAGTGTCCATGCAGGGCTGAGAGGGGTGTCCATGCATTGGTACAGCAAGCAGGGCCTGGCATTGGTATTAGTGGGATGTGTTAGTGGAGTGTGTGGGATGTGGTGGAGTGATGGAGGTGAGGGTGAGAGTGTGTGATGTCAAGCAGGTATGGGGAGTGATAATTGTTGAATGTTGCCTTACCAGTGTCCAGTCCGCCTCCAACTCCATCGAGTCCCTCAGGATGCAGTATTGCCAGTACCTGCTCCTCCCATGCTGTGAGCTGTGGGGGAGGAGGTAGGGGTCCACCGCCATTCCTCTGTATGGCGAGCCAGTGTCTTGCTGCTATGGAACTTACCTTTTCCCGTAGGTTGTTACACCTCTTCCTGATGTCGTCCCTTGTTCTTGGGTGCTGTCCCACGGCACTGACCCTGTCTACGATTCTCCGCCATAGCTCCATCTTCATTGCTATAGATATTTGCTGTACCTGTGCTCCAAAGAGCTGTGACTCTACCTTGATGATTTCCTCCACCATGACCCTTAACTCCTCCTCTGTGAAATGGGGGTGCCTTTGTGGTGCCATGGGTGTTGTGTGACGTGTGTTGGTTAGGGTGTGTTAGGTAAGGTGGTGGGGTGTGTGATGTGGAGTGCGTGAGGGGTGTATGTGGTGTGTGTGTCTAGCTGTCTCTGTGCTCTTCTTCTCAGTCTCCTGGTGGCAATTGTTGTACGTAAGGGGTTGTGGGTAATGTGGGTGTGTGTTTTATAGTGGTATCGGTATGTGGGGGTGGTGTATGTATGAATGTCAGGTGTCTGTATTTGGTATTGTCCAATGTAGTGTTGTTTTGTATGTGGGTGTCCATTCTGAGCGCGGCGGTGAGAACAGCCAATGGTTTACCGCCGTTGAATGTCCGCTGTGGTGATTCATGGGTCATAATGTGACAGGCGTTGTTTTGTTGCCGTAATGGTATGGGTTTTGGACCACTTTATCACTGACCTTTGGTCTGGCGGATTTGTGTATGTGACTATATTATGTCGGATTGGTGTGTGTGTGTGTGTCATAATGTGGTGAACGGATATTCGCCAGCGCAGAGGTAAGTTGGCAGCTGTCAGCGTGGCAGTAAGCGGGATTTACCGCCAATGTCATAATGAGGGCCTATATGTGAAGACTGAATGGTCAGGAGAAACACAGTCAGGATCTGAAAAGTAACATAGTGATTGTGGTTGTCTGCACTAACAAGAGGTTATTGGTTCCCAGAAGAACTGTTCTTTGCCATCTTAGAATAACAACACAAGGATCTAAACCAATGACGTACAGATTGCATGAGGCACATTGATGCCAGTACATAGATCGCTGGCCTATATTAGAAGGCTTGCAACTTATGAACTAGAAGTAACAAAAATATCTGTGTCAGAAGCAGTGGCTCACTGACCTAGCTAAATAATCTGTGATCTGCATGTTACATGGTTTGCCTTGAAGCAGGCACATTAGCCCTCTTTACTACTTTGAGTCTGTGACAGGGCAAAACAAAGAACTCTCCCAGAGTTGTGTTAGTCACTAGAATTATCTTACAGCTATTAGAATCCCCTCACAATTGCTGGAGAGACAGAGATTTCTGCATCAAATACCCTGTAAGATATTTTAGTAGTCTGCCTCTTTGTGACCAATTAGGTAATCTACATCCAATTTACTGCCACTTATTTGCTTGCTGCAAATGTTCTTTGCAGCAGTTTTATTTTTAAATAAATGTGTAAATTGACTGTCAGACTTTGCTTTTGAAGCACTGGCCCTCATGACTCAATACCCCTTTCTGCTGCAACACATTGACCCCCAATTTACTGGTCACTGGAGTAACTTCTTTTTCCAATTCCAGCACTTCCTCTCAATGATAATTAAAGCAAACCTAGACAGAAAGGTCATTTTAACAATGGTTACAGAAGATCAATATAAAACGTACATCGGCACAACTGTCATGTACAAGGGAAACCTTTAGTAAACGCTCCAAAATTAATAATTACTGCAGGCAACATGGGGGAATTCTGTCAGGCTTCATTTTCAGGCAGTGTTTAATCTGGGTAGACTCTGTGCCTATTATAGTGAAATTCTGCTCTGCAAGGATTTCTCCCATAGTTTACTTACCTGCGTGTGTTTCTTGATGTTTTGGATGGCTCCATTAGACTTTTCATTGCTGCACCGCAAACGCGTACGAGAACTCAAGAGAGAGTTCAGGGTTAACCCTTTTTAGGGTCGAGCCTGCGTCGCATGCGCTTGTGCATGCGTTCCGCTAAGCGAGACGTTTTAGGTATTAGAAAAGGGCTCGGAGCTCCGTCGACGTCACGTCTGTGTCTTTCATTGGCAAGTTGGCTTACCTGTTAGAATCTGCTTCCTCTGATTAGTGGAAGGCACGCATATGTCATGCCTTTTCCGGTGATTAGCCCTCCTCGAGCACAGCGACCAAGTACAGAAAACATACAAGGCTCGCTAGGTTTGTGGACTACTTTTTCTCTATTTTCACAGCGCGATCTCGCTGGGAAGAAGTTGAGCGCTTCGCATGCTATCAACCTTGTAACACAGTTAATTGCACTTTTGCTGGTTACGTTCATAATTGCACTTTTGCCGATAGGTATTATTACGTGTGAACTGTAGCAGGGCTGTTTTTTTCTTTTTGTGCAAGAAAAATCCGGTTGGGAGTTTACAACTGTGAATAGCTCTAACTCTAACAAATGCAAGAACCTAGTGCATTGCAAATGCTTGTTTCATCCCTGCTGCGTTCTGATTCTTGATAGGGCCTGGGGTGATTTCACCTCACTGCCCTTACATGCATGATTCTTAGACAAGCTGAGCTGCAAAGGGCATGTGCAGCATGTTTATGGGTTGCAAATGTGTGAAGAGGGCTGAAATGAAAAGTGCTCTTCATACATACACAATCCATGGGGCCCGATGCACACCTTCCTGGGGCTACTCATCTGCACACTTCCGCTGTCACCAGCACAGAAATGAAAACAAAACAAACTGACAAATCTGTCAATTTGACTGTTTACATTTCCAAAGCCTGGAGATGCAAAGATCAGCTTTATTCTTCCCCTGCATGCTAGTAGGTTGCCCCCCTTGTGCCCCTTATGGACCAGCCGCGATAGGTGTAGACTTCAGGTCTGATTGGACAGGATATTACTCTACTCCACGCCAGCACGTGAAGTACAGATGTGCGCAGAAGCCTCCCAACTCCCATGGCGAAGTGACGTCACATCAACAGTGTTACAGATGCAAGACATAAGCGTTTGTGCCTCCATGAATGCTTGATTAGGACTTCAGAGAGATAGATAGCCAAGTCAGACTTTTTGTCAATTGGCCCCTCCATCCGCGAGAGGGATTAAAATTGCCCAGTCTGAAAATGGAATAGTGAGGGATGGAGTCATTAAGAGCCTGACAGTCAATTTATGCATGTATTTCTTTAAAAACCCTGCCCAAAAGAAACTGGCAGCAAGACCAAACATCTGCTCTGTCTCTGTATTTAAAAAAATCTTATGGACCAAGGCACCTCCTGAAGATATCTTTATGTTCCCAGCAATTTCCAAGGTATACTGTCAGTAAGATAACTCTGGAGGTTAAAGCTCTTTCTGTAGAAACTTGTTTGTATTAGAGTCACAGGTTTGAGTCATCATATAACAACATACAGGCATAATGTGCCTGCTGCAAAACACAATGTGTAACTTGCAGGCCACATATTTGTAAAGTAGAGAGCTCAGTGGGTTACTGCTTTTGCTGCAGAGATCTTTCTGTTACCTACAGATCACAAGTTATGTCTGTAATATAGCTTGGTGTGTTAGGAACTACAGAGTTTGAAAATTTCAAAACCACTCCCTAAATCATAGTTTAGTTCCAGCGCTGGTGAAGTGACAAACTGTTAAGTGTGAAGAGTTACACCATAGGACATCCAAGGATAAATTGAAGTGAGTTTATTCATCCATAAACAGGAGCCCACATCGTGCACTTCCTTCCTCCATGAGATCCCAGCTGCAACTGACTCAGTAACAAACGGGTACCACAGAGAAAGAACGCTGGGCATGAACTAATTTAAACAATTACATTTATAAATCAAAACATGGTGCGAGACAAGGAATGTCTCTGGGCCTTAATGGCTGATACATATGTAAACAATAATAACAGACTAACATGAACTTTACTATGGCACTACATCATCTTCCCCCATATAAACTAAATCAAGTTTAATTCAATTAACATAATAATCTTTGTATATGTTTGACATGGAAACATTTCAAGAAATTCAGACATTACTCACAGGTTCATTTACCTTAGTATTTTCAGATAACCTACATTCCAAAAACAATTCTGAATTACTTGTTAGTGTAGATTCAGGGATATCAAATTCTGCATCTATTCCATGAGTAGTAATAGGGTTAGAAATGTTTCTTTATTCAATTTCATTAATGAAATCTTTTTGAGAAGAAATTGTTTTGAAACTTTAGCAATTTGTACTATTCCATGAATAACTGATTGACTCTAGTGGGACGTTTGATCAAAACTTAATCATACACCTTAAAAACAATACTTTTTACAACATGCATTTCGTCATAATGAATTTTATGTGCTAATTGGGTTGCAGCCACCCTTTCCTTGACCAACTCAGAGATTTTGCAATGTCATTTTTTTTCTTTTGGAGTAATTTCTTTGCTCCAATCAGGACACAGCTGAGATCTGGGTTTTCATTTTCTCAAAAAGAAGAGGTACACCAGTAGTAATGTGAGGAGTAAGATGGTATGCCCAATCCTTTTTTTCAGAAAATCCTCCACAGGATGTCTGCTTGCCAAGGCAGATTGTATTCCTTCATTTAGAAACCTGCTCATCTTCCCCACCAGACCATTTGAGGTAGGTGAGTATAAAGCCACTCTCCAATGTTTGATGTGATGATTCTGAACAAATTCTTTCATTTGTAAAGAAACAAAATGTGTCCAGTTGTCAGTGAAAAGCTCCTTGGTTAAACCTTCATTCTCAGAAATGTTGCTTAAAATTTTATAACAGTTGCACTAGTAGTGGGAACAAATAAAAAAACATTTTAAGAACAAATAAACTAGAACTAATAAAAATATTTTGTCTGTGGGCAAAACCTTAAAAAGGCCTGCAAATTTCAATGCATCTTTAGACCACACTTTGTCAGGAAGTGGAACAGTGTGAAGAGGTGTTTTCTGAGTGGTTCAGTGTTTATCCGACATTAAACAAACTCTGCACTCAGAAATCCATTTTGCAACTTGTGTATCTAATGAAGGCCTCCAAAAGAATTGTTTGAACTGTTTGCCTATGACTCCTACCTCTAAATGACTTTGGAGAGCTGCCTCATTGAGTTTGTTTCCTTACAGCAACAGGAGGAACAGTGACATCTTTACATAAAAGGATGCCATCAACAATGGAAAGTTCACGGTCTACTTGTGACACAGGCCTGAGGGCAATAGGTAGTGATCGTCCCCTAGGCCAGCCTTTGTTAACAAAATCCATTATAGCACAAATAACATTATCCTCTTTGAGAGCAGACTGCCATTCTTCATGAGACACCAGACCAGAAGAACTTGAAATGTCATCCAATGTGGCTACCAGTGACTCGACCTCCTCAAGATCTTGCATTTGTTCAACACCCTGAAATGGTATTCTAGAAGATAAATAAGTTCTAGAGTTCTTCCTGCCATGAATGTAGTTGATTTTAAAATTGTACTCCTCCTGTGAGCGAGAAATAAGTCTTACAAGCCTCACCAAAGCTTTATTTGAGTCATTGCCCTTAAGCATATGTTTTAGGGGTTTATGATCTATACATAAATTAAAACTCCCACCCCAAAGAAAAGTTTACATTTTTCGATAGTCCATGAGCAGGCCAATGCCTTTCTTTCAATTGTACTGTAATGTGGCTCTGGAGTCCTAAATGAGCGAGAGGAAAAGGCCACCATGTGTACTCTAATGTCATAAAATTGTGAGAGAAAAGCCTCTATGTCAACTGGGCTTGCATCCACAGTAAGCACACATTTTTTTTAGGTCTAAAAGAGGACAATGCTGATGCATAAATAATAAGTGACTTGAAGTTGGAAAAAGCTTGGTTAGCTGCATGATCCCAAATAAACTGTACACCTTTTTGTAAAAACTTACGAAGTAGTTGCACAAATAGAGCATACCCCTGAAAGAATGTAGAATAGTATTCACTCGTTCCAAGGAATGACCTCAAAGTGTCCTTGTCTTTTGGTAGTGATACATCCTGTATGGCTTGTTCTAGAGAAAACGTAGGTGTTATGCCGGAGCCAGAAATGTGGTGACCTAAATAGTCTAACTCCTGTTTAAAAAACAAAATTTATCTGGTTTAAGGATGAAACCTACTTCTTTAAATACCTTCAACACCTTTTTAAGTATGGTTTTATGCTCTGCAACCATTTTAGAGAACACTAATACATCATCCTGGTAGGCTTGTGTACCTGGTATGTTTGATAACACAGAAGCGTTCTGTGAGAGAACAGAGTGTTCTCTGCATCATTCTCTGAAACACATTTGCAGCAGATGCAAGGGCAAATGGCAAGGGTAAAAATGTGTAAGCCTCAAAAGGGGTTACAAAGGTAGTAAGGTCTTGTGAATCTGCTGCGAGTGGAATCTGGTGATATGCGGAATGTAATTCCAAGAGTGTAAAGAATTTTGCACTGTTTATGTTTGCCAAGAATTCATTTATCTTGGGCAAGGGGTGACGGTCTACAACCAAATTTTTATTAAGGGTGTACATTCCGCACACAACCTAGGGGCATATTTATACTCCATTTGCGCCGAATTTGCGTCGTATTTTTCGACGCAAATTCGACACAAAACTAACTCCATATTTATACTTTGGCGTTAGACGCGTCTAGCACCAAAGTTCATGGAGTTAGCGTCATTTTTTTGCGTGAACACCTTCCTTGCGTTAATGAGATGCAAGGTAGGCGTTCCCGTCTTAAAAAATGACTCCCAGGCATGTGCGTGGTATTTATACTCCCGGGCAAAAATCACGCCCGGGAGTGGGCGGGGCAAAAAACCCCGCATTTGCGCCTCTTTTTAACGCCTGGGTCAGGGCAGGCGTTAAGGGACCTGTGGGCTCAGAATGAGCCCAGAGGTGCCCTCCCCTGCCCCCAGGGACACCCCCTGCCACCCTTGCCCACCCCAGGAGGACACCCAAGGATGGAGGGACCCATCCCAGGGAAGAAAAGGTAAGTTGTGGTAAGTATTTTTTTTTATATTTTTTTGTGGCATAGGGGGGCCTGATTTGTGCCCCCCTACATGCCACTATGCCCAATGACCATGCCCAGGGGACATAAGTCACCTGGGCATGGCCATTGGGCAAGGGGGCATGACTCCTGTCTTTGCTAAGACAGGAGTCATGTTAATGGCATCTGGGCGCCCCCAAAAAATGGCGCAAATCGGGTTAAGACGATTTTTTTTGCCTCAGCCTGACTTGCCCCATTTTGGGACGCCCAAACGCCATTTTTCCCTACGCCGGCGCTGCCTGGTGTACGTCTTTTTTTTTCACGCACACCTGGCAGCGCCGGTTGGCTAACGCCGGCTAACGCCATTCAATAAATACGGCGCCCGCATGGCGCTTCAGAATGGCGTTAGCCGGCGCTAATTTTTTTGGCTCAAAACTGCGTTAGCGCAGTTTTGCGTCAAAAAGTATAAATATGGCCCCTAATGTCTCCATCTTTCTTGCATACCACAACCATGAGACATACCCATTCTGAGGAGTCAGTTTGTGCAATGACACCTTCTTCAACTAGTTTATCAAGTAAGCTCTTAAGTTCTGACCTCACCAACAGTGGTACCGGTCTAACCCTGTGTGACACTGGTATAGCATTTATTTTTTCAGTTTTATTTTGTGCTCAAATTTATGAATATTCCCAATTTTATCTGTGAAAACTTCTGCAAACTCCTGAACCATCTCTGATCATATGCTATCAGCATTCCCACTAACTGATGCTGCCACCATATTATTTAGCATGACAGGATTCAATGCACCAGGCCCAGCCATCTGACAATTTGTTTCCCTTTTTCAGTCACGTATATCTTGGTTCATGTATGCCTACCCAGACACGCTAAATCATCCATAAAGAAATCAAGCATGCATGTTAATATCTTGATCACCATATGCTTTAGGAGAAATACCAGGGGTTATTGATGGTTTGGAATTAGACCAAGTTTGATGCTAGAACATATCTGAAACAATTGCAATGGGCATTCCGGAGCCTGCCATCATGTTAAGTTTTACTGTCTCAATACGTACATCACATAGTGGACCTTTCAAAGTAACACCATCTCCAAACCACACATAAAGAGGCAACAGCCAAACATCATCCAAAGATCACCAAAACATAAAACAGGCATTGGCAAAGAAATAGGTGTGGAGTTGGCCACCAGCCATCTAGCAATTAATTGTTTTGCTTTGCAGATAGAGAAGGAAATAAAGAAGGAAGCAGAGAAAAAGAAAGAAAGGAAAGAGAAAAAAGAAGGAAGAGAGAAAGAAAAAGAGAGAGGGAAGGAAAGAGAAAACAAAGCAAAAAGGGAAAGAAAGAAAGAAAGAGAGAAGTAAAGAGGGTGGGGAAGACAGAAAGAAGGAAATTAGCAAGTAAGAAGGTGGGCAAAAACAGAAGACAAGAAAAAAGGCAAAAAAGAGAGAGAAAGAAGAAACATGAACAAACAAGGAAGGAAAGAAAGAAAAAACGAAAGGGAGAAGGACAGAGGAGGAAAGAAGGGCAAGAAAGAATTCAATACAAAGACAAGAAAGAAGGAAATAAAGAAGAGAAGAGAAAGCAAGGAGGAAGGAGGGGAGAATGAAAGAGCAGAAAAGAGAAAGAAGGGAAAATAAGGAAGGAATGAGAAAGAAGAAAAGACAAAAGAGAAGAGAGAAGGAAACTAAGCAGGTAAGAAAGAAGACAAGAAAAAGGCAAGAAAGAAGGAATGAAAAAAGGAAGGAACGAAACAAAGAGAAAGAAGGAAATAAAGAAAAAGAAGAGAAGAAAGAAAGAAAGAAAGAAAGAAAGAAAGAAAGAAAGAAAGAAAGAAAGAAAGAAAGAAAGAAAGAAGAGAGAAGGAAGGAGAGAAGAAAAGAAGGTGGGCAAGAAAGAAGGATTTTGGCAGCTGGAAGACTTTGCTTGTATCCTTTTACCACCATTTTATCCAGTAGAGTAGTGTCGTCTGCGCCTCTTATTACTTCACCTCCATAAGAGAAGGTTGGAATCAACTTTTGATTCATTATTTCAGCCAATGGTAAGAGGTCATGGCCTTGAACTGTTTTTGCCAGTTTCAAAAAATGCAAAGTTTAGTGGCAGGGCCTTTCCCTTGATTGCTTCTCTTTGGGTGGCAAACGTGGCACTGGAGTCAAATTTGACCCTCATGTAGAGGTTCCCATGACTTTCCTTGATTAACGCTCCATAAAGGCACCACTCAGGGCCGGGCTAGCTGTAGCAGGCACTGGGCGTTTTCCTGCGAGGGTGTATAGATGGGGTCCATTTTTTTAGCAGTGGGGGCTGGTTTTGTTACTGGGGGCAGGTTTTGTAGCTGTGTTGCAATAACAGCCCCCGGTAACAAAGGCAGCAGGGCTTTGCACTTGCACCCACCCCGCTCAGGAGCTGGTCGAATAAAACTGCCAGGGGTGCTTTGGGTTTCCAGTCCAGCCCTGGCACCATTTATGCCGATTCAGGTTCCAGCATTTTTGCAAGACCACCTTTTTCTTTAGGTTGCTTTAAAGAACATTGTCCTCTGCATATGTTGCCAGATGATCAGTCAGCCTTTGCAGACCTATCCTGGTGTTGCTGAGGAGGAGCAGGTCATCTGCGTACAGGATGTTTGACAGCTTTATGGCACAAAGGTCAGGGGCATGTGATGCCAAATTATCAAGCTGATGAAATATCCAAAATGTATAAATTGAATAGAAGGGGGGCAAGCACACACCCCTGCTTTAATCCAGTGCAGGATTTTATTTTTCTTGACAGGTATGAGCCATCTCCCACCTTGATTTCATCCAAGTATCTATATAGGGCACCCCACTCGCTTTAAACAGATTATCCAGAGTCCCCCACCAGGTGAGCTTTGCCCATAGCTTACCACCTGGGACACAGTGAAATGCTGCTTTAAAATCTACAAGCACATGTACAGCGGTGTGAGGGATGTTTTGGCTCGACTGAGAATTAGACCCACTGCCATAAGGTTTTTGCTTTTTAGTAAACCTGTTTTGGTTTAAAGGTAGTCTATTTGCATCTTGCACCCATGCTTCTAGATCTTGGACCAGTAGTGGGACATGCAAACAAAAGAACAGCCACCCCTTGTGGTCCATCATCAATCAACTGGACCGTGGGGCAGCAGGAAACATATGCAACACCGTGCCTGAGGCGAAGCCCCAAGGGCTTCCCTGTGGGGGTCTTCAAACATAATCTGGAATTTGGTCTAACCAATTTAGTAATTTGTTCACCTCCTGCGTCACAGAAAATAAAACTCCTGATTCCTGGAAAGGGTCAATTCTCCATCCAATCTACAGGAAAGGCACCTATGGGAACCCCGACAGCTATCGTTTGATCGCTCTTCCCAACACTGATGCAAAATATGTGTGTGTTGGTGGGAATAAAAGACTGGGAGACTGAACTGAATATAATTCTACTGAACCAAACAGGTTTCTGTCCGTCATCAAGCATCTCTGACAACCTGGTAGCACTAGCAATTTTGGCGGAAAAGTACACCAAAAAGAAAATGGCCTTGTACACCTGCTTTGTGAACCTTTCTAAAGCTTTCGATGGAACGACACAGACTGTGGAAAAAAATTAGTAGTCTATATTCCGTCAAACTTATTAAAAGGAATTCAGCTTTCAGATTTTGACAACTGGAATAGTTGGCAGTATCTGCAAAAATTCCGATAGGAAGAGGAGTTAAGCAAGGCTGTGTACTAGCCCAGATGTTATTCAATTTATGTCTTGCAGATCTGTGTGCACATCTGAACTCTTCCAGTTCCCATCCCCAAAATTGGGCCACCAACTTCTAACAGCACTTCTACATGCAGACAACATCGTCCTTGTGAACCTTTCAGGCACGGGACTGCAAAAACTGCTAAGTATCCTAGGTCAATATTACAAATCCAACATGCTGCTGTTAAACCTGGAAAAAAGATAGTCATCTTCGGCAAGAGCGTAATAAATGAAACGCAGTAGCTCTGTGGAAACCAGCCAGTGGGCAGAAGTAGTGGCTACATATATCTGGGAGTCTGGTTGCAGGAACGGTGGGCTCATTGCTTGCACTTAAACACCTTGAAATCCAGAGTGGCATTGCAACTTGCAGCCCTTCAAAATCTATCCACGAATCTGCAAAAGTCCTTCTCATGGTGATCAAGGCAAAGTTCCTGCCCTCCATGACAAACGGTTTAGAACTTTATCCCGGCAAGTTTAATGTTTCTTGAACATCTCCCAGAGTTATGATTTCTTTTCTGCCTACCACACAGTTCTTCACCAGCACAAAACAGACTGGAATTCGGGCTACAAGCCCAAGCCCTGGTACAGAATGGAGCTATCCTCAAATATGCCTCTCTATTAAGACAGGTGCCTCAAAACACATTAAAAACACTAATGTGGGAGGAAGCAGGGCTAAGCTTGCCAGATGACTAATTCATGGCCTGACAAATTGCATTGGCAATCAAGCAACTAAAGGCAGAAGAGCTGTGGCAAAAGATCTTACCGCATAAATCATCTAAGCAACTAATGAATAAGCTAATCAAACAGTTATCGTGGAATAACGACAAAGATAAGTTCAGGTCATGCTCCCACTCATGGATGACTATCAATACGTACAAGGTGCCGACAGCACAGCCATACCTGGGAGAAACACTAAATACATTTCTAAAAATAAAGGTGCTGCGTGCCAGGTTTGGTCTACTCTCCTCACTGGAAGCGACTCCAAAATGGCTCAAACCCTTACAAAACAGGAAATTCAGGCTATGTGCATACCATCAGAAAGACTTCTTACAACTTCTATGCATACGCCCTGCAGTGTCATCCGCGTAAATTGTACCTCAAAAATATGTTCATCTCAAATGGCATCAGATCATGCAGACAAGCTATCATATTTTGATTCAAAGGACTGACAGCTCAGCACATGGCATTTGCAGCAAAATTCATAGTAAAAGTGGAACTCCTTTTAAAGCATGCGCTAACAAACTATGAAAGCTGAGGGAGCTATTTAGCTCATGACTAAACAACTTCATTAATGATACTTTTACGCACAGCCTGGATGCAGAACTTTATAGACAGCATGGAGTTGAAGACGAGAGTTCATGTAATTACCCCCATGATGAAACACACATCCTTATTTAAGTGGGCTCCTAATACCTCAGCTAGGTACCGTTGTTTTTACTCTGTGTGAGTTACAAACCTTATTGGTTGTTTCTGACTTACTATTTTTACCCTTTTATTTATATTGCTGACTGCAACGATTTTTATTAATTATGCAATAAAGATGTATCTTATCTTAATTTATCTTGGACCAGTAGAGTTGGAAAGAATTTAACATCAACATCCAGAAGAACTATTAAGCGGTAGTTTATTGGAGAGGAGACGGCTTTCCATTTGAAACTGGATGAATTATTGAGCCTTTCCAGCTGGAGAGGCCCCTGTATTGAGGCTTGTGGTCAACATCACAGTTAGAAAGTTTGCCCACTGCGACGTCTTTTGTTTGAAGACGGTCTGGGGCCTGAGGCACATTCGGGATGGGATTTCTAAATGATTTTGGTCACAACCCAAATCATATATGTTAGCGGTATGCTTGCGATGGCTGCCATCTGATTCACCGGGTACCCTTCTGGGCCAACCAACATTTCAAAAGATCCGGTTAAGTGAAACTTCAGTTGAGCTGCCCAATCATCCTCGCTAATGTTTCCATTAAAGGCTGATATGGGATCTCTCTCAAAGTCATTAATCAACTTACAGAACTCCTTTGAACTTTCCCGTTTTGAAGCAAAGAGGAGCTTGGCACAGAGAACTTCCTGCTTGTTTCTTCTGTGGGCCCATATCTCTCTTTTGAGCTCTCTTCTCTCTTTTTGTAGGGAGTTTAAAAGATTCTGATTCTTAAAAATGAGGTCTCCGGTTGGCAGTCAGTTTGCACTCTTCCAAGCAGGAACCCTCACTCTAGTCAGGGTATGGAAGTTACACTCCTAAGACAACCTCTGCTCACCCCTTTGGTAGCTTGGCACAAGGAGTCAGGCTTATCTCAAGGGCAATGTGTAAAGCATTTGTACCAACACACACAACAACACAGTGAAAACACTGCAAAAGCGACACAGCACCACTTTAGACAAATAGGCAATGTTTATCTAAGTCAAACAAGACTAAAATAACAAAACTCCAACATACACAAGCAAAGTTATGAATTTTTAAAGTTAAAAAGAGTCTTAAACCATGGAAATCAATGGATGTGTTACTTTAACACAAAGTGCCTGGTGTGCGTCAAAAATAAAGCCATACAGGTGAGCGTGCGTCGCAAAAGTCAGTGATGTGTTAATTCCTGACTCACAAGTGAGGCCGTGCGTTGTTTCTTCTCCGGTCAAGTAGGCGATGAATCATTTTTCTCTCCCACAGAAGACCGATGCGTCCATTTCCGGACGGGCAACCTCAGGTCCAGGCAGGTTCACTGTGGTTCTGACATCTTGCAAAAATGTGTGAGAAATTCTAGTGCACGGTGGTGAAGAGCCATGCTGCGTGGGTGATGCATCGATCTTGGCAGCTGCACACAGGTGTTGCATTGATTTCCCAGTCAGGATGCAGGTGGTGCTTCAAATATTCAGCTGCGAAGCAGGTGCTGCGTCAGTTTGTCTCCCACACAGCACCTGTGTGTGGATTTCAGTCTCGGCTCCACCAGTTTCTCCTCTCAAGGTCCCAGGGACTGGATTAGGCAGCACTTGGCAGGGTAGGAGTCTCAGCAAGAGAGTCCAGGTGCTGGCAAAGGAAGTCTTTGATGGACTTCTGAACGGGGGCAGGCTCAGTCCAAGCCCTTGGAGAAACTTCACAAGCAGGATACACAGCAAAGTCCAGTCTTTGCCCTCTCTAAGGCAGAAGCAGCAACTGCAGACCAACCCAGCAAAGCACACAGAGCAAAGAGGCAATACTCATCCTCCAGCTCTTCAGCTCTTCTCCTTGGCAGAGGTTCCTCTTGATCCAGAAGTGCTCTAAAAGTCTGGGGTATTGGGTCCATTACTTATGCCCCTTTCTGCCTTTGAAGAAGGCAAATTTCCAAGGAACGTCTCTGTTGTTGACAAGATCCTACCTTGCCCAGGCCTGGCTCCAGACACACACTGGGGGGTTAGAGACTGCATTGTGTGAGGACAGGCACAGGCCTTTTCAGGTGTAAGTGTCAGCTCTTCCCTCCCCACCCGGGAGACTCATTGGGATATGCAGGCTACACCTCAGCTTCCTTTGTGTCACTGTCGAAAGGGAATTCACAATATTCCAGGTGTCAGCCTGACCCAGACTGTGGTATACACAAGCAGGCAGAGGCACAGAATGGATAAGCAAGAAAATGACTTTCTAAAAGTGGCATTTTGAAATTGTCAATCTAAAGCCCACGTTACCAAAAGGTGTATTTTTAAATTCTGGGACCAGAGACCCCAAACTCTATAGCTCTATCTGCTCCCAATAGGAAACTTCACTTAAAAGACATTTAAAGGCAGTCCCCATGTTACCCTATAGGAGAAACAGGTCTTGCAACAGTGAAAAACAAATTTGGCAGTATTTCACTGTCAGGAAATGTAAAACACATCAGTACATGTCCTACCTTTAACATACACTGTACCCTGCCCATGGGAGTACCTACGGCCTACCTTAGGGATGCCTTACATGCACAAAAAGGGAATGTTTGGGTCTGGCAGGTGGATACACTTGCCAGGTCAAATTGGCAGTTTAAAACTACACACGTGCAGACACTGCACTGGCAGGTCTGAGTCATGTTTATGAACCTACTCATGTGAGTGATGCAATCTGTGCGGCAAGCCCATTAGCAGCATTTTATTTACAGGCCCTGGGCACCTCTAGTGCTCTTTACTAGGGACTTACTAGTAAATCAAATATGACAATCATGGAAAAGCCAATTACAAATACAGTTTACACAGAGAGCATTTGCACTTTAGTGCTGGTCAGCAGTGGTAAAGTGCCCACAGTACCAAAAACCATCAAAAACAAAGTTCAGCACATAGTCACAACATAAGAAGCAGGGGCAAAAAGATGGGAGAGACTAGGTCAAGGATGCCAGACACGGATTATCCAGGGCTCTTCGTAACTGCCTGTATAATTTACCAACGTTGGCCCTCCTCACACGAATATGTTTTGGTATGACTTTGTTCCTAAGGGGTCCAATACAAGCACTCTTGCTTGGTCACTTGACCGGATATGTATAATACATATTACAGTAAAAATCACAAGGTCTTGGTTAACGCCAGACCTAAAAATTGTGATTGCAAGACAAGAAAACACCCTCAGTTTTCACTTCAGGAACAAAATAATAAATGGCAACTGACATCAGAACAGTGCAAAGGCCGAGCAAAAGTCTAATGTTGTAGAATTTAAAAAGAAAAACAATAAAAAACACCGTTTAGATTCTACCAATTGAGATTCCCACATTCGTTTTGTTCAAAGACAATACGTCAAACTTTAGGACTAATTTTATACAACCTTGTCTGTACTCGGCACCCAATGTGCCTCACGTTTCCCTATTAAGGTTCCAAGCCCTACTCTGTACTCCTTCGCTTTCCCATATGCAATTCAATTTATCCTTTTATTCGTCCTTTTAGCAATTTTGTGTCTTACTGTGGTAGCTACTACGGAAAGGGCGTATTCTAAAAAAAGAATGCTCGATTTGTGTTTCCCCCTCTCAGCATGCCTTTTTATTATATTTTGTTTTACGATTATATCTTTAATAAATATTGATTTATTACGTAGCTATTGCTGCATGGCCTATTTGCATTCCATGCAATGTTGTTGTTCCTATAATGGATGTCAAAGACGTTGTCAGTGGAAATTAAAAAAGCTTTACATTTAAAAAAGAAAGCGGGCGTACATGAACGAACTTATCTTCACCTGCGGTTTCACCTATTGCTTGAAATAACAAGAAGGGGCCGTGGAGCGGGAGCAGAAAGGAGATGCTATCATTCTCACAGAAACATTTTACAGAACACTTATTCAGGGTTACCTATCTTTCTTTTTCAAGTATAGGTTATGAAAACGGAGAAAGACAAATGGCCTCGAGTCATCATCTCACCTGTCATGGAAGACAGCCTGACATTTTCTCTGGGGTGAAATTGCTGAGTTCATGAGCCGGTCGAAGGCTGAGAGCTAGTTCAGTGAGAAAGAACACAAAAGACTTTGGTAGGCAGTTTAACTTCACCTCTCTTGAAGTGAGCTACACAAAATCCGTCTGGGCTGGAGGGGGAACGCATGCCTTCCTTCCTTTTTTCATCCATCAAGGTATTGTGGAGGTCTTGGCTTTTGCCAATCCATGTTTATTTATTTCCAGTTTGGTTGTTTTCCCCTATGGTAAAATACTTAGAACAATATGTTTGTGATGGGTTGTAAGCACTGAGGGGTAAGATTCTGGCAAAATAACTCAGGCTGAGAAATTCCCACAGCCTGTCTAAATATTAACCCTTTAGCAAGTTCAACACAAACCTTTATTAGGGTCGAGCCTGCACGTGCATGCGTTTGCGCATGTGTCTCCTATGCGAGACTCTGTTGTGTTCACTAAAGGGCTTGGAGTCCGCCTGTTGCCTGCAATTTGTTGGTTTGCGTGGACTCTTCTTTACAGCCTTGTAATTTCAGTGGCGGCTTGTGGAAGGGAAAAATGGGGGGGTAGCGTGGCACGGGGGGGGGGGGGGGAGGGAATAAAATAAAATAATAACAAAATAAAAAACTTACCTTAATTCAGCACCACGCTGCTCTGTCGTCGCTGTAGGCTGCAGGCACAGTCTCCCAGCCTGCACTGCAGCCAGTCCTGATGCTGCTCAGAGCAACAAAGACTTTGTTTTTTAAACTAAGAAATGTAATGAGACCCCCACTCCCCCACCATAGGAGTTTTCTGTCATGAACTTGGGGTCATTTTGAAGTTTTAACTGTCTTTTACCACCAGACAAAACCTGGTGAGAGACAGTGAAACTTGCCTTTCATCCAACCACTCTAAAATGGATGGGGGAACAAATGGCAAAAGCTCTGATGGCCATTAATCTGTTGGGCTGTCAGAAGTGTTATCCAGCTGTTGACACACTGAAGGTCTGCCCACTTCTAAATGAGGCCAACAGACCTTCAGTTCGGCGGAATTAGCACTCTGTCACCTTTGCGACGGAGTACCCTTCCTTCCAAACTGGAATGGCCAAAATTATCAAGGTTTTGCACCACCTATGTGCCATACAAGGTACCACAAATGATGTAAAACCTGTAATGTGATTTACCAGACCAAACAAGGCCACCTTGCCTGGCCCTGTATGACTTGGTAAATCTGGAGGAAACCAAGGCTGAACAAGACACTGCCTTGTGGCACTCTACCCTCGGAAGGCATTACATGGGTGTTTCCATGCAACCACCCATAGAATTTGGCACATTCCTAGATTTACCAAGACAGGTAAACCTGGGAATGTGTCAAAATGTTAAGTTTTCCTGAGGGAGACTCAACGAGGAGAAACATCTCTAGTTCTCCTCACTGTTTTCTCTTTCTTTCAGCTGCGTTCCGCAGCACACTTAGAATGAGGAGCAATCCCCTGGGGATTGTTTTTGTGCAGGAAGTTTATGTATTGGCGCAAGGCAGCTCATTGTGACCAGTGCAAGGAGAGCACAGGAATGCACCATATAATGTTAAATATGGCACATTCCTGCCCTCTCCCTTTCACGCTGGGCAACAAGTTGTCTTCCTGCGTTGTGTGAAAGCATGATAAGTCTGGCTCTCAGTCTAGTGTTCTATATAGAAATCCTTGCATGCATTAAACTACTTTTTTGTGCTTTAGGTTATTTGACTTAAAGTTGGTATAAGGGAAGAATTAGAATTTTAGTACTATGGGCTGAGTTGATTAGAACCTTTAGATAATGGATTAGGACACACTGCTAGTGAAGCATGAGATTATTTCATTCAAAAGGTATAAAACATGTGCAGATGATTTATAGGAAATTATGCGCATCACATGTTAGGGAGAATGATAGGAGAGGGGTTCATAGGAACATGTAAGATGGAGTGACAAAGAGATGATTCAGGAGGGATCATGTTGGGTCAATGGTTTTCGCAGGCTTTGTAAAATTAGTCCAGATGTTTTCTTTGAGGTGTATGAAGTGCTAGTCTGAAAGGTGTGAATCACTCAGTTAAAGTGATTAAATTCTCCCCTTGGTACTTTGAGAATGATGGAGATCATTGTGAGCAGGTAAAAAATATTTGTAAATCACTACTATATAGGCCCTGTAGCCCACAAGGTAGGTTGCATGTAAAAAAATTGTATTAACATGTCCCTACAGTGACACGACTTAAAGAGCTATTTTAAATGTGGGAGGTCTAGCTGTCCTATGAAGAAAAACCAGAGTGCAGATTAAAATACTAATACATCTAAGTAAGGGAAAAGACCAGCTAGAAAAAGAATTAAACTGGTGTGCTAAAGTAGCCTCTGTCTAGCATGGTTACCCCCTTTTTCTGCCTGTTTGTCAGTGTGATTTGACTGTGTCAAAAGGATCCTGATAGACAGGACCCCAGTGCTTATGGTTTGTGGCCTACTTGTCAGTATGTTTAATTGTTTTTGTCAGTACGCTTGACTGTGTCACCAGGATCCTGCTAACCATGACCCCAGTGCTTATGCTCTCTCTGTTCACAAATTTGTCACTACATACTGGTAACCTAGTATTTCACTCCAAATTCACAGACTGGTCACCCCTCATAAGTCCCTAGTATATGGTACCTAGGTACCCAGGACATTGAGGTTCCAGGGGATCCCTATGGGCTGCAGCATTACTTTTGCCACCCATAGGGAGCCCATGCAAAGGCTTCTACAGGAATGCCATTGCAGCCTGTGTGAAATAGTGCATGCACTATTTCACGGCCATTTTCACTGCACCAGGTCACTTATAAGTCACCTAAATGTCAGGCCTTCCAACCCTGAAGGCTGGGTGCAAAGTACCTGTGTGTGAGGACACTCCTGCACTAGCAGAGGTACCCCCACATTGTCTAGACCCATTTTCCTTCTCTTCAGGAGTGTAGGAAAACCATTTTACGTGTGCACTGGACATAGGTCAATACCTATGCCCAGCTTCACAATGGTAACTCCGAATATGGCCATGTAAGGTATCTAACAACTGGGAATTGTACCCCAATACTGATTCCAGTATTGGTTGCACAATCCCATGCACTCTGGGGGCTCCACAGTGGACCCCCAGTAATGCCATACCAGCCTTCTGATGTTTTCCAGGCAGCCCCAGGTGCTGCCACCTCACAGACAGGTTTCTGCCCTCCTGTTGCTTAAGCAGGTCAAGCCCAGGAAGGCAGAACAAAGTATTTCCTTTGGGAGAGGGGTGTTACACCCTCTCCACCTGGAAATAGATGTTACAGGCATGGGAGGGGTAGCCTCCTAGAGCCTCTGGAAATGCTTTGAAGGGCACAGATGGTGCTCTCCTGCCATAATCCAGTCTACACTGGTTCAGGGACCCTTAGTCCCTGTTCTGGTGTGAAACTGAACAAAGTGGCCACTTCCCTGTCCATCATCACCCAAGGGGTGGTTCCCAGAGCGCCTCCTGAGTGTCCCTGCATTTTGCCATCTTGGATTCAAAAGTGGTGGGGCACCCTGGGAGCATCTGAGTGGCCAGTGCCAGCAGGTGACATAAGATACCCTTGCTGACAAGTGCTTACCTGGTTAGGTGACCAATCCCCCTTTCAAGGCTAATTTGAGTCTCTCCTCAGGGTGTTTCTTCAGATTTGGATTGGAAGACTCCAGCAGGAATCCTCTGCATCCTTTACTTCATCTTCTACTGATGGAACAGCCGCTGACCGCTCCAGTAACTCTACATAACTGCAACAAAGAAGCAAAGATGACTTCTGCAACATTGTAATTTCAGCTCCTGTCAGTAACTGCAACAGTTTCCAGGTCGTGCATCCTCCAAGGACTGCCTGTCTTCAGCCTGAACCAGAAAAACCAAAGGAATCGTCTGTTAAGTGATGGAGTCAAGTCCCTGCTTCAGCAGGCACCTCACTGCAGCGAGGACTGGTGGCGTGGGTCCCCTCTCCAGATGACGGGCATGGATCCAGCAACGCCAGGTGGTAGACTCAAGTGACTCTGACAGTCCCTACATCCAGCTGTCCAATTTTGGTGGAGGTAAGAGCTTGCCTCCCCACGCTAGAAAGTACCCCCGTGCACCGCATGTTGGAAAGCACCATCTTGCCTGGCATTTTACCTCCATATTTCACTGTATATATGTTGTTTTAGTCTATGTGTCACTGGAACCCTGCCAGGCAGAGCCCCAGTGCTCATAAGAATGTGCCCTGTATGTGTTCCCTGTGTGATGCCTAACTGTCTCACTGAGGCTCTGCTAACCAGAACCTCAGTGGTTATGCTCTCTCTGCATTCCAAATTTGTCACTAACAGGCTAGTGACTAATTTCACCAATTCACATTGGCATACTGGTACACCCATATAATTCCCTAGTATATGGTACTGAGGTACCCAGGGTATTGGGGTTCCAGGAGATCCCTATGGGCTGCAGCATTTCTTTTGCCACCCATAGGGAGCTCTGACAAATCTTACACAGGCCTGCCAGTGCAGCCTGCGTGAAATAACGTCCACGTTATTTCACAGCCATTTACCACTGCACTTAAGTAACTTATAAGTCACCTATATGTCTAACCTTCACCTGGTGAAGGTTGGGTGCAAAGTTACTTAGTGTGTGGGCACCTTGGCACTAGCCAAGGTGCCCCCACATCGATCAGGGCAAATTCCCCGGACATTACACGTGTGCACTATACATAGGTCACTACCTATGTATAGCATCACAATGGTAACTCCAAACATGGCCATGTAACATGTCTAAGATCATGGACTTGTCACCCAAATACCATTCTGGTATTGGGGTGACATTTCCATGATCGCCCGGGTCTCTAGCACAGTACCCGGGTACTGCCAAACTGCCTTTCCAGGGTCTCCACTGCAGCTGCTGCTGCTGCCAACCCCTCAGACAGGTTTCTGCCCTCCTGGGGTCCAGGCAGCCCTGGCCCAGGAAGGCAGAACAAAGGATTTCCTCTGAGAGAGGGTGTTACACCCTCTCCCTTTGGGAATAGGTGTGAAGGCAGGGAAGGAGTAGCCTCCCCCAGCCTCTGGAAATGCTTTGATGGGCACAGATGGTGCCCATCTCTGCATAAGCCAGTCTGCACCGGTTCATGGATACCCCAGCCCTGCTCTGGCGCAAAAGTGGACAAAGGAAAGGGGAGTGACCACTCCCCTGACCTGCACCTCCCAGGGGAGGTGCCCAGAGCTCCTCCAGTGTGTCCCAGACCTCTGCCATCTTGGAAACAGAGGTGTTGGTGGCACACTGGACTGCTCTGAGTGGCCAGTGCCAGCAGGTGACATCAGAGGCTCCTTCTGATAGGCTCTTACCTCTCTTGGTAGCCAATCCTCCTTCCTTGGTAGCCAAACCTCCTTTTATGGCTATTTAGGGTCTCTGCTTTGGGGAGTTCTTCAGATAACGAATGCAAGAGCTCACCAGAGTTCCTCTGCATCTCCCTCTTCACCTTCTACCAAAGGATCGACCGCTGACTACTCAGGATGCCTGCAAAACCGCAACAAAGTAGCAAGACGACTACTAGCAACATTGTAGCGCCCCATCCTGCCGGCTTTCTCGACTGTTTCCAGGTGGTGCATGCTCTGGGGATAGCCTGCCTTCACCCTGCACCAGAAGCTCCGAAGAAATCTCCCGTGGGTCGACGGAATCTTCCCCCTGCTAACGCAGGCACCAAAAGACTGCAACACTGGTCCTCTGGGTCCCCTCTCATCCTGACGAGCATGGTCCCTGGAACTCAGCAACTCTGTCCAAGTGACTCCCACAGTCCAGTGCCTCTTCAGTCCAAGTTTGGTGGGGGTAAGTCCTTGCCTCCCCATGCTAGACTGCATTGCTGGGTACCGCATGATTTGCAGCTGCTCCGGCTCCTGTGCACTCTTCCAGGATTTCCTTTGTGCACAGCCAAGCCTGGGTCCCCGGCACTCCTTCCTGCAGTGCACAACCTTCTGAGTTGTCCTCCGGCGTTGTGGGACTCCCTTTTGTGACTTTTCATGGACTCTGGTTCACTTTCCCTCCAAGTGCCTGTTCAGGTACTTTCTGCGGGTGCTGCCTGCTTCTGTGAGGGCTCCCTGAGTTGCTGGGCACCCCCTCTGTCTCCTTCTCCAAGTGGCAACATCCTGGTCCTTCCTGGTCCTCAGCAGCATCCAAAAACCTCTACAGCGACCCTTGCAGCTAGCAAGACTTGTTTGCAGTCTTTCTGCATGGGAACACCTCTGAAAGCTTTATCGCGATGTGGGACATCCGTCTTCCAAAGGAGAAGTCCCTAGTCCTCTTTTTTCTTGCAGAACTCCAAGCTTCTTCCACCCAGTGGCAGCTTCCTTGCACCCTCAGCTGGCATTTCCTGGGCTCCTGCCCACTCTCGACACTGTCGCAACTATTGGACTTGGTCCCCTTGTCTTACAGGTACTCAGGTCTGGAAATCCACTGTTGTTGCATTGCTGGTGTTTGTTCTTCCTGCAGAATCCCCCTATCACGACTTCTGTGCTCTCTGGGGGTAGTAGGTGCACTTTACACCTACCTTTCAGGGTCTTGGGGTGGGCTATTTTTCTACCCTCACTGTTTTCTTACAGTCCCAGCGACCCTCTACAAGCTCACATAGGTTTGGGGTCCATTCGTGGTTCGCATTCCACTTTTGGAGTATATGGTTTGTGTTGCCCCTATACCTATGTGCTCCTATTGCAAACTATTGTAATTCTACACTGTTTGCATTACTTTTCTTGCTATTACTTACCTAATTTCGGTTTGTGTACATATATCTTGTGTATATATCTTATCCTCATACTGAGGGTACTCACTGAGATACTTTTGGCATATTGTCATAAAAATAAAGTACCTTTATTTTTAGTAACTCTGTGTATTGTGTTTTTTTATGATATTGTGCAAATGACACCAGTGGTATAGTAGGAGCTTTACATGTCTCCTAGTTCAGCCTAAGCTGCTTTGCCATAGCTACCTTCTATCAGCCTAAGCTGCTAGAAACACCTCTTCTACACTAATAAGGGATAACTGGACCTGGCACAAGGTGTAAGTACCTCTGGTACCCACTACAAGCCAGGCCAGCCTCCTACAAGTTGACCAGGGCTTGCTTTTAAGAAAATGGTTATGTGGGAAAACTGGACAGATTGTAGAAGCCCCCTAACATTTTGCCCCCATTTTTCACTCATACTGATGTTTTTCTGACGCCGATGGTACCCCGGGCATTGCTAAACAGTCCCACGGCCTGTGCTCTGATTAAAATGAATATGCAAATTAGGTGAATTATATTTGGATGTATCAACCTACCTACAAGCCCCTAGTATATGATAGGGTATGTAGGTTTAGGGACCCCACCATAGGTAGTGCACCCATATGTGTAATGCTGATGTGCGCAAGGTCATTCTAAAGGCAGGCCTGCCTTGCTGGCTGCTTCTAAGGTAAAGTTAACCCTAACTCGACTTTGCAATTAAGAGTACTTCCAAAGTCCTAAGCTACCTTATTTTTACATATAGGTCACCCCTGAGGTATGCCCTAGGTGCCCCCAGAGTTGGGAGCAGTGTAACTATAAGCAGGTACTTTATTCAAGATATTTTATAAGCCCGGTGAGGGAAAAATAGCTAAATTCATTTTTCCCCATTGTGTTGAATGGACTCCATAGGATAACATTGAGAGAGTATAATAAAATCTTATTTTCCATAGGAAGTCATATTTAGTATCAAATTAAAAGTTGTAATAAATCCAACAACTTGCCACTGTTGAATTTAACATAACTTGTACCTAGAAAGAGTTTTAGAATGGTTGTATGATGGAACCATGCATGCCGGAGCAATGCATGCCTTAACTCGGAACCACGACCACGTTGTTTCCACTCATGCCTTTAACGCTCATGCCTTTACAATGAATCTCATTGTAAAAGCATGCCTAGTAAAGGCATCTGTGGAAATGCATGGGAAACGGCATGCATGGTTATGTCATGCAACTCCCCCACCCTCCCTGAGGCCAAAAACTACCCCCACCCCTGATACCTAAACTAGTTCAACCCCCCCACACTGAACCCTAAAAAAAATACTATCCTAACCCCCAACCCCCGCCCCTATAAACTAAAATAAGTCAACCTGACCTGCCATGAACCGTAAAAAAAGACTACCCGACCCCCCACCTCTGCCCCATAAAACGAAACAACCCTGACACCCCCAAAAAACGAAACTATCCCCACACCCCCTACCTGCGCTGGGCCCTAAAAAAAAAAAACTACCCCAGCCCCCGCCCCCGCCCCACCCCTAAAAAGTTAACTCCCCTGACACCCCCATCTGCCCTACAAAAACTACTCCAACCCCCACCCCATAAAATTAAACTGCCAACACCCCCACCCGCCCTGAGCCCTAAAACCTTCCCTCCCTAATAAATAAACTACTTCAACCCCCCACCTGCCCTCAGCCCTAAAAATAAATACTCTCCTAACACCCCCAACACCGCCCCAATAAACTAAAATAACACAACACCCACCCTCCACAAACCCTAAAAAAAGACTACCCTGACCCCCACACCGTCCAATAAAACTAAACAATCCTGATACCCCCACCCACCCTGAGGCATAAAAATAAAAACTACCCCAATCCCCCACTTCCTGCCCCTAAAAAGTAAACTACCTCGATCCCCAAACCGGTCCTGAGCCCTGAACAAACTACCCCTACCCCACCCCTACAAGCTAAACTAACCCGACACCCTCCACCCACCCGAAGCCTAACCAAGCCCCAACCCCACTTACCTCACTGCGTCCTCTCCCAATCTTTCCTCCTCTTCTCTCCTCTCTCCTCCTGCCCTTCCTTAAACCTTCTCTGACCTGTTAAAATAAACTGTCCCTCCCCTACCCTAAGTCCTAATTAAAACAGTACCCTAACCCTCCCACTCATGTCCCTAAAAATAAAAAATAGCCCAACCCCACCCTAGTCCCTAAAACAAAAAAATACCCCAATCCCTGCCCTTTACAAAAAATTAACACACCTGCGAAAACCCCCACCCACCCCAACCCCTCAATCCACCACCCCACCCCTGCCCCAGCCCCACTTACATCAGCATGTCCTTTGCATCCTGTCACGAACAACGCATTGCTTTTTCTGTGCCTTAACCACACATTTGCGTAGTTTAGCACATGCGTGGTTAAGGCACAGAAAAGGCCATGTGTTGTTCAGGCAAGCGTGGTTATACTTGAGTAGGGAATGTGTTTTTAAGGACATTCCCCTTTTAGAACTCTTACTGAGTGTTACCAGTTTCATCCTGGCAGTGCCCTGCTCTGATCGGTTTGCCTCTGGCAGCCTGAGCCAGGCTGCCTTGATGATGTGTGAAGTGGCCTGGGCTGAAACAAAGGAAGCATCTGGTGGGAGGAGATCTGCCTCAGCAGATGGTAGAACAGGATGGGGGGAGAGCAGTCAAACTGGACTTCAAAGGAGGGAAGGACATTTGGGAAAGCAACTGTACCTCCTCCATTTCCTGCAGCCCCAGACAATCAGGTGTCCCCTGATTAGATTAAGGAAGGGGAGTGTTAAGGGAAATTTAGCCACACCAGTGGGTGGACTCAGCCAGATCTAAAGTCTAAGGCCCATATTTATACTTTTTTAGCACCGCATTTGCGCTGCTTTTTGACGCAAAAGCCACGCAAACTTACAAAATACAACTGTATTTTATAAGTTTGCACCACTTTAGTGTCAAAAAGCGGCGCAAATGTGGCGCTAATAAAAGTATAAATATGGGCCTAAGATTGAATTTTTGCCATCTTGAATTATTGGGAGGAATGTTGCTCCATGGGATTGATTTTTACCACACTTCCCAAGAATTAGTCACTAAAGATGGTGGTGGCCTGCATGTTATTGAACAGAGCCCCCCCTGGTTTCCACCAAGGAGCAAGGATCAAATTGGCAGACCTACACCTCACCGCAGATCAGTATAGGAACAAGACAAGAAGAAGGACTGCCCTGCTGGACCACTGGCCTGCACTGAAGGACTCAGAAGGACTGCACCAGCTGTACACTTAGCTTCACCAAGAAAAGGACTTTGCCTGGCTTCTACTGCTTCAAGAAGGGGCTCTCTGTATGCTACAGGTAGAAAATTGCTGACCAGAGTCCCTTGCATCAAGCCCTGAAGACATTGACCAGCTGACCAGTGGTCATTTTTGAATTTGAACCTGGTGCATTCTGGGAGTTGGACTCCTAACCCCCAAGGAACAACTCACAGCTTCTGGAACCTTGGGGTGAGTTGTAGACACCTAAAGAATCTTCAAAGAACTTCTGGAAGAAGATCAAGAAGTTTGGCGCAACTTTGGAAAGAAGCTTCATAAGTGGACCTACCCGACGTCGTGAGTCAAGCCAGCCAACGTCAACTGCGACTCAGCCTGACTTGCAGGTTTGTCCCACTGAAAAGCTCCAGAGCCCTAGACTTCTGGAATTTCACCGTGAGCTTGTGGCGAGGCAATGCAGTGACTTTTCATTGAAATCAGCTTGCTGTGGAGGGTCACACTACGTCAGAGAGAAAAAGCTCCCAAAAAGTTTCTAAGTCCAAACGTAAACGTTTGACCAAGGCTTACCACGCAGTGGATCTGAAGAGAGCTCCAGGGAGGTTGCCTTCAATTTCAACTTGGTCCCGGTCGAAGATTTCTATCCAGAAAAATTGTCCAAGTCTGAATGTAGAATCCTTGACCATGGCCTCTTGTGATGCGTATCCAAAATGGGCTCCTAGGAGGTCAGCTTCAACAGGTGACTTCGTCCTGGTCCAGAAAATCTTCAAGAAAACGTGCAAAGTTAAAACTTTAACCAAGGCCTCCCACTCCTCTGTAGCCGAGCAGGGCTCCATCGCGGTCGGCCTCAAATTTTGACTTTGCCTTGGTCGAGTGCGACCATATGTCCAGATTGGGGCTTTTGATGTCAATGTGCTAGAAAACATTTAGGGGCTGATTTAAGAGCACCTAGCACCTCCTTGTGCCACATTAGTGTCATTTTTATTCATGCTAATGTAGCCCACCGAGGCCTAAATCGCGGCACCGAATTTACAAAGTTGTGCAATGCATGCATTGCACCATTTTGTAACTCTTAGCGCTACATTAAGCCTGTGCCAAGCATAATGTATGCAAAGGGGGCGTTCTCCTGTTAGGGGGGGCTGAAAAAATGGCGCAAAGACATCTAAAGATTTCTTTGCATCATTTCTTTTGGCACTTTTAATGCCTGCTTAGAGCAGGTATTAAAAGGAGGCACACCATTGTTTACAGTGGGCCTCAATGGGCTTTGCAGGATTAGCATAAAATTGTTTGACGCTAATCCTGCAAAGCTCTGAACTAGCATTAAAAATATTGGTGTGCCGTATCTTAGATATGGCGCACACATGGCGGCGTTAGGGGGGCACTAAAGGGCTCAAGAAAAGTGGAGCTGCACTGAGTGCAGAACCACTTTTCCTAAATAAGGCCCCTAGTATTTAAAAATTCATATCTCTGGTTCCCTTTATTGGATTTTTGTCATTTTAGTGTTATTTTATAGATACAGATTACTCTATTTTTATAAATTGGTGTTGGATTTTTATTGTGTGTTGTGATTTAATGAGTTACTGTTTTGTGATTATTAAATGCTTCACGCACCTGGCTCCTAAATTAAGCCTAACTGCTTGCTGCCAAGACAACAATGCTTGAGCTGGGATTAATTTATTGAGACCCTGACTGGACCTTGTCAGGGTTTGTGGCCTATTGCTAAGTCTAGGTACTTACCTGCCCTTACCAATAATCCACTTTCCAATGGTATGTAACAGATAAAATTAATTTCAATCATCTAATATGTATTAATCTTCTCGTAATACAAGTAAATGAAGCATAATCATGTGACATAAACATTTACTTTCAGGGAAAACTTATCAACAGGGCCAGTGCTAGGCATGGGCATTTAGGGCAGCTGCCCAGGACTCCATTTCCCTGCACAAAAACAAGGGGCACTGCACCACTATGCCACAGCCAGGCCATGGCACACTGGTCCTCTCCTGACCTCGGTTCATCTAATTTGAGAGCAAGGTCTCTTCTTGTAATTGTGCCTGCAGGAGAGGTGCCCACCCATGGTCTACTGAGGCAAGACCTAGCAGATGGGAGGCCTTCCTATGGGTTCAGATGCAAGGACACACATTCTGCAGGTTTCTCCTGCAATCAAGCCTCCTGTTTTACTGCCAATACTGAGGTACAGTTGGATGACCATTATCCTGCAGCAGTTTTGACTTTTTCTGATGAAAAGTGCAACTTTCACACATCCAACCCTTCATAAGCTGGTAAGCGGTGTTTGTAGGTGGGTAAGTGGGAGGGACCAAGGACCAAGAGGGGTCAGTACAAAGCAGCTTCAGGGGCAACGGCATCTATAGAGAGGCAAGCAACCTTGAAGGGCCTTACACATCCTCTTTCTGCCCAGGGCCCCCACAATTCTAGAACTGCCCCTGCTTATCAAATGTACAGGTATAGGGATCATCCCGACAGGGAAGTGCAAAACGGCCCTGAGTAAAATACATCATTCATGTGCCCAACACTGGCCCCATTATTCTCACAAAATCCCCCTTTGCTTGCAAGGCTTGGAAAACAAGGCTACATTATTGGAACATTTATTGGGTAATCAGCTTACTACAGCCACACATGTTTACACACCTATTCGAAGACACATACTTGATGAAATGATTGATACATTCAGGGTTGAATATGTGGGTGGTAATATTGCACTCCACATGAGTATATGATCATACTACAGACAGATTTTAAGTTTGTTTTCACACCTTCATCTCATCAAGCTCACTAAACTAGTGATATAGCGGTAAATGTCATGTGAAAGTAATTTTGGATAATTTGGGTTTTAATTATTCATAGAGTTGTAACCGATGAATTGAAGAAGTTGCACCAGAAATGAGTTACATGGGTCACTGAGAAGTGTAAATAATGCTATAAATAACTATCTTTACTTTACTTTACTTTTATTTCTAAAGTGCATAGTTAATTACACCATCAATGCATCAGGTCCATGATAAAACTGAGGAAATAAATATTAAAATTCTTAACATACTGAATAACATAGTCAGTGCATTATATATGGTCATTCATTTAAATTAAAACCATAAAATAAATTTTAAAATACCACAAATATTTATAGTGTTATAAGTCATCAGTTTCCCTCTGCAAATGATGTGATAGGCTTGAATAGGCAGACTCTATTAGGGTTTGCTTTCATTTTCGAAAGGCTTCCTGATTAAAGGCATCCTGTAGCATCCTTTTGCGGTCTGGTAGCATAGCCAGACAGATGCAGAGGACGTGTATTAAAGTGTCTTTTACCACACTACAGAGTCTGCAATTTGTCTTGGCAGGTTTTTAACTAAGTTGGTAGTTTGTCCAGGGTATCTTTAATTCCTAGGCAGAGGCGCATAAAGTCTATGCTTCACATGAGATGGAAATCCTAGGTCAAAGTATGCCAGCAGCTTTTAATGCTTGTCGGCATTGATAATTTACCGTGCATGTGCTCACTTAGCACAAGTTGTTTTGTTTTCTAGCATGGAAAGCGGTATGGTTATTTTGTTTAAGATTTGTTTAAACTCTACAATCAAAGCCCTTATGGACCATAGGTCAGTGGCTTTCAGCGACGGCCGGGAATCTGAAGATTGATTTTGAGTTCAGCGTATTATTTCTGACAAGACATCTGCCACCAATGTGTTATTCTCTGCAATTGTAAATCTACGGCACAATTTTAGAAGGGAGCATTTAGTGGCAAGTGACTATTATATTGCGCCTAGTTCTAAACTCAGTTCTTCCTGCAATGTATGGTTTGGAGTTTATAAACAGTGCGGTGGGCTCTTGCGAGTAGGAGGTCTCAGCACCATTTGCTAGATCAGGCCTTTCAAAGATATATACAGTAATGTTGCCACATTTTCAGAACACCATTATTATAAAATGGGTGCAGTTTCTTGTGTTCTGTTCAGTTTCTCCTGCTGAAACCCCCTCCCAATCAACATACTACTGCAAAGCCATCTCTCCCTTTATTTCTGCGGAGCATCACGTGAATTACGTCAGTATAACAGTGCTGTACAACATTTGTTTCGAAACGTGTACTGTGAATGAGGCTTCTATGATGTACCCATAGTTTCATTCTCAAGGAATTCTGCTGGAGGTTGCGCTGGAGACCTCACCTCTATTGGCCCTCCTTGAGGACAATATCTTCTCACACTTTCTTGGGCATTCCCTGCTTTGGTAAATTGTCTTTTATGCAAGCATGCACCAGTCCAATCCCCAGACTTCCGCGGAGTTACATGAAAACTATGCAAGAGTCCATTGTGTTCCGCAAATGGGCAGAAATTGGCAGGTCACATTGCTTACGCTAATTTTTAGCACAGCAAACAGCACCATGCAGCACACCAGAGGGTCCTGCTGCTTGAGTTTATTTTGCTGCCACTCAAGTAGACTTTATCTCCCCGCGTTGGGAAAATCTTACCAGGTGTCCCCCTAGCGCCTGAAAATTGCATTAGAGGATGCCAATTCTCACTAGGGCTCACCATCTTACCATTGGCATGCCACTAGTTAGTGACAACTCTGTCACACAGTGGTTGACAGAACTTGGCTGGAACTCCATATTGCAAGTGTAATGCAGAGGTGCCAAAAATCCATCAGCTCCATTGTTGGAGCGTAATTTATCACCCACTCCTACATATGACACAAGTCATCCACATGGTTGGTGCCTTCCAACATCTCTCAGAGATCATTCCTTTCCTTTCCTTGCAATATTTACAAATGCCCCAGGCACAGCTACTTATAGAGTGGAAGATGATCTTTTAAATGTATGCCGGGGACAGATCAGTATCTACCGGAAAACCACCCTGAGAAGCCTACCATAAATAGTTTTTGTTTACCCTATGTTCCACTAGACAAAGGAGAGCTTCCTATGCATGCACTAAAATGTTAGTTGTCAGAGACATTCAGCCTATATCACTATCCACTGACTTGCTATCAAGCCTTGATATCCCATTGACTGCCTCTCCAAAAGTAAATAATCTGGCAATCCTATTTGACACTGATCTCAATTTTGCTCCTCAAGTCAATATAATGTCTAAAGGTTTTATTGTGCAGAACTAGGTAACCAGAATGTGCCTCAGCAGTCACAATCAGGACCATATTAAACCAGTTATAAAGCTCTTTTTCCTCCACGCAATTATCAGTATTACATTTATTGTAATTTGCACCATTCATAAGTGTAGGAAAGTACCATCTTGCCTGGCATGTTACCCCCATTTTTCACTGTATATATGTTGTTTTAGTTGTATGTGTCACTGGGACCCTGCCAGCCAGGGCCCCAGTGCTCATAAGTGTGCCTGAATGTGTTACCTGTGTAGTGACTAACTGTCTCACTGAGGCTTTGCTAATCAGAACCTCAGTGGTTATGCTCTCTCATTTCTTTCAAATTGTCACTAACAGGCTAGTGACCAATTTTACCAATTTACATTGGCTTACTGGAACACCCTTATAATTCCCTAGTATATGGTACTGAGGTACCCAGGGTATTGGGGTTCCAGGAGATCCCTATGGGCTGCAGCATTTCTTTTGCCACCCATAGGGAGCTCTGACAATTCTTACACAGGCCTGCCACTGCAGCGTGAGTGAAATAACGTCCACGTTATTTCACAGCCATTTTACACTGCACTTAAGTAACTTATAAGTCACCTATATGTCTAACCTTTACCTGGTAAAGGTTAGGTGCAAAGTTACTTAGTCTGAGGGCACCCTGGCACTAGCCAAGGTGCCCCCACATTGTTCAGGGCCAATTCCCCGGACTTTGTGAGTGCGGGGACACCATTACACGCGTGCAGTACATATAGGTCACTACCTATATGTAGCTTCACAATGGTAACTCCGAATATGGCCATGTAACATGTCTATGATCATGGAATTGCCCCCTCTATGCCATCCTGGCATAGTTGGCACATTCCCATGATCCCAGTGGTCTGTAGCACAGACCCTGGTACTGCCAAACTGCCTTTTCAGGGGAGTCACTGCAGCTGCTGCTGCTGCCAACCCCTCAGACAGGCTTCTGCCCTCCTGGGGTCCAGCCAGGCCTGGCCCAGGATAGCAGAACAAAGGACTTCCTCTGAGAGAGGGTGTTACACCCTCTCCCTTTGGAAAATGGTGTGAAGGCAGGGGAGGAGTAGCCTCCCCCAGCCTCTGGAAATGCTTTCATGGGCACATTTGGTGCCCATTTCTGCATAAGCCAGTCTACACCGGTTCAGGGACCCCTTAGCCCTGCTCTGGCGCGAAACTGGACAAAGGAAAGGGGAGTGACCACTCCCCTGACCTGTACCTCCCCTGGGAGGTGCCCAGAGCTCCTCCAGTGTGCTCCAGACCTCTGCCATCTTGGAAACAGAGGTGCTGCTGGCACACTGGACTGCTCTGAGTGGCCAGTGCCATCAGGTGACGTCAGAGACTCCCTCTGATAGGCTCCTTCAGGTGTTGCTAGCCTATCCTCTCTCCTAGGTAGCCAAACCCTCTTTTCTGGCTATTTAGGGTCTCTGTCTCTTGGGATTCCTTAGATAACGAATGCAAGAGCTCATCCGAGTTCCTCTGCATCTCTCTCTTCACCTTCTGCCAAGGAATCGACTGCTGACCGCGCTGGAAGCCTGCAAAACTGCAACATACTAGCAAAGACGACTACTGCAACTCTGTAACGCTGATCCTGCCGCCTTCTCGACTGTTTTCCTGGTGGTGCATGCTGTGGGGGTAGTCTGCCTCCTCTCTGCACTAGAAGCTCCGAAGAAATCTCCCGTGGGTCGACGAAATCGTCCCCCTGCAACCGCAGGCACCAAAGAACGGCATCACCGGTCTCCTGGGTCTCCTTTCAGCACGACGAGCGAGGTCCCTTGAATCCAGAAACTCTGTCCAAGTGACTCCCACAGTCCAGTGACTCTTCAGTCCAAGTTTGGTGGAGGTAAGTCCTTGCCTCCCCACGCCAGACTGCATTGCTGGGAACGGCGACTTTTGCAGCTACTCCGGCCTCCGTGTACTTCCGGCGGAAATCCTTTGTGCACAGTCCAGCCTGGGTCCACGGCACTCTAACCTGCATTGCACGACCTCCTAAGTTGTTCTCCGGCGACGTGGGACTCCTTTGTGCAACTTCGGGTGAGCACTGTTTCACACATCCTTGTAGTGCCTATTTCTGGCACTTTCTTGGGTGCTGCCTGCTGCTGAGAGAGCTCCTTGTCTTGCTCGACGCCCCTTCTGTCCCCTGACGCAATTGGCGACATCCTGGTCCCTCCTGGGCCACAGCAGCATCCAAAAACTCTTACCGCATGATTTGCAGCTAGCAAGGCTTGTTGGCAGTCTTTCGGCGGGAAAACACTTCTGCACGACTCTCCACGGCGTGAGGGATCCGTCCTCCAAAGGGGAAGTCTCTAGCCCTTGTTGTTCCTGCAGAAACCTAAGCTTCTACTGTCCAGTAGCAGCTTCTTTGCACCCACAGCTGGCATTTCCTGGGCATCTGTCCATCTCCGACTTGCTTGTGACTTTTGGACTTGGTCCCCTTGTTCCACAGGTACCCTCGACTGGAAATCCATCATTGTTGCATTGCTGGTTTCTGTCTTTCCTGTAGAATTCCCCTATCATGACTTCTATGTCCTTTGGGGAACTTTAGTGCACTTTGCACTCACTTTTCAGGGTCTTGGGGTGGGCTATTTTTCTAACCCTTACTATTTTCTAATAGTCCCAGCGACCCTCTACAAGGTCACATAGGTTTGGGGTCCATTTGTGGTTCGCATTCCACTTTTGGAGTATATGGTTTGTGTTGCCCCTATCCCTATGTGTCCCCATTGCATCCTATTGTAACTATACATTGTTTGCACTGTTTTCTAAGACTATACTGCATATTTTTGGTATTGTGTACATATATCTTGTGTATATTTGCTATCCTCATACTGAGGGTACTCACTGAGATACTTTTGGCATATTGTCATAAAAATAAAGTACCTTTATTTTTAGTATAACTGTGTATTGTGTTTTCTTATGATATTGTGCATATGACACTAAGTGGTACTGTAGGAGCTTCACTCGTCTCCTAGTTCAGCCTAAGCTGCTCTGCTAAGCTACCATTATCTATCAGCCTATGCTGCTAGACACCCTATACACTAATAAGGGATAACTGGGCCTGGTGCAAGGTGCAAGTACCCCTTGGTACTCACTACAAGCCAGTCCAGCCTCCTACATTGGTTGTGCAGCGACGGGATAAGTGCTTTGAGACTACTTACCACTCTTGTCATTGTACTTTTCATAAGAGAAAAATATACAAAACAAGTTCAGTGTGTGTACACATAACTAAAACGTTTGCATTTCCTCTTTTCACTCTTTTCTAAGTGCTGAAAAGTACTTCTAAACTTGCTAAAAAGTTCTAAAAAGTTTTTAAAGTTTTTTTTTCTGTCTTTCTAAAAGCTCTGACAAACTTTTTTCTCTTTTTCTATCACTTTAACTCTCTCTAAAAATGTCTGGCACAGGCCAAAATGTTGATCTGTCCAAACTTGCATATGATCACCTTAGCTGGAAAGGAGCAAGGAGTCTCTGCATAGAGAGAGGTTTGAGTGTAGGGAAGAATCCTTCCGTGGAATTGTTACTTAACATGCTTAAAGAACAAGATAAGGCCAAAAGTGCCCCATCTGTTGAAAAAGTAGCTAATGGTTCCCAATCTGATCCTGGGACTCCCCAAGGAAAAGATTCAGGAAAGAAACTTCCTAGCCTGCCCATTACTAGACAGTCTAGCATAGTTGGTACTGAGGTTGAGTCACACCATACAGATAGTGTTGTCTCACATCATAGCAAAAGCATTCATTCTCACCACAGTAGAAGTGATGTTTCTGTTAACCAAGCTGTTAGGGTGCCTTCTGTAAGGGACAGGTCTCCTTCTGTCCATTCTCACCATACTTCTGTTTCAAGACATGTCCCTCCCACCTACCCTGATGACAGATTGTTAGAAAGGGAGCTCAATAGATTGAGAGTGGTACAAACCAGACTGAATCTCAAGAAGCAACAGCTGGATTTGGAGAGACAGACTTTAGAAGTAGAGAAGGAGAGACAGAAACTGGGTTTAGAAACCAATGGTGGCAGCAGCAGTATTCCCCATAGTCATCCTGCAAAAGAGCATGATTCCAGGAATCTGCACAAGATAGTTCCCCCTTATAAGGAGGGGGATGACATTAACAAGTGGTTTGCTGCACTTGAGAGGGCCTGTGCTGTACAGGATGTCCCTCAAAGGCAGTGGGCTGCTATCCTATGGCTATCATTTAGTGGAAAAGGTAGGGCTAGGCTCCTTACTGTGAAAGAAAAGGAAGCCAATGATTACAAAGTTCTTAAGAATGCACTCCTGGATGGTTATGGCTTAACCACTGAACAATACAGGATAAAGTTCAGAGAGACCAAAAAGGAGTCTTCACAAGACTGGGTTGATTTCATTGACCATTCAGTGAAGGCCTTGGAGGGGTGGTTACATGGCAGTAAAGTTACTGATTATGACAGCCTGTATAACTTGATCCTGAGAGAGCATATTCTTAATAATTGTGTGTCTGATTTGTTGCACCAGTACTTGGTGGACTCTGATCTGACCTCTCCCCAAGAATTGGGAAAGAAGGCAGACAAATGGGTCAGAACAAGGGTGAACAGAAAAGTTCATACAGGGGGTGACAAAGATGGCAACAAGAAGAAGGATGGTAAGTCTTCTGACAAGGGTGGGGACAAATCTAAAAATGAGTCTTCATCAGGCCCACAAAAACACTCTGGTGGGGGTGGTGGGCCCAAATCCTCTTCTAATCAAAACAAGGAAAATAAACCATGGTGCTATTTATGTAAAATAAAAGGCCATTGGACAACAGATCCCAGTTGTCCAAAGAAAAGCACCAAGCCTCCTACCACTATAACCCCTACTGCTACACCTAGTGTCCCTACTAATAGCAGTGGTGGTGGGAGAAAACCTACTAATAGCCAATCCAAGGGAGTAGCTGGGCTCACTTTTGGTAACTTAGTTGGGGTTGGTCTTGTTAGGGAGACCACAGAGGCTGTGTTAGTCTCTGAGGGGGCTATTGATTTAGCCACCTTAGTTGCTTGTCCCCTTAATATGAATAAGTACAAGCAGCTACCCCTAATAAATGGTGTTGAGGTTCAGGCCTACAGGGACACAGGTGCCAGTGTCACAATGGTGATAGAGAAACTGGTCCACCCTGAACAACACCTACTTGGTCACCAGTACCAAGTAACCGATGCTCACAACAACACACTTAGCCACCCCATGGCTGTTGTAAATCTCAACTGGGGGGGGTGTTACTGGTCCAAAGAAAGTTGTGGTAGCCACAGATTTACCTGTAGACTGTCTACTAGGAAATGATTTGGAGTCATCAGCTTGGTCAGATGTGGAGTTGGAGGCCCATGCAGCAATGCTGGGCATCCCAGGGCATATCTTTGCTTTAACCAGGGCTCAGGCCAAAAAGCAAAAAGGACAGGGAAGCTTGGATCCTGGAACAATGGACCAAGTGCTCCCTAAAGCTAGGGCTAGTAGAAGTAAAGCACTTCCTACTATCCCTCCCTCTACAGTGGATTCTACTTCTGAGGAAGAAGAATTTCCACCCTGTGCAGAACCTACACCAGAGGAGCTGGAAGCAGACACTGCTGAGCTTTTGGGTGAAGGGGGGCCTGCCAGGGAGGAGCTGAGTGTGGCACAGCAAACCTGTCCCACACTAGAGGGTCTAAGACAGCAAGCTGTCAAACAGGCTAATGGGGATGTCAGTGACTCTCACAGAGTTTACTGGGAGGACAACCTCTTGTACACTGAAGCAAGGGATCCTAAACCTGGAACTGCCAGGAGGTTAGTGATTCCTCAGGAGTACAGAAAGTTCCTCCTAACTCTAGCCCACGACATTCCCCTAGCTGGACATCTGGGACAAATGAAAACTTGGGACAGGCTTGTTCCCCTGTTTCATTGGCCTAGGATGTCTGAGGACACAAAGGAATTGTGTAAGTCCTGTGAAACCTGTCAAGCCAGTGGCAAGACAGGTGGCACTCCAAAGGCACCCCTTATTCCACTGCCTGTGGTTGGGGTTCCCTTTGAAAGGGTAGGGGTTGACATAGTTGGCCCCCTTGACCCTCCTACTGCTTCAGGCAATAGGTTTATCTTGGTGGTAGTGGACCATGCCACAAGATATCCTGAAGCAATTCCTTTAAGGACCACTACAGCACCTGCAGTGGCAAAGGCCCTCCTGGTAATATTTTCTAGGGTGGGCTTCCCAAAGGAAGTAGTATCAGACAGAGGAAGCAATTTCATGTCTGCTTACTTAAAGGCCGTGTGGAAGGAGTGTGGTGTGACTTACAAGTTCACTACACCCTATCATCCACAAACAAATGGACTGGTGGAGAGATTTAACAAAACTCTCAAAGGCATGATTATGGGACTCCCTGAAAAACTCTGCAGGAGATAGGATATCCTCTTACCATGCCTCCTTTTTGCCTACAGGGATGTACCCCAAAAAGGAGTGGGCTTCAGCCCCTTTGAACTCCTCTTTGGACACCCTGTTAGGGGTCCACTAACACTTGTCAAGGAGGGTTGGGAACAACCTTTAAAAGCTCCAAAACAAGATATTGTGGATTATGTACTTGGCCTCAGATCAAGGATGGCTGAGTATATGAAAAAGGCCAGTAGAAACCTTCAGGCCAGCCAAGAGCTCCAGAAGCAATGGTATGATCAGAAGGCTGTTTTGGTTCAGTACCAACCAGGGCAGAAAGTGTGGGTCTTGGAGCCTGTGGCCCCAAGAGCACTCCAAGATAAATGGAGTGGGCCCCACACAATTGTTGAGAGAAAGGGTGAAGTCACCTACTTAGTTGACTTAGGCACTGCCAGGAGTCCCCTTAGGGTGCTCCATGTCAATCGCCTTAAACCCTACTATGACAGGGCTGATCTCACCCTGCTCATGGCAACTGATGAGGGACAGGAAGAAGACAGTGATCCTCTACCTGATCTCTTCTCTTCCACAGAACAAGATGCTCTAGTGGAAGGTGTAGTTTTGGCTGATTGTCTTACTGCTGAGCAGAAAGACCATTGCATAAATCTCCTGGGTCAGTTTTCTGAACTCTTCTCTACTGTGCCAGGTACCACTTCTTGGTGTGAGCACACTATAGATACTGGAGACAGCTTGCCTGTCAAAAGTAAAATCTATAGGCAGCCTGACCATGTCAGGGACTGCATCAAGCAAGAGGTGCAGAAAATGCTAGAACTGGGAGTGGTTGAGCACTCTGAAAGTCCATGGGCTTCTCCTGTGGTACTTGTACCAACACCTCATTCCAAGGATGGAAAGAAGGAAATGCGGTTTTGTGTTGACTACAGAGGTCTCAACCAGGTAACCAAAACTGATGCTCACCCTATACCCAGGGCAGATGAGCTCATAGATACACTGGTATCTGCCAAGTATCTAAGCACTTTTGATTTGACTGCAGGGTATTGGCAGATCAAATTATCAGAAGATGCTAAACCTAAAACTGCATTTTCAACCATTAGAGGCCATTACCAATTCACAGTAATGCCTTTTGGATTGAAAAATGCACCTGCCACTTTTCAGAGGTTGGTGAACACAGTCCTGCAAGGGCTGGAAGCTTTTAGTGCAGCATATCTGGACGATATAGCTGTCTTTAGCTCCAGTTGGGATGATCACCTGGTCCACCTATGGAAAGTTTTAGAGACCCTGCAAAAGGCAGGCCTTACTATCAAGGCTTCAAAGTGCCAGATAGGGCAGAGAAAGGTGGTTTATCTGGGACACCTTGTTGGTGGGGAACAGATTGCACCACTTCAGGGGAAAATCCAAACTATTATAGATTGGGTTCCCCCTACTACTCAGACTCAGGTGAGAGCCTTCCTAGGCCTCACTGGGTATTACAGGAGGTTCATTAAGAACTATGGCTCCATTGCAGCCCCTCTTAATGACCTCACATCCAAAAAGATGCCTACAAAGGTATTATGGACAGCAAACTGTCAGAAAGCTTTTGAGGAGCTGAAGCAGGCCATGTGCTCTGCACCTGTCCTGAAAAGCCCTTGTTACTCTAAAAAATTCTATGTCCAAACTGATGCATCTGAATTAGGAGTAGGGGCAGTCCTATCACAACTTAATTCTGAGGGCCAGGATCATCCTGTTGCTTTTATTAGTAGAAGGTTGACCCCTAGAGAAAAGCGTTGGTCTCCCATTGAGAGGGAGGCCTTTGCTGTGGTCTGGGCACTGAAGAAGTTGAGGCCATACCTGTTTGGCACTCACTTCATTGTTCAGACAGACCACAAACCTCTACTTTGGCTAAAACAAATGAAAGGTGAAAATCCTAAACTGTTGAGGTGGTCCATATCCCTACAGGGAATGGACTATACAGTGGAACATAGACCTGGGAGTAGCCACTCCAATGCAGATGGACTCTCCAGATATTTCCACTTAGACAATGAAGACTCATCAGGTCATGGCTAGTCTTATTGTCCTTCGTTTGGGGGGGGGTTGTGTAGGAAAGTACCATCTTGCCTGGCATGTTACCCCCATTTTTCACTGTATATATGTTGTTTTAGTTGTATGTGTCACTGGGACCCTGCCAGCCAGGGCCCCAGTGCTCATAAGTGTGCCTGAATGTGTTACCTGTGTAGTGACTAACTGTCTCACTGAGGCTCTGCTAATCAGAACCTCAGTGGTTATGCTCTCTCATTTCTTTCAAATTGTCACTAACAGGCTAGTTACCAATTTTACCAATTTACATTGGCTTACTTGAACACCCTTATAATTCCCTAGTATATGGTACTGAGGTACCCAGGGTATTGGGGTTCCAGGAGATCCCTATGGGCTGCAGCATTTCTTTTGCCACCCATAGGGAGCTCTGACAATTCTTACACAGGCCTGCCACTGCAGCCTGAGTGAAATAACGTCCACGTTATTTCACAGCCATTTTACACTGCACTTAAGTAACTTATAAGTCACCTATATGTCTAACCTTTACCTGGTAAAGGTTAGGTGCAAAGTTACTTAGTGTGAGGGCACCCTGGCACTAGTCAAGGTGCACCCACATTGCTCAGGGCCAATTCCCTGGATTTTGTGAGTGCGGGGACACCATTACATGCGTGCACTACATATAGGTCACTACCTATATGTAGCTTCACAATGGTAACTCCGAATATGGCCATGTAACATGTCTATGATCATGGAATTGCCCCCTCTATGCCATCCTGGCATAGTTGGCACAATCCCATGATCCCAGTGGTCTGTAGCACAGACCCTGGTACTGCCAAACTGCCTTTTCAGGGGTTTCACTGCAGCTGCTGCTGCTGCCAACCCCTCAGACAGGCTTCTGCCCTCCTGGGGTCCAGCCAGGCCTGGCCCAGGATAGCAGAACAAAGGACTTCCTCTGAGAGAGGGTGTTACACCCTCTCCCTTTGGAAAATGGTGTGAAGGCAGGGGAGGAGTAGCCTCCCCCAGCCTCTGGAAATGCTTTCATGGGCACATTTGGTGCCCATTTCTGCATAAGCCAGTCTACACCGGTTCAGGGACCCCTTAGCCCTGCTCTGGCGCGAAACTGGACAAAGGAAAGGGGAGTGACCACTCCCCTGACCTGTACCTCCCCTGGGAGGTGCCCAGAGCTCCTCCAGTGTGCTCCAGACCTCTGCCATCTTGGAAACAGAGGTGCTGCTGGCACACTGGACTGCTCTGAGTGGCCAGTGCCATCAGGTGACGTCAGAGACTCCCTCTGATAGGCTCCTTCAGGTGTTGCTAGCCTATCCTCTCTCCTAGGTAGCCAAACCCTCTTTTCTGGCTATTTAGGGTCTCTGTCTCTTGGGATTCCTTAGATAACGAATGCAAGAGCTCATCCGAGTTCCTCTGCATCTCTCTCTTCACCTTCTGCCAAGGAATCGACTGCTGACCGCGCTGGAAGCCTGCAAAACTGCAACATACTAGCAAAGACGACTACTGCAACTCTGTAACGCTGATCCTGCCGCCTTCTCGACTGTTTTCCTGGTGGTGCATGCTGTGGGGGTAGTCTGCCTCCTCTCTGCACTAGAAGCTCCGAAGAAATCTCCCGTGGGTCGACGGAATCGTCCCCCTGCAACCGCAGGCACCAAAGAACAGCATGAACGGTCTCCTGGGTCTCCTCTCAGCATGACGAGCGAGGTCCCTTGAATCCAGCAACTCTGTCCAAGTGACTCCCACAGTCCAGTGACTCTTCAGTCCAAGTTTGGTGGAGGTAAGTCCTTGCCTCCCCACGCCAGACTGCATTGCTGGGAACCGCGACTTTTGCAGCTACTCCGGCCTCCGTGCACTTCCGGCGGAAATCCTTTGTGCACAGTCCAGCCTGGGTCCACGGCACTCTAACCTGCATTGCACGACCTCCTAAGTTATTCTCCGGCGACGTGGGACTCCTTTGTGCAACTTCGGGTGAGCACCATTTCATGCATCCTCATAGTGCCTGTTTCTGGCTCTTCTCCGGGTGCTGCCTGCTGCTGAGAGATCTTCTTGTCTTGCTCAACGCCCCTTCTGTCCCCTGACACAATTGTCGACATCCTGGTCCCTCCTGGGCCCCAGCAGCATCCAAAAACCTTTACCGCATGATTTGCAGCTAGCAAGGCTTGTTGGCAGTCTTTCGGCGGGAAAACACTTCTGCACGACTTTCCACGGCGTGAGGGATCCGTCCTCCAAAGGGGAAGTCTCTAGCCTTTGTCGTTCCTGCAGAAACCTAAGCTTCTACTGTCCAGTAGCAGCTTCTTTGCACCCACAGCTGGCATTTCCTGGGCATCTGTCCATCTCCGACTTGCTTGTGACTTTTGGACTTGGTCCCCTTGTTCCACAGGTACCCTCGACTGGAAATCCATCATTGTTGCATTGCTGGTTTGTGTCTTTCCTGCAGAATTCCCCTATCACGACTTCTATGTCCTTTGGGGAACTTTAGTGCACTTTGCACTCACTTTTCAGGGTCTTGGGGTGGGCTATTTTACTAACCCTTACTATTTTCTAATAGTCCCAGCGACCCTCTACAAGGTCACATAGGTTTGGGGTCCATTCGTGGTTCGCATTCCACTTTTGGAGTATATGGTTTGTGTTGCCCCTATCCCTATGTGTCCCCATTGCATCCTATTGTAACTATACATTGTTTGCACTGTTTTCTAAGACTATACTGCATATTTTTGGTATTGTGTACATATATCTTGTGTATATTTGCTATCCTCATACTGAGGGTACTCACTGAGATACTTTTGGCATATTGTCATAAAAATAAAGTACCTTTATTTTTAGTATAACTGTGTATTGTGTTTTCTTATGATATTGTGCATATGACAATAAGTGGTACTGTAGGAGCTTCACTCGTCTCCTAGTTCAGCCTAAGCTGCTCTGCTAAGCTACCATTATCTATCAGCCTATGCTGCTAGACACCCTATACACTAATAAGGGATAACTGGGCCTGGTGCAAGGTGCAAGTACCCCTTGGTACTCACTACAAGCCAGTCCAGCCTCCTACAATAAGGCATACTTGAACAAAGGCCCTATACATTACCAGAAACTGATATGTTATTTATCAATCCCTGTCCTTCTAATTTAAGAACAATCATTCAAATGACTGAAACACAAAGGCAGATCCCTGGAATTGAAACAATATAGACTTTGGAAAGCTCTTAACCTGTATTTAAGATCGGGTCCTATCATGCATGCCCATAATGGAGAGGATCTGTCTGATTGTCACCTGCCTCGAAGCTGGATGAAATCAGAGTGTACTGCGATAAAGTATATCCAGATTCCCACTGAATGTGGAGAAAAGAGTGCTGAATGAGTAGGACAGGGAGAAGATTATCCAATTAAATGTTCCACCTCTGAACTAAACTTGAGCATGTTAGGGAAAAATGGAGCACTTGTATCAGGAGGCACACAAATACACAATTATAATATGAAAAAAGGCTTCAATACAAGTCATCAAAATACAAAATACAAAATGATGGCTACTACGCCCTATATGGTTGTACAAAATTGTAAGAAGGCCAGAAAAATTACTGATGGGTGTGAAAACCCCAGATTCGCTATTTCCCATGCAAGATGTTTATGTCATCAGCTTCCTTCAAACTGATATTTCCCGCTGGAACTGTGAGGCTCAAAACAGTGTGACATCTTGGATCAATTTGTCTTCCTAAATGCACCATTGGAGGTCACCAGTTGTGTTTGAGAAGGAGGCACTCATGTGGGCTGAGTAGTCTAAGCACATGTGGGTTGTCATAGCTGTCATTACTAGTTTGAATACTGTGGGTCCTGGGTCCCCTGCAATTCTTGCTCTGCAAACATTTACGTTAACAGAACGTCCACGGGTTGATGAATCAAAGACATGTTGAACCTCAATTTCATGAGGCAATACATCCCAGAGGTAAGGCACCTCCCAATACATGAAAATGTCAGAAATACAATTGATTCAGTAACTGATTTCCAGAACAACAGAATGAATGCAAAGGTTTTATTTCAAAAATCTCAAAATTATATACAGAGTTATCATGAAGACATTGCCATAAAGGCTCTCAATAAATAGACCATTACAGAGTAGTGCAAAATGAAAAAAAGTTTAAGTCCTAAGTGGGCAGAAAGATCAGCAACATCAAAAGAGTAGCAGGCAGCATCCCTAGTGGAATCAGAGAGTCTTCAGGCACGTTCTGGGTCACTCGCAAATTCAAGGGTTTATATACAATATGTTTGCATGTTATATCACTAAAATTACAGAATCACTGTGGTATGATCAAAAGTGTTACATTCTAAGTAAATCAGAACATATCTTTAGTAAACATCATATTATCTTAGCAAAAAAACACTATCCAACTACAAGAATTTTGATTGTGCCCACTCTACACTAATGTTGTTTGGAGATGGTAGAACAGATTATGTACACAACCAAAAAAAAGCTATTATGAATGAAAAGAGCATAATGAGCTAAAGGAAGGGCCCTGACATTAGATACACTTTTGTGGCGAAGCTAGGGGGATTGGTTTGAGAATAAGCAATTACAATGCCAGTGAAAATGAACAAACATGATTCTGCTTAACTGTGTGCTTCATTAATAATGAGCAGTGAAATGTGCAGGGGGGAGGCACCCATTTTAGAAAACATGGCTACCAGGCCTAAATTGAGGCATATTTATCAAGAGTCAGGAAAACACATTCCTACCTGTCATAGGAAATTTGTTTGAAAATAAGAGCACAACATCAGTGTGTGGGTATGTAATCAAGTCTAAAACCACCTTCTGCACATTGTTATTTATGCACAAAAATATGGATTCCCAAAAATCTTCAACAATACCATAAGCTGTACGTAATTACAGTGCAACAGACTCAACTGTGCCCATCAGCATGCTGGAAAGCCCTTTGACGAACGCTGACCCATGTTCTCTGGCATGCCAGACCCCGTAATGGCTGCTCCCTAGAAAGCAGGACCTGATGTCAACACAAAAGAATTGTCTCCAGTGATGAATTTCACACCCTGTTCACTACTCTTTATGATAGTACGTCACATTCCACTTTCAGAAGCAAACTGTAACTTTCCCTTTGAAGTGCATTGAATTAACCAAAAAAGAGCAGCACACAAAGCTTTATAAATTTCTTTGGGAATGGCCTTTTCTGCAGGGTCACTCCCAAAGCATTTTGCTTTGTACCCTACACTTTTTGCTGAATCTTTTTGTTGACCTTAGGACTCTGAGCACTTTATCACTGCTGACCAGTGCTAAAATACACATGCTTCTCTCCTAAAAATGATGTATACACAATTGTCATATTTAATTTACTTGTAAATCCCTAGTAAAGTGATAAACCTTATACCCATGGCCTGTAAAATAAATGCTACTAGTTGGCCTGCAGCATTGATTGTGCCACCCACTGAAGTAGCCCTTTAACATGTCTTAGGACTGACACTGCAGTGCCTGTGTGTGCAGTTTCACTGCCACTTCAACCTTTCATTTAAAACCTATTGCCAAGCCTTAAAGTCCCCTTTTATCACATATACATCACACCTAAGGTACGCACTAGATAGCCCATAGGTCAGGGTGCTATGTAAGTAAAAGGCAGGACAAGTTATTTTTACGTTTTATATGTCCTGGTAGTGAAGAAATCCCAAAGTTGTTTTCCACTACTGTGAGGGCTACTTCTCTTATATGCCAGCATTGGAAATTCCTTAAAATACTTTTAAGCTGTAATTCCTGATCAGGAAGGAGTGGCTATATCATGTTTCATTTCGTTTGAATGGCAATAATAACTCCTCTTTACTGGTAAAGTCGGATTTAACATTATTATTTATGAAATGCCACTTTTAGAAAGTGGGCATTTCTCTGCTCTTTCTGCTCTGTGTTCTTTGCCGCCTATCTTCAATACACGTAAGGGGTAGGTGAAAGCTACACTTTGTGCATTCCCTACAGACAGCCACAAACAAGGGAAGGTTAGGTGTGTCTGAGCATTCAACTGCATTCATCTGCATTCTGATGGGCCTTCGTGGGAAGGAGGGCTGGAAGGGAGCTGACACTTACACTTGAATGGAGAAGTGCCTGTCCCCACACAAAGGGATGATTGCCCCATACTGGTTGTCTGGAACCAAGGTTAGGAGATAGGATCTCTGTGCACATCAAAGACCCTTCTTTGAAGTCACCCTTCCAAATCAGCACACTACTGGACCTGGTAAAAACTCTGTTGGAGTAAAGACTGTTGTGCTGTAAGGATTGCCACTCTGCCTTGAATGATTGTTCCAAGGAACTGATTCTCTACTTTGCTGAGCTGCCCTGCTGCCTGCTGACCTTTGCACTGCTAAGGACTAGAACTGGACCCATCTCACTGAACCCAAAGTGACTCCAAGGGCTTGCTGGCCTGCCTCCTGTTCTTCTGAAGTCTCAGGGCCATCAAAGACTTTGCCTTCTGATCATTGTGATGGGACTCTGGAAACCTTGAGTCCGGTAGTTGAAACCAAAAACGACCAGCGATTCGCCCACCAAACCATAAGCACTCCATTTTGTGGTAATCAGCATTTTGCTCTCCAAATGAAAAGCATTCTATTCTGTGAGGATCAGCCCTTCACTATACAAACAATAAGTGCACCATTCTGCGAGGATCATCGCTTTGCTCTACAAATGATAAACACTCCATTCTGTGAGGATCAGTGCTTCACTTCACAAATGATAAGTGATCCATTCTGTAAAGATCAGCTCTTCATGCTGTAAAAGACCAGCGCTCAGTGCCCCACCAGTAAGTGCCTCAAATCCAATCTGTAACGGAGTTTCAACTCAGAGTGACGCCTCGGGCTGTGTGCCGAACAAACTAAGCACATTTCCTCCAGACACATTGCCTGGGCAATAGGGAGTGTACTATCGATGTCAGCATTGCTTTAACTCACCTTTGGGAAATGGAGGCCCAAGTGGAGCTTTTGCCTCAGCTATTCACCACAATCCACATTCACCGTTTCAGGGGCCTTTGCTTGTCAGTGGACCGCCAAGCCTGCCCTGAACCAAGAGGTGGTAGCCCCACTAATTTAGTTGGAGAAAATGTATGTGGTTGGAAATCAGACCTGCGAGGTCTCCATAGTTGACCTGCCCACTTGCAGGTGTTTTTTTTTTTTAGATCCTCTGGTCCAGAGGAACCAGTGGGAAACTTTCAGCTAGTGCCTCTTTAGGTACTGTTCTGGCCACAGCATGGCCAGGAAGTGACAATTCACATTCCATCCTTAGAGATGAGCCATTTTCTGCCCAGTCTGATGTAACTGGAAGAACCTTAAGACCGAGAGTGTTCCTTGAGCTCTGTGTTTACTATAATTTTTTTTAAACCATTAACTTTCAAAAGTACTTACTGTTTTTTTGTTGCTTTGGTCTTGATTTACTCAGATAAATATTCTCTATTTTTCTAAACCTGTGTGGGGTATTTCTATGGTGTTTTCTATGACGATGGTGCCTATCAAGAAATAGTGAGCACTGCTGGCCAAGTGGTGATGTGTAAATCTGGCAGACAATAGTCTGTCAGAGTGCAAGTCAGAATGTTCTTAGTAACCATAACCGATGGAATAACATCTGGTAAACATTAAATATGGTCCTATGTTTGGTGTATCTAATATATATATATTTTTTTCTGCCCTTTCTTGCAGTTGGTGTCATGGGCTAGAGAGTCTTTGGTGCTTTTCTTGTGGCCTCTTCAGGGTAAAGTCACATGCCTCATTTCCCATGATAAAGTTATTTGAAAATTTCAAGGCTCCCCAATAAAAATCCAGAAGAAAGAGTATGTCTAAGGACATTAATACCTTGGGTTTTCTCGCCCTATATTGTGGGACACCAGTCTATGTAGAGCATGTGAATTGCTGTATTGAAAATTGATTTATAGCTTGGTCACACAGGACATCTTGTTGGGGGTAGTAGCAGTTGCAGCAAGGAGCAGATCTTCGCTAGAAACTGTCTTTCCAATACACTACAGCTCTGTGCTATTGGGGTTTAGAAAGTAACAAGAGCACTTCTGAACTGCTTAAAATAATGATGTTGCAAACACAGACTTCTGAGAGAGTAGGTCCCACTTACACCATGGAAATACTAAGATACTAAGAAAATAAAGCAATATAAATTTCAGAAATTGAGGGGGAAGGAGTAAGAAAGATAAAGACACTATCTACCTGGACATTTACCTCAGGGCCCTCTAATATGCAGATATGCAAGGATATTACACGACTAAGGAACAACCTAGTGAAATAAAATGCAATAATAGTACTATAATTTATATATAATTTATAAATTATATTATTACACTGAAAACAATTTTGAAGTAACAGATTGTGGTTAAGGGAAGAGTGTTGTTAGAAAATGGGTCTCTAGTTGGCAGAGGCATGCACCCTGTGCAACTAGGGACCAAAATCCTAGTCAGGGTAAGTCACAACACAAACTAGATTATGTGGTGCTCACACTCTGGTAGCTTGGCACAGAGCAGGCAGGTTTAACTTACAAGGCAATGTGTAAAGTATTTGTACAATAACTCATACAGTAGCACAGTGAAAACACCACAAAAAGACTCCCCACCAGGTTAGAAAAATAGATTATGATTTTACCAATAAGTTAAGACCAGAATGACAAAACTCCAATACCTAGAAGTTGAGATACAACTTTTCAAAGAATAGATACAAAATATCCCTTAGAATCCAATAGTGCTGTTAAGAGTTACTTTAGGCCACGCTGGACCAGGGCAAAGTCAAAGGTGGAGCTGTCCATGATGGGGCGCAGGCCGGCTACAGGACTTATGCAGGCCCAGGGTAACAAAGTACCCTTCCTGGTCAGCAGCGAGATGTTTGGTGAGATGCGTCAATTGGGCCCTCCCAGGGTTGGGAATGCGTACATCTGTCCCACATAGTGATGACAATGTGTCAGTTTGGAAAACAAGCACTGGAGGTGAGATGCGTTGGTTCTGAAGTGTGATGCAAATCGGTCTTCCCATGCAGTCGAGGGATGAGTTGATCTCTATAGACTGATGCAGTGGCAAAGCGCTGTTTAGATGCGTCTGGCTTGCAAGGCGGTGGTTCCAAGAGTGATGTGCCAATTTTACTCTCACAACTGGGTTGATGCACCGGTTCTCCTACACACAGGCAGTTGATGCATCAATTTCTGTGTTGCAAGTCTCTTCCACTTCCAGTGAACCAGGCACAGGAGCAGGGATAGAGACTTTGATGTCCCTGACTCTCAAGCAACAGGAGGCAAGCAGGCAAGCCATTGGAGATCACTTGTGGTGCAAGGCAGAGTCCAAGTTTCCCTTAGCAGAGTCAGCAAGCAGCAGGTCAGTACAGCAGAAAAGCAGCCCTTCCAGGTCAGCAGTCGAGCAGAGAAACCATTCTTGTTGCAGCACAGCAGTTCTTCTGGCAGAGTTCAGACATAGGCCCAGAAGTATCCAATGGGGCCAGAGACCCAGTACTTATACCCAAATATGCTTTTGTAGTAGGGGAGACTTCAAAGAATGGGTTTAAAGTGCACTTGTATCCCTTTCAACCCAGTCCTCTCTGCAATGGTATCCCTGCGTGTGTGGGGGGGTAATCAGTTATTTGTGTGGGATCAGGTAACTACCCTTTGAAGTATAAGTGTGAGCCCCTTCCTACCTTCCTGCCCAGAAAGAGCCATCAGAATGCGGATGTATGTAGATAGTAATTCAGCCACACCTAGCCTTACCGTGTTTGTGGCTGACTGAGGGGAATGCACAAAGTGTAACTGTCATCCAGCCCAGATGTCTATTGGAGACAGGCTGTAAGACATAAATAGCAGTACGAGCAGAGAAATGCCTGTTTTCTAAAAGTGGCATTTCTAAAATAGTAATGTCAAGTCCGATTTTACCAGTAAAGAGGATTTATCATTACTAATCCAGAGATATGAAATATGATGCAGGGACTCCTTTGTGATCAGGAATTACAGCTTAAAAGTGTAGTAAGGAATTCACAATGCTGGCCTACGAGAAGAGGAGGTCTCACCGTAGTGAACAACAACTTTTGAAGTTTTTCACTACTAGGGCATCAAAAAGATAGAGGTACATGCCCTGCCTTTTAAACACACCTCACTCTGCCCTGTTGGTCACGTAAGGCCTACCTTAGAGCAACTTATATGTAGAAAAAGCAGAGTTTAAGGCTCAGAAAGTAGTTTTAAATGGCAAGTCGAGGTGGCTGTAAACTGCACACAGTGACCCTTCAACGGCAACCCTGAGACATGGTTAACAGGCTACTTGTGTGGGTGGTACAATCAGTGATGCAGGCCTACTAGTAACATTTAATTTACATGCCTTGTGCACATGTAATTCAATTTACTTATAAGTAAATTAAATATACCAATGGGATAGGAGCCAATATTACCTTGTTTAAACGAGAGAGCACACCCACTTTAGCACTGTTCAGCAGTAGTAAAGTACACAGAGGCCTAAAACCAGAAAAAACAAGGTCAGAAAAATGGAGAGAGGAAGGCAAAAAGTGGGAGGAAGACCATCAAAAAAGGTGCCAGGTCTAACACGTATTGAACAATGTTTGGAGTCTATATTTATCCACTCCGATAATACCTTGTTAACAATTAATATTTATTATTATGATATTTCTTAGTCACATTACTTACAATAGAATAGCACATTATAAATACTATTACAAAATTCTAAAGTTTCTGTGTCACTGATTCTGTAGAATAAAGGTGGGGCCTTTATCTGTAGTCAACAAGTAATTCTCCGATCGGTCTGTTGGATTCTCAACATCCCCTCAAACTGCAGGTACTACCCAGAAGAGGTGATGATACTTGCCCATTTCCCTTTTCTCTACAGCAGCAGAAGAAGCTTTGGGACTAGGGAAATCTACTTGGTGTAACCCACAAAAATCAGGAGTTCACAACAACACTATACATGCAGTGAAATACATTAGCAATGACCACTACCGAGCACACCTTTGAGAAGCCATACAACCACCATGTCTGGTCCACACTTTTCCACTCATTATGAATCCAGTGGAAGGAGTAGCTTTCTTGCCATGAATGCATCATTTTTAGAACAACAGTTTTGTGTCTGTAATTACAGATGTGTACCAGTGTTGGAAAATTATTGTCCCCATTTTCTCTCTTCCTCTTGGGAAGGAATAAGAACATGAGAATGCCCTGCACATGAAAGGAAGGAACTCCACATAAAAAATCAGTTTTCTCATATCTGGTCCAGGGTCTATAATAAGCATCCAGCCTGTGTCAGATCTCACTTTCTATTCCAGCCTGAAACAAAGGTCCCAGGAGCCTGGTGCCTCATGACAGACTAGCACCAAAAGGATTAAACACTGCGCTTGACCTGAATGGAGTTGCACCCTTGTCTAACTACTCTGTTAAACACATATATATTGACTTCTTGAAGCCTGTATCTCAAAGACTCTCACCAAGCTGGCAGGATTGAATCTGTAGTGCTCCTTGAATGTTGAGTAAAGTGTCACAGCTGGACTGTAGCCAAACTTTAATGGTCATGCCAGCGGCTCTACTGCTCTGCCTGAAGTTATCCAGATCTGCTTGCAGTCCCTCCAGATACTATCTCACCAGAGACCAAGAAAAGCTGTCCTGCAACAACACAAGGGCATAGAGCTAACCCCATAGCCAGGTACTCCGACCTTTCTTAAAGTTGGTCCATCAACACAGTGTCAGCCAACCTAGCTCCTAGCCAGCCTTTTCTCATTGTGACATTCAGCATGTCACAATCTATACTGGCCTGTGTACAACTGCCAATTCCTCAACAAACGTTTCTCAACATAAACAATTAGGAAGGGCTTCCAAGTGGACCTCTTACCATTTGCGAATGGGTTAGCACCTCTTTTGAGGACTGGATTTTGGTTGCAAAACATTGATGAATACATTAACAAATTGCTTTATGGAAGAGAAGCTCTAAAAACTTTCCTTCTAAAAAGTGATTTATTTTAGGTTCCTAAAGCCATTTTGTGATTTGGTTGCATGTTACTGAGTCACAAAATGGGGTATGAACATAAAAAAAGCCATTTTCTGAGAACCGACTGAAATCCTGTATTTAAAAAAATAAAACATTTTTGTGTACAAATTGCTACATTTGGCACTTTGGTAATTCAGATGTAAGTAGCCAAAATTATTTCATGCAACTGGACAAAGTTCGAGCCTAGGATGTCTGCTGAAGGGCATGATTTGCTATATACAGCAAAATGTGTTAGTGCACAGGCTGAAAATGAATGTGTTTCAAAGAGTGACAACTTGACTATAACCCTATTTTTCTAACCTTTGCAACTCTGCAATATGACATAATCAATGTAAACATTGGATTTTATTATCTATAAATCTTGCTTACACTTTATAAGGAGTTGTATTGGTTGCCCAATAGTAGCAAAGGGCAAATCACCGTTGCTGTCAAACCCTTACTTACCCAAGCTGTAACTAACTCTTTATGCGACAGTGAGCTGTATGTCTCTCCATCTCAAAGGTGCCCATCACACTTGGTTTCTTCCTGTAGAAGGAACCTCAAGGCCATAGAAGAACTATTCATGGAATGGGAAGTGGGATCTATATGGGCAGGAATTAATTTGATCATTGGAAGAAAAGAATAAGCTGGCCTTGGGAAGTCTTAGGGAAGAAGTGGAAAAGTAAAGTTAGACACAGGATATTGAGATTGGTTTAGGCTGGGCAGTAAAGGACTGTTGGATATCCTTTACTGTAAGCCTAACTTAATCACCCTGTTTTATTTACTAGGCAGGTAAACTGACAGAACATTCATTTGATTTAGGGGATTATCACCATTCAAATACTGAGTTTTTTAAAAAACTGTAATATGTACTCTCTCAGCAACATAAATGCCTGGTATTGAAGAAAAGAGGACTACTTGTTACTAGAATTCCCTTCTGCCTTATAAAGTATTATGAAGGGACTTTGGCCTCAATCTCTGACATAATCTCTGACAATGGAAAGATGTTCAAAGGGCTAAGGAATATACCCTTGTGCTAAACTCTAAAGATAAATTTGCATTGTGTTAAGTGGAGTCTGCTTCTCTTTTGGACTTCACTTCTGAATAAGACACCTGAAGGGTCAACTGGACAATTTATTAGCTAGTCCATATAAAACTTCTACCCTTTGTCTGGGGGACGAATGAGGGTCGCTAGACTGAGGATGCTGAGTTACTGAAGAAGATACACAGAAAGATGCTGAAAGTGGACACTTTACAGAGGACATGAATTGTAGTTCATGGTGGGCATCCTACAACTTAAGTCCATGAAATGGTGGTCAAAGATTTTCTTGAACATTTAAAGAGCTGCACCTTTTCTAAAAAGGTACAGAGCATTTTTTTAAAGTTGGAAATTAGAAATGTTTTATCTGTTGAGGATTTCACAAAGTGCCAAGTTGCCTGAAAAAGATGCAAGCTACAGTTTGGTAATTTATCCGTGGGTGTTTTTTGATCAAATAGTTAGAGCTAGTGAGGGAAAACAGAAAATACATATTCATGCTCATGGACCTCAGTTCATCTACAGCTTCCAGTATGCTGAAGATATTTGACCTTCTGAAACTTTTTGGCCCATATTTATGAATGGTTAGCGTCACTTTAGCACCATTTATTTTCGCGCTAAAGCGGCACTAACCAAACTCCATATTGACTCTAGATCCATCTAGGGTCAAAATATAGGAGTTAGCACCATGTTTAGGATGCGTGAAACCACCTGCGTCAATGAGATGCAAGGTAGGTGTTCCAATCCTAAACACAATGCCAACCCCCTAACACAATATGTATCTCCAGGCGCAGAAATGACGCACAAGGAGTAGGTGAGACTAAATATTTGTGCAAAGCCCGCTTAGCGCCATTATTTAATGCCTGGGTCAGACCAGGCGTAAGGGTGCAGGTAGGCCCATTTCCATGGCTAAACACCATGGAATGGGCACACAGATGCCCACCCCATGCCCCAGGAACACGCCACCCACACCACAGGGACACTACAGGAGGGGGACCCCCTCCCAGGTAAGTATAATTTTTTTCTTTATGTAACTGCCATTGGGGGACCCTTACATAGGGCCCCCTGCCTGGCACTGGATATGTTGGGCTTGCCTAGGGGACACGAGTAACCAACCTGTAAAACACTACCACTTTTCCAACAGTACTATATAGCTGCTGTACTGAAATTGCCCTTTTGGCACTAAAAACCTACCAGAACCTTTTGCAAAACAAGACAAGATATGGGTGAGATGAGCTTTTGGTTTAAGGCTCAATCTCTGTACTTAAAGTACAGCACACCACTAAACAATCAGCCCAGTGCAGTACCTACTGCTTGCAATCACCCAAAATGCTATTTCTCCCATCGAATATGGGATACAAAGACTGAAATACACCTTCCTTTGAGAGGAGCTAGGTGATGGTAGAGCTATTCAGTGATAAATATAAAACCAGTGAGCTCAAGTCAACCATACTCCATTCTTTCCTAACTTTTATATATATTTGACCTTTTGAGATTTGGTTCTGGCAGTTTGCCTAGGTAGTGTCAATGAGGTGAATGAGAAGGTGTTGCATATTCCAGTTACAATGATGAATCCCATTACATTTTTGTAAGCTGGTTAAGACACACTACATTCCTTGTTCGATAAACATCAATATTCAAATAGATAACTTAAATCTGTTTAACACTTTGATTTATTTTTTCTGTCTAATTTACATTTATTTAGTAATATCGGTGAAGCTGGCTATTACTACGTGCAAGATGGGTGCGCTATGATCAACGGAACGGCATGGACCCACAGCACAGACACAAGCATTTACTCAGGCATGGCTCCTCTGCTATGGCGGAGAAGTCTCACCCCCGCCAGCAGCAGGAGCTGCAAAATAAAAAATAAAAAGGATAATCAACATTGTTTGTTATTGTTTTTATTTTTCAGGAGGGCGGGGCCACTAGCGATGACAAGGATGGAGGGGGAGTGCACAGAACTCCCCTCAGTGCGCATGTATGTTTGGCCGGCTGCCTCAGGCTGGCCAAACGCACATGCACACTGGGCTCTGTCCAACTCAGCACTGTGTTGACAGGTTGGAGCTTCCCCTGCATTTACTCCATATGCAGGAAACACCTTAAACCTTAAAGCCTTACTCTTCAAGAAATACTTTTCCTGAAATCTCCCTCTAGGTTCTATGAATTAAATAATTACTTGTAGTGGTAATCACATCAGCAAGCTGATGTCTGATATCACACTACATTCCCTGTGACTTGTTTTATTCTTTTGCTATTTGTAAAGAATACCTAGGCACTTCAAAGGTATTGTAAGAGGGCATCTGTTTGTTAATAATCCGTCTAAAACATGCATTTAATAGAGTCAGACAAGTTTTGCTTCTTCACTATTAGACATCAGGATAGTGGCCAAAGATTGGCACATGTTAAATTCTCTGAATTAATTGCACTGGTCCAGTTTCTAACTCTGATATGCAGTAAATTTGAATATCTGTTCTGTGCTGTTACGATTGTCTTACAAGGTGCTTGGTAATACTATTTTGATAGGTCTCAAACATAGGACAATGACCTCACAGAGTCCATTCAGTCTTGCAATTCTCTGAATGTTCTGGGACAGTAAAACCATACCATTGTAGCAAATCACTGTTTAGCCATTCTTAGTCCATGTAAAACATCAGAATTTAAGAGTCCCAAGCAAACAAAAACAGTAGTAAACATGCCAAGGCATATGATTGTATTGAAACATTGGTAACCCAAACAATTCTAAAATTAACCCTTTCTGTACATATTTATATCCCTTTTGAATTGTCCTTCATCCCCTGATGTTACTGATCCATTTCTTTTGTTTTTTTACAACCTCTGCCAGCCCTAGAGTAGCCCTAGACTAGCTCTTTTGTACTATCTCCCAAAAACTCTACACTGTATCTCCTTCTTTTGTCTTATTCTATAGTCCTCTTCAGTTCTCAACTTGTCCTTTACAGATGTTTTTAAACAAGCAATTCTTCTTATATAATATGGTAATGCTGTTGCATTTAATCAGTATTTTATGTCTTAACCCCATATGTGTCTGAACTACTTAAGCATATGATTACTTAAATTTCAATTTTCCTGATTGCACACTATAAGGCTATATATTTTAATTGTACTGAAACTGCCCTCATTTCATTCATATACTACACCAACCATTCTATGCTGACTTAATTGTCTTCATTTATTCAACTTGAGCCTATGGTTGGATTTCTCTTTAGTTTTGGTGCTGCCCCCTTTTTGAGAATGTTAGCCTATATTTTTTCTTGGCTTCCCTAAACTTACTTATCTATCAAACTATTTTACTTCAGGAGGTCTTCTTCTCCTCTTTTATCTGCCATTCATGATGCCTATATAGTCATTTCCTATGCTCCCTCTACCAGACCTCATTGGCTATCAGCCAATGAGGTCTGCTAATTCATTTGTAAAGTCTGCCAGGCATATCTTTCCTTTCCTTCACTTTCTCCCTACCATTAATTTCAGCCGATCTTCTACAGTATCTCTGGCGTCACCTCACCTAAACCCTTAGTAAAGCAAACTTATTTTGTTACTTCTCCTTCCGTATTTCTTTCTCTTTTACTTCAATACCCCTTTCCGTTCTGCTTGTAATTTGAGTGCCCTATTTGATTTTTCTCTCTCTTCTTCCACTCACACTTCCTTCATTTCAAGTTGTATACAGCCTCATTAAATCTCCTTTCTTTGACCTACTATCCTATTGTTTATTTTGGTGTCTAAAAAATCATAAAAATAGGATTTTGTTGGATTTCCTTTGTGTTGTGTATGGTCTTATTTCATTTTTTTGTACTTCTAAATGCTTTTCAAATCATTCTTGTCTTAAAGCCTTGCTGCCCACAGCCACAGCTACCCAGGGTTCAGCTAAGGCATTACAAACAAGCCTCACTGGGCCTAAGAATCTTTTTTGAGTTTATTGTATGCTACGGTCGCACCACAACACCATATAATAAAGCACATTTCCTCACATCTTGTATCCATGAGAAACTACCATGAAAATGAAATGACAATTTGGACATTCTTTCATATAAGTTCCTGAATCTTTATTAGACTGATGTACAACCTTAATCACGTGGGGAAAACCATGTTGAATTTTAATATTACTCAGTGGCCATGAAAATGATTTCCATTTATATTCTTCAGGTAACTTTGTCTTTTGTGGATACCCTAAAATTTGCTCAAATATAACAAGGCTCCAAAATTCATGATCTTATGTTAGATATCCCTGTTTTAATATGTGGTCCACATTAGTGATTTTTCCTAACATTAAAACAGGCATGTCATACAACAAGTATTTAATTTAAAGCTCCAGTTTGGGATGAGACAACTATGGAATCCACCTAAGTTACAGAGTTTTGATTTTGTCTAGAATATTTTTCTAGCTAGATAATTTTACATCCAATTTCACAGTATTTGAGAAAGTGGTATTTGCAGGTTAAAATATGCCTGATTGACAGATGCCAATGGTAGATATATTAAGGAATTATTACGACTGGCAGAACCTAGATTAAGAATGAGTATTAGTGCCAAACATTTGTAACTCATAAGGGGGAGGTAATCGAAAACCAAACATGTATAATAAAGAATGTGTTTTTGTGAGTTTCCTTTAACAAAATGTCTCCTCTCAGTCTGGGAATTGTATGAACCAGGAGAAAACTGAGAAAAAGATTGCATATGCTGTAGAGTCCTCAATTATAGAATAGAATACTCCAGAATCCTTCAGAAAGCATACTTTTGACACCCTCCTTCCATGAGGTTGAGGAGAAGAATCATCTCCTATAGAACATTATCTATCTATCTATCTATCTATCTATCTATCTATCTATCTATCTATCTATCTATCTTTCTATCTATTTGCCTTCTATCTATCCAACCATATATATAGTTACAATTATAGTTATATTTATATTCTTTATTTCTGGTTTTATATTTTTCCTTTAGGGATAAAAGGCATTGGTTTGAGTTTGAGCACAAGTATATTTGAGCCTTCTTCCACAGGGTGTGGCAATCTTTAATGATGAAAACTATTTTAAATTTACTTTCAAAAAATGAATTTGCTTATTAAAATGGGTTGTTTGGCAAAATTATTGCTGAACAAGTTATTTACTTTTGGTAATGCTTTTTGTGGTGGATTCAGTAACTACATGCAGATTCCTCAACTTTTGAATATCCCAGTCACAGGGTTACATCAGACGCCAACAAAGTGGGGCTGACAGCAGAGTGCCCCGGGGGCACTCTGAAACGACATCAACAGGGGAATGCATGGAGGAGAAGTGAATAGGATGAGGAAGACATGGAGGAGAGGGCGTCAGGAGGGGGAGATGCCAAAAACGGGGAATCGAAAAAGGAAACGACGAAGGAGGACGTCGCAACTGAAAAAGAGACATTGAAGAGAGAGGCCAGCTGTGCATCGGACCCAGACAAAAGGGAGCAACCATCTGCAACAGAGAACGAGAGAGCCCGCCAAATACCAGGAGTGGCGTGGCTCATGCAGGTATGTGCCTGCATCCGGAATCCCACTAATTATTTGTTGAGGTGGGGAGGAGGGGGAGACAGAAAGAAGGAGGGAGAGGAGGAGGATTGATTTTTGGTCAAACGGGGAATCGCTCCTAAAACGCTTGGTACCTTTTCTTGCTGGGATGCACGCCACCTAAATTATAGAAGGATAGCACAACAACACTTAAGCACTATCCATCACAAATCTAAGAGGAGGTGTTTCCCTTTCTGTCTTCTTTCTCTTTTCTTTTCTTTTCTTTTTCTTCCCCCAAAACTATGAAAGAAAGCACACAAACAAGAAAACAAAATTTACTTACCACTTGTCCCTCTGTTCCCTGTTTTCCCTTGGGCACATCCTACGGTTGGAACTACTGCCAAAAAGACCGGGAAGATACCTAAGAAGGAAAGAAAAGAGAAGGACCAACAAAAACACAGTACAAGAAGCAGCCCACTCAAACAAAAGGAACAGAAAGAAACAGAGAGACCTAAAAGAGGAACAGTTAAAAGGAAATATGTGAATTAAGAACTACATATAGAAACACATAAGAATAATAAAGTCAATTATAATGCCCTTCTACCATAAACAGTTGTCGGAACCATTTTCTTTCCCTAGATTGAACTCTGACAAGATACTTACTAACCAACCCACGGCAATCCCCATATGCCAGCATTCCACTGAAACTCTTTTTGATAGCTCTCCAACATAAACAAGGACCTTGACATTTGCAAGGCTCCCTGTGATGTCATTTCAGCCATAAGAAGCCCTCATCGGTTTACTGACTTCAGTTTCCACCTATTTTTTACATGCCTTTGAGGTAAACAGATGTAACTTACCTCAGAAATCCAGTTATAGTTCCTAAACTCAAAGTCAAGAACTTACATATGAAAACTTATATACATATATAAAACACAAACAAACTTCTCTTTGTATATGCAGACAAGCAACAGGAAGGTGCATGGTCCGGTGAGGAATCTGCAGGTATATACTGTACCCAGCAGAAAAAGTATTATCGAAGGTAAGTAACTTGCTCTTCTGATGTATACAACTACCTGCAGATTCCTTAATTTTTACATTTTTGAATAGAGTACCCAACCAGTCCCACACTTTGAGGTGGGTGCATGTCTGCCCATACCAAATAATCTTGCAAAACAGAATGAATATGTGAAGTGGCCATCCCTCCACACTTTAGAGTCAAAACAATAATGCTCTGCAAAATGTGAAGGGAGGCCCAAGTCGTTGCCTTACAAATATCTGCCACAGGGACTTCTCTAGCTAAAGTGACGGTGGAAGAGTTAGCCCTAGAAGAGTGAGCACAAATACCTTCCATAGGCTCATTGCATGCCAGGGTGTAGCAGATCTCAATACAAAGGATGATCCATCTTGACAAAGCCCTTTTGTGAACCGCCATTCCTTTAATTTTGCCACCGTATCACCCAAAAAACTGGTCATCCAGCCCAAACTCACGTGTTCTGTCCACATAATAACTGACAGCCCTTTCTGGGTCCAATTAATGGAGTCTTTCCTCTTTTTATGTGGATGAGGATAAAAAGTAGGAACGGTGATGGACTGACCCAAATGGAAGGGAGTAACCACTTGCAGCAGGAAAGCAGCCTTGTTTCTCAGAACCAACTTATCAGGGAAGAAAGTTGTGAATGGATGCTTAACACTTAAGGCCTGTAACTCACTAATCCATCTTTCAAATGTTATGCCAATAAGAAAAATTGTCTTAAAAGTAAGAAATCTCAAAGGACAACTGGTAGATAACATTTATTACGTAGGAACTAAAAGAAGATTCCACTGAGGCATAACAAAAGGAGTGGGAGGAAATGTATTTGTAAGTCAGTTTATGAAACTTAACACTATAGGAGACCTAAACAGATAATGTTCATCTAGTAAACATAAAAATGCAGAAAGGGCAGACAAATAGCCCTTAACAGTAGCAACTGCACAACCTTGCTGCACCAAAGTAAGCACAAATCACAAAGGGGCAGATTTAAGGAAAGTGACGCTGCACCCAGTGCTGCACCACTTTCCCTAGGCCCCTTGGCACCCCTCCTACCGCCACCATGTGTGTTCCATATTTAAAATGCAGCGCACCATGGAGCTGGGTAGGGGGCAATAGCGTCATTTTTTTTATGGTATTGATATACTCTGCAGGAGTAGCGCTAAAATTTTGGCGCTACTCCTGCAGAGTACACAAGGATCCATTAAAAATAATATTATGCCCCTTTTAACGCCTGCTCTGAGCAGGTTTTAAAAGTGCCAAAAAATGGTGCAAGGAACACTCTCCTTCCATACATTATGCCTGGCGCAGGCATAATGTGTTGCAAGGGTTTACAAAGTGGCGAAATGCATGCTTTGCGCCACTTTGTAAATATGGTGCAGGGAAAATACTGAATTACAGAGGTATGTAGGAATGTTTTGTGAACGAAATGCGGTCCCAAAATATTTGCATTTTACCAACATACTTCAAGTAGATTGTAACCCATTCGCAAATGTGAAAGGGTCCCCAAGGGAACCCTTTCCCCTTGTGAATGCATGCAAAAACATTTTAATAGCAGGCAGTGGTCCCATGGACTATTGCCTACTCTTAAAAAATATGAAAAGAAAACTTTTCAATTTTCTTTTTTAAATGCATCCCATTTTCCTTTAAGGAAAATGGGCTGTATTTAAAAAAAAGGATTTATTTAAAAGCAATCACAGACATGGTGGTCTGCTGAGCCCAGCAGGCCACCATCCCTGTGATTTTAGAGTTTCCTAATGGGTCACAAATTGCGACCTACCTCATGCATATTAATGAGGTACGTTAATTTACAAACAATAGGGAAATGCTAAATGAAACTCCTGGAGTTTCATACATTCAAATAGCGATTACCTAATTGCGAAAATCACAATTAGGTAATCTCTATTCAGGTAAATGATACATCTAGCCCAACATCCCCTAAATCAAGAGAAAGTGAAGAGGAACTCAAGTTGCTCTGTTACATCTCCAGGCATGTAGGTGCAGGATCTGGTGGTGAGGGTGTCTAACCTGCCACTGTAACTGAGAGAGGAGATCTGTACTGAGAGGGAGAGAAAATGGAAGGGCAAAGGCAGAGGTGAAGAAGGTCTGTGTATCACTCTCTTTGCAGCCAATCTGGGGGTATTAATATGGCTTGTGTCTGGTCCAGACAAACCTACCTCAACACCCAAGGAATCAAGGGTATGGAGAGAAGACATAAAGCAGCTGAAATCCCCAGTCCAACTGAAGCACATCCTCCAATGTCCCCTGCTCTGGATACTGGAGACTGAAGAATGACAGACAGTGCACATTCCCAAGAGTGGCAAAAAAGTCTATTTGAGGAATCCCTCAGAACCTGGAAATGTGTAGAACCACTTCTGGATCGACATGCCTCTTCGGTCAGCTGCAAAATGTTGATTGAGACTGTCCACATGTATGTTAAAGGCTCCCACCAAGAGATTTGCAGTCACACAAATCTGATGATCTTGAGCCCAGGACCAGAGTCGTAGAGCTTCACTGCAGAGATGATATGGCTCTACATCTGCTTGTTGAAATACTACATCAAAAAAGTATTATCTCTTAAGACTTGTGTTGACCGACCATGAATGGAAGGGAGAAAGACTCTGAGATCCAGACATATATCCCACAATTCCAACAGATTGGTATGAATCAACTGTTCCTCTGGAGACTAAAGTCCTTTGATCTCCAGGTCCCTAAGACGATCTCCTCACTCTAGGGTGGAAGCATCCTTTATGACTGTGGACACAGGAGGAGGGAGTAAAATTGGTCCCTTGAGATAGATTTCCACATACACGCCACCAACTTCTCCAGAGACACCATTGGGGTGTCTCTGTGTCTCTGGAGATCTTGTCAGAGGCCTGGTGATCCCCGTTGTGTTTAAATTACTGCCTGCAGAGGTACTACTGGAGGGCTTTCATGTGCCAATGTGCATGGTTGATCCACAGAATGCAGAAGGTTAACAGGCCTAACATGCGCAAGACCTTCGGGACTAGAACCCTTGCTTCACTCTGAAACCATATAGTCTGAATGTCCAGAAACCTCTGAGGAGGAGGAAAGGCTTGAATCACTATAGTGTCCAGTGCTATCGCTATAAACATGGTGCACTAAGAGGGCTTTAGGGGAAATTTAGGCTTGTTGACGGAAAGACCCAGGTTGAACAACCACTGAGTCGTCAACTGCAAGTGACGCAACCCCAACTCCACAGACTAATCTTTGATGAGCCAATTATCAAGGTTAGTGAATACAGATACCTCCAACCTTCTGGGATGAGCTGTGACCACTGCCAAAACTTTCATGAACATTTGAGGTGCAGAAGTGAGACCAAACAGAGGACTGCACACTGATAATGTTGAGATCCCACCACGAAGCGGAGATACTTCCTGTGCGACTGAAGAATAGTGTTGTGAAGGTAGGCATCCTGCAAGTTGATTTACCCCATTCAGTCTTTTTTTCTGCAGTGCAAAAAGCACCTGAACCAGCATCAGCATCTTAAAATGTTCCTGCTTGAGAAACCAGTTCAGGATCCTGATTTCTAGGATCACATGCAAATTACTGTTCTTCTTGGGAATCAGGAAGTAATGAGAGTAGCATCCCTGACCTTGTCCCTGCTCTTTAACTATCTCCACTGCCCCCTTTTGAAGCAAGGATTAGACCTCCTGTTGTAGGAGCTGAAGATGGTCTGTGGAAAGGATATTTTGATGGGACAGAAAGGGTAGGGGAAACTCTTAGAACGGTAGGATGTACCTCTTTTCCACAATATTTAAAAGCCATTCATCTAATGTTATGGATCTCCACTGTAGCAGAAGTTGGGACACCCATCCTTCCACCAGTAAAGCATGGTCTAAGGTTGAAAAACTAGGTCTGATTTCCTGCGATGTGGGCAGAGTAGGAAGAGGATGAGGAGGAAGATGGGGGAAGGAGAACTGCTTGTTTTCTTCCCTTAGCATGCCCCCTGTACCTTCTATAGAGGGGTTTGGAAGGCTGCTGCTGATTCTGCTATCACTACACGTGTCCAGGAGACTTAGGAACACTCCCTGAATCCCAAAGGGGAAAAGAGGTAAGGAGGAATACAACACATAGGCCCTCATTATGATATTGGTGGTAAATCCCATTTACCTCCATGCTGACTGCCGGCAACATACCGCCACGACAGCGGATGTCCGTTCATCATATTATGACACACACATACCAATACGTCACTATTCACCCACACACTCAAGTCCGCCAGCCCAAAGGTCAGTGATAAATTGGCGGTATCAAAACCCACACCGTTACGCTAACAGAACAACGCTCACAACATTATAACCCACGAATCACCACGATGGACATTCAATGGTGGTAAACCATTGGCGATACATACCACAGCACTCAAGATATACACCCACACACATACAAAACAACACCACATTGGACAATTCAAACTACACACACTTGACACCCATACACACACCACACCCACACCACTATAAACCATACAACCACATTACCCACAACCCTTTACAACTACAAACCATTGCCAACAGAGAGAGACAGCAAGACCACTCACACAACCAGAGCCACATACCACCCTCAACAATATACCACCCAGGCACTTTACATCACACACCCCAACACATCATCCTACACACCCTCACCCACACCACTCATACTACACCTATAGCACCACAACAACACCCCAGATTCTCTGAGGAGGAGCTAAGGATCATGGTGGAGGAAATCATCCGGGGAGAGCCACAACTATTTGGATCACAGGTGCAGCAGATATCTATTGCTAGGAAGATGATGCTATGGCGGAGAATCGTGGACAGGGTCAACGCATTGGGACAGCACCCCAGAACAAGGGATGACATCAGGAAGAGGTGGAATGACCTGCGGGGGAAGGTGCGTTCCATTGCAGCAAGACACCAGCTCGCAGTAGAGGACTGGAGGTGGACCCCCACCTCCTCCCCCACAACTAACAACATTGGAGGAGCAAGCCTTGGCAATCATGCATCCTGAGGGCCTGGCAGAAGTAGGAGGAGGACTGGACTCTGATAAGTCAACTCTATACTATTATCACCCCCCTACTTGCATGCCATCACATACCCCCACCCCACCACACCCTGACTCCCCTCAATCCACCACCTCCCACACACACCAACATCCCAGCCCACTCATCCCAATGGCAAGCCCAGCATGCACCACCAATGCGTGGACACCACTCACAGACCTGCATGGACACCTATCACTAAAGCATGCACACTTAAGATAATCAGCTAGCCCACCACATAACAACTCTCACAGGGTAAAGCTTCCCGGGCAATAACAACCATAGAAGGCAAACCACCCTTGCACAATATGTCACACACAAAAATAATAACACTACATTTGAATCCCCACAGGTATCCCAGCCAATGTCACCAGAGAAGAGGTGGCAGCAACATCCAGTCACCCCACAGAAGAGCCCCACAGTGATGACAGCGACTCTGCTCGCCTAGATCTGGATGACCAAACTGGCCCATCAGGGATCTCTGGACAGTCGGTTACCCAGGCACAGTCACACACCACCACAGAGCCTCCCCCCTCAGGAAACACCACCACAGCACCCACCCAGCGGACCCATACCTCTGTCCCCAGGAAATGTCAATCTGCAGTGTGTCCACCACTACAGGGACCCCAGGGCACACCACAAACCCAAGGCAATCAGGGACCTGGGGTCAGTGGCAGTGGGCACACAGGTCCGGGGACAGAGGCACAGGGCAACAGGGAAGCTGGGAGGACTGCTGTGCGCCAGGGGGAGGACAGGCGCATGGAACCGACTCTCCAGGAGGCACTCACTGCGATCCTGGGAGCATATCAACATTCCCAGGACATCCTGGGCCAGATCCTGGACAAGTTGCAGGAGAACATGCGGCTGCAGGAGGGACAGTAACAGGTGATCTGGGAGGACTTGAAGTCCACTAACACCACCCTGGTCTCCATTGCAGGGGTGCTGGCAGATATGGCCAACATTATGAGGGAGGCAGTGTCACACCCGCAGGCTCCTGACACTAGCCAGACTACTAGAGAGGCCTCCACCTCCCCTGCCGCTAGTGGACAGGAGGCCCGCCAAAGGACCAACAGGCCACCAGCACCCCTCCCCCTGCAGAAGGAGAACCACCCCGCAAACGTTCCCTGTGATCCAGGCAGAAGCCCGAGACTATTGCCAAGACCCAAACCAGGAAATAAGACTCTCCTGATTGTCACCCTTGTATCCCATTCTGTCACCCTGTCCACCTTGAACTGCCATTGCTCACCTTCCTATGCCCCCTTGGACAATGCACCTGTGCTACAAATAGACTGGACTCTACCCTGGACTTTCCTCCATCATCACCCCAGCCCATTGCACATCCCCCTTTTCTTCAGAGCACTGCATTAAACACCCTTTGAAAAAAGTATGGAATATGTCAAATGATTTAAGTATGTATTTCTTTAACAAGGTTTAAACATTGCAATTCAACTGTACAGTAATGTATACATAGGAAAGACTTGTAGTTGGCTGCAGTGAACACACCAGGAGCGATAGTAGGGCACCAACATCTGCAAAAAGAGTTGCCAAAGGGTACAGTGAGTGGGCATAGAAGTGGGAAATCACAGCCTGCCAGTGACAATGTCAAACAAAAAACGTGCAATGAAATGTGGTTACTCTGTCCTTCATGTGTGTCATTGGAAGTATTGTTTAATCCCTGCAGTTCCGTTGTTCTCATCTTCATCCTCTGCCTCCTCATCTTCACTGTCCACAGGGTCCACTGCTACCACACAGCCATCTCGAGATTCCTCCTCCTGCAGAAAAGGCACATGGCATCTCAAGTCAAGGTTATGCAATATGCAGCCACGATTATCTGGCAGACCTTCCTGGGTGCGTATCACAGGGATCCACCTGTTAGTTGGAGACACCGAAACCTGGCCTTCAGGAGGCCAAATGTACGTTCAATGATCCTTCTTGTTCTCCCATGTGCCTCATTGTAACATTCCTCTGCCCTTGTCCTGGGATTCCTCACAGGGGTCAGTAGCCATGAGAGATTGGGGTAACCAGAGTCACCTGCAAATATCGAGGGACAACTGTTAGCCACACACTAACCCTTATGACCCATACCATACCCATACACCAACACCCATTGGGTGGGAAACAGGGCACACCTATTAGCCACACCCTGTGCCTCTGTAGTTGGGCCATCACATTTGGGATGCTGCTATTCCTCAGGATAAAAGCATCATGCACCGAGCCTGGATACTTAGCATTGACATGGGAGATGTACTGGTCGGCCAAACTCACCATCTGCACATTCATTAAGTGAAAACATTTTCGATTTCTGAAGACCTGTTCATTTTGCCGGGGGATGCAATATGTGTTCGATCAATCGCCCCAATGATGTTGGGGATATGTCCCATTGCATAGAAGTCAGCCTTCATTGTGGCCAAATACTCAACCTGGGGGAATACAATGTAGCTGCACATGTGTTTAATCAGGGCAGCCAACACTCAGGTCCGCACTACCGAGAACATTGACTGTGACAATCCAGCTGCTAAGCCCACTGTCACTTAGAAAGAACCAGTTGCCAAGAAATGGAGCACAGATAGCACTTGCACAAGAGGGGGGATCCCAGTGGGGTGACGGATAACAGATATCAGGTCAGGGTCGAGTTGGGCACACAGCTCCGTGATTGTGGCCCTGTCAAGTCTGTGGGTGAGGATAATGTGCCTGTCCTCCATTGTTGCCAAGTCCACCAGGGGTCTGTACACGGGGGATGTCTCCATCTCCTATTCATCCGCAGCGGTTGCAATTTATGGGGCAAAAGAGTGAGGAGCCGGTCATAAAATGTACATTGTAGCCACTACAATTCAATGCATGATGTGATATTTTAATGTATTAGTGGCATAAGTCCTGAATGTACAATTGTGATCTGTGACGCAGTTATGATCTACAGCCTACCCCCTGCCTGAAATGGCGTCCGCCTGTCCTCTATGGAGGGACAGGTGGAAGTGATGTAATTACGCTGAGGTTGTGCGCTGTTGCGGGAGGCGGTCGGGAACCGCTGTGCAACTTCTCATTGGTTATTATTGAGCCCTATTGGGTACAGTGGCCAATGGTGATGTACGCCGGCGGTGACGGTGTGCACCGCTGCAGACATCACCGCCATTTCCTACCTGTTCACTCACTTGCTATCTGACCTTCAACAGGAGAGGACCTATACTGCATGTGCTGCTGTGACCTGTGTCTGGAACTTACCGTGGCCCGTTCGACTGGGGAAAGGGCCCCTGCCTTCACCTCGGTGGAGTTGGAGAGACTAGTGGATGGGGTCCTACCCCAGCACGGACTGATGTATGGGCCTCCAGACCAACAGGTGAGTAAACTGTGAGCACAATGCATGGGGCATGAATGCATGAAGCACTGTGTGTGAAGGCCTCGTGTATGGGGGTTGGTGGATGGACCCTGGGCAGCGTGCAGCATGTATGCTGGGCCATGTCTGTGCGTAAGGGAATGGGAAGAGCTATGGTGGGCCATGAGTGTAACAGGCAGGTCGGTCTAAGTTATACCTTTCCCTGTGTATGTTTCCTCTGCAGGTCAGTGGCCATCAAAAGAAGGGTATATGGCGTGCCATCGCCAAGGACATGCGGACCCTGGGGGTCTACGTCAGGCAGAGCACCCACTATCGGAAACGGTGGGAGGACCTGAGATGCTGTGCATGGAAGACAGCGGAGGCCTAGCTGGGGTTGGCCTCTCAATGAGGAAGGTGTGCCCATCGAACCCTGACCCCCCTGATGGCCTGCATACTGGCGGTGGCCTATCTGGAGCTGGATGGGTACTTGGGGTCATCACAGTAGCAACAAGGGGGTGAGTACAGTGCCCATGATTACTACTTACACCTGGTGGGGAGGTATTCGGGTCTTGGATGTGTGCCTGTGGGTGCCCCTAGGCCAGTGCTGACACTGCAGAGTAGGTCCAATGTTGGGCAGGGTTTTGATGTTAAATTGATCCAACTAAGCTAGAAGGCATCCAGTACTGGGCAAGGGTGTGTGGGTCCCAGGTATGCTGCAGTTGGCGGTATGTGTCCCTCCCGATACCCTGGTGACTAGCATTGTTACTGGTAGTGCATTGCATATTGCGTAGGGCTGTTCCCTGTGTGTGAGGGTGCTGTGTACGTCAACAGTGGTGTTGGTGCAGCCATTGACCAAGTGTATCCTTTATCTCTCCCCCCCTTTTTGTTTTGTCATCCTGTCCTTCTGTGCATTAGCATCATCTGGCGGAGGAGCAGAGGCACCGGCAACAGAGGGAGCTGCATCCCACAGGACCCAGGAGGCAGAGGCCACCGACGCTGAGGGCACCAGTGGACTGAGGGCGAGGGGAGAACCACGGCGGAGACTGGAGGGGACAGTTCGGACATGGATACCTCCTCCGATGGAAGCTCAGTGGTGGTGGTGGATGTCTCTGTGTCTACCCCAGCAACGGCCACCCCCGTACTAGCACCGCCCTCCCAGCAGCCCCTCAGCGAGTTGCCCGTGCCCGCTCATGCAGGAGGGTGGGCATCTCCTTCACCCCAGGCACCTCAGGCCCTGCCCCAGTTAGCCCTGCTGCCCTGAGTGAGGAGGCTATTGACCTCCTGAGATCCATCTCTGTTGGGCAGTCAACCATTGTGAAGCTGGCAGCCCAAATGCAACAAACCAATGCATTTCTGGAGCGCATTCACACTGGCTTGGCTCAGGCTCTGGCCTTCTCTCTGATGGCAGCCATTGTCTCTGTTTCCACCCTCCCCCCTCCAACTTCCTCTACCCAATCCCATTCCCCTCAACCCCAGCCTATCCCAAGCACACAGGCAGACGAGCATGCACATAGGACAACATCCAAGAGGCAAACACAGGCACCACACTCCATCCCACAGGCACTCACACAAACACCATCCAGGAGCAGACATACCAACATCCACTGCCTTCACTCTGGCCCCTCCTCCTCATCCTCCACCTCCCTCCCAGTTGCGTCTTCACTCACACCTGCATGCACTACATCCTCATCCACTACCACCATCATCAGCACACCTATCAGAACACACACCTCATTGGCAGACACCACCCCAACAGACATGCACACGTCCCCCATGTCCTCTCCCACTATGCCTGTGCCCCCTCCTCCCAAAGTACACAAACACAAGCACTCAGACACCCAACAGCCATCCACCTCACAACAGCATCCAGCCCATGCACCTGCACCCAAACACAGCAGACACCTCCTACAACCACTCTCTCTTCCTCCACTCCCAGACCTTCACCCTCTTCCTGACCCAATGTTCCTAAGCAGCTTTTCCTCTCCACCATTGACCTCTTTCCCATCCCTCCCCTCGTCCTTCCATCTGGCCAGGGTGTGTAAAACCCAGGCAAGCACCTCAGCCACCCAGTCCACAGGCCCAGTAGTGTCCACAGCAAATCATGGTGGGAAAGGATCCCCGGCACCAGGCGGCCACACGGAAAGGGTGCCAGCCCCAAGTGCTGCCAGGAAGGGCAAGGTGCCAACCCCAGCTACTACAGTGAAGGTCAAGGTGAAACCCCGAGCTGCTGCCAAGAAGAGCATGGAGCCATCCCCAGCTGCTGCCAGGAAGGGCAAGGGGCCTGCACCTGCAGGCACAAAGGACAAGGGGCCTGGTGCTGGGACTTAGTCAGAGCCCCCACCACCAACCTTTATCGTGCAACCGTCCGAGGCTGCAGGGGATGGGCTGGAGCCTCCCCCCACCACCACCAGCAGCAGCACCACCACCAGCAGCAGCAGCTGCACCACCACCACTGGGCAGCCGTCCAAGGCTGCAGGGGATGGGCAGGAGCTTCCACCCCAACCACCAACAGCAGCACCACGACCACCAGTGGGCGGCCGTCCAAGGCTGCAGGAGAGGGGCAGGAGCTTCCCCCACAACCACCAGCAGCAGTAGCACCACCACAACCACCAGCAGTGGGCAGCCATCCAAGGCTGCAGGGGATGGGGAGGAGCTTCCCCCACAACCACCACCAGCAGCAGCACCACCAACACGAGTGGGCAGCCGTCCGAGGCTGAGGGGGATGGGCAGGAGCTTCCCCCCACCACCAGCGGCAACATCAGTATCACCACCACTGAGCAGCCATCACCGCCGGCAGACAGTGTGTAGTCCTGCATCCATGGGCTGTTGTGCGTCCTCCCCTGCAAATCCTGTGGGTATGACACCCACCTGAGATTCTGTGACCTTTCATTCCTCAAGACCTGCATCACAGGGCACGATGCCCCCTCCAGAACCAGTGGGGAACACACCCACTCACCCTATCCTCCCCAGGATGAAGATCATAGGGTATGTAGCCCCCTCCAGAGCATGAGGGCAAGTCACCCACTTGAGAGACTGTGGCCTTTGCACTCCCCAGGACCAAGCACAGGGAATGTTGCTCCCTCCAGAGCATGTGGGCAAGTCACCCACTTGAGAGACTGTGGCCTTGACCTCCCCAGGACCAAGCACAGGGCATGTTGCCCTCCCAGAGCATGTGGGCAAGTCACCTACATGAGAGACTGTGGCCTTGCACTCCCCAGGATCAAGCACAGGGCATGTTATCCCCTCCAGGACCAGTGGTGTTGTTCCATCTGCAGGCTGAGGTGCCCCGTTACCTGTCCCCCTGAGGTACCTGCCTATTTTCGAACTGATGCCCCTGCAGTGTTTTCTCCGAGTTGTTGCAGGAGTCAAGTCGAGCCTTGGACTTTGTAATGCGTCCCTGTGGCCCACGAACATTGAGGACCGGGGAGTGTCCCTTGATTTGTAAATATGTAAATACTTTTAGATTGGATGCACGTATTACTACTGTATTTATCTTATTACACTCACTTTCATCTATTCGTGTTGTACTTGCATTATTCCAGAGGGGTACGGGGTAAATATGTTTTATTACTGCATCTGCTTGTGTGTATGGTGTTGGGAGTGGGGGTGTTGCGTGTTGTGTGTGTGTGTCACTCTCTTTTTCCTCCCTCCTCCACTGTGTGCTAGGCGGCTGTACTCACCGTGGTCATCTTCACCGTCATTGGTTCGTGGTGGAGCAGGACATAGAAGATCATTGGGAATATATGCAGTTCAGGCTCTATGGTGGCGTGGTTCTTCCCTGAGTCTCCACAGGTGAGTTGTTTCCCTTCTGTGCATTGTTTTTGCCAAGCCTTTGATGTCGTTAGTACTGCCCCGGAAAAGGTGTCGGTTTCCTGTGTCTTAATAAAGTGGGCGAAACACTGGCTTCCACCTGGCTGTAGGAGACGACCGCCATGGTGCCTGTTGATTCCGCCCTGGGGGACGGTATGGTAAAGTGGCTGTCTGTCTGAGCTCTTTCCGCCATGGTCATAATTTGGCGGCATTCGCCATCAGCCTGTTGGTGGTATTACCGCCACTTTATCACTGACTGCCAGGGTTGTCATGAGGGCCATAATCCCTTACCTAATTTCTCTCGTAAAGTGCCCCACACATATTGATCCATCTCAGCAAAGGGTTTTATTTTGTTGTGGAGTGAAGCTCTGTCCTCGGGTTGGACGTCACTTACTGTTGCTAGATGGAGTTTCACATACCCTATTATTGTCATGCTTCATCCTGGATTCTCATCATGGTCCCTATAAACCAGGTTGGGCTCAACCGTACTCCAGGGAGCATTTAAGATATTTTCTCTTTGCCAGAGTCCTACAATTAAAATACCTAGAAAACACCAAAGGTATCCCATTTATTAGTTGTGTTTCTGGTGTGATTAGGAGTTATAATAGGGCATATATGAAAATGATGATTCCACGCCCTCTCAATGTTAGTTGACACGTTTCGGCCCCTATTCTACTAGGCCAAGGGATCCAGAACTTTCATCAGGACTCTATAGAATTATTTCTTATCCGTGAAAGTGTCTTTTTCTACTAATGTCTGGACATCACTATTCAGTCAAGACAAGACGAACAACATGTGATACATATAGCATACTTTTAAGGAAAGTTTTTGCCCTTGTTCTTCACCCTCAGGTTCCCTTGTCGTGTAGCCTTCTGTTTATATGGGAGGAGTATGGACATGCCCCTGTAGTCACACATTTTTCAAGGGTACTGTGCCTCCTTAGAACCTACTTGGACTGTTAGACACCTCTCTGTCAACAATGGGTATATATATATATATACATATATATATATATATATATATATATTATATATATGAAGCGGGGTAGCGAGCCCCCATATTTTTTGCCACTTCTTCCCTCAAAAAGAAACGCTTCAGTCACGCGATGTCTCCATCCAAATTAATTTATTAGGCAAGATAAACACCCACCCGACGTGTTTCGGAAATCCAAGATCCCTTTTTCACAGGCATTGTTTGTCCACATTTCCATTTCCATATATCACCAAAAATCCTTTCAGCAACATAAATGATGATCACTAAGCATTCCCCTTATTACGGTGGCCGTCTTTAAACACGTTTTTCTTCACATTTATCTTATCATTTCTTAACTATTCATTGTATTCTATTATTTTATCATAAAATCTGCATCATTCATCCATAACAGTTACATTTCACATTATATTTGCTGTCAGTTTGCTTCAATATTTTCAATTTTATCCAATTTATTTCAATTATTTCAAAAAGGTCCACTTCCTCACTTCGAATGCTTTCGTGTTTACCATTGCACAAAAAATGACAATTTCACATAATACTCAATCTACATACAGGGATATTTGTCCATGTTACAATATCCATCATATTCATAATATTCATATCCCAAGTGGGCTTTTTAAATTCCTATACTCTGGAAACATGTTTATTCTATCTTTTAGCGAACCTTACTCCATATACATATTTTCTGTATATACAGCATAAACAACAATGAAACGATAATAAGAGAAGCAATATTCACTATTCAGCCCTTCCACCCTCCAAATAACCTTTATGTGATGTAGTAGCTCCTTTGCTTTACAGCGACAGTCATACTATCTTTCTCTATAAAAACCAAGAAAAAGAAACCATGTATTAGAATCCACACATTAGAAAACATCTATTAAAAACATCAATCAAAATACATAATATGAACATTATCCTAAATGTAATTAAATGTGTGCATTCTCTCAAAGCAGCTCTAATTCCTTATACTCTCATTTACTTAAACATTTTAATTTTAATACATCAAGTGATCACCCTTATTTAATCCTTCGGATTCCATGGTATTAAAACCAATAATTGAACAGGATTCCAATTTCCTTAATTCTAGTGTTCTATTCCCTCCTCTTATATTCAGCATGACCCTGTCCAGAACCATAAATTGTAAATTATTTATATTGTTATCATGATAGTCTTTAAAGTGCCTCGCTACCGGATAAGACTTATCCTCATTTTTGATTGCTCTCAAATGCTCTAATACTCTTTTTTTCACCATATGTATGGTGCTCCCTATACAACATTTATTGCAGGGGCATTTCAAAGCATATATACAATAATCCGAATGGAATGTTACATGTTCCTTAATATTAAAGGGTCTTTTAACCCCTGGGAAATGTATTTCTTTACAGTTTTCACTGTATTTACAGGCTTTACATTTTCCACAAATGAAGAAACCCTGGATGGGTTTGATCTTTTCCATCATTGGTACCAAACATTGACTTAATGTGTCCTTTAGAGATCTTCTCCTCCTGAAACTAAATGTAGGGTAATCATCTATTGTTGCCGCTATATTGTCATCCGTTTTTAATACTGGACAGAATTTTTTAAATATCTTCTTTATTTCTCCCGTTTTACTATGATATGTTGTAATGAATCTCACCCTTGTGTCTTCCTTTTTATTTGTATCTACTTTTGATTGGATTACCAGTAAATCATCTCTTTTAACTTGTCTAACTTTCATCAGTGCCTTTTCGACACTTCCTGGCATGTCCTAAGGTAACTATAACTCAAGCCCTTGCAATGCACTGCTAATTACCCCAGATATTACTGAACTCATGACATTTTTTATAACATCATTAAAATATAAATGTGACAATAGCAGTCAAAATATTGAATAGAAACCGTGCATGGGGGGAGATTTAGTTACCTTAGGGTGCAGGTTATAGTTACTTGAAATAACTTTGGATGCTTGAAATGTGAGCCTAACTATTACATCCTTGTAACCTTTGTTTTTTTTCAGTGACTATATGTAGGGTCACCAGTAGGTAGGTATTGTTAGGGCCTAGTTTTCTGTAGGAAGAGCGTTTTGTGTTTTTTCAACAACTTTTTCGCCGCTTGACGAATCTTCATGAAATTTTTAAAAATTATACTTCTGTCGATTCAGGTGCTGTATTGACAGTTTTGGGACGATATGTCAAGCAGGTGCCATGCAAACAGATGGTGGGGGGCAAAATGTATTTTCACCATGCATTTACTCATCAGGATTATGAACAGGACTGCAGCCCAAACTGCTGGAAGGAATTACAACAAATGTGGCAGAAATCTAGCTGTTGGTCCAGAAAGCATGCTTTTTATGATTTGCTGAATATTTGTATTTTAGTTTTAGAGGTATAAAAGGGCAGATCCACAGCGGGTTACTCTGGGGATCCATGCGGCAAACTAAGAAAGTGATTGGGTGGCCACAACCTGACAGGGAAAGTTGAGCCCTCCATTTTGTTGTCTCAGGAACGGGTCCCAGGGCTGAAATCTGGGGTGCAATGCTTATGAAGGGGTCAGGATAGAGGTTCCCTGACCCCCTGGCAATAAATAAGATGTGGCTAAAGAGTAAGTAATGGGCAGTAAATGCCCACAACCATATTTTTTGTCATTTGCCAAGATTTTCTGATCCATCCGCAGGGCACAGCATGGCCCCTGGTATAAATACGCAGGTGGATCTGCAGATCCAGACAAAAATTGAAAAAAAAAAACACTCCTTGCATCCAACCCGTGCTGCGCTTGGCCAAATACCGTGCGCAGGTTGGGTATATGCGAGAGGGTTGACCGCGGCAGCTGGAAGTAAGCACTGGTTATTTTAACATGCATGCAAGCGTGCTAAAAAAATAGACATTTTCTGAAAAAAAAACAAAGGTTACAAGGTCGTTATAGGTAGGTTCTGTATTTACACACACAAAACCACAGAAATTCAGCAGTTATAGTTAGAGTTATTTCACGAAACTATAACTTGCAGCCTATGGTAACTATAATTCGTGTCTTCAAAATGATCAGTTGTTTCTTCAATATTTTGACTCCTAATGTTTCATTGATATTTTTATTCATGTTATAAAAGTTGTAATGAGTGCTGTAAATCTGGGGTAATTTCAGTGCATGGCCAGGACGCGAGTTATAGTTACCTTAGACCGCAAGTTATAGTTACTTGAAATAAGTATAACGGCTGAATTTCTTTGGTTTTGTGGAGGTAAATTCAGAACCTAACTATAACATACCTGTAACCTTTGGTATTTTAAGTGAATTTCTAAGGTTTTTTTAATTTTATTTTCTAACTATAACATCCCCGTAACCTTAGGTTTATTCAGTGAATTTTTAAGGTAATTTCTATAGTAATTTTTATTACTATACATTAATCCAACCACTGTTGCGCACGGCCTTTGGCCGTGCGTGGTGGAGGTTTCCCACAGGACCTGGCCTGTGTCTAGGCCCTGCTGGCAACCCCGTATAAACACCTTGCCCTGCCCTGCACACAGTATGGGGGTTGGTCAGTCCCTACAGCCAATGCCCCTAACCACCCAACCCAATGCTACGCACAGCCTTTGGCCATGTGCAGTGGGAGTTTAGCCTCAGGGCCTATCTCTCTGGGTGTGAGAATAGGTGTGAGAGGGTGTCTCCAGTTGTAAGAGTTGCTGTGAGAGTGTCTGTCTGGGTGTGATTGTGGGTGTGGGAGGGTCTATGTGGGTGTGACAGGGAGTGGCTGTGTGAGAGTCTCTGATAGTGCTCCAATAGGTGAAAGATGCATTCACCTCCATGAAAGATTTCAGATTGTTTTTCAATATGGAATTGTGGAGTAAACACGTTAAATCCAGGAGTTAGGATAATTTGTCCTTTGCAGAAGTGGAGCTTCAACTAGGACACCTGCTATGTTTATATTTGTAAGTGCTTCCTGTTGAGGTTTAACTTTTGTGAAATGAGCATCATGGCCAGAATGGAAGCTCACTTGTTTATCCACAGTTATGCACAAAATGTCTATCCTACTGTAGCACTTTCTACTGGTTAGTAAGTAAGTGCTACCATTGAGTGAATGGCCTGTGTAGGGGAAGCAAAACACTCCTACTCTAGCCAATTGCAGCCCTGGAGACCCATTACCCCCAGGGCCTACTACAATTCAATGGGGGGCTGCACTGCCCCCTTCCCGGGGACTGCATCTCCCGGGCCTGGCCTTCAAAAAATTGAGGAGAGGCGAATTTCAGACCTGGGGTCCTCATTATCCAGGGCCCGGCCGTCTGTCCTGGGTGTCCCGCAGGGCAACCAGTGTGCAATGGGACCTGAAGGCCCCCACGGTCCCAGCCGGCTCCACACCTCCTGCAGGAGCATGCACTGCTGTCACAGACAAGAAGTTGCTAAACATACAGTTCAATGCTTGTGAGAGCAATCGTTTCCCAAAAAAACTCCCCTCCCAGCAAGCGAGAGCTGGTTGACACCTCTGTTTTGCTGGAATAGAGTATTTGCTTTGACTTGGTGGAAGCTGTCAAAACTCCAGCAAAGTCACACCAAATAGCTATGTCCTGGGGCTGGGCATCCTGGGACATATCAGGAGTCAGCCCTGGGGGGTGGTGGTCCCCAGGGCCATTACTGACTCCATGAGTGGGCCCCCAAATACAGGGGACAATAACAGATCCCCTTCACTATTTTTTTTCATCCCCAGGGAGGTGCAGTCCCTGGAGATGTGGAGGGGCTGCATGGTCCTCCTTAATGTGAAATGAAAAGCCCCAGGGAGGATACTATTCCTGGGCTGTGCATAGGGCTGCACAGACCCCCCCACGTTAATTTCATCCTTTGTCCTGAGGAGGTGGAAGTCCTTGGTGATGCTGGGGGGCTGCATGGGCCTCCCACATTAATTTCATCATTAGCCTCGGGATAGTGGTCCCCAGGGCTGTGGGGGGGCAATCACCCCCCCACTCCCCATTATTTTCATTGTTTGCCCTATGGAGGTGATGTTCCCCTGCACATGGTGCCCCTATACATTTATTCAAAAAAAGCCCTAGGGAGCCTGAGGAAGGGGGGGCCATGTGCCCCCCTTCTGTTTTTTTCAAATAATGCCCCTAGGACCTGGCCAAACCAGGGGCTTTTTCCAAAACAAGTACAGGAGTCCGTGCTTCTTTTAAAAAAAATGATTGCTGCAAATTCATTGCATATTTCGGGCTAATGTCTTTTTCTTTGCTTTGGCAGGGTCCCTCTGGGAACCCAGCACCAGAGCTAAAGGGTCAGGGTATCTCTATCCTGGTCCCTTTTCTTTTTTTTAGATTAAGCTGAGTCCTAAGATGGTTGCCAACACTTCCTGTTTAAAGTGTTGGCAGTCAACCAAAGCTCTGCAGATCTCTGCACGAGCTCGTTATTATTCACGAAGCTTTCACACCTCTTGATATCTATATTTATTTTTCTTGTAATATTTCAAAAACTTGTTAATGGATTTGCACCAAAAAATAGAAAGCAATCTTTCTGGACCAAGAGCAACCTTATTGCCAAATTTTGTGTTATTCCGTTCAGCAGTTTGGGCTGTAGTGGTGTCTAAAATTCTATTCTATGGAACACTTTTTTTGGGAACATTTCTTGAAGATTTCTATGGAAATTGTAACTATCTACTGGCAACCGGCAATAGGCTATATATATATATATATATATATATCTGTACATATATCACCTAGCGGCGGTCCCCACTAGGTAGTTATAGGTAGGATCATGTTTCTACACAAAAACATTTTTTTACTTGCCTATGTCTTTGGCACTGCTTGGCAAATCTTCACAAAGCTTTCCAAAAAATGTGCCAGTTCCTTCAGCTGCTGCTTGGAAAGTTTTTGGGTGATCCATTTGGGGGGTGGAGGGGTGAGAAAATACAGGGGTCCCAAACACTTTTTCCTCATTCATTTTTCCATAGGGAATTTGAACAGCTATAGGGCAAAAACTACTGGAAGGAATTACACCAAATTTGGCAGGAAGGCAGAGCCTGTTCCAAAAAGAGTGTTATTTTTGTGTTGGTGTAAGTCCCTCCCAAGGCTAAAAAGCATTTTTTTCTTTATTTCATGGGTGGCAATGCGGTGAATCTGTGAATCCGCTCGTAAAATGAAATAAAATAATTGAAGCGCAGGCTCCCGTGCTTCGTTAGTCTAAGCCAAGCCACAGCAAACGCTTTGGGTTTTGACAGCAGGACCTTTAAAGCAGGTCCCCCTGTCAAAATCCGAAGTTTCATCTCTGTCTTCTGCATGCGTGCAGGGGACAAAGATGAAATGCTTCGGCAAGCACGGAGGTGCTGTGAAAGCAGCTCTGTGCTTGCTGAAGCATGGCCAGTGCACATGGAAGCCTTAATGGCTTCACCTGCAGTGCCAGGTAACCCTAAGGGCATTGTTTTAAAAAAATATATTTTTTTTAAAGTAGGGACCACAGAGGGAACCCTTAAGGGCTCTCAAGTGGTCCCACATGGCCCATAAAGGGCTTTATTATCAAAATGATTTAAAATACATAAATAAATAAAAAAAGTAGGTACCACGTGAGGGCAGCTGAGGGCTCCCTGCACGGTCCCTATTTTTTTGAATTTATTCTTTTTCATACAAAACCCAGAAAGAGCTAAAAAAAAAAATAACAAAGAAAACCCTCATATCTCAGTGTGAAAGTCTGTGACCTTCACTCCGAGTTATGGGGGTTTGAGTCCAGCTAGACTCATTTCCATTTTTTTTAATTATTAATTATACTTTTTTAACTATATTAAATACATTTTGTTTTGTTAAATCTAACAAAAATATCTCATTCTAAGTATTTGAGATATTAAAGCCTAAAAAACGTTTTCTCCCTCACTTTCTTTCTCTCTTTCTGTCACTCTTTCAGTCAGTTGCTCCCACTCACACACCCACTCAGACTCTTATGCACCCACTCACTGACCCACTCAGACACTCATGCACCCACTCACAGATCAACTGATAGCTTCATGCAGCCATTCAGAGATGAGTATGAGATGTAATCAATGATGTATATCAGTGATGTCAATGACCATGTCATGAGTGTTGTAATATGTGAGGTCATAAGCAGTGCATTAGGGGAGCGCCAGTTATAGTTAGCTCAGGCAACTATAACTACTGAATTTCTAGGGTTTTATATGAGTAAATTCAGAACCTAACTATAACGCCCATGTAACCTTTGTAACCTTTGTTTTTTTTTCAGTTAATATATATATAACCTACTGGCACTCGCCAGAAGGGAGTAGTTAAGAATGTATAGTAATTAAAATTAGTTTATGTTAAAAACAAATATAGAAATTCACTTAAAAAAACAAAGGTTACAGGGACATTATAGACAGGTTCTGAATGTACCCGTACAAAACCATTGAAATTCAGCAGTTATAGATATTTTAAGTAACTATAACTTGCACCCTAAGGTAACTATAACTTACTGCTAATTAATCTAGCTATTACAGCACTCATGACAACTTTTATAATGTCAGTAAAAATATCAGTGAAACATTAGCCGTCAAATTATTGAAGAAAAACTGTGTATGGTGGGGGTGGGAGTTCTAGTTACCGTGGGGTGCCAGTTCTAGTTACCTGAAATAACTTTAATTATAACTACTGAATTTCTATGGTTTTGTATGAGTAAATTCAGAAACTAACTAAAATATCCCTGTAACCTTTGGTTTTTAACTGACTATATATGTAGATAGATAGATAGATAGATAGATAGATAGATAGATAGATAGATAGATAGATAGACGTCATACGGCGGAGACAACCGTAGCATAATTAATTCAAGCAGCCACAAACATAAATGAAAGACGTGCACACTCAGGCATGCAATTAATATATATGCGTTTAAAAATGAAAAATTTAAAGAGTAGACAGTGGTCCGTGGGACACTGCCTGCTCTTAAAAAACATTTTCACAGGAATTCACAAAGGGGAAAGGGACTCCTTCTCCGTTGCTTGTGATTGGGTTACCACCTACTTGAAGTAGGCAGTAACTGCAATTGTTTTGCAACTGCATTTATGGTCACAAAACAATCATATATACCTCTGCGATTCAGCATTAGGAAGGGACGCCCTTGACACGCCCCTTCCTAATACCGAATCGGTATGTAGTCGCAAATCGAATTTGCGATTCGGTAACAAGTTACTGAATCGCAAATTCGACTTGTTACATATCAAAATACATTTTAGCGATTGTAAACGGCCCGTTGGGCCATTTGCAATCGCAACAATGTTTGATACACCTGGCCCCATGTTTCCATAGAACTCTTCATACATACAGTACATACATATTCACTTAAAAACAAAGATTGCAGGGACTTTATGGTTAGGCTTACATTTTAAATGTACCAAACTATAGAAATGTGCCTGTTATAGTTAGAGTTATGACAACTAACTATAACTCGCATCCCCGCCATACACAATTTTTTTTCCAAATAATTAACTTCAAATATTACACTGATGTTATCGATGATGTTATCAAAGATGTCATGAGTGCTGTATTTTGTGTGGTAGTTAGAAGTGCATGGTGAGGGCGTGAGTTATAGTTACCTTAGGGCATGAGATGTAGTTACTTGAGATTACTATAACTATAACGGGTGAATTTCTATGGTTTGGTACATTTGAAATGTGATTAATCATCACTCAAAATACACTTGAATTAATCCACAATAGGTTCACCAATAAGTAGCTTTATTATCTTCACAAACAAGCAATTGATGCCCATACAATGTCATACAATGTCAACAGGTGTAACAACGCTACATGAGTAGTGGCTGACTTCTTCAGGGCTATAACAAATCTAATACATGCATCAGTTTGTGGAGGAGTCTATAGGTTCAAGGTGTCCCATCACCAAGGATGTCATCAAGTCAATCCTGCATCAAAGCTGCAATCGTGCCAATAGAAAATATTAGAAGAGAAGGGAAATCTCAGTGTTCTTATTTAGTTGTCAGGGAACTTTCTGCATTGACTTACAATACTAGTCCTGTTATCATTTGAGAGATTACATTAATTGTACATCACGATACAGGGTATCTGTTTCAGACTGCAAGTGTGATAAGATACATGTGGGCAGTACCATCAGACTAGTGAAAGTGAATTGCCAAACACTTCAGAGCAGACAAACAGGAAGATGAGAGATACCCTTTTGTCTTACATACTCGCTCATGTACTAGACAGGGTCCACATAAGGCATTCTATTATCATGGAATAGAAATTGCCCTACAAGACAAGAGGAGTGGTAATCAGGAGCTCAGACTTCATCCATGTTAGGCTCTTTGGATTATGAGACTTAGAGCGGTTGAGCAGGGCCTGAATGAAGACCATGAATTACACCATTATCCGGGTGACTGGCCGTGCACGGCAGTGGTTGGCCACAGAGGCTGACCTGCGACCAGTCCCTGCAGCCAACCCCTACAGCAACCTAACCCCTCACAGCCCCCCTCCCTAGTCTGGCTCGGCCCTGGGGACCCCTTCCCCCATTTCCCAGCCTAAATATTTATATTTTGTGGGAGGGGGCCACACGGCCCCCGCCCAATCTCTGCCCTGGGGACCACATCCCCTTGGCCCAGCCTAAATATTAAATTTTTTTGGGGAGAGAGGACCGGGCAGCTTCCCACCCCAGGCCGATCTCCGCCCCATGGGGACCCCATCGCCCGGGTCCGAGCCTTTACATTTTTTTGGGTGGGGGGAGGGAGCCCACACATCCCCCCAGGACGGTCTCACTCCTGGGGACCCTGGGGCCCAGCCTACACATTTGTGGGGGGAGATGGAGGCCTCACGCCCCTCCTCCCCAGGCCCATCTTGGCCCCCGGTACCCCATCCTTTGGGGGGAGCCTAATTATTGTTTTTTTAGTAGGGAGGGGAGCTGCACGCACCCCCTTCCAAGGGCCGATCTTCACCCCGGGACCTCATCTCCCAGGCCCTGGCCATGTGACCTGTGTGTCCCCTAGGGCAGCCAGTCACAATGTTGGGGAAAGAGGGGGGAGCCTGAAGGCACGAGCTCTTACTCTTCACAAAGTCCTCGCAACAGCAGATATACAAATTTGTTTTTCCTTTGATATCTCAAAAACTACTGAATGGATTTGCACCAAGTAAGCGAAAGCACAATCTCCGTAGTGAAAGCTAGCTTTCTGACAAATGTGGTGTAATTCAGCCCTGTGGTTCAGGCTGCAGACTTGTTCAAAGTTCCTAAGGGAATTAACATGGGGAATGCAACTTTTTTGTCACCTTTTTTCTCAGTCCCTGCTTGACGAATTTCCCCCAAACTTTCCTTGCACAACAAGAATCACCAGGGCACTCTTTTTGGCAACTTTTGTGAAGATTCATCAAATGGTGCCAAAGATATAGGCATGTCAAAAAATACTTTTTTGTATGGAAACGCAGTCCTAACTATAGCAACCTAGTGGCGACCACCAGGTATATATATATATATATATATATTTTTTTTTTCACTACAAAACCAAAGGTTACAGGGACGTTATAGTTAGGTTCAGATTTTACGTGCACAAAATCATAGAAATTCAGCTGGTGTAGTTAGAGTTCTTTCAAATAACTATAACTCTCGCCCTAAGGTAACTATAACTCATGCCCTTGACATGAACAGTATTCTTATCAATAATTTTATTGCAAATGTTGCAGTGATATTATCAAAGATGCCTTACAAAATCTCATCAATTATATAATATGTGGAGTAATTAGCTAAGCATGGTGAAGGCACAAGTTATAGTTACCTTAGGGCGCGAATATAGGCAGGTCAAAAAATGCTTTTCCTTTGGAAACATGGCTCTAGCTATATCTACCTACTGGCCGCCACCAGTAGGTAATATGTATATGAGGTAAGGTAACTATAACTCATGTGCCCGCCATGCACATTTTTTCCTTAAAAAATTTAAAAATTGACTGCTAATATTTCATTTATAGTTTTAAGGAGGTTATAGAAGTTGTAATGATTTCTTTAATATCTGGGGTAATTTGCAGTGCGTGGTGAGGGGACGAGTTATAGTTACCTTAGGGTGTGAGTTATAGGTACTTGAAAGAACTATAATTATAACTGCAGAGTTTCTTTGGTTTTGTAAGAATAAATTCAAAATCTAACTATAATGTTGCTGTAACCTTTATTTTTCAGTGAATTTTTAGAATTTTTTTAATTCTATGTCCTAACTATAATGTCCATGCAACCTTTGTTTTTTTCAGTGAATTCCTGTTATTTTTAATGCAAAGTAATTTTTATTACTGTGCGTTAATCCAACCACCAGAGCTAATAGCATTCGGCCATGCGCAGCCCATCTCCCAGGGACAATCTCAGCCCCAGGGACCCCATCACCCATCAAACACTGCCAAAGATATAGGCAAGTTAAAAAATGTTTTTTCGATGATGAAACCATGGTCTTAACTATAACCGCCTAGTGGCGACCAAAAGATTGGAGAGATGTGTTAGCTAGGAATTGCAATATTTTACTTTACATTTTTAAAAAACTTTAGAACCTTAAAAATCACTTAAAAAACAAAGGTTAAAGGGATGTTATAGTTACAGGAACATGGCAGTTAAAGCATATAACTTAAAACAATGACCCCATGGGGCTTAAAATTAAAAAGGATGGGAGCCAAATGCAAGTTTGTGGGTCCTCTGCAGATCTGGGTTACAATTTCTAAAAATATTACTTTTTTTCACCCTTCCCCCTATATTTTTTTGCTTATTTTTCTAGAACAGGAGACTCAGACCTGAATCCTAAAATGGCAGCAAGACATCTTTGTTGACTGTTGTGACAATGAAACAGGTCTTTTCTGATATTTTGGGTCTGCAGATGCTCCACAGGGTTAAATGTACATACATTTCTAACCCTAATTTCTCTAAAACTACTGAACAGATGAACAGATGTTCATTCCCAGCACACACAACATGCATGGTCACCGAAGCCCTGATCACCAGCAGACCTGATTATGTCAACACTCTTTACATCGACATGTCCAAACAACCCACACAAAGACTCCAAGCCATCCAGAACACCACCACCAGACTCATCCTAGACATCCTCAGAAGTATGCATATCACCCTCTATATCACTGCACTAGCTACCCATCCAGATTGGGTAGATGGGTGGATATATAACCATTTCTCTGATGGCCCTTACTCCTTTGGGCCATCAGAGAGGTTTGGCTATGGGGGTGATGGATTAGTCACCAGTATAGCTAAACGTACTGTCTACTTACATCTAAATCAGTCAGGTTGGCAATTATGTTGGTGGTAAGGATATTGCATTCCCATTGCAAAGGAGTATCTTCACCACCAACATAGAAATCAGCATCTTAGTCTCTGAAACAGAAGAGACAAGTCAAAAATCCTTACCAGGGAAAGGCAGAAGGTTGCGACTAAGACAGGTTCCAAGAGGCCGGGAAGTAATGGGACGAAGTCCCGGCAAACATACTGATTTAGCATGAAAGCTAAGAGCCAGAGAAATTAATAATTCACATCCAAGGATGGTGCCTTGCTGGTCCGATACTTTTGGTGCCTTTGCATGGTGAAAATTGCTAACTTTAGACTTAGTCACATTTTTTCAAGCTGAGTTGCATCCAGTTAGGCAAGGCTGAAAACTATAGCTGAACTGGTCTCCATGAAGCTGGGGACCTTATCCACGATGTCCCACTGAAACGGATTTACTGCTGCATAAAAGCACTGAGTGACAGTAAGCTACATATTTGTCCCAGCAGCAATGCACCTATGTTGAACTGACTTGGCAGGTTTTTCCCAGTCTTCCATTGGTTCACCTGGTAATAAATCTTGAAAAAGTTTCTAAAGGCCAGGTTTCAGTGTTATGCAGGAGGAATACACTCTGACACCAGACAAGGGTTCTTGTCGGGCCTGCAAACCTGAATATGCTCCAGAACCCACATCTAACTTTTAGTAAAGTGTGTCCCTAAGCAAATCACCTACCCATGCATGGGCCAATGATTGTTGTTGCCTTTGAGAAATGTTTACTTGAGCCAATGCTCATTTTAGAACTCATGTAGGAATATTGGGCTCATGCCAACTTGTTGCCTGAGCTTGTGGCATCCTCATAACTCAGAATGGGTGTAACCAGGTATAGCAGTCTTCTGACTCAGACTGCGTGTGGCCAGGTGACTCAGACTGGGTGTGGCCAGGTGCAGCAGGTATTTGAAGCCACGCCAGCCTTGAGGTGATTGCTTGCTGTCAGAGGTCTTTAGATGTAGAGTGGGATGCCCTGCTCCTCCACGCTTGCTCCTGGATCATCTATTTTACAGCCCAGTGTCACGGATCCGATCCTAGAAAAGAAAAGATCAAGAAGATTAGCATCATAAAAGGTGGTAACATGCTGCACACACTTGAAAGGCTTCTTACCGGTTACCTTTGATATTTGATTGCCGAATGGTCAGACGGGCAGCACGCACTAGAAGAGCATGTTATCAATGTCCTTTGCTCATTGTTGTTAGCTTGCAATGACAGTACAGATTTGAGCGCATATTGGACAGTTGTTATTTTAACAAGGTACTATGTTATAGTTGAGTTTTATGTAACATTTTTGTGATACCAATCATTGCCTATGATAAAGAGGCTCTTGCAAAATTTGCGATATTTTTAAATCAATGCCACCTTCGTTTTATGCCGACCAGCCTCTTTTCCTGATGAGCAGTCTAAGGTGGCATTTGTCCTCTAATATCTGGCTGGTACGGTTGTTTCATGGTCCATTCCTTTAGTAGAGTGGATGACCCATTATTATATGACTACCAGGCCTTTAATGCAGAAATCCAAATATTGTTCAACAAGCATATATTTATGCAATTTGTAGACTCAGAACTGCTTAATCTAAAACAGGGGAATAAAGACTTACTGACGTATATATCTGCATTTAATAGATTGGTGGCTGAGTTAGAATACCCACAAGACAAGAGGGGGTCCTTGTTTTAAGGAGGGCTGAAAGATGAACTCAAGGACCTCTTAGCGCAAGTGGTAAATCTCCCTGACTCTTGTGAAGAGCTAATTGATTTAGTGGTCAAACTGGCTCACCATTTATCAGACAGTCAGAGTGACACAGGTCGTACTGACAATAAGCTGTTCCTAATCAGAGATAAAAAAGAAGACACAAGGAAAGGCACAAACAAAAGCGAACCAATGCAAATCTGTACATTAGAGGCTCACTTACTAAGGAAGAATGACAACAATGACATGACCAAAAGATGTCTTTCTATTGTGGGAAAAAAAGTAACTTTTTGAAGGATTGTACAGAAGGGTGACCAGACGTCCCAGGTTTCCCCAGACATTCTCGGTTTTTAGAGGACTGTCCTGGTGTCCCGACGCTTCTCTTAATTTTAAATAAATGTCCCGGTTTTTGGGACAACAGTCAGATTATTAAATAAATGTCCTGGTTTTTGGGACAACGGTCAGATCATCTAGGGAAGCATAAGTGAAAGACACCTACAAAGTATGAAATATATTAACCTTTTCATTGCGGGCGTCGGCCACTCCCTCCCTGGTGCGGGTCACGACCAGTGGCCGACACCAGGGAGGGTATTAATAAATCCTCGGGTGCGTCGCACCCGAGGATTTTATTTTTATTTTTTTCTTTCCCCGGGAGACACGGAAGCTTCTGTGTCTCCCGCCCGCCCCCCACCCGCCCCTTTGTGACGTCAGCGCACGGTGCGCTAACGTTACAAAGTTGTTTTCCCCATCGAAGCAGGAAGCAGCCTTGCGGCCGCTTCCTGCTTCGATAGGGAAAACGGCCTTCCCCACGTTCGGGAAGGCCTCGTAAGAAAGGGGAGAGTCTCCCCTTTCTTTTACGAGGCCTTCCTGAAAGTGTTTCCTGGCCCCCAGTCGCAGCTGTGCTGCGATCGGGGGCCAGGAAACACTTTCAGGTTTCCTGGCCCCACGATCGCAGCTGTGATCGGGGGCCAGGAAACACCACTAGGGGGTCGGCCCTCAGAAAACGGGCCGCCCCCCCCCCCCCCCCCGGGGGCATTTAAAAAAAAAAAAGGTAGGTGCCCCCTGGGGGGGGGGGGGGAGGGCGATCGTAGTCCCCAGGGGATATTTTTTTTTTAAATGAATAAAATAAAATAAAAAGACAGGGGGTCGCACGTGGGCAGGGTGACCCCCTGTGGGGGCAATATTTTTTTTAGATTTTGTAGGGTTTCCCTGGGGGCCATTTTGGCCCCCAAGGAACCATACAACAACTAAAAAAAATAGAACTATATATAGATCTATATATATATAGATATATCTATGTAGATATATCTATGTACATGGATATATCTACAGATATATCTATGTACATGGATATATATATATAGATAGATCTATATATATCAATCAATCAAAGAGATTTATAAAGCGCGCTACTCACCCGTGAGGGTCTCAAGGCGCTGGGGGGGGGACTGGGGGAGGGAAAGGGGCTGGGAGGTTCACTGTTCGAAAAGCCAGGTTTTGAGGCCCTTCTTGAAAAGAAGTAGGTTGTGGGTCTTGCGAAGGTGGGTTGGGAGGGCGTTCCAGGTTTTGGGTGCAAGGTAGGAGAAGGATCTGCCCCCGGTGGTGGTGTGTTTGATGCAGGGGACAGAGGCGAGAGAGAGGTCAGCTGAGCGGAGGTTTCGTGTGGGGGTGTGGAAGGTGACTCTCGTTGAGGTAGGCAGGGCCTGTGTTGTGGAGTGATTTGTGTGCGAGGATGAGGATCTTGAAGGTGATCCTTTTGTCAATGGGGAGCCAGTGGAGGGATTTGGGGTGTGGAGAGATGTGTTCGTGTCAGGGGAGGTCGAGGATGAATCGTGCTGCTGAGTTCTGGATGCGTGTAGTTTGCGCTTGAGTTTTAGAGTGGTGCCGGCGTAGAGGGCGTTTCCGTAATCAAGTCTGCTGCTGATGAGTGCGTGAGTGACAGTTTTTCTGGTCTCTGTGGGGATCCATTTGAATGTTTTTTTCAGTATACGGAGTGTGTTGAAGCATGAGGAGGTGAGAGCGTTGATTTGTTGGGTCATCGAGAAGGAGGAGTCTAGGATGATGCTGAGGTTGCGTGCATGGTTGGCGGGGGGTGGGTGCAGGGCCTAGCGTGGTGGGCCACCATGAGGGGTCCCAGGTGTTTTTGTGTGGGCCAAAGAAGATTATTTCGGTTTTGCTTGAGTTGAGTTTCAGGTGGTTGGCTGTCATATATATATCACTTTTGTCAATATGTGTGTGGTTTCCCTGGGGGGAAAAGGGTCAGACTTGTCTAGTGGCAGTTTTAGTGCCATAAAGAAGCGCAGAAGGTTTATATGCCTACAGCAAAGAACAAATCTGTATTTTATGTAAATAGCTGAGTACATTAGTAAAGTCAGCCATTACCTGCTCTATAATACCAATGAAATGTGTGTGCGGGGTGGAGGGCGGCTATGGAGAGATGAAGGGCACTTTTGCTGGGTGGTAATGAGGGAATCCTATGAGGAGGGAGTGGGAGCACCAATAATGATTGTTGGTCTGGGCGCAGGAGGTGCTAAAGACTGTGACGAATGGTATGTGACAAGGTGTTTTTTGAGTGTCTTGAAAGAACGTGCTGATTGAGGGAAGAAGCGCAGGTAAGGTGGCCTCTACTGTTGCACGTATCTCACACACACCATCGATTTTGTGACTGTCTACGTAGGCTAGTGTTTTAGAGCAACAGTTTAGCCAATAGCAGAGGTGGCATCTTGATGGATGACTGCTGCCTGCACTCGGGTTATAGAGGACCGCTCTGACATAGGATCAGAGACTGAGACATCAGATACTGAGACAGCATCTGAGGGATAGGACAATGGCGCAGACTCTGGGAGTGATTTTTCAGTCGGAGGCGTCCCATTCGATAACTCCTCTTACAGTACATTATGAGGGAGGTGATGAGGACAGTCCTGCTGTCCCTTCGCAAGCTGTTTGTGCAACTGGGTAATAGTGGGTTAGCCCAACCCAGAGAGCAGGTGAATGCGGCGGCAAGCAGAGAGAGAGAGAGTGCTCTCTTGGGAGCTCCCCAATTTAATTCAGCCCCAAATTCCACCACCCAAATCGTATTGTGGAGACATCAAAATTATCTATGGCAAAACAAACTGGTTTTGTAAGTCAGGCACCTGTGTTTTTGGTCCTGGATTCGGCGGCCATATAGAGAAACACACTAAACCCAAACATTTCTGGAAACTAGACATTCGGGGGAGTCCACAGAGGTGTGACTTGTGTGGATTCCCCAAATATTTTTTACCCAGAATACCCTGCAAAGCTGAAATGTTGAATAAAAACTCTATTTTTCTCACATTTCTGTCACACAAACTACAGGAATATGCTGGGATCCACAAAATTCCTACCACCCAGTGACTCCTCACCTGTCCTGATAAAAACACTACCCCACTTGAGTGCCTACACCTAGTGCCTGCGTCAGGAATGGATCACCCCAGGGTCAACAGCTGCCTCACGTAAGGACCAACATTGACCGTTGTGTGATCTATTCCTGTCGCGGGCACCAGGCCTACCCACACAAGTGAGGTATCATATTTATCGGGAGACTTGGGGGAACGCTGTGTGGAAGGAAATTTGTGGCTCCTCTCAGATTCCAGAACTTTCTGTCACCGAAATGTGAGGAAAACGTGTTATTTTAGCCACATTTTGAGGTTTGCAAAGGATTCTGGGTAACAGAACCTGGTCAGAGCCCCAGAAGTCACCTCATCTTGGATTCCCCTGGGTTTCTAGTTTTCAAAAACGCGCTGGTTTGCTAGGTTTCCCCAGGTGCCGGATGAGCTAGAGGCCAAAATCCACAGGTAGGCACTGTTTTCTATGAAATTTTTTTTATGTGTCCACGTTGTGTTTTGGGGCATTTCCTGTCGCGGGCGCTAGGCCTACCCACACAAGTGAGGTATCATTTTTATCGGGAGACTTGGGGGAACTCTGGGTGGAAGGAAATTTGTGGCTCCTCTCAGATTCCAGAACTTTCTGTCACCATAATGTGAGGAAAACGTGTTTCTTTAGCCAAATTTTGAGGTTTGCAAAGGATTCTGGGTAACAGAACCTGGTCAGAGCCCCACAAGTCACCCCATCTTGGATTCCCCTAGGTCTCTAGTTTTAAAAAATGCACGGGTTTGGTAGGTTTCCCTATGTGCTGGCTGAGCTAGAGGCTAAAATCTACAGGGAGGTACTTTGCAAAAAACAGCTTTGTATTCTGTCAAAAAATGTGATGTGTCCACGTTGTGTTTTGGGGCATTTCCTGTCACGGGCGCTAGGCCTACCCACACAAGTGAGGTATCATTTTTATCGGGAGACTTGGGGGAACGCTGGGTGGAAGGAAATTTGTGGCTCCTCTCAGATTCCAGATCTTTCTGTCACCGAAATGTGAGGAAAACTTGTTTTTTTAGCCACTTATTGAGGTTTGCAAAGGATTCTGGGTAACAGAACCTGGTCAGAGCCCCACAAGTCACCCCATCTTGGATTCCCCTAGGTCTCTAGTTTTCAAAAATGCACAGGTTTGGTAGGTTTCCCTATGTGCCGGCTGAGCTAGAGGCCAAAATCTACAGGTAGGCACTTTGGAAAAAACAGCTGTGTTTTCTGTCAAAAAATGGGATGTGTCCACGTTGTGTTTTGGGGCATTTCCTGTCGCGGGCACTAGGCCTACCCACACAAGTGAGCTATCATTTTTATCGGGAGACTTGGGGGAACGCTGGGTGGAAGGAAATTTGTGGCTCCTCTCAGATTCCAGAACTTTCTGTCACCGAAATGTGAGGAAAACATGTTTTTTTAGCCACTTTTTGAGGTTTGCAAAGGATTCTGGGTAACAGAACCTGGTCAGAGCCCCACAAGTCACCCCATTGTGGATTCCCCTAGGTCTCTAGTTTTAAAAAATGCACAGGTTTGGTAGGTTTCCCTATGTGCCGGCTGAGCTAGAGGCCAAAATCTACAGGTAGGCACTTTACAAAAAACAGCTCTGTATTCTGTCAAAAAATGTGATGTGTCCACCTTGTGTTTTGGGGCATTTCCTGTCGCTGGCGCTAGGCCTACCCACACAAGTGAAGTATCATTTTTATCTGGAGACTTGGGGGAACGCTGGGTGGAAGGAGATTTGTGGCTCCTCTCAGATTCCAGAACTTTCTGTCACCGAAATGTGAGGAAAACTTGTTTTATTAGCCACTTTTTGAGGTTTGCAAAGGATTCTGGGTAACAGAACCTGGTCAGAGCCCCACAAGTCACCCCATCTTGGATTCCCCTAGGTCTCTAGTTTTAAAAAATGCCCAGGTTTGGTAGGTTTCCCTATGTGCCAGCTGAGCTAGAGGCCAAAATCTACAGGTAGGCACTTTGGAAAAAACAGCTGTGTTTTCTGTCAAAAAATGGGATGTGTCCACGTTGTGTTTTGGGGCATTTCCTGTCGCGGGCACTAGGCCTACCCACACAAGTGAGGTATCATTTTTATCGGGAGACTTGGGGGAACGCTGGGTGGAAGGAAATTTGTGGCTCCTCTCAGTTTCCAGAACTTTCTGTCACCGAAATGTGAGGAAAACATGTTTTTTTAGTCACTTTTTGAGGTTTGCAAAGGATTCTGGGTAACAGAACCTGGTCAGAGCCCCACAAGTCACCCCATCTTGGATTCCCCTAGGTCTCTAGTTTTTAAAAATGCACAGGTTTGGTAGGTTTCCCTATGTGCCAGCTGAGCTAGAGGCCAAAATCTACAGGTAGGCACTTTGGAAAAAACAGCTGGGTTTTCTGTCAAAAAATGAGATGTGTCCACGTTGTGTTTTGGGGCATTTCCTGTCGCGGGCACTAGGCCTACCCACACAAGTGAGGTATCATTTTTATCGGGAGACTTGCGGGAACGCTGGGTGGAAGGAAATTTGTGGCTCCTCTCAGATTCCAGAACTTTCTGTCACCGAAATGTGAGGAAAACTTGTTTTTGTAGCCACTTTTTGAGGTTTGCAAAGAATTCTGGGTAACAGAACCTGGTCAGAGCCCCACAAGTCACCCCATCTTGGATTCCCCTAGGTCTCTAGTTTTCAAAAATGCACAGGTTTGGTAGGTTTCCCTAGGTGCCGGCTGAGGTAGAGGCCAAAATCCACAGCAAGGCACTTTGCAAAAAACAGCTCTGTTTTCTGTCAAAAAAATGGGATGTGTCCACGTTGTGTTTTGGGGCATTTCCTGTTGCGGGCGCTATGCCTACCCACACAAGTGAGGTATCATTTTTATCGGGAGACTTGGAGGAACGCTGGGTGGAAGGAAATTTGTGGCTCCTCTCAGATTCCAGAACTTTCTGTCACCGAATTATGAGGAAAACTTGTTTTTGTAGCCACTTTTTGAGGTTTGCAAAGGATTCTGGGTAACAGAACCTGGTCAGAGCCCCACAAGTCACCCCATCTTGGATTCCCCTAGGTCTCTAGTTTTCAAAAATGCACAGGTTTGGTAGGTTTCCCTAGGTGCCGGCTGAGCTAGAGGCCAAAATCCACAGCTAGGCACTTTGCAAAAAACATCTCTGTTTTCTGTCAATAAAATGTGATGTGTCCACGTTGTGTTTTGGGGCATTTCCTGTTGCGGGCGCTAGGCCCACCCACACAAGTGAGGTATCATTTTTATCAGGAGACTTGGGGGAACATAGAATAGCAAAACAAGTGTTATTGCCCCTTATCTTTCTCTACATTTTTTCCTTCCAAATATAAGAGAGTGTGTAAAAAAGACGTCTATTTGAGAAATGCCCTGCAATTCACATGCTAGTATGGGCACCCCGGAATTCAGAGATGTGCAAATAACCACTGCTCCTCAAAACGTTATCTTGAGCCCATTTTGGAAATGCAAAGGTTTTCCTGATACCTATTTTTCACTTTTCATATTTCAGCAAATGAATTGCTGTATACCCAGTATAGAATGAAAACCAACTGCAGGGTGCAGCTCATTTATTGGCTCTGGGTACTTAGGGTTCTTGATGAACCTACAAGCCCTTTATATCTCCGCAACCAGAAGCGTCCAGCAGACAAAACGGTATATTGCTTTTGGAAATCTGACATCGCAGAAAAAAGTTACAGAGTAAAACATAAAGAAAAATGGCTGTTGTTTTCAGCTCAATTTCAATATTTTTTTAATTCAGCTGTTATTTTCTGTAGGAAAACCTTGTAGGATCTACACAAATTACCCCTTGCTGAATTCAGAATTTTGTCTAGTTTTCAGAAATGTTCAGCAGTCTGGGATCCAGCATTGGTTTCACACCCATTCCTGTCACTAACTGGAAGGAGGCTGAAAGCACCAAAAATAGTAAAAATGGGGTATGTCCCAGTAAAATGCCAAATTTGTGTTGAAAAATGTGGTTTTCTGATTCAAGTCTGCCCGTTCCTGAAAGGTGGGAAGATAGTGACTTCAGCACCAGAAACCCTTTGTTTATGGCATTTTCAGGGAAACAACCACAAGACTTCTTCGGCAGCCCTTTTTCCCCCTTTTTTTTAGAAAAAACAAATTTTTCACTGTATTTTGGCTATTTTCTTGGTCTCCTCCAGGGGAAACCACAAACTCTGGGTACCATTAGAATCCCTAGGATGTTGGAAAAAAAGGATGCAAATTTGGCGTGGTTAGCTTATGTGGACAAAAGGTTATGAAGGCCTAAGCGTGAACTACCCCAAATAGCCAAATAAGGGCTCAGCACTGGGGGGGAAAAGGCCCAGCAGCTAAGGGGTTAAAGTAATGTATCTGTCACTGTCAGGCAACACAGCAGAGCGATGGAGTGGGGAGCAGAGAGAGGTTGGTGGGGGTGGGTTGGGGGTGAAGGGTGGGAGGTCAAGCCATAGCAAATTTTATATATGTAGTCTAGTAAATGTGTGTATGTATGTGTGCATGTTTATATATATATATATATATATATATATATATACATACATATATATATATACATACATATATATATATTAACACACACATGTATAGGCACACATTCATAAAGCTACACAAAAAAAGGGGACAGGCTAGATATAAAAGTGAGAGTAAAGTCTTTAGTCCTTCTTTTATGTCTCACCTGTCCCGGTGTTTGCTCCTCAAAATCTGGTCACCCTATTGTACGGTCAAGCCCAAAACCAGTCTGTAGGGACTGAGAGCTCTGTAAGTGAAAGGTTTGAGGGAAATTAAGACACCCGACTACAGTGGAGACTGGTTGTTTGGGTGTAGAAAGACCAGAAATCTCCCACTGTCTGGCCCAAACTAGCTCTCAGAGAGAATTCCACCGTTTTTATATATACGGGCAAGTGGAATGGGTCTCTTCAGACCTTCCAGTTTCTCTAAAGCTCCTCGTGGATTCAGGGGCCACCAGAAATTTCACGAACATTGCAGTGACTGAGAAGCTAGGAATTCCGCTTCTGCCTAAGACTAGTTCAGAGGTATTGAAGACTATCGACTGCAGCCCCTTGTGTTTTGATCCAGTCACGAAAACTACTTGTGAGGTAACAATGTACCGTTTCTCTAACCATCGTGAAACCATTCAATTCAATCTGATATGTGCGGCCTAATTCAAAGTTATTCTAGGCATCCCATGGCTTCAAAAACATAACCCCATCAAAAACTGGGTTACACAGAGTGTTACCTTGCAGTCCCAATTCTGTAAAAAACACTGCTGGGTGGAGGCTCCACCTAGTAAAGGTATTGCAACAAGTATGGGGGATGCAGAAAAAGGGAACATGAGTTACCCTCAGTACATCGAGATTTTGTGGATATCTTTGAGAAGGGGAAGGCTACTACTTTGTCACTGCACCCTCCCTTCAACTGTTGGATAGATCTACAGCTAGGTTCACAAATCCCAGGTAGTTGCATTTATACTTTAACAAAGAAGGAGAACTCTCATTTGCGCCAATACTTAGATGAAATGCTGCCTATCGGCTTTGTATGACCTTCTAGGTCTCCAACTTCATCACCACTATTTTTTGTACCTAAAAAAGGGTGTGTGTGATGGGGGAGTTAAGCTTCATATTGACCATAGGACCGTAAACAATATCACAATTAAAAACAGATACTCTCTGCCTCTGATATCAACCCTTTTTGATCAAGTTAAAAATGCACACATCTACACGAAATTGGATTTGCATGGAGCTTACCATCGTGTAGGAGTCCGGGAGGGTGATGATAGGAAAGCGGCTTTCCAGGCCAAATTTGGTTTGTTTGAATACCTTGTCATGCCTTTTGGAATCTGCAATGCCCCTGCTGCCTTCCAACATGTTATCAACGAAGCCCTGTTTGGCTTCATAGATCAGTGTGATGTCATGTATATTGACAATATTCTAATTTAATCCAAGACCTAAATAGAACATGTCACTGATGTCAAAGCCATTTTACAAGCTTTAGAACAACATCACCTCTTCGCAAAGCTAGAATAGTGTAGCCTTCGTGTTCAAGAACTAGAATTCCTCGGGTATGTCCTACCCCAAACGAGGTGCAGGTGGACCCTAAAAAGGTTGAAGTTATTGCTCAGTGGAAGGCCCCACAAACTGTCAGAGAAGTACAAAGCTTCCTGGGCTTTGCCAACTTTTAAAGGTGTTTTATTGATCACCTTTCTAACATTGTTGCTCCCATCACCAAATTACTCCATAAATGGATGCATTTTCAGTGGATAGAAGAGGCAGATAAGGCCTTCCATCAATTGAAAGACTAGTTCAGTACTGCTCCCATTTTATGACACCCAGACCTTACTCAGCCATTTGTGGTTGAGGCGGACACCTCTCAAGTAGTAATGGGTGGGGTCTTGTCTCAGCACGATCATGGGATCGGGGAGCTCCACCCAGTCCTCTACATCACCCACAAATTGAATCCAGTCGAGACAAATTATTCAATAGCAGATCGAGAATTACTAGTAATAAAATGAGCCTTTCAGGAATGGAGACATTATCTCCTAAGGAGTTTATATACAATCACGATTCTGACAGATCATAGGAATTTACAATTCCTTAAAACCATATGCGCTTTATCTGCGCAACAGTTGAGGTGGTCCCAATTCTTCAGTGATTATGATTTTCTGATCCAGTTACAACCAGGTCGTAAGAATGGGAAAGCGGATGCACTCTCTAGACTAACTCAGTCCACTAATGAACAAGTGGAAGAACCACCTTTTATTATCTTGTCAGTCAAAATTGTGAGGGGATTATCCTTGATTCAGATTTTTCACAAGAAGTGCAACTAGAGCAGGAAAGTACTGCAGCCATAGAAACCCTGCAACACCACACTACAGATGTCACTAGCCGTGAGGGGTTAAAGTATATAGTGCAGAAGTTATATCTACCCACAAAAAAAGTACAAGACAAAGCCTGTGAGTGGTGCCATGCTAGTAAGCTTGCTGGCCACCCAGAGGAAAAAAAAACCTTAGAGATCCTCCAACAACATTTTTGGGGGCCATCCATATCCAAAGACGTAAAGGCTTATGTAGCAAATTGTGTTACTTGCGCACAAGAGAAAAGTTTGCTCCAAGCTGCAGTTGGTCTTTTTCAGCCCTTACCTACACCACCTGCACCCTGGCACACTGTATCATTAGGCTTCATGGTAGAATTACCAAAATGTCAGGCTGGGTTTACTACCGTTTTAGTAGTAGTAGATCATTTGACCAAAATGGTGCACTTTATCCCTCTAAAAACCTTACCCTTGGCCTTACAATTAGCCCAAGTTTTCTTCCAATCTATAGTTCGCCTTCATGGGCTTCCTTCGGTGGTAGTTTCTGATCGAGACCCACAATTTATAACACAATTTTGGAAATACCTTTGCTAGGAATTGGATATGGATAGCCACCTGTCGTTCAGTCACCATCCACAATCAAATTCACAGACTGAAAGAGTCAACCAGTGTATTTAGCAATATTTACGTTGTTATCTTCTAAGCTCTGAATTGGATTAGGCAAAGTGTTTGTGGGCCACCAAATTTGTATATACCAATGTAAACCATGCATCTACCTTTTTGTTGTAATTATAGGTATCATCCTCGCATGTTGGATTTGAATGTAGTACCACAGTTACCCACTACCACTGTACAAGATTTTTTACAACAATTGAGTGACATTTAAAGAAATGCAGAAGACAATTTAAAATCGGCAAACCAAATGTATAAGATGCAGACAAAAAGAGATGCCAGGGACCAGATTGTAAGGAAGGACAAAGAGTCTGGCTGTCAAATAAACACTTAAATCTGACGGGGTCACAAAAGTTTTATCCAAGGTTTGTGGGCCCTTTCACCATCACCAAGAAAATTAACAAGGAAGCCGTTAAACTAGAACTTCCCACATCTCTGCTGATTCATTCAGTGTTTCACATCTCCTTGTTCAAACTGGTAGCAGACACCATGCACTGCCCAAAGGGACTCTCTCCGATCCTAGTGGATAATCAACCAGTATACAAGGTAAGGGCGGTATTAGATTCCAGATGAGTGTGTAATAAACTCTACTATTTATTGGATTGGAAAGGTTACAGACTGGAGGATCATTGATGGGAGCCAGCAGGACATGTACATGCTCTTCGATTGGTTTGCCAGTTCCATCACAGATACCAAAACAAACCAAAAGCAATTGGAGGCACCTTGGGAGGGATGTATTGTCGGGCCTGCAAACCCGAATATGCTCCAGAACCCACGTCTGGCGTTTAGTGAAGTGTGCCCCTAAGCAAATTATCTACCCTTGCATGGGCCAATGATTGTTGCTGTCTTTGAGAAATGTTTACTTGAGCCAGTGCTTATTTTAGGACTCATGTAGGAATCTGGGGCACGTTTCAGAGTGTTGCCTGAGCTTGTGGCATCCACGTGACTCAGACTGGGTGTGGCCAGGTACAACAGCTCTTTGACTCAGACTGGATGTGGCCAGATTACTCTGACTGGGTGTGGCCAGGTGGTGCAGGTATTTAAAGCCACACCAGCCTTGAGGTGGTTGCTTGCTGTCAGAGGTCTTCAGATGCAGAATGGGAATCTCTGCTCCTCCGTGCTTGTTCCTGGATAGTCTATTTCACAGCCCAGTGTCACGGATATCGATCCTAGAAAAGAAGAGATCAAAAAGATTAGCATCATAAAAGACGGTAGCATGCTGCACACACTTGAAAGGCTTCTTACCGGTTACTTTGGATATTTGATTCCCGGACGGTAAGACGGGCAGCAGGCACTAGAAGAGCATGTGATCAATGTCCTTGATTACTTGAATACTTGCTATCTGCTGACTAATAACACTCATTGTTGTTAGCTTGCAATGACAGTCCTGATTTGAGCGCATGTTGGACAATTGTTATTTTAACAATGTACTATGAACATGTTTGTTAAAGTTGAGTTTTATGTAGCATTTTTGTGATACCAATCATTACGTGTGATAAAGATCACTTAGTGCTTGGCACACGCTAGATTCAAACGTGAATCAAATGTCTGTTATTTCCATATTAACTTGTCACTGTGATGTAACAGTGAGGACACCAATAACATACAAAAGTGAGCTTTAGTATATTAATCCTATGCTCTCAGTGTGGTTAAAATACTGAACTGTGTTCTTTACTATATGACCACGCTGCTCTGATTAATCTCTGAATATTTGAGAAATCTCAATACTTAAGAATTGATTTTCATTCATTATCGCCTGTTTTATGTCTATGATTGTGAGTGTGACTGTGTTTTAGAAAGTCTCTTTAGAACCCAACGAGAAAGATGTACACTGAATTTCTGGAACATTTTAGATAGGTCTTCCAGTGGGGCCACAGTGACTTGGAAACAAGGTGGGAATACATGTAGATAGTATAGAAGGCTAAACATTTTATCTGGTTTCAGGTTCCATACTGTTTCTTGAAGAGCCCTAAAGAAAGGGGAGCGCCATAAAATGCGGGAAATGGGACCCTGACAGGTAGACCTAGTTTTTGATAATTGGCGAAGAGTAGTTTTAGTATATAGGTTACATGCAAAGTGGTATTTGACTAAGTGTTTAATTCATCATTGGAAATACCTGCTCTTTGTAGACCTCCGCTAGTCATCCTTATCCTGGCAGGCAATGTCCGTGTATTCTCTCTCCCGCTTATCCATCCCCTTTACCGTGGAACATTCCTGTGTCGATCGCGTACAAGTAAGTAGGAGGCCCGCAACGTCTAGGTGGAGTTGGGAAGAAGTAACTTGGGTCAGTATTGTGTCTCCATGTGACAAACACGTTAGTGCTTGACATTTCTAAGATCTCAGGAACAGCACTTGGCGAGTCGAAACTTACTCCAGCAGAAGCTACCAGTAGGGTCCAAGGCAGGTCCAGATGGAAGTGATCAGCTGTGCTCTCACAGGAAAGAGCCCTTTGGAGTATACTTCACTGTCCTCGGGACTAGTGGGAGCAGGTCCACTCTTAAGGTTCTTCATACAGGTCACAACAGCAGTTGCCCCCTTTCTTCTGTCCAATCACTTTCCGAAGAGGGTGCCCTGGGTGCCACATTAATGCTTGGCATGATTCTGTGGCTAGTGGTGATTCCTCCCTTGCAAATGGGGAAAAAGCTACCAGGAATAACCCTACCCACCTTTGCAGCAGTTTCTTCATATCCTACTGCAAATAATTCCATAGTGTACCCCTCTTTTTCAAAGCAAGATGTCAACATCTTTCTTTCCTGGTGTAGAACGTCTATGCTAGAGTGATAGCCAGGGAAATGAGCAACCTCTCCTGTGTGGTCATTCAAACTGAATCTGTGAACAGCTCCTATCCCACTGAGATTAATGCCTGACTGGCAAGGAAAACAAAAAAGGTTGTGGGCTGAGTGAACCATATCTGCCTGTGACAGGGGAGGCAGGTTTAAAAATAATAAAGCCTTTGACACTGCCCAGATGGTCACTGTGTCAGAAGAACCGAACACATCCCCACACCCAAGTTGTAGGAGGCTGGCCTGGCTTATAGTGGGTACCTTGTGGTACTTACACCTTGTGCCAGGTCCAGTTATCCCTCATTAGTAGGTTAGAGGTGTTCTAGCAGCTTAGGCTGATAGAGGTAGCTATAGCAGAGCACCTTCGGCTGAACTAGAAGACATGCAAAGCCCCACTATACCACTTATGTCACTTAGCACTATATCATAAGAGAACACAATACTCTGAGTTACTAAAAATAAAGGTACTCTATTTTAGTGACAATATGCCAAAAGTATCTCAGAGGAAATACTCCCTTAGGAGGTAAGTAATATACACAAAATATACACACACAAATCAAAATCAGGTAAGTAACAGTTAGAAAAGTAGTGCAAACACTGTAGAACACAATAGAATGCAATAGGGAAAAATAGGCCTAGGGGCAACACAAACCATATACTCCAAAAGTGGAATGTGAACCACAAGTGGACCCCAGGCCTAGTGTAGTGTGTAGAGGGTCGCTGGGAGTGTAAGAAAACACTAAGGGTGTCCAAGATACCCCACCCCAAAACCCTGAAAAGTAGGAGTAAAGTTACCCTACTACCCCAGAAAGGCAGTAAAGTCGAGATAGGGGATTCTGCAAGGACAAAAACTGACTGCAAAGCACTGAAGACGGATTCCTGGACCTGAGGACCTGTAAAGGAAGGGGACCAAGTCCAAGATTCACGCAAGTGTCCGGGGGGGGCAGGAGCCCACTAAACCCTGGATGAAAGTGCAAAAGGGCTGCCTCCGGGTGGAAGAAGCCAAAGATTCTGCAACAACAGAAGGTGCCGGAAACTTCTCCTTTAGTCAGAAGATGTCCACGGAGTGCTGGAGGATGCAGAGTTGTTTCCACGCAGAAAGACCGCAAACAAGCCTTGCTAGCTGCAAGAGGCGCGATTGAAGGTTTTAGGTGCTGCCAGGGCCCAGGAAGGACCAGGAGGTCGCCCCTTGGAGGAGGAGACATAGGGGGCGCTCAGCAGTACAGAGAGCCCATGCAGAAGCAGGCAGCACCCGCAGAAGCATCTGAACAGGCATTCAGAAGATCTGAGCATGATGGTCAACTCAGCACAACAAAAGAGGGTCCCACAAAGTTGGAGTCCATCTCAGCGAGTTGGGCAATGCAGGACGGAGTGCTAGGGATCAGGGCTAGGCTGTGCACAAAGGAAGTCTTGCAAAAGTGCACAGAAGCCCGAACAGCTGCAGTTCACGCAGTACACAGGATTACTGTCTGGCGTGGGGAGACAAGGACTTACCTCCCCCAAATTTGGACAGAAGGGCCACTGCACTGTCGGGGACACTTGGATCCAGCTCCTGTGTTCTAGGGACCATGCTCGTCAGGATGAGAGGGGACCCAGAGGGCCAGTGATGAAGAAGTTTGGTGCCTTCGTTGGCAGGGGGAAGATTCCGTCAACCCACAGGAGATTTCTTCCTGGCTTCCAGTGCAGGGTGAAGGCAGACAGCCCTCAGAGCATGCACCACCAGGAAACAGTTGAGAAAGCCGGCAGGATGAGGCGCTACAATGTTGCTGGTAGTCTTCTTGCTACTTTGTTGCAGTTTTGCAGGCGTCCTGGAGCAGTCAGCAGTCGATCCTTAGCAGAAGTCAAAGAGGGAAGTGCAGAGGAACTCTGGTGAGCTCTTGCATTCGTTATCTGGTGAGATACCCACAGGAGAGACCCTTAATAGCCCTCAGAGGAGGATTGGCTACAGAGAAAGATAAGCACCTATCAGGAGATTTCTCTGACGTCACCTGCTGGCACTGGCCACTCAGAGCTGTCCATTGTGCCCTCACACCTCTGCATCCAAGATGGCAGAGGTCTGCGACCCACTGGAGGAGCTCTGGGCACCTCCCCTGGGAGGTGCTGGTCAGGGGAGTAGTCACTCCCCTTTCCTTTGTCCAGTTTCTCACCAGAGCAGGGCTGGGGGGATCCCTGAACCGGTGTAGACTGGCTTATGCAAGGAGGGAACCATCTGTGCCCTTCAAAGCATTTCCAGAGGCCAGGGGAGGCTACTCCTCCCAGGCCCTTCACACCCATTTCCAAAGGGAGAGGGTGTAACACCATCTCTCAGAGGAAATCCTTTGTTCTGCCTTCCTGCCCAGGCCCCAGGGGGGCAGAAACCTGTCTGAGGGTTGGCAGCAGTGGTAGTTGCAGAGAAAACCCCGGAAAGTTAGTTTGGCAGTACCCGGGCTCTATGCTGGAGACCCAGGGATGCATGGAATTGTCCCCCCAATACCAGAATGGTATTGGGGTGACAATTCAATGATCCTAGACATGTTACATGGCCATGTTCGGAGTTATCATTGTGACGCTACATATAGGTATTGACCTATATGTAGTGCACGTGAGTAATGGTGTCCCCGCACTCACAAAGTCCGGGGAATTTGCCCTGAACGATGTGGGGGCACCTTGGTTAGTGCCATGGTGCCCACACACTAAGTAACTTTGCACCTAACCTTCACTAAGTGAGGGCTAGACATATAGGTGACTTATAAGTTACTTAAGTGCAGTGTAAAATGGATGTGAAATAACGTGGACATTATTTCACTCAGGCTGCAGTGGCAGTCCTTTGTAAGAATTGTCTGAGCTCCCTATGGGTGGCAAAAGAAATGCTGCAGCCCATAGGGATCTCCTGGAACCCCAATACCCTGGGTACCTAGGTACCATATACTAGGGAATTATAAGGGTGTTCCAGTGTGCCAATCAGAATTGGTAAAATTAGTCACTAGCCTGCAGTGACAATTTTAAAAGCAGAGAGAGCATAAACACTGAGGTTCTGGTTAGCAGAGCCTCAGTGATGCAGTTAGGCACCTCACAGGGAACACATACAGGGCATACTTTATAAGCACTGGGGTCCTGGCTAGCAGGTTCCCAGTGACACAGGCAAAAACAAACATACATACAGTAAAAAAAAGTGGGGGTAACATGCCAGGCAAGATGGTACTTTCCTACACAAGTCATACTGTCTCAGGACAGGGATCCATTTGACAGCTCATCAAGGAGCTATTCAGATCCTACGTGACAGCTGGAGGCTCAAGGAAAAGGGTTCTAGAGGTTTGAGCAGGGTAAAAGGTGACTTTTTAAGGCACGATTTGTAAAACATTTGTTTGGAATAAGACTATATCAATGACTTGGATTTGCAATAAATATTTAAGAAAGTTGAAGAATTAACTTTTTAGCTGGTTCCTAGGTGGAAATAACATTATTTAATTGTATATTAACTCCCAGTGCTTTCCTGCTATTCTGCTACAGTGAAAATAGCTTTTTCAATGTATTGCATGTTTAATATTAAACATTAACATGTCCTAATTTCAAATACCATGTGCCCTGTCTTGTTGGGCACCTAAGGCTAACTTAGGATGACTTATTAATTTTTAAAAGAAGTGTTTAGGCCTGCCAAAAGGGTTATTTTGACAGGTCGGCTTTGCAGTTCAAACCTGCACAGTCAGGTTTCTAGCGGCAAGCCAGTAACCATGATTTGCATTGTCACTGTAGAGGTGGCACAATGTGTGCGGCAGTCCACTAGTGGCATTTAACTTACAGACCTCGGTATACTTTGTTCCATATACTAGGGACTTAAAGGTATTTTAAATGTGCCAATAAGGTGCATACCAGTTTAACATCTTTTTAGGGCTCAGAACACATACATTGGGCACTGGACAGCAGTGTCTCAATGTGCAGATGCCAGAAACAAGCAATGAAATCTTACCAAAAAATGGGGCTCTCCCGGAATACAAGGACATTTTCATACACATACACTAGGTTTAACTATGCTCATAGATATTTAGGTACCTTCATTGTACTGTTACTTCTCTTCATACACATCCCCTCATCAGAGGTTGAGTCATGCAGCACACCACTGGTGTTGAAACAACTCACAAAGGACAGACAGCCCTCAGAGCATGCACCACCAGGAAACAGTTGAGAAAGCCAGCAGGATGAGGCGCGACAATGTTGCTGGTAGTCTTCTTGCTACTTTGTTGCAGTTTTGCAGGCGTCCTGGAGCAGTCGATCCTTAGCAGAAGTCAAAGAGGGAAGTGCAGAGGAAATCTGGTGAGCTCTTGCATTCGTTATCTGGTGAGATACCCACAGGAGAGACCCTTAATAGCCCTCATAGGAGGATTGGCTACAGAGAAAGATAAGCACCTATCAGGAGATTTCTCTGACGTCACCTGCTGGCACTGGCCACTCAGAGCTGTCCATTGTGCCCTCACACCTCTGCATCCAAGATGGCAGAGGTCTGCGACCCACTGGAGGAGCTCTGGGCACCTCCCCTGGGAGGTGCTGGTCAGGGGAGTAGTCACTCCCCTTTCCTTTGTCCAGTTTCTCACCAGAGCAGAGCTGGGGGGATCCCTGAACCGGTGTAGACTGGCTTATGCAAGGAGGGAACCATCTGTGCCCTTCAAAGCATTTCCAGAGGCCAGGGGAGGCTACTCTTCCCAGGCCCTTCACACCTATTTCCAAAGGGAGAGGGTGTAACACCATCTCTCAGAGGAAATCCTTTGTTCTGCCTTCCTGCCCAGGCCCCAGGGGGGCAGAAACCTGTCTGAGGGTTGGCAGCAGTGGTAGTTGCAGAGAAAACCCCGGAAAGTTAGTTTGGCAGTACCCGGGCTCTATGCTGGAGACCCAGGGATGCATGGAATTGTCCCCCCAATACCAGAATGGTATTGGGGTGACAATTCAATGATCCTAGACATGTTACATGGCCATGTTCGGAGTTATCATTGTGACGCTACATATAGGTATTGACCTATATGTAGTGCACGTGTGTAATGGTGTCCCCGCACTCACAAAGTCCGGGGAATTTGCCCTGAACGATGTGGGGGCACCTTGGTTAGTGCCATGGTGCCCACACACTAAGGCCCGTATTTATACTATTTTTAGCGCCGCATTTGCGCCGCTTTTTGACGCAAAACGGCGCAAACCTACAAAATACAATGGTATTTTGCAAGTTTGCGCCGTTTTTGCATCAAAAAACGACGCAAATTCGGCGCAAAAAAAGTATAAATACGGGCCTAAGTAACTTTGCACCTAACCTTCACTAAGTGAGGGCTAGACATATAGGTGACTTATAAGTTACTTAAGTGCAGTGTAAAATGGATGTGAAATAACGTGGACATTATTTCACTCAGGCTGCAGTGGCAGTCCTTTGTAAGAATTGTCTGAGCTCCCTATGGGTGGCAAAAGAAATGCTGCAGCCCATAGGGATCTCCTGGAACCCCAATACCCTGGGTACCTAGGTACCATATACTAGGGAATTATAAGGGTGTTCCAGTGTGCCAATCAGAATTGGTAAAATTAGTCACTAGCCTGCAGTGACAATTTTAAAAGCAGAGAGAGCATAAACACTGAGGTTCTGGTTAGCAGAGCCTCAGTGATGCAGTTAGGCACCACACAGGGAACACATACAGGGCATACTTTATAAGCACTGGGGTCCTGGCTAGCAGGTTCCCAGTGACACAGGCAAAAACAAACATACATACAGTAAAAAAAAGTGGGGGTAACATGCCAGGCAAGATGGTACTTTCCTACACAAGTCATACTGTCTCAGGACAGGGATCCATTTGACAGCTCATCAAGGAGCTATTCAGATCCTACGTGACAGCTGGAGGCTCAAGGAAAAGGGTTCTAGAGGTTTTAGCAGGGTAAAAGGTGACTTTTTAAGGCACGATTTGTAAAACATTTGTTTGGAATAAGACTATATCAATGACTTGGATTTGCAATAAATATTTAAGAAAGTTGAAGAATTAACTTTTTAGCTGGTTCCTAGGTGGAAATAACATTATTTAATTGTATATTAACTCCCAGTGCTTTCCTGCTATTCTGCTACAGTGAAAATAGCTTTTTAGGCTTTTTCAATGTATTGCATGTTTAATATTAAACATTAACATGTCCTAATTTCAAATACCATGTGCCCTGTCTTGTTGGGCACCTAAGGCTAACTTAGGATGACTTATTAATTTTTAAAAGAAGTGTTTAGGCCTGCCAAAAGGGTTATTTTGACAGGTCGGCTTTGCAGTTCAAACCTGCACAGTCAGGTTTCTAGCGGCAAGCCAGTAACCATGATTTGCATTGTCACTGTAGAGGTGGCACAATGTGTGCGGCAGTCCACTAGTGGCATTTAACTTACAGACCTCGGTATACTTTGTTCCATATACTAGGGACTTAAAGGTATTTTAAATGTGCCAATAAGGTGCATACCAGTTTAACATCTTTTTAGGGCTCAGAACACATACATTGGGCACTGGACAGCAGTGTCTCAATGTGCAGATGCCAGAAACAAGCAATGAAATCTTACCAAAAAATGGGGCTCTCCCGGAATACAAGGACATTTTCATACACATACACTAGGTTTAACTATACTCATAGATATTTAGGTACCTTCATTGTACTGTTACTTCTCTTCATACACATCCCCTCATCAGAGGTTGAGTCATGCAGCACACCACTGGTGTTGAAACAACTCACAAAGGGAGAAAAGGGTTTTATCATTGGACCATCATTCCACATTCCTTTTTTATAAAGATACCTCCAAGTGCATCACATTGTTGAATCACAACTCTCAAGATTCCATATAAAAGAGTCTTTGGCCTTCACCACATTGTTGGACAATTTACTTACATACTTCGGCACTGAAAACTTGAACCCAATCCTCACTCCACACAAAGTCCTAATTCTGATATCACCAACTTCATCTTTTATGTTTCTATTAACTTTTATCTCATCAAACCGTTCCTTCCTCTTCTCAATTACTCTCAATTATTTTGCCCCAGTCACCATTATCCTTCTTATTCATCTTTCCCTCATTCATCCTTGCAGGTCAAAGTAAAGCTTTAGGATTGTTGCACATAAACAGCATAAAAGGAGTCTTTCTTATGGTGGAGTGTGGGGTTAATCTGTACTAATATACCTTTGAAAAAACAGTGTATTATCAGTTCCTTCCATTGGCCTTAGCAATATAGATAGATTAATTGAATATCCTTGTCAGTCGCTCAGCCATCCCATTTGTCTCTGGGTAATAAAGGGCATACGCCATATGTTTGATTTCGCAATTTCTCACACCCCTTAGAATTCTTCCCTCTCATCAGAGACAAGTGGAACTCCCTTGTCATTTAAAATATTGTTATGTAGGCCTCCTTGTAGGAAAGTGCCATCTTACCTGGCATGTTACCCCCATATTTCACTGTATATATGTTGTTTTAGTTGTATGTGTCACTGGGACCCTGCCAGCCAGGGCCCCAGTGCTCATAAGTATGCCCTGTATGTGTTACCTGTGTTATGACTAACTGTCTCACTGAGGCTCTGCTAATCAGAACCTCAGTGGTTATGCTCTCTCACTTCTTTCCAAATTGTCACTAACAGGCTAGTGACCAATTTTACCAATTTACATTGGCATACTGGAACACCCTTATAATTCCCTAGTATATGGTACTGAGGTACCCAGGGTATTGGGGTTCCAGGAGATCCCTATGGGCTGCAGCATTTCTTTTGCCACCCATAGGGAGCTCTGACAATTCTTACACAGGCCTGCCACTGCAGCCTGAGTGAAATAACGTCCACGTTATTTCACAGCCATTTTACACTGCACTTAAGTAACTTATAAGTCACCTATATGTCTAACCTTTACCTGGTAAAGGTTGGGTGCTAAGTTACTTAGTGTGTGGGCACCCTGGCACTAGCCAAGGTGCCCCCACATGGTTCAGGGCCAATTCCCCGGACTTTGTGAGTGCGGGGACACCATTACACCCGTGCACTACATATAGGTCACTACCTATGTGTAGCTTCACAATGGTAACTCCGAATATGGCCATGTAACATGTCTAAGATCATGGACTTGCCCCACCAATGCCATCTTGGTATTGGGGAGACAATACCATGATTCCCCGGGTCTCTAGCACAGACCTGGGTACTGCCAAACTGCCTTTCCCGGGGTTTCACTGCAGCTGCTGCTGCTGCCAACCCCTCAGACAGGTTTCTGCCCTCCTGGGGTCCAGCCAGGCTTGGCCCAGGAAGCCAGAACAAAGGACTTCCTCAGAGAGAGGGTGTTACACCCTCTCCCTTTGGAATAAGGTGTCAGGGCTGGGGAGGAGTAGCCTCCCCCAGCCTCTGGAAATGCTTTGATGGGCACAGATGGTGCCCATCTCTGCATAAGCCAGTCTACACCGGTTCAGGGATCCCTCAGCCCTGCTCTGGCGCGAAACTGGACAAAGGAAAGGGGAGTGACCACTGCCCTGACCTGCACCTCCCCTGGGAGGTGCCCAGAGTTCCTCCAGTGTGCTCCAGACCTCTGCCATCTTGGAAACAGAGGTGCTTCTGGCACACTGGACTGCTCTGAGTGGCCAGAGCCAGCAGGTGATGTCAGAGACTCCTTCTGATAGGCTCCTTCAGGTGTTGCTAGCCTATCCTCTCTACTAGGTAGCCAAACCTCCTTTTCTGGCTATTTAGGGTCTCTGCTTTGGGGAATTCCTTAGATAACGAATGCAAGAGCTCATCAGAGTTCTTCTGCATCTCTCTCTTCACCTTCTGCCAAGGAATCGACTGCTGACCGTGCTGGAAGCCTGCAAAACTGCAACAAAGTAGCAAAGACGACTACTGCGACATTGTAACGCTGATCCTGCCGCCTTCTCGACTGTTTTCCTTGTGGTGCATGCTGTGGGGGTAGTCTGCCTCCTCTCTGCACTAGAAGCTCCGAAGAAATCACCCGTGGGTCAACGGAATCTTCCCCCTGCAACCGCAGGCACCAAAGAACTGCATCACCGGTCCTCTGGGTCTCCTCTCAGCACGACGAGCGAGATCCCTTGAACTCAGCAACTCTGTCCAAGTGACTCCCACAGTCCAGTGACTCTTCCGTCCAAGTTTGGTGGAGGTAAGTCCTTGCCTCCCCACGCCAGACTGCATTGCTGGGAACCGCATGTTTTGCAGCTACTCCGGCTCCTGTGCACTCACCAAGGATTTCCTTCCTGCACAGCCAAGCCTGGGTCCCTGGCACTCTAACCTGCATTGCACAACCTCCTGAGTTGTCCTCCGGCGGCGTGGGACTCTCTTGTGCAACTTCGGGTGAGCACTGATTCACTCCACTTTGTAGTGCCTGTTGTGGCACTTCTGCGGGTGCTGCTTGCTTCTGAGTGGGCTCTTTGTCTTGCTGGACGCCCCCTCTGTCCCCTCACGCAATTGATGACATCCTGGCCCCTCATGGGCCACAGCAGCATCCAAAAACCCTAACAGCGACCTTTGCAGCTAGCAAGGCTTGTTTGCGGTCTTTCTGCTGGGAAAACACTTCTGCACAACTCTTCAGGACGTGGGACATCCATCCTCCAAAGGGGAAGTTTCTAGCCCTTGTCGTTCATGCAGAATCCTCAGCTTCTACCATCCAGTGGCAGCTTCTTTGCATCCACAGCTGGCATTTCCTGGGCATCTGCCCACTCCCGACTTGATCGTGACTTTTGTACTTGGTCCCCTTGTTCCACAGGTACTCTTGTCTGGAAATCCATTGTTGATGCATTGCTGGTGTTGGTCTTTCCTGCAGAATTCCCCTATTACGACTTCTGTGCTCTTTGGGGAACTTAGGTGCACTTTGCACCCACTTTTCAGGGTCTTGGGGTGGGCTATTTTTCTAACCCTCACTGTTTTCTTACAGTCCCAGTGACCCTCTACGAGGTCACATAGGTTTGGGGTCCATTCGTGGTTCGCATTCCACTTCTAGAGTATATGGTTTGTGTTGCCCCTATCCCTATGTGCCCCCATTGCATTCTATTGTGACTATATATTGTTTGCACTGTTTTCTATTGCTATTACTGCATATTTTGGTATTGTGTACATATATCTTGTGTATATTTGCTATCCTCATACTGAGGTACTCACTGAGATACTTTTGGCACATTGTCATAAAAATAAAGTACCTTTATTTTTAGAATATCTGTGTATTGTGTTTTCTTATGATATTGTGCATATGACACTAGTGGTACTGTAGGAGCTTCACTCGTCTCCTAGTTCAGCCTAAGCTGCTCTGCTAAGCTACCTTTTCTATCAGCCTAAGCTGCTAGACACCCCTCTACACTAATAAGGGATACCTGGGCCTGGTGCAAGGTGTAAGTACCCCTTGGTACTCACTACAAGCCAGTCCAGCCTCCTACACTCCTCTGTAAAAACGTTTAAAAACATAGTGACATTCATAGTTTCAACACTAGTCATAATTCAAACCTTTGGCTACCTAGAGAAAATGTCAATCAACACAACTGCACAGAACATACATTCCTTACTAGTTGCAGGATCTAAAATATCCAAGGCTATGACCTCCCATGATTTATTAGGCATGGCTGTCCTCAAGGTTTGCACTTTTTTTTAACTATGTATACAATCCATAAAATTCCTAGCAGCTTTTTCTACCTGGACATCGAGGTCTGGCTCCCAAAAGTGTAATCTAAGTCAATTCAATAAAATCTTTCTTTCAGCAATTAAGGCCATAAAATACATGATCAGTACATGATCAATGCTTAAAAACAATAATAAATACGCTCATAATGATAAAATTAAAAATCCTTAGCACCATATAATTCCACGTTTCCAGAGCACACCACAGTATTATAGTTTCATCAGACATTACAAAGCCGGACTTGGTTTAAACAGGTAAGATCACTCATAATTGCTCAGTGCAGATAAGATTTAAAGTACAATATGAAAATTTAAACACACTAGATTCGTGTTACAAAAGAGAACTTTAAAACAAACAATAGTGGTTACCATTCCATTGTTCTCATTTGTACTGCTGCCTTTAAAAATGAACACACACTAACACAAATATCTGGTGTATTCAGTAATTGCAAATGATGCAAATCCTCTCTACACCTACGATTCCCCAATAAATTTAACCCATGTTTGAGAACAAATGACCTATAAGGCTGTAGTTCAGACAAAAACCTGTAATTTAAAAGTGGCTGCGAGGAGTTCCCATTGCAACTACAAACCAGGAGAGGGGCTCCCAAAAAGTCCAATTGTCGCCCAAGGCTCAGGACTCACCAGACTTTGCCGGCTCTGAAACAAAACAGAAGTGATCACATAGTCCTATTGACTGAAATGTTCTGGAAATATGACTTAATCAGGGAACCTCTCTCCAGTCTTAAGCAGTCCATTATAACATCTCTGCATAGCTGTGCTTGGGAGTTGGCCCAGATACTAATCCAGAACAAGAGCAGAGACAGACTTACCTTATCTTCTATATAATGTTGTCTTAGCTCAATATGAATAATATAGCTACAGGCTGTAGGGAGTAGCTGAAGCAATTTCCGGCAAATCAATTTTTCTGATGACTGGAGGGTAGTACTATTATGGTGTCCCCAAATCGTTGCCCCATTCATAGCAGCCAGAACGTATTGTGCATTATATATTTTGAGCAAGGGTGCTAATGTCCCTTTCCCACTTGCCCTTTGAAAATTAAGGATCGCTCCTGCTGACCTTCTCAGCTTGAGATAAGAGTTAGATACCTGGGGTGCCAAGAGCCTGTTGAAATAAAAATTACGCCCAAGTAGCTAAAATATTTGACACTACTCAAAGACTGCCCTTAAATAACAAGCCTTTGGGAAAAAGCACAACTTGGGTTACAAACCATGATCTGTCATTTGCCGTCATTTGTTGCTGGATTTAAGCTAATCGTACTCGACAAAACAGGCCACCAACATTCACAGAGCTTTGGGGGTCGGCGCTCACAAAACTGCATCGTCGGCATACAATAATGCTGGTACCTGTCTGTTCGTCACTCTTGGGATGTCAAAAAGGCTTGAAGTTAGATAAGAAAAAACATTATTAATAAAAAAAAAATATAAGAAAGGAGCCTGGATACAACCTTGGTTCACTCCACGATTAAGGCTGATTTCCGAACCCAATTCCCCATTAGGGCTCAAGAGCACCTTGGTTACCAAATCTTTATGCAAATTGAACAGCAAATTTACCACAGGTGTGTCAACCCCATATCCAACAGCTTCAACCACAACTTGGACCTGTTCACTGATTCAAAAGCTGTTGAAAGAGAACAGAGGGCAGCACTTAGCCTAAGTATATTTGTCCACTATCAAACTCAGGTTTGACATTGCTCTACTGAACCCAGCCCAGGGTGAAACCCATATTAAATTGATTAAAGTATTAGTCACTCTTGCGCTCATTCTGCCAAACAATTGTAAATCACCCTTCCGATGATTTCGACTGTACTGTCCAGTAAGGAAATTGGTCTGAAACAGTTAGGGGACATAAGATTACCTTTGATAAAAATGGGCTCAATGGTCGAGAGTTTCAAAGAGCTAGGAATTTGCGTGTTCAAGGAACTATTAAAATGTTGGATGATCAGGGGGCCCTAAAAGGTGATATTATACATTATTAAATCAATTGGGATCCAGTTGGGACCTGACGCCTTGCCGGTTGTGCTCTGGCTTGTTGCCAGTTCAACTTCTGACAGGAGCACCACAACTAGTTATGCATTATTTAATCTCATGTGCAAGTAAGTAACCAGCTCTGCAGTCTCCTCAAGATGATAAATTACCAAGAAATGCACCTCCCAGTCAGAACCTAAGATACTGCATTGAAGCAAGAAGCTTTCAAGAGGGTTCCTAGCTCGAATTCTGATAACTACACCCCATAATGAAGAGTGTCTTATCAGTTCATTCCATTGGTCTTAGCAATAAGGATAGCTTCATTGAATACCCTGATCAGTTTCTTAGCCATCCCATTTGCCTCTGGGTAATAAACGTCACATTTTGAATGTTTGATTCCTCTGACCCCTTAGAATTCTTCCCTCTCATCAGAGATAAGTTGAACTACCTTGTCAGTTAAAATATTGTTAGGTAGGCCTTCTCTATAAAAACACCACAAAAACTTAGTGACATCCTTAGTTTCAACACTAGTGATTATTCAAACCTTTGACTACCTAGAGCACATGCCTGTCAACATAATTGCACAGAACATACCTTCCTTAATAGTTACAGGACCTAGAATATCCAAGGCTATGTCCTCCCATGATTTATTAAGCATGGCATCCTCAAGATTTGCAACTTTTTTCAACTATGAAGATAACCCATTAAATTCCTAAGAGCTTTTTCTACTTGGACATCAAGGTCTGGTCACCTAAAGTGTATTTTAAGTCTGTTCCTTGGTCCCACTAATGCTCAAATGCCTTTTGTGCAACACTACTTGGAATCAGTCTTGAACCCATGAACCCCAAGCCTTGTCACTCAGAAAGTTCTTCTTTAACATTCCAATACTTTTATTTCCTCATTTTCACAATCTGCCTTCAATTGATACTGCTCTCTTACGTTTTCGATCAACCCCTCCAAGATCTCATTTCTCAATACCAACTATTTCCACTCTTCTTCTCCAAACGTTTTCTCTGTTACTTCACAAACCTTTAACTCTTCAAAATCATCAATATCTCTACCATGCTACTCCACAGAATGTTTTTTATTCACTAGCCTAGAAAGACATTCTGCCCCATAAGTTCTTGCACCGGGAATATATATCACCTCAAAATCTGGTTCCTTCAAAGCTGTAAGCCACTTGCTTATTCCACAGGATACTGCACTAATGCTTTTTAACCATACCTTTCTCTCAGAGACTTGTGATCAGTTCTGGTCACAAACCCACTTCCCCACAAGAAGTTTAGTAATTTTCTAACTGCTGAGAAAATTCTTTTTCAATGATCAAATAGTTACATTCTGGTCCCTTGAACATTATTGTCTTCTCCCCCCTCAATTTGCCTTAAAATGGTAGCCATGCCCCTAGCAGTATCTTCACTTTCTATAGGAAGATTAGTTAGGCTAGATCTGATTTCTTTGACATCTTTATCATAGCTCAAAGACTGTTCAAACACTGAGCTTCTCTCCATCAGTGATTTCATATTCTTTGACTCATCAGCAAATCTAGGTCCAAACATTATGTACTATTCTGTCATGCCCAATATCTTCGCCTAGATTCCAGGGACAGACAACTTCATAATACTGCCTACCAATCCTTCCTTAGATTTCAACCCTTTCCTTGGATTTATCTATGGCCTAGATAAACAACTTATCCCCAGTCGGCTTTACATTTAGGTCCTTTCAAAGTGAGACCATTATCTCTGAGCCTGAAAAGTACCTGCCTCAGTCTTACTTTATGCACCACTGTAGTACAGAGTAATGTATTAACTTGCAGCTGTGTGCATCATAGTGAACTAGCCAAGGTTCGGTTCCTCAACAATTGTTGCTTGATCATGCTGGTTAATGTTGCCCTGTGTGAGATTTCTTTGGAAAAAAATCTGTTTTAACAAATAATAGAAAATCTTTCATCTTCCTGTAACATGTATAGGCAACTAGTGGCAGCATTGGCAAAATTCACCAACATATTGTGGAGGGTTTGGACATTTTGGTGGCAGTCAGTAGAAACACAAGTAGAAACGTTTATAAATAAAAGTCCAGTATGTTGGGGTTTCAAATAAACATTGAAAAGCATATGAAAAGCCTTTGTATATTGTTCCATTACCAGGTATAAACAGGATAAAAAATCTTTGTCATGGATTTCTTTGGTACTTATGCAATGTTACTACATCATATGAGATACACAATAGCAGTAGTAGATTATTTTTAGAAATGGGTATACTTTTGTTTTACCAGCTGTGCTAGAATGTAGCGTTTCATAAGGTTTCAAGAAGTCATTTTTTAATCAGAAGATCTTCCAAGAAACATATCAACTGATGATGGTACACATTTTGCACCTGAATATTTGCAAATTGTTTTGAGTGATTACAGCATTGAACAGTTAAAGGTTGCTGTTCATGGTCCGTCCTAACATTGTCTTATAGAAAGAGCAAACCACTTCTTTAGGAAGATATTCTAGCAATCTTGGCTTTTTTAAAGTAAAGGTATGAAAAATGTGACTACGCCACACAGTGCAAAAGGAGTGTCTCCTTGTAAATTTTCAAGAAAAAAAAGAACCTAAACCATATTATTTCCACAGTGGATGATGAAGAAACTAATCAGAAATTCAGATAATAAAATTGTTTGAGAGTCCAAAATAAATAGCTTCCAAAACGTATTCTGAAGGAGAAAGTAAGGTAAAGCACATTCAGTTTAACGTTGGGAATTGGGTTCTCAATAAGAAACCCTTCATAATGAATAAGGAAGAAACTAAAATTTCAGCTCCAGTGAATATTGCTAGAGTGTCTAGTTTACCTGCACTTTTGACTAGTAAAGGTTGGTGGTATAAAATGAATTTGGTTCTGCTGACTTAAGAACAGGAGAGAATAATTTGTGATTGTAGGCATTGTGAAGTTCAAAATGAAGTCGTGTGTGTGTCCATGTATGTGTGTGTATATGTGTGTGCCAGTGTGTATGTGAATAAAACAATTTCCTTTCAGGTTTAGATTGGCACATAAATTATGCAAATAAGGAAGCAAGGAACTCTGGGTAGTTCTCAAGCACAGGTGTAGAGCAGCTCCTTCACAATGAGCATTCTATAATATCAGCAGCACTCAGAATATGCTCACACCAAATGTCTGTTTTGCAGTGTATTTAAGCATGGAATTAGCACAGTGCTTTTCATGCTGAGCGAGAAAGGGACAAAGCTCTTTGCCATTTTTACTGCAATGGCTTTAAGCATTGGATCAACACAGTGCAATCCACGTTGATCTGTAAATTGACAAAACCCTTTTATCACTCCAAGCACTTTATTACAGCTTTGGATTGGTAACATATCATCCATGCCAACCTGAAAGTAATGAAAGTAACCCTTGACACATGTGTTTTGCTCTAGTTAGAGCTCATCAGAGATGTACAGCTTTTTCCAGACACAAGGGAGTACGCAATACAAGTCAAAGCAATACCCTTTCAGGCTTATAGTGCTGCATATATTATGCAAAACAGGAAGGAACTCTGGGTAGTTCTGTAGTTCTGAAGTTTAGGCAGAGAGCAGCTCCTTCATTTGGAGCACTCTACGACATCAGTGACACTTGGAATCTGCTTACCTCAAATGTCTGTTTTTTCTAGCTCATGGATGGCACAGGTCTAATCCTATGCCAATATACAAAGTTAGAAAAATAGAAATTTGAGGTGAGTAGATTCAGAGTGTCACTGGCATTGTAGGATGCTCCATGTAAATGAGCTGCTCTGCTGCTCTCTACCTAAACTTGGGAAATCTATCTATCTATCTATCTATCTATCTATCTATCTATCTATCTATCTATCTATCTATCTATCTATCTATCTATCTATCTATCTATTATTGAAATTCCATGTTTTTTTCTTTGGAAAAATTGGTTTCATATAATGTTGTTTATTTTTGTATTAATTCTTTTAAGTAGATTTTATTTTGCATTTGAAAATTACTTCAGTACGTTATCAATAATTTCCAGTGGACTGTCGTAGAGTAGTGTGGTGTGATGTAGAAGGTGTGGAGTGCTTTAGAGAGGAGTCGAGAAAAGTGGAGTGGAGTGGCATACAGTAGAGGAGTGTAGAGTAGAGTGGCATAAAATGCAGTGGCATAGAGTACAGTGGTGCAGAGTATATTACAGTGACATTGAGTGCAATGGCACAAATTAGAGTGGTTCAGAGTAGAGTTCAGTGACATAAAGTGCACTGGGGTAAAGTGCAAGGGAGTAGACTGGTGTGAGCTAGAGTAGAGTTCTGGAGAGTGCAGTTGCACACAGTACATTTTTACATACCACCGTGGTGTAGAGTACAGTGGCATGGAGTGCAGTGGGCTAAAACAGAGTTGTGCAATATACAACAAAGTGGCATAGAGTGCATTGGCTTATAGCAGAGTGGTGCAGAGTAGAAGAGCTCTGAGTGCTGTAGCATAGAATACAGTGGTTTAGATTGCAGTTGCATACAGTAGAGTGTTGTAGAGTAGAGTGGTTTATAGTGCACTAGCATACAGCATAGTGGTGCACCATAAAGTAGAGTGGCATACAGTGTAGTGGCATGCAGTGGAGTGCAGTTGCATAGAGTGGAATGAAGCCTGTAAGAGTGGCTTATAGTGGCTTAGACAAGAGCAGCATAGAGTGCAGTAATGCAGAGTATAGTAGTGTAAACTAGAGTGGTGTAGAGTTGAGTGACATACATTGTGTTGGCATAGAGTACAGTGGTGCACGTTAGAGTACAGTGAGGTAGAGTGCAGTAGCATAGAGTAGAGTAGAGAGGGGTAGTGCTATGTGGTAGAGCGCAGAGGAGAAGAGTGGGGCAAACTAGAGTAAAGTGGCATAGAATGCAGTGGCATAGAGTACAGTGGTGTACAGTGCAGTGGCATAAAGAGTACACTGGAATAAAGTGCATTCATCTAGACTATAGCAGTGCAAAGTAAGGTGGAAGTGGAGTGGTGTAGAGTGCAGAGGCAGAGAGTAGAGTGGTGCAGAGTAGAATGGCACAGAGTGCAGTAGTGAACATTGCAATGGTGAAGAGTGCAGTAGCATACAGTAGAGTGGTACATAGTAGAGGGGAGTACAACGCAGTAGCATAGACTAGTGTGGTGTAGAGTGGGGCAGAGTAGAGTGGCATTGAGTAGAGTGGCGTAGAACATAGTGGCCTAGAGTAAAGTGGTGTTTATTGAAGTAGGGTAAAATGAAGTGGGTAAAATAGAGTTGTGTAGAGTAGAGTTGGGTATAACAGAGTGGTGTCGAATGAAGTTGGGCACTGTGAAGTGTGGTAGAGTGAAGTTGGGTAGAGCAGAATGGCCTAGAGTAGAGTGACAGACAGTGAAGTGTAGTAGAATGAAGTGGGGTAGAGCAAAGTGAGGGGCAGTGAAGTGGGGCACAGTAGAATGGCGTAGAATAAAGTGCCATACAGTTGAGTGGTGCAGAGGAGAGTACAGTGGCACAGATTTAAGGAATGTGGAATAGAGTGGTACAGACTAAAGTAGAGTGGCTTACAGTGCAGTGGTATAGAGCAGTGGAACCCAACCTTTTCACTTCTGGGGACCCCCATTTTATCATTACTGGAACCCAAGGACACCCACTGAATCATTATTGGAATTCGAGGACCTTCCCCACTGAGTCATTATTGGAAGGCAGAGGCCCAGACCAATAAATTGTTGATGATTTGAACCTCAAAACAATACACAAAAAATGCAGAAATAACCATTTCATCATGCACATACAAACGATAACACATTTTATTTAATTTGCAAACAAATAAAATAAAACATATACCTTTTAAAATTAATAGGAAGGTTGGGGCTTTTCTAAATTCAGTTAAAGCCACATATCGTCCATACTATATTCTGTCTGATGCACTTGAACTGCTCCCATGAATCAAATTTGAGGATACTCATTTAATATTTAGCCTTCAATTTAAATTCCTTGACATTTACAGTACAATTTTAAATTTTAAATTGCATATTTAGCCACCTTTTTTATGTACACTTTATTATTATGTTATTATTAGTTAATTTTCTAAGCAGTCAAGGACCCCCTGTGCAGGCTTCATGGACCACAGGTTGGGAACCACAGGTGTAACATTCAATAGCATACAGTGGTATGGAATGCCGTATAGAGGACAAGAGTCGAGTAGAGTAGTGTAGAGTGCCATGGAAGAGAATGTTTTAGGAAGATGTAGAGTAGAGTTGCGTAGAATAGAATGGCATAGATTTAAGTGGGGTAGAGTGAACTGGGGTAGAGTTGAGTGGTGTAGAGAATAGTGCCATAGAGTGCAGTGGTACAGAATAGAGTGCAGTGGTGTAGAGAGAAGTAAAGTGGAATAGAGCATAGTGGACTATAGTGGCTTGGAGTGGCGTACAGTAAAGTGACATAGATTATAGTGGCATAGAGTGAAGTGGGGTAGAGTGAAGTGGGATAGAGTGGAGTGGCACAGAAGAGAGTGGTATACAGTAGAGTAGTATACAATGACGTGGGGGTGGATGAAGTGGGGTAGAGTAGAGTGGCATAGTTTAGAGCACCATAGAGTAGAGTGGCATACAGCGAAGCTGGGTACAGTGGAGTGATGTACAGTGAAGTGGTGTAGAGTGTTGAGTAGAGTGATGTACAGTAGAGTGGCTTAGAGAGAATTGGGGTAGAGTGATGTGAGGTAGAGTATATAGCATAGACTAGAGTGGCATGGATTGAAGTGGGGTACAGTGAAGTAGAGTAGAGTAGAGTGAAATAGATGGGAGTGCAGTAGAGTGGAGTGGCATAGAGTATAGTGGTACAGACTATAGTACAGTGGAGCAGAGTGCGGTTCCATAGAACACAATGGTGCAGACTAGAATAGAGGGTGTAGGAGGCTGGACTGGCTTGTAGTGAGTACCAAGGGGTACTTGCACCTTGCACCAGGCCCAGTTATCCCTTATTAGTGTATAGGGTGTCTAGCAGCTTAGGCTGATAGATAATGGTAGCTTAGCAGAGCAGCTTAGGCTGAACTAGGAGACGTGTGAAGCTACTACAGTACCACTTAGTGTCATATGCACAATATCATAAGAAAACACAATACACAGTTATACTAAAAATAAAGGTACTTTATTTTTATGACAATATGCCAAAGTATCTTAGAGTGTACCCTCGGTGAGAGGATAGGAAATATACACAAGATATATATACACAATAGCAAAAATATGCAGTATAGTCTTAGAAAACAGTGCAAACAATGTATAGTTACAATAGGATGCAATGGGGAAACATAGGGATAGGGGCAACACAAACCATATACTCCAAAAGTGGAATGCGAACCACGAATGGACCCCAAACCTATGTGACCTTGTAGAGGGTCGCTGGGACTATTTGAAAATAGTGAGAGTTAGAAAAATAACCCTCCCCAAGACCCTGAAAAGTGAGTGCAAAGTGCACTAAAGTTCTGCTAAGGACCAAGAAGTCGTGTTAGAGGAATAATGCAGGAAAGACACAAACCAGCAATGCAACAACTGTGGATTTCCAATCTAGGGTACCTGTGGAACAAGGGGACCAAGTCCAAAAGTCACAAGCAAGTCGGAGATGGGCAAATGCCCAGGAAATGCCAGCTGCGGGTGCTAAGAAGCTTCTACTGGACAGAAGAAGCTGAGGTTTCTGCAGGAATGAAAAGGGCTAGAGACTTCCCCTTTGGTGGACAAATCCCTCTCGCTGTGAAGAGTCGTGCAGAAGTGTTTTCCCGCCGAAAGAACGCCAACAAGCCTTGCTAGCTGCAAATCGTGCAGTTAACGTTTTTGGAAGCTGCTGAGACCCAGGAGGGACCAGGAGGTTGCAAATTGGACCAGCAGAGAGAAGGGACGTCGAGCAAGACAAGGAGCCCTCTCTGAAGCCGGTAGCTACCGGAGAAGTGCCAAAAACAGGCACTACGAGGATGCATGAAATGGTGCTCACCGAAGTTGCACAAAGGAGTCCCACGTCGCCGGAGACCAACTTAGAAAGTCGTGCAATGCAGGTTAGAGTGCCGTGGACCCAGGCTTGGCTGTGCACAAAGGATTTCCGCCGGAAGTGCACAGGGGCCGGAGTAGCTGCAAAAGTCGCGGCTCCCAGCAATGCAGCCCAGCGAGGTGAGGCAAGGACTTACCTCCACCAAACTTGGACTGAAGAGTCACTGGACTGTGGGGGTCACTTGGACAGAGTCGCTGGATTCAAGGGACCTCGCTCGTCGTGCTGAGAGGAGACCCAAGGGACCGGTAATGCAGCTTTTTGGTGCCTGCGGTTGCAGGGGGAAGATTCCGTCGACCCACGGGAGATTTCTTCTGAGCTTCTGGTGCAGAGAGGAGGCAGACTACCCCCACAGCATGCACAAGCAGGAAAACAGTCGAGAAGGCGGCAGGATCAGCGTTACAGAGTTGCAGTAGTCGTCTTAGCTACTTTGTTGCAGGTTTGCAGGCTTCCAGCGCGGTCAGCAGTCGATTCCTTGGCAGAAGGTGAAGAGAGAGATGCAGAGGAACTCGGATGAGCTCTTGCATTCGTTATCTAAAGTTTCCCCAGAGACAGAGACCCTAAATAGCCAGAAAAGAGGGTTTGGCTACTTAGGAGAGAGGATAGGCTACTAACACCTGAAGGAGCCTATCAGAAGGAGTCTCTGACGTCACCTGCTGGCACTGGCCACTCAGAGCAGTCCAGTGTGCCAGCAGCACCTCTGTTTCCAAGATGGCAGAGGTCTGGAGCACACTGGAGGAGCTCTGGACACCTCCCAGGGGAGGTGCAGGTCAGGGGAGTGGTCACTCCCCTTTCCTTTGTCCAGTTTCGCGCCAGAGCAGGGCTAAGGGGTCCCCTGAACCGGTGTAGACTGGCTTATGCAGAATTGGTCACCTCTGTGCCCAACAAAGCATTTCCAGATGCTGGGGGAGGCTGCTCCTCCCCTGCCTTCACACCATTTTCCAAAGGGAGAGGGTGTCACACCCTCTCTCAGAGGAAGTTCTTTGTTCTGCCATCCTGGGCCAGGCCTGGCTGGACCCCAGGAGGGCAGATGCCTGTCTGAGGGGTTGGCAGCAGCTGCAGTGAAACCCCAGGAAGGGCAGTTTGGCAGTACCAGGGTCTGTGCTACAGACCACTGGGATCATGGGATTGTGCCAACTATGCCAGGATGGCATAGAGGGGGCAATTCCATGATCATAGACATGTTACATGGCCATATTCGGAGTTACCATTGTGAAGCTACATATAGGTAGTGACCTATATGTAGTGCACGCGTGTAATGGTGTCCCCGCACTCACAAAGTTCAGGGAATTGGCTCTGAACAATGTGGGGGCACCTTGGCTAGTGCCAGGGTGCCCACACACTAAGTAACTTTGCACCTAACCTTTACCAGGTAAAGGTTAGACATATAGGTGACTTATAAGTTACTTAAGTGCAGTGTAAAATGGCTGTGAAATAACGTGGACGTTATTTCACTCAGGCTGCAGTGGCAGGCCTGTGTAAGAATTGTCAGAGCTCCCTATGGGTGGCAAAAGAAATGCTGCAGCCCATAGGGATCTCCTGGAACCCCAATACCCTGGGTACCTCAGTACCATATACTAGGGAATTATAAGGGTGTTCCAGTAAGCCAATGTAAATTGGTAAAAATGGTCACTAGCCTGTTAGTGACAATTTGGAAAGAAATGAGAGAGCATAACCACTGAGGTTCTGATTAGCAGAGCCTCAGTGAGACAGTTAGTCACTACACAGGTAACACATTCAGGCACACTTATGAGCACTGGGGCCCTGGGTTACCAGGGTCCCAGTGACACATACAACTAAAACAACATATATACAGTGAAAAATGGGGGTAACATGCCAGGCAAGATGGTACTTTGTAGTAGAGTGAAGTGGTGTAGAGAGAAGTGGAGTAGAGTAAAGTGGCATTCAGTAGAGTGGAATAGAGTACAGGGGTGCACTTAAAGTAGAGTGGTGCGAAGTAGAGTAGTGTGAGTTACAGTGAAGTGAGATTGAGTGAAACGGAGTAAATTAGAGTGGTCGTAGAGTAGAATGTAGTACAGTTGAGTGACATAGAGTGCATTGGTGAATAGTATAGTGCAATAGCATAGTGTACAGTTGTGAGTGGAATAGAGTGCAGTGGAGTAGAATGCTGTCCACTGGAGTGGAGAACAGTGGCTTCGATAGGTCTACAGTAGAATGACATACAGTCGAGCAACATAGAGTAGAGTGGTTGAGAGTGAAGGGGGGTAGAGTAGAGTGGCACAGAGTCAAGTGGCATATAGTACAGTGGTGTGGAGTGAAGTGGGGTTAAATGAAGTGGAGTACAGTGATGTGAGCTACAGCAGACTGCTGTACAAGAGAGTGGTGTACAGTAGCGTGGCTTAGAGTGAAATGGGGTACACTAGAGTGGTGTGGATTAAAGAACAGAGGCATAGAGTACAGTGGTTTACAGTAGATTGCTGCAAAGTACAGTGGAGAAAAGTGACATAGATGGACTGGAGTAGAGTGGCTGTGAGTGGCATACAGTAGAATGGTGTGTGGTACTGTGGCATAGACTGCAGTGTTGGAGAGTATAGTGGCATATAATAGAGTGGTGTGGTGTGAGGTGGGGTACAGTGGAGTAGAGTGAAGTGGGCAGAGAAGACTGACATTCAGTAGAATGCTGTAGAGTGCAGTAGTACATAGTAGTAGAGTGCAGTGATGTAGAGTGCAATAACGTGGAGTGGTTTGGAGTGGTGTAGACTGCAGTGTCATAGAATAAATGGTACAGAGTAGAGTATAGTGGAGTAGAGTGCAGTGGCACAGAGTGCAGTGGGTTGGAGTAGAGTAGAGTGGTACAGACTAGGATACAGTGTCGTACAGTGCAATTGTGTGGACTGCAGTGGCATACACTGGTGCAAAGTGGTGTACAGTGGACAATAATGTAGAGTGGAGTGGAGCAGAGGGGCTTGGAGAGGCATAGAGTAGAGTGGCATAGAGTGAAGTGGGGTAGGGTGGCATAGAGCAGAGTGGCAATATATGGAGTGGAGTGGGGTAGAGTGGCATAGAGTGGCACTGGGTGAAGTGGAGCAGTATACAGTGCAGTGGCATAGAGTGCAGTGCCCTAAAGTAGAGTGGTGCAAACTAGAATAGAGTGCAATGGCCTAAGTATAATGCAATTGTGTAGAGTGCAATGGAGTAGGGTGCAGTGGCAGTGAGAAGAGTGGTGCAAGGTAGAGTGCCACAGAGTGCAGTAGCATAGAGTGCAGTGGCATAGAGCACAGTGGTGCAGAGTGGAGTAGTGCAGATTGCACAAGCATAGAGTGCAGAGGCATGCACTGCAGTGATGCAGATTTGAGTAGAGTGGCATAGAGTGAAGTGGTGCAGAGTACATTGTAGTGGTATAAAGTACAGTGGAATAGAGTGCAGTGCTGAAGAGTCCAGTACTGTAGAGTGAAGTGGTGCACACTGCAGTGGTGTAAAGTGCAGTGGGATAGAGTGCAGTGATGTACAGGGCAGTTGTGTAGAGTGCAGTGACATACAGTGCAGTGACATAGAGTGCAGTAGTGTAGAGTGCAGTAGTGTAAAGTGTAGTGGAGGCATACAGTGTAGTTGCATAGCATGCACTCGCATACAGTGCAGTGGCGTAGAGTGCAATGGCATCCATTGTAGTGGTATAGAGTGTAGTGGTGTACTGTGTAGTGTCATTTAGTGCAGTGGTGAACTACATTGTAGTGGTGTAGAGTTGCAGTGGTGTACAGTGCAGTGGCATAGAGTCCAGTGGCATACCTTTCAATAGCATAGAGTGCTTCGGTGTACATTGCAGTGGTGTAGACTGCAGAGGTATAGAGTGCAGTGTATATGTACATTTTTTTATTTCTATAGGTACTGTGGTAATTGCTAGATCCTTTCCATACCATAAACTGTATTCTTGCCAAGTGTCATTAAAATCTGCTCAGCCATTTCAGTGCTACATCTGAGTAAAAAGTCTTTGATAGATGCTTTGGTGGAAAAACGTGTTTTGGGACCCCTTATTATTTTCTTTGAACCTCCTGAACTAATCACCACGAAACCTTGCATCATCAGCCAATGTAGAAAAAAGGAATAGGTATGCAAAGCTTGGCATCATCAGCCAAAGTAGAAACAGGAATAAGTCTGCAAAGTTTTGTGGAGATTTGTCAAACAGTGCTAAGGTTATTAGCAAGGTAATTCCTATCGCTGGGAATCCTAACTATAAGTAGAGTGGCTACCACTACTCTGTAATATGGGAATATAATGTAGTATGTAGAGCTGTATTGTTTGTATTTTGCACAGGATATATTAGAATTTTGAACTACATGCCTCATAGTCAAGCAGTCAAGCAGTCAAGCAGCCACAGTTCTGCTGGATGTGCCTATTCCATGTTGTGTGTTTTCTCTGAAATAAATCTGTTTATAACAAATAAATTGTTTCCATATCCAACAAAAACAGGAACGCTTCCATAATTAAGTAACACCCATATTATTAATACCATAACTCACTCTGCTATACAAGTAATTTTTTACACACTCCCTATCTGCCAAACTTCTTTCCAGTGCACACTGAAAAACGGAGGCTGCAGAAATAAGCCGAAAGGAATTCTCACATACCTAAATGAACCAGAAGGCATAATACACAAGGTCAAGTCTTTGGAATGGTAATGTAACTAGATATGCTAGTTTGCATATGTGAGATGAAGTGTAGAAAACACTTTAGCACTTCTCAGAAGCATTACCACCTCACCAATTTTTGACATAGGGTCATTATCGATGTCACGACTCCATCCTGTGCTCTATGCGTGGTGAGTTTTACTCTCCAGGCTCATGTCACCCTTCCCTTGTGGTGCCACCCTGCCAGAATACTCCAAGTCATTCTTCCCTTGTGACGCCTTCCGGTCACGAGCACTCATCTGTTCCCCTCTCAGGAAGCTTGAACCATTAAACCCTTCTATTCTGTGGCTATGCAAGCTTAGTCTGTTTTTGCACCTGCAGAGCATCACATGTCTATTTAGGATAGTTATGCATCCACTGTTAACTACTGAATTACACCATCATGCACTTGGGATTCCATTGTACTTGTTTATTGTTGCCAATTATCATCTGCACCTGCCACCTGTAAGGCCTCATATCCATTGTTTGTAACATGTGATGTTGCCCAGATTTAATGGAATATTCTGTGCTTCCATGTGGGAGACATGCCTTCTGGAACACTCTTTTCTTGTAGCATGAACAGCCCCTCTGAACCTGATTTGGTGCTTGGTCTTGTTTCAGACCTGCACAAGCATCGTCCCTGAACTCACCTCCTGAGTCACCTGGAACTTCCAGCGCTCTTGTCTATCAAGCCTTTCTGACGACCCTGTGATCCTGGCATCTGCGGTGCTTCCAGTGTCTTCCTTCATGATTTACGATTCCTTGGGCTTCTTCCACTGAGACTATTGTCGTCTTTCGATTCCAGTTAAAGTACTAAGGGCCATATGTACTAAAGCATTTTCCCATAGATACAGAATGTGTAAAACCCTTTGATACATCTGGCCCTAAGTACTTTTCCTTCAGGTTAGTGTGCACTAATCCATAGGTTAGCAATTCATTCAAAGACTGATTTCTATGAAGTCGTGAGCAAATGTTCGGATATTGCACATTGTTTGAGTAGTAACCCCCATAAGGCACAGCACTCTGGACTCTTGCATTGCAACATTCTGAACTCACTTATAGTTGTATATAGTATTTTGGGAGAAACCTCTAGAGCTTGAAGTTGTATTTGTGTTTGAATATCAACCTTGCATGTTCCGGAGTGCCAGAAATTCTCTAGTTCATTCTTGAAATGGTGTCTGCTCTCCCATGCAATGTTTATGATAGTGTCTGTAAATGTACAAATGGAGTAAACAATTGATAGATCATTTTGCATTGGGAACCTATGGGTATCATTGTCTCTTGTTGTTTTTAGTGTATCTCCTGCATTGAGGATAATGAGGTACAGGGAGTCATGATTCTACTAGGCAGTGCACAAGACAGCAGAGTAGTCCCTTCAGTGATGCAAGTTCATCTTTTCTTGCTTTATCTCAACCCACCTTACCTTCCAGGGGCAGTTTTTGTAATCAGACAGTTGTTACTTGTTTTACTAAACTGCCCCAGCTGGGATTGGAGGTCCAGCATTGTCTCCACAGTTGGAGCCAGGTGAGTGCATGACAATCTGCAACTACACACATTACGTTCTCTCAACTTGATGCACACTCGCCTCACCTGTGTGTTTGGATGCCACTACTACAGGCACAACCCAAATAATCACCTCTACTTTTGCAATTATGCCATTCCTCTTCAATTTCTCAAGTTCACTGACTACAGCTTGCAGTACTACAAAGGCACACACTTTACTTTGCTCGCAACTGGTCTTGCTCCTTCTCTCAGTGCGATTCTGTGTGAATAATCTTTTAAATAACCTAAATCGTTTAGAAAAAGTCCTGGAAACTCATAGTGTAATTTCTCAGCTAGATCAGGTCTCCCACACATCACATTGCCAACACTCACTTTCTTTCCCAATTTGATCGAAAGATTTGCAATTCCGATCAAGTATTAGGGCTATTTCTCCTCCATGTATCCAACTTAATATGCTTTCACCTTTGTGGAAAGATACATTTTCCCAGGAATGAGCCTCCCTTTCTATTCTAGTTCTCCACAAAAGTATACTTCAAGGTTGGTAGGATCTTCACAGTAAGTGAAAGGTTTGATGTCCGGTCTATACAGCTTTACCTAACCTAATACATTGCCCCTGAGGAAATCATTAAACACTAATGTTATCTTGGCACTAGAGTCCAAAACATCTTAACAAAAATCTCATTTATCCTGACATCATCTGTGGGCCCATTTTTACCACTCCCACCACTTAGAAAACTATGCCACCACAATCTAATGTAGACTCTTATCTGCCAGCATTCACATGTATCTCTCTAATTTTTGCCTTACCAGCTTTGCTTCTGAAATTCTTTCGATTATGACCTTTACACCCACATACTTTGCCTAAACTTTCTGTGCTGTACAATCTTTGATTTCAGCCATATGAACACCATTGTTACATTTATATCATCTCCCTTGAATACTTTTTTATGAATGCTATCAAAAGGCTTTTGATAAATACACTGCACCTTTTCTACATGTCCATATCCATTGTCCTTCTTGATCTCTTCAATACAACTAATAGAAAATTGACTTTTACTTGCAATAACCAACACTTAATTGAGATCAGAGTCATCCTTCTGCCAAAATTCTTTTACTCTTTCAGTGTTACATTCCAAAATTAACTAATTTCTGATCTTCTAAAGTTGCCCTAAATTTACACAAAGATGCTAACATAGGATAAGGTCTCAAAATAATCAAAATATGGGATCATATTCCCCTAACAACACTAGCAATATACGACAAAACACATATGGGTATAGTGGGAATAAATCTATATAATTATTATCAACCACCAGAACCCGATTAGAGATCAAAAAAATTGTCATATTGATGCATGACATTGCAGAAAACCACACCTAAAAGAAAATATATCCATAGACACCAAAGTGTAGCTTTACTCTTTAAATGGTGTAATGCTGGCACTCAGCTTGTGGTCCAGCAGTGATGCAGAAGTCCAAACAGAAATTTATATTGTTCCATGTACTGACATGTGATAGAGATTATGGCCATCATTAGGACCTTGGCGGCCGGTGCAATAGTGGCAGTAGTACCGCCAACAGGCTGGCGGTATATACCTCCATATTATTACATTGGTGGTTTGGCAAAAGCCAAACCGCCAATGTTACACACTGACCGCTACGGCGGTAACAACCGTCGGACTGGAGACTACAGTCTCCAGCCCGGCGGCCGTCACTAGGCTGGCCACAGTAATATGACCCCGCCCACTGCCATGGTTTCCGTGGCTTTTGTACCGCCATGAAAACCATGGCGGTAGACACTATCAGTGCCAGGGAATTCCTTCCCTGGCACTGATAGGGGTCTCCCCTGCCCGTCCCCCCAACATAAACACACATGCACGGCAAAATGCATACATACACACACGCATACCCACATTCACCCACGCATGCATACATCCATGCACACACACACACCCACACACACTGATATACATACATGCACACACGCATTCACACATCACAACACACACGCACACTCACATTGATTCATGGGCACATGCATCACACACACCCCACACCTGCATGCACGCACGCAGATACAAACACCCCCCCACACACACACAACACCCCCCACGCCCCTCTCCTGCCTGAGCACCCGACTTACCTGCTTGCAGGGGGTCCTCCGGCAGGAGACAGGATGCGGCGCTGCTGCCAGCAGCAGCATCCACCAGCGGAACACCGCCAGGCCGTATCATGTGTCATGATACGGTCGGCGGCGTTCTACTGGTGTGGTGCTGCTGCCGGCAGCAGCGCCACCTTACCGCCGTCCACCACCATGACCGTAGCTGGAATTCCACCAGCCTTCTGGCAGAATTCTGGCTATGGTCATATTATGGAGGACGGTAGGTAGCCATGGTGACGGTCCTTTGGAGGCCGTCGCCGTGGCAGTGGGCAGGATTTCCCACCAATGTTATAATGGGCCCCAATGTCTGTTCCATATCAAAGACTTGTTAACCTCTTGACAAATAGGTCAACAATACAGCACTTCACCAGGTTATTAGGTGTTCACCTGGTTGCTAAACGACAAAGAGCTGTGTGCCTGAGAGCCTAGGACATTAGAACTTCTAACATCACAACATGCTGTAATTTTGCAGCACATATTGACCTGAGGTTGCGTACGGCTCCAAGTTTTCTTGGATCACAAAATAGCCACAACAGGTAAGTTTAAGTAGGACTATTGGATCCTGGCGACACCAACCAGCAGGAACAGTTCCTCCTTTAGTGACTTTCCTTCAACTGTCAACAGCCCGAATTCTACCACCCACCACATTCCCTAATAGAGTGATTGGTTCTAGAAGGTTGAATACATTCCAATATACAAGACATAGAAAAACATAACACATCCCAATACATTGACAATAATAGTAATGAAAGTGACCTAGTATATTACTTCACAATTTGTTTCCCAGACTTTGAAAGAGGAATCATATAAATAATGCATGAACAACTGAAATAAAATGATTACAATAAGTATAACATAGTTGAATTTGTTGACATATTACATATGATACATAACAAGGTATCATCCTACCATAATACCTTCATAAGAGAAAGCTTAAAGATGAAATCTGGTAAACTTTAAAAACAATCTTAAAACAGAATATGGTTAATTTCCCTTAATACTTTCCAATTACATAGGTGCTCATTATGACATTGGCGGTCAGATGATTGCAACACCGGTGAAGGCAGTAGTACCACCGCCAGATTGGCGGTAATGTCTGCAAAATTAAGAGGCGGCTATCCCTCCCATAGACAGCCAATGTACCACCCTAACCGCCAGTGCGGTATGACCACTGAACACGGCAGTAGCCCTCTTCAGGCAGGCGGAAGACAAGAATCCGCCCAACATATTAAGACATAATAGACCTCCTGGAAGTCTTGCAGATGCTGTACCACGTTTTGGCCGTCCAGGAGCACCAACGCCAACAAAGACGAAGAAGGTGAGTACAGCCACCTAGCACACAAGGGAGGGAGGGAGGGAGAGTGACACGCACAACACACACCATACACACACCACACACCCAGAACAATCTGCAGTTTCAATTGACAGCAACATAACCCAGGAGCAAAGAAAGCTAGGACACATACCCCTGGTACAACCACTGTAATCCTGTTGGATAACAAGCGTAAAGCTTAAACATGATGAAGGAGATATGTACAAGCAGGCCCAATGGCCAGTCCAAAGTCCACATATGTCCACAGGGCAATGTCCAAGGGCCCAACTTGACTCCTGACAATAACAGGACTCCACTGGGCCTGGGCATTATGTCGGAAATAGGCAGGCACCTCAGGGAGGCAGGGGGACTGGTGTGGTGGGGGGACTTCTTTTTGGAAGGGGGGTCCTTGGGCTTGGGTTTTAGAGGAGGTGGGTCTTTACCCTTACGTTTAGGGGGTGGAGGAGTAGACTGGGGATGGAGGGGGCAGAGTGCTATTCTTGGGCCCCTTAGTAGCAAATGAAGGCTCTGTGGGAGGTACAGGGCCCGATTTGGGGCTGGAGGAACTGGGCTGGGGGGGTGGGACTTTCCTCTTAGGGGCAGGACAGGGGGAGGAGGAGGGAAGAGGTCAAGGCGGGAAAGGAAAAGCTTCTTAGGACCAATGGGGCGGGTTGTGGGAGGAGGTATGGGAGTGGAGGTAGAGGGAGTGGTTGTAGGAGGAGGAGGTGTGCTGGACGTGGGCGCAGGTACATGGACAGTGTGTGTGTGTGTGAGGTGGATGGCTGTTGGGGGTCTGAATGGGAGCATTTGTGTGTCTTTGGAGGGGAGGCAGACAGAGTGGGGGAGGTCAAACAGGATGTGTGTATGGATGTTGCGGTGGTGTCTGGGACTGTTGATGCTGTGCATGCAGGTGTGAGTGTTGATGTGACTGTGAGGGAGGAGGAGGGGGAGACAGCGAAGGCAGTGGCTGATGTTGTGTGTGCATCTGTGTGTTGGCTGTATGTGTGCTTGTGGACTGAAGTGTGCTGCCTGTGTTTCTCTCAGCGAGACTTGACTTGGGTGCATGTTTGTCAGAATGTGTGCATGGGATGGGTTGGGGGAGAGGAGACAGGGACTGGGAAGAGGTAGTAGGAGGAACAGAGTCACTGGCTGCTGTCAGAGAGGAGGCCAGAGCCTGAAACGATCTCTGTAGGGCTGCCAAGCCACTGTGACTGCCCTCTAGGAAGGCATTGCATTGCTGCTTCTGGGATGCCAGCCCCTGAATGTCATCCACTATGGTTGACTACACTACAGAGATGGATTTCAGGAGGTCAATAGACTCCTCATTGAGGGCAGCAGGGATGACTGGGGCAGGTACTGAGGTACCTGGGACAAAGTAGACACCCACCCTCCTGAGTGAGCAGGCACGGGCAACTGGGTGGGGGGGCAACTGGGCGGGCGGTGCTGGTGAGGGGGTGGCGGAAGATGGAGTTGCTGGGCTGGTCCCAGAGTGGTCCGCCACCACCAGGGAGCTCCCATCGGAGGAGAAATCAGAGTCAGTAGTATCCATTCCACTTCCCCCATGGTGCTCCCCTCACCCTCCGTCTCACTGGTCCCCTCGGCGTCAGTGGACTCTGCCTCCTGGGTCCCATGGGCTTCAGCTCCCTCACTTGCCGGTGCCCCTGCTCCTTCGCCAGATGATGCTAATGCACACATGGACAAGATGACAAAAGGAGACAGCACCTACAGCACAGATGGTATACATATCACTATCACTCACTGGGACTAAGAATGGGCAGCAAGGACCACAATGGCATACCATTGGTTAAGTACTCCAGCAGGTAGGAGCCAAACACTGCCATTGCACACTACTGGAACCAACTAAGCCTTGCCTGCCATGGAAAGCCAGCTATCTTGCAATTTAAATCATGCATACCATCCAACATAGCTTAGTTGGACCACACAGCAATGTCTAAACAGACATATTGGGGCATCCACTGACTAGAACCATACATCCAAACCCATGCCAGTCAACAAATGATGAATGTCACACACACTCTACTCACCCCTTTGTGGCTGCTGTGCTGCCCTCAATGCCCCTCCAGCTCAGGATTGGTCACTGACAGCATGTGGGCCAATAGAGGGGACAGGCTCTGCCTGCTATGGATCCCCCAGGGTCAGCATGACCTTGCCGATGACACACCACAACCCCTTCTTCTGATGAGCACTGACCTGAAGAGGAAACACAGACAGACGGATGCCATGAATCAGACAATCCAGCCTGTCACACATAAAGCCTACATACAGCATTTGCACCTCATCAGGAACACAAATCACCCGCACCTCTCCATTCACATTGCCTGCTACCATGACACCCCAAATGACACACTTCCAGCACACACATACATGTAATGCAGCCATGTTGCATGCAACGTACCCATGATGTACTCACTTGTTGGTCTGGAGGCCCACACAACTGTCCATAAGGGGTAGAACCCCATCCACGAGCCTCCCCAACTCCTCTGACGTGAAGGCTAGGGCAACTTTTTCCTGTAGCATGGGCCATTGCAGGTTCCAAACACAGGTCACAGCAGCACACGTAGTGGAGATGTAGTCCATTGGAAAGTCAGGAATCAAGTGAAGTAGTAAGTAAATGGTGGTCACATCCGTGACGGTGAACACTGCCACCGCCGGCGCTGATCATCATTTGTTCCTGCACTCCATAGAGCCCCATGTTAGCCAATGAGGAATTGCATGGCGGTGCAGACCACCTTACGCCATGACGCAAAACGCCAGCAGAGTGAGGTCACTTCCACCTGTCCCTGCATACAGGCCAGGCGGTTGCCATTTCCTACTTCTAGTACACATGTATTGATTTAAAAGTGTGTCATTGGTGTTGACTGTACACACCTAGACTAATCTAGTGTCCAACATTCATACATGCTCTGTGTAGTCTGATGTAGTGTGTCCATAGGTCCTGTTGTCACTCCCTTCTTACTTTTGGGTCACTTAGGCACCAACCACTGGGGAGGAATAGGAGGAGGAGGCAAGCACCCGTGTACAGAGCCTTTGTGGACTTGGCTACATTGGAGAACAGGCACATCATTCTCACCTATCATCTGGACAGGGCCACAATCACAGAGCTGTGTGCACAATTGGAGCCTGATCTGATACCTGCTATCTGTTGCACCACAGTAATCCCCCCTCTTGTGCATTATTTATCAGTGCTCCATTTCCTGGCAACAAGCTCTTTCCAGGTGACAGTGGGCTTGGCTGCAGGAATGTCACAGCCAATGTTCTCGATTGTGCTTGCAAGGGTTTAGGCTGCCTTGCTCAAACATATGTGCAGCTACATTGCATTCCACGAGGTTGATGATTTGCCCACAGTGAAGCTGGATTCTATGCAATGGGACACATACCACATGTGATTGGGACCATTGACGGCACCCATATTGCCTTAGTCCCCTCAGGGCCAATGAACAGGTATACAGGAATAAGAAGAGTTTCCACTCACTCAATACCCAGATAGTGTGCCTTGCTGACCAGTACATCTCCCATATCACTGCCAAGTATCCTGGGTATGTGCATGATTCCTTTGTCCTGAGGAATAGCAGTGTCCCACAGCTGATGACACGACTACAGAGTCACAGAGTCTGGCTTAAGATGAGCCTGAATCCCCACCCAATGTATGTCACTGTATGCCTACTGAAGTCATACCCCATGCCATTGTGCAAGGCTAATGTGTGTCCCTCAGTTCTTCCAGGTGACTCCGGCTACCCAAATCTGTCCTGGCTCTTGACCTTTTTAGGAATCCGACAATAGGGCCTGAGAATAGGTACAATGATGCTCATGGGAGTAAAAGTAGGATTCTTGAACGGACCTTCGGTCTCCTGAAGGCCAGGTTCATGTGCCTCCATCTGACCGGTGGATCCCTATGCTACTCCCCTGAGAAGGTCTGTAAGATTGTTGTTGTTTGCTGCATGCTCCACAATTTGGCCCTCAGACGACATGTGCCCTCTCTGCAGGACGAGGGGGGTGAGAATGCACCTGTGGCAGCAGTGGACACTGAGTACAGTGAAGAGTAGGAAGAGGAGGAGGATGTGGACAACAGGACACACATCATACAGCAGTACTTCCAATGACACTCAGGTAAGACTGTTGAACTATATATTCCTCCATTTAAGTGTTGTACTGTGTGGCTGTAGTATACTGCCAGTCACTATCTTTGGATCCCAACTGAATGTCACAAATGCCTTCCCTTATTGCAGATGTTGGTGTGTTACAACAATGTAATGCTGTGATGTGTACAGACTGCTGAGACACATATGTAGGATGGATGAACACATTACAGAACATTTGCACAGGATCATGCAGTTCAATACCGTTCAATACATTGCACATTTCTTTCAGATAAAGCACTACTACTCAAGTTGTGTTCAAGGGTGTTTAATTGGTAGAGACTTTATTCGGTATGAAATAATTCAACCCTTAGATTACACAGAGAACAATAAATAGACCATGATAACAATAAAACAATAAAATAACAATAATCATAATATTAAAAACAAAGATAACAGTCTAAAAATGTATTTTAAAAACTCTACGTTACTGCGCCAAGTAATGGCTCCCCTTAGGAACAATCCCAACCCCCTCCACACCAATGCATCTGAAGCCATTTGCAGCCACATAAAAGCAGGACGATATTGCATAAAACCCTTTGGCCTCAGCAGGGGTTACAAAAAAACGACTTCTAAAAGGTGCATAAAAGACACAGAATAATGTAAAATGGGACAAGGTCTCCAAGGACACCCCATCACAAAGACAAGGTCTAATAGATTTTTCGCCATACTGGCCTAACGGGAAACAAAAATTACTTCTAATGATCCCCAAGCGAAATCGAGTGATGAGAGTCCTTTCCCTCAAATTATTTGTCGCTGATAGGGCTCAGGGCCCGCCCCCATCTTTAACATAACAAAATCCCTGACCGATTGTTTCCCTAGTTCCTTCCCCTCTCTTTTAGGCCCCCGGATTCTTAAAAAATTCTCCTTAACCCAATTTTTATCCCGGCTAGTCAGACCCTCAGGAGTGTCAAACAAGTCCAGCCGCCCTAAATCCTGTGCTACCTTTCTTATATACGTCAGCCAGGTAATATATTTTACATTATCACAAGCCAAACAGTCCCTTAAGATCTCTCTATTAAAAGTGGCATATTCATTACTCCAAATCGAAATCCATAGCAAGAGGGGAGCCAACGGAATAGTGTCTTGCACACAATCAAGATCTAGTTCAAGATGTAGGCAAAAGCCAGAGGTATTTTGACCAACACCCAATAGCCTTCTACAGAAACGATTTTCTTCAACAATGGGGGCTCGGTTGTCCATATACCCCCAGAGTGCCGCACCATACAACAGGACAGGTAGACATTTTCGCCTGTAGATTTCAAGCAGAGGCTTAATAGGTTTACTTCCTACTCTTACAGCAAAATCAAAAGTTGCACCAACTGAGGCATGGAAGAGCATACTCCTTCTGGCAATACAGGGTTTCCATGAACCTTTATCATCAAAGATCACCCCTAAATATGGGAATTCATGGACCCTGCTAATAATTTGATCATCAACCTTTAGCTCCCCCACCCTACCCAAAGGTCTACCACATACCATAAAATGTGATTTCTTATAATTAATCTCTAGACCCAAGCCTGACATGTAAGAGGCATAAGCTCTAACTACTTTACAGAGGCCATTCATAGTGCGGGCCATGAGGACTGCATCATCCGCGTACGTCAACACAGGGACATTAGTGTCATTCACCTTAGGGACATCCCTATAGTGTTCCACCAAAAAATCCGACATTCCATTTTTATTTAAAAGGAACAGATTAGGGGCCAATACACACCCCTGGCAAACGCCCTTTGTGAGCCTAAAAGCCTCTAAACATTCCCCGTTTATCCCCACCCTCACATTTGCAACCGATCCTGAGTGGAGTTACCGGAGCAGCTCTACAATATTAGGATCCATCCCTAACTGACTTATCCTTTCCCACAATATGGACCCATTTACCTTGTCAAAGGCACAACTGAGGTCCATAAAGGCAAGATAAAGGGTGCCCTTCCTGGCTTGCGTATATTTCCCAATCATCATCAGAAGATTAAGGCACTGTTCACGCGTGCCAAGTCCTTCTCTAAAACCATACTGGTCCCGGGTCAAAATATCCTTTTCTGCCATCCAAGCCTCAATACGCCTTAATATGATCCATCTCAAAATCTTCACAAAAGAGTCAAGTAGGGAAATAGGGCTATAAGACTTAGGGTCATTCCGATCCCCCTTTTTAAAAACTGGGATAATACAAGCCCTTCTCCAAGAGGCAGGAATTCCCACGGTAACTGCTGCATTAAGAACATTTAAGAGAACAGGTGCCCATAGCTGAGGACAAGATTTGTACAGATTCATGGGGATGGAATCCGGGCACAGGGCTTTATTACTAGCGCTACCCTGGAGTGCTTCAATAACTTCCTGGAGCGAAAACCTGGTCGCTAGATTGGGGACCACAACACACTCTTTTTCCCAATTATTTCTTATGGGGATTCCCTCAAAGATTCTACAGAAATAATTTACCCAGGCCTCCGGGGCAATAATACAGCCCAAACCCTCAGATGTCTCTGTTGCAAAAGAACCTCTATTCACCACCTTCCAAAACAGACCAGGATCCTTCAGGACTGTAGCGCGCTCCAACTCTTCCCAGGCTTTTTCTTTCAATTTTTCTTTACTCTCCCTCAAAGCCCTTTTATACTTAATCCTTGCTGCTTTCACCGCAGCCCTATCTCTGGGGTATTCCATGAGGGCCATTTTCTTTTCTTTTCTTTTTTTTTTCTTTTTTTTTGTCCTCATTTCGTCACCCACGCTTTGGTTGAAAGGAAGAGGCAATGGTCACGGCGAGTAGTAAGTATGTCTCCAGGTATGCGGTCCACACCTCTATTGGGCCCCCCACCTGTTCTACTCATTGCTCTTTTCCCAATCGCATGCCATCAACCAAGTCTTATTATTTTCTTCGAGACCTGATCGTAACCAAAGCAGCACCCAAAAGGATGAGGGGAGTTCTAATCATTGGACTTAAGTATCAAGAGGAGGAGACCAAGCAAAGAACCTACAAAACACAAATTTGATGAACTATTGATAAACATTTTCCCAGTCCACCCAAAAATTGTCTCTTCTAGAGAAAGGACCTCGTTGTTCCATTTTGCACAGTCGATTTACAGATGTCTGCCAATCCTGAACAAGAGGGGGGAGAGGATCAACCCATTTACGACATATTTCTCGTCTAGCTAAAAGCATTAGTGCAAACAACAAGTGCTCCTGATGTACTGACATTCTCTGATAATTTATACCCTTCACAAACCCCAAACACCACCATAGAAACATTTATTTTTAAGTTTACATTAAAGAATACCTTTAGGATGCTTCCTATATCCTCCCAATATTTCAACAACCTTGAACATTGCCAAAACATGTGAACATCATCTGCCTTGTCTTCCCCACACCTTGGACAGTATTTCTTAACTTTCCCAATAGCTGTTAATCTAGCCGGTGTCCAATAAACACTGTGGAGTGTAAACAAATGGTTTTTCTTCAACCCTGCAGGATTAATAGTAAACCACAGTTCTGAACAAGACCTTTACCACAATGCTGTAACTTCTAGGGTTGGAAAAATCCCCCCCCCCACTTCAACAAGGGAAGGGATGCACCATCCTCTACTGTTTCCAACAAAGCATGATACCACAAAGCAACTTCTTTTTTAATGACTTTCTGGTTTAATTTCCCTTCCCATAAACTCCTCCCTACTTCTCCTGTTCGTCGAGATTTCACCCAACTAGAAATCTGGAGATACTTGAATTTAGAAACTGTCCCTCCAGTACCCTCCTGAAATGCAGACCAGTTTAACAATTCCGATCCCTCTATAATCTGACCCCATCTTACCATCCCACTCATTCTCAAAGGAATTGACAGTTTGTCAATAAGACAGTCAGGGGTACCGGGTGAATCCCAGATTGGAGCAGAACTACAAAAATAAGGTATCTCTAACACTCTCCGAAAATACATCCAAACATTACATGCCTGTCTGGGGAGCTTCAAACGTACCTTCTTAAAGTACTTTGGGTGTCCAAATTTATGTAAGAAATGGTCTGCTCCTTCCTCAAGATGTGCTGTTAAAGCTCTCCAGGCCAGATCATACTCTGACTTCTTGTTCAATAACATTCTGGTATTTTTTAGTTGAAAAGCCAAATAATACCTAAAAAAATCCGGAGACGCTATACCCCCCCCACTCTTTCTTTCTACTCATCTTTTTCCACGAAATCCTTACTCCCTTAGAGGCCCATACAAACGAGGATAAATCCCCCTGTAGTTTTTTAAACCAGCTCCTCTTAAACTCTAGTGGAATTGTGTTAAATAAAAAGGTGAATTTTGGGAGGATGCACATCTTCAAAATATTAGATCTTCCGATTATAGTAGGTGGAAGAGCTGCCCACGCCTTTAGCAATTTTTTGGTTTCTCTGTAAGTTATGTCAAAATTTAATTTAGCTACCTCATTAAGATCAGTTGTTAATCGGATTCCCAAGTATTTGATCTCTTGTTTAACTAAGGGAGAAGCATAAGCCAAGTTCCAACACATAATTTCCGTCTTTTGTGTGTTTATACTGTAACCGGAAAATCTACCAAATTGTTCCATTAGTGTATTGACAATAGGTAGAGTAGACCTGACATCGCTAGTGTATAACACAAGATCATCCGCGTATAACGCTACTTTTTTTTCCCAGCCCCCGATCCGAAATGGGGAAATGTCCTTACAAGACCGCAGTAAAATTGCCAAAGGTTCAATATATAAATTGAAAAGCAAGGGAGATAGAGGACACCCCTGTCGCGTGCCCCGCCAGATCCTGAATTCCTGTGATAGTTGGCCATTAACCAAGACTCTCGCAGAGGGGCATCTATACAATTCCCTAACAGCCCTAACAAAAGGAATTCCCAAGCCCCCTTTTTCCAACACTGCCTTTAAGAAAGACCAATTGACACGATCAAAAGCTTTCGCTGCATCAAAAGTCAAAATCGCTAATGGAGCCTTCTCCTGTTCCGCCAGGTCTACCGCATCGAATAACTCGTGAGTTACCTCATGGAGTTGCCTCCCCTTCATAAAACCCTTTTGATCCAAGTGAATCAGATTACCTATAGCTTTCCCCAGTCTCCTAGATAAAATCCCTGTATACAGTTGGTAATCTGCATTCAACAAGGAGATGGGTCTATAGGATGAACAAAACTTTGAGTCCTTACCTGGCTTTAACAATAAACAAATTATCGCTTCTCTCCAGGATTTAGGTATCTGTGCCCCTTCTACCAGCATAGAGTTGAATAATTCTAATAAAAATGGAATAAGTTCTTCCCCCAAAACCTTATATAGTTCATTAGGTAGGTTATCTGGGCCAACTGCCTTTCCTTTTTTCAAAGCCTTTATGCCTTCAACAAGCTCAGCCTCATTTATCTTACAATTCAATGAAAGCTTTTCTGATTCCTCTAAAACTGGGAGATGCGCTTTTTCCAAGAATGCTCTGATCGACTCCTCTGAACTAACCAGGCTTTCTGAATACATTTCTTGAAAAAAGGATACAAATGCCCCCTCAATCTCTTCTTGCTCCACACAGATCTGGTTCGTAAGATCAGATTTAACCGATAAAATATGCCTTTTAGAAAGGTCCGACTTAACCTTCCAAGCTAACAGTTTACTACAGCCTTCTCCATATTCATAGTGTGCATATCGAATACTTTCCCACTTTAACCTATTGTGCTTCTCCAAAAAGGCATTTAAGTTAATCCGAACCTTTTCCTCTTGGCGTGTCAACTCCTCTAATAGATCGTCCTTCCCTTCTAGTTGTGCATTATACATTAAAACTTGAAGAGTTTTTGATGATGATTCCATATCTCCCAGCTTTTCCCTTCCTTCACGATGCTTATATATTGCCAGGCTCACAAGCCTCCCTCTAATATAGGCCTTAAACGCATCCCAAACACACCATAAACTTGCTGTTCCTTGATTTAAGTAGAAAAAGTCTCTTGTATCTTTTTTGAACACTTCTACTATTGAGTCATCTAGGAGTAAAGCGCGATTGATTGTACTCCTAATACCCTTACTTACAACCCTGATATCCAAGTGTAGTTTTACAGCTGAGTGATCCGAAAGGTGTGCTGGGTTATGGGCTACCTTTCTCACCTCTGAGCATAGACTTTTATGTATTAAAAAAAAATCTATTCTAGATCTATGCCCATATTTTTTATTATGAAATGTGTATCTATCTCCTTCACCCCCTTTCCAGTGCCATATATCTATCAATCCTAAATCCTGCATGGCTTGTTTCACCTGTACCCTCGTTTTAGGTGAATTAACCATACCCCGGGGGTCGACTTATCATGAGCAGGATCTAACAGTATATTAAAATCCCCACCTAGCACCACTGGGTACCTAGCTAGAAGTAAAATATTAAATAATTCTTGAAAAGGCTTCGGGTCATCTAGATTTGGCCCGTAGTAACCCGCCACTGTGACCCAGTAGCCGCATAAGCACACTTCTACCACTACCCATCTCCCCCTAGAGTCAACTTGTACCTCTCCTACCTTATGGATTTTTTAATCAGGACTGCCACACCTTTAATCGCGCTAGTTTGGGAAGAAATTAAACTAAATGAAACCCAATTTAACCGTTTAAGCCAACTCTCCCACTCATCTTGTTGGAGATGGGTTTCCTGCAATATAATGATCTCCTCCTCCGCCAATCTTAAATATTCAAAAATCTTCCTCCTCCTACATAACACCCTTAAACCGTTCACATTCCAAGAAAGAAATTTTAATCTTAAATTACCATACTTAGTCATTCCTGAAAAGAAGGAAAAGAAAAATCATGAACACAGAACTCCCCCTCCTATTTAAGCAAGTTGTGAGGACTTTCCTATTTTTATCATTTTCAACCCACCTAACCCGAACCCAACCCCTACACCCAGTGCCTCCCACACCCTCTGCCAACACCAATACCAACACACAACCAAACCCAAACCCCCCCCCCCAGGGGAACCCTCCCTGTTTCTACTAGGATAACCATCCTGTTACCCTCAATTCGAACTCCCCGTCGGACGGGACTTTCCACTAGATCTCATTGAGACGCCTTAATCTGGTCTATAAATGCACTAACCTCCCCCGGATCTCTCATGTTATACATTTTATTCTTCCACATGACGCGAAGAGCAGCCGGGAACCTTAATTGAACCGTAGCCCCAAGAGAGCGAAGCTCCCGCATAAAATTTCCCAATTCCCACTGCCTGTCTAACGTTGCTTTGGACACATCTGATCTTATCCTGAAGGACCAATCTCCCTTGGAGAAAACACCAACTTTAAGGGCTTCAGACAAAATTCTTTCCTTGATAGAGTATGTGTTGAAATTTATCAAAATCCTCCTGGGGTTTTTCCTTCCGGTAATTTTCCTGAACGGGTCCCGATGGACTCTTTTAATATCCTCTTCCAAATTAAGCACTGCTATGTTCGGGATAACCTCCTTAATTAGAGCGATCACATAGCCCTTAATGTCTTCCCCTTCCATTCCCTCAGGGACTCCCAAAAGCCTAATATTCGTTCTCCTCATGTTGTTTTCCAATGTCTCTAGCTTATCCTGTAACATCTTTTCTCCACGTTTTAATTGTAAAATATCCTTGGATTGTGCTAACACCCGCTCCTCCTGGGCCTCCACCACAGCCTCCAGCTTACCCAACTGATCTGTTAACAAATTAATTTTGCTTTCCAAAACTTCACAGGCTTCCCGAATCCTAGCTTGATTATTCTCTGAGATCTCAAATTTCTCCCTAATCTCTTTAGTGAGGCAGATTAACAAAGCCTGTACATCCATACCGTAAGTCACTGATCCACCAGGAGGATTACCCTCTGCTTCCAACAAGGCTAGTGTAATGGTAGAGTCCTCTCTCTGCCCTTCTAGTTCCTTAACTAATGGATTTTGGACCGAGCATACAGCTAGATTTGATGCCCCTAAATCGCCTAAGATCGGTTGGGCATTTGCCATATCTTGCGGTGGAAGAGTTGTGGTCCAGAAATACCTTGTGATCAAAGACTCATTCTTTCCCAAAGGCTCAATTTGAACTTCCTCTAGGGAGGGCTGGGGCAGCTCCAAGTATGACACTGTATGATCAATCCCCCTTACTAAGCCCTCGCCACGAGTCTCTGATCCAGAATTTACTATAGCTGCTGCTACGGTCTCTGATGGCTGAGGCTTAATACTCACACCCAGGGGGCCAGGCTTACCTTTCTTCACACCAACCAAGTCTTTAACTTCTGCCCGTACACCCCTGCGGCGACGTTTAATTGGAGACATACACCGCGAGGCTCCGATAATGTCGCGATCTCCTTTTACCAAACTTCCATTTAAATTTCTCCTAGTTGAAAACCCCGGAGTCTCCGGTAGGCCCCCACGAAGAGAACAGCGAGAGGTGTAAGATCTCCCACGTCGCACACCCCTCACCGCTTCTGAGCAGATACTGGAGTTCGATACCTGTTTCCAGCCCACCACCTCACCACCTCTCGCCGAAGCGCATGACTCCCCCTTCTTATTCGCCGTTTTTTTTTTTTTTTTATTTCCCGACCTAGGCCGGGAAAGACAATACGGCAGGGGTGAAATACGGTAATGGGGCAACCAAGTAGCAAAATATGTTCTTTTAACTCATCAACCCAGCATAATGTTCTCAAGCCCAACCGGCTGTAGCTGAGAGGAAAAGACTATTTCCCAAAATCTTTGTGTCTATAAGCTTAATGAACAACACAACTCTGTGTTGGTCTATATTTCCCCAGTGGATTTCCGGGGAAAAAAAACACTTATTGGTAGCGCCTGGAAAACTGCCAGAGTTTGCTCCTACTCGGGTTTTCCTCTTCCCCTCCAGAATGCCAGAAAACGACCAAGCCCGTTCCCAATAACAAGAAAGTTGGCCGCTGAAGAGAAGCAGCAACCGTGGCAAGCGACTCACCCATTCGCCAGCCTGGGAGCTCCAGCTCTCAGGCGCAGCGCGTTAAACGTTTTTCCGGCTTCCCCCGGTGTCTCTCATCCAGCGTCCACTCTCCGGGGGATTCCTCAGCCGCCGAAGCGGAACAGCAACAGCGGCCCTCCCAAGCGCCGGCCAGAGAGTTCTAACTCTCAGATGCGACGCATCACGTGTCCTCGGCGTCTTCCCGGCGTCTCGCGTCCGACGAGAGCTCGCGGTCCAGTCTGTTAGCTGGCCGCCATGTTCCCCGTGCAAAGCCGCGTGGTCTTGCGTTTCCCGGGCCATTTTCATATTTGCTCTAGCTTCGCAACAGGCCTTATCAAACCACCCACCTCTGCGCTTGTTGGGACGACTATCTATTGAAAATAAACAGTCTCTAACTACTATGTTTACTTCAGCTATTGCATCCATAACTTCCTTAGGGCTCGGAGTCTCTCTCAAAAGTATATCCATAAACAAGGGTAGGTTGCCCCCCACCACCCTCTCTATAACTTGTCGGCATCTACCTGTTTCCAGCCAAGTCGCCTACCCTGGCCTCTCATCTTCACTGTTGCGTGTCCACCCCGTCCTGATTTACTTGGAGCCCCTGGGAGTTTAAAGCACACTGTAAGGGGGTTATGATCACTTATACATTCCCCAAGCACCTCTCCTCCAGTTATCAGATCTTTCAATAGTGGAGACACGAAAATGTAGTCAATTGTGGTGCCAGACCCTCTACCCCCAAATGTTGGGAGCTGATGAATACCTACTATTTCAGTGTCCCGGAAATTCAGAAGGCCCAACTTCCTAAGTTCCTTAATCAGAACCCTGCCTCTGGCATCGTGAACATCATCCACCGAGCAGTCTACACAGTCGTACTCAAAGGGATTTACCACTGTACTAAATCGACCCAGTTGGCATTAAAATCTCACAACACAATGGCACAGAATTCCAGCCCCACCTCCTCCATTCTACACTTCATAACCTGAAGAACAGAGAAGAGAATCCCAATTTGACACCCCCCATCCCATACAGCATTATAAAAATTAACCAACAGAACATTAACATTGTTAGAAAAAATGACCCATACAGGCAATATACCCTGGTGGTTACAATTAATTTGAAAAGCAGCCACTATCTTAGAAAAACGGATTAAGGTAACCAGGCCCCCTTTTGAATTACCTCCAAGGGACTGAACAGCTGGGATAGAAAATCTATCATACCCATCCCACGCAGCCAGCCCATCAGACCAGGTTTCCTGTAGCATAATAATATCATAATCGGTCACACATCTAACCCAAGCCTGATCAGATAACTTGGCATCGTACCCCACAATATTCCAGGAAATAAGATCACACTTCAAGCCCACCCCCTCCAGCGCAGTCAAAGTCTTGGTGCATTGTCAATCCACCCCTGCCAAGTCAGAGTTTATATTATTATCTGTTCTCCAGGAAATTGGCCGCAGGGCATTCTGGCCTGGGGGGGAATCCTGCCAATATCAGGAGAGGGATCAGCACCCAGTTGTATATGATTGTAGAAATATCCCAGGGGGGCTATACCAATTGTTTCTGCCCTTGAGAAAGCAGGACTCTATGAGGAGAGAAGCCGTTGAGCCAGGCCCGGGTATCTAATTTATAATAACACAATCCTCATTCCCCTCTTTTTTCTAGGCCCAACCCAGTCAATTCTTCTAACAAACAAAACATCCTCGAGATCCTTCCAAGAAAAATTGCAGTTTTTGCTCAGCCAGTAGCCAGATTTATTTTTTAATTGAGCCATAGATTCAATTACCCCAGGGGCCAAAGCAGAGACATTTGTCAACACCACCACATAAGAGGCACATGCTGGGGGGGAGATCCAGACAGACCAACGAAGACTTTTTATTCACTTGTGTCCGGTTAAACTTCCCAACTAGCTGTTGGCAAACCCCCCCCCAGCCACCACAGAATCATAGCCAGGTTGCCTGCCGAGGCTGGATCCATTCAAGGCCCCCCTGCCCATTGGTGGGGCGTTAGTTAAGACCAACACAGATGGAGCACAGGCACCTTGGCCCCCAGAATTTGTCAGGTTATCCAGTTGCTGAGGCATGTTCCCCAGGGACCCAGCATCTTCCTCCTGTAGATTCACCTCCTCGCTTGGTTGAGACAGACAGCACAGGGCCTCACATCCCCCCATGGATTGGCTCCCTTGGCTTCTTAGTTCGCATAGCCAAAAAACTGCTTTTTCTATCACCGATAGTTTTGCCATCACAGGAGACAGAATACCCTCAATCATCTCCTTAAACTTTGACAATAAATTGGTTGCATCACAGCCTATTAGCTCGCTAGATTCAGGGCCGCCATACAACTCCTTGGAATTAACCACAAGAGATGCTTTCATTTTGGGGACTGTTTTCTTCAGTGTCTTTTTCTTCCTCAGCGGAGGACTGCACTTATCCATTGGGAAGGCCACAGGAGAAGACAGCAAGAGCCTTTTACTTCTTCTCGAAGGCCCTGGGTGTTTAATTATGATTCTAGTATACAATGGAAAGTGTAATAGGGTGGGGTGATGGTTGGGAAAAGTCCAGTGTAGTGGGTCAGTCTGTTTGTAGCACAAGTACAGTGTCCAGGGGACCAAAGGTAGAGGAGCAATGGCAGTTCAAAATGGACATTGTGACACAGTGGAACACAAGCTGGACATCCTGGAGGGGCTCATTTCATGACAGTGGTCTTGACAACTGTCTCTAGTGTCTGTCTGGGTCACAGGGAATGTTTGTGGGGTGGTTCACCTTCTGCAGGTGGAGGGGTGCTGGTGGCCTGTGGGTCTTGTGGCAGGGCCTCTTGCCCACTAGCTGCAGCAGATGTGGAGTGCTGGTCAGTACACTAGCTAGTGGTAGGGGCCCGCTGGTCTGCTATGTACTGCCTCATGATGTTGGCTATGTCACCCAGGACCCCTGCAATGGAGGCCATGGTGTTATTCAAGGCCTGCGATTGTTTCATGACCTCCTGTTGGTGTTCCCCCTACAGATGCTGGTTCGCCTGCATGATGTTTAACTCCTGACCCATCCTGTCCTGGGATTGTTGGTATGCCCCTAGGACATTTGTGAATGACTCCTGGGCAGTCAGTTCCCTGGGCCTGCTCTCCCCCTGGTGCCCAGCTGTCCTCCAACTGTCCCTGTCCCCTTGTGCTTGTGTCTCCTGAACGGTGTGCCCACTCCCACTGACACCAGGACCCTCATACTCTTGCCTGTGAGGTGTAGACTCAGGTCTCTGTACAGGTGGGCACACTACAGATTGACATGTCCTGGAGTCAGAGGTCTGTGGGCTTTGGCTGGCTGCTGTGGTGTTGGATTTTGAGTGGGGGGGATCTGTAGTGAACTGGCTGTGGGATGGTGTAGCCGACTGACAAGTGGTCCCTGATGGGCCAGGGAGTTCCCCCAGCTCGGGATACCCTGACTTGCTGTCATCACCGAGGGCATCTTCTGGTGGGGTCTGGGTAGCTGTGCCACCTCCTCGTAGCTGACTTTGGCTGGGGCACCTGGGAGTGATGTAAGTGATGTTAGGGTACTTGTCTGTGACATATTCTGCATTCCTTGCTTTCCCACTGATAATGGTGTTGTCCTCCCACCTTTGGTATTGTGTGGTGCTGGATTTTGGGATTGGTAATTGTACATGCTGTGTATGCATTGGTGGTGTTTGTGCATGCAGAGCTGGAAAGGATGTGCTTGCAGTGGGTATGGCATACAGGGGTTGTCATTTAGGTGTGGTAATTCGGGTGGTGCACTGTGTGAGATGGTGTGGGGTGAAGGGAGTCAGGGTGAGGGTTTGAGATAGCATGCAGGTATAGGGGAGTGATAGGTTGTAAATGGTGACTTACCAGTGTCCAGTCCTCCGGCTACTCCAGTCAGTCCCTCAGGATGCAATATTGCCAAGACTTGCTCCTCCCATGCTGTTAGCTGTGGGTGTCCACCGCCAGTCCTCCTGATGGCGAGCTGGTGACTTGCTGCAATGGAATGCACCTTCCGCCGTAGGTCGTTCCACCTCTTCCTTATGTCATCCCTTGTGCGTGGATGTTGTCCCACAGCGTTCACCCTGTCCACGATTCTTTGCTATTACTCCATCTTCCTGGCAATGGAAATCTGCTGTACCTGTGCTCCAAACAGCTGTGGTTCTACCCTGACTATTTCCTCAACCCTGGCCTGCAACTCCTCATCAGAGAAATGGGTGGGGGGCTTTGTGGGGACATTGGTGCTATGTGGTGTGTGTGTTGTGCAGAGGGTGTTGAGTGATGTGGTGGGATGGTGGTGCGTGGTGCATGGCGGATGTATGGGTAGTTGTGGTATGTGTGTTCAGTTCTCTCTGGGATTGGCGTGGCAAGGTGTGGCGGTCTATTCATGTTTACAAAGGTTTGTGGGTGTTGTGGGGCTGTGTTTTATAGTGCTGTTGGTGGGTGTGTGAGGTGTGTATATATGTGTCAGGTGTGGGTTATTTTGTTCTGGCCCATGTTGTCTTGTTTTGTTTTAGGGTGGCCATTTCCGCCACCACGGTGTGCACTGCCAATGGTTTACCGCCGTTGAGTGTCCTCTGTGGTGATTCGTGGGTCATTATTTAGAGGCTGTTGTTTTGGTGGGATAACGGTGTGGGTGGTAGTTCAGACAGTTTGTCGTGTTCAGTGGGTCTGGCAGATTTGTGGTTATGGCTGTTTTCTGTCGGTTTTGTGTGTATGTGTCATAACCTGGCAGACAGAGGTTCGCCTCCGCGGCTGTATGCTGCTGGCAGTCACCACAGCTGTATTCGATATTCACCGCCAATGTCATAATGAGGGCCATAGTCCTTCCAGCACCCAGGTCTGTATGCATTTCTAATTAATCTTCCACTTCCAATTGAAGATCTGCTATCATAGGACTTTGCTGGAACCTGGTTAGGGTTATCAATGGTCAGCGAATAACTGCATCTAGATTTTCCTTTTTTACTTTGCCAGTCTGGACACTCTCCAAACATTACCATTTTCAAATTCGAACCTTACCCTTTAAATGACAATGAGTCCCTTGAATTCCGAGTATCCTTTCTTCAAAAACCCTATTTTTTTTACCAAAGCCAGTTCCCCAACATTCCAAGGTATAGTTTTCACACATTTATTTTATTTATTTTGATAATATCTATCCCTATATTTGCTTTGATAACTCTTTCTCACCACCTTAAACTGGGTCTTGCAACTCCCTAAATATGCATCATCATACAGTTGCCCAGAATCATGAATCCCATCACTTTTGCAAGCAGGATTCAACTAAGTATTTCCCACTCTTCCTCTTATTCAAATGAAAGGAGATTTGAGAATTACTAAGTTGGGGTATTGAGCTATTCCCACCACAACTCATCCACAACTTTGGCCAAAGGCGTCTTGAAATCGACTACTCTTTGCACACTTGACCTGACCAACCTATTCATCCATTCTGGTAAGTTAAGCCATTGGCTTGTAGTGAATATAGTATTGTTCTGAGATGTACAATAGGTAGCCCTTTAAAAAATGCCTTCCTTAATGAATTCGTCTTTTAAAAATGTGATTACTACATTAGTAACCAAAGATCTTACACATTTAGGGGCATATTTACAGAAAATTGGCATAGGGCAGCTCTGAAAGTTGTTTTGCTGTACTGAAAGGGCAGAAATGAACCATACTTACGAGATATGGTGCATTCCTGTCATTTCAGCCAACACTGGTGCACAATTTGGTGCCTAGCCTCACTGCAAGCATCCTTGTACCATGGTGCAAGGGTGTCAGCATTGTAGGCAAGATTGTTTTTGTGCAGAAAGGGGCACCTCCCTGCACAAAAACAAGGCTTTTTCCTCTTTGTTAGTGTGAGTTTTTAAGGATTCCCAGGTTTATGAGTCCTTGTAAATCTGGGAATGCATCAAAACCCATGGCTGTTGAGTGGGAAAATGTCTTATTTTTACACCAAATGTCCTAGAGTGGGCACTCTACTGATATTTTCCTTAATGGTTTTGAAAGCAAAATCATAATCCTCTGTCCAAAAAAACGTTTTATCCTTCCTGAGAAGGATTTTGAAAGGTTGTGCTAAACTAGAGAGATTCTGAACAAACCTGGAGTAAAACTCCATCATTCCACATGAAAGATCTTGCCTGATCTTTATCCTGTGGAGCAGGTGTTTTCAAGTCGAAATCTGCGAGTCCAAATTTAGGTTTGACTCCATCAACTGATATGTTATGACCCAATTATGATACTGAATTCATTCTAAGTTTGCATTTCTCTTTTTTAGCATCAGTCCTACTTCTGCCAACTTCCCTAAACCATCTCTAATGTCACATCATGTAACATCATGCTCAGCAACACTTTTACCATAATCAAAATAATTTCTTGAAAAAGCAATATATTAGACACTCTCTCCAAAACATTTTTTATCACTCTCTGAAAACAAGAAGCAGCTGACACCAACCCAAATGGCATTCTGGTGATACAAAAGGTGCCACGGGGGATTACAAAGGAAGTGAGATGCTTAGAACCATTGTGCATTTTGACCTGATGTTACAAAGATAATAGGTCCATCACACTATATATACTGGCACCACCAAACATTGTCTCTGAGAAGTTAGAAAGGGGTTCGTGATCAGCCCAAATGAGCTGGTTTAAACTCCCTAAGGTCCATACAGATCCGGATACATTTGCCTCCATCCTTGGGGTCTAACACCACTGGAGCTAACCGCTCAGAGGATGCTATTTCCAAAATGACACCCTCAGTTATTAGTCTTTGAATCTCTTCCTTGAGGGTTTACAACTTGAGATTTGGGATCTTCCTGACCTCATGCACACAAGGTGATGCATTATTTTTCAGATATAATCTGGTTCTCAAAATATTTCAGAAGACCCAGTTTCTCACTGAATACTCCTGGAAACTGTAATAAAATATCCTCACGATCATTTGACATGGTCATAACTTGCTGCAAGGCATTGAGATTTAGTGTGATATCCATATATCGTTGGTGACACCATCCCAAGAGATTATCTCCCCTCTTAGCTATATATACCTTCCCAATAGTTTCTTTGTCATTTAATTTTGTTTTCAGTACTGCATGTCCCCAAACATCAATTTTGTTGCTTGCGTAACTTACTGGTTTGTTGTATCTTGGAAGAAGGGAAATGCCTTGTCCTCTGAACACATTCTCCCAGTTTTAATCCCTCAATATTGTATAGGGCAACCTGGAGTCCACCAACACCATAATTTCTGAGCCATCTAAAGTGATTGAACACTCAGGCATGACACTGGCATTCCCATCTACATCACTCAAATTTGCTTTTACATTCAATACTAGTTTTAACTCATCAGACACTGAAGGGCTCATTACGACTTTGGCGGACTGGTGAGGCCACCTGCCAAAGTCCTGCGTTGGGATGGCCGCCTATGCGGGAACCCCGATGCGGGCCCTATTACGAGATTCCCGCTGGGCCATCGGGCAGTGAAAAGTGTGACTGGTGCTGTTGCACCCGACGCACCGCAAAATTTCTGCCGGCTCGATTACAAGCCGGTGTCAATGTTGTGGCGAGTTTTCCGCTGGGCCGGCAGGTGGAGGAGCTGTTTCCGCCCGCCAGCCCAGCAGGAAACTCATTATAGGGCCGCGGAAGGATGCCATCCTGACATGGGACTTTGACGGGCGGCCTCCGCCTCCCGCCAAGGTCATAATGAGCCCCTAAGTCTACTCCCTGGTTCTCACCTTTGCATACCCTCGCATATTGGACTTTCTTGCCACATTTCCTACAAGTAGAATTCTTTGCAGAACATTGGGGGCTATTTGTAGTAAGACTAGGGTTGTTGTCATAGTAAGTCAACACTTGTTTCCCTTCTGGTTTGACCTTAAAAACCAAATCAACCTGAGTAGACCCATTACCACACCCAGAAATTAGTGCCTTTAACAGTAGCAATTGCTTCCCTAAGTTCAGGACTCTTCATTAATAATGTTTCTTGAACACTCACATTATCTGTACAATGAACCAACTGGTCTTGAATCAGGGAATCAGCTAGAAGATCAAAATCATATGTACGTGGCGCAGTCCGAAATGTGACACTATAACACTACATTATCCTGTCTGCAAAATGCTTCTCTACAGGTATTGTTTTTAAATTGTCATTTAAGTATTGCCCTTCCACTCCCAAATTGTGCAACAATGCAGCTTGTTTGCTTGCTGCCGAGAAGTCTTGCCCCCAACTGCAACTAGATAAGAGTCAAAGAGATTCTTCCATCTCTTCCAAGGCAATAAAGGTTCCCTTTTTTCAGATAAGAAAACCGGGCCCTAAACATGCCCTCTATCCCAACAGAGTAGACTTATCTTTCTTGCTCTGCCCCCTGGGCACTTGTTCACCCTGAGGGAAATCGATCAAACTGCGGTGGATTCCCATTGCTCCGAAAGATGGAAGTTGAGGTCAAATGGCACCAAACTTTAGAATGCCATAATTTGAGCCACGTTGGGCAATTTGGACAATCCTGGGCTCAGGACCCTGGGATACCACGTCACCTTTCCATCTCTGCCCCAACCCTCCTTCATAGCATGTTGGGACAACCCAAAATGGCATCATCCAGGAGCCACTGGTCACATCAGCTCCCGGGGTCTCAGCTACACCCCTCACTGACATCACTTCCAGGGAATTGCACACTAGAATTTCAAAGGGTAGGCACCCAGTGATTTGGTTCTATTTGTCTGGGCACTCTCCTTTGTTTAGTGGGCTTGGGCAGGCCCATCCCTGATCAGTGTGACAGCTGGTGGTTGATGCAGATCATTCCGCCCTACCCCTTTCCTCCATAGGAGGTAGGAGAAGTAGTGCTCATTGCTCCTTTTGTGTGGGGCGGCCTTTGTTCCTGCTGACGGAGAAAAGTTAATTACTGAACACAGCAGGGTAACAAACAGCCTGGGCTCTGATTCCTGAGCTGAGCCAGGAAAACATGAAAACTCTTAAGGACTCACATAATGTACATTTATATTTACAAAATTGGTTTTCTTGCACCAATTACACTCCAACTCAAGACGTCAGTAAGCCAAAAAGAAGGGAAACCACATTCTAAGGCAATTCCCTCTTTATGTGTATTATGCAATATCACTATTATTAAGGAACTAAAGCACACTGACACTCCGTAATAGTGTACACTGTCTCATGAGGCCTATCCCTAATGAATACCTATCCCTGCAGAGTCCCTATTGCTCCAGGCTACCTGTGCACTGTTACTGGGCTGTGCACAACTGTAGTCGCCCACGCGAAGCCCGCATATGTGTGCACACGTGTTCATATGTAGCCAGCCAAGCGCCTCTTGCTGTAGCTGTGTCTTAGCAATGTTATCTTAAAGGACAGATACTGGTGGTAAACACACGCTGTCCGTTTACCATGTGATTACCATGGGTGAGACACCCACAGTAAAAAGTTCAAAAATTAGGTGCTCAAAAAAGCAAAGAAATCCAAGCGTACAGCTGGGGTAGAACCCAGTGGAACATTGGAGGTATAAGTGAAACTAGAACAGATAATGGGCAGGGTAACTGCTTGAGAACACCTTAATACTTATCACCACTAGTACACAGAACAACATATTTGCACACACACACTTGTAAAGTACTTGTTAATCTTGGAAAATGCTTTCTACCTTCTACAAAGTATCAGTTACTCAAATTCCAGATTTGGCTTCTTTTTTTTATCAAGCTGCTGCTTCAAAACCTCGCACCAAATAATTGTACTCAAATGGGCATTCACACCAAGCAGCTCATTGTCTGCAAATCATATCTCACATTTAATGCAATATGCCCAAAAGAAAATACAGTTACATTGGTGTGCGATGATGCAGTAAAGACGGGGCACAAAGATGGAAAATGCCCCACTCTCTAATGGCACAGTCCAATGCTCTGATGGTTACAGTGGCAACACCCTGAGTAATTGCTGATGTCACTCTTTATCCAGGACTATGCGGGTGCCGCTTCCCAATGTTAACATGGAATGCTCGGTACCTTCAGGCCTGCACACCACAAGGGTCCCCAGAAAAGCCAATATCCTGAAGCTGGCTGTAAAGTAGCCCAATGCCAGATGACTCAATGATGCATTGCTGGCCACTTAGGGACAAGTTGAGTGAAACAGTCTACTGAAACCACCACAGGCTATGTATAGTTCATGATGCTGATGACATGGGTTCAGGAGAGGATGGTGATCCGCATGCCTGTCTCCACCCAGGCAACTCGTCACTACTTGTGAAGTTTTCTTTGGTCACAAAATTGCCATAACATGTAAGTTTAAGTAGGTGTATTGGATCCTGGTGACACCAACCAACAAAAACAGTTCCTCCCTTAGTGTCTCTATTTCAGCTGTCAACAGTCCAAGTTCTACCACCCACCACATTCTCTAATAGAGTATTCACTTCTAGAAAGTTGAATACATTCCAGTATAAAGGACATAGGAGATCATAGCAGATTTTTTTTCTTATAGACCACATCCACCTACACCTTAAGATCAAGGGGCATATTTATACTCCGTTTGCGCCGCATTTGCGTTGTTTTTTTCGACGCAAAACTAACTCCATATTTATACTTTGGCGTTAGACGCGTCTAGCGCCAAAGTTCATGGAGTTAGCGTCATTTTTTGGCGTGAACACCTTCCTTGCGTTAATGATATGCAAGGTAGGCGTTCCCGTCTTAAAAAATGACTCCGATGCATATGCGTCGTATTTATACTCCCGGGCAAAAATGACGCCCGGGAGTGGGCGGGTCTAAAAAACCCGCATTAGCGCCGGATTTTAGCGCCTGGGTCAGGGCAGGCGTTAAGGGACCTGTGGGCTCAGAATGAGCCCAGAGGTGCCCTCCCCTGCCCCCATGGACACCCCCTGCCACCCTTGCCCACCCCAGGAGGACACCCAAGGCTGGAGGGACCCATCCCAGGGACATTAAGGTAAGTCCAGGTAAGTATATATATATTTTTTTTTTTTTGTGTGGCATAGGGGGGCCTGATTTGTGCCCCCCTCCATGCCACTATGCCCAATGACCATGCCCAGGGGACAGAAGTCCCCTGGGCATGGCCATTGGGCAAGGGGGCATGACTCCTGTCTTTGCTAAGACAGGAGTCATTTCAATGGGGGATGGGCGTCGTAAAAAAATGGCGCAAATCGGGTTGTGGCGATTTTTTTGCCTCAGCCTGACTTGCACCATTTGTGGACGCCCATACACCATTTTCCCCCTACGCCAGCGTTGCCTGGTGTACGTCGTTTTTTTTAACGCACACCAGACAGCGCCGGCGGCTAACGCCGGCTAACGTCATTGAATAAATACGGCGCCCGCATGGCGCTTCAGAATGGCGTTAGCCGGCGCTAATTTTTTGGGCGCAAAACTGCGTTAGCGCAGTTTTGCATCAAAAAGTATAAATATGGCCCCAAATGTTGTCACTTGACTAAAAAGCACTCTAATTGGTCAGTGGGTACTGAAATGCAGGAGAAGCAAAAGTGTCAGTTGTAAAAATTGTTTGAACTTATTTTTTCTTGAGTTTCCACCTAACTAAGTAGTCTACTCATGTTTCACCACTGCTAATGGAGGTTAATTGATGGCAACCCTTCTCTTCTTATTGGTTATGTCTATTTCAAGAATGTTAAAAAAGCTTCACTTCGTAGAACCTCTCATTAGGAAGTACAAATCTCTTTCCCAAATAATTTGCCTGGAAACGTAGTCTTATTTCTTGACTGTCGGGAATTAATTTCCCTAACATGCTGCTGGGCCTCCTTAATGTTGAAGCGTTTTGAATTTTTCTTGCATCAGTCCATATAGCTGCATTGATATAGTACTTGCCTGTTACAAATGTAGAAATGTAGCACAGATACCTAATCAATAAGTTCCAATAAGTTCCAGGAACAAGAAGTTTATTCTTTGAGATGTATTTCCAACGCCTCAATTTCAGCACAGGCAGTTTACACTCCAATCTCTTTGTTTCCTGTTCAAATTATGCTCTTCTCATTCCAAACCATCCCAATGACACTTCTCAGCATTTCACCTTACACACCATGGCATTCTCACTGAGTGTTCCATCACTCTGCTCACAGTCAGCAACTGTAAATCACAGCAGCAGATAAGACTGTTAACTTTGTGTTCGAAACTATTGAACACTAGAACATTTAGGCCTTCATTACAACCCTGGTGGTCAGTGTTAAAGGGGCGGTAACACCGCCAACAGGCCAGCGGTTAAACAAATTGAATCACGACCACGGTGGAAACCGCCAACACATACAGCCACTTTAACACTCTGACTGCCACGGCGGTAGCAACAAACACCACGGCGGTAACCGCCAACAGACAGGCAGAAGACAATGTACTGCCCACCCCATTACAACCCGCCCATCCGCCTGCTTTTCGGGGGCGGTACCAACGCCATCAAAAGCACAGCGGAAACAGTTCTTGGAAAGGAAACCACTCACCTCTCGACACTCAAGGAAGAACCAGGACGCCATGGAGCCCGAGCTGCAGGTCCTGCCCATGCTGGTCTACCTTCTCATACATCAGGAGTACCAACGGCGAGGATGACGACCACAGTGAGTACAGCACCTAGTAGACAGGGGAGGAGGGAGGAAAAAGAGAGTGACACACATGCAACACTCAACATCCCCACTTCCACCCCCAACAACATACACACAAACACATCCAACAACATTACATATACACCCTGTAACACTCTGGAATAACGCAAGGACAAAAGTAATTGATTAAATTGAGTGTAATATTTTACATTTAGAAAAGTACGTTCTTAAAGCAATAAACAGTATGTACAATATATACAATATATATAAAATGAGGGGCAATGTCCATACAAAAATAGTCACTGGCCCACGGAGCCAAAACACATAGGCCAAGCCCACACTTGACTCCTGCCTCAAAACGGAGAGAACACTGCAAGGGCATCAGGTTGAAAACACACAGGCACCCCAGGGGGGCGGGGGGAACCTCAAGGGCTGATGGTACTACTACACTGCTCCTGGAGGGGGCACCATGCCCACAGCGATGTCCTGGGGAGTGCAAAGCCACAGTCTCTCAAGTCTCTCCAGTGGGTGTGTTGCCCTCTGCTTGGTCCTGGGGAGTGCAAAGCCACAGTCTCTCAAGTGGGTGGCTTTCCCACTGCCTGGTCCTGGGGATTGCAAGGCCACAGTCTCTCAAGTGGGTGGTTTGCCCGCTGCTTGGACCTGGGGAGTGCAAGGCCACAGTCTCTCAAGTAGGTGGTTTGCCCACTGCTTTGTCCTGGGTAGTGCAAGGCCACAGTCTCTCAAGTGGGTGGGTTGCCCACTGCCTGGTCCTGGGGAGTGCAAGGCCACAGTCTCTCAAGTGGATGGCTTCTTCCATAGGGTGAGTGGATGCCTTTCTCCACTGGTTCTGGAGGGAGCTTTGTGCCCAGTGTGCTTCATCCTGCCAAGGATAGGGTGAGTGGATAACTTTCTCCACTGGTTCTGGAGGGGGCTATGTGCCCAGTGTGCTTCATCCTGCCTAGGATAGGGTGAGTGGATGCCTTTCTCCACTGGTTCTGGAGGGGGCTTTTTGCCCAGTGTGCTTCATCCTTTTAAGGATAAGGTGAGTGGATGCCTTCTTTCACTGGTTCTGGAGGGGGCTTTGTGCCCAGTGTGCTTCATCCTGCCAAGGATAGGGTGAGTGGATGCCTTTCTCCACTGGTTCTGGAGGGGGATTTGTGCCCAGTGTGCTTCATCCTGCCAAGGATAGGGTGAGTGGATGCCTTTCTTCACTGGTCCCAATGTGCTTCATCCTGCCAAGGATAGGGTTAGTGGATGCCTTTCTCCACTGGTTCTGGAGGGGACTATGTGCCCAGTAATGCAGCAATTGGGGGTGCCAGGTCACAGTCCCTCACCTGGGTGTCACAGCTTCGAGATTTGCAGTGGTCAGGATGCATGTTAGTCCATGGAGGCAGGGCTACAGTCCATCCGCCAGCGGCTACGGCTGCACAGTGGTGGTAGTGCCAGTGGTGGTGGGGGTGTTGGCAGTGGTGGGGGGAGGCTCCAGCCCTTCTCCTGTAGCCTCGGACGGCTGACCACTGGGGCTGCTGCTGCTGCCAGTAGTGGTGCTTGCGGCGGTGCAAGTGGCGGTGCAGGTGTCAGTGCTTGCGGTGGTGTTTGTGGCAGTGCAGGTGGCGGTGCTGGTCGCGGTGCAGGTGGCGGTGCTGGATGTTGTGCTGGTAGCCACCAGGCCTTCACCTGCAGGCTTGGACGGCTGAAGTGCCTTGGCTGGTGTTTTCTGCCCCTTCCTCCCCTTGGCAGATGGTGGTGTCACCTTGGGTCTGGAAGCTGGAGTCGTTGACGTGGCCTTGCTGGGTGGTTGTGGCTCCTTCCCCTTACTGTCCCCTTCTTCACCTTGCTAGGTGGTAGAATCTTCTTTGCCTTGGCAGGGGTTGGTGGAACACTGGCTGGCCTGATGGATGCCCCCTTTGAGCCTATGACAGCTGCAGGAACCACAGCGGATGTGGACTTGGTGGCTGAGTTGCTGGGCTGGGTTTTGGCCACCCAGGCCCGAGGGGAAGGACGGGGGAGGGGTAGGGAACAGGTTGGTTACGAAAAGCTTCTTAGGGAAATTGGGGCGGGAAGAGGGTGAAGGTTTGGGAGTGGAGGGAAATGCCTCTCGACACCCTGGATGGCATTCAGTATGGTTGACTCCCCAACATTGAGGGATCTCAGGAGGTCAATAGCCTCCTCACTGTGGGCAGCAGGGCTGACTGGGGCAGGGCCTGAGGTGCCTGGGGCGAAGGAGATGCCCACCCTCCTGGGTGAGCTGGCACGGGAAACATGCTGAGGGGCTGCTGGGAGTGCGGTGCTGTTAAGGGGTAGGCGGCTGTACCTGTTGTTGCGGTGGGCACAGAGGTGTCCGCCACCGCCAGGGAGCTTCCATCGGAGGAGGATTCGCTGTCTGTTGTGTCCCCTCCTCTCTCCGTCGTGGTGCTCCCCTCGCCCTCCGTCCCACTGGTGCCCTCACTCTATGTGGATTCGGCCTCCAGGCCCATGTGGGATGCAGCTCCCCCATCGCCAGTGCCTCTGCTCCTCCACCAGATGATGCTAATGCACACAAGGACAGGTTGACAAAACAAAAAAGGGGGGAGAGACAGAGGATACACTTGGTCAATGCCAGCAACACCACTACCGTTGGTGTACACAACACACAGGGAGCTGCCCTATGCACTGGGCCATGCACTACCAGTTACAATGCTAGTCACCAGCCCATGGGGGACATGGGATAACACCATCAGCTGCACACCTGAAACCCACAGGACCCTGCCCAGTAGTAGATGCCCACTAACATCATTGGGTTTGGAGTGCTTTGGAGCCTGCCCAACAAGGGACCTACCCTGCCATGTTCACCCTGGCCTAGGGGCACCCACAGTCCACATCCATCACCCAGGTGAAACCTTAACGCGTGCCAAATCATGAATCTGATTTTGTACTCACCCCCTTGTGGCTGCTGTGATGTCCTCAAGCACCCATCCAACTCCGGAAAGGCCACCACCAGGATGAGGAACATCAGGGGGGTCAGGGTACAACGGGCATCCCTTCCTTGTTGGGAGGCCAGCCCTAGCTCGGCCTCTGCCGTCTTCCTTGCCCAGCAGCGCAGGTCCTCTGACCTTTTGCAGCAGTGGGCGCTCCGCCTGTCAAAGACCCCCAGGGTACGCACCTCCTTGGAAATGGCACACCAAATACCCTTTTTCTAATGGGAGCTGACCTGTAGGAAAAATAAAGCAGAAAAGGGATTAGTAATACCGTCACATTCATGGCCCACCATATCCCTCCCATCCACTATCGCACATACATTGACCACCATACATGCAGCACTCTGGCCAAGACCCCTCAGACCCACCCCTACATGGGTCTTACACACACAGCATTCCATATATTCATGGCCCACGCATCATGCTCACAGTGTACTCACCTGTTTGTCTGGAGGACCATAGAGTAAAGTGTACTGGGGTAGGACCCCATCCACAAGTCTCTCCAAATCCTCTGCAGTGAAGGCAGGGGCTCTTTCCACAGACACATGAGCCATTGTCGCTTCCAGACACAAGTCACAGCAGCACTTGCTGTGTAGTCCCTCTCCTGTTGAAGGTCAGGTAGCAAGTGAGTGAACAGATAGAAAATGGCACGTCTGTGGCGGTGCGTACCGTCACCGCCGGCGTACATCGCCATTGGCTCCTGGAACCCATAAGGCCCAATGATAACCAATGCGAAGTTGCGTGGCAGTCATCGACCGCCTACTGCAAAGGCGTACAACGCCAGCAGAATTACCTCATTTCCACTTGCCCCTCCACACAGGTTCAGGCAGATGCCATTTCAGGGGGGCACAGGCCATGGCACTTAACTGCGTCACAGCAGACATTGACACATCAACTGACTCTTGGATTCACATACTGGTTCTGTAAATGAAGAGATGCATCATTATTGCAATAGATCTGTGAAAATGACCCTCTGCTCACCGTTTTCCTCCCTAGGCTTCAACAACTGAGGATGAATATGAGATGGAGACATCCTCTGGTGTACAGACCCCTGGTGGACCTTGTGACAATGGAGGACAGACACATTATCCTAACCTACAGAGTTGATCGGGCCAAAATCCAAGAACTGTGTGCCCAATTGAAGCCAGGCCTGATGTCATCTATGCACCAGCCCACAGGTATCCCCCCTCGGGTGCAGGTCCTGTCAGTGCTCCATTTCCTGGCAAGTGGTTCCTTCCAAACAACAGTGGCCATGGCATCATGGATGTCACAGCCTGTGTTCTCAAATGTGTTGACCGGAGTGTTGTGTGTCCTGCTGAAACACATGCGCAGCTACATCGTATTCCCCCAGGTTCAGGATTTGGCCACAGTGAAAGCTGACTTTTATGCCCTGGGACATATCACCAACATCATTGGTGCCATTGATGGTACACATGTAGCATTTGTCCTCCTCGGAGAAATGAACAGGTGTTGAGGAATAGAAAAAGCTATGAATGTGCAGATGGTGTGTTTGGCTGACCTGTACATCTCCCATGTGAATGCCAAGTATCCTGGCTCTGTGCATGACGCATTTATCTTGAGGAATAGCAGCATCCCATATGTGATTGCTCAACTCCAGAGGCACCGGGTTTGGCTAAAAGGTGAGCCCAAGGTCCCCACCCAGTATATTTTGGTGTCTGGGTATGGGGTTGTCCCTAAGTGTTAGCTGTGTCTAACAGTTGTCCCTCGATGTTTTCAGGTGACTCTGGTTACCCCAACCTCTCATAGCTACTGAACCCAGTGAGGAATGCCAGGACAATGGCAGAGGTATGTTACAATGAGGCACATTTGCGAACAAGGAGGATTATTGAGCGAACCTTCGGCCTCCTGAAGGCCAGGTTCCAGTGCCACCATCTGACAGGTGGATCCCTGTACTACTCACCCAAGAAGGTGTGTCAGATCATCGTTGCATGTTGCATGTTGCATGTTGCACAACCTGGCCTTGAGACCCCAGGTGCCTTTTCTGCAGGAGGATGAGCCTGGAGATGGTCTTGTGGCAGTATTGGAGCCTGTGGACAGTGAGAAAGAGGTGGCAGAGGAAGAAGATGTGGACAACAGAAGTAATATCATACAGCAGTACTTCCAGTGACACACAGGTAAGACACTGTAACTGCACTTTACCTTTCAGTTTTCTGTTGGACATTGTACATGGAAGCCTGACTTCCCTATGTCTATGGCCACTTACTGTACCCTTTGGCATCTCTATTTTCAGATCTCTGTGGCCCACTCTGGCTCCTTGTATGTTTACTGCTGCCCACTAAAGGTCATACCAATGTATTAATTACTGTCCATATGAATTGCAATGTTTTCAGAATGTTGTACTAATACATATTTCAATCATTTGACAGACTCCAGATTTGTATTTGTTCCAAGGGTGTTTATTTAAGAGCTAATAAGTAGAGGGGGGTGTGCAATGGGCTGGGGTGATGGTGGAGGAATGTCCAGTTAGAGTCAAGTCTCCTGGTATCACAGGTGCATTGTCCAAGGGGGCATAGGAAGGGGAGTAATGGCAGTTCAAGGTGGACACGGTGACAGAGTGGGTGAGAAGGGTGACAATCAGGATAGTCTTATTTCCTGGTGGGGGTCTTGGCAATGCTCTCTGGCTTCTGCAGGATTGCAGGGACGTTTGTGGGGTGGTTCTCCTTCTGCAGAGGCTGGGGTGCTGGTGGCCAATTGGTCCTGTGGCAGGGCCTCCTGTCCACTAGCGCCAGCGGAGGTGGAGGGCTGTTCTTCGGTGTGGCTAGTGTCAGGGGCCCATTGTTGTGCCACTGCCTCCCTCGTGGTGTTAGCCATGTCTGCCAGCACCCCTGCAATGGTGACCAGGATGCTGTAGATGTGTTTTAGGTCCTCCCTGATCCCCAGGTACTGTCCCTCCTGCAGCAGCTGGGTCTCCTGCAACTTGGCCAGTATCTGGCCCATGGTCTCCTGGGAATTGTGGTATGCTCCCAGGATGTTGGTGAGTGCCTCGTGGAGATTCGGTTCCCTGGGCCTGCCCTCCCACTATCGTACAGCAGTCCTCCCAGCTTCCCTGTTGTCCTGTGCCTCTGCTCCCTGAACCGTGTGCCCACTGTGACTGACCCCAGGTCCCTGATCGTCCTGTGTTTGTGAGGTTGCCTGCTGGCCCTGTAGTTGTGGACACACTGCTGATTGACTTGTCCTGGGGACAGTGGCATGGGCCCGCTGGATGGGTGATGTGGTGGTGTTTCCTGAGGGGGGAGGCTCTGTGGTGGGTTGGGACTGTGGCAGGGTAACCGACTGTCCAGAGGTCCCTGATGGGCCAGGGTGTTCATCGTGATCCAGGCGTGCAGAGCTGCTTTCATCACTGTGGGCCTCCTCTAGAGGGGGCTGGATGTTGCTGGCAACTCCTCCCCGGTGACGTTGAGTAGGGGTCCTGTGGGGATGCAAATGCAGTGTTATTGTATCAGCGTGTTCCATCTTGTGCATGGGTGTATGGTTGTGATTGCCCTATCAGCTTTGCCTTGTGTGAGTGGTGATTTTGAGGGCTAGGTGATTCTCTCTAATGGGCATGCTGTGGTGATGGGTGTCTATGCAGGTCTGTGATGGGGGTCCATGGATTGGTGTGGCATGCGGGGCTTGGTATTAGGATGGGTGGGTTGTGATAGTGGGGTATACGTGAGGTGGTGGAGTGATGGGGCTGAGGGTAGGAGTTTTTGATGGCATGCAGGTAGGGGGGTGATAGTAGTAAAGAGTTGACTTACGAGAGTACAGTCCTCCTGCTACTCCTGCAAGGCCCTCAGGATGCATGATCGCCAAGACTTGTTCCTCCCATGTTGTTAGTTGTGGGAGAGGAGGTGGGGGTCCACTGCCAGTCCTCTGTACAGCTACCTGGTGTCTTGCAACCACAGAACGCACCTTTCCCCGCAGGTCGTTCCACCTCTTCCTGATGTCATCCCTTGTTCTGGGGTGCTGTCCCACGGCGTTGACCCTGTCCATGATTCTCCGCCATAGCTCCATCTTCCTTACAGTGGAAGTCTGCTGCACCTGTGATCCGAATAGCTGTGGCTCTACCCGGATGATTTCCTCCACCATGACCCTTAGCTCCTCCTCTGAAAACCTGGGGTGTCTTTGGGGTGCCATGGATGTGGTGTGAGTGATATGTGTGAGGATGTGCGGGGTGATGTGTGGGGTGATGTGTTGGGGTGTTTGCTGTGAGGTGCGTGGATGGTATATGGGTGATGGTGTTCTGTGGCTCAGATTGGGTGGGTGCTCCTAGCTTGTGTCTCTCTTTGTTGGCAATCTTTTTTTTTGTTGAAAGGGTTGTATGTAATGTGGGTGTGTCTTTTATAGTGGTTTGAGTGTGTGGGAGTGGTGTTTGTATGTGTGTCAGGTGTGTGTAGTTTGAATTGTCCATTGTGGTGTGGTTTTGTTAGTGTGTGTGTGTATTTTGAGCGCGGACTGTACCGCCAATGGTTTACCGCGCTTGAAAGACCGCTGCGGTGATTCGTGGGTCCTGATACTGTGGGCATATTCCTGTTGGCGTAACGGTGTGGATTTTGGTACCACCAATTTATCACTGACCTTTGGTGTAGCGGACTTGTGTGGGTGTCTGTATAGTGGCGGATTTCTATGTGTGGGTCATAATACCCATAGCGGTATACCGCTGCAGTCACGGTATGTTGGCGGCCGTCAGCACGGAGGTAGTTGGCATTTACTGCCAGGGTTGTAATGAGGGCCTTAGTTTTTCCCTGCAAGAGCTCAATGGTCCTCAAAATCCACAATTTATTAAGAGCAAACCATTTAGCAAAAATAGAAACATTTGAAATATGGTAGAAGATCAGGGAATGGCAACTTTACCAAACAAGCCCAAACAGAAATCTAAACAACCTTTGGAAGCCTTAGGAAATAAGACTGTTTCCTGGTTGAGGGGTAAGCTCTGCCTTGGAATGATCCTGATCTAGAAATGCTGGGAAGGATTTGTATCAAAGACTGGAGTCAGGCTACAGTTTGGATCACTGAGGAGATACAAGCTAAGAAACTCTAAGTTAGAGATCCAAATAGTCCTTCAACTGTGAGTGTTTTGCTTTTACCATGTGCTATTGTGGCTGCTCTTTTTCTGCAGGATGTTTCAGTGAGTGATATGCAGAGAAAGAAGAGAGACATTTTCCTTTTCCACCCAGTTCCTTCAGCCTTCCTTCCATGTGCTCTGATTTATAAGGATTGGCTTTGCCTTTGCTGAGGCAACCCTTGTTTTATTGATGGAAGGTTTCCTGGATTGAATATGGTTCTATTTTTCAGTCTGTAGAGAAATCCTTATTGTAGGTGCTGAACATTTGTACAAATTATATTTCCTCTCCATGTATTTTTGGAAAAACGGGGGATGATCAGATTATCTTCTTAGATTTAACATGCTGCTTGGTATGCAAATACTGTAGGCTTTTGTATTTGCAGGAGGGCTGTGACATTCGGTTCACAATTAGTAATTTACGAGAAAGTCCTACCAACTTTCCTGCTGTGCTGTCCGGGTGCCTGCTGCTCTATGAGTCTGCAGAGGGAGAGCTAGAGACTCAGGGATTATAATGTGTGTAGCCCTGCTCATCTGCCCGGTTCACTGGAAGTGGACCCAGATACTTGCACCAGTAAAATTGATGCATCAATCTTGTTGTGGGAGCAAAATCAGAACATCGCACTCTGGAACAGAGCAGCATCTCTGGAACCAGTGCATCGACCAAAGCATCCCCTGCCTGCTGGAAGCTGCACCCGGCGCATCGGAATCGATGTAGCACTGAAAGCACTGCATCAGTGCCATCGCTAAAGGACGCACGAGGCATCCCTTTAACAGTGTGGAGAAACCAGACACATCAACTTCAGAATCAATGCATGGCGGCTTTGACACTCATTTTCAGAAACCAATGGATTGCCATCAACGTGTGAGAAAACTCAATGCATCCCTCAACTTCAGGAGTGGCATTGACGTCTCTACTGATGCATCAACCCCAGCCTCTCATGTTCGCAACCAGGATCAAGGTACTCTATTCCCGGGGCCTGCGTCGTTCCTGTACCTGTCCCACACTCCATCATGGTCAGCATTAACTATTGACTTTGCCCTGGTCCAGTTCGACCTTAAGTAACCCTTACAGCACTATTTGCTTCAAAGTGCTAGAACTCTTTTTAATCTCTAAAAATCAGAACTCGACTTCTACTCATTGGATTTTGTTGTTTTGGTCTTGAATTATTTATAATAGCACAATCTATTTTTCTAACCCTGTGTGGAGTCTTTTTGTGGTGTTTTCAGTGTGTTATTGTGTGTGTGTTGCACAAATACTTACAAATACTTCACACATTGACTCTTGAGATAAGCCTGACTGCTGTTTGCCAAGCTACCAGGGGTGAGCACAGGTTATCTTTAATGTGTATCTGACTTATCCTGTCTAGAGTGGCGGTCCTGCATGGACCGAGTGCACACCCCTGCCAACTAGAGACCTAATTTCTAAAAGAAACATTCAGGATTTGGTTCACGTAGTAAATCCATTCAGGTGCAGAATACCTCTGGTAAGGTGCTCTCACTCTTTTTGATCTCCTTGGTGCTTGCCGATCTTTTTCGGTGTCAATTATATCACTCAAATCTGTCTCCTCAGCAATTGTTGACAGTATGTGCTCAACTGAAACCTTGATCTCAATTTCTTCTAACCATAACGTCTTGCTCATCCACTATGACAAGGAGCTCTCCTTGGTCCAGTACTTGTTCCCTCACCTGGATCTTCTACTTTCTCTGGTGGTATCTCAAGTGTCACTGCAGTTTGAGCATTTACTTCTTTTTCTTCTCCTCTTAATGTTTCAATGCCACTTTGGGAAATGTCTGAATTCTGGACTGATATAGCTGTCTGAGGTTCTTCATCCATCTCTTTTCTCTGCTGTTGCGCCTCATGTGGTACCTTGTCTCAATGCTGTACAATTTCTGATGGAACATTCACCAGTGCTCTGGGTTCAGGCTCAGAGAACACTATTTCTTCATGTGGATTCCTTGTTCTCTGGGTGTGTGAGGAATGCACCTAGTTAGATAATTCTGCACACTTGACAGCAGTGTTGGTGACTATGATCACATGGTAGGGGCCTTTCCACCTCATCTCCAGACAGGACTTCCACACATGATTTTTGCCTTTGACCAGTACCTAGTCGTTGGGGGTAAGGTCATGGCACTGGGCATGATTAACGTTTGCAGTGACAGCTTCCACTTGTTGAGAAACTGAGCACACCATATCAGCTTATCCTTTACAGTACTCCAGTATCATGTCATCTGTGATGTTCACTAGTGCATTTGCAGGTTTAGCAGGCAATCTCATTGCACGCTCCATGAGGATTTCCTGTGGTAATAATCCAGAGCTTATGTAAGGGATACTTTTGATGCACATCAACACCAAGGGCAAAGCATAAGGCCATTTCAGTGAAGCATATGCACAAACTTTTGCCAACCAGGACTTTATAGTACTGTTAACCCCTTGGGTGCGGGTCACGACCAGTGGCGGACACCAGGGAGGGGGTTAATAAATCCTCGGGTGCAATGCGACCCCCTGTGGGAGCAGTATTTATTTTATTTTTTTTAGTTGTAGGGTTTCCCTGGGGGCCATATTAAAAAAAATATAGATCTGTATATATACAGATATGTATATATATATATATATATATATATATATATATATACTGGAAGATGCAGGATCACAAGAAAACAACAGCCAGCCAGGGCAAAAATCTGGATCCCAAAGGATACAAAGAGCCACAAGAAAATGTAATATCCAAGAAAGAAGTGACTCAAACAGATGATCTCATTAAAGAACAAAAATATATTTCTACTACAACGTTTCAGCTTCTGCCTTCCTCAGGTAGTACAAGATGGTTTGCTCAGTGGCTGCACAGCTGACACTGGTGGATTTTCAAAAAGCATCATGAGTGAAGATTCCAATTGGAATGTGGAATCAATGCAGTCCTGAGAACTCTTCAGATATGCAGAAATCAAGTGGTATTGTCAGTGATGTTCAGTCCATCTGGATGCAGAGATTTTAAATGGTACATCCAGAAATTTTCTCTGATGTCCAGTAGTTCTTCCTTTAAAACATGCTCCACAGGGAAAATCTTCAAATCTGATAGTAAATGGACCACAAGGTTAAAATGGTTGGCTACAGGCTGGTCAAGTTTCTTGTTAATTATTGCCGATTTGTGGTTCCTGAATCGTGTACGGAGGTCATTCACAGTTTGACCTACATATTGTTTTTTACAGCTTTGACGTTGGCACTGAATCACATAAATAATGCATCTAGAGCGACATGTAAGATGCTGTCTTATTCCATAGGTCCTTTTTGTAACAGAGCTAGTTACTGATGATGTTTGTAAAAGGTATTCACATGTGATGCACCTTTTGGAATCACAGCAATGAACTCCTGCATTTGTTACAGCTTGATTAAGTTCAGCTCTCACAATAAGTGATCGAAAATTGGGAGCTCTGCGGTAAGCAATGACTGGCGGTTTTGGAAAAAGCTTTTGCAATTTTTCACAAGTAGATAGTAAGGGAAAAGTTGTTTGTATTATATTTCTGTAGTTGGGAGCTGATGGATGATAGTCAACCACAAAAGGGATTCTGTCACTTTTGCTTCTTCTGTTGTTATTCCAAATAAGTGCTTCCCTGGGTAACTGCAAAGACTTGTCAATTTGTTGCAGAATGATATGCAGAGGATAGCCTCGCTTTTTAAATAATCTAACAAGCTCCTGTAGATGGCCTTTACAAGTGTCTTCATTGCTGCAGATGCGTCTTATTCTGAGTGCTTGGCTGTAGATGATGCTGAGTTTAGTGTGGCGTGGGTGACATGAAGTCCAGTTTAGATACAAATGAGCATCTGTAGGCTTGTGGTACAGATCAGTTATAATTTTGTGTTCATGAATCTAACATCAAACCACTGGTATGGCTACGATACATCGATGACATATTTATAATATGGAATGCAGGAAGCAGAACACTTGAGCAATTTACAGCTTTTATCAACAGTATCCATCCTACCATCAAATTCACTGGCAGCAATACTACACAGAAGAGTCATCTCCCTTTTCTGGATGTGTTACTCACCATTCATGAACACAAAATTATAACTGATCTGTACCACAAGCCTACAGATGCTCATTTGTATCTAAACTGGACTTCATGTCACCCACGCCACACTAAACTCAGCATCATCTACAGCCAAGCACTCAGAATAAGACGCATCTGCAGCAATGAAGACACTAGTAAAGGCCATCTACAGGAGCTTGTTAGATTATTTAAAAAGCGAGGCTATCCTCTGCATATCATTCTGCAACAAATTGACAAGTCTTTGCAGTTACCCAGGGAAGCACTTATTTGGAATAACAACAGAAGAAGCAAAAGTGACAGAATCCCTTTTGTGGTTGACTATCATCCATCAGCTCCCAACTACAGAAATAGAATACAAACAACTTTTCCCTTACTATCTACTTGTGAAAAATTGCAAAAGCTTTTTCCAAAACCGCCAGTCATTGCTTACCGCAGAGCTCCCAATTTACGATCACTTATTGTGAGAGCTGAACTTAAGCAAGCTGTAACAAATGCAGGAGTTCATTGCTGTGATTCCAAAAGGTGCATCACATGTGAATACCTTTTACAAACATCATCAGTAACTAGCTCTGTTACAAAAAGGACCTATGGAATAAGACAGCATCTTACATGTCGCTCTAGATGCATTATTTATGTGATTCAGTGCCAACGTCAAAGCTGTAAAAAACAATATGTAGGTCAAACTGTGAATGACCTCCGTACACGATTCAGGAACCACAAATCGGCAATCATTAAAAAGAAACTTGACCAGCCTGTAGCCAACCATTTTAACCTTGTGGACCATTTACTATCAGATTTGAAGATTTTCCCTGTGGAGCATGTTTTAAAGGAAGAACTACTGGACATCAGAGAAAATTTCTGGATGTACTGTTTAAAATCTCTGCATCCAGATGGACTGAACATCACTGACAATACCACTTGATTTCTGCATATCTGAAGAGTTCTCAGGACTGCATTGATTCCACATTCCAATTGGAATCTTCACTCATGATGCTTTTTGAAAATCCACCAGTGTCAGCTGTGCAGCCACTGAGCAAACCATCTTGTACTACCTGAGGAAGGCGGAAGCTGAAACGTTGTAGTAGAAATATATTTTTGTTCTTTAATGAGATCATCTGTTTGAGTCACTTCTTTCTTGGATATATATATATATATATATATATATAGAGAGAGATCATTGTCAATACATGTGTGGTTTCCCTGGGGGCTGCGATCGGCCCCCAGGAAAACCAGACCCACATATAAAAGTGATCTCTATATATATATATATATATTTGCCACCAGTTGTCTTGCAGTAGCAGCTTGCGTCCTCAAAGCAATGCACATACTTCAACTGACACATTTCAACTGTAGCCTTTAGGCAGCAATAAAAAAGTCAAGTAAGTATTGTGATTATGTTTCTGCTACAAAAGGATCAGACTTTAGTCTAGTGGCAGTTTTAGTGCCATAAAAAAGCGCAGAAGGTTTATATGCCTACTGCAAAGAGCAAATCTGTATTTTACGTCAATAGCTGAGAACATTAGTAAAGTCAGCTATTACCTGCGCTATAATACAAATGAAATGTATGTGCGGGTGGGGGGCGGCTATGGAGAGATGAAGGGCACTTTAGCTGGGTGGTAATGAGGGAATCCGAGGAGGAAGGAGTGGGAGCACCAATAATGATTGTTGGACTGGGCACAGGAGGTGCTAAAGACTGTGACGAATGGTATGTGACAAGGTGTTTTTTGAGTGTCTTGAAAGAACGTGCTGATTGAGGGAAGAAGCGCAGGTAAGGTGGCCTACACGTATCTCACACACACCATCGATTTTGTGACTGTCTACGTAGGCGAGTATTTTAGAGCAACAGTTTAGCCAATAGCAGAAATGGCATCTTGATGGATGACTGCTGCCGTCACTCGGGTTATAGAGGACAGCTCTGACAGAGGATCAGAGATTGAGACATAAGATACTGAGACAGCATCTGAGGGATAGGACAATGGCGCAGATTCTGGGAGTGATTTTTCAGTTGGAGGAGTCCCATTCGATAACTCCTCTGCCAGTAAATTATGAGGGAGGTGATGAGGACAGTCCTGCTGTCCCTTCGCAAGCACAGTCTGTGCAAGGGGTTAATAGTGGCGTAGCCCAACCCAGAGAGTAGGTGAATGCGGCGGAAAGCAGAGAGAGAGAGTGCTCTCTTGGGAGCTCCCCAATTTAGTTCAGCCCCACATTCCACTGCCCAAATCGTATTGTGGAGACATAAAAATTATCTATCACAAAACAAACTGGTTTTGTATGGCAGGCACCTGTGTTTTTGGTCCTGGGTTCGGCGGCCATATAGAGAAACATACTAAACCCAAACATTTCTGGAAACTAGACATTCGGGGGAGTCCACAGAGGTGTAACTTGTTTGGATTCCCCAAAGTATTCTTACCCAGAATACCCTGCAAAGCTGAAATGTTGAATAAAAACTCTATTTTTCAAGCATTTCTGTCACACAAACTACAGGAATATGCTGGGATCCACAGAATTCCTACCACCCAGTGATTCCTCACCGGTCCTGATAAAAACACTACCCTCCATGAGTGCCTATACCTAGTGCCTGCGTCAGGAATGGATCACCCCAGGGTCAACAGCTGCCTCATGTGAGGACCAACATTGACCGTTGTGTGATCTATTCCTGTCGCGGGCACCAGGCCTACCCACACAAGTGAGGTACCATTTTTATCGGGAGACTTGGGGGAACACTAGGTGGAAGGAAATTTGTGGCTCATCTCAGATTCCAGAACTTTCTGTCACCGAAATGTGTTGAAAATGTGTTTTTTTAGCCAAATTTTGAGGTTTGCAAAGGATCCTGGGTTACAGAACCTAGTCAGAGCCCCACAAGTCACCCCATCTAGGATTCCCCTAGGTCTCTAGTTTTAAAAAATGCACAGGTTTGGTAGGTTTCCCTAGGTGCCGGCTGAGCTAGAGGCCAAAATCTACAGGTAGGCACTTTGCAAAAAACACCTCTGTTTTCTGTCAAAAAATGGGATGTGTCCACGTTGTGTTTTGGGGCATTTCCTTTGTGGGCACTAGGCCTACCCACACAAGTGAGGTATCAATTTTATCAGGAGACCTGGGGGAACACTGGGTGGAAGGAAAATTGTGGCTCCTCTCAGATTCCAGAACTTTCTGTCACCGAAATGTGAGGAAAATGTGTTTTTTTAGCCAAATTGTAAGGTTTGCAAAGGATCCTGGGTAACAGAACCTGGTCAGAGCCCCACAAGTCTCCCCATCTTGGATTCCCCTAGGTCTCTAGTTTTCAAAAATGCACAGGTTTGGTAGGTTTCCCTAGGTGCCGGCTGAGCTAAAGGCCAAAATCTACAGGTAGGCACTTTGCAAAAAACACCTCTGTTTTCTGTCAAAAAATGGGATGTGTCCACGTTGTGTTTTGGGGCATTTCCTGTCGCGGGCGCTAGGCCTACCCACACAAGTGAGGTATCAATTTTATCGGGAGACTTGGGGGAACACTGGGTGGAAGGAAATTTGTGGCTCCTCTCAGATTCCAGAACTTTCTGTCACCGAAATGTAAGGAAAATGTGTTTTGTTTAGCCAAATTTTGAGATTTGCAAAGGATTCTGGGTAAGAGAACCTGGTCAGAGCCCCACAAGTCACCCCATCTTGGATTCCCGTAGGTCTCTAGTTCTCAAAAATGCACAGGTTTGGTAGGTTTACCTAGGTGCCGGCTGAGCTAGAGGCCAAAATCTACAGGTAGGCACTTTGCAAAAAACACCTCTGTTTTTTTGTCAAAAAATGGGATGTATCCCTGTTGTGTTTTGGGGCATTTCCTGTCGCGGGCACTAGGCCTACCAACACAAGTGAGGTATCAACTTTATCGGGAGGCTTGGGGGAACACTGGGTGGAAGGAAATTTGTGGCTCCTCTCAGATTCCAGAACTTTCGGTCACCGAAATGTGATGAAAATGTGTTTTTTTAGCCAAATTTTGTGGTTCGCAAAGGATTCTGGGTAACAGAGCCTGGTCAGAGCCCCACAAGTCACCCGGTCTTAGATTCCCCTAGGTCTCTAGTTTTCAAAAAGGCCAAGGTTTGCTAGGTTTCCCTAGGTGCCGGCTGAGCTAGAGGCCAAAATCCACAGCTAGGCACTTTGCAAAAAACAGGTCTGTTTTCTGTCAAAAAATGGGATGTGTCCACGTTGTGTTTTGGGGCATTTTCTGTCGCGGGCGCTAGGCCTACCCACACAAGTGAGGTATCAACTTTATCGGGAGACTTGGGGGAACACTGGGTGGAAGGAAATTTGTGTCTCCTCTCAGATTCCAGAACTTTCTGTCACCGAAATGTGATGAAAATGTGTTTTTTTAGCCAAATTTTGTGGTTTGCAAAGGATCCTGGGTTACAGAACCTGGTCAGAGCCCCACAAGTCACCCCATCTAGGATTCCCCTAGGTCTCTAGTTTTAAAAAATGCACAGGTTTGGTAGGTTTCCCTAGGTGCCGGCGGAGCTAAAGGCCAAAATCTACAGGTAGGCACTTTGCAAAAAACACCTCTGTTTTCTGTCAAAAAATGGGATGTGTCCACGTTGTGTTTTGGGGCATTTCCTGTCGCGGGCGCTAGGCCTACCCACACAAGTGAGGTATCAATTTTATCAGGAGACCTGGGGGAACACTGGGTGGAAGGAAAATTGTGGCTCCTCTCAGATTCCAGAACTTTCGGTCACCGAAATGTGAGGAAAATGTGTTTTTTTAGCCAAATGTTGAGGTTTGCAAAAGATTCTGGGTAACAGAACCTGGTCAGAGCCCCACAAGTCACCCCATCTTGGATTCCCCTAGGTCTCTAGTTTTGAAAAATGCACAGGTTTGGTAGGTTTCCCTAGGTGCCGGCTGAGCTAGAGGCCAAAATCTACAGGTGGGCACTTTGCAAAAAACACCTCTGTTTTCTGTCAAAAAATGGGATGTGTCCACGTTGTGTTTTGGGGCATTTCCAGTCACGGGCGCTAGGCCTACCCACACAAGTGAGGTATCAATTTTATCGGGAGACTTGGGGGAACGCTGGGTGGAAGGAAATTTGTGGCTCCTCTCAGATTCCAGAACTTTCTGTCACTGAAATGTGAGGAAAATGTGTTTTTTTAGCCAAATTTTGAGGTTTCCAAAGGATTCTGGGTAACAGAACCTGGTCAGAGCCCCACAAGTCACCCCATCTTGGATTCCCTTAGGTGTCTAGTTTTTAAAAATGCCAAGGTTTGCTAGATTTCCCTAGGTGCCGGCTGAGCTAGGGCCAAAATCTACAGCTAGGCACTTTGCAAAACCACGTCAGATTTCAATGTAAAAATGTGATGTGTCCATGTTGCGTTTCCTGCCGCGAGCATTAGGCCTACCCACGCAAGTGAGGTACCATTTTGATCGGGAGACTTGGGGGAACACAGAATAGCAAAACAAGTGTTATTACTTCTCAACACCTTATCTTATGCCCATTTTGGAAATACAAAGGTTTTCTTGATACCTATTTTTCACTCTTTATATTCCAGCAAATGAATTGCTGCATACCCGGTATAGAATGAAAACTGATTGCAAGGTGCACCTCATTTATTGGCTCTGGGTACCTAGGAATCTTGATGAACCTACAAGCCCTATATATCCTAGCAACCGGAAGAGTCCAGCACACGTAACAGTATATTGCTTTAAAAATTCTGACATTGCAGGAAAAAGTTACAGAGTAAAACGTGGAGAAAAATGGCTGTTTTTTTCAGCTCACTTTTCAATATTGTTTTTATTTCAGCTGTTATTTTCTGTAGGAAAACCTTGTAGGATCTACACAAGTGACACCTTGCTGAATTCAGAATTTTGTCCACGTTTCAGAAATGTTTAGCTGTCCGGGATCCAGCATTGTTTTCACTCCCATTCCTGTCACTAACTGGAAGGAGGATGAAAGCACCAAAAATAGTAAAAATGGGGTATGTCCCAGTAAAATGCCAAAATTGTGTTGAAAAATGTATTTTTCTGATTCAAGTCAGCCCGTTCCGGAAAGGTGGGAAGATGGTGATTTTAGCACCAGAAACCCTTTGTTGATGCCATTTTCAAGGAAAAAACCAACCACAAGCCTTCTTCGACAGCCCTTTTTTCCCATTTTTTTGAAAAAAACAATATTTTAATTGTATTTTGGCTAATTTCTTGGTCTCCTCCAGGGGAAACCACAAACTCTGGGTACCATTAGAATCCCTAGGATGTTGGAAAAAAAGGACGCAAATTTGGCGTGGATAGCTTATGTGGACAAAATGTTATGAAGGCCTAAGCGCGAACTACCCCAAATACCCAAAAAAGGGCTCAGCACTGGGGGGGGGGGGAAGGCCCAGCAGCTAAGAGGTTAAGTTGTTCCACAATTTCAGATACTTCTGGTCGGTAACTACAATGTACTATTTGCTCCACTTGCAATGCTGCACACTACATTCTGAGAACTTCAATACTAAAATGAGTCCTTCGTTCGACTCCAGAAAAACAGGAAATCTGAACAAGGGATGAGATCACGCAACAGAAGTTTAGCTACAGTGAGATTATCATTCCTCTGTGTTGGGAAAGCTTCCACCCATCAGGAGAATATGCACACTATAACCAGAACATATCTTAGCACATTGCACACAGGCATCTTGATAAAGTCCATCTGCATCCTCTTGACCTAATCTTCCTAAATGGCTCAGCATAACTGGAGTTCTTTTCCCCACATTCAGCTGTTGGCATGTAATATAACAATGGCACAATTTTGTAGCAAGCATTCTGAACCTCTTATTAAACCAATTCTGTCTGAACACTCTCACTATTGCATCTCTCCCTAAGTGTGTAGGACCACGAAAATGTGAAAATGTCATGTCATGGCAACAAGGGTCTTCCATCTGTTGAAATTCAAATGTTAGTTGAATTTTTCCACATCCTGCTATAATCCATCACTGTTGTTCCTCCTCTGGAATATTTTTCTGCAACATTCTTAACTATTCCATTGTATCAGCAATAGACAACAACATTGAAAAGCAGTGCCCTCATCAGATTCATTTGTGTAGGTGCCATTAAATGTGCTGGACACAAGTGCACAATACTGTGCAACTTCGTCAGCAAATCATTTTCAAACTGTGACATATCCATTGTCACTTCTGTGAGCTGCACATTCAACAACTGTCCCTTCCGTTGGTAACTGTAATGTATCCAAATGTCTTCTCACATTCTGTCCATTACTAATTGGGGTGCCAGATGATATTATGAAACCTCTTTGTGACCATAAGTGCCCAAAGTCGTGGATCACACCAAAGCCATATCGACTGTCTGTAAATATATACATTCTCATTTGAGCTGATAGACTGCATGCTCTTGCCAGTGCAATCAGTTCTTCAACTTGTGCGGAGGTAACAACTCGAAGCCATGAAGCTTATACAATTTCCTGAATTGTACAGCCAGCATAAGCTGCTCTCGGGACACCCTCATGGGTTCTCAGACATCAGCCATCAACAAAGATTACATAATCAGACTCAATCAGTAGTTCATCATTTATGTCTGGCTTTGGCTTGGTGCATACATTTGTGACATCTAGACTATCATGCTCAACTTCATCATCCTCAAGATCACTTCCAGGCAACGATAAAAGTGTGGAAGGGTTCAGTGTTTAACACCGCTTTAGTACTATATTGTCAGCAGCCAGTATCAGTCGTTCATACTTAGTTGACCTGCTGCTGGTCATGGATTGGGTTTTGCTTCGGGTAAGCAAGATTTCTACTGAATGGGGCACCATCACAGTTAAAGGATTTCCCATCAATATGATTTTGCATCTATTGATGCTTATATCAAGTACCACGACCCCCTAAAGGCAGCCATGCATTCATGTGGCTATATGGTCAAGGGCAATTGAAAAATAAGCCACAGGTCTTCGAAAATCTTCATGTATCTGAGTAAGCACTCAGAAAGTGCATCCCTCCCTCTAACTGCAAAACAAAGTGAACATCTTACTGTAATCAGGCAATCTTAGTGCCGAGGCACAACAGAGACTTTCTCTCAGCTCAAAGAAAGCTTTGAAGCACTATTTGTTCCTTGGAAGCAGATCAGACACATCTTGGTGAGTCAGCCTCAGAGAGACTTAGCCATTAAGGAAACGTTTTAAATCAACTGTCTACAGTAGCCAGCTATTCCCAGAAGCATTCTGACATCTCTCTGAGTTCTGGGCATACTCATCCGCAGTATGGTTCCATCTCTCTCTTGTGATACCGTTCTTGTTACTTTCTCAATGATATGTCCCAAATATTGGACTTCTCTCTGACAGTACTGCACTTTGTTTAAGGAAACTTTATGTACGTTCTTAGCAAATGATTCAGCAAGGCTATGTTATCCTGTGTACATTCTTCTCAAGTACTCCATGCCATAAGTAGGTCGTAGATGTACTGCACCAGAACTGAATCACAAGTCTTTAACGTTTCAAGATTTTTCTTTGGAATATGAGTAGAGATGGAAGACTTTCTGGTATACCCTTGTGGAACTCAACACCAGACAAAAATTCTCTCTCGAAATACGAAGGAGAATAAGAACTGACTTTCCTGTCGCAATGGTAATGCAAAGAAAGCCTGACAGAGATCCACAATGGTAAACTATTTTGCACTATACAGAAAACAAAGGTGTCTTTATTCAGTATCATGGGACAACATGGAACAACAATGTTATCAATCTTTCAAAGATCCTGCACCATTCTACATTTACTATTGGGGTCCTGCAAGCCCATTCCTGGGGAATTACAAGGGCTCCCAAAATCTTTTACAGGATGCCTTTCCTAAACATGTCTCCAGTTATCTGTGTTATTTTTGCCACTGTCTATGGTGACATATTGTATAGTGGTGTTCTCACAAAGACTGCATTTGGCTTTACTGTGATGTGGACTGGTTCTACACCTTTCATTAGACCAATGCCTTGCCCTGCAAGATCCCATACTTCTCGGTTCACAGTCTCTCTGAAATCAGGGGGCACCTATTCCACTGTCCTCACTGGGTACAATCCTACAGCTTCTTGTTTAGATAATTTGAATGCAACATCTTAATTATGTGTTTGAAACTCAACATCATCCGGTGTACAGTAAATTGTGCAGTGTAACTTTCACAATAAATCTCTTCCTAGCAGATATACAGGACCAGAGTCACACACCACAAACCTCTGTTCTTCTTCAAATAAATCCAGTTTTACTGGGACTTCTTCTGAAACTGGATTGGTGATTTGTTTATTTGTAACTCCTACAACTTGGAAATTCTTTTCTGAGAGGGGTAGATTTGGATCTGCCTCTCCTCTAATAGTGGAACAGGTACCACCAGCACCAATTAGGAATGATACGGGGTGGCCATTCACTTCACCTTCTACGATTGGGCCACTCTGGTCTACCTGTAAGACTGCACCATGTACGCAATCTTCCTCCCCTCAGGCATGGTCATTGTGAATTATCAGAGCCAAAGTTCTCATTGTCCAACATAAGGAACTGTTGAAATGGGTTCTGATTCTGGAATGGGTTTGTGTTTGCTCTAGCATCTGGTTTATTTTAAATCTGGGGTTATCTGTTTTGTGGGATGTCATCAGGGCTTTTGGGACCTGCATCATTGGAGCCTGTGTCTGCATTGACACTTGCATTTGTTGAACAGGTACATTCGGTATTTGCATTTGATCCTCTCCGTTCATTTGATTTTTTCCATTTATTTCATCAGGATTAAGCCTACACTCCTTCTTCCAATTGTCAAGCTTGTTACAAAGATGTGAAGGAATCATTCTCTCAATGTTGCAACATCTACACCATTCAGAACTCCTTGACCTCTACCTTGTAGAGACATCATGGTTCTTGAAACACCTTGCCTTCGAGCTTGAAAACCAATACCTTTAATTTCACTGGAGTTCCTACAAACAATTGATTCTGAATACCTTTGCTTACCGGTTCTGTCTGTGCCAACACAAACTTCTTTTTAAGTTTCTCTGTTTCATTTCTTGCTCATCGCTACAATATTTTGCATACCTGAGGATCTCATCTAGTGGCCTTGTCTGCCAATAAAGTACACTCTGATATAAGTGTAGACTGATCTCTGGTCTCAACCCAATGACAAACTGTGTCACAAAGAAACCCACACCACCTGGAGCAAGGTGTGACTGGCCATTATGCTGTCAAAAGGTATCTAACAATCTCTTATGGTATTCATGCACTGACACCTTTGGCTCATTTTGAGTTCACGTTATTTTTAAAAGAATCAGATCTTTCAGAGTAATCTTGTCTCTCAGGTAAGTAATCACCTCATTATACCTTTCATCACATTAGGTGATGGTGCATTAATGTGCAAATCCCTTGTCAGTTTAGTATTCGGCCACTGTACAGCAATCTTACATTTTGTTCACAAATCAATCAGAATCACAGTGTCAAATACAGTATTCAAAACCATCCACAGCACTTTAGAAATCTTAACAAATGTCTTGCCCTGTATATACCATGGCATAGAATTATCTCTTAGTTTTGGAAAATTGCTTATAAATGCTACAAGATCTCCCATAATCTATGGCCCTTAAGAATATCCACCACTTGGCGGCTCTCTCATCGAATAAGCTTAATCTTACACTTCATCTGGAGGACCTGGTGGTAGCTTGCCGTTCACTCCAGCTTCCCCTTCCTGTTTCTTTTTCTGTTCATGTTCCTTAGCCCATTTTATCTCCAATTTTTCAAAGTCACTCCACCTATGAATGCATTTGACTAATTCAGTGATGTGTAGTAACTGTACCCTGAAACTTTTCTGTAATGGTTGACTACTAGAGAGATCAACCTCATATTTGCATGCTAATTTAGTCATATTATCATGTGTAGTAGCAGCACGCCTTGTAATTTCTTTACACAAATAAAATAATTATTTTTCTTTATACTGGTTCACATGCTAGAGGTCTAAACGTCACCTAATTAATTCCTCCAGGTCTACCTTCAATCTGAGGACATTTAATGGTCTCTCCTTCTCTTTCTCTTGCATGATGAGAACATAGTTCTCTGAAGTTTGTGTCTTTTAATGCTCTGCTTGCTCCCCAAACCATGGGGGAAAATCTCAACTTCAAATAACCTGGTCTCTCCATGGGCTAAGGGTGTCGTAAGGATAATTTTCTTCACTTCTCTCAATGAGTAAATAGTTTGCGGTGGGGTGCTCCTCCAATAGGTCCTTGAGCCACAGTAGATGGGGAAATCATCGTTGGAACAGTTGCTGTTTCAGCCTCTAATGGCTGTGCTGTTATAACCCTAGTAGCAAGTGCTGGTGCAGTTACAATTGAAGCAGTAACACCTAGAGGTATTACTGTAAGGACATGATAAACTGAAGTAGGCACATTATTAGTGATAACTGGATGTACGACGGGCTGTGTCATAACACGCTGTGTCATTGGTAACAGTCTTTCCATTTGCATTGCATTCTGATCAACATGGACAGTAGCCACTGTCACATTAGATGTCAGAGTACCCTCAACATTGGGAACCACATAAGGCGGTGGATGTCAGGTTCCTCAGAGGACGGACTTCTAATCGCAGCTTCAGAGTGATGGGAAAATCCTTGAGTCTAGGTGACTGCCCTTGTTTTCCAAAGGTAGGGGTGCACCCCCCTCATAGACATGATGCCACCATCAAGAGAAAATCTAAGCAAATAGGGCCCTCCATAAGGAGCCTCCAAGAGGAAAACCCCCAAGGGAAAAAACTCTGATGGCAATCAGAGACTCCTGGAAGGCTGATGAGGACTTGTACTGATGGCAGAAGACCAGGACAGCAGCAAGGTTTGGAAGGCACAGATAAGGCTAGTGGAAACCCCAGAACCAGGAGAATAGAAAGCTTCAGAAGGAAAGTAACAGGAGCAAGATCCACCAGCAGGAGCAAGGAGACACTAGCAGGAGTGATGATACATCAGCAGGAGAGAGGAGACACCATCAGGAGCAAGGATACACCATCAGGAGTGAAAACAGCAACTGGAGCTAGAAGTGTTACAATGAGAAGGAGAAACACGGTTCTGCTCCTTATATGCCACAAACAGGAAGTAACATAGAGGAAGAAGTGAGGCTGCCATGTTGGATTGGGAAATGCTGGCAGAACTATATGATAGAGCGTCCATGATGGATTGGTTAAGTAAAAACCCTTCCTCAGGAATTCTGGCATAAAGAAGAAACTACAGAGAGCAAGAACATGACCCCCAACTAGAGGAATACCTCCAGCCCACCTGACAAGAGAGGCAAAGAATGGCCCTACACAGCCCCTTGCAGGTCTTCCTAGGGTGCACCTAGGTTTTTAGGACATTCCACTGTATAACAAGGGATGCCATGGAGGCTTTGAAGTGAGCTGTGGGTGTGCTGCGACCTGTGGCGAGACAGTGGACGCAAAGCCAATAATTTGTCCAAAATGACTCCCCTGAATTGCTTTCAGTATCTGATTTCTTTTCATTGTATTCATCTTTTTTCCGTTAGCTTTTTACTTTTTTGGTTTATTAGGTTTCTTAGATTTCTCAACTATAGCTTTCCTCCATCATTGCTGTTGTTCATTCCATCCAGCATCTACATAATTATGCATTACTCTTTTTGTCTTATTCTGGAATTTCTCTTTCTTCTTATCATTAGCAACCTTCACCCAAGCACTTAATGCTTCATATTGGGTAGGTCTAGCAGATGGCCTCATTTCAGATAAGTTTTCCCTCAACCTAGCAATTTCTGATCTCAGATGTACCATATTTTGCAAAACTCAAAGGACCTTCTTTCTCAGTGATCTTGCACCATTGATGATGCTACAAATGTGTTCAGTCCTACATTCGTCGTCAGATAACGTGCTTGTGTACCCTCAGAAGGTGCCTCTTCACTTTCCTATACCAGAATTGTCACATTACCTCTCACCAAACCTTTAAAAGCTTTTATACACTTCATGTTTTCGAATTAATCAACAATTGTTTCAACAATTCAATTAAAATCACAAACGTTTTTATTCTGTTCCATATATGTCAGTTTCTTAATAAGTCCTTCTTCCAATCACAGTGCGGCTCTGTACACAGAATATTCAATCACAGCATGGCATTTCACATCAACCGATCAATCACAATGTTGCACAAATGACGCAACAACTAGCTTCTAGCAGCGATAAACCCTCCTTTACAATTTCTTCATGCACACATAATACTACAATTCTACAACTCTATGTAACAGAAAATAACAGTTTTTGTCTGCTTCTCTTAAGAAAACAAAAAGGCAATTCAACAACCAGAATATTCAGGGCTTTACATCTTCTGACTTTTCAAAAATTAATAAGAATTTGCACACATGCAAATGAAATCCATGCCAGCGGGAAATCACCTCAATCAATGCAGATTCACCTTTGCGTCCCTGGTTCAGCTAATATCAATCAATATTAGTGCAATCACAACAATACGTCACAATCCTTATGTCAATTGTGCAGTCGACAGGACCTCACAACCTGCACCACAAATTTCTTAGCAGACAAGGAAATCATAAGCTGTTCTTGTTTATTTTTATCTATTGGAGGAACTAGGACTAATTCTGAGCCTGATATCCTCTTCAACGTATTGACAATGATCATATAAGTATCACCAATTCTTTGAACAATCATAATCAAATCTTAATAATCAGAACAGTTGCAATGCATGACTCCCTTGATACTCACACCTCCGATTCTGCAACCGCCTTTGAAACTGTACTCCTTTAATCTTCATAGTTTGGGCTTAGGGGCATAGGATATGAGCATTTCTCTAATTTAGGGCAATTAATTACAGCTCCTCTTTCTCATTCTCTTTTTCTGGAGCCCCGGGACATCAAATTCAAAATTAGAAATTTAGGAGAAAGTCTTATCAACTCATCAAGGTGACATCTCAGCCACAATGCCAAATGGATCACTGAAGTTACATGAGATTAACCAGGAGCTGTATATAAATTATTAAAACATCACAGTTCTCTATTTTATGCTTAGTCAATAATGAGAGCTTGATGAGAGTTTAAAAGCTTCATTGATAAGTCTCTTTATATTCTCATCCTTATTAAGTCAGTATTCATTTCATCAATATTCGTCATATAATCAATAAGTAGAGTAAGCAATCAATGTTTCATAGGCAAATGCATAAAACATGTTCCAAAATCCCTATTCTAAGTTGAAGGATGTTTAGCAGGGATGAAGCATCAACAAAAGGTGTCAGTTAGAATCTATGAAGAGATCTATATTGAGAGATGAAAGCATAAAGCTTCAAATTCAAATATCAGAATCAATCAGAGCAGAACTTCCCATAAAGAGATGTTTGAGTAAATTCAGTAGAGTATCAGCCTGAGCTGTATAGACTCGGGCAGGGAAAGTGGCAATGAGTAAGTGTGAGTGATTGCTGATCTGCTTTTGGAACACACATCTTTACTAATAGTACTATTATAAGCGTTTGCTACATGTTTCTTCTCCAGTCTTCAGTCATCCAATCAGCTTACAAGGTTCTTGGAAACAGAACACTCATTAGTCTCTTCTCCAAGATACAGTACTACAGGTGGCAACATTAAGGGGGTGATTCCCGCCCGCCAAGCGGGAACCGCCAGAAGACCGTACCACGGTCAAAAGACCGCAGCGGTCATTCTGGGTTTCCCACTGGGCTGGCGGGCGACCGCCCGCCAGCCCAGCGGGAAACACCCTTCCACGAGGAAGCCGGCTCCGAATGGAGCCGGCGTAGTGGAAGGGGTGCGACGGGTGCAGTAGCACCCGTCGCGAATTTCAGTGTCTGCTAAGCAGACACTGAAATTCTAAGTGGGGCCCTCTTACGGGGGCCCCTGCAGTGCCCATGCCATTGGCATGGGCACTGCAGGGGCCCCCAGGGACCCCACGACAGCCGTTCCCGCCAGCCTGGTTCTGGCGGTCAAAACCAAGGGGGTCAGAATCCCCATGGCGGCGCTGCCTGCAGCGCCGCCATGGAGGATTCTGCAGCCCAGGGGAAAACCGGCGGGAAACCGCCGGTTTCCCTTTTCTGACCGCAGTTTTACCGCCGCGGTCAGAATGGGCCTGGATGCACCGCCAGCCTGTTGGCGGTGCATCCGCGGTCCCCTACCCTGGCGGTCTCGGACCGCCAGGGTAGGAATGACCCCCTAAGTATCCACAGTCGTCTCTTATCACCTAGTGTTCCTATTTTTCACGTTGTATGATTCAATCTTTTTTATTCAGGAAAATACATTTCGCCTACGATAACACTCACATCTAATCTTCACAATAACTACCCTTGTTCACTTTATCAGTGGCAGATATTGTCTGTTAGGAAGATACACTTTCTTTTCCAGTACACTGTATAACTTTGTGTCTAGTTCTCCCCATTCATTTGTTTCAGGAGTTTACATTTAGGCCCTCATTACAACCCTGGCAGTCGGCGTAGAAGTGGCGGTAATACCGCAAACAGGCCGGCAGTAAAAAATGACTTTACAAGCATGGTGGTTACTGGCATGCCAAACCGCCACTTCCACACTCCGACCACCAGGGTGGTAACGACTGCTGGGCTGGATACTTCAGTTTCCATCCTGGCGGCAGTTACTAGACTGCAGGCGGTATCACGACCCTGCATACCGCCATGGGTTTCGTGGGGTTCTGTACCGCCACGCAATCCATGGCGGTAGGCACTATCAGTGCCAGGGAATTTCTTCCCTGGCACTGATAGGGGTCTTACCCACCCCACACCCCCTCCCCAGAGTCCTCCCCCTAAACCCACAACCCCCCACCACTGCCAAATGTGGCAGGATTCCCCTATAACAACCCCCCCAATATTGACACATACACCCCCCACCCCCTATACGCACAATCACACAACTCCTACACCTACATGCTGACATACACGTACACATACACGCACACATACACGCACACATACACACAGACATATGTGCACACATTTCCCATACACACAACACCCCCGCATGCATACACACACTCATACATCCCCTCTACACACTCACACGCACACCCCCATGCATGCACACAACACACAACACCCCCCACCCTCCTCCCCTAATGGAAGATCACCTTACCTTGCCTGGTGATCCTCCAGGAATGAACGGGATCCATGGGAGCTGCTCCGCCGCCAGCACCCCGTCACCAGAACACCGCCACACCGAATCCTGGCAGTGTTCTGATGACGTGGCGGTGGAGCAGCCTCCACTTCACGGCTGACCGCCAGTATGGCTGCTGGCGGCTCTCCATCCGAAAAAGGGCGGAGGCCTGCCAGCAGTCATAATACGCTGGGCTGAAGACCGCCTGCACTGGCGGTCTTCAGCCCGGCGGTACCTCGGTGGTCTTGGAAAAAGACCGCTGAGGTCCAAATGAGGGCCTTAGTGTTTAAGTTTCTACTTTACCTCACTAATATACAAGGTCTTTATTCATCCTTCTACAATACTTATAGTTTAATCAGAAACATTTGTAAGATTACATCTCAGCAATTTACTCGTTAATACACTTTATTGACATATGCTAACGTGAAGGTCAGAATACATTGCGTTTCACATTCTTGAAGTAGGTCAGTAGCCAGTAAAAAAAATAAAGGCATCTTCAGCTATTCAAACTAAATACGTGTAACTGTGGCTGTTTAGTATGTGATTTTTTTCTTTTGCAACTTAAAGCCTTTGCTGTTTTGAAGAGGCCTATATGTTAATTCTGCATGTTATTTATTTTAAATGCATTATTTTTGTAATTTAGAACTCTGCTACCCCTAATACATACAAAGTTAACATAGCTGAAGGAATACAACAGTCCTAGATATCCCATTTGTGAAATAATCAAGCATGACGTTAGCTAAGACCTTTTGATTTTACTAAAATTATATGTAAGTCCCAAATACTTACTTATAGGGGCTTTCAGTCAGCATTCTCTTACTGAAGCTGTCACATTTTTCTTCCCTGTCCTACAGCATACAGCTGGGGCAATGGATCTGCCACAATCAGCCATTGGCTAACTTCACTGTAAGTGACAGAATTCTGTTCATTCACAAAACTGGCTCCTTTCCATGGTTTTTGAGATCAAAATAACATTTTGCTTTCAGATAGCTGTTTTACATTGTTGAGGGCCCAGCATCTCCCCCAAAAATAACCATGGCAAACAAAACAAGAAGTGACAAAGTCATAAGGTTGTCAGCCAACACCAGGCCTATTGGCTTGCCCAAAGATTGCTACTATTTTGTGTTCATTTCTTGAGCACTTGCATTTCAGTAATGACCTTTTAAAAATTTCTAGCAGAGAAAAAAGGGAAGGCAATAAAAACGCATACAAAGGTCAAGACTCTTCTTCCAAGAGTCTTGGGGTGGAAATAGGGTGGAAAGGGAGAATCTTCTAAGAACTTGTGAAGTTCTTGTACAAGTTTGTATTGGAGCAGGAGTGATCCAGAGAGAAAAAGACTTGAGAAAAGGGGAGTGCAATTCTTCAAGCACCTATAAATGACTTAAGGATCCTGGCTCATAAAAGACACCAACTAAAAACATCACTTGTAGCCGGAAATAACAGTGCTAAGGATTTTAGCAGGTGTCTGAGAGGGGGCCTAAAATATACAAGCAAGTAAAGTGTGGGTGACTTTAATTTGCAGAGTTTTTCGAAACTTAGTAACAAACTTCAAAGTGATAGAAGCAATTATTCAATTAATCTTTGCCACTTCCACTGGTCAGGCAGCGGCCAGCCATATTCAAATCAGGATTTCGGGGCCAAACTGCTGGTTTTGGTCCCCTCTACAGGGGAACATGTACAATCCCAGACTGGTTTTAGCATTATTAGTACTCATCAATAAGGTATAACTTGAGTCCTAAGACACAGTGATCATGGTACTCATGTCGAGGTACATCTGTTACGCTTAGGGTGCCCACTGCAACAAAGTGATGAAAGAAATGTTTGAACAAATCTCAGCAGCTACAAATTGATCAGGCTGCATTCTAGTCCATCATTGTTGCCCAACGTACCATCCTAGATAGAGACCAGCTACATCTAAATCAGTCTTGGCCCTACTGCATTGGGACAGTCCATGTTGAACTACCTTTGGTCATTAACCCAGACAACCCCAGATCTGTTTCGGCCTACATGGGCCTTATCAGTGAACCTCAGCTTAATTCCTGTGACTCAGTGAGTATAAGACCCACATATAGGCATAGAGCAGCAACTGCAACAAACAACAAAGTGATAGAAGGCATGTGTGTATTTATATCAGCTACTGGCCATCATTTAGTCTGCATTACAGTTCATTGTTTTTGACCACTGTGCCATGTTAAACAGAGACCAGACGTATGCATTTCAATCTTGGTCCTCCTCATGTAGGGACACTCTATCCTGCACTCCCAAGCCAGGCCACTGAGAACACAAGCAACCATAGACAGTTGTGGGCCTAAGGTATAGTTTGAGTCTTATGGTACAGTGAGAATGGGAAAATCTCTCACACTTAGGGTGTCTACTGTAATAAAAAGCAAAGTAATGGAAGAAATGCTTGAATAAGTCCCAGCCACTAGTGATTGCTTGGATCCATCATTCAAGTCAATAGTTTTTCACTTACTGTGCCATTTTTTTCAGATCCATCTTGGTCCTGTGCCAAAAGGAACAGTGACGTCTGAACTGTCAGACCAGTTTCAGGCGTGAATTCAAAAGAATGAAAAGGTAGAATGTGGCACAGAATATTTGCTGCTGGCTGAGATTAATTCACACTTTCCAGACATCACCTTTGGTATTTTCCTCAGTGCAATGCCATGAGTATAAGTACATCTAGACGTGGTTCCCTAGCTTATTCTGCCATGTGGCTCAGGTTGCTCCGAACTGATGAACCAGAAATAGGCGGTAACCATTCTTGCTTGGGTTCCTATTCAGAGGTCTGTGACATGGACATTGGTAATGGGCTCTCCTTGTTTGAGAAAAGCCAAGGATGATTTGCATATTGCTAGTTCCTGTGTGAGTTCCCATGATGGGAAAATGAACAAGGGGCAGCAATACAGCCTAGAGTAATTACCAGTGACTGATTAATTAAAGCATTCTAACCATTACTTTCAAACTTTAGAAAACAATCACTTCACAAAATTCTGTAAATATAGCAAAACTTTGCATGCAGGAAACACAAATTTTGCAAATACGATTTTTTTTGCAGGAAATGTATTTGACTAACGTTGTTTATTCGTTGAGGCTGTTTTTTTACAAAGCCCAATCTTACATGATTTTAATTTAAATTTAAATTCTGCACCTTTGGTAAGGTTTGCGATTTTTAAAAAAATGTTTCATTCAATTTCCATAGAAAATGCTCTACATTTGCACAACAACCTACCACAGGTGGAGTCTGATTCACAAAGCTATTTGTGCACCTATGTTCAGTGCATTTGGGATTGGGACCCCCTTTCAAACATTGTTTTCTTATGTGGAATTTTCACCTCTATGATGGATTTCACCTGTGAGAAAATCTCATAATAGGGTGTGGTTGGGTACATTTTGTGTGTATACTTATTGCGCTTACTTATCTGAAAATGGTTACATGCATATAGGGTGACCACTTGGCATTGAGGCAAATTCTGGACAGGACTGTAAAAAATTCAGGACAAAGAGTCAAAATTCAGGATAAAATTCAGGACGAAGGGTCAAAATTCAGGACAAAAATTCAACAACAGACGTCAGTTTTACAGACACGTCCAAGAGTGGCCATCCCCTATTGCTTCATCAGTGAATTTATTTACTTTTTTTTTACATAACACTATTTATTGACTGTGGGCTTTTTGTGATTGTCTCTTGGTATGCCATATTCATGTGTCACATTACATCCTTGTTCAGTAGTAAAATAATGCCCTTCAGCACTGTGTCAAAGCCATCACCCCTACCCAAATCTACCCAATCTTTCTTGGAGAGAAAGCAACAGCAAACTTTTGATTATGTTTCTAAACATTTTAAAACCTATGGCAAACAATTTGGGAAACATTAAAGTAAGTAACCTAATGCTGGTTTAAAAAAGTTGAACAAAAACATCTTGCTCACCTCAACCTCCATTGGACTTTCAACCTAAAAAATGAATAAGGCAGAGCAGATGGTGTGGGCGACAGTCTCACACCTAATGTCAGGATGTGAGGTACCCACAACTTGTCTGTAGTCTCACAGCACTAGGGTGTATGACCGTGACTCTACATTTATCTGAGAAATGGGAGCCTGGACTACCAATAGATAATAAAAGAGGAGGATGCAATCTGGATCAGATGGGAGATCCACTGCAACTGATTCAAAGGGTTGTTGCTTGAAACGGGATAAATAAGGAAGAGGAGAACAAGGTGGGACAATTTCCAAAATCAGACAATATGGGTCCATCAAGAGTATCAGAATGTATTGCATACCTGAGGAGTTGAGAAAGGAGAGAAACAGAAGAGGAAAAAGTCAAGTAGCGGAACAAGCAACATCTACCCACCCTGGCAAACTGTTCTGGTGCAATGGTCCTCTGTTCGTGCTTCTGAAGGGTTACCAGTGGCCAGACCACTTGCAAGGTTGTGCAAGGCATTTGCCCATTCTGTCCATGCCTTAAATGTTGTATTTGGGCAAAAGCCAAACCAGTGATCTGGCTTATCCCTAAGTGTCAAAGTACTCATAGAATCTTCAAAATATTTGGGATATAAATTGCACCAACAAAATGTAAGAACATGAGAAAGATATAAAATGTAATTAGTGTTTCTTTAACGTACAGTACTGTTTTCACCTTTGTATACAATTAGACCACAGATTGAACTGGGAACCACTTACCTTTTAGGGATTAATATCTACCATTTCCCTACTGATTTGCAGGATGGGAATCTAGGCAGAGCGACACAGTCCCTCTGAGCCCAGTTTGCTTTTTGGCCTTCTCTTCTGCTTTCTGTAGTGGGCCATGTAGCACTAATGAAGAAGGTGTGCTACCCCGATTTTTGTATTATTTTACAAACCTTCCCCTGCTCATCCCTCATTTCTTCTTCAGATCTGCCACACATCAGATGTGGTTGCTGGGGTGCCATCGGGTAGCTCTTTCCACTCTAAAGCAACCCGTAACTGCACGTGGATTAGGCCTTCCGGACTTAAAAACGCCATTACTAAGCTGCACAGGTCCAACGGGTAGCTCAATGGCTGTCTGCCTGCCCGCTGCATGAGATGGGGTTTGTCCATAAAGACTTTAAGGAGGGCTTATTGCACTGCTAATTGTTTCCTACTGACAATCCTACGGATCACCATCCTTGGTTATCCTGCACAACTTTTTCGTGCCTTGCTAGAACCTGTAGACTCACTGACACGAAGACACCCTGGGGCATATTTATACTCCGTTTGCGCCGAATTTGCGTCGTTTTTTTCGACGCAAATTCGGCGCAAAACTAACGCCATATTTATACTTTGGCGTTAGACACGTCTAGCGCCAAAGTATGAGGAAAGAGCGTCATTTTTTTGCGTGAACGCCTTCCTTGCGTTAATGAGATGCAAGGTAGGCGTTCCCGTCTAAAAAAATGACTGCGACGCAAATGCGTCGTATTTATACTCCCGGGCAAAAATCACGCCCGGGAGTGGGTGGGGCAAAAAACCCCGCATTTGCGCTGGATTTTAGCGCCTGGGTCAGGGCAGGCGTTAAGGGACCTGTGGGCTCAAAATGAGCCCACAGCTGCCCTCCCATGCCCCCAGGGACACCCCCTGCCACCCTTGCCCACCCCAGGAGGACACCCAAGGATGGAGGGACCCATCCCAGGGACATTCAGGTAAGTTCAGGTAAGTATAATTTTTTATTTTTTTAATATTTTTTTGGGGCATAGGGGGGCCTGATTTGTGCCCCCCTACATGCCTCAATGCCCAATGACCATGCCCAGGGGACATAAGTCCCCTGGGCATGGCCATTGGGCAAGGGGGCATGACTCCTGTCTTTACTAAGACAGGAGTCATGTAAATGGCGTCTGGGCGTCGTTAAAAATGGCGCAAATCGGGTGGAGGCGATTTTTTGGCGTCAACCTGACTTGCACCATTTTAAGACGCCCTAACGCCATTTTCCCCAACGCCGGCGCTGCCTGGTGTACGTGTTTTTTTTCCACGCACACCAGGCAGCGCCGGTCTGCTAGCGCCGGCTAACGCCATTCAATAAATACGGCGCCCGCATGGTGCTTCAGAATGGCGTTAGCCGGCGCAAAACTTTTTGACGCTAAACTGCGTTAGCGCAGTTTAGCGTCAAAAAGTATAAATACGGGCCCCTGTGCTCTCGCACTACCTTGGCTAGGCCTTCCCGCTCGCAAAGTATGGCTGCACTCAGAGCAACTTCATCAGTGGCATGCTGCAGGATTCTTAAAATTGGGGGATTTGTTTATGGACGGCGAGGTACTAAATTTCCAAACCCTTGTGGCAGACTACCATCTTCACCCGGGTTAACTCTTTACTAACAAACACCTTCAGCAATCATTAAATGCCCTATTTCATGTTTGCCACCTAGTACTATCCCTTTATGATGTGTGCCAGCTCTCCACCATAGGGACTGGTGGCAAACTAATAAGATGGGTGTACAGAACTTTCCTGCAACATTGAGACCACTCCTGGGCTTCTCGTCATCCTTCCTGAGAGATTGATGTAGCCAAACCTCTGCAAGATACGGACTGGGCTAAAATACTGAACTTTCACCGCAAAGTATCCTGTGGCTGCCACTTTAAGTACATTGATAGAGCTTCCCTGTGAATGCATTCCGCCCTTTGCTTGCCATTGAATTTGTGGTTCGTAACTCACATTTCATTGCTTTCAGTTTGCTGGCTTTATTTGTTTAGGCTGTCCAGCTTGTGTTTTTCCCTTCCCTTGCCCAAACCTTATTTACAGTACCATTCCGAGTGATCCCTTTCTGTAAACAGGCCTGAACATCTTGTTCTTATCTAATCACATTTGCTGTGCATTCAAAGTACAAGAGAAAATGTCAGGCTCTGTCTTCAGTGGGGGCTTGGTGTTTACTTTTCTTTCTCTGACTTCAAAGTGAGAGTATTTATGTGACAATCTTGCTGTCTACTAGGGTAGGAAAACATTTTTTTTCTAGCAAACAACAACATTAAATGAACTGTGCAAGGATTTCAGAATATATCAGAATTGGAAACACAAATGAAGCACATTTCTATTAATTCTGAACTTGGCTGGAAACAAATACCTTGATATAATTTAAAACAAATCATGACACTAGGTGATATGATTTCCACACATCATCTGTGCACTGTAGAGTTTTATTAGAAAAACCGTATGTCCATGTAAATTGAATGGTCATTTCAATCAAAAACGTGTTGTCTGTAATGGCAGTGTCTTACCACACCATGCATACTCCACTCCACTCTACTCTGCACAAGTCCACACCACTGCACCCTTCTCTGCACCACTCCACTTTACACCACTCCATGCCACTGCACTCTGGGACACTGCACTCTACTCCACTCTGAAACACTCCACTCTATGCCAGTTCATGCTATGCCACTCTACTCTGTACCACTTTACGCCTCTCTACACCATTGCACTCTGAACTTCTGCACACTACACTACTCCAGTCTAGGCCACACAAATCTACTCTGCACAACTCCACTCTATGCCACTCTGTAACACTGCACTGTACACCACTGCACTCTATGCCAATACACTCTATGCTAATGTACACTCTATGCTAATGCAGTTTGCTATGTAACACTCAACTCTATGCCCCTTCACTCTACACCAGTACCCTGTATGTCACTCTAATCTACTCTGCACCACTACACTCTATGCACCAGCACTTTACATCACTTTACTCTATTCCAGTACACTCTATGCCACTGCACCTTACCATTCACCTCGCCACTCTATGCCACTGCACTCTACACCACTCTGCCCCACTGCACTCTACTTCAATGCACTTTGCACAACTGCATTATATGCCACTGCTATCTACTCTACTCCACTTCTCTCTACGCCACTCTACTCCACTATACACCATTGCACTGACACTATACTTTGCAACACTGCACTCTCCGCCTCTGTGCCCTACACCACTCACTCTACTCTACTGTTGCATTCTGAACCAATACACTTTATGCCACTGCAATCGATGCCACTCTACTCTGCATAACTCCACTCTACGCCTCTGCACTTTACAGTACTATACTCTGCACAGCACGACTCTACACTACCCTACTCTGCACCACTCTACGCCACTGCACTCTATGCCACTCAAGTCTACTCTGAACTTTATTCCACTGCACTATGCACCACTCTACGCCACTGCACTCTGTGCCACTCTATTGCAGCCCACTCTACTCCACTGCACTCTATGCCACTCTACTCTGGCCCCACACTGCTCTGTGCCACTACACTCTATGCCATTGCACTCTAAAGAACTGCACTGTATGCAACTGCACCCTATTCTTCACCACTGTACTCTACACCACTGCTCTCTATACCACTATGCTCCACTTTACACCACTAAACTGACACTCTACTCTGCACACTCTGCCACTACACTCTACACCTCTCTACTCTGTACTACTGCATCACTCTGCTCTACGCCACTACAATATAAAGCACTATACTCTATTCTCTACTGCAGCACTCTACACTACTCCACTCTGCACCACTCTACACCACTGCACTTTATGCCACTCAAGTCTACTCTGCACTCTATGCCACTGCACTATACACCACTCTACACTACTGTGTTTGCTGCCACTCTATTGTACACCACTCTACACTGTACTCTATTCCACTATACTGTGCCCCATGCAACTCTATGCCAGTGCACTTTAAACCACTGCATTCTACGCCACTGCACTCTACTTTGCACCTCTGTACTCTATGCCACTTCTCTTGATATGCTACTCTACACCACAGAACTCTCACACTCTATTCTGCAACTCTGCGCTCTATGCCATTGCACTCTACAGCACTAACCTCTACTCTGCACCTCTCTACGCTACTTTATACTGCTCCACTCTATACCACTGCACTCTATGCCGCTCAAGTCTACTGCACTCTACACCACTGCTCTATACATAACTCTACAGCGCACTCTGCCACTCTATTGTACGCTACTCTATGCCACTCTACTATGCACCACTCCACTCTACACCACTGCATTCTACTATGCACCACTCTAATTTATGCCTCTGTATTCTAGGACACTGCATTGCATGCCGCTAGATTCTATTCTGCTGTATTCAATGCAACTTCACTCTGCACCGCTATATTCTGTAACACTCTATGCCAATGCATTCTACACCAGTCAACTCTACTGCATTCTACTCCACTATATGCTACTCTACGCAACTCCACAGTATGCCACTCCTAAACATGACACTCTGCCACTCCACAGCACTCTACGTCACTGTCACTCTTCGCCATTCCACCCTGCGACACTCCACGCCACTCTCCTCTATGTCACTAACTTTTAGCCATGCTCAACAGCAGCCATCTGGTGTATCACATGGCTAAAACACATTGGCAAAACCAGTAACTCTTGTGTAGAAATGACCTGTTGGCTTTGCCAATTTTTGTTAGTACTATGAGGTGCTGAAGTCCCTAAAAGCATTGTGAATGCGTACGTCCTTATTTTAAACATGCATTACACAAAGCATACTATATACTGCCACAAAATGTGCAAATACATTTAGGATTTAAAAAAAAACATTTTTCATAACAGTCTATTAAAACCACACACTCCCTTACCTTGGAACACCCTTGCAGTACCTCTCAAAAAGAAAATATTTTACCATCAGAAAGCTTCAAGTGAGTCTTTTGATTAAAGACAATACAGGTTTTCAAATCCCTTTGCACTTGCAGATTTACCAGTTGTTCACATTTGCATTTCTTTTGGGAAGGAGACCCCCTGGAAGGAAAGCCTGTTTATCTGTCTGCCCCTCCCTCGGGATCAGAGCATGGGAGAGTCCCTACCTTTCCATAGCGCTAAGGAAACTGAACTGTCGTAAATGCATTTGTTCATTGACTGGAAAGGCTAAAATTACGGACAAATGCTGTCCATTAAGCAGTGCTTAATTTGTAAATAAAAAAGTGCCGGTGCTCATAGCCCTCCTCAAACATGCGGCTGCTGCAATTAAATGTGTGAACACGGAATACTCAGGAAGTGTAATCCTGAAGCCATCTCGGGCCTCTTCAATCCATTTAAAGCCACTCCCTGCCCCTTCAGCTCACTCTTGCAGCTTTCTACTTTCTCTCTTTGTGACGCTTTTTCGTTTTTCCCTTGATCTGTCTTTCCCATATGTGTCTTTTGCTCGTAGCAAATACTTGAGGCAGAAGAATAAGCCCCGGCCCTCAAAAATAAGTGCAGGTGCTCAGCACCGGAAACAACAAGCACAAATTAAGCACTGTTGTTAAGCCTTTCATCACGGACAACGGACGCAAGGGCTAGATTACGGGCAATCTGTGAAAATTACAGAGGGGTGGTCAGCCTACATGAATACCTCTCGCGGTTTTAGGCTGTTGGTGGATAGAGAACTACCAAGACTTCAAATCCCTAAAAAGTCTCAGATTCCCTCCCTAATTTGGAGTAAAACCACAGGAGCAGATTTTCGAATGTTCGTGCAGTGTGTTTGCAATAAAGCCCCCGGACTCTAATTTGGTTCTGGGCCCGTCTATATCACAATCCTTAAATCAATCCCTATATTTGTTTAGGGCTGCAAAGACCAACCGTGTGAAGAGATGGGAACAAACGAGGCAGAAAAGAGCAAAATAACATCCAGTTAAGAAATGCATTTCGCAAAGTTAATCGTCGAGGCTCCATCCTTCATGAACAAAATAGTGTACACGATGTATGGAGTGCTTAAATATGTGTTAGGCAGTAGATAGAATCACTGGATTGAGAAACTGTTTGTTTTTCTTCAATATAAAGTTTAGAGACCCCCTTCTCCTGAAGCGGATTTTCTTCCTCTCCCGAAATATGAGATGGATCTTGTCATGTAGAAGTGATGTGACAGCAATATGCGCTTCTTCCATTAGCAGTTTCAGACTCTTCTGCTCCCAGCCCTCCTTCAGTCCACAGGCGAAAAAGCAGCCAGAATTTGGAATGCAGGTGTAAATGCTGTATAAAAAAATAAAACAAACTATGGCCAAGGACTATATGGGCCTAATACACTGTCTCCGTTTACACAGCAGGGATGTGAGGATTACATACTCATGGTTTGTGAGCAGGGATGAAATTTGCATTGTGACCGAAGCACTCTTATATTAGGCCTGAGCGAAATTTACATTACGCTGACGTAAATCGTATAATTTGGGGAGTTTTGTGTTACGCTCGTGACGTAAAATTCTTAATAATATCTTATTGCTCCACTTTACCTAATACACACCAATAAGGGTAAAAAAATGATGCAAGTGGCGCCACTCCTGTTTGCGTTTCGGAAAGGTTTGCAAACATCCTTTTACAAATTGGAAAGATTTTCAGACTCGTAAAACGAGACCTGTGTATTGTGGAAAGGAGTTTTGAAGTCACAAAGCCTGGTTGACAAGGCTTTACTAACTGTGGTATTTAGAGTTGCCAGTTAGGTTTAGACTGAGTAAACTAGTGATTTGATTTTGAGATTCAGCTTACTAAGATATCTCCCTCTTTGAGGCTGACAGTGTAAATGAGATCAAATGAAGTACATTAGTAGAGCACAAAATGTTAGTAAACTCACTTAAAGCGATGTGCTAATATGCAAAAACACTAGTATAAACTACTTGGCTTTCAAGAGTCTTTGTTAAGTCAACAGAGGCAATTCAGTCTACAGTTTTGTCTGGCCTTAAGTTAAATAAAGGTGTAAAATAATGCATTTTCTTTGGAAAGAACGAATTACAGTAGACAGGTCTTGGATTGAGATATGCTTTACCGATTAACAAATTACGGGGCATATTTATACTCCGTCTGCGCCGATTGTGTGTCAAAAATGTTGACGCACAATCAGCGCAAACGTTGCCCCGTATTTAAACTTTGACGCCCGAGCCCGCGGATGACAAAATTCCTCTGTGTGCGTCATTTTTTGAATGTGGCAACCCGCCTTGCGTTAATTATATGCAAGGTAGGCGTTCCCGTCCCAAAAATGGCTTAAACTGCTGTGCGTCGTATTTATGCTTTCGGGCAAAAAAGACGCACGGCCGGGAGGTGGAGCCAGAAAATGACGCACAGCCCGATTGCGTCAAAAATTAACGCCTGGGTCAGGGCAGGCGTTAAAATGGGGCAAACACACCTGTATTTAATCAGAACACACAGAACAAACAGCAGAGCAGCAGAGCAGCAACAGGGAGCCATGGGGGTGATTTTAATCCAGCGTGCATGCAGACGCAGAGCCCAGCAGCAACAACAGCAGCTACAACAACACCAGCAGGGACTCCAAAGGCAGCGCAGAAGGCAGGAGAGGATATTCCGCCCAAGAACAACCCTTCAGGGCCTCAGGGAACACGACATCATACAGAGGTACCGGTTCAACTGGCAGGCCATTCAGCAGCTGCTGCGAAACATTGAACTGCAGTTGGCCCCCACTTTGGTGACACCCCGCACCATTCCAACAGAAACAAAGCTGCTTGCTGTACTTCACATGCTGGCAAGTGGCTCTTTCCAAACAACTGGTGCCCTGGTTGGCGGAATATCACAACCATCATTCTCCGCCTTTTTGCCCAAAGTACTGGATGCCATCATTCGACTGACACCCGCCACATCTGCTTCCCTAACACACTGCAGAAGCAGCAGGAAACAAAACAGGGGTTCTACGCAATCAGTGGCTTCCCACACGTCCTTGGTGCAATCGACTGCACACATGTACGCCTTGTGCCACCTGCTGCAACTGAACACCTCTACCGCAACAGGAAGCACACACATTCCATCAACGTGCAGGCCATAGTCGATCACCAGGGATTGATCACCAACATCGTGGCTAAATATCCTGGGAGTGTACATGACTCATACATCTTCCGTCACTGCACCATCAATGAACACTTCCAGGATGGACGGTATGGCAATGGACTACTTGTTGGTAAGTACAAAAACCTACTTATATACACACTGCACAGCAACCCTCTAGGACACACAACACATACACCACAACAGCAACATCTAGACAGGAACACACTGAGGTCGTGACATCGCTAGCCATGTTTCTTAAGTCACCATTGAACCTGTCACACATTGGAAATTACTGTACAGCCTAATGTGAAGACGTCAATGAGTGTGGTTGCCTAAATGTCACCTTGCAAATTGTAAGTGTCCCAATGACCTTTACATTAATACATTGCATAAGTGTCAAGGTATGGGATGTCCAGGGTACTTTGATATGAACGTGTTAACAACACTTTCAGTTTTAACTGTGCATGGAACTATCATCTCACCCCCAGTGAAGACACACGGACACCTGTATGACAAGTCACAATGCTAGGGAGGGCACACTGTACTGCAAATCCCAAAACATACTGCTGACAAACGGTTAGCAGACAAACACTAGTTCAGCCAAGGAAACAACACAATGCAGATGGTACAGCCTACAAGCATAGGATGTCACAAAAGAGTCACAGACAACACAAGACAACTACTGCCATGAAAGGTCTTTTCAATAGTGCCAGCTACATCACCATGATCCCATTCATTTTCTCTTGCAGCTGATCAGGGGTATGGCATCCAGCCATGGATTATGACACCATTTGGCAACCCAAGTACTGCTGCAGAGCGTGCATACAACGAGGCCCATAGGAGGACACGCAGCATTGTCGAGCGGACCTTCGGCATCCTCAAGTCAAGGTTCCGCTGCCTCGACATCACTGGTGGTAGCCTCCTATATTCCCCCGAGATGGTCTGTAGGATCATCCTCACATGTGCAATATTGCACAACATTTGTATCAGAAGAAACATTCCCCTCCTGGAACCAGAGCCACACATGCCTGAAGAGGAGGAAGAGGAAGATGATGGCCTGCAACAGGAGGGGGAACTACAGAACACAGCTGCAGGTATACGCAGGCGGCAACAGATTGTAAATATTTTCTTCCGAATATGATCACCTTCACCACTTTAGTTAACTAATTTAAATAAACACCTATTCTAATCACCATATCATGGTCTGGCTATTTCTTTTTGCACACCTTCATCTCTACTTATCAGAGAAAGAGTGTTGCCTCATGGAGCATTGCTGAGATACTGAGTAGGACACAGAACATCCCAGAGCCAATGTGATGCCTAACATACAATGGTCACATACACACACTCTTAATGACATATATCATGTACATATCTCCTTTGAAGGCCAATAGCAGAGGACCACAACTATTTCACACATACATGTTGAAAGCAAGGTACAACGCAGCATATGGGACACAACTATGACACCAACACTCAATAAGGGGAAAACAACCCTCAGACATGAGGCAGTCAATGTGCTTTGGCATCACTAACAGGAATGTCTGACAAGACCCTTGACAGCAGTTAGTCCAACTGCATCCAATATTTGCAAGGAATATCTGTGACTAGAGTCCCATAGAAGCAGAACAGAGACAGCACAAGTGCCACACACATGACATGCATTGCGCACATGACATTCCATGCACATGTCAGCCCATTTCCTAACTCCTGACACACCCATGCACCTGGTCACAACCCACCTGTCAGAAGAGGTCCCTGGAATACAAAGATGTGTACCCTGATAATACCTCCTCTACACACACAGACCAACATTAGCAAACCAGTGTGCTACACCCTTTCCTAAGGTATGCCATTGTCATATAACATCTGACTGCATGGACGTCAGGTCAATTTATCCACTGTCTTCTAGTTTCAAAGCCCTGTTAGCACATGTAGATTGCTTCCCCTTGTGAAAATGTCTGTTGGCCCTTAGAATGCAAGTCTCACCTACAGGACTGGTGGGAAACAGATGCAGCCCACACCAGTGATCACCTCCATGCACACCACCCATTTAAAAAAGCACTGCCCCTGATGATGCCTGGAACAGCATAGGAGTTGCCATTATGTCAAATACACCGTCAACCATTGATACTAATTAAGCCGTGTAACACAGCCACTGGGTTCATTTGTCACCTTCAAAAACACAGGACGTGCACAGTTTGACATGTCAACTGTTTAGTTTGTCCTCCAAACAGTATCAGTCAGACCACTGTTTATGTAACTTGTCCAGTAGCTGGCTCCTGAATCACCTTGCATTCTGTCAGCCTGACTGGCAACTGTCTGTGCGTCACACTAAAGTATCCCTGTGTCTACATATGTACCACACGAGCGTAAGCAAACCTCCCATTCATCAGGGGGCATTGGGCATGGGCTTCTTCCAGGCATTCCCAAATACATTGTATAGCATTATCTGCCTTTTAACTGTACCATATGAGTTAAATTCTCTGTGTAAACCAACATTCATGGCCCATCCCTTGTCTGTGTTGCATATATGCATGAATGACAAAGTGTGACAGTGTCCCAGGGTCATAGGCAGGGTTTGGGTATGGGGCTTGCAGCACAACCAGCAACCTCTGATAATGTACATGAATAATACACAAATTTCAGAACCATGACAGTTCACACACAGCATCACAGTGCGCACAACATAGTGATGGGCCGTGTGTGGTGAATAGCTGCGAGAAGAAACAGCACAGAGGCTATGCTGTTCCCAGATGCAGTGGGAAGTGCAGAGGCCAACCTGTGTACAAATGTTGTAATGGCACCTGCCGGAACATGACAATTGAGACATTATCTCACTCAGCACACCAAGGTTGCCCTGTTGACTGTCTCATTACACGTCTTTAGTGACAGGGTGGGACCATCCACATGTTGGTTCACATGCCCACATCTACTTTACTCACATTGATCAACAAAGGATACTCAGTAGTTACAGGAATAGCTGTCACTGACTCATCATGAGTCCTGGTCCGAACTGTGACAAATTACACCCCAAACAATCTACAGGATCATCATTGGACCACACACATGAACAAGACACCTATGTGCAATTGATCACTGGAAATATGTGGACACGTGCTGTCTTGTATGCTGGTCCACCACAGCCACTTGATAGTTGGGGCTTACGTCTATGGCCTCAACTGTGGTGTCATCATACATATGAGATTGACACTTGTCTGTCTGTGCAAACAACATGGTACCCACTTCCTCAATGCGTGTGTATGACTCACTGTGGGATTCTTCAACTAGTGCCTAGGAAGCTCTTATCAATACTCTAGGACATAGGATGTAGAAAATGTGGACCATTGACATGAACAAGCGTCTGCCATCCATCTGGTGCATGCTATGTCACATGTGGTGTCTACTTGACCCTAAAACTTGGAAGTATACTTTACGGGTGTTGTTACATGTATGACTAACACATGCCCTTGCTCATTCCAAATTTGACTGGTATTTTAGGATTGGACACATGGACGTCACATTCATACAACCATATGTACAATAATGCTTCATGTGATATACACACACACTTGGTCAACCAACACATTAGTTGTCAAAGCACACACTTTGAGCCAAAGGCATTTAGGTATTGTACATATGTGTGTCACATTGCTATCCTCTCCTTATGACAAACATGCACAATTTGTGCCACACATATATGTAGGCCACACTTATGACCATCTATGACGTCAGCCAACTGTAAACATACTGTGAAGGGTGTAGTGGATGATGTTCCGCTGCAGTATGATGTCACACATGTGAACATACACCATCAACACCATACTGTCTTCAATTAGCCAATCTCTGATGTGTTCCAAATGTAAAATAACCAACCAAAAAACAAGTAGAAATGCCCCAAACCAGTTAATGCACTGTAATTTTGACGTCCCTAGCGGTGTGCGTAATTTTTTGTTTACCAAAACTGTATTTGCGTCATTTTGTTTTGACGCACAGGAGTGAAATTTAGCCCGCATCCAGATATATCAAAATAAATGACGCAAATACTGTTTTGTGCAACAAAAAATTAGGCATAATGCGGAAAAGGCGGGACTTTTCATACAGGAAGTGATGTAATAGGATATCCTGTTTACAGATCATGTACAGTGGGTGTACTTTCACTTTCACTTTGCAGTCTATGATCCTTCTAGACTGTGTGGCTGTGTAGAGCGTGTTGTCCAGAGATTTTGTCCTGTATTTGTCCTGTGTGCTATCTGTAAAGTCCTTTTGTGAAACAAATATTGTTTGTGTATACTGTAGTACGGTGTTTTGTCTACATTTATCTGTTTATCTTGTGTATTTCTTGTTTGTGGGAGTCTGTTGTGGGTAGTGTTAGTTTGGGGATAGTTGGGCTCTTTTAGTGTTTAGGTTTACTTTTTTTCTGTCTTTTTACCCCTACTTTCACCCATTTCCCCTTTCAATTTCTTTTACTCCTATTTCTTATCTTCAACTATAAGTATGTCTGGTAGGGCACGTCTTGGCAGGATGGGGGAAGAGGCAGGACGGGGGAAGAGGAGTTGGGGGGCTTCATCTGGCTGGTGACACATTTCTTGCCGCTCATGATCCAGGCAGGGGTGAGGGTCATACAGGGGTACCCGACAGAGGCGCGCAGAATCCGGTGGGGAAAGGTGCTGCATCACCTGCAGTGTGTGTATGCCAGCCAGAGGAGTGACCACCAGCTGAAGCACCGGTGGGCTGTCCTCATCACCAGGGAGCAGGATCTCTTGGACCACCTGAGAATCATGATTGGTGGCACTGTTGGTGAGTACGACTTATGTTAATGTGTACAATTAAATGCTCTGTAGTGACATCAGGGGATTAGTGCAATGTCTGCCAGCTAACTTGATGACTGTGTGTAATGCTGGGGAAATATAAGGGGATCATTGATACACTATGGCAAGGATCACAATTGCTAGCTATCAGGTAGCACGTGTGTAGGAGGCTGGCCTGGTTTGTAGTGGGTACCAAGGGGTACTTACACTCTGCACCAGGTCCAGGTATCCCTTATTAGTGTAGAAGAGGTGTTCTAGCAGCTTAGGCTGATAGAAAAGGTAGCTTAGTAGACCAGCTTAGGCTGAACTAGGAGACATGCAAAGCTCCCACTATACCACTGGTGTCATATCCACAATATCATAAGAAAACACAATACACAGATATACTAAAAGTAAAGGTACTTTATTTTCATGACAATATGCCAAAAGTATCTCAGTGAGTACCCTCAGTATGAGGATAGCAAAAATACACAAGATATATGTACACAATACCAAAAATATGCAGTAATAGCAATAGTAAGCAATGCAAGCAATGTACAGTCACAATAGATTGAAATGAGAGCACATAGGTATAGGGGCAACACAAACCATATACTCCAAAAGTGGAATGCGAACCACGAATGGACCCCAAACCTATGTGAGCTTGTAGAGGGTCACTGGGACTGTAAGAAAACAGTGAGGGTTAGAAAAATAGCCCACCCCAAGACCCTGAAAAGTAGGTGTAAAGTGCACCTAAGTTCCCCAGAGAGCAAAGAAGTCGTGATAGGGGAATTCTGCAAGGAAGACCAACACCAGCAATGCAACAAAGGTGGATTTCCGGACGAGAGTACCTGTGGAACAAGGGGTCCAATTCCAAGTGTCGAGACAAAGTCGAGATTGGGCAGATGCCCAGGAAAGGCCAGCTGAGGATGCAAAGAAGCTGGCACTGGATGTTAGACGCTGTGGATTCTGCAAGAACGAAGAGGACTAGGAACTTCCTCTTTGGAGGATGGATGTCACACGTCATGCAGAAAGACCGCAAACAAGCCTTGCTAGCTGCAAGGGTTGCAGTTAGGGTTTTTGGATGCTGCTGTGGCCCCGGAGGTACCAGGATGTCGCCAATTGCGTCAGGAGACAGAGGGGGCACCCAGCAAGACAGGGAGCCCTCAAGGAAGCAGACAGCTCCCGCAGAAGTGCTGGAACAGGCACTACGAAGAGGAGTGAACTGGAGCTCACCCGAAGTCACAAAAGAAGATCCCACGATGCCGGAGGACAACTCAGGAGGTTGTGCACTGCAGGTTAGAGTGTCGGGGACCCAGGCTTGGCTGTGCACAAAGGAAATCCTGGAAGAGTGCACAGGAGCCGGAGCAGCTGCAAATCACGCGGTACCCAGCAATGCAGTCTAGCGTGGTGAAGCAAGGACTTACCTCCACCAAACTTGGACTGAAGAGTCACTGGACTGTGGGAGTCACTTGGACAGAGTTGCTGAGTTCCAGGGACCACGCTCGTCGTGCTGAGAGGGGACCCAGAGGACCGGTGATGCAGTCTTTTGGTGCCTGCGGTTGCAGGGGGAAGATTCCGTCGACCCACGGGAGATTTCTTCGGAGCTTCTAGTGCAGAGAGGAGGCAGACTACCCCCACAGCATGCACCACCAGGAAAACAGTCGAGAAGGTGGCCGGATCAGAGATACAAGGTTGCAGTAGTTGTCTTTGCTACTTTGTTGCGGTTTTGCAGGTGTCCAGAGCAGTCAGCGGTCGATTCCTTGGCAGAAGGTGAAGAGAGAGATGCAGAGGAACTCTGATGAGCTCTTGCATTCGTTATCTAAAGAATTCCCCAAAGCGGACACCCTAAATAGCCAGAAAAGGAGGTTTGGCTACCTAGGAGAGAGGATAGGCTAGCAACACAGGTAAGAGCCTATCAGAAGGAGTCTCTGGCATCACCTGCTGGCACTGGCCACTCAGAGCAGTCCAGTGTGCCAGCAGCACCTCTGTTTCCAAGATGGCAGAGGTCTGGAGCACACTGGAGGAGCTCTGGGCACCTCCCCTGGGAGGTGCAGGTCAGGGGAGTGGTCACTCCCCTTTCCTTAGTCCAGTTTCGCGCCAGAGCAGGGCTGGGGGATCCCTGGACCGGTGTAGACTGGCTTATGCAGAGATGGGCACCATCTGTGCCCATCAAAGCATTTCCAGAGGCTGAGGGAGGCTACTCCTCCCGAGCCCTGACACCTTTTTCCAAAGGGAGAGGGTGTAATACCCTCTCTCTGAGGAAGTCCTTTGTTCTGCCTTCCTGGGCCAATCCTGGCTGGACCCCAGGAGGGCAGAAACCTGTCTGAGGGGTTGGCAGCAGCAGCAGCTGTAGTGAAACCCCGGGAAAGGCAGTTTGGCAGTACCCGGGTCTGTGCTAGAGACTCAGGGGATCATGGAATTGTCTCCCCCAATGCCATTGGGGTGACAATTCCATGATCTTAGACATGTTACATGGCCATGTTCGGAGTTACCATTGTGACGCTGTACATAGGTAGTGACATATGTCCAGTGCACGCGTGCACCTAAGTTCCCCAGAGAGCACAGAAGTCGTGATAGGGGAATTCTACAAGGAAGACCAACACCAGCAATGCAACAAAGGTGGATTTCCGGACGAGAGTACCTGTGGGGCTCGGGAGTCGCGCACTCGCGTTTCTTGGCTTTGACCGCGTTGTGAGCAGCGTACTCGCTTCTCTTTGCAGGAGAGGTGTGTGAAGCACACCCTTGCTCAAATTTGGTTACGATCTCAGACCTAATAAAGGTTGATGTACCTGATTGATTTTGATTCATGGTTCCGTTACCTGCACTGATGGGTGAAACTGTTCATTGGAACATATAAGCCATGTGATAATAGATCACTACTTGCTTACCGATTGGCATCGTTTGGACATTGTTTATTGACGTTTAAAGTTGGTTAATATTTTGGAAATAAGAAGCCCTGAAGAAGTCAATTGGGATCAGATTGGAGTTTTCCCAAGACGAAACACGTGTTGGCTTGAATTGTATTACTATGGAGGTGTTGTTAAACACGGCTTGACTTGCACCAGTATGGAGAAATGTATTTACACATGAGGAACAAGTATTCAAAGCGCTGATAAGAATGGACTCTATAAAATATGCATTAAATAATTAATGTTTGACTTTGTTTTTTGATTTTTTTTATAATAAGCTCAAAATAAGTTTCTGTTGGGAGTGCCGTACTTTGTATCATGAATTCTGCAAGGAAGACCAACACCAGCAATGCAACAACGATGGATTTCCAGACGAGAGTACCTGTGGAACAAGGAGACCAAGTCCAAAAGTCACGAGCAAGTCGGGAGTGGGCAGATGCCCAGGAAATGCCAGCTGTGGGTGCAAAGAAGCTGCCACCGGATGGTAGAAGCTGTGGATTCTGCAAGAACGAAGAGGGCTAGAAACTTCCCCTTTGGAGGATAGTTGTCCCACGTCGTGACAAAGCTTGCAGAGGTGTTTCCGTGCAGAAAGATTGCAAACAAGCTTTGCTAGCTGCAAGGGTCGCGGTTAAGGTTTTTGGATGCTGCTGTGGCCCAGGAAGGACCAGGATGTTGCGAATTGCATGAGGAGACAGAGGGGGCGCCCAGCAAGACAAGGAGCCCACTCAGAAGCAAGCAGCACCCACAGAAGTGCCAGAACAGGCACTACGAAGTGGAGTGAACCAGAGCTCACCCGAAGTCACAAAGGAAGGTCCCACGATGACGGAGGACAACTCAGGAGGTTGTGCACTGCAGGTTAGAGTGCCGGGGACCCAGGCTTGGCTGTGCACAAAGGAAATCCTGGAAGAGTGCACAGGAGCCGGAGCAGCTGCAAATCACGCGGTACCCAGCAATGCAGTCTAGCGTGGGGAGGCAAGGACTTACCTCCACCAAACTTGGACTAAAGAGTCACTGGACTGTGGCACTCACTTGGACAGAGTTGCTGAGTTCAAAGGACCTCGCTCGTTGTGCTGAGAGAAGACCCAGAGGACCGGTGATGCAGTTCTTTGATGCCTGCGGTTGCAGGGGGAAGATTCCGTCGACCCACAGGAGATTTCTTCAGAGCTTCTAGTGCAGAGAGGAGGCAGACTACCCCCACAGCATGCACCACCAGGAAAACAGTCGAGAAGGCGGCAGGATCAGCGTTACAAGGTCGCAGTAGTCGCCTTTGCTAATTTGTTTCAGTTTTGCAGGCTTCCAGCGCGGTCAGCAGTCGATTCCTTGGCAGAAGGTGAAGAGAGAGATGCAGAGGAACTCTGATGAGCTCTTGCATTCGTTATCTAAAGAATTCCCCAAAGCAGAGACCCTAAATAGCCAGAAAAGGAGGTTTGGCTACTTAGGAGAAAGGATAGGCTAGCAACACCTGGAGGAGCCTATCAGAAGGAGTCTCTGACATCACCTGCTGGCCCTGGCCACTCAGAGCAGTCCAGTGTGCCAGCAGCACCTCTGTTTCCAAGATGGCAGAGGTCTGGAGCACACTGGAGGAGCTGTGTGCACCTCCCAGGGGAGGTGCAGGTCAGGGGAGTGGTCACTCCCCTTTCCTTTGTCCGGTTTCGCGCCAGAGCAGGGCTGGGGGATCCCTGAACCGGTATAGACTGGCTTATGCAGAGATGGGCACCATCTGTGCCCATCAAAGCATTTCCAGAGGCTGGGGGAGGCTACTCCTCCCCAGCCCTGACACCTTATTCCAAAGGGAGAGGGTGTAAGACCCTCTCTCTGAGGAAGTCCTTTGTTCTGCCTTCCTGGGCCAAGCCTGGCTGGACCCCAGGAGGGCAGGAACCTGTCTGAGGGGTTGGCAGCAGCAGCAGCTGCAGTGAAACCCCGGGAAAGGTAGTTTGGCAGTACCTGGGTCTGTGCTAGAGACCCGTAGGATCATGGGATTGTCTCACCTATGCCAGGATGGCATCGGGGGGGGCAATTCCATAATCTTAGACATGTTACATGGCCATATTCAGAGTTACCATTGTAAAGCTATACATAGGTAGTGACCTATGTATAGTGCACACGTGTAATGGTGTCCCCGCACTCACAAAGTCCGGGGAATTTGCCCTGAACGATGTGGGGGCACCTTGGCTAGTGCCAGGGTGCCCACACACTAAGTAACTTAGCACCCAACCTTTACCAGGTAAAGGTTAGACATATAGGTGACTTATAAGTTACTTAAGTGCAGTGGTAAATGGCTGTGAAATAACGTGGACGTTACTTCACTCAGGCTGCAGTGGCAGGCCTGTGTAAGAATTGTCAGAGCTCCCTATGGGTGGCACAAGAAATGCTGCAGCCCATAGGGATCTCCTGGAACCCCAATACCCTGGGTACCTCAGTACCATATACTAGGGAATTATAAGGGTGTTCCAGTATGCCAATGTAAATTGGTGAAATTGGTCACTAGCCTGTTAGTGACAATTTGGAAAGAAATGAGAGAGCATAACCACTGAGGTTCTGGATAGCAGAGCCTCAGTGAGACAGTTAGTCATAACACAGATAACACATACAGGGCACACTTATGAGCACTGGGGCCCTGGCTGGCAGGGTCCCAGTGACACATACAACTAAAACAACATATATACAGTGAAATATGGGGGTAACATGCCAGGCAAGATGGTACTTTCCTACAGTACTAAGTTCTGAATTTCCTGACATATCCGACCCTATGAGTGCTCTTGGGTTTGCTGACTCCAAATTGTAGATAGCCCTTACCTGTGGTGTGACTGTAGAGACAAACATGTGTGGAGTTTCCTATACACTCCTCGGTGTACATGTTGTTGGCAAATTATAGTTGTGTATCTACCGCCCCCCCCCTCAAACACGGCCATGGGTTTGTGAATGGGGTACCTAGTATTGATGCTAACAGTATGTTACACATACCTGTGAATAAGTGACGGTTTGGTTGCATACTAGTATACACACTCAGGTTTGGTACTTGGTACCATATTGGAAAGTCCAGTTACAACTTGCAGACCATGTGGCTTTAGTTTTGCTTTCCGTACACTGACATTTGTAGCCAAGCTCTTGGTGGAGGATATGCAGCATGATTCTTAGATGTTAACTGTCAGAACTCAGATTGCAAGTCAAAGCCAGTTGTTACCCATCTTGTGGGTTATGGATGTGCTTTGTGAGATGTCACCTTTGTTGTCTGGCCTGCCATATACTTCCTCAGGGACATTCAATGCTCTGTATCGTGATATGAGCTGTTACAAGTACAGTAGATGTAATGTCTGATTAACTTGCTGTGCTGTTTCACACAATGCAGTTACTAATGTAGCATATCTGCATTTGTCTTCACAGCAGCTAACATAACTCCAGACAGGTCCATGAATTTCAGCGTCGGGCCATGCGATACCAGCACATCCTGCTGGTGGAGTCGGGGTTCCGGAGGATGGCCCGGCGATATCGCCCTGAACGTGCGTCCGGGGCATGGCGAGCCTTCCGACAGGGTGGGCCTACTTTGCCCACCACAGCCACCACAGAAACAACCACCAATCAGAGCCAGGTGGCCCCACCCACAGCTGCCACTGTTGATCCAACATCTGCAGGACTTCCTGGCCCCAGCATTGCCACCGGTGCAGGACAGCCCACACAGACCTCCTCCACCGGTACCCAGACTGCCACTGCTCCAGCTGTTGACCCTGCAGCCTTCAATAGACTTGAAGATAAGATGGACAAAGTGCTGCGCAAGGTGAGCCACCTGAGCCGGTACGTGTGGCACATTAAACGGCAGGTCAAGGATATAAAGAGGACCCTCCAGAGGGCCAACCTCTATACAGTTGATTTGATGGACATGATACCCTCCCCTCCCTCCTCTTTCCTTGTTCTTATAGTTAGTGGGCTTATGGGGCTTAGTGTTAGGTTAATATAGGCTGTTAGTTTTGTTAGTGTTAGTGGGTGTGGGGTGGGGGGTCCTGCTTGTTTCTTTTTTGACTTATTACATGTGTGGGTGGGTGGGTGGTTGGGGGGCTATGTTGGGGTTCTTGTGTGTAAACAAAAAAAAAGAAAAAAAGAAAGAAAAACTTTTTTTTAAAAATACCAAAAAAATATATATTTGTTTAGGATAGTATAGTATGTGTTTAGGTTAGTATGTGTTGTCCTAAATGTGTCCCATCTCATAAGGGGGATGGGGGGGTAGATGTTTAGAACGTTTTGTTACATGTGATTAGTAAGTGTAGCTTAGGTTAGTTAGGGACAGTTGTGGGTAATGAGTAATCAGGATAGATTAGGGTAGGTAAAATTTTTCCTTCAGTTTCCTCATCTATGGTTAGCTTTTAATAAATATTTGGTTACCCTTTAATAGTATGTGTTGAATGGTACTTGATCGTGGGTTTGGATTCAGTGTACATCAATTTTGTACTATAACATCTGTGTCCTATGCTACAAACAAATCCCAACTGAGCTGTACGATTGGCAGCTAGCCCAGAGCTACCTTGCAAAGTGTCTACCCTTCGTTGCAACCACTAATCACAGTTAATATGGTTCCCAATGTGTTTCTGCTGATAAGTGTGTTTTCAAAGTCACTAACTGTGCTTCCAGACTTGATATTGGGGAAACAGTTTTAGGTCTGACTGCAGTGTAATGATCATGCACACCCTTATAAGATGAGTTCTCAATGGCAATCTTGTATTCTTGTCTTCAAGACCCTCATACATCATTTGTGACACAGTTCGGCATGATTACCTATTTGTATGTTAACTCAGACACCTTCATTTGTGCCGTTTTTTTTTTGTATTTACTTGGCATGTTTATTGTGTTATTTTTGCATGTTGACAACATTTAGCGGGCACTATTTGATGACTTAGTTATCCCCTGAGGAAGCATTCTTCTGTCCTACACAGCATGGTGGTGTATGGTTTCTCACTTCATCAGATTTGTCCCTCATTATGGGCAGAGTATGATGCAATGACGGGCACTGTGCAGAATTCTCTGACTACATATTATCAGGACGGTTGTATTGACAAGCTACGTAATTTGACAGTAGGCACATTTCAGTAATCTACTGCACAGTTGATATGTCACATTACCCAGAGACAGATTTGTTGTGTAAGTGTTATTTATTGAAAAGTGCTGTAGTGCTATATGTACATTGTCCATGATTGTGAGTCCATTTTAGTGATATCTTCCATTGTGATCCAACACAAGGATTTACCTAAATGCTTTTGTAATGCTGGGGTTGCTGTTCCAACAGTGCAGAGGGACAGACTTAGCCAATGAGTAGGACAGAGACAATCACTGGGCTGGGTGACAAGATATACAGTGGTTAGCAGAACAGTGCTTGAGTACAGTTGTTGTAAGACTGTCATGTTTCAAAACGCAGGACTTTGGTAATAGTTGGCCATGTGGCAGGGACTAGTGCTTCCGGGTACTTTTCCTTGTGAATGTGATCTGTTCCATGTCTTCTTCTTCTGATGTGTGTGTTGCCTCCTTTGTCCTTGTTGTTGTTGATTGTGAAGGGGCAACACACACCTCAGTGTTAGAAGACGTGGAGTCAGACATCCCAGTCGCTGCTCCCTATGAAGGTCTTAAGGGCAGTACTGCTGCAAGGAGGGCCTGCTGGTTCTTGAGAATTGCAGCCACATCACGACGGTAGGCAGCCAGGTCGGCCCTGAGGGGTTCAATGTTGCATTCGTGCACGCGTTGACAGGATTGCTGTTGTAGGTGTTGGGTCAACTTTATTACAGCTGTGCTGATTTCCTTCTGGGTTTTCTGCAGTTCCTGCAAGATAGATGTTAGGGCTTACATAGCTGCTGCCTGATCTGCAAATGACATCATGCACAAACGCACACCCTCAAGGCTGGCTGCCATATTTTGCATCCCCACCCGCACCTCCTTGGCCAGCTCCCACTGTACTCCAACTACAGTTCTCTCAAAGCTGGTGCCAGTGTTGTCTGAGTCCTCAGCTGTATTATAGCTGGCAGGTCTTACAATTGGGGTGGTGGGTGGTTCCTCTGTGATGGCTGCTTGTTCTGTGCTCCTCCTTGTGACTGAAGGTGGGGTCTGGAGGGTTTCAAGGACCTTTTGGATAGTCTCCTGGGGAATGGTTATCGGCTCGTCATCCATGTCATAAGGGAAATCTGGGACAGGCATATCGGCAGGAGATCCATCTTCCTCTGCAATGAAACAGGGTACAATTAGTGTGTCTGTGTTGTGGCAATTTTAATGTGATGTGCCTGCCTTTTGATGAATTCACTTTGTGATCTTGTTTTGTGTTAATATCTGCAGTCCTTCAGATGGGCATTGTTTCAGGCCTATGGCCCACCTGTGTGTCACATGTATGTTATTGAGTTATTAGACTTGTCAGCCTCATCGCCTCTTGGTGTTGATTTTAGCCAAATAGAGAATTGCCACCTTCTTTTCCTACTCGACCCTCCGTGTACATCCATTCTCATGGTGAGACCTTTCACTGGCTGTGGGTGTTCTGATGGCCCTGGCAGCACACTTAACAATCTGGACCTGCCCCAAACCCTGATCGTTCACATCGACTTAAATGTAATTGACATGTGGCATATCCCATGCTTGGCAATGTTATGATCCGATCTGGATGTTGACATTGTTAATGTGTCCTGCTGATGTCGGGTAATGTGTGTTACATTGGATTGCCCTGATAGTCGTATCAGTGTCCTATTTCATCCTCTGACTGTGCAGGTGTATTTCAGTGACCAGTTACATGTGTCCCCTCCTTAATGCTGTTGTTTGAGCAGTATGACATTTGGGATGTTGCCTTGTTACCCAACCACAGGATGGACCCTGACATATGCAGCATGGGTGCGTCCTTAGTGCTGTGTAGCTCCTATTGTTGTTTACTTTGGCTGATGTTTTTGACAACTATGGGCATTGACATTTGAGAGTACTGGGGCCTTTGTCTTGTTTCTGGGGATTGTTGCAGTTGTCATCCTCACCCCCTAATTTAGGTGTGCATGATCGATGGGGAGGTTACTGCCATTGGCTACTTGAGCTGAACACAGATCAGAGGTGGTAGTGGCAACTGTTGTTGCAGTTACATTGCAGTTGTTGGTTTGGCTAGAGGATTGCTAATAGGGCCCTAGTTAATGTAGGAGGTATGTTGGCTGACGAGTGCCAGGATGTAAGTTTGACGTAGTGGCCTTCCCTCCTGCTGTGGCTTTCCCTTTGCTCCATCATTGGGATGACAGCATGCCCCCATGGGACTGTTGTTGGTGTAGTGTAATGGTGTGCCCCAGCTTCTGTCTGTGCAGGCCATGCCCCTTTACCCATGCCACTCCATGTATATGTTGACTTCCATGCATTTTGTGGTCGGTATCCCCCCCGCTTGCAGTTAACATTTGTGAATTTGAATTCCCCATGCGACTTACCCTGCATGTGCGTTGTGTCCTGGTAGTCTGCGCTGTCCTGTCCTTGAATCCCTGTGACGATCTCCTCCGGGATGACGGCTGCGACCATCTCCTCCATGTGGTCCAGGGCCTCCTGGTGTGCTGGACTCCCCCCTCCACTCTGCAGTGCTGCCTTCCTGTTCCTTGCCATCTTTTCCTTGGTCCTGCATTTGCAGTCATGCCAGCGTTTCTTGCACTCGATGACTGTTCTGCGTACTTCAGCCACACTGTTAATCTTGTCGACAATTTGTTGCCATATAGCCTGTCTCCTACTGATTGGCAACTTTGATGTGACAAACAGTTGGTGCTGGTGTTCTGTCACCTCTTTAACCAGAATTTCCTGCTCCTCTGCACTAAAGCGACACTTTCTTTTCTTCTTAAAGGTGTCCTGGTTCTTGTGTGGGTCCTCCTGGCTGGTTCCTGGTCTGCTGTCATCTTCCTGGGGTCTTTAGTGGCATCTGGGATCCATTTTGGCTCTCCTCTGGTGATGTGGCTGCGTTCGCTGTGTTTTTTGACGCTATTGCGTAAAAAAAACGGCGCATATCCGGTTTGCGGTGTCGTAAATCGACCCACAGTCATTTCCGCCGCGTTAACGTCGTTTTCCTTTACGACTTGACGCCGCGGTGTGCGTCAAAAATAATAACTCCCATCTGTTGTTTACGCCGCCGTGCATCAAAGTATAAATATGTCGCCCGCACGGCACACCAAAATGGAGTTAGCCGGCGGTAATATTTTTGACGCAAAACTGCGCCGGCACAGTTTTGCGTCAAAAAGTATAAATATGGGCCTACATACCTTTTGTGCGTGTGAGTATTTGTGAGAAGCGCCTGTTAGGCAAAGCCTCTTTGTTTTTCAGGACGTCTTAGATTTTTGTTACTACTTACCTGGAACCACTCCGGATGATTCTAGTATGCCAAGTCTTCCAATACTGGGGAATAATGGGCACAGAAATGAAGTCCCAGTTTTACCCGATCTGAAAACCACTAGGGTTGTGGGCCAGTAGCAGCTTGCAGAGCCACGACCTGGAGACTAAATGGCCCATCCCACAACAGCAAGGTAGAAATCAAAGCTCTTCCAATTAGCCTAAGGCTTGTTCTACACATTGCCAACTCAAAGCAGGTGGCACATTTGAGTGTAACGTCTCAGAAATCTGCCAAACCCTTCAGTTTTTGAAGCAGTAACTGAATCTCTTTCCTCCCCATTCCTAGGACTGAGTTTTGGGGGAGATACATTCTGCAAACAGTTATTCCAGCTCTGGTATCTCGCCTCTGATCTCCAGTTATCTTGTAATGAGACAATACATATTTGGAAAATGTCTTCACTTAAAGCTTTGAAAGCTGTGCGGCTTCCCTGTTGCTTCCAAAAGCTAACAAATTCCTCATTTATTTCAGATTTGCATCTTAGTTAAAGGAGTCTGGTTATTGTTTTCCTGTCTTTCATAATGTTTGATTTCATCCCCTCAATTACATATGTTCCTCTTTAATCTGTAAGACACCTTAAGAAGTTGGAGCTCCTGGGGGAATTGTACCAACTAATGGATTGAAATTCAACAGCAGCTGAGTTTTCGCTCTATTCAGAAGGCCTTCTATTGAGTAGCATGGGATTGTTTAGGGGCAACGATGAAGGCCATTGTGATGGGTGATTAGTTTCGTAAATGGGTATAGTCCCTATATCGGGCCCCCAGTGCCAAGTTGGTATATGCAGGGGCTTTTTTTCACCACTTAAGGTACCCAGCAGGGGTGTCCGTTATCTCCCCTGCCTCTCTCTGCATGTTACCTGGGGCCATAGTTGCAATCGTTACAGATGAACTGTGATAGCCCACCATGGAGGTCTGGCAGCTGTGAGCTTAAAATAATGGCATTCGCTGATGATGTTGCGATATATACATCAGATCCAGCAGCTGTGCTAGACCACATTAAAGGCAAATCTGATAGATTTGGAAGTGTTTGGGCTATAAGCTAACTATAGCGAAAACTAAGCTGCTGTTGAATTTCAGACCGGCTGTTCCAGTTCATGGGGTAACTCCTTCGGCTACTTATCTGGGTATAAACCTAGGTGTGCAGGTTGATAAAATCATTAATTTCAAATATGAGCCTCTGCTTGCTTGTTTTTTTAATAGGGTGCCGCTCAACATTATTAGTAGAAGCAATATTATTAAAATCAATGTGTTACCAAAATTGTTACCAACATTTTTATATCTGTTTCGGTCAATCCCACTTTGGGTTCCAAATTCTTTTTTCAAATGCCTGGAAGGTATTCTCAGCATTTTTGTCTGGGGCTATACGTTGACCTGGCATGCTATACGCTTTATAAAATTACAGGCAGAAAGGCCATCAGCTACGGGATTTTAAACTATTTTTCTGGGCTGCGTTTGCCAGCCATCTACATAACTTGTTGAGACTAGCAGAACTTGACCTCTCGGTCTTGGGCTATTGATTGGCATTAGGGGCTAAATATAGGCTCTTCTTCGTCTACAGACTGATGGATCCTAATAGCTAAAATCATGTAAAAGGTGTTTGTTCGAGGAACCATACGCATCTGGCAGGAAATGTCGATGGCATTCTCGTTAAAGGTGATACATGCTGGCAGGCCACTGTGGGATAATCCATCGTTACCAGAACTACTCCATGATCCTGTCTGCACTGTATGGCAGAGGCTTGGGTTAGAAACATCTGAGTAACTAAATTATTTGGATGGATTTCATATGTTTTCAGGGTCGCAAGATGCTTATGATCTTCCTCGTCCTTTAAAAAAAAAATATATATTTGCAGCTAAGAGATCACTTTGTGTCTGGTCTGGATCTCCAAATGATTTCTGAAAGCCCTGATATCATGAACAGTTTGCATTGGGTAAATAAGAAATGTCTGATGAGTATGATTTATCAAGGCCTGTGTGAGCATTGGACTGATGGTACCCTACTCTTAGTTGCTAAGTGGAGTAAGGAATTAGTGTGCAAGTTCCTGCCATCTGAAATCTACAGTGCCATGGAGACAGTCGATAGCTCGGTGCACTTTATTAATATAAAACTGCAACAATTTAAGACTGTCGGCATGTTATCTTCAATACCTGAGAGAATAACCAAATAGAGTGGGAATTTGGGCACTGACAAAACTACCTGCCCTAAACGTGGTTGTTGTGCAGCCAGTGTTCTTCATATTTTCGTTACTTGTCCAGCCCTTCGGGAATTTTGGGAAGGGGTGACCTAGGCAGTCGCCTCATGCCTTGGGTATATTACATGCTTTACCACTAAGGAAATAATGATGAGATGTCAAATGGAATACAACCAGGGACAGATAAAATTGGTGTCTATATTGTCTCAGCCAGGCTCTGTATTGCTAGACTATGGGTTTGTACAGCTCCCCTGTGGGTGTTTGAACTGTGGGGGAGCTATACGACAACTCTATGAGTCCAAACCTGCCTTGGCTAAAGCAATGGGTGCCCCTTCACTCAAGAAACTAGACAGGGTCAGGCCAGGATTTAGTTGGGAATTGCAGAATAACCTGTTGCCAACTTTTCCAGCTCAAAGTCCATACGTTAAAACTCTCTGTGTTCACTCACAGCTTGGGCACTGTAACTTTTGCTGAATGTTCTATTTTTTCTTTATTCCCATTCACATTTGCTTACATGTCCACGTTCAGCATATAGGGGTTTTTCTGAATCCTTTTAGGTAATGATTGTATGTATGTTGACGCTTTCTGACTATTCAATAAAAAATAAAATAAAAATAAAAACATTTGTGTTTGGATAGTCCATGGCTGAGGCTGTATTTTCATTGTTTTTCTGAAATAGAGAAAGACGCATGCACATAGGACAATCGTACTCCTAAAATAAAAGTGCACTTTTCTGCAGCATTTAATGAATGATTGCCAATGAAGCTTTGTGCAGCCTAGTTATGCTAATTGATGCATGCATAAATTAATCATGAGTCTAAAATGTAAACTTTTCTACAAGTCCATTGTTACAATATGGATGTTCATTATGGTATATTATGTTATCACCTTCTAGAGTATCCTGGTGCTGAGCAGGTGTGTGTGTCTAGCCCTGGCTATGGTAGGTAGGTTAATTGAAAAGCCAGGTCTTCAGCTTCTTGTGGAATTCAAGAAGAGAGGAGGAGGCTCTGGTGCAGAGTGTGAGTTTGTTCTGTGCTTTAGAAGAGATGTAAGAGAACACCCATTCTCCTGATCTGGATCTATGAATGTTTGGAAGTAGGTGTCCTGTAGAGCAGACGTGTTTGGGTAGTTGGTGGAAGGAGATGCAACCGTTCAGGTGTGTGGTGCCTAAGTTGAGTAGTGCCTTGAATGTGTTTGAGAGGTGTTTGAAATGAGCGGTTTGTTGCTAAGCTGTCTTAATAAATAGAAACCAAATGCACAGATTAAACAAGAAGGAATTAGCAAAACAAGATTGCATAATGATGTTGTGGAAAATGTGACACCTTGGTTAAATGGAGAAGAGAAACATTGGCACATCAGCTGCAGTGTGACTGATCAGTGGGAGAAGTCTGACACCACTGGCACAGTAAGGGTGTGTGCACACCTCTAGGGCCTCAGGAAGGCCTGTCCTTGCATGCCAGCTGGGAAAACACGGTCTTCACTCTTCACATCCATCAATGTATAGGGAAAATGGTTATCATGCTGCAAACAGCACCCATGAGCACTTTGGAGATATATGTGGCATCTTCAGGAATGGAGAATGTAACAAAGTCAGAACTAACAAGCAGCCACATAACTCCATAGATGCTACAAGTGATACATTAGCGGGCTCCACCGTTTAAATGGGCAGCACATTACATGCGGGTTAGGACAATGTCTGGAATAACAAAAAATTTCGAGGACAAAGATGTGTGAAATTCCAAAGTGTTATTCAGACGTTTTACATTATGGGCCTCATTACAACCCTGGCGGTCAAAGACCCCCGGGGCTGTTTCAGCGATTGTACCGCCAACACCCTGGCAGTACAATCTGGTGAATTACGACCGCGGCGGTAGCGCCGCGGTCGCAACGCCGGGACCGGTGGTTTCCTGCCATGGTTGTCCCGGCGGCTGCCCAGGGGATTACGAGTCCCCTTCCTGCCAGCCTGTCCATGGCGGTAGAGACCGCCATGGAAAGGCTGGCGGGAAGGGGAGTCGCAGGGCACTGCCCATGCACTTGGCATGGGCAGTGCAGGGGCCCCCAGGCACAGCCCCACCCTGCAAAAGCACAATGGGTGCAGCTGCACCCGTCGCATGGCCGCAACACCGCCGGCTCCATTAGGAGCCAGCACCAATGTTACGGCCGACATCCCCGCTGGGCCGGCGGGTGGAAACTATGTTCCCCAGCGGGGATGTCATAATGTGGCCGGCGGAATTGCGGCCGCATTGGTGGCCGCTTGGCGGTAAAACCTTGGCGAGCGGTCTCTGCCGCCCGCCAAGGTTGTAATGAGGGCCTATGTCTTTAAATTATTGGCCGCAGTGAGAGGAATTAAAGTAGGAAGAGGATGACAAGTGTCGAACCTCTTGGAAGCAGGTGCTCACAGGTGTGAGCAGACCAATATTCTTATCTACCTTTCTTGAACATCGGAGGAAGCCACAAACCCCTACTGAGCCACAGTGGGACAGCGATGACTGAAAGACGACATACCAATTATAACTTGTGTCAGGAACATCTGTCGGTCAGCAAGATCCACTTTCCAACTGTTAACTTAATGAATAAAATAAATCATAGCAATCTTCTTTCCCTTACTTTCCTCCCTACTCACTCCTGGCTCTGACTTCTTTACCCCTCCCTTTCCAAATGCATCCCAGCAGTGAAAGCTGCTCCAGGCAGAGATTAAAATGGTGGCAAAGATCCAGGACAAAAGCACAAAACTTGAATTCAGGCCATTGCTTAAATAAAGTACATACTTCCTGATTAGAAGCAATCACCTAATTCATTTTATTGCAGTTTTACATGGACTAGGCAGAGTTGGAGTGCTCCTTCTTTAAAACACTCATTCACGCACTTCGTTCACTAGTTCCTAACCATATCGAGTATTTGAACTCAGTCATGGAGAGAGAGGAAGGAACCCTAAGTGAGAGAAGGTTTTATATTACATGACAATAAAATTGCCTTGATAACAGTACAGGCTAAATGTGATACCACAGAGTTGCCACATTATGAACCGGTGGACAGATTTATCAATATTTCCCACAACACAACCCAGCAAGATAACTTGTTACACTAAGTGCAAGAGAGTGCACAGGAATGTGCCATATTTACCAATTTATGGCACATTCCTACTTTCTAGGTGTGCTGGCACACATTCTGCTGCCTGGCTTCAGTGCAGGCACCCAACGCAGTCAAGAATGTTTATGTGCAGGAAGGGATACCTTCCTGAAAAAACATAATTCTTAGCAGCTTTTTCCTCTTTGTAAGTGCCGTGTAGAGTGCAGTACTCTTAGAAAGAGGAAACAACTAGAAGAAATAAATAAATTTCTTCTCATAATGCCTCCACTGAGAAGGCAAAGCATTTTGATGCATCCTAGGTTGACCACTCTCTGTAAATCTGGGAATGTGCCAAAATCCATGGTGGATGCATGGGAACTCCATGCTCCATCCAAGGAATGTCTTTCCAGGACAGAGTAAAGCAAGGTGGCGACTTGTGCTGCCTTGTGTTAATCCAGATTTACCAAGTAACGCAGGGCCACATATGTGGGCTTGGGTTGCTTGGTAAATCTGACTTAAACATAAAACAATGATAAATATGGCCCGGTGTATCTGTCTTTACCACATGGCAACAGAGATATTTTTAACTAAATACATTATTTAAATCTTATCAACTGAGAGATAAAAGGCTGGAATGGATTTATGGTCTTAGACGGGGTAGGGAGTCAGTGCCTATTGAAACTACTATGCACATCAGCAGGGGTTGGGCATCTGTCTCTCTGAGTTTGACCCCATAGTGATTCACTGGTACCATTACTCCCAGATGATAGGTTTGAGCTTGCATGACCACTTATATGACTGCTTCCATGACCGCCTGCATTAGTGCCTCACTTAACATGTGCTATCCATCATTCATTTTCCACTGAAAGCTCAGACGTACGTGGAGTGATAAAGACAAGGTAACAGCAGGACTTTGGTCCTCATGCTTACTATCTACAACATGTATCTAAGGCCACACAGTAGATACTGTCTTCTATCCCAGGCACTCCAATGGAGTAGCATGCAGCACCTCAGCAAAAAAGCTATCTAAATGTAAATAAAATTACAAGACATCACAGTGCTTCACCCTAACTGATTTTATACTGGCCAAATAGCATTAATCTTTGATTAAACTTCTGCATGGGTAACAAAAGATAAAGGAGCAGTCAGATGGGTTGAAGAAAGAGGATAAAGTAGAGCACAGCCAAATTAGAACCAACTCACAAATGGGAGGGTGGTGGGCGAAGTGAGGGAGGAAAATATAAAATAAAATAAAATAAAAATAATAAACTTACCTGAACGTCGCACCACACCCCGTTCCTCTGCAGGCAGCAGACAGGCGCAGGCTTCCAGGGTGTCCTGTAGCCAATCTGACTCAGCTCAGAGCAGGGCACTCCCAGGTAGACTGGGAGCCTGTGCAGACTCTCACCAGCCCAACTGTGTTGCTGGGCTGGAGAGAGCCCTATGTGAATGTGTGCTTGGCTGGCCCACAATGACCAGCCAAGCACACATGCACTCTGAGGGGGAACTCATCACCCCCGTGGCCCCACACAAGGAAACAATAATAAGCACTGTTTATTATCATATCCTTGTATAATAAACACTGTTTATTAAAAATTCCTTGTCAAGGTTTTGCAGCTACTGCTGCTGGCGGTGGGTGACGCTCCTCTGACCTCATGGAGAAGCCTTCCCTGCTCAGATCCTTCCTTTTGCTCTTCAACCTTTTGTTTCTGACATTTTTCTGAACTTTTTTTGAAGAAACTAATATCAATTAGAAGCTTCAAAGCTTCACAATGTGTAGGAATAGATTAATTTTAGAACAATGCTGTTAAAAATCCCTACACATACTTAAAGATTTGGACAGATGATAAACAAATGATATCTGTACATTTAGCATGATTCTCAAAATGTGAGAGCACATTATTTAATTTCACCTTTAATCTACAATCCTGTTTTGTAAACTGATTACAACTCAATCAAAATCTTAGCACTTCATATCTTAATAATTGACTGTTGCTTAATCCTTTAATATAAGGAACCAATATTTTATTTCCAGAGGAATGTAACAGGGGGTCTATTGATGGTTTATTGACAAATAGGCAACATAATTTTTTTTAATTTCTGAAAGATTTATTAGTTTTATGGAACAGGATAATCAGAATTACATACAGCCTTGAAGCCAAGGCAACATATTTTTTTATTGACAAACTTAAGTTTCATCAGGTCTGAGAAACCTTAGATGGAAAGGCATGCCAAGTACTTAGGGGCATATTTATACTCCGTTTGCGCCGGAATTGCGTCGTTTTTTTTTACGCAATTTCGACGCAAAACTAACTCCATATTTATACTTTGGCGTTAGACGCGTCTAGCGCCAAAGTCCATGGAGTTAGCATCATTTTTTAGCGTGGACACCTACTTTGCGTTAATGATATGCAAGGTAGGCGTTCCCGTCTAAAAAATCGACTCCGAGGCATGTGCGTCGGATTTATACTCCCGGGCAAAAATCACGCCCGGGAGTGTGCGGGTCAAAAAAAATGACGTACGGCCGCTTTTGCGCCGTTTTTTAGCGCCTGCAAAAGGCCTGCAAAAGGCAGGCGTTAAGGGACCTGAGAGGTGCCCTCTCATGCCCCCAGGGCCCCCCCCTGTCACCCTTGCCCACCCCAGGAGGACACCCAAGGCTGGAGGGACCCATCCCAGGGACATTAAGGTAAGTTCAGGTAAGTGTTTTAAAAAAAAAAAAATTGTGGCATAGGGGGGCCTGATTTGTGCCCCCCTACATGCCACTATGCCCAATGACAGAAGTCCCCTGGGCATGGCCATTGGGCAAGGGGGCATGACTCCTGTCTTTGCTAAGACAGGAGTCATTTCTATGGGGGTTGGGAGTGGAAAAAAAATGGCGCAAATCGGGTTGAGGCGAAAAAATTGCCTCAACCTGACTTACCCCATTTCTTGACGCCCAAGCCCCATTTCCCCCTATGCCGGCGCTGCCTGGTGTACGTCGGTTTTTTTAACGCACACCAGACGGTGCCGGCGGCTAACGCCGGCTAACGTCATTCAATAAATATGGCGCCCGCATGGCGCTTTAGAATGGCGTTAGCCGGTGCTAATTTTTTTGACGCAAAACTGCGTTAGCGCAGTTTTGCGTCAAAAAGTATAAATATGGGCCTTAGTTCCCCCGCATTATATGTTGTACTCAAAAACGTTTTTATCCAACGTAATAGATTTTTAGCCAACAATCTTTGACTTAGTGTCACCTCCTTCTAGCAGTAACAGTAGATTTTATTTAGATTTTTTAGATTTTTATTTCAACAAATTGTATGTGCATCATAATCCCTGAATCATAGATCATGGGGGCAAAATAAGTGGACTCTTTAAACAGTCACTCTCTATTAATTCCCAGATTATTTCTGTGGTCTACATAAACAATTTGAATCCATAAAGCATCATGATGGGCATCATATTATTGTAAATCTTAATTAATGGACACAAGGAGTGCCCACCATATTTATTCATAAATGTAACTAAACTACCTGCAGTCAGTATGTTGTGGTTTTCAATGAGTCCAAATGCTGATCCAATATTAGATTTCATAGAAAGGAATCCCAAAATACTTATACACATTTAGCCCTTCTGCATCTTCCCATCATATTTATGCCATGAACATTTTAGATGGCCTTTTCTAAAGACCACTATATTGTTTTTCCGAACGTTAAGTGTTAGATAATTTAATTTACATCAAGTTAAGACTTTCAGTTTCCTTTGCCGAGCCAATGCACTGTAATCCAGAATCACATCACCATCTATTTGATAGTTATGATATTTTTACATTGCAGATTTTACTTTGTGGACTTTTCATCGCAGGTCTATTTTTCAGTACTATAAAATGTTGTACTTTACTTCGCAGGTAATTATTTTTTAGGGTTCTGGGATGAGCAGTGTACGTGGGTAGTAAGGATTCTTTAAGTTTAAGGAAATAGGATTTTTGTAGGTTTCTGCTACTATTTGCCCCCATTTGAGCTACTAGCTGCTGTTTTTTTTTTACAATGAGAGCACACTGAGCCCTGCTAACCAGACCTCAGTGCCATTGTTCTAACCCTTTGCAAAGGTTATGTGTAACTGGATACCCCCAATTGCCAAGGACTGACTTATAAGTCCCTGATATGGTACACAGGGTACCCAGGGCATAGAAGGCAGAGTGTCTGCCCAGGGGAGCAGCACTGTTTGTGCCACCCTGTGTGTGACAAAGTACAAAACGGCTCCCAGTCTGCCACTGCAGACTGGAAGAGCAGTAGTCACACTACTAGTTCGCCCCCACTTTCCTTAACAATATTTGTAAGCTTCCCCTGAGGAAAGTTCATGGAGCCATATGGAAAGTTGCTGTATATTGTTTAGCAGGACATGATATATATACATATATATATATATACATATATATATATATATATATATATATATATATATATATATATATATATATACATAAATAAATATTTATATATATATATATATATAGTACACACACACACACATATATATATATATATATATATATATATATATATATATAGCAACACCTCTAAAGTATAGTTTTGCAGTGGAAAGGCTAATAGCCCTATTGGCTAACATAGGGCTAAACCTGGGTGATCCTTCAGCCCAGCTAATGTCTGAATGGGCTTTCCTAGCCAGGTACTGTAAGTTATCAAATTATTTGTGGAATTAAACCTGATTTGATGCCCAAGTCGCATTTGAAATCACTATTAAAGAAATGCTACTTTTGGAAAGCTGCCACTCTGTGACCCAGTTTATCCAGTGGCCTCACACAGTCACTGGCCACCAGAAAGCATTCTGCCTGCCTGGGGAGAACTGTGAACAACTCCCAGGCTTGGTAACAATAGCAGCTTGTTGCAGGGCAAGCTGTTACCCCCCTTTCACAGGAAGCCACTTAGGGTGTTAGCCCAAAAGGCAAACTTGAAAAGCGAAAAAACAAAGAGGCCTTTGGTGGACAAACAGAGATGACATTCCTGAGGAGCTGCCCTTTGTTCAAGTAGATGAGCTGCCAACAGGGACATAGAGGTGAGAACAGTGCCCAAACCAGTGTTGCTGTGCCCAAACCAGTTTTCGTGTGGCCTTGTAGCCCACAGATGGCCACACCTTTGGAGGGGGGGCCACCAGGCTACTAACAGCAGATGAAGGGTGAAGAAATCCTGGGAGTGGGCAGAATAGTGTACACTGAAATTGTCAGATGCCACACATAGGTGGAAAGTCATCACCACGAGGGAGGGGACCTGGTAGCCCATTGGCTAGTGGCTGCATCATCCTCCAAGGGCACTTTCTGAGAATAAAAAGTCACCTCCGGCACCCTGAACCTCAGATCACATCAGAACTGGAACACGGACCGAAGAAAGACTGCCCTGCTGAACCCAGGATTGCACAAAGAGGGGTTGCACCATCTGCTGGACTATACCTTTGGCTAGCAAAGAGAGGATTGTACCTGTGTGTCCTGGCTCAGGGAAAAGTCATGCCCCGGCCTCAGACCAAAGAAATGACTCCAAGGGTCAGTCAGCTGACCCACTAGAACCAGCACCAGGGTCACCAAAGCTGAAGTAGCCCACACCATCAAGCCAGTAGCCACTTCTGAAGAATCCTTACTGACTGCCCCCCAAGAAATCAATTCTCAACAGCCAAAAGTTGCACTTGAGTCCAGACCTGGGAGTGTCACCTGAGTCCAGTTTGGTCACCCAAGATGGACACCAGACTCCACCCAAGGCTACTGCTGGTACAGCTGTGTACAGAGTATACAATGTAAAGTTTGAAGCTGCTGCTGGTCTTCTACTGGCTCAAAGAGGATTTCAAGGAACCCCAATCCCCCTGGCCCCATTATCAGGACCACTCAACTGAAGTTTATGGAAGTTGTACTGTAAAATATGAAACTGGGCCCAAACTAACCTTTACAAGTTTTTACAAACTTTTCAAACTTTACAGTTGCAAATGCTTGTTTGTGGTTGGATCAAGAATTAAGATTTCTTTAAAATCTGTGCTCCTTTTGCCCTCCAGCCGATGTTGCTCATTTTGGACTCTAACAATTTATGAAAATATAATCTATTTGTAGAAATTGGTGTCATGTTTCTCTTGCGTTGTGTGAGTATCTAATTTTGAGGTTTGACACTGTTAAATGCATTACTTTGGTTCCTCTCTTCAAGCCATGTTGCTCAAAGCCACAGCTACCCAGAGTTGAGCTAAAGGCTGTTCAGATGAGCCTGACTGAACCCAAGACAGTTTTTGTGAGTGTAGTCGATGAGTAAGGCGGCACAGCCTACCATGTAATACACCCAAATCCTCATATTAAGGTTCAGAGATAGATTATGTTTAAGGTAGAAAGGTGTTTTTAGAGTTCATATTGGGTAGTGTATACAGGTGCTATGCTCTTTTGGGTTCAGAGGTGGGTATTGTAAGGGGTTGTAATGGGTTTTAAGTTTCAGGGACAGGACTAAAATGATGTTATATTATTTACAAAATACAGTCAATTAAATCAATAAAGTACAATTTATTTAAAAGTAATAATATTTAATATTTAAAATTAAATGCATACTAGTTTAATATTTAATAATTTTTTATTGCATCTAAATTTAGATCAATTATAAATTATCACATATGTAATATATGTATAGATGTACATCCTCTCCATATTAGAGGAGTAGAGCATGCTGTGTGTAGTGTGTACTGGTCATTGACAGAGAAAACTTGACGGAATTTAGACAGAACTCTGCATTAAAGAGTAAACTGAAGTGACCACAATTCTGCCAATTCTGCCAATGAAGTGAATCATTCTGCCCACCCTTACTTAACATTTGATCCAATGTGATTTGCCCACTTGAGCATGATGTTCCTTGTCTGGCCCTTTGGGGTTTTCCATGATTGATTTTTTTTTGCCTGAATTTTAAACATTTTCACTGTTGGAACGCTGGCCCTCTTGGCATGGATCATGATGTTTTCAATTTCATTTTATGAATGCATTTTCTTGGCAGAACAATGGTTCCCTGTATCTCATTTTCAATGGGAAACACACTTGCATTTTTTGACAGTTTTCTACATATTGACCCCAGTCGAGACATTGCCATGAATTCCAGTGCTACTGTCACTTCCGGTACATTTTCATATATGCCTACCACCTGCCATTCATCAAGGTAGGCCATATATGGTGAGTCTCTTAAAGGGTTGGTGAGATGTACTTAGCATATATGCATTTCCAGTTTAGCAAATCTACAAATGAATTTGCAATGATACTTTTTCTAGGGTGACAACTTCAATATGGCACCCATTTTATTTCTATGTCTCATTAAGTCTGTTTTTTATTTCTCAACTTGTACACTGTATATATGGGACTATGCAACCCTTTCTGGTCATGTGATCAAGGAGAATGTTGGCCGAAACATATATCTACACATACATAAATATGTGTGTATGTATATGTATATAGATGTGCGTGTGTGTATACCTATATATGTATGTTTATATATTGACATTCTAGTTAGACCTTGTAATCATATAAGAATCTATTATTTTAAAAACATTGAAATTCACCAGTAACAGCCTGCTAAGCAAACAGACAGCTATAACTTGTGCCCACACCATGCACTGCTTATGACCTCACATAGAACATCACTCATGACATGTTCATTGAAATCATTGATGACATCGCTGATGATACCTCAAGTGATAACATCAATGACACCACTGATAAGACCTTAGTCATAAACAGCATGAAGTTACTGAGTGTCCCTGCATGGGAGCATAGCATGGAAACAGCATGAGCCCTGGAGGGAAGTAGGATTGTGCATGTTCAGAGTTATGTGGTGCACCGTTTACAAATCACTAAAGTTTGGAGTGCAAGTGTTACACCCTGTTAAACAAGATAAAGCCTGAGCGCACCTAATGTGGATGGCAGTGGTATGTTTGAAAATAAGTTGAGGTTTAAAGCCACAAACTATTCCAAATAATCACTGAGAAAGGCAAAATCTTCTGCTCCTAATATGTTGTCGACTAGTGGATGTTTGGGAATGTGGCCATAATTGATAGTTCTAATACACTGCTATAGACAAGTTCCTTTTAGTCACAAGGCATGTCGTGTGGTCCATATGGTCTAGAAGAAGGTGTCTTTAAAGAAGCAAATACCTGTAATCTTCTTGACTTAAAATTGTGCGTCATGTAAAGTATCTAAATTGGTATCCCCATTAAAGAGAAAATTGACCACAGCAATAGTATGATGAATTACTTCAAATCCACAAACCATATAGGATGGGTTTACAATGATTGTGTGATGTCACCAGTGATGTAATCAATGATGCTATTTGAGATATCATCAGTGATGTCTTCAATGATGTCATCATTAAAATGGTATCAGTTTTGTGATATGCAGTGCATTTGTGAAGTATTTTTTTATATTTTTTATTTTGTGCATTGATAATGAAGATAAATATGCCTTTTTACTCTTGATTTTACATATGCAGACTGAATTAACATAATTGCAAACGGAATCAAAATTCATATGATGTGTGAACCTGTCGACAATGGAGGAGAGACATGTGATCATCACCTACAGGCTTGATCGTACCACAATCCTAGAACTATGTGCCCAGTTGGAGCCAGACCTGATGTCAGCTATCCGCCATCCCACAGGAATCCCGCCTCAAGTGCAGGTGCTGTCAGTACTACATTTCCAAGCAAGTGGGTCTTTTCAAACAACAGTGGCCATAGCATAAGGGATGTCCCAGCCTATGTTTTCCAAGTGTTGTCCAGAGTGATGTCTGCCCTGCTGAAACACATGCGGAGCTACATCGTTTTCCCTCAGGTGGAGGATTTGCCTACGGTGAAAGGTGATTTCTATGCCCTGGGACATATCCCCAACATCATAGGTGCCATTGATGGGCCCCATGTGGCTTTGGTCCCCCCCCACAGGAGTGTACAGGTGTACAGAAACCGGAAGAGTTACCATTCCATGAATGTGCAGATGGTGTGTTTGGCAGACCAGTACATCTCTCATGTTAATGCAAAATTCCCTGGCTCAGTGCATGACGCTTACATCCTGCGGAATAGCAGCATCCCTTATGTGATGGGGCAACTCCAGAGGCACTGGGTGTGGCTATTAGGCGAGCACATGGACCCAATACAGTTGGAATAGTTGTCTGGGTCTGGGGTTATCCCTAAGGGTTAGTGTGTGTCTAACAGTTGTCCCTCGCCATTTGCAGGTGACTCTGGTTACCCCAACCTGTCATGGCTACTGACCCCAGTGAGGAATCCCAGGACAAGGGCAGAGGAACGGCACAATGAGGCCCATGGGCGAACTAGGAGGATTTGTTTCCTCATGGTCTAGAGCTGTGTGACATAGGTATGTTGACATTACATTTGAAAGAGCATTTTGCCACTGTAATTGCTAATACACTATATCGAAATCACAGACAGACTCCAGATTGTTTTGTGCTTTAAGGGAGTTTATTTAAGTGCTCAGTATTGGAGGGGTTTGTAAAATGGTGAGGGGTGATGGTGGAGGAATGTCCATGGCAGAGTCCAGTCTATTAGTCTCACAGGTGCATTGTCCAAAGGGGCATAGGAAGTGGAGTTGGGGCAGTTTAAGGATGGACAGGGTGACAATGTGGGCCAGATGGATGACAATCAGGGTGGTCTCATTTCTTGGCGGGGGTCTTGGCATCGTTCTCTGTCTTTGTCCTGGATCTCAGGGACTGTTTGCGGGGTGGTTCTCCCTCTGCAGGGGGTGGGGTGCTGGTGTGGTGGTCCTGTGGCGGTGCCTCCTGTCCACTAGCACCGGCGGAGCTGGTGGGCAGTTCATCGTCCAGGCTAGCATCAGGGGCCCCTTGTTGTGCCACAGTGTCCCTCCTGGTGTTGACGAGTTCCTTCAGCACCCCTTCAATGGTGCCCAGGGTGGAATTGATGGATTTGAGTTCCTCCCTGAACCCCAAATACTGTTCCTCCTGCAGCCGCTGGGTCTCCTGAAACTTGGCCAGTTCCGTTGCGATTGTCTCCTGGGAATGGTGGTAGGCTCCCAGGATGTTGCAGAGGGCCTCGTGGAGAGTGGGTTCCCTTGGCCTGTCCTCCCCCTGTCGCACAGCAGCCCTCCCAGTTCCCCAGTGTTCCTGGGCCTCTGTCCCCTGAACCGTGTGCCCACTGCCACTGCCCCCAGGTCCCTGTTGTTGTTGGGGTAGAGCGTTAGCCTGGGTTCCCTGTAGTGGTGGAAACACTGCTGCTTGACGTGTCCTGGGGAAAGAGGTATGGGCCCACTGGATGGGTGCTGTGCTGGTGTTTCCAGAGGGGGGAAGCCCTGTAGTGACTTGTGCCAGTGTGAGGGGAACCGACTGTCCAGAGGTCCCAGATAGGCTGGGCTGGTCATCTAGATCAAGTTGGACAGAGCTGCTGTCATCACTGTGGGCCTCTTCTGTGGGTGGAGTGGACATGTCTGGACCCTCCTGTAAGGTGACGTTCGGTAGGGGTCCTGCAGGTGTGTAAAAGCATGATTATTGCATCTGTGTGTGTCATGGTGTGCAATGGGTGGGTGACCGTGTACCCCAGTGCTTGCATTCCTGTGTAGGACCTTGTGTGATGATGGTTTAGGGGGGTGTATGGGTATGTGCAGTGGCCATGCTTTAGTGATGGGTGTCCATGCTTTGGTGTTGCATGCAGGGCTTGGTGTTGGGATGGGTGGTTTGTGATATTGGGACATGTGTGAGGAGTAGGAGTGATGGGGCGAGGGTGGGGCTATGTGATGGCATGCAGGTAGAGTGGGGGATGTAATAGTTAAGATTTGACTTACCAGAGTCCATTCCTCCAGCTACTCCTGCGAGGCCCTCAGGATGCAGAATAGCCAAAACCTGCTCCTCCAATGTTGTTAGTTGTGGGGGAGGAGGTGGGGGTCCGCCGCCAGTCCTCTGTACCTCAAGATGGTGTCTTGAGACCACGGAACGCACCTTCCCCCGTAGGTCGTTCCACCTCTTCCTGATGTCATCCCTAGTTCTTGGGTGCTGTTCCACTGCGTTGACCCTGTCCACGATTCTTCACGATAGCTCCATCTTCCTAGCTATGGAGGTGTGCTGCACCTGTGATCCAAATAGCTGTGGCTCTACCCGGATGATTTCCTCCACCATGACCCTGAGCTCCTCCTCAGAGAACCTGGGGTGTCTTTGCCGTGCCATGGGGTGGTGTGGGTGATGTGTGGGGTGGTGTGTGTTGTGATGTGTGGGGTGATATTTAGTGGTGTGTTGTGTGAGGTGCGCGGATGTTATGTGGGTGATGGTGTTGAGTGCCTGTGGATGCAAATTTGTAGATGGTGGTGTCTCTCTCTGGCCTTCTGTCGCAATTGTCGTAGGTGTTTGTGGGTGATGTGGGTGTGTGTTATATATTGTATTGGGTGTGTGGGAGTGGTGTGTGTATGTGTATCAGGTGTGTGTATTTCGAATTGTCCAATGTAGTAGTGTTTTGTAAATGTGTGTGTATTTTGAGCGCAGATTCGTGGGTCGTGATAGTGTGGGCGTATTCCTGTTGGCGTGCCGGTGGAGGATTTTTTATCACCAGCTTATCACTGACCTTTGATGTGGCAGACTTGGGTGGGTGTCTAGATTTTGGTGGATGCTGGGCTTTGAGTCATAATGACCGTGGCGGAATTCTGCGGCCGCGGTGGTGTGTTGGTGGTCTTCTGCATGGTGGTAAGCAGCTTTTTCCGCCAATTCTGTAATGACCCCCTTGATGTTCTGGGAGGTATCTTAACACAAGGACACATTGCCTCATGAAACTGAGGTTTAACACCGTCTCCAATCCAGTAAACGGTGGGTGAACCGAATGAGGTATCGGGGGATGTCTTAATTTTGGGGTATTATTTTGCCCCACAAATTGTGATAGCAGGGGATGGCTGCACGCTTAAGAGCACCACCTTTATCTAAGAGACCCTCTTTAGGTTTTCTTTCACCCCTGATGCCCTGTCTGAGAGGACAGTGGAGTTTCCAATGGAGTGCCTGGATTTCGCAGAATAGTCTATATTCAAGTTTGTTCTCAATCAATTCAGAGTGTAAATATGAACAGTGCATAATGATTTTTTTAGTTCTGATTTTGAGGTATTTGAGGTGTATGTTGAAGTTTGAGTTTGTGAAATTGGTTGCTTTTAATACAGGGTAATGTGCTTTTCTCCTAAGTGCACAAGAGTGCACAGGAGTAGATGCATTAACCAGCTGATTTACGACGGTACCGTGAAGGGTGCTATTATTTTTTGCTCTGTGCCCTTTGATTGTGAGATTTGTCTTATTGTAACTTACTGCTTTTCTTCCTATCTAGATTGAGCAGGCAAGGGTTATTTTGTGGAAAAATAGGTGAAAAATGTTCTTCAATTTCTTTTCCCTATTCATGGAGAAGTCACGCTGTGACTGATTAATCAGCCAGTGAGCCACACTGGGGTTGGTAAGACATCACCGCAAAACTATGCTTTCAGTTGATTGGTTGATGATCGAGCCACTCTGTGATAGGGAGACCCTTGACAGAGTGTGTTGGGATTGGGTATTGTGCACTAATTTCTTTTGTATGATTTTTTGACCGGCTTGAACCCACTTAATGATTTCATTTAAAAAGCATTATGTTTCAATTGTTCCTTTTATTCAGATTCAGAAGTTACTTTCCAAGGGAATGTCAGCTTATTACATGATGATGGGCATTGGATTCTGTACATGTGCCTGGATTTCTAAGTGGCATGACTATAATAGTTCTGATCAAAGGCTTACTCTTTCCTTTAGAAGGTACCTTAAACATTAGAAAGCTCGACTTCCTGAGACAAACATTAAGCTACAGAGAAGGAAAGAAAAAAATATCAAAGCAAGTGAAGGGTTCATTTAGACAGTGGTTAGAAGTGGGATGGTCAAGAGAAATGTTTGAGGGAGAATATGATGGAGAGTGTAATGGATATACCTAACAAATAAAGATGCAGATGAAAGGAAAAAACAATGAGGGAGAAAAATAGACTCATGATACAGATAAGGATAATTTTCTTAATGATCTTTGAAATCTTGACCTGATCAATATACTGATAGGGCATGGAGAACTTCTGCTGGCTCAAGTGGAATATCAGATATGCAGTAGGAGATAGTACAGCAGTACAGATAGAGAGCCCATTTATTGCTTGTGGTTGTGAGCACAGTACAAGTGCCCCACCTGAAATCACAATGACAGCATTACTGAATAATAGCAGAGATAACTCTGACTGTGTCTTAACTTCAAATTGATGCAACGGTTACTACATTTGTGGTAGAATAGATTTCTAAAGCGAGAACTATTAATGTTGGTCCTTTAAACATAGAATTTGAAGAAATGTCACAAGGGACAATTGATCACAATAGACTGCTGTCAAGCAATGTTGATGGAATAAGGTACTTCATTAAAGAAGGAGCAAGATGGATGAATGAATCGATTGATATATTAGAAGTAACATAAAAAATGTGAGAAAGAATTACACAAATGTATTTGATTCATGGAATACAGAAATGGGGTTTAATGATACAAAGAGCTCCTATGAAACATTTAAATGAAAAGACAAGGGACTGGAGTGACTTGAAAAAATACAAAGAGAGATGGAAAGGAAGGGCAGCAAGCAAAAGGAAGGTTAAAGAATCAGAGATCAAGGTGAGGTGATCAGCTTGTGATTCAGAAGTAGGATCAGGAACAATTTTGGAGTTTTCTTTGAGAGAAGTACATGGGGGAATTTAGGGGGTCATTCCTACCCTGGCGGTCATAGACCGCCAGGGTAGGTGACGGAGGAAGCACCGCCAACAAGCTGGCGGTGCTTCCGGGGGCATTCTGACCGCGGCAGTAAAGCCGCGGTCAGAAAAGGGAAGCCGGCGGTTTCCCGACGGCTTCCCGCTGCCCCAGGCAATCCTCCACGGTGGCGCTGCAAGCAGCGCCACCATGGAGATTCCGACCCCCTTCCCGCCAGCCTGGTTCTGGCGGTTTTCACCGCCAGAACCTGGCTGGCAGGAACAGGTGTCGTGGGGCCCCTGGGGGCTCCTGCAGTGCCCATGCCACTGGCATGGGCACTGCAGGGGCCCCCTAACAGGGCCCCACATTGATTTTCAGTGTCTGCGTGAACCGCCAACACAGCCCTCTACTTTAACACTCCGACCTCCACGGCGGGACAGACAAACAGCGCGGCGGTCACCGCCAACAGGCAGGCGGCAGACAATGTACCGCCCACCCTATCACAACCCACCAATCCGCCACCTTTTCCGGGGCGGGAGCCCCGCCGATAAAAACACGGCGGAAACAGACTACGAACGGGAAAACGCTCACCTATACACACTCCACGAGGAAGGAGGACAGCATGGAACCCGAATTACACATCCTACCAGCTATTGTCTACCTGCTCATTTACCAGGAGTACGAATGCCGGCGCAGACGACAACAGTGAGTACTGCACCTACGACACAGGCGAGGGGGGAGGAGGAAAGCTTACGGGCACACACATGCGCCATACACCCACCCCCCCACCACAAATACCTACACCCCAATGCCGAGCAACAAGTCAGAGTGACACCACACAAACCCCCCGGAATAATGCAAAGACACAATTAAAATGATCTATAAAATATATGTATAAATAGCTCCATTGAAGGTATGGGAAATATGCCATATAAAAGATACTAAAATAAGGAATGAACATGTTCAACAATATATACATAGGCAAAAAGTCCTGCACATTCCGTCAAAGTTCCATAGTCTGTGGGCCAATGTGCACAAACACATGGGCAAAGCCCACACAGGAGACCAGATACCATTGGAGAGAACACTGCTGGGGCATCAGATGATAAAACTACAGGCACCTCAGGGGGAAGGGAAGGGGGGGCACCTCAGCCACATGAGTCCACGACGCCAGATCCACGAGGGGCCTCCATGCCCACTGTCCCATCCTGGGGAGTGCAAAGCCACAGTCTCACAAGTCCCTACAGTGGGTGGCTTGCCCACTGTACCATCCTGGGGAGTGCAAAGCCACAGTCTCACAAGTCCCTACAGTTGGTGGCTTGCCCACTGGACCATCCTGGGGAGTGCAAAGCCACAGTCTCACAAGTCCCTACAGTGGGTGGCTTGCCCACTGGACCATCCTGGGAAGTGCCAAGCCACAGTCCATCAGATGGATTACCGACTCCACTGTTAATGGAGGAGGCATGGTGCCCAGAGTGCTTCCTGAAGCCCTGCTCGACACAGAACCGGCACTGTCAATGGGCCAGCGGTGCTTGAGATGAAGGGCCCAGCGGAGCGGTGCTTGACAGGAAGGGCCCAGCGGAGCGGTGCTTGACAGGAAGGGCCCAGCGGAGCGGTGCTTGAGAAGGCGGGGCCCAGCGGAGCGGTGCTTGAGACGGCGGGGCCCAGCAGAGCGGTGCTTGAGATGAAGGGCCCAGCGGAGCGGTGCTTGACAGGAAGGGCCCAGCGGAGCGGTGCTTGACAGGAAGGGCCCAGCGGAGCGGTGCTTGAGATGAAGGGGCCCAGCGGAGCAGTGCTTGAGACGGCGGGGCCCAGCAGAGCGGTGCTTGAGATGAAGGGCCCAGCGGAGCGGTGCTTGACAGGAAGGGCCCAGCAGAGCGGTGCTTGAGATGAAGGGGCCCAGCGGAGCGGTGCTTGAGACGGCGGGGCTCAGCGGAGCGGTGCTTGAGATGAAGGGCCCAGCGGAGCGGTGCTTGACAGGAAGGGCCCAGCGGAGCAGTGCTTGACAGGAAGGGCCCAGCGGAGCGGTGCTTGAGATGAAGGGGCCCAGCGGAGCGGTGCTTGAGATGAAGGGGCCCAGCGGAGCGGTGCTTGAGACGGCGGGGCCCAGCGGAGCGGTGCTTGAGATGAAGGGGCCCAGCGGAGCGGTGCTTGAGACGGCGGGGCCCAGCGGAGCGGTGCTTGAGATGAAGGGCCCAGCAGAGTGGTGCTTGACAGGAAGGGCCCAGCGGAGCGGTGCTTGACATGAAGGGGCCCAGCGGAGTGGTGCTTGAGACGGCGGGGCCCAGCGGAGCGGTGCTTGAGATGAAGGGCCCAGCGGAGCGGTGCTTGACAGGAAGGGCCCAGCAGAGCGGCGCTTGACAGGAAGGGCCCAGCGGAGCGGTGCTTGAGATGAAGGGCCCAGCGGAGCGGTGCTTGAGATGAAGGGCCCAGCGGAGCGGTGCTTGAGATGAAGGGCCCCTGTTCAGCGGTGCTCCTCCCGGCGGGGCCCTGTTCAGCGGTTCTTGTCCCGGCCGGCCCTGTTCAGCGGTGCTCCTCCCGGCGGGGCCCTGTTCAGCGGTGCTCCTCCCGGCGGGGCCCTGTTCAGCGGTTCTTGTCCCGGCGGGGCCCTGTTCAGCGGTGCTCCTCCCGGTGGGGCCCTGTTCAGCGGTGCTCCTCCCGGCGGGGCCCGTTCAGCAGTGCTCCTCCCGGCGGGGCCCTGTTCAGCGGTTCTTGTCCCAGCGGGGCCCTGTTCAGCGGTGCTCCTCCCGGCGGGGCCCGTTCAGCGGTTCTTGTCCCGGCGGGGCCCTGTTCAGCAGTGCTCCTCCCGGCGAGGCCCTGTTCAACGGTGCTCTTCCCGGCGGGGCCCGTTCAGCGGTTCTTGTCCCGGCGGGGCCCTGTTCAGCGGTACTCCTCCCGGCAGGGCCCTGTTCAGCGGTGCTCCTCCCGGCGGGGCCCTGTTCAGCGGTGCTCCTCCCGGCGGGGCCCTGTTCAGCGGTTCTTGTCCCGGCGGGGCCCTGTTCAGCGGTGCTCCTCCCGGCGGGGCCCGTTCAGCGGTTCTTGTCCTGTGTGTCTAGGGAGCCAGACCTGGGCAAGACTTCCCGCTCATTCACCATCCGAACTTGCGGTCGCGGCGCCCTCCTGTGATGGAGTCCTGGGCCCGTGGGTGTCGTCCTTCACACCCGTAATGGGGCTGGTGGGGCCCTCCTGGGCAGTCGCCTGCTGCCTGACTTCTCCGCCCTGCTGCCCTTGCCCTCCTTCGCTGAAGCTCTGTGGCCCTTGCCTCCCTTGGATGATGTGGCAGGTGACGGGGCAAGGCTACTGTCCTTGGTGGCAGCCGTCTCAGTCTTGTCGCGCCGGGCCTTTTTCTTTTTCGTCCTCTTCCCAGGGGGTGGGCTGGCTGTCCCCTTGCTGCTGGCCGATGTTCCTGCCCTAGGATCTGGTGGACTCCAATAGCCCTGCACTTTGGTCACAGTAGATGCAGGGCTGGTGGTGGCTGAGGTGCTTTTTTTACTCTTACCAGATGGAGGGGGTGGGTCAGTGATTGGAACGAGCTCAAGGTTGGAAAGGAAAAGGACTTTGGAAGGACAGGGACGGGTAGGTGTAGTGGGTTTGGGAGTGGAGGAAGAGGATGTGGTTGTAGGAGAGTCAAGTGTGCTGTCTTTGGGTGCAGGTGCTTGTGACGGAGGCTGTCGTGAGGTGGATGGCTGTTGGGTGGGTGGCTGCCTGCGTTTGTGTGCTTTGGAAGAGGGGGTGACAGACACACTGGGAGAGGACACAGGGGACGTGTAAATGGCAGTGGGGGTGGTGACTGCACGTGTGCGGACTGTAATGGAGGGTGTGCTGGTGATGGAAGTACTGGCTGATGGTGTGTGTATGCAGGTGTGAGTGGAGACGTCACAGGGAGGGAGGAGGGAGATGAGGAGGTGGGGGACACAGAGGTGGTAGTGACTGTTGGCATGTCTGCATCTGGATGTTGCTTGGGTGAATGCTTGTGTGATCTGTGGTGCTTATGTCTGGATGAGCTGCCCTTGGGTGTAGAGGTGTTTGCAGGCTGGTCTGATGGTGTGGATGGGATAGGCAGAGGAACAGGAGACGGGGACTGGGTGGAGGGAGTCAGAAGAGGGAGGCTGGAGACAGGGACAATGGCTGCCGTCAGTGCTGAGGCCAGAGCGTTGAACGATCGCTGATGGGCAGCCTGACCCAAATGAATGCCCTCCAGGTATGCATTGCTCCGATGCACCTCCCTTTCTACACCCTGGATGGCATTCAAAAGGGTAGACTGCCCAACAATGAGTGTCCTGAGGAGGTCAATGACCTCCTCACTAAGGCAGCAGGGGTAACTGGGGCAGGGCCTGAGGTGCCTGGGGCGAAGGAGATGCCCGCCTTCCTGGGCGAGCGGGCACGGAGCGAAGGCTGAGGGGCTGCTGGGAGGGCGGGGCTGGTGCGCTGGGTGGCGGCTGTACCTGTTGTTGCGGTGGGCACGGATGTTGCCGCCACCGCTAGGGAGCTCCCTTCCGAGGATGTGTTGGTGTCGCTGACGTCTCAACGGGTCCCCGTTGTGGAGCTCCACTTGCCCTCCGTCTCACTGGTGTACTCGGAGTCTGTTGTATGGCCCTCCGGGGCCATGTGAGATGCAGCTCCCTCGTGCGCCGATGCCACTTCTCCTCCGCCTGATGATGCTAATGCACACATGAACAGGAAGACAAAGAAGATGGGGGGGGGGAGAAATGAAGACAGGTTGAGTGCATGCATTGGCAACACCGTTGTCGGAGAGGACAGACACAGAAGCCCCCTGAACTAGGCCGCGCAATCGGGGTACACTACTCAGTTATTGTGAGTAGGCCTACAGGTCTATGGACGACAAATGCACACATGGGTGAGGCCGGACCATGGATAGCTGTACTTGGCACCCTACAGGGGTGGGGGGCGGGGGCACAGGGCCGTGTCTAACAGAGGGGCCTAGCCTACAGAATGCGCCCTGGCCTGGAGATCGCCACAGCCCTCCTCCCCCACCCAGACACCTTCACTGCGCGCAAAGATAGCAGAATGTGCTGATACTCACCCCCTTGTGTCTGCTGTGATGTCCTCACGCGCCCATCCAAATTGGGATAGGCCACCGCCAGGATCCGGGACATCAGGGGGGTCAATTGGCGGCTGGCACCCCTCCTACGTTGGGAGGCCATCCCCAGCAGAGACTCGGCGGTCTTTCTGGTACCGCGGCGGATGTCCTCCCACTTCTTTCGGCAGTGGGTGCCCCGTCTGTTGTGGACCCCCAGGGCCCGGACGTCCTTGGCGATGGCACGCCAAATGTCGATCTTCTGATGGGCGCTGACCTATGTGACATGTACAGGGTGGTAAAGGAAATCGCATAAGTTTTCTGCCTGGTCAATGTGAGTGACCCCCCCCTCCCCAACCTTGCCATGTGGCACATGCTCTCATCTTTCGTGCGTTGCACTCCTCATTCGCTCCCCTCCCCACCATCTTACATACACCCCACTCAACACAGGCATAGCCCATTCAACGTGCACCCTGTGTACTAACCTGTTGGTCTGGAGGACCGTAGAGTAGCGCATACTGGGGGAGGACCCCATCAACAAGTTTCTCCAATTCTTCAGAAGTGAAGGCAGGGGCCCTTTCCCCAGTCGCAGCAGCCATTGTATCTCCCAGACCGAGGTCACAGCAGCACTTGCAGTATAGGTCCTCTCCTGTGGATGATCAGGTCTTGAGTGATTAATCAGATAGAAAATGGCGGTCACGCCTGCGGCGGTGCGTACCGCGGCGGTGCGTACCGCGACCGCCGGCGCACATCGTCATTGGCTCCTGAGAGCCATAGGGTTCAATGTTAACCAATGCTGCTTTGCGCCGCGGTCTTCGACGGCCTACCGCCACGGTGTGCCACGCCAGCGCAGTGACCTCACATCCCACTGTCACACTTCACAGGTCAGGCAGCCGCCATTTCAAGGGCCCACATGGCATGATTTCTACTGCGTCACACAGACCTAGGCCTTGCATTGCCACTCATACAAGCCATTCAATGCATAGCGATTCGTGTACTGTGCAAGCTGTGTGAACGAACCTGTGGGTTGCTTGACTCTGTGCTCCATGTTGTCCTTCCTAGGCACCGTCCGCTGGGACTTGCGAGGAGAAGGATGAATCCTCCCGTGTACCGACCGCTGGTGGACCTGTCGACAATGGAAGAACGACATATCATACTTACATACCGGCTTGACAGAGCAACTATACATGAACTATGTGCCCAGCTGGAGCCAGACCTGATGTCCCCCATCCGCCAACCCACAGGGATTCCCCCTCTGGTGCAGGTTCTGTCAGTACTTCATTTTTTGGCAAGTGGGTCTTTTCAGACAACAGTGGCCATATCATCTGGGATGTCTCAGCCTATGTTTTCTAAGGTTTTGTCCAGAGTGTTGTCTGCCCTGATGAAATACATGCGGAGCTACATTATTTTCCCTGAGGTGGGCGAATTGGCTACAGTGAAGGGTGATTTCTATGCCCTTGGACATATCCCCAACATCATTGGTGCCATTGATGGGACCCATGTGGCTTTGGTTCCCCCCAAAGAAAGTGAGCAGGTGTACCGAAACAGAAAAAGTTATCATTCGATGAATGTCCAGGTGGTCTGTTTGGCTGACCAGTACATCTCCCATGTAAATGCCAAGTTCTCTGGGTCAGTGCAATGCGCGTATGTCATGCGAAATAGCAGCATACCTTATGTGATGGAACAGCTACAGAGACACCGTGTGTGGCTAATTGGTGACTCTGGTTACCCCAACCTGTCGTGGCTACTGACCCCAGTGAGGAATCCCCGGACCAGGGCAGAGGAACGGTACAATGAGGCCCATGGGCGATCTAGGAGGATCATAGAAAGGACCTTCGGGGTCCTGAAGGCCAGGTTTAGGTGCCTGCATATGACAGGGGGATCCCTCATGTACTCACCAAAGAAGGTGTGCCAGATCATCGTGGCCTGCTGTATGCTTCACAATCTTGCATTGCGACGCCAGGTGCCTTTTCTGCAGGAGGATGGTCCAGATGGTGGTGTTGTAGCAGCTGTGGAGCCTGTGGAGAGTGAAGAGGAGGAAGATGACGGGGACGACACGGACAACAGGGAGACAGTCATACAACAATACTTTCAGTAGCACACAGGTAAGAATCAGCCACGCCATTTTACATTTACTTAAGGCCTCATGCGTCTCCACTGTCTGTGTTTCCCCCCAGTTCCTGGTAACTGATTTGTGACTTTCCCTTCCCTTTTCAGAGCTGTATGACCCACTGCCTGACTTCCGCTTTGTTTGCCCATGGACTAAAGCTTATTGAAATTGGTATGTTGTCATCACAAAGTAACTGGACATTATTGCACCGTCATGTGTAATACATTTGTTAAGAATACAAGCAGACTCCTGTTTTTTTAAGTGGAATAAGTTATTTATTTTAAGTGCTACATATAGGTACATGATTGTAAAACGGTGATGGGTGGGGGTGGAGTAATGTCCATGGCAGAGTCCAGTTCTCAGTCGCACAGGTGCATTGTCCATATGCCTGGGGAAGGATGGAGCAGGGGCAGTTCAAGGTTGGACAGGGTGACAATGTGGGACAGTGGGATGACATCAGGGGGTATCTTAGGCTGGCAGGGGTCTTGCAATCCTACTCTGTCTTCTTGTGAGATCTCAGGTTCCGCTTGCGGGGTGGTTCTTCTTCTGCAGGAGGTGGGTTTCTGGTGGCCTGTCATTGTGTGGGGGCCTCCTGTCCACTAGCGCCGGCGGAGGTGGTAGGCTGTTCCTGGCCTGGGCTAGTGACAGGGGCCCTTTGGGGTGTCACATGGTCCCGCAATGTGGTGACGATCTGGGTAAGGGCCACGACGATGGTCCCCATTGCGGAACCGATGTTCCGCAGTTCCTCCCTGAACCCCATGTACCGTTCCTCCTGCAGTTCCTGGATCTCCTGGAACCGGGCCAGTACCGTCGCCATCGTCTCCTGGGAGCAGTGGTATGCTCCCATGATGGAGGAGAGGGCCTCTTGGAGAGTCGGTTCCCCGGGCCTGTCCCCCCCGTCGCACAGCAGCCCTCCCAGTTCCCCTGTGTTCCTGGGCCTCTGTCCCCTGGACGGTGTGCCCACTACCACTGCCCCCAGGTCCCTGTTGTTGTTGGGGTGGTGGGTCAACCTGGGTGCCCTGTAGTGGTGGACACATCGCTGATTTACGTGTCCTGGAGACAGAGGCATGGGCCCGCTGGGTGGGAGCTGTGCTGGTGTTCCCAGAGGGGGTTGGGTCTGGTGTAGCCTGTGTCTGTCTGTGGGGAACCGACTGTCCAGAGGTCCCCGATGGGCCGGGCTGGTCGTCTGGCTCCAGGGAGACAGAGCTGCCGTCATCGCTGGGGGCCTCTTCTGGGGGTGGGATGGACATCTCTGGACCCTCCGTGGCGGTGTGGTGGCGTTCGGGTCCTGCAGGGGTATAAAGGTATGGTTATTGCTTCTGTGTGTGGCATTTCGTGTGCTGGGTGGGTGTCCGTGTACCCATGTGCAGGCATTTCCTTGTGGGGGCTTTTGTGAGTGTGGCTTGTGGGGGTAATGTGTGTGTGCAGTGGGCATGCTTTGGTGATGGGTGTCCATGCTTTGTGCTCGCATGCAGGGCTTGGTGTTGGGATGGGTGGGTTGTGATGGTGAGCCTTTTGCTAGGGGTTGGTGTGATGGGGGAGGGGGTGAGGGTGGGGGAATGATTTGGCATGCAGGTGGGGTGGGGGTGGGAAGCAGTAGTGAAGATTTGCCTTACCAGAGTCCATTCCTCCGCCTACTCCTGCGAGGCCCTCAGGATGCAGGATGTGCAAGACTTCCTCCTCCCACGCGGTAAATTCCGGGGGAGTAGGTGGGGGTCCGCCGCCAGTCCGCTGCACCGCAATGTTGTGCCTTGATACCATGGAATGCACCTTCCCCCGTAGGTCGTTCCATCTCTTCCTGATGTCCTCCCGATTGCGTGGATGCTGTCCCACCGCGTTAACCCTTTAAACTATCCTTTGCCATAGCTCCATCTTCCTGGCAATTGTGGTGTGCTGCACCTGTGCCCCGAAGAGCTGGGGCTCTAGAAGGACTATTTCCTCCACCATGACCCTGAGTTCGGCGTCACTGAACCTGGGGTGTCTTTGGGGTGCCATGGGGTGGTGTGGTTGAGGTGTGGGGTGGCGTTTGTGGTGATGAGTGTGGTGCGTGTGGTGGTGTGTGGTGTTTGGTGCGTGGATTCTGTGTGGGTGATGGTGTTGTGTGCCTCTGTGTTGGTGGATTGTCTATTCTGTGCTCTCTCTCGCCTTCGTCAATGATTTCGGGTCGTAGGGACTTGTGGGTGATGTGGGTGTGTGTTTTATATTGTGTTGGGTGTGTGGGAGTAGTGTTAGTATGTGTATCAGGTGTGTGTATTTCAAACTGACCAATGTGGCAGAGTTTTCTATGTGTGTGTGTATTTTGCCCGCGGCGGTGTGTACCGCCAATGGAATACCGCGTTTGAAAGACCGCCGCGTGGATTTGTGGGTCGGAATGGTATGGGCGTATTTCTGTTGGCGTGACGGTGGAGGTTTAGTCTTCGCCATTTTTTCGCTGAGCTTTGGTATGGCGGACTTTTGTGGATGTCGGGTTTTTGGCGGTTTGCCAGTTGCGGGTCAGAATGACCGTGGCGGTTTACCGCTGCCGCGGCGGTGTTATGGCGGTCTTCCGACCGGCGGTAAGCGCCTTTTACCGCCGAGGTCAGAATGACCCCCATTGTCTGGGGGAAACCACTGCCCAGATGCCTGTGTAGAAACTCTTCCGTTCAAAGCTCTCTGCAATCTATTGTATTGTCTCCCTTGCATGCACATGCTAGGAAGAGTTTTTTTTGCATCCAATTTTTCACTCTTTTGATGCAAACTCTCATTAGGAGGCTTTCAAGCAGTTGCAGAGGCTGGAGAACCTGAACATTTGCTTGGTTGTGGGCAATTTTGCTCACCTTTCCCCAGGGGTTAGAAACAATGATGGTTCATTGTAACCTCTCCACCCTTGTTTTACTGGTATTTTAGGATTTTATTTTGTTTTTAACTTTTTATGTAGTAGCTTGTGCTTCATGACTGGTATGTCTTATATGTAGTAACTTTTATGAATAGAACTTTTTTTTTTTTTTATTGAATGTTTGAATTTCTTGATGCTGGTATATTATGGAATGTTTGATCATTTGCACTGTTATGGGCCGGTTTGGTCAAATAGTGTTTTTGTGACTGACTACTCCTAATTTCCCATAATTGAGTTAAGGACCTGAAGGATGGTATGGGCAGGTTCATAAGTTGAAAACAATTTTACTGATTCTGTGATCTGATTTGAGTTAATTATTTGAGATTGTAATCCTTAGTGACTTGTGGTCTGAATGCAGGTTTTGTGTTGCTTGTGCAACTAAAGGACCCGCTACAGTTTCTTCTAATAATTATTCTTTTAAGAAGGCAGCTAATGAATATAGACAGGTGTTGAACATCTGAAAAAGAAGGTGAGTGAAAAAGGATATTAATCGGGCAAACATTTTGAGAATCTCACAGGAACCAAAGTAAATCAGTACATACTTATTATGAGAGGCTCATCCAGATTTTTGGAAGGCACAGCGGAGTCAAGGATCTTGAGATAAATGAAGTCAGAGATTTTGTTTCTGCATTTCTTATGGGATTGCAATCAGAATTGAGTGGTCACGGGCAGCAAAGTAAAATGTGCCGGCAGGTAAAGAGTATAGAAAAAGTGTGAAGCTGGCCAAATGCAGTAGTGATTGATAGTTGCCCAGACAAAGCAATTTGAGAGGAGTGCCCAGAATCTGTTGATGGTTCCGACAAAAGTTATGTCCAATTTGGAAATTCTGGAATGGTTCAAATGCAAGGTGCGAGAATGGAAAAGGGTCAATGATAGTGTATGGTGGTGACAAAATGTTGGTGAACATTTCTGGGATGAATGTAAATGTTCAAATGTTGAAGAGGAATACTGCTTGTCACTTCTGTAGTAAAATTGGGCACTGGAAATGGCAATGCAAACAAAATACAGATAGAATGCGAGATGGGTTTGTTCCTAAGATATAGAAAAACACATTGTCCATGGTCTCAACCCATTTGACTTCTTAAAAGAGAATGGATGATTATAAGCTGTCATCATGATGCCTTCAGGCCCAGTGATGCAGCAAAACATCAATAATAAAATACCAAATATTCCAGGGTAACAACAAGTGAGAAATGTGGTTGATAATTGACTTGAGTGTGAGCCAGGGTCAAATAACAGCCACAAACCCTTGTAGGGTGAACCACAAAAGTCACTAATTTAGCTCGTGCTTAAATTGGGTAGCTTGGCACAAAAAGCAGTGAGGATAAACTTACAGGCAGTGTGTTAGGTATTTATGCAGCACACAAACAGTTGTAAAGTGAAAACACAACACAATAAAAGTCCCAAACCAATTTAGCACGTAGCTCAGGAGTGAGGTAAGTGATTTATCAATGAATATAGTGAATGAGGAATAGGGTTTTTCTCTGTGTTTCTTGTCATACTCAGATGGTTTTGTTTTCGGTTCCCTGGGACTTTTGCGTCTTCTTGGTTCTTTTCTTCTCTTTTAGGTCTCCTGGGGCGCGCATGCATATAGAAGAAGAAGAAAAGTATCGGTAAGTTGTTGGTTTCACTACCTGTCTTTTTCTCCTTTCCTAACTCTTTCTTTCTTTCTGCCTCTATATTTCACTCTCCTTACTGGCTTTCTGTCTTCCTTTTGTCTCTGTCCTTTTTGGTATCCTCTTGCTTTTTCCTTCCTGCCCGTAGCTTTCTTTAGTTTCTTACTATCTTTCTCTTTCTTCTTGCTTTCTGTATAGTGCTTCTGAGGCCCTTTCTGCTTTCGTTGTTCCTGCGTTTTATCCTGTATTCTGATTAATTATAAGTATGAGTGCCTTCTTCTATGTGAGTGCTACTATAAAGTGCCCCTTTTCTCCATACCCGTGATGCTATAACGTGCCCATTTCTTTCCCCATTGGTTTATTACCCACCGTCCACTTCCCCACGCTTACTGATCCCGCTCCTCCCTGGCTTCTTTCTATTATGGTGTGGTCATGCACCTGTATAAGCCACGCTTCTCCAGAAGCGTGGCAAGATTCGGGGTTTCGCCTACCGGGGACCACTTCGGGTTGCAGACCTCTATCTGTTGCCTCTTCGTCCTTTTCTCCCCGGCTGGGGAGAAACCACTCTCCAAACTCCTCGTCGCTCTCCTCCGGCTCGCCTCGCTCTTCCTCGCAACTCTCCTCCTCGTCTCCCTCGACTCCTCCGGATTCCGACGCTGGCCTTTATACCACCCCTTCCTTCCGGATTCCAGCTTGGAATTCTGACATCACGGACGATGATCGCCTCCCATTGGTTCTCGCCCCATGCTGTTCCTGAGCACCATGGGCAGTGTCAGCACAAGTCGGCTTTGTGCACGGGCCATCTCCAGCCGGCCCGTCACAACATTGAAAAAATTATTTGACACCAAAATCATCATAATCCAATTAATGGAACCGGAGTTATGAATTTTTAAAGTTCAAAGTCCTCAGTTTTAGAAAATGGCCAACTTGGTACCTTTAACACCACAACCAAAGGTCTAGGAGTAGATGGAGACCTATTGGGGGTTCAAAACTCATAAAGGCCAGGCCCACGTGTGGGTTCAAGATGGTGGGAGCATGTTATGTCCCTGTGGCTCTGAACAGGAAGCCATCTACACTAGCACTTGGAGTCATTTCCGAAGTCCTGGGTGGAGGTGAAGATGCAGGACTCCATAGCAGGGTTAGCCTGTGATGGTTCAAGGCAGGCTCCAGGCAGCAAAGCAGTCCTTGCACATACAGCAGCAGTCTGGCAGAGTGTACAGCAGAACACAGCAGCAGGAAGTCCCCTGAAAGTCCTTCCTCAGGTCTAGTAGTGAACTAAAGAGTAGGTCTAAAAGTCCTATTTTTATACCTTGGTGCCCTACTCCTAGAAGTTGGGAGAAGTTACCAGAAGGGTTCTTTGAAGTTTCAGGAGTTTCCTGCCTCCCCTGCCCTGGTGCCTAGGTGGCTGTACTGACAATACAGGGCATGTGAAGCCTATTATGTGGTGGTACAGCCCAGTCTATTCGGGTGCAAGTGGGGCTTTGCTTAGCTCTGTCCCCCCATCAAGAGAGTTAATGTCCCATTCCGGCTCTGCTAATCCCACTATTGTGTGACTATCTGGGTGAATTCACAAAGTCTCAACTGTCAGTTACATACAGTCATGTGACCTAAGGTAAGCTGCGGTCACAGGAGGCTAAGAACAAGAAAATGCCAGCTTTCTAAAAGTTCAATTTATCAACTTTTAATGATAAATCTAAATAAACCAGTTCTGAAGTTCTTAGATGCCAAACATGAGATATCTACTACCTCTGGGTTAGGAATTACAATATATTAAAAATATTAAGGACTCCCCAGTGTTAACCTATGGGAGGGGTAGGCCTCACAGTAGTGAAAAAACGAATTTGGGAGATTTTCACTACTAGGACATGTAAAACTCAAAAGTACATGCCCTACCTTTTAATTACCTTAGGGGTGACTTATATGTAAAACAGGGGAGTTTAAGGCTTGGCAAGGGGTTTTAAATGCCAAGTCAACATGACAATGGGACACTGCCTTTAGGCTGCAATGGCAGGCCTGGAACATGTTTTGAAGTGCTACTTAACTGGGTGGCACAATAAGTGCTATGTGCCGACTGGTAGCATTTAATGTGCAGGCCCTGGGTCAATGGTATACCACTCTACAAGGGACCTACATGTAAATTAAATATGCTAGGGTGTACGCCAATTCAAACCATGTTTAGGGTAGTGAGCACAAGCACTTTAGCACTGGTTAGCAGTGGTAAAGTACAAAGCATCCAAAGGCTAACAAGCACAAATCTAGCAAAAAGTAGGAGGAGGAAGGCATAAAGTTTGGGGTTTTTTGTAGAGAGGGCTGTTTCCAACACAACAGAATCCACAGATTCTGATTAATGATTCATCTCAGTTTTCCTCAGGGACTCATTTACTATGACAGTGCCTGGGAGGGGAGGAGGATTGCTTACTTGAGCAGTCCCAGAGGTAGATCATGGTGGTCAGTATATTGATGGTTAAGTCAAAGGCCATACTGATGCATTTTAAATCAATACAGGGGTTACACATTTTACAGTTTGTTCTGTGAAAGTCTCAAACCCACCCCTCTAATGAAGAGAAGTTCAAGTTGTAGGAATCAGTTTTAAACAAATTGCCAATCAGGTTACAGCAGATGTCCCAGTTAAAATAGGGAAGCTATTTTTTTGTGATTCATTTCCTGTAAATTTGTTGGGCAGACACTTGCTTTGCAAAATAAATTGTGTGATTCACTGCACACCAGATGGTGTTGCAGTTGAAATGCAAGATGAGAATTCAGTGTTGATAATCCAATCAAATCACAAGATTTGAGGGTTCAATTGTTTCTAGACTTAACAAAAGGTGTCCTCCCTCTTGATGGAAGGCATTCTGCCACAGAAGAGGTGTGTTATTTCTCTGATAAACATATAGGACTGCTAAAAAGTGATGAACCATTTAATATTAGGAAAATATCTGATACAAGTTTCCCCTGAATTAAACAGTATAATCTTTCAAAAGAAGCAGAAGAAGGAATAAAAACCTGTTAATTAGAAAATGATTGAGCAGGTAATCCTTTGGGAAGTGCTTGGCAGCCATTGCAAACATTGTGTGACAGGAGTAAACAACGCCAATGGGAAAATATGCATTGTGCAGGACCTGAGCAAAAATAATAAAATTGTCATCCAGGTTGTCCAGTGGTACTGAACCCAGCAGTTATTTTGTTCCAAATTCCTTTAGCTACATAATATTATAGAGTAATTTACTTATGCCAAGTGTTCGTCTAAATTCTTCCTCAAGATGAGAGTCATTATTTGTCAGCATTTCAATTTCCAAATAAAGTTCTTGTTTGGTGTGTGATCTCACAAGGGTATAATGAAAAGTCATGCAACCTTCAGTCAAATTCTGAAAGATATAGAAAATTTGAGGTTAACCTCTAACTCAGTCTTGGTACAGTATATTGATGATCTACTGGTTACATTACAGACTAAAAAGGATTGTAAACTTGATACAATTGCTTTGCTTAATCATTAAGGTGATAGTGGTCACACAATTTCCCCAATAATGATGCAGTATGATAAAAAGAAAGTAATTTATTTTGGTCAGCATATTAAGAAAGGTGCAAGGAAAGTCTCAAAACACGGTGTTTCTGCAAATCTGAAAAGTACTCCTGCTACTACTCAGAGGATGATGAGGATGTTTCTGGGAATTGTTGGCTACTGTTGTCAGTAGATTTCAAATGTTTTCTTGATTGCAAAACCTTTGATAAGGTTGATCCACAGTGACAAGGAGTGTTCAGAGGCATTCTGAATATTAAGGGAGAGATTATATGACCCACCTGCCCTTGGAAAATGTGACTTTCTTTTTGTACTGCCATGAGAGAGTTTGTTGTGTATTATCATTCCTTATCCAGAGACATGGCGAGACCAGAAGCCTACCTTACAGCAGTTTTGGATCCAGTAACTGTAAGGGTGTTCAGACAAAATATTAGGCCTCATTACAAGTATGGCGGTCATGAAACCACAAAGCTTGCAGTGGTGGTCAGACCTCTGGGGCTTTGGCGGTCGGACCACCAAATTACAACTTTGGCAGTAGGACTGCCTTCTCTGCCTAGGACATGGTTCCTGATGGCATGTCAGAGGTAAGGCCTGCAAACAGCCATGGTGGTGCTGAACTTAGCACTGCCTGGCTGATTACAGCCCCTTTTTCCACCAGGATGGCAAAAAGAAAGAGCTGGGGCCCACAGGGGAGGCCCTGCACTGCCCACAACCACGTCACAGGTAGTGCAGGGGACCCCCTGCCCAGCACCATTGGAATGCGCAGTCTCCTTTGCAGAAAGTGTGCATTTTGAGGGTGCTGGAGTGTTAGGATATTGGTGTCGGCTCCCTTACGAATCTCCTAACACTGTTTGTGCCGGTCAGCCCGGTGTGAATGTGTATTACAATATTTCTGCTGGTCAGCTCAGTGGGAACATTGCAACACGCTCAGGGGGAATGTCACTGCTATGGCAGTGGCATCCTCCGCGTGACTTTGGCAGTCCATTGGTGGGAGCGAAAAACTCGTAATGAGGCAGAATTGCAGACATATTGAGTTTTAAATATTGTGACACAGAAATATTATGAGCAAAAATATTGTTGACAAAAATATTGCTGTTTTAAGGCAACAAATATTGTTTTTTAAATATCTTCATGTGTTTCAAGAATATTTTAATGATCTGCTTTTTATTGTTTATATGATTGTTGGTAATGTTTTAAATATAGTATGCAATTTTAAGTCTCTTATATTTTTAGGTTAATTGTAAAATAGTAATTTACAGTGTTGGAGCAGGTTGTGAGGCTTGTAAGAGTGCAGAATGGGAAGTTAATAAAGTATATTTAATTTAAATTATTATTAATTTTTATCAAGTATTTGAATTATGCAAATGATATTTTTAAGTTATGTTTTAGGTGTGGATTGTTGGCTTTGTAGGTATATACGGTGGAAAGTTAATTAAATTGTAATTAATCATTAATTAATTATAATGAATTAATTATTAAGTAATTATGTAAATTGTGTAATTATTATAATTTTTATTTACATTTTTGGGTGCTGGATGCTGGGTTTGTAGGGCTACAGGTTGGAAACTTAATCAAATAGTAAATGAGTAATTATAAACTATTTATGTATGATGAATTAATTTATCATTAAATATGTTAATTGTGTAATTAATATGATTTTAAATGTAGATGTGTGTTTAATGTGCTAAAATAGTGTGGAAATGTAATGAAATAAGTATTAAAAACTTTTTTATCTTAATTATTAAAAAGTTGATAATCATTTTAATTGTTTAACTGTTTTTTAATATATATGTTTTATTTTATGTTAATAGTTTCATAGTTTTATGAAACTAATACTTGTGTTAGAATAAGGTATGTGTTTTAAGTGCAGTACTTTCCCTACTGTTGCAAAGACTAGAGTGGGAATAGTACATTTTACCACTCCCGAGTCCAACACTTTCCCTACTGTTGCACCAACTGGAGTGGGAATAGTAAATTTTACCCCTCCTGAGTCCAACTCTTTCCCAACTGGTTGCACAGACTGGAGTGGGAATATTAAATATTACCCCTCATGAGTCCAATGCTTTCCTTACTGTTGCACCAACTGTAGTGGGAATAGTAAACTTTGCCTCTCCTAAGTCCAACGCTTTCCTTACTATTGCACTGACTGGAGTGGGAATAATAAATGTTACCACTTCTGAATCCAACGCTTTCCCTACTGTTGCACAGACTGGAGTGGGAATAGTAAATGTTACCCCTCCTGAGTCCAATGTTTTCCCTACTGTTGCACAGACAGGAGAGGGAATAGTACATTTTACCCCTCCTGAGTCCGGCACTTTCCATACTGTTGCAGTTACCAGAGTGGGAATAGTAAATTTTACCCTTCTTGAGTCCAATACTTCCCCTACTGTTGCACAGACTGGAGTGTGAATAGTAAATGTTACCCCTCCTAAGTCCAACGCAATACCTACTGTGCACAGACTGTATGATATTGTTTTTATTGTTTAAAATGGTATTATTATATTTCTGTGCCTTTAAAATTATATATTTTAATAAGCAATGTTTGTAATATATAGTATATTGTTAGTAAAAAAAAATTGTTATATTGTTTACTTTTTATTTGCAATTAATGTGGTATGTTTCTTAAAGTTATTATATTATATATATAGATATATATATACATTATTGTTATATATTTTTTTAATTAGTAATTTATAATACAAATTAAAGTTGGGATTTGAATAATATAATAGTTTACATTATATATGTGTGAATAAACAAACACACATAATATATTTGTGTGTGTGTTTAATATTTAGGATTTTGACATTTTGTCAGTCAACCAACTGTAAGTCTTCTTGGTTGTATAAAATGGGTCACAGCTATTTGCACAGCTATTGAAAAAACTGAATGAATAATACTTTAACTGTATATGTCCCACACTGAGTTGAGATTGTGTTACTCACAGAAGAACACAGCACTTGATTAACAGTTGATTAATCAGATACAAGAAAGTCATACAAACATATTGATTAAGCGATGTAATTTCCTTAAGTCTGCAACACTGCTTCCTACTCCGGATAAGCATTATGAATACAGGGACAATGATGAAAATGTGAATGAAGATGACAAGGGTGAACACGATTGCTTTGCAGTTACTGAATTATGTACCAAACCAAGATAAGATATTAAAGAAACTCAGCTAGAAATGGTTGATCTGACAATTTGTTAATGGTTCTTGTTTGAAAGACTCATTTGGAGCATTGAAGGCTTCGTATGATGTTTGTTACATATCTGAAATTTTGAAGTATCTCATCTGACAGGTTTGACTTCAACATAAGTGGAATAGTTGGTTGTATTGACAAGAGCTTGTTATCTGTGAAGGTGGCAATCAGCCAGTATGGTTTTGGTGTGGTGCATGATTTTGGTCAACTTTGCTCCTGGAGTGGCTTTATCGCATCTTCTGTAGGGCCTATAAAACAATGTCTATATCCTTGATTTGTTAAAAAAACACAACAGCCAATAGAGATTTCTTTACTTGAGTGTGCTGCCCATAGGGCTGGAAAAAACTGGTAACTCTTGGAAATAATTAGGCTGATCAAGTCCAGATATTGCACATTTGAAGATATAACAGTGGTTCAAGAAACTGAGAATAATGAATCAAAAATAAATACATATACAGAATGAACATAATGTGAACTGTTTCTTGTTGAGTTCAATTTAAACTTCAAAACATTTCAAGAAAAATCATCAGGATTTGCAATGTACTTATGAAAACAAACACATTCTCCCAGTTGCACTGTTTTATCCTATTGTTGGGTGTTTTCATGGACAATCTCATTCAGGGTAAGAATCTATGCTTTGACTATTTAGAATATATTGGGAAAAACATACATTTTAGTAATGTTATTAAAAATGTATGGCCCAGGTGTTTGGTCTCCTAGAAAAGTGGGGAAAGGACATTAACTATAATGAGTCATACTGGCAAATCGAAAGACCCATTTACAAGACTTCAATTGGACTTTGTGAAGATTCCAATTTGTAATGGCTTAAAATACACCTTGTTCATTTTCTGCTTGTTTTCTAAATGGGTTGAGGCATACCCAATCTGGACATCAGATAGCCTCACAGTAGCTAAACTCTTGTTCAGGGATCATGTTCAACGTTTGGTCTCATCAACTTCTACTGAGACGGATCGTGGCTCACGTTTCAAAAATTAAATTTTGCAGATCATTTGTACTGCCTTCTAAATTGATTAGATGTTCCATTGTAGTTAGCATCCTCAATCTTCAGAAGTGGTTGAGAGGATGAATTTTTTTATGTGTATCAGACATATTACTCCAGACAAAAAGACTGGTTTATCACTCCATGAAGTGATCGTGGACAGAGCAATCAGATTGACTTATTTTCCCTCAGCAGTATTAGTTTCAATAAATTATGATATTGTGCTAGATTACTGAAGTAATCTGGCTGATATGGTGAAATCTGTTTATCAGCAACAAATGCTGGTTAGTGGTTTGCAAGCAGGAAGACCTGCTTAGAAGAAGCCTAGCACAGATCTTAACGGCACTACCTACTGTGTAATGTGCTGGAATCCAGCAGTGGAACCACTCCACCCCTCTAAAAGAGTGAAGATGGCAGATAAAGAAGTGGTTAAAAATAACCACTGATTCTCTAGATGATGCTCAAGTTCATGGCGTGGATCAAAAATGGTGAAAAAGTTCAAACTAGAGAAGAAAATTAAGATATAAAAGTAAAGATCAGTGAAAGCTCTGGTGAAGAAGTGGTGTTGCTATCCGGTTTCGAAGTGGAACTCAAAGTGCTGTTCCAGTGCAAAGGCAAAGGCACGAGTGGCAGCAAGAAGAAGTAGTCTCTGATCCAAACAATGAAAGACTTTACTTGAAAATTCAAGTTACAAGAACGCTCAGAGGAAGAAAGTTCACAGAGGATTGTGTAGTCAAGATTGATAAGGGGATAGATCTATAAGTGAGTGGAGAAGCAGGTGAAACAGAGGGAACAGAGGGAAATAAGTCATTGAAAAAAGAAAGCATTGTCAACCAGAGAAACAAAACTGACTAAAGCTAATCAATGAAAGTTCACAATCAATGAAAGTTCAGAAGTAATTGAGAAAATAGTGAAATTGAACCACTTGTTGCCAAAGACCAACAAGAAAGAGAACACCACATAAAAAAAATATGTATTACCTGAATTGGTGTATCTAGCTACAGTGTCAAAAGAAGACAGATCAGAGTCAGATATCTATTGCACAATACACCGTTGTCAAAGCACTTTTGAAAGTTATCTCTTGAGCGCATCAGAAGGGGAAGAAAAACCGACTTGAAAAGTTTCAAGGGAGGTGAACTTTTGTATTGAAATGAATGATTAAACAGTAAATGTACTGAAAGCAAGAATTGAAAAAAATATACAAAAAGGTCATTGGGATTTTTTGTGAAATCATTGATTTGAAAGAAATAAGAAGGAAAGAAGAAATTTATTTTCTTTTAAAGAATCCTTTTGTTAACTTTTACCTTTTTGAGCCTTGGAATTCTTTTGTTTTAGTCTGTATGGCAAATGATGTAAAATAGTTGGTGTAATTGTTTCATTAATAATAATAATAGTCTTTGCTTGTTGTTGTGCTAACAATCTCTGATATGTCTCCACAAGGTTTAAATTAACTACAGCACATAATGAAGTCAAACATAAAAGACTGATACAGCAGGAAAGTTAGTGGATTCCAAGACAGGCTTTTTTACTAAGATGATGCAGGAATAGTCTAAGAATATGACGGTTAGAAATTGCTTTATTTGTAATTTTCTTCCCTCTTCTGCAGGTCAGTTTAACCTAAATACAGCTTCCCACCACTGATGGTTTATCTTGCACAGTATTTGTTTGTATATTTAACAATAATTATTTTTTATTGAAAACTTATCTATCCCGGAGAATGGAGAATTTAATAATGGTATTAATTATGATAAATTACTGAAAATGCCTGAACAGATTAAGCTTGAAAATAAAACTATTAAACAGGAGTATATGTGTTATTTGCATGAAGAAGAGTATTAATCTATGATGGAATAACATGAGAAGAGAGTAAAGATTCTGAAAGATTGGAAGGATGAAAATGCAATAAGAGAACACATTAAAGAAGAAAAAGAGTTTAGATTGTTAAATTTACGTTCAGTCTAAAAAAATGGAATTAGAGAGAAGAGGTGAAATGTGTATGATATGTTGTGAACCTTTTAAAGGAGGCAGGGCTGAATTTGTGGGACAGAGTAAGTTTGAAAGAAGTTATGTTGTAAGTGGTGAATATTTGCCTGGTAGAGAACCTAGGGGGAGGAATGTATTATGTGCTTGGTAAGACTGCATATTTTAATGTGCTGCATAGTAGGATTGGATCTTGTTATCTTGCGTTTGTTTTTTCTAGAGTGTATCATATGAGTGAAACAGATGATGCAGTTGGTTTGAGGCAGATGAAACAAGGATTTGGACAGATAATTATAGATATATTAGGTGCTATTATTCCTTCTATAGGTGTGGGAGTGAATGATGTGAAAATTAGATGGGGCAGATTTAAGGAAAGCAGCGCTGCACCCATTGCAGTGCCACTTTCCTTTTCCCCCTTAGCACCCACCTACCTCCACCACATGTGCATTGTATGTAAGATATGAAGCACCATGGCGCAGGGTGGGGGGCAATTGGTGCTAACCCTGAAAAGCACACAGGGACCCATTGTTATCAACAGTGTGCCCCCTCTTAACAACTGTTCTGAGCAGGTGTTAAAGGTGCCCAAAAAAATGACACAAAGAAATCTCTTAGATTTCTTTGTGACATTTTTTCAACCTCCTAACAGAGAAACGCCCCCTTTGCATACATTATGCATGGTGCATGCATAATGTATCGCAAAGAGTTACAAAGGGGCACAACGCATGCATTGCACCACTTTGTAAATATGGCGAGGGAAAATGCCACCTTTTTAAAATAATGCTAAGGTGGCACTAGCCTCTCTTAAATCTGGGCCTAGATATCCTTCCCGCTCAGGAAGGCGGTGTTTCCAAAGTATTGAAGATTAAGCAATGCTGTACTTTTATTCATGATAACAGTCCTATTATTAACTCATATCACAAACCTGACTAACATCTCTCATGAAGTTCAAGTTTGTTAAGGGTATGACTTGTGGAAAGGTAAAGGTTCCTGGGTTAGTGAGGTAGGAAAGGGATTTAGTAAACTTGGTGAGTGGATCAATATTTTGGCTAATGGGACCTCATGTATTTTATTAACCCACCTAATAATTATAACAATTTGTGCAATATTTCTCTTTCTCCTGATAACATTTTCTGGGTGTTGGGTTAAAAATTGTGGGTATAAAAATGAGAAGGTAGCATTAAACAGTAAGTAGTCTGAACATTTCAAGATGGAGAATATAAAGGATGATTTCTACAAACAGTTAAAGATGGTGGACAAGACTCCCAGAAAGAAGAAGATAATGATGCAGACCGAAGAAATTCCTGATTAATATAGTTTTATTCATTGTTTTCGAATTATGAAATAATCAAGGGATAGGAATTTTTAAATACTTTTTTCCTGTTCATAGTTTGTGATTTTTTGTAATTAAACCCTTTAACTTCTCATTCATGTAGAACTCAATTATTATATGAACCCCATTACTTACTGAGTTGTTTTACTTAACTAATTAGATGCTCTGGGTGGTGCCTTAATGCAGGAAACATTTCCTCATGAAACTGAGGTTTACCACAGTATCTGATAAAGTAAGATATGGGAGACCTGAATGATGTTAATTTTGGGTGTCAGTCTAACATAACTTGTAAATGTCATTTAAAAAAAAAAATAATAATTATTTTTATATTATTACAAGGCCTAAGTATAACATCACCTCAACCTTTTTCTGTGAATATCTAGTTTTTTTTAATGGAAGCTAAAATGATTTGGCCTGATTCTGAAAAGTAAGTTAAACTTTTCAGTAAGTTTACTACTTTATTGCTACTTTTTGGCATTCACAAACTGCACTTTTGCAGTAACTTAAGCTTTTGTAGTAACCTGCACTTATGTAATAAGTCCAACACTACATGTGGCCTACCACTGGTACCGCAATACCCTCCAATTGAAAATAATGGGGTAGGGATGAAATACAAAACTGATCATTACTACTACAGTTGAAGGGCCTCATTACGAGTTTGACAGTCTGTGTACCACCATGGTGGTGGGGGCTGTCTGACGGCCATCGGCTTTGCAGTCGGACCATTGCACTATGAAACATGCTGGCCTATGGAGCAAAGACTGCTGCTGTTCCACCGGCACCACCAGGCAGTGCAGACCGGTGCGGTCACAAGGCAGGATAAACAGGCCGGCAAAGTCTGTGTTTCATCCAGATACAATATGAGGTTGCACACCGCCAATGTGACCGTGGCGGTCCAACTACCATGTCCCAGCAGGCGGAAACAGAGAGTATAAAGGGAGCAACTCACCTGCAGATAGAGTTACACATTCTGTACCGCAATGGAGCCCAGAACACACGTCCAGCCACCTCAACCGATGGTAAGCACACACAACTACCTATGTCATTACACTCAATAACATATCTTTGTGCCATTATCCACATGATATGAGGCTCATGCTACGGGCACCAAGTACACATGTCATTGTGACTAAAGTCGGAGTCATTCATACAGGAAATATTCACAGCCATGAAACACTCCCTTTGGGCAGGTCACTTACTCAGCACTGCCACACAACACAAAAACACACATCTGCACATCTTAGGCATAGGGACATTGAAGTGTAGACAACATTGTGTCACACAACCCCAACTACACAGCAATATAAAATCTACAAGCACAACTCATACATGCCATGGACTGTTGTCAGATTGAAGACACATATGTATGGACGTGTCATAGAACACAAACACCACTACCATTAAACAGCCCTGTAAAGGACCTGCACATTACCCACATTGCAACACAATGGAATGACAATGGGATGCACAACAGTCAGAGAGACAAATATCTAAAGCTCACTGTGCAAACAATACCTACACAATAGGGATAATGGCATCAGGGAAGGAGACTGTATTGGGACACATTTCACTTTGCACACTCCCCTAAAACAACACTTACACAGGAACTGGCCCTAAATGTATCTCATGAACAAACAATCCTAGAGCCAAGCGACATGCCTATCTGCAGAAGGTGGAAGTGCAAGTCAAGAAAGGAAAGACAACTGCAACTACATGGGGCATACATCTAGATGAAGTAGCTGCGAGGTACACACAGCACAATTGACACACGCACAGTCAAATGCAAAGGAAGCTAGCACAAGTGAACCCCCTCCATGTCCGCACAAAGAAAACTAAAGCTGCCACACATGATACCAATAAACAGTCCATATCAGGGGGAAAAACCTAACACCATACATGCTGACATTGGACCACAGTAGATGAAATACATACCCGACCAAACAGAACATGATGCAATGACACCCCTATTGTATTAAAAAACCACACATCCATACAGTCAAAATCTACCCTTCTCCTGGGTCACACCAGCACTGCCTACAAAGTCAGATTTTCATTACAACAGCAAACGGTACAGCAATCAAGCTGAAACACACACAACCGTAGGCAGACAACACAAGTTACTCACGAAAAACATAAAGGGAGAAAAGGAATTGCAAAACAAATGTGTACCCAAAAAACAACAGCTTGGGTTTGTTAAAGGCAGAATAATGAGAATCCAAGGCCATGCCAGTCCATTCGAAAGTTTCTGCACAGTACTGTGCCCACACATGACTCCTGTTACTGCCAGGGAAGCTTCACAGTAAGGGACATTAAGTGGGCGGGCAGGCACCTCAGGGATCATCCGGGGGGGGGGCATTTGGGATGGCTAGGTTTGGTTTTGGGTTTGGGTTTGGCTTTGGGAGGGATAGACTGTTTCTTAGGAGGGGTGGGCTTCTTCTTGGGGAAAGGGTATGGTTGCTTGTGGGGGGCAGATTTGACAGGGAAAGACTTGGATGTGGAAGGGATGGGTTGGGTTGTGGGTTGGTAACTCTTGGGTTGGGGAGGGGGTTTGGATGTCACTGGGGAAAGGCAAGGTTGTCGTAGTTTGGACTCTTGCTATGAACAAGACTGCTGGTTTAAAGATAACAGTACTTTTATTTGTAGGCGACTGAGTCTTTCCTACAACAAGTCGCAACTGTTGTCCCAACCTCACCGGCTCACTAGCAGCACCTCACCAGAAACACAATAGTAAAAGGTGATTTGTGGCAGTCGCTTACGCATGGACTCAAAGTAAGATATCTCAGGGTTGTCGTGGTTAAACGGAGATTACCCTTTTCTCACAGATATATTATGTCTCACACAAACAAAGGCAATAACACAGATGCAGTGAAGTTATAATAGTTTTTATTTAACATAACTGCAATGTGCGATAGGTTGCATGAACTGCAATGATTAGGATAATGAATATACCAAGCAACAGTATTGTGAAGAAGAGAGTCATGGTTATAAAGACCCCCACCATTTTTGCAATATATGAAAGAGATATATGTATATATGTATGTATAAAATGGAATATGCCCTAATACCCTAATGAGAATAGGCCTAACCTCATACCTGAAGGAGAGCTGGGTTTGCTAAACCTAATCTGCCAAAGCCGTGTCCATGAGAGGAGCCCCCAACCCTCGTTACCTTGGAATGAGGTCTCTATCTCAGACTCCGTAGGGACACGAAGACTGGGTCAGCGTCAAGACGACTGCAGCATCGGTATCAGCGATGGTGGCGATGCCCTCTGGTCGGAATCCCTCTGATTATCTGTCTAAAGTGTGATGCATTTATACAGATCTACAAGGTCCCCTGACGTAGGTATATTCCAAAACAATAGATAACAGGCATGCTTGGGACGGCAATTAATATCAACAATCCCTCGAAAGTATAGAGAGGGAAAATCCCTAAGTGTGAACACCTACTGTTTGTTTGTCTTTCGTGTTTGATCTTGACACCTTGGCGCAGTGACACTGATAATAAAACTCATAACAAGTGGCCTAACGATAAACAAGGCAGCCATCTTAGAGGAAATAAATAATTAAATGGGCTAAGACAGAGCAAGCTAAGTAGGTTAAAAGTCACTAGGTGACGGGGGCATGAGTTTACAAGCCTACGGCTAAGCTAACTCCTGCTATCCCGGTAAAACAAACTAGGATTCACTACAAGGTCAAAAAGGAAACACTCCTTTGACACATGGAGACATTCATCAGAAGGAGTTGGGGATTTGGAGGTTGAGGGAGTGGTTGTCTTGTGTGTCGGTGTAGATGTCTTGGGTGTGTGCATGTGTGAGGTATGCTTCTGGGTGGGTGGTGTCTGTTGTGTGTGTGGGTGTTTGCGTGTCTTGGGGCTGGGAAGTTGAAGTGCTGGGTGATAGAGTGGTAGATGTTTGTGTGTCTGCTGGGGTGGTGTCTGCAGGTATGCTGGTAGTGGTGGATGTCTGTGTGTCTGTTGGGGTGGTATCTGCAGGCATAATTGATGTGTTGGAAGTCTGTGTGTCTGTTGGGGTGGTGTCTGTGGTTATGCTGGATGTGTTAGATGTCTGTGTATCTGTTGAGGTAGTGTCTGTGGGTATGATGGATGTGGTGGATGTTTCTGTGTCTGTTGGGTGGTGTCTGCTCCTACGGTGGGTGTGATGGATGTGTCACTGACTGTTGTGGTGGTGCTTGGGGGTATGCTTGATGTGGTGTGTGGGTCGGTGGGGGTGGCGGAGGTGTCTGCTAAAGTAGTGGTTGATGTTGTGTTTGCGGGCACATGGCGAGTGCCTATGTGCCAGTGTGGTTTGTGGTGTTTGTGTTTATGTGTGCTGCTTGTGTGTGTTGAGGTGTGTGGGTGAAGATGTGTCTGTGTGTTTGGGATAGGTAGGGGAATGGGGGATTTGGAGTGGGAAGAGGGAGATGGTGGAATGTGAGGGGTGACTGATTGCCATCAGTGAGGAGGCCAGAGCTAGAAAAGATCTCTGTAGGCCAGACATGGCACTATGAATATCTTCCAGGAAAGCATTGGTCTGCTGAAGTTTGCTGGTCAACCCCTGGATGACATTCGCAATGGCAATTTGACCTACAGAGATGTTTCTCAGGAGGTGAAATACCTCCTCACTCAAGGAAGTAGGGGTAACAGGGGCTGGAGCAGATGTGCCGGCAGCAAAGGCGACACCCACCCTCTTGGGTGAGCGGGCACAGCCATCTGGGTGGGAAGCAACCGGGAGGGTCCCAATAGAACTGGGGGTGGCAAAGATGGTACATGAGTACATCCTGATGGGTCTGCCACCACTAGGGAGTAGCAACTGGAGGTTTAATCTGATGATGAAGATATAGATCCTGTCTCCTCCATTGCACTCCCCTGACCCTCCTGGCCACTGGGTCCCTTAGTGGCGGTGGAGTCTTGCCTGGAGGTACTGTAGCCAGATGCTTCCCTACTTGGCTGTGCCCTGTTTCCTTTGCTTGCCTGAGTTTGCCTAGTTGGCTCTCATGGTACCAATGAGGCTGCTAGATTTGGGAGGCAGCATCACCTGAGTTGTGGGGAACTGAGTCCAATCCCACATCATGTGATAACTGTCGGCCTAATCCATTTCCGGCCAGCTAGCAGCACCTCACCTTTTCCAGAGAGCAAGGATGATTTGTGGCAACCGAATGCATGACATTGTGACTTGTCATGGAAATCGTGATGGATCAGATTTCATCCTTTTCTCTCAGTTACATTTGTCTCACACATGCAAAGTCAAACAGAAGCAGGGAATGGTTCAATAAGATTCATTGAATCAGTTGCATCCTAGATAAAATAACATAAACTGCAATAATTAGGACGATGAAGCATATTAGAAGCAAAAGGTGACAAGAAAAGTGAAACACAAGAAAAGTCTCACCATACTGTCACTATGCAAAATGTGTGATTCCTACCTACGTTATTAATGTTCTATGTTAGAGCACAGCAGGATGAACCCTAATCCGCCATTCAAGACCCCCCGGGAAGACATAATCCCCCATACCTCCATTTGATAGTAGTGAAGGAGTCTGTCATCTAGTGAGACACCATCGCCATATAGGCCAGGGAACTGATAATCTCAGTGAGCAGCTGTAACAAAGTCAGACAGCATGTAGTCGTGGTCATCTGACTGGAACCCCCCTCAAACATACAGGGAGCAGAGAGATGTTTTTATAATACAACAGCTAGTGTTCTGAAGAAGTGTCCCCACGTAAAACTATGTATACTTTTGTGTAATGTTAGAGACGCGGTGTACCACTTGTGCCAGCAACCCTTTCTCACTGCAGCCTAGAAGAAAGCACAGAGTGAAAGAATGTTGTGCTAAGGAATGTAAATACTTTCCTGAAAGGACAGCAAGATAAAATTTAAAAAACCATCATCACAAATGTGTCAGTTTCTAAATGGGCTAAAGGGCACAGGTAGCATGCCTTCTTGGTAATGTAAAATGCCCACAAGCATCACTAGAACGTCTCCACAACAGGCTGATACTGAAAATACAAAGAGCAGAAGAGCATTTTTCTGATCACACTGGTCAGCAAACATTACAGTTATGTCAGGTAGGCCCCAGCAACAAACTCCACCAAAGTGGCTCCTATAGGTACCATACCATATGCATACATGCCATCTGAACTGTCAACAGTTGGTCACAGGAAAATAGGATTCTCAGACAACTACAGTTGCATGGCTGAAGTTGTGCAATCATAGTAACCACTGAACAAGTAGGTGACCGCATCGTATTCAATGCTTTGCTTCATGGAAGATATTTCAGTTACCTGTTGTCATACAAGCCCATTGCCAACTTCATTCCCACAGATCCCACACAAGGTCATACAGACATTTAGTTGGCACTTACACAATAGCACAACAATGTGAAATGATGCTCCAGAGCATGATATGTTGCTGACAACAATACAGTAGTCTGGAGAAGGTGACATGGAAATACTCATGTCACACTGGAAACATAAGAACAATGCACACTTCTCCAAGTGAAATTTGCCCCAATAGAATCATGGAGGTAGTACTAATGTTGCTCAGATATGCCACACACTTGGCATGGAAAGGTACACTGTAGACATAATGTGCAAATTGACAGAGAGATGTCCCTAAACTCCACAACACATTGAATCAGCAAGCCCCAGGGAAGTTGCCACTAACGTCTGGCACTCCTTACAATGACATACCCTGATTGCATGAGTAGACGCCATTAGTCCTGTGTATGTTGGAGAGGCACAGAGATATGCAAGTACTTGTAGAAGGACCTGGACATGTTGCCCAATAGGAAGAATCATCACTTTCTCCATTTTGATCCTGCAAACCCAGATGTCTGTTGATGAATGGTTGTGCACAACCACATGTGGTTCCAACATAACTGCACGTCACTTCAAGATACATGCTAACAGTAATGTTACAACCCTTCCCCATTACATATGTGCAGTGCATCTTGCTACATGATGCCACATAAATGGCTTGTAAATGCACCATGTGGATAAAACATCTAAGGCCACATGTATCAAACAATTTTGCATTCGCAAACGGTGCGAATCACAAAATTTGGCCGTTTGCAAATGCAAAAATGCCTTTCAAGATGTATGAAAGGCATTCGCATTGCAATTTCAAGGAATCGCTAAAATATTGCTTCCCTGAAATTGCGACTCCATTTAGAGAATCGCAAATTACGATTCTCGAAATAGGAAACCGCAAATAGGAAATTCCTATTTACGATTTCCAAAGCACATGTATCAAACATTTCCTAAATGCAAATTGGGCATTTAGGAAATGCAATTACCACCAAATCCAAGTTGGTGGTAAGCATACGCAATTTTAAAAAATGCATTATGAATGCAAACATGACATGTAGTGCACACATGCCCCCTGTGAGCTTCACTTGTCCACAAATATTCTTTTGCATAAATAGCGTAAATTAGGTAATGCAAAACCATTCATACCTATGGGTCTACAGGCCTAGCCGGATGAATGGAGTGCCATTCCTTAACTGCAATTCGGTAATAGCGATTGCGACTTTTAAGAAATCGGTATTACCGAATCGTAAATTTCATACATCTCATTTTGCATTTCCTAAATAGCGATTGCTTAAAAATCACTATTTAGGAAATGCAAACCGGGACTTTGATACATCTGGCCCCTAGTCATACACATTTTGTCCCTCATTGCTACTACAGTTGTACATGCCAAATGACATGAAATGATGGGTAGGGATATGTGTCAGCCAATAACTAATGGTGACACACTCCTGTCTGTGGCACCACATGAAATGTGGTCCAATTGCAAATGTCCTACTACACACACAGGTTGACATGCACGTATATGTGAGGGAATACAAAACTCACCTCATTGACACTGGTAGGCCATGCATGACCCATCAGTGTACACATTTTGTCAAAAGAGAGAGGGACACATGTTAACATGCAGGCGCAGGAATATTCGCAGCAGTGATAGTCCATAATTCATGTAAATGGACATTCACCACTGACCAAGGGAAAGTATTGATCTGTAGCTGAACCCCAAGTGCAATGAATGCTCTGTCGCATGTATGATGGCCACCTTCACATTACAGACAGTAGTGATGTACCAGCACTCTTCACATGCTGAAGACAAGTAGCCTCTGGGGGTCAGATGCCAATATACTCCTTTGACCAGACACATGGCTGAGGACAGTGATCCATCACTTCCTTACCATTGGCCTGTAACACTAAGAAGAAGTGGTCTGTTGTGTATAATTTACAGCCAGTACAACAAACATTACTTGATTGATCAACATACACAGACATGTGTTATCTCTAGAGAGCAAATTGTTTGTGGATTGTACACAGTTGTGTCCTAGGTCCCTGGGACAATAGGCAAGGCACATCAGTATGCACCACATGAATTTTCAACACAGTCACTCATCTACTGTGCCACACATGGCTCATCCCTAATTGTCAGGGGAAGATGTCAGAACACATTGACTTGGCAATGTGATAGGCAGGAATATGTCCTGTACTCACCCCTTGTGGCTGCTGTGTTTTCCTCAAACTCCCATCATAGTCTGGGTACGCCTCCACCAGAATGCAGGACATTAGGGGGGCCATGGTCTGATGTGCGTCCCGCCCACCTTGGGAAGACAGCCCCAGATGGCTGGACCTCCACAATCTTCCAAGCTCAGCGTCTCAGGTCCTCCCACTATATGTGACAGTGGGTGCTCCTCTGGCTTTGAACCCTGAGGATCCACACCTTCCAGGTGATGGATCTCTATATCTCCTTTTTCTGATGGGTGTTGACCTGCATGGATGCAAGAGACGAATCAAGAGCTTACAATCACAAGTTTTCACACAAATGGTTGAGTGACACACATGTCAGAAACACCAAGCTAAAATTTGTAAATTTGTAAAGCACACAAGCCAATAGGTACAGGGACACAATTACAGACATTTATATCCATCTGCAGACTAACCCACTACCCTGCTCAGGGCCTATAATAACTAAGCAGGCCTACTGACATCAGGTAGCCCATGATCCAGCAACTTGTACTGTGATGTGAGCCACAATGAAACATATGTGGATTCTGAAGGGTAAACTCCTTTGGCCTGAATGGACCTACACATTCAAAGATTGATTCACTGCATACAGTTCCTACAGGCCACTTCCTTAGTACCGACTTTACCATTATACATGGGTGACAAGAAGGGGCTGGCATGGTAGGTAAAGAAAGTGGATTCCTTGTGCACATGTTGACATGTGGCTTTCCAAATGTGGACTCATGCATACCACAGAACACTCCTTTGGACATATGTGCATCCTACAGAGATGGCATCCAACATACAAAGGTAGAAACTGTACAATTTCTGCTATGTGACCAAGGTACTGACTCACATTTCATGGCCTCCCAGGAATCAACACACTGTGTGCTCTGTGTCATTAGTGCAATAAGCCTGTACTGGACAAATATGACTTCTGTCAAGGACAGAACAAAGCTGTTGGAGTAAGGGACCTGTCATGAGTCAAAGACACACATTGACAATGAGGTGAAATGCACAAATAACTACTTCTGGGATGTACCTCAGTACCTATTCCTAATCTAGTCAATGGACTGAGGCACTCAGGGCATGTTTTGCCACTAAAGCATCATATTGTCCACATGACAGAATGTGCTGGTGAATAAGGCGTGGGCACTGTGCCACAGTTGCATAGCCACAGTGACTCTCCTACAGCCTGGACTGTGTCCCATAGTGGGAGATACAACTGAAAGGTCCTGATCTCTGCAGGCTGAGCACACAGAACCTTCATGCCACTCACATTTGTTTCAATTCCATGCATGACAGTACATCATGTGGCAATCAGAAATTTGGTTTGTGGTTTGTGTGGCAACCTGTAGGGCAGAGTGAGTCAGCATGTGGATTCCAGACAACAGTTTATCAAGGCCAGGTGTGGGTTTAGAAGATCTGTGGTACTATACACATTGCTTACAAGATCCTCAAATGACTCATACAAGAGGCACTCGCAGCTCTTGAGGTCATGCACATACATGTTGTCCAACATTTACAATAATTATGAAGAAGAAGATGTAATTGAATGGCAGTAACGTTTTCTTACCTAGTTATGTACATCCAACACAGGGAGGATCAAGGAACTAAAAAAACCTCACTGAACACAATGTGAATAAACTTAACGTTTAGTACTGGCCACCAATACCTGCACAATGTACATCCCATTGATGCCACACAGACTGCAACAACAGGCACACAAGACGTCTTATAGGCACACAGGGGTACATTGTAGCCTGTGAGAAAGGAAAGGATGGTGTCAAACAGAATCAATTGTGCCCATGAGAATCTTACCTGTTCCTCTGTTGAGCCGTAAGGCTGGCCATTCAGGGGTAGGACCTCATCAACAAGTCTCTTTAGCTCCTCTGGAGAGAAGGCAGGGGCCTTATCAACTGCTGGACATGGCATGATTGCTCCCAAAGGTGGCACACAGCAACTTAGGTAGCAGAGGTGTTTCTGGTAGTAGTGTCAGGAGCCAAGTGAGTGAATGTGCACAACATGGTGGTCACGTCTGCCACGTACACGGTCATCACTGCCGACAGACACAGCCATTAGGCTGCAACCGCCACAGGCAACAATGTTAGACTATGGCTGTGTCTGCCGCGGTTGGAACTGCCTACCGCCCAGACAACTTCCTCCGGCGGTCATAGGGGTTCTTGGAGTAGGACAGGTATCTGCCATGTTGGCAGCCAGAAATACTGTATTAGGCTTTGAAAAAACTGCATCACACCATAATATATGTGTTGTGGCATTGCAAACATCCTTATTCTGTCTAGTCATGTAGGTCCTTCTACACAACCACAAGTGTAGTGTGTTGCAGGGCACAGATGGCACTTGATGGCTGTGCACGTTCCACAACTGCCGACGGTCATTTTGGTTGATAGATAACGCAGTCACATTTCGAGGGCCAATTGTGTAACACATCTTTGAGTTTCGTCCAAATCCATGTTGTGGACACATGTGTTGACAGACATGGGGGTAACATGTGACCCTTGTGTAGTTGTCAGCTGTGATGTTTACTGGGTGTCATATCTATCCAGTAAGAAATGCTTTGTCACATGATATAATTGCCATGCATACTGTATGTTGCTGTGGACATACTGACTAATGTTAGAGATCATGTTTTTTCACACATACGTACCCTGTGAGAGGGAGGATGTGACAACCTTCTTTCTACTGTCCACTGCCAGACATTCAGACCATGAAACAATGGCAAATAATTATGTTATAATGCCTGCATAGGCAAACAATAGAGGACTTAAGCTGTCAGTTGGAGCCAGATCTGATGCCAACTATTAGTTATCCAACCTGTATACCACGCATTGTACATGTCATATCAGTTTTGCACTTCCTGACCACAGGGTTATTCTAACATAGTGACCCTATCTGCTGGGATGTCCCAACTTATGTTAAGTCTGGTGTTGAAGGATTCCCTCTCAGCAATATTGATACACATTGACATTGTTTGGAGGGGACTCACTGTCCCAGAAGCCCTCTGTCCTAAGGAAGGCGGCACCAGGAACCTGCAGCAACACCTACATCGCTTAAAAGTGCACCAGCCTCCCCGCAGGGTGGGACATCGTTCGGAGGGGACTCACTGTCCCAAGAGCCCTCTGTCCTAAAGGGGGGCAGTGCCAGGAACCTGCAGCAACACCAACAGCGCTTACTTAAAAGTGCACCAGCCTCCCTGCAGTGCAGGACATCGTTTGGAGGGAACTCACTGTCCCAGAAGCCCTTTGTCCGAAGGTGGCAGCACCAGGAACCTGCAGCGACACCAACAGCACTTAAAAGCGCACTAGCCTCCCTGCAGCACAGGATGAGCGTGGGCCAAGGGCGGGCCGGTCCATGCAAGTCAGAGCCTGAAGGAAGCCGCGCTAGGCCACCCCACCTGGCCTCATGTTAAGAACTGTTCATTGGTTCCCTTCTGACCGTCTCAGCACTGACAAACCATTTCCCATTTTTAAAACTTGCCAGGGTATGGGCAAGCGCAAGGCTAAAGGGAGCCCAGCAGCAGGTGCAGCTTCATCCAAAATTCCTAAACTCCATACAACCTTCTCGTAATCTCTCGAATTGTGGCACCAATGAGATTGACTCACTGATAGAGAAAGTTGAATCTATGTTGAAGGGAAAAGACAAACGAATACCCATGGGACAGAAAAGTGGCTCACTCTCTCCTTTTTTTTAAACCTAAATCACTTAATAAGGGAGATGCTGGGGCTAGGTGAACAAGTGAACCTGAAGACCTCAACACAGAGACTAGGGAAAAAAACTTTGCGCATAGAAATCCTGAGGGTGCACTATCATATCACTATCATGCAGCGCAATCATCCATGATAATACTTGTTCAAAGTGTTTTCTACCCTTGCGGGTTTCTGGACAATTACTGGATCCCGGTAAACCTGATTTAGGTATGGAAATATCTAGCGGTCAGCTTGTTGGATTGTCCTTTAAAAGAAGAGGTCAACGAGCTCAAACAAATGATGAAGGAGGTGCTTAATCTCCTACGACAGCCTTAAAGGAAAAGGGTTAACAGGTAATCAAAGAGAAGGTATGGATTTTGCGTTACCTATTATTAATAAGCAGAGGGCCATGGCGAGTGAGGGCTCTCCTAGGATGGTTGCAGGAACGAGAGCATCCTTGGCTACCCCATCAAATCATGGAGCGAATGGTCAGAAGAGTCGTACGGGAATGTTTTCCCCTCGAGTGAGTAGGCCACGAGATCTGTCCCCTGCTTTACCACCTGCCAAAAACTACGATAATGGCTAACCAATTTACATGTGTAAAGTACCGTCAGTACACTCTACTACACGAGAAAACAGTTTGTCACTAAAGAACAAAGTCATCCATTAGATAAGGCATGTTAGGCAATGTGGATCTATTGTATACTCAGATATTATTTCTGTCAAGCGCCATACAGAGAAGCCAGGGTGTTGAGATACTATAGAGATAATGCTTGCTTACCCTAAATTGGTGAAAGGGTTGTTATCTCTGGAGATGCATAATTCTCTTAGAAATGGTTTGAATATTGTGTTTAAATCCTCCCGCCCGGAGTAATGTATAGGTGGCTTGGGGTAAGTTACCACCATGAAAAATGGACTGGATAATATCGGTCCCATTGTTGGGTAGGCTCTCATTATTCTAATGAGACTACTGGATTTTGAGCAGCAGAATCGCCCGTGGTGTGAGGAGACTGAGCCTGACCCACTGTAGGTGACACCTGTTGCTCCAATCCAGGTTTTGCTCCAGCCAACTAGCAGTGACTCATCTCTACCCGAGGGCAGCCGAGCGCATGACCTAATAGGTTTCTCAGGGAAGCCTTGGTCACTCAGGTCTCATCCGTTTCTCTTAATTACATTAGTCTCATCTATACAATGACAAACAGAGGCAGTATATGTTCCAGTATTGTTTTTAATGAAGCAACTGCATCTTAGATAGCAAAGCATGAGCTGCAATAACCAGGATGACACAACATGACAGTATTACAATTGTGACAAGGAGAGTGAAGCAGAAGAATAACGCTATCATATTGTCACTACAGTCGGTAGACTAATTCCTACCTAAGCTATAGTAGAGCACAGCGTGCTAAGCTCTAATTCTGCCCTTCAGGTTCCCCTTGGAAGACATCATCCCCCATATCTGAGCAAAGGCCTGCAGTCTGCAAAACAGCTGCAGCGCAGCATTCGACAATCAGCATACAGTCGTGTTTCTCTGGCTGGAGTTTCCCTCTAACGTTTAAGGGACAGGGAAGTGTTTTTATAATAACAGCTGATATTCTGAGAAAATGCCCCTACATAAGGATGTGTGTTTTCTACGAATGTCGGAGACTAAACTTATACCACATTCACCGGCAATGTATCTTGCTGTAGCCTTGGAAGTAGCACAGAGTGAGCAAGAATGTCTTGTTTGAGAACAGAGTGCTGGCCTAAGCAAAAACAGTTAGATAAACAGAAAATAAAACAAAACCGTAATAGTGGCTATTGTAACAATGATAAAATAAGCCAAATAAAATATATCTAGGTTAGAGTGCACAGCGGCTTGGCCTAGTGTGTTAAAATAACGTGCATGGAGCTATAGCTAAAATGGCTACACAACACCATGATTCCTGTGGCATTTGTAAAGGAGCAACCCATGACCCTCTGTAAATGTGCTAATTTGTCTGGAATACAGAGCTTGCTGGGTGATCTGCAAGGGCCACTGGGTAAGGGGGTATTTTCTGTTGCGATGAAGGGGCCTGTGAACATGGGACTCTCCACCCCATTTCCACGTCCGAAGGTGCTCTCTATGGTACGTGGATCCGAGAGTGCAAACTTGTCTGGGCTTCTGAGCCCTCGGAGTTCATTGCAACCCGAAGATCTCTCTGATATTGATTGACTGTGCTTGCTATCTGTCCCCCTTTCCACCAATCCATTCCTTGACAAGGGACAGTCCGAAACAGGATCCCAACTATACTTGGAGTTGATAACATCTAGGAGTACTATTCAAGCAGAGAGTGTTAACATGGCAGATATTGACAATCAGCTAAATACAATCCCCACTTTCAAGCATCCAAGGAGTGCACCTGTGGGACTTGGTCCTCGTAACCCTGCATTGATTTCATGGAATGTGGCAGGCATTCGCAAAAAGATAATCGATGCTGAGTGGGGTCAGTTCATTGATAGTTTGAACATCTGCTTATTCCAGGAAACTTGGGCTACCTCAAATATTCACATAGACAGGGGTTTATTTCGTACTGTAAGAAGGCTAGACCGTCCGCTGCTGGGCGAGCTGGTGGGGGCCTTATCACTTGGATAAAAATCTCTCAGGTGGGTGAAACAAAAGAAATATATGTTGACTCATGTGATATATTGGCTGTTTCAATCAAGCTAATTCAAGGTCCCGTCCTCTTGTGTGTTAACATATATAACAGACCAGGCTCTTTGAGCCAAACTACTACTACCGTTAGTCTGTTGAGTGCACTGGTCTCTGAATTCCTTTCCACACATTGGCGGTCATTCTGACCTCGGCGGTAAAAGGTGCTTACCGCCGGTCAGAAGACCGCCATAACACCGCCGCGGCCGCGGTAAACCGACACGGTCATTCTGACCCGCAACTGGCAAACCGCCAAAAACCCGACATCCACAAAAGTCCGCCACACCAAAGGTCAGCGAAAAAATGGCGATGACCAAACCTCCACCGTCACGCCAACAGAAATACGCCCATACCATTCCGACCCACAAATCCATGCGGCGGTCTTTCAAACGCGGTATTCCATTGGCGGTACACACCGCTGCGGTCAAAATACACACACACATAGAAAACTCAGCCACATTGGTCAGTTTGAAATACACACACCTAATACACATACTAACACCACTCCCACACACCCAACACAATATAAAACACACACCCACATGCCCCTACGACCCGGAATCATTGACGAAGGCTAGAGAGAGAGCACAGAATAGACAATCCCACAACACAGAGGCACACAACACCATCACCCACACAAAATCCACGCACCAAACACCACACACCACCACACGCACCACACTCATCACCACAAACGCCACCCCACACCTCAACCACATCACCCCATGGCACCCCAAAGACACCCCAGGTTCAGTGACGCAGAACTCAGGCTCATGGTGGAGGAAATAGTCTGTGTAGAGCCCCAGCTCTTCGGGGCACAGGTGCAGCACACCACAATTGCCAGGAAGATGGAGCTATGGCAAAGGATAGTGGACAGGGTCAACGCGGTGGGACAGCATCCACGCAATCGGGACGACATCAGGAAGAGATGGAACGACCTACGGGGGAAGGTGCGTTCCATGGTATCAAGGCACAACATTGCGGTGCAGAAGACTGGCGGCGGACCCCCACCTACTCCCCCACAATTTACCGCATGGGAGGAGGAAGTCTTGCACATCCTGCATCCTGAGGGCCTCGCAGGAGTAGGTGGAGGAATGGACTCTGGTAAGGCAAATCTTCACTACTGCTTCCCACCCCCACCTGCATGCCAAATCATACCCCCACCCTCCCCCCCTCCCCCATCACACCAACCCCTAGCAAAAGGCTCACCATCACAACCCACCCATCCCAACACCAAGCCCTGCATGCGACCACAAAGCATGGACACCCATCATCAAAGCATGCCCACTGCACACACACATCACCCCCACAAGCCACCCTCACAAAAGCCCCCACAAGGAAATGCCTGCACTTGGGTACACGGACACCCACCCATCACACGAAATGCCACACACAGAAGCAATAACCATACCTTTATACCCCTGCAGGACCCGAACGCCACCACACCGCCACGGAGGGTCCTGAGATGTCCATCCCACCCCCAGAAGAGGCCCCCAGCGATGACAGCAGCTCTGTCTCCCTGGAGCCAGATGACCAGCCCGGCCCATCGGGGACCTCTGGACAGCCGGTTCCCCACAGACAGCCACAGGCTACACCAGACCCAACCCCCTCTGGGAACACCAGCACAGCTCCCACTCAGCGAACCCATGCCTCTGTCTCCAGGACACGTCAATCAGCGGTGTGTCCACCACTACAGGGCACCCAGGTTGACCCACCACCCCAACAACAACAGGGACCTGGGGGCAGTGGTAGTGGGCACACCGTCCAGGTGACAGAGGCCCAGGAACACAGGTGAACTGGGAGGGCTGCTGTGCGACAGGGGGGGGACAGGCCCGGGGAACCCACTCTCCAAGAAGCCCTCTCCTCCATCATGGGAGCATACCACCGCTCCCAGGAGACCATGGCGACGGTACTGGCCCGGTTCCAGGAGATCCAGGAACTGCAGGAGGAACGGTACATGGGGTTCAGAGAGGAACTGAGGAACATCGGTTCCGCAATGGGGACCATCGCCCTGGCCCTTACCCAGATTGTCACCACATTGCGGGACCATGTGGCACCCCAAAGGGCCCCTGTCACTAGCCCAGGCCAGGAACAGCCTACCACCTCCGCCGGCGCAAGTGGACAGGAGGCCCCCACACAACGACAGGCCACCAGAACCCCACCTCCTGCAGAAGAAGAACCACCCCGCAAGCGGAACCTGAGATCTCACAAGAAGACAGAGTAGGATTGCAAGACCCCCGCCAGCCTAAGATACCCCCTGATGTCATCCCACTGTCCCACATTGTCACCCTGTCCAACTTTGAACTGCCCCTGCTCCATCCTTCCCCAGGCATATGGACAATGCACCTGTGCGACTGAGAACTGGACTCTGCCATGGACATTACTCCACCCCCACCCATCACCGTTTCCCAATCATGTACCTATATGTAGCACTTAAAATAAATCACTTATTGCACTTAAAAAAACAGGAGTCTGCTTGTATTTTCAACAAATGTATTACACATAACGGTGCAATAATGTCCAGTTACTTTGTGATGACAACATACCAATCTCAATAAGCTTTAGTCCATAGGCAAACAAAGCTGATGTCAGGCAGTGGGTCATACAGCTCTGAAAAGGGAAGGGAAAGTCACAAATCAGTTAACAGGAACTGGGGGGAAACACAGACAATGGAGAAGCATGAGGCCTTCAGTAAATATAAAATGGGGTGGGTGATTCTTACCTGGGTGCTACTGAAAGTATTGTTGTATGACTGTCTCCCTGTTGTCCGTGTCGTCCCCGTCGTCTTCCTCCTCTTCACTCTCCACAGGCTCCACAGCTGCTACAACACCACCATCTGGACCATCCTCCTGCAGAAAAGGCACCTGGCGTCGCAATGCAAGATTGTGAAGCATACAGCAGGCCACGATGATCTGGCACACCTTCTTTGGTGAGTACATGAGGGATCCCCCTGTCATATGCAGGCACCTAAACCTGGCCTTCAGGACCCCGAAGGTCCTTTCTATGATCCTCCTAGTTCGCCCATGGGCCTCATTGTACCGTTCCTCTGCCCTGGTCCGGGGATTCCTCACTGGAGTCAGTAGCCACGACAGGTTGGGGTAACCAGAGTCACCTATTAGCCACACATGGTCTCTCAGTAGCTGTTCCATCACATAAGGTATGCTGCTTTTTCGCATGACATACGCGTCATGCACTGACCCAGGGAACTTGGCATTTACATGGGAGATGTACTGGTCAGCCAAACAGACCACCTGGACATTCATCGAATGATAACTTTTTCTGTTTCGGTACACCTGCTCACTTTCTTTGGGGGGAACCAAAGCCACATGGGTCCCATCAATGGCACCAATGATGTTGGGGATATGTCCAAGGGCATAGAAATCACCCTTCACTGTAGCTAATTCGCCCACCTCAGGGAAAATAATGTAGCTCCGCATGTATTTCATCAGGGCAGACAACACTCTGGACAAAACCTTAGAAAACATAGGCTGAGACATCCCAGATGATATGGCCACTGTTGTCTGAAAAGACCCACTTGCCAAAAAATGGAGTACTGACAGACCCTGCACCAGAGGGGGAATCCCTGTGGGTTGGCGGATGGGGGACATCAGGGCTGGCTCCAGCTGGGCACATGTATGGTTGCTCTGTCAAGCCGGTATGTAAGTATGATATGTCGTTCTTCCATTGTTGACAGGTCCACCAGCGGCCGGTACACGGGAGGATTCATCCTTCTCCTTGCAAGTCCCAGCGGACGGTGCCTAGGAAGGACAACATGGAGCACAGAGTCAAGCAACCCACAGGTTCGTTCACACAGCTTGCACAGTACACGAATCGCTATGCATTGAATGGCTTGTATGAGTGGCAATGCAAGGCCTAGGCCTTTGTGACGCAGTAGAAATCATGCCATGTGGGCCCTTGAAATGGCGACTGCCTGACCTGTGAAGTGTGACAGTGGGATGTGAGGTCACTGCGCTGGCGTGGCACACCGTGGCGGTAGGCGGTCGAAGACCGCAGCGCAAAGCAGCATTGGTTAACATTGAACCCTATGGCTCTCAGGAGCCAATAACGATGTACGCCGGCGGACGCGGTACGCACCGCCGCGGGCGTGACCGCCATTTTCTATCTTATTAATCACTTGAGACCTGATCATCCACAGGAGAGGACCTATACTGCAAGTGCTCCTGTGACCTCGGTCTGGGAGATAAAATGGCTGCTGCGACTGGGGAAAGGGCCCCTGCCTTCACTTCCGAAGAATTGGAGAAACTTGTTGATGGGGTCCTCCCCCAGTATGCGCTACTCTACGGTCCTCCAGACCAACAGGTTAGTACACAGGGTGCACGTTGAATGGGCTATGCCTGTGTTGAGTGGGGTGTTTGTAAGATGGTGGGGAGGGGAGCGAATGAGGAGTGCAACGCACGAAAGATGAGAGCATGTGCCACATGGCAAGGTTAGGGAGGGGGGGGCCACTCACATTGACCAGGCAGAAAACTGATGCGATTTCTTTTACCACCATGTACATGTCACATAGGTCAGCGCCTATCAGAAGATCGACATTTGGCGTGCCATCGCCAAGGACGTCCGGGCCCTGGGGGTCCACAACAGACGGGGCACCCACTGCCAAAAGAGGTGGGAGGACATCCGCCGCGGGACCAGAAAGACCACTGAGTCTCTGCTGGGGATGGCCTCCCAACGTAGGAGGGGTGCCAGCTGCCAATTGACCCCCCTGATGTCCCGGATCCTGGTGGTGGCCTACCCCGATTTGGATGGGCGCGTGAGGACATCACAGCAGACACAAGGGGGTGAGTATCAGCACATTCTGCTATCTTTGCGCGCAGGGAAGGTGTCTGGGTGGGGGAGGAGGGCTGTGGCTATCTCCAGGCCAGGGCGCATTCTGTAGGCTAGGCCCCTCCGTTAGACACGGCCCTGTGCCCCCGCCCCCCACCTCTGTAGGGTGCCAAGTGTGCATTTGTCGTCCATAGACCCGTAGGTCTAGTCACAATAACTGAGTAGTGTACCCCCATTGCGCAGCCTAGTTCAGGGGGCTTCTGTGTCTGTCCTCTCCGACAACGGTGTTGCCAATGCATGCACTCAACCTGTCTTCATTTCTCCACCCCCCCCCATTTTCTTTGTCTTCCTGTTCATGTGTGCATTAGCATCATCTGGCGGAGGAGAAGTGGCATTGGAGCACGAGGGAGCTGCATCTCACATGGCCCCGGAGGGCCATACGACAGACTCCGAGTACACAAGTGAGACGGAGGGCGAGTGGAGCTCCACAACGGGGACCCGTGGAGACGTCAGCGACACCGACACGTCCTCGGAAGGGAGCTCCCTAGCGGTGGCGGCAACATCCGTGCCCACCGCCACAACAGGTACAGCCGCCACCCAGCGCACCAGCCCCGCCCTCCCAGCAGCCCCTCAGCCTTCGCTCCGTGCCCGCTCGCCCAGGACGGGGGGCATCTCCTTCGCCCCAGGCACCTCAGGCCCTGCCCCAGTTACCCCTGCTGCCCTCAGTGAGGAGGTCATTGACCTCCTCAGGACACTCATTGTTGGGCAGTCTACCCTCTTGAATGCCATCCAGGGTGTAGAAAGGGAGGTGCATCGGAGCAATGCATACCTGGAGGGCATTCATTCGGGTCAGGCTGCCCATCAGCGATTGTTCAACGCTCTGGCCTCAGCACTGACGGCAGCCATTGTCCCTGTCTCCAGCCTCCCTCTTCTGACTCCCTCCACCCAGTCCCAGTCTCCTGTTCCTCTGCCTATCCCATCCACACCATCAGACCAGCCTGCACACACCTCTACACCCAAGGGCAGCTCATCCAGACATAAGCACCACAGATCCCACAAGCATTCACCCAAGCAACATCCAGATGCACACATGCCAGCAGTCACTACCACCTCTGTGTCCCCCACCTCCTCATCTCCCCCCTCCCTCCCTGTGACGTCTCCACTCACACCTGCATGCACACCACCATCAGCCAGTACTTCCATCACCAGCACACCCTCCATTACAGTCCGCACACGTGCAGTCACCACCCCCACTGCCATTTACACGTCCCCTGTGTCCTCTCCCAGTGTGGCAGTCACCCCCTCTTCCAAAGCACACAAACGCAGGCAGCCACCCAGCCAACAGCCAACCACCTCACGACAGCCTCCGTCACAAGCACCTGCACCCAAAGACAGCACACTTGACTCTCCTACAACCACATCCTCTTCCTCCACTCCCAAACCCACTACACCTACCCGTCCCTGTCCTCCCCAAGTCGTTTTCCTTTCCAACCTTGAACTCGTTCCAATCACTGACCCACCCCCTCCATCTGGTAAGACCAAAAAAAGCACCTCAGCCACCACCAGCCCTGCATCTACTGTGACCATAGTGCAGGGCTATTGGAGTCCACCAGATCCTAGGGCAGGAACATCGGCCAGCAGCAAGGGGACAGCCAGCCCCCCCACTGGGAAGAGGACAAAGAAGAAAAAGGCCCGGCGCGACAGGCCTGAGACGGCTGCCACCAAGGACAGTAGCCTTGCCCCGTCACCTGCCACATCATCCAAGGGAGGCAAGGGCCACAGAGCTCCAGCGAAGGAGGGCAAGGGCAGCAGGGCGGAGAAGTCAGGCTGCGGGCGAGCTGCTCAGGAGGTCCCCACCAGCCCCATCCCGGGTGTGACGGACGACACCCACGGGCCCAGGACTCCATCACAGATGGGGAATGAGCGGGAAGTCTTGCCCAGGTCTGGCTCCCTAGACACACAGGACAAGCACCGCTGAACGGGCCCCGCCGGGAGGAGCACCGCTGAACAGGGCCCCGCTGGGGCAAGAACCGCTGAACGGGCCCCGCTGGGCCAAGAACCGCTGAACAGGGCCCCGACGGGAGGAGCACCGCTGAACGGGCCCCGCCGGGCCAAGAACCGCTGAACGGGCCCCGCCGGGAGGAGCACCGCTGAACGGGCCCCGCCATCTCAAGCACCGCTCCGCTGGGCCCTTCCTGTCAAGCACCGCTCTGCTGGGCCCTTCCTGTCAAGCACCGCTCCGCTGGGCCCCGCCATCTCAAGCACTGCTCCGCTGGGCCCTTCCTGTCAAGCACCGCTCCGCTGGGCCCTTCATCTCAAGCACCGCTCCGCTGGGCTCTTCATCTCAAGCACCGCTCCGCTGGGCCCTTCATCTCAAGCACTGCTCCGCTTGGCCTTTCCTGTCAAGCACCGCTCCGCTGGGCCCTTCCTGTCAAGCACTGCTCCGCTGGGTCCTTCCTGTCAAGCAGCGCTCCGCTGGGCCCTTCCTGTCAAGCACCGCTCCGCTGGGCCCTTCCTGTCAAGCACCGCTCCGCTGGGCCCTTCCTGTCAAGCACCGCTCCGCTGGGCCCCACCGTCTCAAGCACCGCTCCGCTGGGCCCTTCCTGTCAAGCACCGCTCTGCTGGGCCCTGCCGTCTCAAGCACCGCTCCGCTGGGCCCTTCCTGTCAAGCACCGCTCTGCTGGGCCCCGCCGTCTCAAGCACCGCTCCGCTGGGCCCTTCCTGTCAAGCACCGCTCCGCTGGGCCCTTCATCTCAAGCACCGCTCCGCTGGGCCCTTCATCTCAAGCACCGCTGGGCCCTTCCTGTCAAGCACCGCTCCGCTGGGCCCTGCCGTCTCAAGCACCGCTCCGCTGGTCCCTTCCTGTCAAGCACCGCTGGCCCATTGACAGTGCCGGTTCAGTGTCGAGCAGGGCTTCAGGGAGCACTCGGGGCACCATGCCTCCTCCAATCACAGTGGAGTCGGTAATCCATCGGATGGACTGTGGCTTTGCACCCCCCAGGATGGGACAGTGGGCATGGAGGCAAGTCGTGGATCTGGCGTTGTGGACTCATGTGGCTGAGGTGCCCCACCTTCCCTTCCCCCTGAGATGCCTGTACTTTTATCATCTGATGCCCCTGCAGTGTTCTCTCCAATGGTATCTGGTCTCCTGTGTGGGCTTTGCCCATGTGTTTGTGCACATTGGCCCACGGACTATGGAACTTTGACGGAATGTGCAGGACTTTTTGCCTATGGATATCTTGTTGACTATCTTCATTCCTTATTTTTGTATCTTTTATATGGCATATTTGCCATTCCTTCTATGGAGCTATTTATACATATATTTTTTCGAACATTTAAATTGTGTCTTTGCATTATTCCGGGGGGTTTGTGTGGTGTCACTCTGACTTGTTGCTCGGCAATGGGGTGTAGGTATTTGTGGTGGGGGGGTGGGTGTATGGCGCATGTGTGTCCCCGTAATATTTTCTCCTCCCCCCTCCCCTGTGTCGTAGGTGCAGTACTCACCGTTGTCATCTGCGCCGGCGTTCGTACTCCTGGTAGATGAGCAGGTAGACAATAGCTGGTAGGATGTGTAATTCGGGCTCCATGCTGTCCTCCTTCCTCGTGGAGTGTGTATAGGTGAGCGTTTTCCCGTTCGGTGTCTGTTTCCGCCGTGTTTTTATCGGCGGGGCTCCCGCCCCGGAAAAGGTGGCGGATTGGTGAGTTGTGATAGGGTGGGCGGTACATTGTCTGCCGCCTGCCTGTTGGCGGTGACCGCCGCGCTGTTTGTCGGTCCCGCCGTGGCTGTCGGAGTGTTAATGTGGCGGCCTGTGTTGGTGGTTCCCGCCAGAGTTAGAATACCATTTTTTGGACCGCCGGCCTGTTTGCGGGTTGGCCGCCGCTTTATCACCGACCGCCAGGGTCAGAATGACCCCCATTATGTGCTTGTAGCAGGTGATTTGAATGTGTCTTTAGAACCCAACCCCCTTTTCTCTGAGTTAACACAGGTAGAGGACTCCTTATGGGGAACTCTACCTTTTGCAGCAACAAGAAAACAGCCTAAACTTAGCACCACAGCCTTACAGGTTACTGACTTTATGATAACGCATGGTCTCCGCCCTGGGAACGGGTGCTTTCCCTCTGATAGTCCAGCCAAGCCAACGATTTTTAGAGGGACCTACAGCAGCTCGATTGACTTTGTGCTCATTGACAAAAGGATCTGGCATGAATTCAAAGATCTTAGGGTGGGAGAACAACGCAATAGTGATCATTCACCCATTCCAGTAGAATGTGATAGGTGGTTTTCCACTAAAGTTAACATCCGGCAAGAATGTGAGGGCATGCTCCCCATAATGGTGGCAAACAACAAACGTGCCATAAAATGGGGGGCCTTCACTAACTCCAATGAGTTAATGGCCAAAATTCATGATCTAGTTTATAATTATCAATCAGCGGCTGCACTTTTTACATGTTCACCTGCTCATGGCTACTCACGCAGCGTTTTTTCCCTCTATGAAAGATCTATTTCTCAGAGTCTCGAAGGGAAACAAACAGATTAGAGGAAGTAATTGCAGATGGTTTAATAAAGAATGTAGATAGGGCAAGAGTAGACTCTTGGAAGCAGTAAGGTCAAAAGATAGAGAAAAGACGATCACAGGAAGACGTTAATATGCCCTCTTAATAAAGACTTGTAAGATCAGATGGGAGGAGATGACCTGGCAAGAACTGTTACTAGCAGCTAAGGAAAGTAATTCCAAACGGTTTTGGTCTCTGATCACCAAAAGAGGGCAAAATGAAAACCCTAGACCTGATTGTCATATTTCCACTGATAACTGGATGCAATATTTCACACAGCTTTACAAACAGGATATTGCGACTTCCATGAGCACCAAGACTATAATAGCGACAGACACTACTGGCACAGGTGTGCTTACACCGTTTACTTTAAGGGAAACAGAGATAGCCATCAATGCCCAAAAATCTGGAAAGGTGCCTGGCCTAGATGGAATCCCTTCCGATCTGTTTAAATCTGATCTCAGATTCTGGGGACTTTATATTAACAAAGTGCCCAATGCAGTCTTGGTGGGGTATAATCTTCCCCGCTCTTGGAGAGGTGCGATAATTGTCCCAATCCACAAGAAAGGGGATAGGTCAGTCCCAGGCAATTATAGGCCAATATGTCTCCTAGACAATTTACAGAAGATACTTTCCTACCAGGTCTTATGTAGGCTTAAGGATTGGATAGAAGATAATGACGCCTTAAGCCATTTGCAGGCAGGATTTAGGCAGAAAACGAGTACAGTAGACCAGGTTTTTCACTGCCTTTCAATCAAATGGAAAACTGTTGACTTGGAGGCAGGGAAACTTTTTGTTGCCTTTGTGGACCTTAAGTCCGCCTTTGAGTTGGTCCCCGAGATAAACTATGGAAAATCATGGGTGGGGCTGGAGTCCCGGGGGCCTTTGTTAACACTGATTCAATCGGTTTACTCTGAGAGCTATGCTAGAATATAGTGGGAAACAAAGGGGGAACTTACGGGGGAACTTCCACTGCAGAAGGGGGTGAGACAGGGTTGTGTGTTGGCCCCCACATTCTTCCTACTCTTTACAAATGCTTGCATCCCTTATTGAAATGACTACAAAAATGATCCCCAAAATTGAGTGGGGTAGAGGTGTCATGCCTTTTGTTTGCGGACGATACTTTACTGCTTTCTCAAACTGCCTCAGGATTAGTTAGGCTTCTTGAGAAATTCTGGGGGTTTTGCAGGGAGTACGGACTCCAAATTAATGCCACCAAGACCAAATATATGGTTATTGGGGACACAAATCATAGAGTGAGGAAAACGATAGCGCTCAACGGAAAAATCAAGAGTCTTGGATTTTAATTATTGGGGAGTTAGGATGGAGGACTTGCACAAATGGCCAGCCCAATTGTATAAAAAAGAAGGAGGCATTTTGAGATTTGCTGCCAGATCTCCTAACTTCCCCATTACACCAGCGATGGAAACTTATAAAAGTCATGTTAGAGGAGGAGCTCTATATGGTGCAGAGCTATGGGGGCATGGCAATTTACAAGACCTAGAAAGGGCAGAGAACTTGTACTTAAAAGCACTGCTAAAAATTCCCTCCAGCTCTCATACAGTGCCTATTCGAATGGATCTGAATCTATATTCCATTGTGAAAATAGCTGCCTTGAGGCCATTGCAATACTGGATCAGATTATGGTCTAAAGATATTTTAAACCCATACAGAACATGGTTAAGAGCTGTGTTACCAGGTCCACAAATAGAGAAGATTCCATGGTGTAAATATGTGAAAAATGCTTTTTTCAAACTTGGTCTAGGTCAGTATTGGTTAGATCCCTCGCATCTTCCGAAGAATGCCATTCAGATCTTGAAGGACGCATATTGGGCGAATTGGCAAATAGCTGAGCTAGCACTAGTTCCATCCTCTAGTCTAAATGATAGTTTTCCATTAACTAAGTGCTGTTATGAATTTGAGCATTATTTAGACATGATCACAACTCCTTCAGAATGTGCACTTTATATTAGATTCAGAATTGGATCCTTACCAGTGCAGGCCCTTACTTCTAGATGGAAGCAAACAGAACGCCCAACAGATCTCTGTCCAATCGGATGCATGAACCAAGAGAGCATTGCACACGTTTTTTTCCACTGTCCGGCATATCAGAAGCAGAGGGCTCATTGGATTAGACCATTATGCAAATCCCTGGGCATTAGGGATCGCCATTCGGCTGTTAGGATTTGCAAAACAAGTCCGTGCAGGATTGTGGTGTGCGCGTTGGCAAGGTTCTTAGAGGCAATTTAGCATAATAGAAGCAAATTTCTAAGTACTAAAGCATAAACCTCTAAAAGTAGTTTTTAATTACACCTTGAACTATAGTTTTTATTTTTTACATACATAGGTTTATTGAATAGGAGAATATACTTGCCAGATTCTATATATTAGTGTAAACTCCCCAGTGATTAATAGAAAGATAATAGGCTTGGAATTGTATTTTATTGCTGTGGGAAAAAGTATATTTGGGTTATTACAACTTTGGAGGAGGTTTTAATCCGTCCCAAAAGTGACGGTAAAGTGACGGATATACCACCAGCCGTATTACGAGTCCATTATATCCTATGGAACTTGTAATACGGCTAGTGGTATATCCGTCACTTTACCGTCACTTTTGGGACGGATTAACACCTCCTCCAAAGTTGTAATAACCCCCATAATGTTTTATATATGTTGTGTAGATGACAAGCCCCTTATTGTGTTCCAATACCGCTTTACGGCGAGGTGTACATATTTTATTTTTATTTATTATTTATATCTCTGATATTTTGCAAACTGTCCTTATTACATGCTTTTGGATGGGTACTTTTAAATTATTCTTGAGACTCTTGAGATTTTTATGGTTTCTGTTTTTATATTGATGATGTTGTGTTTTATATGCTTTTAGGGCATTTTTGCAGAAATAAAGCTAAATTGACTTAACTTGATACACATTGACAGCTATATCAGGTTCACCTGACGTAAGAATTTAGCCAATGTGAAGGCTGAATTTTATGGTTTTGGCTGCCTCCCACAAGTGGTGGGAGCCATTGATGGTACACATGTTGGGTTGGTGCCACTGCAGGCCACTGTACAAGTCTATCAAAACAGAAAGAACTTCCATTCCATCAACGTGCAAGATGTCTGTTTGGCAGATCTCTACAATTCACATGTCCGTGCCGGTTATCCAGGATCAGCTCATGATTCCTTCATAATGCGGAACAGTATCACACCCCAGCTCATGTCACATTTGCACCCATAGAGGGCCTAGCTGGTTGGTAAGTAACGTCTGTCCTTATAGTGTGCGTGCAATGTCAGGTGCTACACTCGTGAAGTGAGTGACTCATTTCTGCACTTATGTCCCATTCTTTAATAGGAGACTTCGCATATCCAAACCATCCTTGGTTGTTGACACCTCTGAGGAATCCAGCTACGCCACAGAAAGTCTGCTTCAATGAGGTCCATGGACGAACACGGCAGCCAGTGAAGCAGGTTTTGGGCTCCTGAAAGCCAGATTCTGCTGCCTGGGCAGGACTGGATCGAGCCCTCCTGTACTCACCAGGGAAAGTGTATCAGATCACAGTGGTATGCTGCATGCTCCACAACATCCCCCTGTGGCGGAGTAACCCGTACATCCCAGAGAACGGGGAGTGTGCAGTGCCACCGCAGTGCCAGTGCAAATGCCAAGTGAGGATGACAGTGGTGAAGAGGAAGGAGCTGACCTGTGGGAAAATCTCATCAACAGTTACTTTTCATGAGTGTAAGTATGTCATGTGATATAATGACTGTAATTGTATAATGAACTGTAGTTGTGAGAAAGTCTGGAGTTGAGCATTTTGGAAGCAGCTAGGGAGCTGATACTCTGCAATATTCAGCCAAAGGCTGCTTGATGAGATAACTTTTGACACATCCCCACCTTCATGATGTTGCTTTGTTTGGATCAGTTTCGGTGCAATATACTTTGTTTACCAGTTGCTTGCTGTGTGACTTGCGTCTAGGTATGGTTTCAAGCCTATACTTCTTTTTCTGTTCTTTTACAGGTAGCTTCATGTGGGCATTTCAGAGTTGTGACAATGACAGGTCTCTGATGCTGGTCTGACATATGAAGTGGACATGGATTGTTCCAGGTAATTTAGGTCACCGAGTTTGAATATCTGAGACCAGTTTGCACAGTGTTTGGGTGGTGTTGCAGAAGTGGCCATTGCACTTGTTTTGTGTTTTGTGGTGGGCCTGATGATTCATGTGTGTCATCATGTAGTCAGAAGATATGTAGTCCTAGCTTTTGACCAACACATTTTCCCTTCACATTGGCTAAACACTCTTTTTGTATTACCTGAATATAGAGCTGTGGATGTGTTTCATCATTGCTGGCCACAGTGCCTGTGCCACAACACCAACATTTGTTTGTATCATAAAACCAGATGCATGGGAACTAGATTATGATGTCCTTGTTATCAGGGACTGTTGTACTGCTATCTGTCTGTATCTTGGATTATATGATGTCAGATTACTTTGGTGTGGTGTGTGATAAGGCTCAAACTGCTGACACCAACCACTTTAATGTTTGCCTATTTTACAGGACAATGTCTGGGAAATCCCTTCCTTCCATGGTCTGCGTACCTGTACCTGTAAATATGTTCATTTATTCTGTTTGAATCATTCATTCTTGATTTCTAGTAGTCCAGACATAGTGACAGCCTATGTGCTGAACACTAATACAAGGTTTAGTTTGACCAGACACTTGCTCTAATGCGTTGGTGTTTACTGCTTGTAATTCTGAGATGGGCACTGTGTACCTGTAACATATCCCTGCTTGTACAAGTAGCGTGTATCTTCAGCTTATGGTTAACATGGTCTTACACCTCTACATAGCTAAATGAGAAATTTAAGCAAGCAGACAATGAGTTTGTGATGGATGGATTTATTACAATGCTAATACATAAAATATACAATGCTAGTACAGAAAATTAATTTTGGACAGAAAGAAACAAAAATGTAAAGTGAGTCAGTCACGGTGAATGAAATCATTGTTGTAGATGCCACAACATTGGGAGTCCAAAGTCCAGAGTAGTCCTCCCATTGGAACTGGTAGGTGGTTCAGGATCAGTCCACAAAGTGAATGTGTGGCACACAAAGGAGGTCCTTTAGGAAGAGGTCACTTGCTGTTATTAGTGGGTGTCTTGCAATCTGCACTCTTGGATTCTTTGCTGGATGTCCCCACTTACATGGGGGGGGGGGATCTGCTGCTACAGAGGCAGAGGTTTTTCCTCTGGCAGGGCCTCCTTTCCAGTGGCTGGCATCGATGTTGATGTGCCTGGTGGTGATGAGCCAAAGGAAGGGGTAAACTGTTGTTGAAATGCCTTGCTCACAGTGGTATGTATGTCCCTCAGCAGCCCTGTTAAGGAGGCCATGTTGTTATTGTGAGCGTCCAACTGTTCCCACATATCTCTGTGCATGTCCCTCTGTAGCAGCTTGATTTCCTTGAGTTCGGTCAACTCCCGGCTCATCACACCTTTGGACTCCTGATAGACCCCTAAGATTTGGCTGATGGTGTCCTGGGCAAAAGCAGCCCCAAAGGCCTCACCCCGCTGGCCCACAGTATCCATCCCACACACCCTACCCTCACAGGCCTGTGCCCTTGCCACAGAGTGCTCTCTCCAAAATGTTCCGGACCCTCATCATTGGAAGTGTTGTGCTGCAACTCAGGATCCAGGATGGGGGGGGGCATGAGATGTTAGATACTGTGCTGGGTACAAAGGTTGGGGGGTGAATGGTTGCCTGTGATGTTGAAGCAACTGGGTTGGGAGGTGAAATTGTGGGCATAATGAGACTTACTGTTGATGTCTGACCAGGTTGCCCAGACAGACAGAATCGTCTTTCACATCTAGAACTCCAGGAGTGTCTTCTTCACTGACGGCTTCATCCAGGTGGGGTAGTGGCAGTCTGTTCTGTGGCCTCTGTCTACCCAACAGCAGCTCCACCTGTTGATGTAAAACAAACAATGTTAATGGTTGTATTGTGACATCTACCTACAACGGTTTAGAGTTACAGTAAGCATAGACCTTGTACAAAGTTAAGTTGCAGTTAATCCTATTGTGCCAAATAACCATGGTATGGGGTATTGACATGACATGTGTGAAACTTACCAATTCAGTTTGACTAAAACAGCTGCTGAAATGTACAGATCACTTACACTTTGGAGGATGGTCTGAAAATTACATTTTGCCACCAGTGAGGGCAAAACAGCAGCTAGGCAAGAAATTTATTTGGCCATTTGGATGCCTGGTTGAGTGTGGCACAAGCAAACCCAGGACTTTATTGTATATGTGACTGGAATCATCATGTGCACAGTGCAGTGTGAATGTTTCTGCTGCCAATACTAATCTGGTGAGGCATTTTGATGCCTTGTGAATACTTGTTATTCACACTGGGCAAGGTGTCATTCCTGTCCTCAAATATTTCATCTTAGGTTAGCAAATCAAGATGGGGCTATGTTGACAGATACATCTCTGATTTAGGCATGATCTGTGCTTGATCATTTCCAGGTGAGTATACTTCATTTGAGAGTTGATAAAAAAGAGTATTTGGACAAGTGGCCACTATGCTGGTGGTTGGAGTAAGAGTGACAGGGCCTCCTGGGAGTTGCAGTCAGGTCACTCCCTCCACTTCCCAACACTTAGCAAATGGTGTCCTCCCAGATGATTACACTTATATTGAAAGTTAGGGAACAGGGATCGTTAGACAAGTGTACCCTGGTCTGATGTTTGTAGTAACAGACACAGGGCCTGCTGGGAGTTGCAGTCAGGTCAGTCCCTCTGCTTCCACACCTGACAAGTAGTATCCTCCCAGGTAAGTAAGCTTCATTTGGGAGTTGCCAAACAGGGGTAATTGGGCAAGTGAACACTGGTCTGGTGTTTGTAGTAACAGACACAAGGCCTGCTTAGAGTTTCAATCATCTCAGTCCCTCTACTTCACACACTTGAACAAAAGTATCCTCCCAGGTGAGTACACTCCAATTGAGAGTTGCCAAACAGAGGTATTTGGGGAAGAGAACACTGGTCTGGAGTTTGGTGTTACAGAAAAAGTACCTCCTGGGAGTTACAGTCATACCACTCTCTATACTACTCACACTACACACATGGTATCCTGCCAGGTGAGTATAGTTCAATTGACAGTTAAGACACAGGGATATTTGAACAAACAAACACTGGGCTGGTGTTTGGAGTTAGAGTAACAGTGCCTCCTGGGATTTGCAGCCAGGTAACTCTCTCTTCTACAAACACTATACAAATGTTGGGTGTCGCATACCTGTACGCAGTGCGCATTTAGGTTTGGGCATACATTTACCTGTTGAGAGATACCATGAGACCTGGGATTATTATTGCATATGGAATGACTAACAGGCCCCATGTGGACTAATAGCATGTGATGGGCCTTAGTAGCTGCGATGTTGGGTCCAAGAATGCAGATTGAGTGTCAGCACCCAGATACTCTGGCTATTGAATGTTGGTGGGGTACATGAATAAGGCAGTGGCAAAAGGTGAGCTATGAGCATGCAAAACATGCCATTATTGTGACAAGTTTTGTGTTGTGACTTGCCAGACTCTACTCCCCCAGGCATTCCTGTCAAGCCCTCAGGATGCAGGATGAATAATACCTTCTCCTCCCACGGAAAGAGAGGTAATGGGGCCCTGGGAAGTCCACCGCCAGTTTTCTTGGCCTGCAGCTGGTGTCTGAAGACCAGGGAATGCATCTTGCCCCTGAGGTTGTTCTTTCTCTTCCTGATGTCCTCCTTTGTGCGCAGTTTGATGCCTGCAGCATTCACTCTGTCAACGATTGTTGGCTAGGGTATGCACCAAAGCCAGTCAGAACCAACCCACTCTCGAGGGAGTTACACACCCGATATAACCCTTGCTCACCCCCTTGGTAGCTTGGCATGAGCAGTCAGGCTTCTCCCAGAGGCAATGTGTAAAGAGACACACAAACCACGTTATGCAATAAACACACCATTAGGGAAACACAACACTAAATTGTATAAAAATAAAGGCCCTCATTACAACCCTGGCGGTTGGTGATAAAGCAGCGATAATACAAAAATGCAATCATGACCATGGTGGAAACCGCTCAGACAGACAGCCACTTTAACACACCGACACCCAGGGTGGAATCAACAAGCACCACAGCAGTAATCGCCAACAGCTAGGCGTAAGGCAATGTACCACCCACTCTGTTATGGCCGGCCTATCTGCCACCTTTTCTGAGGTGATACCAATGACATCAAATGCCTGGTGGAAACAGAACTCAGAAGTCAAAGAACTTACCTGTGGAGACTCAGGGAACAACCCCGATGCCATGGAGCCCGAGTTGCACATTTTTCCCATGCCCGTCTACCTTCTGCTACATTATGAACACCATTGCCGGCTAAGACGACCACGGTGAGTACTTCCGCCTAGCACCCAAGGGAGAGGAGAGGAAAAAGAGAGTGACACACACACGCAACACCCCCACCCCAACACCATACACACAACCAGAAGCAGAAACATAACATATCTACCCTGTACCCCTCAGGAATAATGCAAGGACAAAACGATTTGAAGAAAGTGAATGTACTACAATAAAATACTATGATTAAGTGGATCAAAATCCAAACATATATACATATTTACCAATGTAGGGACACTGCCCAGTCCTCAATGTCCATGGGCCACAGGGCCACAACACATGGGCCAATGCCCCACTTCACTCCTGCAAAAGCACAGAGAGAACACTGCAGGGGCATCATGTTGAAAATACACAGGCAACTCAGGGGGACAGAGAATGGGGGAGCATCTCAGCCGGAAGATGGTACAACACTACTGGTCCTGGAGGGGCCAACAATGCTCGTGTGCTGTCCTGGGGAGTGCAGGGCCACAGTCTCTCTAGTGGGTTGTTTGCCCACTGCTTCGTCCTGGGGAGGGCAAGGCCACAGTCTATCAAGTGGTTGGTTTGCCCACTGCTTGGTCCTATGGAGTGCAAGGCCACAGTCTCTCAAGTGGGTGGTTAGCCCACTGCTTGGTCCTGGGGAGTGCAAGGCCACAGTCTCTCTAGTGGGTGGTTTGCCCACTGCTTGGTCCTGGCTGGGGTGAGCAAGGCCACAGTCTCTCTAGTGGGTGGTTTGCCCACTGCTTGCTCCTGGGGACTGCAAGGCCACAGTTTCTCAAGTGGGTGGGCTGCCCACTGCGGTCCTGGGGAGTACAAGGCCACAGTCTCTCAAGTGGATGGCTTCTTCCACTGGTTCTGGAGGGGGCATTGTGCCCAGTGAGCTTCATCCTGGGAATGATGAGGTGAGTGGATGGCTTCTTCCACTGGTTCTGGAGGGCACATTGTGCCCAGTGAGCTTCACTCTTTGGAGGATGGGGTGAGTGGATGGCTTCTCCACTGGTTCTGGAGGGGGCATTGTGCCCAGTGAGCTTCGTCCTGTGGAGGATGGGGTGAGAGGATGCTTCTTCCACTGGTTCTGGAGGGGGCATTGTGCCCAGTGAGCTTCATCCTGTGGAGGATGGGGTGAGTGGATGGCTTCTCCACTGGTTCTGGAAGGGGCATTGTGCATTGTGATGCAGATATTGGGGAGTGCAAGGTCACAGTCTCTCACCTGGGTGTCAGACCCACAGGATGTGCAGGAGCCAGCCCTCACAACAGCCCATGGATGCAGGACTAGACACTGTCCGCCGGCGGTGAGGGCTGCTCAGTGGTGGCAGTGGTGCTGGTGGCAGTAATGGCAGTGGTGGGGGGAGGCTAGCCCTTCCCCTAGAGCCTCCGACAGCTGCCCAGTTGGGCTGCTGCTGCTGGCAGTGGTGCTGGTGGCAGTGCTGAAGGTGGTGCTGGTGGAGTTGCTGGTGGTGGTGATGGCAGTGGTGGGGGGAGGCTCCAGCCCTTCTCCTGCAGCCTCGGACTGCTGCCCATTGGGGCTGCTGCTGCTGGCAGTGGTGCTGGTGCTTGCAGTGGTAGGGTGGGGGGTTCCAGCCCTTCCCCTGCAGCCTCAGACAGCTGCCCACTGGGGCTGCTGCTGCTGGCAATGGTGGCGGTGCTGGTGGTGGTGCTGGTAGTGGTGCTGGTAGCGGTGCTGGTGGCGGTGCTAGAAGTGATGGGGGGAGGCTCCAGCCCTTCCCCAGCAGCCTCAGACGGCTGAACCACCATGGTTGGTGGTGGGAGCTCTGAATGAGCCCCAGCACAAAGCCTCCTGTCCTTCCTGCCTTCTGGTGTAGGCTCCTTGCCCTTCCCTGTAGCAGCTGGGGTAGCTTCCTTGCCCTTCCCTGTAGCAGCTGGGGGCGACTCCTTGCCCTTCCTTGAGCAGCTGGGGGTGCCTCCTTGCCCTTCTATGAAGAAGCTGGGGGTGCCTCCTTGCCCTTCCTTGACACAGCTGGTGGTGCCTTCTTAGCCTTCCTTGAAGCACCTGGTGCAGGCACACTTTCAGTGTAGCTGCCTGGTGCCCGGTAACCACCCTGGCCCGACGTGAAGGATGTGGGGGGTGGTAGGGAAGAGGTCAACGGTGGAGAGGAAAAGCTTCTTAGGGACATTGGGACGGGAAGAGGGTGAAGGTTTGGGAGTGGAGGAAGAGGAAGTGGTTGTAGGAGGTGTCAGTCTCCTGTGTTTGGGTTCAGGTACATGGGCTGGATGCTGTTTTGAGGTGGATGGCTGTTGGGTGTCTGAGTGCTTGTATTTGTGCACTTTGGGAGGACGGGGCACAGACACAGTGGAAGAGGACACAGGGGACGTGTGCATGGATGTGGGGGTGGTGACTGCCAGTGAGGGGTGTGTATTGATAGACGTGATGCTGATGGTGGGAGTGGATGTAGTGCATGCAGGTGTGAGTGGAGACGCAACTGGGAGGGAGGTGGATGATGAGGAGGATGGGGACACAGTGGAGGCAGTGGATGTTGGTATGTCTGATTCTGGATGGTGTTTGTGTGAGTGCCTGTGGGATGATATGTGGTGCTTGTGTTTGCCTGAACCACGCCTGTGTGTTGTCTTGTGTGTATGCTGGTCTGCCTGTGTGTTTGGAATAGGTTGAGAGGAATGGGATTGGGTAGAGGAAGCTGAAGGGGGGAGGCTAAAAAAAGGGACAATGGCTACCATCAGAGAGGAGTCCAGAGCCTGGATTGATCTCTGTTGGGCCGCCATGCCAGCGTGAATGCTCTCCAGGAATGCATTTGTCTGTTCAATTTGGGATGACAGCCCCTGGATGGCATTCACAATGTTTGACTGCCCAACAGAGATGGATCGTAGGAGGTCAATACACTCCTAACTCAGGCCAGCAGGGCTAGTTGGGGCAGGGCCTGAGGTGCCTGGGGCAAAGGAGATGCCCACCCTCCTGGGTGAGCGGGCACGGGAAACTCGCTGAGGGGCTGCTGGGAGGGCGGTGCTGGTACGGGGGTGGCAGCTGTACCTGTAGTTGGGGTGGGCACAGAGGTGTTCCCCACCACCAGGGAGCTTCCACTGGAGGAGGTATCACTGTCTGAACTGTCCACTCCATTCTCCGCCGTGGTGCTCCTCTCGCCCTCTGTCCCACTGAATCCCTCACCGTCGGTGGATTCGGCCTCCTGGGCCCTGTGGGATGCAGCTCCCTCCGTGGCCAGTGCCTCTACTCCTCCGCCAGATTATGCTAATGCACATAAAGACAGGGTGACAAAACAAAAAGGGGGGGATGAGACAAAGGGTACACTTGGTCAATGGCGCCAACAAGACCACTGTTGGCGTACCCGACACACACACACAGGGAACAGTCCTACAGACTAGACAATGCACTACCAGTCACAATACTAGTCACCAGCCCATGGAAATGGACACCTAATGTCAATTGCAGCATACCTGAGACCCACCGACCCCTTCCCAGTAGTGGATGACTACTAGCTTGGTTGGAGGAAGTTTACATCAGACCCTGCCCAACATGGGACCTACCCCACAATGTCAGGCCTGGCCTAGGGGCACCCACAGGCCCACATCCCCCACCTGGATACCACCCCACCAGGGGCAATTAGTACATTGGGGCACTGTACTCACCGCCTTGTGGCTGCTGTGATGCCCCCAAGCTCCCATCCAGTTCCAGACCTGGGCCTCTGCCGTCTTCCATACCCAGCGTCTCAGGTCCTCCCACCGTTTCTGGCAGTGGGTGCTCTGCCTACCATAGACCCCCAAGGTACGCACGTCTTTGGCGATGGCATGCCATATCCCCTTTTTCTGATGGGCGCTGACCTGCAGGGAAATGGACACAGGGAAAGATATTAGTCCTACCGTCCTGCCTGTTGCACTCATGGCCCACTATAGCCCTTCGTATCCCCTTATGCACAGAAATGGCCACATATACATGCAGCACGCTACCCAGGGCCCTTCCACCAACCCCCCCCACGCGAGGCCTTCACATACAGAACTCAATGCATTTATGCACCATGCATCGTGCTCACAGTGTACTCACCTGTTGGTCTGGAGGCCCATACAGCATTCGGTATTGAGGTAGGACCCCATCGACCAGTCTCTCCAACTCCACTACAGCCATGGTCCATTCCAGACACAGGTCACAGCAGCACATGCAGTGTAAGTCCTCTCCTGTTGAAGATCAGGTAACAAGTAAGTGAACAGATAGAAAATAGCAGTCACGTCTGCGGCGGTGCATACTGTCACAGCCGGCGTACATCACCATTGGCTACTGTAACCCACAGGGCCCAATGATAACCAATGAGGAGTTGCACGGCGATTTTCGACCGCCTCCAGCAACGGCGCACAAAGTCAGTGGAATTCCCTTATTTCCACGTGTCCCTCCAAACAGGACAGGCGGATGCCATTTCGGGAGAGGGCAGGCCATGGCACCTAACTGCATCACAGTACACATAAGCACCATTTGGACCTATCCAACAATATACTGTTGCAATCACAACATTCAATAAAGTGTAGTGTTTGGAACTATGAGATACTGACCAGCTGCTCACCGTTTTGCCACATAGATTGCAACCACTGCAGATGAATAGGAGATGGAGACATCCCCCTGTGGACAGACCCCTAGTGGACTTGGAAACAATAGAGGACAGGCACATTATCCTCGCCTATAGACTGCACAGGGCCACAATCACAGAGATGTGCGCCCATTTGTAGCCTGACCTGATATCTGCTATCCGTCACCCCCCGGGATCCTCCCCTCTTGTGCAAGTGCTATCGGTGCTCCATTTCCTGGCAACTGGCTCCTTCCAAGTGACAGCAGGAATGTCACAGCCAATGTTCTCAATAGTGTTGACCAGAATGCTGTCTGCCCTGATTAAACATGTGCACCTATATCGTTTTCCCACAGGTGGAGGATTTGGCCACAGTAAAGGACATATCCCCAACATTATTGGGGCAATTGATGGTACACATCTTGCATTTGCCCCCCGCCCCCGGAGAAATGAACAGGTGTTCTGAAAACGAAAGAGCTTTCACTCAATGAATGTGCAGATAGTGTGCCTGCCGGACCAGTACATCTCCCATGTCAATGCAAAGTATCCTTGGTCTGTGCATGATGCCTTTATCCTGAGGAATAGCAGCATCCCATATTTAATGGCTCAACTCCAGAGGCACCGGGTGTGGCTAATAGGTGAGCCCTGGTTCCAAGCCAGTGGTTGTTGGGGTATGAGTATGGTATGGGCCCTAAGGGTTAGAGTGTGGCTAACAGTTGTCCCTCGATATTTGCAGGTGACTCTGGTTAAACCAACCTCTCATGGCTACTGACACTTGTGAGGAATCCCAGTACAAGGGCAGAGGACCGTTACAGTGAAGCACATGGGAAAACAGGAAGAATTATAGAGAGGACATTCGGCCTCCTGAAGGCTCGGTTTAATTGCCTCCATCTTACAGGTGGTTTCCTGTGCTACTTATCCAAGAAGGTCTGCCAGATCATTGTGACATGCTGTATGTTGCACAACCTTGCCTTACATCGCCAGGTGCCTTTTCTGCAGGAGGATGTGGCTGGAGATGGGCGTGTGGGAGCAGTGGACCCTGTGGACAGTGATGTTGAGGAGGCAGAGGTTGAGGACAACAGAAGTGCAATAATTAGTCAATACTTCCAATGACACACAGGTAAGACAGTGTAACTTCACTTTTAATTGACAGTTTTGTGTTTGACATTGTAACTGGCAGGCTGATTTTCCAGCTTCTATGCCCACTCACTGTACCCTTTGGCATCTCTATTTGCAGATATTTGTGCCACACTATCACTCCTGGTGTGTTGACTGCAGCCAACTACAGGTCATTCCTATGTATACAGTATTGTACAGTTGTATTGCAGTGTTTATAACTTGTTAAACGAATACATAGTTAAATCATTTGAAATACTCCTTACATGTATTTTTTTCAAAGGGTGCTTATTTAAGTGCTAATAAGTAGAGGGGGATGTGCAATGGGCTGGGTTGATGGTGGAGGAAAGTCCAGGATAGAGCCCAGTCTCAGTGGATCACAGGTGCGTTGTCCAAGGGGGCCTAGGAAAGGGAGCAATAGCAGTTCAAGGTAGACAGTGTGGGACACAAGGGTGACATTCAGGAGAGTCTTATTTCCTGGCAGGGGTCTTGGCAATAGTCTCTGGCTTCTGCCTGGATTGCAGGGACCGTTTGCGGGGTGGTTCTCCTTCTGCATGGGGAGGGGTGCTGGTGGGCTTTTGGTCCTGTGGTGGGGCCTCCTGTCCACTAGCGGCAGCGGAGGTGGAGGGCTGTTCATCGGTTTGGCTAGTGGTAGGGGCCCGGTGGTGTGCCACTGCCTCCCTCATCGTGTTGGCCATGTATGCCAGCACCCCTGCAATGGTGACCAGGGTGGTGTTTATGTCCTTCAAGTCCTCCCTGATCCCTAGGTACTGTCCCTCCAGCAGCCTCTGGTTCTCCTGCATTTTGTCCAGTATCTGGCCCATTGTCTCCTAGGAATGGTAGTATGCTCCCAGGTTCTTGGTGAATGCCTCCTGGAGAGTCTGTTCCCTGGGTCTGTCCTCCCCGTGTTGCACAGCAGTCCTCCCAGCTTCCCTGTTGTCCAGTGCCTCTGTCCCCTGAACCGTGTGCCCACTGACCCCAGGTCCCTGATCGTCCTGTGTTTGAGGGGTGGCCTGGGGTCCCTGTAGTGGTGGACACACTGCTGATTGATGTGACCTAGGGACAGAGGTATGGGCCCGTTGGGTGGGTATTGTGCTGGTGTTTCCTGTGGGGGGAGGCTCTGTGGTGGTATGGGACTGTGCCTTGGTAACCGACTGTCCAGAGATCCCTGATGGGCCACGTTGGTCATCCAGATCCAGGAGTCCAGAGCTGATGTCATCATTGTGGGCCTCTTCTGGGGGGGGGGACTGGATGTTGCTGGCACCTCCTTTCTGGTGATGTTGGGTGGGGGACCTGTGGGGATGTAAATGCGTGTGACATCTTCTGCATGGGTGTGTTGCCCTCTAAGGTTGTTTTTGCCCTGGCAGCTTTGTCTCGTGTGAGTTGTTATTTGGTGGGCTATCTGTTTCCCTCTAGTGTGCATGCAGTGGTGATAGGTGTTCATGCAGGTCTGTGATTGGTGTCCATGCATTGGTGTTGTATGCAAGGCTTGGTATTGGGATGTGTGGGTTGTGATAGTGGGGTGTGTGGGAGGTGGGGGAGTGATGGAAGTGAGGGTAACTGTAGGGGTATGTGATTGCATGCAGGTGGGGGGTGATAGTAATAGCGATTTGACTTGCCAGAGTCCGGTCCTCCTTCTACTCCTGCCAGGCCCTCAGGATGCATGATTACCAAGACTTGCTCCTCCCATGTTGTTAGTTCGGAGGGAGGAGGTGGGGGTCCACCGCCAGTCCTCTATACACCTAGTTGGTGTCTTGCTGCTGTGGAACGCACCTTTCCCCGTAGGTCGTTCCACCTCTTCCTGATGTCATCCCTTGTTCTTGGGTGCTGACCCACGGCGTTGACCCTATCCACGATTCTCCGCCATAGCTCCATCTTCCTTGCAATGGATGTCTGCTGCACCTGTGATCCGAATAGCTGTGGCTCTACCTGCATGATTTCCTCCACCATGACCCTTAGCTCCTCCTCTCAGAACCTAGGGTGTCGTTGTGGAGCCATGGGTGTAGTGTGAGTGGTATGGATGAGGGTGTGTAGAGTGATGTGTTGGGGTGTGTGATGTAAGGTGCGTGGATGGTGTATAGGTGATAGTGGTTTGTGGCTGTAGTCTTGTCTGTGGTCTTGCTATCTCTCTTGTAGCACTTCTTTGTATTCGTAAAGGGTTGTGGGTAATGTGTGTGTGTTTTATAGTGGTGTGGGTGTGTGGTTGTGTGTGAATGGGTATCATGTGTGTGTAGTTTGAATTGTCCAATGTGGTATTGTTTTGTATGTGTGTGTATTTTGAGCGCAGCGGTATGTTCGCCAATGGTTTACCGCCATTGAACGTCCGTCGTGGTGATTCGTGGGTCATGATGCTGTAGGCGTAGCTCTGTTGGCGTAACGGTGTGGGTTTTGATACCGCCAGTTTATCACCAACGTTTGGGCTGCTGGACTTGTGTGTGTGGCTGTATAGTGACGGATTGCTATGTGTGTGTCATAATATGGGTAGCGGTGATCCGCAGCGGTATGTTGGCGGCAGTCAGCATGGGGGTAAGCAGTCCTTACAGTCAGTGTCATAATGAGGGCCAAAGTGTATTGCGTAAAACATTTTTAGACCAAACACAACATGTATCAGTAATACCCTGCAACACAAGTAATTGTCAGAACATCACATAGGATACTAGTTCTCTGCAATGATAAGCAGTAGTCAGGTAAACATATAGGTTACTGGCTATTCTGCACTACAAGCAGAAGTCAGGTTGTCCTTATTACCAGGAATGTACATGTCGTAGAAAACACATTGGCCCTCATTACAACCCTGGCGGTCAGTGTTAAAGCGTCGGTAAGGCCGCCAACAGGCCGGCGGTAAAAAAATGGAATCACGACCATGGCGGAAACCGCCAACATAGACAGCCACTTTAACACTCCGCCCGCCACGGCGGTACAAACAAACACTGCGGCGGTCACCGCCAACAGACAGGCGGAAGACAATGTACCGCCCACAGTATTACAACAGGCCAATTCACTACTGTTAGAGTCACCAGATCCCAACACGTCCACCACTGAACAGCTCCAAGATAGATAAATCACAGAGACTGAGAGAGTTCAAGAGGGGAAGAGGGGATTAGGAAGGGAACAGCTGGGAAGGAGACCTGTAGTAAGAAAAAGGTTAGAACACACAATATGAAAATTATATCTCCTGAAATCAATACTAGACTATGATTCTAAGCCTAGTCACACTGAAAACATGAACAATCTAAGAGTTAAGTTTAAAATGACTACGTTTCAAGATAGCCGGATACCTGTAGGGGAATCAAGATGAATTAAATGAAAACTTTTTTATTCAAGTAATTTCCTTTACATGAGAATCAGAAAAAACATTCTGACCAAATTTAAAACCAGTCATATAAATCCTGTTTTGAGAATGTATACTAGGACCATACAATATTGCATCTAGAAACTCTGGCCTTCTGTGTACTCTTAAAATGTTTCAACACAAATTGTGCATATTGCATATATATATATATATATATATATATATATATATATATATATATATATATATATATATATAGTAAACACCACAAAAAGATTGTGCACCATGAATAACACAATATGGATTGAGGAAACAAATCACATAACTTGTCAACTCGAATATTACATAATAAATATCTTAGAATAGTAGCATACAATAAACAACATGAATTAAACTCGAGGAGAGAATTGTGCGTCTTGCCAATTCGAGTGTTACCATGTAAAATACCAAGAAATGGTAGCACGCAATGAATATCAAAGTCAAATCATCATTAATCGAATCGAGCTTCTTGCCGATTCGTAAAACACGATGTAAATGTCAAGGAATAACAGCTCACACTAAATAACAAGATCAAAGTACAATGAAACGAATTGCGCTTCTTTTGCCGATTCTTAAGCCGCCATGTAAAATGTCAAGAAATGGTAGCGCGCAATGAACAACAAAGTTAAATGCTCATGAAACGAGTTGTGCGTCTTGCCAATTCGTAAAACATCATGTAAATGTCAAGAAATAGTAGCGTGCAATAGACAACAATGTTTAAACACCATAAAACGAATCGTGCGTCTTTCCGATTCTTAAGCCACCATATGAATGTCAAGAAATGGTAGCGCGCAATGAATAACAAAGTCAAACCTTTATGAACTAAATTGCGCGTCTTGCCTATTTGTAAACTACCATATAAATGTCAAGAAATGGTAGCGCGCAAGTAATCTGTTACTCATTTAAGAATTTAAACCAAGAATATGAAAATTATAAATAACGGTGTTGGGACAGTCCAACCACCGTCTTACCGCCTGGAACAATGATCACCAATGAAGGATTAGGGCAGAAGACTGTAAGATCCATATAGGCCGCCGGGACAGGAGCTCAGGAAGAAGCTGCTGCTCTGCACCGGGACCTCTGAATAGTGAGCACTGGGAGTTGGGCTGGCTCTCTTTTATAGAGTCTTGGCCCAGCCCAGAACCACGCCCAGGCATGTTGCAGGGAAAGTCTCTGGAAGGCCCTGGAAAGGGGCCACACCCTAACACACTCTGAAAACCTGCAGCAATGCATTGCAAAGGAACAGTATTTGTAAGCATATTAAAAATAAGTTTTCAGGATTGAACTATGCAATGCAAAAGGTTAAACCACAACATATCAGCACAATGCATAAATTACTTTGTTTTGAGAATGTTGGGTTTTTGCATTTTTGTCGCCAATAGAGCGCTTACTGCTCTGGTGTTCACAACCACCTTTTCCGGGGCGGATTCACCGCGAACAAAAACACGGCGGAAACAGGACTTGGAAGTGAAAACGTTCACCTCAACACACCCCACGAGGAACCAGGACGCCATGGAGCCAGAACTCCATATTCTACCTGCCTTTGTCTTCCTGCTCCTCTACCAGGAACACGAATGCCGGGGGCGAAGACCACGGTGAGTAATGCACCTACGACACAGGAGAGGGGGGGAGGGAAAAGAGAGTGACACACACACGCAGCACGTAACACCCCCACCCCCACCCTCACCCACTACAACACACACACTAATACATGTTGATACATTACAGTTATACCCCCCAACACGCCCGGAAGAATGCAAAGACAAAAGGAAATGATTGTAACGATTGTAATCAATTAAAATCCAGTACTCAAAAATATATATACACTATTAACAAATATATACACCAAGAATACAAGTCCAGGTACTGCACCATTGATAGTCGTTGGACCACTGGGCCCAAAATGCATGGGCGAAGCACACACACGTTACCCAATCAAAACGGAGAGAACACTGCAGGGGCATCAGATAGAAATGCAACAGGCACCTCAGGGGGAAGGGAAGGGGGGGCTCCTCAGCCGGATGAGTGCACGACGCCAGATCCACGAGGGGGCTCCATGCCCACTGCTGTATCCTGGGGAGTGCAAAGCCACAGTCTCACAAGTCTTTACAGTGGGTGGGTTGCCCAGTGCTTTATCCTGGGGAGTGCAAAGCCACAGTCTCTCAAGTCTCTCCAGTGGGTGGCTTGCCCACTGCTTCATCCTGGGGAGTGCAAAGCCAAGTCTCTCAAGTCTCTCCAGTGGGTGGGTTGCCCACTGCTTTATCCTGGGGAATGCAAAGCCACAGTCTCACAAGTGGATAACAGTTTCCACTGGTTCTGGAGGGGGCTTTGTGCTCAGAGTGCTTCATCCTGCCAAGGACTCAGGTAGTGGATGTGATACTCCACTGGTTCTGGAGGGGGCTTTATGCTCAGAGTGCTTCATCCTGCCAAGGACAGAGGTAGTGGATGTAACTCTCCACTGGTTCTGGAGGGGGCTTTGTGCCAAGAGTGCTTCATCCTGCCAAGGACAAAGATAGTGGATGTGATACTCCACTGGTTCTAGAGGGGGCTTTGTGCTCAGAGTGCTTCATCCTGCCAAACACAGAGGTAGTGGATGTAACTCTCCACTGGTTCTGGAGGAAGCTTTGTGCCCAGAGTGCTTCATCGTGCCAAGGACAGAGGTAGTGGATGTAACTCTCCACTGGTTCTGGAGGGGGGCTTTGTGCCCAGAGTGCTTCATCCAGCTCGTGGCGGCCTCAGTAGCGGCGGTGCTTGTGGCGCTCATTGGCCTGCGGTGCTGGTGGGTGGCTCAGTGAGCGTGCTGCTGGTGGCGAGGTCCTGGGCAGCTGTGCTGGTGGCGGCGGTGTCCTTGGCAGCGGTGCTGACGGCGGTGTCCTTGGCAGCGGTGCTGGTGGCGGCAGTGTCCTTGGCAGCGGTGCTGGAGGCAGCGGTGTCCTGGGCAGCGGAGCTGGTGGTGGTGGTGTCCTGGGCAGAGGTGCTGGTGGTGGTCTTGTCCGCCGTGCAGGTTGGCAGCGACTTCAGTTTCTTTCTGTGCCCCTTCCCCACCTTGGATGGTGGCGCAGCTGTCTTCCCACTCCCAACTATGGTCCTGGGAGAGCTCTTGGTGGCAGGTGTTTTGCCCTTCTCCCTCCGGGCAGTGGCCAACTTCTTATGCTTCTGAGGTGGAGGACTGTCCGTGGTCTGGCTCCTTGGCACACTGGCTGCCCTGCTGCTTGGCGCACTCCAGAAGCCGGTCACTGCTGGCACCACTGTTCCCGCTGATGTGGTGGCTGAGGTGCTGGATTGGGACCTGGAAAGGCGTGCCCAAGGGGACTGAAGGGGTGAGGAGGTGAGGGGAAGAGGTCAAGGTTGGACAGGAAAAGTATTTTAGACACAGTGGGACGGGTAGATGGAGGGGGTTTGGGAGTGGAGGAAGAGGGAGTGGTTGTAGGAGGTGTACGTTTGCTGACTTTGGGTGAAGGTGCATGGGCTAGAGGCTGTTGTGAGGTGGATGGCTGTTAGGTGGGTGTGTGACTGCATTTGTGTACCTTGGGAGGTGGGCTCACAGACACACTGGGAGATGACACAGGGGATGTGTGAATGGTAGTGGGGGTGGTGAGTGCACGTGACCGGTGTGTGGTGATGGGTGTGCTGGTGATGGACGTAGTGGCTGAAGATGTAGTGCATGCAGGTGTGAGTGGAGACATGACAGGGAGGGAGGAGGGAGACGAAGAGGATGGGGACACAGTGGAGGCAATGGCTGCTGGTATGTCTGCATGGGTATGATGCTTGTGTGAGTGCCTGTGGGATGTGTGGTGCTTATGTTTGCCAGAGCTTCCCTTATGTGTTGAGGTGTGTGCATGCTGGTCTGATGGTGTGCTTGGGATAGGCTGAGGTACAGGGGTTTGGGTCTGAGTGGAGGAAGTGGAGGGGGGAGGCTGGACACAGGGACAATGGCTGCCATCACTGCCGAGGCCAGAGTCTGAAAAGCTCGCTGTTGGGCTGCTTGACCAGAACGAATGCCCTCCAGGTATGCATTGGTCTGTTGCAACTGCCTCTCTACACCCTGGATGGCATTCAGAATGGTAGACTGCCCAACAGTGAGGGATCTGAGGAGGTCAATGTCCTCCTCACTGAGGGCAGCAGGGCTGACTGGGGCAGGGGCTGAGGTGCATGGGGCGAAGGAGATGCCCACCCTCCTGGGTGAGCAGGCACGGGGCACACGCTGAGGGGCTGCTGGGAGGTCGGTGCTGGTAGGGGGGATGGCGGCTGTGCCTGTAGATGCGGGGGCACAGAGCGGCCCGCCCACTCAAGGGAGCTCCCATCAGAGGAGGAGTCCTTGTCACTGGTCTCAGCTCCTGTCCCTGCCGTGGAACTCCCCTCGCCCTCCGTCCCACTAGTGGCTTCAGACTCCGTTGTCTCGCCCTCCAGGGCCATGTGGGATGCAGCTCCCTCCTGCTCCGGTGCCACTGCTCCTCCGCCTGATGATGCTATTGCGCACAAGAACAGGGAGACCAAAAAAAGGGGTGGAAAGACAGAAGAAAGACATGTTGAGTGCATGCAATACCGCTACAGTTGGCAGACACTACAGACACAGAAGACCTCTGCACTACACCGTGCACTTAGAGTTCCCTAATTAATCACAGGGACATGGGGTACAAGGCCTATGCCCGATTGCTGCACACATGGAAGTCACATGAGCCTGACTAGGTGTAGTTAGCTCTGAACACTGGTGGGGTGGGGTGCCACATGGCCTGTCTTACTAAGGGACCTTGCCTACTAAACTCGCCCTGGCTTAGGGGAACCCATAGCCCACCTCCCTCACCCAGACACCTCGTAATGCGTGCTGATTCAGCTAAATGAGAGTGTACTCACCCCCTTGTGGCTGCTGTGATGCTCTCAAGTGCCCATCCAACTCCGGATACGCCACGGCAGGATCCGGAACATCAGGGGGTCATGGTGCGACGGGCACCCCTCCCACATTGGGAGGCCATCCCCAGCTGGACAGCTCTTCCCACTACATTCTAACCCACGTTCAAGTGAGCCTCAAGACTCTCAAGTAGGCCGGACTTGTCAGCTCAGTAAATTCTGCGGATAGGATCTGAAGGAATGGCTTCCATAATTCACTCATTTCTCCCACCCGCTGCTGGGAGGCTAAGGTGAGTTTCTCCATGGAGAGGATAAACCACAGCTTCTGAAGCCAGGAGACACGCGTCGGAAGTCTATCCGTACCCCACAACACCAGGATCAGCTGTAACGCTGCGTTAAATGCCAGAGCCATCTGCCTTCCTTTTAACAATCTCAAAGGAAAGGTAAGGGGGTTGGGCAACCCCAACAAAATGTACGATGGGAATCTAGGGACCTTGGTATGGAACGCTGCATCTATATAATCTATAATGCTTGCCCAATAGCGATGGAGCTTGGGGCAGTGCCAAAGTAGATGCACAAGTGTACCTGTGGCTCAACACCCCCTCCAACAAAGATCAGACTTAACATGATCCCATGAATGTATCCGTGCTGGAGTGTAATACCAGTAGGAAGCCACTTTATATGATGTCTCAGTCCCTGCTGCATTGTAGGCTGTGTGTTGAATCCTATAGAATATGCTGTCCCACTCCTCATCTGAAAATTCCCTCTCCATCTCTCTCTCCCATCTTAACTGTCCCTTTGACCTAGGTGGGCGCTTCTCCCCCTGCAGAAGCTGATACAGTTCTGAGATAACTCTTTTGTCGTCCTTCTTTAGCAACAGCCATTTCTCAAACGGCGTAAGTGGCCTCTCTATTAATGCTCTGTTAGCCGGCTGGAGAGCCCAGTGCCGTATCTGGTAATACATCAGCCTATCTGTCTCCAACAAGCCGTACGCCTCCCGCATCTGATCGAAGGACAATACCCCTTGGCCGTCAAAAAGGCTTCCCACCCTCTTGCAACCCCCTTCATACCAGCGCCTCAGGTCTTCCAGACGGAGTCCCGGCTCAAAATCAGGGTTCGCGCCTATGGGGGTCATTAGGGACGGGTAGGTCGTCAACCCCGATCGGCAAGCCACCGTGTCCCATATGCGTAGCGTTGCTCCCGTAATCGGGGAAGAAGTCCACCCTGTTTATTCTCTCGCTCAAGTTACAAAGTTCACAAGAGCAAGAAGAACACCTTCCGGCTCTCCTTGATTGTGGAGCCAGTGGAATCTATCTGGATGAGACCTGGGCTACGAATAAAGGAATTCCCTGCATTCTTAAAGAAACGGTGGATGGCTCTCCGTTAACCTCAGGTCCTGTGGTGGCCTCAGCTCCTAGTCTTTGTTTGGCATTTGGGGGGCATCAAGAACATGTTGCCTTTGATCTCATAGCCACGCCAAATCACATCATGATATTGGGAATGCCCTGGTTAGCCTGACACAACCCCTTTATCAATTGGGAAACAAGAACTATGGGCCAGATGTAGGTAAGTATGGTTTTGCGAGTTGCAATTTGCGAGTCATAGAGACTCGCAAATTGCAACTCGCAAAACCACATGCAGAAAGGTGTCTCAGACACCTTCTGCGAGTCGGTATGGGGTCGCAATGACCCACCTCATTAATATTAATGAGGTGGGTCGCAAATTGCGGCCCCATACCGACTATGGGCACTCGCAAACATGGAGGCCTGCTGTCGTCAGCAGACCTCCATGTTTGCGACTGCTTTTCAATAAAGCAGGTTTTTTTTTTCAAAGTGCAACCCGTTTTCCTTAAAGGAAAACGAGCTGCACTTTGAAAAATAAACCGAAACCTTTTGTTTCGGTATTTTTCAGGGCAGGTAGTGGTCCATTGGACCACTGCCTGCTCTGAAAAATTATTTTTGTGATCATTCACAAAGGGGAAGGGGTCCCATGGGGACCCCTTCCCGTTTGCGAATGAGTTACCATCCACTTCAAGTGGATGGTAACTGCGAGTTGATTTGTGACCGCTTTCGCGGTCACAAATCAACTTACATCGCGGTGCGAGTTACAAATAGGAAGGGAACACCCCTTCCTATTTGCAAGTCGGAAACACATTTTGCGAGTCGGTTCCGACTCGCAAAATGTGTTTCTGCATCGAGCACAGGCATTAGCGCCTCGCAAACGGCGTTTTTCGCCGTTTGCGAGGCGCTAATGCCTTGCTACATCTGGCCCTAGATCCCTAAAGTCTTTATTTTGTCAACAGAATTGTCATTCCACTACCTCTTATTGGTCTCCCAAAAAGCCCTGTCAGTCAACCAAGGATAACATTAACTCTATCAATATGATCCAGGGAGTTCCGGATTGTTACCAGGAATATATCACGATTTTTCAGAAACCTTGTAATCCTATTTTGCCGCCTCATCGCATTTATGACTGTGCTATTCCTTTAGTTCCTGATGAAGTCGTACCCTTTGGTCGAATGTATTCTCTGACAGACCAAGAAAAGAAGGTGCTGAATGAATATTTAGTTGATAACTTACACAACGGTTTAATTGCTCCTTCCACATCTCCTGCTGGGGCTCCTCTCTTCTTCGTCCCCAAGAAGACTAAGGATCTGCGTCCATGTGTCGACTTTCGTGAACTCAACAAAATAACGATTAAGGATCGATAACCGTTGCCTTTTATCCGGGATATATTGAATGCCATTCAAGGAGCCAAGATGTTTACCAAATTAGACTTACAGGGTGCCTATCATCTTCTTCGGATCAAGGAAGGTGATGAATGGAAGACAGCTTTCCGTACCCCTTTTGGGCACTATGAGTACCGTGTTATGCCCTTTGGATTGACCAACGCCCCTTCTGTTTTTCAACGATTTATGGATTCAGTGTTCTCTGATATACTCAACCAATATGTAGTCATTTATTTGGATGATATCTTGATATATTCCCGTGATCCTGAGCAACATACAGATCATGTCCTGCAAGTCCTGGAAAGACTCAAGAATACCAATTGTTTTGTAAACCAGAGAAGTGTGAGTTCCATAAACCCGAAGTAAAGTATTTGGGGTTCTGTATCAATCAACACGGAATATCCATGGATCCTGACAAAGTCAGTGCCATTTTAGATTGGCCTTCTCCAACGTCCATTAAGGAAAAGCAATATTTCCTTGGGTTATCAAGCATTTATCGTCAGTTCATTCAGAACTTTGCCCACCTACAAAGTTTCATAACACAAACAATTAAGAAAGAGAACCTGAAGAAGGGTTTCGTCTGGACCAAGGATGCTGAACGCGCATTTCAAGACTTGAAGACAGCCTTTACCCAAGCACCCGTTTTGCGTCATCCTGACAATACCAAGAAATTTATCGCTGTGACTGATGCCTCAGACAGAGCTATTGGGGCAGTTCTGCTGCAGAAACAAGACAACGATGGATTGGAACATCCTAGCTTCTATCTGTCTCATATTTTATCCGAGGCTGAACGCAAATATTCTATACTGGAACGAGAACTACTCGCTCTCAAAGTAGCTTGTAAGGAATAGAGGCATTTCTTGATGGCTTCCAGAGAGCCTTTTGAAGCCAGGACTCATCATCGCAATCTCCAATGTCTTCGAAGTTTTCAGTGTCGCAATAGTCATCAGGCACGATGGGCTTTCTTCTTTAGCCAGTACGATTTCGTGATCACGTACATACCTGGTTCCCAGAAGTCAGTGGCAGATGCCTTATACAGCAGATATCCTGACATAGCCAAGAACCCCTCTCCATATCTTATTGAGTCTAGCAGAATCATCGGAGCTACTCAATCTTTCAAGAACGCGTTCAATCCGAGTACCAGTTTCTGTCTGCTTCAGAATGGGATAGAGTGACTCCTTTTTGCTGAAGAAGGACAACTACTTCTATCATCAACATGCTCTTTTCCTACCTACCAAGAAGGTGCAGACAGAAGCTCTACGAATGTGCCATGATTCTCCTATAGCCGGTCATCGAGGTATCAGGAAGACACAGGAGCTGCTTCAGCAATCTTTTTGGTGGCCTTCGCTTAAGACAGATACTGAAACCTATGTGTCAGCATGCCCAGTATGTGCTCAGACTAAGACACCCCGAACTAAGGTGGCAGGTTTATTAAGACCCTTACCGGTTCCTTCCGCTCCTTGGTGTACTCTATCCACGGATTTCATATGTTCTCTAGCTACCTCCTCTGGTAACCAAGTAATTATGGTGACCGTAGATTCTTTCACCAAGATGGCCCATTTCTCAGCCTTGAAGAAACTACCGACAGCCCCAGAAATGAGTCGCACTTTTCTGCGGGATATTTTTCGCCTCCATGGTCTTCCGCAAGAGGTCATTTCGGACAGAGGGCCTCAATATGTATCACGTTTCTGGAGATCCTTTTGGGCCTTCTTTAACATTGAGATTTCCTTATCCTCTGGTTTCCATCCACAAACTAATGGGCAAACTGAAAGAGTGAATCAAGAAGTTCAGCAGTATCTGAGATGTTATTGTAATACCACACAAAGCAATTGATTGGAGTATCTTGCTCTTGCCGAGTTCTCATATAATAACACAGTACATAGTGTGACCAAGACTACACCCTTTTTGTGTACTTATGGATTTCATCCGAGGACTTTCACTACTGTTTCCCGAACATCCTCTTCTGTGCATGCTGTCACTTCCTTTTCACGTCAGATCCGTCAAATCCAGGGCCTACTTCACACAGCTCTCCTAGCTTCGAAACAAGCAATGAAACGAAAGGTGGATTGTTATCGACAAGCAGCACCTTTGTATCAAGTGGGCCACAAGGTGTGGCTTTCTTCCAGATTTCTACCTTCCCGGTTTTCCATCAATAAGTTCAAACCACGTTTTTATGGACCCTTTCAGATTTTGCAAGTCCTGAATCCTGTAGTTGTGCGTCTCTGCTTTCCTCATACCTGAAGGGTTCATCCTGTTTTCCATGTGTCCCAGTTACAACCCTATGTTCCTGATCCATACCACCTCCATTTCCAACGTCCTCCTCCTCTTTCCATTAACGGACAGCCTGAGTATGAAGTACAGGAAATCTGTGATTCCAGAATTTTTCGGCGCAAACTACAGTTTTTGGTTCATTGGAAAGGAGACCCTCTCAGTGACTGTTCTTGGGAGGATGCTTCCTCCGTCCATGCTCCCCGTTTGGTCCGTCTGTTTTATGACCGTCATCCTGACAAACCTGGGGCCTCTGGGATGTACTGTAATGCCGCGCTTAGACGCAGCATCTCTTTCTGTCCTTGCGGCTAGAATGCGCTACCGACACTCGGAGCGCCGTTCCCCTCGTTTTTTTGTTTGCACATCCTGGAAAGCACATATTTCGCCCCCGGTTGCACTACACTCACCTGTAGCCCTTTTTTCTTCGTTTTTGTTGTTGGTAGTGAGTTTATCTGGTCTTTTTTTCCTGTCTCTGTCCATGTTGTCTCCATCTTGTCTTCTTCGTGTTTTTGTCCCAGCATGCTCTGTTTTTCTTTTATACTACTTTCTTTCTCCTATTCTGGTCTATGGGCTCTTCCCAATTCAAGATGGTGTTCTTTCCTTTACCTGTGATGTCACTTCCCTTTTCTCAGTATATAAGTCAGTCAGTCTTGTTACACCTTGCGTTGCAAACACTTCCTTCTGGGTGCGCTGTTCGCTCCTGTTCTTTGTTCCTACTTTTTGCCTTGGGATATTTTGCCTGTTCTTTGTTCCTGCTTTTTTGCCTTGGGAGATTTTGCCTGTTCTTTGTTCCTGCTTTTTGCCTTGGGTGATTTGCCTATTTTTGCTCCTGTTTTCAAGTCCTGCTTTTTCTTGTTTTTCTTCAGGAATTCCTGTTAGAGGTTTTTCCCCAGTGTTGGGGATTTTTCCCTCTGGGACTCCTTCTGGAGGGTACGGTCTTCTTTAGCGTAGCCTGTCAAGTGGCACCGTGGCTACTAGAAGGGGTCGCCCTTATCCGGGAGTATCCAGAACCTGTAGAAGACCTGGTGTATTCGACCAACCCAGTATCCAGAGGTGAGAAGTCCAGCATAGTACGTATCACTTCCATAAGTCTAAGGCTTTCAGGAACTTTTCTTTTCCCTTGCCTCTCCTGGCATCTCCTGGTCTCTGCCAGGGTCCACTCCATGCCCCTATCATCATCATCCAAAGTGGTACTTGGAGAAAATTGTGGAGTAGCACCCTTGCAGGAGATCTGGGAGCCAATGATTAAAAAAGAAGTGGTTGTTGCTCTCTAGGAAGCTCGACCTACAGTTCTGCTTACCTTCAGGAACATCTACTATTGCTGGCTGTGGCTACTTCCACTTTACTCTGTTTACTGAAAATATTGGGTACTACTTTGTGAAAGGGACAAATCAAATTCAGTGTCACTGCTAACCTGTGTTGCCATGATTGCAGTGGCTGCCTCACTGATACACATGATCTTGGGCTTCGGTTGGGGTGGTGCTGTGGATGTGGAAGTGCTACTCTCAGGTTCCTCCCCTGAGGCTGGTTTGGCAGGGATAAGTCTCCTGAAAAAGGTTGTAGCGGGCATGCCACTCGTGGAAAGCTGCTTCTTCTCACTGACCACTTTCTTGGGAGCAACTTTCATTAGAGCCATCTTAAAGCTCTAGGTTGGCAGTGTCACTAAGCTGCACAAGCAGAAGAGATTGTAGGACTGAGTCACTGTACAAGCCTTCTGTTTGGAAGTACTGTGGGTGATGCCACTTCTTCTCTTGTGCACCTAAAATCAAACAAGTAAGAAAAACATTTAGTGAAGTGTGGCATTGTTGCAGTTTAAATTAGTACAAACAAAGGCAATATTAATGTGGTTGGTTACTTAGGTAATAATAAATCACCCACCTTGAAGTCAAACTACACAACCATACCATAAAATGTAATTTCCAATCCGGGTTGCACAACATACAGATATAGCACTTTGCTTTATGTCCATCTTTTCTAAATGAGACACCTGCTGCACTCAGGGAAGTGCATGGGTAAATGGAATAATTTTTAAAAATATGAAGGTTAGTGTGCATCTATAGCAAGCAATGTGGTCTGGGGGAAATGGAATAATCAGTAAAAAAGGGAATGATGCTAATGTGTCTGCAGTGCTCCCCAGCCAGGGTGTCTAGGAAGAAATGGAATTATACCTAAAAAATTGAATGCTATAGTGCAGCTGTGCACCTATGGTAGATAAATTGATGGACAGAGGCAAAATGCAAAAAACTAAAATTAAATAAATAAATAAAAAAATTAAATAAACAAAATTATAAAAATCTAAAATTAAAAAAAATAGAAAGAGAATTAAAATAAAATAAAATAAAATAAAGTTACAATTAAATAATTAAAATAACATAATAAAATAAACAAATGATCTTTAATTGCCAATTCTTGTTTGGGAGGATAAGAAGAAACCTATTGTGAGGCAAGGATGTACAAAATAAAAATGCGAAAGAAAGCGTGTAATAGAAGCACTGTTCATCAGAATCATATTCTTAATATACATATACTACAATGATTCCCAAGCATATTACTAAGCTGATATCACATCCATCCTATGGCAAAGGCACACTGGCTGCAGGCACAAAACGTCTGCCAGCCACATGGTCAAGCAACAATAGCGAGCAAGGAGGCATGAAGGACAAAGAACACATGCAAGCTTATGGCAAAAACACACTGGCTGGATGCACAAAATTGCACCTGCCATATAGCCATTCAACAACAACGAACAAGGAGGAATGGGGAACAAAGAACACATGTAAGCCTATGTCAAAGGCACACTGGCTGGATGCACAAAATGGCTGCCAGTCACATGGCCAAACAACAACAGTGAGCAATGAGGCATGGGGAACAAATAACACATGTAAGCCTATGGCAAAGGCACACTCGCTGGATGCCCAAAATGGTAACAGCCACATGGTCAATCAACAACAGCGAACAAGGAGGCATAGGGAACGAAGAACACATACAATCCTATCACAAAGGCACACTGGCTGGATGCATAAAATGGCTGCAGCCACATGGTCAAACAACAACAGCGAGCAAGGGGGCATGGAGAACAAAGAATTCATGTAGGCCTATGGCAAAGGCACACTGATTGTCTGCACAAAATGGCTGACAGCCACATGGTCAAACAACAACAGTGAGCAAGAAGGCATGGGGAACAAAGAACACATGCAAGCCTCTGGCAAAGGACCACTGGCTGGATGCACAAAATGCCTGCCAGCCACATGGCCGAACAACAACAGCCAGAAAAGAACACATTCAGGCCTTTGGACACAGACTGCACAAAATGTTCCTTGGCCACATGTCATGGAGAACAAAGACAAACGTAGGAAGCACCCCTTCCCCACACACACTGACAAGAAAAAGGAGGCATGATGGTAACACTGAAGAAAACACTACCATTAATTCAGCAATGCAAAGCAAAAGACAAACATTAACTGAGTTCTAAAACTTTTACAACAACACACATCCACCTATGACATCAAATAACCTCCACATATACACTTTTTGAAGTATAAACAACAGCCAACATTTTTTATTTAATCCAATGTCATCCCTGCCCTAAATGAAGTTTTAAATACATATACCACAGAAACATTTCTTTCATGCACTGATGACTAGTACTGGGCCTACTGGCTAGAGGCCCATTGGAATTCTAGGCCACATGGTAAAATAAATGAACATTGGAAATGTAACAACCATGGACAAAAGGAACTGAGCTGTCCAACATTTTCCCTTTACAAAAGATGAAAATTGAAATGCAAAATAATCCCAGTTTAAACTCCAGGCCACCCATCACTATGAAGTTTAAAAATCACATTAAAGTACAAAGAAATACTGGTGCATGCTGAAGTAAAAAAACAACACCCTTGTACAATAGTTTTTAAACTTACTTGTAAGATATCACAAAAACAAAGTTCTTAAATCCAAAAATGTAAATCCAGGAGACAAAGGGGGTCATTCCTACCCTGGCGGTCCGAGACCGCCAGGGTAGGGGACCGCGGATGCACCGCCAACAGGCTGGCGGTGCATCCAGGCCCATTCTGACCGCGGCGGTGAAGCCGCGGTCAGAAAAGGGAAACCGGCGGTTTCCCGACAGTTTTCTCCTGGGCTGCAGAATCCTCCATGGCGGCGCTGCAGGCAGCGCTGCCATGAGGATTCTGACCCCCCTCCCGCCAGCCTGGTTCTGGCGGTTTTGACTGCCAGAACCAGGCTGGCGGGAACGGGTGTCGTGGGGCCCCTGGGGGCCCCTGCAGTGCCCATGCCAATGGCATGGGCACTGCAGGGGCCCCCTAACAGGGCCCACATTGATTTCCAGTGTCTGCATAGCAGACACTGGAAATCGCGATGGGTGCAACTGCACCCGTCGCACAAATGCAACTCCGCCGGCTTCATCGTTGCTGTGGCTTTCCCGCTGGGCGGGCGGGCAGCCTTTTGGCGGTCGCCCACCCGCCCAGCGGGAAAGCCAGAATGACCGCCGCGGTCTTTTGACCGCGGTATGGTCTTCTGGCAGTTCCCGCTTGGCGGGCGGCGACCGCCGCCCACCAAACTAGGAATCAGCCCCAAAGAGAGTTATGCTCCCACCTCTAAATACAAGTGAAAAGTGACCAGGAGATGGACATAGCAATGTGAGGAGCCTACTGGACAGGAACAGGAAGTTAAAGTATCTGCTGCACTTTCTTCCTGTTGGAAAAAATGTAAAAATAAGGCTTCTCACACTAAAAAACACTATGGGGGTCATTCTGACCCTGGCGGTCAGTGTTAAAGCGGCGGCCAACCCGCCAACAGGCTGGCGGTCCAAAAAATGGAATTCTGACCCTGGCGGGAACCGCCAACACAGGCCGCCGCTTTAACACTCCGACCGCCACGGCGGCACAAACAAACAGCGCAGCGGTCACCGCTAACAGCCAGGCGGCAGACAATGTACCGCCCACCCTATCACGACTCACCAATCCGCCACCTTTTCCGGGGCGGGAGCCCCGCCGATAAAAACACGGCGGAAACAGACATTTCCAATGGAAAACGCTGACCTCGACACACTCCACGCGGAATCGGAACAGCATGGAACCGGAACTCCACATCCTCCCAGCCATTGCCTTCCTGCTCATCTTCCAGGATCACGAAGGTCGCCGCAGACGACAACGGTGAGTACTGCACCTATGACACAGGGGAAGGGGGAGGAGGAAAGGTTACGGGCACACACATACGCCACCCACCCACCCCCACCCTCACCGAAATACCTACACACCAATGCAGATTAAAAAGTCAGAGTGACACCCCCAAACCCCCAAAACAAAAAGGCAAAGACAAAAGGCAATGATTGTAAAAATAGAACTATATTATAGCAATAATGAAGTATAGCGAACTTAGCAATATATACAGAATTATTACACATCTAGAACTATATATATACAAGTAGCAAAAGTCCGGCACATTTTTGCAAAGTTCAAATGTCCGTGGGCCAATGTGCAGCAACACATGGGCAAAGCCCACACACGAGATCGAGTCCATTGGAGAGAACACTGCTGGGGCATCACAATAATAAAATACTGGCACCTCAGGGGGAAGGGAAGGGGGGCACCTCAGCCACATGAGTCCACGACGCCAGATCCACGAAGGGCCTCCATGCCCACTGTGCCATCCTGGGGAGTGCAAAGACACAGTCTCTCAAGTCTCTACAGTGGGTGGATTGCCCACTGTGCCATCCTGGGGAGTGCAAAGCCACAGTCCATCAGGTGGATTACAGAGTCCACTGGTCATGGAGGAGGCATGGTGGGCAGAGTGCCTCGTGAAGCCCTGCCCGACACAGAACCGGGCATGCCAATGGGCCAGCGGTGCTTGACAGGAGGGCCCAGCGAAGCGGTGCTTGACAGGAGGGCCCAGCGGAGCGGTGCCTGTCTTGGCGGGCCCCTGTTCAGCGGTGCTTCTCACGGCGGGGCCTGTTCAGCGGTGCCTGTCTTGGCGGGGCCCTGTCCAGCGGTGCTTCTCACGGCGGGGCCTGTTCAGCGGTGCCTGTCTTGGCGGGGCCCTGTCCAGCGGTGCTTCTCACGGCGGGCCCTGTTCAGCGGTGCCTGTCTTGGCGGGGCCCTGTTCAGCGGTGCTTCTCACGGCGGGGCCTGTTCAGCGGTGCCTGTCTCGTGTTTCGAGTGAACCACACCTGGCCAATACTTCCCGCTCAGTCAGCATCGGACCTTTCCGTTGCGGGCCCTCCTGTGATGGAGTCCTGGGGCCCTGGGTCTCCTCCGATACCCCGTGAATGGGGCTGGTGGGGCCCTCATAGCCAGGTCGGCTGCTCCCTGCCTTCGGCGCTTTGCTGCCCTTGCCCTCCTTGGCAGACTCTCCGTGGCCCTTGGCTCCCTTACCCGATGTGGCAGGTGACGGTGCAAGGCTACCCTCCTTGGGGGCAGGTGTATCAGGCCTCTCGCGCCTGCCCTTCAGTTTTTTGCTCCTCTTCCCAGGGGGGGGCTGGCTGTGCCTTTGCTGCTGGCCGATGTCCCTGCCCAAGGAAAGGGCGGACTCCAAAAACCAGGCACGACGTTCTTGGGAGTTGCTGGGCTGGTGGTGGCTGAGGTGTTTTTGGAACTCTTACGAGGTGGAGGGGGTGGGTCAGGTGAGGAAAAGATGTTCACTTTAGAGAGGAATAGTTTTTTAGGAGCAATGGGAAGGGTAGCTGGAGTGGATATGGGAGTGGAGGAAGAGGATGTGGTTGTAGGAGAGTCAAGTCTGGTGTCTTTGGGTGCAGGTGCTTGGGCGGGAGGCTGACGTGAGGTGGATGGCTGTTGGTTGGGTGCCTGCCTGCGTTTGTGTGGGTTGGAAGCGGGGGTGACAGACACACTGGGAGAGGACACAGGGGACGTGTACATGGCAGTGGGGGTGGTGACTGCATGTGTGTGGACTGGGCTGGAGGGTGTGCTGGTGATGGGTGTACTGGCTGATGGTGGTGTGCATGCAGGTGTGAGTGTAGACGTCACAGGGAGGGAGGAGGGAGACGAGGAGGTGGGGGACACAGAGGAGGTAGTGGCTGTTGGCATGTCTGCATCTGTATGTTGCTTGTGTGAATGCTTGTGTGTTCTGTGGTGCTTATGTCTGGATGAGCTTCCCTTGGGTGTTGAGGTGTGTGCAGGCTGGTCTGTAGGTGTGGATGGGATAGGCAGAGGAACAGGGGAGTGGGACTGGGTGGAGGGAGTTAGAAGAAGGAGGCTGGAGACAGGGACAATCGCTGCCGTCAGTGCTGAGGCCAGAGCGTTGAACGATCGCTGCTGGGCAGCCTGACCCGAATGAAGGCCCTCCAGGTATGCATTGCTTTGATGCACCTCCCTCTCCACACCCTGGATGGCATTCAAAAGGGTAGACTGCCCAACAATGATGGTCCTCAGGAGGTCAATGACCTCCTCACTGAGGGCAGCAGGGGTGACTGGGGCAGGGCCTGAGGTGCCTGGGGCGAAGGAGATGGCCGCCTTCCTGGCGGTGCGGGCACGGGCCGAATGCCGAGGGGCTGCTGGGAGGGCGGAGCTGGTGCGCTGGGTGGCGGCTGTACCTGTAGTTTCGGTGGGCACGGATGTTGCCACCACCGCAAGGGAGCTCCCATCCGAGGACGTGTCGGTGTCACTGACGTCTGCACGGGTCCCCGTGGTGGAGCCCCCCTCGCCCTCCGTCTCACTGGTCACGTCGGAGTCCGTTGCATGGCCCTCCGGGGCCATGTGAGATGCAGCTCCCTCTTGCGCCAATGCCACTTCTCCTCCGCCTGATGATGCTAATGCACACATTCACAGAAAAACAAAGAAAATTGGGGGGGGGTGGAGAAATAAAGACAAGTTGAGTGCATGCATTGGGGACACCGTTGGCGGAGAGGACAGACACAGAAGCCCCCTGCACTACGCTGCTCACTTGGGGTACACTACTCATTCACTGGGACATGCCCTACAAGCCTATGGGTGACAACTGCCCACACAGAATACACAGGTCCATGAATAGCGTTACTAGGCACCCTACAGAGATGGGGGGCGGGGGTACAGGACCATACCTCACGGAGGGGCCTAGCCTACAGAAATCGCCCTGGCCTAGGGATACCCACAGCCCTCCTCCCCCACCCAGGCACCTCCACTGCGCACAAATATAGCTGAATGTGCTGGTACTCACCCCCTTGTGTCTGCTGTGATGTCCTCAAGCGCCCATCTAAATCGGGGTAGGCCACCGCCAGGATCCGGGACATCAGGGGGGTCAAGGTACGACTGGCACCCCTCCTAGGTTGGAAGGCCATCCCCAGCAGAGCCTCGGCGGTCTTCCTGCTCCAGCGGCGGATGTCCTCCCACCTCTTGCGGCAGTGGGTGCCCCATCTGTTGTGGACCCCCAGGGCCCGGACGTCCTTGGCGATGGCACGCCAAATATCGATCTTCTGATGGGCGCTGACCTATGTGACATGTACGGGGGGGAAAAGAAACATCATCACTTTTCTGCATGCTCGATGTGAGTGGCCCCCCCTCCCCAAACTTGCCATGTGGCACATGCTCTCATCTGTCGTGCCATGCATTCGTAATTCGCTCCCCTCCCCTCCATCGTACATCCACCCCACTCATCACAGGCATTGCCCACTATGCATTGGCCCCCGTGTACTCACCTGTTGGTCTGGAGGACCGTAGAGTAGCGCATACTGGGGGAGGACCCCGTCCACGAGCTTCTCCAACTCTTCGGAACTGAAGGCGGGGGCCCTTTCCCCAGTCGCAGCAGCCATTGTCACTTCCAGACCGAGGTCACAGCAGCACTTGCAGTATAGGTCCTCTCCTGTTGATGCTCAGGTCTCGTGTGATTAAGCAGAGAGAAAATGGCGGTCACGCCCGCGGCGGTGCATACCGCGGCGGTGCGTACCGCGACCGCCGGCGTACATCGTCATTGGCTCCTGAAACCCATAGGGTTCAATGTTAACCAATGCTGCTTTGCGCCACGGTCTCCGACTGCCTACCGCCACGGCGTGCCACGCCAGCGCAATGACCTCACTTCACATTGTCACACTTCACAGGTCAGGCAGCCTCCATTTCAAGGGCCCATATGGCTTAATTCCTACTGCGTCACACATGGCTAGGCCTTACATCGACACTCATACAAGCCATTCAATCCAGAGAGATTTGTGTACTGTGCAGGCTGTGGGAACTTACCTGTGGGTTGATTGACTCTGTGCTCCATGTTGTCCTTCCTAGGCACCGTCCGCTGGGACTTGCGAGGAGACGGAGGAATGTTCCCGTGTACAGACCGCTGGTGGACCTGTCGACAATGGAAGAACGACATGTCATACTCACCTACAGACTCAACACTGCCACTATACAGTAACTGTGTGCCCAGCTGGAGCCAGACCTGATGTCACCCATGCGCCAACCCACAGGGATTCCGCCTCTAGTGCAGGTGCTGTCAGAACTCCATTTTTTGGCTAGTGGATCATTTCAAACTACAGTGGCAATTTCATCTCGGATGTCTCAGCCTATGTTTTCAAAGGTATTGTCCAGAGTGTTGTCTGCCCTGATGAAATACATGCGGAGCTACATCATATTCCCTGAGGTGGGTGACTTGCCTACAGTGAAGGGTGATTTCTATGCCCTTGGACACATTCCCAATATCATTGGTGCCATTGATGGTACCCATGTGGCTTTGGTCCCCCCAAAAGACAATGAGCAGGTGTACAGGAACCGAAAAATGTATCATTCGATGAATGTCCAGGTGGTCTGTTTGGCTGACCAGTACATCTCCCATTTAAATGCCAAGTTCCCAGGGTCAGTGCATGACGCGTACGTCATGCGAAATAGCAGCATCCCTTATGTGATGGAACAGCTACAGAGACAGCGTGTGTGGCTAATTGGTGACTCTGGTTACCCCAACCTGCCTTGGCTATTGACCCCAGTGAGGAATCCCAGGACAAGGGCAGAGGAACGGTACAATGAGGCCCATGGGCGTACTAGGAGGGTGATCGAGCGGACCTTCGGCCTCCTGAAGGCCAGGTTTAGGTGCCTGCATATGACAGGTGGATCCCTAATGTACTCACCAAAGAAGGTGTGTCATATCATCGTGGCCTGCTGCATGCTTCACAACCTGGCTTTGCGACGCCAGGTTCCTTTCCTGCAGGAGGATGGTCCAGATGGTGGTGTTGTGGCCGCTGTGGAGCCTGCGGAGAGTGAAGAGGAGGAAGACGAAGAGGACGACACAGACAACAGGGACAGAGTGATACTGCAGTATTTCCAGTAACACACTGGTAAGAATCTACTCCTGCATTTTATTATATCTGTAACAGTACTGGCTCTCTACTGTCTGACCTTTCAGCCCAATGTATGGTAACTTAGTTGTGAATTTGCCTTCCTATTTCAGTGATCTGGTCCCCACGGAGTGCCCTCTGGTTTATTTCCCCATGGACTACCGCTGTGTGACACTGGTATGTTGTCATCACAATGTAATTGGACATTTTTGGTTGGTTATATCGAATACATTTGGTTTAAAAAAATAAATAGCAGACTCCAGATGGTTTTTGTGCAATAATTGTGTTTATTGAAGTGCAAAAATTGGTGTATAGTTCAAAAAGGGTGATGGGTGATGGTGGAGGCATGTCCATGGCAGAGTCCAGAGTCTCGTTCGCACAGGTGCATTGTCCATATGCCTGTGGAAGGTGGAGCAGGGGCAGTTCAAGGTTGGACAGGGTGAACAAGTGGGACAGTGGGATGTCATCCGGGGGGATCCGTGCATGGCGGGGGTCTTGACATCCTACTCTGTCTTCTTCCTAGGTTTCAGGCCTTTCTTGCGGGGTGGTTCATGTTCTGCAGGGGGTGGGGTCCGGGTGGCCCGTTGCTGTTGTGTCGGGGCCTCCTGACCACTAGCGCCAGCGGAGGTGGTGGGCTGTTCTTCCTCCATGCTAGTGGCAGGGGCCCTTTGGGGGGCCACATGGTCCCGCAATGTGGTGACAATCTGGTTGAGTGCCACCACGATTGTACCCATTGCGGAACTGATGCTGCGCAGTTCTTCCCGGAACCATATGTACTGGCCCTCCTGCATGGCCTGGATCTCCTGGAACCTGGCCAGGACCGTCGCCATCGTCTCTTGGGAGTGGTGGTACGCTCCCATGATGGTGGTGAGGGCCTCTTGGACAGTGGGTTCCCTAGGCCTGTCCTCCCTCTGTCGCACAGCAGCCGTCCCAGTTCCCCTTTGTTCCTGGGCCTCTGTCCCCTGGCCGGTGTGCCCACTACCACTGCCCCCAGGTCCCTGTTGTTGTTGGGGTGGTGGGTTGCCCTGGGTGCCCTGTAGTGGAAGACACACCGCTGCTTGACCTGTCCTGGAGACAGAGGCATGGGCCCGCTGGGTGGGTGCTGTGCTGGGGTTTCCAGAGGGGGGTAGGTCTGCTGTGGCCTGTGGCTGCCTGAGGGGAACCGACTGTCTAGAGGTCCCCGATGGTCCGGGCTGGTCATCAGGTTCTAGGTCGACAGAGCTGCTGTCATCACTGGGGGCCTGTTCTGGGGGTGGGATGGACATTTCTGGACCCTGCGGCCCGGTGTGTTGGCGTTCGGGCCCTGCAGGGGTAAAAGAGTATGGTTATTGCTTCTGTGTGTGCCATGGCGTGAGATTTGTGGGTGCCCTTGTCCCCCAGTGCTGGCATTCCCTTGTGGGAGGAGTTGTGAGGGTGGTTTGGGGGGGGATGGGTATGTGCAGTGGTCATGCTTAGGTGATGGGTGTCCATGGTTTGTGTTGGCATTCAGGGGTTGGTGTTGGTTTGGGTGGGTTGTGCTGGTGAGACATTAGCAGGGAGGATATGTGCTGGGGGGTTGGGGGTGAGGGTGGGGGTGTGGGTTGGCATGCTGGTGGTTGGGGGGTGAAGTAGTTGAGATTAGGCTTACCAGAGTCCATTCCTCCGCCTACTCCAGCGAGGCCCTCAGGATGCAGGATGTTCAAGACCTCTTGCTCCCATGCTGTGAATTCGGGTGGAGTGGGTGGGGGTCCGCCGCCAGTCTTCTGCACAGCGATGTTGTGTCTTAACACCATCGCCCGCACCTTCCCCCGTAGGTCGTTCCAGCGCTTTCGGATGTCTTCCCGATTTCTGGGATGCTGTCCCACAGCGTTGACCCTGTCGACGATCCTTTGCCATAGCTCCGCCTTCCTGGCTATTGTGGTGTGCTGCACCTGTGTGCTGAAGAGCTGGGGCTCTACCCTGATTATTTCCTCCACCATGACCCTGAGTTCTTGGTCCGAGAACCTGGGGTGTCTTTGGGGTGCCATGGGGTGGTGTGGATGAGGTGTGGGGTGGTGTTTGTGGTGATGAGTGTAGTGGTGAGTGGTGTTTTGTGCGTAGATGTAGTGTGGGGGATGATGTTGGGTTCCTGTGTGTGTTGTGGTTTGCGTTCCCTGTGCTCTCTCTCTGTGTATTGCGCCTTGTCTCTGAATTTCGATTTGTGGGGGTTTGTGGGTGATGTGGGTGTGTGTTTTATATTGTATTGATTGTGTGGGAGTGGTGTTTGTATGTGTATCAGGTGTGTGTATTTGTAATTGTCCAATGTGGCAGTGTTTTGTAGATGTGTGTGTATTTTGACCCAATGGGATACCGCGGTTGAAAGACCACCGCGTGGATTCGTGGGTCGTAATGGCATGGGCGTATTTCTGTTGGCGTGACGGTGGAGGTTTGGTCATCTCCAGTTTATCGCTGACCGCTGATGTGGCGGCCTTCAGTGGAGGTCGGGTTTTTGGCGGTTTGCCAGTTGTGGGTCAGAATGACCCTGGCAGGTTACCGCGGCCGCGGCGGTGTTATGGCGGTCTTATGACCGGCGGTAACTGCCTTTTACCGCCAGGGTCAGAATGACCCCCTAAGGGTCCAATGGAGAGGAAAATCCACTCAAAATCTACTTGAGGTGCGTTTTCATTCGCTAACTGTACCGTTTTGCGCCTGTCGTAGCTGAAAGCTGCACGAGTGGGCATGAGATCTTGCATGCGCTTGTTAGTGATTTGAGAGTATTGTGGCACTTATGAGTGAGCATCAAAAACAACACAAAAATTCTGCTTCATCCCGGATGTTGGAATTCAGGAATTCCGTGCCAGCAGAGAAGAGTTCTGCACCCAGGCCTATTGACAGTGCTTTACTGAGCTCCATCGGAGGAAAGTGGTGGGGCGAAATGCTCTACATCAATCTATCAGCTGTCACACTGTGCTAGGGATGGGCTAGCCCAAGCCCACTGAACAAACCAGGAAGCCCAGACTTCTGGAGCCAGCACGGGAGGGGGCTCCCTTTGAAGATTTGGTGAAAAAGGCCCTGGCAGTAAAGTCAGCAGGGGGAAGAACTAAGGTCCTCAGAGCAGATGTGATAAGCAAATTCTGGGTGATGTCATTTGGAAATGTCCCAGCAGGCTGTGCAGAAAGGTTGGGATAGAGGAGCTAGAGTGCCTGGCTGCAAGATGCCTGGCCCAGCATGAGGCTGTTTCCCCTGGGCACAAATATCCTCATATAGCAACACTTTTCGGGTAACATCACCAACTATTCTTTCAGATTTATTTCTTCCCTCTACCAAGTGGAGACCCCAGTGCTACCTGAAGCGCTCTGTCAGCTGCTGAGGCCATCAAAAGAAGTGGCAGTGTAGACTGTGTAAAAGCTGGGTGTGAAGTCAGCCTAGCACTGGTTTGATGAGGAGGGCCCTCCTTGGGTTGGTCACACCCTTATACTGTCTAAATGAGACCTGGGAGAGCCATAGTTGCGGTTTATGACACTAGATACAGACCACCAAGACCCAATCGAAGTCTTGAGGATGGGTAGGGCCTTCCCTGTAGCAGCGCCCTCTTGCTGGAGGATCTCTAGAGGTAGCAGCCTTGTGGATGAAAGGGGCTGTCCGATGGAATGTGCAGGCTTTGGTGCGGGCTGGGAAAGTGGGTGTCATCTGTAGCCTTGGGAACCGATGAGGGGCTGCAGTCAAGGCCTTGGTGATCAAGCAGACCTTCCTACTGGTGGCAGAATGGGCCTACCTGTGGGCAGGGGCTCTATCAGCAGGTTGAACACCGGCTAGTTAAACCTGTTGTTGGCCGCCATGAGGACACAAAGCAGCTGAAACAGGTGGATCCCCCTGGGGAGTATGGAAGATCTGCCACATTTATGGCTGGGCCGGTCTGGCCAGATCTGATCCACCTTGGGCTGTGGTGAAGGGGCAGGTAACTCTGAAGCAGACAACTGGAGCTCCAAACCTTACCCAAGTCTATGCGGTCTGACCTGGCATTACGGACTGCCTATATGAGGCACTTGGTCCTGGGGTAGAGTGCATGGGGGAGGCCTCTAGGTGCGTCTTCAGTCAGAGTTCACAGCCTGCTCGTGCCACTTAGGGTGACTTTCACACTGGGAGGGCGGAGCTGTGGATTACACTATCACCTACAGATCTACCACTGCAACTGGCCGTCCATCCCCTTTCAACGTAGGCCATTTGAGCTCTCCCGCACATAGCTTACTGCATTCTGGTCTAACAGATACACTAGGCTTGTGGATTTTGAACTGGTGTTAAAGAACTTGATGCATAAAAAAACTCACAGACCCACAGGGAACACAGGCATTGCTGCTGCTGTAGATTTCCTTGGAGCACGGGGCCTGGAAGTTGTTGGAGACTATGGACCAGTGCTGAATCAGTATCCTCGATCCTGAACTTTTCTGATGCACATTGGTACCCAGACCGTCTATCCTAGACACGCCGATTGCAAATGCCGGGGGTGCACTCCAGGAGTGGTACACAAGCTGGTTGGGAAATACAACGTGGGTAAGGCTGACTAAACAAACAAAATTATGCTTCAAGGCCAAGAAAGGATCCTGGGTGATAACAGCTTACTGAGAAGAAGACTTCAATGAGCCAGCAAAACCGGACATACAATGGCTCATGCTTCCGATGCAGCAAAGTTTTACATCTATCAATACAAAACAGGACCATTTAACTCAGTGACTGGATACAATGACCTCAGCGCCTGACAAACAGAAGAAGTGCATCTCTACAGCTGAGTTGTGCATCTCGGGCATCAAGGATACCATGAAGGTACTAAAGCCATTATTTAAGAAAAATGATGGACGACTGTGCTAGCGCAGTTGTGGGTCAAAAAAATTACCACAGGCTAACGCCATTCCATAGCACCATCTGTGCACCATACTTAAAAAATGACGCATTATGGCGCTAAGGAAAAGTTAGAGTAAAAAAATGACGCTAATCATTGCAACATGCCGGAAAGAAAAAAGACACTAATGCTGTAAAAGTGGTGTGAAAGCCTTTTGCAGCACATGTTTTGACACTAAACATGTTAGTGCCATATTTAACAGCATGAGTGTGAAATAAACGCGCAAGCAAGAAAATAAATAGGGAGACAAGATGGAGAATGCAGACAATGAGAGACCCAAGCGAGAGCCCTACCAGCTCAGTACCATCCAGGAAGGACCAGCAAAGTCCCAGGAGAAGGAGAAGAGAAAGCAGAAGTGTTGCTTTAGTGAGGAGGAGAATGACATCTTGATCAGAGAGGTGATGGAGCAACAGCAACAGCTCTTTGTCACCCACAAATTGCCAGTAGGTTGGAGAGAGGCTATATGGCAGGCAATAGTAGATAAAGTCAACAGCATGGAAGAGGTGAAGAGGACTGTCACTGATTGTAAGATGCGCTGGCATGATTGCAAGCTCAGAACTAAGGAAAAACTGGCCAGGAACCGAAAGGCAGCACTGCAGACTGGAGGTGGAAGTCCTGCACCCCAGGACGACCTGGATGAGCTGCAAGAGATGAAGACAGCGGTCATCCTGGAGGAGCTGGTCACTGGAATCGCAGGACAGCTCAGGCTACAAAGAACTACTGCACACAGAAATGCCAAAACACCATAATAGATTATTTATGTGCAGGAAGGGACACCTTCCTGCAAATAAACAATCTATCTCCTCAACGCAGACACCCTTGCATGATGGTGCAAAGATGCTAGTGTTGGTGGAGGGAGCTCAGATCTGTGCAGGGGAAATGCAGGGGTGCGCTGCGCCTTATTCCTGTATTCTGGCAATAATAGCTGCACCACTCTGCACCACTTCAGAAAAAATCCGGGCCTCAGTGTGCAACATGTCCTATGCTACTTGCACAGGGTGACCCAAAAACAGCTCTCACTCTCACCTCCATGCACCATTTGGGAATGGGCACAAAAGTGAACATACACAACTTATGGGGCATGTCAGTGACCAACATTTGTGCTGCTGTACAAGTAGCTTCAATTTCACCATGTAAGAAAGTTTCTTGTATTGTGGGAATGGTTGTGGCTTTGCATAAAGGGACACCTTCATGCATAAGAACAGGCACAAGTGGCATCAATGTTGCACTACAGACACAATGTCACTAGTCCATAATGCAACAGTACCATCATACAAATATTTGCCAATGTGGATCCAACCTGCCCATTCCCCTCCCCCTCGTGCCACATTAAAAAAACTCACACAATGTATGCATTGAGCCACATTGTACATCCTTACACAAACGTATGCCTGTGACAGATATGCTGTATGCAAGGAAATGTCCCTAATGAAGGGAGGGGTGAGCTAATGGGGCTGACAATCCATAAAACTTGCACTGTACCATCCAATTTGCACATGTGTGGGGTGTGCTAAAGGCAGATGACAAAGTTACACAAGTATTGAAAGCAATGGACCGCCCTGTACTTTACTGCACTAGTGCCATCATTCAGGTTGCCAATGCAGTAAAGCACCAAAATAGTGACAACTCCCATTACACTACTGTGGGAATATCCACCATGGTGAATAGGAATGTAAATGACGTGCTACCATGGTATCAGTGGCTGGGCAAGGGGCCTGCAAGGATTATGGTGGTGTGAGATCAACGCAAATACCTTGAAAGGTTGCCCCATGTGTGATGCACAATGCAACACATAATAAACAACTGAAACTTGGGGTACGTAACATGTCACTGAGCCACCTGTAGCAAGTAAATGATGAGCATGTCAACAGCCACTGCCGTCAAAGATTGTCATTTTACTATCCCATTGCAGAGGATGATGCCTTACCTCTTGCTGACCTGCCTGTCCTGGATTTTACGGATGACATGAATGACCAGCTGCTGACCATCAATGAAGAGACTCTCTAGGATGTCCTAGGTTTAGATTCCTTCCTGACACCACCTCCAGTCACAGGGAGGACACACAGGCCCTCATTACAACCCTGGCGGTAAATGCCGCCTACCGCAGTGCTGATAGCCGCCAACATACCGTGAGTGCGGCGGTATTCTGCCACGGGTATTATGACCCACACATAGAAATCCGCCACAATACAGACACCCAAACAAGTCCACCAGACCAAAGGTCAGTGATAAACTGACGATAGCAAAACCCACACCGTTACGCCAACAGGAATAGGCCCACAGTATCACGGCCCACGAATCACTGCGGCGGTCTTTCAATCGCAGTAAACGATTGGCGGTACATACCGCTGCGCTCAAAATACACACACATACAAAACTACACCACATGGGACAATTCAAAATACACACACCTGACACACATACACACACCACACCCACATACTCAATCCAATATAAAACACACACCCACATTACCCACAACCCCTTACAGTGAAATAAAAGAGACCAAGCACAGAGAGACAAGCAAGGAGCACCCACTCAATCAGAGGCACAGAACACCCTTACCCATACACCATTCATGCACATCACAGAATACACCACAACACATCACCCCTTACATCCTCACACATATCACTTACACCACATCCATGGCACCCCAAAGACACCCCAAAGACACCCCAGGTTTTCTGAGGAGGAGCTAGGGGTAAAGGTGGAGGAAATCACCCAGGTAGAGCCACAGCTATTCGGATCACAGGTGCAGCAGACGTCCATTGCAAGGAAGATGGAGCTATGGCGGAGAATCGTGGATGGGGTCAACGCCATGGGACAGCACCCCAGAACTAGGGATGACATCAGGAAGAGGTGGAAGGACCTACTGGGAAAGGTGTATTCCGTCATTGCAAGACACCAAATTGCTGTACAGCGGACTGGCGGTGGACCCCCACCTCCTCCCCCACAACTAACAACATGGGAGGAGCAAGTCTTGGCGATCATGCATCCTGAGGGCCTCGCAGGAGTAGCAGGAGGACTGGACTCTGGTAAGTCAATTCTTTACTACTACATCCCCCACCCTACCTGCATGCCATTACATACCCCCACCCTTACCCTCACTCCCATCACCCCATCACCTCACATATACCCCACCATCACAACCCACCCATCCCAATACCAAGCCCTGCATGCAAAAACAATGCATGTACACCACCCACAGACCTGCATGGACACCCATCACCAAAGCATGACCAGTATGGAGACTCCGCCAGCCCACAAATTCACCACCCACACAAGGCCAAGCTAACAGGGAAAGCACAATCATACAGGGAAACACACCCATGTACAAGATGGCACACGCAGATACTTTAACAATGCATTTGCGTTGCAAATAGGACCCCTACTCAACGTCACCAGAGAGAAGGTGGCAGCTACATCAAGTCCCCCCCCCAAAAAGGCCCCACAGTGACAACAGCAGCTCTGCACGCCTGGATCAGGATGACCAACCTGGCCCATCAGGGGCCTCTGGACAGTCGGTTCCCCTGCCACAGTCCCAACCCACCACAGAGCCGCCCCCCTCAGGAAACACCAGCACAGTTCCCACCCAGGGGGCCCATGCCACTGTCCCCAGGACAAGTCAATCAGCAGTGTGTCCACCACTACAGGGACCCCAGGCATCCCCACAAACGCAGGACGATCAGGGACCTTGGGTCAGTGGCAGTGGGCACACAGTTCAGGGGACAGAGGCACAGGACAACAGGGAAGCTGGGAGGACTGCTGTGCGACAGGGGGAGGACAGGACCAGGGAACCCACTCTCCATGAGGCACTCTCAAACATCCTGGGAGCAGACCACCATTCCCAGGAGACCATGGGCCAGGTACTGGCCAAGTTGCAGGAGACCCAGGGGCTGCAGGAGGGACAGTACCTGGGGATCAGGGAGGACCTAACAAAAATATACACCATCCTGGTCACCATTGAAGGGGTGCTGGCTGACATGGGCAAGACCATGAGGGAGGCAGTGGCACAACAAAGGGAGCCAGACACCAGCCAAACCGAGGAACAGCCTTCCACCTCTGCCGGCGCTAGTGGACAGGAGGCACTACCACAGGAACAACAGGCCACCAGCACCCCACCCCCTGCAGAAGGAGAACCACCCTGGAAGCGGTCCCTGCGATCTGGGCAGAATACAGAGAACATTGTAAAGGCCCCTGCCAGGAAATAGGACTCTCCTGATAGTCACCCTTCTGTCCCACTCTGTTTCCCTGTCCACCTTGAACTGCCGTTGCTCCCCTTCCTATGCCCCTTTGGACAATGCACCTGTGATACCAAGAGACTGGACTCTAACTGGACATTCCTCCACCATCACCCCAGCCCCTTACACACACCCCTATACTTATTGACACTTCAATAAACACCCTTGAAACAAATACCATACTGGAGTCATTGTAATGAATCTCAAATGTATTAGTACAACATTTCCAAAGCATTGCAACGTATATGTACAGTGAAATCTACTGCAGGATGAACTTTGGTGGGCAGCAGTACATATAGCAGGAGCCAGAATGGGGCACACAGATGTGAAAATAGAGAATCCAAAGGGAACAGTCAGTGGCCATAGACATAGGGTAATGTCCAACAGTTACTGAAATGTTAAGTTAAGTTACAGTATCTTACCTGTGTGTCACTGGAAGTACTGCTGTATTATATTTGTTCTGTTGTCAACATCTTCTTCCTCTGCCTCCTCTTCATCACTGTCCACAGGCTCCACCACTGCCACAAGACCATCTCCAGGCACATCCTCCTGCAGAAAAGGCACCTGGCGTCTCAAGGCCAGGTAGTGCAACATGCAACATTCAACGATGATCTGGAAGACCTTCTTGGATGAGTAGTACAGGGAGCCACCTGTCAGATGGAGGCACCGGAACCTGGCCTTCAGAAGGCCAAAGGTTCTCTCAATTATCCTCCTTTTACACCCATGTGCCTCATTGTAACGTTCCTCTGTCCTTGTCCTTGCATTCCTCACTGGGTTCAGTAGCCATGAGAGGTTGGGGTAACCAGAGTCACCTGCAAATATAGGGTGACAACTGTTAGATACACACTAACCCTTAGGGGCAATCCCATACCCAGACACCAACTCGGTGGGGACATTTGGCTCACCTATTAGCCACACCCGGTGCCTCTGGAGTTGGTCCATCACATATGGGATGCTGCTATTCCTCAAAATAAAGGCGTCATGCACAGAGCCAGGATATTTGGCATTCACTTGGGAGATGTACTGGTCCGCCAAACACACCATCTGCACATTCATAGAGCGATTGCTTTTTCTATTCCTGTAAACCTGTTAATTTCTCCAGGTGGGGGGGACAAATGCCACATGTGTACCATCAATGGCACCAATGATGTTGGGGATATGTCCTAGGGCATAAAAGTCAGCCTTCACTTTGGCCAGTTCATCCACCTGGGGGAACACGATGTAGCTGAGCATGTGTTTCACTAGGGCTGACAACACTGTGGTCAACACGTTAAAGAACATTGGCTGAGACATCCCTGATGCCATGGCCACTGTAGTTTGAAAGAAACCACTTGCCAGGAAATGGAGCACTGACAGTACCTGCACTAGATGGGGGATACCTGTGGGACGACGGATAGCTGACATCAGGTTTGGCTCCAATTGGGCACACAGTTCTTGGATTGTGGCACGATCAAGTCTGTATGTGATGATAATGTGTCTGTGCTCCATTGTCGACAGGTCCACCAGGGGTCTGTACACCGGAGGATGCCGCCATCTCATATGCTGCCTCAGCAGTTGAAGCCTATGGAAGAGAACGGTGAGCAGAGTGTCATATTTCCACATATATATTACTAATGTGGATTTGTTTACTTTACAGAAACAGTATGTGACCTCAAGAGTCAGTTGATGTGCCAATGTCTGCTGTGACGCAGTTAGGTGCCATGCCCTGTGCCCCACTGAAATGGCGCCTACCTGTCCCAGGAGCCCCGTGCATCGAGGAGGGGGCGGAGCCCAAGAACGAGCACTTTGTAGGGTGTCGCACCATCCCACAGCACGGGATCTTTTCAGTGGCAGCAGCAGCAGGGGACTCCCTGTCCGAGGAGCCCTGTGCATCGAGGAGGGGGCGGAGCCTGAGAATGAGCGCTTTGTAGCGCGCCGCACCATCCCGCAGCGCAGGATCTTTTCAGTGGCAGCAGTAGCAGGGGACTCCCTGTCCCAGGAGCCCCGTGCATCAAGGAGGGGCAGAGCCTGAAAACGAGTGCTTTGTAGCATGTCACACCGTCCCGCAGCGCGGGATCTCTTCAGTGGCAGCAGCAGCAGGGGCTCCCTGTCCCAGGATCCCCGTGCATCAAGGAGGGGCGGAGCCCAAGAATGAGCGCTTTGTATCGTGTCGCACCATCCCGCAGAGCAGGACGCGCCCAGGCAAAGCCCGGGCCAAGGGTGGGCCCATCCGTCCCGTCTGAGACCGTGTGAGGCCAGGCTGGGCCACCCCCCTTGGTTTTAAGGTAGGAACGTTGGGGGGTTTCCATCTGGCACATACATTTGTGTAAAGGAGTCATTGTTTTATAATGGGGAAGCGCAAGGCGAAAGGAAGCCCTGTTACGGGCTTAGTACAACCCAAATTCCCAAAGCTTCACCAACCATCATATGCCCTCTCAAATTGTGTATCTAATGAGATCAATACTCTAATCGAAGAAGTTGAATCTATACGGAATAAAAAAAGAAGATCCCACGGAAAAGGTTGAAATCTGGTACTCTTGTTCCCTTTTTTACTGCAAGTCTACCATCTAGAGGAAATGTCACCTCCAACGAAGACCTTTCGTCCATCCTTATATCTCAGCCTGATGGTCCAAATAAAAAATCTATGGGACGGAGCACAGCACACTCAAATTCAGACGATTCTACGCCAGATATTGTGACTGTACATAACATCCAATGCTCTAATCGCTTCCTGCCATTGGACCTACAAGTTCAAACTTGTGATCAAGGGGGTCTTTCCTCAAATTCTCGATCTTCAGAACATCTACTTCCTAAGGTTTCCTCTCAGGTGGAGGTGGCTTCTCTTATACTAGGTCTGCAAGAAGAGGTTAGGGAATTAAAGCAAGCATTAAAAGAAGTATTAAACATCTTGTGTGCAAATAGCTTGACGGGGGGCACTGTATCAGCAAAAAAAGAAGAACCTCTGATTACTAATATCCCTTCCTCTTCACAACCAGGACCCATTGTAAATGCAGCTGGTTCTAGTGTTTTTGTTCGGCCACTATACGATACAAGAGACTCTCTGGTCAAGCACAATGGGCCATTGAGTTTTAAGGACCATTCTAAAGCTTCATCTGGGCCACGACTGCATGTAAAAATGATGTGGGACTCTATGGGTACTCAAATATTTTGCACGTGCCCTAGTGAGAATCATTCACTTTATACTGTATGTGCAAGGTACCTCCTTTATCTCCAAATTCGCGTGTAGATAATTCTTCCCAGATAAATAAGGTTGTACATTGTTTAAGACATACCAGACAATGTGGTTCCATTATTTATTTAGACATAATTTCGGCTAAACGCTTCTCCGAAAAGACAGGTCAATGGGACTTTATTAAGCTAACCTTAGCCAGCTCAAGCTTGGTAAAGGGATTGTTATCTATGAAGCTCGTCATCCCAAGCAAAATGGGTCAAGTATTTGTCTCCAAAGCATCCGACCTGAGAGTAGCCCTATGCGGAATGCAATGTCTTCTCTCGTAAGCACTAGGCCCTACAAAGTGGGAGGTGGCTTTTTAGCCAAGTCCCAAAACCAAAGTTACAAGCTTACAGGAGGTCGTTTATCAGATGAGTCTCAAACTAAGAAACATGATTCTGTAGAACAGTGGTCTCGCCCATCTGTGCCAGATCCATCAGGTGTACTATCAGATATAGATTGGCTGTCACTTTGGACAATCTCTAAGGACAGCAACTCATCCATTTCTAAAATGACCGAAAATGTAGCTAAAGATTGGATTTTAGATTCTTCCTTTCAGAAGAGTTTGGCTCTCTCATCTAAAGATGTTACATCTAAATCACAACTTATACAGAGTCATGTTGGAGTGGACCCTTTTGTGCTCTCTCTTAAGAGCTCTAGGGTCCATGAGACATTAACTTCAAATTTTATAACCTGGAATGTGTCAGGAATCAGAAACAAAAAAGAGGATGTTGACTGGGGGTTGTACATAGACAAATTCAGTATATGTTTGTTCCTGGAAACTTGGGCTACCACAAATATATATATAGACAGGGGTTTAGTTCCTTTTTTAAGGAAGCCAGACGGTCCTGTGCTGGTAGAGCAGCAGGAGGGCTTATTACTTGGATAAGAATATTGGAGGTGGGCAAAGTTAAAGAAGTTCACGTGGAGTCACCTGATGTATTAGCCCTGTCTATTCAGACAAAGCAAGGCTTACCGTTACTTTGTCTTAAAATCTACAATAGACCAGATCACCCAAACCAAACATTTAAAACCATTCAGATTTTGAATGCTTTTTTGCTTGACCATTGCTCGACCCATTTTATTATCATAGCTGGTGACTTTAATGTGTCCCTGGAACCTAATTCTGCTTTTTCAGAAATCACTCAGATAGAGGATATGATTTGGAATATTCCTCCATACACATCCCAGATTAAATGCCAGGGCCCTGCAACTTATAGATCTTATGTTAACTCAAGGCCTTCATCCAGGGAATGGCCGTTTCCCATCTGATGCCCCTGCAAAATCTACATATTTTAGAGGGTCCTATAGTAGCATTCTCGATCTTGTACTCATTGATGTGAGATTATGGTGTATTGTTAACAACCTTAAGGTGGGTGATCAATATAATAGCTATCACACCCCCCTCTATGTAATATATGATAGGCAGCTTTTCTTTAAAAAAGGTGTGCAACTTCATCACAAAGTCCCTCTTTTCTTAGAGATATCTTCTAACAAGCGTACATTGAAATGGGATTCATTTAGAAATTCAAATAAACTATGGGAAAAACTCTGCAATTTAGTTCTTCCTTACCGACTACCTATTAGTTCCTCCCCATGCTCCCCGAATGAGGTAATGGACCTGCATGAGGGTCTTTTTCTTCAAATAAGAGAGTTATTTATTAGATCTAGTGGTGTGAATAAATGTCTGGGAGCAAAACCGCTCCACAGGTGGTTCGGTAATATATGTAAAGACACCAAGAGCAATCTCTCAAGAGCAATACAATTAAAAGATAGAACTGAGATAATCCATGCTAGGCATGAATACACATCCGCAATCAATACTAGCAAACATCAATGGGAAGAAACATCGTAACAGGAGTTATTGCTGGCGGCCAGGGACAAAGACTCCCATCGTTTTTGGACCCTGGTCGCCAGAAATGGGCGTAGTGAAAACTCCAGTCCTGATTGCCACATCTCCCCTGAAGATTGGATCGTCCACTTCTCGGAGTTGTACAGCTGTGAGCCTGTCTCTCCTCTTGTCTCTGAGAACAAACCCACTAAGGAGCTGCCACTTATTCCTAGCCTCACCCCCTTCTCCCTTCAGAAAACTGAGATTGCTATTAGGCCTTAAAAATTAGGCAAAGCCCCTGGGTTGGATGGTATACCCGCGGACATGTTTATATCTGATCTTGCCTATTGGGGTCCCTATGTCAACAGGGTGTCAAATGCCATTCCAGCTAGTGGCATTCACCCTAAAACTTGGAAGGGAGCAATCATTGTACCTATTTACAAAAAAAGTGAGGGGGTACTGGCAAATTACAATCCAATTAGTGTCCTGGATAACTTACAAAAAATATTCTGTTATCAGGTATTGAGCAGGCTTAAGGTATGGATGGAAGATAATCAAGTATTGAGCCATTTACAGACTGGCTTTAGACAGAAGATTAGCACGGTCTACCAGGCCTTTCGCTTCCCCGCGATCAAATGAAAGATGGTGGACCTGGAGGCCAGGAAACTGTTTGTCGCATTTGTAGAGCTTAGGTCTGCCTTTGATTTGGTCCCACACCAGGAAACTCCGGGAAGTCTTGAATAAAGCTGGAGTGCCGGGCCCTTTGTTAAATCTCATTAAAGAGCTGTATTCAGGGAGCTATGCCAGAATTGAAAGGGGGACACAAGGGGAACTAACAGATGAGATTGCAGTACGCAGAGGAGTGAGGCAGGGATGTGTGCTGGCTCCTACACTCTTTCTATTTTTTATTAATGCCTGCATCTCCTACCTAATGGACTGTGTCAGTGATGCACTCAAAATAGAGGGGGTGAGGATTCCTTGTCTGCTGTTTGCAGATGATACTTTTTTATTATATCAAACTGTCTCAGGTCTTATTAATCTGCTTGAGAAGTTCACGTGCTTCTGCAAAGAGCATGGCCTGGAAATGAATACTTCCAAAACCAAATATATGGTGTTTGGTGATCCTAAACAAAAAATAATAAGGAAGATATCTTTGGAGGGAGAGGTTATAGAAAGAGTAACCGATTTTGATTATCTGGGAAGAAGACTAGAGGATTCCCGTAAGTGGCAGGCCCACTTATCAAAGCCTGGTATGAGTTTAAAACAACAATCTGGGTGTATTCTGAGATATGTTGCCAAATCTCCCAGCTTTGCAATTACTCCTGCAATAGAAATATACAAAGCCCAAGCAAGGAGTGGAGTATTATATGCTGCAGAGTTATGGGGTTATTGAAATCTGAATGATTTGGAGAAAGCTGAAATTTGTTTCTTGAAAATGGTATTAAAAATACTGGTAAGTTCCCCGACTCTGCCCATCAGGTTGGATTTGAATCTTCACCCCATTTCGCATATTGCTGCCGTAAGGCCATTGATGCACTGGATCAGGATATGTTCCTTGGACATCTTCGGCCCATATAGAGCTGGGCTTAGTGTCCTGATGAGTACGCAACCCTAAAGAAAGTTAGGTGGAGCAATTACGTTAAAGAAACCTTTTTTAATCTTGGGCTGGGCGATTTCTGGTCAGACCCCTCTCATCTCCCAAAAAATCCTGCGCAGCTTGTGAAAGATGCATATTGGCTGAGTGTACAAGTGAAAAAACTAGCAGAGGTTCCCTCGCCTAGTTTAACGAATAGTTTTGTATCCTTGAAATGTCATTATGAATTTGAGCACTTTATGGACTTGATTGTGTCTCCTTCAGCATGTGCACTTTATATCAGATTTAGGTAAGGAACATTACCATGGCCATGGACATTTGCAAGGGACAGTGTACGGCCTTCTGTACATATCTGTACATATTGTAGATATTTGTGTTTACTATTTTTCAAATTGTTAACTATATCTACATATTTCAAAATATCACAGTTTGAACTCAATTCCTTTTGTCCTTGCATTCTTCCAGGGGATTACAGGTTGTAAATGTAATGTTGATGCATGTTTTTGTGTGTATGGTGTTGTGGGTGAGGGTGGGAGTAATGGTGTTGCATGCTGTGTGGTGTGTGTCACTCTCTTTTTCTTCCCAACCTCCCCTGTGTGTTAGGTGCAGTACTCACCGTGGTTTTCGCCACCGCCTTTGATATCCATCGTGTATGAGGAAGTAGACCAGCATTGGCAGGACCTGCAGCTCAGGCTCCATGGCGTCCTGGTTCTTCCTTGGTTGTCGATAGGTGAGTGGTTTCCCTTCCAAGTCCTGTTTCTGCCGTGCTTTTGATGGCGTTGGTACTGCCCCAGAAAAGCTGGCAGATTGGCGGGTTGTGATAGGGTGGGCGGTACATTGTCTTCCGTCTGTCTGTTGGCGGTGACCGCTGTGGTGTTTGTTGCTACCGCCATGGCGGTCAGTGTGTTAAAGTAGCTGTCTATGTTGGCGGTTTCCGCTGTGTGTTTCAAATTCTACGCCATCCTCTATCCTTGGGTATCTACATCATGTCTGATGGTATGCTGAGGATGTGGAATTTATAGAATGTTGCACAGATGTCAACCTGTGTTGCAATTGATTAGTGGGTCTTAGACAATGTACCGCCCACAATATTACAACTGGCCTATCCGCCACCTTTTCCGGGGAGGTATCAATGACATCAAAAGCACGGTGGAAACAGTAAACAGAAGGCAAAGGACTCACCCATGGAGACTCAGGGAACAACGACAACGCCATGGACCCCGAACTGAAGGTGTTCCCCATGCTGGTCTACCTCCTCCTGCACCAGGAATACCAACACCGGCGACGACGACCATGGTGAGTACTGCTGCCTAGCATACAGGGGAGGGGGAATAAAAAGAGAGTGACACACACACGCGACACCCCCACTCCCACTACCAGACACATAAACAGAAGCAGTAACATTACATATTCACTCCGTGCCCCTCAGGAATAATTCAAGGACAAAATGATATGAAGAAAGTTAGTGTAATAAGATAAAATACTGGAAACATGACCTCAAAAATCAAAACAGTGTTTACAGATATACAAATGAAGGGACACTGCCCAGTCCATAATGTCCGTGGGCCACAGGGTCATATTACATAGGCAAAGGCCCCACTTGACTCCTGCCTCAAAACAGAGCGAACAATGCTGGGGCATCAGGCTCGAAACCTGGGGTGGGGTGCCACAGGGCCTGCCTTAAGAAGTGACCTAGCCTACTAAACTTGCCCTGGCCTAGGGGAACCCACAGCCCACCTCTTCCACCCAGACACCTACAATGCACGTTGAATCAGCAGAATGAGAGTGTACTCACACCCTTGTGGCTGCTGTGATGCCCTCAAGCGCCCATCCAACTCGGGATATGCCACTGCCAGGATCTAGAACATCAGGGGGGTCATGGTGCGACGGGCACCCTTCCCACTTTGGGAGGCAATCCCCAGCTGGGCCTCCGCCGTCTTCTTGCTCCAGCAGCGAATGTCCTCCCATCTTTTCCGGCAGTGGGTGCTCTGTCTGTGGTGGACCCCCAGGGTCCGGACTTCCTTGGCGATGGCACATCAAATATCCTTCTTCTGGTGGACGCTGACCTACAGGAATAGTACAGGGGAAAAGGGGAAGATATAACCGTCAGCACCGTCACAGTCATTAGCCCGCATCCATACCCTTGCCATGTTGCACATGCATTCACCGTCGTATCATGCACGCCTCATTCTCCACCCCCCTATCTTTCATCAACACCAATCTAAACAGGCATTGCCCATACAGCATGCTCACAGTGTACCTGTTTGTCTGGACGACCGTAGAGTAGCTTGTACTGGGGGAGCACCCCACCAACTAGTTTCTCCAAATCCTCCGTGCTGAAGGCAGGGGCCCTTTCCCCAGACACACAAGCCATTGTCTCTTCCAGACTGAGGTCACAGCAGCACTTGCAGTGTAGGTCCTCTCCTGTCGAAGATCAGGTATCAAGTGATTGAACAGAGAGAAAATGGCGGTGACGTCCGTGGCGTGCATACCGTCACCGCCGGCGTACATCGTCATTGGCTCCTGGGACCCATAGGGTCCAATGTTAACCAATGCAGGACTGCACCGTGGTCTTCGACCGCCTACCGCGACGGTGTACAACGCCAGCGCAGTTACCTCATATCCCCTTGTCCCACATTACAGGTCAGGCAGCCGCCATTTCAGGGGGCCACGTGGCATTCATTTTTACTGCGTCACACATATCTAAGCCTTGCTTAAACACTAATACAGCCATATCTCTATTTTCAAACATTTTCCGATAAAGTTGTGTTTACCTACCTCAGTGTTGGTTGACTCTCTGCTCACTGTTCTCCTTCATAGAGCACGTCCGCTGGGGGAGGTGAGGAGATGGCGGCATACTCCAGTGTACAGACCGCTGGTGGACCTGTCGACAATGGAGGAGCGACATGTAATTATCACATACAGACTTGATCGTACAACAATCCTGGAACTGTGTGCCCAGTTGGAGCCAGACCTGATGTCAGCTATCCCCCATCCCACAGGAATCCCCCCCTCTAGTGCAGGTGCTGTCAGTACTCCATTTCATAGCAAGTGGGTCTTTTCAAACAACAGTGGCCATAGCATCAGGGATGTCCCAGCCTATGTTCTCCAACGTGTTGTCCAGATTGCTGTCTGCCGTGCTGAAACACATGTGCAGCTACATCATTTTCCCTCAGGTGGAGGATTTGCCTACAGTGAAAGGTGACTTCTATGCCCTGGGACATATCCCCAACATCATTGGTGCCATTGATGGGACACATGTGGCCTTGGTACCCCCACGCAGGAGTCAACAGGTATACAGAAACCGGAAGAGTTACCATTCTATGAATGTGCAGATGGTGTGTTTGGCCGACCAGTACATCTCCCATGTAAATGCCAAATTTCCTGGCTCAGTGCATGACGCTTCCATTCTGCAGAATAGCAGCATCCCTTATGTGACGGGTCAACTCCAGAGGCACCCTGTGTGGCTATTAGGTGAGGACATGGACCCAATACAGTGTGACTAGGTGTCTGGGTATGGGGATGTCCCTCAGAGTTCGTGTGTGTCTAACAGTTGTCCCTCGCCATTGTCAGGTGACTCTGGTTACCCCAACCTGTCATGGCTACCCCAGTGAGGAATCCCAGGACAAGGGCAGAGGAACGCTACAATGAGGCCCACGGGCGGACTAGGAGGATTATAGAGAGGACCTTCGGCCTCCTGAAGAAGGTGTGCCAGATCATTGTGGCCTGCTGTATGCTTCTCAACTTGGCTTTGCGACGCCAGGTGCCTTTTCTGCAGGAGGATGGTCCAGATGGAGGTGTTGTGGCAGCTGTGGAGCCTGTGGACAGTGAAGATGAGGAAGCAGAAGAAGAGAACATAGACAACAGGAGCACGGTGATCCAGCAATACTTCCGGTGAGACACAGGTAAGAAGACAACATTGCCTGCTACATCTGATTTAATTCTTCTACCTCTCATCTGTCTGTCATTTTCACCCAGTGTACGGACACTTAGTTGTCACTTTCCCTTTCGAATTCACAGATGTGGGTCCCACTGTGTGATCTCTTTTTGTTTCCGGATGGACTAGAGCTGTGTGACATAGGTATGTTGACATTACATTGGATATAACATTTTGCCAAAGTTATTGCTAATACACATTTTCGAAAGCAGACTGACTTCAGATTGTTTTGTGATTTAAGGGTGTTTATTTAAGTGCTAAATAGTGGAGGTGGTTGTAAAATGGTCAGGGGTGATGGTGGAGGGATGTCCATGGCAGAGTCCAGTATATTATTGTCCAAAGGGGCATAGGAAGTGGAGCTAGGGCAGTTTAGGTATGGACAGGGTGACAAAGTGGGACAGAAGGATGACAATCAGAGTGGTCTCATTTCTTGGTGGGGGTCTTGGCATTGTTCTCTGTCTTTGTCCTGGATCTCAGGTACCGCTTGTGGGGTGGTTCTCCACCTGCAGGGGGTGCTGGTGTCATGGTCCTGCGGCGGTGCCTCCTGTCCACTAGCGCCGGTGGAGGTGGTGGGCAGTTCATCGTCCAGGCTAGTGTCAGGGGCCCCTTGTTGTGCCACAGTGTCCCTCCTGGTGTTGACGAGTTCCTTCAGCACTCCTACAATGGTGCCCAGGGTGGAATTGATGGATTTGAGTTCCTCCCTGAGCCCCAAATACTGTTCCTCCTGCAGCGGCTGGGTCTCCTGAAACTTGGCCAGTGCCGTTGCCATCGTCTCCTGGGAATGGTGGTAGGCTCTCATGATGTTGGAGAGGGACTTGTGGAGAGTGGGTTCCCTGGGCCTGTCCTCCCCCTGTTGCACAGCAGCCCTCCCAGTTCCCCTGTTTCCCTGTGCCTCTGTCCCCTGAACCGTGTGCACACTACCACTGCCCCAAGGTCCGTGTTGTTGTTGGGGTGGTGGGTTAGCCTGGGTTCCCTGTAGTGGTGGACACACTGCTGCTTGACGTGTCCTGGGTACAGAGGTATGGGCCCGCTGGGGGGGGGGGTGCTGTGCTGGAGTTTCCAGAGGGGGTAAGCTCTGTAGTGGCATGTGCCAGTGTGAGGGGAACCGACTGTCCTGAGGTCCCAGATGGGCCGGGCTGGTCATCTAGATCCAGTTGGACAGAGTTGATGTCATCACTGTGGGCCTCTTCTGTGGGTGGAGTGGACATGTCTGGACCCTCCTGTCCGGTGACGTTGGGTAGGGGTCCTGCAGGGGTGTAAAGGCATGATTATTGCATCTTTGTGTGCCATGGTGTGCAATGGGTGGGTGACCGTGTACCCCATTGCTTCCATTCTTGTGTGGGACCTTCTGTGATAATGGTTTAGGGGGGTGTATAGGTATGTGCAGTGGACATGCTTTGGTGATGGGTGTCCATGCTTTGGTGTTATATGCAGGGCTTGGGTTTGGGATGTGTGGTTTGTGATAGTGGGACATGTGTGAGGAGTTGGAGTGATGGGGGGTGAGGGTGAGGGTGGGGATATGTGATAGCATGCAGGTGGTTGGGGGATGAAGTAGTTAAAGGTTTGACTTACCAGAGTCCATTCCTCCAGCTACTCCTGCGAGGCCCTCAGGATGCAGTATAGCCAAGACCTGCTCCTCCCATGTTGTGAGTTCTGGGGGAGGAGGTGGGGGTCCGCCGCCATTCCTCTGAACCGCAATCTGGTGTCTTGAGACCACGGACCACACCTTCCCTGTAGGTCGTTCCACCTCTTCCTGATGTCATCCCTAGTTCTTGGGTGCTGTCCCACTGCGTTGACCCTGTCCATGATTCTGCGCCGTAGCTCCATCTTCCTAGCTATGGTGGTGTGCTGCACCTGTGATCTGAATAGCTGTGGCTCTACCCGGATAATTACCTTCACCATGACCCTGAGCTCCTCCTCAGAAAACCTGGGGTGTCTTTGCGGATCCATGGGGTGGTGTGGGTGATGTGTGGGGTGGTGTGTGTTGTGATGTGTGGGGTGATATTTAGAGGTGTGTTGTGTGAGGTGCGTGGATGTTGTGTGAGTGATGGTGTTTAGTGCCTGTGGATGCTTTGGTTCTTTCTGGTGGTGTCTGTCTCTGGCCTTCTGTCTCAATTGTTGTCGTAGGGGGTTTGTGGGTGATGTGGGTGTGTGTTTTATAGTTTATTGGGTGTGTGGGAGTGGTGTGTGTATGTGTATTTTGAATTGTCCAACGTGGTAGTGTTTTGTAAATGTGTGTGTATTTTGAGCACAGTGGTGTGTACCGCCAATGGAATACCATGGCTGTAAGACCGCCGCGTGGATTCGTGGGTCGTGATAGTGTGTGCGTATTCCTGTTGGCGTGACAGTGTCGATTTTGTTATCGCCAGTTTATCACTGACCTTTGGTGTGGCGGACTTGTGTGGGTGTCTAGATTTTGGCCGATTCCGAGCTGTGGGTCATAATGGCTGTGGTGGAATTCCGCGGCCACGGCGGTGTGTTGGCAGTCTTCTGCACAGAGGTAAGCGGCTTTTACCACCAATGTTGTAATGAGGGCCATTATCCTCACCTGCAGACTTGATAGGGCCACAATCCAAGAGCTGTGTGCCCAATTGGAGCCAGACCTGATCTCATCTATCAGTCAGCCCACCAGGATCCCCCTCTTGTGCAAGTCCTATCTGTGCTCTTTTTCTTGGCACGTGGCTCCTTCCAAGTGACAGTGGCCGTGGCAGCAAGAATGTCCCAGATAATGTTCTCAATGGTGTTGACCAGAGTGTTGTCTGCCCTGAGAAAACACATGCACAGCTACATCGTATTCCCCCAGGTGGAGGATTTGGCCACAGTGAAAGCTGACGTCTATGCAATGGGACATATCCCCAACATTGTTGGGGCAATTGATGGTACACATACTGCCTTTGTACCCCCGTCCCCCCCGAAGAAATGAACAGGTGTTCAGAAATCGAAAGAGCTTTCACTCAATTAATGTTCAGATAGTGTGCCTGGTGGACCAGTACATTTCCCATGTGAATGCAAAGTATCCTGCCTCTGTGCCTGATGCCTATGTCCTGAGGACAGCATCCCATATGTGATAGCTCAACTCCAGAGGCACAGGGTGTGGCTAATAGGTGAGCCCATGGTCCCCACCCAGTGTATATTGGTATATGGGTGTGGGGTTGGCCCAAAGGGTGAGTGTCTGGCTAACAGTTATCCCTCGATATTTGCAGGTGACTCTGGTTACCCCACCCTCTCATGGCTTCTGACCCCAGTGAGGAATCCCAGGACAGGGGCAGAGGAACGTTACAATGTGGCACATGGGCGAACAAGACAAATTATAGAGCGAACCCTTGGCCTCCTGAAGGCCAGGTTTCGGTGCCTCCATCTAACAGGTTGTTCCCTGTGCTACTCACCCAAGAAGGTGTGCCATATCATAATAGCATGTTGCATGTTGCACAACCTTGCCTTGAGACGCCAGGTGCCTTTTCTGCAGGAGGATGAGGCTGGAGATGGGCGTGTGGCAGCGTTGGAGCCTGTGGACAGTGACGAAGAGGAGGCAGAGGATGATGATATGGACAACAGAACATTCATCATTCGACAGTACTTCCAGTGACACACAGGTAAGACACTAACTTCACCTTCCATTGCAGTTTTGTATTGTAATTTTTCACTTGCAGGCTGCTGTTACCACTACCATGGCCACTTACAGTACCCTTTGACATGTCTATTCACGGATGTTTGTACCCTACTCTGGCTCCTGGTGTATTGACTGCAGCACAATACAGGTCATACCTATGTATACATTACTGTACAGTCTACTTGCAATGTCTACATATTGTTAAAGGAAGACATACTTAAATCATTTGACATACTACACACTTGTATTTTTTCAAAGGATGTTTATTTAATTGCTGAAAAGTTAATGGGGATATGCAATGGGCTTGGGTGATGGAGGAGGAGAGTTCAGGATAAAGTCCATTCTCTTTGTATCACAGGTGCATTGTCCAAGGGGACTAGGAAGTGGAGCAATGGCAGTTCAAGATGGACAGGATGACAGAATGTGACACAAGGGTGACAATCAGGAGAGTCTTATTTCCTGGCGGGGTCTTGACAATGTTCTCTGGCTTCTGCCTGGATCGCAAGGACCGTTTGCTGGGTGGTTCCCCTTCTGCAGTGGGAGGGGTGCTGGTGGCCTGTTGTTCCTGTGGTGGGGCCTCCTGTTCACTAGTGTCAGCGGAGGAGGAGGGCTGTTCCTCGGTGTGGCTAGTGTCAGGGGCTCGTTGGTGTGCCACTGTGTAGGAGGCTGGCCTGGCTTATAGTGGGTAACTGATGGTATTTACACCTTGTGCCAGGTCCAGTTATTCCTTATTAGTAGATTAGTAGTGTTCTAACAGCTTAGGCTGATAGAGGTTGCTATAGCGGAGCAGCTTAGGCTGCACTGGGAGACAATCAAAGCTCCTACTACACCACCTATATCATATAGCACTGTATCATAAGAATCACAATACTCAGAGTTACTAAAAATAAAGGTACTTTGGCCCTCATTTTGAACATGGCGGTTCGGCCCACCATGGGGCCGAACTGCCATATTATGGACATGGTGATGGCCGCCAGCGGCAGGCGTCACCCACCGCCAGGCTCCCGCCTTCAGGCAGCCTGGCGGCGGGTTGAAACACCATCCCTGCGCTACGCTGCGGATTGTGTTTCATTTCCTGCCAGCCTTCTCCAGGAAAAGGCTGGCGGAGGGGGTGCCCCCTGCACTGCCCATGCACTTTGCACTGGGCAGTGCAGGGGCCCTGGTGCAGAGCCTGTCACTCAGGTCACTGCCCGATTTTCGGGCAGTAATCTGCGCGACGGGTGCAACTGCCGCACAGAGGCATTGACGGCGGCTCCATGTGGATCTGCCATCAATGCTCCGGCCGAGCCTTTCTGTGAGCCGGCGGGCGGAAATAATGTTTCCGCCCACCGGCTCTCAGAAAGGTTCATTATCTAGCCGGCGGGTTCCGGGGTCACTGGCAGTCAGTGTTTTGACCGCCAGCATGAACATGGCGGTTGTTTGCACCGTGTTCATAATGACCCCCTTTATTTTAGTGACAATGTGTCAGAAATATCTCAGAAGATATACTCCTTTAGGAGGTAAGTAAAATACACAAAATATACACACAAACCAAAATCAGGTAAGTAAACAGTTAGAAAAGTAGTGCAAACACTGTAGAATACAATAGGATGCAATAGGATGCAATAGGACACAATAGGCCTAGGGGCAACACAAACCAGATACTCCAAAAGTGGAATGCGAACCACGAATGGACCCCAGGCCTAGTGTAGTGTGTAGAGGGTCACTGGGAGTGTAAGAAAGCACTAAGGGTGTCCAAGATACCCCACCCCAAGACCATGAAAAGTAGGAGTAAAATTACCCTACTACCCCAGAAACACACTAAAGTCGTGATGGGGATTCTGCAAAGGCAACAACTGACTGCAAAGCACTGAAGATGGATTCCTGGACCTGAGGACCTGTAAAGGAAGGGGACCAAGTCCAAGAGTCACGCAAGTGTCCAGGGGGGACAGGAGCCCACTAAACCCCAGATGAAGGTGCAAAATGGCTGCCTCCAGGTAGAAGAAGCTGAAGATTCTGCAACAACGGAAGTTGCCAGGAACTTCTCCTTTGCACAGAGGATGTGTTACGGCATGCTGGAGGATGCAGAGCTGTTTCCATGCAGAAAGACTGCAAACAAGCCTCGCTAGCTGCAAGAGTCACAGTTAAACAAAATGGGTGCTTCCCAGCACCAGGAAGGACCATGAGGTCGCCCCTGGGAGGAAGATACTGAGGGGGTGCTCAGCAGTACAGAGAGCCCATGAAAAATCAGGCAGCACCCGCAGAAGCACTTGAACAGGCATTAAACAAATCTGAGCATGGCAGTCATCTCAATACTACAAAAGAGTGTCCCACGAAGCTGGTGGTCAACTCAGCGAGTTGAGCAATGCAGGACAGAGTGCTGGGAACCTGGGCTATGCTGTGCACGAAGGATTCCTTGCAAAAGGTAACAGAAGCCCTAGCAGCTGCAGATCACGCAGTACACAGGATTATTGTCTGGCGCGAGGAGGCAAGGACTTACTTCCACCAAATTTGGACAGAAGGACCACTGGACTGTTGGGGTTACTTGGATCCAGCTCCTGTGTTCCAGGGACCACGCTCGACAAGATGAGAGGGGACCCAGAGGACCGGTGATGCAGACGTTTGGTGCCTGCGTTAGCAGGGGGAAGGTTCCATCGAACCACTGGAGATTTCTTCTTGGCTTCCAGTGCAGGGTTAAGGCAGACAGCCCTCAGAGCATGTACCACCAGGAAACAGTCGAGAAAGCCGGCAAGATTAGGCGCTACAATGTTGCTGGTAGTCGTCTTGCTACTTTGTTGCGGTTTTGCAGGCATCCTGAAGCAGTCAGTGGTCGATCCTTGGTAGACGTCAAAGAGGGAGATGCAGAGGAATGTGAGCTCTTGCATTCGTTATCTAAAGAGAAACCCACAGGAGAAACCCTAAATAGCCCTCAGAGGAGGATTGGCCAACTAACCAGGTAAGCGCCTATCAGGAGGGGTCTCTGACGTCACCTACTGGCACTGGCCACTCAGAGGCCTCCACTGTGCCCTCACACCTCTGCATTCAAGATGACAGAGGTCTGGGACACACAGGAGGAGCTCTGGGCACCACCCCTGGGGTGGTGATGGACAGGGGGGTGGTCACTCCCCTTTCCTTTGTCCAGTTTTGCGCCAGAGCAGGGGCTGGGGGAATCCCTGAACCGGTGTAGACTGGTTTATGCAAGGAGGGCACCATCTGTGCCCTTCAAAGAATTTCCAGAGGCTGGGGGAGGCTACTCCTCCCCAGACCTTAACACCTATTTCCAAAGGGAGAGGGTGTAACACCCTCTCTCAGAGGAAATTCTTTGTTCTGCCTTTATGGGACTGGGCTGCCCAGGCCCCGGGAGGGCAGAAGCCTGTCTGTGGGTTGGCAGCAGCGGTAGCTGCAGTGAAAACCCCATAGAGCTGGTTTGGCAGTACCCGGGGTCCATGGTGGAGCCCCGGGGATGCATGGGATTGTCACCCCAATACCAGATTTGGCATGGGGAGAAAATTCCATGATCTTAGACATGTTACATGGCCATATTCGGAGTTACCATTGTGAAGCTCCATATAGGTATTGACCTATATGTAGTGCACACATGTAATGGTGTACCCGCACTCACAAGGTCCGGGAAATTGCCCTGAACAATGTGGGGGCACCTTGGCTAGTGCAAGGATGCCCTCACACTTAGTAACTTTGCACCTAACCTTCACTAAGTGAGGGTTATACATATAGGTGACTTATAAGTTACTTAAGTGCAGTGTAAAATGGCTGTGAAATAACATGGATGTTAATTCACTCAGGATGCAGTGGCAGTCCTGTGTAATATTGGTCTGAGCTCCCTATGGGTGGCAAAAGAAATGCTGCAGCCCATAGGGATCTCCTGGAACCCCAATAACCTGGGTACCTAGGTACCATATACTAGGGAATTATAAGGGTGTTCCAGTGTGCCAATCAGCATTGGTAAAAATGATCACTAGCCTGCAGTGACAATTTCAAAAGCAGAGAGAGCATAAGCACTTTGATTCTGGTTAGCAGAGTCTCAGTGACACAGTTAAGCACCACACAGGGAACACATATAGGCCACAAACTATGAGCACCGGGGTCCTGGCTAGCAGGATCCCAGTGACACAGGCAACAACAAACTGACACACAAGTAAAAACGGGGGTAACATGCCAGGCAAGATGATACTTTCCTACACATGTCTGCCAGCACCCCTGCAATGTTGACCAGGGTGGTGTGGATGTCCCTCAGGTCCTCCCTGATCCCCAGGTACTGACTCTCCTGCAGCTGCTGGGTCTCCTGCAACTTGGCCAGTATCTGGCCCATTGTCTCCTGTGAATAGTGGTATGCTCCCAGGATATTGGGAAGTGCATTGTGGAGAGTCGGTTCCCTGGGCCTGTCCTCCTCCTGTTGCACAGCAGTCCTCCCAGCTTCCCTGTGGTCCTGTGCCTCTGTCCCCTGAACCGTGTGCCCACTGCCCCTGACCCCAGGTCTCTGATCGTCCTGTGTTTGTGGGGTTCCTGGGGTCCCTGTAGTGGTGGACACACTGCTGATTGACATGTCCTGGGGACAGAGTTATGGACCCGCTGGGTGGGTGCTGTGGTGGTGTTTCCTGAGGGGGGAGGCTCTGTGGTGGTTTGGGACTGTGGTTGCGTAACCGACTAGCCGGAGGTCCTTGATTGGCCAGGTTGGTCATCCAGACCCAGGCGAGCAGAGCTGCTGTCATTACTGTGGACCTCTTTGGGGGGGGACCGGTTGATGCTGGCACCTCCTCTCTTGGTGACGTTTGGTGTGGGACCTGTGGGTATGTAAATGCAGTGTTAATGTTTCTGTGTGTGACATATTGTGCATGGGTGTGTTGCCTTGTATGGCTGTGAGTTCCCTGTCAGCTTTGCCTTGTGTGAGTAGTTATTTTGTGGGCTAGGTGGCTCTCTCTAGTGTGCCTGCTGTTGTGATGGGTGTCCATGCAGGGCTGTGAGTGATATCCATGCATTGGTGGTGCATGCAGTGGTGGGTACTGGGATGGGTGGGTTGTGATAGTGGGGTGTATGTGAGGTGGTGGGGTGATGGGGGTGAGGTAAGGGTGGGAGTATGTGATGGAGTGCAGGTGGGGGGGTGAAAGTAGTAAAGAGTTGACTTACCAGAGTCAAGTCCTCCTGCTACTCCTGCCAGGCCCTTAGGATGCAGTATTGCCAAGACTTGCTCCTCCCATGTTGTTAGTTGTGGGGAGGAGGTGGGGGTCCAGCGCCAGCCCTCTGTACAGCTATCTGGTGTCTTGCAACCACGGAACGCACCTTGCCCCGTAGGTCATTCTACCTCTTCAGGATGTCATCCCTAGTTCTGGGGTGCTGTCTCATGGCGTTGACCCTGTCCACTATTCTGCACCATAGCTCCATCTTCCTTGCAATGGATGTCTGCTGCACCTGTGATCCAAACAGCTGTGGCTTTACCCGGATGATATCCTCCACCATGACCCTTAGCTCCTCCTCTGAGAACCTGGGATTTTTTTGTGGTGCCATGGGTGTAATGTGTGTGGTGTGTGTGAGGGTGTGTGGGGTGATGTGTTGGGGTGTGTGCTGTGAGGTGCGTGGATGGTGCATGGGTGATGGTGTTCTGTGGCTCTGGTTCTGTGGGTGCTCTTGGTGTGTCTCTCTCTCAGTTGTCAATTTCTTTGTGTCGTAAAGGTTTATGGATAGTGTGTGTGTGTGTGTGTTTTACAGTGGTGTGGGTGTGTGGGTGTGTTATGTGTATGTGTGTCAGGTTTGTGTAGTTTGAATTGTCTAATGTGGTGTTGTTTTGTGTGTGTGTGTATTTTAAGGGCAGCGGTATGTACCGCCAATGGTTTACCACGGTTGAATGTCCATAGCAGTGATTAGTGGGTCATAATGCTGTGGGCGTAGTTCTGTTGGCGTAACAGTGTGGGTTTTGCTACTGCCATTTTATCACTGACCTTTGGGCTGGCGGACTTGTGTTTGTGTCTGTATAGTGACGGATTGCTATGTTTTGGGTCATAATATGGGTAGACGTATACCGTCACCGTATGTTGCCGGCAAGCGGGACTTACCGCCAATGTCATAATGAGGGCCACAAATTGCACTTGTTTAGCTGAGTGACCTAGTCAACTTAGTGTTAGGAATGACCCACTGCCATCAACAACATGTCAGTCACACAGGCATAGATAGTACCCAAAAACATATGTAGCAATGTGACTCACCCATTCATACATGTCTCTGACTCATACGTCACACTTACTGGAGGACAGGACACTGTTAATTTTGCAAAGCTTAGGGGTCGATAATAGAGAAGTGTCACTAAACCTAGTGCATCACCACTTGGCTTGCACGCCTTAGCACCCCCAAACTGCCACCATGTGTGTGCCATATCTTAGATACAGCGCACACATGATGGTGGTAGGGGGGGTGCTTAGGGCTGCAAGGAAAGTGGTGCTGCACTGGGTGGAGAGACACTTTCCTTACAGCTCCCCCTTGATTTCCTCATCTTTCTCATGAAATGCTATTATTTCCCTAATGCCCTACTATTATGCACATGCAAAAGAGGATGTAGCAATGTTACAGGTTTACTAACCAACACATCCGCCAACCCGAATCACCATGTGATCTAGGAGATCGCCTTCCCTGGACATGAGATCTGCCCACCGGTGCATGATCTGGTGGTCTGTGCAGTCCATCTTGAAGATCCTGCGCAGCTGGTACAGGACCTACTCCAAGTGCAGCTTCCTGTCCTTTGTAGGGTAGCCCATGATCACATGACCACCCATTATTAACATGTTGGGGAAGTAGTTGCACACTAACCAAATGAACCCCCCAGCTCATCTGGACTCATGAGCTGGGCCCTCTCCTTCCCAGACATCCTGCTGTCTCCCTCTATAGCAACCAATTACCTAAAAAGAAAAGATGAAATAAGCCCAACAAACCCCAAATACCCCAACAAACTACACTACCCCAAGACGAACACCCGACAATACTAATACAATGACAGGACAATAACAGTAAACGAAACTCGCAAATACAACAAAAAGGGCTGAATAGCAACAGGACACAGCACAAAACTCTCACCGACCACCACTCCTCAACCAGCATTAGCTCCACACAACCTCTTTCAACCACAGACAGAATAGACTGTAAAGTAAAAGTGAAATGTTTAAAGTTTTTCATGTAGTTTAACGTTTTACTTCTGAGTATTTTTATACATAGCTTGTTTTTTTGTAAAATTATGAATTTGTGAATTGTTGTGTGCTTTTATGGTATTTATCTTTACCGATATAAAGCTAAAGAACGAACGAAAAGTGGAAGTAAATTCACTTTACCATGTGTGCAGCAAGGAAGCCTGTTACGTCACTTCCTGAGTATATGCATCACATTTCCCAATATGCGTCATTTTTTTGACGAATGGCGGCCATTCGTGGATTTTTACCGTGAAGACTGGCCAGGCCTGTCAACTTGCAATTGATGCGTAGAGGCCAGGTATCTTTTTTTGAATTAGCGATGTATGTAGGACAATGGTATGCTTAAAAAATATTGACACATACTGTCCATGTGTGGATTTTTGAAGGAAGGCTGAGACAGGAAGACAATTCAGACGTTCAATGTGCCAGGCATAATGTTCGTTATTTGCGATGTATGGAGATGTTCCATCTGCGTCAAAATATTTGACGCATAATGTCCATGCATGGATTTCGGTGTAAAGGCTGACAGTGCACCCACATTCACATTTCTTGTTACAGGACTATGCATCTATATATTTTTACATAGTATGGCTACATGTGTGTGCATGTGCATTTTATTGTGTACCGGTAATATAGGAATGCATTACCATGTGTATGTATGTGTGTGTGAGATGCATGTGAGGACTGATACAGTTTGCAAATGTGCCTGTGCATGAAGACTCAGTCACATACATGCTTACACATGTGTACTAAGTGTACATATGGGATGCTACTCATGTTGTGGGTGTACTACATTGTAATGTTAGAATTCCGACTGTACGTTACTATACCCAACATAAGATGCTAAGGCCCATGTGCAATACATGTTCTGACATATCATAACCTTAACAAATATTTTGCAAAAGATGTTGTTGACTAAGGTCTGCATAAGGTCCTGTCAGCCATTTCAATGTGAGTGCACATATGGGAGCAGAGTTAGTGATGCAGAGCAACACATGTAAAGTATGGTTCCCCATGCATGCAAATGTTGGAGATGGTGTGCTGAAATGTGTGATTGTAGCAACAGATGTGACATGTATTCTGTGGGATAATATATGTATCATGTCTGTTAAGTGCTGCATGATACAGTGGTCTGTTTAGGGATTGGACCCATACTAAATCCTGAATACAGCTATCTTATGTAGGCCATTGTTCTAAAGCTATGCACTCATATCTGTGTAACACATGTTTCATAATGGAGGGACATTTGTACTGGTCATGATCAGTTGTAAGTAATGATGTGACACATACACATGTAATGATGTTAATTGCACACATTTGCTCATACTCAAATTGACAGCAACAAGATTGATCCACCTAGCTGGGACATGTGTGGATACATTTAGGTTTGTTGTGTTAACAACATACATTTTAAAAGTTCAATTACTCAAACATATATGTCATTGGCATATTGATGAAATTGAATGCAGTTTGTATGGCAGGGGTGTTCTTATGCAGTGATGGCACCCTAGTTATCAATTTGTAATCTGAATGGCCATACAGGGCCATTGTTGTATGTATAAACACCAGCTGCCTGAGGTCACCTCAGCTCAGTTCACTATGCAAAATCAGCAGGCCCCTGACTGTGTCAAGGATCAATCTAGCCTACTTGAGATTTTGAAGGGGCATTGGTTGGTGATCTCATATTCTCATGATGGTTCATCTGCACTGCAGTGCACAGCCCGCTGCAGACATACACCTGCACATTTGTGATCCCATGGTCAAATATGTGTAGTTGCCTTTGAGTGATTTTATGACAGGTTTGCCTTATCATTTACTGGGGAATTGCAGCTTGTTTGTATAGGAAATGTCTCACCAGTTCCAATTGTTTCACATGATTTGCCAAGAATCAGTGTGGTTGTTCCTTGAATGCTTGGTCATGTCATTGATATATATTTTGAACTGTGTCCCTTCTGTAGACCCACAGTACAAATACTGTCCTCACTGGGCTTCCCTTTTTGTGGATGACCACAATGGAAGCCTGGCACTGGTCTAACATGAGTACTCACCCCTTCTGGCTCTTCTCATACATCTGCTTCAGATGTAAGGCAAGCTAAGTGGCTGTCAATGTTTTTAGTTCCATTGTCATCCCGTTGGGCTCTGACGCTTTGACAGGCTTCACATCCCTGATGCCTCTTACAATTTCCACCAGGGAAAGTGTGTCTTCTAAGGCTTCCCTCTCCTCTATAGTGAGATTTGGATGGAGCACGTCACCAGGAGCTCACCTGCTTTGTTTTTTTGTGGGGAAATACTTTGCATAATTTATTTTCCCACAGTAGTTGTCAGACATTTGGGCTATGGTTTGTCCACTACTAGCAAGTCCCTTGACTCCTTCTGGATCCCATGTACCTATCTATTCCCTTCCTCATACCTGTCCAGCCAGGTTAATATTTTCCTGTTGTGTCCCCCATTACATTGATGTTGTACTGTGTTACCCTATGGTGCATATTTGCAGCTTCGTGCACCTCATCTCAATTTTGATTTTGCTTAAGGGCTAGGATGTGGGCTCCCTCTGACTCCTCCTCATCAGGTATGCCAACCTCAGGGGACAAAAACCCACATTCATATGCCTTCAATTAGTCACGTTTTAGTTGGTTCACTTGCGCCATAATGGTCAGACCCACCCCCTTGACTACTGTCTCACAGGCCACCCAAAACATGAGTGGAGACTTGACTGATGTGCTGTGTCCCTGTAAATGATGGGCATTTGAGTCCAACATCCATTCTCAACTTTGTGGCTCTTTAAGGTACCAAGGCCTCAATATGTTGCAGGTAGTGTTTGTCCTCTCGGGTCCACCCTACACCAGCCACAGGGGAGAATAGTCAGAAATACCCTTAGTTAAGTTAATGCCTCACAGACTTTTAACAGCTGATGAGACGGCATGAGAAAGTGATTAATTCAGGAAAGACTATCATGGGCCCCCAAGTAAAAGGAGGAAGTGCTGGGTTATTAGTACACCATACATATGACAGACTCTGGGCAGTGAGGAAGTCTGCTAATGGTCATCTGACTGAGTCCATGGGTCTGGGGGGATGTGAGTGGAAGACAGTGTAGCAGAGTGGTCAGGGCTGGTCGAACGGAGTTGTGAAGTCATGTTGTGATATCGATTGGAGGTATGTTTAGGATGCCCCCTACCAGGTCCCAGAGAGCACCACATAGGGACCCAGCTGATCAGACCATATTTGCCAAAGGACCGGGGCAGAGTTCTTCTCACAAACACTAGTCCTCTAGAGGAGGTGGTGTGGCCCACATTAGCAGCCTTATTTTTTCCCCAATGGTGAAGGGCATTATACCTATGGCCTAGGAGGTGAGTCTCTTGAGGGAGAACCATCTCAGGAGAATCTGGTATGATGTACTGGGGCACAACTCCCTGTTTAACTTTATCGGCGGGTAGGCCATTGACATTCCAGGATACTATACTTAGGGTTAAACGACCACACACGGGGGATGCCAGCCCTAAGCTGTTTGGGGTTCAGACTGTGAAAGTGATTATCCTGTGTAGCTCAGCTATGTTGACTGTCTTTAAGTATCTTGCTTGATCATTAACTACTACAACTATCCAATTAACCCTTTGCAATCATCACTCCCCCCTCCCTGCTACACTGTGCTGCAGGTTCCTAACTGCCCACTTCCCCAAATGCGCATAGTGCGTGCTAGCCCAAACAAACATACTGCTAACTAGTATGAATCACTTCCACCTTCTGGCCCCCACCCAGCCCCTTACTGGAACGTCTTTACCAAGTTTGTGTCTCATATCCTCTGTCTCAATCTTGCCGCCAATTTCCAATTAAGAACCATTGCAGGCCGCTACCAGCCCACCCACAAGACACTTTGGGTGCAATTCAGGTGCCACAATTACAATCCCGCAAGCCCCATTTACCTCCCCAGGGGTCCCAAGATCCATTTGGGTGCCTTGGATGATGCCCCAGGTTAGACGTTATTTCTTTTGACCCCCACCCCTACTTCAAGTGTTTCACTATACTCCTTTGCCATGCCACCACCCTGATGCCTCTTAGGGCGGTTGCAGTGTCTTGACCCTCCTTCCAGCTGACATTCAATCCACTCAATCACAACCAGCTTCTGGGCTTGCTAAAAAGTGAGTTCTGCATGCTGTAACTAATGAAAGCTGTGCCGGAAAAGTCTTTGTGTACTTGTCCTCCCATTCCCTCAGAACCTTCTTCAGCTACAGGACACTGCAACTCAATCTGTGGACCCAAAGACAGTTATTGTGGATGAAGGTAACCCAGGCTTTACCTATATGCAACGGAGGGGCACAGCAAGCTGCTTAGTGACTCACATCCCGGTATCGGACATTTATGAGTCTTGCTACGATGGCCCAAAGGTGTGCTTGTGGCTTTCATGGTGCACCTAGGATGCGGTGGGTTCCTTCCACCTAAAAAAATTTTGGGAGTCCACATGTTTGCATCTGTTTCAGCATGAGATTGTCCACAAACAGGTCCATGGCTAGATGCTTGGAGGCACATTTATAAGCCCCTAGAGCCAACTTGCGCCACATTAGCATATATTTAATTTAGCTAATGTGGCCCAACAAGGCCAAAACCCTCACGTCATATTTACAAAGTAGTGCAGTGCATGCATTGCACAACTTTGTAACCCTTTACTTTACATTATGCCTGCGCCAGGCATAATTTATGCAAAGGTGGATTTCCCCTGTTGGCTAGGGCGCTGAAAAAATGGCACAATGGCATCATTTTTTACAGCACTTTTAATGTCTGCTCAGAGCATGAGTTAAAAGGAGTCACACCAACAATTTGGCACTACTCCTGCAGAGTGCATCAATAGCTTCAATAAAAATGATGCTATCTTAATTACGGCGCACACATGGTGGCTTTTGGGGGGTGCTAAGGGGTGCAAGGAAAGTGGCGCTGCACTAGGTGCAGCGCCACTTTACTTAAATATGTCCCTTGGTATTTTGAGGTACCACTAGTATCCATAGATCATTCCAGCAGGACCTGCCCTCTAAGTCTTCAAACGTCTCTCACAACTGTTCTACTGTGGGTTCACATAATTTTTCATTCATGGCCACATGCTCGCATTTGTATTCCACAAACTATGTAGCATTCCTAAAGAGTGTATTTTGGTACTGTGATTACTCACCTCAGCTATGAGTAGAGGGAATGACACAATCAAGCTTTCTATGTCATTCTTCACACATACAGGCCCATATTTATGAAATGTTTGAGCCACCTTAGCATCATTTTATTTGATGCTAAAATGGCGTAAAAATAACTCCATATTTATATTTTGCCACTGGACCCGTCTAGCGTAAAAATCTAGGAGTTAGCGCCATTTGAAGGGAAGGCCAAACCACCTTCCATCTCATTGCAATCATGAGATGCATGGTAGGCATTCCCTTCCTAAAAAAGAAGGTAGCCCCCTAGCACCATATTTACCTATCGACACAAAAACAGCGCTAACTAAGGAAGCAGACTTAAAAAATGGCACTAAGCCTGATTAGCGTCACATTTTAATGCCTGGTCAGGCCAGGCGTTAAAAAGAGAACACCACCACTCAAGGAAAATACGCAGGAGCTTTGGAAACATCCAGGATAACAAGGAAGAGGTACTGCTCCAGCTTAGTACATGCCGCAGATGTCTGCGAAGACAGCAGATCCCTCCACCATGACCACAGCAACCCCAAACACCACCACAGCAGCCACAAAGGCACGCAGGAGGAGGGAAAGGATCTTCAGATAGTGCACAACCATCCTTGGAATGAGGGAACAAGATGTGGTCCGCATGTACAGACTCAACAGGGAGTCCATTGTACGCCTGCTGCACCATATTGCGCCACGCATCGTGGCAAGGGTGCAAACTCCCAATAACATTCCACCCATGACAACACTCCTCGCTGTCCTCCATATGCTGGCTTCTGGATCATTTCAGATAACGGGTGCACAAGTTGCTAGTATCTCCCAGTCATCCTTCACGGTCTTTCTACGAAGGGTCCTGGACGCTATTCTACGCCTCAAACCCCACCACATCTGCTTCCCAAACACCCATCACCTGCAGCAGGGGACCAAGAAAGGTTTTTATCAAATTGCTGGGTTTCCGCATGTACTTGGTATAATGGACTGTATCCATGTGTAACTTGTGTAACTGGTGCCACCTGCAGCAACAGAACAACTACATACGAACCGCAAGCACACACATTACATTAACGTGCGGTCCATCATGGACCACTGTGGGTTCTTCACCACCCTCCCGGCAGCGTTCATGATGCATACATCTTTCTCCATTACACCATCAACGAGCAATTCCAGGATGGCCAATATGGCAATGGGCTACTCATAGGTAATCCACCATACCAATCATAATACACAGCACACCAAACATCTAGGACAAACAAGACAAACCCCACACTAAATACTAATGGGCAGGGAAACAGAGATGTACAGGCAACAGCACATATGCAACTTGCCACACTTCACTGCATACATTGCAAGTCACAAACACATACACCTAAGTGTACATAACACAGCCACACCCTGACTGGCACACCATGTGTGGACAGGTAGAGCCAAGTCCCCTTTGCATATAGAAGCTGCTCACAAACCACTACAAGTGTCCACAGGTTGAAAACTAAATACAGATCACACACACATTACACCAAACAATGAAGTGCACTGGCATGTCAATGGCATAGGCCATGGTTATTTTGAGGAAGTGACACATAGGCACAATCCCACGTAAACCACGGTTGCAGCTTCTGGCAGAACCTAAATCAAATGCCACCCAAGTGGTGCCACAACTTGGGATCCACATAAAAAGTCCCAGACCCCTGAGCCACTACCCAAGATTGTCATGTCCATCAATACAGTCCAATGAAACCATTTCACAAGAACAGAAACATATACTATACCACAAGCAATTGATGCCATGGTATGTTCCAAACCACTATCAACGCTTACCAACACATCTTCTCTCTATCCTTTGCAGCTGATCAAGGGTATGGCATACAGCCATGGGTGATGACCCCATTTGCCAATCCCACAGTGGTGGAAGAGCGGGCCTACAATGAGGGATATAGGAAAATTCGCAATGTGGTGGAGAGGGCATTTGGGCTCCTGAAATCCAGGTTCAGGTGCCTGACCCTGACAGGGGGAAGCCTTTTGTATTATTCACCACTTGTTTGCAAGATAATTCTGGCATGTACAATCCTGCACAACATCTGTGTCAGAACAAATATCCCCTGGGTTGAACAGATTGATGTCCCCAATGAGGAGGATGATGATAGAGAATATAATGGGACGGGGGACCAACAGAACACTGCTGCAGGAGTTCATAGGAGACTTCAGATTGTTGAGAACTTCTACACATAGTCACTATACTATAAACATAACATTGTAAATAGCATAAATAAATTACTTTGCACCTCCTTGGTCTACTCATTCTCCACTATATACACCATTGGAATGTGACTCAAACCTCAGTGAGTAGGTAAGTAACACAAAGGTGACAAGTATGGTAGCAACATCATTTGTGCAGTAAGAGAGTCTGCTGCCACCATCTCACATATCAGTGACACACAATTTGCGGGCATGTGACTCCTGAAAGTCCAGATCCATGCACCACTACATATATTGTTCCGTCAAGTGGGCAAGGTGCTAAAACCTAGCCCATTCACCACAACAACACCATGCCTAACATGATGTATGCAAGGGGGGCAAATGTGAGGTAGGAGGTTGTCAACAAATGGATTTCAAATTATGTAGGAACAGAACACTGTCACAATTCCTGGTGGCAGTATCTTTGCCTGCATGGTACATGTGTGACAAGGGTGGAACATCATTGGTGTAGGAAAGTACCATCTTGCCTGGCATGTTACCCCCATTTTTCACTGTATGTATGTTGTTTTAGCCCTTGTGTCACGGGGATCCTGCTAGGCAGGACCCCAGTGCTCATAGTATGTGCCCTGTATGTGTTCGCTGTGTGGTGCCTAACTGTATCACTGAGGCTCTGCTAACCAGAACCTTAGTGTTTATGCTCTTTCTGTTTTCTAAATTTGTCACTGCAGGCTAGTGACTGAATTTACCAATTCTCATTGACACACTGGTACACCCATATAATTCCCTTGTATATGGTACTTAGGTACCCAGGGTATTGGGGTTCCAGGAGATCCCTATGGGCTGCAGCATTTCTTTTGCCACCCATAGGGAGCTCAGGCAATTATTACACAGGCCTGCCACTGCAGCCTGAGTGAAATAACGTCCACGTTATTTCACAGCCATTTTTCACTACACATAAGTAACTTATAAGTAACCTATATGTCTAACCCTCACTTGGCGAAGGTTGGGTGCCAAGTTACTTAGTGTGTGGGCACCCTGGCACTAGCCAAGGTGCCCCCACATCGTTAAGGGCTATTTCCCAGGACTTTCTGAGTGCGGGGACACCATTACACATGTGCACTATACATAGGTCACTACCTGTGTATGGCGACACAATGGTAACTCCGAACATGGCCATGTCACATGTCTAAGATCATGGAATTGTCACCCAATACCATTCTGGTATTGGGGGACAATTCCATGATCCCCCAGGTCTCTAGCACAGAACCTGGGTACTGCCAAACTGCCTTTCCGGGGTTTCCACTGCAGCTCCTGCTGCTGCCAACCCCTCAGACAGGATTCTGCCCTCCTGGGGTCTGGGCAGCCCCGGCCCAGGAAGGCAGAACAAAGGATTTCTTCTGAGAGAGGGTGTTACACACTCTCCCTTTGGAAATAGGTGTGAAGGGCTGGGGAGCAGTAGCCTCCCCCAGCCTCTGGAAATGCTTTGATGGGCACAGATGGTGCCCATCTCTGCATAAGCCAGTCTACACCGGTTCAGGGATCCCCCAGCCCTGCTCTGGTGTGAAAGTGGACAAAGGAAAGGGGAGTGACCACTCCCTTGACCAGTACCTCCCATGGGAGGTGCCCAGAGCTCCTCCAGTGTGTCCCAGACCTCTGCCATCTTGGAAACAGGGGTGTTGGGGGCACACTGGACTGCTCTGAGTGGCCAGTGCCAGCAGGTGACATCAGAGACCCCCTCTAATAGGCTCTTACCTTTCTTGGTTGCCAATCCTCCTTTCTTGGTAGCCAAACCTATTTTTCTGGCTATTTAGGGTCTCTCCTCTGGGGTATTCGGCAGATAACGAATGCAAGAGCTCACCAGTGTTCCTCTGCACTTCCCTCTTTGACTTCTGCCAAGGATCGACTGCTGACTGCTCCAGGACACCTGCAAAACCACAACAAAGTAGCAAGACGACTACCAGCAACATTGTAACGCCAAATCCTGCCGGCTTTCTCAACTGTTTCCTGGTGGTGCATGCTCTGGAGGCTGTCTGGCTTCACCCTGCACTGGAAGCCAAGAAGAAATCTCCTGTGGGTCGACAGAATCTTCCCCCTGCTAACGCAGGCACCAAAAGACTGCATCACCGGTCCTCTGGGTCCCCTCTCATCCTGACGAGCGTGGTCGCTGGAACACAGGAGCTATATCCAAGTGACCCTCACAGTCCAGTGATCCTTCAGTCCAGGTTTGGTGGAGGTAAGTCCTTGCCTCCCCACGCTAGACTGCAAACCTGTGTACTGTGTGATTTGCAGCTGCTCCACCTTCTGTGCACTTCTCCAAGGATTCCTTTGTGCACAGCCTAGCCTGGGTCTCCAGTACTCCGTCCTGCAGGGCTCAACCCTCTGAGTTGGACTCGGACATCGTGGGACCCTCCTTTGTGACTCTGAGCCAGCTCCAGTTCACAAATCTTCTAAGTGCCTGCTCCAGTACTTCTGCGGGTGCTGCCTGCTTCCGTGGGGGCTCTCAGAGTTGTTGAGCGCCCCTTCTGTCTGTTCCTCCAAGGGGCGACATGCTGGTCCTTCCTGGTCCCCAGCAGCACCCAAAAACCTCTACCACAACCCTTGCAGCTAGCAAGGCTTGTTTGCAGTATTTCTACGTGGAAACACATCTGCAACCTCCAGCACACCGTGGGACATCTTTCATCCAAAGGAGAAGTTCCTAGCTCTCTTCGTTGTTGCAGAATCCTAGGTTTCTTCCATCCAGAGGCAGCCTTCTTGCACCTTCATCCGGGGTTTCCTGGGCTCCTGCCCCCCCTGGACACTATCACGACTCTTGGACTTGGTCCCCTTGCCTTGCAGGTCCTCAGGTCCAGGAATCCGTCTTCAGTACTTTGCTGGTGTTAGTGGTTCTTGCAGAATCCTCCTATCACAACTATTGTGCCCTATTGGGGTAGTAGGGGTACTTTACTCCTACTTTTCAGGGTCTTGGGGTGGGGTATCTTGGACACCATGACTGTTTTCTTACAGTCACAGTGACCCTCTACAAGCTCCCATAGGTCTGGGGTCCATTCATGATTCACATTCCACTTTTGGAGTATATGGTTTGTGTTGCTCCTAGACCTATGTTCACCTACTGCATCCTATTGTAATCCTACACTGTTTGCATTACTTTTCTTACTATTACTTACCTGTTTTGGGTTTGTGTACAGATAACTTGTGTATATTACTTACCTTCTAACTGAGGGTTCTCACTGAGATACTTGTGGCATATTGTCATAAAAATAAAGTACCTTTATTTTAAGTAACTCTGAGTATTGTGTTTTCTTATGATATTGTGCTCTATGATGTAAGTGGTATAGTAGGAGCTTTGCATGTCTCCTAGTCAGCCTAAGCTTTGCCATAGCTACCTTCTATAAGCCTAAGCTGCTAGAAACACCTCTATTCTACTAATAAGGGATAACTGGACCTGGCACAGGGTGTAAGTACCACAAGGTACCCACTATAAGCCAGGCCAGCCTCCTATAATTGGTTACTGTGGACCTTCAGTAAATGTCTATGGATTGTAACCAATGTTTGATGCAGAGCCTGCACAGTGTATCCATGGGATTGTGTCCTGGCACTGCCATTGGGCACAACCCTGCCACATGGTGGACTGTACCTCACATATGGCACACACATGTTGGCTGCCAGACTAAATATTCAACTGTGGGTGCAGAAACACTATCCAAACACATGACCCATAGTCGGGATCCATGGATTTATTGGGACAATGCGCCATCCAATTTCTATCAGGGTCGAATGTAGGCAGAGTGTCCAATACTCACTATGAACATGAGGTACTCACTTGGCACACAAATCTGCTGTCTTGAAAAATGCCTACAGCAAATCCAGGCTAACATGTGAAGACTGATGTACAGGTGTATGTCCTAGTTACCAACAGGTTAACCAGTATCAACAGTTCTTGACGTGTCAGCATGTATACCTAGTATGCTGTGAATAACTACATCACACAATACAAAGCAATACACACCACGCATTGTCACTCACATGACAGAACAAGTGCATAATAGCAACAGGTAAAAATTGTCCCATACATGTTTTGGCCTCCAACGTAACAATCAGGTGTGGGATATGCTACTATGTTCAGCATTGTTGAAAAAAGTCTGAGACAACATCAAACTAAGTGGGACTAAACCTAGCCATACATGTTGCAATTGGCTAATAACACTACAGCACTGAGATGATTTCACACCTCAATATCATTCAGTCATGGTAAGAGTTACATAGGTTGTGGCATGCTGGAAGAAATGCATATCCATGTTCAATGGAGGTTGTGGATGGACAGCTTCGAGACACCCACAGATACTTGTACATACAACACAGGAGGTGAAATGGAGAAAACTCAAGTGCTGTTGCAGGAATAATGTCATGTGTGTGTGAAACTCATTACATATCACGAATACCGTCAATGGAACCGTAACTATCAAATAGCCAGTAGAAGGAGATGTGTACATCTTCTAATTACATAGGTCATATGTTGAATCATGTCCATGTATGTCAAACAATGTTGCTGTAGAAGATGTGTACAATCTGCAAGCAGCCTAAAGAATAGAAGCAATGTAGGTGACAACACATGCCTTACCAGTAGTGCAGGAATACATGGAGAAGGGACACAAATAGACCAACACTGATTGTACAACACATCAATGTCTACATGTCAACATTTAACATATGTACAGAGAGGGTGGCCAGGTCAGTAGATAACCCAGTCATGTTGGCCACTAGCATACTATGGTATTTGCCTATTGCATGCCACCATGAATGGAGGCTGTGACAGACAGCACCATCTGTACCCTGGCACGCTTCCAATATTGAATTCATAATAGATAAACAAGCCCAACAAGCTACCCATGGAAACAACTAAGGACATCAAATAATGTTACATGTCCCACATGTTCTCTCCCCCGAGCTCTGTACATGAGAGGAGAAAGCTGACATCAAGTACCGCAGAGGAAAATGTTATATTCTGGTCTGTCTGACCTCAATTGTGCAAGTGTTTGTCTGCTGGGGAGTGTGCATAGTTCTGCTGAGTAGCAATCATGAAGAGGCTAGGACTCTGCTCAATAAACCCACACACCACTGCTCTTGCTGCATCAACATATAACATTGTCAGGGGCCTGATATGTGAGCACACAGGGCTGAGTAAACTGGAGCTCCATTACCTTGCCATTCACATACAACCATGAGTTTGTGTTGCCATACAAACTCACACAGTTGTGATGATGAGTAGGCTGCCATCTATGCCACACTGCAACACTGCTACACGGTGGTATGCCATTGTTTGGGACACTCATAACAAACATGATGTGTACAAATGTGAGTGCCTAGTTGGTGTCATGCACACATATGCCACGTATCTCAGCACACATGTACCACTGTAATGGCTCCGGCATGGTAATGTGTATGGATTCAGAACAAAAGGCAACCATAGTAACAAAAGGCAACCTAGCACAAAAAGTAAGAGCATAGGTATCACAAGAACAGTGACTGTAAGAAATTGCCTTCACATGTGTTCCGAGATACGGAAACATAGGAGGCACTGATGTGACAACACATGCATTTGTCAAATGGCAACAAGTATCCATGCAGGAAGATAGTCATTTGAGGTTTCACATCCCATGAACACACCACTGTTGTCACATGTTACAGAAATTACACAACACATGTCTAGACACACACGGCATATACCAACCTTCACTAACACATGTGTACATACCATCTTCTGCAACTAAGATGCATGGGGAACCAAATGGCACACATGTAGCAGAGCAACATGAAGTAAAAGTCAACAACACACCACAGAGGGGACACATATGCACATGCAAGTGCAGTCCTAGTCTACTCAATACTGTGAGTACAAATTGCCATGGTTGTCACATGCTTTACCATGTGTTGGACATAGGCCACCCTATATATTGGTTTGTAACACGACACACACACCCAGGAAGTGATGAAACAGGACATCCTGCCTGCAAACATGGTACAGTGAGTTCACTTTCACTTCACAGTCTTATTGTCTGTGACTGTGTGAGGGTTGTGGAGCTGGTGTTGAAGGTGGACTGGTGTTTTTGTAGTGTTTGTAGTGTTTATTGTGCTGAGTTCTGTAGGTGTTGTCCTTATTTGTCTTTAACTATGTCTTTTGTAGTGTGAGTGTACTCTATTTATCTCTGTATTGTAGGGTGTTTGTCTGTGGTAGTGTAGTTTTTTTTTTTTTTGGGGTGAACTGCATTTGCAGTATGTCTGGGAAAGGGAGGATGCTGCGGATTTCTGCTGATGAGCTGGGAGCGTTCATCTGGCTTGTTCAGCACTACCTCCCTATGATGCTACAACTGGGTGGCCATGTAATCCTTCGCTACCCCACAGAGGCAGGACGGCTGTGGTGGGGCAAGGTGATTGACCATCTTACACAGATCTTTTGGCAGTGGAAGGCACGACCACCAACTCAAACATTGATGGGCAGATCTGGTTACAAGGGAACAGGATCTGCTGGATCATCTGGGCATTGAGATTGGTGGAGCAGTTGGTAATTTTCACATTTCCATATAAAGTCTGTACTTTTGCATGTGCATGACAGATGCAGTTGAGTGCTATATGTAATGCTTGTGGATGTGGACATGTTGTATGCTGCCTATATTAAGAGTCCCAGCGCCACCTTAGGCCTGCAAGACAGATGTACAGTAATGAAGAGGATGCTAGGCAGATGTACCATTTTCCCTGCGTAACCATTACAAAGTGTTGTGACGCATGCATAGGGCAACTCGATAATGAGCAGCACCAAATAAGGCCTGCGCCATGCATCATGTATGGAAGGGGGGTCCCAAAACCTGTTTGGGCAGCATATGTATAAGCCACTGAGTAAGATGAGAAATCTCTTCATTTAATTTTTAACAGGTGTGATAGGAGGGCCTAAAAATATATGAGATGGACCCCAAATGTACTCAGCAGAAGCTGTTGCAACTCCTGCTGAGTACTTCATTTACCTACACATGAATAGATGCAGTTGTACCCTACCTGCATCATGCTGTTCCTTAATTCTGATTAGGTGCACCCATGGCGGGTGTAAGGGGGGAACTGAGGGCCATAAGGAATGTATTGATTCTGTTGGTGCTGCACTCCTGTTTGTTCTGTTGGTCCCTTTGTGTCATTGGCCAAGGCCGTTTAAGGGAGAGTGACATGCACTGGGTCCAGGCTACTAGCACTTTCCTGTTCCAGTTCCTTGTGTATCACATATACCATATACTATGTCTATTACCACACACATGTGCAGAGTCAGTTCCACAGGCCTGGCGTTTCTCATTGACAGTATGGTACTGCCCTGCATCTGCTCCTTCACTGGCACATCACTCAGTAACCTGCACCAACAAATGCATCCTTGGACCACAGAGCAAATGTTTCCGTGTTGAGGCATTTTCTATGCCCATGTTCTTATCCCTCCCTGGACAAATAATGGTATACCGTGGCAACAATGGCTGTCCACGCACTATTGGCAATACATCTATGATTTAAAACAGTCAATCTGCAGGTAGGTACATCTATCTTCGCATGACTGTACTTCCACAGCATTACAGTATGGCACGCACACACATTGCTTACTTCACTGCAGGATGTATCACGTAATTCCTCAGCACCTTGGAATACCCACACAACCAATGGGCAGGTGTTTTGTCAGTTTGCTTCGACAATGAGGTAGACGTTTACAATATCTGAGGCAGGCTCAACTGCTATTGGTGTCACAATGGGGCAGCCACTGCAACAATCAAGGCATGCCCCTTCAATACAATATGCAGTTTTAAACAGTACCATATGACCATGGAGGTGTAAAGCTAACAGACACCTGCACGACAATGCCACGTATTAATGGTGCAGTGAGAAGCACCACAGGAGTGTCAGGGACATTGATGGTTTGTAGGTGTGTGGGTCTACATTATCTGAGACTATGTGTGATTGACTGATCATAGATGTTTGTCAGTTGCCCTGCTCCACAACTAGGATGACGAGCTCACTCAGTCTAACAAGTTAACAGTATACAATGTCGTCCATTAACTGATATGTACAAATTACACTAAGCAATGTTTTCCATCCATGTCTTGCAGGTGGACCTGCCCCCTACACCATAGGATAGGTTGCGCAATTTGAAGACCCAATGCATTCACTAAGTATCATCATGTGTGTAATATGTGCTAATCCAGGGTTTGGTGTGAGTCAGTCTGAAGTGTGGAATGCTATCAAAGATGGATTTGCCTGACGAATGATCTGATATAATTGGAGAATGGATGGTGTCATCATGTATGTTGGAATGTTATGCAATGAGAATGGCTTGCATGTAGTTCAAGGGGCAACGTATGCTGGCATTGAAGTGTGTGAAATGGGAATTGTCATGGCGGGCCAGTTTTTTATTAGTGCCTACCATGATAGGTCTCAGGGCAGCTCTTTATGTACATAGCATGCCTGTTTACAACCACTTCGTCACAACACCATTGTCAGCACAGTGTGCCACACATTGCTTACACTTACTGACAAGATGGTACAGATGTGGGTGATATCTGCATAGGTCTCTAGGGGGCTTATGTAGGAGACACATACATCACAGGTGCCACAATACCCTTCAGATATACTAAGTCTGTAGTACTGCAAGGAGCCATATTGTGCTGCACAACAATCAGTAGTGTACACTATTAGTAGACAACTAACCTCCAGATGGTTGTGTGAAAAGTCTGTGATTCTTCCCACACCAGATCTCAAGCAATTTTCACAACATAGTCCTGCCACCATCATATTTGTGAGTGATGTAGGCCACATCACATATGCATATGATGTGAATGATGTGTGCATACCTGGTACTTTGATGATGTCTGACATGCATGTGCAAATGATGTACAATGTTTCTGAAAACTGTTGCAACACCCATTTAAGTGCCAAACTAACCGTGGGCGTAAGGGCACGCATACAGCCACCATGTGTGTGTTGTTTAACACATGTAGCACTACATTGAACAGGGTAAGAGGCTTCAGTTCTGGAATGTGTTGACAACTATGATGTGCATCTCAGGCTTAAGGCCAAACTTTCTGTTGTACATGTGGGCACATCATGGGCAATGGCGTGCCCCCTTGTTAAGTATGCTCAGGCTAGGTCTTACAACAGGACTGTTAGAAATTGGGTCTTTGGTTGGCAGTCAAGTTACCCCTTATCTAAGTGAGGACCTTCACTCTAGTCAGGGCAACGGAGAAACACACCTGGTTAACCCCCCACTCACCCCCTTGGTAGCTTGGCACAAACAAGCAGGCTTAACTCAGAAGCAATGTGTAAAGTACTTGTACCAACACACACATAGTAATACAGTGAAAACACTACAAAATTGACACCACACCAATTTAGAAAAATAAGACACAAGTCTGCCACACCAAAGGTCAGTGATAAACTGGCAATACCAAAACCCACACTGTCACGCCAACAAGAATACGCCCTCACTATCATGACCCACTAATCAACGCAGCGGTCTTTCAACTGCGGTAAACCATTGGCGGTACACACCACTGCGCTCAAAATACACACACATTTACAAAACACAACTACATTGGACAATTCAAAATACACACACCTGATACACATACACACACCACACCCACACCACTATAAAACACACATCCACATTACCCACAAACCCTTAAAACGACATTTTGGTGAAGAAGCAAAGAGAGAGAATAGTCAACACTACACCAGCATCCACAAGCACACCACACCATCACTCATGCAACATCCACGCACCTCAAACAACACACACCAACACAACATTTCACACATCACAAAAAACATCACCTCACACATCACCCACACCACATCATGGCACCTCAAAGACACCCCAAGTTTTCTGAGGAGGAGCTCAGGGTCATGGTGGAGGAAATCATCCGGGTAGAGCCACAGCTTTTCGGATCACAGGTGCAGCAAACCTCCATTGCTAGGAAGATGGAACTATGGCGGAGAATCGTCGACAGGATCAATGCAGTGGGACAGCATCCAAGAACACAGGATGACATCAGGAAGAGATGGAATGACCTACGGGGGAAGGTGCGTTCAGTGGTATCAAGACACCAGATTGCTGTACAGAGGACTGGCGGTGGACCCCCACCTCCTCCCCCACAACTAACAACATGGGAGGAGCAAGTCTTGGCAATACTGCATCCTGGGGGCCTCGCAAGAGTAGCAGGAGGACTGGACTCTGGTAAGACAAATCTTATTTGCCATATCCCCCCACCCACCCCACACCACCTGCATGTCATCACATACCCCCACCCACCCCCCCATCCCCATCACTCCACCACCTCACGTATGCCCCACTATCACAACCCACCCTTCCCATTACCAAGGCCTGCATTCAACACCAAAGCATGGACACCCATTGCCAAAGCATGTCCAGTACAGACACCCACACAGACCCCAAAACACTAATCACACAATGGCAAACACAACAAGGCAAGCACATGAGCAGATGGTAACTCACCCAATGCACAAGATGGCACGCACAGATACTAAAATTATGCATTTACACCCCAACAAGACCCATACCCAACGTCACCGGACAGGAGATTGCAGACATATCCAGTCCCCCCACAAAAGAGGCCCACAGTGATGACAGTAGCTCTGCACGCCTGGATCAAGATGACCAGCCCGGATCATCAGGGACCTCTGGATAGTCGGTTCCCCTGCCACAGTCACAAGCCACCACAGACCGTCCCCCCTCAGGAAACACCACCACAGCACCCACCCAGCGGGCCCATGCCACTGTCCCAAGGACACATCAATCAGCAGTTTGTCCACCACTACAGGGACCCCAGGCAAACACACCAACCCAAGGCAATCTGGGACATGGGGTCAGTGGCAGTGGGCACATGGTTCAGGGGACAGAGGCACAGGATAACAGGGAAGCTGGGAGGACTGCTTTGCAACAGGGGGATGACAGGCCCAGGGAACCCACTCCCCACAAGGCACTCTCCAACATCATAGGAGCATACCACCATTCCCAGGAGACCATGGGCACGGTACTGGGCAAGTTTCAGGAGACCCAGCGACTGCAGGAGGAACACTACCTGGGGATCAGGGAGGACTTGAAGTCCATCAACACCACCCTGGTCACCATTGCAGGGGTGCTGGCAGACCTGGCCAACACCATGATGGACACAGTGGCACACAAACAGGCCCCTAACACTAGCCTGGACGATGAACAGCCCTCCACCTCCGCCGGCGCTAGTAGACAGGAGGCCCCGCCACAGGTACAACAGGCCACCAGCACCCCACCCCCTGCAGAAGGAGAACAAGCCCGCAAACAGTCCCTGAGATCCAGGAACAAGACAGAGAACATCTCCAAGACCCCCACCAGGAAATAAGACCCTCCTGATTGTTACCCTTCTGTCCCACTTTGTCACCCTGTCCACCTTAAACTGCCATTGTTCCCCTTCCTATACCCCCTTAGACAATGCACCTGTGAGACCAAGAAACTGGACTCTACCATGGACATTCCTCCACCATCACCCCAGCCCATTGCACACCCCCTCCACATATCAGCACAGAAATTAACACCCATTGAATCACAATTCAATCTGGAGTCAGTCTGTACTTTTACAAATGTGTAATTGCAACCTTTCAAAAAAATAGCAATGTCAATTTTCATGTTCACATACCATGGTTACACAGTTGTTGGGCAGCAGTAAACATAGCAGAAGGCACAAAGTGGGACCCAAATCTGTGAAATGGAAAGCCAAAGTGACATGTCAGGGTCCAAACACAGAGGTAAAAAGGCAGATTTATGCTATGTCATTGAGTAGTATGAGATGTGAGAAGCTGTGCCATCCTCATACCTGTGTCTCACTGGAAGTATTGCATGATGATGTTGTTTCGGTTGTCTATATCTTCTTCTTCTGCCTCCTCTTCTTCACTGTCCACAGGCTCCACAGCTTCCACAAGACCAGCATCAGGCCCATCCTCCTGCAGAAAAGACACCTGGCATCGCAAAGCCAGGTTGTGAAACATACAGCATGCCACGATTATCTGGTACACCTTCTTCGGTGAGTAGTATAGGGAGCCACCTGTCAGATGGAGGCACCGGAATCTGGACTTCAGGAGGCCGAAGGTGTGCTCTATTATCCTCCTAGTTCGCCAATGTGCCTCATTGTAGCGTTCCTCTGCCCTTGCCCTGGGATTCCCCACTGGGGTTAGTAGCCATGACAGGTTGGGGTAACCAGAGTCACCTGCAAATATCGAGGGACAACTGTTAGACATCCTCCAAACATTAGGGACTCTCCCATGCCCAGACACCTATTTAAACTGTGTCGGGACCTTGGGCTCACCTATTAGCCACACACTGTGCCTCTGGAGTTGCCCTATCACATAAGGGATGCTGCTATTCCTCAAAATGTAAGCGTCATGCACTGAGCCAGGATACTTGGCATTCACATGGGAGATGTAATGGTCTGCCAAACACACCATCTGCACATTCATAGAATGGTAGCTTTTCCGGGTTCTGTACACCTGTTCATTCCTGCGGGGGGACAAATGCCACATGTGTACCATCAATGGCACCAATGATGTTGGGGATATGTCCCAGGGCATAGAAGTCACCTTTCACTGTGGGCAAATCCTCCACTTGAGGGAAAACGATGTAGCTGCGCATGTGTTTCAACAGGGCAGATAACACTCTGTACAACATGTAAGAGAACATTGACTGTGACATCCCTGATGTTATGGCCACAGTTGTTTGAAAGGACCCACTTGCCAGGAAATGGAGCACTGACGGGACCTGCACTAGAGGGGGTATTCCTGTAGGATGGAGGATAGCTGACATCATGTCTGGCTCCAATTGGTCACAAAGTTCCTGGATTGTGGCACGATTAAGTCTGTAAGTGATAATGATGTGTCTGTCTTCCATTGTCGACAGGTCCACCAGGGGTCTGTACACAGGAGAATGCTGCCATCTCATCACCTGCCCCAGCGGATGTGCCCTATGGAGGAGAAGGGTGAGCAGAGGGTCATACACCACATAGGTTTCACAAGGCTGTTTAGCACCATCATGAAATAATCTCTGTATGCCTTTGTCTGTCCGTATTCCTGGTAAAAATTGCTGTGACGCAGTTAGTTGGCCTGCCATGTGGCCCCCTGAAATGGCAGCTGCCTGACCTGTGAGGAGGGTTCAAGGGGAAATGAGGTAACTGCGCTGGCGTTGTCCAGCGTTGCGGTAGGCGATCGAAGACTGCTGCACAATTCAGCATTGGTTATCATTGGGCCCTATGGGTTCCAGGAGCCAATGACGATGTACGCCGGCGGTGACGGTACGCACTGCAGTGGACGTGACCGCCATTTTCTATCAATTCCCTCACTTGATACCTGACCTTCAACAGGAGAGGACCTACACTACAAGTGTTGCTGTGACCTGCGTCTGGAAGCGACAATGGCTACAGTGTCTGGGGAAAGGGCCCCTGCCTTCACTGAGGAGGAGTTGGACAAACTGGTGGATGGGGTCCTGCCCCAGTACACGCTACTCTACGGTCCTCCAGACAAACAGGTGAGTAAACTGTGTGCATGGTGGAAGGCACATGATTGTATAGAGTGTTGTGGATGGAAGAGATGGGGCGGGGGACAGGCCAGCATGTGAGGATGGTGAGTGTATGTTTTTCTGGGCCAGGGGTGGATGTTTGTGGCCAATGTGTGAGAAGAACTGTACAGGGGAGTAACATCCTTTTTTACTTCACTATTATTCTAGGTCAGGCCCACCAGAAGAAGGGTATTTGGCGTGCAATTGCCAAGGAAGTGAGGACCCTGGGGGTCTACCATAGACAGAGCACCCACTGCCGTAAAAGATGGGAGGACCTGCGCCACTGGAGCAAGAAGATGGCGGAGTCCCAGCTGGGGATGGCCTGCCAACGTGGAAGGGGTGCCTGTCGCACCATGACCTCCGATGTACCGGATCCTGGCGGTGGCATATCCTGAGTTGGATGGGCGCTTGAGGGCATCACAGCAGCCACAAGGGGGTGAGTACAGTCTCATTCAGCTGACACTGCGCGCTTGACGAGGTGTCTGGGTGGGGGAGGTGGGCTGTGGGTTCCCCAGGCCAGGGCAGACGCTCCAAGGTAGATTCATTGTTTTGCAGGCTTAGTGCCACTCCAACCTAAAAGGTAGTAGCTGCCCTCTACACCTAGTCAGGCTCCTATGGATTCCAGCTGTGCATGAGATGGGCCTAGACAGAGTCCCCATGGGCATGTGCTTTTCCCCTGCACTGTTAGTGCATGCACTAGTGCATAGGGCTGCTCCCTGTGTGTTGTGTCCGCCAGCGGTAGTGGTGTTGCAGGCATTTACCATGTGTCTCTTGTGTCTCCCCCCCCTTTTTGTTTTGTCACCCTGTCCTTGTGTGCATTAGCATCATCAGGAGGAGGAGCATTGGCATCGGAGCAGGAGGGAGCTGCAACCCACATGGCTCTGGAGGGTGAATTTACAGAGTCTGAAGGCACCAGTGGGACGGAGGGCGAGGGGTGCTCCACGACGGGGACAGGAGCAGACACCAGCGACTGCGACTTCTCCTCTGATGGGATCTCCCTTGCAGTGGCAGGGACCTCTGTGCCCACCACAACAACATTTACAGCCACCACCCCCTCTACCAGCACCGCCCTCCCAGCAGCCCCTCATCGAGTTTCCCGTGCCCGCTCACCAAGGAGGGTGGGCATCTCTTTCGCCCCAGGCACCTCAGGCCCTGCTCCAGTCAGCCCTGTTGCCCTTAGTGAGGAGGCTATTGACCTCCTGAGATCCCTCACTTTTGGGCAATCAACCATTTTGAATGCCATCCAGGGCGTTGAGAGGCATTTGCAGCAAACAAATGCATACCTGGAGGGTATTAATTCTGGCGTGGTGACCCAACAGAGAGCATTTCAGGCTCTGGCCTCAGCACTGATGGCAGCCATTGTCCCTGTGTACAGCCTCCCCCCTCCAACTTCCTCTACCCAGACCCAATCCCCTCTACCTCAGCCTATCCCAAGCACACCATCAGACCAGCATGCACACTCATCTACACACAAGAGGGGACATGGCAAACATAAGCACCACACATCCCACAGGCACTCACACAAGCACCATCCCCATGTAGACACACCAACATCCACTGCCTCCACTGTGTCCCCCTCCTCCACGTCCTCCTCCTCCCTCCCTGTCTTGTCTCCACTCACACCTGCATGCACCACATTTTCATCCACTACCTCCATTACCAGCATGCCCATCACCAGCACACCGCTCATGCGCAATCACCACCCCCACTACCGTTCACACATCCCCTGTGTTCTCTCCCAGTGTGTCTGCGAGCCCTCCTCCCAAAATACACAGACGCAGGCACACACCCACCCACCAGCCATCCACCTCACAACAGCCTCCGGCCCATGCACCTTCACCCAAATTCAGCAGACGTACACCTCATACAACCACTACCTCTTCCTCCACTCCCAAACCCCCTCCATTTTCCCGTCCCAGTGTGTCCAAGAAACACTTCCTGGCTAACATTGACCTCTTCCCTACACCTCTCCCCCGTCCTTCCCCTAGGGCCAGGATATCCAGGTCCCAGCCCAGCACCTCAGCCACCAAATCCTCCAGCACTGTGGTCTCAGCAAGTCCGGTCACATTGCGGGTGGCACCCATCAGGGCTGCCAGGTGCCACATAGCGAGGCAAAGGATCAGCCCATTCCGCCACCTGCCAAAGTGAAGAGGGTGCCCACATGCCGGAGGGAAAAGCTGCACCAACCACCCAGCAAGGGCTCCTCCAAGCCAAAAGGGGACAGTGCCAAGGGACCATCAGCGACATCCAAGGTGGGGACGGGACACAAGGCGAAGGGGAAGTCAGGACAGGGCACGGAGCCTCCGGCTGAGGGCCCAGAGTCACCCCTTGTGGCAACCAGAACAACAACCTGTATGGCGGTGGACACCGCCACCTGCACCTCCACCTGCACTGCCACCTGCACGTCTGCTGCCTCAGCAACAGTCCCCAGCATCATCCCCAGTGGGCAGCCTTCCTAGGCTGCAGGAGAAGTCCTTCTGTCTCCCTCCACAGGTGCTGACACATTCACCACCGGCAGCATCTCTGCCACAGACACCGCCGCAACCACCGCCACCAGCCCCATGACATGCTCAGACAGTGCTACCACAGCTGACATGGCTAACATCCTCAGTGGGCTGCCATCCGAGGCTGCAGGAGATGTCCTGGACCCTGCACAGCATACATGAGGCACCACACCCAGCACTGTTTGTACCTGCAGGTGGCAGGCAAATTCGCAGCAGGGTGGATTGTGTCTTTTCCTCCATGGAGTATCATGCTACCTGTTCCCAGGCAATCTCGTGGCACACACACCCAGGTGAGGGAATGGGACCTGCCACACTGCATGTGAAGCACTCTGGGCACAAAGCCCCCTCCAGAACCAGTGGAGAAAAGCATCCATTCACACAGTCCTTGGCAGGATGAAGCACTCTGGGCACAATGCCCCCTCCAGAACCAGTGGAGAAAAGCATACACTCAAACAGTCCTTGGTAGGATGAAGCACCCTGGGCACAATGCCCCCTCCAGAACCAGTGGAGAAAAAAAAACAACCACTTGAAAGACTGTGGCTTTACACTCCCCAGGATAAAGCAGTGGGCAAACCACCCACTTGTGAGACAGTGGCTTTGCACTCCCCAGGATAAAGCAGTGGGCAAACCACCCACTTGTGAGACTTGAGAGACTGTGGCTTTGCATTCCCCAGGATAAAGCAGTGGGCAACACACCCACTTGTGAGACTTGAGAGACTGTGGCTTTGCACTCCCCAGGATAAAGCAGTGGGCAACCCACCCACTTGAGAGACTGTGGCTTTGCACTCCCCAGGATAAAGCAGTGGGCAACCCACCCACTTGAGAGACTTGAGAGACTTGAGAAACTGTAGCTTTGAAATCCCCAGGACCAAACTGTGGGCATGGAGCCCCCTCATGGAGCAGTGGCGTCGTCTGCTCATCCGGCTGAGGTGCTCCCCTCCCCCTACCCCTGAGGTGCCTGTTTATTTTCGATCTGATGCCCCAGCAGTGTTCTCTCCATTTCGAGTCAGGTATCATGTGTGGGCTTCGCCCCTTGCATTTTGGGACCACTGGTCCACGGAAAATGATTGCAATACTATCCGGACTTGTGTAGTTGCTGTACATATTTGTATATATTGATGATTTACATTTTGGACTATCAGATTTTTCGATGATTACACTAGTTGTAACCATTTCATTTTGTCCTTGCGTTCTTCCAGAGGGTGACTGGGTGCAAATGTCAAGTTGCTGCATGTGTTTGTGTGTATGTTGTTGTGGGTGAGACAAAGGTTCCTGGAGTGTAGCCTGCATATCCTGATGGGCTATCTATGCTAGAGTGTAGGGAGGAGTGGTCACTTACACCTGAATGGGCTGTACCTGCCCTCACACAATGCAGTCTCCAAACCGCTGGTGTGAGTCTGGTGCCTGGCCTTGGCAAGGCAGGATCTTGTGAACAGCAAAGACTTTCCTTTGAATTTTGCCTACTTCAAAGGCAGAAAGGGGTATAAGTAGTGGACCCAAAACCCTAAATTTTCAGATTACTTCTGGGATCCAGGGGAGCACCTGCCAAGGAGCAGAGCTGAGAAGAAGTGGTTTCTAAAAGTGTCATTTTCAAACTAACATTCTAAAAACCAACTTCTCTAAAAGTTGTATTTCAAAATTGTGAGTTCAGAGACACCAAACCCCAAATATCCATCTCTGCACTTTAAAGTTATTTAAAGGCAGCCCCCATGTTAATGTATGATAGAGATAGGCCTTGCAACAATGAAAACCAAATTTGGCTGAACTATTAGGACATGGAAAATACATCAGGACATGTCCCACCATTAACATACACTGCACTCTGCCCCTGGAGCTACCTAGGGCCTACCTTCTAGGTGCCTTACATGTAACAAAATGGAAGGTTTGCGCCTGGCAAGTGGGTACACTTGGCAGGTCGAATTGGAAGTACAAGAATGTACACACCGACAATGCAGTGGCAGGTCTGAGACATGTTTACAGGGCTACTGATGTGGGTTGCACAATCAGTGCTGCACACCCACTAGTAGCATTTGATTTACAGGCCCTGGGCACCCCCTGTGCACTATACTAGGGACTTACCAGTTAATCAAATGTGCCAATCATGGATAAATCAATCACCAATACACTTTACACAGAGACCATATGCACTTTAGCACTGGTTAGTGGTGATAAAGTGCCCAGTGTCCTAAAGCGAACTAAAACTGGTCAGAAAAAATAGGAGGAAGGAGGCAAAACGATTGGGGATGACCTTGCAAAAAGGGCCAGGTCCAACAAGGACACAATAATATTGATTCTCCAAACCTTAGAATAGCAGGTGAGAAGTTACCAAACCCTTTATCTCATGGCCCATACCTTGCCTCCATGATGACTGGGCAAGCCTTGATTGTTCCCCAGGTGTGTTGAGGTGATGGATTGCATGCACATCCCCACTGCAGAGGGACACAGGAAATCTGGACTTGTTGGGGTATGTGATCCTCACAAGTTAGAAGACACAAATGTTGATCATTGGCATTTTTGTCCACTCTGCTCTGGGCCCGTTGTTTCTAAATAGATTTCTATCATCCCAGTGGCATGTACATTATATTGTTGACGGCTGGTAGGAAATAGTCATAGATGAGGAGTAAGTAATTTTTTAGGAATGTGTGTTGGACTGTATGTATTATCTGCAGTTGCATCCTATGTCTATACAACCTCCACCCAATGCTGATACTGATGCTTGCTTCTCCTCATATTTCACCTATCAACATAACCGAAGTACAGAGGCGAGCATTCCCTAAGAGGGCCAAATGATAATGTCACATAATTGAGGTTGATAGCGCATACCGCCAAATGACCAGGAGGTTCAGAAGAGAAAAGCATCAGGGGAATGGCGTGCCTTTCCGCATGGTGGACCTCCAATGCAGTCACACAAGGACACTGGAGACAAGTCACCAGGGGTGCAGGGGACCACAGTTGGACTAAGGCCCTCAACTTCAGGTGCAACAGTAATCAGGGAGCCACCAGTACAGCCACCTGCGGCAGTAGTCCCAAGCCAGTTTGAGCAGGACAAGAGAAGGGACACTGGGCAGATTTTGGCCAGACTGACAAAATTGGAGGAGGATGCAGCAGAGGACCATAAGTTGTTGTGATACATAAGGAAGAAGTTAGAGAAAAGCATAAAGTGAACAATTTGTGTATCATACAACCTCCCAGTTCTTTCCCCTCCCTTTTACTCTTTTGCATAGTTTCATATGGGGTTTTAGATGTGTAGTCTTAGGTTAGTCCAGGGTAGGAATAGGTTAGGGTGAGGATAGTTGGGGGGTGTGGGGGGTTCTACATTATTTTATTATTGGCGGTTGGGTGGGGGTCATGTTGGGGTATTTGTGGATTAAAAATTAAAATTAAAATAAAAAAACAAACAAAAAATACATATTTGTTTAGGCCATAGGTGGAGTTAGTGCATGTGAGGTAATGGCTTATGTTGTCCTACTTGTATTTCATCTCTTAAGGGGAGTGGGGGTCAATATTTGGAATGTGATTTTATATGTGTAAGATACGTTTAGAATAGGTTAGAAAGGTGTAGTTTTAAATTAAGGATAGTTAGCATAGGTTAGTTTATAATAGGGTAGGCTTAAGGTTTTCTTTTGCTTAATGGTTTTAAAATAAATCCTGTTCATCTTAGCATAATTAGTTTTGTAACTTATTGTGTCTGGGGCTTGTCATGAGTGCCCTGGCCAAGTTGGGAGAATGGCCTAGGGTATGCTTACTGTCTTGATTTCACAGTTTTCCCATATGCATACCCTATGACCAAGGAGCTGTCAGAATGGCTGCTACATTCTGTCTAATAGTGCACACATTTGCCATCCTGTGTTCCAGCCATTCACAATGTGTATGTATTCTTTATCTTGGACATGCACATATGGTACTTCACCTGTCATTGGTGGGGTCATGCTAATTCATTGTTGGCAAGTGTAGTACACCTGACAACTCCCAAATTTGGAACTGTATGCAACACTGACAGGTGACCATCACTGATAAGGTAGCTTTTCCTGTTCCACACAAATGAGTTATACTAGTACTCCCATCTGGGTACATTATAATTCATTAGGTTCTGAGCCATACATGCCGTATGTCTACTTCAAAGGATTTGGATTCCAAACCATTTAATATACACAGTAAGTTGGTTGTAGCTGACAACACCATTATTCAGCTTTCTCTTGTTTGGATCTTAGTGTGTGGCTTAGTGCCTGACAGTCATGCACTCATGTACTGATATTCTGTACACATTGACATGGATTGGCACAATGCTAACTTTTAGCTGAGTAGATGGAACACAGTAAATTTAGAAATGGTACATGTGTAAAAGTTATTTATTTACAGGTGCAATTGTTATTGTGATTTCTATATAATATCCATTTCACAAACCCCATGAGTGAACGTTTGCCATATATATCACAATCGGAGTCCAGGTTTGAGCGACATGTCATGAGACATGGTTAGGAGTAGTGTGCATTAGTGAGGAGTGCATAACATTGCCAATTGCTGTGGTAGAGACAATGACAGCACATAGCAGAAAATTCTACAGTGGTTAGGTGAAGAGGGCACATTTCATGCTATCACTACACTGGCATGATCTTAAGCCCAGAACTAAGGAGAAACTGTCCATGTGGCGCAGATTGGTGCTTCTAGGTGCTTTCCCTTATGAATGTTATTCCTTCCACATCTTCATCCTCTAATATGTCTGGTACCTCCTGTGCCATGGCTGATGCTGTTGTAGAGGTATATGGGGCCACACACACTTCAGGTGATAGAGATGTGGAGTCAAAGGTCCCTGCAGCAGTCATTTTTTAGCAACAGATAAGGCATCAGTGCTGCAATGAGGAACTGCTGATTCTTCAAAACCGCAACAACATCACAGTGGTAGGTAGCCATGTTTTCCCTGAGGGAGGCCACTTCCTGCTGTATGGACTCTAGGGTATTCTGCATGCTGCTGGCATTTTGGGAGGGCATTTGTTGCAGCCTCTGCTTCATGACAGCAGACGTGTCTGCCAGAAACTGATATAGTCCATATAGCGGGGAGTGGGTGCCTCTAATGGCAGTTGAGTTGTCCTTATTTGGACTGAGACACGTCTGCACTCCCCCTAGGCCGCCTGCCATAGTCTCCATTCCCACCCAAATCTGCTTTTCGATCTCCCACTGGACTCTTCCCACTGTCCTCTGAAAGCTGATCACTGGGTCCTCGGAGTCCAGGGCTGTGTGAGTACTGGCTGGTGGCACGTGTTGGTGGCTGGGTGGTTCATGTGAAGACCCTGCAACTCTGTGTGTCCTTCCTGCAACTGGAGGTGGTGTATGCAGTGCTCCTGGGACATCCTGGAGGGTCTGTTCGTTGAGGGTGGGCAGCTGATCATCCATGTCATTAGGAAAATCCAGGACAGGCAGGTCGGCAGGAGGTAAGCCATCATCCTCTGCAATGAGAGAGTGTAAAACCAATATTGGATCGGCTGTTAACATGAGACATCATGTATTTGCCACTGGAGGCTCAATGACATGTCACTGACGCAAGGTTGGGGTTGTACTTATATGTAGCATTGTGCATCACACATGGGTAAAGCTCACTAGTAGTGGAATATGACAGAGCACAATGTTGCGTTGAGTAGCAGCGCCTGCTGCGTCAATTGCACAATGTATGGGTACGCCATATTCATTCACATACGGCACACCCCTGTGTCGTCCCCTGACCTGGCACTAAATAGAGCTGACTAGTGCCAATGCAGGCATCATTGCACCATTGTACAAGTATGTCTGTGTTGAAAGGTCTGATTGTTTATGTGTGGGAAGGTGTCAGTTCCTGCACATACACAATCACTTATGGCAATTTGGTTCCTCTCTGTGTGCTGCACAATGCAGCACACATAGAAACAAACATAACGAGGGGGAATAAATGTATACCTCCTCGTTGCACCTTGCTAATACCACCCCGGGGATGGCCTTAGATTTTTGCGCTGCCTCAGGTTTACTGATACTCATAAATCTAAGGCACTGTCAAAATACAATGGATGTTGCTGTGGCATGCCCACAGCAACACCCATTGCAGGGCCCTTCCACACAAAGTGATGGGTGTGAAGGGGTTGTATTTATAGGGTGGCGTTAAGCCACAAAAAGTGACTTAACACTACCTTGTAAATATGGCACAGGGCTTTGCGCTAACAGAGCATCACGAAAAGTGATGCTCTGGTGGCCATTGGGGCTCATGAATATGCCCCTAGGTATTTTTGGGAATAGGTAGGTGCCCCAAATGCCACATGAGTGTAACTTTTGGTGAGGCTCAGGTGGCACAATGCCCTGCCGTATATATACTAGGTGGCATGAAGCCACTTTATGTGCCTTGATACCACCTTGTATATTTGGCCCCTTCACACCTAACACTTTGTGTGGATGGAGTTTGCAATGGTGTAGGAAAGTACCATCTTCCTTAGCATGTTACCCCCATTTTTACGTGTATGTCAGTATGTTTTTGCCTGTCTCACTGGGATCCTGCTGGTCAGGACCCCAGTGCTCATAGTTTATGGCCTAATGTGTGTGTCTGTATAGTGCTTGACTGTGTCACTGAGGCTCTGCTAATCAGAACCTCAGTGCTTATGCTCTCTCTGCTTTCAATTTTGTCACTGTAGGCTAGTGACTTCATTTAGTAATTTAAATTGGCACACTGGACCCCCCTTATAAGTCCCTGGTATATGGTACCTAGGTACCTAGGGCATTGGGGTTCTAGGAGATCCATATGGGCTGCAGTATTTATTTTGCTACCAATAGGGAGCTCAGACAAACCCTTGCACATGCATGCCATTTTCACTGCACTTAAGTAAATTATAAGTCACTTATATGTCTAGCCTTCACTTGCTGAAGGTTGGGTGCAAAGTTACTAAGTGTGAGGGCACCCTTGCACTAGCAAAGGTGCCCCCACATAGTTCAGGGCCATTTCCCGGGACTTTGTGAGTGCGGGGATGCCATTACACGTGTGTACTACATATAGGTCAATACATATATGTAGCTTCACAATGGTAACTCCAAATATGGCCATGTAACATGTCTAAGATCATGGAATTGTCCCCCATTCCAAATCTGGTATTGGGGAGCCAAATCCATGCATCCTGGGGGCTCCACCATGGACCCCAGGACTGCCAAACCAGCTCTCTGAGGCTTACACTGCAGCTACAGCTGCTGCCACCTCACAGACAGGGTTCTGCCCTCCTGGGGTGTGAGCAGCTCAGTCCCAGGAAGGCAGAACAAAGCATTTCCTCTGAGAGCACGGTGTTATACCCTCTACTTTTGGAAATAGGCGTTACGGGCTGGGGAGTGGTAGCCTCCCCCAGCCTCTGGGAATGCTTTGAAGGGCACAGATGGTGCCCTCCTTGCATAAGCCAGCCTATACCGGTTCAGGGACCCCTTGTCCCCTGCTCTGGATTGAAACTGGACAAAGGAAAGGGGCATGAACACTCCCCTGTCCATCACCACCCTACAGGTGGTGCCCAGAGCTCCTCCAATGTGTCCCAGACTTCAGCCATCTTGCTTTGCAAGGTGTGGGGCACTCTGGAGGGCTCTGAGTGGCCAGTGCCAGCAGTGACGTCAGAGACCCCTCCTGATAGGTCCATACCTGATAAGGTAGCCAATCCCCCTCTCAGGGCTATCTAGAGTCTCTCCTGTGGGTTCTCTTCAGATTCTACTTGCAAGTTTCCAGCAGGAAGCCTCTGCAACTACTACTTCATTCTCTTACCTCGGATAAACCGCAGCCTGCTCCAGGAACAACTGTAACAGCAACAAAGTATCCACAAGGGATACTTTTCCTCTGCAATTTCAGCTCCAGCCAGCAACTGCAATAGTTTCCACGGTGTGCACGCTCTGGGGACTCCCTGTCTTCATCCTGCACCAGAAGGACCGAAGAAATCTCCTGTGGGGGTGACAGAGTCACTCCCCTGCTCACTCAGGCACCTTCTAAGATGACTACCGGTACCCTTGGACTCGTCTCACAATGACGAGCGTGCTCCTAAGGACACATAGGGTGGACCCCATCGACATAGACTGTCCTGAGGTCCTGCTGACGCAATTTGGCGGAGGTAAGACCTTGCCTTCCCCGAGAGCGATGGTACCCCTGCGTACTGCGTCTTCTTCACCTCCTGAGGTCTCTGTGCCCTATTTGCAAAATTCCTTCATGCTCAGCCTGGCCCAGGTCCACTGCACTCCATCCTATGATGCTGAACTCGCTGGGTTGTTCTCGGGCGGCGTGGGACCTTCCTTTGTTGTGCTGCACCAGCCCTGTTTTGCACCTCCTTTGTCCCCATGTCCTGGGACTCCCGTGGGTGATGCCTGGCATCGTGAGGGCTCTCTAAAGTACTGAGAGCCCCCTCTCCCTCCTCACACAGAGTTGAGGCCCCCAGGTCCCTCCTGGGTCCAGCCAGCACCATTTTGATGCAAAACACATATCTGTCGTAACCAAGGCTTGTTGGCGACTTCCAACACAAAATCATGTCTGTATCCATCTTCACGTCGTGGGACATCGTTTTCATCATGCAGGAACCCACTGGCATCTTCCTAGGGTGCATTCTTGCAGTCTTCAACCAACCGGGGACTCTTCTTTTGCACCCTCTTCTGGGTTGGCAGGGGCTCCTGTCCTTCCTGGAACTTCTTTCGACTTCTGGACTTGGTCCCCTTCTTTTGCAGGTCTTCAGGTCCAGGAATCCAGCAGTTGTTGTTTGCAGACTTGGGTGGTTACTGCAATAATCCATATCACGAGGTGAGGTGCGTCCTAAAGAAACTTGCAATACTTTACTCCTGCTTTTCTGGGCTCTGGGGTAGGGTAATTTACTAACATTTACTGTATTCTTACTCTCCCAGCGATTCTTCACATACTACACTTGTCTATGGGGGGAATTTGTGATTCGCATTCCACTTTCTTAGTATATGGTTTGTGCTGCCCCTAGACCTATGTTCTCCCACTGCATTCTATATCATTTCCTATTGTTTGCACTATCCTATGTCTAATTACTTGCCTTATTTTGGTGTCTAGTGTATATATTGAGTATAATACTTACCTCCAGAAGGAGTATTGTCTCTCAGATATTTTTGGTACTATGTCACCCAAGTAAATACCTTTATTTGTGGTAACACTGAGTATTGTCTTTACTTGTGTATGAGTACTGTGTAACTATCAGTGGTATTGCATGAGCTTTGCATGTCTCCTAGTTCAGCCTAAGCTGCTCTGCTATAGTTACCTCTATCAGCCTAAGCTGCTAGAACACTACTACTTCACTCATAAGGGATAACTGGACCTGGTATAAGGTGTAAGTACCCAAGGTACCCATTACAAACCAGGCCAGCCTCCTACACTAATGTTGCAAAGGATGCACTAGACCCTCTTACATCAGGGCCTATGTGTCAAAGTTGTTTACGACTGTTGTTGTGTAGTCATGCTCTCTAAGATATGTGCAAGTTACAATTGGATTGTGATGTTTTAAAAGAGTACGTCATGTAGATCCTGAACTTCTGTGATTTTATTTGATTATTTACATGGTGATTAGTTGAGGGCAGTTCTATGTGAAAATGTTTTGCACTATTAGTCCTCTTCTGCGTACTCCAGCAGTAGTATTTTGTTTTTCCCCCTCCACCAAGTGTACACCATTGTTGTCATCTTTCTCATTGGGGACATCTTCTTGGTCATCCCAAGGGACATGCGTGCGTACACAAATGTTTTACAAAATGGCACGCACAAGGATGATTTTGCAGACAATGGGTGGTGCATATACATACCCTCCGCCTGTAAGATGTATGCATCTGAACCTTGATTTGAGGAGGCCAAATGTCCACTCTACGACATTTTTCATCCTTATGTTGGCTTCTCTGTAGGTCTGCTGTGCATCCGTTGTAGGATTTCCAATTGTTTGATGACCCAAGGCTGGATTTCATAACCTTGGTCAGCTGCAAAAGAATGTGAGAACATGCATCAATCATGCAAATTAGTTAATTCCTAGGTGCCATGGCCCATGTTTGTTATGATTAGAGTTGTGATCAGATTAACATCTGGTATTGTGTGTGTTCCTGCTTTGATGTATGGTTGCATTGGCCTGTGGTGGTGCACTTTCAGGTCATGGGTTGTGGCTTAGGCACATGGTGATTGTAAATGGAATTTTGGTCTAACAGTTCTCCCATGCCAAATGTGTGTAGTGTTCTCTATATTTGAGCGAGGAGACCAAAGTTACAAGGCCCTTGAAAATCATTGCAGCACAATAGCCTCATTTTTGTAGACACTATTGGGGGCCAACTAGGCAAATAATCACAGTGCCATGTTTAGAAAGTGCCACTACCCATGCTTTGCATCACTTAGGCCCTCATTACAACCCTGGCGGTTGGTGATAAAGCAGCGGTAATACTGCCAACAGGCCGGCGGTAAAAAAAAATTGAATCATGACCATGGCGGAACCAGCTCAGACAGACAGCCACTTTAACACACCGACCGCCAGGGTGGAAACAACAAGTGCCCACTGCTTAGCCCTGGGGAGTGCAAGGCCACTGTCTCTCAAGTGGGAGGTTTGCCCACTGCTTGGTCCTGGAGAGTGCAAGGCCACAGTCTCTCAAGTGGATGGCTTCTTCCACTGGTTCTGGAGGGGGCATTGCGCCCAATGAGCTTCATCCTTGGAAGAATGGGGTGAGTGGATGGCTTTTTCCACTGGTTCAAGAGGGGGCATTGTACCCAGTGAGCCTCATCCTGTGGAGGATGGGGTGAGTGGATGGCTTCTCCACTGGTTCTGGAGGGGGCATTGTGCCCATTGAGCTTCATCCTGTGGAGGATGGGGTGAGTGGATGGCTCTGCCACTTGTCTCGGGCAGGGGGCATTGCGCCTTGTGATGCAGATCTTGAAGGGGCCAGGCCGCACAACAGGCCATGGATGCAGGACTACACACTTTCTGCCGGTGGTGACGGCTGCTCGGTGGTGGCAGTGGTAGGGGTGGCGGTGCAGGCAGAGGTGGGGGGAGGCTCCGGCCTTTCCCCTGCAGCCTCAGACTGCTGCCCACTGGAGCTGCTGCTGGTGGCAGTGGTGCTGGTGGCGGTGCTGGCAGTGGTGGGGGGAGGCTCCAGCCCTTCCCCTGCAAGACCCAGACGGCTGCCCACTGGGGCTGCTGCTGCTGGCAGTGGTGCTGGTGGCAGTGCTGGCAGTGGTAGGGGGAGGCTCCAGCCCTTCCCCTGCACCCTCGGATGGCCGCCCACTGGGGCTGCTGCTGCTGGCACTGGTGCTGGTGGCGGTGCTGGTGGCGGTGCTAGTAGCAGTGCTAGAAGTGGTGCCAGCACCAGGCCTCCTGTCCTTCCTTCCTGCTGGTGCAGGCCCCTTGCCCTTCCTGTCAGCCGCCGGGGATTGCTCCTTGCCCTTCCCTGTAGCAGCTGGGGGTGCCTCCCTGCCCTTCCTTGAAGCACCTGGGGGTGTCTCCTTGCCCTTCCTTGAAGCAGCTGGGGGTGCCTCCTTGCCCTTCCTTAAAGCAGCTGGGGGGCCTCCTTGCCCTTTCTTGACACAGCTGATGGTGGCTCCTTAGCCTTCCTTGCAGCATGTGGTGCAGTCACCCTTTCAGTGTGGCTGCCTGGTGCCCGGTATCCTCGCCCACCTGGAGTGGCTGTTGACACTACTGTAGCCATGAACATAGTGGCTGAAGTGCTCGTCTGGGTTCTGACCACCCTGGCCCGACGTGAAGGACAGCGGAGAGTGGTAGGGAAGAGGTCAACGGTGGAGAGGAAAAGCTTCTTAGGGACATTGGGGTGGGAAGAGGGCGAAGGTTTGGGAGTGGAGGAAGAGGTAGTGGTTGTAGGAGGTGTCAGTCTGCTGTGTTTGGATGCAGGTGCATGGGCTGGATGCTGTTGTGAGGTGGATGGCTGTTGGGTGTCTGAGTGCTTGCGTTTGTTTACTTTGGGAGGAGGGGGCACAGACATAGTGGGAGAGGACATAGGGAACGTGTGCATGGATGTGGGGGGGGTGACTGCCAGTGAGGGGCACGTAGATATAGGCATGATGCTGATGGTGGGAGTGAATGAAGATGTGGTGCATGCAGGTGTGATTAGAGACTCAACTGGGAGGGAGGTGGACGATGAGGAGGAGGGGGACACAGTGGAGGCAGTGGATGTTGGTATGTCTGATTCTGGATGGTGTTTGTATGAGTGCCTGTGGGATGATGTGTGGTGCTTGTGTTTGCTTGAACCACTCCTGTGTGTTGTCTTGTGTGCATGCTGGTCTGCCTGTGTGCTTGTGATGGTTGGGTTGACGGGAATTGGATTGGGTAGAGGAAGTTGGAGGGGGAGGCTAGAAACAGGGACAATGGCTGCCGTCAGAGATGAGGCCAGAGCCTGGATTGATCTCTGTTGGGCCGCCATGCCAGTGTGAATGCCCTTAAGGAATGCATTTGACTGTTGCATTTGGGCTGCCAGCCCCTGGATGGCATTCACAATGGTTGACTGCCCAACAGAGATGGATCGCAAGAGGTCAATAGCCTCCTCACTCAGGGCAGCAGGGCTAACTGGGGCAGGGTCTGAGGTGCCTGGGCCGAAGGAGATGCCCACCGTCCATAGTGAGCGGGCATGGGAAACTCAGTGAGGGGCTTCTGGGAGGGAGTGCTGGTACGGGGTGGCGGCTGTACCTATAGTTGGGGTGGGCACATAGGTGTCTGCCACCACCAGGGAGTTTCCATCGGAGGAGGTATCACTGTCTGAACTGTCCACTCCAGTCTCTGTGGTGCTCCCCTCGCACTCCTTTCCACTGGTGCCCTCACCTTCGGTGGATTTGGCCTCCGGGGCCCAGTGGGATGCAGCTCCCTCCATCGCCGGTATCTCTGCTCCTCCACCAGATGATGCTAATGCACATAAGGACAGGGTGACAAAACAAAAAGGGGGGAGAGACAAAGGGTACACATGGTCAATGGTGCCAACAACACCACCGTTGGCGTATACGACACACACACACACACACACACAGGGAACAGTCCTACACACCAGGCAATGCACTACCAGTCACAATGCTAGTCACCAGCTCATGGACATGGACACCTAACGCCAATTGCAGCATACCTGGACCCACAGACCCCTGCCCAGTAGTGGATGCCTACTAGCTTGGTTGGAGAAATTTTACATCAGACCCTGCCCAACACTGGACCTACCATGCAATGTCCAGCCTGGTCTAGGGGCACCTGTAAGAGGCTGGCCTGCCTTGTAGTGGGTACCAGAGGTACTTACACCTTGTGCCAGGTCCAGTTATCCCTTATTAGTGTAGAAGAGGTGTTTCTAGCAGCTTAGGCTGATAGAAGGTAGCTATGCCAAAGCAGCTTAGGCTGAACTAGGACACATGCAAAGGTCCTACTATACCACTGGTGTCATATGCACAATATCATAAGAAAACACAATACACAGAGTTACTAAAAATAAAGGTACTTTATTTTTCTGACAATATGCCAAAAGTATCTCATTGAGTAACCTCAGTATGAGGATAGGTTATATACACAAGATATATGTACACAAACCAAAATTAGGTAAGTAATAGCAAGAAAAGTCATTCAAACAGTGTAGAATTACAATAGATTGCAATAGGAGCACATAGGTATAGGGGCAACACAAACCATATATTCCAAAAGTGGAATGCGAACCACGAATGGACCCCAAACCTATCTGAGCTTGTAGAGGGTCGCTGGGACTGTAAGAAAACAGTGAGGGTTAGAAAAATAGCCCACCCCAAGACCCTGAAAGGTAGGTGTAAAGTGCACCTACTACCCCCAGAGAGCACAGAAGTCGTGATGGGAGATTCTGCAGGAAGAACAAACACCAGCAATGCAACAACAGTGGACTTCCGGACCCGAGTACCTGTAAGGCAAGGGGACCAAGTCCAATAGTCGCGACAGTGTTGAGAGTGGGCAGGAGCCCTGGAAATGCCAGCTGAAGGTGCAAGGAAGCTGCCACTGGGTGGAAGAAGCTTGGAGTTCTGCAAGAATGAAGAGGACTAGGGACTTCTCCTTTGGAAGATGGATGTCACATGTGGAGATGAAGCTTGCAGAGGTGTTCCCACGCAGAAAGACTGCAAACAAGCCTTGCTAGCTGCAAGGGTTGCAGTAGAGGTTTTTGGGTGCTGCTGTGGCCCAGGACAGACTTGGATGTTGCCACTTGGAGGAGGAGACAGAAGGGGCGCCCAGCAACTCAGGGAGCCCTCACAGAAGCAGGCAGCACCCGCAAAAGTACCTGAACAGGCACTTGGAAGGAAAGTGAATCGGAATCCATGCAAAGTCACAAAAGGGAGTCCCACTATGCCAGAGGACAACTCAGAAGGTTGTGCACTGCAGGAAGGAGTGTCGGGGACCTAGGCTTGGCTGTTCACGAAGGAAATCCTGGAAGAGTGCACAGGAGCCGGAGCACCTGCAAATCACTTGGTGCCCAGCAATGCAGTCTAGCGTAGGGAGTCAAGGACTTACCTCCACCAAACTTGGACTGAAGAGTCACTGGACTGTGGGAGTCACTTGGACAGAGTCGCTGAGTTCCAGGGACCAAGCTCGTCGGGATGAGGGGACCCAGAGGACCAGTGTTGCAGTCTTTTGGTGCCTGTATTAGCAGGGGGAAGATTCCGTCGACCCACGGGAGATTTCTTCGGAGCTTCTGGTGCAGGGTGAAGGCAGGCTACCCCCAGAGCATGCACCACCTGGAAACAGTCGAGAAAGCAGGCAGGATGAGGCGCTACAATGTTGCTGGTAGTCGTCTTGCTACTTGTTGCGGTTTTGCAGGCGTCCTGAGCAGTCAGCGGTCGATCCTTTGGTAGAAGGTGAAGAGGGAGATGCAGAGGAACTCTGGTGAGCTCTTGCATTTGTTATCTGAAGAAGTCCCCAAAGCAGAGACCCTATATAGCCAGAAAAGGATGTTTGGCTACTAAGGAAGGAGGATTGGCTACCAAGAAAGGTAAGAGCCTATCAGAAAGTGCCTCTGAAGTCACCAGCTGGCACTGGCCACTCACAGCAGTCCAGTGTGCCACCAACACCTCTGTTTCCAAGATGGCAGAGGTCTGGGACACACTGGAGAAGCTCTGGGCACCTCCCCTGGGAGGTGCAGGTCAGGAGAGTGGTCACTCCCCTTTCCTTTGTCCAGTTTTGCACCAGAGCAGGGCTGGGGGATCCCTGAACCGGTGTAGACTGGCTTATGCAGAGATGGGCACCATCTGTGCCCATCAAAGCATTTCCAGAGGCTGGGGGAGGCTACTCCTCCCCAGCCTTCACACCTGTTTCCAAAGGGAGAGGGTGTAACACCCTCTCTCATAGGAAATTCTTTGTTCTGCCTTCCTGAGCCAGGGCTGCCTGGACCCCAGGAGGGCAGAAACCTGTCTGAGGGGTTGGCAGCTGCAGCAGCTGCAGTGGAGACTCCATAAAGGTAGTTTGGCAGTACCCGGGTACTGTGCTAGAGACCCGTGGGAACATGGAATTTTCCCACCAATACCAGAATGGTATTGGGGTGACAATCCCATGATCTTAGACATGTTACATGGCCATGTTCGGAGTTACCATTGTGACGCTACACATAGGTAGTGTCCTATGTATAGTGCACGCGTGTAATGGTGTCCCCGCACTCACAAAGTCCGGGGAATTTGCCCTGAACAATGTGGGGGCACCTTGGCTAGTGCCAGGGTGCCCACACACTAAGTAACTTTGCACCCAACCTTCACCAGGTGAAGGTTAGACATAGAGGTGACTTATAAGTTACTTAAGTGCAGTGGTAAATGGCTGTGAAATAACATGGACGTTATTTCACTCAGGCTGCACTGGCAGGCCTGTGTAAGAATTGTCAGAGCTCCCTATGGTTGGCAAAAGAAATGCTGCAACCCATAGGGATCTCCTGGAACCCCAATACCCTGGGTACCTCAGTACCACATACTAGGGAATTATATGGGTGTACCAGTATGCCAATATGAATTGGTAAATGTAGTCACTAGCCTGTTAGTGACAAATTTGGAAAGCAGAGAGAGCATAACCACTGAGGTTCTGATTAGCAGAGCCTCAGTGAGACAGTTAGGCATCACACAGGAAACACATACAGGGCACATACTTATGAGCACTGGGGCCCTGCCTGGCAGGGTCCCGGTGACACATAGACTAAAACAACTTATATGCACTGAAATATGGGGGTAACATGCAAGGCAAGATGATACTTTCCTACACAACCCCCCCCACCCAAATGAAGGACAATAAGACTAGCCATGACCTGATGAGTCTTCATTGTCTAAGTGGAAATATCTGGAGAGTCCATCTGCATTGGAGTGGGTACTCCCAGGTCTATGTTCCACTGTATAGTCCATTCCCTGTAGAGATATGGACCACCTCAACAATTTAGGATGTTCACCTTTCATTTGTTTTAGCCAAAGTAGAGGTTTGTGGTCTGTCTGAACAATAAAGTGAGTGCCAAACAGGTATGGCCTCAACTTTTTCAGTGCCCAGACCACAGCAAAGGCCTCCCTCTCTATGGCAGACCAACGCTTTTCTCTAGGGGTCAACCTTCTGCTGATAAAAGCAACAGGTTGATCCTGGCCCTCAGAATTCAGTTGTGATAAGACTGCCCCTACCCCTAATTCAGATGCATCAGTTTGAACAATGAATTTCTTGGAGTAACATGGGCTTTTTAGGACAGGTGCAGAGCACATTGCCTGTTTGAGCTCCTCAAAAGCTTTCTGACAGCTGGCTGTCTATAATACCTTTTTAGGTATCTTCTTACTAGTGAGATCATTAAGAGGGGCTGCTATGGAGCCCTAGTTTTTAATGAATCTTCTGTAATACCCAGTGAGGCCTAAGAAGGCTCTCACCTAGGTCTGTGTTGTAGGGGGAACCCAATCCATGATTGTCTGGATTTTACCCTGAAGTGGTGCAATCTATTCTCCACCTACCAGGTGTCCCAGATAAACCACCTTTTCCTGCCCTATCTGGCACTTTGAGGCCTTGATAGTGAGGCCTGCCTTTTGCAGGGCCTCGAAAACTTTCCAAAACTGGACCAGGTGCTCATCCCAGGTGGAACTAAAGACAGCAATATCATCAAGATACGCTGCACTAAAAGCCTTCAACCCTTGCAGGACTGTGTTCACCAACCTCTAAAAAGTGGCAGGTGCATTCTTCAAACCAAAGGGCATCACTGTAAATTGGTAGTGCCCTCCTATAGTTGCAAATGCAGTTTTAGGTTTAGCATCCTCAGCCAATTTGATCTGCCAATACCCTGCAGTCAAATCAAAGGTGCTCAGATACTTAGCAGATGGCAGTGTATCAATGAGCTCATCTGCCCTGGGTATAGGGTGAGCATCAGTTTTTGTTACTTGATTGAGACCTCTGTAGTCTACACAAAACCTCATCTCCCTTTTTCTATCTTTTGAGTGAGGCTTTGGTACAAGCACCACAGGCCTCGCCCATGGGCTTTCAGAAGGTTCAACCACTCCTAGATCAAGCATTTTCTGCACCTCTTGTTTTATGCAGTCCCTGACATGGTCAGGATGCCTATAGATTTTACTTTTGACAGGCAAGCTGTCTCCAGTATCAATTGTTTGTTCACACCAGGAAGTTGTTCCTGACACAATTGAAAAGAGGTCAGAAAACTGTCCAAGGAGATTTATGCAGTTGTCTTTCTGTTCTGCAGTCAGACAATCTGCCAAAACTATTCCCTCCACTAAAGCATCAGATTCAGTGGTGGAAAAGAGATCAGGGAGAGGGTCACTCTCTTCTTCCTGTCCCTCATCTGTTGCCATCAGCAGGGTGAGATCAGCCCTGTCATAGTAGGGTTTCAGGCGGTGAACATGAATCACCCTAAGGGGACTCCTGGCAGTGGCCAGGTCTACCAGATAGGTAACCTCTTCCTTCTTTACAACAATGAGATGGGGTCCACTCCATTTGTCCTGGAGTGCTCTAGGGGCCACAGGCTCCAATACCCACACCTTCTGTCCTGGTTAGTACTGGATCAGAACAGCCTTCTGGTCATGCCATTGCTTCTGGAGCTCTTGGCTGGCCTTAAGGTTTTTACTGGCCTTTTTCATGTACTCAGCCATTCTGGATCTTAGGCCAAGTACATAGTCCACTATGTCCAGTTTGGGAGTTTTTAAAGGTTGTTCCCAACCCTCCTTCACAAGTGTTAGTGGACCTCTTACAGGGTGTCCAAAGAGGAGCTCAAAGGGGCCGAAGCCCACTCCTTTCTGGGGTACCTCCCTGTAAGCAAAAAGGAGGCAAGGTAACAGGACATCCCATCTCCTCCGGAGTTTTTCAGGGAGTCCCATTATCATACCTTTGAGAGTTTTATTAAACCTCTCTACCAGTCCATTAGTCTGTGGATGATAAGGAGTGGTGAACTTGTAGGTAACACCACACTCCTTCCACATTGCTTTCAAGTATGCAGACATGAAGTTGCTACCCCTGTCTGATACAACCTCTTTAGGGAAACCCACCCTGGAAAAGATTCCCAGGAGGGCCTTTGCCACTGCAGGTGCTGTAGTGGTCCTTAGAGGAATTGCTTCAGGATATCTTGTGGCATGGTCCACAACCACCAAGATAAACCTATTGCCTGAAGCAGTAGGAGGGTCAAGGGGGCCAACTATGTCAACCCCTACCCTTTCATAGGGAACCCAAACCACAGGTAGTGGAATAAGGGGGTCCTTTGGAGTGCCACCAGTCTTGCCACTTGCTTGGCAAGTCACACAAGACTTGCAAAAATCTTTAGTGTCCTCTGACATCCTAGGCCAGTGAAACAGGGGGACATGCCTTTCCCATGTTTTGATCTGGCCCAAATGCCCAGCCAAAGGAATGTCATGTGCAAGAGTTAGGAGGAACTCTCTGTACTGCAGGGGAATGACCAATCTCCTGGCTGCTCCAGGATTTGGGTCCCTTGCCTCGGTGTACAAGAGGTTGTCCTCCCAGTAAACTCTATGTGAGTCATTGACATCCCCATTTTGCTGTTTGACAGCTTGCTGTCTGAGACCCTTTAATGTGGGACAGGTTTGCTGTGCCACACTCAGCTCTTCCCTGGCAGGCCCCCCTCCACCCAAAAGCTCAGCAGTGTCTGCTGCCAGCTCATCTGGTGAAGGTTCTGCACAGGGAGGAAATTCTTCTTCCTCAGAAGGATAATCATCTGTAGAGGGAGGGATAGTGGGTAGGGATTTACCCTTGCTACCCCTAGCTTTAGGGAGCACTTGGTCCATTGTTCCAGGATCCAAGTTACCCTGTCCTTTTTGCTTTTTGGCCTCAGCCGTTGTCAAAGCAAAAATATGCCCAGGAATGCCCAGCATTGCTGCATGAGCCTCCAACTCCACTTCTGCCCAAGCTGATGTCTCTAAATCATTTCCTAGTAGGCAGTCTACAGGTAAATCTGAGGCAACCACAACTTTTTTTGGACCAGTAACCCGCCCCCCAGTTGAGATTCACAACAGCAATGGGGTGGCTAAGAGTGTTGTTATGAGTTTATGTCACTTGGTACTGCTGACCAAATAGGTGTTGTTCAGGGTGAACCAGTTTCTCTATGACCATAGTAACACTGGAACCCGTGTCCCTGTAGGCCTGAACCTCTACACCATTTATTAGGGGAAGTTGCTTTTACTTATCCATATTAAGGGGACAAGCAACCAAGGTGGCCAAATCAATGGCACCTTCAGAGACAAACACAGCCTCTGTGGTCTCCCTAACAAGTCCAACCCCAACTACATTACCAATAGTGAGCCCAGCTACTCCCTTGGATTGGCTATTTGTAGGTTTGCTCCCACCACCACTGCTATTACTAGGGTACTAGAATTTGCAGTAGGGGTTGTGGTAGTGGGAGGTTGGGTGTTTTTCTTTGGACAACTAGCATCAGTTGCCCAATGGCCTTTGACTTTACACAAATAACACCAAGGCTTTTTAGGTTGATTATTGGAAGAGGATTTGGACCCACCACCCCCACCAGAGGACTTTTGTGGGCTTGATGAAGACTCTGTTTTACTTTTGTCCCCACCCTTGTCAGAAGACTTACCATCCTTCTTCTTGCCATCCTTGTCACCCCCGTATGAACTTTTCTGTTCACTCTTGTTCTGACCCATTTGTCTGCCTTCATTCCCAATTCTTGGGGAGAGGTCAGATCTGAGTCCACTAGATATTGGTGTAACAAGTCAGACACACAGTTATTCAGAATATGCTCTCTCAGAATAAGATTATGCAGGCTTTCATAGTCAGATACTCTACTGCCATGTAACCACCCCTCCAAGGCCTTCACTGAACAGTCTACAAAGTCTGTCCAGTCTTGTGAGGACTCTTTTCTGGTGTCTCTGAACTTAATCCTGTATTGTTCAGTGGTTAAGCCAAATCCATCCAAGAGTGCATCCTTCAAAACTGCAAAATTGTTAGCATCACTTTCTCTAACAGTAAGGAGCCTATCCCTACCCTTTCCAGTGAAAGATAGCCATAATATAGCAGCCCACTGCCTTTGAGGGACCCCCTGTACCATACAGGCCCACTGAAGTGCAGCAAACCACTTGTTGATGTCATCCCCCTCCTTGTAAGGGGGGACTATCTTGTGCAGATTCCTGGAATCGTGCTCTCTAACAGGATTACTATCAGGAATACTGCTGCTGCCACCATGGGGTCCTAACCCCAACCTCTGTCTTTCCTTCTCCAGGTCTAGGGATTCCCTATCTAAGGCCAGCTGTTGCTGTTTAAGCTTCAGTCTGGTGTCTTCAACCCTCAACTTTTTGAGTTCCCTTTCTAAAAAGTTATCCTCAGGGTGGGTGGGTTGGGAATGCTTGGACACAGAAGACAAGTTTGAAACAACAGAGGGTGATCTGTCCCTATTTGTCTGGACCCTGGTAACTTGGCCTCTAGGAATAAAGGCTTCCCTGCTGTGATGGGAACCTCCCTTACTACCAACATTACTGGGTGTCCTGCTAGGGGGCAGATCCTGTTCAGAACCCTCACCACCTCCCTCAAGGAGATCCCCTGAGTCAGAATGGGAACCTTCTATTAACCCCTCATTTGATGTGCCTGCTTGGGACTCATCATTTACAATAAGCATGTTAAATAGAAACTCTTTTGTAGGGTTCTTTCCTATCACTAATCCTCTATCTAAGCAGAGACTCCTTAGGCTCTTGTAATTCAAATTTTCATAAGTTGTATTGACCATTTTAAGAGTAGAATCTACCACAGACATGATAGCAGGAGGTTTAGAGACAGTGAGAAGGAAGAAAAGGTTTCAGAACTTTTTAAAGAACAGAGAAAAAAAGCTTTTTCTAACTTTTGGAAAACTTTTAGAAGTTTTAGCAAACTTTTTAGAACTTTGTAAAAAGTTTAAGAGGAGAAAAGCAAAACTGTTTGGTTAAGTGTACATACACTGAACTGCTTTGTATATGATTCTCTTATGAAAAGTACACAATGACAAAGTGGTAAGTAGTTACAAGTACTTATCCCACTGCTGCACAACCAATGTAGGAGGCTGGCCTGGCTTGTAGTGGGTACCAAAGGTACTTACACCTTGTGCCAGGTCCAGTTATCCCTTATTAGTAGAGAAGATGTGTTTCTAGCAGCTTAGGCTGCACTAGGAGACATGCAAAGCTCCTACTATACCACTTATATCATATGCATATTATCATAAGAAAACACTATATACAGAGTTACTAAAAATAAAGATACTTTATTTTTATGACAATATGCCACAAGTATCTCAGTGAGTACCCTCATTAAGAAGGTAAGTAATATACACAAGTTATATGTACACAAACCCAAATCAGGTAAGTAAAAGCAAGAAAAGTAATGCAAACAGTGTAGAATTACAATAGGTTGCAATAGGAGAACATAGGTATAGGGGCAACACAAACCATATACTCCAAAAGTGGAATGCGAACCACAAATGGACCTCACACCTATGTGAGCTTGTAGAGGGTCGCTGGGACTGTAAGAAAACAGTTAGGGTTACCAGAATACCCCACCCCAAGACCCTGAAAAGTCAGAGTAAAGTGCACCTACTACCCCAAAAGTGCACAATAATCGTGATGGGGGTTCTGCAAGAAGAACAAACACCAGCAGTGCACTGACAATGGATTTCTGGACCTGCAAGGCAAGGGGACAAAGTCCAATAGTCGCGACAGTGTCCAGAGGGGGCAGGAGCCCAGGAAACCCCGGATGAAGGTGCAAGGAAGCTGCCTCCGGTTGGAAGAAGCTTGGAGTTCTGCAAGAAAGAAGAGGACTAGGGACTTTTCCTTTGGAAGTCGGATGTCCCACGTCGCGATGAAACTTGCAGAGGTGTTCCCATGCAGAAATACCACAAACAAGCCTTTCTAGCTGCAAGGGTCGCAGTAGAGGTTTTTTGGGTGCTGCTGAGGACCAGGATAGACCAGGATGTCGATTTTTGGAGGAGGAGACAGAGGGGGCGCTCAGCAACTCGGAGAGCCCTCACAGAAGCAGACATCATCCACAGAAGTACTCCAACAGGCACTTGGAAGAAGAGTGAACCGGAGTCCACGCAGAGTTACAAAAGGGAGTCCCATTACATCGGAGGACAACTCAGAAGGTTGTTCACTGCAGGACGGAGTGCTGGGGACCCAGGCCAGGCTGTGCACAAAGGAAATCCTGGAAAAGTGCACAGGAGCCCGAGCAGCTGCAAATCACGCGGTACACAGCTTTGCAGTCTAGCATGGGAAGGCAAGGACTTACCTCCACCAAACATGGACTGAAGAGTCACTGGACTGTGGGAGTCACTTGGACAGAGTTGCTGTGTTCCAGGGACCACGCTCATTGGGATGAGGGTGGACCCAGAGGACCAGTGATGCAGTCTTTTGGTGCCTGCGTTAGCAGGGGGAAGATTCCGTTGACCCACGGCAGATTTCTTCGGAGCTTCTGGTGCAAGGTGAAGGCAGGCTACCCCCAGAGCATGCACCTCCAGGAAACAGTTGAGAAAGCCAGCAGGATTAGGCGCTACAATGTTGCTGGTGGTCGTCTTGCTACTTTGTTGCAGTTTTGCAGGCGTCCTGGAGCTGTCAGTGGTCGATCCTTGGTAGAAGGTGAAGAAGGAGATGCAGAGAAACTCTGGTGAGCTCTTGTATTCGTTATCTGAAGAATTCCCCAAAGCAGAGACCCCAAATAGCCAGAAAAGGAGGTTTGGCTACCCAGGAAGGAGGATTGGCTACCAAGAGAGGTAAGAGCCTATCAGAAGAAGCCTCTGACGTCACCTGTTTGCACTGGCCACTCAGAGCAGTCCAGTGTGCCCCCAACACCTCTGTGTCCAGACTGGTATTGGGGTGACAATTCCATGATCTTAGACATGTTACATGGCCATGTTCGGAGTTACCATTGTAACGCTATACATAGGTAGTGACCTATGTATAGTGCACGCGTGTAATGGTGTCCCAGCACTCACAAAGTCCGGGGAATTTGCCCTGAACGATGTGGGGGCACCTTGGGTAGTGCCAGGGTGCCCACACACTAAGTAACTTTGCACCCAACCTTCACCAGGTGAAGGTTAGACATATAGGTGACTTATATGTTACTTATATGCAGTGGTAAATGGCTATGAAATAACGTGGACGTTATTTCATGGAGGCTGCAGTGGCAGGCCTGTGTAAGAATTGCCAGAGCTCCCTATGGGTGGCAAAAGAAATGCTGCAGCCCATAGGGATCTCCTGGAACCCCAATACCCTGGGTACCTCAGTACCATATACAAGGGAATTATATGGGTGTACCAGTATGCCAATGTGAATTGGTAAATTTAGTCACTAGCCTGTTAGTGACAAATCTGGAAAGCAGAGAGAGCATAACCACTGAGGTTCTAGTTATCAGAGCCTCAGTGAGGCAGTTAGGCATCACACAGGGAACACATACAGGGCACATACTATGAGCACTGGTGCCCTGCCTGGCAGGGTCCCAGTGACACAAGGACTAAAACAACATACATACAGTGAAATATCAGGGTAAAATGCCAGGCAAGATGGTACTTTCCTACAATGGCTTCTCCACTGGTTCTGGAGGGGGCATTGTGCCCAGTGTGCTTCATCCTGGGAAGGATGCGGTCAGTGGATTGCTTCTCCACTGGTTCTGGAGGGGACATTGTGCCCAGTGAGCTTCCTCCTGGGGAGGATGGGGTGAGTAGATGGCTTCTTCTACTGGTTCTGGAGAGGGTATTGTGCCCAGTGTACTTCATCCTCGGAAGGATGCGGTGAGTGGATGGCTTCTCCACTGGTTCTGGAGGGGGCATTGTGCCCAGTGAACTTTATCCTGGGGAGGATGGGGTGAGTGGATGGCTTCTTCTACTGGTTCTGGAGGGGGCATTATGCCCTGTGATGCAGATCTTGGGGAGTGCAAGCTCACAGTCTCTCACCTGGGTGTCAGACCCACGGGATTTGCAGGGGCCGGGCCACACAACAGCCCACGGATGCAGGACTACACACTGTCTACCGGCAGTGACGGCTGCTCAGTGGTGGCATTGGCGGTGCTGGTGTCGGGGCTGGCAGTGGTGGGGGGAGGCTCCAGCCCGTCCCCTGCAGCCTCGGACGGCTGCCCACTTGGGCTGCTGCTGCTGGCAGTGGTGCTGGTGGTGATGCTGGCAGTGGTGGGGGAAGGCTCCAGCCCATCCCCTGCAGCCTTGGACGGCTGAAGCACCATGGTTGGTGGTGGGGGCTCCGACTGAGAAATGCACCAGGCTTCTTGTCGTTTTTGCCCGCTGGTGCAGACCCCTTGCCCTTCCTGCCAACAGCTTGGGATGGCTCCTTGCTCCTCTTGGCAACAGCTGGGGACTACGCCTTGCCCTTCCTTTTACCAGCTGGGGGTGCCTCCTTGCCCTACTTTGCATCAGCTGGGGATGCCTTGCTGCCCTTCTTTGCAGCAGCTGGGGGTGCCTCCTTGCCCTTCCTTGCAGCATGTGATGCAGGCACCCTATCAGTGTGGCTGCCTGGTGCCCGGGATCCTCTCCCACCTGGTGTAGCTGTGGACACTTATGTGCCCCTGGACTGGGTGGCTGAGGTGCTTGCCTGGGTTCTGACCACTCTGGCCTGATGTGAGGGACAGGGTGGGGGAGGGCTAGGGAAGAGGTCAAAGGTGGAGAGGAAAAGCTTCTTAGGGAAATTGGGGTGGGAAGAGGGAGGTGGTCTGGGAGTGGAGGTAGAGGGAGTGGTTGTAGGAGGTGTCAGTCAGCTGTGTTTCGGTGCAGGTGCATGGGCTGGATGCTGTTGTGAGGTGGATGGCTGTTGGGTGTCTGAGTGCTTGCAGTTGTGTACTTTAGGAGGAGGGAGCACAGACACAGTGGGAGAGGACACAGGGGATGAGTGCATGTATGTGGGGGTGGTGACTGCCAGCGAGGGGTGTGTGCTGATGTGTGCTGGTGATGGGGGAAGTGGATGAGTATATAGTGCATGCAGGTGTCAGTTTAGATGCAGCTGGGAGGGAGGTGGACAACCAGGAGGTGGGGGCCAGTGGAGGCAGTGGATGTTGGTATGTCTGCATCTGGATGGTGTTTGTGTGAGTGCCTGTGGGATGAAGTGTGGTGCTTGTGTTTGCCATGTCCACTCTTGTGTGATGTCCTGGGTGTGTGCTCATCTGACTGTGTGCTTGGGATAGGTTGGGGTTGAGGGAATGGGATTGGGTAGAGGAAGTTGGAGGGGGGAGGCTAGAAACAGGGACAATGGCTGCCATCAGAGAGGAGGCCAGAGCCTGGATTGATCTAGGTTGTGCCGCCATGCCAGTGTGAATGCCCTCCAGGACTGCATTTGTCTGTTGCAATTGGACTGTCAGTGACTGGATGACATTCACAATGGTTGACTGCCCTACAGAGATGGATCGCAGGAGGTCAATAGCCTCCTCACTCAGGGCAGCGGGGCTAACTGGAGCAGCGCCTGAGGTGCCTTGGGTGAAGGAGATGGCCACCCTCCTGGGTGAGTGGACACGGGAACCACGCTGAGGGGCTGCTGGGAGGGCGGTGCTGGTACGGGGGTGGCAGCTGTACCTGTAGTTGGGGTGACCACAGAGGTGTCCGCCACCACCAGGGAGCTTCCATAGGAGGTGGAATCAGTGTCAGTACTGTTCCCTCCTGTCTCCTCCGTGGTGCTCCCCTCGCTCTCCATCCCACTTGTACCCTTACCATTGGTGGATTCGGCCTCCTGGGCCCTGTGTGATGCAGCTCCCTCCCTCGCCGGTCCCTCAGCTCCTCCGCCAGATGAAGCTAATGCACATAAGGACAGGGTGACAAAACAAAAAGGGGGGGTGAGACAAAGGATACACTTGGTCAATGGTGCAAACAACACCAACGGTGGTGTACACGACACACACACACACAGGGACCTGCCCTGCTATGCAATCACCACCAGTCAGAATGCTAGTCACCAGCCCAGGGATAGGTATACCTAACGCCACTTGTAGCATACCTGATACCCACAGACCTCTGCCCAGTAGTGGATGCCTACTAGCTTGGTTGGAGGTATTTTACATCAGAACCCTGCCCAACATGGGACCTATGCTGCAATGTCAGGCCTGGCCTAGGGGCACCCACAGGTGCACATCCCCCACCCGGATAGCACTCCACCATGCGCAAGTTGTATATTGGGGCACTGTACTCACACCCTTGTGGCTGATATGATGCCCCCAAGTGCCCATCCTGCTCCGATTAGGCCACTGCCAGTATGCAAGCCATCAGGGAGGTCAGGGTTCGATGGGTACTCCTTCCTCGCTGGGAGGCCATCCGCAGCTGGGCCTCCGCTGTCTTCCGTGCCCAGCGTTTCAGGTCCTCCCACCGTTTGCGACAGTGGGTGCTCCGCCTGCCCGAGACCCCTAGAGTCCACAAGTCCTTGGCGATGGCACGCCATACACCCTTTTTCGATGGGCGCTGACCTGAAGGGAAATGGACACAGGGAAAGATATTAGTCTGACTGTCCTGCTTGTTACACTCATGGCCCACCATGCCCCTTCCCATTAGCATAGACATGGCCCACCGTACATGCAACACGCTGCCCAGGGCCCATCCAGCAACCCCTCCCATGAGGCATTCACACACAGCACTCCATGCATTCACGCCCCATGCATCATACTCATGGTGTACTCAGCTGTTGGTCTGGAGGCCCATACAACACTCAGTACTGGGGTATGACCCCATCCACCAGTCACTACAACTCCGCCAAGGTGAAGGCAGGGGCCCTTTACCCAGTGACACGAGCCATGGTCAGTTCCAGACACAGGTCACAGCAGCACTTGCAGTGTAGGTCCTCTCCTGTTGAAGGTCAGGTAGCTAGTGAGTGAACAGATAGAAAATGGTGGTCACGTCCGCGGCGGTGCATACCGTCACCGCTGGCATACATCACCATTAGCCACTGTAACCCATAGGGCCCAATGTTTACCAATGAGGAGTCGCACGGCGGTTTTCGACCGCCTCCCGCAACGGTGCACAACGTCAGCGGAATTACTTCATTTCCATCTGTCCCTCCAAACAGGACAGGCAGACGCCATTTTGGTGGGGGGGCAGGCCATGGCACCTAACTGCGTCACAGTACACACATGCACCATTTGGAGCTCTCCAACAAAATACTGTTACAATCATGACAAGCATTGAAGTGTAGTGGTTGGAAATAAGAGATATTAACCAGCTCCTCACCATTTTGCCCCATAGATTGCAACCACTGCGGATGAATAGGAGATGGAGACATACCACTGTGTACAGACCCTGGTGGGCTTGGCAGCAATGGAGGACAGGCACATTATACTCACCTATGGACTGGACAGGACTACTATCACAGAGCTGATATCTGCGAAATATCCTTAATCTGTGCATGATGCCTTTATCCTGAGCAATAGCAGCATCCCATATGTGGTGTCTCAACTCCAGAGGCACATGGTGTGGCTAATAGGTTACCCCTGGTTTTCACCCAGTGGGTGTTGGTGTATGGGTATGGTGTGGGCACTAAGGGTTGGTGTGTGGCTAACAGTTGTCTCTCGATATTTGCCGGTGACTCTGGTTACCCCAACTTCTCATTGCTACTGACCCCTGTGAGGAATGCCAGGACAAGGGCAGAGGAACGTTACAATGAGGCACATGAGCGAACAAGAAGAATTATAGAGAGGACCTTCGGCCTCCTGAAGGCCAGGTTTCATTGCCTCCGTCTAACAGGTGGATCCCTGTACTACTCACCCAAGAAGGTGTGCCAGATCATCGTGGCATGCTGTATGTTGCACAACCTTGCCTTACGTCGCCAGGTGTCTTTTCTGCACGAGGATGAGGCTGGAGATGGCTGTGTGGCAGCAGTGGACCCTGTGGACAGTGAAGATGAGGAGGCAGATGATGAGAATGCAATAATTTGTCATTACTTCCAATGATACACATGTAAGAAAGAGTAACTTCACATTTAATTGACATTTTTGAGTTTGACATTATCACTGGCAGGCTGTTTTTACCACTTCTATGGCCACTCACTATAGCCTTTGGCATCTCTATTTGCAGATATTTGTGCCCCACTATCGCTCCTGGTATGTATACTGCAGCCAACTACAGGTCATTCCTATGTTTACCTTTCTGTTCAGTTGATTTTCAATGTTTAAACCTTGTTGAACTAATACATACTTAAATCATGTGATATACTCCATACCTGTATTTTTTCAAAGGGTGTTTATTTAAATGCTAAGAGGTATAAGGGGATGTGCAGTGGGCTGGGGTGCTCTCCCACTGTGTCTGTAACCCCTCTTCATAAAGTACACGAACCCAAGCACTCAGACACCCAACAGCCATCCACCTCACAACAGCATCCAGGGTGGGGGCGGCGTTGTGATTGTGTGTCACTGTCTTTTCCTCCCCCCTCCCTTTTGTGCTAGGTGGCTGTACTCACCGTAGTCGTCTTAGCTGGCGCTGGTGTTCGTGGTGGAGCAGGACGTAGACTATCATCGGGAATATATGAAATTCAGGCTCCATGGCGGCATGGTTCTTTCCTGTGTCTCCAAAGGTGAATCCTTTCCCTTCTGTGCAGTGTTTCCGCCAGGCTTTTGATGTCATTGGTACCGCCCCGGAAAAGGTGGAGGATTGCTGTCTCCTACTTCGGTGGGCGGAACATTGACTTCTGCCTGGCTGTAGATGGCTACTGCTGTGATGGCCGTTGTTTCCGCCCTGGCGCCAGGGTTGTAATGAGGGCCTAAGTCTCTTGTATCTAAACAAACCAGCATATGTAGCAATGATTGTGATATATCTGCAGCTTTCTTCTAGTTCTAACTGATGATAATCTTTATTCAAATCAAGTTGAGAAAAGATTTTGTCAACATTTTCAATCACTTTGTTTGCATGTCGCATGTCAATGCATATGCGCACAGCTTGTTCATGCTCCTTTTAAGGCACTACTACTATGGGAGAAACCTATGGCATTGGACCAGTGGCGCGTTCAATAATGTCATGCTTAAGTAATGATTCACGTATTTTTTCAACAGTTTATTGTACGTGAAAACAGCTTGTCAATGTCTCCTAGCAACAGGATGGACATCCTTATTTATATGCAGTTTTACTTTCATAATCTTTACCTTTCCTAAACCATGAAACAATTAAGGGAATTTACTTACTGTTTCATGATTAGCATTCATGTTGTAATTCACTGAAATCAGTCCCATACCAGCAGCTGTGTTGAAACTGAGCAAGCAGGCACTTACCTTGAAGCACATGGATAGGAGCTTGTAGCTTTATTTTCTTACGTTTCACTGTCACCGTAAATTAACCTTTACTTTTCTTGGGTGTCGATGTTGCCCATGGCTACTATTTGGTCTTTGACGGTGTAAGCCCCTTCCCTTATGGCGACCTCTAGAGTTGTTCTAAGCAGCCACCTGGCAGCTTTGATAGTGTGCCCCTTCAGGCATTGGACAGGTAGGGAAGCACAACCCCAGTGCTTCTTCCTGGGTCCCCCTGCTCGATGTTGAGGTCATAATGCTTCACTTATTAAACTTCAGGTTAGAAGAATAACAGTATGCTTCTTTTTTACTTGTTCTGTCATACAGCACTATTGGGTGTCTCATCATTGTCTTTAACCATGCTTTGTAAACCTGGTTGAATCCGTCTTATGCTTTAACACTCTCTAAATGGTATAACTTTATTTTGCATGGAATGCAGTACCTTTGTGTGCTGCAAGACCACCTCAGCCACAGGACACCTCCACTACCTGTGCACCAAGAGTCAGCATACCCATCCTGTGTCCCCTAGTCCTGGCTCCTGTTGAACAACTAAGAAACTTGGCAACAGGTCTGCCAGGAACCAGTGGATTAGGGCACTCACACCTCAAGGACACAGGCCTGTGGGGATAGGGGTCATGGGAATTAATCTGTGGGGCAGCAAAGGGAGGCTACTGGGGTTTTGGTGAGCCAGACCACCCTTGACCAAGTCTTGGGATCATGCCTAGAGTCCCAAGATGTGATCGGCCAGGTCCTGACTAAGATCCGGGACCTGAAGCAGGTGCAGAGGGAGATCAATGTGGAGCTACAAAACATCAATTTCACTATGGGCTCCTTCACTGGGGTTATATATGACCTCTTCCTGCTCAAGGGCAGGGCTTTTTCCAGTCCATCTGCCCCTGTCTGTGGTCCCTCAACATCTAGGCAAACTACAACGCTTATGGCCACAAACAAGGAGGCCCTGACACAGGAGAAACCTGATCCTACCACCCCAGGCTCTGAACCTGTGCTCCCCCCTCCCCGGAGGGGATGATCATCTGGATCAGCACCAGAGGATGGCAAGACTAACACTACCACCTCCAAGAGATGCCAAACCTAATCTTCTCATGTGTGTCTACCATTTACCCTGTGAACTGTTCCATGGAAACATTTACCTTTTCTGAGGACTGTAGTAATTTAGACACTGGACTCCAAAATGTTTTTGCCTCTACTACCATGTTTCTATCCTCCGTGACAGACTCCTTTTTGTTGAAAACTGATTACTTGATTTACTTCCCACTTACATTTGTTTTTATGTAATAAACGTAAATGACACTGAGTATAAGACACTTGTTTGGTTTTTTTGTGGCCTTTAAATTGCCATGTCCATATATCAACATCATGTTGGGAACACTATGTGCAATCATTTTGTAGATAAAAGTTGCAATTACAAATATGTCAAAACAACTCTACTGAGAATGTTTGTGGCACATACACATTTGGAAAACAACTCTTTGTAGAAATGAAGTTTGGGTCACAAAACCCATTCCTAACACCAATGGCTGTGCCAATCAGGTCTATAGGCTTCAATTCCTTGATACCATGGTGGAAAGGGATTATTCAATGGGAACAGATTAAATAGGCCAACTATCACTGATGCATGACCTCAGTTGGAGCCATACATCCTGCCCTTACAACAAGGATCGTAGATCAATGACACCAATAGTCCACATCATGGCAGTGACTACATTTGAGGCCGCATGACCAGTACATGACACTGTGGCAGAATCTGGTGCAAAGACACATTCACCATTCAGTGGTGTGCTAGCAAAATGTCCTAATATTAATGATTAAATACATCAACAGCTACCTTCAGTGTCCACAAACTGAAGATGTAGCCAATGTGAAGAGAAAGCAGTATGCTGAGGATTAACATACACATGTGGTTTGAGCAATTCAAGTGGCATATATTGATTTGATGGCAGCATCGCACAGAAAACAAGTCAAATATAATCTTCTGAACATCCATGCCATCAGAGTGCAAGCTGTCTGTGAAAATGGTTTGTCCATTCCAAGTGGGTGTCTCTCCCAGGAACAACACATGTTCACTTTGTACTTCCAAGCAACAACATATCACTGCAAATGTCACAACGGTGAAATGTCCAGATCAAGGCGACATGGTGAAGAACCCTGAAACAGAATAACGATGGAAAATCAATTTTATGCCATAGAATATGTAACTCGATTGACAAGTCATGAGGGAATACATACTTAGCATGAGCACTTTTCCACTATTTCATTGACCACAAAACCCAATGTGGGGAAACACTGATCGACTTACATCTTTGCCTTGACCATTCCTGCACTGACCAGTCATAAAAAAGTACCATAGCAGACAGATATGTACCCTACTGAATGAGTTGTACTAACACTGGAGCATAAATCTTGTAAAGGTAAACTTATACTCAGGTGAAGAAGTGGGCACTCACATCTTGACGTAAGTCAACTCCTTCTTCTTCACCAATGTCATCCACTCTTAAGGAATTTCAACATCCTCACCTGGGGGCTCATCATGGTCTGCCTCCTCTGCAATTATAGGGATGCCTTTCCTCAGGGTGAGGTTATGGAGAATGCAGCAGGGAACAGTGATTTTGGCACACCTTATCAGGTGAGTTGAGGAATGATCCACCTGTCTTGTCCAGGCACTTAAACCTAGCCTACAGGAGCCAGAAAGCCTTCTCCACTGGCCTCTGTGTTCTTCCATTGGCCTCATTGACGCAGACTTCCCCTGGCGTTGTTGGATTCCTCAGCGGTGCCGATACCATGGTCAGTTAGGATACGCTGCATCTCCTACACAGAAGTAACACCTCAACAGATTACTATCGGATTAAACCATTGTACCTTCATAAACTAGGATTCAGGAAAAGTATCTACAAGTCATGTTGTACTTACCAATAAGTCAGGCCTCTCTTGTCCAAGTTGTGACATCTGCATGGGTATAATGCTGTTACGTAATATTAATGAATAACATGTTGTTCCAGGGAAGAGGGCACACACACTTGTAATGTATAAGTCTTGTAAGCAGACAACTTGCACATTGATAGAATGGTGTTCCTCTTATTGCGGTAGACCAGTTCTCTGTTGTGTGATGGCACCAAGGCAATATGCGTGTCATCTACTGCTCCAAAAACATGTGATATTCCACCCAAAGCATATCATTCTTCCTTCACTGTGGCTAAATCCTTGGACATGGAAATTGGATGCAGCTGTTCATGTTCTTAATCAGGGAAGTAAGGACTTCTTGTAGCACACCACTGAAGGTTGGCTGAGACATGCCCCCAGACACTGCTGCAGAGTATTGCAAGGTGCCAGTGGCTACAAAATACAGTACTACCATGAGTTTGACTATTGGTGTTATGGCTGGTGGATTCATATTTTGAGGCAAAAGATCAGGCCCCAACTGCTGCCACAGATCCAGGATAGTTTGCCTATTTAGATGATATAGCATGATTACATCCCTTTCCTCCATGGTGGCAGGGTCTGGAAAGGGCTGGAACACCTGGGGCTGTTGCCTTCTACCCATGGCTCTGGTCAGGCATCTGTATGTATGTAAAATAAAATCTCAGATGAAATGGTCACATCATACTTCTAATGTCAAAGCACATCTAACTATTGGGTAACAGTAAAAATGTCATTACATGATACATGTACACACTGACTTCAAATATATGGCCCACTAATATGTGAATTATACACATTTCTTTTCATCAATATGTGCAAAAATTACATTTGAATTGTATTATTTGCACCTAAATACATAAAAAAATATATATACCGTCAGCGGGGTTGATACTACCCCCACAGCACTGTCATTGACAAACACAGTTATGTACACATTTGTACATGTCATATCTTGCCCAGAAAAGTGTTGTTCCTATCTGACTGTTAGCAATGCCCTCGCCCCCATTTTGAGTGCTGGTGATGCATGTATAACTGAAAAATGCACAGATAAACACTCTAAAATGGCAGCAGCCTGACCTTGTCGTCAGGACATTGCATAGCCGACAGCGTCAGCAGACGTTGACCATGTAGTAGGTGGGAACCTCTATGACGGTCCCTGCCAGAGGCTAACGTGTGTAACGGCTACGCACAAAGGCCAATGGCTGTGTCCGTCTCTGTCACAGATCGCATCCTCTGTATACTTGTGTTCCGCGTTCTGTGAAAAAAATCACTTGCCTCCTAACACTGCAGCCATCAAGACCTCCTTGATTTTTGCTGCTGTGACTGACCTCTGGGAGTCAGGGTGCCGGGCAACGCAGGTGAAATGGCCCCTGCCTTATCTCCTGAGTAGCTAGAGCTCCTTACCAGGGAGGTTCTGTCCCTGTACAGCCAACTCTATGGGACCCCAGAGAAACAGTTACATGTCTGATTAGGGAATGTTTGACTGAGTAACCTCTTTCTTTATACTTCACAGGATATGTAATTCCCTTTTGGTGATGTGGTTGTTTCTGTGCTTTGAGTTGACAGACTGATGCATGTGGTACAGATTTTTCTGACCAATGTTTAAATGTTCTATGCATGACAATGTTAAGCACCAGACAATAGAAGCTGCAATGTGCGGCTATGTATAACACAAATCATATCTACTCACATGAACTGCAGGCCACTGACGGACAATGGCCAGTAGAGAGTGTACAAGTTGTATGACCAACACCATACGGCCAATGTTGAAACAACAGTGGTTAGGTTTGAAAAGATTGGGGGTCTGGAGCTGCCTGATTCAGTGTTGTCACATGGAAGTCCAGCACATCTTGCTGATCATTTAGCTCTGTATGATTTCATGAAGCCACATATTGTTATGTGCAGCAAGTTCAGATGACAGTGGCTCACCATCATCCATCCCTGTGTGTCTCATTAGAATCCACGCATTTTCAAACAACCCACAAATCCCTGCTCTCATTGACACATAGCAACCCTCCTCTGTTGCCCTCAGTCAGTGTATGTGATGTAGACTATGGGTTCTGGCATTTGGGTATTTAGGCAGGAAGCCAATATAGCATATGAGTATGATTATTTGCAAGGATTTTACAGGTGCTCTGGGCTACAGTGTCTAACAATGATTGTAGGTGATAACAGGTGGCTTTCACAATATAATAGGTTGCATAGTTCTGGCTCAGATTAAGTTGTAGGCCTGAGTAGGTAACATGAATATCTAGCAAGTATTGATGGTGCACATGACATCACTGCAAAGCAGTTCTACCAATAACTGTTTTGTGGACTAAAGAAATTGCAACTGTTTTGTAAATGCACCTGTTCATTGGGAATATATGATATCACTGCAGTGCAGAGACACTGAGCTGCCTTTTCCTGTTCTTTAAAGTCATCTATAGACGTCAACGTCCAAAAGCGAGATATCTAAAAGGCCATTGCAAAGAAGGTGTGGACACTGGGGTCCACAGGCAGCATAGCCTGCACTGTTGGAAGAAGGGGAGGGCCTGCATCTGGTAGCTTGAAAATCTACTGAATACCATGTCAGCCAGTCATCCTAGCGATCCAGGTGGGTGCACTTCACTTTGACCTCTACCTAATGGCCCAGCTTACCCAGAGATGGATGGGCAGTGGAGGGCCCAACAGCAGCAACTAGGGGGGTAGGTAATTGTTTTGAGAACTTGTTGTAGTTTAACCTCTTTACTTTCCAGCCATGTTTTATGCCAACAACCGTGAGGGAGGCACACATCCAAAGCTCATGATGATTTCTGGAGATGTAAGTTGGTCAGACTGTGTCTGATACTGTGTGTGTTGTGTTGGTTTGTGCTGTCTCATGCCAATAGATTCCTCCTCCCAAGGAAATTACTGTTGGGGGCAGACACATGGCTGCATGCACACAAGAGAATGCCAGGATTAACACAATGATATGAATGACAATTTAAATAAAAGTGCCCCAGCTCATAATTGGGTTAGATGTGATGGCATTTCACATGTGTGTAGTGGATGTCATCTTCCTCACTGGTGACTGTGGCAAACTGCACAATTGTGGAGCAGCTGATATATCTGACTTGACATTGGTAAGTTGGTACGATCGCAATGTGAGAATGTGCATCTGTAATGACAGTTTTGATATTCTGTGTACAGTGACCTCATTCCTTACCTGACACATGTTTAACAGCAATTTCTCCAGCAAAATGATGATACTATATGTTGGCAGTAACTGGTAGACTTGGGTCCTTAGCCCGTCACAATTGTGCATGTAAGCCAGTCTGTAAATGGCAGCATGAATTACTTTACAAAACTTTCTGTAAGCAACAGATAGGAATGTGTCAACATTGGTGAGAGATGTATGTGTCCCACAGACAACATTTTGGTGTCCTTAGTCCTACCCAGAAAGTCATTTGCTGATGGTGAGCAGTGTGATCTTGAAAGGGATATTTGCATGTGGAAGCCTACATCACACAGATGTTGTGTAGTCCCAGTTTGGGCAGGTGAATTCCATCCAAAAATCTTAGCCTTTGGGAGGAGGGAACCAATATTTGCTCTCTACTGCAGTGGTTCAGAGTTGTAGCCAGGCCCATGTGTTCACTCGTGCTATTGGAACCCTTTCTTATGGAGTGAGCTACAAGTGTATAAGTAATAAAGGCATACAAGATATGGGAACAGAGATGGGGGATAACTGAACTTGTTGCAAATGTTGTACGATGAAATTGATGTCCAATTGTACTCTTACAGAAACACTATAACTGTTGTATCTTGTTTTTCAGCACTAACTGGGCAAGGCAAAGGGGGCAGAAGCTACATTGGCGGGGTTGAAGCTTTCCATTGGGTTTGGGTTCTGAGACCACCAACACCGAGGGACCCAGTGGCACAGAGGGTGAGAGGATTGGCCAGGAGACCAAAAGTGACTCGACATCTTCCTCGGAGGCCTCTAATGAAGACCAGTCCCTAGTGGGGTTAGACTCTGGAGAGACTGTGACACCTACATCTTCATCCAACCTCCTGCATTCCCAGCTACACACTCCCTCTTGCTCCCCCCACTTGTCCATAGCTACCTCCTAAAAGAGGCAGCATAACCTTTGCTGCAGGCCCCTCTGTCCCTGCCCCAGTGTCCCAGGCTGCTCTCACTGAGGAGGCTGTAGATCTATTAACAACGATCGATGTTGGCCAGTCTGCACTATTGAATGCCGTAGCCTCCCACTCACCCGAGCCTCATGCCCAGAATCCCATCCCTTCCACACCCCAAATCTCTTAACCCAGCCATGTCCAAAGCAAACACAAACATATGCATGCACCTACAACAGCAGCCATATGCACCACATCCCAACACAAATACGTTAAGAAACATAAGCACAGACAGACCACCATGGACACAAACCCAGTCTCTGCACCCACTACTACACAGCCACACACACACACATCCAGGCACAAAACCAACCACTACATCAACATCCACCGACACCATCAGCACACCACCAGTCACCACCATATCCCCAACATACACCACAAATCATCACACCCACCACTACATGTCCATGCACCAGCACACCCACAGACACCACAGCAACCCACGCCACTGCCACAGCAGACACATCTACAAACACACACATCCTCAACACAATAGTAAAATACAAATCTACCGATGCACCACATACACCAGATCCTCATGCACCCCCACCTTCAACAGACACAAGTACAACAGACACAGCCACTCCCTCCTAAAACCAACTCAGTCTTTTCTCTGTCCCTGACACCTTCCAAAACCCACCCCGCCCCTTCCAAATCCCAAACAACCCATTCCAACCCAAACCCACACCTTCTAAATCCCAAACCACCCCTCCCAAAGACAGACACACCCCTCTCAAATCCAAACTCATCCTTTCAAACCCAACCCCATCCCTCTCAAACCCAAGGATCCACCCCCGATAACATCTTTGAGGTGCCTGCTGTCTGCCCCATGGATGTCCCTTCCAGAGGAGGTTTAGTCCCTCATTATGAACACGACAGAAAACACCGCACCGGTGGCAATAACAACCACCAACAGTTCTGCGGTCTGGACCGCCAAATTATGAACCACCTGAAAACAGGCAGCCAGAAAACCACTCACCGCCAGCAGAGGAGTACCGACAATGACGGCAGAGCCCACCCACAGCCCGACAGAAAGGCCCTACCCGCCCATCAAATAATAAAGCACTAGACCGCTGTCAGTTCCGGGGCAGGAAGAACCGCCACTCAGAGTTAGGAGGAAACGAACCAAATAAAAGGAAACACTCACCGGAGGCAAACACAACATGCCAAAGCCGACATGGATAGAGAGTTGCAGATCATGCCAGCCCTACTCCTTGCCATATACCTCCAGGACCGAGACCGCCGATGAAGACGACGATGGTAAGTAGCGCAACCTACTAATCAAGGGAAGAAAGGGCACAGTTACATACCCACCCACTCCTCCCACCCCACAATGCACCCACAACCCCTTACAACAGCACAAGCCGTACACCCCACAGTACGAGGTACTTACCCGACACAAGGCAAATCCAAGCTGCCCAAAGTACACACATGTGCCCAACACCCCCATCAAAGAAACAATGAACCACGGATTCTGAGTGTGCCATAAACAACAATGGCCACACATGATTTTTATTTAAGCTCAATGAGCAACATAAGTGCAACATAAGGCCAATGGCAAGTCCAGAGTACATTGTCCGATGAGCCAAATTTGCTCCAACTTGACTCCCACAAGCGCAAAGGTACTCCACCTCATAGGGGCTAACAATGGGGCATCCAGGCACCTCAGGGAACAGGGGCAGGGGGTGGTGGGGACTTACGACTGGGAGGGGGGCTTGTCCTTATGTTTGGAAGGTAGAGGGGGCTTGGATCTGGACCTTGAGGTAGGTGGAGCGGACTTGGCCTGGGGTGTGGCAGATGTTCCAGGGCCAGCACGGGGTCTCTTGCTCACAGAGGAGGTAGCACGGGAATTGGAAGGGTGGACAGGGGTGGACTGTGACGTGGGAGGAGTTGACAGGGCAAGGAGGTGGGCACATTTAGGGACGAGACCCGGTGGGCCAGTGGGTTCGAATAGGTCAACACTGGATAGGAAAAGTTTTTTAGGGGCAATTGGGGTGGACCTGGAGGAAGGCGTGGGAGTGGAGGTAGAGGGAGTGGTCGTTTCAGGTGTAGGTGTGCATGACGTGGGTGCAGGTGACTGGACAGTATGCTGAGGTGTGGTGGATGTGTGATGGGTGGGTGTTTTGGTGCGTTTGAGTGTCTTGGGAGGAGGGGGGTGGACACAGTGGGACAAGACAGGCTGGCAGTGTAAATGTATGTTGTCTGTGTGTCTGCAAGTTTGGTGAGTGTGCTGCACGTGTCAACTAAAGTCGTTGTGGTGAGTGCAGGTGTGGTGTCTGGGGTGCATGAATGGATGTCAGATTTTGTGGTGACTGCAAGAATAGGGTCAGCAACATTGAATGAGGGTGCAGTGCCTGTGGGTGTGCATGTAGAGAGGACAGACAGGGAGGCGGAAGATGCTGACACACTAGGGGAAGTGGATGTTGGTGTGTGTGTCTGTGTATGTTGGCTGTGTGTATGCCTGTGGTGGCAGGTGTGGTGCTTGTGTTTTGAAGTGTGCTTCTTGTGTTGTTGAGGTGTGTGTCTGCGTTTTAGAATGTGTGCTTTGGATGGGTGAAGGGAGTAGGGTGCTGGAAGCGGTAGAGGTGGTTGGAGGAGGGACAGTATGACCAAGGACACTGGCTGCCATCAAACAGGAGGCCAGAGCCTGAAAAGATCTCTGTAGGCCAGACACAGCACCGTGAATGCCATCCAGATAGGCATTTGTCTGCTGCACCTCTGATGCTAGCTCTTGGATGGCATAGACAATGGTTATGTGCCCTACAGAGATGGTTCTTAGTAGGTCAATAGCCTCCTCCGTGAGGGCAGCAGGGTGACTGGGGCAGGGGAGGAGGTGCCTGGGGCTAAGGAGATGCCCACCGTTCTGGGTGAGCGGACACGGGCAACTCGGTGGGGAGCAAATGGGAGGGCGGTGATGGTATGGGGGTGGCGGAAGATGACACAGAATGGGTGGGCCCACTAGGGTCCGCCACCGCCAGGGAGCTCCCATCGGAGGAGGTATCAGAGTCACTACCTCCCCGTGGTACTTCCCTCGCCCTCCAACCCGCTGGTCTCTTTTGCGTCAGATGACTCTGCCTCCGTGGAACCGTGGGCCCCTGCATCCCCACTCGCCAGTGCCTCAACTCCCTTGCCAGATGATGCTGATATACACAGACAACACAAGAGAACAGGGATGGGGAGACAAAACAGGAGAGACAATTGTAAATAGCTAAATGGAGGTACAGAAGAGCTTCACACATACACCCACCCTGCAACTCTTAGATCCTGCAACACCTGCTGCTATACACATGGCCATGCCCCTGACTAGTGGCTACCATCCCTGCTCTACAGCCATCTATTATGTAGATGGATATCAGTCAGAGTTCCTGCCACTAGACAGAATACATACCACCGCACACTCACACATCCATCAAGAAGCCATACTATGGTTTCTGTACTCACCCCTTTGTGACTGGTGTTCAGCCTTCAAGCGCCCATCGAGGTCCTGGTACACCACTGCCAGAATGCGTCGCATAAGGAGGGTTAGTGCCCGACGGGCGGCCCTGCCTCGTTGGGAGGACTTCCCCAGCTGGGTTTCGCAGATCGTCCTCGCCCAGTGCTGCAGGTCTTCCCACCACTTCCTGCAATGGGTGCTCCGCTGCTTGTAGACCCTCAGGGTCCGCACCTCCGTGGTGATGCCCTGCCATTGTCCCCTCTTCTGATGGGCACCGACCCATATGGGACACACAGAAAAAGGATCACAGAGGTCAGACAATGGCCATTACATACAGCTGGCTATACGTTCACTATAGGACGGACATTTATAACAGCATAACAGCACACACACGAAACATGTCAGGAGCCCTGGACTATACAGTGTCAAACGTGCACACATGTTTAGAGCCATCTACCACCATTACACACATCCATGCCCCCAATCTTCCTACTCACCTGTATCTCTGGTTGACTGTAGAGCTTGGAGTACAGGGGCAGAACCCCGTACACGAGCTTCTCCAATTCCTCGTTGGTGAAGGCTTGGCCCTTTCCCCTACCACACGTGCCATTTCCATGACCAGAGGCAGCACACAGCAGCACACTCAGTGGAGTACCTGCGTGCACGAGATCCAGGAATCAAGATAAGTTGGGGTGACGAGTTAGCGTACGCACCGCAGCTGTGTGCACCATCACCGCCGGCGGCGATTATGATACGTTAATAATCCCCATTGACAACCATGTTAACCAATGAATTTGCACACGGCGGTAAACATCGCCTTACACTATTACGTCAACCGCTAGCTGTATGAGGTCACTTCCACAACAACATTTCTGGATTACAGGGTGCAGACATTTTGGACCTAACTACGCAGCTGTTAAATCCTCATCTGCTCCATGCAGGCCCTATTGTCCCCAATCACCCATAGGCATGTACAATTATACATTTACTCACCTGAACAGTGATGTATCATTGACGAAATGTTACTACAGTGTCACACCTACTATGCATATGTGTCATCGACAATCCTGCCAGTTGTGCTGAATAGGAAACATTTTGGGCAGATGTATGTGTGTTCCTCACATGTGTTCTGTACTCCTCCTAGGTACAGACCCTTGTGGCGAGGGAGGGCCCCATCGGTGTACAGACTACTTGTTGATTTGCAGACCATGGTGGAGCATCACATCATTATCAATTACCGACTCACTTGTGCTATTATTCATGAACTTTGTGCATTACTGGACCCAGCACTGACATTGGCTAATCGTAATCAGCATGCCATCCCTACTGAAGTGCAGGTTCTCTCTGCACTCCATTTCCTATCAATGGGCTCATTTCAAGTGACAGTGGGCAAGGGTGCAGGTTTTTCACAGCCAATATTTAGCATTATACTGTACAGATTCCCACATGCATTTGTATGACACCTACAGTCCTATGTGAGGTTTCCCCAAAGTGCTGACCTCCCTGCCATCAAGTCGGACGTCTATGCCTTTGCCAACATACCCCATGTGATAGGTGCCATTGATGGAACCCACATTTCTCTCGTCCCCCCAAGAGTCATTGAACAGGTGTACAGAAACAGGAAGAACTTTCACTCCATGAACATTCAATTGGTGTGTACTGCAGACCAGTACATCTCTCATGTGAATGCCATGTTCCCTGGATCAGTCTATGATTCCTTTGTGCTGAGGAACAGTAGTGGGCCACACAAGATGGAACAACTACAAGGGTACAGAGGATGGATCATAGGTAGGTGTGTCTGACACTTTTTGGCACATAGCAGACAGCCAGGCTGTCTGCCACTGAGGGTTGTCATTGACAGTCCTGTTTTGCCCTCTTTCTCAGGTGATTCTGGCTACCCCAACATGCGTTGGCTCCTGACACCAGTGAGGAATCTTAGGACAGATGCAGAGAGGAATTACAATGAGGCCCATGGATGGACTAGGAGGGTGATAGAGCACCCAATAGGCCTCCTGAAGGCTAGATTCCATTGCCTACATATATCTGGCAGACCCTGGCCTATGAGCCTGAAAAGGTGTGTAGAATAGTGGTGGCCTGCTGCATGCTGCACAACGTGGCTGTTAGTTATTCTACCACCCTCTTGGAGGAGGAGGGTGCTGTATATCCAGACCAGCTTCCTCAGAGAGAGGATGAGAGTGATGGTGATGATGAGAAGGGGAAGATGTACATTCCAGGAACCAAATGATACAACTCTACTTCCAGTAACAATGTGGGACTATTCAATTAGATTGCAGTCTGTGCAGCATACTGTCAGTGTACCTTTTCATCTAGGGGGTGTTGGGTCTATAGACATTGTCACTGTGACCAGGTTTGCATAAGACATGTAACATTATGGTATAATTGTTTGAAAAATCTGTTGGCACAACCACATGTTATGCGTGGATAAGAATACATGATCTATAAGACAATTGCATCCATACTTCCATTTGGTTTGACATAATGACAGGGGACATTGTAATTGGTGAATTGGTGTTTTATTTGGTGCAGGGATTACATTGTGCAGTTTACAGTGATGGGAGTGGGCTACTGGTGGTTGTCGAATATGGCTACATGGTCACAGTATTTGTTGGCAGTAGTGGTATGTCCATCTATCATTTCCAGTTTTTGGGGTTGTTTTTACATGGTGTGGACGTTGGTTCAGTGGCACACTTGGAGGTCAGTTTTTGTCAGAATCATTTCTTTGAGGGGGCCTTAGTCTTGGCTGGTGTTCTTGTCCCATATCTGGGCCTGAAGGACCATTTGGGTGCCTGGTGTTGGCCTGTATGGTTTGAGATGCAGGTCTCCTGTATTTCCTGAGATGATGGCACAAGTCCAGTTCGTGCTGCTGATGTTGTTGCCCGGTATGTATCTTGGCCTGTAGCTAGGGCTTCCTGGTCTGTGGGGGCCTCAGGCTGTGTTGGGACAAGGTGCAGCAGTGCACCTGCTATGGTGGTCAGGGTGGCATTGTGCAGTTTCCACTACTCCATGACCTCTTGGTGGTGTGCTACCTGCATCCTTTGACTCTGCTCCAGGGTGGAAACTATCTCGGCCAATCTGTCCTGGGTATGGTGGTATGCTCCCAGGACCTCAGAGATCATGTCCTGGACTGCAGCATCCATCCTGTGGCCTCACCCCTGGGCCACTGATGCCCTTCCACTGGGCCTAGCCCCCTGTGCCTGTGTTCCCTGCATAGGTCTGGTGGTACCACTTGTACTGGGGCTATTGTCTTCCTGCCTGTTGGTAGGGGGTGACTGTGGCCTCTGTCCATGTGTTCCACCAGTCTGTGGCCTGGATACACAGGTGTTAGGATGGTTGCCCTGGGCTGACGTTGTTTTCTGGGTGGTAGGAGTGTCAGTGGTATCTTGGGTGGGCCTGCTGGATGGTGACAGTCCAGGACTGTGTGAGGGGCCAGGGTGTTCATCAATGTCCAGGGTTCCCTCTCCAGTGTCCTGGATGGTACCTCTGTCTCCCTGTGGGGCACTGCCACTCCTTGTCCTGTCCGAGTGGCATGGGTGGTGGTGCCTGTTGGGGGGAATGGACATGTCTGCTACAATTGCATAATCAGATGGGATGCACAGGGCTGCGGTGTTTTGTGCAGGTTTTCCAATTTTGGGTCATGCAAGGTGCCTTTGTGAGGTTGCCTTTGCATTTTGCTTAGGATGTGGAGGTGCATTGTAGGTGGTGTAGTGCCTTTGTTATTCCTTGCAGGGGTAGGTGGCTGTGCAAAGGGGGAGGGATGTGGGCCTGTTAGTGGGTTTGTGGGCATGCAAGATGACTGGATGTTGTGAATGTGGGCTGGGTGAGGTAGTGGTCCTAGTGGCTGTTGGAGGGGTGGTGTGGTGCATGCATTACAGGTGTGATTGATATGGGGTAATTGTAGATGACTTACCCGAGTCCATTACTCCAGTGAGTCCAGTGAGTCCCTCAGGGTGCAGGATGGCCAATACCCTTTCCTCCCAGTCAGTGTAGTTGGGTGGTGTTGGTGGAGATCCTCCCCTAGGGGGTCATTTTGACCCTGGCGGTCCGAGACCGCCAGGGCTAAAATGACGGAAGCACCACCAACAGGCTGGCGGTGCTTCCTGGCCTATTACGACCGCGGCGGTAGCGCCGCGGTCGCACCGCCGGGGCCGGCGGTTTACCGCCGTTTTAGCCCCGGCGGTGATGATCCGCCAAGGCAGCGCTGCAAGCAGCGCTGCCCTGGGGATTATGACACCCCTACCGCCAGCCTGTGCTGGCAGTTTGCACCGCCAGGAAGAGGTTGGCGGTAAGGGGTGTCCTGGGGCCCCTGGGGGCCCCTGCACTGCCCATGCCACTGGCAGTGCAGGGGCCCCCGAACAGGGCCCCGGACAGCTTTTCACTGGCAGCATAGCAGACAGTGAAAAGCGCGACGGGTGCAACTGCACCCGTCGCACGGCCGCAACACCGCCGGCTCCATTAGGAGCCGGCTCCTATGTTGCGGCCTCATTCCCGCTGGGCCGGCAGGTGCAAACTTGGTTTGCGCCCGCCGGCCCAGCGGGAATGTCGTGATGGGGGCCGGGGGAGTGCGCCAATGTCGTAATGACCCCCCTAGTCTTCTGGACTGCAATGTTGTGACGGGATGCCATGGACCTCACCTTCCCGGGCAAGGTCATTCCATCTCTTGCAGATGTTGTCCCTCGTGCGTGGATGGTGTCCCACTGCATTGACCTTGTTCACTATTGTCTGCCATAGCTCCATCTTCCTGGCGATGGGTGTGTGCTGGACCTGTGCCCCGAATAATTGTGGCTCAACCTTCAGTATCTCATCTACAATGGTCCTTAGCTCCCTTTCTGTGAAGCGTGGGTTTTTGGGGGGTGCCATGGTGTGTGTTGCGTGTGGTGTGTTGTGTGGATCTAGGTGAGGGTGCTCTTATGTGATTGGGTGTATGTATTGTGTATTGTGGCGTTCAGTGTCTGCTTCTGGGGTTCTTTGTATCAGTTGTCCTAATGTCATTGCAAAAGATTGTGGGGTACGTCTGGGAGTGTTTTATAGTGTTGTGGATGTGTGTCAGGTATGCGGTTTTCAGACTTGCCAGTGTGTGCATTTCTTAATGTTGGGTTCACTTACTGGCTGTGGCGGTCTGTACCGCCAATGGACGTTCAGCTTCCACTGACCGCCGCAGTGATTTGTGCATCATTATTTAGAGGGCAGGGAGTTTGTGTATTCGGCTGTGGTTGAGTAACAGGTCCTGCATTTCCGCCGACAAGGTCCTGGCGGTGACTGGTGGCTGGGATTTTTTGGTCAGGTTCAGATTTTTGCATCTTAATATGGCGGGTTTCTGTTCACCGCCAATGGCGGACTTCTGTTCACCGTCGCCACAGAGGTCAAGGGTGTTTCCCGCTGTGTTCATAATGACCTCCTTAATCTGGCAGTGACGTTAGGAGGCAAGTTGTGGGCAAGCACACAGAATATGGACTACGTGCCTCATGTCTTTGTGTTTTCTTTACATTCTCCTTTTATTTACTTATGAGAGAGTTATCTCATTTCATTAATACATTTTCATTTTGGGAATACATTTGTCCTGGCCTTATTTTTGGATTGTTACTAATTATTTGCTGATGATGTTATTTCTGCTAATGTGTGGGCCATGCATGTGTTCTCATTTGTAACAGTGACAAGCACAGGTTGTATATTTTAGTTATTATTTTGAATGTATACATTAGTGTTGTTCATTTGTGAAGGACATATTAATTTTGGTGCAAGCATTCATTATGTTACTGGACACTTCCCCCAAAATTATATGTGTTTCTGTGTCTGTGACTGGAGAATGCGTGTGTTTATTTTGACATGGTCTGTTAATGATATGCACATATGCATTACACAGATGACCTGGCACTTTACATTTGTATGTGATCATATGCTTGTGATATGTTACACACATCAAGGGGACATGTGGCCTTTGTATATCTCTGACATGTCTGCAGTTCACCAGAGTATTGTGTTGCATTCTGGGTAAAACCACCAGTAGCTTGTTGTATTGTTTGTGCTATGTTGGAATGTTTTTTTTAAATGAAATGTTGGGTTATTTTTCCAATTGTCACTTTCAATGTTTGGATACATTCTTGTACACACATTTGCGGACACATTCCTTGTTGTGACTTTTTGTGTAGGTGTCCATTGAAATGTTGGCAGTCTGTCACTAATTGGTGGGTGCTACTTATGTCCCAGGATCTGTTCTGATCAATTTCATACTTCAACACTACATGCTTCTGCATTGTGTAGCAGTATGGTGGTGTTTATGAAGATTTTGAGGCATGCACAAGTCTGGCTTTGCTATGCAACTACAAGTCCAAGGGTAACAGGAATGCCCATCACTTACCTTCTGTTCCGGAGGCAACGGGGTTGATTTCCATCTTGGACCTGGCCCAGGAGCAACAGGATGACTGGTAGTAGCGGATTGATGGAAACAGGATACGTGTAAAACATTCAAAAGGTGGCTTTTGTGTTTATGTGACTGCCAATCCACCAGCTCAGGGGTGGAGCTTTAGTCACCACAGTTGCATCAGCAGCAATGCACATCGTGATTGTCTTGGAGGTAAAAGAGGCTGTCGTCCCACCACCACCCGCTTTAACCTATGGTGCAGTCGATGCAGGGAATGAATCTTGGTGCTGATGGCAGAGATGCAGCAGTTTGCACGCAGTTGGTGATTCTCCACCGAGTGTGCGCCGGTGCCTGGTAAGAGGTCTGAGTGACTATTGGGGCAGAGGCCTACAGCGAAGGAGGCTGCTGCTTGCTGCAACCTGAAGCTGCACCCTGGCCTCCCCATGGGATCAGCATTCCTGTACAATGCGGGGGCAGCGTCTGATTTTAGAGGCCCTTTTCTGTGGTGCTCCCTCCCACCACCCACTGTCAGCACAGCTACACAGTATGACATGGGGGAGCCTGACTGCACGTCCCGGAGGACCGTGAAAGGTAAAACCAGGTATGGCTACCCTAGCAGCCCAATCTGGCCCAGCCAATCCTTTTGTGGAGCAAACCTGCGCAAACCTCCAGCACCCCATCTGTCAGAGGTGATAACTTATTGAACAAATGCTGGTGGCTGGAATCTGGCCTGAGTGGGTGATGAGACTATGATCCATGTTGACAGAAGGGGCCACCGCCATAGTGCAGATTGATGTTCTGGCCTTCACAAGGAACCAGTGATTTCACCTACCATGGGGAGAGCCTGAATCCGGGGCTGAGAGACTATTTCAGGGCGTCCCACTTCCTGCTTATTAATGCCAGGGCCCAAAGTAACACTAGAGGGGAAGTCTGTACTCCTACCCCAGCTGTTTCTAAGCCCTAAGCTGCAAGAGGCCCTCTAGAAAGCTTGTCTCAACTCAGGGGGTGCCTGAACAGTCACCTGGCAAATCATTCCAGAGACATTCCCTACTATCTCCCGCCACTGAAGAGGTTGACTTGAATGAGACTCGACATTTGGACTACATAGCTCACAGTGAGTACTGTTACTAACCACTACCGCATTGGGCTGTATCACTCGCCTTTCCTCCCAGGGCATTAATCGTCAACGTGAATCTCAGAAGGAACCTGATAAAACCCCCTGAAAACTAATCCTGGATGCTTATGTGCCTTGTAACATCCTACACTAAGGGGGGAATCTGACATATTCTACAGGATCACTTCCACATCAGTCTGGTGGCATCACATACAGCAAATAAATTTGTCTGCTCTTTGTAGGGTTGCCTCTAGGATGCCTCGATCTACTACGGGATACCGCCCCCACCCCTTCTGAGGAGGGAACACTATTTGGGGCGTAGTTTGAACTATACGTTTCACCCTGGTGATCACCCTGGGGGCTGTTACTTACTTTCTTGCCTAACTGTCTCATCTACAGGCTCCCTCCTTTAAAATGGGGGAACCGATCCGGACAGGAGCCCTGTCGGTCCTCTCTCTTTAACCTGTACCACTCATCACATTTGCTGTCAGTGCACCCCTGACTGCAGAGTGATATTGTCAAGTGAAGACCTGAGGGCTGGATGGTACTAGACAGGAGCACGTGACCCTTGAATCTTGCAAGATTCCCCAGGTGCTGCCCATCTGCCCTTTACGGAGATGCCCTCAGGTAAATCCAGTAGTAAGACTACTGGCAAATCAGTGCGACAACTGTTATTCACTGAAGCCCTCCTCCAGACCCACATCATAGCAGCCGCAAAGGGACTGTCAATATCCAACTAGGCTGACAACCCTGCAGGTCTGATGTCAGAAACCACTATTGACCCCTTCCTCCAGATAAACACAGCAGTGGGGCCAGGCTAGAAGGCATGGACTCCAACATCTCTGCACTGACAGCTGAGACCATTCCATTTGTACTGTTATAACAGGACTTCAGAATCACATGACGGACCTGGAGCATTGTGTCATGGCGGTTGAGTATCACCTCAATACCTTACCAGATAGGGGCCAAGCACTCCTATTCCTTTGCAGTAAGGTTGTCGATCTGGAAGATAGAATTTATAGGGACAATATCTGCTTCTTTGGCTTCCTGGAGCTTGTGGAGGGTTTGGCCATCAAAGGATTTTTTAAGAATATCCTCCCGGTGCTCACTGGCCTCACTTTTGAGCCAACCCTGGGGCTCCAGAAGGCACACTGAGGGGGCCGCCAATGCTAGACAGAACACCATGCCCTTGTCCCATCATTAGCAACACAAAAAAGTATGGATTAAACCCAGATCTGTGACTGGGGGTGAATGTTTGATTTGTTCTGCATTCCGTTTATCATATGTTGTTTTTGTATTTGTCGCCCCAAGTGGGAAGGGTATGCCCAGACGTGGGTCCCGTGCTTGCTATGACACCAGATTCAAGCTAGCCTGGCTGATGAAGGATGATACCCTGAAACCGGTCCCAGGATGCTTGTTTCTGGTCCAGGGAAGACCTGGCCTGGCAGTTCAGGCTGGACTGTTCCCATGGGGAACAGGGTCAAGACTGATTTCCATATGACTGGGTCTAAACTGTAATGGCATGACAAGCAAAAAAAAATGATGTATTAAACCCAGATTTGTGACTGGAGGTGAATGTTTGATTTGTTCTGCATTCCGTCCATCATCTGTTATTTTTGCATTTCTCGTCCCATCATTGCCTGCTTCCTGTGACACAAGCAAGCCAGACAGCTCCTCTCTGAGGCTCGCTCCCATGGCACATACCACCAGGAAGGTTCTGAGGTACGCGCTGCCGCAGATTTCTCTAGGTAGACCAAATCTCAATGTCACCCTACCAACAAACAAGGACGGAATCACACTGATGGCAGACTGCACCACAGAGGCAGGATCACTGAAAGAGCCTCTAGGCCCCATGACAACAAGGACCTGGCGCTTTCAGCAGTGGCAAAGTTTACAGGGACAAATTACAATTGCCACTGAAACCTTCTTCTGATCCAGAATGAGGTGTTCATTTAGCATTGAGAACCTTGGTCCTGTTCCTGTTATAGAGAATCTGCTGGGTCCGGTGTCCTACCCTCAACGGATGGCTGAGTATTCTGATGCTTGAACATCTAAGTACTGTTTGTTCTGGACCGCCTTCTGTCTTAATCTTGACCCCTCTGAGGACTGGCACTGCGTTTAATCCTCAGACCTACCCTTTCTCATGTACCGTGCTGTGTCCCACATCTCCCCCGCTCCCTCTTACCTCTTCCGTTCCTCCTCTTGATCAGGCTTAATCACACCTATTGACCATTGTTGCCTCCTCAAAGGTTTGCTTAGTATTTCAGGTGTTTAAAATGCAGTACAGCACCTGTAAGTATCATATGTTTCCTCTCTCTCATCTCTCCTGTTCCTCCTTGTGCTCAGACCCAGATGTGTCTATTGATCATTGTTGCCTTCTCAATGCTTTGCCAAGTATTATTGATGTTTAAAATGCAGCACGGCACTCACAGGTATCATGTGTTTCATATGTTTATCCAGATATGTTGTCCAGGTGATTACTGGTTAGTGCTTTTTGTAGAAGTAAATTTCAATATCCTGTAGGATGCTCTCCCAACATACTGCTCCTCTCTCAACATCTCCCCTGCTGGACATGACAAAGATGCCGGGTGTGACTGGCCCACGGTGGCCGTTCATCAACAATACACTGAATGGGACAAACTCACGGCTGAAAGTTTTCTTCTAAGGTTTTATCTGTTAGCTTTGGATAAGTCAGGGTGGTTTGGGGTGATGGGTGGTCGGTTTAGTCTCTTCTGCTCCATTCGCTCTTTTAAAAGTCTTTTTTTGTTCTTTTTTCTCAGGTCCGGCCACTATTGGATGCCGTTGCACCTTCTTTGGAACAGAAAAGGAACAAGGAATCAGGTAAGTGTTCCCTGGCTTTTTTAGGGGAAAAAGGGGTAGTGCTCATGAGGGAAAAGGAAAGGGTTCAGCTGTGGTGAAACCTGACTTCTTGGTCCGGTGTTTATTTAAATCAAAATCCAGTGTGGTCTTGGGGTTCTTGCATGCAACCTCAGTTGGCCCACTTCCCTTCCCCCTCTTTTACTCCACTCCCTCCCTCTTCTCTTCCTTCCCCTAATAGGGTCCGTACCTTGGATAGCCACGTTCCACCTGGAATGTGGCTGGGATCGCGCGTCTGTCATTTCATTAGTTTCGTCTCGGCTCCTCCACTCACTCAGGCATCTGTTGTGCCACCTTTCTGAATGTTGTTCATTCCTCTGACACTCCCAGACTTTTCACCCTTGTTTGCTCCTTCCACTTCTGCTGTCGCTTTTTCTGTCTTTCCTCCTCGCGTCATCCCCCGTCATTCCCCATCTCATACTTTTTAACCCATAAATCATAGAGACTTCCCGTGGGTGGACCATTCAACGTTCCCCCCGGGGGACTGAGGAAATGGCCCATCCCTGGCCGCAACTCCCATGAAGTCCTCTATTCCCACCAGGGAAACGGCCCGTCCCTGGCTGCGACTACTGTGCTGTGCTCCCAATCCACGGCTTCCCCTTCACACTGCACCCCTTCCCGGCATGGACGATTGGGCCATGATGAAATCAGCATGCAGGAGAGAAAATTGCAGTAGCTTGGCCTTTCCCAGGGATGTGCAATGTCTGAAACAAGAAGGTTTGGATAGCCAAAATACATTGTAAGACCCTTGGGTTAGTTTCCTTGTGGCAAGAAAGCCAAGTTAATGGGGCATGATCAGTCAGTAGTATAATAGACGGTCCCAAGGGATAGTACTGTAGAGCCTTGATTGCCTGTCTGATACACAAGCATTCCTTTTCTATGGTAGGATATCATAGTTCATGAGGCAGGAGTTTACAGCTAATTTAGGCCATGTGATGTAGGCAGTGGGACTTATCTGGTTGAGACAGAACTGCTCTGAGTCCTAGTTTAGAGGCATCAGTCTATAATACGAAGGGTTGGGTAAAGTCAGGACATCTGAGAATGTGGTTAGTACATAAGACCGTTTTAAGAGAGTCAAAACTCTCTCTTTCTAAGGCTATGAGGTCCCCAATTTTGTTTAAGAGATCCGTGAGGGGGCGGATTTATTGGAAAACTGGAATGAAGCGCCAGTAATACTCAATTAATCCCAGAAAAGAGCAGACTTCCTTTTTTGTCGTAGTGTAGGGGAGAGCCCACGTAGCTTGTACCTTCTCTATCTGGGGATGAATGCTTCCCTTCGGTATGTGATACCCTAAGTACTGGATGGAGTCTTTGGCCAAGTGTCATTTTTCTGGATTGGCTATTAAGCCTGCCTCTCAATTCAAATTTGCACCATGAGTTTTGACATAAATGGAGTGCCTTAATTGGTTAGTAGTTCTTTTGGGAATCCCACCCTAGAAAAAAACTCAATCATAGCTTGAGCCACTGTTCTCGTTGTCATACTTTTTAGGGGACTCACTTCCGGATATTGTGTTGCATAGTCTACCAATATCAAAATGTATCGGTGTTTGTTTCAAGAAGGTTACCAAGGGTCCCACTATGTCCATACCCACCTGGGAGAAGGGTACGTCAATAATAGGGCGGGGTTCTAAACATGCTTTCGGAGGGGTGTGCGGGCTAACCAACTGACATCTACTACAAGATGCAAAATACTTCTATATGTCAGAATATACATCAGTCCAATAGAAATGAGACAACTGGTATTCCTCAGTCTTATCCCTACCATAACGCCCCCCCTACATTTGACTGTGAGCTAAATGGAGCACTTGCATTTGTTATGGTGTGGGAACTAATAGTTGGTACCGTATTGTGTTCTATGTTTTCATATTTCAGTACAGTAAGCCGTGCCTCATGGAAAAAAAACTACCTTCTCAGGGTTGTTGTGAATGACCTGTGCCCATGCATGGCTTAGGGGTCGGTCCTCCCTCTGACAGGCTTGAAAACCTCCTTGATTTTCCTCATTAGGGTGGACTATGAGAGAGCGAGAAAATACATTAGCCCGGTGGATTGGTTTGAGATTTTGGATTTTTCTTTTTCTTTTTTCTACACAACCTAGCTTCTAATTTTTTGTACCTCTCTGAATTTTTTCAGTATGACATGAGTCTGCTAACAGTCCTCCAGATATTTCTTCTGAGGGGGAGAATCTTTGTAATTGTAAGAAGTCCCCATAGTCAGTCTCCAGGACCAGGTCTTCGATAAGGTGAGAGATGCCTCCCATCCTGAGGGGTTCCTCATTCCCTCCCATTCCATCTCCACCCAGGCTACTGCATATGTTTTTGTTTCCTCATGGACACATGTTATAGCTACATCTTCACCCTCTACCCACTGCTCTGGGAATACCAGTAATGCCTTTATAACCAAATATCTACACTCCGAGTCCACTAAAACTTTAACCTGTCTATTGTTAACTTGTATCTCTATTGAAAAAGGGGTCCCACCAGAGGTTGTAGAACAAACTCTTCCTCTGGACATTTCCACCTCCATGGATTTGGGCCCTTGACTCTTCTGTGGGCAGCTACGGGCGATATGGCCGCCTTCAGCACAGTGGAAATATTTTGGAAATTGTTCCACCTCCCTTTCTAGGATTCAGGATGTCTTTGTGACCTCGGCAATACTCCTAGGGGAACACTTTAGAGCTATATTAGCTTTTTGTATGGGTGGTGTTAGGGATGACCCAATAGGGACGCCCCCTGAGTTTCTGTTAAGCGATGATAAGCACAGGCTAAGTCAATGGCCTTGGTGACGGTCACATCCATATGCTGTCTGATCCATGTTTGGGTAGGACCTACAGGTGCCTCTAAAAATTGCTCCAGCAGTATTTTATTGATTTCTTCCTTAGTCTAATCACTAGGCCGTCTTGCATTCTTTGGAAAAGTGCTCGGGATTATCCTGGGAACCCTATCTTCTCCTTTCAAAACTTTAAGCGGTAATATTTGGAGTCACACCCAAGTCGCTCTAGAATAGTTTTCTTCATTTCACCATTGGGGGTATCATGCCCTGGATTAACGGCTTGATACGCTATTTGTCGTTCCCCGGTTAGTAAGGGAGCTATGTACTGACCCCATATTTCTCTTGGCATGTGGCAGATGTAGCTACTCTTTTGAAATTGGCAGAGAAGAAATCTGGGTCCTACCCAATTTGGTACTATTGGAGTACTGAACTGGGTACATTGGGATGTACATTAGCGCTAAGCTATAGTTTCTGTTAGTTGGTGGACAGCTGTTTCGTGAACCATTTGGTTGTTAGCTATTATTGTCGATTGGGACTTTAATGTCTCCAGTAGCTGTTCTCTTTCTTTTTGTGGGGTTGGAACCTGTTCCTCCATCACCAACTGCAGATGTCTTTGTACCTTGGCTAACTGCCTGATTAGCTAGTCTAGAGAGACGGTGTCTTCCATTTTCCTGGAAGGTTAGCAAAACTCCTATCTGGCTGGCCACTGTGACGGCCCATGGTGGCCATTTGTCAACAATACACCGAATGGAACAAACTCACAGCTGAAAGTATTCCTCTAGTGTTTTATGTGTTAGTTTTGGATAAGTCAGGCATGGGGCCATTTGGGGTGATGGGTGGTCTGTTTCGTCTCTTCTCCATTTGCTCTTTTAAAAAGTATTTTCTCGTTCTTTTCTCTCTAGGTGGGGCCACTATCAGATGCTGTTCTACCTCAGTGGAACAGCAAAGGAACAAGGAACCAGGCAGGTGTTCCCTGAGTTTTGTTTTAGGGGAAGAATGGGTAGTGCTCATGAAGGGAAAAGTAAAGGCTTCAGCTATGGTGAAACCTGACTTCTTGGTGCTTCTCTGTGTTTACTTAAAACAAAATCCAGTGTTGTCTTGGGGTCCTTGCATGCAATCTCAGTTCCCCACATCCCTTCACCCTCTTTTCCTCCTCTGCCTCTCTCTTCTCTTCCACTCTCTAATAGGGTCCATATCTTAGATAGCCAGATTCCTCCTGGAACGTGGCTGAGAGCCATGTCTGTCATTTATCTTGGTTTCATCTTGGCTCCTCCACTCACTCTGACCTCTGTTGTGCCACCTTTCAGGATCTCAGTAGTTTCTCTGATGTTCCCAAGGTGTTCACTCTTGTTTGCTCTTGCCACTCCTCCTGTCGCTCTCTCCATCTTTACTCCTTTCTCCTCCTCGTGTCATCCCCCATTATTCCCCTCTTTGCGCTTTTTAAACCAGACGTAGTAGAGACGTCTTGGTGGAGGACCATTCGTTGTTCCCCCGGGGACTGGGGAAATGGTCCGTCCCTGGTCGCAGCTCCCGAAATGTCCTCTATTGCCCCGGGGGACTGGGGAAGCAGCCCTTCCCTGGCCACGGCTCCTGTGTTGTGCTTCTAGACTGCGACTTCCCCTTCACACTGGGTCTAACCCTATGGGGAAGCCAGGTGAATCTGCCCTTCACAGTGAGCCTCACTGTTTTGTCGGCAACCCCCCAACTCTCCCACCACCAGTACGATCCTTTCCACAACCCTTGTTATCCCCAACTGTGTAGCTGCATGGGTACATTTCTACAGTCCTCAAGTGTCCTCTTTCTTAATAGCAGTCCCACCTCCCAAGGTTTCCTATCCGGCGTGCCGGCTCTGCAAGTTTGGACCCGCGGTTTACAGACCTAGACCCTTGAAGTCTGCCCGGCCTGGTGCTGGGTTCTTCGTTACCCTCCCTGACTACCTTATTCTGTCTTTCCTGTTCCCCTTCCCTAGCACTGCATCTACGATTTCTCACACTCCCTCCGTCCTATCTACTCTTTTCTTACGCCCACTTACATTACTATAATTCATTACATTTCTTGTCCTTCTCTCTCCACACTCTAATCGTGGGCTTCACCCCTCCCACCTCTGGTCTGGCCCCTTGGGTACTCCCCTACTCAAGGTCTCTTCCTTTCTCCCTTCCCTCTTGGTGTCTGTACCACCTTCCCTTCCCCTGACTTTTTGCTCTCCCCCCTCCCTGTCTTACCCCTTCTTGTCCTTTCTTTCACACCCCCCTACTCACATCAGAGCCTCAAACATGTCTACCTTGAACTCTTTCACCCTCCACTCCCTTCAAGTATTCTTTTGGAATGTGAATGGATTGATGTACTATGTGAAGCGCACAAAGGTGCAATCCTATCTCCAATTGAAGAGGGTGGATGTGGCTCTCTTGCAGGAGATGCATCCTGATGGCCTTGAATCCGAGAAGCGGTGCCTCGACTGGGTAGGAAGGATGATTCACAGTAGCTGTATAACCCTGTCGACACCGGGCCGGGGGACTTCCAGGAAACATGGAGTGACAATATTGCTCTGTGAGATATGGACCATCACAATTGTCAAGTCCTAGTCTAATGTGGAGGGCAGATATGCGTTTATCAAACTAAAGATGGGGGACAGCATGTTGTGTATTGGTTCAGTATACGCACCCATGGGCTCTAAGCGCTCCTTTTACCTACAACTTAACCGTCTCCTTATAGAGATTGGACCCTCTCAGTATTTGATTGGAGGTGATGGGAACCTCGTTCGCAATACAGTACTCGAAAGAAGGGGACCGCTGGATGCAAGCAACAATTCAGACAGAGCCCTGCTAGGGAATGTGCTCTCAGATTTCAGCCTGGTGGATCACTGGCAAATCACCCATCCGCCGGACAGGAAGTATACTTTCCTGTCACCCATACACGGTACACAAACATGTTTGGACTACTTCCACAGAGACTAGTGGCCCACATCCAGGACTCCCGGAGTATCACCGCTGCCTCCTCCGACCATGCCCTAATCCTCTTGTCTTGTCTAGACCTTATTCACCCAGGCCGCAAACCTTGGCGTCGCCCAATACAACGTTATCGAACCCCCCCCAAGGGCAAATCGCAGTTGAAAATAGATATCTCCACCTATCTGGTGGAAACAAGGGCTTAGTCACGTCTCAGAGAGTGATGTGGGCAGCAGCAAAGGCAATGATTCGGGGGCAAATAACGCAAGATGCAGCGTTGGCTACCAAACAATGAGCGGCTCATCAAAAATAATTAAAAACTGCTGTTGCATCTCTCACCCATAACTACACAGCCCATCCCACACTACACACCCGTGGTCATCTTGAACAGGCCTGTGTAGCTCTTAATTAGTTATTCACGTCAAAGGCGGAGTATGCGCTACTTCGCCTGACAGTTCACCACTATGAACAAGGGGAAAAAGCTGGCTGTCTTTTGGCTGCCCAACTATGCCAACTAGAGGTGGCACAAGCAGTCCCCGCCATTCACTCCTCAAGCAGTGTGCTCCTTACCCACCCTCAACCGATAGTTAACGAGTTTTTGGCCTTTTCTCATATGCTCTATACTCTTTAAACAATGGTTGGTCTAAATGAGGTGGAGGATTTCCTGTAGAGCATACAGCTCCCCCATCCTTTCTGAGCGTAGGGCCCTCCTTGAGGGTGAGATCAGCAAAACAGAAATTGCACAAGCCATATCCTAACTGCCATACCACAAGGTGTCTGGAGACAACAGCTTCACCACTGAATTCCATAAGTGGGCTGGTGAGGAGGCTGTTGACCCCCTCTATGAAGCTTTCCGAGAGGCTGTCCAGGTGGGTTCCTTGGGTTCAAAATCCAACAGCGCAGTTATAGCAGTCCTCCCCAAGCCAGGGCAGGGCCCTCTAAAGTCCCACAGCTATCACCCCATTTCACTTTTAAACAGTGATATCAAGATACTTGCCAGCATGCTTGCCGCCCGTCTTCGGAAGGTGATTCCGTCTTTGGTACATAACGAACAAGTGGGATTCGTATTGGGACGCACTTCTAGAAATCATCTCTGTACTTGTTTACATGTCCTGTGGGAGGCTAGGGATTTGCTGGAGGAGGCTTTGGAGCTATCCCTCGATGCTTAGAAGGCATTGGATTGTATAGATTGGGCATACCTCTTCACACCCTATGCCACTTCAGCCTCGGGGATAAATTTATTGCCATAATCTGATTTTTATATGACCACCCAATGGCCCAGGTTTATTGTAGCGCCTTTCTTTCTGATCTATTCCCAATACAGAAGGGAGCGCGGCAAGGCTGTGTTTTTCTGCCACTATTGTTCTTGTTAGCTTGGAGCATCTGGCCGCTACCATCCACCAATCCCCCTTACTTACCAGCATTCTACTCTGGGGCGGGACATCTAAACTTTACTTATAAGTGGACGATATCCTGTTCACTTTTGAGAACCTGCGCAGTTCTTGCCCGACACTCCTACAAAATATAGACTATTTTGCCACCCCATCCGGTTATAGCGTGAACTGGGATAACAGTGAAGCCTTGCCTCTCTCAACCATTACAATGAGGGTAGCTATTCACGATTTCCCTTTCTGATGGAAACAATGACACCTTAAGTATTTAGGTATTCTTGTCAATAGAGGGCAGGAACATATGGTGATGGATAACCTTGGCCCCCTAATCGTTCGTATGTGCCAAGACTTTGCAAAGTGATCGCACTTAGGGCTGTTCATGTGAGGTAGAGTGCAGGCTGTATGGATGGTCACATTATCATGATTCACATATGTGTGGGCATGCTCCCCCTGTTGGTACCTCTGGGGACCCTCTGCCTTATAGATGCGGAAATCCAAGCCTTCGCCTGGTGATCCTCCTGACCCGGCTTTGCGGTCGCCAAGCTAATGGCACATCGCTCACATGGGGGTATGGGACTCCCCTCAATAGAACAATACACACTGGCCTTCCATCTATCACAGCTGAAATATATGATGCCTGTAGTGGCGGACCTGCGGTACTAGATTACTCCCGAGCGACTGCTGCTCTCTGGCACTAGTGGCCATGATCTTCTCTACATGGTCACTCCTCCTAACCCATGCAGACCTAATCCGATGCTTCAGGCTATGCACAAAACCTGGCTCAGGGCCCACTGCCTCCTCAGGGGCTCCCTTCTAGGGCAATGACTGCATACGCATAGAGTGCAAGACCCTTCAATGGACACAATAGCGTGAAGCAGGCATCCATATTCTGGACTAGATCCTGGCTGATGGTGCAATGAAACCATTTGAGCATCTCGAGGAGGCATTTTTCATTTCCCCTGCACCAGGCATGGAGACACCTCCAGCTGTTGCATTGCCTACTGTGTTGCATGGGACCTTCCTGGTTTCGTCTGTGGTATCCTCCCTGGGGACCTGAAGATGTTTCCGGGGGGTAATGTTGGGCCTGTATGAGGGTCTGACACATCACCTCTTCTCGCATCCCCTCATGTTCGCTCTACACCATAAATGGCAATCTCGACTGCAGGTAGAAATGGAGGAAGATGACTGGTCGATCATCTTGGAAGCTTTGGATAGGGATACGAAGGAAGACTAGATGTAATTCTGCCTCTTCAAAACCCTCCACGAATGGCATTGGACACCTGTGAAACTCCATACAGCGGGCTTATTGTCACATGCAAATTGTTGGCGGTGCCTGGCTAATCACTGTGACCTCGCCCATATCCTATGTGAATGCCCCTTGGTTAGGCCCTTTTGGGGGGCGATTGGTGATACCATGGGTGCCACTATGATGCTCACTGAACCTTTCTCTTCTTCACTGATCCTCCTCCATTACACAAGAGATACCCCGGACTTCACCCACTGACAACCCTGTCTCTTGCGTACACCCCTTGCAACTGCCAAGATCTGTATACTACAGCACTGGATCTCTCAAACGCTACCATGACCATAAGAATGGAGGGTGGCAATGGTTCAGACGGAGGCCCATAAACGCATCATTTATCACTTGCACGATCAGGCAACTTTTTTTCAAAAGACATGAGTACCCTTCATTAGGGAAGACACAGTGGTCACTTGACGACCCGCATTTCGTCACGATTACAGCAACTACAGCGTCTGGCCTTTAACTCACCTGCACACCCCCTTCCCCTCCTCGCATTTCTTCCTCCTCCACCCCTCTGCCTGTTTCACCACTGCCCCTCTTGCCCCCTTTCCTTCCCCCTTCTCATTTCTCCCTACCTTTCCCTTCCTCTCCACCCCCTTCCGGCCCCCAGGCGCCTCCCCTCTTCTCTCCCCCCTCCCCCACTGGCCCCTTTCGGAGGTCCTATCCATTCCTGCCTCCTATGACATTTCTCTTAGTTGTCACTGAGTAACCGGTACTGCTTTCCCTACCTTGCCTTTATCTTATTACATGCCTTGCTACAAGTCTATTGGTTTATTGTGGTTCATCCCCCCTCCCCCAGGCTGTGGTTTCCCTCTCCCCCACCACGGCTCCCCTGGGCCCATTTTATCTATTACTTGTATCTCCAGAAGCCATATTACTATGCCGTATATGTCTCCCTTATCCCAGATCATTTTGAGGAAGAAACCCTGCTTGGTCCTCCCCCCTGACCCATAAAGGTGTCTTGCTCTTTTGCCATTTAAATTGCTCCCAACAGGTCATGCTACACATAAGTCGTATACAACTCATCCCCTTCCTGTTATTTTTTACCTTCTGTGATGGACATTGCTCTTTTCTTGAGTTGCCTAATACCATATGCTGTAATTGATGTTGAAACTAATGTTCTTGACTTTCTTTAAATAAAAAATTGCAACACAAAAATAAAAGAAAGAATCAGCAGCATTAAGCAGTAACAAAAATATGCTCACCTTATTATTGGAAGTTAGGAGCTATCACAATGTACTGTCACAAAATGCTGCTCCCATAGAAAGGTTGAACACTACTCAGTAACAGTATATATTGCAATTTGATCCAGTAACAGTATATATTGCAGTTTGATCCGACTTGGATAGACAATGACAACAAAGTCAATAGGTCCAGTGGCTGAATGTCACTTTTCACCAAAATAATGCTGTATGAAGGCTTGAAGAAAGAGTCAGAACCTTTCTTGAATCTCCTAAAATCTCTAATTTATTACCATATACAGGATCACGACTGCACGCCACCACAACAGAATATCAACTGTGCTACAGCACGTACACTTTCTAGAGCTGCTATTCATGACTTATCAGTGACACACTTAAGTTCCATTCTTGAAACAAATGAACTACATTACCCATACAACAATCAGCTTGGTGTGCATAGTACTGCACAGTGCTGTGTTTTATACATATGCTGTGTGTATGTGTGATTGTGAATGGTACAATACAGGGATGATGCCCTGCGGTGCAGCATGTGTGTGTTATATGCATGTGCTGGATGTATGTGTGCCTGTGAATGGTACGATACAACAATTAAACATTGTTATGCAATGCATGTGTGTTATATACATGTGCTGGGTGAAGGATGCCTGTGAATGATACAGTACAAAGAAGATTCATGGTTCCATGTTGGAAGACCCAGGGCTAACAAGGGGAACATGAGGCATTAGAGGAATAACGCAGACAGATTTGTAGATTGCTGCATTCCTGTGACCTGGATGGGACACACTGGAGGAAGGGAGAACTTTGGTATACTTCAAAGGGTGCTTTCTGATTCAAAGAGAAGTCACTGGGAAGGGGTATGGGCACATCTCAGGAAGTAGATGGGGCTGATAAGAGAATCATATCACATTTGGTGTCTAGAAATTAACTATAAGAAGGGGAGTAGGAGTCCCCCAAATTGTCAACTGTTAAGCAAACAGTCGGGTGGTGTGAAGAAAGGAACCTCTACAAGACATCTGCCTGTGAGCAGGCCCAGGGGCAAAGGTTTAGCAACCTCCTAAGTGGGTGAGGGGACTTCATGCAGGAAATCCAAGATCACCTGTCCCTGGACCACTAGTGCCTACCTGCTTGCCAAGACCAGTATGCCTTGTGAGGAAGAGGAGAGCATTGGAGGTAGTGAGATCCAGTACGGAGATTCTCCCAAGAGGAACCTTGTAGTGAGATGTGAGAGATGGGTGCCGCACTGATTGGGTTATTGCTAATGTGCAGGGAAAAGTCAGCGACCCCCATATACCAGTGAAAGGCCTCCAGGGAGTGACCAGTGAATGTTGCTGCACAGATCTAATTCTTGTGCAGGTTTGTAGTTGGTAACCCCTTGTGCCAGGTGGGGCAACCCTGAAGACTATTGGGCCTAGCCCTGTGCAGAGTTAAGTCAGTGACCAGGTGGGCTACTAAGAAGGTTACTGCCATGCTAATTGGGCTGTAGCCCTTTTGTGAAGGAAAGTCTGCAAACCCACATGCCAGGTGAGGCCACCATGATGAATTCAACTGTAATCCATGTACAGAATGATGATGGTGGCCCCTAATGCCTGGAGAAGGAAACTGGGACAAGGCAAAGACTGTGGCCTGGTTGAGACCATCATCATGAGGAGGAGGCAGTCATAGTGACCTGAGCAGGCCCAAGCACCAACTGATGATCAGCACCAGGAGCATCACGCCCCACCCCACCTGTGGGAAGGATCCCAGGAAACTTGCCAGCAATAGAGGAGCATTGAGAACCCGACCACATGTGAGGAAATCAAGGACGTCAGACCTCTGCCCCTTCCAGGCCACATGTGAAGAACTGAATGTTGCTGCACAGATCAAGTTGTTGTGCATGTTTGTAGTTGGCAACCCCTTATGCCACGTGGGGCAACTCTGAAGACTATTGTTCTGATTGGGTCTGCACTGTGCAGAGTTAAGTTGGTGATCAGTTGGTGCCACTATGAAGATTAAAGCCATGCCAATTGGGCTGTAGCCCTTTTGTGAAGTAAAGTCTGCAACCCCATATGCTAGGTGAGGCCACCATGATGAATTCAACTGTAACCCATGTACAAAGTGATGATGGTGGCTCCTCATGCCTGGAGGAAGAAACTGGGACAAGGCAAAGACTGTGGCATGGTTGAGATCGTAATAGTGAGGAGGAGGCAGTCATAGTGACCTGAGCAGGCCCAAGCACCGACTGATGACTAGCACCAGGAGCGCCATACCCCACCCCACCTGTGGGGAGGATCCCAGGAAACTTGCCAGCATTGACAGAGCATTGAGGACCCGGACCACGTGTGAGGAACTCAAGGACATCCGACCTCTGCCCCTTCTAGGCCACATGTGAAGAACTTACCATAGACAGATGCTGCAGTTCCAGCACCCTCAAAGGGGACATGCTCGGAGACTCCAGTCATTCAGATCCTGCTGGTGTGAGGTAGACTGATATAAGGGCCAGGCTGCCCCGGGGGAACTTGACTTCCATATAGTGCTCAGAACAATTTTGACTTCAATAATGAGTTGGGTTGGGACTCTTGTGGCTCAGACTAATAGTGGGACTTATCCTGAATGTGATCTATAATGAGTGGGGAATAACAACTATCGCTAATGAGAGGGGACTGGGATTCAGGAACCCATCTGTAAAGCGCTATAGCCCTGAACTCAAGGGATTCTGTGATTTGTGAATGCTGGTTTTGTCTTTGTGTTTGTATATAAATACTCATTTTTCTAAAAAAGCAAATATTTGACAGGACAATCATTTATTACTTCTGCTGAATGCATTTTGAGTTGTGAACCTGTGTTCACCCCCAGTGTCTACCTCCCCCTCATAAAGTCTTGGACTACTCAATCTATTCTTCCTCTAAGGTTCAAGTGCTGAAGGTGTACTTGGTCCAGTTGCTCAGGATCAATAGTAGGCCGGGTTCCAGGACATCAGGAGTAAAGGGTCTCAACCCCACAGATGGGAAAAGTACCTCCTTTTTGCCCCGTGTATTTCTGATTGGGGTTCTGACACTAGTGTAAATAGTAGCCAGATGGATGACAGTTAGAGAACATGTGTTGGCACAATCCTAGTCAATTTGCAAAAGCTCAACAGCCTACAGGCCTAGCATGCAATATCACTTCCACACTCAAACTTAATCAAACCTAAATATGTAACATCAGTTAGGCACAGCACTACCTCATCTGTCATAGTCAATGAGATCTTCTGTTGACAAAGTGCAAGCAGCTCATCTTAGCAAGTCCTTCCAATCAATAGATAAACTAGCTCTAAACCCATATTTTCAACCGAGAACAAGTTTTAAGTCCAAAAAGCTAGAAACTTTAATTGCCCTCTACCCAAAGACTAAAACTACTTCTACAACACTTCAGGAACCACAACCGAATGGTTGGTACAAGGCGGACGTGTACAATACAAACTCTGATGTTTCCAGAAGAAGCTCCCACTGACATGCATGCCAGAAATTTTAGAAGTGCCAACTGAGCATGGTGCTGATGTTTCTTTCAGCATTCTTTGAGCTACAGACTGATGTTACTCACTATGCGGTGATGTAGAGCTTCCAGTAAAAATAAAAGCATTATAAATCAACCTGTACAAAAGGGTGGTTGTACAGCCATTTTCAATGATGTCTCCAGAGATGTTATTTCAGAAACTAGGCCTGCTGCTTGTGCCCTTTAGTGTAGTAACATTTTATTCTGCTTTATTTTATTATTTTATAATTGGCCACAGCTGAGGTGGTGTTTTTGTTTTCTTTCTCTAGTTGTCCTTCCACCTAGAAAAACATTCAATTTTTTAGTATGACATCCTTTTTACTTTGTGCATTCCTCAAGGATTCAGTGAGATATGATTGCCAGCACAAGTGGTATACCTTCTCTCTAACGTTCACAGAAACACACAAATACTTACATAGGGACATTTTCTCAGAACATCAGCTGTTTTCTTATAAAAACGTTTCACTGTCCTATGTACATTAGAGGGAGGCTCCAGCCAGATGTCCTCTACTGCATGCTGTTTGACTTCACTGCAGTTGCTTGCTGAGACCACCGGTTCCCTGGCCTACATGGCTATGGTGTCTCTAGAGACAATAGGCTTCCTCGCTACTGTCATACTCAGTTATGGGGGATGAAGACTTCCCGAGGGGGAATCTTGAAGGGTGGATTAGAGCTTATCCTGCTGTGCGCTAACATAGATTAGGTAGGAATCACATATAATGTGCATAGTGACAGTATTGTGGGACTCTTCCTGTGTTTCACTTTCCTTGTCACCATTTTGCTTCTAGTATGTGTCATCATTCTAATTATTGCATTTCATGCCATTTTATCTAAGACGCAGCTGATTCAATAAATCTTCTTGAACCATTCTCTGCCTTTTTTGTCTTTGCATGTGTGAGACTAATGTAACTGAGAGGAAAGGATGAGATCTGATCCAACATGATTTCCCTCAGATGTCATCTTGTCATGCACCTGGTTGCCACAAATCATCCATGAGCTTGGGCAGAGATGAGTTCTGCTAGTTGGCTGGAAATGGATGAGGCTGACAGTAGTCACATGGTGTGGGATTGGACATAGTTCCCCACAATTCAGGTGATGCTGCAGCACAAATCCAGCAGCCTCATTAGGATAATGAGAGCCCACACAACAGGGTTTTACGCCTAGCCAAACACTGTACATATATAAAAAGAATTCTTTCAAATCCTTCACAACAACATGCACTTGGCTGAGAATGCTAATACTAACCAATTATTTTGTCTTTGCTTACGTTGACCTCTGTCATGGCCAAAAGTATAACATTACATGACACAAATATACTATGCTAACAGAAAAATAACATTGGTGCTTTTGTTTTATAGCTTCTCGACCTGGTAAAGAATTACTGCTATGCTAAATTAATCTTTACAATTATTTCTTTATGAATAGACTTTGACTGAAGAGACATGTGAGAATGGAGCTAACCTAAACCTCACTTTATGATGTATTCACATAACTATCCTTTCTCCCATCAACCCATACGAGTGAGAACAGTACCTGATGTAGCATTGCGGTTTTCAATTTAATTACATGTATTGTGTATTTAGAATGTTCTTTGTTGGAACTCGCAATTTCAATGAAAGCTGTCCTTTTCACATGAAGACTTCCGATTCCTATCGGACAAGATGAAATATTATCTGCAAAACTGAAATTCAATGTAAATACTGTTTAATGATGTTCCAATCAAAGAGAAGATAGGAGAGTGTGAGAGAGCAAGAGCGTACTCTAAGCATCATATAATTTTATCCTTCCATTCTACCCAGATGAGTGCTCCCTGAGGGCTCTCTGACACGTTTTCATCCATTATATGCTGATAAAGCTGGTTGGATATGTTACTGAGAAATTCCACTGGAGTTTATGCTCTCACATCTTAGACAGTAACTCTTTATTGGTTTTCTGCTGAATTATATTTCCAAGAACAAAAACTAGAATAGGGACATACTGCATGCTTTGGTCTGTAAATTGCTATAGATTTACTAATAAAGATATTGAGGAGCCAAATTAATATAAAAACTCTTAAAACTAATGCAAACTCTCATCATTGACGATATGAAATAAATGTTTTGAACTATTAAATACTTGAAATGCTTTGATGGGCAGCTTCTACCCTTCTTACCACTTAGTGCCAAGGTTCATTGCTTTGGATCCAGTAGCAAGCAGAGATAATACATATTTATTTCCAGTCCCTGTTCCCACAAAGGTTGGTAGCAGACATAAGGTTAGATAATGAAAAAAGAGTTTCAAAAGTTAAAAGTGCCCAAGATAGATAGATGCCCAATTGCCCAGAACCTGAATTCCAGGAATGACGGAGTGCGGTTTCTGAAGCAGATGCCAGTAGTTGTTGAAGAGTGGTGAATTCCTGTTTCAGGGGTGAGCATCAATAGGGATATGAATCGAAATTCTGATGATTAATGTGGTTTGTGAAGTGTGTTGAAAATTGTCTTCTTGTTGATGTCTTAAATTACACTGCTGATGCTTCTGTGCTTTTGTCGAGGAAGATTAAGAGGTTATTGGACTAAGAAGTAGAATAAGATCCCGGGATAGATAGCCAGATAAACAAGAGTTGATTTATGGTTTCTTGTCTGCTAATGATTTGTAGTGCTTGTTGTGAGACATCATCAACAGCACAATTGAGATAGGGATAATAGTTGTTGTAATTGTACTAATATTAATAAGTGTTGGTGAAGCCTGATGTGCAAAGGTGACACAACATTGGTTGGTTTATTTACCACTGGTCGAGATTGCAACACTGTGGGGTTAGATTCTTGTTGATTGAAAGTCGTAATGTGTTAAAAACTTAACATTCTGGTAGTTGATTTTTGTATGGTTTTCTTTAGAAGAAGCAGGTAAAGATAGTTATTTTCTGTTGTTTAGAATTATAAAATTGAAGCTTTGTGTGAATTCGACGAAATTGTAAAAGGGGGTGAGCTGCTGGAAGGAACAAGTTGTTGCACCATGTTGGGGTCCGCTAGTATAGGGAATTGGTGTAAACGCCACACTGAGATTGGTTAAATTGTGTAGAAAGCAGTGCAGTCTTTGGTTGGTTGGATTACTGAACCACACCGTGATTTGGGTTAAAGGGTTTTTGAGATTTGATGTATATGGAACAGATTCAAAACATTGAAACGTTTAAATGTAATCACTGTTATTTGATGAATTTCATTCCAAATCCTGAATTGTTTCAAAGCTATTAGAAGTCAAATAAGAGGAAAGGTAATGATTGCAGTATAGTATGGGGAAGGAGCACCTCCTGAGGCTATGACAGAAAATTAATATGATGATTGTAGAAGAGTTAAACATATGTGTATGGCTTCGTCAAAGGTGCAAGATCAATGGGAGCATTGAGCTTCCCAAGGTGGGGAACATTTAATTTGAGAAAGATTGACAAATTACAAGAGAAACTTTGTGAAATGAAGCCACCTTCTAGACCTACACAGTTTGAAGCTTTGAGTGCTTGGGAGAAAATGGCTCGTCATACAGAGAGATGCCAAAGAACAACAAAGAGAGCTAATAGAAATTAATCAGCTGTAACATGGGATGAGCAACAGTAAAGCCTGAGACAAAAATGTAGCAGAAGGAACAACACTACATGCTATAATAGAAAATGAAAAGGGTGAACAATCTGAGAAATGTGAAAAAAACCTAAATTAAGAAAGATTAAAGGGAATGAGGAAACAAAAGATGAAAAAAAACAACACTGATACTGATTCAGGAGATGATATTATGGATGAATTATTGGCAGCATGTCTACCATCTTATGTGGGTCCCATGTCAAGTATTGTCTTGGCAGTAACTAATAATTTACAGTGGCTACAGCTCCTGTTGACCCTAGTACATATCGGTTTGCTGGATTGGTGCAAAAAATACAACCAGTTGTTATGCAACCAGTGTTAACGTGGACAGCAATAGCACAGCCAGCTCTGACTCGGCCTATTGTGGCACAGCTTATTGTTCAGCAAGTGATTCCACGTGTTTCAGCACAAGCAGAAGCAACTCAAACTGTGATGCCTGCAGAAGCTACTGCTTCTTTAATCACAACCCCCACCCAAGCTACTGGACTTGCTACAGCCGGGACAGTACCTGCTCAGATTGCTTGACACACTGCACAGTAGTTCCGGGAGATATTGCAGGCACACCAGATGCAGGATATGTTCCAACTTTAGAAAATTGACGGATTGCTGTGTGGACACCACCACAATGGATGCAGACTTTATTGGAAAGAAGTTGATTTTTTTCATACCACAACAAACCTAGGGAGAAATGGGCTCAACAGAAGAGGGGATTATTCCTCCATGGTTTGAGGAAGCCTTGAGGAAAAGTACACAAGTGGAAGATGCAGAAAAACCAAGCACTAGTACAGGTTCAGAGACCGAAAGACCATTGAATGTCCCAAGATCAAAAATTTAATTAGGAGAGATAATTAGAGGATGTTTGGCTCTTGATCATGCAAATCATTATCAAGAAAAATAATTGATTTACTTGTGCAAGGAAATTACAATAAAAGATGCGTCTATACACGATAAATTTACAGAATTTGCTAACAAATATGAAGTCAATCCTTCTTAAAGAATTCCATTACTGAGAGTTTTTAGAGCACAATTGGATGATGAATCAATAAAAAAATGTGTTCTTCAGAAATGTGATTACGCATCACTGAATTAATAAAATGGTTACGCAGATCGAGTGAATTTGACAAACTAGAAAATAAATGGTCACAGAAACCTCAGAAGAAAAACAAGCTGACAAAAGGAGCATAGGTAAAAAGGAAATCACTTCCAAAATCCTCAGGGGATGATGCAACTACTGCTTATTCATTAAGGGAGGTACCGGTGAAGGATATGTTCATGTACCTTGGAGTGGAGGAGACATTGCATCATTTACAAACAATTTCCCAAAATTGAGAGAGAACCCAATGCAATGCAAATTGAGAGAGAACCCAATGCATTGGTATACTCAAGTTGAGAGGTTTCTTAAGATATCAAATGTGTTTGGGATTGATTTGAATATGTTCTTTGACATGGTGGTCCCAAATGCGAACTGGGCTGAGTGTAAAATTGCTGTTCAGTGGCCAGATGCAGAACCGGTAAGACATTCTCTAGCTACTGTGCCTTCATCTGTAGTGATGACTAAGTATAATGAGGTGATTATTTTTCTAAAAGGCAGAGTCCCTGCATGGGATTTAGATTATGTAAGGTTGAATTGAATTCAGCAAGAAGTGAAGGAGCCTGTGCATGAGTGTTACTAGAGATTGTTGAAGGCATTTCAGCAGCATAAAGGTCAAACACATCTTGAGCCTACACATATGGGATAATTCATTTCACAATTTGTGCTCGGTTTAAGGCCTGAGATTAGCCAGCATATACAGCAGAATGTGATTCATTGGCTGACAAAGTCTCTAGGTGAGGTTCTGAAGTATGCAAAATATTGCAGTGATCAGCGAGAAATGAAACAGCAGAAGCTTAAAGAGAAGTTTGCGCTATTCTAAAGAAAGTTGGCACAGAGAGGTTTTTAGATTTAGTCATCTGCAGCAAATGTTGGTGTGGTACCAAGTTTTTTTGTTCAAAACCACTTGCGGGAGCTGTATTTCAAGCTGGAATACAAGGTGTTCAAGGATGCCTGCCTCATTGTTTCACAGGATAGAGGTCAAGGAGCTCTGATTAATCCAAGCGGAGATGTGGATGTGGCAATGATGAAGAAAATGACTCCTTGTCATTTTTGTAACAAGGTAGGCCATTGGAAGTATGAGAGTAGGCTCAATCCAGATAGAATACACAATAATCAAATGCAGGGAGGACACCAAATGCAGTGCCAGTGTAACAAATGTAAGTACCAATGCAAAATCAGTTTCAAATGTTACCTGTCTCACAATCAAAATTGATTGCCCCAAATAAATTGATATACAATCTAAAAGCTGAATCAAAATTCAGTCCAGCAGGTTACCAAGTTTGATGACAAATGTTTGGACTCAAGCAAATCACAGAGCATACAGGATTCTGATTTGAAACTTGAATACAACTTCAAACTCTAGAGGTTTCTCCCCAAATACTCATAACAACTTGACAAGAAACACAATGGCAAACATTTCTATTGGGTACAATAGAGTTCAGAGTGCTGCTATGAAAAAGTCAAAAGTGCTGGCTCTCATGGCGTTTAATACTCCAACAATGTCCAATATCCGAAAATATCCTCACGCCTTCAAAGGAAATACTCTTTGAAATATTTGGCTAACCTATGGATTAGTGCACACTAATCTAAGGGAAGGGTACTTAGGCAGTTCAGTAATTGAACTGGAATCTGAAGACGACAGGAGACCTTGCAAGAATCTCAAAAAGAGAGGGAATTGTAGCTCATGAAGGAAGACACTTGAAGGGTTGCAGATGCCTGGATCATGGAATCATCAGGAAGGCTTGGAAAACTAGAGGACTAGATGATCCGAGCGAATCAGGAGGTGAGTGCAGGGATGTTGCTTGCACAGGATAGGCATGAGGCCAATGCCTGATGCAGGTTCAAAGGGTGTATTCGTACAGTTAGCAAAGAGTGTTCCAGAAAGGCACATGTCCCACATGACAGCGTTGAATATTCCAATGAACCTGAGGAAGATCATCACTGACCTGAGGGTTAGACACACCTCTCTCAATACTAAATATTCCACCTGTCCAAGTGCTCTATGTACACCGAGGTAGGGGCTCCATTGTTCAAATTGTGACAGCCTACTCACTCTTGTGTCCCTTAGATACCTACCACTGTGGAGGCAAGACCCTGCGTACAGACCCCTTGTGGACTTGGCTACACTGGAAGACAGGCACATAATACTCACCTATAGACTGGACAGGGCCAGAATCAGAGACCTGTGTGCTCAATTGGAGCCTGATCTGATATCTGATATCAGTCATCCCACTGGGGAACTGGCCATTCCTCTGATTATTGATGTTTTCTGTGTGGCTGTAGCAGGATGGCATTCACTTCCTTTGCATCTCTACTTACTGTCACCTATGGCTTCTCATTTTGCAGATGTTGGTGATATGACAACAGTATACTGATGTGATGACTACAGGCAGATACAGGTCATAAAATGTATGCTATCACAGTGTTCAGATCATTTGCACATGATGTGACTGTTACTATATATGCACATTTTCATCACATAAAACACTTTCACTTAGGTTGTGTTCAAGGGTGTTTGTTGCAGTGCAAATTATTGAAGGAAAGGTGCAATGGGATGGGGCGATGGTTGAGGAAAGTCCATGGTATTGTTCCAGTCTGTTTGTAGCATGGGTCCAGTGACCAAGGGGCCATTGGAAGGGGAGCAAAGGCAGTTCAAGGTGGACAAGGTGACAAGGTGGGACACAAGGGGGACATTTAGGAGGGTCTCATTTCCTGGCAGTGGTCTTGGTCTTAGCAGGTGTCTGTGGCGTCTGTCTGGGTCGCAGGGAACATTTGCAGGGTGGTTCACCTTTTGCAGGAGGAGGCGTGCTGGTGGCCTGTGGGTCCTGTGGCAGGGCCTCCTCCCCACTAGCTGCATCAGAAGTGGCAGGCTGGTCAGTAGACTGGCAAGTGGTATAGGCCTGCTGGTGTGCTTTCCATTTCCTCATGATGTTGGCCATATCTGCCAACACCCCTGCTATGGAGACCATGGTGGTGTTGAGGGCCTGCAAATCCTCCCTGATCTCCTGATGGTGTATGTTCTGCAGCCACTGGTCCTCCTGCATGTTGGTAAGGATCTGGCCCATCTTGTCCTGGGATTGTTGGTAAGCACCAGGACATTAGTGAGTGACTACTGGAGAGTCGGTTCCCTGGGCACGTCCTACCCTGGGCACACAATGGTCCTCCCAGTGTACCTGTTCCCCTGTTCCTCTGTCCCCTGAATGGTGTGCCAACTGCCACTGACCTCAGGTCCCTGATTGTCTTGGATGTGAGGTGTGGACTGGGGTCCCTGTACAGGTGGGCACACTGCTGATTGACATGACTTGGGGACAGAGGTGTGGGGATGTTGGGGGGGGGTTTCTGTGGTGTCGGATACTGATGGGGAGGCTCTGTGGTGGACTGTGAGTGGGCTGGGGTGGCCGACTGACCACTGATGAGCCAGGTAGTTTATCCAGATTTTGAAGTCCAGAGGTACTGTCATCACTGGGGGCATCTTCTGTTGGGGGATTGGTTAGTCGTGGCACCTCATCTCCACTGAGATTGGCTCTGGCACCTGTGGGGATGTAAGTAATATATTATACTTCATGTCTGTGACATATAGTACATCCCTTGCTTCCCCTCTATTGTTGCTGTTGCCCTGCCACCTTTGTTTGCGTATGGTGATGGATTGTGGGCTTGTTATTTCTCCATGCTGCGCATGCTTTGGTGATTGGTGTCCATGCAGGGCTGCCCATACATTGGTATACAATGCAGGGCTTGGCATTGGGGTTAGTCAGATGTGTAGGTGCAGTGTGCAGGATGGATTGGAGTGATGGGATTGAGGGGGTGTGATGGCATGCAGGTGGGGGGGTGATAAGTAATAAATATTGACTCACCGGTGTCCAGTCCTCTGGCAACTCTAGTGAGTTCCTCAGGATGCAGTATTGCCAAGACTTGCTCCTCCCATGCTGTGAGCTGTGGGGGAGTAGGTGGGGATCCACCTTCAGTCCTCTGGATGGAAAGCTGGTGGCTTGCTGCCATGGAACATACCTTCCCCGGTAGGTCATTCCACCTCTTTCTGATGTTGTCCCTTGTTCTTGGATGCTGTCCCGTAGCGTTCACGCTTTCCATGATTCTCCGCCATAGCTCCATCTTTCCTGGCAATGGATTTTTGCTGGACCTGTCCTCCAAACAGCTGTGACTCTACCCTGACTATTTCCTCGACCATGACCCGCAACTCCTCATCAGTGAAACGGGGGTGCCTTAGTAGGGGCATGGGTGTTGTGTGGTGTGTGTTGTGCAGAGGGTGTTAAATGATGTGATGGGGTGTGGGATGTGGGGTGCGTGACGGATGGATGAGTGTTCATGGTGTATGTGTGCATCTGTCTCAGTGGTCTTCGTGTTAGTCTTGTGGTGCTTTTTGCTATTAGTAAAGGGTGGTGTGTAATGTGGGTGTGTGTTTTATAGTGCTTTTGGTGTGTGGGTGTGGTGTGTGTAAAAGTATCAGGTGTGTGTTTCTGGTATGTTATGTTGTTTTGTATTTGGTTGCACATTCTGAATGCGCCGGTGTGTACCACCAATGGTTTACCACCATTGAATGTCCGCCATGGTAATTCATGGGTCATAATGTGGTGGGCATTGTTTTGTTGGTGTAATGGTATAGGTGTTCGTACTAACACTTTACCACTGACCTTTGATCTGGCAGATTTGTGTATGTGGCAGTATTCTGTCAGTTTGGTGTGTGTGTGTCATAACATGGCAAATGGATATTCGCCACCGATGCGGTATGTTGGTGGCCATCACCGCGCCGCTAAGCGGCATTTACTGTCAATGTCATAATGAGGGCCAAAGTCTTCTAAAGGCCCCCAAAAACCTGTTCCGGAGGGAGGGCCCCAAGACAAAAGATGGACAAAGGGTGGGTACCAGGGTAAAAGCTTGGATGCCAAGAAGGCATGGTGCTTCAATTGCAAGGCCAAAGAGCACCAAACCGGAGACCCTGTTTTTCCCAAAAAAGAATCCCCCTAGTGCACCTGCAGCTTCTGCTGCAGTGGTAAGTCTCCAAATGGGATCCCAGGGGGGCCCAAACTTTTCATAGAGCTCACAGAAGCAACTTTTTTCTCTAAGTATGGGGTGGATGTAGCTGCCCTGGCTGCCTGGACCAGTAATCTTGAGAAGTACATACCACAGTCTCATATTGACGGGATCAGACCTGAAGCACCAAGGGATACAGGTGCAAGTGTCAGCACGGTGACTGAAAAACCGGCATCTCCAGAGAAGTATCTGACTGAGCAAACTTTCATAGTTATCAGGGCTGAGAACCAGGCTACAGTCCATCAAATGACAATGGTGTTGTTAGAGAGGGGAGGGGTTACTGGCCAGAAGAAGGTAGTGATACCCCCTGCAATTCCTGTTGCCTGTCTGCTAGAAAATGACCTGGAGTACCAGGGATGGGCTGAGGTCGAAAAAAGGTCGGAAAATTGGGAGAAAGTGCCCTATAGCAGACGGTTCTACAATTAAAAGAAGGGGCTTTGTCCCCAAGGGCCAATAATTAAAGGCTGCAACAGATGAGCATGGTGTAGTCAGCCCCTGGGGGGATCGGTGTACCTTGAAAGAAGTCTTTACAAAGTTGCTGGCCCCTGTGACTCTGGCACTCTAGAGCATCAATAGAACCCTGAATGAGATAACTTCACACACCCAACTTATTTCAAAGGACCATGTGATGATGAAGGGGGATCCTCAAGCACCACTGCCAATTTTCCATATGAAACTACTTCATGCATGATAGCAGATAAAAGGGGGGCTCAAATGGAAGGGCAATATCAGGTTCGGTGCTGATAGTGCAGCCCAGTCGATCAAGGGTCGCGCAAGTCCTTAGAAAGAAATTCCTCCTTACAGCGTCCCCTATAGTGTCGAAACTACCCCTTCAGTAATTAGTGAGTGTGGAAGACACCAGATTCTCCAACTTCCTCTGGAGTGTACTCTGTATGTAATTATTTTAAAGAATGTTCCCCCGGCAAATGCCCAACAGGAATCTATCAATTAAAGAATAAGGTAGTCCAATGAATGATTACCACCTCTGGGCGAGTCAGCTGTGCTGTTCTTGTAAATGAAATAATTGGTGTTCGCAGGGTGCAGTGTTTGGGTAAATCTCAGAAAGAGGACTCAGTTGACTGTATTGTAATCAATTTTCAGAATTCAAAGTTTGTGACATTTATCCTGGAGTGGGTTGGTAAGAATTTGCCTGGTCCCACTGGGCTATTTTTATAAGCCCAATAGTGAACACACTTGGGGGCATAACAGGGATTTCCCTATCACAACTCAGAACTATTTTTCTCTACTGGAGGAGGTTGATTGGCTTCCCAAGGCGAGTGGTTAAGACCGCTGAAGTCAGAATGACCACCTGAGAGTCGGTTTCATCAGGATCCGAGTCGTAGCAATGTGGCACCTGAGGGACTGCCAATGAATAATAGTGATTGTCTTACTTTTGCGCCGTTGAACAGTACTTCGAGTTCTATTGAACAGCAAAATACAGTTAATAATAGAAAACATGGATTGGACTTAGATAAGCCTCGATTAACCCAAAATGGTTAATTGGTGACACCTATACCGACTAATTATTCTGATTAGTCGTACTCTTTTTTTTTAAGGGACAGGATAATGTTACCTAATTACCTGGGGAAGAGGGAGAGTGGAGGTTAAACCCCCTAGGTCGTCTGCATGCCATGACATCTCAGCACTTTTCTGGAATGTCACAGGGATGGATAATAAACTGATTGACAGTAGCTGGTTTAAACTATTGTCAACTCATCACATTGTGTGGTTTCAGTCTGTGATGCATGCCAATGGCTTTATATCAATATTTTCGCCAACTACTCAATCTTCTTCAGGGCACCATAGAGGAGATTTACTTACCCTCATAAGTACCACTATGATGGCAAGAGTAATAAAAACTTGGGTAGACTCGCCAGTTTTTCAAATAATTTCCTCTCTTTGCCTGTTGTACCATTGGTAGTACTTATTATTTTCATCACAATAATTTTAATTGTAGTAATACTCAAGTTATTGATTCTTTATCGCATGATATGGAGATGATTACTACAACATTAATAGAGGATTATGTAATAGCTTGCGGAGGAGATTTTAATCTCATACTGTGCCCCATTATTGATGATAATGTTTGAGGTATTTATGATGTAGGTCAGTCTAATTTCCCACATTTTGTCCATAATCCTTGTGGAGAAAAGCTGAATAGGCTGTTGATTGTGTATGTTTGCACCAGATGACATTTAGGGCAGGGGTAAGGGCTTTTTATTTGACTTTAAAGTGCTACCTAAATCATGGGCGAGAAAGGTATGTAATTTATACATCCAAGGTTGCGCCCTAAGTGACCACAATCCACTGACTCTTAGTTTGCTTCTAGGATTGAATCAAGTTCTTCACGATAAAATGGTCTGCCCCATAAAATATTCTTGAAATGGGTTGATTCATCAGAAATGGGGGGATATTGAGCCTAGTAAATATCTGGATGACTTAGTGGGTAATTGTATGCCCAAATTTGAGATCTGCTTGAGTGATGCTTCGGATCTTCAGGCAGTTTTGGGAGCCTTTGTAGAAATGTGTTTTCATGCTCAAGAACAATCGACCACAGTGATACGGATTAACCCGCAGAAACAAACTAAGTGATTTGATAAGTAATGCTCAAGAGCCCATGAAAACTTGTTATTAGCTGTGAAGGCCATACAGAGAGTTCCAACAGACATAAGGAGATGTAGGGCACTTTACAAAGGTGAAATTAGAGAGGAGGTGTGGCAACAACTGGTTAGTGCCTCTTCGAGAAATTACGTTAAGCAATTCTGGAAGATACTGAATGCCTCTTTTTTTCTCAAATTGTCCTCGGGTCGACGTTGAAGTAATTATTCCAGAATATGAATGAGTTGAACATTTTGAGAAGTTATATGATTCCAACAAACAAAAACCCAGAGAAGGTTGTACTTTGGATGACATATGGAATCTGGTGAGTTCAGACCATTTCATAATTTCGCTTAGGGATGTTATTTCTGTGGTAAATAGATCACAAAGCCATAAAGCGCTGGGTCCAGATGGAGTACCTGTCAATCTTTATAAGGGCAATTCGGCTCAGTGGGCCCCTCTTTTGATGAATGTGCTCAGGAGTGTGATTAAGGGTGCTCTGTCAAAGTCATGGTCACGGGCAACAATCGTTCCCATCGTTGCATTTGCAATGCAATGGGTCTCGGGTTTGTTCAAGTTAGAGCTATTAGAATTGTATACTCCTAACCAAACTTTTCTTGCCACATAAATTGAAAAGTTAAAGTAAAACAGTTTCACATAACTAAATGGACTTTTCTTGGCATGTATACTGAAAAGTAAAAGTTTCACATAAGCCAAAGGACGGCCGCCATCGGCACAAAGCAGACACACAAAGGGCAATAAAAATTTGCTTGCAGTGAAACCTATCAGCAAAAGTGCAACTTTCCATGTAACTGGCAAAAGTTCAATTATCTATGTAACTGACAAAAGTTCAATTACCTATGTAGCAGGATCGATGTCATGCAAAGTGCTAGACTACTGCCCAGCGAAATCACGCTGTGAAATAAAGAGAAAATTAGTACAGAAACCAGACTGAAAACATCAGCCTCGTATGATTTCAGTAGTTGGTCGGTGCGCTCGAGGAGGGCTAAACACTGGAAAATGCATGACGTATGCATGCCTTTCAGTAATGAAAGCGAGTGGATTTTAAAAGGCAAGCCCACAAACCACTAACGTGACATGAGCATGGTTAGAAGCCCAAAGTGAGATTACAGCAGGGAACGGAGCATTTGCGCTTGCCCCTAAAAAGGAGATGGGAGCGACCCTCATTGTTATTGCCTATATCATTATTAGATTTGACTGCAAAAATAGTGGGTAGAATTCTGTGGGATCATTTGGAGACTTGGGCAACAGAAAATCAGATCCTTTTCCCAGGGTAGTACGGGTTTAGATAACCTTTAGGGAAGGTAACTCAGTGTTTGAATCTCCCCCTGGTTCTCAGTTAGTACGTGACCGCTAGGTAGGGTTGTCTCTTCCTGGTTTTCATGGACTTAAATGCAGTATTTGATAATGTCTTAAGGGGGAAATTGTGGACCATGCTACAGAGTAAGGGGGCTAACCCAAAAGTTTTTCACATTTTGTCTCAAGTGCACACTGATGTTGAAGGTAGGATTAGATTTGGGCCACCAGAGGAGTGTATTAAGATTAAAAAAGGGGATAGGCAAGGGTGTGTGTTAACTCCGTTCCTTTTAAGTTTTTAATTAATGAGTTAGAAAAAGATCTGATTTCAGTGGCTGTAGATCTAACTAGGGTAGGTGCATGTTACTTACCAGTCCTAATGTATGTAGATGATTGTGTACTTATGGCGCAAGGTGGTAGTGGCTTTTAAAAACAACTTGAGCCAACGAGCCAGTGAGTGGTGCATACACCTGAGAGGACTTTTGGCAGCATTTTTTTCTAGCAATCCCACAGACAAAGCTGCTCTCTGCTGATGAAAGGCTGAACCCAGAAACACTTGTCCAGAGATTTACAGCACTTGCTACGCCTACTAAGGTAAAAAACCAAAGTTCCCTTTATGGATGTAAAACAAACTTGCACTGCATTTACTATGATGCATTGGGGCTGACTGCATGCTAGATTCTGAGTGCTCCCTTTCTGTTTTTCCAATAAATAAAGCTAAATCATATGCTATGATATGTGGGCGCCTCATAGCCAATTATCTTCATTCCATATTGATGATACCGTTCTCAAAATTGTTCCCACTTTTACATACTTAAGGATTCCATTTGGCTCTCAGAGTACTTGGGTGCACTTGAAAAGTGTAATGGTCACACCATTGGAACAGGCAATTGTGGCCATTTTCAAATTTGGCTCTAAATGGCCATTGGATGCTGCACTCACTATTTATAGAACCAGATCTGTAGCAATAGCCATGTATGGTGCAGGTATATGGGAGTACATCAATCAGACAGTATTACAGATTAGTGAGAATAAATTGTTGTGTAGTGCATTGTCACTTCCCTGTAGTTCCCCCTCATCAATAATGCATAAGGAAGTAGGATTGCAGTTTATTGAGAATATTATATGAATGGCACCCACTTTACTTTGGCTCTCTATTTGGTCAAGGCCTGGGGCAGTACTGACACAGTTAGTAATTAATGACTGCTAAAAACTTTCAAATGTCCATAAAAACAGGTAGCTTACCTGTGTAAAAAATGAACTGGATTACATTGGCAGGTGAGGTTTTTAGTAACCCGCTGCTGATTAATGGCCGGTCCAGACTATTAATAGAAAATTAATTATTGGACTATATTGATGAGAAGAGGTGGGAGGGGGAGCGGAAAAAGGGAAGGGTATTGACCTATCTATCACTGTGTACTACACCCAGCATTGAGCCATATTTGTTGAGAGTGCTTCGTCATCAGAAATTTTCTTCTCTTGAGGTTTAAATTAGGCTTGGCCCGTTTTTAGGTGTCCTATCCTTCCAATGTTTTCTCTTAGAACGATTTGAACGTACGTTCATATAATGTGGAAACGCACTTATCTCAATTGCATGTTTTTCTTTTGTGAGCTTTATAAAAAACAGTGGAGACAGTATTTAAAGCCAGGTTTGAAAATCTTAAAAAATTGAAAATGTGAAGATGCTTTAGAGTATCTGCAACTCCTTCAGATGGACCAAGTATCCATTACTGTGTACAGAGTTGTTGTTCATGTTATTGAACACAGGAAATTAGTGGGGAATTAATGATGTGTTTTACTAGGAACTGTGATTAAAGTCCAATTGAATGAATTGTTTTAATTATTATTTAATTGAGTTGATGTTGCATTTAAATCAGATTTGTTTGATAGAATACATTTATTGTATATATATTTATGTAATGGTTAAATGTTTTTAATATTTATTGTATGTTTTAATGGATATCTTATAACAAATAAAGGATTGGATTGGATTGGACCCATACAGCTATGGTGAGTGTACCTGAATGGGTGTGTGTGAAATCCAGAGCACAATGCAAAGCCTATGGTTACAAAGAGGTGCTGGAGCCTGGAATAATGGCCCATCATCAAAAGACAAATGTAGGTAAACTGGTACACCAGCTTCTGAGCAGCCCGAAGCTTAGGTCCTCTCTCCTCAGGACCAGGTATGTCTCAGAAGGTAAAAGAGTTTTGTAACTCCTGTGTCACCTGTCAAGCCAGTGGCAAGATTGGTGGCTACCCAAAGACCACCTTAATTCTAATCTAGTGGTTGGGGGTTCTGTTTGAAAGGGTAGGGGTTGACAATGTTTGCCCCCTAGACCCTCCAAGAGGATCAGGGAACAGATTCATACTGGTGGTAGTAGATCATACCACCAGGTAACCTGAAGTTACACCTCTTAGGCCTGCCACTACTCCTGCAGTTGCTTGGGCCCTACTCAGTATCTTTACTAGAGTGGGCTTCCTAAGGAATTGGTGTTAGACAGAGATAGTAACTTCATGTCTGCATGACTTAAGGCCATGTGGAATGAATGTGGAGTGGCTTATAAATTCACTACCCCATATCACCCACAATGAAATGATTTAGTTAAAAGATTCAACAAACTATGAAAGGCACGATTGCAGGACTCCCTGAAAAACTCAAAAAGAGATGGGATGTGCTGTAACCCTGCTTGCCTTTCGCACACAGAGAAGTGCAACAGAAGGGAATATGTTTTTCCTTGTTTCTTGTTTGAAAGAGCACAAAATAGACATTGTGGACCTTGTGCTTGGTCCACATTCAAGGATGGCTGAGTACATAGAAAAAGCATCCAAAAACCTTGAGGCCAGCTAAGTGCTCCAGAACCTCTGGTATGACCAGAAGGATGCCATGGTGGAGTTCCAACCAGAGCAGAAGGTGTGCATACCTGAGTCTGTGACTCCTAGAGTACTCTAAGACAGTTTGAGTGGCCCTTACCCTATCCTTGAAAAGAAAATCAGGGTCATCTATTCGGTTGACCTAGGTACTCCCAGGAACCTTCATAGGGTCATTCATGTGAACTGCCTAAAGCTCCTCCATGATGGGGCAGATGTGGCCAGGCTGATGGTCACTGATGAGAATCTAGAAGAAGGGAACGAGCCTCTCCCTGACTTCCTCTCCCACAGCCACAAAGATGGATACGTTGATGTAGTGGTCTTTTCAGACACCTTCAGTGCCCAGCAGCAAGTTTACTACAGGCAAGTCCTACAGCAGTATGCTGAGCTCTTTTCCCTCACCCCTGCTGAGACTAACTGGTGTGTTCATGATGTGGACACTGGTGATTATATGCCTGTCAAAAGCAAAATCTAGACAGTCTGACTGTTGGACTTGCCCCTTTTTTGCAGGTTAATTCCCAAACGTTTTTGCCTTCCTCTGCTTTTCCTGATCGTCTTTTGTTGCCTTTAGGACTCTGGGCACTATATCAGTGCTAAAGTGCATGTCGTCTTTCCTTTAAACTTGGTATGATAGGCTTACATTTAATTTACCTGTAAGTCCCTTGTACAGTGGCATCCCATATACCCAGGCCTGTAAATTAAATGCTACTAGTGGGACTGCAGTGCAGTTTGTACCACCAACAGAAGTAGCCTTTCAAACCTTTCTCAGGCCTGCCACTGCAAGGCTTGGGTGTGCAGTATTTTTGCCACATTGACTTGGCATCTAAAGTTACTTGCCAGGCCTGGAACACCCCTTTTACTACATATAGGTCACCCCTAAGGTAGGCCCTAGGAAGCCCTATGGGCAGGGTACTCTGTAGGTAAATGGTACGACAAGTGCTTTTATTGTGTGACATGTCCAGGTAGTGACAAACAGCCTATTTGGTTTTTCACTGCTGTGAGTGCTGTCCCTCTCATAACTTGGCATTAGGAATTCCCTTATATATGTCTAAGGTGTAATTTCTGGTCTATGAGGAGTACTGTGCACATGTTTGGAAATGTAGTGAGAAATCTGGCTTATTGGTTTAGGTGGATTTGTACTGCTAAAGTGGAAATGACCCTTTTAGAAAGTGGGCATTTCACTGTGCTTATGACTTTGTCCTTTGCAACCTGACTCCAGTCCATGTCTGGAGTAGAGTGACAACTGAGTTTTGTGCATACTTTCATACAGCCATCACACATGGAGGGTGGAGGTGTATCAGGATTACATCTGCATACTGAGTGGTCTTCCTTGGCTGGGAGAGTGGGAGGTGGGGTGCACTTACATTTGTGTAGGCTACATCCTGCCCTCACGCAAAGGGCCAGTTTATCCCTACTGATGTGTGGAGCCAGACCTGGAATTAAAAGGGGGTGTTGTGTACTTCTAAAGTTCCTTTGAAGTGACTCCTAGATCAAAGTCAGTTTGAGTATAAGTACAGGGACTGTAGGCCTATATTTAGATACTGCATGGAATTGGAACCAGATGCTTCTAGATCTGCGCACTGCTATAAGGACCTGCTATGTTGCTGGAAGGAACCACCATTGGACTGACTTGTTGTGCTGACCTGCGACCTGCTGATCCACAAGAAGGACCACCACTTTGCCCACAAGGACCCTGCTGCTTGTTTTTTGCCTTGTGCTCACAAGTGTTCCGAGGGGGTGGGTGGTGTACTCCCCTTTCCCCCCTGTTTCCTACTTTCTAGCACAGAGTAAAGTGTTTTGTCAGTGCTGGGTAGGCATTGGAGATTGCCTCACATAGTGCAGACTGATGCTCCCCTGAACCTTGGGCAGCTCATGTTGAGCGCTGTGACCCCGAGCAGTTGGACCACCTAGCTGCATCCCGTTGTGGTGGTGTGCTCCGATTCCAGGAGTGCTGTGCTGTTCCCCCCCACCGGTGAAGGGCAGTAACGGCAGCCAACAGTGCCCAGGGGAAGACTAGGCCCTCACTGCAGAAGCTATAGGTTCGCTCAGCTGTTTCTCATTTATTTTTTGTGTGCAAGAATCACCACAGTGGCCTGAGCCTCTTTGGGGGCATGAACCCACTCCCTCTCCGATGTGGGCTTAGGGGAAGCCCACCAACATGCCTGCAGTCGCCTGCCCCCTTTACTTTTGGAGAGCCAGGGGTGAGTTGAGCCCAGAGGGAGCTTTCAGACTGCCATGCTACTGTTCATGGGCAGTCCCAGCTGCTTGAGGGAGAGACCAGCTATCCTCGCTGGAACCACCGTTCCACTTGCTTGCAGGCATCAGCCTTGTAGGGATGATGGTAGTGGTCCAGGGGGCTCTGGAGGACTCCAGGTGCACGACTAGTGTAAGAACAGCTGAAGAGGAAGCCATGGTGATTAGCAGCCACCCTGCATGGACTTGGCCGGCTGTCTATTGAGGTGCCCTACGCCGAGGACCAACAAAGGTCTCCCATTGTGGGAGTCGTGTGTGCCCCCTCTTTCCCTTGTACATTTGTTGCAAGAGGCACTGTGGTTTTTTGTAACGTATGACATGATAGGAGGGAACCTAATGGAAGGCCACAATCCTGACATTCCAGCCTGAAAGATTACCCTGTTGATTGTGGCATGCAAGCAGGTGTTCCAGAGCTGCAGAAGCACTGGATCTATTGGTTTAGGAAGATAATTTGTACATCTGATATTTCTGATGGTGTGTGATGATTGTAGTAATGATTTGTGTACTCCTGGGATGAGTGGTAATCTATGTGTTTTCTAACCCTCAGTGCTTTCCCTGCATTTCATGGCCTGATTTTAAATTATATGTAATTCTTGCCTTGTTGAGGTAACATGCATATTTTCAGGATCTGCCTTATCTGCAATGGGAGAGTGTGTTTATGACATGAGGGAAACATGGGAATGTTTCTTGTTATTTGTATTCATGATGATGATGATAGTTTGATAATTGCCTGCTTGGCAAAGTATTACTGATTTTGTTGTTTTGGTCTATAGTTCATGTGTAAAACAGATTTTTTTCAGCCTAACTGCTTTGGTCAAAGCTACCAAGGGGGTGAGCAGGGATTATTATAGGGGTGTACTTTCCTTACCCTGTCTAGAGTGGTGAAAATGCCTGGCTTAAGTGCCTACCCTAGCCAACCAGTAACACGATTTCTAACATTGGCCATGTGAAGGATAGCATCAGAGCTGAAGTCAGAAAGAATCTGGATTTAGGGGTAATTGAGCCCTCTGATATTCCTAGGGCCAGTCCAGTGGTCTAATCCCCAAACCTCATTCCAAGAGAGATAAACCATAGCAGAGGTTTTGTGTGGACTATTGAGGTCATAATGATGTCACCAAGACAGATGCACACCCTATTCCACGAGCAGATGAACTGATCAACAGGTTAGGGGCAGGCAAATTTCTAAGTATGTTGAATTGACATTAGGGTACTGGCAGATTAATCTGACCCCTAGAGCGAGAGAAAGGTCAGAATTCTCAACCCCAGATGGGCATTACCAGTTCACTGTTATGCCATTTGGTTTAAAGAATGCCCCTGTCACCTACCAAAGGTTGGTGAATAAAGTTCTTACTGGGTTGAAAGCCTTTAGTACAGCATATCTTGATGATATTGCTGCCTTTTGCTCCACTTGGCTAAATCACCTGAACCACTGTGGCAAGGTCCTTGAAGCTCTGCAAGTGCAGGCCTTAATATCATTGCAAGCAAGTGCCAGAAAGGGCAGGGAAAGGTGGTATACATATGTCACCTCATAAGTAGAGGTCAAGTTCAACCAAACAGGTATGGATTGGGAAGCTACAACCAGCCAGACCCATATTAGAGCATTCCTTGGCTTGACTGAGTACTACAGGAGGTTTGTGAATGGGTATGGTACCATTGTGGCACCCCTCACAGAACTGACCTCCAAACAGATGACAAAGAAAGGAAACTGGACAGTGAGCTTTCTAAGGGCTTTTGACACTCTGAAAAAAGCAATGTGCTCAGCACCCAGTGTAAAAGCTCCAGATTATTCAAAGCAATTCGTAGTGCAGACTAATGCCTCTGAACCTGGGATAGGAGCGGTCCTATCACAAAACAATGATGATGGCCATGACTAATCTGTTACTTTCATTAGCAGGAGGTTACTCCCTAGAGAGCAGCGTTGAAGTGCCATTGAGAGGGAAGCATTTGATGTGGTCTGGTCCCTGAAAAAGTTGAGAACAGACTTATTTGGTTCTCATTTCCTTGTTCAAACTGACCACAGGCCTCTCAGATGGCCGATGCAAATGAAACGTGAAAACCCCAAACTGTTGAGATGGTCCATAGCCCTACTGGGAATGGACTTTACCGTGGAACACATACCTGGGACTGACAATTCCAGTGCAGATGGTCTTACCAGGTCCTTCCACTGAAGACAATGAAGACTCTCTTGGGAAAGTTTAGTCTAATTATTTTTCGTTTCATGGGGTTGTGTAGGAAAGTGCCCCTTTTTGTCCTGGCCACCCCCTTTTTGCCTGGTACATGATGCAATTTTAACTGGAAGTGCACTGGGCTCATGCTAAACGGGTCCCCACTGCCAGATCTCTTTCCTGAAAACTGTGCAATTGTTGTCCAACTTGCAATACCTTTTGCCCCCATACATCCCTAGAAAATGGGTACCAAAGAGGGTCCTCGAGTGCTGAAGCTTGTATTGTCCCACCCTCAGGACCCCTCACCTAGCATATGCAGCCTGTTATTGCAGACTGTGTGTCTTGGTGCAGCCAAGAGTGAAAACATGGCATGGCACACAGTCTATGTGCCCTGTCCCAAAACACTGCATGCAGTATATGTAAATCACCCTTTACAGCAGGCCTTACAGCGCTCAGGCAGGGTGAATTATTTTACATGTGAGGGCAGAGGCCCTACTATGTCTTTTCAATTATTAGACATAGGTGGGCATTATGACATTGGCGGTGAGTGATAAAGTGGTGGAAATACCGCCAACAGGCTGGCGGTAATTACTGCCAAATTATGACCATGGCAGTGAGAACTCTCATAGACAGCCAATGTACCACACAATCTACCACAGTGTTAACACAAGGCACGCCGGCTGTCGCCATCAACAGCCAGGCAGAAGACAAAGGTGGTCATTCCGACTCTGGCGGGCAGGCGGGAACCGCCATTTGCCCGCTACGCGGTCAGAAGACCGCTGCCGGCATACTGACCTTCCCGCTGGGCCGGCGGGCGCTAACTATGTTAGCGCCCGTCGGCCCAGCGGGAAGGAGGGCTGCAACACAGAAGCCGGCTCCGAATGGAGCCGGCCGTGTTGCGGCAGTGCGACGGGTGCAGTTGCACCCGTCGCGCTTTTCACTGTCTGCTCGGCAGACAGTGAAAAGCTGGCCGGGGCCCTGTTAGGGGGCCCCTGCACTGCCCATGCCAGGGGCCCCAAGACACCCGTTCCCGCCAGCCTCTTCCTGGCGGTGACAACCGCCAGAAACAGGCTGGCGGGAAGGGGGTCAGAATCCCCATGGCAGCGCTGCTTGCAGCGCTGCCATGGCGGATTAGCCCAGATGGGGCAAAATCGGCGGGAAACCGCCGGCCCCGGTTTTCTGACTGCGGCTTTACCGCCGCGGTCAGAATGGGCTAGGAAGCACCGCCAGCCTGTTGGCGGTGCTTCCGTCATTCGTGGCCCTGGCGGTCTTAGACCGCCAGGGTCAGAATGACCCCCAAAGTACCGCCCACCATATCACGTCACAGTACATGGCCACGATTTCCGGGGCGGAACCAACGCCATCAAAAGCCTGGCGGAAACACTGCCCAGAAGACGAAAGACTCACCATCAGAGAAACAGAGAATTACAACGCCACCATGAAACCGGAACTGCAAGTCTTCCCAGTGCTCTTCTAAGCCATGCTCCACCTGGAATTCCAATGCCGATGAAGACGACGACGGTGAGTACAGCCGCCTAGCACACAAGGGAGGGAGGGAGGAAAAGGAGAGTGACAGACACACGCACAACACACACCACTCATACACACACCATACACACAACCAGCTGCAGAGGAAAACCAATGTCACAGGACCCACATCTTAATAATGTAAGGACAACATATAGGTGGAACTGATATTGTAATTTGATGCCAACAGCCACCATATTGTTCATGTGATCAAAGAAATTGGAGTTAATGTTCAGAAAGGGCCAATGACCAGTCCAAAGTGCAAAAGGCCCACATGGCCACAGGGCACAGTCCAAGGCCCAACATGTTTCCTGACATCATCCGCACAGAACTCTGCAGGGGCATCAGTTTGCAAGTGGGCAGGCACCTCAGGGGGATGGGGGTGGGGGGCACCTCAGCCAAAATTGGGAACTTTGCCACTGGTTCTGGAGGGGGCTCCATGCCCATTTCTCTGTGCTGGGGAGTGCAAGGTCACTGTCTCTCAGGTGGGTGACGTTCCCACCAGTTCTGGAGGGGGATCCATCCCCATTTCTCTGTGCTGGGGAGTGCAAGGTCACAGTCTCTTAGGTTGGTGACATTCCCACTGGTTCTGGATGGGGGCTCCATGCCCATTTCTCTGTTCTGGGTAGTGCAAGTTCACAGTCTCTCAGGTGGGTAACTTGCCCACTGGTTCTGGAGGGGGCTTCTTATACAGCAGCCCCAGGAAGGTGGCCTACATGTCCGCTGCTGGAGGTGAGGGCTGAACTGTCTCATCTGGAGGTGAAAGCTGCACTTTGTCAGCAGGTGAAGGTGCCTCCTGAGCAGCCTCTGCTGGAGGTGAGGGCTGCACTGTCTCAGCAGGTGAAGGTGCAGCATCTGCAGGAGGAGTGGGATGCACTGCCTCAGCTGGAGGTGAGGGCTCTGTGAACACTGGTGGTGGTGGTGTTGGTGTCACCCTGCCAGCCTCTGCTGGGGTCTAGAGCTTCTTCCCCTTCATGGCAGTAGTATTGGGCTTCTTCCCCTTCATGACACGAGTCAGGTCTGTTTCCCCTTCATTGCAGGAGGTGCGGGCTCCTTCACCTTCATGGCAGGAGCTGAGGGCTTCTTCCCCTTCATGGCAGGAGGTGTGTGATCCTAACCCTTCATGGCTCGTGGAGTGGGATCCTTCACTGTCTTGCCTCCATGACTAGGAGGTGCCTCCACTGTTGGCGTGGACTGTTTGACTGAGGTGCTGTGCTGAGTCATTGGGACCCTTCTCTTACGGGTAGGACGGGGGAAGAAGGAGGGGAGAGGTCAAGTTGAGCAAGGAAATGCTCATTAGAGATGGTGGGGTGGGAAGAGGGAGGAGGGATGGGAGTGGAGGTTGAGGGAGTGGTTTTTGGAGGTGTATGTCCGCTGGACTTGTGTGCAGGTGCATGGGCAGTGTGCTAATGTGAGATGGACGGCTGTTGGGTGTCTGAGTGCTTGTGTTTCTGTCCTTTAGGAGGAGACAGACAGGGAGGGAGAGGACACAGGGGACGCTTGGATGGATGTTGTGGAGGTGTCTGCTAGTGAGATGTGTGTGCTGCAGAGTGTGGAGACGCTGGTGGTGGATGTTGATGCAGTGCATGTAGGTGTGAGTGTGGACGTGACTGTGAGCTAGGTGGAGGGGGAGACAGTGGAGGCAGTGGATGTGGTTGTGTCTGCAACTGTCTGGTGTATGCGTGAGTGCTTGTGGGCTGAAGCGTGGTGCCTGTGTTTGACTGTGCCACTCTTGTGTGATGTCTTGTGTGCATGTTCGTCTGTATTTGTGAATGGGATGGGTTGGGGTTTAGGAGACTGGGACTAGGAAGTGATAGTTGGAGCGGGGACGGTTGGAACAGGGACAATGGCTGCTGAATCGATCTCTGTTGGGCCGCCAATCCACTGTGGATGCCGCCAGGAATGTATTGCATTGCTGCATCTGGGATGCCAGCCCTTGGATGGCATTCACAATGGTTGACTGCCCTACAGAGATGATTCTCAGGAGGTCAATAACCTCTTCACTCAGGGCAGCAGGGCTCACTGGGGCAGGGCCTGAGGTGCCTGGGGCGAAGGAGATGCCCACCCTCCTGGATGAGCAGGCATGAGCAACTCGCTGAGGGGGGGTGGTGGTTGTACCTGCAGCTGGGGTGGTCACAGTGATGTCCGCCACCACCAGGGAGCTTCCATCTGAGGAGGAATCTGAGTCTGTATTGTCACCTCCTGTCTCTGCCATGGTGCTCCCCTCACCCTCCGTCCCACTGGCTCCCTCGGAGTCGGTGGACTCTGCCTCCTGGGTCCTGTGGAATGCAGCTCCCTCTATCGTTGGTGCCCCTGCTCCTCTGCCAGATGATGCTAATTCACACATTGACAGGATGACAGAAGAAAAAAGGGGGGAGAAAGGGAGCACTAGGTCAATTTCTGCACCAACACCTCAGAAGGAATACACAGTATCATCACACACAGGGATAAGGACTGAGCACTATGCATTGCACTGCCAAACAATTGGCTAGATGCCATTGCAAGATGAGGGACAACCTCCGCCAACTGCACCCCTCCTGGGACCCACTAAGCCCTGTCTGACATGGAATGCAACCTAGCTAGGTCCCCTTGTTTTCCCTTTCAACCATCACCCTTGAGCTGGATCATGCTGCAATGTCTGGCCTGGCATAAAGGGGCACCCACTATCTGACACCCACCACCCGGATTCCATGTCACCTACAAATGATTGTTGTAACGGCCACTGTATTCACCCCCTTGTGACTGATGTGCTGCCCTCAAGCACCCATCCAGCTCTGGGTAGGCGACTGCCAGTAAGCAGGCCATCAGTGGGTCAGGTTCTGACGGGCACCCCTTCCTAGTTCAGAGGCCATCCCCAGCTGGTCCTCCTCGGTCTTCCGTGCCCAGCATCTCAGGTCCTCCCATCGTTTCTGACAGTGGGTGCTCCACCTGCCATAGACCCACAGGGTCTGCACGTCCTTGGCGACGGCATGCCATAATCCCTTCTTTTGATGGGCGTTGACCTGCAGAGGCAATACAAATGAGAGGACACCATTAACCATACAATCCAGCCTGTCACACATATGGCCCACCAATCCCGTTTCCATCACCATTGGCTCACACACATCGTCCGGCGCACAACATGTACACCACTACAAGACACACACCCCCAATGACACAATGCTTGCACACATCTTTGCATCCTTCACACATGCATCATGCCCACGGTTTACTTACCTGTTGGTCTGGAGGCCCATACAGCAGTCCATACTGTGGTAGGACCCCATCCACCAATCGCACCAACTCCTCCGCAGTGAAGGCAGGGGCCCTTACCCCGGTCACATGGGCCATGGTAGGTTCCAGACACAGGTCACAACAGCACAGGCAGTGTAGGTGTTCTCCTGTTGAAGGTCAGGAAACAAGTGAGGAATCCGATAGAAAATGGCAGTCACGTCCACGGCGTTGTACACTGTCACTGCCGGTGCTGATCCCCATTGGACACTGTACTCCATAGAGTCCCATATTATCCAATGAGGAATTGCACGACGGGGCTAGATCGCCTTCCCCCATGAAGCCCAACTTCGGCAGAGTTACCTCACTTCCCTACATACCTACATACAGGACAGGCGGTCACCATTTCGTGGTGGTGGACAACGATCAGATTAACCTTAACTGTGTCACTGCCTAAATTTGCACATACCTTGCCATTCCCACTGTCCCATCACATAAATGCACTATGTACACTGAGGTGGGGTTTCCATTGTTGAAATTGTGACAGCCTACTCACTCTTGTGTCTCTTAGATACCTACCGCTGCAGATGAATGGGAGGAGAAGATAAACCCTTGTGTACAAACGCCTTGTGGACTTGGCTACACTGGAGGACAGGCACATTATACTGACAATCACAGATCTGTGTGCCCAATTAGATCCTGACCTGATATCAGCTATCCGTCATCCCACTGGGATCCCCTCAATTGTGCAAGTGCTATCAGTGCTCCATTTCCTGGCAACTGGCTCTTTCCAAGTGAGAGTGGCCTTGGCAGCAGGAATGTCACAGACAATGTTTTCAATCGTGCTGGCAGGGGTGTTGTCTGCCCTGGTGAAACACATGTTCAGCTACATTGCTTTCCCCCAGGTAGAAGATTTGGACACTGTAAAGGCAGAATTCTATGCAGTGGGGCATATCCCCAATATTATTGGGGCGATTGACGGTACACATATAGCGTTTTTTTCCCCCTGCCAGAATAAACAGGTGTTCAGGAATCATAAGTGTTTCCACTCACTGAAGGTGCAAATGGCGGACCAGTACATCTCCCACATCACTGTCAAGTATCCTGGGTCGGTACATGATGACTTTGTCCTGAGGAATAGCAGTATCCCAAATTTGATGGCCCAACTACAGAGGCACATGGTGTGGCTAATAGGTGTGCCAGAGACCACACCCACTCTATGACAGTGTATGCGTTCAGGTGTTATCCCCATAGCACTGTTTAATGCTAAATGTTGTCCCTCATTACCTGCAGGTGACTCTGGCTACCCAAACCTATCGTGCCTCCTGACCCCTGTGAAGAATGCCCGGACAGGAGCTCAGGACCATTATAATGAGGCACATGGGCGAACCAGAAGAATAATCAAGAGGACCTTCGGGCTCCTGAAGGCCAGGTTCAGGTGCCTCCGTCTGACAGGTGGATCCTTGTGCTACTCACCCAGAATGGTCTGTCAGATAGTAGTGGCATGCTGTGTGTTGCACAACCTGGCCCTCAGACACATGTGCCATTTCTGCAGGAGGAGGAGACTGGAGATGCCCCTGTGGCAGCAGTGGACCCAGAAGACAGTGAGGATGAGGAGGCAGAGAATGAGGATGAGGACAACAGAACATCAGTTATACGTCAATACTTCCATTGACACAGAGGTGAGACGGTGGAACTGACCATTACTCTTATTATTGATGTTTTCTGTGTGGCTGTAGCATAATGGAATTCACTTCCTTTGCATCTCAACTTACTGTCACCTATGGCTTCTCATTTTCCAGTTCTTGATGATATGACAACAATGTCCTGATGTGATCACTACAGACAGTTACAATTCATTATTTCTATGCTATCACAGTGTTCAGATCATTTGCACTAGATGTGACTGTTCCAACAAATGCACATTTTCAACACATAAAACAGTGTCATTCAAATTGTTTTCAAGGGTGTTTATTGTACTGCAAGTAAGTGACTGAAAGTGCAATGGAATGGGGTGATGGTGGAGGAAAGTCCATGGTATTGTTCCAGTCTGTTTTAGCACAGGTCCAGTGTCCAAGGTGCCATAGGAAGGAGAGCACAGGCAGTCCAAACTGGACAAGGTGACAGGTTTGGACACAGGGGGACAATCAGACGAGTTTCATTCCCTGGTGAGTGGTCTTGGTCTTGGCAAGTGTCTCTGGCTTCTGTCTGGCTCGCAGGGAACATTTGCAGGGTGGTTCACCTTCTGCAGGGGGAGGGGTGCTGGTGGTCTGTGGGTCCTGTGGCAGGGCCTACTGTCCACTAGCTGCAGCGAATGTGGTGGGGTGGTCAATAAACTGGCTAGTGGTAGGGGCCCTCTGCTGTGCAGTGCATTCCCTCATGATGTTGGCCATATCTGCTAGCACCACTGCTATGGAGATCATGGTGGAGTTGAGGGTCTGCAAGTCCTCCATGATCTCCTGATGGTGTTCTTCCTGCAGCCGCTTGTTCTCCTGCATGATGTTCAGGATCTGGCCCATCGTGTCCTGGGATTGTTGGTAAACCTCCAGGACATTAGTGAGTGCCTCCTGGAGAGTCTGTTCCGTGGGCCAGTCCTCCTCCTGGCACACAGTGGTCCTCCCAGAGTCCCTGTTGCCCTGTGCCCCTGTCACCTGAACGGTGTGCCCACTGCCACTGACCCCAGGTTGCTGATTGTCTTGGGTGTGAGGTTTGGACTGGGGTCCCTGGTCAGATAGGCACACTGCTGATTGACTTGTCCTGGGCACAGAGGTGTGAGTACACTGGTTGGGTGCTGTTGTGTTAGATACTAATGGGTGAGGCTCTGTGATGGACTATGAGTGGGCTGGGGTTACCGATTGACCAGTGGTCCCTGATGGGCCAGGTTGTTGATCCAGATCCTTAAGTCCAGAGTTACTGTCATCACTGGGGGCATCTTCTGTTGGGGGACTGGATAGTTGGGGCACCTCCTCTCCTCTGAGATTGGCTGGGGCACCTGTGGGGATGTAATTGATGTATTATGCTTCATGCCTATGACATATTGTACATCCCTATCTTCCCTTCTATTGTTGCTGTTGCCCTGTCACCTTTGAATGTGTATGGTGATGTATTGTGGGATTGTTAGTACCCCTATGCTGTGCATGCTTTGGCGATGGGTGTCTATGCAGGGTGGGGAGGGCTGTCCATGCATTGGTATGGCATGAAGGGCTTGGCATTGGGGTTGGTCATCTGCGTTGGTGCAGTGTGTGGGATGCAGTGGAGTGATGGGAGTGAGGGTGAATGGGTGAGCCGGCATGCAGGTATGGGGGGTGATAAGTGGTTAATGTTGATTTACCAGTTCCGGTCCTCCAGCAACTCCAGTGAGTCCCTCAGGATGGAGTATTGCCAAGACTTGCTCCTCCCATGTTGTCTGCTTTGGGGTAGGAGGTGGGGGTTCACCGCCAGTCCTCTGGATAGCGAGCTGGTTCCTTGCTGCCATGGAACATACCTTCCCCCGTTGGTCGTTCCACCTCTTCCTGATGTTGTCCCTTGTTCTTGGCTGCTGTCCCACGGCGTTCACACTGGCCACGATTCTCTGCCATAGCTCCGTCTTCCTGGCAATGGAGATTTTCTGTACCTGTGCTCCAAAAAGCTGTGGCTCTACCCTGACTATTTCCTCCACCATGACCCGCAACTCCTCATCTGCGAAAAGTGGGTGCCTTTGTAGGGAGATGGGTGTTTTGTGGTCTCTGTTGTGCAGTGGGTGTTGAATAATGTGTTGAGGTGTGGGGTGTGTGACGGATGGATTGGTGTAAGTGGTGTGTGTAATTGTTGCTGTGATTTGCGTGGCTATCTCATGGCTATTTTCCGTGTTCGTAAAGGGTAGTGGGAAACATGTGTGTTTTATAGTGCTGTGGGTGGGTGGGTGTGGTGTGTGTATCAGTGTCAGGTGTGTGATATTGTTTTGGCCAATGTTGTGTTGCTTTGTATTTGGTGGCCATTCTGGCCGCACCGATGTATACCACCAATGGTTTGCCGCTGTTGAATGTCCGCCGTGGTGATTTGCGAGTCATAATGTGGTGGGCCTTGTTTTGTTGGCATAACGGTATGGGTGTTCATATCAAAACTTTACCACTAACCTTTGGTCTGGCGGATATGTGTTTTTGGCAGTATTCTGTCGGTTTAGTGTGTGTATGTCATAGTATGGTGAACGAATGTTCGCCTCAGCGATGGTATGTTGACGGCCGCCACCGCTGCTGTAAGCAGCATTTACCACCAATGTCATAATGAAAGCCTGTATTTTCTATGATTATAAAAATAGCTGACACTTGGGAAGAATTTGAAGCCATGCAAGAAAATGTCGGAAGCAGAGCAAAAAAGCTAGATAATAGCAGGATGTGAAAAGGATGAAATTGAATTTCTGTAGATGGTAGAATGGTATTACTAGACAGCCTATTGTCAGCAATGACTAGAACTTTCCATGGACCAACACATTTAGGAAGGAGCTCACTGGTGAGGTCATTTGAGCAGAACTGGTTTAATCCCAGATTCAGAGCATATGAAGAAGAATTATGTCATTGATGTGTGACATGTCAACAAATGAATGTAGGCAAATTAACAAAAGACACATTGAGCCATGTAGGAAGATCAGGTGGTCCTTTCAGTATGATGCAGATGGACTTTACTGAGATGCCTGTTTGTAATGAGCTCAGATATGCCTTGGTTATACTGTTCATTTCTTCTAGATGGGTGGAAGCCTACACAGCAAGGCGGAATGACAGTCTCACAATAGCCACTTTGCTGTTGAGGGACTTCAGCCCATATTTATGAAAAAGTGGAGCATCAGAGATCCACTTTTTCTTCACCCCCCTACCAGCACTTAATGACACCACGGTGGAACTGTATTTATAATATGGTGAACAATGGCGGTCTTTAGCACAATAGTGTAAAAAATGTTGACGCAATTGTGGTGGTTTAATACACTAGCGTCAAAGCTTTTGACCCTTGTGTAGCAAAGTGCAAGGAGGCCCATAGGCATAGGTTTCGATGGGTGCCTTATTTTAATGCCTGCTCTGTGAGGCATTAAAAATAATGCCAAAAATGGTGCAGTGAAATCTTTTAAATTTCACTGCGCCAATTGTGCCGACTTCCTAGTGCCAGAATGCCCCCTTTGCATACATTATGCCTGGTGCAGGCATAATGTCGCACAAGGAGTTACAAAGTAGAGCAATGAATGCATTTCACCACTTTGTAAATATGACGCAGGGAAAAGTCAGCCTTTGTGCCACCATAGCATAAAAAAAATAACACTATTGCGGTGCTAAGGAGGTGCAAGGGGCTCTTAAGTATGCCCTTTTGTTCCTAGGTACCAGTTTATCTGGCATCAGATTGAGGAACTCACTTTAACAGAGAGGTCATTAAAAGGTTATGTGCAGCATTACAAGTTGAACAGGAGCTACATTACAGTTATCCACCTGAGGCTCCTTGCAATATGGAACAAGTCAATTAAACTATTAAGTCAAGATTGACAAATATTTGTGCATCCACTTCACTGAAATGGCCTGATGGTTTACCTTTTGTGTTAATGAGTTTGCAAAGTACACCTGATGGAAACACTGGTTTGTCACCCGATGAAATATTGATGGGGAGAGAAATGAGATTACCTGCTGTTCCTGCAAATGCACTTGTGAGAATAACAGATGACATGCTTCTCGATTACTGTAAAGGATTAGCTAATGTGGTGTGTTCTGTCTCTTGACAGGTTGAAGCTATCACTGCAAACCCACATCAAGAGCAGAGTCATGATTTCAGTTCAGGTGGCTGGGTATTAATTAAGAAGTACGTGCAAAAAGTCTTGTCTGGAGAGAAGGTGGAAAGGCCCCTACCAGGTTCTTCTGATCATGAATACAGCTGGCAAGTGTGCCGCAATTCCAAATTGGATGCATGCTTTTCATACCCAGAAGACAAGCGGTCCATATGAAGAAATAGTGTTCTATGAACCAGAACCAAAAACACTGGTGAATGTACCACTGGAAGTTGTACAGATACAGAAGAGATCAGAACTAGCAAGAAGAAGAAAGGGATTATGATCTGAAGTCCAGTTGTTGGACATATCACAGAGTGGCATTAGAGCTCTTTATGTAGAAAGAGGAAAAAAAGAGGAAGTAATTAGGACTCAAGCTGAAATACCTACAGAGCCACAAGAAGACATAGGAAAAGGAACAGGTTCTGAATTAATAACAATAAAATGTGTCCATGATGCCAAATGACCAAAGACGTACAGTTGAAAGAAGTTGAATTCTAATGTGTCAATCAGATCTATACCACTGACAATTAAAGAAGAAGCAGAATCAAGTGATTTAAGTGACAAAGAATGAGCACAGCAAACACTCCAGAGATGTACAAGAGCTAGAATACCTGGTTGAAGATGTTCAGCATCTGAATGGGCCAATAGGGCCAATATGTGCATCAAGTCTTGAAAAATCCCCACTTCAGGCCAAGTTGACTGGAATAAAAAACTGCCTGCACCTCCATTGGAGTAAAAATAGAAAAATCAAGCTGAGACCATATTCGAAATGAAGAGAAAGATTTTAGAAAGACTCTTTACAAGTATTGTGCAAAATAAAGACTAAGGCCCTCATTCAACTGCCAGGGTTGAATTGGTGATCGTACCGCCAAGAGGCTGGCGGTACAATTGGCCATATTTTGTGCCGCCGCGGTCACACCGCCGGGACCGGCGGTTTTCCGCCATCGTTGTCCCGGCAGTTAGAATCCGTCAGGGCAGCGCTGTTTGCAGCGCTGCCCTGGGGATTATGACTCCCCTTCCCGCCAGCCTGTCCATGGCAGTAGAGACTTGGCATGGGCAGTGCAGAGGCCCCCAGGCACAGCCCCACCCTGCTTTTCACTGTCTGCACAGCAGACAGTGAAAAGCGTGACGGGTTGTAATGAGGGCCTAATACAAATATTAAAAGAAGAAAATAAGAGTACCTAGGTCCTAGGGAGCAGTGGAAGTGTTGGGATAACATTGTAGAAGAACATGGAGTTGGGTTAAGAAAGACTATAAAAAGGTTGCTGTAAATAAAGCTGTAAAAAACTAACCTAAAGTACAAGAAAATCAAGATTAATTGAGAAGAAGACATTCATTTTCTGTAAGACACATTCTTTTAATAAGATCTGACTGTAGGCAAACATGTGTACCTTACGTAGAAAGAGATGCAAGATATTTAAAAGGATGATATTTATGCTAACAGTTCTATTAGCAATACTATTAGTTATACATTTCACACAAGAGAAAGAGAAATCAATGGCTGAATTCGCTAATACAACACAAAAACCTGATAATCATGAGGATGAGCGTAAAGCTTCTTTTGTAGATTACATGAAGGAAGATTGTTTGACAAATGTTTATTCTAGATTAGTGTAAGAATATAGTAAAACCGTTGACGCAAAGGTGCATGTATGTGCACACATGGCTTCTTCAGCCAATGAACAAATACCATATCACCACATTCATCTTTCCTATGTTACATCAGGTACTATATTTCTTAGTTTAGACACTTTCAATATTATTTTTTAAACTTGAAGAGCATGAACTTACAACTACAATTAAAACAGATGGAGACGTCATGGTATTACTTTAGAACAGGTGTTCCTGGTAACACTGTAACAGCTCATTAAATTAATTTGATCTGCCAAATGAACCCATCAGAAAAACCTTTCATTTTAATGTTAGAAGAGAGAAACACTAAGTTTACAAAAAAATCACATAAAAAGGAGGGTGTTCAGAAAAATACATGGAAAACGGAAACACATGAATTCAGAAGGAAAATGTCTGTTTCTAAGTTAAAATAAGACAATAGACATAGACGGAAAGTGTGTGTGTTTAAAAGAATAATACATGGGAAGAAGACACCAGTTGGGAATAGCAACTGTGAACATGTTTTTGAATTGTATGGTGGATCATGGCAGAAGTGTGCAGGAAATTGATCCAACTATACATGGAGTGCATTTTCTTTGTAGAGAGAATGCTTATTTCATACTGCCTGCTGATTGGGAGGAAATTTGCTATTCGGGTCTACTTTTTCCAAAGATGAATCAAGTACAGGGATTAGATGCACCAAAAATGTCACCTGCACATATATATGCACACAGTGTAAGTGAGGAAACAATTAATGGGAGACTTATTTGGAGCTATTAAACCAGCAAAAGGAGTAGTGTTGAATAATGAAAAGATTAGAAAGTTTTGAAAAGTAGTGGATAAATTAGCAACTAGTACATCTGGAACATTATTATTAGAAAGTACAGCATTAGTTGCAATTAGATCAGTGGAACTTCAAAATTGCTATGCTTTAGATATGTTACTCACAGAAAATGATGGAACCAGCAGGATGCTGAAGATTGAAAATTGTTGAACATACATTCCAGATAAAAGTAGCAAATTAGTGATTATGCAAAGAATATTTATGACCTAAAGCTTGATTTAGAACCTGTAGAAACGTCTAGCATAATACAAAGTTTTACTAGAGGAATTTCTTCAATACACAACTCGATCAAAGCACCAGGAAGTAAAATCATCTAAGCTAGTACAGTTCCAATACTAATAATATATGTTTGTTTCTTATCTACAGTACCAGTCTACAAAGTGATAAAAATGCTATTAATAAAGAAGAGAAATAGAGAAATTAATAAAAGACTAAACAGAGATTTAGGGCCAGATGTGGCAAATGTTTGCGAGTCGCAAAAGGGTCGCAGCGCTATTTGCGACCCCGCAAAATGTGAAATGGGATGTTCAAATCCCATTTCGTAGTACCAAATAGCGATGCGACCAATTACTGACTCGCAAAAATTGCAACCTGATTTTGTGACCCGCAATTAGGAAGCCGCAAATTGCGAGTCGCAAGCTGTACGCAAAAGCCAGTCGCAAATTGCGACTAGTCGCAAAAAGCCCGTTTTGCACACCCAGATTACCACTGATTCAGAGCACGTGGTAACCAGAACCAAAGTATAAAAGGAGACCCAGAAGGCATCTTGGCTACTCAAAATGGCTGCACTATACGTGATTGCATGGAGGAGGAGAGTCCAGGCTGCCCAGCAGAGGAGGAGGAGGAGGCAGAGACAGAGGAGGATATACTGAATCAGGCAGACACTATTTCAACAAACTGAGGAGGAGATATATGAGAAATTCAGACTGAGCAGCGCTGTTATCTTATAGATAATTGAACTGCTGAAACCTGAGCTTGAACGCCAGACAATGCGCAGCAGCGCCATCCCCACACATGTGCAAGTGCTCTGCTCACTACACCTTTTGGCCTCGCGTAGCTATCAGGGGGTGATTGCAGTGGCAGGAGGGGTATCCCAAAGTGCACTCTCATGATTCATCAGACGTTTCCTAGATGCCATACTCGCACACATCTCCAGATATACATACCTTCCCAGAAATGAGGCAGAAATGAACAGCACCAAGTTGGACTTCTACAGAATTGCCAACTTCCCCCATGTAATAGGTTGTGTGGACGGGACACATATACCAATTTGCCCACAAGCAAATCTGGAATATGTGTTCCGCAATAGGAAATGTACCCACTCACTAAACATCCAGGTGGTATGTGACGTCCATTATGTCATTACTGACATTGTGGCTGAATAGCCAGGGAGTACACATTATGCACACATATTCAGGCACAGTGGGATACACCAACGCCTAGAACGTGGGGAGTTTGGAGAAGGATATTTATTAGGTACTGGCGAGTACAGTCTGAAGCCGTACATACATGTCACTGCGTAACCCTGTGATGCCCTGCTAAATTTGCCTCTTTTGTCAAATAGGTGACAGTGCATATGCCCCGAGACCATGAATACTCACCCCATTCCTAACACCTGGCAATCAGAATGAGAGGCGATATAACATTGCACATCGGCGGACCAGAACTATAATTGAGAGGACGTTTGGCTTGTTGAAGTCACGATTCCGATGCCTGCACAAAAATGAGAAACACTTCAGTATGCCCCGGAAACAGCATTCAAGATAGTTGCCACCTGTGCCATCCTACACAACATTGCCACCAGACGTGGGCTATATCTCACCCCTGACGACAGAGATTCGGAGGATGAGGCGCAAGAGCTACCACACCGACAGCCTGGGGATAGAAGCATCGCAATGGAGGGCAGAGACGGAACCCTATTGCAAACCACTACTTTGGCAGGTACATAGCAACTGTGACAACACTCACTGATGTAAGACACACATAGCCCAGTTGTGTAGTTAAACAAACTAACCCTTTTTATCGCAGGACTATAAAGTTGAAATATTTTTTAACTATACTACAGTATGCAAAAAGAAAGTGTAATCTGACACATTATGTCCATGTGCCTCTGTAACAGTACATGTCAGTAGCTCACAGCCTCCTGCGAATGTGGCCACCAAGGCTCACTCCAGCTTGGTCCCCTGAGCCCTGCCGTGCACTGCTACTCCACAACACATGTGCATCAGTGGCAGACACACTACTCACACTGGAGACCTCCTCACTGTCCTGCGGGGTATCCCCAATGCCTCTTGCAGCCTGTCTGGTCTCCAGCAGGTCCACAACATGGCTGATGCGGCCAATTCCTTGTGCCACATCTCCTGCAAAATGCCCTAGTTCCACTTGCAGGCTGACAGTGCGCCTTGACAGGCAGGTTGTATTGGTTGCCAGGCACCCTATGGACACACCTAGCCTGTCTAAACGGGCAGCAGTGTTGCACTCCCTGTGCCGTGCCTGTGCTCTGTCAGCCACCAGTTCCCTGACCAAATTGTCTATGGAGGTAGTCAGGTTACCCAAGTGAGTGTTCATTGTTGTGAACTGGTTGTCCACATTTGCCAGCCCATGCGTGATAGTGGTCTGCAGTCTTGAGAGGTTATGGTTCATTAACCGCATTTGTCTATTTTGCAGGTGCTGACTCTGCAACAAGGATGCCTCAATTCCCAACAAATCCTCATCGGAAACATCCTCCCTACGCATAGACTGCATTGTGTGTTGTTGCCTACGCACCGCGCCTGATGATCCCCGTGTTTGGCTCTCCCTAGGCATTGGCCCTGGTGTTCCAATGGTTGCCTCCATGCCCAGAGCAGGATTGTCCATGGTCTCCTGTGCCGATTGAACTGGTGGTGTTGTCTTGCACTCCCCTGCGGTGTTTGTGGCAGCCTCCTCCTGTATCTGTGCCATGATCCTCTCCCTGCACAGAGGCGCTGATGGGGGGGCCTTGTGGGAGACCTGTGGGATATAGGGGATACACTGTCAGTATCGCACATATGTTTGATGCCTCAAAATAAACATTTGCCTATATTTGGAATACTGTACTACATTGCCCATAATGCACTGTTCTATAGGATGCAAAACTGTGAATGGAGCTACTCTGGAGGTGCCTGCTGATGTGTACAGTGATTGTGTGCATAGTGCAGAGGTTGGTGTAAATACATTAATTTTGGTACTTACTTTTTGATGTTCCTGGTGCAGAACTGTCTAGGTCTCCAATGCCCAGTACAGCATCCGGCTCCAGAGTTGTCTCCACCATGCTTTTGATTGCTGTAGGGGGTGGAACAGTAGATGGCCCTCCTCCAGTGCCATGCATCTCCCTCATGCGCTCCGCCACCCTCTTCTTGGTCCTGGAGCAAAGGTCATACCACCTTTTGCGGATTTCATCCAGGGTGCGGTGGCTGACACCAATGGCATTAATTTTGTCCTGAATGTCCTGCCAGATATTCTTTTTGTGGCTGTCAGGGACACTCATTGCTGCCTTGACAAATAATTCCTCATGGTGCAGGCAGCACTCCTCGGTGAGCACCTCCAACTCCTTCTCAGAAAACTTAATTTTGCGTTTTCTACCTCCACTGGTTGTCTCCTTCTCCTTTGTAGCCATTGTTGCTGCAGATCCTCTCAGCTGGGTGTGGCTCTGCAGTTTGGTCTGGGTGGGCTCCTCCCTCCTCCCTTGTCCATGGGGTTACTTCCTGGTTCTGATGTCATCACTCAGAACCAGGAAGTGGGTTTTTCAAAAGTTTAATTTTCACCTGCATGCAATTTGCGAGTCAGTCGCAATTTATTGACACCGAACCACACCCTTCGTGCAATTTGCAACCTCGCTTTTTACGAGGTCGCAAAAAGCGACGTTGCAAATTGCGCTGCAACTCCGCTACGATTCGCTGTTTGGAATAGCGATTTTTACTGGCATATCGTTTTGCGAGTCGGAAATAGCGATTCGCATGGAGTTGCTATTTCCGATTCGCAATTTTTTGCGTTCCTACATCTGGCCCTTAAAACTCAATGAACGTGCAAATGAAGGATATAAGAGATTGAAGGAAATAGAAAACCTAAGAAGAAAAAAGAGAGATTCAGCAGAGGATGAGAGTGAACATTGAAATACATCTGTGAATGAAATGTTATGATGGTTTCAAACCGTCAGATGGGGGAATTGACATAGAGTTTTTAGTAAAAATAAAAGCATTTAACACGATTTCTACCAGATAGCACAGTTCCCCCGTGTCCTAGGTGTCATAGATGGCACACATGTTGCAATCTGTCCACCATCGGCCACAGAGTATGTGTACCGCAACCGTAAAAACCAACATTCAATGAACATACAGGTGATATGCAATGCCTCCGACATCATAACTGATCTCGTGGCCAGGTACCCAGGGAGCACACATGATTCGTACATCTTTCGCCTCAGTGGAATTCACACAAGACTGCTAGCTGGGGAATTTGGTGAAGGATATCTACTAGGTAATTTGCAACTTTACAATGTTGCATTGATGGCAGTGTGACGTCAGATGGCACAGCTACTCATTATACCCTCTGTTCCTTCCAGGAGACAGTGCCTACACATTGCACACCTACATGATGACGCCCTACCTAAATCCTGCAACACCAGCAGAGCGGAGATTCAATTCAGCACACAGGGCAACCTGCAATGTGGTGGAGCACACTTTTGGCCTGCTGAAGAGTCGCTTCCGGTGCATCCACAAAAGTGGAGGGGCACTACAGTACAGCCCGGACACGACCTGTAGAATAGTGGCCACATGTGCCATCTTGCACAATATAGCTACCACCAGGGGCATACCTGTGGAAATATTGGAGCCAGACTCAGATGAGGATGATGATCCCATACCACCCCTACAGCCAGCAGACAGGACCAGTGCAGCAGAGGGCAGGCAAAGGCGTGCTGACATCACGCGCAACCATTTCAGATGTAAGTAATGACAACACCACCTCACTGACATGTATTCCGGTAGTTAGCACCTTTATTACCTTGACTTCAGGTAACATATGTGTCACTAGGACAAAGCTATGAACAATAGGCAGACATGAGTCATTGACAGTGTCACAATATTATCATCATAGTTGTACTGTATTGCTACATGGGAAGGTAGTCCCCTGTAGCCCTCAATGTCACTTCTTACATCCATGCATTCCACTTGAGTGCGCAGTGGCCTCGCTGGTACCTCTTGCATCAGGCTAACATGCAGTACTGTGCCTGGCACTGCGACGCCTAGGATCCATCACGGGGACTGCAAGACTGCTGAGGCTAGAGGACTCCTCAGTATCGCCAACACCCAGTTCGCTGGATGTAGCACTGCGTGCTGTCTGCATAGCATCCAGAACATTGGTTATTTGTACCAATCCCTGTGCAACGTCCCAACTTCTATGTGCTGCCTCCAACTATGTGGCCACAGCGCGCCGTGATATCAGGGCAGTTGAAGTAGCAAGCAGATTTCCTGATCTGCAAAAGCCATTGAACAGTCCCATGAATTGCTGTTGGCGCCTGTGGTGGCTCACCTGCTCATGCCTGGTTTCAGTACAGAGTTCCTTAATGGCATTTGTCATTTCCTTCATGTTATCTGCAGCTGCTTGCTGTCCCTCATGCAGCTTGCAGATGTTTGCATTCAGAGACTCGAACTGCTTTTGCAGTCCTCCCATATTGTCATTGTGTTACTGCAACTGCCTGTGCATTGCCCTCATGTTTTTGCATTGCAGGCGCTGCACTTTGAGCTTGGACGCTTCAAGGCCACCAAAGATTGATGGACCCTCACCTTCATCTCTGTGCTGTGGGTCTGCATCGTGAGGCCTCCTGTGGGGAGTTGAGTGACGCTGGGGCAGCGACTGCTGCCTTCCCGTAGATCTAGCTTCTGGCGGTAGTATGTGGCCTTCATCCGACATTTCATCGGAGTCCAGGTTCAACTCCTGGAGAGGTAACACCCTTGCCCTGCGTCTGATTGGTGCTAATCACAATGATTTGCTGGTGTTTGAGTCGGACAGTGGCTGTGTTTCTGCATCCCCCACATTGGCACATTCTGCTGCTGCTGGGCCTGAGACATCTGCAATGACAATGTGCAGCATGTCATTTATGAATGTATCACCAAAGTTGTACAATGGTAATAAATGTACACTTACATCGTATCACTGTGAGTTGTGTGTGTTCTTCTTCTGTGTGTCTGTGTACTTAATCGTTATCTATGTGCTATTTTCAGCTCAGGGTTGTGGACTACCACTCCCAAAAGGCATTGTTGTGCCGCATTTAAGATGTGGAATGGACTACTTATCACAATGCTTTGCACTAATTGCTATTTCCTAAGGGGCATTTGTACATGCACATATGGGGACACACATCATTGTTGGACTTACCTTTGCTGGTGCTGGGTGTGCCGGAAGTGTCAATGTCAGTTACCCCACTGACAGCTTCTGGAAGCAGTGTGGACTTCACCACATCTTCCCTGGGGGTGGAGGGTGTCTGGGTGGATGGCCCGCCTCCTGTGCTCTTTGCCTCCGTTAGCCTGCTGGCCACCCTCTCCTTGGCACAGGAAAGCAGGTCATACCACCTCTTGCTTATCTCTTCCACCGAGCGCTGCGCAACCCCCACTGCACAGATTTTGGTCTGGATGTCAGCCCAAAGTTTCCCATTCTCACTCTCTGGCACCTGGAGTGAGCTCTTCCCAAAGAGCCGGTCATGGCTCCTGACCACCTCCTCAGTGAACACCTCCAATTCTTGCTCACTGAATTTCAGCTTCCTCTTCCTGTCTCCCTTCTCCTTCCCATTGCCAGCATTGGCCATGTTGGTGTTAGGTCCTGGCTTGCTCCCACAATAGCCTCCCTGGGGCTGGTCTGTGACTCTCTGACTGCTCCTGTGGGTTTGGTACCTGGAAACAGCAAGGGCTGACTCACTTCCTGCTTGTGATGTCATCAGGCTGTGCCCGGTAACCGTTTTCGCAATCTGCGATTTTTAAATACCGAATCGCAATTTAATTTGAGATTCAGTATTTGGACCTCGCAAATGCATTAGCGATTTTTAAGAAATCGCTATTTCCGACTCGCAATTTTGATACATCACATTTTGCGTGTCGGAAATAGCGAGTTCTTAAAATTCGCTATTTGAGACTCGCAAAGCAAAATCTTGATACATCTAGCCCCAAGCTACTTGTGACATATTTATTGAGTGAGGAATGGGACAGAATGGTCCTAAATGAGTAATAAAAATCTATATGTAAATGGTCAGTCAAAGTTACAATAATAAAAAAGAACTATATAGAGGGAAAATAAGCAATAAAAATAGAAGTAATTAAAAAAAAAGAAAAAACATTGAATAATTGGATAGTAGTGCATGGTTAATAATTTAAAGACGTTTAAAAGTAACATGATTTGAAACAGGATCAATGTGAAAAAGGGAACTAACTATATTTAAATGCTACGTGAGAGTTTGCCACATAAGGTCTCTGTTGTGAATACCAAGGTGGTCATTACAACCCTGGCGGACGGTGTTAAAGCAGCGGAAATACAGCAAACAGGCCGGCGGACAAAAAAGGGAATTATGACCCTGGCGGAAACCGCCAACAAAGACAGCCACTTTAACACTTCGCCCGCCACGGCGGTGCAGACAAGCAGCGCGGCGGTCACCGCCAACAGACAGGCGGAAGACAATGTACCGCCCACAGTATTACAACTCGCCAATCCGCCACCTTTCCCGGGGCAGATTCACCTTGGATAAAAACACGGCGGAAACAGCTTTTGCTATGGGAAAACGCTCACATTAACATATCCCACGAGGAACGAGGAATCCATGGAGCCGGAACTCCAAATACTCCCTGCCCTTGTGTTTATGCTCTTCTACGACCAACAGCTACGTAGGCGCCGCAGACAACGGTGAGTACTGCACCTACGACATGGGGAAGGCAAAAGTTAGGGGGACACACACCAACCACCCCCACTCCCACCCTCGCATATTACAACATACACACCAATGCATTCACAAAAATCACAGTAACAACCCACAATCCCCCCGGAAGAATGAATACACAAAGCGAAAATCGGTCAAACAATGTAATGTGCCAATATACATGTCATACAAAAATATACGGATGTATATTGGAAAATCAGTCATAATTATATACAATACGAGAAGTAGTGCAGATATGTACATAACAATGTCCGTGCACCATCAGTCCAAAAATACATGGGCGAGGCCCACAAACGATACCTGACCACAATCGGAGAGAACACTGCCGGGGCATCAGATAGAAATACTACAGGCACCTCAGGGCGAAGGGAAGGGGGGGCACCTCAGCCGGATGACTGCAAAGCCAGATCCATGACGGGGCTCCATGCCCATTTATGCACTCCTGGTGAGTGCAAATCCACAGTCTCTCAAGTCTCTACAGTGGGTGGTTTGCCCACTGTGCCATCCTGGGGAGTGCAAAGCCACAGTCTCTTAAGTCTCTACAGTGGGTGGGTTGCCCACTGTGCCATCCTGGGGAGTGCAAAGCCACAGTCTCTCAAGTCTCTACAGTGGGTGGTTTGCCCACTGTGCCATCCTGGGGAGTGCAAAGCCACAGTCTCTCAAGTTGATGCAGGTCACTACTGGTACTGGGGGGGACTGGTGTCCAGACTGGATGAGTCTCCCCGTGAAAGGTCGTGTCCTGTCACTGTCCCAGCTGCACATGGGATAAGGATGCCTGATGTGGCAGGCCATTCATTCCTACCCAGTGCATTGCCCTGTTCAGCGGTGCTTTGCCATGGCGGTCTTTTCCCTGTTCAGCGGTGCTTTGACATGGCGGTCTTTGCCCTGTTCAGCGGTGCTTTGACATGGCGGTCTTTGCCCTGTTCAGCGGTGCTTAGCCATGGCGGTCTTTGCCCTGTTCAGCGGTGCTTTGACATGGCGGTCTTTGCCCTGTTCAGCGGTGCTTTGACATGGCGGTCTTTGCCCTGTTCAGCGGTGCTTAGCCATGGCGGTCTTTGCCCTGTTCAGCGGTGCTTTGACATGGCGGTCTTTGCCCTGTTCAGCGGTGCTTTGACATGGCGGTTCAGGAGTGTTCAGCGGTGCTTTGCCATGGCAGTTCAGGACAGTTCAGCGGTGCTTTGCCATGGCGGTTCAGGACAGTTCAGCGGTGCTTTGCCATGGCGGTCTGTGCCTGTTCAGCGGTGTATTGACATGGCGGTCTTTGCCCTGTTCAGCGGTGCTTTGACATGGCGGTTCAGGACAGTTCAGCGGTGCTTTGCCATGGTGGTTCTGATAAGGACATTGGTGTGTGGCATGACGTTCTATACACTGGACATTGGTGTGTGGCATGACGTTTCATCATTGCCCAGCGGGGCTGTGGCAGCCGGGGCCGTCCAGGGCACTGACTCCGGCGGTGGCGGTGGTCTCTGGACCAGTGACGATAGTGGGGCTCTCCTGGGCTGTGACTCTGGCGGTGGTCTCTGGACCAGTGACGATAGTGGGGCCCTCCTGGGCTGTGACTCTGGCGGTGGTCTCTGGACCAGTGACGATAGTGGGGCCCTCCTGGGCACTGACTCCAGCGGTGGCGGTGGTCTCCTGACCAGTGACGATACTTGGGCCCTCCTGGGCTGTGACTCTGGCGGTGGTCTCCTGACCAGTGACGATAGTGGGCCCCTCCTGGTCTGTGACTCTGACGGTGGTCTCCTGACCAGTGACGATAGTGGGGCCCTCCTGGGCTGTGACTCTGGCAGTGGTCTCCTGATCAGTGACAATAGTGGGGCCCTCCTGGGCTGTGACTCTGGCGGTGGTCTCCTGACCAGAGACGATAGTGGGGCCCTCCTGGGCTGTGACTCCGGCGGTGGTCTCTGGACCAGTGACGATAGTGGGGCCCTCCTGGGCACTGACTCCGGCGGTGGTCTCCTGACCAGTGACGATACTTGGGCCCTCCTGGGCTGTGACTCTGGCGGTGGTCTCCTGACCAGTGACGATAGTGGGGCCCTCCTGGGCTGTGACTCTGGCGGTGGTCTCTGGACCAGTGACGATAGTGGAGCCCTCCTGGGCTGTGACTATGGCGGTGGTCTCTGGACCAGTAACGACGGTGCTGGCGGTTGTGTCTCGACCGCTGTGACACTCACAACAGGTTGGGCAGACTTCCTCTGGCCCTTCCCCACCTTTGATGGAGTCACAGCTGACTCTCCAATCCCCTTGGAACCCATGTCAGTTGTTTTCCCACCTGGAGTCTTAACACGGTCCTGTTGTCCACTCTCCAATTTTATTGCCTTTACAGGGGGTGGGCTGCCAGTGCCTTGGCTCCGGGTCCTACTGCCTGCCCTGGTGGCCAGTGCACTCCAAAAACCTTGAACAGGCACCACTGGTATTGGAGACTTTTTGGCTGAGGCGCTACGACAGGACTGATGAATTGGAGGGGGTGGGGTGGGGGCAAAAAGGTCAACTTTACAGAGGGACAGTTTCTGACGAACACTGGGATGGGTAGCTGGAGGGGTTCTGGGAGTGGAGGAAGAAGAGGTGGTTGTCGGAGGTGTCACTTTAGGTGTTTTGGGTGCAGGTGAAGGTACTGGAGGCTGTCGTGAGGTGGATGGATGTTGGGTGAGTGATTGCCGGCGTTTGTGTACTTTGGGAGGGGTGAGTCACAGACACACTGGGAGAGGACACAGGGGACGTGTAAATGGCAGTGGAGGTGGTGAGTGCAGGTGAGCGGGGTGTGGTGCTGGGTGTACTGGTGCGAGTCCTAGTGGCTGTAGATGTAGTGCATGCAGGTGAGAGTGTAGACGACACTGGGGGGGAGGAAGGAGAAGAGGAGGAGGGGGACACAGTGGAGGCAGTGGATGTTGTTGTGTCTGTATGTGGGTGAGGCTCGCGTGAGTGCTTGTGGTGTGTGTGGTGCCTATGTTTGCTTGAGCTACTTGGGTGTGTTGACTTGTGTGCATGCTGGTCTGTAGGTGTGCTTGGGATGGGCCGGGGTACAGGAGATTGGGTCTGGGTGGAGGAAGTTGGAGGGGGAGGCTAGACACAGGGACAATTGCTGCCATCAGTGCTGAGGCCAAAGATTGCAGGGTTCGCTGAAGGACAGCCTGACCAGAATGAATGCCCCCCAGGAATGCATTACCGTGTTGCAACTCTCGTTCTACACCCTGGATGGCATTCACAATGGTAGACTTCCCAACAGTGAGTGACCTGAGGAGGTCAATGGCCTCCTCACTGAGGGCAGCAGGGGTGACTGGGGCAGGGCCTGAGGTGCCTGGGGCGAAGGTGATGCCCACCCTCCTGGGTGAGCGGGCACGGGGCGAACGCTGAGGGGCTGCTGGGAGGGCGGTGCTGGTAGGGGAGGTGGCGGCTGTACCTGTAGAGGTGGGGGGCACAGATGGTGCCGCCACCACAAGGGAGCTCCCATCGTCGAACGAGTCCGTGTCGCTGCTTGGTGATCCGGTGGCCGACGTGAAGCTCCCCTCGCCCTCCGTCCCACTGGTGCATTCAGAGTCTGTGGTGTGGCCCTCCATGGCCATGTGGGATGCAGCTCCCTCGTGCTCCGGTGCCACTGTACCTCTGCCTGTTGATGCTGATGTACAAAAGGACAGGGAGAGCAGACAAAGGGGGGGAGACAGAAGAAAGAGGGTTTTAGTGCATGGCATACCGCTACCGTTGGCGGACAAGACAAACACAGATGTCCCCTGCGTTACGCCGTGCTCCTGCCCTCTGCACATGCAATTTCTGGGATATGGCCTATATGGCAATGGTGGACATCGGCGCATATGGATGCCACAGGGGCAACTATACCTCGACTTGGCACTCTGCTGAGGTGGGGTAGAGTGCCACATGGGCTACATTATGGAGAGGCCTTGCCTACCGAACTCGCCCTGGCCTAGGGACACCCACAGCCCACCTCCACCACCTAGACACCTCCACTGCACGCAAAGTCCGCAGAATGAGGTTGTACTCACCCCCTTGTGTCTGCTGTGATGCCCTCAAGCGCCCATCCAACTCCGGGTAGGCCACCGCCAGTATCCGGAACATCAGGGGGGTCATGGTGCGACGGGCACCCCTCCCATGTTGGGAGGCCATCCCCAGCTGAGCATCCGCCGTCTTCTTGCTGCAGCAGCGAATGTCCTCCCATCTCTTACGGCAGTGGGTGCTCCATCTCTGGTGGGCCCCCAGGGTCCGGACCTCCTTGGCGATGGCACGCCAAATGTCCCTCTTCTGGTGGGCGCTGACCTACATGACATGCACAAGGAAAGAGGACCAGTCATTACCAACTGCACCGTTGTTGTGAGTGCCCCCTCCCTACTCTGGCCATGCGGCCCATTCATTCCCATGCATTAATGTTCTATGTGTCCCCTTCCCTCTTCCACCCAGCCCTCTCCACCCAGGCCTAGCCCATACAACGTGCTCCCTGTGTACTAACCTGTTGGTCTGAAGGACCGTAGAGTAGCGTGTACTGGGGGAGGACCCCGTCTACCAATTTCTCCAACTCCTGTGCAGTGAAGGCAGGGGCCCTTTCCCCAGATGCAGCAGCCATCGTCGCTTCCAGACCGAGGTCACAGCAGCACTTGCAGTGTAGGTCCTCTCCTGTCGAAGGTCAGGTGTCTAGTGATTGAACAGATAGAAAATGGCGGTGACGTGCACGACGGTGACGTCCGTGGCGGTGCGCATCATCAACGCCAGCGCACCTGTTCATTGGCTCCTGGAACCCATAGGGTCCAATGTTAACCAATGCAGCATTGCGCCGTGGTCTACGACCGCCTACTGCGACGGTGTGTAACGCCAGCGCTGTTACCCCACAATCCCATTGTACCAGTTTAGAGGTCAGGCAGCCGCCATTTCAGGGGCCCACATGGCTTCATTTCATACTGCGTCATACATAGCTAGGCCTACACTCAACACACATACAGGAAGGGTTATGTGAGTGGTGTAGTCTTGTGTGTGACTGTGGGTACATACCTGGAGGAATAATGACTGGTTCTTCGCTGTTGTCCTTCGTAGGCACCGTCTGCTGGGACATATGAGAAGATGGCGGAATCCTCCGGTGTACCGACCGCTGGTGGACCTGTTGACAATGGAAGAGCGACATGTCATCGTGACCTACCGGTTTGACCGTGCCACAATCCAGGAACTATGTACCCAGTTGGAGCCAGACCTGATGTCACCAATCCGCCATCCAACTGGAATCCCCCCCGACGTGCAGGTGCTGTCAGTGCTCCATTTCCTTGCAAGTGGGTCTTTTCAGACAACAGTGGCCATGGCATCAGGGATGTCCCAGCCTATGTTTTCCAACGTGTTGTCCAGTGTTGTCTGCCCTGCTGAAACACGTAAGGAGATACATAATTTTCCCTGAGGTGGAGGATTTGCCTACAGTGAAAGGTGACTTCTATGCCCTTGGACATATCCCCAACGTCATAGGTGCTATTGATGGTACCCATGTAGCTCTGGTCCCCCCCCCACAGGAGTGAACAGGTGTACAGGAACAGGAAGAGTTATCATTCGATGAATGTACAGATGGTATGTTTGGCAGACCAGTACATCTCGCAAGTAAATGCTATGTTCCCTGGCTCAGTGCATGACGCCTACATCCTGCGGAATAGCAGCATCCCTGATATGATGGGTCAACTCCAGAGGCACCGTGTATGGCTTTTGGGGGACTCTGGTTACCCCAACCTTTCTTGGCTATTGACCCCAGTGAGGAATCCCAGGACCATGGCAGAGGAAAGCTACAATGAGGCCCATGGGCGGGCTAGGAGGGTGATCGAACGCACCTTCGGCCTCCTGAAGGCCAGGTTCAGGTGCCTCCATATGACAGGTGGATCCCTATTCTACTCACCGAAGAAGGTGTGCGACATCATCATCGCCTGCTCCATGCTCCATAATTTGGCTTTGCGACGCCAGGTGCCTTTTCTGCAGGAGGATGATCCAGATGACGGTGTTGTAGCAGCTGTGGAGCCTGTGGAGCCTGTGGACAGTGATGAGGATGAAGCTGATGAAGAAGACAACGACAACAGGGAGTCAGTCATACAGCAATATTTCCAGTGAGACACAGGTGAGAACATTTTCATTTTTAGCATTACATTAACTTTCACACGTCTACCTCTATCCTGTTTTTCGATTTAAGTCAACATTTGGTAACTGAGTTGTACCCTTCCATTACGGTTTCACAGGTGTGGTTACCTACGTGTCAACTGCTTGCATCCTTCAAGGGCTTGTGATGTGTGACATAGGTATGTTAGCTTTAGAATGGTACACCCATTATGACACTGTCATTGATAATAAATTTTTACTAAATCACAGACTGACTCCAGATTGTTTTGTGTTTCAAGGGTGTTTATTGAAGTGCTCAGAAATGGGAGGGGGTTGTAAAATGAGGATGGGTGATGGTGGAGGAATGTCCATGGCAGAGTCCAGTCTATTAGAATCACAGGTGCACTGCCCATCTGGGCATAGGAAGAGGAGCTGGGCAGTTAAAGTATAGACAGGGTAACAAAGTGGGACAGTGGGAGGACAATCAGGGTGGTGTCATTTCCTGGCGGGGTCTTGCCATCTTGCTCTGTCCTGTTCCTGGATCTCAGGGACCGCTTGCGTGGTGGTTGTCCGTCTGCAGGGGGTGGGGTGCTGGTGTGGTGGTCCTGTGGCGGGCGTCCTGTCCACTAGCGCCGGCGGAGGTGGTGGGCATTTCATCGTCCTGGCTAGTGTCAGGGGCCCCTTGGAGTGCCACGGTGTCCCTCAAGGTCTGCTCTATGTCCTTCAGCACCCCTACGATGGTGCCCAGGGCGGAGCTGATGGTCCTGAGCTCCTCCCTGAACCACAAATAAAGTTCGTCCTGCAGGCGCAGGGTCTCCTGCAACTTGTCCAGAACCGTCGCCATCGTCTCCTGGGAGTGGCGGTATGCTCCCATGATGGAGGAGGGGGCCTCATGAAGAGTGGGTTCCCTTGGCCTGTCCGCCCCCTGTCGCACAGCAGCCCTCCCAGTTCCCCTGTGTTCCTGTGCCTCCGTCCCCTGGACCGTGTGCCCACTACCACTGCCCCCAGGTCCCTGTTGTTGCTGGGGTGGTGGGTTAGCCTGGGTGCCCTGTAGTGGTGGACACACCGCTGATTGACCTGTCCTGGGTAGGTAGGGTTGGGCCCGCTGGGTGGGTGCTCTGCTGGTGTTACCAGAGGGTGGAAGGTCGGTGTTGGGCTGTGCCTGTGCAAGGGGAACCGACTGTCCAGAGGCCCACGATGGTCCGGGCTGGTCATCAGGATCCAGTAGGGCAGAGCTGCTGTCGTCACTGTGGGCCTCTTCTGGGGGTGGAGTGGTGTTGTCTGGACCCTCTGGTGTGGTGATGGTCCTTCGGGTTCCTGCAGGGGCATAAGAGCATGATTATTGCATGTGTGTGTGTAATGGTGTGCAATGGGTGGGTGTTTGTGTACCCCAGTGCATGCATTCCTGTGTGTGAGTTTGCGTGGTGATGGTTGGGGGGGTGTACTGGGTATGTGCAGTGGGCATGTTTTAGTGAGGCGTGGCCATGCTTAGTTGTGTCATGCAGGGCTTGGTGTTGGGATGGGTGGTGTGTGTCATGGGTACATTAGTGAGGAGTTGTAGTGATAGGGGAGGGGATGAGGGAGGGGGTGTGTGATAGCATGCAGGTAGGGTGGGGGATATGATAGTTAAGAATTGACTTACCAGGGTCCCATCCTCCACCGACTCCTGCGAGGCCCTCAGGATGCAAGATGGTCAAGACTTGCTCCTCCCATGTTGTTAGTTGTGGGGGAGGAGGTGGGGGTCCCCCGCCAGTCCGCTGTACCGCGATGTTGTGCCTGGGAAACCGTTGAACGCACCTTCCCCCGTAGGTCGTTCCACCTCTTCCTGATGTCCTCCCTATTTCTTGGGTGCTGTCCCGCGGCGTTCACCCTGTCCACTATTCTGCGCCATAACTCCATCTTCCTGGCTATTGATGTGTGCTGTACCTGTGAGCCAAATAGCTGTGGCTCTACCCGGACGATTTCCTCCACCATGACCCTGAGCTCCTCCTCGGAGAAGCGGGGGTGTCTTTGGCGTGCCATGGGGTGGTGTGGGTGATGTGTGGGGTAGTGTATGTGGTGATGAGTGTGGTGAGTGTAGTGGTGTGTTGTGTTTTGTGTGTGGATGTTGTGTGGGTGATGGTGTTGTGTGCCTCTGTGTAGTGGGGTTGTCTATTCTGTGCTCTCTCTCTGTCGTCTTTGTGTCTAATGTTTGGTAGTAGGGGTTTGTGGGTGATGTGGGTGTGTGTTTTATATTGTGTTTGGTGTGTGGGAGTGTTGTTTGTATGTGTATCAGGTGTGTGTATTTGGAATTGTCCAATGTGGCGGTGTTTTGGAGATGTGTGTGTATTTTGAGAGCGGCGGTGTGTACCGCCAATGGAATACCGCGGTTGAAAGACCGCCACCTGGATTCGTGGGTCGTAATAGCATGGGCGTGTTTCTGTTGGCGTGGAGGTGGAGGATTTGTTTCCGACAGTTTATCACTGACCTTTGGTGTGGCGGTGTTGTGTGCGTGTCTGAATTTCGGCGGATTCCAAGATGTGTGTCATAATAGCTGTGGTGGAATGCCGCGGCGGCGGCGGTGTATTGGCGGTCTTCTGCGTGGCAGTAAGCGCCTTTTACCGTCAATGTTGTAATGACCCCCCAAGTGTGGAAGTTGTGTATGCTCTGTCCAATCCATGATAATAGCAAACTGCATACCACCATAGATTAATGGAAATGTTAGTTGCAGTTTTCCAGTTGATGGTGATTTCTGGGAAAACAATAGCAAGTAAAAGATCAAATAGTTTTTATCATAATGAGACAGATGACACTGATCATGTAAAGATCCCATAAGAATTGAGACAAGATTAAACAGAAGTGAGGAGTGAAAAATATGATTACTTTGCCTCCAGACATCATGCCAAAAATGAAAGGTAGCTGGGCATGGGAACAACAAGTGTTTGAGATCACTATCTGAGCTAGAGCATGACCAATAGAGTACTTCGGAATTAAGGGCAGTAAATGATGGGGTACAATGGAGTCTACCGTGTATGATATATAATGTTTGAATAAGAGCAGCACTTCTGGACTTCTTATGATATTTAAGCCATAATTTATTCCATATGGAAGAACAGCATAAGAAACCTAGATCAGCTTCCAATAAAAGTTCATTACATGTTTTAGGAACAGAAGATGGTGCAGTCATAGAGATTTATTAATAAGCAATGGTCTTGGTAATGTAGATAAAATATGAAGTAGCAGAGACGCTGCTGGAGTGGTATAAGCACCATCAGGTAAAGTAAGAAAAAACCCAGTAAAATGTTGATGAGAAAGTAGAATTTGAGATGAAAAGAGGAAGGATAGTGGAATTTGTTTTCGGATTTAGAAAAGGTGATTGGGTTGTTGTCAGGGAAGATATTCCCCATCCAAAATAATGCCTTTACTCCTCATGACTTCCAAAATATATGTTGAAATTTAATAAGATCATTATACCATTTGAACATATGAGGAAAGCTATTAAGGGCAACTATTTATGTAGAAGGGAAGAAATTGAAAATATGTTTAAAAACTGGGGTATAGAGATATACAGGAGTAGAAGAATGAGAAAGATATTCTTGGAAAGAGAAAGGAGAAATTAGAGATTTATCTAATGTTAACCAAAGAGGAGAAGAAGAGAGTTGTAATTTTAAGAACCAAAAGGCAGCTTTTTAGAGGCCAAAAGCATTATCATACCGCTCAAAACTAGGAAAATTGGCAACTAATTCATTTCTGAAGTGTTTAAATTGGATAAGAAAATGCTGGCTATCTTATTGTTCCATGGATATTTTGATAATAGAGAGTCATTAAAAAAAAAAATAGAAATGGGGTATATGGAAAGGAATCATAGAGATGTATGGGAGAAATCATCATCTTAATGATATCCAATCAATCCCACCTAGAAGGAAAAAAGATGACCAAGATGAGAGCAATGTTTCAATACGAAGGAGAAAATCTTTAAGATTTAGTGAGACAGAGATGATACTTCCTTTTATGAGGAGTTCAAGGGAAACCAGATGATGAGAATGAGCGTTTGGTATAGAATTTGTTTAAAGGAAGGATTAAAGATTAATCAACAATTATTTGAATAACATAAACCTGAGATAAAGTAAGAACATCTTGAGAAAAGACTGGTAGTGAAGTTTCAGGATGAGATATAAAAAGAAGAATATCATCAGCATAAGCCACAGTTTTAAATTGATAGGTGTCATCATAAAAACAGGGAGACTAATGTATTTGATTACATTTTTCTAAGAAAGGGATCAAGTGCAAGAATGAAGATGACGGAGATAAGGGGCAACCTTGCTGTAGTAGTAAATACTTTATTTCGGCTATGAAGCCATAAAAGTGCATATCATAAGAAATAAATAAAATAAATTAAAATCTCGTTCATACTAAGATCAATTAAAATTTGCCATGCTGATTATTTGCAACAGTCAACCCACAATAAATTCAACAATCACTTGGGATACTAAACCAAAGTTGTACATACATTTTGTCTATTTGGGCCTGCATAATTACTGGGTCTTACTGAGTACTAGTTCAGTCTCAATTTCCATTACCAGTGCAAATAACGAGAATCTTCAGATCATGTATATATTAAAGTCATTTAAAATTCACACCCTTTACCATGTCGAATATTTACATCAGATGACCCACAACAAGTTTAACAATCACATAAAATGTTATACCAGAGTCATAATTAGATTGTATCGGTTTGGATCCACATGGTTACTGGGTCTTTTAAGTAGTAATTCTAAGTCTCAGTCTCCAAGCCCAGTGCAAATAGCTAGAAACTGCAAACACAATTGTTTCTTAGGGTTTCACTTTTTAGGATTTGTAATGTTATCTTGTATTGTCTCAACACATTAATTTGCCCAGTGGAATTATCAATTGTTTCCGCTCCTGGGCATATTGTGGACAGAAAAAGAAAAAATTTGCCTCAGAATTATTGAGCACTAAGCAGTCTAGGCAGGGAAATTGGTCGCTGATTTTTTTTCCCCAACTTGCAGTGAAGGACTTTAGGGGAAGAACCCCACATCTGAACAAAACATATAGGCCCTCATTATGGCCCTCATTCTGACCCTGGCGGTTCCCTACCGCCAGGGCCAACGGGGGCGGGAGCACCGCCGACAGGCCGGCGGTGCCCCCTTGGGCATTCTGACCGCGGCGCTTTGGCCGCGGTCAGAACGGGAAAACCGGCGGTCTCCCGCCGGTTTTCCACTGCCCGTAAGAATCCTCCAAGGCGGCGCAGCTCGCTGCGCCGCCGAAGGGATTCTGACAATCCCTACCGCCATCCTGTTCCTGGCGGCTCGCCCGCCAGGAACAGGATGGCGGTAGGGATTGTCGTGGGGCCCCTGGGGGCCCCTGCAGTGCCCATGCCAATGGCATGGGCACTGCAGGGGCCCCCGTAAGAGGGCCCCGCTAGTATTTCACTGTCTGCATAGCAGACAGTGAAATACGCGACGGGTGCAGTAGCACCCGTCGCACCTTCCCTCTCCGCCGGCTCGATTACGAGCCGGCATCCTCATGGGAAGGGAGTTTTTCCCTGGGCTGGCGGGCGGTCTTTTGGAGACCGCCCGCCAGCCCAGGGAAAAACTCATAATACCCTCCGCGGTCTTCTGACCGCGGAGCGGTATAATGAAGGGCGGAATCCTGGCGGGCGGCCTCCGCCGCCCGCCAGGGTCATAATGAGGCCCTATGTCTTTGGCAGTAAAAAACGCCTACCGCCGAGGTGACAGCCGCCAAAAGACCGTCGCAGCGGCTACTATCCATCCGCCATATTATGACCCCAGCCAGATTTCCGCAACAAGAAGGGCGGAAATCCGACTGTGGCCATACTGGATGACGGTGGTAAGGTGGCGCTGCCACCACCAGCAGCGCCACACCAGTAGTCCGCTGCCAGCAGTATTATTGAAAATAATGAGGCCTGGCGGTGTTCTGCTGGCGGGCGCTTCTGGCGGTAGCAGCGCCTCGTCCCGTCCACTGCTGGAAGACTCTCTGGATGCAGGTAAGTCAGGTTTCCGACAGGGGAGGGTTGGTGGGGTGTTGTGTGTGTGGAGGGGGCGTGTATGTGGGTGTGTGTGCGTGAATGCGAGTGTGTCTGTAGTGTTGTTTGCGTGTGTGTATGCATGTGTGAGAATGCATGTTTGCATGGAAATGTGAATGCGTGTCTGCTTGTCAGTGTGAATGTCTGTATGGCTGTGTGCATGAATGAATGGATGCATGTGTGTATGTATGCGTGTATGTCATGTCATGTGTGAATGAATGTGTCTCTGAGTGTGTGTGTGTGTGCATGGGGGAGGTTGGAAGGGAGGGGGATCGTGGATAAGGCGGGGTGGGGAGTGTCTGGGGAGTGTTGGGGGGAGGGGACCTCCTATCAATGACAGGGAAAGAATTCCCTGACACTGATAGGGCCTACCACCATGGTTTTCGTGGCGTTATGAACACCACGAAAACCATGGTGGTAGGCAGGGTCATGATACTGCTGGTGGCACAATAGCGGCCACCGGGCTGGAGATTCTCATATCTTCAGCCAACCCGCCAATGTCATAATGTGGCGGTAAGTGCCGCCAGCCTGTTGGCGGTACTACTGTCACATTATATCCGACCGCCGGGGTCATACTGACCCTATATTCATTTTGCTTGGATGGGAATGATTCTGTCAACATATGTTTCAAATTTGGGAATACATTTATGTAACAAAAATTGTGCAGTTATACTACCATTTTTCTGATCAACCCAGGCTCTTAACACAATGTGATCCCAATATTCTTTTTTCAGTTTCTGCACAATGTCTTTCCCTATTGGCGAAGGCCAGTGCAACAGTTCCTCCATTTTTAACATATCTGTTAATTGTTTTACATGTTTTAGCCAGGGTATGCGTACTTGTGAGTCTAAGGATACCAATTCGACCAGTGATTTCCTATATGGGGAGAACTCCGCAGATGAGCACAATTTTACTCAATGCACAAGGGGTCTCAAAGCAGTCAAATGGTGAATACTATTTAGGGAGAGGTCATAAATTAGTGGCAGAAGGGGTACATTCGCTGGGAGATCAAACAAACCCCTGACAAACTTATTTTCTGTCTGTGACAACAGTGTTACATTTGCATTGCCCCCTATGTGGCTGCTGACACAGCCGCGGCCCCATAAACTTTTAGAACCGGTGAGACCTCCTGTAGCTTCATATCTTCTCCGTATAGCCATTGCCCTCTGAAATAGGATAGACTTACTTTTGTCTAGTTGAGGTCCCCAATGCATGTTATCTGCCAGCCTTACCCCCAGGTAGTTGAAATATTTAACTTGTTCAACTGGAGCTCCACAAATTATCGGCTTCTTTCTGGAGGACCAATGTGAGCTGATCGTCATAAGCTTGGACTTTGATAGATTTATTTCTAAACCTCTTTCATGGCAGAAAGCAGCAAAGCATTGTAGTCCCACAGGGGACTTTGACATTAAAAGCATATCATCTGCAAACATAAGGAGTGGAACAGATACTCCAGCACTTTTAGGCATATCGTGCCTACATTGTAACAGCCTTTTCACTGCGCCATTCATGTACAGGCTAAACAATATTGGCGCAAGCATGCACCCTTGTCTAATGCCTCGCCTAATGGGGATTTTAGGTGTAAGGTCCCCTACTCAGCTTCATCTGACTTTTGCTTATATATCGTTGTGCAATACTCTCAGGATCCACAAGAGATCACCAGGAATTCCATATGCTTCCAAAACCTCCCATAAGGTGTCTCTCGGTATCCGATCAAATGCTTTTCATAAGTCTATAAATGCCACATACAGGTGGTCCTGCCTCAAAGATAATTATTTACAGCATATAGTCATGAATTGAAAACCTGGTCAAAGGTACTAGTTTTGGCCCTAAAGCCTGCCTGCTCCTCTGCAAGGGTCAAGTTGTTATCAAACCAAGATTTGAGTCTAGCCAGGACCTGCCTACAGAAGATCTTCTGGCTTGTGTCAATTAGATTTCTGAGCCTATATTTGGACAGCTCATCTCTAGTTCCCTTTGTATATAATGGGATTATGACCGCCCCTTGCCACGAGGAAGGAATACCCTCACCACTCAAGATAGCATTACTGAGGGAGTTGTGATAAGGGATCCATACGTCAGGTTGGGAAAGATACACATCACACAGGATCCCATCAAGACCAGGGGCCTTTTCCCTTTTCTTTTGTTGTAGGGTGATAGCTGTTTCATTTAGGGTAAACACCATCGCCTCCCCTCTCTGCCACCCAGTAGTTAAGCTTTACATGTAGGAACACTATGGTCAATTGCTAAACCCCAGCCATGTTTCTGTGGCCTACTCTTTATATTGCACCACTCTGCATAAAGGCCCTCAAAGTGTGTCATCCGTTTCTGAGGAGGAATTACTAGCTCTAGATGGCTATGTGCCATATGCATTCCATTTGAGATGCCTTTTCAGAAGGTTTTCGCATCACCTTGTGTAAGGGCTTCTGCTAGATCATCTCACTGAGTAATTTCCCATTGTTTCTTTGCCTCTGTCAGGGTAGCTTTATAAGCCTTCCTGGCTATTACAATCTGAGTCTGGCAGTCAGACTTATAGGCTCCCAAAAGACTATTCTTGTCAATCCCACACTTTCTGGTAAACCACCTAGGGGGCAATTTGAAACAAATATCTCTTTTCACTGTCTTTATGAATAGTTTGCTTATATCTCTCATCAGTTGAGTATGCAGGTCCGGGAAATTTATGCTGCCTTTGTTTCCACACACTACTGGAGAAAGCTTTACATGAAAGAGGCTATAGATTTGGGGCAGGATCCAACCATTATTCATAACAGCTGGCCATTTGAAATTCCTTCCAATTGTATTTACCTGGACTATATCAGCATTGCTATTTGGTTTAAAATTTGTGCAATTGTAAACACAAAAATCCAACAACGCTTAATGCGTGATGGTCACAATCTACTCTAGCAATAATCTCCATATCCAATAAAAAGGGCCACAAGTTATTATCCAAGAAGATATAGGCCCTCATTATAACCCTGGCGATCGGTGTTAAAGCGGCGGTAAGACCGCCAACAGACCAGTGGTAAAAAAAATGTAATCACGACCATGGCGGAAACCGCCAACATAAACAGCCACTTTAACACTCCGACTGCCACGGCAGTAGAAACAAACACTGCAGCAGTAACCGTCAACAGACAGGCGGAACACAATGCACTGCCCACTGTATTACAAGGCACCAATCCGCCAGATTTTCTGGGGCGGTACTAACGCCATCAAAAGCACGGCGGAAACAGTCTGTGGAACGCAAACCACTCACCTCTCAACGCACAACGAGGAACCAGGACGCCATGGAGCCCGATTTACAGGTCCTGCCCACGTTGGTTTACCTCTGCTTCTATCAGGAGCAGCAAAGGCGCCGGCGGCGACCATGGTGAGTACTGCACCCAGCATACAAGGGAGGGGAGGAGGGAAAAGAGAGTGACACACACATGCAACACCTCGACCCTCACCCACAACACCATACACACAAATACATGCAGCAACATTGCAATTACACTCCGTCACCCCCTGGAATAATGCAAGGACCAAATGAAATGATTGTAACAAGTGTAATCATCGAAAAATCAGATAGGCCAAAATTAAAATCATCAGTATATACAAATATGTACACCAACTACACAAGTCCGGATAGTAATGAAATCATTGTCCGTGGACCACTGGTCCAGTGGTCTCAAAATGCATGGACGAAGCCCACACATGACACCTGACACAAAACAGAGCGAACACTGCTGGGGCATCAGATCGAAAATAAACAGGCACCTCGGGGGGGCCTCAGCTGGATAAACGGACGACGCCACTGCTTCACGAGGGGGCTCCATGCCCACAGTTTGATCCTGGGGAGTGCAAAACCACAGTCTCTCAAGTCTCTCCGGTGCGTGGTTTGCCCACTGCCTTATCCTGGGGAGTACAAAGCCACAGTCTCTTAAGTCTCTCCATTGGGTAGATTGCCCACTGCTTTATCCTGTGGAGTGCAAAGCCACAGTCTCTCAAGTCTCTCCAGTGGGTGGTTTGCTCACGGCTTTATCCTGAGGAATGCAAAGCCACAGTCTCTCCAGTCCCTCCAGTGTGAGGTTTGCCCACTGCTTTATCCTGGGAAGTGCAAAGCCACAGTCACTCAAGTGGATGTCAGTCTCCACTGGTTCTGGAGGGGGCATTGTGCCCAGAGTGCTTCATCCTGCCAAGGACTGGGTGAGTGGATGCTTTTCTCCACTGGTTTTGGAGGGGGCATTGTGCCCAGAGTGCTTCATCCTGCCAAGGATAGGGTGAGTGGATGCTTTTCTCCACTGGTTCTGGAGGGGACATTGTGCCCAGAGTACTTCATCCTGCCAAGGATAGGGTGAGTGGATGTTTTTTTCCACTGGTTCCGGAGGGGGCATTGTGCCCAGAGTACTTCACATGCAGTCTGGCAGGTCCCATTCCCTCACCTGGGTGTGTGTGCCACGAGATTGCCTGGGAACAGGTAGCTTGATACTCCACGGAGGCGAAGACACACTCCACCCTGCTGAGAATTCGCCTGCCACCTGCAGGTACAAACAGTGCTGAGTGTCCTGCCTCATGTACGCTGTGCAGGCTCCAGGACGTTTCCTGCAGCCTCACATGGCTGGCCACTGGGGATGATAGCCATGTCAGCTCTGGTGGCACTGTCTGAACACGTAGCGGGGCTGGTGGCGGTGGTTGCGGTGGTGTCTGTGGCAGAGATGATGGCGGTGGTGAATGTGTCAGCACATGTGGAGGGACACAGCAGGACATCTCCTGCAGCCTCGGCTGGCTGCCCACTGGAGATGACCCTGGGGACTGTTGCTGAGTCAGCAGACGTGCAGGTGGCGATGCAGGTGGCGGTGTCCACCGTCGTTCAGGTTGCTGTTCTGGTTGCCAGATGGGGTGACTCTGGTCCCTCAGCCAGAGGCTGCGTGCCCTATCCTGACTTGCCCTTCACCTTGTGTCCCTTCCCCACCTTTGATGTCGCTGCTGGTCCCTTGGCACTGTCCACTTTTGGCTTGGAGGAGCCCTTGCTAGGTGGTTGGTGCGGCTTCCCCTTACGGAATGTGGGCACATTCTTCACCTTGGCAGGTGGCAGAATGGGCTGATGCTTGGCCTTGCTAGGTGGCACATTGGCAGCCCTGATTGGTGGAGACACGATGTGACAGCACTTGCTGAGACCCCAGTGCTAGAGAATTTGGTGGCTGAGGTGCTGGGCTGGGGCCTGGACATCCTGGACCTAGGGGAAGGACGGGGGGGAGGTGTAGGGAAGAGGTCAATGTTAGCCAGGAAGAGTTTCTTAGACACACTGGGACAGGAAGAAGAGGGGGTTTGGGAGTGGAGGAAGAGGTTGTGGTTGTAGGAGGTGTACGTCTGCTGAATTTGGGTGAAGGTACATGGGCCAGAGGCTGTTGTGAGGTGGATGGCTGTTGAGTGGGTGTGTGCTTGCATTTGTGTACTTTGGGAGGAGGGCTCACAGACACACTGGGAGAGGACACAGGGGATGTGTGACCGGTAGTGGGGTGTTGAGTGCACGTGAGCGGTGTGTGTTGATGGGCGTGCTGGTGATGGGGGTAGTGGATGAAGATGTAGTGCATGCAGGTATGAGTGGAGATGAGACAGGGAGGGAGGAGGAGGACATGGAGGAGGGGGACACAGTGGAGGCAGTGGATGCTGGTGTGTGTGCATGGAAATGGTGCTTGTGTGAGTGCCTGTGGGATGTGTGGTGCTTATGTTTGCCATGTCCACTCTTGTGTGTTGATGAGTGTGCATGCTGGTCCAATGGTGTGCTTGGGATAGGCTGAGGAAGAGGGGATTGGGTCTGGGTAGAGGAAGTTGGAAGGGGGAGGCTAGACACAGGGACAATGTCTGCCATCAGTGCTGAGGCCAGAGCCTGAAATGCTCTCTGTTGGGCCACCACGCCAGAATGAATTCCGTTCAGGTATGCATTTGTTTGCTGCAAATGCCTCTCAACACCCTGGATGTCATTCAAAATGGTTGATTGCCCAACAGTGAGGGATCTCAGGAGGTCAACAGCCTCCTCACTGAGGGCAGCAGGGCTGACTTGGGCAGGGCCTGAGGTGCCTAAAGCGAAGGAGATGCCCACTCTTCTGGGTGAGCGGGCACGAGAAACTCGATGAGCGGCTGCTGGGAGGGCGGTGCTGGTAGGGGGGGTGTCAGCTGTACCTGTTGTTGCGGTGGGCACAGAGGTGCCCGCCACCGCAAGGGAGCTCCCATCAGAGGAGGAGTCGCTGTCGCTGGTGTCTGCTACTGTTCCCGTCGTGGAGCTCTCCTCACCCTCCGTCCCACTGGTGCCTTCTGACTCTGTAAATTCACCCTCCAGGGCTATGTGGGTTGCAGCTCCCTCCTGCTCTGGTGCTAATGCTCATCCACCAGATGATGCTAATGCACACAAGGACAGGGTGACAAAACAAAAAGGGGGGGAAAGACAGGAGACACATGGTCAATGTCTGCAACACCACTACCTTTGGCTGACACAACACACAGAGAGCAGCCCTATGCACTAAGCCATGCACTGACAGTGCAGGGGGAAAGCACATGCCCATGGGGGACTCTGTCTAGACCCATTTCATGCACAGCTGGAACCCATAGGAGCCTGACTAGGTGTAGAGGGCAAATATCACCTTTGGGGTTGGAGTGGGACTGAGCCTGCAAATCTATGGATCTACCGTTGCCCGTCTGCCCTATCCTAGGGGAACCCACAGCCCTCCTCCCAACCCAGGCACATCGTCAGCTGAATGAGACTGTACTTACCCCCTTGTGGCTGCTGTGATGCCCTCAAACGCCCATCCAACTCAGGATATGCCACCGCCAGGATCCGGTACATCAGGGGGTCATGTTGGGAGGCCACCCCCAGCTGGGCCTCTGCCGTCTTCTTGCTCCAGCGGCACAGGTCCTCCCATCTTTTCCGGCAGTGGGTGCTCCATCTATGGTAGACTCCCAGGGTCCGTACTCCCTTGGTGATGGCACGCCAAATGCCCTTCTTCTGGTGGGCGCTGACCTAGAGGAATAGTGAAGTAAAAATGAATGTTACTCCCCCGTACAGTTCTTCTCACACATTGGCCACAAACCTCCCACCTTGTCCCAGAAAAACATACACTCACCATCCTCCCATGCTGGCCTGTCCCCCCCGTCTCTTCCATCCAAAACACTCCATACAATCATGTCCCATCCACCAAGCACACGGTTCACTCAGCTGTTTGTCTGGAGGACCGTAGAGTAGCATGTACTGGGGGAGGACCCCATCCACCAGTTTCTCAAAACTCCTCCGCAGTGAAGGCAGGGGCCCTTTCCCCAGACACTGTAGCCATTGTCGCCTCCAGACGCAGGTCACAGCAGCACTTGCAGTGTAGGTCCTCTCCTGTTGAAGGTCAGGTATCAAGTGAGGGACCAGATAGAAAATGGCGGTCATGTCCGCGGCGGTTCGTACCGTCACCGCCAGCGTACATCGTCATTGGCTCCCGAAACCAATAGGGCCCAATGATAACCAATGCTGAATTGCGCAGCGGTCTTCAACCGCCTACCGCAACGCCAGCGTAGTTACCTCATTTACCCTTGTCCCTCCTTACAGGTCAGGCAGCCGCCATTTCAGGGGGCCACATGGCAGGCAAACTAACTGCGTCACAGTTATTTTGGCCAGGAAAATGGACAGACAAAGGCACACAAAGATTATTTCACGATTGTGCTAAACAGCCCTGTGAAACCTATGTGGTGTATGACACTCTGCTCACCCTTCTCTTCCATAGGGCACGTCCGCTGGGGCAGGTGATGAGATGGTGGCATCCTCCAGTGTACAGACCTCTGGTGGACCTGTCGACAATGGAAGACAGACACATCATTATCACTTACAGACTTGATCGTGCCACAATCCAAGAACTGTGTGCGCACTTGGAGCCAGACCTGATGTCAGCTATCCGCCATCCCACAGGAATCCCCCATCTAGTGCAGGTCCTGTCAGTGTTCTATTTCCTGGCACGTGGGTCCTTTCAAACAACAGTGGCAATGGCATCAGGGATGTCACAGCCAATGTTCTCTAAAGTGTTGTCCAGAGTGTTATCTGCCCTGCTGAAACACATGCGCAGCTACATCATTTTCCCTCAGGTGGAGGATCTGGCTACAGTGAACGGTGACTTTTATGCCCTGGGACATATCCCCAACATCATTGGTGCCATTGATGGTACACATGTGGCATTTGTCACCCCCCCCACAGGAATGAACTGGTGTACAGAAACCGGAAAAGCTACCATTCTATGAATGTGCAGATGGAGTGTTTGTCAGACCAGTACATCTCCCATGTGAATGCCAATTATCCTGGCTCAGTGCATGACGCTTACATTTTGAGGAATGGCAGCATCCCTTATGTGAAGGGGCAACTCCAGAGGCACCGTTTGTGGCTAATAGTTGAGCCCAAGGTCCCCACACAGATTAAATAGGTGTCTGGGTGTGGGAGATTCCATACCGTTTGGACAATGTCTAACAGTTGTCCCTCGATATTTGCAGGTGACTCTGGTTACCCCAACCTGTCATGGCTACTGACCCCAGTGAGGAATCCCAGGACAAGGGCAGAGGAACGCTACAATGAGGCACATGGGAGAACTAGGAGGATAATAGAGCGCACCTTTGGCCTCCTGAAGGCCAGATTCTGCTTCCTCCATCTGACAGGTGGCTCCCTACACTACTCACCGAAGAAGGTGTGCCAGATGATCGTGGCATGCTGTATGTTGCACAATCTGGCTTTGCGACGCCAGGTGCCTTTTCTGCAGGAGGATGGGCCTGATGCTGGTCTTGTGGCAGCTGTGGAGCCTGTGGACAGTGAAGAAGAGGAGGCAGAAGAAGACGATATAGACAACCGAAACAACATCATCATGCAATACTTCCAATGAGACACAGGTAAGAGGAAGGCACTGCTTCACACATCTCATACTACTGCAGGAAATAGCATAAATCTGCCTTTTTACCTCTGTGTATGGACCCTGACATGTCACTTTGCCTTTCCATTTCACAGATCTGGGTTCCACTCTGTGCCCTCTGCTATGTTTGCTGCTGCCCAACAACTGTGTAGCATTGGTATGTGAACATGAACATTGACATTGCTATATTTCAGAGAGTTTGCAATTACTCATTTGTGAAAGTACAGACTTACTCCAGATTGATTTGTGATTCAAGGGTATTTATTTCTGTGCTAAAAAGTGGAGGAGTGTGTGCAATGGGCTGGGGTGATGCTGGAGGAATGTTCATGGTAGAGTTCAGTTTCTTGGTCTCACAGGTGCATTGTCCATGGGGGCAGAGGAGGTGGAGCAATGGCAGTTTAAGGTGGACAGGTTGACAAAGTGGGACAGAAGGGTGACAATCAGGAGGATCTTATTTCCTGGCGGGGTCTTGGCAATGTTCTCTGTCTTGTTCCTGAATCTCAGGGACCGTTTGCAGGGGGTGGGATGCTAGTGGCCTGTTGTTCCTGTTGCGGTGCCTCCTGTCCACTAGCACCGGCGGAGGTGGAGGGCTGTTCATCATCCAGGCTAGTGTCAGGGGCCCATTTGTGTTCCACTCTGTCCCTCATGGTGTTGGCCAGGTCTGCCAGCACCCCTGCAATGGTGACCAGGGTAGTGTTAATGGACTTCAAGTTCTCCCTGATCCCAAGGTTCCTGATTCCTCTTGCAGCCGCTGGGTCTCCTGAAACTTGGCCAGTACCGTGCCCATGGTCTCCTGGGAATGGTGGTATGCTCCCATGATGTTGGAGAGTGCCTCGTGGAGAGTGGGTTCCCTGGGCCTGTCCTCCCCCTGTCACACAGCAGTCCTCCCAGCTTCCCTGTTAACCTGTGCCTCTGTCCCCTGAACTGTGTGCCCACTGCCACTGCCCCCAGGTCCCTGTTTGTCTTTGGTTGGTGGGTTTGCCTGGGGTCCCTGTAGTGGTAGACACACTGCTGATTGACGTGTCCTGGGGACAGTGGCATGGGCCCGCTGGGTGAGTGCTGTGGTAGTGTTTCCTGAGGGGGGAGGTTCAGTGGTGGCTTGTGACTGTGGCAGGGAAACCGACTGTCCAGAGGTCCCTGATGGGCAGGGCTGGTCATCTTGATCCAGGCGTGCAGAGCTTCTGTCATCACTGTGGGCTTCTTCTGTGTGGAACTGGATATGTCTGGCATCTCCTGTCTGGGGACGTTGGGTATGGGTCCTGTTGGGGTGTAAATGTAGAGTTTTAGTGTCTGTGTCTGCCATCCTGTGCATTGGGTGAGTTACCCTCTACTCCTGTGCTTGCGGTATTGTGTTTGCCCTTGTGAGATTAGTGTTTTGGGGTCTGTGTGGGTATCTGTACTGGACATGCTTTGCCAATGGGTGTCCATGCTTTGGTGTTGCATGCAGGGCTTGATATTGGGATGTGTGGGTTGTGATAGTGGGGCATACGTGAGGTCTTGGAGTGATGGGGTGAGGGGGTGGGCAGGGGTATGTGATGGCATGCAGGTAGGGTATGGGGAATATGGTAGTAAAGATTTGACTTACCAGAGTCCAGTCCTCCTGCTACTCCTGCGAGGCCCTCAGGATGCAGTATTGCCAAGACCTGCTCCTCCCATGTTGTTAGTTGTGGGGGAGGAGGTGGAGGTCCACCGCCAGTCCTCTGTATGGCTATCTGAAGTATTGCAACCACGGAACGCGCCTTCCCTCGTAGGTCGTTCCACCTCTTCCTGATGTCATCCCTTGTTCTGGGGTGCTGTCCCATGGCGTTGACCCTGTCTGCAACTCTCTGCCATAGCTCCATCTTCCTTGCAATGGACATCTGCTGCACCTGTGATCCGCAAAGCTGTGGCTCTACCTGGATGATTTCCTCCACCATGACCCTTAGCTCCTCCTCTGAAAACCTGAGGTGTCTTTGGGGTGCCATGGATGTGGTGTGAGTGGTATGTGTGAGGGTGTGTGGGGTGATGTGTTGTGGTGTGTGCTGTGAGGTGCGTGGATAGTGCATGGGTCATGGTGTTCTATGGCTCAGATGGAGTGGGTGCTCCTGGCTTGTCTCTCTCTCTGTTGGAATTTTTTTTTTTCATTGGAAGGGTTTTGGGTAATGTGGGTGTGTGTTTTATTGTGGTGTGAGTGTAGGGGTGTGGGGTATGTATGTGTGTCAGGTGTGTGTAGTTTGAATTGTCCAATGTGGTGCAGTTTTGTAAGTGTGTGTGTATTTTGAGCGTGGCGGTGTGTACCACCAATGGTTTACTGTGGTTGAAAGACCGGAGTGGTGATTCGTGGGTCCTGATACTGTGGGCGTATTCCTGTTTGCGTAACGGTGTGGGGTTTGGTACCGCCAGTTTGTCACTGACCTTTGGTCTGGCAGACTTGTGTGGGTGTCTGTATAGTGGCGGATTCCCATGTGTGGGTCATAATACCCGTAGCGGTATACCGCCGCGGGCATGGTATGTTGGCAGCCGTCAGCACGGTGGTAGGCAGCATTTACCAGCAAGGTTGTAATGAGGGCCATAATCTATATGAGTTGTTACTGCTCCTCTTTTGAAGGTTTGGCGTGAGAGGCAGTCAGATCTTGTATTTCCATTTACTATTTTCATACCATGCCCGATACCTAGGTCTATTAATTGTATAGCAACATTGGATGGCTTTTTCCCAGTAACATCTAGGAGCCCTAGTCTAGAAAATTACTGAGTAGACTCAGGCCCATATTTATACATTTTTTAGCACCGCATTTGTGTCTTGTTTTGATGCAAAATCGGCGCAAACGTACAAAATAAATTTTTATTTTGTAAGTTTGCGCCGATTTTGAGTTAAAAAAATGACGTAAATGCGGCACTAAAAAAGTATAATTAATTGGCCTCAGTCTTGCCCATCTTCAGGGTTATTTTTGCATTACAAACCCCTGCTATAATTTTCACTGCTCCCTTGTGTGGTTTATTAAGCATGTCAGAAAGTTGGCCAACCGTGGTAAAAAAGCAGCTTGATGAAACAGATCTTACATATATGTTCATTATGTCCACATACTTAAAGTCTTGCTTGGTGGATATACATATTTCTATGCCTTAGAGATCACTACTCTCCGAGCAAGGAACCTTTACTGAAGGGAAAAGGTCCAGCCGTAATCAGATCAAGAGGTCCCCTGAAGCCCTTCCTGCATGTGAGGGGATGGCATTTTTGGCAACGGTCATAATGCCAGGCCTATGGACTTGATCTGTAGCCCATGTCTCCTGTAGGAGTATTATATGATGTGAATCTATAAAGTTTCCCTATTCAGGATCTGCAAGCTTAGCCTCTATCCGAGGAACATTCCAGGACATTAGTCTTATGCAATCGGCTTCTACCATGAGCATTCCTTTATCGTCAGCAGCTTTATCTTTGATCAGGGTCTCCAAGTACAATTTAATAGCATGATCTGTTTGAAGATTTGGGACAACCACTGGAAGAATTTAGCCATGGCTTATGGTCTTCAAGCTTAGCACACTTCCCTGCTCTCTTCACAAGATTTCCCTGTGTGCAGGCCCTACATTACATGTAATTATCTCTTGTCAATCAACTTCTTGTTGACCATCAATCCAGACTTGTGCAAGATTGGTGGCATCTAGAGGCCTAATTTCATTTGAGTCACTTAGTTTGAATCTTCTTTGTGACATTTTTGGTGGCTGGAATCTCAGTCCAAGCACTATTAGTCCCTCCACCAAATACTGGGACTTTATTTTTATCACTATTGTGTCATGGGAACTATTTATATTGTTAAGGTACTTTGTGTACAGAATGTCTTCTCTGATAATAGACCTACAGCCTCTAGAATGTCTTATCCAGTGGATCACTTTGTTGGTAAGCAATTCTTGTAATTCTCTTCCTTCCGGTGGCAAAGTGGGAACATTAATTATATGAATATCATATTGATATTGATATAAGTCAATTTTTCTTCTCCAGTCCTCTGTTGGCTATGTGGATAATTACAGAGTAAGTTTCCTTCTGGTCATGCTGTGGGTTGCTTTTTGTCAATTCCCTACATGAATTGACTTGATCCATGGATATATTGCCCCTTATATTCCTAGTTTCATTCAAATCTTCTTTGTCTGTACTACTGTGGGCAACATGAGAAGCCAAGTGCTCATTTTGGTAGGATCTAGTGTGAAGGAGTTGTTTTACAAATATTGGTCCCATCCCATCCCACAAATCTTCCCTTGGCCTATTCGTTTCCCTGACCAGTGTTGTTAATGTATTCAATTTGCTATTTAAATTGTCAGCCAATCGACTTATGCAATCCCTTAACTGTGGAATTTTTATTTTTAGGGATTACAACTGATCAATGAGAGGGATACTATCTCTATTGGGGGGGTGCCTAAACGCCATATTTTCTACCTCAAGGGGCTCTGCGGTATACAATACTTCATAGCTATTGGAGAATTCCACTGTGTTAATTTTATATGATAAAGTTGTGATTTGCTCAGACACGCAATCGAAGTGTCTCATTTCCGGGAATATTGAGTTGGGTGGGGGGAGATATTGCTATTTGATGTCTCCTTACTGTTAGGGTTTGGGAACCACATCTTTTTAGTTTGTTGGAGAAAGGGCCTAATTCTCTTGTGGAGTAACCCTTTGGATTTAACCTTCGGAGCAGACCCGTTACATAACTTGTCATGGAGTTTGTCTTTATGAACAGGTAACCCCTCCACCTTCTCAATTAACTCATCAATCTCTGCCAAAGTACAATTCTCTGCCGTCTGTCTAAGGATTTTTGTCATGCTCCCTCACTCAAGGGTCCATCCACCGCTTTCCGTTTTACCATGGTAATACCTTTCTCTTTTGTCCCTGCACCCTAGTTAACGGTATGGCATATAAAACGGAATACAGATAAAGGCCCTCATTAGGACCTTGGCGGTCAGTGCAATAGTGGCAGTAGTACTGCCAACAGGCTGGCGGTACATACCGCCATATTATGACATTGTCGGTTTGGCAAAAGCCAAACCACCAATGTTACACACTGACCGCCACTGCAGTAACGACCGCCGGGCTGGAGGCTACAGTCTCCAGTCTGGTGGCCGTCACTAGGCCTGCCTATGGCAATATCACCCCGGCCACGGCCATGGTTTTCGTGGCTTTTGTACTGCCACGAAAACCATGGCAGTAGGCACTATTAGTGCCAGGGAATTCCTTCTCAGGCACTTATGAGGGTCTCCCTTGCCCCTCTCCCCATCCCAAAAGTCCTCCGCCACCCTCCTCCTCCCCCCCAAACATAAACGCACATACACACACGGCAAAACACACGCATATACACACGCATAACCATATTCACACATGCATACATACATCCATGCACACACACCCCTACACACACTGACATACATACATGCACACATGCATTAACACATCACAACATACACGCACACTCACATTCATTCATGCGCACACGCATCACATACGCCCCACAACTGCATGCATGCATGCAGACACAAACACCCCCAACCCCCTCTCCTGTTGGAGCACCCGACTTATCTGCTTGCAGGGGGTGCTCTGGCAGGGGACAGGACACAGCGCTGCTGCCAGCAGCAGTATCCGCCAGGCCGTATCATGTGTCATGATATGGTCGCCTGCGTTCTACTGGCGTGGCATTGCTGCTGGCAACAGCGCCACCTTACCGTGGCCCGCCACCATGACCATAGCTGGAATTCCACCAGCCTTCTGGTGGAATTCTGGCTATGTCATATTATGGTGGACGGTAGGTAGCCCCCACGACGGTCTTTTGGAGGCTGTCGCTGTGGCGGTAGGCGGGATTTCCCGCCAATGTTAAAATGAGCCCCAAAGTCTTGATTTGAATATATGAATTTGTGCAATCGAGTTCTAGGTACCGGTATAAGATCTAAAGAGCACGCCGAGCTGTTGCATTACCTTGTTTTAATTGCACTGGATACTCCAGACCAGTGGTAAGAATTTTTAATTAAATGCCAGGCTCGGCATGTAATTCTAGTGTGATAAGGACTGGGAGATTGGCTAGTGTAAAAAATATGCACCTGGTTTGTGCAGCCCCGAACCTCAGGTAGAGCCCCCTGGGGGAGCAACAAGCCAAGGGGGGTAGCCCTGCCCTGGCTTTTCCTGGTGCTGATGTACGCAGGATGGGCCTGCCCTTGACCCGCGTGCCTCCCGTGCTGCGGGGGTCAAGAGCTTGCTATAAAGCACCAGAAACCCAGCACAGGTGAGGTGGAGTCATGTGCTACCTCCAGGGACGCAAGAAGAATGCTCAGACCTGTAGTACCCCTGCCTCCCGATGTCTCACTGTCTCGCTGTCCCACGCTGCAGGAGTGAACAGCTTGCTATAAAGCACCATTAACCCAGCACAGGTGAGGTGGAGCCTTGGGCCACCTCCAGGGACCCAAGAAGAATGCTAGGACCTGTAGTCCTCCTGCCTCCAGATGTCTCACTGTCTCGCTGTCCCCTTGCTGTACTCCCCTATGGAGAGAATACAATTTTGAAGATTTACCATTGACAAATACCGAAGACATCGGGGAGTCATAAAAGATATAGATTTGAGAATTGATATGTGGGTTAAAACTATGCCATTGTAAGGCTTTAAACATTAAGGGCCAGTTAAGTCTATGAAATGCCTTTTCTGTGGCAATAGTAATGTCTGCAAAAGTATAATCTAAATTTGGGGCTTTCCTTAAGATGTTGAAAAACAATCTTGTATTATCTGAGCCCATGCGACCTTTGATGAAGCCTACTTGTTCCAGTCCAATTGACCGAGGTAAGAAAGATTCGATATATAGAGCAAGGAGTTTAGCAAAAAGTTTATAATCAAAATTTGCTAAGGAGATGGATCTATAATTTTAACACAAAGAGTGAACTTTACCGTGTTTAGGGATGAGAAACATTATAGCTTCTAAGAAAGTACCTTTGTAGAGGGAGGGGCAGAAAGGGCTGAGAATAGGTTGAGCAGTTAGGTGGTAAAAGAGAGGAGAAATGTGAGTAAAATTCAACTGAAAAGCCATCTGGGCTGGGTGTATTACCTTTTTAATTGAAGATAAGGTGCTACTGATTTCTGGAAGAGAAATATCCCTAACTAGACCACAAAGATTCAAATTCCGATTTGAGTGTTTGGGAACTGAGGAAAAGAAGGTATCAATATCAGGTTCATATGAGATACTTTCAGGGGTCTAAAGTGCTTTATAGAAGTGTACTAGTTCCTCAAGGGTATCTGAATCTTGAGAGAGTGATATTCCTGTGGCATACTTTAAAGAATCAATTTTGAAACGATATATCCTCACCTTAAAAGAGTTAGCTAGAAGTTTTCCCATTTTATTCCAACCTCTGTAATATCTGGAACTGCTTTTTAATAAATAATTACAGGAGTTGTCAGAGAATGGTTTATTACAGTGCATCTTGGAAGCAACTAAATTTTGGAGAATGTGGATGAGTATTTTTGTTTCAATTTCTTCAGCTAACTAAGCGACATGTTGGGTATGGGAAGTTTTCTTTTTCTGTGCAACATAAGCAATGATGAAGTCCCTTGCTCTAGCTGTAAAGGAATTCAATAGGAGTTGTGGGTATACGTGAGGTTTTTGATGTCTGGAGCAAACTTGTTGGTAAAGGATTAAGGAGGAAATTGTGCATCACAGAGTAAAGAATTGTTAAACGTCCATTGAGACAGGGTGGTTGTAGGGAAATTAAGTCAAAATCAGCTGTAACTGGTGCAGGATGTGTTCAGTATCTGCTTTGATAAGGTTACGAGACAAAGATTTGTTAACCTGGTGAGGGGGTTGTGCACAGGAGAGAAAAATGTGTACTCTGTAGCTGATGGGTAGGCTAATGTCCAAGAGTCGACTAAACCTCTATAAGATAGAAAAGAACAAAAATGTTTGTGAATTTTATGTGGAGTGAATTTAACAGTGGATTGTCTATCAAGTAATAGGTCACCTATTTTGTTGCAATCTCCACCTAAAAGAAAATAATTATCAGTAAATTGAAGACATTTTCTATAAATCAGAGCAGAACAAAAAATCATTTTAGGTTGGCGCATGGACATTGAAAACAGTTATAGGTATTTTGCTGGTAGATAAATCAGCTGCAATCCATCTGCCACACAAATCCATTTCCTGTGAAATATTATAAACATCAAGATACTTATTACAAAGAATAATAATTCTATTTTTCCTATTCTGTGTAAGAGAAACAAGGACTTTACCAAACCAAGATCTCTTCAACTTCTGTGCCTCTGAATCTGTAAGATGAGTATCTTGGAAAAGTACTAAATCTGGTTTATATGTTGCTGGATGTGAAAGAACTCTATGCCTTTTAATAGGATAATTTAAACCGCTAACATTCCAAGTTATACCTCTAAATGTGAACAGTTATAAAGCATATGATAACAGACTGACCAATTATAAATATAGGATAGCTAGGAATGATAAAAAAGGAAAAGTAGAAGTACATAAAAAAGGTAAAAAGGAAGGGAAACCGGAAGAGTCAATAATGGAAATCAAGGAAAGGGATAAAAGGGACAGCAGAAATGGAAATAGGAACAAAAGTCAGTATAAGGTACAGATGTAGGGACTAAAAGGTGTACCTATGGACGTTAAAACATCAGGGTAGAAGTGGGTACGAGGATAAGAGTGTAGAGGTACCATGCCGCACACAAGGCCAAAAATCATCAGTAAAGAGATAGTGACATAGGAGATATACCTGAAACAAGAAAAAGGGAGAACATTGGTTAGAGGAGGAAGCAAGGAAAATTGAACAAGAAAATAACATTTCAAGTATAGGAACCAGCACTATCGATGGAAGTTGTAGAATTTCCTAAAGGAATTTCCTCAGATCTAAAGGATCATCAAAAGTATATGAATTATCCTTATAAGTGACTGGTAAAGTACAAGGATGAAGGAAGCCAAAATGTGTACCCATGGATTCCAATGCTCTATGAAGAGCAAGAAAGTCCTTCTATCTGCCTGCTGTTGGTTTAGCAACATCCTACGTGGAGAACAATTTGGAACTAGAGTAGAGTAATTGCCTTTTGGATTTGGTGGCTTGTAGAACTTTGAGAAGATTCATGTATTCCAGGAATAGCATAATGATCCTCTGGGTTTAGTAGAATGCAAAGATTGTTGCAGCAATTTCTATTTTCCAAATCTTCATCACATTTTTGAAGAGCTGGAGTTTGCTTTTGCATAGAAGATATTTTTGAGGATTCATCTTGAAGATTACTGATTCGTTGTTTAGCCTTTTAAGACCAAAGTCCATAGCAAACCACTTTGGGGGTCACCGGCCGCCAGGGCCACCGACCACGGGAGCACCGCCAACAGGCTGGCGGTGCTCCCACGAGCATTCTAACCGCCGCGGTCAGAAGCGGAAAGTCGGCGGTCTCCCGTCTGCCATGGGGATTCTGACACCCCCTACCGCCATCCTGTTCATGGCGGGAAACCCGCCATGAACAGGATGGCGGTAGGGGGTGCCGCGGGGCCCCTGGGGGCCCCTGCAGTGCCCATGCCAATGGCATGGGCACTGCAGGGGCCCCTGTAAGAGGGCCCAGCAAAGTATTTCAGTGTCTGCTTTGCAGACACTGAAATATGCGACGGGTGCAACTGCACCCGTCGCACCCCTGCAACTACGCCGGCTCAATTCTGAGCCGGCGTCCTCGTTGCAGGGGCATTTCCTCTGGGCCGGCGGGCGCTCTTTTGGAGAGCGCCCGCCGGCCCAGAGGAAATGTCTGAATGGCCGCCGCGGTCTTCTGACCGCAGTGCGGTCATTTGGCGGCGGTACCTTGGCGGACGGCCTCCGCCAAGGTCAGAATCAGGGCCTTTGTGTCCACAGCTTGAATTCTAGTATTAGTTTCCGCTACAAATTGGTGCAAGTCATGACTTTCTTCTAGCAAAATCTCCATGAAGATAGGAGAAGGTATCAGGGCTCTTTTCTGGAGATGGTGGGTCATGCATCAGCTAATTGAGGTTTCAATATCGAATTTCATTTGAGAATGGGTGAAAGCATGGCTTCTGAAGAAGAATGGGTAGTCATGGGAACAGATGAGACATTGCAATTGAGCTTCAGTTTGCAAATTTTTCCCATAAACTTATACTGGCATGAAGAACACAATCATGTAATAATATGTGCCATCAGTGGAAAGTTAATAATGCAGAGAAGGCTAAGCAGATAGAGAGCAGGAGCCTCATAAAGACACAAAAACAACTATTAGAAATTCAATAATCCTGGGCATGAGGAAAGTCTGTAAAACATTGGTTAGAGTGAGTGCGTGCTCATAGTTAATACCTGGGATGACTTCAGTCACCTGTGAGGAAACTGCAGAAGGCATCCTGGAGACAATAAAATGGCTGCTGCGTCTGTGAGGGAAAGAGAGGGTGGTAAAAACAATTAAACGATGCGGCCAGCTGAGGTGATGCAGGAAGCCACAAATAAGGTCAAAATATGCCAGACGGTGTATCCAACATCTTCCTTGCTTCTTGGAAGTGGGAATCAAACTAAAAGGTGTGCCCATGAAAAGGCCTCCGATGCAGTGCAGAGCTCGGTCAGCCTGCCACTACCACTCTAGGTGCGCAGACTACGTCTGACTCTAACACTTTTTGATTCATTATATTCTGCTTAAGCTGCTAGACTCTGTTAATGAGTGATTCCTCTGGACTCTATGCTTTCACAACTGAGATGAGAACTCTTTACGGGCTTCTACTGAAGTATATTTCCAAGAACAAATACTTCAATGGGCATTAGATCTTTACGCGACATGCTATGTGCTTTGTTCTGCGCATTGCTTTTCATTTACTGATAAAGGTATTGATTATCTAAATGATTAATAAAACTCTTAAAACTAATTCAAACTCTCATCATAGACTCTATGAAATAAGGGCCAGATTTACGAGGAACCAGTGCTGCGCAGCGTCAAACTTGGCAGCGCCACGCTCCATCAGTTCTGAAATGCACGGATGTGCCGTATTTACAAAAATACAACACACCCCTGGGTTTCCCCTAGCACTGGTGCTAAATTTATCTGCCAGCACCAACACAGGGATCCTTGCCCCAAAGTGCAAGGGTGACTGCTTGAAGGGAATGATTGTTTATGTGCAGGAAGGTGTCCCTTACTGCACATAAACAATCTACAATGGCGATTTGGCACGTTTATTTGTGCTGCAGAATGTATCACACATAGAAGTAGCAAATCGTCATTATTGAATGATTGTTTGTGTGCAGGAAGGGACACCTTCTTGCACATAAACAATCATTCATGGCATTTTGCTCTTTCTATGTATGCTGCAGAATGCAGCACACGTGGAAAAAGCAAGAACAAAGAGAAATCAAAGTATTTCTTCTCATTGTGCTATGCTAACACCACCCCTGGGGTAACATTCGTTTTTGGTGCTGCCACAGATTTATGAATTCTTGTAAATCGGGGCAGCATCAAAAGCAATGGGTGTTGTGGTGGAACGCACACACCAATACCCGTTGCACGCCCCTCTGCCGCAGAAAACTGTGTCAGAGTGGCCCATATTTACAAGGCAGCGCTAAGCCACTCACCGCCTTGTAAATATGGCGCAGTGCATAGCGCCACCGGAGCGTCACATGAACTGATGCTCCGGTGGCTCTAGGGGCTTGTAAATATGCCCCTATATGTTTTGAGGTAACGACTATTTGAAATGCTTAGGTTTTCATCTTCTTCCATTGTTACTTGTCTCCAAGGTTTTTTGCCTTGGGATACAGTAACAAATGGAGATCATTAATATTTATTTCAGTTGTCCACTCCCTCAGCAGCAACTTCCTAATTTGGAATCGTCATTCAGCACAGATGCATACCTATACAAGTTCTAGAAAAGCCAGCATAATTAACCTTTATACTGTTAGTGCCAAGGTTAGTGCCAAGCTGCTGATGTAGCCAGTGCTTCTTTGTAAAGCCTTATTAAAAAAGTGTGAAAGCATTTTTCAAAATAAGGGAGATAAAACAAATACATATTGTGGGGTATTGTATAAAGTCATCAACATCTCCTTCGAGACCGCGACCTACACCGAGAGCTGGAAGCATGCTGAGATCAACCCCCTACTGAAGAAACCCACTGCGGACCTGAGACACCTCAAGAACTTCCGCCCCATCTCCCTGCTCCCATTCCCGGCCAAAGTCATCGAGAAGATCGTCAACAGACAACTGACCTACTACCTCGAAGAAAACAACATCCTGGACCCATCCCAGTCAGGGTTCCGCAGCAACCACAGTACGGAAACCGCCCTCATCGCCACCACCGACGTCATCAGGGCCCTTCTTGACAACGGCAAAACCGCGGCCCTCATCCTCCTGGACCTCTCAGCCACCTTCGACACCGTCTGCCACCGCATCCTACACACACGCCTCCACAACGTAGGGATCCGGGACAAAGCTCTGGAGTGGACCACCTCCTTCCTCTCTGGCAGAACCCAGAGCGTCCACCTCCCTCCTTTCTGCTCCGAAGCCTCCAAGATCATCTGCGGCGTTCCCCAAGGTTCGTCCCTCAGCCCTACACTTTTCAATGTCTACATGGCCCCGCTCACCCGCGTCACCTGGCTGCACAACCTCAACATCATCTCCTACGCTGACGACACCCAACTGATCCTCTCCCTCACCAAGGTCCTCCTCCCCGCCAAATCCAACCTCCAAGAAGGAATGAAGGCTGTCGCCGAATAGATGAGGAAAAGCAAACTGAAGTTGAACTCAGATAAGATGGAGGTCCTCATCTTCGGCGCCAACCCCTCAGCCTGGGACGACTCCTGGTGGCTGACTGCTCTGGGAGCAGCCCCAACACCCACCAACCACGCACGCAACCTGGGCATCATCCTTGACTCAACACTCTCCATGACCAATCAAGTCAGCGCTGTCTCCTCAACCTGCTCCGCAAGATCTACAGATGGATCCCCACAGATACAAGAAGAACAGTCACCCAATCCCTCGTCAGCAGCAAACTTGACTACGGAAACACCCTCTATGCAGGAGCCCCGGCAAAATTCCTCAAACGACTGCAACGCATACAAAACGCCTCTGCACGCCTGATCCTCGATGCCCACCTCCACAGCCACATCACTCCCCTTCTGAGAGACCTACACTGGCTCCTGTCAACAAAAGGATAACCTTCAAGCTCCTCACCTACGCACACAAGGCGCTCCACAACACTGGTCCAGCCTACCTCAACAGATGACTCACCTTCTACACCCCATCCCGCCAACTCTGCTCAGCCGACCTTGCCCTCGCCACCATTCCGCGCATCCGAAGAGCGACTACCGGAGGCAGATCCTTCTCTTACCTCGCCACCAAGACCTGGAACACCCTTCCCTTGCCCCTACGAAAGACCGAAGACCTGCTGACTTTCAGGAAGCGGCTCAAAACCTGGCTATTTGAGCAGTAGCAGAACCCCCTCAGCGCCTTGAGACCCTCACGGGTGGTATTGCGCTCTACAAATACACTGATTGATTGATTGATTGATAGGTTATTTCAAAATTGTACATTGAATTCAATGTTTTCAAACTTTAAAAATGGTGTGAATTACTTTTCACTTTTCACGCAGGAAAATCCAAAGGGAATTTAAAAAGAAAAATAATAAGGAAGTGTCAGAACCTACAAAAATGTGCTGACAAAGACCTGGTTTACGTTCATGTAGGACTTGGTACTAAAGCAAATACTCCAGACGTGTTGGTTTGCAGCAGCCTGGAGAGCAGGTTCCAGGTTTACAAACATTTTATATGTGGCTGCACCACTTTTGTGGCACAGCCACAATGCAAAATGCTAGAAGAGATTTACAAAGCCATGCAAGGGGTGATTTGTGATGCCTTGCTTGGCTTTGTAAAGAAATGTAATGCAAAGCAGAGGCTTGCGCTGCATTGTGTGACATTTAGTACTGGGAGGTGTTCCATGGGTGATACATGGGCGCGCCCGTGCATCCACCCATGGAATTTAGGCAGTCCCAGATTTATAAAGGGTTGTAAACCTGAGACTGTGTGAAATCACTACACCTCCCAGAGGATAGATTAACCCCTTTGCGCCCAGGCCTTTTCAACCTCAGGTGCCAGGCCTTTTTTTAGCTATTTGGGGCAGGGCACGCTTAGGCCCTCATAACTTTTTGTCCACATAAGCTACCCACCCCAAATTTGCGTCCTTTTTTTCCAACATCCTAGGGATTCTAGAGGTACCCAGACTTTGTGGGTTCCCCTGAAGGAGGCCAGGAAAATAGCCAAAATATAGTGAAAACGTAGTTTTTTCCAAACAAATGGGATAAAGGGCTGCAGATGAAGGCTTGTGTTTTTTTCCCTGAAAATGGCATCAACAAAGGGTTTGCGGTGCTAAAATTACCAGCTTCCCAGCTTTCAGGAACAGGCAGACTTGAATCAGAAAAACAAATTTTTCAACACAATTTTGGCATTTTACTGGGACATACCCCATTTTTATGATGTTTTGTGCTTTCAGCCTCCTTCCAGTCAGTGACAGAAATCGGTGTGAAACCAATGCTGGATCCCAGAAACCCAAACAATTCTGAAAAGTAGACGAAATTCTAAATTCAGCAATGGGTAATTTATGTAGATCATAGAGGGGTTTGCTACAGAAAATAACAACTGAAATAAAAAAATATTGAAATTGAGGCGAAAAAAACCAGCCATTGTTCTCTATGTTTTACTCTGTAACTTTTTCCTGCAATGTCAGATTTTTTAAAGCAATATAGAGTTATGTCTGCTGGACTCTTCTGGTTGCGGGGATATATAGGGCTTGCAGGTTCATCAAGAACCCTAGGTACCCAGAGCCAATAAATGAGCTGCACCTTGCAGTGGGTTTTCATTCTAAACCGGGTATACAGCAATTCATTTGCTGAAATATAAAGAGTCAAAAATAGGTATCAAGAAAACCTTTGTGTTTCCAAAATGGGCACAAGATAAGGTGTTGAGGAGCAGTGGTTATTTGCACATCTCTGAATTCTGGGATGCCCATACTAGCATGTGAATTACAGGGTATTTCTCAAATAGACGTCTTTTTTGCACACTGTCTTATATTTGGAAGGAAAAAATTTAGAAAAAGACAAGGGGCAATAACACTTGTTTTGCTATTCCATGTTCCCCCAAGTCTGCCAATAAAAATGGTACTTCACTTGTGTGGGTAGGCCTAGCGCCCGCAACAGGATATGCCCCAAAACACAACATGGCCACATCATATTTTTACATTGAAAACTGACGTGTTTTTTTGCAAAGTGCCTAGCTGTGGATTTTGGCCTCCAGCTCAGCCCGCACCTAGGAAAACCTACCAAACCTGCATTTTTTTTAAAACTAGACACCTACGGGAATCCAAGATGGGGTCACCAGGTTCTGTTACCCAGAATCCTTGGCAAAGAGCAACATTTGGCCAAAAAAATGCTTTTTCCTCACATTTCGGTGACAGAAAGTTCTGGAATCTGAGAGGATCCACAAATTTCCTTCCACCCAGTATTCTCCCAAGTCTTCCGATAAGAATGGTACCTCACTTGTGTGGGTAGGCCCAGTGCCTGCGAAAGGAAATGCCCCAAAACACTATCTGGACACATCAAAATGATCAAATACAAAACTACCTGTTTTTGCGGGGGACACCTGCGTTTTTGGTCCTGGGCTCAGCAGCCATACAGGGAAACCAACCAAACCCAGACATTTCTGAAAACTAGACACACCAGGGAGTCCAGGGAGATGTGATTTGCATGGATACCCTAGTGTTTTCTTACCCACAATCCTCAGCAAACCTCAAATTAAGCTAATAAATCACATTTTTCCCACATTTCTGTGTGGGATCACCGCACCAGGACAAATTTTCTTACCACCCAACGTTCCCCTCAGTCTCCTGGTAAAAATGATACCTCACTTGTGTAGGTGGGCCAAGTTCCTGTGACAGGGAAGAGCCAGAAACATGTCAAAATTGAGGGGGAACTAATGCGGGTCTAAAAGGGCAGTTTGGAAAAAAACATTTTTAGGCTGACAAGTGGGGCAGAATTTCTATTGGTATAGATGAGACAATGTTGGGTGGTAGGAATTTTGTAGATTCCTGCAGATTCCGGTAGGTTCCATCACAAAAATGTGGGGAAAATGTGTGATTTCCAGCAAAGTTGGAGGTTTTCAGGGCATTGTGGGTAAGAAAATGGTGCGGGGTGCATGTGAAGCACACGACCCTGGACTCACCCAGATGTTTAGTTTTTAGATGTGTCTAGGTCTTGTGGATTTTTCTACATGGCAGCGTCCCAAAGTCCACAAAGTGCAGCCCTCACCATTCCAAGTGGGACGATTTTGAGAGTTAGCCAAGCTCTCATGGCCCAAATGTAAAACCAAAACCCCAAATAATCAAATGTCCACTTGCTTGCCATGGGATAAGACGTTTTGCCCAAGGGGCCGCTCCCCTCATGTGTACATATAATAAAAAACTAAATCCCTGGTGTCTAGTGGTTTCTGCCCCCCTTGGGGGCAGATTGGCCTAATAAAAATAGGCCGATCTGCCCCTAAGGGGGGGAGAAATGGCCTAGAAAATGTTTGCCCCCAGGGGAGCGACCCTCGTCTAAGGGGTAGCTCCCCACAAATAAAAAACACAAAAAACAAAAAAAAATCCCTGGTGTCTAGGGGGGTTTCTACCCACCCTGGGGGCAGATCGGCCTAATTGTATTGGGCTGATCTGCCCCCAGAGCCGATCTGCCCCCAGGGTGGGCAGAAACAGCCAAAAAACAAATTGCCCCCTGGAGAGCGGCCCTTGCCCAAGGGGCCGCTCTCCTTGTCAAGTAAATAAAAAGCAAAAAAATTCCCTGGTGTCTAGTGGCATTTCTGCTGCATCGCGATCGGGCAGCAGAAATGCTCAGAGAAGCCTGAAAGGAGAGGAAAGGCCTTTCCTCTCCTTTCAGGCTTCTCTGCCTCCTCCACGTGATCGGAGGAGAAATGCAAAGCTGGAACCATACAACACAGTAGGATTGAAATAGTCACCAGGAGAGTAAAACATAAGAACAAAGCTATCATTGTGTCTATTAGTTTCTACTCTCCCGCTGCTTGATCTATTTCGAGCACAGCATGTTAAGCTTCTAACTTGCCTTTCTGAATCACCGGGGGGACATCAGCCCTCATACCCGAGCAAAGGCCTGTGATCTTGGTTCAGCATCTGCAACGAGGCAGTCAGCGTCTAGTTGTGGTTCCCTGGTTGGAATCTCCCTCTTGCGTGTATTGGGACAAGGAAGTGATTTTATAACTAACATGTCAGCGTGATCACAAAATGTCCCTACGCAGGAATGCCAAGTCTAAACTCCTACCACGTCTATCTGCAATGTACCAGACTGTATCCTTGACTGAAGCACAGAGTGAATGTGTTATGGAGAACTCCAGTGCTGAAGTAGGCAAAACAGTGTGATATGAATAAAAAACAAAACCGTAGAACTGGCTATTTGAAAAATAACAGTACGAAGCCTAATAAAAAACATTTAGAGCAAAGTGCACAGAGGCTCTAAGCTGCCAGCAAATGAATAAAATACATCCAGGGCATAGTGCACAAAGGACTAAAGCCTGAAGCTAACGCGCAAAGGATACGTAAAACTAACCACACTACAGCGCTCTGTGCATGGATTTTCTTGTCTTTAGGCTGCCAGCTTCTCCTTACAGGGTCCCAGGAACTGGATGGGCACCACAGGGCAGAGTAGGAGTCTCTCCAGAGACTCCAGGTGCTGGCAGAGAGAAGTCTTTGCTGTCCCTGAGACTTCAAACAACAGGAGGCAAGCTCTAGATCAAGCCCTTGGAGATTTCTTCTCAAGATGGAAGGCACACAAAGTCCAGTCTTTGCCCTCTTACTCTGGCAGAAGCAGCAACTGCAGGATAGCTCCACAAAGCACAGTCACAGGCAGGGCAGCTCTTCTTCCTCAGCTATTCAGCTCTTCTGCAGGCAGAGGTTCCTCTTGGTTCCAGAAGTGTTTCTAAAGTCTGTGGTTTGGGTGCCCTTTTTATACCCAATTTCTCCTTTGAAGTAGGCCTACTTCAAAGTAAAGTCTCTTTGGGATGTGAAATCCTGCCTTGCCCAGGCCAGGCTCCAGACACTCACCAGGGGGTTGGAGACTGCATTGTGTGAGGGCGGGCACAGCCCTTTCAGGTGTGAATGACCACTCCTCTCCTCCCTCCTAGCACAGATGGCTCATCAGGATATGCAGGCTACACCCCAGCTCCCTTGGTGTCACTGTCTAGTGTGAGGTGCAATCAGCCCAACTGTCAAACTGACCCAGACACGGAATCCACAAACAGGCAGAGTCACAGAAATGGTATAAGCAAGAAAATGCTCACTTTCTAAAATTGGCATTTTCAAACACACAATCTTAAAATCAACTTTACTAAAAGATGTATTTTTAAATTGTGAGCTCAGAGACCCCAAACTCCACATGTCCATCCGCTCCCAAAGGGAATCTACACTTTAATCAGATTTAAAGGTAGCCCCCATGTTAACCTAGGAGAGGGACAGGCCTTGCAACAGTGAAAAACGAATTTAGCAATATTTTACTGTCAGGACATATAAAACACATTACTACATGTCCTACCTTAACCATACACTGCACACTGCCCTTGGGGCTACCTAGGGCCTACCTTAGGGTGTCTGACATGTAGGAAAAGGGAAGATTTAGGCCTGGCAAGTGGATACACTTGCCAAGTCGAATTTACAGTTAAAACTGCACACACAGGCACTGCAGTGGCAGATCTGAGACATGATTACAACGCTACTTCTGTGGGTGGTACAATCAGTGCTGCAGGCCCACTAGTAGCATTTGATTTACAGGCCCTGGCACCTCTAGTGCACTTTACTAGGGACTTACTAGTAAATCAAATATGCCAATCATGGATAAACCATTTACATACAATTTTACATAGAGAGCATATGCACTTTAGCACTGGTTAGCAGTGGTAAAGTGCTCGGAGTTCAAAAACCAATAGCAACAGGTCAGACAAAATAGGAGGCAAAAACATTGGGGATGACCCTGCATAAGCAAAAAAGTCCAACACGACCCCCTACCAGCCTAAAGCCAGGGGAGAACAATCAATACCTTGATGTACTTCCCTGATTGGGGCGATAGAACAAGGACCCAGGCCCACAACAGAAGGGGCATGTTCCAGTTCTACACCTTCCTGACTCCAGTTGGATCCCTCTGTCCATACTCTCAGGGCCCACTAAGCTAACCAATGGGGAACCCTTCTCCACATCTGCAGACACCATCTGTGCAGCACCTAACTTTACTTTTCTCACAGATGTATCCCAATGGGCAGATAGTACCTCTAGGGCCAACACAGTGGTGTTGCCCACTCTACCCCCGGGGTGTGACTCTCGTCCCCCACTCAGGGGCAACTCTGTCCACCAGGACAGCAAGCCACAGGGACCCCTGACAACTGTCAGGGATGAGAGCCTGACCTCAGGCCTCTCCAACCACTCTGACTGGGGAGAGTGGGGGCGGTAGCCCCAGGTGCCTGGCACCCTTTGACCACTCTCTCTTCCACCAGGTCAGGGTTGACAACCTGACCCTGGTCCTCCCCTCTAGGGCTCTGTACCCTCCCTGCAAGAGCGGCATCCCCAGAGTCCAAAATTGTCAGGGTGCTTGTATAAGCAGTCCTGCACAATGCTTCTACCAGTACAGGGATGTAAACCTGCAACTGGTCCTCCAACCTGGTGTCTGTACCTTCAGGTTGGACCAGGGCAAGGGGTGAGGCTTCCCTCTCCCTGCCCTCCCTTCTGGGGTCCTGCACCCCCCAACAAGGAGTGCCCCCCCAGAAAACAACATGGTAGGGGCACTGTTAGCAGTAGCCCCTTCCTCCAGGTCAGGGGGGACACCCTGAACCTGGCCTTCCAATACAGGGTCTATACCCTTAGATTACACTGGGGTCAGGGGGTGAGTCTTTCTCTCCCCTGCCCCTACTCTCAGGGTTCTGCACCCCGCCTCAGGGAGAGTACCCCTTGAAATCACACCAGGGGGGGTGATTGGGTAAACCGCCCACCCCTTCAGGTCAGGGTTTACCTCCTGCACCTGATCCTCCAGGCCAGGGTCTGTACCCACAGACTGGACCACTGCCTGGCAACCCAGGACTTCCTGGGGGGCACACCTACCCCACACCAGGTCAGAGTTTACCCTCTGAACCTGGTCATCCAACCCAGAGTCACCACCCTGCGGTTGAACCACTGCCTGGTGCACCAGGACTTCCTTGGGAGCACACTTAACCCCCATCAGGTCAGAGTTTACCCCTTGAACCTGATCATTCAACCCAGAGTCACCACCCTGCGGTTGAACCATTGCCCGGCACACCAGGACTTCCAAGGGGGCACACTTACCCCCCTCAAGGGACACACTGTCCCCAAGGGCCACACAAGAGTCTGTCTGGCATAGGTCTCCTGACCTCTGCCCATCTGACAGAGTCTGGATTCCCCCCAACCCAGAAATGGTCTCACCAAGGTCATTCCTGGGGGATCTGCTCTCAGAGCTGACCCCTGACCCTCCAGGTTCTCCACTGGGTTCCGCAACCCCCTCTCAACCCTCTCTCTGGACTTCTGCACCCCCTCACTAGGAGTGGTACTGCCAGACACCAGAACTGGTGGGACGCTGGCTACAGCCACCCCCCAAGTTCTCCTGACACTGTGGGATCTCCCTCAACAGGTGGCCCTATGGTACAGGCTAGGCTCCTCTCCTGGTGTTCCCTCATGGAACCTTCCAGGACCTGGGACCGGATCTCGGGCACCTTGGACCTCAGCCCATCCCCATTCCCTCTCCTCTGAGACTGGACATGGGGTCCCTCACTCATCCCACTACACTGGGACCTACCTGGGACACTACAATCCTTCCCTACCTCACCTGTTTGGGAAATACCTAGACCACTCCTCTCAGGAGCCCCCCCAAATGCCTCTTCAGACTCTCTGGTACTCACCCAGAGGTCTGCCTCCATTGTAAGCTCCCTGGGGTCAGAGAACTCACACTCCACCTGGTGTTGGCGTAGCTCTGGAAAATAAGGACTAGATATATGCTCTCCAGCAATTACATCACTCAGCCCCTCACATGAATTAACCAAAGTACCCTTCACCCAACCATCCAGTGACTCTGCTTTGAAAAAGCACCCCACATCACCCTCCTGAGACTGGTGAGACAGTACCTGACTGTCCCTGACACTCAACTGGTATGTGTTTGACTCCATAACCAGGACTTCTACCTGGGGGGAACCCCTCTCCCTGTCACTCTCACCTAGAGTCAGTAGAGTGTCCCTCCCACCAGTAGGAATATGACTCCCCATGCCAGTTCCCCAATCCACCTCAGGGACCCTGTGCATCACTGGAGCTACCTCATACCCCTGAACCTCCTGGTGTGTGTTAACTCCCTCCTTCAAGTAGGGCACCACATCTCTGGGCATGTGCACTTATTCAGCAGTACTGGATACAAGATTGTGCTGCCACCATCTGAACTGGACTCAGCCCTCATGGCTTCCAGCTTCAGCTTTTCACAGCTCAGCTCTTGAGCTGCAATCCTTTCTTTTTCCAGGACTAAGGCTCTCTTCTCCTCAGCCCTCTCAAGTTCTGCTTCTGGCTCTTCCAGACTCCGGATTCGAGCTAGGAGCCAATCATCTCTTTCTGTTCCCTCCTCAGGGCCACTGCCCTCCTCCTCAGAGTAGTCCTCCTCCTCAGAGTAGTTCTCCTCCTCAGACTCATTTGGTGGTGTTGCCTGACAACGTTTCAACTCATACTGAAAAAGGGCTGACTCAAGATCCTCCCTTCTGGATTTCTTGTTCACAGCCAGTCCCCTTTCCATGCAGAATGCTTTAAGCTGCCACTTTTTATACATAAATAGGTGCCAAAAACAGGAGCGTACACTTAATCACTGTATGTCAAGTACAAATACAAGTCCAAATCCCAACCGCTGATCACCAGTGTTAGAAATCGGGTCTTTGGTTGACAGTCAGGTTTCCACCTGTTCAAGCAAGGACCCTCACTCTAGTCAGGGTAAAAGAGAATCACCCTCAGCTAACCCCTGCTTACCCCCTTGGTAGCTTGGCAGAGCAGTAGGCTTAACTTCAGAGTTGTAGGTGTAAAGTATTTGTACCAACACACACAGTAACTCAATGAAAACACTGCAAAATGACGCAACACCAGTTTAAAAAAAATAGGAAATATTTATCTAAACAAAACAAGAACAAAACGACAAAAATCCACCATACACAGGTCAAGTTATCAATTAAAAATCAAAAAGAGTCTTTAAGTAGTTTTAAATACACACTAGCGCTGCTAGAGTGAAAATTTACCTGGTGCGAGTCAAAAATAACCCCTCACAGGCGGGTGTGCATCAAAAATAACTTAGCACGGCGGTACTTGAGTAAAAAATCCAGCTGCACGATGATCCGAAAATCCCGCAGGTTGTGATCTTCCAGCCTCCGTCAGCGATGCTGCGCATCGTTTCTCCTGCTCCGTGCATCGATTTTTTGGATGCGTTTCCTGCGAGCGTCGTTTCTCAGCTGCGGAGCCTGCGGAGCGTAGTTTTTTCAGCCGTAGATCGGATTTGCGTCAATCTTTTCCCTGCACGGACGGCTCTCTGTGTGTGGATTTTCTTGTCTTTAGGATGCCAGCTTCTCCTTTCAGGGTCCCAGGAACTGGATGGGCACCACAGGGCAAAGCAGGAGTCTCTCCAGAGACTCCAGGTGCTGGCAGAGAGAAGTCTTTGCTGTCCCTGAGACTTCAAACAACAGGAGGCAAGCTCTGGATCAAGCCCTTGGAGATTTCGTCTCAAGATGGAAGGCACACAAAGTCCAGTTTTTGCCCTCTTACTCTGGCAGAAGCAGCAACTGCAGGATAGCTCCACAAAGCACAGTCACAGGCATGGCATAAGCATGAAAATGCTCACGTTCTAAAAGTGACATTTTCAAACACACAATCTTAAAAACAACTTTACTAAAGGATGTATTTTTAAATTGTGAGCTCAGAGACCCCAAACTAGACATGTCCATCCGCTCCCAAAGGGAATCTACACTTTAATCAGATTTAAAGGTATTCCCCATGTTAACCTAGGAGAGGGACAGGCCTTGCAACAGTGAAAAACGAATTTAGCAATATTTCACTGTCAGGACATATAAAACACATTACTATGGGGGTCATTGCAACCCTGGGGACGGTGTTAAAGTGGCGGTGATACCGCAAACAGGCCGGCGGAAAAAAAAGGGAATTATGACCGTGGCGGAAACCGCCAACAAAAACAGCCACTTTAACACTCCGACCGCCACGGCGGTAGAGACAAGCAGAGTGGCGGTCACCGCCAATAGACTGGCGGAAGACAAAGTCCCGCCCACAGTATTACAACAGGCCAATCCGCCACCATTTCCGGGGCGGATTCACCATGGATAAAAACACAGCGGAAACAGCCATTTCAATGGGAAAACGCTCACCTTAACACACTCCACGAGGAACGAGGGCACCATGGAGCCGGAACTCCAAATACTCCCTGCGTTAGTCTTCCTGCTCCTCTACGATCATCAGCACTGCCGGCGCCGAAGACAACGGTGAGTACTGCACCTACGACAAAGGGGAGAGGGGAGGCAAAAGTCAGGGACACACACATGCAACACCCCCACCCCCACCCTCGCACACCACAACACACACACCAATGCATTTGCAAACATCACAGTAACAACCCCCCCGGAAGAATGCAAAGACAAAAGGAAATGAGTATAACCATTGTAATGTATCAAAATACAGTTACCTAATATATACAGATATAGATACACATTCTAAAAATTATACATCACGATTAGTAGTGCAGGTATGCACCATTCAATGTCCGTGGACCACTGGGCCCAAAATGCATGGGCGAGGCCCACACACGATACCTGTCCAGAAACGGAGAGAACACTGCTGGGGCATCAAATCGAAATACAACAGGCATCTCAGGGGGAAGGGAAGGTGGGGCACCTCACCCGGATGACAGCACCACGCCAGATCCACGACGGGGCTCCACGCCCATTGATGTATCCTGAGGAGTGCAAAGCCACAGTCTCACAAGTCTTTGCAGTGGGTGGGTTGCCCACTGTACCATCCTGGGGAGTGCAAAGCCACAGTCTCACAAGTCTTTGCAGTGGGTGGGTTGCCCACTGTACCATCCTGGGGAGTGTAAAGCCACAGTCTCACAAGTGGATGCTGTTCTCCACTGGTTCTGGAGGGGAACTGGTGCCCAGAGTGCTTTATCCTGTTAAGGACAGAGGTAGTGGATGTATCTCTCCACTGGTTCTGGAGGGGGACTGGTGCCCAGAGTACTTTATCCTGTTAAGGACAGAGGTAGTGGATGTATCTCTCCACTGGTTCTGGAGGGGGACTGGTGCCCAGAGTGCTTCATCCTGCCAAGGACTGAGGTAGTGGATGCTGTTCTCCACTGGTTCCACTGGTTCTGGAGGGGGACTGGTGCCCAGAGTGCTTCATCCTGCCAAGGACTGAGGTAGTGGATGCTGTTCTCCACTGGTTCTGGAGAGGGACTGGTGCCCAGAATGCTTCATCCTGTTAAGGACAGAGGTAGTGGATGTATCTCTCCACTGGTTCTGGAGGGGGACTGGTGCCCAGAGTGCTTCATCCTGCCAAGGACTGAGGTAGTGGATGCTGTTCTCCACTGGTTCTGGAGAGGGACTGGTGCCCAGAGTGCTTCATCCTGCCAAGGACTGAGGTAGTGGATGCTGTTCTCCACTGGTTCCACTGGTTCTGGAGGGGGACTGGTGCCCAGAGTGCTTCATCCTGCCAAGGACTGAGGTAGTGGATGCTGTTCTCCACTGGTTCTGGAGAGGGACTGGTGCCCAGAGAGCTTCATCCTGTTAAGGACAGAGGTAGTGGATGTATCTCTCCACTGGTTCTGGAGGGGGACTGGTGCCCAGAGTGCTTCATCCTGCCAAGGACTGAGGTAGTGGATGCTGTTCTCCACTGGTTCTGGAGGGGGACTGGTGCCCAGAGTGCTTCATCCTGCCAACGACTGAGGTAGTGGATGCTGTTCTCCACTGGTTCTGGAGAGGGACTGGTGCCCAGAGTGCTTCATCCTGTTAAGGACAGAGGTAGTGGATGTATCTCTCCACTGGTTCTGGAGGGGGACTGGTGCCCAGAGTCCTTCATCCTGCCAAGGACTGAGGTAGTGGATGCTGTTCTCCACTGGTTCTGGAGGGGGACTGGTGCCCAGAGTGCTTCATCCTGCCAAGGACTGAGGTAGTGGATGCTGTTCTCCACTGGTTCTGGAGAGGGACTGGTGCCCAGAGTGCTTCATCCTGTTAAGGACAGAGGTAGTGGATGTATCTCTCCACTGGTTCTGGAGGGGGACTGGTGCCCAGAGTGCTTCATCCTGCCAAGGACTGAGGTAGTGGATGCTGTTCTCCACTGGTTCTGGAGGGGGACTGGTGCCCAGCGTGCTTCATCCTGCCAAGGACTGAGGTAGTGGATGCTGTTCTCCACTGGTTCTGGAGGGGGACTGGTGCCCAGAGTGCTTCATCCTGTTAAGGACAGAGGTAGTGGATGTATCTCTCCACTGGTTCTGGAGGGGGACTGGTGCCCAGAGTGCTTCATCCTGTTAAGTACAGAGGTAGTGGATGTATCTCTCCACTGGTTCTGGAGGGGGACTGGTGCCCAGAGTGCTTCATCCTGCCAAGGACTGAGGTAGTGGATGCTGTTCTCCAATGGTTCTGGAGGGGGACTGGTGCCCAGAGTGCTTCATCCTGCCACGGACTGAGGTAGTGGATGCTGTTCTCCACTGGTTCTGGAGGGGGACTGGTGCCCAGAGTGCTTCATCCTGTTAAGGACTGAGGTAGTGGATGCTGTTCTCCACTGGTTCTGGAGCGGGACTGGTGCCCAGAGTGCATCATTCTCCCCGTGACGGTCCCAGTTCCGTCACTGCCCCTGCCGCACATGGGCTACCGGTGCTTGATTTTGCTGTGCTTGGCCTGTTCAGCGGTGTTTGCCATGCCGGTCTTTGCCCTGTTCAGCGGTGCTTGCCCTGTTCAGCGGTGCTTGACTTAGCAGTTTCTGACCTGTTCAGCGGTGCTTGCCATGGCGGTCTTTGCCCTGTTCAGCGGTGATTGCCATGGCGGTCTTTGCCCTGTTCAGCGGTGCTTGCCCTGTTCAGCAGTGCTTGACTTAGCAGGTTCTGACCTGTTCAGCGGTGCTTGCCATGGCGGTCTTTGCCCTGTTCAGTTGTGCTTGCCCTGTTCAGCGGTGCTTGACTTAGCAGTTTCTGACCTGTTCAGCGGTGCTTGCCATGGTGGTCTTTGCCCTGTTCAGTTGTGCTTGCCATGGCAGTCTTTGCCCTGTTCAGCGGTGCTTGCCATGGCGGTCTTTGCCCTGTTCAGCGGTGCTTGACTTAGCAGTTTCTGTCCTGTGCAGCGGTGTTTGCCATGGCGGTCCCTTATTGCCCAGTGGGGCTGTGGCTGCCGGGGCCCTCCTGGGCACTGACTCTGGCAGTGGTCTCCTGACCAGTGACGATTGGGCTTCCCTCCTGGGCACTGACTATGGCGGTGGTCTCCTGACCAGTGACGATTGGGCAGCCCTCCTGGGCACTGACGCTGGCAGTGGTCTCCTGACCAGTGATGATTGGGCTGCCCTCCAGTGCACTGACTCTGGCGGTGGTCTCCTGACCAGTGACGATTGGGCTGCCCTCCTGGGCACTGACTCTGGCGGTGGTCTCCTGACCAGTGACGATGGGGCTGGCGGTGGCGTCCTGGGCAGCGGGGATGATGGCGGCCTTCTCCGCCGTGCTGCTCTTCCTAGACTTTGGCGCTTTCTTCTGCCCCCTCCCCACCTTGGGAGGAGTCACAGCTGACTCGACACTCCCCCCGGGACCCTTGTGAGCGACTTTGCCGGGAGGAGCACTGTCCAACTTCAGGTGCTTCACAGGGGGGGGTCTGGCTGTGCTTTGGCTCCATGTCACACTGGCTGCCCTGGTGCCCGGTGCACTCCACATACCTCTAACAGGCACCACTGGTACCGGAGATTTTTTGGCTGAGGTGCTAGTACGGGACCTATGAATTGGAGGGGGGGTGGTGGGAAAGAGGTCAACGTTGCTCAGGAAAAGTTTCTGACAAACACTGGGACGGGTAGCTGGAGGGGGTCTGGGAGTGGAGGAAGAGGAGGTGGTTGTAGGAGGTGTAACTTTTGATGATTTGGGTGCAGGTGCATGTTCTGGAGGCTGTCGTGAGGTGGATGGATGTTGGGTGTGTGTGTGCCCGCGTTTGTGTACTTTGGGAGTGGGCGTCACAGACACACTGGGTGAGGACACAGGGGACGTGTAAATGGTAGTGGGGGTGGTGAGTGCAGGTGAGCGGGGTGTGGTGGTGGGTGTTCTGATGCGAGTCCTAGTGGCTGTAGTGGTAGTGCATGCAGGTGAAAGTGTAGACGACACTGGAAGGGAGGAGGGAGACGATGAGGAGGGGGACACAATGGAGGCAGTGGATGTTACTGTGTCTGTATGTGGGTGATGCTTGTGTGAGTGCCTGTGGGATGTGTGGTGCCTATGTTTGCCTGAGCTTCCCTTGTGTGTTGACGCGTGTGCAGGCTGGTCTGATGGTGTGCTTGGGATAGGCAGAGGTACAGGGGATTGGGTCTGGGTGGAGGAAGTTGGAGGGGGGAGGCTAGACACAGGGACAATGGCTGCCATCACTGCTGAGGCCAGAGTTTGCAGGGTTCGATGATGGGCAACCTGACCAGAATGAATGCCCTCCAGGAATGCATTAGTGTGTTGCAACTCCCTTTCTACACCCTGGATGGCATTCACAATGGTAGACTGCCCACCAGTGAGTGACCTGAGGACGTCAATGGCCTCCTTACTGAGGGCAGCAGAGGTGACAGGGGCAGGGGCTGAGGTGCCTGGGGCAAAGGTGATGCCCACCCTCCTGCGTGAGCGGGCACGGGGCGAAGGCTGAGGGGCTGCTGGGAGGGCGGTGCTGGTAGGGGGGGTGGCGGCTGTACCTGTAGAAGTGGGGGGCACAGATGTTGCCACCACCACAAGGGAGCTCCCATCGGAGGACGAGTCTGTGTCGCTGTTTGCTGATCCGGTGACCGCCGTGAAGCTCCCCTCGCCCTCCGTCCCACTGGTGTATTCTGAGTCCGTGGTGTGGCCCTCCATGGCCATGTGGGATGCAGCTCCCTCGTGCTCCGGTGCCACTGTACCTCTGCCTGATGATGCGGATGCACAAAAGAACAGGGAGAGCACACAAAGGGGGGGGGGCAACAGAAGAGAGAGAGGTTGAGTGCATGGCTTACCGCTACCGTTGGTGGACAATACAGACACAGCAGCCCCCTGCACTACGCCGCGCTGTTGGGCTCTACTGATTCAGTTCCTGGGATATGGCTCCTGGGACCCATAGGGTCCAATGTTAACCAATGCAGCATTGCGCCGCGGTCTTCGACCGCCTACCGCAACGGTGTACAACGCCAGCGCTGTTACCTCACATCCCATTGTCCCAGTTTAGAGGTCAGGCAGCCGCCATTTCAGGGGCCGACATGGCTTCATTTTCAACTGCGTCACACATACCTAGGCCTGGACTCAACACACATACAGACAACTTTTTGGATTATGTTTTGTGATCTGTGTAGCTGAGTCTACATACCTCTGAGTTGCTTGACTCTGTGGTCGCCGTTGTCCTTCCTAGGCACCGTCAGCTGGGACATGTGAGGAGATGGCAGAAGCCTCCGGCGTACCGACCGCTGGTGGACCTGTTGACAATGGAGGAGCGACATTTAATCATCACCTACAGGTTTGACCGTGCCACAATCCTGGAACTGTGTACCCAGTTAGAGCCAGACCTTATGTCACTAATCTGCCATCCCACAGGAATCCCCCCTCAAGTGCAGGTGCTATCAGTGCTCCATTTCCTTGCAAGTGGGTCATTTCAAACAACAGTGGCCATGGCATCAGGGATGTCCCAGCCTATGTTTTCCAACGTGTTGTCCAGAGTGCTGTCTGCCCTGCTGAAACACATGAGGAGCTACATCGTTTTCCCTCAGGTGGAGGATTTGGCTACTGTTAAAGGTGACTTCTATGCCCTGGGACATATCCCTAACATAATAGGTGCCATTGATGGGACCCATGTAGCTCTGGTCCCCCCCCACAAGAGTGAAAAGGTGTACAGGAACCGGAAGAGTTATCATTCGATGAATGTACAGATGGTATGTTTGGCAGGCCAGTACATCTCCCAGGTGAATGCTATGTTCCCTGGCTCAGTGCATGACGCCTACATCCTGCGGAATAGCAGCATCCCTTATGTGATGGGTCAACTCCAGAGGCACCGGGTGTGGCTATTAGGGGACTCTGGTTACCCCAACCTGTCATGGCTATTGACCCCAGTGAGGAATCCCAGGACCAGGGCAGAGGAACGCTACAATGAGGCCCATGTGTGGACTTGGAGGGTGATCGAACGCACCTTCGGCCTCCTGAAGGCCAGGTTCAGGTGCCTCCATATGACAGGTGGATCCCTATTCTACTCACCAAGGAAGGTGTGCCAGATCATCATCGCCTGCTCTATGCTTCACAATCTTGCTTTGCGATGCCAGGTGCCATTTCTGCAGGAGGATGGTCCAGATGACGGTGTTGTGGCAGCTGTGTAGCCTGTGGACAGTGATGAGGAGGAAGCAGAGGAAGAAGACATTGACAACAGGGACTAAGTCATACAGCAATATTTCCAGTGACACACAGGTGAGAACACTTTCTTGACTACTACATTTACTTTCACACTTCTACCTTTATCCTGTCTGTCAATTTCAAGCAGTATTTGGTAACTAAGTTGTACATTTCCATTACGGTTTCACAGGTGTGGTTACCAACGTGTGTCATCTGCTTGCATCCTTCATGGACTTGTGATGTGTGACATAGGTATGTTTTCAAACGGATTTTGTCATTGTCATAGCTAATACACATTTTCAAAAACACAGACTGACTCCAGATTGTTTTGTGCTTCAAGGGTGTTTATTGAAGTGCTAATTATTGGAGGGGGTGGTAAAAAGGTGACGGGTGATGATGGAGGAATGTCCATGGCAGAGTCCAGTCTATTAGTCTCACAGGTGCATTGCCCATATGGGCATAGGAAGTGGAGCTGGGGCAGTTCCAATATGGACAGGGTTACAAAGTGGGACAGTGGGATGACAATCAGGGTGGTCTCATTTCTTGGCGGGGGTCTTGCCATCGTGCTGTGTCCTGTTCCTGGATCTCAGGGACAGCTTGCGGGGTGGTTCTCCGTCTGCAGGGGGTGGGGTGCTGGTGTGGTGGTCCTGTGGCGGGCGTCCTGTCCACTAGCACCGGCGGAGGTGATGGGCAGTTCTTCATCCATGCTAGTGTCAGGGGCCCCTTGGAGTGCCACGGTGTCCCTCATGGTGTTCTGTATGTCCTTCAGCACCCCTACGATGGTGCCCAGGGCGGAGCTGATGGTTCTGATTTCCTCCCTGAACCCCAAATACTGTTCCTCCTGCAGGCGCTGGGTCTCCTGAAACTTGGCCAGGACCGTAGCCATCGTCTCCTGGGAGTGGTGGTATGCTCTCATGATGGAGGAGAGGGCCTCGTGGAGAGTGGGTTCCCTTGGCCTGTCCGCCCCCTGTCGCACAGCAGCCCTCCCAGTTCCCCTGTGTTCCTGGGCCTCCGTCCCCTGGACCGTGTCCCACTGCCACTGCCCCCAGGTCCCTGTTGTTGTTGAGGTGGTGGGTTATCCTGGGTTCCCTGTAGTGGTGGACACACAGCTGATTGACGTGTCCTGGGGATGGAGGTATGGGCCCGCTGGGTGGATGCTGTACTGGTGTTTCCAGAGGGTGGAAGGTCAGTGTTGGGCTGTGCCTGTGCGAGGGGAACCGACTGTCGCGAGGCCCACGATGGTCCGGGCTGGTCATCTGGTTCCAGTTGGCCAGAGCTGCTGTCATCACTGTGGGCCTCTTCTGTGGGTGGGGTAGAGATGTCTGGACCCTCCTGTCTGGTGACGTTAGGTAGTGGTCCTGCAGGGGTGTAAAAGCATGATTATTGCATCTGTGTGTGTCATGGTGTGCAATGGGTGGGTGAGCGTGTACCCCAGTGCTAGCATTCTTGTGTGGGGGCTTGTGTGATGATGGTTAGGGGGTGTTCTGGGTATGTGCAGTGGGCATGCTTTAGTGAGGGGTGACCATTCTTTGTTGTGTCATGCAGGTCTTGGTGTTGGGATGGGTGGTTTGTGGTATTAGTACATTAGTGAGGAGTTGGAGTTATAGAGGAGGGGGTGAGGGTGGGGGCGTGTGATAGCATGCAGGTAGGGTGGGGGATATGATAGTTAAGATTTGACTTACCAGTGTCCATTCCTCCACCGACTCCTCCGAGGCCCTCTGGATGCATGATGGTCAAGACCTGCTCCTCCCATGTTGTTAGTTGTGGGGGACGAGGTGGGGGTCCGCCGCCAGTCTGCTGAACCGCGATGTTGTGCCTGGAGATCACGGAAATCACCTTCCCCTGTAGGTCATTCCACCTCTTCCTGATGTCCTCCCGATTTCTTGGGTGCTGTCCCACTGCGTTGACCCTGTCGACTATTCTTCGCCATAGCTCCATCTTCCTAGCTATGCAGGTGTGCTGCACCTGTGATCCAAATAGCTGTGGCTCTACTCTTACGATTTCCTCCACCATGACCCTGAGCTCCTCCTCCGAAAACCTGGGGTGTCTTTGGCGTGCCATGGTGTGGTGTAGGTGATGTGTGGGGTGGTGTATGTGGTGATGAGTGTGGTGATGTGTAGTGGTGTGTGCTGTTTTGTGCGTGGATGTTGTGTGGGTGATGGTGTTGTGTGCCTCTGTGTGGTGGGGTTGTTGATGCTGTGCTCTCTCTCTCGCCTTCGTCTATAATTTTTTGTCGTAAGGGTTTGTGGGTGATGTGGGTGTGTGTTTTACATAGTATTTATTGTGTGGGAGTGGTGTGTGTATGTGTATCAGGTGTGTGTATTTGGAATTGTCCAATGTGGCGGTGTTTTGGAGATGTGTGTGTATTTTGAGCGCGGCGGTGTGTACCGCCAATGGAATACCGCGGTTGAAAGACCGCCACCTGGATTCGTGGGTCGTAATAGCATGGGCGTGTTTCTGTTGGCGTGACGGTGGAGGATTTGTTTTCGCCAGTTTATCACTGACCTTTGGTATGGCGGACTTGTGTGGGTGTCTGAATTTTGGCAGATTTTGAGATGTGGGTCATAATAGCTGTGGCAGAATTCCGCGGCGGTGTGTTGGCGGTCTTCTGCACGGCGGTAAGCGCCTTTTACCGCCAATGTTGTAATGACCACCTATATGTCCTTCCTTAACCATACACTGCACCCTGCCCTTGGGGCTACCTACGGCCTACCTTAGGGGTGTCTGACATGTAAGAAAAGGGAAGGTTTAGGCCTGGCAAATGGGTACACTTGCCAAGTCGAATTTACAGTTAAAACTGCACACACAGACACTGCAGTGGCAGGTCTGAGACATGATTACAAAGCTACTTATGTGGGTGGCACAATCAGTGCTGCAGGCCCACTAGTAGCATTTGATTTACAGGCCCTGGCACCTCTAGTGCACTTTACTAGGGACTTACTAGTAAATCAAATATGCCAATCATGGATAAACCAATTACATACAATTTTACATAGAGAGCAAATGCACTTTAGCACTGGTTAGCAGTGGTAAAGTGTTCAGTGTTAAAAAACCACCAGCAACAGGTCAGACAAAATAGGAGGCAGGAGGCAACAAGATTGGGGATGACCCTGCATAAGCAAAAAAGTCCAACAAGGACTATTTTATTTTTGTCAAGAAGCTTGAAGGAAGCAGAATACAATTATTCTGTGATTGAAAAAGAAGCGCTAAGTGTTTACTGGGCAGTTAGAAAATTGAGAACGTTTTTGTGGGGTTGCAAATTTGAAGTCAATCCCGGGTCACAAACCTTTGAAGGAAGTGTTCAAGAAGAAGGGAATTGACTTGGTTTCTCACCGAATTCGTAAGTGGGTTGTGGCCTTACAAGAGTTTGAGTATACAGTGGCTAATGTACCAGGTGTGTTGAATGTACAAGCTGACTGTCTTTCTAGACTTTGTAAGGCCTTTTCTTCCGAAGAAATAGGGGTTGAGAATGACAATGTTGATGATGATTACTTTGCAGGTGATGATTTTGACCAGGATGTTAAAGTTTGTCTTGTAACGAATGCTGTCATCCAAGAATCGGAATGGAGAGAGGAGTTACTGAAAGATGACACTTTAAGAAAAGTAATTGATCAGACTATGTGTGGATGGGGTGTGAAGAAAAGTTGTGAGGAACGTTTGGTGCCTTTCTGGCAAGTAAGAGATGAACTGGCGGTCATTGACCATCTTCTAGTAAGAGGTAGTGAGTTAATTCCTCCCCATTCTTTGAGAAAAAAAGTGGTGGCACATGCTCACGCTAGCCATGTGGGTATTTCCCAAACCAAAGAAAGATTAAGGAGTACTTATTGGTGGCCCGCCATGGACACTATGGTGGAGAGAGAGGTAAGAGATTGTCACGTGTGCCCAATCAGATAAGGTTTTAAAACGCAGGGTTCAACCCATGGTGATAAGAGAGGACTCCTTAGGACCATGGATAGATGTGGCGATAGATATCCTCGGTCCGGTGAGATTAGGTTCAGTAGACAGGTATGTGTTAGTTTCTATTGATATGTATTCCAGATGGCCAGAAATAAAGATTGTGAGTTCGGTAGAATCTAGAGATATAATTGCCTTTCTTGAGGAACATTTTGAGAGGGAAGAGTTTCCTTCTTCAATTCTTACTGACAATGGTGTCCAATTTACATTGAAGATTATGGAATCCTTTTTGAAAGATAGGGGGATTAAACACAAAAGAGCGGCCTTGTACCATCCTGAATTGAATGGTGTAGTAGAACGCTTCATTAAAGTACTAAAAGAAAGTATACAACTGGCACCAACACAAGGAATTAAGTGGGAGAATGAAATAAAAAAAAGGTGTATGAATATCGCTTGATTCCACACTCTTCCACAGGGGTGACACCCTTTCGCCTGTTTAAGGGAAGATTACCCTGCCATGAAGTAGCTCCTGGATGGGTACAAGGAAAACAATTGAGTATTGATCCTCTTGTCAGTGATGTGAATGGATGGAGGAACAAGGAACAGAGTAAGAAACTTTAGAGGAAAGAATGGTGTGATGCACGCAAAAGTGTAAAAGAAACAAGGATAAAAGTTGGTGATTGGGTAAAGATAAGATCTCCAAGATGTGAAAAAGGACCTACCAAATTTATAGGTCCATTTGAAATGATAAAACTTTTTAAAAATGCAGTAAAAACGAATGATCATAAGATATGGAATTTAAACAGAGTAGCAAAATGTGGTACAGTATGTCAGATGAGACAAGTGAACCTGCTACTCCTGAGACTAGTTAACCTCCTACTTCTGATGGTGGGTCTTGTATTAATTCTGATTCAGCTGAGAATTTGTGTTCCAGGCCTAAAAGATCAATAAGGAGGCCTGAGAGACTACAAGACAATGTATGATTTGTTCTTGTCAATATATGAGTTTGGTTAAGCTATGGAGCTATGAAACTCTTCTAATTTCATTTGATTGTTTTGAAGTTTGGAATGGAAGGGAGGTGATGTGGTATTGTACATCAACTTATGGAATCATTTGTTATTAAGTTGTTCTGTTGCTATTTACTATTAAGAGGTTCTGTTACTATAGGAGCCACTCATGCTTGTGAGCAAGACAGTTCTAAGAATATAGAATATAAGGGATCAAGGGAGGTTCCTTGAGGAGCAGTTGGCTTTGAACGTCTTGCTGACAGGATGAGGCTTCTAGACGTTGTACTCATTCTTCAATAAACCAGGCTTATTATACCACACAAGAAGAGACTGCCCATCTGTTAGTTCAGCAACCAATGGTTATTCTTTAGAAAAATAACTATTTTTATTAAGTGTACATAATATGATCCTGTACAGAATACTGTGGGGGATTGCTGGTACTCGTAACGCTCATGAGGAAATGAGCTAAAGCTGTCTCCATAGGACAGTTTCTCCAAATGTTTGTTAGTGCAATAGTCACTGTATTCATTCTTGGCGTTTTTTTCTCTGGAGCGCAGAATACAGAAAGTCTAATAACGTGCCTGGCTAGGTCGGGATGGTTGCAGCTCTCATGTCCTCCATTACTTCCTCTCTCCCTGTGTTGCACAGTACATTGAATTTGTCCTTCGTGTGTTACGGTAGGCAGTGACTGCATCTTCCTTAGTGTTGAAAGGCAGCTGGGGTCTTTGCGGTGTGCAGGGCAAGGTCCATTAGGCACTGTAGCCCGGAACCTCACCTCAGACCAACCAACAGGTGTGTGCCTAGCACTAGTGTTGAAAATGCAATGTCACAGGTGAGCATTTGAAGCACTAGTTCAGAAGGCAAGAGAGGGGGTATGGTGTTCACAGGAAGGCAAGCCTGGCGTTTGGCATCTTACTTGAACCTAGACACAAAACTAACAAACAAACAATATAGGTATCTACCCAAGATGGTTACTGTGAGTCCTTTACTAGTGGGTGCAGATGCCCCCTTTCATGTGGTTTATTTCTGGCAATCTTTCTTTTTTTGTGACCTCAGGTTGCAGCCTAGATGATTTTCATGTCTCGTGGCTACTTAGTGCTTGATTGTAGTGTCGGAAAATGGAAATCCTTCCTTTTTCTTTCCTGTCCAAGGGAGTACTCAGCCAGGTCACACTGCACTGCAGGGGTATGTCATTGACCCCAGGGTCTCATGCTCACAGATTCAAGGCGCCTAAAGGGCCTCATTTATAAGAATCTTATGCATTGTCATCGATGCATCAGATTTCTTGTGCCTGCCGCACTTCCCCTATCTACGTCATGGATGTACTGTATTTACAATACTGAGCTCCAAAGAGCACGATTTCACAGATGTGTCAGAAACTCTGATGCATCTATTGGTGCTAAAGTGACGCATTGCTGGAGTTGCGTCATTAAAGTGACACAACTCCAGCAATATGAGGAGAGTTACATCGAAAAAAGACCTGCATCAACTTTACGCCTGGTCTGAGCAGGCGGTAACATTTTGACGCAGTGAAGTCATGGAGTGATACAGTCAAAAGTTGTAAATTTCACTGCATCAGTTCTACATGGCTTTTTCTAGGGGAATGCCTACCCTGCATACATTATACCTGGTGAAGGTATAGTGTGACACAGAGCTTTACAAACTGACGCATTGGGCCCAATGGGTCCGTTTTTAAATATTACGCAGTGGCGACACAAGGCACTTGTAAATGAAGCCCCCTTTAACATTTAGACAGCTCTCTCTCTCTCTTAAAGTCAAGTCATGCAGTCTATCCTCGCAGGTCGAAATGAAGTTGTCAGGTTTCTAGTGCCAAATCTGGCATAAAGAGATGGCAGTGGATACTCCAATCCTGGATCTCAAACAGTTTATTTATACCATTGGTGTGGTGAATCAAGCTTCAGAAAATAAATCTTGGCAGACCTACTGGAAGCCTTTGACCAATCTTTATACCCAAGCTGGCAACAGATTTGTGTATTCCAGTAGTTTGTGTGTGTAAGCGGCTCTGGACACTTGCAGTTTTTCTATTTACTAGGGGTAGGTGATGAATTCCGCTCTGCCGGTGGAGTTCACACAGTGTTGCCCACTCCGCATTATGCTTGTAATGTGGAGTTCTGGCAAATCTCTACCAACCGTTGAGTGTTTTTCTCAAGCGTGGCTGACAAATGGATAGTTAGGGAGCGTGAGAGGGAATTGCCATCCCCTAGCATGATTTTCGGGTGCTAGGAGGGCACCTGGAGCGATTTTCTCATTGCAGGCAGTCACGGGTGGTTATGTTCGAGGTGAGAAAGCTGCTGCTCGAGTAGAAAATCTACTTGAGCGGCAGCAAACAAGCAGCAGCCTCTGGCATATCGATTGGTGCCATTCATGCTGGTTTTGGAGCGCAGAACAAGCTACTGGTGCTACAAATCTGCAAGAGCAGTGCGACTTGCTAATTTCCAACTATTTGTAGGACTCTGTGGAATCTCTATGAGCTTTAATGTAACTCTATGGAAATCCACAGAGTGAAACTCTGCTAGTTCCACCCACCGCTGTTATTTACACACAGACTGATCAAGCCACGGCTTTTTTGAGCTGAAGGGAGAGGGAGCTGGGAATCTCCTCTTAAGAGCAACTCAAAAGAAAAGCACTGGAGCAAAGGAGGCTGCCTTGCTTAACTTGTGTGTAGGGGTAGTAGTTTCTGTCTGAAAACAATGGGCTGGGGCAGGAACCCTGAGTCGCCGTCCTTAACACTCCTCTGCCAGACTCACTGAAAATAATCACCAGAATATGTGGAGTGTAAAGCCCCATGTTAGAAATGGGGTCTTTGGTTGGCAGTCATGTTACCCTCTGTCCAAGCAAGGACCCTCATTCTAGTCAGGGTAAAGGAGAATCACCCTCAGTTAACCCCCTTGGCAGCTTGGCACAAGCAGGCAGGCTTAACTTCAGAAACAATGTGCAAAATATTTGTACCAACATACACTGTAACTCGAAAACACTACAAAATTACAAAACACAGGTTTAGAAAAATAGGTAATATTTATGTAAACAAAACGACAAAAATCCAACATACACAAGTCAAGTTATGAATTTAAAAAGCAAAAGAGTCTTAAATCCTTTAGAAAACAGTGAGAATATTGTTAGCATACAAACGTACCCAGGAAGCGTCAAAATAAAGCCGCAGGGGCGAGTGTGCGTCAAAAAAGGCCAGCAATGCGTCAATTTCTCACTTATAAGCGAGACTGTGCATCGTTCCTCCTTCAGTCGGGTCGGCATGCGTCGTTTCTTCTCTCCCGCAAGAGAGCGATGCATCGATCTGGATGGGCACCTCAGGTTCAGGCAGGTTTCGCGTTGATTTTCTGTGCCCAGCGATGTTGCTTTGAAATCTGGTTGCACGGTGTCAATAAACCGTGCTGCGTGGGGGCTTGTGTTGTTAACAGCAGCAGCTGCAGGTGTTTCATCGATTTCCCACCCGTGATGCAGGGGGAGTGTTGATTTTAGCCACGAGGCTGGCGGCGCATCATTTTCCAGCTGCAAGGTGGTTGCTGCATCAAAGGTTTTCCCGCATGGCAGTCTTTTCGTGGATTTCTGTCCTTTTCTACCAGCTGCACCTTTCAAGAGCCCAGAGACAGGTCAGGGTAGCACTTGGCCAGCAGGACTCCCAGCAGAAAGCCCAAGTGATGGCAGAGAGAAGTCTTTGATGTCCTTGAGATTTCAACAACAGGAGGCAAGCTCAGTTCAAGCCCTTGAAGATTCTTCACCAGTGGGACGCCACACAAAAGTCAGTCTTTGTCCTCTATAAGCCAGAAGCAGCTACTGTAGGCCAACCCAGCAAAGCACAGTCACAGGCAAAGGGGCAGTACTCCTCCTCCAGCTTCTCCAGCTCTTCTCCTTGGCAGAGGTTCCTCAATAATCAGATTTTCAGGGGTTTTGGGTGCTCTTCTTATAACCCTTTCTGCCTTTGAAGTAGGCCTACTTCAAAGAGAAGTCTCTGTTGTTTTCAAGATCCTGCCTTGCCCAGGCCAGGCCCCAGACACACACCAGGCAGTTGGAGACTGTACTCCCCTCAGCCCAGATAGCCCATCAGGATATGCAGGCTAAACCTCAGCTCCCTTTGTGTCACTGTCTAGAGGAGAGATGCAAACAGCCCAACTGTCAAACTGACCCAGACAGGGAATCCACAAACAAGCAGAGTCACAGAATGGTTTAAGCAAGAAAATGCCTACTTTCTAAAAGTGGCATGTTCAAACACACAATCTAAAAACCAATGTCACTAAAAGAAGTATATTTTAATTGTGAGTTCAGAAATTCCAAACTCCACATGTCTAGCTGCTCCCAAAGGGAATCTGCGTTTCAATCATATTTAAAGGCAGCCCCATAATAACCTATAAGAGAAATGGGCCTTGCAACAGTGAAAAACGAATTTGGCAGAATTTCACTGTCAGGACATGTAAAACACAAAAGTACCTGTCCCACCTTTAACATACACTGCACCCTGCCCATTGGGCTACCCAGGGCCTATCTTAGCGGTGTCTTACAAGTATAAAAAGGGAAGGTTTAAGCCTGGCAAGTGGGTACACTTGCCAAGTCGAATTGGCAGTTAGGAACTGCACTCACAGACACTGCAGTGGCAGGTCTGAGCCATGCTTACAGGGCTACTAATGTGGGTGGCACAACCAGTGCTGCAGGCCCACTAGTAGCATTTGATTTACAGGCCCTGGGCATCTCTAGTGCACTTTACTTAGGCTTACTAGTAAATCAAATATGCCAGTCATGGATAAGCCAATGTACACATGCAATTTATACAGGGACTACTTACACTTTAGCACTGGTCAGCAGTGGTAAAGTGTCCAGAGCAAACAAAAACAGCAAAAACAGAGTCCAGCACACATTAGCAACCTGGGTAGTAGAGGCAAAAAGTGAAGGGAGACCATGCCAATGATGCCAAGTCTAACACCCCACAATTCACATGTGCTTTCTAGGCTCTCTCTCCAATCCTCCATATTAGGTACAGCTAATGTATAACCAAATACAAAATAGCAACATAGAAACCAGTATGGCAACAGCCACTTGTGTCATATACTCTATTCGGGCATCTTCTGCACATGCAAGGGAGGTACTGGCCCCTAACATCCCCTAGGTATAGGGGTGAAGGTCCCAGTTGCGGGAGACTGACAAGATCATTTAAAACACAGGAGAGGTTGGTTGGCTGCTCTTTCAAAGCGACAGCAGTTAAAAAGGTCTGTCCGATTAATGTATTCAGCTTGAAGCAACCTCTGTCAGACCTGTGAGGTGACGGTAGTCAGTTTCTCACAAAGGAAGCCCAGCCTTGCTCTCTGTCTCACCCCATGCATTAAAAAAACCTCAGCGTACATCCATGATTGTCAAGTGTGCTGAGGTGTGAGTCAAAAATATGTACAGCTTGCTCCAGAGCTATGTAGAGGACCTTTTTTTTTCAGGCCATCACTGTCTCTAGGCCAGACCTAAAAAAGAAATGGAGTTGATTTCTCAACGCCTCTGCTGTGCAAACTTACCACTTTATCACAGAAAAAAACTCTGCTTGCAAAAGTATAACCTGTTTCAAAGAGACAGGTCTACAGCACATCTTGCACATGTGCTTGCAAATGTGCCACTACTAGTGTTAAGGTTACTGAAAGTGGATGGATATTTCTAAACACCTAAAAGGCACATATGGGGAGAATATTGTGCATTCCCAGTGGTCGGGCATTGAGATTAGGGATATACAATTCAAATAACATCTATACCCATGGATTTGCAATGCCTTTCCCACACTTATCTATACGTCAACACGTACACCTGTATGATGTGGTGTCAATGATGCAGAAAGAGTTAGAACGTGTATACAAATAACAAAAGGCCACATGTATTAAGATTGGGAATAGCAATTTTCAAATTGTGACTTTCTCGGAATCAGAATTAGGAAATCGCTAGTCCTACTATATGAAACTTTCATTTTTTAATTACCGATTCCTAGTGGGTTGCAATACGACCTACCTCATGAATATTATTGAAGTGAGTCGCAGTTTGTGACTCTTTAAAAATGATATCCACCACAGTGATAGTGACCTGCTGCAGTCAGCAGACAAATCTGTCTGTGATTCTTTTTAAATAAAGCAATTTTAAATACAGTTAAATTCAGTTTGTTTTTCTTATAAGGAAATTAAATGTTTACTTTCATTTTATAAGAGAAGGCAGTGGTCCATGTGACCATTGGCTGCTCTTAAAAATATTTTTTAAGAATCTGAATGGGGGAGGGATCCAATGGGGACCCCTTCCCATTTGCAAATGGGATTACCACCAATTTAGAACTGTTGGTAAAATAATGTTTGTTTCGGCAATTCGGTCACAAAATATTAGTACCTACTACTGCAGTTTGGCATTTGGATGGGATGCCCTAAACACGCCACTAATGCCGAATCCAAATACCAAATCACAAACCCAAATTGCGATTCTGTAGAATTGCACTTTGGTGTTTGCACATAAAAAAACAAGTTTCTGTCAGCACAAACAGCCTGCTTCTGCAGATTAGACTGTTTGTGACCTCAAAAATGATTCCAAGCAGAGGTGTTTTCAAAACGTCATTGATAAACATCACCAATTTACTAACTCTGTTCTTGTACAGTTTTGGTAACGCAAAAATGCTATCATTAAGCGTTTGCAAAAAAAATAATTTCTTTGACCTGCATAAATTGAGAAAGTCGCGTTCAAAAAAATCATCTTATCGTTACTGTGAATCGTGAAACAGTTGAGTATCCCTGCAATGAATCTACCCGCAAATATTTTTTTTCCAAGAATAGGGCCTAAAATATATGATAAGAAGCGATAGTAAATAGACCTTAAATGTTAAAAATTGGCATGGCTATAACCTCACAGAAAGCCCAGGAATATATCTGACATAATCAGGTATACACTACTCCTCCAGCTGAATGTACAGAGTCGTTTATGAAGAATTTTGGAAACAACCAAAAATACTTAAAATAATTTCTCAGGACGTATCATAAACAAAAATATACATTAAAAACTTTGTGTATGTGTGTTTATGTGATTTCACTTGTTGATTATGTAGGTAGATGGCCTTTTTACTTTTTTTTTCTCATGTAGGGCAAGCAATTAATTACTCTTTGCCAAGCTTACTCGCCTTTAAAGGCACGGGCATGTCGCAAAATTAAGTTGCACGCATGTGGCATCCTATAGAGACAGTGTCATTGCCTTGAACTGGTTAAACGCAGCTTTTCCTCCAGGGCCTCAATGACCTGGAAATGTACCCGCTCCTGGTCATTAATAGGCCTTGCCTTCCAACCGCCCAATGAGCCAGAGTACGCGCTGTACAATAAACCCCTCCCAGCCCTTCTCAGAGGAGAAGTCGAGCTGAAATTCTGGCTCACGTTCCACTAATTGCACTCCTCAAGGCTGTATTGTGATGCCCGTTGCTACAAAACAGCCAGTCCATTTACATACGTGTGTGACATTTCTAAAGTTCTTTGGAGATCTTATCTGGGGCGTCTGGCATTGATCCCTTTGCTTACACACTCCCAGGCACACAGAGAACTTGGCCAAGTGGAAAGGCAACACGTGATTGTGAGAGCAAGCATGTGCCTTTCAGGGATACAAGAAGAAGGGGTGTAGCTTGGGTGGGGGGAGATTTTGGAGGTGTTACACCCCCTAATGTACTTTCTGATAAATAGTTTGGTACAGGTGCTTTCAGTCGGGTACTGTGAGATGTCAGCCGGATTTCACCAGGAATTTTTACATACACAGGGACCAAAAAGCACACATACACACTCTACGTCTTTGTTTTGAAAGCCCTCGAAAATATTGGTAATTTAAAAATATATAGTTTTTTCTTACATAATACTCCTACCAATCCTCATTCCTCTCCCTTTCCACTACCCTTTCGGCCCCTCTCATGAACCTTGCTTGCCATATAATGTATTTAAACATTACATGCAGGCCTGATTGTCGGAAAATCTGAAGCTCACTCACCCCCTCCCCTCAATCTTACTGGCCAAGCTATTCCCCTGAAAAGAGGCCTTGTATATGGAGTGTAGCACTGAAGAAATATCAACAAGGCTGTGGGTTTCAATCGTGCATCCCTCTGGGTAGTTATTTTAGGGATTGTCAGTGAGCATAATCATGCCCCTTCTACCGATTGTGTAGTCCCTGTGACTCTAGCTTTGAGTTGAACTTCTCCCAAGCTTCAATCCCTGTGGGTACATGGGTCCTCGCAAACATTTTCTAGGGGGCCAAAAAGTAGGGTCTGTGCTGTGACAGAGGGTTGCATTGATGCAACATTGGCAAGAGGTGGGGTGTAAATTAGATGTAGGGGAAGAAAAGCATGTACATGATGTGGGCAGTAAGGTATTTAGAGGGTTTCATCATTTAGTGCCCACTAAATAAAGTCCTAGATGTAACCATAATGGTTATGTTGTATCAGGTCACTGTCCCTCTACCACATCCTGGAGTAAACCTTCTCTCCTTGCTATAGCTACCTTCAGTGAGTCAAATGTACAAAATAAATAATTATTGATTTGGAATAATCTAGAAAATTAGGCCTCACAATTTCCTTATGCACTAGGTCCCGTTACAACCCTGGCAGCCGGTGATAAAGTGGCGGTTATACCGCCAACAGGCCGGTGGTAATAACTTCGAAATTATGACCACGGCAGAAACCGCTCAGACAGACAGCCACTTTAACACACCGACCGCCACGGCAAAATCAACAGGCACCACAGTGGTAACAGCCTACAGCCAGGCAGAAGTCAATGTTCCGCCCACTGTATCATGAGACACCAATCCGCCACCTTTTCCGGGGCGGTACCAACATCAAAAGCCAGGCGGAAACACTGCACAGAAGGGAAACAACTCACCTCTGGAGACTCAAGGAAGAACCACGCCGCCATGGAGCCCGAGTTGCATGTTTTCCCCATGCTCTTCTACGTGCTGCTCCACTACGAACACCAATGCCGGTGAAGACGACCATGGTGAATACTGCCGCCTAGCACACAGGGGAGGGGGGGAGGAAAAAGAGAGTGACACACACGCAACACGCAACGCCCCCACTCCCAACACCATATGCACAAGCAGATGCACTAACATAACATATTCTCCCCTACCCCTCAGGAACAATGCAAGGTCAACTGCAACTACAATAGAGTAAAAAGAGTGTAATAAGAGTGTAATAAGATAAATATCGTAGTAATACATGCATCTAAATCAAAAAGTATATACATATTCACAAATCAAGGGACACTGCCCAGTCGTCAATGTCCGTGGGCCACAGTGCCACGTCACAAAGTCCAAGGCCCCACCTCACTCCTGCAACAACACGGAGAGAACACTACAGGGGCATCAGGTCAAAAATTGCCAGGCACCTCAGCGGGGCGGGGAATGGGGGAGGGCACCTCAGCCGGAAGATGGTACAACGCCGCTGGTCCTGGAGGGGGCAACATGCTCTGTGCTAGGTCCTGGGGAGTGGAAGGTCAATGTCTCTCAAGTGCATGACTTGCCCACTGACTTGTCCTGGGAAGTGCAAGGCCACAGTCTCTCCAGTGGGTGACTTGTCCTGGGGAGTGCAAGGCCACAGTCTCTCAAGTGGGTGACTTGACCACTGACTTGTCCTGGGGAGTGCAAGGCCACCGTCTCTCAAGTGGGTGACTTGCCCACTGACTTCCTGGGGAGTGCAAGGTCACAGTCTCTCAAGTGGGTGACTTGCCCACTGGTTCCGGAGGGTGCATCGTGCCCAGTGAGCTTCATCCTGGGGAGGTCGGTGAGTGGATGGCTTCTCCACTGGTTCTGGAGGGGGCATTGTGCCCAGTGAGCTTCATCCTGGGGAGGATGGGGTGAGTGGATTGCTTCTCCACTGGTTCTGGAGGGGGCATCGTGCCCAGTAAGCTTCATCCTGGAGAGGATGGGTTGAGTGGATGACTTCTCCACTGGTTCTGGAGGGGGCATCATGCCCAGTGAGCTTTATCCTGGGGAGAATGGGGTGAGTGGATGGCTTCTCCACTGGTTCTGGAGGGGGCAACGTGCCCTGTGATGCATATCTTGGGGAGTTCAAGGTCACAGTTTCTCAGCTGGGTGTCAGACCCACAGGATTTACAGGGGCCAGGCCGCACAACAGACCATGGACTCAGGACTACACTCTGTCCGCCGGCAGAGATGGCTGCTCAGTGGTGGCAGTGGTGGTGCTGCTGGCGGAGCTGGCAGTGGTGGGGGGAGACTCCAGTCCATTGCCTGCAGCCTTGGACGGCTGCCCAATGGGGCTGCTGCTGCTGGTGATGGTGCTGGCAGTGGAGGGGGGAGGCTCCAGTCCATCCCCTGCAGCCTCGGACAGCTGCCCACTGGGGCTGCTGCTGTTGGTGGCGGTGCTGGTGGTGGTGGGGGGAGGCTCCAGCCCATCCTCTGCAGCTTCAGACGGCTGCACCACCATGATTGGTGGTGGGGGCTCCGACTGAGTCCCAGCCGCAGACCCCTTGCCTCTACTGCCTGCTGTTGCAGGCTCTTTGCCCTTCCTTCCTGCAGTTGGGGCTGGCTCCTTGCCCTTCCTTCCAGCAGCTGGGGCTGCCTCCTTGCCCTTTCTTCCTGCAGCTGGGGCTGGCTCCTTGCCCTTCCTTGAAGCACTTGGGGCAGGCACCCTTTCCGTCTGGCTGGCTGGTGGCCGGGATCCTTTCCCACCTGCAGTTGCTGGGGACACTACTGTGCCCGTGGACTGGGTGGCTGAGATGCTTGCCTGGGTTTTGACCACCATGGACTGACGTAACGGACGGGGGAGGGCTAGGGAAGAGGTCAATGTTGGTGAGGAAAAGCTTCTTAGGGACATTGGGGCGGGAAGAGGGAGATGGTTTGGGAGTGGAGGAAGATGAAGTGGTGGTAGGAGGTGGCAGTCTGCTGTGTTTGGGTGCAGGTGCCTGGGCTGGATGCTGTTGTGAGGCAGATGGCTGTTGGGTGTCTGAGTGCTTGCGTTTGTGTACTTTGGGAGGAGGGGGCACAGACAGCGTGGAAGAGGACACAGGGGACATGTGCATGGATGTGGGGGGGTGACTGCCAGTTTGCGGTGTGTACTGATAGGTGTGCTGGTGATGATGGCAATGGATGAGGATGAAGTGCCTGCAGGTGTGAGTGGAGATGCAACTGGGAGGGAGGTGGACGACGATGAAGAAGGACCATAGTGGAGGCAGTGGATGTTGGTATGTCTGCTTCTGGATGGTGTTTGTGTGAGTGCCTGTGGGATGAAATGGTGCTTGCCATGTCCACACTTGTGTGTTGTCCTGGGTGCCTGCTCATCTGCCTGTGTGCTTGGGATAGGTTGGGGTTGAGGGGAATGGGATTGGGAAGAGGAAGTTGGAGGGGGGGAGGGTGGAAACAGGGACAATGGCTGCCATCAGAGAGGAGGCCAGAGCCTGGATTGATCTCTGTTGGGCCGCCAAGCGAGTGTAAATGTCCTCCAAAAATGCATTGGACTGTTGCATTTGACCTGCTAGCCCCTGGTTGGCATTTACAATGGTTGACTGCCCAACAGAGATGGATCGCAGGAGATCAATAGCCTCCTCACTCAGGGAAGTAGGGCTAACTGGGGCAGGGCCTGAGGTGCCTGGGGCAAAGAAGATGCCCACCATCCTGGGTGAGCGGGCACGGGAAACTCGCTGAGGGGCTGCTGGGAGGGTGGTGCTGATACGGGGGTGGCGGCTGTACCTGTAGCTGGGGTGGGCACAGAGGTGTCCGCCACCACCAGGGAGCTTCCGTCGGGAGAGGTTTCAGTGTCCAAAATGTCCCCTCCAGTCTCCGCCGTGGTGCTCCCCTCCCACTCCGTCCCACTGGTGCCCTCATCATCGGTGGATATGGCCTCCTAGGTTCTGTGGGATGCAGCTCCCTCCGTCGCCAGTGCCTCTGCTCCTCCGCCAGATGATGCTAATGCACCTATGGACAGGGTGACAAAACAAAAAGGGGGGGAGACAAAGGATACACTTGGTCAATGGTGGCAACAACACCACCGTTGGCGTACAAAACACAGTCACACACAGGGAACAGCTCTACGCATTAGGCAATGCACTACCAGTCACAATGCTAGTCACCAGCCCATGGATAGGGACACCTAACGCAAATTGCAGCATACCTGAGATGCACAGACCCCTGCCCAGTAGTGAATGCCTACTAGCTTGGTTGGAGGACTTTCACATCAGCATCCTGCCCAACATGGGACCTACTCTGCAATGCCAGGCCTGGCCTAGGGGCACCCACAGGGCCCACACCCACAACCCGGATAACACCCCACCAGGTGTAAGTAGTAAAGTAGGGCACTGTACTCACCCCCTTGTGGCTGCTGTGATGGCCCCAAGCACCCATCTAGCTCTGGATAGGCTACCACCAGTATGTGGGCCATCAGGGGTGGTCTGGTTTGACGGGCAGCCCTTCCTCGTTGGGAGGCCATCCCCAGCTGGGCCTCTGCTGTCTTCCATGCCCAGTGTCTCAGGTCCTGCCACCGTTTCCGACAGTGGGTGCTCTGCCTTCCGTAGACCCCCAGGGTCTGCACATCCTTGGCGATGGCATGCCATATACCTTTCTTTTGATGGGCGATGACCTGCAGGGAAAAAGACACAGGGAAAGGTATTAGTCCGACCATTCTGCCTGTTACACTTATGGCCCACCATGCCCCTTCCCATCCCCATTAGCACAGACATGGCCCAGCATACATGCTGCACGCTGTCCAGGGCCCATCCAACAACTCCCTCCACATGAGGCCTTCACACACAGCACTCCATTCATTCATGCCTCATGCATCATACTCACGGTGTACTTACCTGTTGGTCTGGAGGCCCATACAGCAGTCGGTACTGGGGTAGGACCCCATCCACCAGTCGCTCCAAATCCACCGAGATGAAAGAAGGGGCCCTTTCCCCAGTAACACGAGCCATGGTCGGTTCCAGACACAGGTCACAGCAGTACTTGCAGAGTGTGTATGCTGTGGTGATAGGTGTCCATGCAGGTCTGTGAGGGGTGTCCATGCATTGATGTTGCATGCAGGGCTTGGCATTGGGATGAGTGGGTTGTGATGGTGGGATGTGTGGGAGGTGGTGGAGTGATGGGAGAGAAGGTGAGGGTGGGGTATGTGATGGCATGCAGGTAGGGGGGTGATAGTAATAGGGAATTGACTTACCAGAGTCCAGTCCTCCTGCTACTCCTGCCAGGGCCTCAGGATGCATAATTTCCAAGACTTGCTCCTCCCATGTTGTTGGTTGTGGGGGAGGAGGAGGTGGTCCACCACCAGTCCTCTGTACAGCGAGTTGGTGACTTGCTGCCACGGAATGCACCTTCTCCCGTAGGTCGTTCCACCTCTTCCTGATGTCATCCCTTGTTCTGGGGTGCTGTCCCATGGCGCTGACCCCTGTCCACAATTCTCCACCATAGATCCATCTTCCTTGCAATGGATATCTGCTGCACCTGTGATCCGAAAAGCTGAGGCTCTACCCGGATGATTTCCTCCACCATGACCCTTAGCTCCTCCTCAGAGAACCTGTGGTGTCTTTGTGGTGCCATGAATGTGGTGTGAGTTCTGTGTGTGAGGGTGTGTAGGGTGATGTGTTGAGGTGTGTGATATAAGGTGTTTGGGTGGTGTATAGGTGATGGTGGTATGTGGCTCTGGTTGTGTGAGTGCTCTTGTTGTCTCTCTCTGCTGGCAATTATTTCTAGTCGTAAAGGGTTGTGGGTAGTGTGGGTGTGTGTTTTATAGTGGTGTGGGTGTGTCGGTATGGTGTGTGTATGGTGTCAGGTGTGTGTAGTTTGAATTGACCAATGTAGTGCTGTTTTGTTTGTGTGTGTGTATTTTGAGTGCAGCGGTAAGTACCACCAATGGTTTACCGCCACTGAATGTCCACCACAGTGATTCGTGGGTCATAATGTTGTGTGTGTTGTTCTGTTGGTGTAACGGTTTGGGTTTTGATACCGCCAGTTTATCACTGACCTTTGGGCTTGCGGACCTCTGTGTGTGGCTGTATAGTGACGGATTGGTATGTGTGTGTCATAATATGGTTGGGGGATATCCGCGGTGGAGGTATGCTGGCGGCAGTCTGCATGGCGGTAAGTGGGATTTACCACCAATGTCATAATGAGGGCCTTAGTCTCTTATCTGTAAACATTAGGAGTGCTTAGAAACAGGTAAAGTTAAGGTAGCAAGTGCTAGAAAAAAAAATTCTTGACAAAATCCATATAACAAAGGTGGGCAGACAAAAGCAACAATCCTCTACCACTAGACATGGGACAGTGGAAATATTTTTAGCTGTGGCACGAGGGGACGATGTTTAATTCTGGCTTTACCACTTTGCCATAATATGCTGGTTGAGAACTGTATTTAAAGTATAGGATTGTTCCACAGCACAGTGGAATTTATTTGGTTAGATAAGGGCCCTTGTCACGACCCATTTGTTGTTCAATGAGCACAATGGAACATATGGTCATCGTTATGACAAATTGTGCGCTCTTGGGTAATTCACTCTCTCACTTATTTCTCTATTACTTTCTTAACAGAGATAGGAAAACCTAAATCAAACTAAATGGGGGTAGTAACTATGTGATACGAAAGCAGGACTGTAAACCAACAATCATTTGTTTTTACCCATGGAGGAGTAAACACCCAGTCTCCTAGTGCAACTGCTAACATATGGTGTAGTGAGGAAGTTATGACTCTTGGAACAAGAAGCCCTGCACTGTAGTGTTAGTACTCTTGTTTCACTAAAGTGTTTGATGATAGTCAAACCAGATCCTTCCTATGCCTTTGTCCCCTTAATTGCCACTAGATGATAGTGGTGGGTGGGCCATTGAAGGCTCAAGCTAAGCTTGAACCAAGTGTCTAGCTGCGGCTGAGCTCAAGTTTCTTTTGGACCCTCGAACCCAAAACAGGCTTTTCATGCACATAGCTTCTGTATGCATTCCATGCCCTAACTTTGACTTGGCATCCTTGGCGTGGTCTCCCCGGTCTTTTGTGCCTCTGTTACCCATGGTTTGACTGTGTGCTGGACTCTGTTTTTTGCTGTTTTTGGTTCTCTGGGCACTTTACCACTGTTGACCACTGCTAAAGTGCAAGTGCTCTTGTGTAAAATATAGGTGCAATTGGCTTTTCTATGACTGGCATATTTGAGTTACTAGTATGTCCCTAGTAAAGTGCACTAGAGGTGCCCAGGGACTGTAAATCAAATGGTACTAGTGGGCCTCCAGCACTGGTTGTGCCACCGACATTAGTAGCCCTGTAAACATGGCTTAGACCTGCCAATTTGACCTGGGAAATGTACCCTCTTTCCAGGCCCCAAACCTTCCCTTTTTATACATGTAAGACACCCCTAAGGTAGGCCCAAAGACAGGATGCAGTGGATGTTAAAGGGGGGACATGTACTTATATGTTTAACATGTCCTAACAGTGAAATACTGGCAAATTTGTTTTTCACTGTTGCAAGGCCTATCTCTCTCATAGATTAACATTGGGGCTACCTTTATATATTTTTAAAGTTTAAATTCCCTTTGAGAGAAGATCGAAATATGGAGTTTGGTGTCTCTGAACTCACAATTTAAAAATACATGTTTTAGTGAAGTTGGCTTTTAGATTGTTAGAAAGTAGGCATTTCCATGCATAACCCATTCTGTGACTGTGCCCATTTGTGGATTTCCTGTCTGGGTCAGACTGACAGTTGGACTATTATGAATTCCCTCTAGACAGTGACACAAAGGGAGCTGGGGTGTAGCCTACATATCTGAGCTGGAGTGGAGGGAGGAGTGGTGACTTACACCTGAATGGGCTGTACCTGCCCTCACATAACGCAGTCTCCAACCCCCTGGTGTGTGTCTGGGGCCTAGCCTGGGCAAGGCAGGATCTTGTGAACAATATAAACTTTCTTTTGAAGTTTGTCAACTTCAAAGGCAGAAAGGGGTATAAGTAGAGGACCCCAAACCCTTTTAGATCACTTCTGGAACCAAGAGGAACCTCTGCCAAGAAGAAACCTGAAGCTGAGGAGAAGTGCTGTCCCTGCCTGTGACTATGTTGGGCTATCCTCCAGTTTGTGCTTCTCTCTGTGAAAGGGGACAAAGACTGGACTTTATTGTGCACTCCTGCTTGAAGAAGAATCTCCAAGGGCTTGAACTGAGATTGCCTCCTGTTTTGAAGTCTCAGGGCCATCAAATACTTTCTCTGCCAGCACCTGGACTCCCTGCTGAGACTCCTGCCCTGCCAAGTGGTGCCCTATCCACTTTCCTGGGCCCTTGAGAAGTGAAGTTGGCAGAACAAGGACTGAAATTCATGCACAGACCACCATGCAGGCAAATGCGGCTAAAATCGATGCTCTACCTGCATCGCGGCTGGGAGATCAACGTATTGTGGCTGGAGTAACGAAGCAACACTCGCTTGCAGCTGCTGATAACGACACAACCCCCACACAGCGTGGTTTTCTAACACCGTGCGACCGGAATTCTCACGCATCTTTCCTGGGCATCAAAGTGATTGTGAACCTGTGCGGATCTAAGGTTCCCTGTCTGGAAATCAATGCATCACTCTCCGGAGAGAGAGAAAATAGATTCATCGCCGACCTGACCGGTGAAGAAACAACACATGGCCTCACTTGCGAGTAAGGAATTGACGCATTGCTGAGTTTTCTAATTCACCCTCGACTGTGAGGCTTTATTTTTGACTCAAACCAGGTACTTTGGGTAAAATCAACGTTTCCATTGTTTTGTATGGAGTAAGACTCTTAGGGGGTGATTCTAACCCTGGCGGTCGGTGTTAAAGCGGCGGCCAACCTGCCAACAGGCTGGCGTAAAAAAAAATGGGATTCTGAGCCTGGCGGGAACCGCCAACACAGACAGCCAACTTAACACTCCGACCGCCACGGCGGTACAAACAAACAGCGCGGCGGTCACCGCCAACAGACAGGTGGCAGACAATGTACCGCCCACACTATTACAACTCACCAATACGCCACCTTTTCCGGGGCGGGAGCACCGCCGATAAAAACGCGGCGGAAACAGACTACGGACGGGAAAACGCTCACCACTACGCACTCCACGAGGAAGGAGGACAGCATGGAACCCGAATTAAACATCCTACCTGCTCTCGTCTACCTTCTCATCTACCACGAGTACGAAGTCCGGCGCAGACGACAACGGTGAGTACTGCACCTACGACACACGGGAGGGGGAGGACGAAAGGTTACAGGCACACACATATGCGACCCCCCCCCCAACTATGTACTCACCAATGCAGAGCAGCAAGTCACAGTGACACCACCCAAACACCCCTGAAAAATGCTAGGACATAATCATATTTGGAATAAATATTTATGTACCAAAAAGCTCCAGAAAATTATCGTACAACCATGAAAGATATTCACAACAAAACTAATGACATACACATCAGTGTATAACTGAAGTACCAAGTCCTGCACATCCTACGAATTCAGCATGTCCGTGGGCCAAAGTCTTGAGAAATAAGGGCAAAGCCCACACAGGAGACCTGAGTCCTTTGGAGAGAACACTGCAGGGGCATCAGATGTAAAAACTACAGGCACCTCAGGGGGAAGGGAAGGGGGGGGCACCACAGCCACATGAGTCCACGACGCCAGATCCACAAGGAGCCACCATGCCCACTGGACCATCCTGGGGAGTGCAAGGCCACAGTCTCTCAATGTCTCTACAGTGGGTGGGCTCTCTCAATGTCTCTACAGTGGGTGGGCTGCCCACTGGACCATCCTGGGGAGTGCAAAGCCACAGTCTCTCAATGTCTCTACAGTGGGTGGGCTGCCCACTGGACCATCCTGGGGAGTGCAAAGCCACAGTCTCTCAATGTCTCTACAGTGGGTGGGCTGCCCACTGGACCATCCTGGGGAGTGCAAAGCCACAGTCCATCAGGTGGATGACAGTCTCCACTGGTCAAGGAGGAGGCATGGTGGGCACAGTGAACCATAAACGGTGCTTGAGACGGTGGTGCCCAGCGGAGCGGTGCTTGAGACGGCGGTGCCCAGCGGAACGGTGCTTGAGACGGCGGTGCCCAGCGGAGCGGTGCTTGAGAGGAAGGGCCCAGCGGAGCGGTGCTTGAGACGCCGGTGCCCAGCAGAGCGGTGCTTGAGACGGCAGTGCCCAGCGGAGCGGTGCTTGAGAGGAAGGGCCCAGCGGAGCGGTGCTTCAGAGGAAGGGCCCAGCGGAGCGGTGCTTGAGAAGGCGGTGCCCAGCGGAGCGGTGCTTGAGAGGAAGGGCCCAGCGGAGCGGTGCTTGAGAGGAAGGGCCCAGCGGAGCGGTGCTTGAGACGGCGGTGCCCAGCGGAGCGGTGCTTGAGAGGAAGGGCCCAGCAGAGCGGTGCTTGAGACGGCGGTGCCCAGCGGAGCGGTGCTTGAGAGGAAGGGCCCAGCGGAGCGGTGCTTCAGAGGAAGGGCCCAGCGGAGCGGTGCTTGAGACGCCGGGGCCCAGCGGAGCGGTGCTTGAGACGGCGGTGCCCAGCGGAGCGGTGCTTGAGACGGCGGTGCCCAGCGGAGTGGTGCTTGAGAGGAAGGGCCCAGCGGAGCGGTGCTTCAGAGGAAGGGGCCAGCGGAGCGGTGCTTGACACGGCGGTGCCCAGCGGAGCGGTGCTTGAGAGGAAGGGCCCAGCGGAGCGGTGCTTTAGAGGAAGGGCCCAGCGGAGCGGTGCTTGAGACGCCGGGGCCCAGCGGAGCGGTGCTTGAGACGGCGGTGCCCAGCGGAGCGGTGCTTGAGAGGAAGGGCCCAGCGGAGCGGTGCTTGAGAGGAAGGGCCCAGCGGAGCGGTGCTTGAGACGGCGGTGCCCAGCGGAGCGGTGCTTGAGAGGAAGGGCCCAGCGGAGCGGTGCTTGAGAGGAAGGGCCCAGCGGAGCGGTGCTTGAGACGCCGGGGCCCAGCGGAGCGGTGCTTGAGACGGCAGTGCCCAGCGGAGCGGTGCTTGAGAGGAAGGGCCCAGCGGAGCGGTGCTTGAGACGGCGGTGCCCAGCGGAGCGGTGCTTGAGACGGCGGGGCCCTGTTCAGCGGTGCTCTTCTGCACCGTGGGCCCTGTTCAGCGGTGCTCTTCTCCACGGCGGGGCCCTGTTCAGCGGTGCCTATCTCCACGGCGGGCCCTGTTCAGCGGTGCTCTTCTGCACGGCGGGCCCTGTTCAGCGGTGCTCTTCTCCACGGCGGGGCCCTGTTCAGCGGTGCCTATCTCCACGGCGGGGCCCTGTTCAGCGGTGCTCTTCTGCACCGCGGGCCCTGTTCAGCGGTGCTCTTCTCCACGGCGGGGCCCTGTTCAGCGGTGCTCTTCTGCACCGCGGGCCCTGTTCAGCGGTGCTCTTCTCCACGGCGGTGCCCTGTTCAGCGGTGCCTATCTCCACGGCGGGGCCCTGTTCAGCGGTGCTCTTCTGCACTGCGGGCCCTGTTCAGCAGTGCTCTTCTGCACAGCGGGCCCTGTTCAGCGGTGCTCTTCTCCACGGCGGGGCCCTGTTCAGCGGTGCCTATCTCCACGGCGGGCCCTGTTCAGCGGTGCTCTTCTGCACCGCGGGCCCTGTTCAGCGGTGCTCTTCTCCACGGCGGGGCCCTGTTCAGCGGTGCCTATCTCCACGGCGGGGCCCTGTTCAGCGGTGCTCTTCTGCACCGCGGGCCCTGTTCAGCGGTGCTCTTCTCCACGGCGGGCCCTGTTCAGCGGTGCTCTTCTGCACCGCGGGCCCTGTTCAGCGGTGCTCTTCTCCACGGTGGGGCCCTGTTCAGCGGTGCCTATCTCCACGGCGGGGCCCTGTTCAGCGGTGCTCTTCTGCACCGCGGGCCCTGTTCAGCGGTGCTCTTCTCCACGGCGGGGCCCTGTTCAGCGGTGCTCTTCTGCACCGCGGGCCCTGTTCAGCGGTGCTCATCCAGCAGGTCAAGGGAGCCAGACCTGGCCTGGACTCCCTGCTCAGTCGCCCTCGGACCGTGACGTTTCTGGACCCTTCGGGGACGGACTCCTGGCCTCCTTAGTGTCCTCCTTCCCAGCTGGGATGTGGCATGTGGGGTCCACCTTCTCCGCGCTCCTGCTGCCCTTCCGCTCCTTTGATGGGGCTCTCGGGCCCTTGCCTCCCCTAGATGGTGTGGGTGGTGAAGTGGCCGCACATTGCTCCTTGGGGGCAGCCCTGTCGGTCCTCGCACGGTGGCCCTTGTTTTTGCGGGTCCTCTTGCCGGGGGGGGGGGCTGGACGTGTCCTTGCTGCTGATCGATGTGTCACTGCTGGCAAAGGGTGGGCTCCAGAACCCAGGCACAACAGTGACACCCGAAGCTGGGCTGGTGGTGGCTGCGGTGCTCTTGGGACTCTTTGAAGATGGATGGGGGAGCTCATCGGGGGGAAAGAGGTTAAGGTTAGCCAGCAAAAGTTTTTTAGGGCCAAGGTAAAGGGTAGGAGAAGTGGAGATGGAAGTGGAGGTAGAGGAGGTGGTTGTAGGAGAGTCAGGTGTGCTGTCATTGGGTGAAGGTGCTGGTGCTGTAGGCTGTCGTGAGGTGGATGGCTGTTGGGTGGGTGTCTGCCTGCGTTTGTGTGTCTTGGAAGAGGGGGTGACAGACACAGTGGGAGAGGACACAGGGGACGTGTAAATGGCAGTGGGGGTGGTGACTGCACGAGTGTGGACTGTCCTGGAGGGTGAGGTGGTGATGGAAGCACTGGCTGATGTTGGGGTGCATGCAGGTGTGAGTGTAGACGTCACAGGGAGGGAGGAGGGAGACGAGGAGGAGGGGGACACAGGGGGGGCAGTGGCTGTTGGCATGTCTGCATCTGGGTGTTGCTTGGGTGAGTGTTTGTGGGATCTGTGGTGCTTGTGTTTGGATGAGCTGCTCTTGGGTGTTGAGGTGTGTGCAGGCTGGTCTGATGGTGTGGATGGGATAGGCTGAGGAACAGGAGACAGAGAAAGGCTGGAGGCAGTAAGAAGAGGGAGGCTGGAAACATGGACAATGGCTGCCGTCAGTGCTGAGGCCAGAGCAGTGAACGCTCGTTGATGGGCAGCCTGACCCGAATGAATGCCCTCCAGGTACGCATTGCTCTGTTGCACCTCCCTTTGCACACCCTGGATGGCATTCAAAAGGGTCGTCTGCCCAACAATGAGCGTCCTTACCAGGTCAATGAGCTCCGCACTGAGGGCAGCAGGGGCAACAGGGGCAGGGGCTGAGGTGCCTGGGGCGAAGGAGACGCGCGCCTTCCTGGGCGAACCGGCACAGAGCGAAGACTGAGGGGCTGCTGGGAGGGCGGGGCTGGTGCGCTGGGTGGCGGCTGTACCTGTAGAGGCGGGGGGCATGGATGTTGCCGCCACCCCTAGGGAGCTCCCATCCGAGGACGTGTCGCTTTCGCTGCTCTCACCAGCGGTCCCCGTCGTGGTGCTCCCCTCGCCCTCCGGATCACTGGTGCCCTCGGTGTCTGTTCCTGGGCCCACCGGGGCCTTGTGTCCTGCAGCTCCCTTGTGCTCCGATGCCAAATCTCCTCCGCCTGATGATGCTAATGCACACATGCACAAGAAGATGAAGAGAAAGGGTGGGGGGAGAAAAAAGAAGACCAGGTTGAGTGCATGCAATGTCAACACCGTTGGCGGAGAGGACAGACACAGGTGCCTAATGCACTAAGCCGCGCATTCGGGGTACACTACTCAGTACTACTGACTAAGACAACAGGCCAAGAGACGTCAAACGCACACATGGGAGATGCTGGACCTTCAATGGCTGTACTTGTCACCCTACTGAGGTGGGGGCCGGGGGCACAGGGCCATGCCTAAGGGAGAGGACTACACTACAGAAAGCGCCCTGGCCTAATGTCACCCACAGCCCTCCTCCCCCACCCAGATGCCTCCACTGCGCAGAAAGATAGGAGAATGTGCTGATACTCACCCCCTTGTGTCTGCTGTGATGTCTTAAAGCGCCCATCCAATTCAGGGTAGGCCACCGCCAGGATCCGGGACATCAGGGGGGTCATGGTGCGACTGGCACCCCTCCTAGGTTGGGAGGCCATCCCCAGCAGTGTTTCTGCGGTCTTCCTTGTTCCGCGGCGGATGTCCTCCCACCTCTTGCGGCAGTGGGTGCCCCGTCTGTTGTGGACTCCCAAGTTCCGGACTTCCTTGGCGATGGCACGCCAAATCTCGATCTTCTGATGGACGCTGACCTATTTGACATGTACAGGGTGGAAAGGAGGAAATCATCAATGACCTGCATGTTAGATGTAATTGGCCCCCCCCACCCACTTTGCCATATGGCACATGCTCTCATCTGTCGGGCGTTGCACTCCTCATTCGCCCCCCACCCCACAAACTTACATCCACCCCAATCCACACAGGCATAGCCCATTCCATGTGCACCCGGTGTACTCACTTGTTGGTCTGGAGGACCGTAGAGTAGCGCATACTGGGGGAGGACCCCATCCACGAGCTTCTCCAACTCTTCAGACGTGAAGGCAGGGGCCCTTTCCCCAGTCGCAGCAGCCATTGTATCTTCCAGACCGAGGTCACAGCAGCACTTGCAGTATAGGTCCTCTCCTGTGGATGATCAGGTCTCGAGTGATTAAGCAGATAGAAAATGGCGGTCACGCCCGCGGCGGTGCGTACCGCGGCGGTGCGTACCGCGACCGCCGGCGCACTTCGTCATTGGCTCCTGAAACCCATAGGCTTCAATGTTAACCAATGCGGCTTTGCACCGCGGTGTTCGACCGCCTACCGCCACGGTGTGCCCCGCCAGCGCATTGACCTCACATCCCATTGTCCCACTTCACAGGTCAGGCAGCCGCCATTTCAAGGGCCTACATGGCTTAATTTTGACTGCGACACACAGGCCTAGGCCTTGCATTGCCACACATACACGCCTTTCAACCCATTGCCATTCTTTAACTGTGCAAGCTGTCTGTACGTACCTGTGGTTTGGCTGACTCTGTGCTCCATGTTGTCCTTCCTAGGCACCGTCCGCTGGGACTTGCGATGAGAAGGAGGAATCCTCGCGTGTACCGACCGCTGGTGGACCTGTCGACAATGGAAGAACGCCATATAATACTTCGATACAGTCTTGACCGTTCCACTATCCATGAACTGTGTGCCCAGCTGGAGCCAGCACTGATGTCCCCCATCCGCCAACCCACAGGGATTCCCCCTCTGGTGCAGGTTTTGTCAGTCCTCCATTTTTTGGCCAGTGGGTCATTCCAGACCACAGTGGCCATGTCATCTGGAATGTCTCAGCCTATGTTTTCTAAGATTTTGAGCAGAGTGTTGTCTGCCCTGATGAAACTCATGCGGAGCTACATCATTTTCCCCGAGGAGGGTGACTTGCCTGCAGTGAAGGGTGATTTCTATGCCCTTGGACATATCCCCAACATCATTGGTGCCATTGATGGGACCCATGTGGCTTTGGTACCCCCAAAAGACGATGAGCAGGTGTACCGAAACAGAAAAAATTATAATTCGATGAATGTCCAGGTGGTCTGTTTGGCTGACCAGTACATCTCCCATGTAAATGCCAAGTTCCCAGGGTCAGTGCATGACGCGTATGTGATGCGAAATAGCAGCATCCCCTATGTGATGGAGCAGCTACAGAGACAACGTGTGTGGCTAATAGGTGACTCTGGTTACCCCAACCTGCCGTGGCTACTGACCCCAGTGAGGAATCCCCGGACAAGGGCAGAGGAACGCTACAATGAGGCCCATGGGCGTACTAGGAGGGTGATTGAGCGAACCTTTGGCCTCCTGAAGGCCAGGTTTAGGTGCCTGCATATGACCGGTGGATCCCTAATGTACTCACCAAAGAAGGTGTGCCATATCATCGTGGCGTGCTGTATGCTTCACAACCTGGCTTTGCGACGCCAGGTGCCTTTCCTGCAGGAGGATGGTCCAGATGGTGGTGTTGTAGAAGCCGTGGAGCCTGTGGAGAGTGAAGAGGAGGAAGACTCAGAGGACGACACAGACAATAGGGACAGAGTGATACAACAGTATTTCCAGTAACACCCAGGTAAGAATCACCCACGCCATTTCCCAATTGCTTCTAGCCTCCTGCATCTGTACTTTCTGTAGTTCCCACCAGATATTTTTGGGTAATTTTTGATTTTCCCTTCCCTTTTCAGTGCTGTATGATGCAGTGCCTGACTTCTGCTTGGTTTGCCCATGAACTACAGCGTATTGACATTGGTATGTTGTCATCACTAATTGACAGAACAGATATTGAACAGTAATATGTAATACATTTGCTAATAATACAGCATGACTCCAAACTGATTTGTGTGCAATATGTGATTTATTTACAGGGCTAGATATTGGTACATGTGATTATAAGGGTGATGGGTGGGGGTGGAGTAATGTCCATGGCAGAGTCCAGTTCTCAGTCTCACAGGTGCATTGTCCTTTTGCCTGTGGAAGGATGGAGCAGAGGCAGTTCATGGTTGGACAGGGTGGCAATGTGGGACAGTGGGAAGAGTTCAGGGGGTATGTCCTGCTGGCGGGGGTCTTGACATCCTACTCTGTCTTTTTTTTGGATCTCAGGCTCCTCTTACTGGGTGGTTGTTCTTCAGCAGGAGGTGGGGTTCTGGTGGCCTGCCGTGGTGTTGGGGCCTCCTGTCCACTAGCGCCGGCGGAGGTGGTAGGCTGTTCCTGGTCCGGGCTAGTGACAGGGGCCCTGTGTGGTGCCACATGGTCCCGCAACGCGTCTTCTATCCTGTTGAGGGCCAGGACGATGGTCCCCATTGCGGTCCCGATGATTCTCAGCTCCTCCCTGAACCCCATGTAGCGTTCCTCCTGGTGTGCCTGGATCTCCGTGAACCTGGCCAGTACCATCGCCATCGTCTCTTGGGAGTGGTGGTAGGCCCCCATGATGGTGGTGAGGGCCTCTTGGAGAGTGGGTTCCCTGGGCCTCTCCTCCCCCCCCGTCGCACAGCAGCCCTCCGAGCTGCCCGGTTTCCCCCGGCCTCTGTCCCCTGGACGGTGTGCCCGCTACCACTGCCCCCAGGTCCCTGTTGTTGTTGGGGTGTTGGGTTAGCCTGGGTGCCCTGTAGTGGCAGACACACCGCTGATTGAGCTGTCCTAGAGACAGAGGCATGGGCCCGCTGGGTGGGAGCTGTGCTGGTGTTGGCAGAGGGGGTCGGGTCTGGTGTGGCCTGTGGCTGCCTGAGGGGAACCGACTGCCCAGAGGTCCCCGATGGTCCGGGCTGGTCATCAGGTTCACTGTCGACAGAGCTGCTATCCTCAGTGTGGGCCTGTTCCGGTGGTGGGATGGACACTTCTGGACCCTCCTGGCTGGTGTGTTGTCGTTCGGGTCCTGCATGGGGTAAGAGAGTTTGGTTATTGTTTCTGTGTGTGCAATAGCGTGCGTGTTATGGGTGCCCTTGTCCCCCAGTGCAGGCATTCCCTTGAGGGAGGTGTTGTGATGGTAGTTAGTGGGGGGGGGGTTAGTGCAGTGGTCATGCTTAGGTGATGGGTGCCCATGATTTGTGTTGGCATGCAGGAGTTGGTGTTGGGATGGGTGGGTTGTGCTGGTGAGACATTGTCAGGGAGGATGTGTGCTGGGGGGTTGGGGGTGAGGGTGGGGGTGTGGGTTGGCATGCTGGTGGGGTGGGGGGATATAGTAGTTGAGATGGGACTTACCAGAGTCCATTCCTCCGGCTACTCCAGCGAGGCCCTGAGGATGCAGGATGGTCAAGACCTCTTGCTCCCACGATGTAAATTCGGGAGGGGTGGGTGGGGGTCCGCCGCCAGTCTTCTGGACCGCGATGTTGTGCCTGGAGACCATCGATCGGACCTTCCCCCGTAGGTCGTTCCATCTTTTGCGGATGTCCTCCCTATTCCGGGGATGCTGTCCCACCGCGTTGACCCTGTCCACGATCCGCTGCCATAGCTCCGCCTTCCTGGCTATACTGGTGTGCTGCACCTGCGAGCCGAAGAGCTGGGGTTCCACTCTTAGGATTTCCTCCACCATGACCCGGAGTTCTTGGTCCGAAAAGCGTGGGTGCCTTTGGGGTGCCATGGGGTGGTGTGGGTGAGGTGTGGGGTGGTGTATGTGATGAGGAGTATGTTGGTGAGTGGTGCTTTGTGCTACTATGTGGTGTGTGTGATGGTGTAGTGTGCCTCAGTGTGTCTTGCTATGGATTGTCTGCTGTGTCTCTCTCTCCTTCTCTCAGTAATTATGGTCGCAGGGTTTTGTGGGTGATGTGGGTGTGTGTTTTATAGTTGGTTGATTGTGTGGGAGTGGTGTGTGTATGTGTATCAGGTGTGTGTATTTCAAATTGTCCAATGTGGCTGTGTTTTGGTGATGTGTGTGTATTCTGACCGCGGCGGTGTGTAGCGCCAATGGAATACCGCGTTTGAATGACCGCCGTGTGGATTTGTGGGTCGTAATGGCATGGGCGTATTTCTGTTGGCGTGACGGTGGAGGTTTGGTCATCTCCAGTTTATCGCTGCCCGCAGATGTGGCGGGCTGCAGTGGAGGACGGATTTTTGGAGGTTTGGCCGTTGTGGGTCAGAATGACCGTGGCGGTTGACCGCGGCCGCGGCGGTGTTATGGCGGTCTTATGACCGGCGGTAAGGGCATTTTACCGCCGAGGTCAGAATGACCCCGTTATTCTTTTGAAAATTCATAGTTTGACTTGTGTATGTTGGATTTGTGTTGTTTTGGTCGTTTGAGTTAGATCAATTTTACCTATTTTTCTAAACTGGTGTTGTGTCCATTTTCTGTGTTTTCACTATATTACTGTGTGTGTTGGTACAAATACTTTACACATTGCCTCTGGGTTAAGCCTTCCTGCTCGTGCCAAGCTATCAAGGGGGTGAGCCGGGGTTAACCAGGTGTGTTTCTCCTTTGCCCTAGAGTGAGCGTCCTTGCTTGGACAGGGGGGGTAACCTGATTGCCAACCAAATAGCCAATTTCTAACATCCACAAATTAAAGACAAAGCATTATTGTTTGCTGTAAAACAAGACAGGGAGGATATATACATCTAGTTGCTAAATTGCACACTATAAAACTAGAAAAACCTAGGATCTTTCCCGGCTTTCCTACTCCAAATTGTAATCTTATAGGCAATTGTTTTATTTTACTTTGCCTACTTTTTCTTCATTATCCCATAGAAGAACACCTGAAAATACATGATTTGAGGATGTGCACAGTACTAAAACTCTCATGTTTGATTTATTAAACTGTAATGTTTTCTATGTATAACAACAACTGAGGTCACACAGAGGATGCACATGAGAGCTTACTTGCCTCTTGGTTCACTATTGGCAATGCTGCCAGGGTAGAGGCAGAGGCATGAATGTTTCTAAGTTCATGTTAGAAATCTCTCAGTTTTAAAAATTCCCTCTCAGCGCAGTGATATACTCGTATGTACTAAAGTGAAAGTATTTTAAAGAAATATTTTATTTTATTTTAAAGATACTTTATTATACATGTTTGTTGGAATATGTCTTCAAAAATTAAAAGTTAAGTGGGGTTAAGTGGAGCAGAACATCTTCTTTGCCTGCTTTCCTTTAATTACAGTAAACATGTAAAAACGGTTTGGCAGTTTATTTAACTTCTTTTTGAGTGCTAGTACTCAGGTAAATAGCAGCCCAGTGCTGCTGTTCACCAGGAGCCTGCAGAGGAAGGTCAGGAGGCCTACAAGTGGCCTCCAGGCCGTGCTTTGTGTATCACGGATGGGTAGAACGTACTGTGATGTTGCGCACACCCTCCCAAGATGGGAAAAGCCAAGGAGATGATGAGGAGTCATTCTGTGCACGGAACAGCTAGGCTTATAATGGTCTCCATAATTTAAGATGATTATTTATTCTTTTTCTCGAAAGAGCTATAGCTTAGCTGTCAGAACTGAGAAGCTTCTGTCAGTTCAAGACTTTTTGATTAGAGGTCCGATGAAGAGTGGGTCAACCTAAAGTGTAGCAGGCTAGTTTCGAAAAGATATAGGGTTGCTGATGGAAGAAGAGAGGGTTCAGTGCCATTGAGAGCTCAACGTGCGATGCACATTGATTTAAATAGATACTTTTAGCTACAGATACAGTGTAATGTTTGAATGGCAAATGAAATGCGGGCCAGGATAAGTAGTTGAGGACTTGTCTTGACGCATTGTTCTGGATTCTCTCTAGATTAAACAAATGCCATTTGCCTTTTGTATAATATGTACGTGATAATACTAAGATGTCGGTGACGTGTATGCATTGAGGGAACATGTGCTGTGGACACAGCATTACCTAAAATGACCCTTCTGTAACTTGTTAACGTGTGCCATAAGGGAGACATTAGAGTCCGTAATCACTCCCAGACTCCTTACTTGATTGGAGGGGCTTGGTTGTAGGCCACGTTCTTTAGGGTAGATGGTAGAGGGATGAAAGTCCATTTCCCACATGTTAGTTCCCATCACACTTATATTGTACCAATCTGTTAGCCACACTGGGTTGGTCACTGCTTTCATTTCAGGAAAACAAGGAATGACTGCTTTACTTCAGTGCTGCTTAATGGTTAGAATCCTTACAGCTCACCTGATGAACAAGAAATATGATGGTCGTCGTCTATTCTGTAGTATTTCTACCGGGGAAAGGAGATTGACTGATTGAAATACACCAGGTTAGAAACCAAAATGTAATGTACCCCAGTGACAATGTGTACGAAGGTTTCTACCAGAGTTACCTGTTAAAATCAGTTGCTCCTGGAGACTCTTCCCTGTTTGATACTTGTAACTCTTGTAATCTCCTACCTTAGACTCCTGCTTATTTATTTTCTACCCAACACTTATACAGATATCTGTCATAAGACAAAAACACACATAAATAGAAGGCCCTGAGACATGTACCTCCCCTCTGTCAAACACCTGAATTCTGTAACAAAGAGCCAGATGTACCAAAGGATTTTACCCATTCTGTGTCTATGGGAAAGAGCTTTCATACATATGGCCCAAAGTCTCCTCAGGCTAAACGATGCTGGGACACTGGTGACACAGCAGCAGTGTACCAGCATTTTTTGTGCTGTGACTGATATCCTTTTCACTGCAAGATTTTTTAATCTCACAGTAGTGACTTTTAGGCTTAAAAATGATAGAAAGCTAAGCAATATAGGTGTGCATAATATTTGATGCATCTAATTCAACTACCCCACTTCTGACCAAGGAGTTTCACCTTATGTGGACATGACATAATTGGGTTCCCTAAGACATAACTGGTTTCAAAGCAGATCTGGCAGGTCACAACAACAGAAATAACAAAGGCATCAAAGGGGTGACTCCCGTAATTGCCAGCACATACACTATTGTGAAAAAAATAAAACAGACACACAAGCCCTCGAAAACAGTACAAGTGCTGCAAGACAGGTACCATAAGTGATAAATGGAAAAGACCACTTCTGGCGCAATGGTTCAACCAAGGATGGTTAGGGTGGAAATAGCCTAAGCACATCCTTCCATTGACGAGAGAGGGAGGACAGTGGGTCAGCTGAAGAAGAGGACAGATGAAGTGCAAGTGCGGTGATGGAGGCTAAGCAAAGAAGAAAGGTTTCAGGACAGAATAGATAAAAAACAGACACAAGTCACATTGGCATCACCAATAAAAATAGTAGGAAGACAGAAGGAAAATATAGCAAATGCTACATAATAAGCGCACAAAGGCGCTCAAATCTGTGACTTCACACTGTGTCTCATGTAGAGAATACCTATTAGGGGAACTCACAGCCAGAAACTAAGGGCCTGATCACGAGTACGGAGGTCCTGAGGTCGGTCCGATTGCCATATCCTTGGAGCTCCAACTGCCAGATCAGGATGCTGGAGGTCGGACTACCAGGAGACTGCTGCCACCACCAGGATCGTGGATCATGATGGGTTGGCGGCGGCGCAAGTCTTGGTCAAGCAGGGCGTGCTGCTATCGACACTGCCATGCAGATCACAACTTGCCTTTCTGCCAGTGTTTTCATGGCAGGGTCACTTCATGAAAAGGCTGGTGGACAGGCAGAGACAGGCCACAGGGGGGACCCTGCACTGCTCATGACCATGGGCCCTCTCTGTCAGCGCCCTCAGAATGTGCAGTGTCTGCAATAATAGACAGTGTGCATTGCAAGGGTGCTGGGGGCACCATCTGTGCAGCCGGATTGGCCTTTGCTCTCCCTGAGAGCCAAAGCCAATGCTGCTGCACTGTTTCCACTGTTTCCACTGGACGGCGGAAACATCCTAATACGACCTCTCCACCATCCTATTGGATGTCTGCGGTCCAACTGCCAGACTCCAAATCAGGCCCTAAGTCTAGATTCATATCAGAGACAACTCACACATACCAGCCACTATACCACTTGACTGTGAGGACTGAACACTGGAATCAATAAAAAAAAAGTGGCAGACCTTTTTTCAATCTGGATGAATTTTGAAGTGACCTGTAATAAGATTTTCAGCTCCATAATCATTTTATGTAACACAACGTTTTATTTTCTGCTGTGACTTTAAAAATAGCCATCCTCTTCAAAGCATTTGCATAAAAGGGGGAGAGGAATCTGCATTTACTGAAAACAAGAATGAGACACAGTTATCCTACAGATAATCTTGCACCTAAAATGAGTACCGTGATCACGAAACATATTTTACGAAACAAATTGTGCATTTAACCGAGATTTCAAAAGTCCAAATTACAATTGTGTTATTGTATACAGGGAGAGAACACCTTGATGGTTAGTGAACAGAGAACTCAACACGTCCTTTAAGTTCACTCCCGTAAATACCTGCCGGAAAGTGCAATCTTGCTTGTATTATAGTGTTTAATTATCATTTATAAGCACTATATTTCCCACCCCACAACTTCTGTGACTATCTACAATACAGCTCATGCCCCAATTGTACAGGTATAGATCAAGCATTTCTGTGCTGTGCGTGATCCAGGAGTTTAATACAATCTTTCACTCAGTTCTGACTACATGAAATTAATAGCAATCCAACTGCCCAACTGAATTGACCCTGTTGGCACTGAGATCCACACATATAAAACCATTGATTGAGCTTGCTTTGTGAACATTCCAGCACCTGTCTAGGGTGGAGCCCATCGGACATGTGGCAGCAGGTGAAGATGGAAACCCCTTGTCAAAGTTCAGTGTGAACTGGTGGAAAGTGGCTTTAAAGCCTGACATTACTTTCGATCTCTGACCGGGGCTATTTGTTTGTTCATTAGTTCATTTTCTCTTTTGAAGAATAAGATCTCAATGCTGTCCATCAAAACTCAAACAGCCCATAACATGGCGTCCTGCAGTCTGTTCCGGCAGCATAGACCCATTGAAGACAGTAAACCTGACCTCCTGTTAACCGTGCAGTGCTAAAATAGATTGTGTGCGAGGTAAAGCCCAGGATACAGGAGTGCTGAAGTGCATACGGCTGAGCTTTATTTTGTTGGTTTAGGTGTTTTAAACAACAGCTTCAGAAGCTTGGTCGCTTCAGAGTGCTTGATTGCACCTTAAGCAAGCAGAAATCCAGAGCTTAAACAAAAGCAAAATTCAATCACAGTAAAAAGAGTGAGCATCATGCTTTAAAGGGTATTGTCTAGGAGATAATCTTAGGGTACACATCTTGGTAAACTCAGGAATGCCGCAAGCCCATGAATGTGCAGGTTTGTATGTAACTTGATATAACTACAAGTAGGTGACCACATCGATGGCCGCGGAAGTAGCAAGAGACCCAAGATCTGCATTGTGGGCCACCCTCAAAAGACAAAGTAAGGAATGAGACAACTACAGTTTGCGTTTGAGAAAACAATTCTCAGGCCATATTCATTGCTCAACAGAAGTGTATTAAAACACATTTTGATTACTATCAAGTGTTGTAGGTACTTTACATTTTAATATGAAAGAAGATGAGAGCTGCTATCATTTGGCATAAACTAATCAACATTGTTGGAATCGTGTTTAGCCACCCCATTGCCACGTAGGGAACCAGCTAACTGACTTACGGGCTCAAGAGCAAGCTACTAGGCCCCCAAAATATATTCTTCACATTTAGGGACCGATTTATATGTTGACAGGAAGGACATCCATCCCAATGGTGACTGGGTACCCTAACCACCAACATAATGGTCTGTTTTCCTGAATTAAATGTTTGTGTAAAAACTGCGGAGACTTATCGATCTCTGCCATGATTATACACTTCCCAAGGCCTATTGAAGTAATGGTCGTCAGAGGTTGACCTGTATGTCTGCCTACCGAATTTAGATCACTGGATATTCAGGTCCGTTTTACTGCCCGTCACTGCCAGGAGAACTCTGGTGGAAAGGGGCAGTAAAAACTGAAAAATGCTCCTGTCGCCACGAGGGATACCTCCCATGGTGAAGGCAGCAGTTTTTTCAATCTTCAGAAACAAAATCCAGCTTTGGGGGAAAATGTAACTTTGCCATATATCTCCGTCATGGTTGATGGATGTACAGCTAAGTTACAATTCATTTTCAGGAACCTTGACGGTGGTTTCTGGCAATGCTTGAAATGTCAGTCGGCCTGATGGTCATTTCAAAATATGACCAATGATCCCTCTGACCGGACGATGGAGTAATTTACTTCATCACTCTTGCAGAGGATGGCCCGGCTGCCAAATTAGAAATCAGTCCCTTAAGGCGAGCTCCTCTGCTTCCTCATGAGGAAAAGAGCCAATGCCAGCAAGCCAGCTGGGAAATGGTAATGAGTCTTTGTTCCCTGGAGCAAGCTGCGACTCCCAGAAATCCCATGGCAGGGCCATAGTGTACCCTGAAGGCCATGGACAATCACTTCAGTGCATGTCCCTGGACCTGTATTACAGCACACAATACATCTGCCCCGACTTTATCAAAGAATTAAAGCCAATTCCATTCATAATTTGCCTGCCTTCTCTTTTGAGTTGCCAAGGGATCTACTAGCTTTGCAGTCAAACCTGACTCTGTGCCCGTCACAGAAGTCGAGTAATTGACCAGTTATGGACTAGGAGGTGATCTCAGGGTACACATCTTGATAAAATGAGGAATACCCCAAACCTACAAATGCTTATGTTTATAGGTAGCTTGATACAAGTAGGAGCACTATTAGCTGAAGATGAACATGATCTTTGGTCATCCTGCTCAGGTCAATGCTACTTGGCGCTCTATAGTACTGCTAATAACATTTATGTGGGTGGTTGTGGATTTGTCGACATTGTGCTCTTGTATGTTGCCAGTGAATTCCTCTGGCATATACCCGTATCATTTACTCTTTTGTTTAAAGCTCAAATATCTTTTTAAAAATATTATCTTTAAACAGAAGCAGGTGAATGTATTCACCTTAGATATTTTTTAATACTTTTGTATATTGTCATTTCGTTAATCACAACAACACAGCATATTTTAGACGCTGATTCAGTACATTGGAAAGTATGTGATAGACCTTTTAATGAAAACATATCACAATTTGATCCTCTCTGGCTGCTGTTCATCTCTAAACACACCTCAGCCACATCTCCAGCAACTCCATTCACTAGCCCTCTATCAGGGTCCCGGTTCCTGCCACAGATGGGTCGAATTATCACTCATTTCCTCATGGGTCGCCCACAGTCCCAGGGGACTCCAATTCATCAACCAGTCCCATAAGACTCCCGTTTATCAACTATCTCCATCCACCTGGGCACCATGGGTCAGTGTAGGACATCTCAAGCCTCCTCCTGCTGCAACACTCTCTCCTCAGCTCATGCCCTGCGTGTAACATCATTCACCCAGGTGTCCAAACAAGGTCTCTCAGGGGACTTCCAAGCCATGGCCACTCGCCACTTGGCCAGAGCCAGGGCCAAGGCCAGGTCCATGATTCTGTTTCCCACCTTCTTGGGGTTCAGTCTATGAAGAAGTTCCTGGAGGCAAACTGTAAGTGTGTTGTCAAGTGACCTATTCAATGTTGTATTAAGCCTTGAAATAACTTCTCCCAAAATCCAGTGATTTGGGGGAATCCCCAAGTCATGTGGCCATAGTCAGAGTCTAGTGTAACATAGCGAGGGCATCTCCGAAAGTGTCCTCTGTAAATAAACTGAATCCTGTAGGGGGTAAGGTATGTCCTCTGGGCATAATTGTATTGTATGTATTTCAGGTACAAGTTATGTGAGATGCTCTGTGGGTAGGCAAACACCCTCGCCCATTCAGCATCTGACAAGTCCCGACACAAGTCAGATGAGAGCCTGTTCACAGCGTCAAGAGACGCTGAAAAACCACATGTGGGTGGTGGGTGGTTCTGCTTCAGCAGTTCCCCACAGGTCTTGTAAGACCCGAATAAGCACCACGTAGTTAGGAAATTGTCCCGGTGGCAGTACGGTCTACTCCACCAGATCTCCAAATGGGATTAGTGCTCCTAATTGAAAGCAGTCATCCAGAGTTGCCAAGCCCACATCTGACCAGGAGTCCAACTGTGGCGTCATAAGAAGGTCAGAAGGTCACCATGAGGGAGACCCATCAATGGAAGCTTGGGGGCAGAAGAGATTGCTATGTCAGTACACTGCAGTCCTCGTTGCCAGCAGGTCAGGGCAGTGGACAACAAGACACCTGGGAGAGAGAGCCCCATTGCTGGTTGTAGTAGCTTTGCCAGTAACAGCCCTTGATGGATTTCAGTGCCCAACAGTCCTAGCTCTGATAGGCCCACTCCATTAAGCCACCTCATAAACCACTGGGGCTGGGATGCTAAAAAATACAATTCAAAATCTGGTACTCCCAGGCCACCCTCGGAGGGGGGGCAATGGATGGTAGTCAGAGTGACCCTTTGGCGTCAAGTTTTCCAAAAAGGGGCCCAACACCACCGGGTGGTCTGACTCAGGTGCACAATAGAGGGAAAAATAGTAAATCCAGAATACCTCATCAATATGTTTAGGTGAGAAGATAATTGTCCCCTTTGTTGTCAACTGATGAGTGATAGGGGCCCTTCTGTTCTTTGGACAGACCAGCCATGCCAGGAGTCTACCCGATTTCCCTTCCTCTTCATGAGTCTGGTTTACATTCTTTTTATAGTTGTGGCCCCTAAGATGTTCTAGGGCCACATTAAACAACCCTTACGTTGCCAGTGAACATAGTCACTATGTTGGTATGATTGGGCATTCGTCCATTGGCTGCAGCATAAAAGAGAAGAGGGCTGTGCTCCGACAGTGTATGACCCAAATAGTCTGTGTGTGTTATACAGCATACACAGCGGTCAATCCTAGTAAGGACCTGGTATAAACTGTAATGAAAGGAATAATCTCTGTCGGATGTTGAGTGCTCCCTCCAGGTGTCTTCCATGCCCCAATGTGTAACCCAAGCTACTAAGTTCAAGGCTACCCTTTGTGCCACAGCCCCGGCTAGGGGAGGAGTGGAGTGGTCCATAGTCGTGTCAAGAACACAGTTAAAGTTACCTCCAATGAGGTACGGTCCACCCTTCAATCTGGCCAGTCGTGACGGCAGGGTGTGAAAGGATGAGGCCTGATCCTGATTTGGTGCATACATGCTATCCAGCACCATTGGTCTGCTGCAGAGGTGCCCCTCCACTAAGACATAGCGTCCATCCTTGTCGATTGTATTGTCTTCTAATGGAACTTTGAGCCACACCCAGAGCAACACTGCCTCCCTAAAGCTGAGTAAGTGGTAGCATGTAGCTGGCCCTGCCATCACTGCTGGAGGCCGTCAGTCCCTTCACAAGTGTGAGAACCCATTCCTGAAATACGATAATGTGCACCTTCCTGTTGTTTAAGGTACATCAGGACTTTGATTCATTTGGCCGCCAAACCCAGGCCACATATGTTCCATGTCAACAGTTTCCAAGTGTTGGGTGTAATAAGGCACTTCCTCAACCTGTTCCCTCCACCCAGCAACCCCCTCAATCAGCCATTCAACTCCATAGACAGCTTGGGACAACAATAAAAAACAAACGTCCCAACTCCTCAAACCCAGGGTAACCCAGCAACAGCTGGCCACCCACATCATACAGGTCAATAAGAGAGCAACATATAGCATCATCACTCCAGAATCCCTAGCTTGTTAATGGGAGGAGAGGCAAAGGTGATTGGCCAATTCATCCTTCAGCAACCACAGCCGGTGTCGCAAAGACAATTCAGTGAGCAACCCTGCAGCCTGTGGCACTACCTCCTTACCCAGCTCTCACTGCATCTGGGTCGGTTTCGTCAATGGGCCAGACCGAGGTCAACCCCAGGACCTACAACTTTTTTGGCAGAGTAAGAGCACCACCCTTGCACTAGTTCAGGGTTTGTCTGTCCCAGGACTATACATTTTCAACATGACCAAGCCTCGTGTAAGTCCTGGCAGAAGTGCATGCGTCCCTCCAACATTATCGTCGGCTGGACAGGGAAGATCAGGGAGTACTGAATCACCTTGTCTCTGAGCTTTCTTTTCAACTCCAGGAAAGAGGCTTGTTTTGGCTTATACTGCAGTCGTAAAGTCTGGAAACAGTTTTACAGGGTAATTTCCCATCTGGAACAGGCCAGCTTCCCTTGCTTGACGTAGCCATATATCCCTGTCTGTGTGATGCAATAATTTAGCCACCACAGGCCTGGGAAGACATTCCAGGGCTGGCGGCTGGGCAGGCACTTTCACTTTGGATATATAAGGCGAGAATGCAAATGGATCTTCCACCCATGGCTCTCAGCACTCAAGACACGTTCCTCCGAAGGAATTCTGTGATAAGGCATGTCAGATGTAACGGAGCTTCTTACCCCTCGGACAGAAAAAACTGTGCAATTTTATTAGATGTGTATGAAAAAATCATAATAACCTGGGTTTCTACTAACAGATTGAGACCTCTATTTTATCATAACTTCATTCCTTGTTTACCATAGGTCGTCATTAATCTGACCTGTGATCTTCAGATAGAGGGGGTCATAACAAAGCTATTGAAATGCCTGAGAGCCCAAGCAGGCCCCTCCTCCTGGTGTGTGCATAAGGACTACTACCAGCAGAGATAAAGAAAAGCATCCAGTTGTTTCTGTCCAATGGGCACATTATGGCCCTCATTACAACCTTGGTGGTCGGTGATAAAGCAGCTGTAATTTTGCCAACTGGCCAGAGGTAATAAATATGAAATTATGATCACGGCGGAAACCGCTCAGACAGACAGCCACTTTAATACACGGATCGCCAGGGCGAAACCAACAGTCACCACAGCGGTTACTGCCAACAGCCAGGCGGAAGACAATGTACTGCACACACTTTCTGGGGCGGTACCAACAACATCAAAAGCCTGGAGTAAACACAACACAGAAGGGAAACGACTCACCTCTGGAGTCTCAGGGAAGAACAACGCCGCCATGGAGCCCGAGTTGCATGTCTTCCCCATGCTCTTCTACCTTCTGCTCCATTACGAACACCAATGCCGGCAAAGACAACCACGGTGAGTACTCCCGCCTAGCACACAGGGCAGGGGGGGAGGAAAAAGAGAGTGACACACACACACAAGACGCAACACCCCACCGGCAACACCACACACACAACCAGATGCAGTAACATAACATATACATCCCATACCCCTCAGGAATAATGCAAGGATAACTACTATAGTGTAAAAAGGCTGTAATAAGATTAATACAGGTGAAATACGTTAATCCAAATCAAAAAGTACATACATATTTACAATGCAAGGGACACTGCCCAGTCCTCAATGTCCGTGGACAACAGGGTCACATCACAAAGTCCAAGGCACAATCCCACTCCTGCAACAACACGGAGAGATTACTGCAGGGGCATCAGGTCGAAAATAGACAGGCACCTCAGGGGGCCAGGGAATGGGGGGCACCTCAGCCGGAATATGGTATAGCACCACTGGTCCTGGAGAGGGCAACATGCCCTGTGATGCAGATCTTGGGGAGTGCAAGGTCATAGTCTCTCACCTGGGTGTCAGACCCACAGGATTTTCTAGGGCCAGGCCACACTACAGCCCATGGATGCAGGATTAGACACTGTCCTCCGGCAGTGACGGCTGCTCAGTGGTGGCAGTGGCGGTGCTGGTGGCAGTGCTGGCAGTGGTGGGGGAGGCTCCAGCCCATCCCCTGCAGCCTCAGACGGCTGCCCACTGGGGCTGCTGCTGCTGGCAGTGGTGCTGGTGGCGGTGCTGGTGGTGGTGGTGCTGGCAGTGGTGGGGGGAGGCTCCAGCTCTTCCCCGGCAGCCTCGGATGGCTGAACCACCATAGTTGGTGCTGGGGGTTCCCACTGAGTCCCAGCCCTTTTGTCCTTTTTGCCTGCTGGTACAGGCCCCTCACCCTTCCTGCCAGCTTCTGGGGATGGCTCCTTGCTGCTTTTGACAGCAGCTGGGGACTGCTCCTTGCTCTTCCTCTCAGCAGCCAGGGATTGCTCGCTGCCCTTCCTTTTTGCAGCTGGGGACTGCCCCTTGCCCTTCCTCTCAGCAGCCGGGGATTGCTACCTGTCCTTCCTTTTTGCAGCTGGGGGTATCTACATGCCCTTCCCTGCAGCAGCTGGGGGTGCCTCCTTGCCCTTTCTTGCAGCACTTGGTGCAGGCACCCTATCAGTGTGGCTGCCTGGTGCCCGGGATCCTCTCCCACCTGGTGTAGCTGTGGACACTACTGTGCCCCTGGACTGGGTGGCTGAGGTTCGTGCCTGGGTTTTGATCACCCTGGCCTGACATGAGGGACAGGAGGAGGGCTATGGAAGAGGTCCTTGTTGGCGAGGGAAAGCTTTTTAGGGACATTGGGGTGGAAAGAGGGAGATGGTTTGGGAGTGGAGGAAGAGGGAATGGTTGTAGGAGGTGTCAGTCTGCTGTGTTTGGGTTCAGGTGCATGGGCTGGATGCTGTTGTGAGGTGGATGGCTGTTGGGTGTTGCATTTGTGTACTTTGGGAGGAGGAGGCACACACACAGTGGGAGAGGACACAAGGGACGTGTGCATGGAAGTGGGGGTGGTGACTGCCGGTGAGGGGCATGTGCTGTTAGGTGTGCTGGTGATAGGGGTAGTGGATGAGAATGTAGTACATGCAGGTGTGAGTGTAGACGCAACTGGGAGGGAGGTGAAGGACGAGGAGGAGGGGAATACAGTGGAGGCAGTGGACGTTGGTATGTCTGATTCTGGATGGTGTTTGTGTGAGTGCCTGTGGGATGAATTGTGGTGCTTGTGTTTGCCATGTCCACTCTTGTGTGTTGTCCTGGGTGCACGCTCGTCTGACTGTGTGCTTGGGATAGCTTGGGGTTGAGGGGAATGGGATTGGGTAGAGGAAGTTGGAGTGGGGTAGTTAGAAACAGGGACAATGGCTGCCATCGGAGAGGAGGCCAGAGCCTGGATTGATCTATGTTGGTCCCTCATGCCAATGTGAATGCCCTCCAGAAATGCATTTGTCTGTTGCATTTGGGCTGCCAGCCCCTAGATGGCATTCACAATGGTTGACTGCTCAACAGAGATGGATCTCAGGAGGTAAATAGCCTCCTCACTCAGGGCAGCAGGGCTAACTGGGCAGGGCCTAAGGTGACTGGGGCGAAAGAGGTGCCCACCCTCCTGGGTGAGCGGGCACGAGGAACTCGCTGAGGGCCTGCTAGGAGGGCGGTGCTGGTACGGGGTTGGCGGCAGTACCTGTAGCTGGGGTGGGCACAGAGGTGTCTGCCACCACCAGGGTGCTTCCATCGGAGGAGGAATCCATGATCGAACTGTCCCCTTCTGTCTCTGCTGTGGTGCTCCCCACGCCCTCTGCCCCACTGGTGCCCTCACCATCTGTGGATCCGGCCTCCTGGGTCCTGTGGGATGCAGCTCCCTCTGTTGCCGGTGCCTTTGCTCCTCCACTATATGATGCTAATGCACATAAGGACAGGGTGACAAAACCAAAAGGGGGGAGACAAAGGATACACTTGGTTAATGGTGGCAACAACAACACTTTTGGCGTACATGACACACACACACACAGGGAACAGCCCTACGCACTAGGCAATGCACTACCAGTCACAATGCTAGTCACCAGCCCATGGATAGGGACACCTAACGCCAATTGCAGAATACCTGAGACCCACAGACCCCTGCCCAGTAGTGGATGCCTACTAGCTTGGTTGGAGGTATTTTACATCAGAGCCCTGCCCAACATGGGACCTACACTGTAATGTCAGTCCTGGCCTAGGGACACCCACAGGCCCACATCCCCCACCTGGATCCCACCCCACCAGGCGCAAGTTGTATATTGGGGTACTGTGCTCACCCCCTTGTGGCTGCTGTGATGCCCCCAAGCGCCCATCCAGCTCCGGATAGGCCACCACCAGTATGCAGGCCATCAGGGGGGTCAGGGTTCAATGGGCACCTCTTCCTCGTTGGGAGGCCATTCCCAGCTGGGCCTCTGCCGTCTTCTGTGCCCAGCGTCTCAGGTCCTCCCACTGTTTGCAACAGTGGGTGCTCCATCTGCCGTAGACCCCCCATGGTCTACACATCCTTGGTGTGAGAAAACAGGGCTGATTGCAGAGGCCCCCAAACTTTTTGCCCCCATTTTTCACTTTTTGCTGGTGTTTTCCTGACTCTGATGGTGCCCTGGGTACTGCTAACCAGTCCCAGGGCCTGTGCTCTGTGTAAAATCAATATGCTAATTAGGCTAATTATAATTGGCTAAGTTAACCTACCTATAAGTCTATAGTATATGGTAGGGCATGTAGGTTTAGGGACTACAGCATAGGTAGTGCACCCATAGGTGCACTGCTGAGCTGCCCAGTGTCATTTTAAAGGCAGGCCGGAGAGACACCTGTGCCAGTCACACTATAGTGAGTGACCGGTTAGTGACCCCAGACATGGATGTCCTAGGAGAGACCAGGAAAGTCAGGATAGCCACAGGGGAGGTCACCTCCAAACCTGTAGCCATAGTGCCCCAGGAGAGGGAGGGTATCCTTGACTGGTTAAGGGTGGTAATCAGTGCTCACCTCCCCCTAGATTGTATCCTGGGCAATGACCTCCCAGAGGTGAGTCTGGTCCCAGATGGGGTGGTCGCCCAGGGCGCCCCCCAACCCAAAGTGCTGGGAGTCAGTCCCCCCAGTTAGGAGACAGGGGTCCCCCAGAAAAGGAAAGAAGAAAAGGAAGGGTGGGCCACTCTTAAAGAGAGTTCCAGGGAGCCAAAGGCCTTCTGCCCCAGTAGGGGGGAGCCCAGAGTTGGCACTGGTGAGGTCTCACCTGACCCCAAGGAAGTCCTGAGTAGTCAGGCAGCTGTCCAGATGCAGTGTGTTGCCCTACACTCACAGAAGGGAGAGTGGAAGGAGGGTGTCTGCCACAGGAGGTGGTAGCCCCCCACTTTAGCAAGAGAGGTGCCAGGACCCCACAGTTGCCCCTAAAGCAGCTCAGCCACCTGTCAGTGGAGAGCTTAGGGTGTGGTTCTGGGTACTGACAGCTGTCAGTAGCCTCTGCTGGGTGCTAGCCTTCCTGGCAGCACTGTACTTGGCCTGGAGGCAGACCCCAGGGCCAAAAGCATAGTAGTCCCCCTGACCCTGTTGGTCATGGTGGGGTTGATCAAGTGTTGGGTGACCTCTTTGGGTAAGCTAGGTGTTGCCCTGGCAAAGTTAGGAGTAGGGGAGGTGGGCACCTCACTACCCAAGTTGGCAGAGAGAGAGGAGGAAGACCCCCCTAGAGGGAAGTTTCAGTTTGAGATGGGCCCTTTCACTGTTGGGGTGGGTTCACTACCCAGAGGTAGTGACCATGGCAGAAGGATATAAGGCAGAGTAGGCCCTGCAAAGGGACAGCCTGGGCGTGTGGGCTAGGGGGGGGGGATTGTGTGAGAAAACAGGGCTGATTGCAGAGGCCCCATAACTTTTTGCCCCCATTTTTCACTTTTTGCTGGTGTTTTCCTGACTCTGATGGTGCCCTGGGTACTGCCAACCAGTCCCAGGGCCTGTGCTCTGTATAAAATCAATATGCAAATTAGGCTAATTATAATTGGCTAAATTAACCCACCTATAAGTCCCTAGTATATGGTAGGGCATGTAGGTTTAGGGACTACAGCATAGGTAGTGCACCCATAGGTGCACTGCTGAGGTGCACAGTGTCATTTTAAAGGCAGGCCTGCCTTGCTGGCTGCTTTTAAATTAAAGTTATACTGTATGCAAATTCGACTTTGGAATTAAAAGTAGCTCCAAAGTCTTAAACTACCTTACATCTGAGTCACCCCTAAGGTGTGCCCTATGTGCCCCAAGAGCTGGGTGCCATGTAACTAGAAGCAGGGACCTTATAAAAATAGTTTTATGAGCCTGGTGAGGTAAAAACGGCCAAATTCACTTTTCCCTCATTGTAGTAAGTGGCCTTCATAGGCTAGAATGTGGAGACTTTATTTTAATTTTTAAAGTCCCCTTAAATGATGGATACCAAGAGTTTGGTATCAAATTAATTGTTATAATAAATCCCACAACTTCCAGTTGTGGGATTTAATAGAACTTGTTCAGGTAAAGAGTTTTAAACTTTACCTGAAAAGTTGCCAATTTCAGCCCTGCATTGTTTTTGCTGCTGTGCTCTGATTGGCCAGCCTCTAGCTGCCTGGCCAGCCTGCCTTGATGAGGTGTGAAGTGGCCTGGCTTCACACAAAGGAATGTGCCTGTGGGAGGGAATCTCCCCTCAGCAGATGGTGAGGCAGGAAGGGGGAGGGCTGCCAAACTGGTCTTCACAGGCAGAGAAGGACATGTGAAGCAACCAGCAACACCCCCGCATCCTGCAGCCCCAGGCAACTAGGTGCCCCCTTGATTAGATTAGGAGAGGGCAGGAGAGGGGTGTGTTTATGATTTTTAGCCAGACCAGTGGGTGGGCTCAGCCAGATGTAACCTCCAAAAATCAGATTCAGCCATGATGGATTTTTGGAGAATGTTGCCTCCTGGGATTGATTTTTGCCACACTTCCCAGGAAGTGGTCATCACAGGGGGAAGGACCCTGCACCTGATTGGAGAACCAGGACCCCCCTGCTTTTCACCCAGGAACAAGGATCAAACTGGCAGACCTGCACCCACACCTCAGTTCACTACCACATCCAACAAGGAAGAACTACAGAAGGAGAAGGACTGCCCTGCTGGACCCCTGGCCTGCACCTGGAACCTGCACTCAGAAGGACTGCACCAGCTGCACACCTGGGCTTCACCACAAAAAGGACTTTGCCTGGCTTCAACTGGTTCAAGGAGGGACTCCCTGTTTGCTACAGGTGAAAAATTGCTAACCAGAGTCCCCTGCACCAACTCCTGAAGAAATCAACCAGCTGGCCACTGCCCAGTGGCCAAAAAGGAGTTTGCGCCAGGTGCATTTTGGGGGTTGTAGTCCGCACCCTGAGGACCATCTCAGAACTTCTGGACCCTTGGGGTGAGCTGTGGACCTCAGAAGAACCTTAAAAGGACATCTGGGAGAAGCCCCAGAAGTTTGGAGAAGTTTGGACAACTTTTGAAAAAAAGCTCCATAGAGGGACCGACCCGCCGCGGCAACTCTAGCTGGCTTGCCTCAACGCGACCCGGCCTGATTTGCTGGTTCGTCCCGGTAAAGAAAATCTCAGAAAAAGAGACTAAGTCCGAAGGTAAAAAGTTGACCGGGACCTCCCAGCCAGCGTATCCGAGGAGGGCTCTAGGGACGTAGGATCAAGATCCAGGTCTACCCCGGTCGAAGGATTTTCACCTTGAAAAAACGACTAAGTCCGAAGGTAAAAATCTCCACCGAGGATTCCCGCATCGCGTATCCGGAGAAGGGCTCCAGGAGGTCGGATTGGACTTGCTGGTTCATCCCGCTGAAGGAAATAATTCTTTAAAAATTCATATCTCCGGTTCCCCTTATCTGATTTTATTCGTTTTTCGTGTTATTTTAAAGATAAAAATATAATCTATTTTTATAAATTGGTTTTGAATTTTTAAACTGTTTCCTGTGTTTTATTTAATTACTGTTTCGTGATATTTGAATGCTTTACACTCTGTCTCCTAAGTTAAGCCTTGATGCTCGTTGCCAAGCTGCCAAGGGTTGAGCTGGGTTTAATTTACTGAGACCTAACTGGACCTTAGTGGAGGTTAGTGGCCTATTGCTAAGTGTAGGTACCTACCTGCCCTTATCAATAACCCATTTTCCAACACTTGGCGATGGCATGCCATATACGCTTTTTCTGATGGGCTCTGACCTGCAGGGAAATGGACACAGGGAAAGGTATTAGCCCGACCGTCCTGCCTGTTACACTCATGGCCTACCATGCCCCTTCCCATCCCCATTAGCACAGACATGGCCCACCATACATGCTGCCCAGGTCCCATCCACCACCCCCCTGCAGGAGGATGAGGCTGGAGATGGCCATGTGGCAGCAGTGGACCCTGTGGACAGTGAATATGAGGAGGCAGAGGATGAGGATGAGGACAACAGAAGTGGAATAATTCAACAATACTTCCAATGACACACAGGTAAGACAGTGTAACTTCACATTTAAATGACTGTTTTGTGTTTGACATTGTCACTGGGAGGCTGATTTTTCCACTTCTATGGCCACTCACTGTACGCTTTGGCATCTCTATTTGCAGATATTTGTGCCCCACTACTGTTCCTAGTGTGTTGCCTGCAGCCAACTACAGGTCATTCCTATGTATACATTACTGTACAGTTTATTTTCAAAGTTTAAACCTTGTTAAATGAATACTTACTTAAATCATGTGACATACTCCATACTTGTATTTTTTTAAAGGCTGTTTATTTAAGTTGTAAGAAGTGGAGGGGGATGTGCAATAGGCTGGGCTGATGGTGGAGGAAAGTCCAGGTTAGAGTCCAGTCTATTGGTATCACAGGTGCATTGTCCAAAGGGGCATAGGAAGGGGAGCAATGGCAGTTCAAGGTGGACAAGGTGACAGAGTGGGAAACAAGGGTGACAATCAGGAGAGTCTTATTTCCTGGCAGGGATCTTGGCAATAGTCTCTGGCTTCTGCCTGGATCGCAGGGAACGTTTGCATGGTGGTTCTCCTTCTGCAGGGGGAGAGGTGCTGGTGGCCTATTGTTCCTGTGGTGGGGCCTCCTGTCCACTAGCGGCAGCAAAGTTGGAGGGCTGTTCATCAGTGTGGCTAGTGGCAGAGGCCTGGTGGGGTGCAACTGCCTCCCTCATAGTGTTGGCCATGTCTGCCAGCACCCGTGCAATGGAGACCAGGGTGGTGTTGATGTCCTTCAAGTCCTCCCTGATCCCCAGGTACTGTCCCTCCTGCAGCCATATGTTCTCCTGCAACTTGTCCAGTATCTGGCCCAGTGTATCCTGGGAATGTTGGTATGCTCCCAGGATCGCAGTGAGTGCCTCCTGGAGAGTCGGTCCCTGGGCCTGTCCTCCCCCTGGTGCACAGCAGTCCTCCCAGCTTCCCTGTTGTCCTGTTCCTCTGTCCCCGAACCGTGTGCCCAATACCACTGACCCCAGGTCCCTGATTGTCCTGTGTTTGTGGGGTGGCCTGAGGTCCCTGTAGTGGTGGACACACTGCTGATTGACGTGTCCTGGGGACAGAGGTATGGGCCTCCTGGGTGGGTGCTGTGGTAGTGTTTCCTGAGGGGGGAGGCTCTGTGGTGGTGTGTGAATGTGCTGTGTAACTGTCTGTCAGGAGATCCCTGATAGGCCAGGTTGGTCATCCAGATCCAGGTGAGCAGAGCTGCTGACATCACTGTGGACCTCTTCTGGGGGGGACTGGATGTTGCTGGCACCTCTTCTCTGGTGACTTTGGCTGGGGGACCTGTGGGGATATAAATGCAGTGTTATTGTTTCTGCTTGTGACATCATGTGCATGGGTGTGTTGCCCTCTATGGTTGTTGTTGCCCTGGCAGGTTTGCCTTTGTGTGAGTTGCTATTTGGTGGGCTAGGTGATTCTTTTCAGTGTGCATACTGTGGCAATAGGTGTCCATGCAGGTCTGTGAGGGGTTTCCATGCATTGGTGTTACATGCTGGACTTGGTATTGGAATGAGTGGGTTGTGATGGTGGGGTATGTAGGAGGTGGCGAAGTGATGGGAGTGAGAATAAGGGTGGGGGTTTGTGATGGCATGCAGGTAGGGTGTGGGGGATATGGTAGTAAAGATTTGACTTACCAGAGTCCAGTCCTCCTCCTACTCCTGCCAGGCCCTCAGGATGCATGATTGCCATGACTTTCTCCACCCATGTTGTTAGTTGTGAGGGAGGAGGTGGGGGTCCACCGCCAGTCCTCTGTACAGCTATCTGGTGTCTTGCAACCACGGAACGCACCTTCCCCCATAAGTCGTTCCACCTCTTCCTGATGTCATCCCTTGTTCTTGGGTGCTGTCCCACGGCGTTGACACTGTTCACAACTCTCCGCCATAGCTCCATCTTCCATGCAATAGACATCTGTTGCACCTGTGATCCGAATAGCTGTGGCTCTACGCGGATGATTTCCTCCACCATGATCCTTAGCTACTCCTCAGAGAATCTGGGGTGTTGTTGTGGTGCCATGGATGCAGTGTGAGTGGTGTGGGTGAGGGTGTGTGGGGTGATGTGTTGAGGTGCATGGATGGTGTATAGGTGATGATGTTATGTGGCTCTGGTTGTGTGGGTGCTCTTGCACTCTCTTTCTCTGTAGGCAATGGTTTTTCTTTGTAAAGTGTTATGGGTAATGTGGGTGGGTGTTTTATAGTGGTGTGGGTGTGTGCGTGTGGAGTGTATATGTGTGTCAGGTGTGTGTAGTTTGAATTGTCCACTGTGGTGTAGTTTTGTTTGAGTGTGTGTATTTTGAGCGCAGCGGTATGTACCGCCAATGGTTTACCTCCATTGAATGTCCACTGCGTGATTCGTGGGTCATAATGTGATGGACGTAGTTCTGTTGGAGGAACGGTGTGGGTTTTGCTACCTCCAGTTTATCACTGACCTTTGGGCTGGTGGACTTGTGTGTGTGTCAGTATAGTGACGGATTGGTATGTGTGTGTCATAATATGCTTGGCGGTTATATGATGCTGCAGCGTTATGCTGGCGGCAGTTGGCATGGCGGTAAGTGGGATTTACCGCCTATATCATAATGAGGGCCTGTATGTTTACCCAAGTCAATAAGATACCGTTCTACATATGCAGAGCTCATTAGTGTGCTAAGATTAGTCAAGACGTTGTATCAAAGCACGGTTTAGCTGCAAAGTAGATGTTCTGTACTTAAGTTTGTGGTACCTGCAGTACAGCTGAAGATTTAGCGCTAGTGTTGATTGAGTTTACATGAAGAGCATGATACTAGGGGAAAGTAAGAAATGGAGAAGAATAGGGTTGCAACGTCTTTCCTGACATTCATAAATGAGTAGCCAGTCACAGTTGTAAGGTGAGATCATCAACAGGATGGCAGCAAAATAGGGTTCAGGACAATGTTCCTGGCTATGGCTTTCATGTCCATGACATCAGATTGGTCCTGTGAGTGTTGAGTGTTCAGCAAAAGAAATGTTTTTTTTGTGCCAACCAGTCTAATTTTCGGGGCTTTTATTGCTTTATATGTTATACAAATTGATTTTAATTTGATGGATATTGGGACCGGTAGAAAGTAAAGTTACTTTAGGGTTGGATGATTGGGCTGTTTTGCATTGATTGATATTTAGATGTGCAAATGATTATAGGACAGCTCTGAGTGGTCGGAGGATGGAATATGGGAGGCTAGTCCCCATAGCGCTGTCCATGTCAGGAGGAGAGGTGGTATAGTTGAATAGAGCATGGGGCTAGGAGGTAGCTTTCATCCACTATGGATAGCCAATCTAATACTAGTTATTGTGGAATGTTTTTTCTGCACTTTCTGAAAGATAAACATGGATGAGTGTGGAATCCCTGGGACTTGTTCAGAAAAGTGGTGAAGGAGCTATTGAGCTGATGACTTGTTCTTTCCTCATACCTCAGAAATAGATAGGAAGCGTTTCATTAAGTCTCTGCAGCAAACATGCAGTGCTCTGTGCAGGCTTCTGTGCAGACCTAGGACCTACAAGCAATCACTAACTAACAATTTATGCTCAATGTAAACAAAAATAAAGTTGACACTGTTTGCATAACACTGCTTCTTAGAAAGCCCCTTACATTGGCTTAACCCACCTAGGGGATTGGCTTAACCCACCTAGGGGATTCATTGTTTACTACTGTAATTCTGGTCTTCACAGTTTAACACACCCACTGACTTGCTTTTTCACTTCAACTCCAAAATCAGTAGTAGGAGTATGTTGGATTACCAATAATAGACAGGAAATCCTGGAACTTTCCTAAAACAAAAAAATTGGGAAGCAGTGCCTGTGGACCAGTTTGTGTCCTTTTATATCCTCATTGTCATGGTAAATCTAAGGCACTGAAAAGGACACACCAGCAATATAGACTATTGGCAGAGGCATCTTGGTCCTCGAGAAAGCCATACTGACGCTGTGGGCATTAAAAGGACGGCTGAAACATGTAAATCTAGGATGTTGGTGATCATCACTATCCCACATCACATCCACCATTGTTTTCAACCTTACCTACGATTCCTATTATTAAAATTGTCTTTAATAATGGGCATCCTTGGGGTCATTTCAAATGTACTGATCCCGGCAAAATGAAAATCCGCTCTGCTGTAATTCAGTCATCGAAGCACACCCAGAAAAACTAGGCATTTTGGGTGGGAACCCTATGATAATGAATGCCACTTCTTAGCATTAGTGGGTGAGGGATCATTTAAAAACGTAAAGGGTTTCCCTACTCATGTAAGTGAGAGTCATCTCAAGATGTTTTGAACTTTGATAACTAGCTTGCCTTCATTGATTGTTGTATTTGATAAAGGAAGTGAATCTAGACACGTCTCTTACCACTCTCTCCTTTTGTTATCCTCTGGATCTTGAATTACACAGTCACCTTAACAATATTAAAATCACATGTTACAAGATAAACTTTAAAAAATCAAAGATCGCCTACCTTATGGTAAACTTAGCTTTCTTAAATATGAGTTTTCCAATGAGGGCAAGGAGCACTCTGTGACATAGGGAAACATTTGTGATTGTGGTTTCTCACACATTGACACTAGAAGCAGCCCTTAAGCCAAGCATTCCTAAAGCTCGAGCCCTACACTCGAGTTGGGTGTAGTGGGCTTGTTCCTTAAGTACAGTAAATGTAAAGTTTCCGTACGATCCCACTCGTCATACAAAACCTTTTCTCCAATTCGAAAAGAAGGTTGCTTCAACTCTGAAAGCCTCACATTGCATAACTAGCAGAACTTCATGCCCTGGAGCTTGCATTACAGAAGGTTAACTGATCAGTTCCCTCACTGATAGTGTCCAATTCATCCTTCTGTGTGCAAGAGTACAATGTTGATTTACAACACTGTTGCTTGAACAGGAATGATACCTCATAGTTCCAGGTTACACAACCAGCGTACACTTTTTGCGATAGTGCCTCATATAAACCCTTACACTGAGGCAGAAGTTTTTTTTAGATGCGACTAAAGCATTTGACTCGCTAGAATGGGGCTATCTTTTCTATTTGTTGAAAGGGCTGAGTACCAGTAAGCAGTTCATTGGCTGGATAAATCTGCCATACACTCTCCTGATAGCCAGGCTGAGGCAGAATAGAGTTGTGTCCGCCCTGAGACAGGGGGGCTAGGGGATTGCGGCAAAGATGCCCACTGTCCCCCATCCTGTTTACATTGGCAATGGTGTCACTGACTGCAGGTTGTGGAAGCACCACACAGAAAGGGGAGTAGCATCCATGTATAGAAGGGTTTTGATATCACTGTACACTGATGACGCCACGCTCTAGGTCAAAGACCTGGCAACTGATATGGTACCCCTAATACATGAAGTCATTCACTTTACTTACCTATCGAGGAGAATGATAAATTGGTTCAAATCCCTCCTGGCACCTTTTACAGACTGCCCTGAATAGAGCACCCTGGACTACCTTCTAGTCTAGAAGACAGAGCTATTTAGATACCTGGATATCCAAATTAGTAGGGACACACAAGAAATTGTTAGGGAAAATGATGGTAAGGCACTGTCTGAAACACAACCTTCCACTGTCACTGGCCGGATGGCTGTCTCTTTCCAAAACTTGGAAATACTACCAAAATTAACTTTTTAACAATATCCCTATTCTCTTGTAGGCTAGAAGGCAGGTTCAGCTGAAGTGGGATACTTTGATGCTCTTGTATGAAGTGGATGGGCTGGGTGTGACACATTTTGAACTCCACTATCTCAGCACACAGGTTCAATATGTACATTACTATCATTTCCCAGCTCCCTACCTGCCACACGTAGCAGTTGAGTGCAACATAGTGGCCCTATGCAAACTCAGCACATATGTCTGCACAGAGGATAAGCACCTGAATAAGGACATTAATACAGCTGAAACTGCAATGTGGGCCTAGTGCTGCTGCAGACATGTGAGCACACCCAGGGAGCGCAACTGAGAACTATGGGACTTCACTGTCTAGGAGGCCTTTATCAAGAGGCCAGTTTCTTCCCTCTGGAGGTCATTAAAGGGGCAAGATACACATACAGCATTGAACATTTTCCTTTAATATATGCTAAGGGCGGCCCATCCTTTCCACAACAGCCACCCATGTTTTACACTGCTAGAGCAAGTCTGTACTTCCCTATCACTTAGACATTTGGGGGTTCATTCCGACCCCGGCGGTCAAGGACCGCCGGGGCCGGGGTCGGCGGGAGCACCGCCAACAGGCTGGCGGTGCTCCCCAGGGTATTCTGACCGCGGCGGTTCAGCCGCGGCCAGAAAGGGAAAACCGGCGGTCTCCCGCCGGTTTTCCACTGCCCTGTAGAATCCTCCATGGCGGCGCAGCTTGCTGCGCCGCCATGGGGATTCTGACCCCCATACCGCCATCCTGTTCCTGGCGGCTTCTGCCGCCAGGAACAGGATGGCGGTATGGGGTGTCGTGGGGCCCCTGGGGGCCCCTGCAGTGCCCATGCTGCAGAGGCCCCCGTAAGAGGGCCCCACCCTGAATTTCAGTGTCTGTTTAGCAGACACTGAAATTCGCGACGGGTGCTACTGCACCCGTCGCACATCCTCCACTCCGCCGGCTCCATTCGGAGCCAGCATCCTCATGGAGGGGTGTTTCCCACTGGGCTGGCGGGCGGCCTTTTGGCGGTCGCCCGCCAGCCCAGTGGGAAACCCAGAATACCCACGGCGGTCTTTTGATCGCGCAGCGGTATTCTGGCGGTTCCCTCCAGGCGGGCGGCTCCCGCCGCCTGCCGGGGTCAGAATGACCCCCTTGGTCTCACGGATATCTACTGCAACCAAAACATCGTTCCAAGTTCACCCCCTCAGTTGCTGCAAGATAGCAATGGGAAACAGATCTCCAGATAGACTTAGAAAATGCACAATGCACATACTGGTATGCACAAACTAATAGTCTGTCCCCAAATTATAGACATAGACTGATACATTACAAATACCTGAACAGGTAATGCCACACACCCGCCAAGCTACACAGGCTAGGCTGGGAGATTCATCACGGTTAGGTCTGGGTGTAGAACTCTGCTTCGCTGGCAGAGTCTGTGGAATTCAGGCACTTTGCGCTACGTGGATTAGCATGGAGTTCATTCGTGCATGTGAGATTGTATTTTGGCACTCTCTCACGAGTGCGACAATATTCTCAGCCCGCTAGCGAGGACGCACAAGACTTTGCATTCACTAGCACTGTTTCTGGGGATGTGTGCGAGACTTCACATTTACCCTCACTGCTTCCACCCGCAACAGTGGCCAAAACATTACAACTTGCAAGCCCCAATGCACCTAGAGTGTAATTTGTACTCAAGATACATCTAAATCTTGTCAAAAAAGTGTTTTTGGAGTGGATTGTCTTCTCCAATGGACCCTTCAAGTTGCTTTTTAGTGTGAGAAGCCTGTTTTTGTCCAGCTTCCTGTTCCTGTCCAGCAGGCTCCACCTCAGTGCTTTGTCTATCTCCTGGTCAATTTTCACTTGGATTACGAATTGGAAGGGTCACTCACTATCTTTGTCTCCTGGATATACCTTTGGATTTAAGCACTTTGTTTTTGTGAAATCACACAAGTAAGTTCCAGAACTATTGAATAAGGGCTTCTATTGTTTGCTTGGGCATGCACTAATATTTGTTTGTACTTTAATTTGATTTTAAAAATTTATTTTGGTGGGTGACCTGAAGTTTAAGTATGGGCCTGGTAATTTATTTTGCTTTTCATTGGTTTTTCATTTTTTTTAAAGGAAAAATTGTTGCACAGCTCAGTAGTACCTGTCCTTTTCTACATGTTTGTAACATTTGTAATATTATTTTACTATGTTGCCTATATTTCCAATGGACCATTTAGCCAGTAGACCCAGTACTAGTAGTTATCAGTGCATGAAATAAATATTTGGGTGGTATATGTATTTAAAACTTCATTTAGGGTAGGGATGGCACTGGATTAAATTAAAAATGTTGGCTTTTGTTTGAAATTCATTTTTTTGTAAAAAGTTTATATGTTGTGTGGTAATATATGATGGCATAGAAGAATGTGTGTACTGTGGTTGTGAATGTTTTCTAGCTCAGTTGTTTTTCCTGTTTTGCATTGTTGAATTAATGTTAATGTTTCTTCAGTGTTGCCACCATGCCTCCATATGCCCAGTGTGTGTGTGTGAGTATTTGTCATCGTTCACCATGTGTCTTTGCTCTCAATGTCATGTGGACAGGGGCCATTTCGTGTAGTCTATGTCCATAGGCTTGCAAGTGTCCTTTGCTCTCCATGCCTCCTTGTTCGCAGTTATTGTTTGACCATGTGACTGGTGCCCATTTTCTGCATCCAGTCTGTGTGCCTTTGCCATAGACTTGCATGTGTTCTTCTTTGTTCTCCTTGCTCCTTGTGGTTGTTTTTTGATCATGTGACTGGCAGTCGTTTGTGCATGCAGCCAGTGTTCCTTCGCCATAGGTTTCCATGTGTTCTTTCTTTGTTCCCCATGCCTCCTTGCTCCTTGTTATTGTTGTTTCACCTTGTGGCCATTTTGTGCATGCAGCCAGTGTTCCTTTGCCATAGGCTTACAAGTGTTCTTTCTCTGTCCTCCTTGCCTCCTTGCTCCTTGTTGTTGTTATTTGACCATGTGGCTGGCAGCCATTTTGTCCATTCAACCGGTGTCCCTTTGCCATAGGCTTGCATTCTTTGTTTGGCATGCTTTCTTGCTCTTTGTTGTTGTTGATTGATGATGTGGCTGCTGGCCATTTTGTCCATCCAGCCCATGTCCCTTTGCCATAGGCTTGCATGTGTTTTTTGTTTGCCATGCCTCCTTACTACCTGTTATTGTTTTAACATGTGGCTGGCAGCCATTTTGTACATCCAGCCAGTGACTTTGCCATAGGCTTGCTTGCGTGGCTCATCCTTGTTACCCATGCCTCCTTGCTCCTTGTTGTTGTTGTTTGACCATGTGCCTGGTGGCCATTATGTCCATCCATCCAGTGTTTCTTTGCGATAGGCTTGCATGCGTTCGTTATTTGCCATGCCTCCTTGCTCCTTGCTGTTGTTGTTTGACCATGTGCTTGATGGCCAGTTGGTCCATCCAGCCACTGTCCCTTTACCTTAGACTTGCATGTGTTCTTTGTTTGCCTTGCCTCCTTGATCCTTGTTGTTGTTTTACCATGTGGCTGGAAGCCACATTGTGAATCCAGCCACTATTCCGTTGCCACAGGCTTGCATGTGTTTTATGTTTTCCATGCCTCCTTGCTCTTTGTTGTTTTACCATGTGGCTGGCAACTTTGTGCATCCTGCCAGTGTGTCTGAGCCAATTGCCATAAGCTTACATACAAACATCGTTATTGATCATTTGATATTTTCAGTTATTATTTTTATTTTTATTTTCCATCTAAGTTTTCAATTTTAATGTTTTATGCTATTATTTATGTAATTACATTTTTTATTTGATTTTTTATTTAAATTTTTAATTTTAGGTTTTTATTTTCATTTTCTTCAATTTAAAAAAAAAAAGTTTTTTAACTTTAATATCTAATTTTAATTGCATTTATTTTCTTGTTTTTTATTTTAATTTCTTACATTTGTTTTAGATTTTTCACTTTTTTAATTCCATTTTATTTAATTCTGCATTTTGCCTTGATCCATCCATCCACATCCACTCCTCCATCCATTCAGCCATCCATCCAACCACCAAAAGCGCACAGCCGCACTACAGCATTTGCTTTTTTTTAGATGTATAATTATTCCATTTCCTTCTAGACACCCTGGCTGTGGTGCACTGCAGACAAATCAGCAGTATAATTAGTTTTTTTAATGATTATTCCAGTTCCCCCGGACCACCTTGCCATCATAAGTTTTTTAAGGATTATTCTGTTTATCCATGCACTTCTGTCTGACTACCATAGGTGCCTCATTTAAAACAAATGAAGATAAAGCAAAGAGCTATGTCTGTATGTTCTAGTGCCTGATTTTAAATGCAATTTAATGGTGTGGTGTTGTGGTATGACTTTGCAATGTTTGATTAAATTGATATGTATTAGATAAGTAAACAACCACACTTAGATTGCATTTGTCTGTACTATTTCAACCTGCAGCAATGCCATGTTTCACTAACTACTTGTCTTTCTTGCTTTTAGGTGCACAACAGAAGAGACCACACATCACCCACAGTACCGCCAAACAGAAGGCCTTACAATAAATTCAGTCCTCCAAACTCTTCTGCTTGTGCATGTTAGTGCCACTGCCAACTTAGAGCTCAAGATGGCCCCAAAGAAAGTTGCTTCCAAGAAAGTGGTCAGAGAGAAGAAACAGCTTTCCCCCAGTGGTGTGTCAACCGCAACTCTTTTCAGGAGACATGTGCCAGCCATCAACAGCACCACCCCAACCTAAGCCCAAGACCATGTCTGTGAGTGAGGCAGCCACTGCAATCATAGCAACGCCGGTGAGTAGTGACGTTGAATTGGATTTGTCCCTTTGGCAAAGTAGTACCCAATTGTTTCAGGAAAAGAGCAAAGTGGACAGCACTCATAGCCAGCAGCAGACCTTCCCAAAGTTAGAGCAGAACAAGAGGTTGAGCTTCCTGCTGAGTAAGTACCTCCTCCTTTAGAATCAATGGCTGTTGGAGGCTGTCTTTCTATAAAGTGAATACAAATGATGTGCACTGTGTAGAGAGTCAAGGCAACCCTGTCATGGTATCCAGATGTAAAAATAGATAAAATAATGCTTGATTTTTGTGGTAGTGTACTCATAATATCAGTAAATGGGACACACACAAAAAAAAAAATCAAGTCTGATTTTACAAATATAACACTGATTTTAATAAACCTTTTAGGACCAAGAACTTTATTGCAAGATAAGTACTTTTAGAGTTATGAATTTTCAAAAGTTCGGAAAATGTAGCACTTTTATGCGTAATAGGAAGAAAACAGAAAAATGCATATAAAATCAGATAATGCTTTCTCAAAGTTCACCTTCTGTTTTTAGGTTGAGTTCATGGTCAGGTCCAAAGGTTCAGCAGTAGGAGTTCAGGAAATTTCTGGTTTAGGTGGGAGCAGCGGCTGAAGGACTTGGAGCTGATGCGCAATGAAGAAGGGGCCACTTGGAAACACACTATACAAGGGGACTTAAAGGTACGTCTGAGCGGTTTCTTTTGAGTGGGGTTCACAAGGGCTTGAAAACCACAGAAGCACTGCTAGTTGGTCGATGGTGGGGCCGGGTACAGTGTGGACAGCTCAACCAGGTGTTGTGCGTCTTCAGGTCCTCACGGTCAATAGCAGGCAGCCTGGAGGGGCGATTGCAGGTCAGCTGGGCCACTCAGGAGGTGGTTCTTGGGTGTCATGAAGTCCCTCAGTGGGTGCTTGCTTCTGCTCTTTTGGGAGTTCGGTGTAGACTCTGCTTCTTGGTGTTTGCCAGTGGGGGTCCGGTACCCCAGGTAAAGTTTCGCCATGCCTCTGGTAGGTCCTAGTTCCCCCAAACTTGGAAAGGTGGCAGGTCTAACCCTCCAGAGCTGTTAAACAGATTCTGGCCTGGCTACTGCATTGAGGTCGTCGGGCAGCAGCAGGGCATTGAACTGGACTTCACGGTTCGGTGCCTGTAGGGTGCAAAAGAGTGATACTTTCAATCTGAGGGAGGTTTTTGGTGATTTCTCAAAGGCTGGAGGTGCTCCAGGTTTTTCTGGAATACTTCAGGCTCCAGGGTGACACCACAGTGACGAATGCTGAGTCATTGGAACAGGAGGCAGGGTTTGGCACCTTTTGCTTTTGGCAGCAGGGCTTCAGTTCCCATGCCTTCTTTGTCCTGGTCTTTTTTGTGTCTATTGAATCCACTGTTTTGGTCAAGGATTTCCACCTTAATACTGTATTTAGGGGGCGTCATGGGGAATAGCCAATGGACTATCTACCTTAGGGTGGCTTCACTCACTATGTGACCACTTCCTTTGGAAAGGAGACACAATCGTGACTCTAATTGGCTATTTTTCCTTCTACCCAAGATGGAGGAAAGTGAAATGGAGGGCTCACCTCGCCTGCCACACCTGAGGGGTGGTGCTGGCTTAGGGTGGCCACTCCTCCTATTCATTTTGGCTTTCCTGCCAATCCTTCCATCAAATGTGGGGTCTAGACCGGGGGGTTGCCTTCCGCCCATATCAGCAGAGACTGGAGTTGCGTTTCAACATCAGCATGGCCTTTGAAGCTTCCCTCCTGGAGCAGTATGCCTGCCTTGGAGAGGAAGTATGACACCTCTGCCCCGGAAAGGCTTTGTCTTCCGGCCCTAGAGAGCAATGGCTCTCAACGTAGGGGTCCAGAATCATGTCTGGTGGTGCCAGACTGGCTAAGACCAGTCAGTGTACCAGGGCTGTTAGACTTGCAGGGGGCACCACTTAGGGGCCCTCTGGGTACATTTTGTAATAACTACAACACTGGCACCAGTGAGGATTTATTATCCTGAGTTCTTCGATACCAAACAACCAGGATTCAGAGAAGACAGCTTGTAGCTGGGGAACTCGAAGTGACTAGTGTCCAACACATGCACTTATACTGGCTTCTCTGTACACTTACTATGTCTAAGAATTGACAAAGACACACAAGGGGCATATTGGCCATATTGGCTCATGCGCATATGCTCTCCCATGCAATACAGTGCACCCTGCCTTAAGACTTTAAGGCCTGCTAAAGGGCTGACTTATCTATATTGCATGCAGTTTTAGGGGACATGCACCCATGTTATATTGCCAATTTTGGTGCACCTTGTCATGCAACCTACAGTGGCAGTTATCAAAAGGCGGGTGCTGGGTTCCTCAAAGTGGCACAAGTGGTGCTGCAGCTCTGGTGGGCCCTCTTCAATATCCATGCCCTAGGTACCAGGGGTATCATTACTAAGGACTTACAAGGATGGCTGAAGTTACCAATCAAAGTACCGTTTTAGGGGAAAGAGATCTGGCCCTGGGACCCTGTTTAGCAGGGGCCTGGGGAACTTACAGTTCAAAACCACATCATGTTCTAGTCAAATGAGGTACTTTCCCACACTGACTCCCAGATCTCCAGCAAGAAAAAAGAAGGGTACTACTCCACCTTCTCCAAGCACCACTTCTGATGATGATGACAGTGACATGTAGTGGACCCAAACAGAGTCCAGGCAATGCCAGCAAAGGAAAGGGAAAAGAAAAGTTCCAGAAAGCCTTAAAATCATGAAAGGGGATGATGATGATGAGGAAGATGATGACAACAAGTCAGTCATTGTGGAAGCTGGCACAGAGGAGTCTGACATTATTATCCAAACTGTTCCAAGGGATATGGCACAGTCAGCACCGCCTGCTTCCATAGTTGTAAGGCCCCAGCAGAGACCTGCATCAACCCATTCCTCAGTAGAAGTATGTAATTCAGAGAGGCAATCAACAGCACACCCACCTACCACCAGTTCTTCTTGAGGTATTGGCAGTGGCCTAATGAGAAAGTACACCTCCCCAGTTTTGGACTTTTTTACAATTAGAAAATAGGAGGAGAACATTGCGATATGCTCCATTTGCCATATGAATATTCCTCAAGGTAAGCCTGGTTAACATCATGGTACTGGAGGCCAGACAACCCATATGAAAAAAAATCACATAATTCGATGGCAGGAGCACCATAAAAAATGGTTGACCGTGGTTGCAGTGGGAAAGGTGCGGAGAGCCAGGAAACATCAGCTACAACTGGTCAAGTCACAGTGGAAGGTGAGGAAGAAAAGGGTGACATAGTCACGCAAAGCAGCCCATCCTTAACAGTGCACCAGAATCACCCACCTCAGCAACCTCATATTTGAACAGGAAGTCTCAGAGTCAGATGAAGACACCACAGCATAAGGTGACTGTACCACGATACATATTGAGTCTGTCACCACCTAGATCTCAAAAGTCACCTGCATCAATGGCACCACAAAAGAAAAAAATCCAGGCTACAATTATGGCCATGTTTAGACAGGAAGGACCCTACAACCACAACTACCCAATGGAATGTTTGTACAAAGGGAAGCTGGCAAAATGATAGCGCTGAAACTGCTCCCTTTTTATTTTTTAGAAGGAGTGGGATTCTTAGAGTTGATAGCAGCCATGTGCCCAAAATGGAAGGTTCCAAGTGGGACCTATTTTGCAAGAGTTGCTGTTCCAGCGCTGATTTATGATGTGCTGCAATTGGTTGAACAAGCTTTGCAGCAAAGTGTTGTCCACACTATCTACCTGCTGAGAGACATGTGGACCACTTGTCAGGCTACTGCTTACATGTGCATCACTGCACTGGATCTCTTTTGTGGGGGTAAAGCAAAAGCTATCTACAGGTCTTGTCCCTGAAGATATTTTTAACAGCGTTCAGCGGCATGCAACAGTAGCCATGTTAGCCATGCAGAAATCACATGCAGCTGCAAACATCTTGAACAAATTTAATACCAAGATGTCTGAATGGCTGTGACACAGAGGTCTCCGAATTGGATTTGTTTCCACGGACAATGACAGTAACATAGTCAAGGCCATGACAGACAGTGGCTAATTCAGGGTCCTGTGTTTGGTGCACTGCATCAACCTGCTTGTGCAAGACTTTATAAAAAATAAGATATAGGGGGTCATTACAACCCTGGCGGACGGTGTTAAAGCGGTGTTAAGACCGCCAACAGGCCGGCGGTAAAAATTTTGCAATCATGACCGTGGCCAAAACCGCCAACAAAGACAGCCACTTTAACACTCCGACCGCCACAGCGGTACAGACAAACAGCTTGGCGGTCACCGCTAACAGACAGGCAGAAGCCAATGTACCGCCCACAGTATCACAACCTACCAATCCGCCACCTTTTCCGGGGCGGATTCCCCGCGGATAAAAACACGGCGGAAACAGCCATTTCAAAGGGAAAACGCTCACCTCTACACACCCCACGAGGAAAGCTGACACCATGGAACCGGAACTCCAAATACTTCCTGCGATAGTCTTCCTGCTCCTATACAACCATCATCAACGTCGGCGGCGAAGACAATGGTGAGTACTGCACCTACGACATAGGGGAGGGGGAGGCAAAAGTCAGGGACACACACACGCAACACCCCCACCCCCACCCAGACCCTCACCCACTACAACACACACACCAATGCATATCCAAACATTACAGTAACAACCCCCAAACCCCCTGGAAGAATGCACACACAAAAGGAAATGAGTTCAACCATTGTAATATATCAAAATACAGTAACCAAATATATACAGATATAATTACACATTCAACAAAATAGACATCACGATTAGTAGTGCAGGTAATGCACCATTCATTGTCCGTGGACCACTGGGCCCAAAATGCATGGGCGAGGCCCACATCAGATACCTGATCAAAACGGAGAGAACACTGCAGGGCATCAGATAGAAATACAGCAGGCACCTCAGGGGGAAGGGAAGGGGGGGCACCTCAGCCGGATGAGTGCACCACGCCAGATCAACGAGGGGGCCCCATGCCCAGTGATGTATCCTGGGGAGTGCAAAGCCACAGTCTCTCAAGTCTCTACAGTGGGTGGTTTGCCCACTGTACCATCCTGGGGACTGCAAAGCCACAGTCTCTCAAGTCTCTACAGTGGGAGGGTTGCCCACTGTTCAATCCTGGGGAGTGCAAAGCCACAGTCTCTCAAGTCTCTACAGTGGGTGGTTTGCCCACTGTACCATCCTGGGGAGTGCAAAGCCACAGTCTCTCAAGTCTCGACAGTGGGTGGGTGCCCACTGTACCATCCTGGTGAGTGCAAAGCCACAGTCTCTCAAGTCTCTACAGTGGGAGTGTTGCCCACTGTTCAATCCTGGGGAGTGCAAAGCCACAGTCTCTCAAGTCTCTACAGTGGTTGGTTTGCCCACTGTACCATCCTGGGGAGTGCAAAGCCACAGTCTCTCAAGTCTCTACAGTGGGTGGGTTGCCCACTGTACCATCCTGGGGAGTGCAAAGCCACAGTCTCTCAAGTCTCTACAATGGGAGGGTTGCCCACTGTTCAATCCTGGGGAGTGCAAAGCCACAGTCTCTCAAGTCTCTACAGTGGTTGGTTTGCCCACTGTACCATCCTGGGGAGTGCAAAGCCACAGTCTCTCAAGTCTCTACAGTGGGTGGGTTGCCCACTGTACCATCCTGGGGAGTGCAAAACCACAGTCTCTCAAGTCTCTACAGTGGGTGGTTTGCCCACTGTACCATCCTGGGGAGTGCAAAGCCACAGTCTCTCAAGTCTCTACAGTGGGTGGTTTGCCCACTGTACCATCCTGGGGAGGTCAAAGCCACAGTCTCTCAAGTGGATAACAGTCTCTACTGGTTCTGGAGGGGGACTGGTGCCCAGAGTGCTTCATCCTGTTCAGGACAGACGGAGTGGATGCATGTCTTCACTGGTTCTGGAGGGGGACTGGTGCCCAGAGTGCATCACTCTCCCCCTGACGGTCCCAGTTGCGTCACTGCCTCTGTCGCTCATGGGCTAGCGGTGCTTGAGTTGGCGGTGCTTGCCCTGTTCAGCGGTGCTTTCCCTGTTCAGCGGTGCTTGCCATGGCGGTCTTTGCCCTTTTCAGCGGTGCTTGAGTTTGCAGTTTCTGACCTGTTCAGCGGTCTTTGCCCTGTTCAGCGGTCTTTGCCCTGTTCAGTGGTGCTTGCCATGGCGGTCTTTGCCCTGTTCAGCGGTGCTTGAGTTTGCAGTTTCTGACCTGTTCAGAGGCCTTTGCCCTGTTCAGCGGTCTTTGCCCTGTTCAGCGGTGCTTGCCCTGTTCAGCGGTGCTTGCCATGGCAGTCTTTGCCCTGTTCAGCGGTGCTTGAGTTTGCAGTTTCTGAGCTGTTCAGCGGTCTTTGCCCTGTTCAGCGGTGCTTGCCATGGCGGTCTTTGCCCAGTTCAGCGGTGCTTGAGTTTGCAGTTTTTGGCCTATTCAGAGGTCTTTGCCCTGTTCAGCAGTGCTTGCCCTGTTCAGCGGTGCTTGCTATGGCGGTCTTGGCCCTGTATAGCGGTGCTTGCCATGGCGGTCCTTCATTGCCCAGCTGGGCTGTGGCTGGCGGTCCTTCATTGTGTAGCTGGACTGGGCCTGCCGGGGCCCTCCTGGGCAGCTGGACTGTGGCTGGTGGTGGCCTCCTGGCCACCGACGATCGTGCTGCCCTCCTGGGCACTGACTCTGGCAGTGGCCTCCTGGCCAGTGATGATGGGGCTGCCCTACTGGGCACTGACTCTGGTGGTGGCCTCCTGGCCAGTGACGATGCGGCTGCACTCCTGGGCACTGACTCTGGTGGTGGCCTCCTGGCCAGTGACGATGGGGCTGGCGGTGTCCTCCTAGGCAGCGGGGATGATGGTGGTGTTCTCCTCCGTGCTGCTCCTCCCAGACTTTGGCGATTTCTTCTGCCCCTTCCCCACCTTGGGTGGAGTCACAGCTGAGTGGACACTCCCCCCGGGACCCTTGTGAGCGGCTTTGCTGGCTGGAGTCTTCCCCCACTCCCGCCGGGCACTGTCCAACTTCTGGTGCTTCACAGGGGGGGACTGGCTGTGCTGTGGCTCCGTGTCACACTGGCTGCCCTGGTGCCCGGTGCACTCCACATACCTCTAACAACAGACACCACTGGTCCCGGAGATTTTTTGGCTGAGGTGCTAGTACGGGACCTATGAATTGGAGGGGGGGGTGGGAAAGAGGTCAAGCTTGGTCAGGAAAAGTTTCTTAGGAACACTGGGACGGGTAGCTGGAGGGGGTCTGGGAGTGGAGGAAGAGGAGGTGGTTGTAGGAGGTGTAACTTTTGTGGCTTTGGGTGCAGGTGCATGCGCTGGAGCCTGTCGTGAGGTGGATGTATGTTGGGTGGGTGTGTGCCTGCGTTTGTGTACTTTGGGAGGGGGCATCACAGACACACTGGGAGAGGACACAGGGGACGTGTAAATGGTAGTGGGGGTTGTGACTGCAGGTGAGCGGGGTGTGGTGGGGGTGTGCTGGTGCGGGACCTAGTGGCTGTAGTGGTAGTGCATGCAGGTGAGAGTGTAGACGAGACTGGGAGGGAGGAGGGAGACAACGGGGAGGGGGACACAGTGGAGGCAGTGGATGTTGCTGTGTCTGTATGTGTGTGATGCTTGCGTGAGTGCCTGTGGGATGTGTGGTGCTTATGTTTGCCTGAGCTTCCCTTGTGTGTTGACGTGTGTGCATGCTAGTCTGATGGTGTGCTTGGGATAGGCTGGGGTACAGGGGATTGGGTCTGGGTGGAGGAAGTTGGAGGGGGAGGCTAGAGACAGGGACAATGGCTGCCATCAGTGCTGAGGCCAGAGTTTGAACGGTTCGATGAAGGGCAGCCTGACCAGAATGAATGCCCTCCAGGAATGCATTTGTGTGTTGCAACTCCCTTTCTACACCCTGGATGGCGTTCAAAATGGTAGACTGCCCAACAGTGAGGGACCTGAGGAGGTCAATGGCCTCCTCACTGAGGGCAGCAGAGATGACAGAGGCAGGGGCTGAGGTGCCTGGGGCGAAGGTGATGCCCACCCTCCTGGGTGAGCGGGCATGGGGCGAAGGCTGAGGGGCTGCTGGAAGGGCGGTGCTAGTAGGTGGGCTGTACCTGTAGAAGTGCGGGGCACAGATTTTGCCGCCACCACAAGGGAGCTTCCATCGGAGGATGAGTCTGTGTCGCTGGTTGCAGATCCTGTGACCGCCGTGAAGCTCCCCTCACCCTCCGTCCCACTGGTGTATTCAGAGTCTGTGGTGTGGCCCTCCATGGCCATGTGGGATGCAGCTCCCTCGTGCTCCGGTGCCACTGTACCTCCGCCTGATGATGCTGATGCACACAAGAACAGGGAGACCAAAAAAAGGGGGGGGGACGACAGAAGAAAGACAGGTTGAGTGCATGGCTTACCGCTACCGTTGACGGACAATACAGACACAGCAGCCCCCTGCACTACGCCGGGCTCTTGGGCTCTACAGATGCAGTACCTGGGATATGGCCTACATGGCTATGGTGGACATCTGCACACATAGATGACACAGGGGCATGTATACCTGTACTTGGCACTCTACAGAGGTGGGGTGGAGTGCTACATGGCCTGCATTACGGAGGGGCCTAGCCTACGGAACTCGCCCTGGCCTAGGGGAACCCACAGTCCTCCCCCACCCAGACACATTCACTGCGCGCAAAGTCCACAGAATGATGTTGTACTCACCCCCTTGTGTCTGCTGTGATGCCCTCAAGCGCCCATCCAACTCAGGGTAGGCCACCGCCAGGATCCGGAACATCAGGGGGGTCATGGTGCGACGGGCACCCCTCCCACGTTGGGAGGCCATCCCCAGCTGAGCCTCCGCCGTCTTCTTGCTCCAGCGGCGAATGTCCTCCCATCTTTTCCGGCAATGGGTGCTCTGTCTGTGGTGGACCCCCAGGGTCCGGACGTCCTTGGCGATGGCACGCCAAATATCCTTCTTCTGGTGGGCGCTGACCTACATGAAATGTACAGGGGAAGAAGAGAAGTCATTAGCAACTGCACCGTCTAAGTGAGTGGTCCACATCCCTAGCCTTGCCATGTGGCATATGCATTCACAGTCCTTCATGCACGCAGAACTGTGGCCCCTTCCTTCTTAAAACCAGCCCTCTACACTCAGGCATAGCCCATACAACGTGCTCCCTGTGTACTTACCTGTTGGTCTGGAGGACCGTAGAGTAGCGTGTACTGGGGGAGGACCCCGTCCACGAGCTTCTCCAACTCCTGTGCAGTGAAGGCAGGGGCCCTTTCCCCAGACGCACGAGCCATTGTCTCTTCCAGACCAAGGTCACAGCAGCACTTTCAGTGTAGGTCCTCTCCTGTCGAAGATCAGGTATCGAGTGATTCAACAGATAGAAAATGGTGGTCACGTCCGCGGCGGTGACGTCCGCGGCAGTGCGTATCATCACCGCCGGCGCACTTCGTCATTGGCTCCTGGGACCCATAGGGTCCAATGTTAACCAATGCAGCATTGCGCCACGGTCTTCGTCCGCCTACTTCGACGGTGTACAACGCCAGCGCAGTTACCTCACATCCCATTGTCCCACTTTAGAGGTCAGGCAGCCGCCATTTCTGGAGCCCACATGGCTTCATTTTCAACTGCATCACACATACCTAGGCCTAGACTCAACACACATACAGGCAACTTTTTGGATTATGTTTTGTGTTCTTTGTAGACTGTGGGTACATACCTCTGAGTTGTTTGACTCTGTGGTCGCTGTTGTCCTTCCTAGGCACTGTCCGCTGGGACATGTGAGGAGATGGCGGAATCCTCCGGTGTACCGACGCTGGTGGACCTGTTGACAATGGAGGAGTGACATTTAATCATCACCTACAGGTTTGACCGTGCCACAATCCAGGAACTGTGTACCCAGTTGGAGCCAGACCTGATGTCAGCAATCCGCCATCCCACAGGGATCCCCCCTCAAGTGCAGGTGCTATCAGTGCTCCATTTCCTTGCAAGTGGGTCATTTCAAACAACAGTGGCCATGGCATCAGGGATGTCTCAGCCTATGTTTTCCAACGTGTTGTTCAGAGTGTTGTCTGCCCTGCTGAACACATGCGGAGCTACATCGTTTTCCCTCAGGTGGAGGATTTGGCTACAGTTAAAGGTGACTTCTATGCCCTTGGACATATCCCTAACATCATAGGTGTCATTGATGGGACCCATGTAGCTCTGGACCTCCCCACAGGAGTGAACAGGTGTACAGGAACCGGAAGAGTTATCATTCGATGAATGTTCAGATGGTCTGTTTGGCAGACCAGTACATCTCCCAGGTAAATGCTATGTTCCCTGGCTCTGTGCATGACGCCTACATCCTGCGGAATAGCAGCATCCCTTATGTGATGGGTCAACTCCAGAGGCACCGGGTGTGGCTATTAGGGGACCCTGGTTACCCCAACCTGTCATGGCTACTGACCCCAGTGACGAATCCCAGGACCAGGGCAGAGGAACGCTACAATGAGGCCCATGGGCGGACTAGGAGGGTGATCAAACGCACCTTTGGCCTCCTGAAGGCCAGGTTCAGGTGCCTCCATATGACAGGTGGTTCCCTATTCTACTCACCAAGGAAGGTGTGCCAGATCATCATGGCCTGCTGTATGCTGCACAATCTGGCTTTGCAATGACAGGTGCCTTTTCTGCAGGAGGATGGTGCAGATGACGGTGCTGTGGCAGCTGTGGAGCCTGTGGACAGTGATGAGGAGGAAGCAGAGGAAAAAGACATTGACAACAGGGACTCAGTTATCCAGCAATATTTCCAGTGACACACAGGTGAGAACACATTCCTGCCTACTACAAGAACTTTCACACTTCTACCTCTATCCTGTCTGTCGATTTCAACCAGTATATGGTAACTGAGTTGTACATTTCCATTACGGTTTCACAGGTGTGGTTACCAACGTGTGTCATCTGCTTAGATTCCTCATGGACTTGAGATGTGTGACATAGGTATGTTGACATTACATTTGAGGACGGATTTTTTCACTGTCATTGCTAATACACATTTTCATAATCACAGACTGACTGCAGATTGTTTTGTGCTTCAAGGGTGTTTATTGAAGTGCTAAATATTGGAGGGGGGTGGTAAAATGGTGATGGGTGATGGTGGAGGAATGTCCATGGCAGAGTCCAGTCTATTAGTCTCACAGGTGCACTGCCCATATGGGCATAGGAAGTGGAGCTGGGGCAGTTCCAATATGGACAGGGTTACAAAGTGGGACAGTGGGATGACAATCAGGGTGGTCTCATTTCTTGGCGGGAGTCTTGGCATCGTGCTCTGTCCTGTTCCTGGATCTCAGGGACCGCTTGCGGGGTGGTTCTCTGTCTGCAGGGGGTGGGGTGCTGGTGTGGTGGTCCTGTGGCGGTGCCTCCTGTCCACTAGCGCCGGCGGAGGTGGTGGGCAGTTCTTCGTCCATGCTAGTGTTAGGGGCCCCTTGGAGTGCCACGGTGTCCTTCCTGTTGTTAAGTATGTCCTTCAGCACCCCTACGATGGTGCCCAGGGCGGAGCTGATGGTTCTGAGTTCCTTCCTGAACCCCAAATACTGTTCCTCCTGCATGCGCTGGGTCTCCTGAAACTTGGCCAGGACCGTTGCCATCGTCTCCTGGGAGTGGTGGTATGCTCCCATGATGGAGGAGAGGGCCTCGTGGAGAGTGGGTTCCCTAGGCCTGTCCGCCCCCTGTCGCACAGCAGCCCTCCCGGTTCCCCTGTGTTCCTGGGCCTCCGTCCCCTGGACCGTGTGCCCACTACCACTGCCCACAGGTCCCTGTTGTTGTTGGGGTGGTGGGTTATCCTGGGTTCCCTGTAGTGGTGGACACACAGCTGATTGACGTGTCCTGGGTACGGAGGTATGGGCCCGCTGGGTGGGTGCTGTGCTGGTGTTACCAGAGGGTGGAAGGTCTGTGGTGGCCTGTGACTGGGTGTGGGGAACCGACTGTCCCGAGGCCCACGATGGTCCGGGCTGGTCATCTTGATCCAATTGGACAGAGCTGCTGTCATCACTGTGGGCCTCTTCTGTGGGTGGGGTAGAGATGTCTGGACCCTCCTGTCTGGTGACGTTGGGTAGTGGTCCTACAGGGGTATAAAAGCATGATTATTGCATCTGTGTGTGTCATGGTGTGCAATGGGTGGGTGAGCGTGTACCCCAGTGCTAGCCTTCCTGTGTGGGAGCTTGTGTGATGATGGTTGAGGGGGGTGTTATGGGTATGTGTAGTGGGCATGCTTTAGTGATGGGTGTCCATGCTTTGTTGCTGCATGCAGGGCTTGGTGTTGGGATGTGTGGTTTGTGTTATTAGTACATTAGTGAGGAGTTGGAGTGAAAGGGGAGGGGGTGAGGGTGGGAGAATGTGATAGCTTGCAGGTAGGGTGGGGGACATGATAGTTAAGATTTGACTTACCAGAGTCCATTCCGCCACCGACTCCTCCGAGGCCCTCAGGATGCATAATAGTCAAGACCTGCTCCTCCCATGTTGTTAGTTGTGGGGGAGGAGGTGGGGGTCCGCCACCAGTCCGCTGTACCGCGATGTTGTGCCTGGAGACCACGGAACGCACCTTCCCCCGTAGGTCGTTCCACCTCTTCCTGATGTCGTCCCGATTTCTTGGGTGCTGTCACACGGTGTTGACCCTGTCGACTATTCTTCGCCATAGCTCCACCTTCCTAGCTATGGAGGTGTGCTGCACCTGTGATCCAAATAGCTGTGGCTCTACACGTCTGATTTCCTCCGCCATGACCCTGAGCTCCTCCTCCGAGAACCTGGTTTGTCTTTGCCGTGCCATGAGGTGGTGTAGGTGATGTGTGGGGTGGTGTATGTGGTGATGAGTGTGGTGATATGTAGTGGTGTGTGGTGTTTTGTGCGTGGAAGTAGTGTGGGTGATGGTGTTGTGTGCCTCTGTATGGTGTGGTTGTCTCTGCTGTGCTGTCTCTCTGGCCTTCGTCTAAATTTTTGGTCGTAGGGGTTTGTGGGTGAAATGGGTGTGTGTTTTATATAGTATTGATTGTGTGGGAGTGGTGTGTGTATGAGTATCAGGTGTGTGTATTTGGAATTGTCCAATGTGGCGGTGTTTTGGAGATGTGTGTGTATTTTGAGCGCTGCCGTGTGTACCGCCAATGGAATACCGCTTTTGAAAGACCGCCGCGTGGATTAGTGGGTCGTGATAGCATGAGCGTGTTTCTGTTGGCGTGATGGTGGAGGTTTTGTTTTCGCCAGTTTATCAATGACCTTTGGTGTGGCGGACTTGTGTGGGTGTCAGAATTTTGGCGGATTCTGAGATGTGGGTGATAATAGCTGTGGCAGAATTCCGCGGCCGTGGCGGTGTGTTAGCGGTCTTCTGCACGGCGGTAAGTGGCTTTTACCGCCAATGTTGTAATGACCCCCATAGTCAGGAACATACTAACCACCTGCAGACAAACTTGCACTCAGTTAAGCCATTCTTTAAAGCCTGGAAGCAGTAGTGGATTATTCAACATGGTAACAGAGTACCAGTTAAAGCCCTGATACAGGAGGTGCCAACCTACTATATGTTGCAACATCTTTTCGGCAGTACAGACAGATTAATGACTACGTCATTCTCAGAGGGGATGCACTTGGGAAAGCTAGTCCCTGAATGGGGCCTAGTCAAATGCCTGACACAGATATTGCTTCTGTTTGAGGTTTTCATGCTGAAAGTTAGCAATTGGTACAGTAAGATAGGCCAAGCTATCCCGCTGTTGCATCTGCTACAGGAGAACCTAAAGAAGGTGTCTGAAAGGTTCGCACTTGGAGGTGTGAACGAAAAGCCAGAAGCGCATGCCTTAGTTGCAAGCTTAATCCTTCACTTAGCTTGTAATGCAAGGCTGAAAGATGACATTATCTTATCCAAAGAGTTAATCTGTGCCACCCTATTTGATCCACGCTACAAATATTTCATCCCAATTTCATTCCTTTCCTTTTTCTGAAGGGGATGTTTTAAATTACAAGAGGTGGATGGTTGAGCAGGCCAGAGAACTGGAAGAAGAATGGCTGGAACTTAAAGTCTTATTTTGCAGTTCTGGGGTGCTGCCTTCAATTTCAAGAGACAGCAGTCTTGTCTCACAACAGCCAACATCAGTAACAAGAACTTCAGCAACAATAGCATCAGAAGAATCAGACCCAACCTCAGCACTGGCTTGGTTTCAAGTGGCAGGTCTTATGTCTAATGCAGAGGTGAAGGCTAAAGAGGTTAAGCAAGTGGCAGCACCAGTGACACTTCAGAGGATGTTCCAGTGCTATCTGGATGACCCAAAAGAAGTGTATGTGGATGAAAACCCATTTGTGTATTGGTATGAGAAGATACACCAATGGGCAGAGATACGCAGGCTGGCAATAAAGTATCTGGTTTGCCCTGTAGCCAGTGTGTCTGCTGAATGTATGTTCAGTGCAGCTGGTGCAGTTGTAACAGTGAGAAGGATCAGTCTCTCACCTCAAAATGTGGAGAGATTAACCACGATCAAAATGAACCAGCATCTTATACCACCTGATTATACAGTTCCTGCAACACCACAGGAGGATTTGTCAGAATCAAGTGTGTTTGCTGACCAACTTCTGGGTGAACCACTTGAGTTTGAGGATAAACTCTACTTCCTGGACTGAGTATGCCAGTGCCACCATAGAACTTTCTAATTATTTCTTGTTGAACTTCTTTAATTTGCAAATGAAATTGCTAATAGAACATTATGTTTGTGTCAGATTTATGCTGCCCCAGCATTTTTACTCACGTATTATATGGCCGGATTGGAGTAGTACCCATGTGCAGTGAAGAAGCCCCCGTATTACCTTCAGGACATTGGAGACGATGCCTGCCTTCCTCACATGCCATTGCTTATCCTTTTTTTATAACACCTAGCAGGGATGCCGTGGAAGATCATTGATTAAATGACTGCCTGTGCCAATGGCAAATTCCAATGTGTTGCTACTTGCTACCAAAGGAGGAGATAATTCTGTTCAACCACTACGCTTGGATTACCTACCAGACAGGTTCAGCAAGCACACAAGTGTGACGGATATTCCAAGAAAAATAGAAATGCACTGCCCAATTTAACAATACAGTATAATTCTCTTTTTAGCAATCATAATTTTTAGGACTGGGTGGGTTATCTTCCACCCTCCATAGTTTGTATTTTTCAAACGTAGAAGACATACCATTTACAAATAGACTATCTTGGGTTTCTCTGGGGCAGAAGGACTATTTGCAATGCATTTAACTGAACTGTGTCATACTTATCCCTTCATCATTTCCTTCCATAACAGATTGATGATGGATGGTGTGCTGCCCAGCACCCCAATGTATATTGTCATGGTTTCTTTTGTGTAGTATTTGTCTTTGTCACACCTTTCCCCAAATCCCTTTTCCCATCCATTCATCGAGCCCCTAAACCTCTTCCCCTGAGGTGTGGCTTAATTTTACACCCTAAATGGATCACACACTTGCTGGGGCGGATGTGGTGAAAGTGACTCCAACTCACTGCATGACCTTCCTTTACCTGGGCAATATTCCTTACCAGCCCCATCAACAGCATCATTCATGCCTTGTGTTGTGATTTGCGTAAACGCTTAACCTTGTCCCACCACTCTTGACTCTGAGCCCAGTCTCCTGACTTCATGATTTTGTTTCCTATGTCTAGTCTTTAAATACTAGCTCCCCACCATTGCTCAAAAGAAGTTAATATTGCTAGTTTGTATTATCCTATCAGGTCTTCTTTGTTTTGTGTCAAATACTGTGATTATGGTAGTCTGGACTCAATCTTTTTAAAGTTATGATATAATATGACCCACCAACTTTCTGTTTTCTTTCAATCTAGTTGACAGTGATGGATAGCCCCTTGATTAATCATGCAGTTGGAGTTTGCATAGGTGGGAGTGGCACGTGCTGTCTTCCCTTTTAGCGTGCTAGCCTGCTGCTACTATTACTACTACCACCCCCTTAAAGAATAAAGATGCCACCTTGGGAAAATCACTGCAGTAAGAAGACTCCTTCATTTTATCTATTCAGGTAAGAGAAGAACTATGGATTGTAGTGAAATTATTTAGTTAGTAGTTAACTTCTACTGAAGAAGATGTTGTCAGTCTGTATCTAGGTTTTGTAGGCAAAACAGGCAATATCAACTGTCCCCTAGCGACCAATATAGTTTCAGAGGGCAGTAGAGCAAGGGTATAAGTAAATGACACACTTTCTTAGCACATTTAAAAAACAGACTACACTAAAAGACAACAGTGCAAACTAAAACACCAAAATAAACATTTGAGGCACACACAACAGGCCCACCCTATCTCCTGGCTGGTGGGTGGTGATGGTTGACAGGCAGGGGTAGCTAAATCGAAAAAACAAAAACAAAAAAAAAACCAGACAAATTGTAAACAATGCTCTGAACAAACACTTTGCCATGGTAGGTAGAAGATTGCACAGTAGCAGTATATTGCTAGTCCCATAGGGACACTGGGAAATGATGTGATTTTTAGAGTAGGAGAGTAACAGGGCCAATTGTATTTGATTACCCACACATTCCTCACATAAAAAGGCACTGACTGTCTGGTTGGAAAGAATTAAGGAAGAGTAACACTAGATACAAAAACAGTGATTTCATTGTTTAAAAGAATGTTCTAGTATCTAAACAGACACTTTTAGTGGAAAAATAAAAATGAATTACTTCTCATTTATTAGTAAGGCATTATGCACTATGGAGTACAAGTTGTTTTGCCAAATTAATGGAAGCATGCTAGGCAGAGCTTTGAGTACCTTGCAACTGTCTGCTGCTGCTATAGTTGACAATTATCTATCTTTAATTCCAAAGGCGCTGTTCTTCCCCACATGCCTTTCTCTTAGTTCCTATCCTAACTCCAAAGAGGTAGATTAATAAATAGGATACGTCACACATGTCACATATAAAATGCAAATATATTATCCTGTCTGCCGAAAGTAGACGGTGAGGAAAACAATAAAATGCACTACAGGGAACAGTACAGGCTATATAGATTGTATTTGGCATGCTAGTCACAGAGTATCACTTACACCAAACTTGAAATCAAATGGGGCAGTTACTAGTCTCACTTTACTCACTGGCATTGCCCACCAACACAAATCTTTCCAACACATTAATTCACTGGGCATTGAGGAAAGGAAACTGACTACAGGTAAGGCAGAGGGATTAAGCAGTTAGGTAGAGCTTTTGCTATAGAATAGAGGGGTGTCAATGATCATTGACTCATCATGTGCCTAAGTTGTGTTTTATTCAGTCACTGGATAGATGAAATTCTAAAGGGGATAATCCGAAAAGGCATAAAATAAAAATGTTATGAGAAACTATGAAATATATTTTGTAAACACTTAACATAGGCATAAAAATGTGGCACATGCCCAAAATGAATGTTTTTATTTGTTTCATTGACTGGGATAGACGAACTTAGGAAAGAATAAAGGAGTGAAATGAAGTAATAAGAGGTTACTGTGTGGGTGAAGGGAAACAACACATTGGGGGTCATTACAACATTGGCAGTAAAAGCCGCTTACCGCCGTGCAGAAGACCACCAACACACCGCCGCAGCCGTGGAATTCCGCCACAGCTAATATGACCCACATCTCGAAATCTGACAAAATTCAGACACCCACACAAGTCCACCACACCAAAGGTCAGTGATAAACTGGCGAAAACAAATCCTCCACTGTCACGCCAACAGAAATACGCCCACGCTATCACGACCCACAAATCCACGTGGCGGTCTTTCAACCGTGGTATTCCATTGGCGGTACACACCGCCGTGCTCAAAATACACACACACTTACAAAACACAACCACATTGGACAAATCAAAATACACACACCTGATACACATACACACACCACTCCCACACACCCAATACAATATAAAACACACACCCACATCACCCACAAACCCCTACGACCACTATTACAGAGAGAAGGCCAGAGAGAGACACCACCATCCACAAACTAGCAGCCACAGGCACTCAACACCACCACCCACACAACTTCCATGCACAAAACACCACACACCACTACATATCACCACACTTATCACCACACACACCACCCCACACATCACCTACACGACCCCATGGCACGGCAAAGACACCCCAGGTTCTCGGAGGAGGAGCTCAGGGTCATGGTGGAGAAAATCATCCTGGTAGAGCCACAGCTATTTGGAGCACAGGTGCAGCACCCCTCAATTGCAAGGAAGATGGAGCTATGGAGAAGAATAGTCAACAGGGTCAACGCAGTGGGACAACACCCAAGAAATCGGGACGACATCAGGAAGAGGTGGAACGACCTACGGGGGAAGGTGCGTTCTGTGGTCTCCAGACACCACCTGGCGGTCCAGCGGACTGGCGGCGGACCCCCACATCCTCACCCACAACTAACAACATGGGAGGAGCAGGTCTTGCCGATTCTGCATCCTGAGGGCCTCCCAGGAGTCGGTGGAGGAATGGACTCTGGTAAGTCAAACCTTTAACTACCATATCCCCCACCCTACCAGCATGCTATCACATACCCCCACCCTTGCCCCCACCCCTATCACTCCAACTCCTCACAAATGTACCAATATCACAAACCACACATCCCAACACCAAGCCCTGCATGCAACAACAACGCATGGACACCCATCACTAAAGCATGCCCACTGCATATACCCAAACACCCCCCTAAACCAGCATCACACAAGCCCCCACACAGGAAAGCAAACACTGGGGTACACGCTCACCCACCCATTGCACACCATGAGACACACAGATGCAATAATCATGCTTTTACACCCCTGCAGGACCACTACCCAACGTCACCAGACAGGAGGGTCCAGACATCTTCACCCCACCCACAGAAGAGGCCCACAGTGATGACAGCAGCTCTGTCCAACTGGATCTAGATGACCAGCCCGGACCATCGTGGGCCTCGGGACAGTCGGTTCCCCTCACACAGGCACAGGCCACCACAGACCTACCCCCCTCTGGTAACACCAGCACAGCACCCACCCAGCGGGCCCATACCTCCGTCCCCAGGACATGTCAATCAGCTGTGTGTCCACCACTACAGGGAACCCAGGATAACCCACCACCCCAACAACAACAGGGACCTGTGGGCAGTGGTAGTGGGCACAAGGTCCAGGGGACGGAGGCCCAAGAACACAGGGGAACTGGGAGGGCTGCTGTGCGACAGGGGGTGGACAGGCCAAGGGAACCCACTCTCCACGAGGCCCTCTCCTCCTTCATGGGAGCATACCACCACTCCCAGGAGACGATGGCAACGGTCCTGGCCAAGTTTCAGGAGACCCAGCGCATGCAGGAGGAACAGTATTTGGGGTTCAGGGAGGAACTCAGAACCATCAGCTCCGCCCTGGGCACCATCGTAGGGGTGCTGAAGGAAATACTCAACACCAGGAGGGACACTGTGGCACTACAAGGGGCCCCTGACACTAGCATGGATGATGAACTGCCCACCACCTCCGCCGGCGCTAGTGGACAGGAGGCACCAGCACAGGACCACCACACCAGCACCCCACCCCCTGCAGATGGAGAACCACCCCGCAAGCAGTCCCTGAGATCCAGGAACAAGACAGAACACAATGCCAAGACCCCTGCCAAGAAATGAGACCACCCTGATTGTCAACCCACTGTCCCACTTTGTCACCCTGTCCATATTGGAACTGCCCCAGCTCCACTTCTTATGCCCATATGGGCAATGCACCTATGAGACAAATAGACTGGACTCTGCCATGGACACTCCTCCGCCATCACCCCTCACCATTTAACTTCACCCTCCAATATTTTGTATGTAAATAAACACACCTAAAGCACCAAAAGATCTGGAGTCTGTCTGTGATTTTGAAATAGTGTATTTGCAATGACAGTGACAAAATTTCCAGGAATTAGTAATGTCAACATACCTATGTCACACAGCTCTAGACCATGAGGAATCTAAGCAGATGACACACGTTGGGACCCACACCTGTGAAACCGTAAGGGAAAGTGACAACTCAGTGACCATACACTGGGTGAAATCGACAGACAGGATAGAGGTAGAAGTGTAAAAGTACATGTAGTAGGCAGGAATGTATTCTCACCTGTGTTTCACTGGAAATATTGCTGGATGACTGAATCCCTGTTGTCAATGTCTTCTTCCTCTGCTTCCTCCTCATCACTGTCCACAGGCTCCACAGCTGCCACAACACCGCCATCTGGACCATCCTCCTGCAGAAAAGGCACCTGGCGTCCCAAAGCCAAGTTGTGAAGCATACAGCAGGCTACGATGATCTGGCACACCTTCTTTGGTGAGTAGAATAGGGATCCACCTGTCACATGGAAGCACCTAAACCTGGCCTTCAGGAGGCCGAAGGTGCGTTTGATCACCCTCCTAGTCCACCCATGGGCCGCATTGTAGCGTTCCTCTGCCCTGGTCCTGGGATTCCTCACTGGGGTCAGTAGCCATGACAGGTTGGGGTAACCATAGTCACCTAATAACCACACCCGGTGCATCTGTAGTTGACCCGTCACATAAGGGATGCTGCTATTCCACATGATGTAGGTGTCATGCACTGAGCCAGGGAACATGGCATTCACATGGGAGATGTACTGGTCGGCCAAACATACCATCTGTACATTCATGGAATGATAAATCTTCCGGTTCCTGTACACCTGTTCACTCCTGTGGGGGGGGGGAAGCCACATGGGCCCCATCAATGGCACCTATGATGTTGGGGATATGTCCAAGGGCATAGAAATCACTGTTCACTGTAGGCAAGTCCTACACCTGAGGGAACACGATGTAGCTGCACATGTGTTTCAGCAGGGCAGACAACACTCTGGACAATACGTTGGAAAACATAGGCTGGGACATCCCTGATGCCATGGCCACAGTTGTTTGAAAAGACCCACTTGCAAGGAAATGGAGCACTGACAGCACCTACACTTCAGGGGGGATTCCTGTGGGATGGCGGATTGCTGACATCAGGTCTGGCTCCAACTGGGTACACAGTTCCTGGATTGTGGCACGGTCAAACCTGTAGGTGATGATCAAATTTCTTTCCTCCATTGTCGACAGGTCCACCAGTGGTCGGTACACTGGAGGATTCCGCCATCTCCTCACATGTCCCAGCGGACGGTGCCTATGAAGGACAACAGCGACCACAGAGTCAAAAAACTAAGAGGTATGTACCCACAGTCTACACAGAACACGATTCATACACAGAATCTGGCCTGTATGTGTTGAGAGTAGGCCTAGGTATGTGTGACGCAGTTGGTAATTAGGCCATGTGGGCCCCTGAAATGGCAGCTGCCTGACCTCTAAAGCGGGACAATGGGATGTGAGGTAACTGCGCTGGCGTTGTACACCGTCGCGGTAGGCGGTCGAAGACCGCAGCGCAATGCGGCATTGGTTAACATTGGACCCTATGGGTCCCAGGAGCCAATGACGATGTACGCCGGCAGAGAAGGTACGCACCGCCGCAGACGTGACCGCCATTTTCTATCTGTTGAATCACTCGATACCTGATCTTTGACAGGAGAGGACCTACACTGCAAGTGCTGCTGTGACCTCGGTCTGGAAGAGACAATGGCTCGTGCGTCTGAGGAAAGGGCCCCTGCCTTCACATCGGAGGAGTTGGAGAAGCTAGTCGACGGGGTCCTCACCCCAGTACACACTACTCTACAGTCCTCCAGATCAACAGGTAAGTACACAGGGAGCATGTTGTATGGGCTATGCCTGTGTGGAGAGGGCTGGTTGTAAGAAGGAAGGGGGCAGAGTCCTGCATGCATGAAAGACGGTGGGTGCATGTGCCACATGGCAAGGGTAAGGATGGGGGACAATCACTTTGACGGTGCAGTTTTTAATGACTTCTCTTCTTCCCCTGTAAATTTCATGTAGGTCAGCGCCCACCAGAAGAAGGATATTTGGCGTGCCATCGCCAAGGACGTCCGGACCCTGGGGGTCCACCACAGACAGAGCACCCACTGCCGGAAGAGATGTGAGGACATTCGCCACTGGAGCAAGAAGATGGCAGAGGCTCAGCTGGGGATGGCCTCCCAACGTGGGAGGGGTGCCCGTCGAACCATGACCCCCCTGATATTCCGGATCCTGTCGGTGGCCTACCCTGAGTTGGATGGGCGCTTGAGGGCATCTCAGCAGACACAAGGGGGTGAGTACATCCTCATTCAGCTGACTTTGCGTGCAGTGGAGGGGTCTGGGTGGGGGAGGAGGGCTGTGGGTTTCCCTAGGCCAGGGTGAGTTCCGTAGGCTAGGCCCCTTCGTAAGGCATGGCTCTGTGGCCCCCCACCTCTGTAGAGTGCCAAGTACAGCTATTCATGCACCTGTGTCATCTATGTGTACAGATGTCGTCCATAGCCTTGTAGGCCATTTCCCAGGAATTGCACTGTAGAGCCCATCAGGGCGACATCGTGCAGGGGGCTGTTGTGTCTTTCTTGTCCGCCAACGGTAGCGGTAAGCCATGCACTCAACCTGTCTTTCTTCTGTTCCCCCCACCTTTTTTGCGCTCTCCTTGTTCTTGTGTGCATTAGCATCATCAGGCGGAGGAGCAGTGGCACCGGAGCACGAGGGAGCTGCATCCCACATGGGCATGGAGGCCCACACTACAGACTCGGAATACACCAGTGGGACGGAGAGCGAGGGGAGCACCACGGCGGTCACACGATCTGCAACCAGCGACACGGACTCGTCCTCCGATGGGAGCTCCCTTGTGGTGGCGGCAACATCTGTGCCCCCCACTTCAACAGGTACAGCCGCCACCCCCACTACCAGCACCACCCTCCCAGCAGCCCCTCAGCCTTCGCCCCGTGCCCGCTCACCCAGGAGGGTGGGCATCTCCTTCGCCCCAGGCACCTCAGGCCCTGCCCCTGTCACCTCTGCTGCCCTCGGTGAGGAGGCCATTGACCTCCTCAGGTCCCTCACTGTTGGGCAGTCTACCATTTTGAATGCCATCTAGGGTGTAGAAAGGGAGTAGCAACACACAAATGCCTTCCTGGAGGGCATTCATTCTGGTCAGGCTGCCCTTCATCGAACCGTTCAAACTCTGGCCTCAGCACTGATGGCAGCCATTGGCCTTGTGTCTAGCCTCCCCCCTCCAACTTCCTCTACCCAGACCCAATCCCCTGTACCTCTTCCTATCCCAAGCACACCATCAGACCAGCCTGCACACACCTCAACACACAAGGGAAGCTCAGGCTAACATAAGCACCACACATCCCACAGGCACTCACGCAAGCATCACACACATACAGACACACCAACATCCACTGCCTCCACTGTGTCTCCCTCCTTGTCGTCTCCCTCCTCCCTCCCAGTCTCGTCTACACTCACACCTGCATGCACTACCACTACAGCCATCCACCACCACACCCCGCTCACGTGCACTCACCACCCCCACTACCATTCACACGTTCCCTGTGTCCTCTCCCAGTGTGTCTGTGACACCCCCTCCGAAGATACACAAACGCAGCCACACACCCACCCAACAGCCATCCACCTCACGACAGCCTCCAGCGCATGCACCTGCACCCAAATCCACAAAACTTACACCTCCTACAACCACCACCTCTTCCTCCACTCCCAAACCCCCTCAAGCTACCCATCCCAGTGTCTCCAAACAACTTTTCATGTCCACCCTTAACCTATTTTCCACCCCCGTCAAACTCATAGGTCCCGTACTAGCACCTCAGCCACAAAATCACCGGGACCAGTGGTGCCTGTTGTGACAGGTATGTGGAGTGCACCGGCCACCAGGCCAGCCAGTGTATCACGAAGCCAGAACACAGCCAGTCCCACCCCTGTCAAGCACGAGAAGTTAGCCAGTGCCCGGCAGGAGAGAGGGAAGACTCCAGCCACCCAAGCCACTCACAGGGGTCCCGGGGGGAGTGTGGACTCAGCTGTGACTCTTCCCAAGGTGGGGAAGGGGCAGAAGAAAGGCGCAAAGTCTGGGAGGAGCAGCACGGCGGAGAAGACCGCCATCATCCCCGCTGGCCAGGAGGCCACCGCCAGCCCCATCGTCGCTGCCCAGGAGGCCACCGCCAGTCCCCTTGTTGCTGCCCAGGAGGCCACCGCCAGTCCCCTCGTCGCTGTCCAGGAGGACCCCGCCAGCCACAGCCCAGCTGCCCAGGAGGGCCCCGCCAGCCACAGCCCAGCTGCCCAGGAGGTCCCCGCCAGCCACAGCCCAGCTGCCAGGAGGGCCCCGCCAGCCACAGCCCAGCTGCCCAGGAGGACCCCGCCAACCACAGTCCAGCTTCCCAGGATGGGCACGCCAGCCACAGCCCAGCTGCCCAGGAGGGCCCTGCCAGCCACAGCCCAGCTGCCCTGGAGGACCCCGCCAGCCACAGCCCAGCTGGGCAATGAAGGACCGCCAAACAGGGGAAGCACCGCTGAACAGGGCAAGGATCGCCAAGTCAAGCACCGCTGAACAGGGCAAGGACCACCAAGTCAAGCACCGCTGAACAGGGCAAGCACCGCTGAACAGGGCAAGGACCGCCAAGTCAAGCACTGCTGAACAGGGCAAGCACCGCTGAACAGGGCAAGGACCGCCAAGTCAAGCACCGCTGAACAGGGCAAGCACCGCTGAACAGGGCAAGGACCGCCAAGTCAAGCACCGCTGAACAGGGCAAGGACCGCCAAGTCAAGCACCACTGAACAGGGCAAGCACCGCTGAACAGGTCAAGGACCGCCAAGTCAAGCACCGCTGAACAGGGCAAGCACCGCTGAACAGGGCAAGGACCGCCAAGTCAAGGACCGCTGAACAGGGCAAGCACCGCTGAACAGGGCAAGGACCGCCAAGTCAAGCACCACTGAAGAGGGCACGCACCGCTGAACAGGGCAAGGACCGCCAAGTCAAGCACCGCTGAACAGGGCAAGGACCGCCAAGTCAAGCACCGCTGAACAGGGCAAGCACCGCTGAACAGGGCAAGGACCGCCAAGTCAAGCACCGCTGAACAGGGCAAGCACCGCTGAACAGGTCAAGGACCGCCAAGTCAAGCACCGCTGAACAGGGCAAGGACCGCCAAGTAAAGCACCTCTGAACAGGGCAAGCACCGCTGAACAGGGCAAGGACCGCCAAGTCAAGCACCACTGAAGAGGGCATGCACCGCTGAACAGGGCAAGGACCGCCAAGTCAAGCACCGCTGAACAGGGCAAGCACCGCTGAACAGGGCAAGGACCACCAAGTCAAGCACCGCTGAACAGGGCAAGCACTGCTGAACAGGGCAAGGACCGACAACTCATGCACCGCTAGCCTATGAGCACCAGTCCCCCTCCAGAACCAGTGGAGACATGCATCCACTCCGTCTGTCCTGCACAGGATGAAGCACTCTAGGCACCAGTCCCCCTCCAGAACCAGTGGAGACATGCATCCACTCCGTTTGTCCTGCACAGGATGAAGCACTCTGGGCACCAGTCCCCCTCCAGAACCAGTGGAGACTGTTCTCCACTTGAGAAACTGTGGCTTTGCACTCCCCAGGATAAAGCAGTGGACAAACCACCCATGCACTCCCCAGGATAAAGCAGTGGGCAAACCACCCACTACAGAGACTTGAGAGACTGTGGCTTTGCACTCCCCAGGATAAAGCAGTGGGCAAGCCACCCATGCACTCCCCAGGATAAAGCAGTGGGCAAACCACCCACTGGAGAGACTTGAGAGACTGTGGCTTTACAATCCCCAGGATACATCAATGGGCATGGAGCACCTTCGTGGATCTGGCGTCGTGCACTCATCCGGCTGAGGTGCCCCTCCTTCCCTTCCCCCTGAGGTGCCTGTTGTATTTCTATCTGATGCCCCTGCAGTGTTCCCTCCGTTATGTTTGGGTATCTTGTGTGGGCCTCGCCCATGCATTTTGGGCCCAGTGGTCCACGGACTATGAATGGTTTATTACCTGGACTACTATTCGTGGTGTATATTTTGTTAATAGTGTATCTATGTATATTTTTGCTTACTCTATTTAGATATTATACAATGGTTACACTCATTTCCTTTTGTCTTTGCATTCTTCCAGGGGGCTTGGGGGGTGTTAATGTAATGTTTGGACATGCTGTATTAGTGTGTGTGTTGTAGTGGGTGAGGGTGGGGGTGGGGGTGTTGTGAGTGTGTGTCCCTGTTTTTAACCTCCCCTATGTCGTAGGTGCAGTCCTCACTGTGGTCTTCACCGCCGGCGTTGGTGCTCCTGGTACAGGAGCAGGAAGACTATCGCAGGAAGAATATGGAGTTCCGGCTCCATGATGCCCTCCTTCCTCGTGGAGTGTGATGAGGTGAGCGTTTTCCCTTCGAAATTCCTGTTTCCCCGTGTTTTTATCTGCGGTGAATCCGCCCCGGAAAAGGTGGCGGATTGGCCTGTCATAATAGTGTGGGCAGTACATTGTCTCTCGCCTGTCTGTTGGCGGTGACCCGCCAAGCTATTTGTCTGTACCGCCGTGGCGGTCGGAGTGTTAAAGTGGCTGTCTTTGTTGGCGGTTTCCGCCACGGTCGTAATTCCACATTTTTTACCACCGCCGCTTTAACACGGTCCGCCAGGGTTGTAATGACCACCATTGTGTGTATTCAGTTTGCAATGCATTAAAAACTGTGTAAGTGCTGAATTAATTGAAGCAGACGCATGATGCACATTCAACACTGCAGGCACGAATTGAACCATACTGCACTTTTTCGATCATGGGTGGCAAAATAAAATACCATGTGTAGGAAAATACCATCTTGCCTGGCATGTTACCCCCATTTTCACTGTGTGTATGTTTTTTTTTTGCCTTTGTGTCACTGGGATCCTTCTAGGCAGGACCCCAGTGCTCATAATGTATGCCATGTAAGTGTTTCCTGTTTGGTGCCTAACTGTGTCACTAAGGCTCTGCTAAACAGAACCTCAGTGTTTATGCTCTCTCTGCTTTCTAAAATTGTCACTGCAGGCTAGAGACTAATTTTACCAATTCTCATTAGCACACTGATACACCCATATAATTCCCTTGTATATGGTACTTAGGTACCCAGGGTTTTGGGGTTCCAGGAGATCCCTATGGGCTGCAGCATTTCTTTTGCCACGCACAGGGGGCTCAGGCAATTCTTACACAGGTCTGCCACTGCAACCTGAGTGATATAACGTCCATGTTATTTGACAGCCATTTTTCACTGCACATATGTAACTTATAAGTCACCTATATGTCTAACCCTCACTTGGTGAAGGTTAGGTGCCAAGTTACTTAGTGTGTGGGCACCCTGGCACTAGCCAAGGTGCCCCCACATCATTCAGGGCAAATTCCCCAAACTTTGTGAGTGCGGGGACACCATTACACGCGTGCACTATACATAGGTCACTACCTATGTATAGCGTCACAATGGCAACTCTGAACATGGCCATGTAACATGTCTAAGATCAGGGAATTGTCACCACAATACCATTCTGGTATTGGGGGGAAAATTCCATGATCCCCCGGGTCTCTAGCACAGAACTCGGGTACTGCCAAACTGCCTTTCCGGGGTTTACTCTGCAGCTGCTGCCAACCCCTCAGACAGGATTCTGCCCTCCTTGGGTCTGGGCAGCCCCAGCCCAGGAAGGAAGAACAAAGGATATCCTCTGATAGAGGGTTTTACACCCTCTCCCTTTGGAAATAGGTGTGAAGGGCTGGAGAGGAGTAGCCTCCCCCAGCCTCTGGAAATGCTTTGATGGGCACAGATGGTGCCCATCTCTGCATAAGCCAGTCTACACCAGTTCAGGGATCCCACAGCCCTGCTCTGGTTTGAAACTGGACAAAGGAAAGGGGAGTGACCACTCCCCTGACCAGTACCTCCCAGGGGAGGTGCCCAGAGCTCCTCCAGTGTGTCCCAGACCTCTGCCAACTTGGATTCAGAGGTGTTGGGGGCACACTGGACTGCTCTGAGTGGCCAGGTGACGTAAGAGACCCCCTCTGATAGGCTCTTACCTTTCTTGGTAGCCAAACATCCTTTCTTGGTAGCCAAACCTCCTTTTCTGGCTATTTAGGGTCTCTCCTCTTGGGTATTCTTCAGATAACGAATGCAAGAGCTCACCAGAGTTCCTCTGCATTTCCCTCTTCGACTCTTGCCAAGGATCGACCACTGACTGCTCCAGGACGCCTGCAAAACCGCAACAAAGTAGCAAGACGACTACCAGCAACATTGTAGTGCCTCATCCTGCCGGCTTTCTCAACTGTTTCCTGGTGGTGCATGCTCTGGGGGTCACCTGCCTTCACCCTGCACCAGAAGCCAAGAAGAAATCTCCTGTGGGTCAACGGAATCTTGTGCACAGCCTAGCCTGGGTCCCCAGCACTCCGCCCTGCAGTGCACAACCCGCTGAGTTGGACTCCGACATCGTGGGACCCTCCTTTTGTGACTGTGAGTTCACAGATCTTCTAAGTGCCTGTTTTGGTACTTCTGCGGGTGCTGCCTGCTTCTGCGGGGGCTCTCTGAGTTGCTGAGCGCCTTCCCTGTCTCCTCCTCCAAGGAGCGACATCCTAATCCTTCCTGGTCCCCAGCAGCACCCAAAAACCTCTACCACGAGCCTTGCAGCTAGGAAGGCTTGTTTGCGGTATTTCTGTGTGGAAACACTTCTGCAACATCCAGCACACTGTGGGACATCTTCCATCCAAAGGAGAAGTTCCTAGCCCTTTTCGTTGTTGCAGAATCTTCGGCTTCTTCCACCCGGAGGCAGCCCTTTCGCACCTTCATCCGGGGTTTCCTGGGCTCCTGCCCCCCCTGGACACTATCACAACTCTTGGACTTGGTCCCCTTGCCTTGCAGGTCCTCACGTCCAGGAATCCGTCTTCAGTGTTTTACTGGTGCTTGTGGTTCTTGCAGAATCCCCCCTATCACGATTATTGTGTCTTTCTGGGGTAGTAGGGTAACTTTACTCCTACTTTTCAGGGTCTTGGGGTGGGGTATTTTGGACACCCTTACTGTTTTCTTACAGCCCCAGCGACCCTCTACAAGCTCCCATAGGTCTGGGGTCCATTCGTGATTCGCATTCCACTTTTGGAGTATATTGTTTGTGTTGCCCCTAGACCTATGTTCACCTATTGCATCCTATTGTGATTCTACATTGTTTGCACTACTTTTCTTACTGTTACTTACCTGTTTTGGGTTTGTGTACATATAACTTGTGTATATTACTTACCTTCTAACTGAGGGTACTCACTGAGATACTTTTGGTATATTGTCAGAAAAATAAAGTACCTTTATTTTTAGTAACTCTGAGTATTGTGTTTTCTTATGATATTGTGCTACATGATATAAGTGGTATAGTAGGAGCTTTGCATGTCTCCTAGTTTTTCCAAAGTTTGAAAACGTTTTTTCTCTGTGCTTTCTAAGTTCTAAAACTTTTTCTATCACTTTCCTTAAACCCATTCTATCATGTCTGTAGTAGAGCCCACTCCCAAAACTGTTAATGCAACAAATGAGAGTTTGAGCTATAAAAGTTTGAGGGGTCTCTGCCTGGATACAGGTTTGAGTATAGGTAAGAATCCTACAAAAGAGTTTATCTTTAAAATGCTCATTGTAGATGACCAGAACCAGTCTGGCCCATCTCAAGAGAGGTTAGAAAATGGAGAAGCTTCCTAGTCAGAATCAGAGGAGTGCCCTGGAGAAGCTGGGGAGGGTTCTTACAAAGTCCTGCCCCCTAGCAGGGTACCTAGTGACAATGGTAGTGTTAGAGGATCCCACGCCAGTAGGGCATCTTTCACCCCTAGAGGCCAGGTTACTAGGGTCCAGACAGTTAGGGACAGGTCTCCCTCTGAAACTTCCCACATTTCCTCTGTGTCTAAACATTCCCAACCCACCCACCCTGAGGATAACTTGATGGAAATGGAACTCAGAAAGCTGAGGGTAGAAGAGACCAGACTGAAGCTTAAACAGCAACAGCTGGCCTTAGATAGAGAATCCCTAGACATAGAGAGGGAAAGGCAGAGGTTAGGGTTAGTTCCCCATGGTGGCAGCAGCAGTATTTCTGATAGCAATCTTGTTAGAGAGCAAGATTCCAGGAATCTACACAAGATAGTCCCCCCTTACAAGGAGGGGGATGACATTAATAAGTGGTTTGCTGCACTTGAGAGGGCCTATATGGTACAGTTGGTCCCTCAAAGGCAATGGGCTGCTATTTTGTGGCTATCTTTCACTGGAAAGGGTAGGGATAGGCCCCTTACTGTCAGAGAAAGTGATGCCAATAATTACAAAGTTTTGAAAGATGCACTCTAGGATGGATTTGGCTTAACCACTGAACAATACAGGCTTAAGTTCAGAGACACCAGAAAAGAGTATTTTCAAGACTGGACTGATTTTGTGGACTGTTCAGTGAAGGCTTTGGAAGGGTGGTTGCATGGCAGTAAAGTTTCTGACTATGAAAGCCTGTATAATCTTATTCTGAGAGAGCATATTCTTAACAATTGTGTGTCTGACTTGTTGCACCAATACCTAGTGGACTCTGATCTGACCCCTCCCCAAGAATTGGGAAAGAAGGCAGACAAATGGGTCAGAAAAGAGTGAACAGAAATGTTCATACAGGGGGTGACAAGGATGGCAAGAAGAAGGATGGTAAATCTTCTGAGAAGGGTGGGGACAAAAGTAAACTTTCTGAGTCTTCATCAGGCCTACAAAAATCCTCTGGAGGTGGTGGGTCCAAATCCTCTTCTAATAATCAGAAAAAGCCTTGATGTTATTTGTGTAAAGTCAAATGCCATTGGGCAAGTGATTCCACTTGTCCAAAGAAAAACACCAAACCTCCCACCACTACAACCCCTGCTGCAAATTCTAGTGTCCCTAGTAATAGCAGTGGTGGTGGGAAATCTACTACTAAAAGCCAATCCAAGGGTGTAGCTGGGCTCACTATTGGCAATGTAGTTGGGGTTGGTCTTGTTAGGGAGACCACAGAGGCTGTTTAGTCTCTGATGGTTGCATTGATTTTGCCACCTTGGTTGCTTGTCCCCTTAATATGGGTAAGTACAAGCAACTTCCCCTAATCAATGGTGTTGAGGTTGAGGCCTACAGGGACACAGGAGCCTGTGTAACTATGGTGATAGAAAAACTGGTCCACCCTGATCAACACCTACTTGGACAGCAGTAACAAGTGACAGACGCTCATAACAACACTCTTAGCCACCCCACGGCTGTTGTGAATCTCAACTGGGGGGGTTACTGATCCAAAAAAAGTTGTGGTAGCCACTGATTTACCTGTAGACTGTCTACTGGGATATGATTTGGAGACATCAGCTTGGGCAGAAGTGGAGTTGGAGGCTCATGCAGCAATGCTGGGTATTCCTGGGCATATTTTTGCTTTGACAAGGGCTCAGGCCAAGAAGCAAAAAGGACAGGAAACTTGGATCCTGGAACAATGGACCAAGTGCTCCCTAAAGCTAGGGGTAGAAAGGGTAAATCCCTACCCACTATCCCTCCCTCTACAGATGATTCCCCTTTTGAGGAAGAGGAATCATCTCCCTGTGCAGAACCTACACCAGAGGAGCTGGCAGCAGACACTGCTGAGCTTTTAGGTGCAGGGGGCCTGCCAGGGAAGAGCTGAGTGTGGCACAGCAAACCTGTCCCACATTAGAGGGTCTAAGACAGCAAGCTGTCAAACAGCAGAATGGGGATGTCAGTGACAGTCATAGGGTGTACTGGGAAGACAACCTCTTGTACACAGAGCCAAGGGATCCAAAACCTGTAGCTGCCAGGAGATTGGTCATTTCCCTGCAGTACAGAGAGTTTCTTCTCACCCTAGCATATGACATTCCTTTGGCTGGGCATTTGGGCCAGATGAAAACTTGGGAAAGACTTGTACCCTTGTTTCACTGCCCTCATATGTCAGGCGACGCAAAAGACTTTTGTAAATCTTGTGTGACTTGCCAAGTCAGTGGCAAGACTGCTGGCACTCCAAAGGCCCCTCTAATTCCACTTCCATTGGTTGGGGTGCCCTTTAAAAGGGTAGGGGTTGACATAGTTGGCCCCCTTGGCCCTCCAACTGCTTCAGGCAATAGATTTATCTTGGTGGTAGTGGACCATGCCACAAGATATCCTGAAGCCATACCGTTAAGGACCACTACAGCTCCTGCAGTGGCAAAGGCTCTTCTAGGAATCTTTTCCAGGGTGGGTTTTTCTAAAGAGGTGGTGTCAGACAGAGGTAGCAACTTCATGTCTGCATACCTAAAAGCAATGTGGAAGGAGTGTGGTGTTACTTACAAGTTCACCACTCCTTACCATCCACAAACAAATGATCTGGTTGAAAGGTTTAATAAAACTCTCAAAGGTATGATAATGGGACTCCGTGAAAAACTCAGAAGGAGATGGGATGTCCTGGTACCTTGCCTCCTTTTTGATTACAGGGAGGCACCCCAGAAAGTAGTGGGCTTCAGCCCCTTTGAACTCCTCTTTGGGCACTATGTAAGAGGTCTACTTGCTCTTGTGAAGGAGGGTGGGGAACAACCTTTAAAAGCTCCTAAACAGGACATAGTAGACCATGTACTTGGCCTAAGATCCAGAATGGCTGAGTATATGAAAAAGGCCAGTAAAGACCTTCAGGCCTGCCAAGAGCTGCAAAGCAATGGCATGACCAGAAGGCTGTCCTGACTCAGTACCAACCAGGGCAGAAGGTGTGGGTATTGGAGCTAGTGGCCCCAAGAGCACTCCAGGACAAATGGAGTGGACCCCATCTAATTGTTGAGAAGAAGGGTGACCTATTTGGTAGACCTGGGCACTGCCAGGAGTCCCCTTATAGTGATTCATGTCAATCGCCTAAAACCCTACTATGACAGGGCTGATCTCACCCTGCTCATGGCAACAGATGAGGGACAGGAAGAAGAGAGTGACCCTCTCCCTGATCTCTTTTCCACCATTGAAGCAGATGCCTTAGTGGAGGGAGTAGTCTTAGCAGATTGTCTGACTGCAGAACAGGAAGATAACTGCATCAATCTCGTAAGCCAGGTTTCAGACCTCTTTGCACTTGTACCAGGTACAACATCCTGGTGTGAACATACAATTGACACTGGCGACAGCCTGCCTGTCAAAAGTAAAATTTATAGGCAGCCTGACCATGTCAGGGACTGCATTAAACAAGATGTACAGAAAATGTTGGACTTAGGGGTGATTGAACCTTCTGAAAGCCCCTGGGCTAGCCCAGTTGTGCGTGTACCAAAACCTCACACCAAAGATGGAAAGAGGGGGATGAGGTTTTGTGTAGATTATAGAGGGCTCAATCAGGTAACCAAAACTGATGCTCACCCTATACCCAGGGCAGATGAGCTCATTGATAAACTGGCTTCTGCCAAGTATCTTAGCACTTTTGATCTAACTGCAGGGTATTGGCAGATTAGATTGGCAGAAGATGCTAAACCCAAGACTGCATTTTCTACCATTGGAGGGCACTACCAATTCACAGTAATGCCCTTTGGTTTGAAAAATGCAACTGCCACTTTTCAGAGGTTGGTGAATACAGTCCTGCAAGGGTTGGAGGCTTTCAGTGCACCATATCTAGATGATATTGCTGTCTTTAGCTCAACCTGGGATGATCACCTGGTCCACTTATGGAAAGTTTTGGAGGCCCTGCAAAAGGCAGGCCTCACTATCAAGGCCTCAAAATGCCAGATAGGGCAGGGGGAAGTGGTTTATCTGGGCCACTTGGTTGGTGGAGAACAGATTGCACCACTACAGGGGAAAATCCAAACTATCATAGATTGGGTTCCCCCTACAACTCAGACCCAGGTGAGAGCCTTTTTAGGCCTCACAGGGTACTACAGGAGATTCATCAAGAATTATGGCTCCATAGCAGCCCCTCTTAATGATCTCACTGGCAAGAAAATGCCTAAGAAGGTGTTATGGACAGCAAGCCGTCAGAAAGCTTTTGAGGAGCTCAAACAGGCCATGTGTTCTGCACCTGTCCTAAAAAGCCCATGTTACTCCAAGAAATTCTTTGTTCAAACTCGTGCATCTGAATTAGGGGTAGGGGAAGTACTATCACAACTGAATTCTCAGGGACAGGATCAACCAGTTGCTTTTATCAGCAGAGGTTGACCCCTAGAGAAAAGTGTTAGTCTGCCATAGAGAGGGAGGCCTTTGCTGTGGTCTGGGCACTGAAAAAGTTGAGACCATACCTGTTTGGTACTCACTTTATTGTTCAGACAGACCACAAACCTCTACTTTGGCTAAAACAAATGAAAGGTGAAAACCCTAAATTGTTGAGGTGGTCCATATCCCTACAGGGAATGGACTATAAAGTGGAGCATAGACCTGGGAGTACCCACTCCAATGCAGATGGACTCTCCAGATATTTCCACTTAGACAATGAAGACTCATCTGGACAAGACTAGTCTTATTGTCCTTCGTTTGGGGCGGGGGGGTTGTATAGGAAAGTACCATCTTGCCTGGCATGTTACCCCCATTTTCACTGTGTGTATGTTTGTTTTTGCCCTGGTGTCACTGGGATCCTGCTAGGCAGGACTCCAGTGCTCATAATGTATGCCCTGTATGTGTTCCCTGTGTGGTGCCTAACTGTATCACTGAGGCTCTGCTAACCAGATCCTCAGTGTTTATGCTCTCTCTGCTTTCTAAAATTGTCACTGCAGGCTAGTGACTAATTTTATCAATTCTCATTAGCACACTGGTACACCCATATAATTCCCTTGTATATGGTACTTAGGTACCTAGAATATTGGAGTTCCATGAGATCCCTATGGGCTGCAGCATTTCTTTTGCCACCCATAGGGAGCTCAGGCAATTCTTACACAGGCCTGCCACTGCTGCCTGAGTGAAATAACGTCCACGTTATTTCACAGCCATTTTTCACTGCACATAGGTAACTTATAAGTCACCTGTATGTCTAACCCTCACTTGGTGAAGGTTAGGTGCCAAGTTACTTAGTGTGTGGGCACCCTGGCACTAGCCAAGGTGCCCCCACATTGTTCAGGGCAAATTCCCCGAACTTTGTGAGTGCGGGGACACCATTACACGCATGCACTATACATAGGTCACTAACTATGTATAGCGTCGCAATGGTAACTCCGAACATGGCCATGTAACATGTCTAAGATCATGGAATTGTATTGGGGGGACAATTCCAGGATCCCCTGGGTCTCTAGCACAGAACCTGGGTACTGCCAAACTGCCTTTCTGGGGTTTCCACTGCAGCTGCTGCTGCTGCCAACCACTCAGACAGGTTTCTGCCCTCCTGGGGTCCAGGCAGCCCTGGCCCAGGAAGGCAGAACAAAGGACTTCCTCTGAGAGAGGGTGTTACACCCTCTCCCTTTGGAAATAGGTGTGAAGGGCTGGGGAGGTGTAGCCTCCCCCAGCTTCTGGAAATGCTTTGATGGGCACAGATGGTGCCCATCTCTGCATATGCCAGTCTACACCGGTTCAGGGATCCCCCAGCCCTGCTCTGGTGCGAAACTGGACAAAGGAAAGGGGAGTGACTACTCCCCTGACCAGTACCTCCCAGGGGAGGTGCCCAGAGCTCCTCCAGTGTGTCCCAGATCTCTGCCATCATGGATTCAGAGGTGTTGGGGGCACACTGGACTGCTCTGAGTGGCCAGTGCCAGCAGGTGACGTCAGAGACCCCCTCTGAGAGGCTCTTACCTTTCTTGGTAGCCAAACATCCTTTCTTGGTAGCCAAACCTCCTTTTCTGGCTATTTAGGGCCTCTCCTCTTGGGTATTCTTCAGATAACGAATGAAAGAGCTCACCAGAGTTCCTCTGCACTTCCCTCTGACTGCTCCAGGACGCCTGCAAAGCCGCAACAAAGTAGCAAGACGACTACCAACAACATTGTAGCACCTCATCCTGCCGGCTTTCTAACTGTTTCCTGGTGGTGCATGCTCTGAGGGCTGTCTGCCTTCACCCTGCACTGGAAGCCAAGAAGAAATCTCCCGTGGGTCAAAGGAATCTTCCCCCTGCCTACGCAGGCACCAAAAGACTGCATCACTGGTCCTCTGGGTCCCCTCTCATCCTGACAAGTGTGGTCCCTGGAACACAGGAGCTAGATCCAAGTGACCCCCACAGTCCAGTGATCCTTCAGTCCAGGTTTGGTGGAGGTAAGTCCTTGCCTCCCCACGCTAGACTGCAAACCTGTGTACTGTGTGATTTGCAGCTGCTCTGGCTTCTATGCACTTCTCCAAGGATTCCTTTGTGCACAGCCTAGCCTGGGTCCCTAGCACTCCATCCTGCAGTGCACAACCCGCTGAGTTGGACTCCGACGTCGTGGGACCCTCCTTTTCTGACTCTGAGTTCACAGATCTTCTAAGTGCCTGTTCTGGTACTTCTGTGGGAGCTGCCTGCTTCTGCGGGGGCTCTCTGAGTTGCTGAGTGCCTCCCCCTGTCTCCTCCTCCAAGGGGCGACATCCTGGTCCTTCCTGGTCCCCAGCAGCACCCAAAAACCTCTACCGCGACCCTTGCAGCTAGCCAGGCTTGTTTGTGGTATTTCTGCATGGAAACACTTCTGCAACATCCAGCGCGCCGTGGGACATCTTCCATCCAAAGGAGAAAATCCTAGCCCTTTTCGTTGTTGCAGAATCTTCGGCTTCTTCCACCCAGAGGCAGCCCTTTTGCACCTTCATCCGGGGTTTCCTGGGCTCCTGCCCCCCTGGACACTATCGCGACTCTTGGACTTGGTCCCCTTGCCTTGCAGGTCCTCATGTCCAGGAATCCATCTTCAGTGTTTTGCTGGTGCTTGTGGTTCTTGCAGAATCCCTCCAATCACGACTATTGTGTCTTTCTGGGGTAGTAGGGTAACTTTACTCCTACTTTTCAGGGTCTTGGGGTGGGGTATTTTGGACACCATTACTGTTTTCTTACAGTCCCAGCGACCCTCTACAAGCTCCCATAGGTCTGGGGTCCATTCGTGATTCGCATTCCACTTTTGGAGTATGTGGTTTGTGTTGCCCTAGACCTAAATTCACCTATTGCATCCTATTTTGATTCTACATTGTTTGCACTACTTTTCTTACTGTTACTTACCTGTTTTGGGTTTGTGTGCATATAACTTATGTATATTACTTACCTTCTAACTGAGGGTACTCACTGAGATACTTTTGGCATATTGTTATAAAAATAAAGTACCTTTATTTTTAGTAACTCTGAGTATTGTGTTTTCTTATGATATTGTGCTATATGATATAAGTGGTATAGTAGGAGCTTTGCATGTCTCCTAGTTCAGCCTAAGCTGCTTTGCTATAGCTACCATCTATTAGCCTAAGCTGCTAGAAACACCTCTATTCTACTAATAAGGGATAACTGGACCTGGCACAGGGTGTAAGTACCACAAGGTACCCACTATAAGCCAGGCCAGCCTCCTACACCATGGGCAGGGAGGAGGTTGATGAATGATGATTGATGGAATACATATCTGCCTCACTTAACAAATACAGTGGGTCAAGGGATTAGAAAACAAATAAAAATACCCCCACCCCACTTTCAACCATAGCTTTCATAACCATTAAACACTAAGGTAGTCATTCCAACCTCGGCGGTAAAAGGCGCTTACCGCCGTTCAGAAGACCGCCATAACACTGCCGCGGCCGCGGTAAACCGCCACGGTCATTCTGACCCACAACAGGCAAACCGCCAAAATACAGACATCCACAAAAGTCCGCCACACCAAAGGCCAGCGAGAAACTGGCGATGACCAAACCTCCACCGTCACGCCAACAGAAATACGCCCACACTATCACGACACACGAATCCACGCGGTGGTCTTTCAACCGCGGTATTCCATTGGCGATACACACTGCCGCGCTCAAAATACACACACTTGTACAAAACACTACCACATTGGACAATTCAAAATACACACACCTGATACACATACACACACCACTCCCACACACCCAATACAATATAAAATACACACCCACATCACCCACAAACCTCCACTCCTAGAGATTCGTGGACACGCACCGAGAAAAGACATCCGAGCACCCAGACGCCCAATTCACTGTCACCCAGCAATATTTGCACGCACTTCACACAACACAACAATACACATCACCACACTTAGCACCACACAATCCACCCTACACATCACCCACACCACCCCATGGCACCGCAAAGACACCCCAGGTTCTCTGATGATGAACTCAGGGTCATGGTGGAGGAAATTGTACGAGTAGAGCCACAGCTGTTCGGGGCACAGGTGCAGCACACCACCATTGCAAGGAAGATGGAGCTATGGAGCAGAATAGTGGACAGGGTCAACACTGTGGGACAGCACCCAAGAAATCGGGACGACATCAGGAAGAGGTGGAACGACCTACGGGGGAAGGTGCATTCCATGGTATCCAGGCACAACATCGCGGTGCAGCGGACTGGCGGCGGACCCCCACCTCCTCCCCCAGAATTTACAACATGGGAGGAGCAGGCCTTGAACATCCTGCATCCTGAGGGCCTCGCAGGAGTAGCTGGAGGAATGGACTCTGGTAAGTCTCATCTTCACTACTTCATCCCCCCCACCCCACCTGCATGCCAACTCATACCCCCACCCTCACCCCCACCCCCATCCCACCTACTCCTTGCAAATGTCTCACCATCACAACCCACCCATCCCAACACCTAGCCCTGCATGCGTCCACAAAGCATGGACACCCATCACCAAAGCATGCCCACTGCACATACACATACAACCCCCCCCAAACCACCGTCACAACAGCCCCCACAAAGGAATGCCAGCACTGGGGTACACGGGCACCCACCCATTGCACGCTATGGCACACACAGAAGCAATAACCATACTTTTATACCCCTGCAGGACCCGAACGCCAGGTCACCGCGCAGGGGGGTCCACAAATGTCCACTCCACTCCCAGAAGAGGCCCACAGTGAGGACAGCAGCTCTGTCTCCCTGGATCTAGATGACCAGCCCGGTCCATCGGGGACCTCGGGACAGTCGGTTCCCCTCACACAGCCACAGGCCACAGCAGACCTTCCCCCCTCTGGAAACACCAGCACAGCACCCACCCAGCGGGCCCATACCTCTGTCCCCAGGACACGTCAATCAGCGGTGTGTCCACCACTACAGGGAACCCAGGCTAACCCAACACCCCAACAACAACAGGGACCTGGGGGCAGTGGAAGTGGGCACACGGTCCAGGGGACAGAGGCCCATGGAAACAGGGGAACTGGGAGGGCTGCTGTGCGACAGGGGGGGGACAGGCCCAGGGAACCCACTCTCCACGAGGCCCTCTCCTCCATCATGGGAGCATACCACCACTCCCAGGAGACGATGGCGACGGTCCTGGCCAGGTTTCAGGAGATCCAGCTTCTGCAGGTGCAACAGTATATGGGGTTCAGGGAGGAACTAAGAAACATCAGTTCCGCCATGGGTACCATCGTAGTGGCCCTGAATCAGGTAGTCACCACATTGCGGGACACTGTGGCACCTCAAAGGGCCCCTGACACTAGCATGGACCAAGAACTGCCTACCACCTCTGCCGGCGCTAGTGGACAGGAGGCCCCGACACAAGACCAACAGGCCACCAGAACCCCACCCCCTGCAGAAGGAGAACCACCCCGCAAGCGGGCCCTGAGATCCAGGAAGAAGACAGAGTAAGATGTCAAGACCCCCACCAGCAAATGATACCGCCCTGATTGTCATCCCACTGTCCCACATTGTCACCCTGTCCAACCTTAAACTGCCCCTGCTCCACTTTCCACAGGCATTTGGACAATGCACCTGTGATACTGATACTCTGGACTCTGCCATGGACAGTCCTCCACCATCACCCCTCACCGATTTGCAACCACCCATCCAGTTTAGAGCACTTGAATAAACACACTTATTGCACAAAACAATCTGGAGTCTGGCTGTGATTTAGAACAAATGTATTAGACATGACCGTGCCAAAATGTTCATTCACATTGTGATGCCAACAAACCGCTGTCACACAGCTGTAGTCCATGGGGAAACAAAGCAGATGTCACGCAGTGGGGCCCACATCTCTGAAAACGGAAGGGAAAGTCACAACACAGTTACCATACACTGGGGGAAAAAGTCAGACAGTAGGGAGGTAGGAGTCTTTAAGTAAATGTAATATGCCGGTGTGTACTCTTACCTGTGTGTCATTGAAAATACTGCTGTATCACTGTGTTCCTGTTCTCTATGTCGTCCTATTCGGCTTCCTCCTCTTCACTCTCCACAGGCTCCACAGCTGCTACAACACCACCATCTGGACCATCCTCCTGCAGAAAAGGCACCTGGCATCGTAAAGCCAGGTTGTGAAGCATACAGCAGGCCACGATGATCTGGCACACCTTCTTTGGTGAGTACATTAGGGATCCACCTGTCATATGGAGGCACCTGAACCAGGCCTTCAGGAGGCCGAAGGTTCGCTCAATCACCCTCCTAGTCCGCCCATGGGCCTCATTGTACCGTTCCTCTGCCCTTGTCCTGGGATTCCTCACTGGGGTCAATAGCCATGACAGGTTGGGGTAACCAGAGTCCCCTAATAGCCACACCCGGTGCCTCTGGAGTTGACCCATCACATAAGGGATGCTGCTATTCCGCAGGATGTAGGCATCATGCACTGACCCAGGGAACTTGGCATTAACATGGGAGATGTACTGGTCAGCCAAACACACCATCTGTACATTCATGGAATGATAACTCTTCCGCTTCCTGTACACCTGTTCACTCCTGCTGGGGGGGACCAAAGCAACATGTGTCCCATCAATGGCACCAATGATGTTGGGAATATGTCCAAGGGCATAGAAGTCTCCTTTCACTGTAACCAAATCCCCCACCTCAGGGAAATGATGTAGCTCCTCATGTGTTTGAGCAGGGCAGACAACACTCTGGACAACACCTTGGAAATCATGGGCTGGGACATCCCTGATGATATGGTCACTGTTGTTTGAAAAGACCCACTTGCTAAGAAATGGAGTACTGACAGCACCTGCACTAGAGGGGGGATCCCTGTGGGTTGGCAGATGGGTGACATCAGGTCTGGCTCCAGCTGGGCACACAGTTCCTGTATAGTGGCTCGGTCAAGCCTGTATGTCAGTATGACATGTCGTTCCTCCATTGTCGACAGGTCCACCAGCGGTCTGTACACGGGAAGATTCCTCCATCTCCTCGCATGTCCCAGCGGACGGTGCCTATGAAGGAAAACAGCGAGCACAGAGTCAATCAACCCACGGTACGTAACCACAGCTTGCACATAACACGATTCCCAATGCATTGAAAGGTTTGTATGAGTGTTGATGCAAGGCCTAGGTATGTGTGACGCAGTAGAAATTAAGCCATGTGGGCCCTTGAAATGGCGGCTGCCTGACCTGTGAAGTGCGACAGTGGGATGTGAGGTCAATGCGCTGGTGTGGCACACGTGGTGGTAGGCGGTCGAAGACCGCGGCGCAAAGCCGCATTGGTTAACATTGAACCCTATGGGTTTCAGGAGCCAAAGACGATGTGCGCCGGCGGTCGCGGTACGCACTGCCGCGGTACGCACCGCCGCGGGCATGACCGCCATTTTCTTTCTGCTTAATCACTCGATAGCTGATCTTCCACAGGAGAGGACCTACACTGCAAGTGCTGCTGTGACCTCGGTCTGGAAGAGACAATGGCTCATGCGACTGGAGAAAGGGCCCCTGCCTTCACTGCGGAGGAGTTGGAGAAACTTGTGGATGGGGTCCTCCCCCAGTATGCGCTACTCTACGGTCCTCCAGACCAACAGGTAAGTACACAGGGACCATGCTTAGTGGGCAATGCCTGGGTTGAGTGGGGTGGATGAAAGATGGTGGGGAGGGGAGCGATTGAGGCATGCATCAAACGACAGATGAGAGCATGTGCCACATGGCAAGGGTGGGGATGGGGGGCCATTCACATCGAGCATGCAGAAGGTAATGACTATTTTTCTCTCCCTGTACTTGTCACATAGGTCAGCGCCCACCAGAAAGTCGCTATTTGGCGTGCCATCGCCAAGGACGTCCGGACCCTGGGGGTCCACAACAGACGGGGCACCCACTGCCGGAAGAGGTGGGAGGACATCCGACGCTGGAGCAGGAAGACGGCGGAGGCTCAGCTGGGGATGGCCTCCCAACGTAGGAGGGGTGCCAGTCGTACTTTGACCCCCCTGATGTCCCGGATCCTGGCGGTGGCCTACCCCGATTTGGATGGGCACGTGAGGACATCACAGCAGACACAAGGGGGTGAGTACAAACACATTCTGCTGACTTTGCGTGCAGTGGAGGTGTCTGGGTGGGGGAGGAGGGCTGTGGGTATCCCTAGGCCAGGGCGATTTCTGTAGGCTAGGCCCCTCCGTAAGGCATGGCACTGTGCCCCCGCCCCCCACCTCTGTAGGGTGCCAAGTACAGGTATCCATGGCCCTGTGTCATCTATGTGTGCAGTTGTCGTCCATAGGCTTGTAGGCCATGTCCCACGGATTGCGTAGTGGACCCCAAGTGCGCGGCGTAGTGCAGGGGGCTTCTGTGTCTGTCCTCTCCGCCAACGGTGTCGCCAATGCATGGACTCAACATGTCTTTAGTTCTCCCCCCCCCTTTTTTATTGTCTTCCTGTTCATGTGTGCATTAGCCTCATCAGGCGGAGGAGAAGTGTCATCGGAGCACGAGGGAGCTGCATCCCACATGGCCCTGGAGGGCCATGCAACGGAGTCCGAATACACCAGTGGGACGCAGGGCGAGGGGAGCTCCACAGCGGGGACTCGTGCTGATGTCAGTGACAGCGACTCGTCCTCTGAAGGGAGCTCCCTTGTGGTGGCGGCAACATCCGTGCCCCCCGCAACAACAGGTACAGCCGCCACCCAGCGCACCAGCACCGCCCTCCCAGCAGCCCCTCAGCGTTTGCCCCGTGCCTGCTCACCCAGGAAGGTGGGCATCTCCTTCGCACCAGGCACCTCAGGCCCTGCCCCTGTCACCCCTGCTGCCCTCAGTGAGGAGGTCATTGACCTCCTGGGGACCATCATTGTTGGGCAGTCTACCCTTTTGAATGCCATCCAGGGTGTAGAAAGGGAGGTGCACCAGAGTAATGCATACCTGGAGGGCATTCATTCTGGTCAGGCTGCCCATCAGTGATCGTTCAACGCTCTGGCCTCAGCACTGACGGCAGCCATTGTCCCTGTCTCTAGCCTCCCCCCTCCAACTTCCTCCACCCAGACCCAATCCCCTGTACCTCTGCCTATCCCAGACACACCATCAGACCAGCCTGCACACACCTCAACACCCAAGGGAAGCTCATCCAGACATAAGCACCACACATCACACAAGCATTCACACAAGCAAAATCCACATGCAGACATACCAACACCCACTGCCTCCACTGTGTCCCCCTCCTCCTCGTCTCCCTCCTCCCTCCCTGTGACGTCTCCACTCACACTTGCATGCACAACATCTTCAGCCACTACATCCATCACCAGCACACCCACCAGAACACTCCGCACACGTGCAGTCACCATCCCCACTACCATTTACACGTCCCCTGTGTCCTCTCCCAGTGTGTCTGTCACCCCCTCTTCCAAACTACACAAACGCAGGCAGCCACCCACCCAACAGCCATCCACCTCACGACAGCCTCCAGCCCAAGCACCTGCACCCAAAGACACCAGACTTCACACTCCTACAACCACATCCTATTCCTCCACTCCCATACCCACTACACCTACCCGTCCCTCTCTTTCCAAATTGTTTTTCTTTTCCAAACTTGACCTCTTTCCAACAACTCCCCCACCCCGTCCATCTCATAAGACTCCAATCAGCACCTCAGCCACCACAAAACCGGGACCTGTAAAGACTGTTTGCCATGAACTGTGGAGTCCCCCACCCTCAAGGGCAGCCAGTTCAGCTAGGAGCCAAGGCACGGCCAGCCCACCCCCGGAAAAGCATCCGAAGATTGCCAGTGCCCGGCGCGAGAGACCAAAGACACCAGGGACAAACATCCCTACATTGGCTCCGGCAGGAAGTCGGGTGCCACCTGGCACACCGCCAAAGGTGGGAAAGGTCCACAGGCGAACAGGGAAGGGTGGTAAGTGCAGCACGCCTGACAAGTCCGGCAGCAGGCCAGCTGGCCAATAGGGCCCCACCAGCCCCATCCCAAGTGTGCAGGAGGACACCCACAGGCCTAGTACTGCAGCCCAGGAGGGCCCCGCAAGCCACGTCCCAGGTGGGCAGAAGGACACCCACAGGCCCGGTACTGCAGCCCAGGAGGGCCCCGCAAGCCACCAGACAGATGGGCAGGAAGGCCCCGCCAGCCACATGTCAGGTGGCGAGTGACATCCATGCCATGGCCGGATCCACTGACCTTGACACTCATCTCAAGCACCGCTCCGCTGGGCACCGCCGTCTCAAGAACAGCTGAACAGGGCCCTTCATCTCAAGCACTGCTCTGCTGGGCACCGCCGTCTCAAGAACCGCTGAACAGGGACCTTCATCTCAAGCACCGCTGAAGTGGGCACCGCCGTCTCATGCACCACTGGACTGGGCCCTTCATCTCAAGCACCGCTGAACAGGGCCCTTCATCTCAAGCACCGCTCCGCTGGGCACCGCTGGGCACCGCTGTCTCAAGAACCGCTGAACTGGGCCCTTCATCTCAAGCACCGCTCCGCTGGGCCCTTCATCTCAAGCACCGCTCCGCTGGGCACCGCCGTCTCAAGCACCGCTGAACTGGGCCCTTCATCTCAAGCACCGCTGAACAGGGCCCTTCATCTCAAGCACCACTCCGCTGGCCACCGCCATCTCAAGAACCTCTGAACTAGGCCCTTCATCTCAAGCACCGCTCCGCTGGGCCCTTCATCTCAAGCACTGCTCCGCTGGGCACCGCCGTCTCAAGCACCGCTGAACTGGGCCCTTCATCTCAAGCACCGCTGAACAGGGCCCTTCATCTCAAGCACCGCTCCGCTGGGCACCGCCGTCTCAAGAACCGCTGAACTGGGCCCTTCATCTCAAGCACCGCTCCGCTGGGCCCTTCATCTCAAGCACCGCTCCGCTGGGCACCGCCGTCTCAAGCACCGCTGAACTGGGCCCTTCATCTCAAGCACCGCTGAACAGGGCCCTTCATCTCAAGCACCGCTCCGCTGGGCACCGCCGTCTCAAGAACCGCTGAACTGGGCCCTTCATCTCAAGCACCGCTCCGCTGGGCACCGCTGTCTCAAGAACCGCTGAACTGGGCCCTTCATCTCAAGCACCGCTCCGCTGTGCCCTTCATCTCAAGCACCGCTTCGCTGGGCACCGTCGTCTCAAGAACCGCTGAACTGGGCCCTTCATCTCAAGCACTGCTCCGCTGGGCCCTTCATCTCAAGCACCGCTCCGCTGGGCACCGCCGTCTCAAGAACCGCTGAACTGGGCCCTTCATCTCAAGCACTGCTCCGCTGGGCCCTTCATCTCAAGCACTGCTCCACTGGGCCCTTCATCTCAAGCACCGCTCCGCTGGGCACCGCCGTCTCAAGAACCGCTGAACTGGGCCCTTCATCTCAAGCACTGCTCCGCTGGGCCCTTCATCTCAAGCACCGCTCCGCTGGGCACCGCCGTCTCAAGAACCGCTGAACTGGGCCCTTCATCTCACGCACTGGTCCGCTGGGCCCTTCATCCTAAGCACTGCTCCGCTGGGCACCGCCGTCTCAAGCACCGCTGAACTGGGCCCTTCATCTCAAGCACCGCTGAACAGGGCCCTTCATCTCAAGCACTGCTCCGCTGGGCACCGCCGTCTCAAGAACTGCTGAACTGGGCCCTTCATCTCAAGCACTGCTCCGCTGGGCCCTTCATCTCAAGCACCGCTCCGCTGGGCACCGCCGTCTCAAGAACCGCTGAACTGGGCCCTTCATCTCAAGCACTGCTCTGCTGGGCCCTTCATCTCAAGCACTGCTCCGCTGGGCCCTTCATCTCAAGCACCGCTCCGCTGGGCACCGCCGTCTCAAGAACCGCTGAACTGGGCCCTTCATCTCAAGCACTGCTCCACTGGGCCCTTCATCTCAAGCACTGCTCCGCTGGGCCCTTCATCTCAAGCACCGCTCCGCTGGGCACCGCCGTCTCAAGACCGCTGAACTGGGCCCTTCATCTCAAGCACTGCTCCGCTGGGCCCTTCATCCTAAGCACTGCTCCGCTGGGCACCGCCGTCTCAAGCACCGCTGAACTGGGCCCTTCATCTCAAGCACCGCTGAACAGGGCCCTTCATCTCAAGCACCGCTCCGCTGGGCACCGCCGTCTCAAGAACCGCTGAACTGGGCCCTTCATCTCAAGCACTGCTCCGCTGGGCCCTTCATCTCAAGCACCGCTCCGCTGGGCACCGCCGTCTCAAGAACCGCTGAACAGGGCCCTTCATCTCAAGCACTGCTCCGCTGGGCCCTTCATCTCAAGCACCGCTCCGCTGGGCACCGCCGTCTCAAGAACCGCTGAACTGGGCCCTTCATCTCAAGCACTGCTCCGCTGGGCCCTTCATCTCAAGCACTGCTCCACTGGGCCCTTCATCTCAAGCACCGCTCCGCTGGGCACCGCCGTCTCAAGAACCGCTGAACTGGGCCCTTCATCTCAAGCACTGCTCCGCTGGGCCCTTCATCTCAAGCACTGCTCCGCTGGGCACCGCCTACTCAAGCACCGCTCCGCTGGGCACCGCCGTCTCAAGAACCGCTGAACTGGGCCCTTCATCTTAAGCACTGCTCCGCTGGGCCCTTCATCTCAAGCACTGCTCCGCTGGGCCCTTCATCTCAAGCACTGCTCCACTGGGCACCGCCGTCTCAAGCACCGCTCCGCTGGGCACTGCCGCCTCAAGAACCGCTGAACTGGGCCCTTCATCTCAAGCACTGCTCCGCTGGGCACCGCCGTCTCAAGCACCGCTCCGCTGGGCACTGCCGCCTCAAGAACCGCTGAACTGGGCCCTTCATCTCAAGCACTGCTCCGCTGGGCCCTTCATCTCAAGCACTGCTCCGCTGGGCACCGCCTACTCAAGCACCGCTCCGCTGGGCACCGCCGTCTCAAGAACCACTGAACTGGGCCCTTCATCTTAAGCACTGCTCCGCTGGGCCCTTCATCTCAAGCACTGCTCCGCTGGGCCCTTCATCTCAAGCACTGCTCCACTGGGCACCGCCGTCTCAAGCACCGCTCCGCTGGGCACTGCCGCCTCAAGCACCGCTGATCTGGGCCCTTCATCTCAAGAACCGCTGGCCCATTGGCGGAAGGGGCAGGCCCGCATCTGTGTCGGGCAGGGCTGCACGAAGCACTCTGGGCACTAGTCCCCCTCCAGTACCAGTGGAGACTGTTATCCACTTGAGAGACTGTGGCTTTGCACTCCCCAGGATGGCACAGTGGGCAACCCACCCACTGAAGAGACTTGAGAGACTGTGGCTTTGCACTCCCCAGGATGGCACAGTGGGCAACCCACCCACTGTAGAGACTTGAGAGACTGTGGCTTTGCACTCCCCAGAATTGAACAGTGGGCAACCCACCCACTGTAGAGACTTGAGAGACTGTGGCTTTGCACTCCCCAGGATGGCACAGTGGGCAACCCACCCACTGTAGAGACTTGAGAGACTGTGGCTTTGCACTCCCCAGGATGGCACAGTGGCCATGGAGGCCCCTCGTGGATCTGCCGTCGTGGACTCATCTGGCTGAGGTGCCCCCCCTTTCCTTCCCCCTGAGGTGCCTGTAGTTTTCCTATCTGATGCCCCTGCAGTGTTCTCTTCGTTGGAGGCAGGTATCCTGTGTGGGCTTTGCCCATGTGTTTTGGCCCAGTGGCCCACGAACAATGGCTGATACACATATCGGACTGGACAATTTATGTATATAAAGTTATAGATGTGTGATATATTTTATACTCAGTCTTACAATATAATTCTAAATTTATAATCATTTCCTTTTGTCTTTGCATTCTTCCGGGGGGTTTGGGGGGGTAACTGTGATGGGTTGCTATGCATTGATGTGTGTGTTGTAGTGGGTGAGGGTGAGGGTGGGTGTGTCGCATATGTGTGTCCCCGTAATTTTTTCCCTCCCCTGTGTCGTAGGTGCAGTACTCACCGTTGTCTTCTGCGCCGGCGTTCGTGCTCCTGGTAGAGGAGCAGGAAGACAATGGCTGGTAGGATGTGGAGTTCGGGTTCCATGCTGTCCAGATTCCTCGTGGGGTGTATGGAGGTGAGCGTTTTCCGTTTGAAATGGCTGTTTCCGCCATGTTTTTATCGGCGGGGCTACCGCCCCGGAAAAGGTGGCGGATTGAAAATGAAACAAAAAGGTTTTGGTATTTTTTCTATTTGCAGCTCGTTATCCTTTAAGGAAAACGGGCTGCAAAGAGAAAAAAAAACTACTTTATTTAAAAGCAGTCACGGACATGGTGGTCTGCTGTCTCCAGCAAGCCACCATCCCCGTGAGTGCCTAGACTCGCTATGGGGTTGCAAACTGCGACCCACCTCATAAATATTTATTGGGACCCCATAGCAAGTCGCAGAAGGTTTCTGAGACAACTTCTGCATTTCCTTTTGCGAGTTGCAAATTGCGAGTCGCTGGGACTCGCAATTTGCACCTCGCAAAAGGGAGCCTTCCTACATCTGGCCCTAAGTGAGTGAAGTAGGTTGGCAGCATGCTCCTCTCCGGAAGAGTTCCCATGTGTATTCGTTCAAGCAATTATTCAATCATTCTTTCATTATTCCTACGATATTCACCCATATCTGCCATGATTTAAGCTTTTCTTTCTCTCAATCACTTTCACCAAAATCCACAGTCTATTTTCCATCCATTAAATATCTACTATCCACCCTCATCACCATTTAACCCATCCATCTATTTACCCAGTACTCATGCATGCATCCTTTCACCCTCCCACACATCCTTTCCTTTCCTCTCATTCATTTCACCCATCCTTTCTTTTAACCTTCTTTTCTTTCCTGTTTCAATCAAGCCATAATATTTAGCATACATTATGTGTGCTTTTGCTGAGTTGCAAATAGAAGAGCCCATATATAACACAAACACCTCTGTAGCTGGTAACGCGTGTGGCTCACGATCATGACTACACCCTTATAGTTAATGAGTAATAGTAATTGTCAATATGCAAGCAATGTGACTTACCACCACCCGTCCCTGCCGCTGGTTCTCCCCCTTCTTCATCTGTTCCTGCAGTCCTCGGTATTGCTAGGAAAATACACTATCCTGTTTTTAGATGCCGGTTACATCCTCCCTTTATTTTTTTAATCAAAAAATGCAACCGCAATATATTTCTACATTTCAGTTAGCACTGCAGTGTATTTGATGAAAAATGTAACTCTAGAAATTTTGTTGGTTCACAGTGTTAGAAAAGCCAGGTAGTCAAGCCAACTAAAAACTCTGTGTAATGGAGGGGCAGACCTATAGCCTATGATGAGGATGACTCTGAATCATTGAAGCGCAATCAAGGGGTGGAATAAAAATGGTCAATTAAAGACAGAAAAAAAGATAGTGCAGGGATAACGGCAATTAAACAAACATTGGATCAGGGAGTTGGAAAGAAATGAGACAGTATAATAAAAGTATTTAGTATAATACTGGGCAGAGATTTAAAGTTAGGGAAACAATAATAATAATAATAAATATTAGGACTTACTAGGATGAGCAGAGCCTTCAGCATTTTTTCTGGTAGTCAGCGCCTCCCCTGCTCCTACCAGACCCACCTCTGTGCTGCCCCTCTTCTTGCCCTTGGGTGCTGATATAACAAATAAAGAAGATAAAAAACAGATTTGTGATACAGTTAATCTCCACAAAATTATTGTAACAGGCAAACGCAGTACCAGTGTAGTTGGTTATACTCCTAAAATCCCTATTTCAAATTTCCTTAACAAAAGCTACATTTGAAACTAATGCATTGCAATAAATGAACTTTGATTCCATTCTCATTTCTCAACCCCACTGATAGACCAACTCAGTCTCCCTTTTTTTTGCAATGCATTGATGCATGCTTGTACTACAGATCACTGTGAAATTGCTTGGGGCTGTACAAGCTACATAAAGAAAGTCACAGAAAATGCTAACATACTGATATCACTAATTTACTATGGTGACAGGAGGACAGAGGAGACTGCATTGCAATAGCTACTTAAATAATCAGCCAAAGCAAGCGCCAACGAGTACACTAATGTGCACCAAACACCTGTCTAGCTCTAAATGGATTGCATATTAATATTCTCAACTAGAACTAAATGTAACCTACTTCTGTGTGAGAGCAGCATGCTATTTAGAAAAATCGTTAGCATTGTAGATCGGAAAAATAGGTAATATTCACTAAGCCCCTGAATCTCTATGCCTAGCAGGTCAAGCAGGTCCTGCTCGCAGTTGATGATATCCACCCAGTGGTGCATCAGTTGCTGGGTGGTGCACTTGACCTCGGTGGTGTGGAAAACACACCTGCACACCCACTCCCAACACATCTGACACTCCTGAAGGGGGTAACAGCTGCCAGGCCTGCCACCTGCTGCCAGAATAGAGGGGTGGTGGTGCTGCATGTAGAAAACGAGCGCTGCCACCTCCACCTTACAAAAGATGGGTTGGGGCTGAACCCCTTGGTTGTACACCACCCACAAGGTAGATGACTATTGCCGGATATCTGGGGGGGGGTGGCTGGTGCTGTCACTCCCCTGTTTGCAGGTGCCATCCTGATCTGCTATGCCACTGGGGGGTGGGGTGAAGAAAAGAAACATCAAGAGAAGGAAAGAAGGAAGAAATAAGAATAAATAATGAAGAAAAGGGAAAAATAAACAAAGATATCAAAAGTCACAAAAAGCACAAAAAAGAAAAAAGGTAAAAATACACAGACACAAAAAGACACACTAATACAAAAGTAAAAATGAGGAGTAGAATGATTAGGAGGATGGAGGATTGAAAATATTATAAAGGGATTAAAAAAACAGGCCTCGCACTATAAGCAAAGTAAAAAAACAAGATGGCTGCACCCATGGAAATTGCCTGGTACCGTTCTTGGACTTTTTTAAATGCACGAATATACCCGCATTGTGTTTGACATAAAACGCAGCATGTACAGGAGTGTTAGACTTTTCATCCTTGGCGTGGTCTCCCTTAACTTTTTGCCTCTGTTCCCCAGGTTGTTGATGTGTGCTGGACTCTGATTTTGCTGTTTGTGTTACTCTGGGCACTTTACCATGGCTAAGCAGTGCTAAAGTGCAAGTGTGCCTTTACAAAATGTGTATGCAATTGGTTTATCCATGATTGGCATAATTGGTTTACTAGTAAGTCCCTAGTAAAGTGCACCAGAGGTGGCAGGGCCTGTAATTCAAATGCTACTAGTGGGCCTGCATCACTGGTTGTGCCACCCATATCAGTAGCTCTGTAATCATGTCTCATACCTGCCATTGCAGTGTCTGTCTGTGCAGTTTTAACTGTAAATTCGACTTGGCAAGCGTACCCACTTGCCAGGCCTAAACCTTCCCTTTTCTTACATGTCAGACACCCCAAAGGTAGGCCCGGGGTAGCCCCAAGGGCAGGGTGCAGTGTATGGTAAAGGTAGGACATATAGGGGGTTATTCTAACTTTGGAGGAGGTGTTAATCCGTCCCAAAAGTGACGGAAAAGTGACGGATTTACCACCAGCCGTATTATGAGTCCATTATATCCTATGGAACTCGTAATACGGCTGGTGGTATATCCGTCACTTTACCGTCACTTTTGGGACGGATTAACACTCCTCCAAAGTTAGAATAACCCCCATAGTAATGTGTTTTATATGTCCTGACAGTGAAATATTACTAAATTAGTTTTTTACTGTTGCAAGGCATGTCCCTCTCATAGGTTAATACGGGGCTACCTTTAAATCTGATTAAAGTGTAGATTCCATTTGGGAGCGGATGGACATGTGGAGTTTGGTGTCTCTGAGCTCACAATTTAAAAATACATCTTTTAGTAAAGTTGATTTTAAGATTGTGTGTTTGAAAATGCCACTTTTAGAAAGTGGGCATTTTCTTGCTTATACCATTTCTGTGACTCTGCCTGTTTGTGGAATCCCTCGTTGGGTCAGTTTGACAGTTGGGCTGGTTGCACCTCACACTAGACAGTGACACAAAGGGAGCTGGGGTGTAGCCTGCATATCCTGATGAGCCATCTGTGCTAGGAGGGAGGGGAGGAGTTCTCAATCACACCTGAAGGGGCTGTGCCTACCCTCTCACAATGCAGTCTCCAACCCCCTGGTGAGTGTCTGGGGCCTGGCCTGGGCAAGGCAGGATTTCAAATTCAAAAGAGACTTTACTTTGAAGTAGGCCTACTTCAAAGGAGAAATTGGGTATAAGAAGAGCACCCAAAAGCACAGACTTTAGAAACACTTCTGGAAACAAGAGGAACCTCTGCCTGGAGAAGAGCGGAAGAGCTGAGGAAGGAGAGCTGTCCTGCCTGTGACTGTGCTTTGTGGAGCTATCCTGCAGTTGCTGCTTCTGCCAGAGTAAGAGAGCAAAGACTGGACTTTGTGTATTCCATCTTGAGAAGAAATCTCCACTGGCTTGATTTAGAGCTTGCCTCCTGTTGTTTGAAGTCTCAGGGACAGCAAAGACTTCTCTCTGCCAGCTCCTGGAGTCTCTGGAGAGACTCCTACTCTGCCCTGTGGTGCCGATCCAGTTCCTGGGACCCTGAAGGGAAAAGCTGGCAGCCGAAAGACAAGAAAATCCACACACAGAGTGCTGTGTGGGGAAAAGATCGCCATGACTCCGAGCTGAAGAAACAACATGCCACCGGCTCTGCAGGTGAAAATCGACGCTCGCCAGAATCTCGACCGAAGAATCGACGCACGGAGCAGGAGAAACAACACACAGCATTGCTGATAGAGGCTGGGAGATCACAACCCGTGCTGAGGGGTTTTCGGATCATCGTGCGGCTGGATTTCCGACTCAAGTACCACTGGGCATGGAAAAATAACGCAAGCCCTGCCCTGACCCGAGAGTGCTGACCGGATCAACGCATTGCTCTCCTACAGAGAGAAGAAATGACGTGCCCCGACCTGGCAAAAGGAGAAACGACACAAGGTCCCGCTCGTGAGTGGAATCAACCCATCGCAAGCCCTTTTTGAAGCACACTCGCCCGTGCTGGGTTATTTTTGATGCACCCAAGGTACTTTTACAAGCTAACAATGTTAGTGTTTGTTTAAAACTACTTAAAGAGACTTTTTGAATTTTTATTGATAACTTGACTTGTGTATTGTGGATTTTTGTCGTTTTGGTCTTGTTTTGTTTAGATAAAAAATTCCTATTTTTCTAAACTGGTGTTGTGTCATTTTGTAGTGTTTTCATTAGGTTACTATGTGTGTTGGTACAAATACTTTACAGCTAGCACTCTGAAGTTAAGCTTACTGCTCTGCCAAGCTACCAAGGGGGTAAACTTGGGTTAGCTGAGGGTGATTCTCTTTTACCCTGACTAGAGTGAGGGTCCTTGCTTGAACAGGGGATAACCTAACTGTCAACCAAAGACCCCATTTCTAACATAGAGTGATGCAAAACTCCACCTGCCCGCGGAACTCCACCTAGCACAGGAGAGTTTTTTACCACTTTGCGGAGTTCCACTTAGTGCGACTTCGCACTCTCTACCCAGGCCTTATCACGGTGTGAGAGAAGTGGGGCACAAAAGTTGGGTTTCTGCATATAGTGTAGTATTGCCCGGTGAGCAGGAAATATGGGGGGAAGATGGGAAGGGAGATGGCTGACATGCTTGGCACCCCCCTATGCTACCACTGCTCATGACCTTACTAGGCGATGTGAAGGATGTACTGGCAACTGAATGGAAAGAAAACTATCCAGCAGACCACCAGTATGGGGTTTGAAAATATGAAAGACCTTAAAAAAAAATACATACATACCAAAGTTAACTTGTTTGCTTAATAATTGGCAATCACAAATGATATTACCAGATTCTAAAATAAATTATATGTTCCATAATTGAACCTAAAATTCCACTCACTTACTATCTGAAGGTTTAGCCGTATGGCCCTATGATTCCAATATCTACATTCATTGTTTTCCTCCCAGTACTCCTGGTCCTTAAGCTAATCACTCTGATATGCAGTTTAGCACACACATACCTGAAGTCATTACCAAATAGAGGCCCATATTTATACTTTTTTAGCGCCGCATTTGTGTACATACAAATTGTATTTTGTAAGTTTGCACCGCTTTTGCGTCAAAAAGCAGCACAAATGTGGCGCTAAAAAAGTATAAATATGGGCCAGAGTGTGGGCAAGCTGTGCCACTGGTGGTTAGTACATTCCAGTCTTTAGGCTGTGAAAGAGCTTTTATCCTTAATTAGAGAAAACATTGAGGGCCTCATTACAACCTCAGCGGTCTTACTAAAAGACCGCCGAGGCTGCGGGAGCCAGAATACCGCCATTGCCGGCGGTATTTCTGGCTCCCTATTATGACTTTTCCGCTGGGCCAGCCGACGGTAACAGTGTAACCGTCCGCTGGCCCAGCGGAAAAGTCACATCAACATTGCTGCCGGCTCGTAATAGAGCCGGCGGCAATGCTGATGTGCAGCGGGTGCAGTAGCACCCGTCGCGCATTTCACTGCCCGAAATTCGGGCAGTGAAATGCGCGACGGGGCTATGCCTGGGGGGCCCTGCACTGCCCATGCCAAGTGCATTGGCATTGCAGGGGCCCCCAGGGGCACCCCAAGTCCCCCTTACCGCCAGCCTTTCCATGGCGGTGTTTACCGCCACGGACTGGCTGGCGGTCGGGGACTCATAATCCCCAGGGCCGCGGTGCTTGCACCGCGGCCCTGGGGATTATGACCACCAGGCGGAAGCCTGGCGGTATGTTGGAGGGGCCGGCGGTATGGCCATGGCTATTGCGCCACGGTCATAATAGCTGGCGGAACACCGCCAGCCTGTTGGCGGTGTTACCGCCAGTTTACCGCCGGCCGCCAGGGTCGTAATGACCCCCTGAATCTTCTGATTTTCTCTTAGAACCATGCCCCACTAAAAATAAACGATCTATAGCTACAGGAATACATATGCCATTTAAAATAAATGGAGCACATATTTAGAAAAAGAAGCTGCAGCACGAGTTTGACTAATAGGAACCTGCAAAGAGTTTTTAAAGTTTTTAACAATGGCATGCACATGCTTTCAATAGCGTGTACTCACTAAAGAAAATTATGTCTTCAGCCTTAGATCATCTCAAAGGAGACTTAGGACTATTACAGCTTGGGCAGGCTCAGTTAAGAGCTGTTATACAACTAAATTAGGCCTTACAAACACTCAAATCAGGTTTTGTGCCTAGGCAACTTCTAAATGAGACAGCCATTTATGAGCCTTGTATTTTGACATTAACACAAAAACTATTGGCTAAAAAGATACAATTTGTTGAGTATCGAGCAAATGGAAAAAGCACAATTTTCAGTTAGTGACAATCCACCTGTTACACGACTATTTAAGCAGCATTAATTCTCTACTGATTATCACCATTCATTTTCATGACTGCTAGAATTATGAATCTTTACATAGTATGAAACAATGCACAATTCACATCTGTTCCATTCATGGAAGTTTGCTTTTTCGTACATGTGTTCAAATGAAGATGACACTGTGTTTATTAGTACCTCCGCTGCAGGAATCTTCTAGGTCACTCTCTTCTGTGAGATACAATTTCCTTGTATGGAATGTTTTGATGCCAGGGTTAGGCTGTATTTTATCAATTATTCCAACTTTGTCCATCCCCACGCACCATGAATTAATGATTAATGGTTCTTATTTAATATTAACCAAAGCTACTTGTTGCAGAATAAAGCCTGGTCAACTTTATCCGTTAACAGTTTCCAAAACAATACAGTGCTGTGGAAGAATCTTGTATCCACCACTTCAAAATGCAATCAAAAGGTACTTGGCTAAGTACTGATAAGAGAGGCATGTGTTTTGAAGAAATTAGCAAATTGGTTGTTCTGCTACTTTAAAAAAGGAAGTCCCTTTGACTTCTGGGGTAGAAACATGTAACTTGTCGACAGTCAGAACTGCTTCCGCGATTCAGAGGCTGTAACTAATGTAATACCCTACTAATTTTGCTGATATTGTACATATGATCTTTAATTCCTCAACAACTGATGTTGTGCATCTTTTTACGAATATTGGATCAGGACTGGTGACTGGATTTAAAGCAGTTGCTGGACTGATAACCATAATTGTTTCGCTCTTTATTCTCTAGTCTTTTTGGAGGATGTCTGACCACTCTACTGCTCATCAGCAGTAGTATTGTCATCTTTCTTCAGTTTCGATAAGGAAATCAATAGCATCAAGTAAACATATCCAGCTGAACAGAAAAACAGACAATATTTAGCACACTATCTGGGAGATGGTTGGCTTTCTGAACTTGGGCCTTATTTATACTTTTTGGTGCAAAACTGCACTAGCGTAGTTTTGCACCAAAAAGTTTTGCACTGGCTTGCACCATTTTTTAGCACCAGCTGGGCACCATATTTATAGAATGGTGCAAGCGGGTGCAAAGGGTAGGTTAGCGTAAAAAAAATGAAGTTTTTTGCATTCATGTTTCATATGTATATGAACAATATTCTGAAATTGTTTAGGTACAGAGTTTTATATCTTAATTTTTTGAGAGCTTGGATTTCCCCATAGGTTAGCTAAATTCCTATACCTTTCTCTGCACATATGATGTCACAATTTAGATGTACAAGGTTGGGATGACGTAAAGATAATAAGGCCAGAGTTCATCTTGTGCAGGCTGAGATTCCATTTTCTCTATGTGTACAGATTCATAAACACGTCTGCCTTTGACAGAGATGTTGTCTGTACTTATTTTTCTATGAACCTTTGAAAGCCACTCAGACAATGACATCATTGGGAACACCTGATGTGAAATAAGTCTGGTATAAGTGTCTTACCTCTAACTACAGTTCATACAAGAACAATAACATAAACAATGAAGTTGAATTGACATGTTTTCACCCCATTTTTTTATAAGAATGCTTTTTAGACTCAACTTGATACACATAGATTATGTCAAACTATCGTGAAGTTATGTCACATATTCCCACTTTAGATAAGATACAGTATATAAAGGCTGCCTCTGGACCACTTGGCAGGAGAGGTCTTTCACCCCAGATTATTGTACAAAATACTGCCACTTTGCAAAGATGCCATTGCATCACACGTAATGCTGAAAGCTGACACCAAGCCAAATCTGGGCAGAGAGGAGCTGATGCGACCTGTGATTTCCATTTGCAGGGGAAACTGCCTCGCTGGCTTCTGATAACTACAGTATTTGTCCTGTTATCAGGTATGCAGTGTATTGATTCTCCCTAGGAAACTCTAGATGCAAGTTATGCTACTCAGTGCTCCCCTAGTGTACCACATATTAGTAGGTTTTAGGGTTTTAGATGACGTGGTAGAAATATACATTTTAATCTCGTTGTTCGCAACATGGATTTGTGTTTTTTTAATAACATTCTGTGTGGTTATTTAAGAAGTGGTGAGCACCTGTACCTGTTAAATAAACATGCTTTTTAGTTAAAGTGTGTGATAATGTAGGAAATGAAATTGGCTTTCAAATTACTACTGCATAGCTGTATCCCTGTTCAGGGACTGTAAAACTAACACAAAAGCATTGGCAGGAGAGGTCTTTCACCCCAGTTTATTGTGCAAAATACTGCCAGATTGCAGAAATTATGTTTCTCCATGCTTTAGGCTGAAAGCTGATACCAAGCACGTCTGGGCAGAGAGGAGCTGATGTGACCTGTGATTTCCATTTGCAGGGAAAACTGACTCCACTGCTTCTGGTAATATCAGGTATGCAGTGTTGATTCTCCCTGGAAAACTCTAGAAGCAAGTTATGCTGTTCAATGCTGTTTTAGTGAAGCACATATACGTGAGTTTTAGGGTGTTAGATGACATGGTAGAAATGTAAATTTTATTCGCAACATACATTTGTGCTGTTTTAATAACATTCTGTGTGGTTAATTTAGAAGCGTTGAGCACTTTTTGTGTTGAGCACCTGTACCTGTTAAAATGAACATGCTTTTTAGTTAAATTGTCTTCTTCTCAGTGCAGTTTGTATGTGTGATAATGTAGGGAATGAAATTGGCTTTTCAAATTACGACTGCATCACTGTAACCCTGGTTAGGGATTGTAAACTTAACACAAAAAAATTTGAGGCCACTGTAACTTTGCATTGGTGGGGGGCTCCTGCAGGGCCACAATAACTTGTCTTTCTCGTTCAGTCATTGGTAAAACGAAGTAACTTCACCCATGTTGCCCGTGGGTGTGGAAACAAACCTTGTATAGCTAAGCCGGACTCTTAGATTATGTAACAGATGACACTGGTCCTAGTAATAGTCTTGCTGGCATCTACATCTTACATATAAGCACTTGACAGCCATATTGGATGTCTGCACAATAGTCATGTTATCATACCCTAGTGAACTTTACATAGGTAGGGCCAGTTTGCCTCACTTGTCTTAAAACAGAAAAAAAGGTCTGGTCAGCAATACCAATCCACAAAAATATTGGTATGTTGCCACCACAGCTTCATGCTAACACCTTAGGACTCTAACAGTAGTCTCACATAAGTAAAGAGGGAATGCTTGGAATTACTGTGAACAGGCCTAGAAATTCAGTGTGCATGCATTTGTGTCAGCTGGGCCAACAAAAGTGTTTGGATACCAGTTTAACATACAGTGGGTCACTTAGGGAAGGCCCTTTTACATGCAGGAGGAATTTTCATGTCAAAATATGAACAGACACAGTAACATTTACATACTGGTATGCAGACAGTGGTGCAAGAAGGCTCTAAGTTAATATGCTATTTGCTACTAACAGAACAAGCATTGACAATAACAATAGGAATGGCTTATATGCACTTAAATCCAGGAGTTCACTGCCCAAGGAGTGTGGTGTGAGGGGAAGTCAGTGCACATTTACACTACAGGACCCAGAGTGATTCTTTTCACCAGCACACTACATAAGGTGTGCAGGACGTCCACAGTGATCGCTTCAATCCAGGAGTTCATTGCCCAAGGAGTGTGGTGTGAGGGGCAGCAACTGGACATTTGCATTTCAAGATCCAGAGTGCTTCTTTTCACCAGCATGCTGCATAAGGTGTGTCGGATGCCCGCAGCGTGGGATGTGCAGAGGAGGCACCCTGGAGTGTATCCAGGCAAAGGCCAGGCCAAGAAGGGACGCTTTTTGCCTGTCATTGACTTCCGGAGGCCGGGCCATCCCTCTTTACTCCGTAAGTTGATTTTGGAAGGTAACGAGGCACTTAAAGGAGGTCGCTGTTTATCAAGGCATTTGTCTGAGCCTGTGAGGAATTTTTTAGCTCCTTGCTTTTCTGCTGCCATTTATTTTCACTCTGGGTGAATTCATCTTTCTGTTGCCAGCTTTTGTTTGACTGCATGTGACAGAATTTTTACAGTGTGAAGATAGGGAAATGGAAGCTAGCCGATGCAGGGACTGCATCTGGTATGCATAAGCAGGCATCTTCCATAATTGAGAATTATTTGGATAGGGTGGTTCATTCTATCACAAATGAAATACATTTGGTAGAAATGAGGCTCTCCATTAGGGTGGAGGACTTGGCTTCTTCACTCCCCACACAAGAGGTGCAAACAGAAAATCCGCATTCTGCTGCTTTGTAGGGGAACGTAATTACTCCTCTTGGGAGCACCTCCATCTTCAATCATTGGTTCCATCTTATCATTCTAAGGAGGCTTTGATAGATGCTATTGTGGAGATTCCAGGAGAGGGGAGTGTTGCAAGGCCCCCCATGAAAAATTCCATCTTATATGCAAATTTGGTGGATGCCCTATCTTCCCTCTGGCCCCAGAACTGGCTAAACAGCGCAGAAGACGGGCATCTGGGACAAAACCAAATAGCCCCAAGCAAATGATGCCCAGGGGTAGGAGGTTTGACAAAGCAGTAAGCTCCCCTAAACTCATCCATGATGTACCTTGGGAAAATATTTGCAGTCTGCTGGGTGACATGCTGGACAAACAGCTGGGACTAATACTTGTGCACCTTACAGCCATAGGGCGGAACTCCAAGGTCTGAAAAATATTCAGAGAGATTCATCGGCTTTACCATCTGCTTCACCCACAGCAATTTCAGCTGTGTTGCCATTGTCAGCCCCTAGCCCATGGGAACAAATTCAAAAAGGGAGGCCAGTACTGGACCTGCCACAAAAATGACTTTAAACTCCGAGCAACCTATTGTTTCTGCCAAAGTTGGTAGTCAGTTCATGGCAAATATTCCAAGGCAGCCACAGACCATCCTAGGGTCTTAACAAAATGGGTTGGTTCAATCAGGTAAATTGGCAAGTCTTTCTGGTCAAGGGAAGGCAAAAAATGAGCTACCAGTGATACATCTTCCTCCATCACGCTCATATGTAGCCATTTTGTCAAATGTTCCACCTTTAGGTGCTAACTTTGTCGAATCCGCTCAGGCCTTAATGAATAAGGTGATTCATTTGCTAACACAAAATTTACTGGGAAGGTGGGACTTAACACAGGAGATAATCATGGCAAGGCAGGCTGGCAGATTTGGTCCTTTACCTAATTTAACAATAGGAGATACAATTGTTATCAAATTTCATAACCCCAGGTTGGGTGGGGATATTCATCCCAGAGTAAGAGCTGGAGGAGTGAAACAAAGTCAGATAAAAATCTTGCATCTTGGTTTTTCCTTCCTGATGTTTTTTTGGTAGATCCTCGACCTCGGGTGGTTTTTATAAGCAGAAATGACATGCATATGCTGTCTGGAAATAGATTTAGCGCTCTTGCATCTATGATTCAGATAGTTGAATGACTGAGTGCCCCCTTTGTGAAAACAGCAAGTGATAGCGGTATTATAAACTTGTAGAATTGAGATCAAGAGGTATTTATTACACCCTCCTGTGCCAAAGGATCAGAAAGGCAAAACTGGGGGGAAGAGCTAAACAGCATGGTCGACAGTGGAACTGTTACCCCCCCTGCTCCCTTATGTTAGTCAATTTCGGGAGGTGGTGCAACTGGGGTGAGGATTATGGGCCTCATTACAACCTTGGCAGGCGGCAACCGGCGCCCGCCAAGTTGTAACCGCCGTGCCCATTCTGACACCCCCGCTGGGCCGGCAGGGAGGTGGACTGCAACATGGGAGCTGGCTCCAAATGGAGCCGGCGGTGTTGCGGCTGTGCGACGGATGCAGCTGCACCCATCACGCTTTTCACTGTCTGCTGTGCAGACAGTGAAAAGCAGTGTGGGGCTGTGCCTGGGGGCGCCTGCACTGCCCATGCCAAGTGAATGGGCAGTGCAGGGGCCCCCAGGGGCCCCCAGGGGCCCCGTGACTCCCCTTCTCGCCAACCTTTCCATAGAGGTGGAACCGCCATGGACAGGCTGGCGGGAAGGGGACTCGTAATCCCCTGGCCAGCGCTGCAGGCAGCGCTGCCCTGGCGAATTACAACCGCCGGGACCACTGGCCGGGACCACTGTGGCGGAAAACCGCCGGTCCCGGCGGTGCGACCACGTTGCTTCCGCCACGGTCGAAATAGGCAAGATTACACCTCCAGCCTGTTGGCAGTGCAATCACCAAAACAGCCCTGGGGGTCTTTGACCGCCAGGGTTGTAATGAGGGCCTATGTCTTGGAACATTGCAGGTGCTAGGGGAAAACTCCGAAATGAGGATTAGCTGAATGTGGTCCATATGTACGATGTGATCTGCATACAAGAAACTTGGATGGCTGGCCCAATTGATTTGGACGGCTTCTCTCCCATGGTCCACCCATTCCTTCGCTGCTGGTAGAGCTAGGATTGATCTTGCTCCTTCTGTTTCATTATGTTTGGAAAAGCTACTTTCTTCTGTTGTGTGGTCTAACCGGCAGTTTTTAGTTCCTATAGTTTTATTTTTGGGGTAGGTGGGATTTATTGTTAGTAAACTTTTATAATAATACTTTTAGCAATTAAGTAATTAGAGCACTAAATTGTTTAGAAGATTTCATTGACTGTTTCTTATTCAATATGAAGAAGAAAATTATTGTGCTTTGGGTGGGAGATTTCAAAATGCAATTATGTGATTCAGCTAAGACTCATGTTTGTGGTGCTATGTGAGATGATGAGGACATGAAAATATCTCATTTTAAACATGGTCCTTTGGGTGATGTCTTGAATATGCTGCTATGTAAACTGGATTTGGTTTTACTGGAAACCCTGGGGTTGTATAAGTCAGATGTCATTCCCACTTTTACTGCTAGGATAAAAGGGCGTATCATTGATTTTATGATGATTTTAGCTGACTGGCAGCATTACATATTAGAGTACAATGTTGTACCAAATTGTGTGAGTGACCACAATCCTGTTTCCACCCTTCTTAATATCACATCTAGTTTTAATTCCTTAGTCCCAAAGTCAAATTGGTCTGTTATTAAGAAGAAACCTTTGAGGATCAAATGGGATCACATTAATCCACTCACCTTAACCCACTCACCTTTTCTGAAAAAATCATACAGGAAAATATTATTGTTATTGAATCATGTTTGTCAGCAGCGTTTTGGATGGTTTAAGTATTTTGTGTACTGCAATTAATGATGCCCTTCTCGAAATCTTCCTCAGCCTACCCCCTATAAAACAGTTTAACAAGGCATGCTCTAGGGCCCATAAACAATTATGCCAGATGTTGCCAGGAGGTTCATTTGGCCAGGAAAAATTACAAGAGTATTGTGGAGGCAAGGAAAGATTAAATAAGGGCCCTAACATGGGAGAATTTAACAGTAACAGCTGCCACAAAAAATAATGCTAAGTTTTGGGAGGTGGTTAGTCATCCTTTTTTTAACCAATTGTGAAAACACCAGACCTAATTTTCTTATTCCTGAAGTGGAATGGGTTACTCATTGTAAAGGCGTACTCCAGTCTGAAGTACTGCAGCCCCTGAATAGAGAGGCCCATCAAGCAGAACCGCTGTCCATTCAACTATAATTGCCTATTGAAGTAGGGGAAGTTTAAAGGGCCTAAAATCTTTCAGCCTCTGGCAAAGCCTCTGATCCAGATGGGGTTCCGGTTGACTTTTTAAAATCAGATATAAAATTATGGGCCCCTTTTTTAACAAAGATGTTTTATAGTGCAGTAAAGGCCAACATTCCTAATTCTTGGCATATGACTACTTGCCCATTTTTAAGAAGAGTGATAGATCCTCCCCAATTTGCTATATGCCAATATTCTTGATTGACGCAACAGCCAAACTTTTGGAAAGGGAAAACTTGGCCCATTTGAAAACATGGGCAGTTGAACTTAAGGCTCTAATACTGATCCAGTTTGGCTTTTAACCAAGGGTGGGCACTATGGAACAAGTTTTACATTTACACTTTATCATTAGTAAATAAGTTCATGTAAAAAAAGGCTCTATCCATTTAGCCTTTATAGATCTAGCCAGTGCTTTTGACCTGGTAAACTGAGATAAACTTTGGGGTATAATGGAGCCTATGGGTTTTGACCACGATTTGCTTACTCTGATAAAGCGCTTGCATTATGATTTAAAAATAGCTGTCGGATATGGTTGTCAGGGAGACCTGTCCCATATTAGGCAATTTAGAGGAGTCAGGCAGGGATTAATTTTAACACCTTTTTTATTTTTGGTGTACATTAATGGGATTCTGGATCATCTAAATCGTGTGGTTGCATATGTTCCCAGAATTGCAGGGCTCCTATTCTAGTTCTCTTGTAAGCAGACAATGCTGTTTTATTAGCCCATACTTCAAAAAGCTTGTAAGTTTTGATTCATTCTTTTAATGATTTTATGGAGAGGCTGGATTTAAAAATGAATCAAGCGAAATCCTTTGTAATGTCTTGTGGTACAAGGAACTTGAATACTATGACTCACAGGCTAGGAGGGACCGCCTTGCAATGAACACAAGTTTTTAATTATCTGGGGATCACCTTTAGTTCTAACACTTCCTGGAGTTCTCATATGAATATAAAATCCCAACAGATGATGAGAAATATTGAGATAATTTTTCATTTTGCCAGGTCTTTAAAACATAAACCTCTTCCTGAAATGATTAAATTGTTTTGTTTGTTGATTACTGGCTATCAGAAAAAAGACCTCCAATTTTGTTTCACATTAGGAATTGGATCTGACTTTTGTAGAGGACCAGATTAAAATTGGGCCCCTGTTAATGTGGACAGGGCTAAATACTGTTTGAACCCTGGTCGGGATTTCACCAGAGATTGTTTTAGGGATTGCCTAGCTCTTTAAGACATGGGAAAGTTCCTTTGGTTGAACTATATGAAATCACCTTTGGTGAAAATAGGGCTTCCATACCTCTTTTCAGATACAGAATATAAGAGACAGGATGCTAAGTCACTGATTAAGCACCATTATGCTGATTTCTTTAGATCTTTAAAATTATGAGACTTCCTACAACTGAAAACAGTAAAGGCATATATCCCAATTGTGACAACAGCCGATATAGAGCCCTTCAAATGATTTCCAAATAGTTTCCATTGTACCTTATTAACTCATTTTAGGCTGGAACTAATACATTTCAAAGTAGCTTTCCCTAGGCAAGAAGGTAGGGTGCGTGACCTTCCACAGTGTAATTGTGACCATTTCACTCAGCAAAGCACGGGTCACTTTACATTGATTTGTCCCCCATATGATGCCCCTGGGCAAGTCTTTTTAGTTCCCTGTTTGAAATTGTCGGGCTGTAAAGACTACCGATCTGCAATTAATTTTTTGAAAAAACTTGACTCTTGGGATACATGTTGTGCTGTCCTGAACTTAATTCAATCTGATCTTAATATAAGAAATCGGGATGAGCTCCTATTTCTGTCAATGGCTGGATTGTTTATATGTATTTATTAATTCTTTTTTTTTGTACTTTGTGCTTTTATGGCGCATTTTTTGCAGAGTAAAGGTTCTTTTGACTGTATGACTAACTGACTGACTGACTTACACCTGAAGTGCCTCTTCAGTCATTGGTGAGTTTAGGCACTCAATATGTTTCCAAACATGTACTTGTCATGCCTGCTTGCATTCATGTAAGCACTCTTCCTCCCACTAACTCATTCTTGCATTAACCTACTTCCCCATTGTAAGAAATCTGAATATTGGTTGAGGGGTGCGTACGACCCATTCAGGCAAAAAACACAATTCTTGTTAGGGTGAACCAGAAAAGTCACCAAATGAACCTGTGGTTAATCCTCTGGTAAATTGGCACAGAGCAGTCACGTTTTGACCACAGGCAATGTGTAAAGTATTTATGTAGCGTACATGCAGTAATAAAATGAAAACACAGCACAAGGAAAATCTCAACTCAGTTTAGAAAAATAGCGTAAATTTCTAATAAATAAAATGATAGCAGAACAACAACAAAATGTGATTAGAACTGGGGATATGCAAGTTAAAAATTATTAGTGAAAATAGCACCTAAAAGAACAGAGCACCCCTCGTGCTCATCTTATCATGCTAGACTGGGGGCAAGTCACAAGTTCAGGCCGAGCACGATAGAATGTGGGCCAGATACAGGAACCAAGTTAGTCTCTCTGAAAAATGTACTTTCTCAATGTCTGGTGCAAAGTGTACCATTCGTGGTGGAGGAGGCCTTGTAGAGCAGGAAGAGAGTCACAGATGGCCATCGCAGTAGAGTGAGGAGCGGCCGGGTGTTATGGAGAGTCATTGCTGGAGCATCACATTAGCAGTCACTGTAGGCTGTCATTGCTGTAATGTGAAGTATAGATATTGAGTTGCTGTTTGTTGCTGGCAGTCACTGTATGTCGAAGAGCAGGGCTTCTTCGAAGCTTCATATAGACGGTCATGAGCAGCAGGTTTAGACCTGGACAAATATTTATTTTGGCAGGTCGAAATGGCAGTTTTGAGTTGCGCTACAGGCTACAGTTGCAGGTCTGAGACAAGTTGTAAGGTGTTACTTTTGCAGGTGGCACAAGGAATGTTGCAGGCTCACTAATAGCATTGATAATACAGGCCATTGCGACATGTAGCACCATATACTAGGCAAGTACTAATACATTAGGGGGGATATTTATACTCTACCTGCGCCAAATTTGCATCAAACATTTTGACAAAAATTTGGCGCACACCCTACACCATATTTATACTTTGATGCCCGAGCCCCGGAACACCAAAATTCCGCCATGTGTCTTCATTTTCTGGATGCGTGAAACCGCCTTGCGTTAATGACATGCAAGGTAGGCGTTCCTGTCCAAAAAATGACGTAAACACCTGTGCCCCATATTTATCCTACCACGCAAAAATCCAACATGGCTGGGAGGCTGAGTCGGAAAACGACGCACAGCCCGATTTGTGTAAAAAAATAACACCTGGGTCAGGGCAGGTGTTAAAATGGGGTAAACACACAACTAATTAAGGGAAACACACAGAAGCAACAGCAGAGCTCAAAAAGGAAGACATGGAGGTGCTATTCATCCAGCATGCACGAAGATGCAGAGCACAGGATCAACACCAGCAGCTTCCACCACACCAGCAGGGACCCCAAAGACATCGCAGAAGGCAGGAGAGTATATTCAGGACCAGGACAACCCTTCAGGTACTCTGGCAACAAGACATCATCCAGAGGTACAGACTCAACTGGCAAGCCATTCAGCAGCTGCTGCGCCACAGTGAGCCACAGTTGGCACCCAGCTTGCAGACACCACACTTCATTCCACCAGAGACCAAGCTGCTAGCTGTCCTCCACATGTTTGCAAGTGGCTCGTTTTTAAAACCACTGGTGCCCTGGTTGCCAGGATCTCACAGCCCTCATTCTCTGCCTTCCTACCCAAGGTATTGGATGCCATCATCTCCCTCACACCCCGCCACATCAGCTTCCCCAACACACAGCAGGAGTAGCAAGAGACCAAACAGGGCTTCTACCAAATCAACGGCTTCCTACACATGCTTGGTTCCATTGACTGCACACATGTACGCATTGTGCCACCTGCTGCAACCGAACATCTCTACTGCAACAGGAAGCACACACACTCCATCAATGTGCAGGCCATTGTCAATCACCGGGGTTTGATCACCAACATCGTAGCAAAGTATCCTGGTAGTGTACATGATTCATTCATCTTCCGCCACTGCATCATCAATCAACACTTCCAGGATGGACGATATGGCAATGGCCTACTTGTTGGTAATTACAGAAACTTACTTATATACACACAGCACAGCAACCCTGTAGGACACACAACACACACACCACTACATTGACACGTGGCCAGGAAGACACTGAGGTTGTGACACTACTAGTCATGTGTGATATTCTCACCAAATGGGATACACACCTAGGGACAAATGGCAGATGCAAGTAACAACAGATGCCACTCCAGAGCCACAAGGGAACAATTTACAACCACACAGTGACAATGACATGGCCTTAACTGCCAGTACAACTTAGAAGATTAATCTTACAATATCACATCAATAAAACTCAATCACACACCCTTCCAAACAATATGTACAGTGTAAGGGGTATGCAGTGTGCTTTGCTGCAAGTATAACACCATGACACACATAACATGATGATGATGAGTCTAATTAATGGGACAGGGAATCATTGAGGCTGTACCAACATCTCACATCACTCATGGTCTGACATTGCCCCCTACCAATAAGCAAGTGGACTGTGCTGAGAGCACATATTGATGTGACAATATTGCAAAGTGCACATTCCTACACATACGGTTTGAGACAATTACACATATAAACCACAGATGTACTGGCATATGGACCTTCTGGCACTTCAACCGTCAACCCCACAACCAAGTTAGCCAGCTGAACTGGACCAGGTTCAGTAGTGTAGGTACACGTTTGAAAATGATTCAACTCGGTAGGGGCAGATAAATAGGTCTGCAGAGATCTTGTCACACATGGGATATTTGTGCATTGTCAATTGTCAACACGTCAGTGCTGCCAACATATGGAGATGTGTTGTACATTGTCACCTAGCCAAATCAAAATCAAAGGGCCTCACTGATGTTTAACAAATTCTATTGTATATGTTAAATTGGATGGGATGTCCAGGCCATATAGATGCAACCGTGTTACCGCCACTGTGGAAGTGATTCTCTGTATGGAAGTATCATGTCAACCCCAGTTAAGACACATGGACACCTCTTTCAGATGATATAATGCATGGGAGTACACAATGTACTGCAAGTCTACAACAATACCGCTGCCATCCGGTCAATCAGCCAAACACCAGTTCAGATAATGAAACATCCCAATGCCGATGGTACATCCTAGAAGCCTAGGATTCCACACAATAACAGAAACACAGATGAGTTACAGACAACACAAGAAAACAACTGCCATGCAAAGTGATAATCATGGTGCAATCTACATCAACATTTTTCACTGATTTTCTCTTTCAGCTGATCAGGGGTATTGCAAACCCAAGCACAGCATCAGAGCATGCCTATAATGAGGCACAATGGAGGACACGCACCATAGTAGAGAGGACCTTTGGCATCCTGAAGTCAAGATTCAGGTGCCTCAACATTTCAGAGGAGTTGGAGAGACTGGTGGATGGGGTACTACCTCAGTACAGACTGCTGTATGGGCCTTCAGACGAACAGGTGAGTACACTGTGGGCACAATGCCTGTTGCATGAATGCATGGAGTGGTGTGTGTGAAGACCTCGTGTAAGGCGGGTGTATTTGAATCAGCAGAATGAGTAGTACACTATTGTTCATTTATAGTATGGCCAGTG